>NC_056005.1:48257474-50958307 GCF_018446385.1 Zingiber officinale
GCAGATAAAGGCAAAAGAATGGATGAAACTAGGGGCAGGAGGCAAAGATGTGTGTGGTGAGGTGGCCATTAAGAAAAAGACACACTTATGTTATTTTATGTTGACATAGACTAAGTTTATTTATGTTAATGTTTACGCTTGATTCATGATACTTATTGGGTTTATGATGAATTTGACATAAATCTCGTTCATTAAAGATATAAAAAATAATGTAAGTGTTTATATTAAAAAGAAGTTTTAATATGCATGTATGTTTTCCCTTGCAAGTAACCCGCTACTAAGCGGGAGGCCGGGCGTTCTAATATGAAATATAAAAACTCTACTAATTTTATCTAAAAATGTCAAAAGTAATCTTAAAACTATCCGTAGTAAAGGAATGACAATCAAAGTCAGTATCACTCGTCCTCTTATTTGAGAGTTTACGGGTTAAGAGGGTATCTCCTAACTCTCATAATCGTGCCCTAAATATCACTCAAAAATGTGAGCAAAGGTCGACACTCTGATCTGACACTTATAAACTTCAAGACCTTGGGCTGGGGTGTTGTCATATAGTCGAGATCTTGAGCTACTTGATGAAGACAATGTTAGTTAAGTCGACTAACCATTGTCTTATAACCCATCATACTACGATTGCTCCACCTGAGGTTCAGTAACCTCTAGTGACAAGTAATACACACAAGGGTAGAGGGTCACTATCACCAAAATAATTTGTCGAAATAACTGTCAATCGACGCTCTGCTCCTCGAAGATCATCTTCTTAAATTTTCACTCGATAACGGCTCATAGGTGTTAATCAACTAACACTACATTCTCTACATAATTACGGGTTGTACATCTCTAAGTATCATCAAGGATACCCATCCATATCTGATCGGTTCAGGTCAGATCTCTCATGCGACAGCTTTAAGTAAAACAAATTTATACCATTATGCTACGAAGGAGGAGAGATGTACTCTCACTCAAAAACACCTCAAAGTAATCACCAAGTAATGCCTTGTTTCTAAAATTCATCTTCTGCATCTTCCTTCACGTGGTGTCTGGTCACGTAAATGATATACAGCTAACATCATCTATCTGTTTATCAATACAAGTCATATATTCGAATATACTCTCCAAGTTATACACCCAAGTAACGGTTGTATTACGTAAGTGTTAAGCAACTAGCTCTACACTTTTCCATAACAGCGGTAGCGTCTACCTAAATATACCTTCTATATTATCTAATCAAGTACCTATAGTCCATGGTCAAAGTCTCCATGGAATTGGATACATCGATCCTCTAAAACTGATCGAACCGACAATGGTATACATCCAATTCAATCCTTTCTACATCGGTACAAGTCATGTACTCAAATATACCTTCCAAGTTATCTAACAAAATAGAAGTAACCTATGGGTCAGAATCTCCATGGTATAGAGTAAGTCGATATCCTAATGATCGAACCAACAAGAATAGATCAATCCTCTACTAACCAAGTCAACAAGGGTAAATCAGTCCTCTACTGACCAAACTAACTAGGGTAAATCAGTACTCTACTGACCGAATTAACATGAGTATGCATATACTATTCACTATCCAGCTAATAATAGTCGGGGGGTTGGTATGTGACTCTAACTCTCACTCAACTAATAGTAACAGAAACTAGTAATATTGATGGTATGGTAGAAGGAATCCCCTGAGACTGTAATCTCTGATCTCCAATAGGATCTAATAGACATCAACAGTGGCCAACATACACATGTCATACATGCTACATACAACTAGACAAATACTAATAGAAATGAATGATAATAGTATACAAACATATCTCCTGTCGCTGTCTGGTCCCAAAACTCGAAGAGTCGCATCCAAAAAAATAAATCACCAAATTAAAACACAGGAAATAAGCCTTGTAAACTTGTGGCTCTAATATCAATAAATTGTTATGCCTTATAGGAGTCCCTGCCCGACAAACGGACAACATCTCCCCTGTAACAGTGACAATATGAAACATGTATACAAGGCTACAAGGCTATTCACAAACTATCAATGACCCATATGGCTGGAGCATACACAATTACGCAGTTATATACACATCTCACACTGCTAGAATAAAAAGGATATAACCATGCAGTTGTATAATAAGCAGCTCACACAACTGTACCAAAAATATATAAGAAGACATAGGAAAGCCACACAAACCAAAAAGATACAATATGTACTGACATGACTTAAACACAACAAACTATCAAAACGATAAAATAGACACATGGTTAAACACCAATGCAATTTCAATACTATAAAGAACATATGTAAGAAGACGAAACAAGTAGACCATCTTGATGTGGCGTGAAACTGACAGACAAGATACTCCAAGCGACTCCACAATCATCTACCTGTTATCTGAGAAAAAAGAAAATACACAAATATAGTGGTGAGTGCGGGTCACTCAGCAGGTAATAGACAAGATAGTGCATAGTCTATATGATATGAACCCAATGATATCTCAAGAACCAACAATGAATTGAAGAAGAAAGAAAGAAAGAAAGGTCTAAATCGATAATATTGATGAAAAGAATCTCGACCCAATGCTTAGAAAAGCACGAACCTAGGTATAGAAGATGAAAGACGCCACAACCTTGAGATGGTGGTTGATAAGTCTTCGAACGCCATAAGGGAATGCCTTGATAAGTTTTAGTTCAATGAATAACCAACAGGCGAGAGTCTCACCATGATTTAGATTGAAAATATGTCAAAAGATACATGTGTGGCTATCACCCCCTTTATTTATAGCTATAGCATGACCAAAAAATCCTAAAAGGTCAAAAGAAAGCCCATTTAGTAAAGGCCTATATAGACTACTTAGCCATTTTAAGCTTATGGCATTATTACCACTCAAATAAAAGTAGAAACTGAGTCTAAATTAAGTCTACATATCCCTACCACATAGACATGAGATTAGGTGCTAATTAAGCTCATCTAAGGCTTGAATTATGTTGACTAAGCTGGATGACTTGCTCTTGGTCAAATCTTCTTCAATGGTAGCTTTGACATTCACATCTTCAATTAGCACATTAAGTGCTTCCTTCATCTTTCTAGCCTTAACCCTTGTAATTGAGCCTCCATTGATGCATAATGGATTATCATTAATATCTAGAGAGGGTTGAGCATAATCCATATCGTTAATTTATTGGTACAATTCTAAGTTCTTTAAAGAGCTAACATTAGTGAGTTGAGTGATTGAGTGACAACAGATTGCATTAATGGCAACAAGTAGAGAGGAAGCAAGACCTAGAGAAACACTTGAATAACGTGCTTTGAGACAACACTTGGAATGAATGGAAATCAGATTTAATCAAATCCTCGACAGATTAGAGAGATAAGATGCTGTAATTTCTGGATTGTAAAATATCCAAGCTGGTAGAGTTCCTACACGAAATTCAAGATGATATAATCGTGATGATAATGATGACGATGATGATGATGATGATGGCGTATCTGAGGGCATTGATGATAGAGTTTCTAGTGGCAGATATGGTCATGCTAGAATTGATGGTAGAAGAAGAATGAATGATTATGTTGATAGAAACTTGGGAAATCTCAAGATGAAAATTCCTTCATTTTAAGGCAAAAGTGATCCGGTATATTTGGAGTGGGAAAGTGGAATTAGTGTTTGATTATCACAACTACTTTGAAGAGAAGAAAGTAAAACTTGTTGTTGTTGAATTTATTGATTATGTTCTTATTTGGTGGGATCAAAGTCTTCTAAATAGGAGCTGAAACCATGAGAGATCCGTTGGCACTTGGAAAGAGATGAAATCAATTATGAGAAAGAGGGTGTTTCCATCACATTACTATCGAGATTTGTACCAACGACTACACAACCTAACATAGGATCCAAGACTATGGAGGAATATCATAAGGAGATGAAGATTGCCATGATTCGAAAAATGTGGAGGAGGACCGAGAAGCAACCATGGCAAAATTTTTACAAGGTTTGAATTCAGAAATTGCAAACATAGTAGAGTTGCAACATTATGTGGAGTTGGAAGATATGGTGCATATGTCCATGAAAGTTGAAAGACAACTCAAAAGGAAGGGTTCAATCAAGCATGGTCAAAGTCCTTGGGTTAGACTTTGTTGTCATTGGTACAAATCTCGATAGTAATGTGATGGAACAAACCTCTTTCTCATAATAGATAGCAGCAAGTTTTACCTTCTTCTCTTCAGAGTAGTTGTGACAATCAAACACTAATCCCACTTTCCTTTCCCACTCCAAATATATGTTTGGATCACTTTTGCCTTGAAATGAAGGAATCTTTATCTTGATATTTCCTAAGTTTCTATCAACATAATCATTCATCCTTCTTCTACCATCAATTCTAGCATGACCAGATCTATCACTAGAAACTCTATCATCAATTTGAATCTAACGCATAAGATCATGATCGCCCATGACATAATAAATATACATACCCATTCTGTATCATGATCACTCGACTGACTAGGAAAGGAATGAAATTTACTTGGATAGAGGCTTACGAGACTAGTTTCAGAGCTGAAATGAAAAGTTAATAACTGCACTCATTTTAGTTTTACCTTCTAGTGTAGATAGATTTGTACTCTACACAGAATAACTATACCAGGAGTTAGGTATAATTCTGAAGCAGCATAGTCGGGTAGTTCCATATGCTTGTCGATAATTGAAAGATCGTAAGAAGAATTATCTTGTTCATGATTTGGAGTTAGCTACCCTCTAGGGAAAGCTAATGTGCTTTGAGTAGGAAATCCCGAGGAGTTTTAGGTTATCATCGAGTTATGATTACAGGATTAGTGTAGAGATTATGAGTTGGGATTGGTAGAGCAGAGACAAATAGAGCAAGGGACTTTGGAGTTCATGGTTGCTGAGTCACCTATTGTTGAGTGGATTTAGAGGGCTCAAGCTAGTGATCAGTATCTTCAATTTTTAGGTAGAGGAGTAGTCTCTGGACAGCAGACAGAGTTCTTGTGTGATGAGAATGAGACTCTTTATTACCATGATAGATTGTGTGTTCCTGAGTCACGTCTTGTCCAGAAGGACTTACTATAGGGAACATATCAATTTGGATTTGTGCTATATTCGGGTGGTTCCAGATGTGTAGAGAGTTGAAGCATACCTATTGGTGGAATGACGTGAAGATAGACATCACGATTTTTGTATCTTGATGTCTAGTGCATCAACAAGTGGAAGTTGAATATCATAGACTAATGAGATTGTTTCAGTAGATTTATATATTGGAATGAAAATAAGAGCATGTTACGATGGACTTAGTTGTGAGATTACCCAGGTCATGGAGAGGATATAATGCGATTTGGGTAATCATTGATAGGTTGACTAAATTTGTTCACTTTTTATCGATCCGTAGGACGGATTCTTTGGATCGATTAGCAAGTTATATTGTAGAGAGATTACCAAACCTTATGGTATATCTTTGAGTATTGTATCGGATGAAGATCCACAATTCATATTATGATTCTGGTAGATTTTATAGTAGATTATGAGTATAGAGCTCTGTTTTAATATAACTTTCCACCCTCAAACAGATGGACAGTTTGAATGCACTATACAGATGTTAGAGGATCAACATAATAACGAGCATTTTGGATTTTGGAGGTAGTTGTGAAGACCATTTATATCTAGGACATTTTACCCATGATTGACTAGATAGTAATGTGGGAGTAGGGAAAGCATGGTTAGCTCATAACCCACAGAGTCATTACCATCTACTTGGGAGTGGATCATCTTGTAGTTCTATGAGGGAACTCTTAATCCCTCACGGTTAGAGATTTGTTCATGATACTATGATGGAGTATTTTATGAGTATGTTGCTTAGTTGTTACCCTTAAATGAAGATCTTTGAGTTGAAGCGGTAAATTTAGGGACTAAATTTTTATTAGTAGGGGAGAATGTAAAATACGACAAATTAAATAATAAGTATTATTGGAGAAATAATTTTATTAGATTTTTTGAGAATTTTTAGAAATTTTTAGGATTTAACTGAGTATGTATGATATATTTAAGGGGATTAATTAATTTGACTAAGAAAAAATCTATTTAGATTTCCTAATTAAATTGAGAGTTGGATTATTTTATGCCTAAAATAGAAAGTTTAACTTTGACATCAATGAATGACATACATGTTATGAACATGAAGACGCTAGTAAAATTGTCAAAGACTCGAATTGATGAAAAGATTGACTAATGATAGGGGAGGTAATTCGGATCGAATTTAGATTGGTGGATTGATGAGTTGGAATATCGTAATTTGAATATGATTAATATTTCAGATCAAATTATTCGATCTATATTTGACTTAAATCCCACATAAAATGACCCATAATTTGAATCTAATCCAAACTTGACCTGACTTGAAATGATCCATTTATAAAAACATGTTCATCTTAACTCAAACTCAATCTGAACCTGACCTGAAAAGACCCATTATATTAAAATATGCTTATTTTAATCTGAACTCAAATAGAATCCGATTCGAACCTAGACCCGAAAATATTTATAAACGAATTCACGGATTATAATCAAGTCATTTCAGGTTGATCCGAATCCGACTTATTTATTAATCGTATTAATCAGATCGATCTAAATTTGATCTGAATCTAATAAAATCTATCCTTAACTTGATTTTTTCATATTCATTTCGGATTATGTTTTAATATCAGGTAAAATTTATCATCCCTAACCAAAGGCTAAGTATGTAAAAATGAAAATCTAACCGCTTGGATAAGTCAAAATTTAATAATATTTTAATAAATTTTAGAATTGCCACGTTTAAGTCTATTAAATCATATTTTTGAAGAAAAAAATTAAAAAGATGGCATATAATTATTAAAATTATCTAAAATTAAAACAACTTTCCATTATATTTTTTATTCTAAAAATACTTTTATTCTTACACTATTATAACATTTAAAAAAAATAAATTCTATGTATTAAGATAAATTAATTAAATTTAATCAAAAAATATTATACATAAAATAATTTTATATTATTATTTTTTATCAATTTAATTAAAATTATTTTAACTTATTAAAATCATTTCAATGTAATTAAAATTATTGTACTAATTACTTGTACTACAATAATATAACAACTATTAAATAACAAGACAGATCTCCTCAACTATTAAATAGCAAAACATGTCTTTTGGTCTATTAAAAAAAAGTAAAATAGAGGCGGATCATAATTGCGATCCAATCGCAATTGATTATGATCTCTTCATAAGTTCACCGTCCCTCTAGATTATACTTTGGGTCAGAACGAACGTCCGGAGGCCACTCCTTGCTCAACACCCAGTAATATGGACACTTGCCCACTTCTGGCGACTTCCGGACAACCTCCGATCGTCCGTTCTGACCCAGAATATAACTTAGTGAGGATGATAAATCCATAAAAAAATCACAACTAATTATGATTGAATCATAATTATGATCTGATCGTAATTGAAAGTGGACCATCTCCTAGTCCACGTTTTTGTTTTTTTATCATGAGATCTTCTCCCATTAAATAGTTACTAATTGCTAAAATAATTTTAATTTTTTAATTACGTTGAAGTAATTTTAATGAGATTTTAATATTTTCAATTAAATTATTAATTTTTGTATACAAAAGTGTTATATATATATATATCATATGTTATATTAAAATAAAATAAAATAAAATATAAATAATTTACTTTAATATGTTATAATAATATAATAGGTACTAAATAGTAGGTAAATGGTTTTTGTTTAAAGAATTTTTTATTGTTTTTTCCCTTATTGGATAATGATTGTTTTAATCCACATATATCGTTTTAAGGGTCCTGATCACGTTTTCCTTGATGAATAACCCCAATCCTTTTGCTGAGTCCCCCGAATCTCCGTTTGGGGGCTCCAAGCTCCTTGTTAGGGTTCGATTCATTGGCCTTGCTTTGTTCCAAGCTGTTCGTCGCGGCCAAGGAGACGATCTTGATTCCTTGATTTAGCGGGGTATTGATCCCTGATCAGGATGTCTATGCACGAGAGGAAGACGATCGATCTGGAGCAGGGATGGGAGTTCATGCAGAAGGGCATCACCAAGCTGAAGAACATATTGGAAGGGCTCCCGGAGTCGCAGTTCAGCTCGGAGGACTACATGATGCTCTATACGTAAGTCTTCCGGTCGTGCCTTCTCAATTTTAACGTTTTTTTTTTCCAATTTTTTATGGATTGGTTGGTTCCCTTGTTGGATCAGGACTATCTACAACATGTGCACCCAGAAACCCCCGCATGATTACTCGCAGCAGCTGTATGACAAATACCGCGAGTCATTTGAGGAATACATCACGTCGATGGTGAGCATGACTAATTTTGTCTCTGGTCGTATACATTCATAATTTGAGTTGGTATTCGACCCTTGAATGTTTTTTTTCCCAAATCGCGTTCATTTTATTTTTTTAAACATAGTCACATTGGTGGAATTACTATTTGATTGTTTTCACGTGTCTGATTGCCTAATTTATCGGTTCTAAAATTTCTTATTTCAGTTACTGCTTTCTATTATTTATTGTCAAAATAAAAATTCATCCAGGTGGTTCGTTACCTTAATTCCTAACCACCAGGACTTGGAAATAAAGTATATAATCACATCATTTGATTTTTGTCCGAGAGCTTCCGCTCATAAAATTAATACCTAGAAATGGCTGCATAGTTTCAGTTTTTGCTCAATAACTTTTTGTTAGCATTCAGCTGTTCTTTGTCCTTCATGCATGAACTTACATACTGAAGGAGGGCATTGTCCATTTGATCTTTCTCATACCTGATGATGATGTAGTCTGTGTTTCTTTTTGTGAATCAAATCAAGTCTTTTGTGCGTGCACATGGTAGTGATTCTGTGCAAATTCGGATTCATGATGAACACTGAACATTTCATATTATGGCCAATGCAGATTTATGACACCTGCATTCGGCAACATATTAACTTATTGATCATATTTCAATAATTCATCAAATGTTCTTTTGAAACCCACTAGCATCTAAGAACCAAAATTGAATGGTGTCCTTTGGTTCTTCTACTGTTTGCTTTACATTTGCTTTAGCAAAGAATTTTATAGGTTTCATGAGAATAAGATAAGGTAACATGTATATCATTCGGACTCATGGTATCTAACATGAATGTGGATGTGGGTGTTAGTATTTGACTCAGATTGTCCCAGTCAGAGTGCTATATCTCACATGGGTATGAGAGAGTTAGCCGGAGTCTGAGACTCCAATACTTCATGTATAAATAAACTAAAACCAAGCACCAAGTCATTATGTAGTTACTATTTTGATCTGGCTCAGCTAGCAAGTATATGTATGCACATCTTAGTGTCTTACAGTTATATCTACTCACATCTTATTGTCATTTGGCAATTGCAAATTTTTTTCAGTACCTTTTAAAGTTTGGATGTTATAGAACTCTAAAACACCGTACAACTGAACAAAATACGTAGTAGATGCACATGCCATCAAGGAGCTGCTCACGATACCCCTTCACCACATATGCCTATTTCCGTAGACATGACCACATAGGCTAGGATCATTAGCATTTATAAATAAAGTGATTCGAGTTGAACCATTTTATAAAATACATTAGAAGGGAGTGGTCATTGTAAGAATAGTTATGATGCTCAACTTTGTGCACTTAGAAGAGATGTAAAGAGGGACAGGAAAAAAAGGATTAAGGAGAATGATTAACTGTAACAGTGGAGAAATTCAATGTAGTTAAGTTAGCCAACATTTGCAATGGTGTTGAAGCTCCAGTGCTGTAATCAGGCTACGATGTGCATGCATACACTTAAAGGAGATTTCTAGGGTAAATATGACTTAGTCTTTTCCCATAATGAAATTTGCCAGCCATGTTTTATAGTTTGATATTTAGTAAATAATAGAAGTTATTTGATTTCCTTGTAGGATAACTTTTTGTTTCATTTTATTTTTTGGTAAGAAAGAAAATATTTTGTGAAAGTTTTGTGTTCTAGATCTTTTACAATTTTTTACACTTCTAGCTGTTTCTTTTATTAGAACCATAACAACCTCATGATCTTCTCCATTCAATTGATTTTTTGTTGGATCATCATAAAGCAAATGAGAGTAGAAGCAAAAGAAATGTCTAATTAGAATAATTAAGATATACACCATCTCTATGATATCTAAAACATGGATCATATACATAAATAATTCATATAATTAATATTTAAAGTGTTGATATTGCCAAAATAATTCTAAGTTAAGTCTTAAAAGTTATAAACTTCCATACCCTAACTGCATATGCACCATGTGGGTGACATATGCAGTTAGTTTTGAAAATGCTAAATGATATTTTTTATTGATGAAAATGACTAAAATATTTTCAATAAAGTATATTAATCAACACATTCAGATTATATTTCCACATGGAAAAAGATGCCAATACTACATTTGCAAGCGACATGAAATATAAAGAATATTATTCACCAATATAAAATTGATCATTTACCTAAGTAAGATCTATATGAAGATACCTAATTAATATTTAAAGTTTTTATATTTGCAAAACAATTATTTAGTTACATGCAGTCATACTTCCACATGTAAAAATCATATGCTAATCATACAACACAAAATACATGAAATTTAACATTCTATAATTCAACAGTACAACATTGATCACATAATATGATTCAACAGTGTAGCATTGATCATAGATCCATATAATTAATTTTTTAAGTGGTATATTTTCAAACAATTATTAAGTTAAGGCTCCAGATACTGTAGCTAAGGGTTTTAAGTAGGGGCTTCAATTGGTAGGGTACTTGCAAGTTTTTATTACCTATACCCTACCTGCTTGATGTATCCAAACTGATACCTACCCCGCTGCTTCTTGTGGGTACTCGACCAAACCGGGACTTGACTCCTCTCTAACTAAATCATCATGTCCATGAAGAGCTTACATGATGCACCTTCCCCACATATAGAGGTTACCTGCATAGCAGTGTTTGGAAAAACCTGCCCCCTTTCTATTCTTATTTTTTTGATTCAGTTTGGTTCAATCTAAACTAGTTTTAGTGAACTAAATAGTGTTTACTACAAATGCATATACGGCCTCATATGCCATATGTGGCCACATTTGTCAGGTCTGCTCTAAACCAGTTTTAATTGCCTAATGAGAACCATATGTCCAATATGCCACTTGGTCTGTTCTAAATCATCCTGGAGGCCTCATTTTAAGACCATGATTGTGACGACTGAATATATCATTCGATGCTTTTTCATCATTTTAAGAAGATCAAAACTAAGGAAAAAGCTAAGCTTAGAATTCTCATGCCTTGCATGTCCTATGGTCACAACTCTTAGGTGAAATTAAAACATATACATGGCGGGGAAAGTATAACTAATGAGGTACCAAATGCTGCAAATTGAATACACATTTGATTATCTCGTCATTCTTTCATTGAAATTTTTAAATTTATTCAAGGCTTCTTTTTGTTGTTCCTTAGCACCACAAGCATACACTCAATACTGGTTTGTCTTAGATTTATTAGACCAATCCAATTCTTTCAGGTACTTCCTTCTTTGAGAGTGAAGCATGATGAATTTATGTTGAGGGAGCTAGTTAAGAGATGGCTAAATCATAAAGTTATGGTCAGGTGGCTTTCACGTTTCTTTCATTACCTTGATCGCTACTTTATCACACGGAGGTCACTTCCTCCACTAAATGAAGTTGGGCTTACCTGCTTCCGTGACCTGGTATAATAACTTCCTTCTTTTGCTACTTTTCTGCTATGTTCAATGTCATTCTCTACATTTCATTGAAGTAGGATGAATCTGAGTCTGGTCAAGCTGTTGCTTTCTATTATTATTTTTTATTAGGTCTATCAGGAAGTCAAGGATAAAGTCAAAGATGCTGTCATCTCCTTGGTAAGCCTTACTTTGAGACAACATAATATATTCATCTTCGATACACCCTATCATTATGCATTTTTTAATCAGATTGATCGAGAACGTGAGGGGGAACAAATTGATAGGGCTTTATTAAAGAATGTCTTGGACATTTTCGTTGAAATTGGATTGGGTAATATGGAGTGTTACGAAAATGACTTTGAAGCACATTTGCTTAAAGACACTGCTGCCTATTATTCTAGGAAAGCTTCAAACTGGATTCTAGAAGATTCATGCCCTGATTACATGTTAAAGGTACTGTATATCACATATAATTTTCTGTCAAAAAGCTTTATGTCCTATGCTGTTTTCTAGGCAGAGGAGTGTTTAAAGCGTGAGAAGGACAGGGTTGCTCATTACCTGCACTCTAGCAGTGAACAGAAGTTGTTAGAGGTATGATTTGTCTTTTCTTGTTATATATTAGCAGAAGTAATTAGCGCCGTAATTATGCTTTTCTTAAAGGTTGTGTTCATGATTTTAAACTTTGTTGAATTATACACCAATCAGACTCATTGGTTGTGAATATTTTGTTTCTATTTGATGCTTGGTGTACCCATTTTGAATGATTCACCAAACGGTAAAGGATCACTCATAGGGAGCATGTGTACAGATTATTAAAAAAAATAAAAACATAAAAAAAAATATAATTTCTAACCTTCTAAAATATACTACTATCCATAAATTAAATTATTTTTTAATATAAATTTAGTTTAATATTAAATTTATCAAAATGAAGGGGAGCCTTGGCGCAACGGTAAAGTTGTTGCTCTATGATCAAAATGATGACAGGTTCGAATCCTAGAAACAACCTCTTGCAAAAAGCAGGATAAGGCTGAATACAATGAATCCTTCTCCGGGACTTCGCATAACGGGAGCTTCGTGCACCGGGCTGCCCTTTATTAAATTGATCAAAATAAATTCAAATTGAATTTAGTTTAAACCTACTTAATCATGTCATGGTTGCTTGGTGAACTTCAGTTAATCCTAAATAAATTTTTATTTGATAAGTATCAAATGTTTTATGAGATAATATCAAGTTTAGCTCAATAGAAAGTATCTATAGCAATAAAATATTAATAAAATATTTTTTAATTAGCATATTTTATATTTTAAAAGTATCATGATACTGCTCATAAATCGAAATTCCAACATGGCTTGAAATTTTAAACTTGGTTTTGATATTGTCTAATGTTGCAATGCCACTAATATTAGTTACGCTCTTACTCCATATTTAACTACAATGATATTCATTTTGTTTTCTTGTCTCCTAGAAAGTGCAACATGAGCTACTATATGTCAATGCTAGCCAACTTCTCGAAAAAGAACATTCTGGATGTCATGGATTACTTCGAGATGATAAGGTATTGGTATCCTAGTTGATCCTTACTAAATGAGGTTTCACTTGTTAAATTTATTATGATTTAACAACTATCATCTGAAATGCTTTATAGGTGGATGATCTCTCGCGGATGTACAGACTCTTTTGTAGAATACAACGTGGCTTAGATCCTGTTTCTCAAATATTTAAGCAGGTTTATCTCTGATATTGTAACGTCTCACTTTCTGGTGCTTCATGTTAAACATTCCTTAACTTTCTGTTTTTTTACTCTCAGCATGTGACTATTGAGGGCACTGCTCTAGTCAAACAGGCAGAAGACTCTGCAAGTAACAAAAAGGTAAACTTGATAGTTTTGTTTTCAGAAAAAGATAGTTTCTAATCTAATCAATTGCTAGGTTTGAGATTCCAGGGCACCCAAGGCACCATACACTCACCAATAGAGGAAAAATGAAAAAAAGAACAGTTGCGAAGTGTCTAAATTGATAACATGGAATTCTATGTGCAATAAATTTGTATTTTTTTTCCTCATGCTTTGATATCAATCAAACTCAGATAATTCTTCGCTTACAAGCTCTTAAAATTTTGAAATTTGTTGTTTACATTTCAGCAATTTTTTAAGATGTAATAATATTTGCATCAGACTAAACTACAAAGTAAATTTGCAATGAATTGCCTTTATTATATTGTATTGTTTAAGACATCTGTAGCATTAGAGTGACTTAGTGAACTATGAATCATTGGATTTGGGCTCACTATATTTTGTGAAGTCTTCACAAGTTTCTCGTCCCTGAAGAGCATGTCTAATTAACTTCCCTGAACTTGCTTTCTTGTCAGCACTAACGCTCTTACACTGGAAATTTTCAGGCTGAGAAAAGGGATGTTGTTGGCCTACAAGAGCAGGTACAGATTGGTCATTTCTTGTTTTACTTATTTATAAGATAATTGTTTAGTCATCTGAGTAATATAACTTAACACCCTGGGGTTTGCAGGTTTTTGTTAGAAAAGTTATCGAACTACATGACAAGTACTTGGCATATGTGAATGATTGCTTCCAGAATCACTCCCTTTTTCACAAGGTCTGTACTGTTATGGGTAACTATTTGCGTTGCATTTTTTATGACTTGTCTAAGTTTGTCTCTTTGGTTTAGGCACTCAAAGAGGCATTTGAGGTTTTCTGCAACAAGGGTGTTGCAGGAAGCTCAAGTGCTGAGTTATTGGCTACTTTTTGTGACAATATCCTTAAGAAAGGTGGAAGTGAAAAACTCAGTGATGAAGCAATCGAAGAGACACTTGAGAAGGTGAATTATGTGTGTTTATGTATCATTGCTCCTTATTGCCATAACTCATCCTTCATCTTTTATTTTGTTCCTATTTCACCATTCAGATTCCTCTTTCCCTGGGTTCTTGGGATGGGATTGAACAATTGTCCTATATTTTGTAGGTCGTAAAGTTGCTTGCTTATATTAGTGACAAAGATCTGTTTGCCGAGTTCTATAGGTATATAGCCTTCTATCTGTGGGCTATTTAACAACTTATGCCAATTATGATATTGACTTTGTTTTCCTTTTCTGCTATTTTATACCTTGGCCGAACTCAAAGTTTTAAATTCATAGGAAGAAGCTTGCTAGGAGGTTGCTCTTTGACAAAAGTGCCAATGATGACCATGAGAGGAGCATTTTGACAAAGCTGAAACAACAATGCGGAGGGCAGTTTACTTCAAAGATGGAGGGCATGGTCTGTATCCACATTTTGACTTGCTTGGTTAGATATACAATAGTGGCCTTATTTTTTTGCTTTGTTTTCAGGTTACAGATCTTACCCTTGCAAGGGAAAACCAATCTGGTTTTGAGGATTATCTCAACAATAATGCTCATGCAAATCCAGGGATTGATCTTACTGTTACTGTTCTTACGACCGGATTCTGGCCAAGTTACAAATCATTTGATCTCAACCTTCCTGTCGAGATGGTTAGTTGAATTACTTCCCATTTGACATTTGTTTCCACATTGATTTACTAGTATCTGTCTTAAAATGTCAATGTAAATTTAATTTCAATATGAAAAAAATGGGTAAGGTTTCACTGGTGATGGATGTAGGCAATCTTGTCAACCCCTCCAAAAAGTGCCTCTTCTCTTGTTTGATCTTTTTTGTCTTATCATGTTTTTGGCTTTGCTTCTTCATATTCTCTATATTTCTCACTTTCTATGTGAGGGTATTTATTTCTTGGCAACTTATTTTAAGCACTTCCAATCTTGTCTACAATCCAGATTAGTATCGGTGGCATCCACAAATTTCAAGAGCAATGAAATTGCTTTTAGCTTGACTCCTTATTGTTAAGAAATGTGGAATGAAATTCTCTCTTACTCTTTTCATTATGCACAATAATGAGTATATATATATATACACACACATTGTATACAATCAAATATATAGAAACCCCAAGGCAATAGTGCAATGGTTAGACCCTCCAATGGATAACCAAGGGATCTAAGGTTCGAGTCTCAGTTGTGGCGCATTGCAGGAGAAGTGGGCCTAAGAATGTTGGCTATCTGGATGAGCCTTTGAATGCTTCCCTATTTATCCTGGTGGCCGCTGGTGGAAAACTTCCGTGGGGTTGGATAGTCACCTCTTGAATTAGTCAGTTTGAAGAGTTAGATACCTGCATTACCAATATATATATATATATATAGAAACCCAAAAAAAAAAGAATAAATTAAAATATTTTATTCCTAAATTTGGTCCCGTATCAAGAGTTTTTCCTTATAAGAGATTCCCATCAAGGGATTCCCTATATCAAGAGATTTCCATAATAAGAGATTCCTTGTATTAAGGGATTTTCATGATCAATTATCCTAGAATAGTTGTCAACTTTCCAAGACTTATGCCATTTGGAATTTATCTAAGATGCAGTAGATCCCATTTCTCAAATAGAAGTTGATAGTGAAGATAGTGATGTGCCAACATGGCTTGGAAAAGCTAGAGTTGTTGACACTAGGTCAACTCTTGCCTTCTTCCCTTTTTTTTTCCTAAGAGAGTATCTGATTAAAAATGAATACAATCATACTTGAACAGATAAATGTAGGTCAATTTGCTTTCAAGAATATCATTACAGTTATCCGAACCCTATGAATTATTGGTCTGAATTCTTAGTTGTATTATGTGATTAGTCTTGTCAAATTTTGCTAGTGGTAATCCTCACAAATGGGCACTATCTAATGGATACAGTCTAACCAGTGCAGTTAAATGCTTTATGAGGGTACTTTGCCAGGATAATTTTTACCAATATATTTTGGAAGGTTAATGGAGCATCAATAATTTGTTACTTTCCAAAATCCTCCTCTCTTTTTGGGTATCTGATTGGCCAATATGTTGGATTTCTGATTGGCCAATCTGTTGGATTACATCTTTTGGGTTATGGATGATCTTATGTTGATCCTTAACTAATATATTTAATTTTTGAAAAACAAATATCATGAACCCACCTTAAAACAATTTGATTGGTGGAAATATGACATTGCCAAATTCCTCCCGCTCTCATTTGCTTCCATATACTTGTGTTTCCTGGCTGAAATTTATTCAATCATGTTAAATGCCATTTTCTACCTTGGGATATGGAAATTAAGAATAAAAAAGTGACACAGAAACCCTATTCTTTTTCTTTTCATTCTAATCTAAAACAAACATACCTAGGCTTTGCTAAATTCAATTGAAATGAATGGTTTGGACAATAGGAAAGATGCATTAAATATAAAGGCAACAATACATATTTGTGGAGTTCATTTACAAATTCAAAGATTTGTTATGAAAAGAAAATTCTTTATGAGAGTATCTTGTTCATGAAGAAATATCTAATTTTAGTATCTGATTTCAGGTTAAATGCGTGGAGGTCTTCAGAGAATTTTATCAAACAAAAACTAAACACAGAAAGCTTACTTGGATATATTCGTTAGGGACCTGTAACATCAATGCAAAATTTGAGCACAAAACCATTGAGCTTATTGTAACAACATATCAGGTGTCTATTTAATCACAATCAATTTTAGTTATTTAAAATTATCTTGTATGCTAATTACAAGCATTCTTGTGAGTTGTGTACAGGCAGCTGCTCTTCTTCTGTTTAATGCCTCTGATAGATTGAGCTATTCAGAGATCATGACTCAGCTTAACTTGACGGATGACGATGTAATCAGATTGCTCCACTCCCTTTCATGTGCCAAGTACAAAATTCTTAATAAGGAGCCAAATACCAAAACCATTTCTTCAACTGATGTATTTGAGTTTAATAACAAATTCAATGACAAAATGAGAAGGATCAAGGTCTGTGCGTAAATTTGAAAGATTGAGGATTTTTTTCTCTACTTGTGGTTGTTTCTTACATTTATTTAATCACACTTTTATGTGGGTTCATTGTCTTGTCATCAACTTCAGATACCTCTTCCTCCAGTGGATGAGAAGAAGAAAGTAATAGAAGATGTTGACAAGGACAGAAGGTATGCCATTGATGCCTCCATTGTGCGCATTATGAAAAGCAGGAAAGTTCTAGGCCATCAACAGTTGGTGATGGAATGCGTTGAGCAACTTGGTCGTATGTTTAAGGTACTAGGTTTCTTTCGCATTGTCTTGGTAGTGAACAATATGTATGTCAATGATACAGATGACATAATATGCCTTCAGTTTTCTGTGCATTTCATGTTTCGAACACATGCTTTTCAAAATTGGTTGATTCTGATTTTGATCAGCCAATTTAGAACACTAACAATGGCACGCCCCATATTTCTCTAGGATATAGGTTGAAGCAAACACAAAATCCATTGAACTGGGTTTGGCTAATAATAATAATAATAAACTTGAATCAGCATAAATTAAGAAAGTATGAAGGAGAATCAGAGGCTTTGTCAAAATTTGGTACAAATCCAGTGTTTTGGATGTGTGGATGAAATAAAATAAAGGGGATAGGATGCATAAGGGATGGGAAAAGAGGAGGTTTAGTTGCTCCATTTGGTTGTTGATAGTGTTGCCTTTTCATCTACATAACTAAGGTTTTTCTGCCTCTTCATCTACATAACTAAGGTTATTGTGGAACCATAATTCGTAGAATTTGTGGTATCAACATCAACTAATTAGGAAAATTTAATATTGGCCTTATTGAATTGGTTGGATCAACATGGGGAAAAAATTTTGAATTAAGAAAAGAGAAAACATTTTTTTATTAATGTATCATACAATAAAAATAAATTGTAATAGTTTAAAAAAGGAAAGAATTTGTTAAAGGATGTTTTTATTGTTTTATTTAGTCTCTTAAATAATCAAATTAGATTGTAATATCTAATATGAATATCTATTTATCAACAATTACAAACTATTTTTGTTTGCTATATTATTTATAACTATATTGTATATTTTGATGCTAACTATTTTTGGAAATTTATAAGAAATTCTAAAATTATGTTTGTTTTGGTGTGTTTGACAAAGGGATTAAGTTAGATTTACATTGTTGTTACCAATGTTGTGTGTTAAATGTGGACATTGCAAGTGTAATAGATGAAGTCTAAGTGGATTGAGGTTAACCAAACATTTAGCATATGAGAAGTCCAATAATGGGCGATAAAAAAAGGAAAGCTTTGACAAATGATATAGATTGAGGATCGAATATTTGTCAGAGAAGCCTAGCAGCAACTGTTCATTGACGAGGAAGATCCGGAAGAGATGCTTCTTGGTAGAGAAAGGCTTGGAGGTCAGACCTTTTTGCAGAAATGGAAGACTTGAAAGCGAGACTTCTTTGCAAAGGAAGACCTGGTGGTAAAATCTCTTGGAAGATGAGGAAGACTTGAGGTGAGTACTCTTGGGGTTGAGGTAACATATGAGAAGTCTTAGAGGTAAAGATTGCTTGACATATGAGTTGTGAGAGACTGAGCGACGTACATTTTGGGTGGTTAGGTAGATTGGCGAAATCTCAACACTTAGTCAATTGATATGTTTAGTCAACCATGAAGTCAACTTAAGATAGATTACTCATAAATAGATGGTTCTATTCCAGGCTGAGTCAATTGAATGACAATTGACCATATAGTCGACTAGAAATTCATTTCTAGCAAACAAGTGGGTCTTTGTTCCAAGATGAGTTGACTAAATCTCATATCAATCGACTAATGCTAGTTTAGTCAACATAGCAGTCAACTAAGACTGCTCTAAACAAACAAAAACACATGTTTTTGTTTATAACGGAGTTGATTGAAGTTGACTCAGTTGACTAGACTTAATAGTCAATTCAAAATATTTTACCATTGAACAATAACTTATTCATAATGAGTTAACTGCATGATTTGGAGTTGATTAAGAGCAACTCAAAGTTGACTGATGAGGATTATTGTGTTGACTGCATCATGACTGTCTGTAAGTCAAGTTGCGTTCTTATGCAGAGGAGTCAACTATCAATAGTGTCGGAATCAATTGGCGTGGACAACAATTGACATGAAAGGTTTTGAGTTAACTGAAGATAGTAATCAATAAGATAGGTTTTGCGCAAATCAAGCTCTAGTCAGCCAACCAATGGTTTAAAATAGTTGACTGACATTAATGTAGAAGAACTGGGAGTGCTTATACATGACTCTGTGGAGGGCTATAAAATTAGGTGCAAGGGGAGCAAAAACAACAATTCTCTGACACAGCTCATTCTTGATTCTCCACAATAAATTGTTTTGTGTCTTTATTTTTATTTGCTTTCGTTTGGATTTAAGGTCTTTATCTTCACCTTCAAGCTCTATTATTATTGTAATTTGTAAGTCTTTCTTATCTTTTGTAAAAGCTTTGTAAAACGATTTCTCAAATTCCGGAAGTTTTCATCAAGAAGAAAGTTAGTGGTTTTCGAGGCTTAGTTTATGAATTCATATGGCTTGGTGTGGAACATGAGGTTTTGAACCACATGTTATGTTGCTTTCATCAGTTACTACATTTCTACTGCTATTGATTAATTTGATTAATTATTTATATATCATTGCAGTTAAATTGTTTTAAGCTACTTTTTTCACTGTGCTGTTCACCTCTTTAATGCTATATCTGATCCTAAAGTAATATATTTTATTATTAGTTGTATGCCAAATTATAATGATTTTATTTATCTACGTATTTTGTTAGCTGGTAGAATTGATTTATTTACCATTATTTTCCATTTTAACTTTAAGCATTTCTTATGAAATTATAATGTTTTAAAATTATCAATGCATTCATTCACATTGCCAATATACCAAAGAGTAAGGAAACTTGAATCTTTTGAGCAAATAAACCAAATTAATTATTTTCTACATTTTTTTTTAAAAATTATAAATGTCCCTAAATTAGTTTTGACATAGCTTTTTTGTCCAAATTTCAGTGCGTCTTTATACTGAGAATACTTAATGTCTAGGTTGATAGGGCGACTTTAACAATGCTGTTAAGTTCAAGATCCTACCTAGGAATGCCAATAACCCATATATTCGGATCATGGGATTGTAATATCTTACCATAATTTAATATGAATATTTTAAAACCACATTTGCCGCATGTATTGACTATATAAATATTTTAAATATTATCATTTTAATATCATAAAGCATAAATAAAACTATTGATACAATAAATGTCTTAAGAATGCAAAAGTATTCCTTTATATATCTAGTAGTAATTTTATAATATGAATAAGATGATGAATATAACAATAGTTTGTGATTGTAATTAGAGATAAAAGATTATATTTCTGTCGGAAGAGTAAGACATATTTATATACAGAACCATATTAGGAAACTATAATTTGGCTAATTTACAAATTAGCTTAATTAATACATATATATTAACTAATTTATACCAATAATATGGTAATTATTATATACATATATAGTAACTAATACATATAAATATGGTAACTAATGTATATACATAATACTCCCCCTCAAGTTGGAGCATAGATATTAATTATACCCAACTTGTTACAAAGATAATCAACACGAACCCCATTTAAAGCTTTTATGAAGATGTCCTCAAGTTGTTCTCCAGTCTTCACATATCCGATAGAAATTATGTTTTGTTGAATTTTCTCACGAACAAAATGACAATCAATTTCAATGTGCTTAGTTCTTTCATGAAACACAGGATTTGATGCAATCTGAAAAGCAACTTGATTATCACACCACAGTTTAGCTGGTACTGAAATTTTAAGTCCTACTTTAGCCAAGAGTTGATATATCCATATTATTTCACACACAGACTGTGCCATAGCCCTATATTCTAACTCTGCACTGAATCGTGACACAATATTTTGCTTCTTACTCTTCCATGAAACTAAATTTTCTCCAACAAAGATACACTAACCAGATGCAATAACTTGAAGTAGATCTTCTATCCATTTTAGAACCTATCCAATCTGCATTTGAAAAACATTCAATATGTTTGTGCTTATGATTTTTATATACGATACCCTTTCCGGGTGTTCCCTTCAAGTAACATAAAATTTATTCTAATGCTTTCCAATGATGAACGGTTGGAGATGACATAAACTGACTGACAATACTTACTTAATATGAAATATATGGACGTGTTACGGTAAGTTAATTTAACTTTCCAACTAACCTTCGATATCTCTCAAGATGTTTAAATAGTTCTCCATCTCCTGTGAGCTACATGTTCTGAGTCATTGGAGCACTACAAAGCTTTGCCCCCAATTTTCCTGTCTCAGTTAATAAATCAAGGATATATTTTCTTTGAGATAGAAATATACATTTTTACTCATAACTTCAACACCCAAGAAATACTTCGACATCCCAGATTTTTCGTATGAAACTGAATATGAATGAAAGATTTAAGAGATGAGATCCCTGTAGTATCACTTTTAGTGATAACAATATCATCTACATATACAACTAATGGAATGATACTAGTTTTGTAGAACACAAAATGATCTGAGTTGCTTTTCGTCATACCAAATCTTTCAACAATTTGACTAAACTTTCCAAACCAAGCATGAGGACTCTGTTTTAACCCATACAAAGTTTTTCGAAGACGACAAACTTACCCTAACTCCCCTGAGCAACAAAACCAGGAAGTTGCTCCATATACTCCTCTTGAAGATCACCATGAAGAAAAACATTCTTGATATCAAGTTGATATAAAGGCCAATGATGGGTAGCGACCATTGAAATAAATAATTGAACAGATGTCAGCTTTGTGATTGGAGAAAAAGTGTCAGAATAATCTAGCCCAGAAGAGGTCTGAGCAAAGCTTTTAGCAACAATACGAGCTTTTAATCTGACAATTGACCTATCCGAATTGACTTTAACTGCAAATACCCATTTGCATCCAATAGCCCATTTCCCTGAAGGTAAATCGACCAAGTCCCAAATGTCATTATCATCTAAAGCATTCATCTCCTCTATCATTGCATCTTTCCAACCAGGATGTGATATGACCTCACGCACAGTCTTAGGAATAGAGATGGAATTAAGTGAAGCAATAAAAGAACAAGAGGAAGATGACAAGCTCTTATACGATACAAAAGTAGGATAAGTACATTGTCGTTTACCTTTGCGTAACGCAATAGGAAGATCATCGTTCGGGACTGGATCTTATGATGAAATAGTAGGTGTTGGATATGAATCTAAATAGTGACGCTTGGAGTAGGTTTGAATAATAGGAGATTTGATATGAGCTGGTTTCGGATCAAGTGTGGAGGGTATGATAGAATACATCAACAAATCATCCTCCTTGTGATGAGTCGGAATAGGTGAGGATGGGAAATAAGGTTTGTCTTCCATGAAGGTAACATCAATTGAGGTAAAATATTTGTTAATACTGGGGCAATAACACCTATAACCTTTTTGAAGACGAGAATAACCAAGGAAAATACATTTCAAAGACTTGTGATTTAATTTAGTGATATGTGGACGAACATCCCGAACAAAATAAGTGCTATTAAATATCCTAGGGTTAATAGGAAATAATGACTTATTGGGAAAAAGGATTTTGTAAAGGATTTCACCATGAAGGATAGTGGATGACATGCGGTTAATGAGAAAACATGCTGTAGAAACTGCATCAGCCCAAAAAGATTTGGGAACATTCATTTGAAATAGAAGGGCTAGGAAGATGTCTATTTTTTTGTTCAGCTACATCATTTTGGGATGGGGTGTCAACACAAGACGTTTCATGAAGCATGTCATTCTGACCCATATACGACCCGAATAAATCGGGCATATATTCCTTAACATTATCATTTCGCAAAATATGGATGGATGTATTAAACTGAGTTTTAATTTCAGCACAAAAGGCACAAAACAAAGAGAATAACTCGGAACGATGTTTTATTAAATATAACTAGGTTACACGGGAGTAATCATCAATAAAAGTAACAAAATACCTAAAACCAGGATTAGATAAAGCAAGACAAGGACCCCAAATATCGGAATAAACTAATTCAAAAGGAATAGTAGCACGTTTATTTACTTTAGGACTTGAACTAAGACAGTGATGTTTTGAAACTGACACGACTCACAATCTAATGAAGACACCTTACCATATTGTGAACAAAGCTTTTTGAGCAAAGATAAAGATGGATGCCCCAACCTACAATGATCCTTGAATGGGGAAGTGACACTTGAGCAAACAAAAGAATTTGGGAGTGGTGTGTCAAGAATGTAAAGGCCTCCGGACTCATCCTTTACCAATCTTCTTCGTCAAAAGATCCTGAAATAAGCAATGATTAGGAAAAAATGAGATGCAACAGTTAAGATTACGAGTTAGTTGACTGAGAGAGAGCAAATTAAATGATAAATTAGGTAAATGTAAAATAGAAGACAGAGGAAATTAAGGAGTAGGATTAATATTGCCAGACCCAAGAACACAAGATGGAGACCCATCAGCTAAAGTAACAATATGAGTGCTAGCTTTGGATTGAAAAGTAGAAAAGAGACTAGCATTACCTATCATATGATCCGTGGCACTAGAATTAATGACCCATTTGGAGGATGAAGAAAGAAAACGTGGTTTGTTTACCTGAATCGGCAATAGCAGTGACATGAAGATGATGACTTGGATGATTCCTGATATTTTGAGAACTTGGCAAATTCATCTGCAGATATAAGGACCTATTAGAGGCATCATTAGTGGATGCAATATGGGCCAGGTGTTTTTGCTGATTTTTGTATTGAAGCTTTCTACACTCAAATTGTATGCCTTGGCTTACGATAATAATTGCACACAATACCACCAGAATTAGGCGTTCGAGTTTGAAAGTCTGGGAACTTCTCCCTTTATTTTCATTGTGACTAGTTGATCTTCCGGACATATAATTAGTATTGCGAGTTACTGGAGCAGCATTAAGCAGAGTGGGTGTAGTACTTTCTGTACGGAGAATGCGACTAAATACATCTTGTAGAGAAGATATCTCAGAACCAAAGAGAACTTGTGACTTACCAGACTCAAAGTCAGGAGGTAGACTAGCAAGGAATCTCATAATCGCCATCTGCTCTCGTTAGATTTGTTGAACCTTCACATCAAGGCTTCATATGTCTTTTTGAACGTCATAAAATAATTGATCAAAGGCTGATTTTGTTTTTCTACACCGTAAAAGGCTTTGCAAACCTCATACATGCGGGAGAGATTTCCTTTTCTAGAGTACAAAAATTCTAGATAATCCATTAGTTTTTTAACAAATTTGCAGTGATTGATCAAACCAATTACCTCACTATCAATACAATTTTGAATCTGAAGAAACAAGCAAGCATCCTTTTTTAGCGATGTTTGTTTGAATCATCTTTAGGAGTTAAATGACCATTTTTATCAATACTTCATAGATAAAGACGAACCGTCTTACTCCAATCCAAATAGTTCGAACCATTGACATCATGGGTACTACATCTGTCATAAGATAGGGTTTATTCTCAGCCATAAGCTTTTATCCCCAAGTTTGTGAAATAAAAGCCAAAGGAAGGAGCTAAGGCGGAAGGAAGATCAACTTCTCTATTTTGTATAAAAAGAAGACCAAGATGTGGCTACTGCCAGCAAAGCAAAGCAAACAGAGATAACATAGAAATATCGAAGGATGGAGCTATAGCAGACGTTGCCTACACAGGGGTGCGGTACTGAGAAGCATAAGGATGTTATGCTCGCTCTATTCAGGAACCCTAATCCATGGCGTTGACCGTTTGATCTGTATGCAGATCGCAATTTGAGGGAAGGATGAAGAGGCTGACTTGCTAGATCGCAAGGGTGGAAGACGTGTCGCACTACTCTGCGCTTCGGAAGGTGACTTCGGAGTCATGCCGATGGGTGCTGGAGAGGAACACGTCCCCGTGTGCGTTGACGAGGAACCGTGAGGATGCATGATGTCATGCGCGTGCTGCTGGAGGACGGCGGTGGGACAAACTCACAGCTGAGAACATGCGAGGAGAGGTGACGTCGTCGGTTTGCGAGTTCGGGGCTATGCGCTCGTCTGTCGTCAGGGAGCGTGTGAATAGGTGAGAGGTGGAAGAAGGCGGTCGGTAGAAACTAGAGATGGCAGAGGAGAACATTCACGAACAGGCGGCGTTAAAATAATAGCAAATACCCTAAATTTTAACTCACCATAGCTTTGATACCATGTAATTAGGGATAAAAGATTATATTTCATATTGAAAAGTAAGACATATTTATATACAAACTAGGAATCATATTAGGAAATTATAATTAGGCTAATTTACAAATTAACCTAATTAATACATATATATTAACTAATTTGTACCAATAATATGGTAATTATTATATACATATATAGTAACTAATATATACAAATATGGTAACTAATATATATAGATAATAGAGATGAATAATAATAATTAAATAAAATTCTCTCTCTTAGAAGTCAAAAAGAATTGTATGTAATTGAAAACATTTTCAAACGATGTGTTATAGAAAAATTATTTGCTTTAATAAATGTGGATTGTTTTTGAATGTGAATTATATTCTAATTAAGTGTTCTTAACACTAAGATCCTGTGTAGGAACAATAAGCAGACATAAGATTGGACCGTACTTAATAGATGCTACCAAATTATATTTTAGATGCTATCGAATTTTGCTGTAGGTGTTATGAAATTGTATTATCGGTGCTACCGAATTGTGCTACACTGCCAAATTGTACTATGTGCACTACTAAGTTGAATTCTTGGTGCTACTAAATTGTATTTTATGTCCTATTAAATTATATTGCAAGCACTACTAAATTTATTTTAAGTGCTATTAAATTTTATTCTAATTGAAGTGGGCCTTCATGCTAGCTCTATCAAATTTTCTTCTTAGCTCATGCCCATCGTTCTCTATTTCATTTTATTCCTTAATTTTTATACTTCAACTGGATGCCATGGAGTTGCCACTTCTTCACTGATCTCATATCTGGCCAGCCGTAAGCCCGTACATCATCTACATGGATCTTCCCTCTTCCTCATTGAGGTTGTCATCATCATCTCTTTGGACATTGTAGGTCACCAAATTTACACATAGCTTTCCTCTACTAATCAAGCAAAGTACCCTCTCCCACCACAGAGAAAACATCCTTACCAGGTCCACAAACACTCATCTTGCTTTTATCAAGAAGCCAAAATTTTCTCTTGACTACTCACCTGTACCCTCTGCTTGCTTAGATCTTTCTGTTTTGAAGACAATCAATCTCTACCCAATTCACTCCAAGGACAGATCTGCCTGCTCTGAAGTTATGAATTTGAATCTTTTATCAATTACCACTGAAGTTTTGCTCTTGGTATGGTCTGTATGAATCCAGATGATATCACTATGTTTCAATACATGACTGGAGGTCACTTTAGTTGGTTCTTTAAACCAAGGTTTATGGTGCTAAGCTGAGCCAGTCAGCACCAACAAAACTTATTGTTTTGCCATTGACACCGTGACAACTCCGACACTGACAAAAGGGGTGCCCTTTTGATGGTTCCAATAAAAGGGGTGCTCTTTTATTTTTTGGCCTTTAATAAATTTAATTATAAAATTTGAAATCTAATTTAAGTCTAAAAATATAATATTTTGAAATTTGAAAAATTGTCATTTAATTTTTTGTTTACTCTAATAATTATAATTACGTGAAATAAACAAAACTGAATTAAAAATGTAATGCTCAAATACATGAAATAAAATGATATTAATGGGATTTTTTTGATTAAATGGTAATAAATAAATTTTAAATACAATTATATAAAGTGATAAAGACATTCATTCATTTAACAAGATTGTATCTTTAACAATAAAAGTTTCTCAGTCTTTACAAAATATCAATGCTATAAAATTTGAAAAATAAAATATTTTTATCTTGTTGCTCATTCTAGTGTTGCCTGCAAAAAATTGTATAAATTATAAGTGTAAATTACTATTAAATGAAAGAAATAAATAATTTACAAATAACTAAAGTTAACCTTTATTGGTTGCAAACGTATTTAATCTGAAGAGTAAGATGATCAAATTAATTAACCAATATAAATATAAAAATACAAATATATTAGCAATCTAATTAATTATTAACTAATTAATTATAACAGTTAATTGTTATTATTAATTGTCCAATTAATAAGTACTGAAATTGTACCATTATGGCATGATATGATATTGGAATCGTATCGTTCCGGTCAAATATTGAAACTTTGGCATGGTTCAAAATTTTAAACCTTGCTTTAAGCAACCTCCCAATGCTCTGCCCTATACTTGTATGTGGACAGTTTTGCCTTCCAAGGCACAACCAAACCTACTCAAAATCATCATCCTTGAAGCATCTGAAAACAAGTAGTCCCTCTTGTTTTCTTCACCTCTATCATGCTTGCATGTTCCATAGTAGCAAAATGATTCAGGAAGAAATTGCCAATGTGAACTTCCTTTGATAGGCAATACAACATTAATGTAGTTCCCTCTTTCTAAGATCCATTATGTTTTAAAGTTTGCGAATTCAGAGGGGAAAATTTTGAATGGATGAACCAATCGTGATTATTTGTTCAGTTGCATTGAAAAATTGACATGCATAGTTTGTTATCTATCTATAATTGGCTTAAATAGATGATAAATAAATTTGATTTGGTTGTCATATCTGTACTTTTGTGATAGTACGTTGAGGCTGGGAACAAAGCTTCAGCCAGCATATATCGCTACTCACTGAATTTGACGGAACCAATCTCTTAATATCTGAATAGAAAAAATTTAAATATTCTTTTAGTGTTTCTCTTTATTTTGTGCTGCCTATGTATTACTTGTTCAGCCTGATTTCAAAGCAATTAAGAAGCGGATTGAAGATCTGATCACTAGGGATTACTTGGAGAGGGACAAGGACAACCCAAATATCTTCAGATATTTGGCCTGATTGACCTCCAATCCTGGTAGAACGCACGTCTATCAGTGTCAGGTGTCGTCATGCAACCAGCCAATTCCTTGTGTACCCGTAGTTGCTGTGGAAAAGTTGGCAATTTGTAAAGATTGTGGCGCATATTGCGCATTCATCATGGAACCAGCCTATATGCACTCAAGTGTTGCTAAGTTTTTTGATGGTAATGGGATTTAATAGTTTCATCAAATAACGAAACCATTGTAATTGTTCTTATTTTCTATTTTTCTTTCATATCACTTGATTATATCTTATTTGTTATATATATCTTGCTTACTCTTCTAAGTAAGCTGTATGTTGACGAATTATTGTGAAAAATGAGACTGCTGTATTTTTGTGTTCGGATTTTACTGGCCCGTTAGGTCGATGTCAGCTGGTCAAACGCTATGCCCACTTTCCAGTTGGTGCTTCAAACTCAGGAATTTGGGCAGGGATTTTCTGGTCCAGATCTCTGTACCAGTCAGGAGTCTGGCCCCTGTCTATTTATTAGTGGGATGAATTATATTTTACCTGTTAAACGGTGGGTCTAGTTCATCCCACTAATGAGCTTACAGGACCTTTTCTAGTCTAGAAGATCCTGGACGAAAATCTCTGCCTCCAGGAGGCAGGATGGAGGTAGGATCTTCTGGTTCAGATCCTTACACCAGTCTCTTAATATCTGAATAGAAAAAATTCAAATATTCTTTTAGTATTTCTCTTTATTTTGTGCCGCCCATGTATTACTTGTGCAGCCTGATTTCAAAGCAATTAAGAAGCGGATTGAAGATCTGATCACTAGGGATTACTTGGAGTGGGACAAGGACAACCCAAATATCTTCAGATATTTGGCCTGATTGACCTGCAATCCTGGTAGAACACGAGCGTCTATCAGTCTTCTGGTGTCGTCATGCAACCAACCAATTCCTTGTGTACCCGTAGCTGCTGTGCAAAAGTTGGTAATTTGTAAACATTGTGGCGCATATTGCACATTCATCATGGAACCGGCCTATATGCACTCAAGTGTTGCTAAGTTTTATGATGGTAATGACCATCAAATAACGAAAGCATTGTAATTGTTCTTATTTTATGTTTTTCTTTCGTATCACTTGATTATATCATATTTGTGATATATATCTTGCTTACTCTTCCAAGTAAACAGGGCTATTTGTATGTTGACGAATTATTGAGAAAAATGAGACTGCTGTATTTTTGTGTTCGGATTTTACTGGCCCGTTAGGTCGATGTCAGCTGGTCAAATGCTATGCCCACTTTCCAGTTGGTGCTTCAAACCCTGGAATTTGGACACAGATCCAGGATTCTTATATCAATCCTGGATCTGTCTATTTATTAGTGGAATGGATTATATTTTATCTATTAAATAGGTAGGCTCCAGTTTATTCTATTAATAAGCTTGCAATGCCTCCCTTGGTTCAAAAGATCTTGGACTAGAGGATTTGACCTCCTGGGGACAAGGATCCTCTGGTCTAGGATTTCTGGACCAGTCCTGGACCCTTTGTCCATTCATTGATGGAGTGTACTGTAGCCTACCTGTTAAACAGGCGGAGTCTAAGCTCATCCTACTAATAAGCTTGTAGGGCTTCTCTTAGTCTAGAAGATCTTGGACTAGAGGATTTGATCTCCTGGATATTGGGAAATGTCTGATGCGGGTGCGTGCTAGAACATATTTCATAAGCATGTGCAGCAGAAAATAAAACAGTAATAATTCCTAATTATTACATTACACACATCACACGCATACAAGGATACAACATGTTAAACAAGATCGTATAATTAAAATTTTACAGAAAATAATTTTTTACTAGGTATACCTTATGGATGACCTGCAACGAGAAGGACATCAACCATAGCGACGTTGTTAAACCTCACCTCTATTCGTATCCATGCCGAGCTCCTCAAGACAACTCCTTGAGTACAAGTCTCTCATTCGGAAGTTACCAGCCACGAGTGAAGAAGAGAGATCAAGAGGAAGAAGAAGAGAAGCACATAAGGGAGAGTTTTTCTCCCTTGTGGTGGTCACGACAACAAGAGGGAGCACCCTCTTGATAGCGGCGGGAGAGAGAGGAGAGGGAGAGGAGGATTGGATTTTCAAAAGTCAATCAACCAAATAATGAAACTTGTTACTAATTTTCTGTTAATTACATCTATATATAATCCTCTTTAATAAATTGGATTATAAAGCCCAAATCCAATCTATTATCCCTTAACCAAAAATTAGCCTATTAACCCCTTGGTTTAGTTCACAACTAAACCAAGTTAGTTCATGACTAATTCATAATTAAACCAAACATGGTTCAACTCTACCATAAGAGATGTAGCCCATTCGTGCTTCCACTATGACAATATTTGTTTTATGTATGATCCAACCAAATATTTATCTCTTGATCTAAGAATCCTATTCTTTAACTTATTTTATGTCTTTTAGAGACTCGTTAGTGCGTGTGACCCAATAGGTTTTTAGTTTATCTTGGCCATCCATAATTAACTACTTAATTATAAGATGATCATGAGTGACACCTAGTAGTACATCATGATCCCTAATTAGCCGAAAAATCATAGTTGATCTTAGAACTAATTCTAAATCCTTCAGCAGATATAGTAAGCCGTGCCTTATTCCTTTCACTCGTCTTATACCCACTTGGCTCAGGACATGATTTATGTGTCTGTCCCCACTAGATTGTCTACGTCACACCTAGCCCAAGTAATACTTTCTTGTTCTATGAATTCAAATTACTCGTACATGTGTCTAAGAGTCTCACACTCTTAACATGTGATGCTTTGGCCAAGGATTTCTTGTAATAATTCTAATAAGTGGTCATAGGGTATACGTCTCATTCCAAGGAGCGGTGAATCCTCTGTAAGCTATCCAAACATCTTTAGGTATTTCGACTCATACCTAATCATCCCGGGTTCACACCTCAATGAGGTGCTTGCTTAAGATGTTAAAGTATAAGTCTTCATGACCAAGATGACTTGTATACCTTAAGTCGAAGGAAACTTACACTCGAGTTGCAGTAAGAGTTTCACAAACCTATCCATATATATATAGATAATCATATGAAGTCTTACAATGAGTCACTCTAATGAATTAGTTATCATAAGTAGCATCCACGTTTAACTCTCAACATCCCAATGTCTCCAGCTAGTGAGAAAACAGCTACTTGGCAAACCAAGGAGTATAGCCCGTGCTAGTCTTATAGAATTGATGATTTCCTAATGCATCAATTCGATGACTAGGGAAATTCTAATATATTTATAATTGCACATGTAGAGATAATCACTAATTGTGATCTAATTACAATTTCTCTTATGCTATGAATTATATTGTGGACATTTAATAAATGAGTTTAAGTCAATCAAACATATAATATGTACTCAAATAGGGAATCTATATTTAGTAAAAATCGTAAGGCGATTGTCTTAGGGCATCCCTCAAAATCTAATACTCCCATTTGGCCTAATGCCAATCGCCATGGTGCCCCAAACCGTAAGTATGGATGCGACTCTCAAACTTGTTTTGTATAGAGCCTTTGTCAAAGGATCCACTAGATTCCTTTCAGTGGAAATTTTCTTAAGCTGTATTTCTTTCCTACTAATGATCTCCTTGATCAGATGATAGTGGTGAAGCACGTGTTTTGATCGCTGGTGAAACCTAGGTTCCTTTGCTTGCGTAATGGCTCCGGTGTTGTCATAGTAAATAGGTAATACTTCAACAACGGACGTAACTACTCCAAGTTTGGCAACGAACTTCTTGATCCAAACTACTTCCTTTGCTGCTTCCGAAGTTGCAATGTATTTCGCCTCACAGGTAGAATCTACAACAGTGTCTTGCTTGAAACTTTTCCAACTAACTGCGTCTCCATTTAATATGAATATGAATCCAGACTGGGACTTGGAGTCTCCTTGTCTGTCTGGAAACTTACATATGTATATCCGCGTATGATAATATCACCATCTCCATATACCAAGAACATATTCTTAGTTCTTCTCAAGTACTTAAGGATCGTCTTGACAGCAATCCAGTGATCCATTCCTAGATCAGATTGGTATCTGCTTGTAACACTCAGAGTATACGATATATTAGACCTTGTACATAACATACATGATAGATCATATTGTGGACGCATAAGGTATTTTATCCATGCAAATCCTCTCGTCTTCTGTGCATGGGCACATAGACTTCGAAAGGCGAATTCCATACCTCATAGGTATGAAACCTTTCTTGGATTTAGACGTGCTAAACCGTTTTAGCACTCTGTCTATATATGTTGACTGTGAAAGACCAAGCAACCTTTTTGATCGATCTCTATAGATTTTTATCCCGAGGATGTAAGTTGCTTCTTCCATGTCTTTCATGGAGAATCTTTTGAACAATCAAACTTTAACTGACTGTAAAACTAGCATGTCGCTTCCTATGAGCAATATGTCATCAACATATAATATCAGGAATACGACCACACTCCCACTAACCTTTTGATACACATAAGGATCGCCTGGATTTTGTGAAAAATTAAATTCTTTAATTATCTCATCAAAATAAATATTCCAACTCCTAGATGCTTGCTTTAGTCCATAAATGGACCGTTGAAACTTGCATACTTTATTTTTGTCAACAGATGTGAAACCTTCGAGCTGTATCATATACACATCCTTGAGCAGATTTCCATTAAGTAAAGCTATTTTCACATTCATTTGTCATATCTCATAACCATGATGAGTTGATATGGTTAGGAGTATCCGAATGGATTTAACCATGGCTACAGGTGAGAAAGTTTCGTCATAGTCAATGCCTTGTCTTTGACGATAGTCTTTCGCCACCAACCTTGCCTTGTAGGTAATTACATTACCATCCATGTCGAGTTTCTTCTTGAAAACTCACTTGCACCCTATAGGCGTAATGCCTTCAGGTGGATCCACCAAATTCCAAACTTGATTTTCGTACATGGAATCCATTTTCGACTTCATGGCTGTAAGCCACTTCTCCTTTTCTGAACTATTTAGAGTCTTTTTGTAATCAGTAGGATCCTCATCCTTAATGAGTAACACTCCATTTGATTCTCTTACAAGAGATCCACATCTCTCAGTAATATTGCGTGTCTTACCGATCTACAAGGAGGTTATGTCATAATTGGTTGTGATTTTTGACTAGACATTTCGTTAGTGTTTATTGTTGTCTCTTGAACTTTATTAAGTTCAACCAGACTTCCACTTGCTTCCTATAAGAGAAATTCTTTCTCTAGGAAGGTGGCATGCCTTGAAACAAATACATTTTGTTCAAGGGGTGATAAAATTGGTAACCATTAGTTTCCTTAGGGTATCCAATAAATAAAAATATGTCAGACTTAGTGTCCAACTTGTCTGATATAGTCCTCTTCACATAAACAGGACATCTCCATATCTTCAAATAAAATATGAGAGTTTTCTTACTAGTACATACCTCATATGGAGTAGTTGAGATTACCTTCGTCGGGGCTCTGTTTAGCAAGTAAACAGCTGTCATGAGTATATAACCCCAAAAGGTTTTGGGAAGATTTGGATGATTCATCATTGACCAAACCATGCCCAACAATGTTCGGTTACGCCTTTCCGATACACCATTATGTTGTTGCATATATGACGGAGTCTATTGAGATAATATACCATTGCCCCTTAGATAATATTGAAACTCTTGGCTTAAATACTCACCACCTCGATTGGATTAAAGTATCTTGATATTTTTACTAAGTTGTTTCTCTACTTCATTTTTGAATTCTCTAAACTTTTCAAAGGCTTCATACTTGTATTTTATTATATACACATACCCATAACGAGAGTGATCATCAATAAAAGTAATGAAGTAGCTATAACCTCCTAGTGCATGAGTTGACATTGGTTCACATGCATTGGTATGCACGAGCCCAAGAAAAAAGTAACTTTATCATTTTTCCTTTTAAACATGAATCACATTTATCAAATGTATCTAATTCAAATAATTTGAGAACTACAATCTTTTGTAATTCGGACGTGCATTTCTTGCTTATATGGCTAAGGCAATAATGCCACGAGTAAGAGGTTAATTGATTATCTAATTAGGCATGTTTATTTCTCGTATCGATATTGAATGCGTCACTAGATGTATCTAATGCGTAGATGCATTTGCATAAAGTTCCAGTGCCATAAAGAATACCATTCAATGTTATATAACAACAATTGTTATATGACGAGAAAGTATGTTCCGATGCCAGTAGGAAGCTGTAGCAAGTATGTTCCGATCGCGGCTACAACAACCTTTGCTCCATTTCCAACTCACAGACTTGTTTCTCCCTTGACGAGTCTTCTGCTATTTCTTAGCCCTTGTATGTAATTACATATATGTGAGCCACATCCAGTATCCAATATCCAAGTGTCTAAGGAAATAACATGACAATCAATAATGAAAATACCTGAAGAGGATGGGGCATCGGATGCCTTATTCTTCTTCATGGATTCAAGATAGATCTTGTAGTTTCTTCTCCAATGTCCTATCTTGCCACGATAATGGCATGAACCCTTTTGTGTCGATTTTACTCTCTTGGCCTTTTTGCTCTTCCCTGTAGCCTGATGTTTTGGTTTCCTCTTAGAACCTTTTTTGGAAGAGTCTACTAACATCATAATTTCCTATTCACCTTTAACAGAAGGTGCTACAGTGTTGAGCATATTAATCATCTCAGGAATGGTCAATTCTAAATTGTTCATCCGATAGTTCATCACAAATTGTGAATGACTTTTCGGTAAACTATGTAGAATTAAGTCAATACTTAACTCATGATCCATTATAAAATCGAGTGATGCTAAATGCTATGTGCAGCCGTTCATCTTTAGTACATATTTTACTGTGGAGAACCGTCTTGCATCTTTAAGAAAAGAGAATCTTAGAGACCTCGAACCTTTCAGATCTAGCTTGCTCATCAAATAGCTCACAAAAATGATAGACAATATCATAAGTATCCAAATGCTCATGTTGTTTCTATAGTTCAGGAGTCATAGCAGCTAGTATGATATAACTTGCAAGTACATAATCATCCTTATGTTTTTAGGGCCAACAATTGGTTCGTAGTCGTCGTTAGTTGTTGGAGTGTCGGAGTAGTAGAGTGTAGTTGGAGCGTTCAGAGCAGCATACAAGAGCACAGGTTGTTCAGTTTTCGTTCTCTCGAAGCTGCTACTTGAGGCTCCTTTTATAGCCTCTGCAGGACTAATCCAGATCCTCAAAGATTGGGATTAGGTTTGACCCGAAGTGAATCGGCCGACCGATCCCCACGTTTGGTCGACCGATCAGATGATCTCCTCCTCATCCGATCCGCTCGCTCCGCTTCGATCTAGTCAAGTCCTATCCTTGGTTCAGTCGACCGATCCCAAGGTTTGGTCGATCGATTAGATGACCTCCGCATCTGATCCGATCCCCCCATCTTCGATCTGGTCAACTCCAATCCTTGGTTTGATCGGCTGATCCCCAGGTTCAGTCGACCGATCCCTCGACTGAACCCGGGCTACAATATGGAAATCTGGTCCTTTTGTGCTGCGGTTCGATTGACCAATCAGGCCGTTCGATCGACCGATCATGGCTAAGTCTGACCTTGTAGAAATTTTAATTTCTTGCAAAGCAGAGTTAGACAAATAGCAAATAAAACAAATAAGTTGACAGCTTTTGGGCTGTCCAGTTTTGACTTCAGATTTTCGACCGAAAATCCTAAGTCAAACCGATGCCTATTGTTCCCTCCGTGGGGAACGTACCCTCACCTACTCCACTCAAGAGAGCATACATGTTGCCAGTCCGGTCCTCCAGACCGACTGGACTTTCTGCCTAGGGTTACCACGCCCTAAGACCTAGGGTTACCACCCCTAGGGGGTTTCGCCACCTAGGGTTACCTCCCCCTAGGACCTAAGGTTACCCACCCTTAGGATTTCCACCACCTAGGGTTACCACCCCCTAGGACCTAAGGTTTTCACCCCTTAGGGTTTTCCTCCACCTAGGGTTACCACCCCCTAGGACCTAAGGTTACCGTCCCTTAGGGTTTTTCCACCACCTAGGGTTATCACCCCCTAGGACCTAGTGTTACCACCCCCTAAGGGTTTCCCCTTGCCTAACCGTAGTTATGACTTTTCTACAACCTTATTCACACACATTAGATAACAAACCAACTTAACTTAAACCCTTTGACATAATCAAAACGCTGGTTCGATCGTCAGATGCTTCCCGGACCAACAAGTTTTTCCTGCCGCTCCTTCTTCCAGATCTGGGTCATTGCTTTTGCACGGGCTGGTGGTATTGGCCAGGAGTAAGGACCCAAGCTCTAGCTTCGATTGGTAGATGCTGTCGTCCTTGACCCATCGCCGTTGGCCACTCCTCCCTCAACGATGGTCTAGACTAGAGGTTGACAGATGTGTCGGCTAGCCGCAGGTTCCACCTTCCCGAGCCCTGGTTCTGATCTCCATCATGGCTAGATGTGGCTGTGGTCTTTATCAAGATAAGAGTTATGGGTGATTGATCTACACTTAGTTGTTAATTTTGGTTTGATTTGGAATGTAGGAACCTTACTGGGTGCAGATTGTGGATGATTTACATAGAGGGCAGTAGCTCCATGGTTGCTCCGACTAGGATTTTCCGACAACCACTTCTCCGACTGCGAGGTGATAAAAGGATACTCACATTTGGGTAAGTTATGGTTTGATTCACACATGAATGTTGATTCAAATTGGAATGATGTAGTTGTTAACTAGTTGTTATGGATAATAAGTGGATTTATTGATTTGAATTGAGGTACAGATTGGATGGTGGAATGATTATGATTTATTAATCCATTATAGTGGTGGAATGCATAAGGATACTTAAATCCAAAGTAGAGGTGATTGATTATCACCTTATAGGTTCACCATGTTTGTAGTTGATACAATGGATTAAATGACGAGTTAATTGATTTTAGATATGGAAGATTAAGTTTCATGGATGAGAGTAATTGAAACTGATCATTAATTAAGGATAATTAATGATTGATTTGAATAGGATTTTTCCTATAGGTTTAGGTCTTTAGATTTAGCTAGTTATTGCTTATCTGATTAGCTAAACTATACATTACGTGATTGCAGGATTATGATTTGAGACGAGCATCTCAACGTGAGATTGTTTGGCATGATCTATAGTTAGAGGCGGTACTTCTTGCTTTGTCTCTTTAGTACATTGTTCTTAGTGTAATAAGCTATACCTAGTAGTATGCTTATATTTATTTTGCTTGATATTTCACTACTTGATACCCGTAGTTTGCATATTGTTATCTGTTATGCATTTATGTTTAGCCTCTTGATTCTTGCCATGTATACTTATATTTAGAACTAGTGATATACATGGATACCTATATTAGATATTGGATATACATGGCATGTTTACATGTTTTATGATGTAACATGCTCGACGGGCTTCTACATACTATGTTTTATATTTATATATATATATATATATATATATATATATATATATATATATATATATATATATATATATATATATATATATATGATGACTGCTGCATGCTACGCATCATGTCATTGCATGCATGCCGGCGACCATGTCTCCCTTGTGGTTAAAAGGGTCGTTGGCCAGGGCCGTACACTCGGCCACTCATGGGTAGTTAGCTAGAGCGTGCCGCTTGTCCTGTCGTGCCCCCACTCACACACTCATGGATAGTGATAGCTGGAGTCGTGGGCAACAGGGACCCCCGTCGTAGACGTAGCTATTCAGCTACTATGCAACTACCCCCTTGGCCACTCGAGAGTAGTGGTAGCTGGAGTGATGTATAATCTGTCATTATCCCGACCTCTCGACCATACATGGGTCATGGTGCAGAGGGGTGGGCGGGAGTGACCATCCGTGCATACGCTGTTATTATTATATCTACTGATTGCTTACTTATGCTGCTATTGTTTACTTATGCTGCTGTTGCTTCCTTATGCTGATATGCTCACATAGGTTGAGATATATACCCGAGGTATCTATTTAGACGCTGGTTACTTATTGGTAGTATACTTCACATGACACTCTTGTAGTTATGAGCAGTACCGTAGCAGGTCTATACTATTCCCGACCTTACTAGCCTAGGATATGGTTTCAGGTATGGACATTTACTATGATATTATTTTAGTATCTGCTATATTCCCCACGAGACTGTATACCTTCATATCTCTAGTTCTTTACTATACTCATGCACTATCTATCTATTACTCGCTGAGTCTTTATACTCACCACCTTATAAACTGGTTATTTCGCAAGGTAGGAGGTAAAGGATTTATGGAGTCACTTGGAGATCCTGTCCTCCAGTCTTGTGTCACACCGAGCTACTCCTATCGTTAGTGTTTTCGTTCGCATATTTGGTTTTGTACTTGTTCTCGTATTTGTATATTTTATATAGAGTTTGTCTTGTATTTGATGTGTTGATTATGTGTCAAGCCGAGCCGGCTCGCAGTTGGTTGTATTGTGGTTTTGTGATTGTTATTTATGATTTCCCTGTGTTTTACTTTCAGCCGTGTGGGCTGTTTCATATATATATAACTGCGTGGTTGTGTTTATTTTTATTCTAGTTGAGTGGGCTGATTATATAATTGCGTGGTTGTGTATATATTCCAGCCGTATGTGGCTGATGTATTTTGTATGTATGTATGTTTTATATTATCACCGGTACAAGGGAGATGCTGTCATATTTTTGTCTAGCAGGGACTCCTCTGGGAGTATGACATATGGTAAGATCTAATCACATTACAAGTATGGTAAAATCTAATCATGTCATAATTACTGCATCTACATGACATACAATATGATATGAACATGACATAAATTTACATATGTTCTAATTCTATTTTAGAAAAAAAATATGTTATAAATATGATTTTAATAAAAAAAATTTATCTAATCAAATTAAGAAACTAATTTTCAAATTTAATTAACATATTTCATCTAGAATCTTTCTATTAATCAAGAATCTTTAATTATTTTAGAAAAAAATTTCCAAATTAATTTCTTAATAATTTAGAAAATAAATAATTAATATTTCTTAATTTATTACAGAATAATTTAAATCTATTTTTTTTTCATGATTTTTTAAATCTTTCTAAATTTGGTATTTCCTAACAATTTAGGAAACTTTCCAAAAATAGCATATTTTAATAAATCTAAAAATTCTAGAAAAAATTAATACTATAATTTAATTTAGAATAAGTCAAATATGGATTTTTAATGATTTTTTAAATCTTTCCAAATTTGATATTTTCTAACAATTTAGACAACATTCCAAAAATAAAATATTTTAATAAATCTGAAAATTTCAGAAAAATTAATTCTATAATTTAATTTAGAATATCTCAGATTTGATTTTTTTTATAATTTCAGAATCTTTTCATATTTGGTATCACCTAACATATTATTTTTTTTAAAAAATTGAATATTTCTTAAAATTTTAGAAAATTTCAGAAATGATAATTTCTAAATTAACAGAATATTTATAAATTTAATTTTCTAAAATTATATCAAAAACTTTCTAAAAATAGAATTTTCTAAATATTTAGGAAACTTCTAAAAATAAAAAAATCTTAATAATTCTAGAAAAAATTTTAAAATAAAATACAACACTAATTACAAATCGTAAAACTATTTTATGATCATGTGAAGCATAATCAAACTCTGATACCACTATTGGGATATGCCCAATGCATGTGCGTTGATGGAGACCCAATGAGAAAGTTATCTCAAGAACCCATAATGAATTGAAGAAGAAAGAAAGAAAGATCTAAATCGATAAGATTGATGAAAAGAACCTTGACCCAATGCTTAGAAAAGCATGAACCTTAGTATAGGAAGATGGAAGATGCCACAACCATGGGATGGAGGTTGATAAGTCTTTGAATGCCACAAGAGAATGTCTTGATAAGTTCTAGTTCAATGAAGAACCAACAAGTGAGAGCCTCACCGCGCTTTAGATTGAAAATATGTCAAAAGATACATGTATGGCTGTCACCCCCTTTATTTATAGCAATAGGATGACCAAAAAAATCCTAAAAAACCAAAATAAAGTCCATTTAGTAAAAGATGATGTAGACTACTTAGCCATTTTAAGCTTATGACATTATTACAATCTAAATAAAAGTAGAAATTGAATTTAAATTGAGCTTACATATCCCTACTACATAGACAAGAGACTTATGTGCTAATTAAGCTCATCTAAGGCTTGAATTAGGTTGACTAAGCCGGATGACTTGCTCTTGGTCAAACCTTCTTCAATGGTAGCTTTGGCCTTCACATCTTCAATTAGCACATTAAGTGCTTCCTTCATCTTTCAAGCCTTAGCCCATGTAATTGGGTCTCTATTGATGCATAATGGATCATCATTAATATCTAGGGTGGGTTGAGCATCATCCATATCGTTAGCTTGTAGGGAAACATGTTGTTTTCTTTCTTTGACTCCATCATTCCCCCTTTCCCCAAAAGGATTCATCCTTGAATCTTGATCACCTACATCAAAGGGAGAAAGATCAGAAACATTAAATGTAGCACTCATATTATACTCACCTGGTAAGTCATGCTTGTATGCATTATCATTGATTTGACAATGACTTGAAATGGACCAGCTCCTCGTGGATGCAACTTAGTACGACGTTTAGTAGGGAATCTTTCCTTCCTCATATGAACCCAAACCCAATCTCTAGGTTCAAAGATTACTTTTTTTCATCCCTTGTTGGCTTGAGTAGCAAATTATTGAGTCCTCTTTTCAATTTGCAATCAAACTTTTTCATGCAGTTGCCTCACAAATTCAGCTTTTCTAGTACCATCTAAACTGGCACGCTCAGAGATAGGCAAAGGTGACAAATCTAAAGGAGTTAAAGGGTTGAACTCATATACCACTTTAAAAGGTGAAAAATTAGTAGTAGAATGCATAGATCTATTACAAGCAAATTCAACATGTGGTAAACAATCTTCCCAACCTTTTAAATTCTTTTGAATGATAGCTCTCAATGAAGTAGATAAAGTTTGATTTACTACCTCAGTTTGTCCATCTGTTTGTGGATGACAAGTTATAGAAAACAAAAGCTTTATTCCCAATTTTCCCCATAGTGTCTTCCAAAAGTAGTTTAGGAACTTTGCACCACGATCTGAAACTATGCTCCTCGGTACTCCATGAAGTCGCACAATCTCCCTAAAAAATAGATCAACAATATGGCTAGCATCATTTGTTTTCCTACAAGGAATAAAATGAGTCATTTTAGAAAATCTGTCCACAATGACAAAAATAGAATCCATATCTCATTTTGACCTTGGTAGTCCTATAACAGAGTCCATGGAAATTTTAACCCAAGGTTCACTTGGAATTGTTAAAGGTATATACAATCCATGAGGTAAAGATCTAGATTTTGCTTGCTTACATGTAATACACTTCTCACAAAACTTGACTGCATCTCATTTCATGTGTGGCCAAAAGAAATGCTTTGCCAACATTTCTAGAGTTTTTCTTACTCCAAAATGTCCCATCAGTCTCCCACCATGAGCTTCTTGGATTAATAATTTCCTTAATGAACAATTATACACACACAACCTATTCACTCTAAAATGAAATCCCTCATGCCTATAAAACTTCCCAAATGCAACATGTTCACAAATTTCAAACACATTTCCAAAGTTAGGATCATTAGAATATAGATCTTGAATGTATTCAAATCCCAATAATTTAGTGTTCAAAGTAGAGATTAAGGTATACCTTCGAGACAAAGCATCTGTAATAATATTTTTCATACCTTGTTTATACTTGATCACATAAGGGAATGATTCAATGAACTCCACCCATTTTGCATGATGTCTATTCAACTTACTTTGGCTCTTCAAATGCTTCAATGATTCATGATCAGTGTGAATGACAAACTCTTTGGGCCATAAGTAACGTTGTCAAGTCTCTAAAGCCCTCACCAATGCATACATCTCCTTATCATAAGTTGGATAGTTCAAAGCGGCTCCACTGAGTTTCTCACTAAAATAAGCAAGAAGTCGACCTTCTAGTATTAGCACAACTCCAATACCTATTCCTGATGCTTCACACTCAATTTCGAAGGTTTTAGCAAAGTTAGGTAATGCAAGTAATGGTGCAGAACTTAGCTTCTCCTTAAGTAAGTTGAAAGTTGAAACTTGTTCACTATCCCAATAAAACCTAACCTTCTTTTTAATAACTTTAGTCAAGGGTGTAACTATAGAACTAAAATTTTTTAACAAACCTCCTATAGAAACTTGCCAACTTGTGAAAGCTACGTACCTCAGTTATCATTTTTGGTGTTGGCCACTAACGAATTGCCTTAACCTTTTCGTCATCAACTGCTATTCCCTTAGCACTAACAATATAATCAAGAAACTCTATTTGACTAGTGCAAAAAGAACATTTTTGAAGGTTAACATACAATTTTTCATTTCACAAAACAAGTAGAACTTTTTGTAAATGATTGAGATGCTCATCTAAATTTTTTACTATAAATCAAAATGTCATCAAAATATACTACAACAAATTCCCAATATAAGCATGTAAAATATGGTTCATTAATCTCATGAAAGTACTAGGTGCATTAGTCAGCCCAAATGGCATGACTAACCATTCGCACAAACTATACCTAGTCTTAAATATAGTTTTCCATTCATCTCCCTCACACATGCGAATTTGATGATAGCCAGACTACAAATCAATTTTAGAGAAAATGCAGGACCCATGTAGTTCATCTAACATATCATCTAATCTAGGAATAGGATGTCGATACTTTGCCGTAATCTTGTTGATAGCCCTGAAATCAACACACATTCTCCAGGTTCCATCCTTCTTAGGCACAAGCAAAACAGAAACTGCACATGGACTCAAACTTCTGCGGGCATACCCTTTTCTCATCAACTCTTCAACTTGCTTTTGAAGCTCCTTCATCTTCATAGGATTGCTCCTATAGGCTGGTTGATTAGGAATGGCTGCTCCTAGGATGTAGTCAATCTGGTGCTCTATTCCCCTAAGTGGTGGCAATCCATCAGGAACTTCTTCAGGAATGATATCATCAAATTTTTATAAAAGAGATTTAATAACACTAGGAAAAGAAGGGATAAGATTGTTAGTGTCAAAATAAGTCTCCTTGTACAAAAGTACAATCATCGGTTGTTGAGAATAAAAAGGTCTCTTAACCTCTCTTTCTTTTGCATAAAAACTCACTTTTTTACTCTCTTGCTCTAGATTTTTTTTTTCTTTTTCATTCTTTTTTTCACTCCTCTCATCCTCACTTTTTCTTTTCTCACACTCCTTTTCTTTTCCATTTTTTTCTCTCACAATCGTTTCTTTTTTCACTCTCATTTTTTATCCTCAATTGATCTTCATATACTTGCTTAAGACTTAATGGTACAAGAGTTACAATTTTACCATGCATCTTAAAAGAATATTTATTTTTGAATCCATCGTGCATGACCCTCCTATAAAATTGCCATGGTCTACCTAAAAGCAAATGACTTGCATGCATTGGTACTACATCACAGAGAACATCGTCATGATGCCTACCAATGGATAATGAAACCAACACTTGCTTAGTGACCTTAACTTCTCCACAATCATTCAACCATTGTAGTTTATAAGGTCTAGGATGTTTAATGGTAGGTAAGCATAATTTCTCAACCAAGATAGTACTAGCTACATTAGTGCAACTTCTCCTATCTATAATCATACTACATGTTAGAATTTGAGGGATGTCCTAAGACAATCAAGCCTTACGATTTTTTTTTCTATTTATTTGATAAGTATAGATTCACTATTTGAGTGCATATTATATGTTTGATTGTCTTAAACTCATTTTCTGAATGTCCATAATATAATTCATAGTATGAGAGAATTTGTGATTGGATTGCAACTAGTGATTATCTCTACATGTGCAATTATGAGTATATTAAAATTTCCCTAGTCGTCGAATTGATGTATTCGGACACCATCAATTCTGTAAGACTAGCAAGGGTTATACTCCTTGGTTCGGCCAAGAAACTATTTTCTCACTGGCTGGAGATATGAGATGTCAAGAATTAAACGTGGATGCTGGTTATGGTAACTAGTTCATTGGAGTGAATCACTGTAAGACTTTATATGGTTCTCTACATATATATAGATATGCTTGTGAAGTTCTTATTGTAGTACGAGTGCAAGTTTCCTTCGACTTGAGGTATACAAGTCATCTTGGTCATGGATACTTATACTTTGACATCTTAAGCAAGCATCTTATTAAGGTGTGGACCAGAGATTATTGGGTATAAGTTGAAGTGTCCAAAGGTATTTGGATAGCTCACAGAGGATTCACCGCTCCTTGCGAGGAGACGTATACCCTATAACCACTCGTTAGGATTATTACTCAAAGTCTTTGGACAAAGCATCACATGTTAAGAGTATGAGACTCTTGTACACATGTATAAGTAATTTGAATTTGCATAATGAGGAAATATTACTTGGGCTAATTGTGACGTAGTCATCCTAGTGGGGACAAGACACATAGACCATATCCTGAACCAAGTGGGTATAAGACGAGTGAAAAGAATGAGGCACAACTCACTGTAGCTGTTGAAGGATTTAGAATTAATTCTAAGATTAACTATGATTTTTTGACTAATTGGGGATCATGATGTACTACTAGGTGCCACTCATGATCATTCTATAATTAAGTAGTTAATTATGGACGACCAAGATAAATCGGGAACCTATTGAGTCACACGCATTAACGAGTCTCTAAAAGATGTAAAATAAGTTAAAGAATATAATTATTAGATCAAGAGATAAATGTTTGGTTGGATCACACATAAAGTAAATATGGAAATATTTGTCATAATAGAAGTGTAGATGCCCCACATCTCTTATGGAAGAGTTGAACTATATTTAGTTTATTCATGAATTAGTCATGAACCAACTTAATTTGGTTGTGAACTAAACCAAGGAGTTAATGAGCTAATTTTTTGGTTAAGGTATAATGAGTTGGATTTGGACTTTCTAATCCAACTCATTGAGGATTATATATAGATGTAATTGGGAGAGAATTACACACAATTTTCATTAGTTGGCTTGATAGGGTTTTGGAAACCTTAACCCAACTTTTCTCTCCTCTCCCTTCTCTCTTCCTGCCGCCAACAACAAGAGGAAACCCCTCTTGTTGCTATGATCACCATAAGAAAGAAAACTCTACCTTGTGTGCTTCTCTTCTTCCTCTTGAACTCTCTTCTTCGCTCATGGCTAGTAACTTTCGAAGGAGAGGCTAGTACGCAAGGAGTTGTTTTGAGGAACTCGACGTGGATACAAATAGAGATGAGGTTCAACAATGTCGCTACGGTTGATGCCCTTCTCGTTATAGGTCATCCGTAAGGTACATCTAGCTTAAATTTACTTTCCGTAAAAATTTAATTATGCGATCATTTTTGGCATGTTGTATCCTTGTATGTGTGTAGTGCGTGTGATGTAATAATTTATAAATTATTATTATTTTATTTTCCGCAGTGCATGCTTACGAAATGCATTTTAGCACACACTGCATCGACCATGTCCCAACACTACATGTCTTTGATGTGGCAACGGGTATGAAATATGTTGTCTCATTATTCTTCATCTTCTTCCTTCACTTGCACATTTAGAGCACGCCTAGTGACAAGGGCTTCACCTTTAACGGGATACTCTTCTACATCACTTTCCATCAATAGTGTCAAGACATTATCATCTTCGGACTCACTCTCAGTTTCAATATCACCATTTTCGTTTAAAAGCATAATACTTTTGTTTGGTCATTGTGAAGCAATATGTTCTCTTCCCAAACACTTAAAGCATTTAATATCTCTATTTCTTAAAGATTGGATCGGTTCTTTACCTTTGACCAATGGAGAACCAACATCTTTATTCTTCAAAAATTCAGTCTTACTCTTTGATGCAACTTTATCATCTCTTTTGTTCCAACTAGATTTCCAAGTGGATGAATTAGAACTTTAACCATGCTTGATTGAACCCTTCCTTTTGAGTTGCCTTTCAACTTTCATGGACATATGCACCATATCTTCCAGCTTCACATAATGTTGCAACTCTACTATATTTGCAATTTTTGAATTCAAACCTTGTAAAAATCTTGCCATGGTTGCTTCTTGGTCCTCCTCCACATTGGTTCGAATCATGAAAATCTCCATCTCCTTATGATATTCCTCCACAATCTTGGATCCTTGGGTTAGACTTTGTAGTCATTGGTACAATTCTCAATAGTAATGTGATGGAATGAATCTCTTTCTCATAATAGATTTCATTTCTTCCCAAGTGCCAATGGGTCTCTCATGGTTTCTTCTCCTATTTAGAATAATTTGATCCCACCAAATAATAACATAATCAATAAATTCAACAGTAACAAGTTTTACCTTCTTCCCTTCAAAGTAGTTGTGACAATCAAATACTAATTCGACTTTCTTTTCCCACTCCAAATATACGTCTGGATCACATTTGCCTTGAAATAAAGGAATCTTCATCTTGATATTTCCAAAGTTTCTATTAGCATAATCATTCATCCTTCTTCTACCATCAATTCTAGTATGACCAGATCTGCCACTAGAAACTCTATCATCAATTTCCTCAAATACGTCGTCATCATCATCATCATCATCATCATCATTATTGTCATCATGGTTATTGAAGACACTGGAATTCCGTTCTGTTTAAATTTCTCTGTACAAAAAATTATACAAGTACAGAACTATTCCAAGCAACTCGCATTTTCAATCAGACATGTGTTTGATCAATCAAGGAAGTTCTTGATGGATCAAAGCACACCTTGATCGAAGTACAAGATCGCTGGCCTCTTGTGTTGGTATTCCAAAATGATACGAAGAAAACAAAACTAATTACGCAGCAGAATTAAAGAACTAGTTGTTGTTGGAATGTATACTAAAAGCCTAGCTTTTTGTATAAACATTTATTTAGAAATAAGAATCACATTGGTCAAAATTCTACATTTATGCTAAGTGTAGTTGCCCATTTAATTTATATTGTAGATAACATGGTGTGAGGAGACACACAGAAGATCATGTTATCAGATCCTTATAAATTATAAATAGTTTCTCACAACCAAGATGGAATGGGATAAACCATTGGAGTGGTTGTAGTGTAATTAGGTATTAGTTTATCTTGACTAATAAATTACACTAGTACACTATGAGTGTATTGAGCAGGACCATTTGAGGTAGTTTCTTTTTATACTGACTATATAAAAGAACAAAACCTCTGTTATTATGGAAGTGTGTACTCTTAATCATGATATAATAACAAGCACGTATATTTAATATTTATTTCTTTAATTTATCAAAGGGTGCGATTTAGCTCGTTAAATCAATAGGCTCGATAAGTTGGGAAATAATATTATTTATATGGCGTGTTGTTGATTATAGAATGAAATTGTGTCATAGTAATCTAGGTTGATGATGCCCCCTTGAGGAGCTCATAAGGATTGTCATGTAAACCCTGCAGGTGAACTTAGTCCGACATGATGATAAGGTTGAGTGGTACTACTCTTGGAGCTAGATATTAATTAAGTGAGTTGTCAGTAACTCATTTAATTAGTGGGCATTCAATATCTTAAATGCAAGGAGACTAACACACTCATAATAAGAAGGAGCCCATATTGTAATATGGGATTGGTGCGGTAGTGCAATAATAACACTTTAGTAGTATGTGTTATTATTGATGAACTTGAGTTGGGCGTTCGGGGCGAACACGGGAAGCTTAAGCTCATCGGGAGACCAAAGCCAATTCCTCCTCTAGGTCCCTAATGTAGCCTCTTATATAAAGCCTTATATCCACCCAAAGCCTAGCTTCTTAAGGCTCAAGCTAGGGCCAGCCAAGCCTTGCTTGGAGACCAAGCAAGGGGTGGGCCAAGCTAAGTTTGGAGCCCAAGCTAGGGTCGGCCAAACCTTGCTTAGAGACCAAGCAAGGGGCCGAGCAAGCTAAGCTTGGAGCCCAAGCTAGGGCCGACCAAGCCTTGCTTGGTACCCAAGCAAGGGGTCACACACAAGAAGAAGGAAGTTTTATTTTTTGTAAAATCTTTCCTTTTATAGAGATCCATAAAAAGGATTTAAAAGGATGATTTTAATATAAAACTTTCCTTTTTTAGATTGATCATAAAAGGAAATAAAAGGAAGTTTTTATTTTGTTAAAAACTTTCCTTTTATGTTGGTTTTAAAAGAGAGTTTTAAATTTTAAAATCTTTCCTTTTATAGCTTTCAACAAAGGAATAAAAGAGAGATTTGAAATCTTTCCTTATTTGTAGTTATCTATAATGTGAAAGAAAGATTTTAATTTTTGTTATAAAACTTTCCTTTTTTGAAACCATGTTTTATTTTAAATCTTATCTTTTATAGATATCCATAAAAGCATTTAAAAGAGAGAGATTTTAATTTATAAAACATTCCTTTTATAACTATCCACAAAAGGGATTTTAAAAGAGAAATTTTAATTTTTGTTTAAAATCATTCCTTGCTTGGAGAACAAGATTGTGGCCGGCCATGCTATGATAAGAAAGGAAGTTTTATTTTTTTGTTACAAAACTTTCCTTTTTTGCCAAGACCAAGGAATATAAAAGAGAAGGAGGAGGTGCCTCACCCAATAACACATCTTCTATTCCTCTCTATTCTTCCTTGGTGGCCGACCCTTGCTCTTTCTCTTCTCTCCTTTTGTTTTCTCTCTTGGAGGCTGGCGGCAGCAATTGGTGGTGATCTCTTGGTGGCCGGTTGCTTGAAGGAGAAGAAGAAGAGAAGGAAACTCTCTTGTCTAGCATCCCTTGGAGGATAGTTGGTGGCTGGATCTTGGAAGCTTTGGAAGAAGCTTGGGTGGACTACCTCTTGGAAGATCGTCACCCACACGACGTTGAAGAGAAGGAGAGGAATACAATAGAAGATCAAGAGGTCTATAAGCTACGAAAGGTATAACTAGTTATTAGTTTCCATATCATGACTAGTTCATCCTTTTGTATAGATCTTGTAAAACCAAACAAAAGAGGTTATCGGTTTTAGGTTATCATCTTTGTTATCGATTTTATTTTTCGATTTCATGTTTCGATAATGTGTTTCTATTGAGGTCTCTATAGTTAAACCTAGTTTACTGTAAGAAGTTAAATATCCAATTTCTCTGTGAAGCTTTGTCTAGGAAGTGGTGGATGATCCCATACCGAAGAAGGCCTAGTGCCTCGCCATGTTTAACCTGGAAGCTGATCTTAGAAATAGATATTTCATAACTTCTGTAATATGGTTTAACTTAGGAAGATCACATCGGTTGAACTTGGAGTAAGAATGTTAAGTTTTGTTCCCAATCCAAGTTTAACTTCTAAAGGGAAATTTGGATTAATAATGTCAAGCATCGTTTGCAATCCAAATTTAGCTTTAGTAGAGCACATGGGTCGTTAGAATAGTTCTATGCTTGTACAAATTTTTGTACAGGGGAACTAGGACGATATTCCGAGTAGCAACCAACAATTAGTATCAGAGCTAGGTTTTAACCTCTATGTTTTTGGTTTTAGTTTAATTATGCACATGTCATACATATTTTAGGCAGGATAATATTAGGAAGTGCAAATAGATTAACTCTGTGGTTGCAGACTCCAACTATTATGGCCTATTGTGATTGTGTGTGATTGGACCCTCGGATATATCGAGGGCATTTTATGTGTGTGCATGATTGTATGTATTAAATACAGCAGAAGCTGTATTAGTTTTAGGATTTTATATTATTGTTCGATCTAGACTCTATGTACATTCCTTTGTGGAATATAGGATTGATATATGTAAAATTTTATTTTAGTCGCGGATCATATCCTTGCGAGGCGTGGTACTATTTGAGTACCAGAGGCGCATCAGAAAAACTGGCAAGATAGATGCGACGACTAGACCCGATTGCGGTGGCTAAAGATGACAGCAGCTAGGGGTGGCAACACACAGAGGACAGTGATGGAAAAAGACCATAATAGTTGGAAAATTATTTTTCCATATTTATTGCTTTTATTTGCTGTGATGTGTGTGTATGCATGATAAAATCCTCATCTTAAATAACTAAGTGGGAGAGAGATTTATAAATAAATTCCACAGTCTCCATTAATGGTTTGTAAGTGATGCAACAAACTTGCGCGTTGGCTCTGAGTGCCTCCCTCCACATCGGATGAGTTTGCTTGCAGATCACTAGATCAAACTTCCTTAATGGATGATTATAGAAAATTATTTAGGATGTGTGTGATCTTCTCCAACTGAAGGGGCACAATTCTATTTAGTGGACTTAGTATCAAGTAATGATATACATTTAGGCACATTTAATAGTATCCCCCTCATCGGAGTCACTGCTATTATTTGTGTGATCGAAGAAAAACTAACTATTAATTTGTCATAAAGCTAGGTAAAACCCCCTCTTACAAATGTTTGAATTTGTATACGTCCACACTATCGTGGCATACAAATTCATGGCGTTTGAGGTAATTTTATCTGTCATAAAGTTAGGTTGACAAAATAAAATTAATGGGTAAAACCTCCTCTTACAAATGATTGAATTTGTATACGTCCACACTATCGTGGCATACAAAATTCATGGTGTTTGAGATAATTTAAGGTTGAGAAGATAATTAATGGGTAAGACCCTCCTCTTACAAATGTTTGAATTTGTATACGTCCATACTAACGTGGCATACAAAATTCACGGTGGTTGAGGTGTTGGTGAATTTAAATAATATTTTTTTAAGGAATCAATATTATTTTAAATTCTAAAGTTTTGACTAAATATTTGATCAAAGACAGACCAACTATTAATTTTATTTGTCATAAAGATAGATTGACAAGATAATAAAATTAATGGATAAAATCTTCTTTTACAAATGTTTGAATTTGTATACGTCCACACTAACGTGGCATACAAAATTCACGGGGATTTTGAGGTGTTGGTCTTGACCAAATATTTTTATGATTCTTAGGATTTCAAATGTTTTTCAACCACCTAGATATTAGAGAATACACTTACTAGTCCCAATTATAATGATTGGAAACGAAACTTGGACACTAAGGTGGGCTGTCCTCTCAGAAATGAGAACAATAAAGGTGTATTTTATTCATTAGTTGTTGAAACATGTTTAGTGGGTTATCTACCAGTACCTGATGTGTAGATACGGGAGCCACTGATCATGTCTGTAATTCCTTGCAGGGGTTCCAAGAAACCCGACAACTATATGAAGGGAAAAACACCATCTACATGGGCACTGTTGTAAAAGTAGCAGCTGTTGCAGTGGGAGATATTTATCCTTTGATAGGAATAAAACATTGATTGTCTTTACGTACTAAGTTTTATAAAGAACTTGATTTCAGTTTCTAAAACTATTTAAGGATGGATATTCTATCTATTTTGATGACAAAGTTGTTATCAAGTAAAATAGGAATGTTATCTATTCTGGTACGCAATACTCCCACGATACAACAAATGGAAATTAATAACACATCTTCTAATTTTAATAAGAGAAAGTAACCTTCGAAAATGAACCAAACATATCTTTGACATTTAAGGTAGGTAGGATTCAAAGGTTTGACCTGGAAGCCGATCTTAGAAATAGATATTTGAAAACTGTTGGATCGAAAGCGCTAGAGGGGGGGGTGAATAGTGCTCGTGGCTATTTTTAGCGATTTAAAACACATATTAGAAATGCAGCGGAAAGTAAATGCAAACACAAAAGACACAAGTGTTTTACTTCGTTCGGAGCCTATCTCGACTCCTACTCGAAGGCCTGCGGTCCTTGACCACTTTCGGTGGGCAACAACTATAAATTCAAAATTATTACAAGCTAGAAGCAATTACAGTTAAGTACAAATAATAAAGTTTTACCAACGAACAAGAAAGTAAAAGAGCGTTGGAGGTTCAGTTCGTTGTTGCAGCAGAGCGTTGTTGAAGCGTACGGAGCACACGAGAGCACAAGACTTCTGTTCAGAATTCAATGTCCTGAGATGCACCTCGAGGCCTCTTTTTATTGCTCTGCAAGGTCTGATCCAAATCCCCAAGTCTCGGGATCAGATTTGACCAGAAGCGGATCGGTCGACCGATCCTCACGTTCAGTCAACCGATCAGATGATCTCCACCGCATCTGATCCGTCCATCCGTCGCTCCGCTTCGATCTGGTCAAACTTTATCCCTGGGTTCGGTCGACCGATCCCAAGGTTCGGTCGACCGATCAGTCTCCTCTGACCCGCACACCTCGGCTTGATCCAGTCGACACCTATCCCAGGTTCAGTCGACCGATCCCGAGGTCCGATCGACCGATCCATCCGGTGACCTGGTCCAACCGGAAGATCGATCTGGTAGCTTGGAGGTTCGGTTGACCGATCCGTTGGTCGATCGATCCCGGTCAGACTAACCCTGCAAAAAGTATTAGTTTCCTACAAAACAGAGTTAGAACACTAAAGATAATATATACAAATGAATTTGACAGCCTCCAACTGTTTGGTCGACTTGGGTTTCGACCGGAAACCCTAGGTCGACTCGACGCCTACTGGAACGCGTCCTCACCTACTCCACTCAGGAGATTTTACCTTTTGCCAGTGCGATCCTCCAGATCGACTGGACTTTTGCTCGGTGTTCGATGCCTCCGAACTTTCTGCTAGACGCCCGCTTCCCGACCCGTCCAGTCTTCCACCTGATTCGCGACACCAGAATTTTCCACCTAGGGTTACCACCCCCTAGGACTTTTGCCTGAAGCACTCGACCCACCAAGACTTTCAGCATAGGGTTACCACTCCCTATGACCTAGGGTTACCACCCCCTAGGGTTTTTACCTTGCCTAACCACAGTTAGGACTTACCTGAAACACTCAATTAAGCACGTCAGTCCACAACACACCTTAACTTTGAATCCTTTGCCATTATCAAAACTCAGGTTCGATCGTCGGATGCTTCCCGCTCTAACAATCTCCCCCTTTTTGATTATGGCAACCCAAATTCAAAGTTAAGTAAAACAACTATATTAACAAATTTTAAGTTAGCAAGCTTAAGTATATAAATTAAAATAAAAGCATAACTTAAGCTAACACTTGAACTTTGTGAAGCTCCCCCTTAATACAGGGCTTCCTTTTACTTTTGAATTTCCTACTCTCCCCCTTAATAAAAGCAATTTTTAATTGAATTTTTACTTTTAAACCCTCTCCCTTTGCCATATATCAAAAATAGGCTAGTTGAAAGCAAGTTTTAACTTTTTAGAAAAATAACAGATTTATTCTTTGCAAGAACAAATGCCTGTTTGAAGGTTGTTATCTGTGCCACTTAGCTAAGCCTTTTGAAAATGTAGTTTCAGTTTGAAAAGGTACTTAAAAACAATAATTTTGAATAAAATAGGAGTAAGAATCTCTGAAGGACGAAGAGGGAGTAACTAAAAATTTAATTTAGGTTATTTATTCAGTTGGTTCTTAAATCCAAGCATGAGTCAAGTTAAATAGTTGTTAACTTATTTAAATTGTTAACTTAATTGTTTTGATCAGGTATTAGAGCCCTAAAGTAAAATCATTCTTAAGTTTAACATTTCCTTCACCAACTGTCTAACCATTAGCTACTTGCTGATTGCCTAGAGGGCAACAAGTTTCACTTGGTTAGTCAAGTAAAGTCATTTAGTCCAGTTAGATTTGACTAAGGCTGGAAGACTTGACTTGATTATTGTTAATAAAGTATTTAACGCCCAGACTCATATTGATGCACAGAAATAAGCATTCTTGAGTCCAGGCTGTACCCTATGCATCTCACACCATTCTATGTTTTACAAACACAAGCAAGGTATACCTAGGTGTTTGTGAGATGCTCTGGCTTAAATCTAGGGGAACAAGATTTCTAGGGTAGAGTCTAGGCTAAGTCAAATTTTTAAAAATTCTAAGAAAATGGGATTTTAAAATCATTATTTTTCCTAGATTTTGAAAAAAAATGAGCTTTGAAATAAGACAGTGAATTTTGAAAATTAATATCTATTCTACCCAACACATTCCTATTTACCTTCTAAGTGCGCTGAACTCAAGTTTAGGTAAGGGCTTTGTGAAGATGTCAGGTAGGTTTGATTTTGACTCAACATAGTTGAGTTCAATATCACCTTTAGCTACGTGATCCCTTACAAAATGGTGCTTCACTTCTATATGTTTAGTCCTTGAGTGATGAATTGGATTTTTTGTTAGATTTATTGAGCTTATATTATCAATTGAGATTTTAGTTTTATGATACTCCAGTTGATAGTCTTTAAGGGTATGCATCATCCACAGTAACTGAGATGTGCATTCACCTAAGGCTATATATTCAGCTTCAGTGGTAGATAAAGCAACACAGTGTTGCTTTCTACTTGACCAACTTACTAGGCATTGTCCTAGAAATTGACAGCTACCACTTGTGCTTTTTCTATATAGCTTGCATCCGGAATAGTCTGAGTCAGAGTAGCCGGTTAGGTCAAGGGTGCCAGATCTAGGGTACCATAGTCTTACATTTAGGGTTCCCTTAACATACCTAAGGATTCTTTTGACAAGGGTTAAGTGGGACTCTTTTGCACAAGATTGGTATCGTGCACACATATCTACTGCAAAAATAATATCTGGTCGACTTGCAGTTAGGTACAGTAGACTTCCTATCGCACTCCTATAGTATTTCAAGTCTATTGATTTACCTTCTAAGTCTGAGTCAATTTTAGCATTTGTAGCCATTGGTGTATTGATTATTTTTGAGTTTTCCATGCCAAATTTTCTAATTAATTCCTTAGCATATTTAGTCTGATAAATGTAAATTCCATCTTTAGTTTGCTTAATCTGTAAACCTAAGAAGAAATTAAGTTCTCCTACAAGACTCATTTCGAATTCATTTTCCTTAAGTTTGGTGAATTCTTTTAGAAACTTAGAGTTTGTGGAACCGAAAATAATATCGTCAACGTAAATTTGCGCTATAAAAATGTCATTTTCTAAGGTTTTTACGAACAGGGTTGGGTCTATTTGACCTTGGTTAAATCCTTTTAATATTAAGTAATTAGACAGACGTTCATACCAAGCTCTAGGTGCTTGTTTTAGTCCGTATAGGGCCTTTTTTAATTTAAAGACATAATTTGGTTGTTCTAAGTCCTCAAATCCTGGGGGTTGACCTACATATACTTCTTCTTTGATAAATCCGTTTAAAAATATGGATTTTACATCCATTTGAAATAGCTTGAATCCTTTGTGTGCTGCATAGGCTAGTAACATCCTAATGGATTCAAGTCTTGCTACTGGGGCATAGGTCTCGTCATAGTCTAACCCTTCTACTTGACTGAATCCTTTAGCTACTAACCTAGCTTTGTTTCTAACTATTTCACCTTGATCGTTTAATTTGTTTCTAAAAACCCATTTAGTGTCAATTATGGATTTATTAACGGGTTTAGGCACTTATTCCCAGACCTGATTTCTTTCAAATTGGGCCAATTCTTCTTGCATTGCTAGAGTCCAATCTGGGTCTGGTAGGGCTTCTTCTATGGTTTTGGGTTCGATTTTTGAAATCAAGGCTATTTGGCTCTGGTTTCTATAAGATGATCTGGTTCTGACTCCTACAGTTGGGTCACCCAAAATTTGGTTAGATGGGTGGTTTGTGCTTGTTCTAGTTGGTCGTATGCCATTTGAGTTAGTGATTTGTTCTTCAGATTCAATAGGTTCAGGTTGAATTTCGTCATCTTCTCTGTTTATTGGGTTAATGTTTTTTGTATTTTCATTTTCATTTATTGTGTTGGGTAACTTATTTTCTTCATCAAATATTATATTTATTGTTTCTTCTACTTTTAGGGTATTTTTGTTATATACTCTATATGCTCTACTGGTTGTTGAATATCCTAAAAATATTCCCGGGGTTGTTTTTGATGCAAATTTCCCTAAGTAGTCTTTAGTGTTCAAAATGAAGACTTTACACCCAAATACTTTTAAATAGTTTAAATTGGGAATTTTGTTATAATAAATTTCATAGGGTGTTTTATTTTGAAATTTGTTAATTAAAATCCTATTTTGAATGTAACATGCTGTACTAACTGCTTCAGCCCAGATTTGATTAGATAGTTTATATTCGTTTAACATTGTTCTAGCAGCTTCTTGTAGGGTTCTGTTTTTACGTTCTACTAAACCATTTTGTTGAGGGGTCCTAGGACAGGAGTATTGTAACGACCCGACCCTCTTGGCCAATTTGACGGCCCATTTGGCGACCCTCGGGTCGTCGACCGTCGGCCCTTATGTCGGCCCACTTGGTTACCAGGATTCATAAACTCTAATACTTAAGCCTGGAGGTTTAGAGTTCGAATCCTGGGGAAGGCAAAAATCCACTGCCAGGGGTGGAAAGTCCTAGTGAGTAACGGCACGGCCAAGGGTCGTCGATCGACGACATGAGAGGTCGCCAAATGGGCCGACGACATAAGGGCCGACGGTCGACGACCCGAGGTCGCCAAATGGAAGAGGGCCGGTCGTTACAATAAAAGGCGCCTTTATTGTAACGACCGACCTTTGACCTCTTAGGGCGGCCTGAGCGGACCGACTAGCTCGTCGTCGGCCCATTTGGCGACCTCTAATGTCGTCGACCGACGACTCTTTGGCCGTCTCGTTACTCACTAGGACTTTCCATGTAATATATCGCAAAATAAATAATAAATGTTATTGGACGAAAAATCTTATTGGATTTTTCAGGAGTTTTTAGAAATTTTTCAGGAATTAAACGGAGTCCGTATGACTCGTTTGGAGGGGATGGATTCGGGGTACAGTGAAAGCCTGTTTGAAATACCTCTTAAATAGGAGTTGATTAAGGAATAAACTTAAAGGTTAATTAAACTAACCTAAGTTTAATAATCCCTAAATTCCCGAATTTCTCTCCCGATAACTCCTCTGCCCGAGCTTTCCCCTCTCCGGCGATTTCTCCTCTCCTCCTCTCGGTGTCGCCGGCGCAAGCAACCACCGGAGTTTTGAAGGGAAAACAAATGGCTGGTTCTTCTTCCTCAACTCTCGGTTTCCTCTCTCCCGATTGCTCTCTCTCGCGGATGACCCGAAGTCGACGGAGGACGACTCTTCCTCGATGGTCTCGGCCTCCTCGCGTCGATTGAGGACCATCACCGGAATCTCAAAGGAGATGATGCTGTCCAAGCCTTCTCCAGTGAACTGATCACTACCTCGACAATTTCTTACGGGCGATCGATTGCGGGCGATCAATGGTGGTCCGGCAGAGTTAGGGCACAACGAGATTGGGATTGCGTCGCCCCCTAGCCGATTGACCTCCTTCAGTTCTCTTCTTGGATCTTATCACTGGTGCATGCTCTGTGCCCTTACCTCAGATGGATTGAAGCGGGCGATCGGTTTAGGTAAGTTTCCTTTGGACCCTAATGGATTTAAAGGTTCTATTGTTGTGTGATGTTCTTCCTGTTCTGTATTGGAGGAAGGCGTCAGATCGAAGTATTGGAGGATTGCACTATTGCCGATCACTGCCACTCCAATCCTTGAAGCTGTGGAGGTCACGGGTGAGAAGGTAAGGGGCTGTTGAGGTGAGTTTGGTACTGTGAATTCGGGTTTCAACAAATCCTTTGCTATATGATTGGATTTATGGTTTGATCTTGGAAGAAATTCGTGTAGGGTTCTTGGTAGCGGTTAGCAGAGGTTCTTGTGGGCTGTGAGATTCAGAACTTGCTACCAAAACCTCACGGTAAGTGATTTCCAGAGAGGTATCTCTGTTATTCGCATTAGTATGGGCTAAATTAGGTTTTATAAGGGGTTGTAGGGTTGTTCTTACTCAGTATGTGTTGTTGAATCCATGTTGATATTGGACTAGGGATTTTGGATTGGAAACTATGGTTATGGGTGAGAATATAAAGGTGAATCATGTTGGAGTTTGTGATTGATGGTGGTTTGATGATTTGGTTGATAGGTTGAGTGGATGATTATTGAATTGGGAGGTATTGTTATGTATTGGATAAAATTGGATTATTGTTGATTTGGAGGAATTTTAGAGATGTATCATGTATAACCTAATCTAAGTAGGTTGTATTATGATTAGGGATTGTTGGGGGATTAATCCATAACCATATTTGATTAGAGTTGCTCTAATTAGGTGGGGGAGTCATTTAGTTAATTATTTTCTATGAAATTAGCTAAATACACTGGTGATCGCAGGACTTGGATTCGGGACGAGCGTCTCGACGTGGGATTTTCAGATCACGATCGACAGATTTAAGGCGGGTATTTCATCCTTGGTCTCTATGTAGATTTTCTTGTACTTAGTGCATGGTTATTATTGGATGAATTAGACTGCTTTATCTTATATCATGATCGGTTGCTGTTTCTCCTGCATGATACTTATGCTTGACCCTTGTGATAATCTATTTAATTCTTATACAGTCTACACTTTGGATTATCTATACTCTGTGGTATTTGTACACATGTAGAGTGTGTATTGTAGTGTATGGTTCATTGGCAGTGTTCATATGATGATTGTCCATTTGTATGTCGTGTACACATTTGTCCGGTGTGATGATTGGAGGAGTTGTGTTGATTGTATATTTGTTGTATATACATGTGTCTGATGTGTTTTTACTGGAGGATACACGTTGATTGTACCGATGTGCTGTGTACCTGTGTCTAGAGGGGTTATTGGAGATTTTTGGGTGATTATACATGTGTAGTTGTGTACATGTGTTAGGTGGGATATGTGGATATATCATTACGATTATATTCATGCTGTGTGGTACTTATGTGGATTTAGGGGTTGCATGGATGATGACGTTGTCTGTATCATGATTATATATATATCATGTTCATCATTCACTGCATTGCTGACGACTCGTGTGTCCCTTGTGGTTGAGAGAGTCGTCGGTCGTTTATGGCTATCCTTTCGACCACTGATGGAGAGTGGTAGCTTGGAGTAGAACTAGTCCTGTCGTACTTACTCAGTCGCTCAGTGTTCTGTCAGCCTTGACCACTCTGGAGTAGTGAGTCTTGAGGGTACAGTAGTCAGAGGGCTAGATATGTGAGTGGTCATGGACCCTTAGCTATGTAGTTATATAACTACTTAGCTGACCGTCCGCTTCGGCCGCCTATAGCGGTGCTTGTACTGGAGGCTAGTACGGTTTGTCACGGACCCGAGCCTCTCGGCCATACAGGGGTCGTGGTGTCTAGAGAGGTGGCGGGGGTGACCATGGAGCATGCATGCACATTTGCATTTGATGCGCGGTGCATCTTTGGAGATATATTTGCATACATGTCTAGTAGATAATAGTTGCATGTGTTTGTGGTATGTTGCATTTGTTTGCGATATGATTGTTGCATATAGTTGTCATGCTGCATACATGTCATCTATTTTACATGTATTTGCAGTCGTATTTATATTGCATAGGTGTCACGAGTAGGTCTGTTGCAGATATGGGGAGTTTACTGACCATTGTACCAGGTGTTGATTCCAGATTGGGTATGTATCTATCATTATGTCGGTTGTGGTTTGTACAGTGTGTATGTCAGGTTAGTAGGTCTGATATGTTCAGATGCATTGATTATGATAGTAGGATCATGTTCTTTGATTCCCTACTGAGACTGTATACCTTTGATCTCTATGTTTATTTATAGTCCATGCACTATCTTTTCTATCACCCGCTGAGTTACCTATACTCACCACCGCATGTATATCTTTATATTTTCAGGTAGATAGTTGGAGTGTCGCTCGGAGTATCCTGTCTGCCGGGTCCTACGTCACATCCGACGATCGTTTCGGGTTTTGTATATCTTCTATTTGTGTTCGATATATGTTGTATTTGGTGTGTTGTTGTATTTGTTGTTGTGGTTGTTGTATAAAGCCTAGCCGGCTAGCAGTGTCTTGATGTGTTTTGTATGGGCTTGTCTTATCGTTTTTCCGCTGTGTTGGTTTTTAGTACAGCCGTGTGAGCTGTTTTATATATAACTGTGTGGTTGTGATTGTTTCATTCCAGCCGAGTGGGCTGTTATTATAACTGCGTGGTTGTGTATATAAATATTCCAGCCGCATGTGGCTGATGTATATTTTGTTTGTAGTGATGCTTCATATTATCACCGGTACAGGGGAGATGTTGCCGGATTTTTGTCTGGCAGGGACTCCTTTGGGGGCGTGACATTCCACCCCTGGCCAGTGGATTTTTGCCTTCCCCAGGATTCGAACTCTAGACCTCCAGGCTTAAGTACTAGAGTTTATGAATCCTGGTAACCAAGTGAGATCATCTCACTTGGTTACCAGGATTCATAAACTCTAATACTTATGAATCTTGGGGGAGGCAAAAATCCACTGCCAGGGGTGGAAAGTCCTAGTGAGTAACGGCACGGCCAAGGGTCGTCGGTCGATGACATGAGAGGTCGCCAAATGGACCGACGACATAAGGGCCGACGGTCGACGACCCGAGGGTCGCCAAATGGGCCAAGAGGGCTGGGTCGTTACAAGTATTCATGTTTGTACCCATTTATTTCACAAAATTCAGTAAAGTTGTGATTCTCAAATTCTCCTCCATGGTCACTTCTTATTCTTTTAATTTTAGTATCTTTTTCATTTTCTGTTAATTTGCAAAAATTACTAAATATTTCAAAGGTTTCATCTTTTATTTTTAGAAATTTTACCCAGGTGAACCTGGAGAAATCATCTATTATAACTAAGCAATACTGGTTCTTGCTTAGTGACTTGGCTCCGTGTGAATCAAATTGGTCTAGGTGAAGGAGCTCAAGTAAACAAGTAGTTCTACCTAGATTGGTTGACTTGTAGGTTGACTTGGTTTGTTTTCCTTGTTGACACGCATTACAGATTGAATTTTCAATAACTTTTAATTTGGGCAGTCCTCTAACTAGTCCATTTTGACTCATTTTTGAAATGAGTCTTGTGTGAGTGTGACCCAATCTCCTGTGCCACAACTCAGTGTCCTCTTGTTGTGTTAGAAAACACTTTATCGAGGGTGTTGGTAGATAAATGGTGTAGACATTATCTTTCCTTGTGCCCTTAAGTATGATTTTTGGATTATCAATATGTTTGACTATACATTTGGACTTGGTAAAATTAACTGAGTAACCAGTATCGCATAATTGGCTTATACTTAATAAATTAAAATTAAAATTTTCAACTAATAACACTTTTCGAATAATAAAATCGGAGTTAAGTTCGATATTACCTTTTCCGATTACTTTCAGTTTTCCATCGTTGCCGAATGCAACTGATCCTAGGTTCTTTAGTATTAGCTTAGTGAACTTCAACCTATCTCCAGTCATATGTCTGGAGCATCCACTGTCCAACATCCATTGATCCAATTTCTACACATAAAGTAGTTGATGGATCAAAAGACAGTTTGATTGAAGTAAGTCCTTAATTTTGCATCCTACCCAATCTGAGTTAATAATTAGTTAATTCTATTGAAGAATTTTTTGAAAAATGTTTAAGTTTGAAAAAATATTTAATTTAATTTTTAATTTTTAATTTGAAACATATTTAAGTTAATTTTAATTTGAAAAATATTTAAGTTAATTTTAATTTGAAAAATATTTAAGTTAATTTTAATTTGAAAAATATTTAAGTTAATTTTAATTTTAAAAATATTTAAGTTAATTTTAATTTGAAAAATATTTAAGTTAATTTTAATTTGAAAAATATTTAAGTTAATTCTAATTTAATAAATATTTAAGTTAATTTTAATTTTGAAAAATATTTAACTTAAATTTTAATTTTGAAAAATATTTAAGTTAAATTTTAATTTTGAAAAATATTTAAGTTAATTTTAATTTTGAAAAATATTTGAGTTAAATTTTAATTTTGAAAAATATTTAAGTTAAATATTAATTTTGAAAAATATTTAAGTTAAATTTCAATTTTGAAAAATATTTAAGTTAATTTTAATTTTGAAAAATGTTTAAGTTAATTTTAATTTTGAAAAATATTTAAGTTAATTTTAATTTTGAAAAATAATTAAGTTAAATTTTAATTTTGAAAAATATTTAAGTTAATTTTAATTTTGAAAAATATTTAAGTTATTTTTAATTTTGAAAAATATTTAAGTTAAATTTTAATTTTGAAAAATATTTAAGTTAATTTTAATTTTGAAAAATATTTAAGTTAATTTTAATTTTGAAAAATGTTTGAGTTAAATTTTAATTTTGAAATTCCTTAGTCATCTTATCCGATCTAAATTTTCAATCAGGGACTCCTATAATTTTTTGTGAGATGAATTGAGATTCAATTTTAGGATTATGTTTAACTCTGTGTTAGATTCAGGTTTAGGTTTGGGTTCAACAAGTAGACATTCTTTGGATAAACTTCTGGGCTATGGTGAGTCACAAGGAACTCATTAAAGTAACCATGCCTTCGAGGTTTTCCAAATAGTCCTACCCATTGAACTTAATACTAAGCCTTGGTCTAACTAGTTAGGATCCATTTAAGGGTAGCTTCGGTTAGTTCCACTTGGCCAAATGCACCAGGTCGAAGCCATATCTTCCTAGACATGCGATGCCCAAGCTTCCCTAACGTACTATCATCCAAAAATTTCACCAGTACCGTGGGTCAAGTTAAACCTAGCCTATTTTATCTAACTTAAATTACCCTGTCGGGTAGTCTACTCTTGTTACCTATTTCGGGTAGATTAAATTTGGTTACCCAGTCGGGTAGTTTAGTTGCGGGCGCTAGCTATTCTGGATCCTCCTTATATTTTTAATTGAATTTAGAATGTTTAATTTCGAATTTTGATTTAATTGTTGATTTTAAATTTTAATTTAATTTTTGATTTTAATTTCAAATTTTTAATTTAATTTTTGATTTTAATTTTTAATTTAATTTTTGATTTTAATTTTGAATTTTGAATTTTGAATTTAATTTTTGTTTTTAATTTTTAATTTAATTTTTGATTTTAATTTTGAATTTTGAATTTTGAATTTTGAATTTTGAATTTAATTTTTGTTTTTAATTTTTAATTTAATTTTTGATTTTAATTTTGAATTTTAATCATTTTAGCTCCCCCTGGATCATAGCCTCGATATGGTCTATCGAGGTAATGTATTTGATCCTTGGGAATCCAATATTGTCCGAGTCCAACTTGATTGATCAGGTTAGACTTGGCAACCCATGCTTGGACCATTTTTCTATTTGTTCTTTGTATGAGAGATAAATATGACTTATACTTCTTTTTCGATTTGTATCCTAGTCCAGTTCTATTGTAGATTGCCCTTTGAGTTCCAAGAATCAACTCAAGATTCTTGGATCCCAAGGAAAATCGTTCTAAGGTTGTCTTCAAATCCTTGACTTGACTTTTCAGGTTGGAATTCTCTTCCTCAAGTTTTTGAACTTGAGTTGAGGTTCCAGTCTGAACTGGATCAGTCAAGGATTCGTTATTAGTTGTTTCTTTAAGGAGTGTTACCTCCTTCAGAAGCGACTTGATTCGAATTTTGGATTTAGCTACTTTATGCATTAAGTAATTAATTAAGCTATATAAACGGTTTGTACTTACAGAGGGGTTTGGCCCTTCCGAAACGGATGCGGATCCGTGGCTTCTCTCGGACTCGGCTTCCGATTCGTCCTCGCTTCCGGATTCGTTGTTGTAGTCCCGGGCTGTCAACGCAAGAAAATTCGTCTGCTCGAGTTCTTCGTCGTCGGATTCCTCGGAAGAAGACTCGTCCCATGTTGCCTTCAATGCCTTCTTTCTCTTTGGTTTCTTTGGACCCTTCTGGTTCGGGCAGTTTGCCTTGATGTGCCCTTTTTGATTGCACCCGTAGCAGGTCACTTCAAATTTAACCTTTGAGCTTGGTTGGGCTTCTTTGGACTGGATGGACTTTCTGACATTCTTTTTGTTGAAGCCCTTCTTTTTGCAGAGTTTCTTTACCAAGTTGACTATTTCGGTTGTGAGCTCGTCGTCATCTTCCGAATCTGGTTCTTCTTCTGACTCAGGTTCGGTTCTGCGCTTTATCTTTGATTCGCGCATTTTCCCTGTTCCTGCAACCAAAGCCAACCCTTTCTCGGTCCGGCACACATTAGTCTGTTCATGAAGTTCGAATTCTGTAAAAAGTTCATTTAACTTAATAGTAGATGAATCCTTAGAAACCTTGTAGGCATCTACCATGGATGCCCACAAGGTGTTCCTCGGAAAGACGTTTAAAGAATACCTTATGATGTCCCGGTTATCTACCTTTTGTCCAATTGCATGAAGCCCGTTGAGCAGATCTTGAATCCGGGCATGGAGTTGGGCAGCTGTTTCACCTTCCTCCAATTTGATGTTAAATAATTTACTGAAAATTAAGTCTCTTTTACTTACTTTGGTGTCGGATGTCCCTTCATGAAGTTCAATGAGTTTCTCCCACAGCTCCTTGGCACTGTTGAAGGGGCCGACGCGGTTGAGTTCTTCTTTTGATAGGCCACACTGGAGGGTGCAGGTCGCCTTGGCATTTGCTTCCAACTTCTTAATCACAGATGCGTCCCAGTCCTCGTATGGTAGTGGTTTGCCGACGCTATCAGTTGGTAGTTGGAATCCGGTTTTGACAATCATCCAGACTTCAAAGTGAGTCTGGAGATATGCCTCCATCCGACCATTCCAGTACCCGAAGTCGTCTCCGGTGAATAGCGGGGGACGGGCTGTACTGTAGCCTTCTTGAAGGGCCATTTTAAATCAACTATAAAAAATAAACAACAAGAAAGTTCCAGGACTTGGTCCTGGCTTAGTAGTGCGGTAAACAAAAATAGGATACGAACTCGGGTGGTGTTGCACCAACCTCGAGCAGAAAACCGATTCGAGAAGAAAAATTAGAATATAGCTATAAGGCCAAATTCTAATTGACTTTGAAAATATCATGAAAGATTTGTTTTGAATGGTGGTTGCACCGATTCAAAACGACCCCGCTCTGATACCAATTGTTGGATCGAAAGTGCTAGGGGGGGGGGTGAATAGCTCTCATGGCTATTTTTAGCGATTTAAAACACAGATTAGAAACACAGCGGAAAGTAAATGCAAACACAAAAGACACAAGTGTTTTACTTCGTTCGGAGCCTATCTCGACTCCTACTCGAAGGCCCGCGGTCCTTGACCGCTTTCGGTGGGCAACAACTATAAATTCGGAATTATTACAAGCTAGAAGCAATTACAGTTAAGTACAAATAAGAAAGTTTTACCAACGAACAAGAAAGTAGAAGAGCGTTGGAATATGTTGCAGGAGGCGTTAGAAAGCGTCAGAGCACACAGAGCACAAGACTTATGTTGAATTCAATGTCCCAGCTGCACCTCGAGGCCTCTTTTATAGCTCGCAAGGTCTGATCCATCCAACCAAGTCTCGGATCAGATTTGACGCAAGACGGTCGGCGCCGATCCTCACGTTGATCGACCAATCGATGATCTTCGACCGAGGTCGATCCGCCGTCGCTTTCTCGTCTCGCTCTCCCGACCGATCCTCCCGTCACGATTTATCTCGGTTGAGTCTGATCGAGTTGTGTTGGTGCACTAGCCGGCACGGTCAGTTATGGCTTTACGATGGTCGGTGATCGTCAGCTTACGGTGAATTCTCGATCTCGATCTGATGAGTTACGTTGTCTCCGCGATCGGGTGTGGTATTCCGCGATCGATCCTTAACCTCACAAAAGTATTAGTTTCCTGCAAAACAGAGTTAGACACTAAAGATAATATATAAACAAATGAATTGACAGCCTTCGACTGTCCGATTCTGACTTCGGACTTACTATTCGATCCTCACCTACTCCACTCGGGAGATTTTACCTTTGCTCCCATGCTCGGTGTTCGATGCCTCGACTTTCGCTAGCGCCCGTTTCCGACCCATCGGTGTTCGCGACACCAGGATTTTCCACCTAGGGTTACCACCCCTAGGACTTTTGCCTGAAGCACTTGACCCACCAAGACTTTCAGCATAGGGTTACCACTCCCTATGACCTAGGGTTACCACCCCCTAGGGTTTTTACCTTGCCTAACCACAGTTAGGACTTACCTGAAACACTCAATTAAGCACGTCAGTCCACAACACACCTTAACTTTGAATCCTTTGCCATTATCAAAACTCAAGTTCGATCGTCAGATGCTTCCCGCACCAACAAAAACTTCTGTAATATGGTTTAACTTAGGAAGATCACATCGGTTGAACTTGGAGCAAGAATGTTAAATTTTGTTCCCAATCCAAGTTTAACTTCTAAAGGGAAATTTAACATTCTCATCTTATTCATCTTATGAAAAATAAATGACAAAAACCTATTTATATTAATCTAATGAATACCAAGGGTTTTTGTCTCTTTGTATTCCTCTTTATGGGTTGGATTTATTATATTGGATTAACCATTAATCCAATAACCCAATAAGTCTAACCCATTGAGTCTAACCGATTAATCCAATGTGTCTAATTCAGATTGGACTCAATCCAATGAGTGGGTTTATTTGAGTCTAACTCAATTAGTAACCAAAAGGCCTAATCATCTCATGATTAGCTCTTAGGGCTAATTACAAACATTCCTCTCCTCTTCTTGGACGTCGTGTGGGCGACGATCTACCAAGACAACACCACCCTCCTTCTCTTTTCAATTTCCAAAGCGCCGGCTACAAAAGGAGGCTCTAGGATGGGGCACCTTCTAATCTTCTTCCTCTTCTTCCTTTTCTTCAAGCCGCTGCCCACCAAGGGAGAAGGGGCGCCGACCCTAAGCAAGGAGGAGGCGAGCACCGACCCTCCTTGTGGAGGAGGGGCGCCAACCCTCCTTGTGGAGGAGGAGGGGCACCGACCACAAGGAAGAGATGTGGCCGACCCTAGGTGGAGATGTGGCCGACCCTAGCAAGGGAAGAGGGGCGTCGACCACAAGGAGGAGAAGAGAGAAATTAGAAAATTAGAAAGTTAGGTTTTAGGGGCCACCACCTACTCCTTTTTATAGGCTTGCCGTTGGTTACAAAGAAAGAAAAATAACAGAATTTTGTTTAGAAAAAATCTCTCTTTCTATAACAGAATTCTGTTTAGAAAAAAAATCTCTCTTTCTATAACCAAGGTAAACCAAACCAAGTTAAGTTAAACCAAACCAAGTTAAGTTAAACTAAACCATGTTAAATTAAACCAAACCAAGTTAAGTTAAACCAAACCAAGTTATGGATGGATGGATGTGAGGCTTTATATAGAGGCTACAACAGGGACCTAGAGCAGGAATTGGTTTAGGCTTCCTGATGGGCTTGGGCTTCCTGTGTTCGGCCCGATCACCCAACCCAAGTCCATCAATAATAACCCATACCACTAAAGGGTTATTATCGAACTAGCACACCAATCCCATATTACAATATGGGCTCCTTCTTATCATGAGTGCATTAAACTCCCCGTGTTTAAGATATCGTATGCCCGTTAATTAAATGAGTTACTGACAACTCAATTTATTAACATCTATTTCCAAGAGTAGTACCACTCAACTTTATTATCACGCCGGACTAAGTCCACCTGCAGGGTTTACATGATAATCCTTATGAGCTTCTCAAGGGGACAGATTCCTTCTATAATCAACAACACACCATATAAATAATACTATCTCCCAACTCATTGAATCTATTGATTTAATGAATAAATCTCACCCATTGGTAAGTTAAAGTAATAAATACTAAGTATACATGCTTGTTATTATATAGGGATTAATAGGATGCACATCCATAATAAGAGAGGTTCTATTCTTTTATATAGTCAGTATAAATCGAACAACCTCAAATGGTCCTGCTCAATACACACATAGTGTACTAGTATAATTTTATAGTCAAGACAGACTAATACTAAATTGCACTACAACCGTTCCAATGGTTTGTCCCAATCCATCTTGGTTGTGAGCTATTATTTATAATTTATAAGGAACCAATAACATGATCTTCTGTGTGGCACCACACACCATATTATCTACAATATAAATTAAATGGACAACTGTATTGACATATATATAAATATAAAATGCAATCATTTGACTAAAGTGATTCTCATTTCAAAATATCTCAAAAACAGAAGTTCATACAAAAGCTAGGCTTATAGTATACATCCCAACAATCTCCCACCTATACTAAAAGACTATGCTGCCATACATTTGATTCCCATCCCCTCAACATGCCCGTCAAAGGTTCTCGCCGGAAGGGCCTTAGCAAAAGGATCTGCCAGGTTATCTGCTGATGCAATCTTGGTGACAACAACTTCTTCTTGCTTTACGATGTCTCGTATCAGATGGTACTTGCACTTAATGTGTTTACTTGTCTTATGGGCTCATGGTTCCTTCGAGTTTTCTACTGCACCATTGTTGTCACAATAAATTGTGATAATTTTGAGTAAACCAGGAATCACATCTAAGTCTATCAAGAAGTTTCTGAGCCATAAAACTTCTTTGGCTACCTCAGAGGTTGCCACATACTCAGCTTCCATGGTAGAGTCCGAAATGCATTTCTGCTTAACACTCCTCCATGTTATAGCTCCACCTCCCAAAGTAAACACATACCCTGAGGTTGACTTACTATTGCCCCTATCTGATTGGAAGTTAGAATCCGTGTAACCCATAGGGAGCAAATCATCTGTCTAATAAATCAGCATATAATCTTTAGTCCTTTTCATGTACTTTAATATATACTTTACGACAGTCCAATGTTCCGGTCCTGGGTTACTTTGATATCTGCTAACCATGCCCACGGTAAAACATATATCCGGTCTCGTACATAGCATCGCATACATTAGGTTTCCTATAGCTGAAGCATAAGGAACTGCCTTCATCTCCTTTGATGTTTTAGGACACATCTCTTTTAGATAAAGGTACTCCATGCCGAAAAGGTAGAAAACTTTTCTTGGAGTTTTGCATGCTAAAACGAGCTAGGATAATATCGATGTATGAAGCTTGGGATAAGCACAACATCCTTTTTTTGTGATTCCTTATTACTTTGATCCCAAGAATATATCCACATTCTCCCAAGTCCTTCATATCAAACTTCTTGGACAACCATCCCCTTACGTCTGACAACACTTTAACATTGTTGCCAATGAGCAAAATGTCATCTACATATCATACAAGAAATACCACCACGTTTTCGTCACTCTTCTTGTATACACAAGACTCATCTCGACACTAAGTGAATCAATAAGACTGGATCACTTCATTAAATCGGATGTTCCAAGATCTCGAAGCTTGCTTCAGTCCATAAATAGACCGATTGAGCTTACATATAAGATGCTCTTTGTGCTTTGCAATGAATCCCTCTAGTTGCTTCATACGGATATTTTCTTCAAGACTTCCATTAAGGAAAGCTGTCTTGACATCCATTTGCCAAATCTCATAATCCATATGAGCGGCAATAGATAAAAGAATCCGGATAGACTTAAGCATGACTACTGACGAAAAGGTTTCCTTATAATCGATTCCCTCTTTCTGAGTATACCCTTTTGCTACAAGCCTTGCTTTGAAGGTTTCCACCTTCCCATCTGCCCCTCTTTTCCTTTTGTAGACCCATTTATACCCAATGGATTTTACACCATTTGGTGGTCATACAAGCTCCCATACCTGATTAGAATATATAGATTTTATTTCAGAGTTCATTGCACTTTGTCAATGTAACGACCCAATTTTCCCTATTTCAAGTTCTAAAAATCCATAAAAATATTTGGAAATACCTTTAAAATATTCTAGAGATTTTTAGAAATTTTTAAAGTATTTTTACGTAATTTTTGGAGTTCGTTTGGTATTTTTATCCAGAGGAAGAAGTTTTAAAAAAATAAAATAAAATAAAAGAAAAATAAGTTTGTAGAAGCTAGGGTTCGAACCCAACTCCTCGGACCCAAGCACAACCGGCCCGACCAATCGAGCTAAGCTTGTTTTGTTAACTAAATATGGGAATAAATATATTTAAGGTATGGTAACTAATAAAAAATCTGAGTTATAAGAAAAGGGTTTAAGTTTTCCCGAACCCTAAAAGTTTCTCACCGAACCTTTCCTCCTCACTCGCGACGGCGCCAACCCTTCTCGGCGAAAATTCGCAGCACGCACCTAGGCGACTCCGGCGGCCGACGAGCTTCCTCCTCCGCGGATTCTTCACCAGTCCGAGCTTCTCTCGGCAAGGAGAGCGCGCGGGCACAAGAAGAGGCCGAGAGTTGCAAGTTTCCAAACCCTAGAACCTTCTTCCTCCTTCGGTTAGGGGCTCATCCGAACCCTAGGTCTTCCTCCGGTTGTAAGTTCAAAACAGCGAGGTGAGTCGCTACTCACCTGCAGTAGGATAGTTCCGGGTTCTTTTCCTTTTGTTTCGAATATTTTGTGAAGATTGTGGATTAGGGCTTACTGCTATGAGAATTCTAAGGAAGAGGGAAAGGGTTTTTGATTGGATTAGGTTCTGAATTCTGCTTATTATTGTGTTCCGAATTTGTTCTGCTTTGTTCTGAAGTTTGCTGCCATGTTGTTTCCTTTTTGGTTAGAGTTCTGTATTATTGAAGTTTTATTAGCATGCATTCTTGGTTTCCTTTCTGTTAAGTTCTGTGACAGCAAGAATTGGTAACCTGTTGCTAGATATGGGTTTTGATTTTGGAACGAAACAAGCTTTATATAGGTTCCAACTTTCCAACAGGTTTAGTTTGGTTTGTGTTAGGAAAGGGGCACCAACAGTCCCATTTCTCTGTGGTATTTGCAGTAGTTAAGAGTAGCTCCAATTGTAGTAGTGAACAATCTCCTTCTTTGTGCATTTTTGCAGACAAGAACAACTTCATTTGGAGTTTAGAACAGCCCCTTTGGAGCCTATTCTAGTTCAAGTTTTCTTTGTGTTCTCTGCAGAAACGTACAGCTCTATTAGAGCATAGGACAGCCTTTCTTTTTGATAACTCAGCAAGTTTAATTTTTAAAGTTTCAATTCGGCAAGCTTGATTCTTTTTTTTTCGTAATTTGTTGTGCAGAATGGTTGCTAGGGATTTAGCTGAGTAGTCAGTGAACATCGAATTTAAGTAGAAGCAATATCCATTTTTCTCTAGCTCATTAGGCATGATTTGGTATAGAATTCAACCTAGTTTTCTTAGGTGTATATATGCCTCAATAGTTTTCTCTCGAGGTAGGAATGTATGCAGAATTTTGTAACATTCACAGTGCAAATTTGTATTAGTCTTATATGCAGATTTTTTCTAGTTTTCATTTACTATTATTGAGCATGTGCAGTTTTTAATTGCTATGAGTGGAGTATGATCAGTTTTCTTTATTACTAGATACACATGAGCAGTTTCTTTAGTTTTTATTTGCTATTTTAATAAGCATGAACAACCATGTATTCTAGTGGGAAAATAAGAGTTTTATCAAATTCTTTTAGAAGCATTAACAAGTAAAAAGAAAGAAAAAGAAAAGAAAGAAAAGGCCAAGGCCTTAAGTAAATCCCAAAGTCAAGACTTTAGGGATTTTGGCACACATGATGCTATTAAAATGCCAAGGCATTTAAAGAAGAAGTAATTAAGATAATAAGTATTTTACTTTTAAGAGGCTAGTACCCGACTTCCAAGGTTGTCGTCATTAAACAAATCCTGTGTCCAATTCCAAGGTCTTGGCCTTGTAGACCAAGGTGCTCAGGATTGGTGGCTCGCTACCCCAACCTATTAGGGAACGCGCATAAAATGGTACTAAGCCTGGGCCCAAGAGAAGTTGATTATTATTTTCAAGTATTAAAGTATAAATTTTAAACAAGTGAAATAAAAGAATAAGATTAGAGTAAATGAAGTAAGTTTCACTTTGTTTTAAAGATCAGCAAGTTTAGCTTTCTTTTATGCTAGCAGCTTTTACATGTTTAGTTTCTTACATGTTATTTATTTGCTAGTTGATGAGCATGTTTAGCTTTATATGTTAGCATTCCAGTTAGTTTGCTTTCTTTATTAGTTTATGAGCATGAGTAGTTATATATACATGTTATCTTTTCTGTTAGTTGATTTCTTTGCTATTTATGAGCATGAGTAGCTTTACATGTTAGCATTCAGTTTTAGCATGTTTTTATTTGTATACATGCATATCGAGTTTTTGTGAGTTAGATAGCGCTCACTAAGCTTTATGCTTATAGACTGCACTTTCTCCTACTGCAGATAAAGAAAAAGGAAAGCTAATATGAAGGAAGGCGATAAGGAGATGCAAGAGGGGTGTGTGATGTCTGCACTATGGAAGTTCTAGGGATCCTTGCGAATAAGATGAATTATGATTTGTTCTTTGAGTTAATTAAGTTTTTATGTGTTAAGGAAATTTGATAACTGTTTATAAGGACACTTGATACTGTGTTTGCTATTCAGTTGTGGTTGTGGATTAGTTTTTCTTTATTGTTGCTGAGTTAGATTTATTATACTGCGTGGTTGTTAGTTATGTGTTCCAGCCGCTTGTGGCTGAGTATATATACTGCATGTATTGTTGAATATGGTCACCGGTACAGGGGAGACTCTGTCGAAATTTTTCGGTAGGGTTTTCCTATAGATTTTTAATAAACCGGTTAAGTAGAGTTAGTAGATAAGTAACGGTCACTCTTAGAGAGTAGTAGTAGTAGTAAGAAGGGTGGACGTTACAGTTGGTATCAGAGCAGTGTTCCATTCTCCAGCATCACACACACATCAGCATCATCCTTGCCGTCTCCAAGTAAGAAAGTATTTAAGTTTTCTTTCTTATGCTTTCCTTATCATTTGCAGTACAGAGTATTTGCTTGTATGTGCTTTAGTAAGATAAAAAGTTTGTTTCTCTTTATGCATACTTATGTATGTTTAGAAAGGATTATGTTTAGAAAGGATAAAGAATATATCAAGTCTTTCTTTTCTTTGCATAATTAGATGTCAAGAAGAGGACGCCCCCGCACCACTCGTACTGAGGACCAGGCTCAGGAGAACGAAGAGCCCAGAGCAGCTGAACCAAATCTCGCTGAAGTTGTTGCTCAACTCCAGAGACAGGTAGCAGAGCAGCAAGAAGTGATCGTCAATCGATGGCGAATCGCAGCCAGTTCCTCCCACTCCTCCAACAATCACCGTGGAGACTCCAGTGGTGGCCGAGGTTCCACCAGCTGCCCTGAAGTCCCACGGCACCTGAAGACAAGAAGCATATCTGATACAGTGGCTAAAGCTGAAACCAGGAGCTTCTCAGCACGACGAGCCCTGGGATGCCCAGACTTGGTTCAAGACACTGGAGAGCACCATGGAGCTTCTTGACTGGCCGAAGTTGAGAAGGTCAAGTGTGCCTCATTCCGCCTATCTGGAGATGCTCGTATGTGGTGGGAAAGAGTTAAAAGCAAGAGAGCAGTTAATCGGATGAGTGGGCTGACTTTGAAGCAGAATTTTATGAGGAATTCTTCCGTCGCGGATCACCAATAAGCATTATGAGGAGTTCATAGAATTCAGACAAGGTGAACTGTCGGTGGAAGAAGCAGAAAGAAATTCAATAGGCTAGCTCGTCTCTGCCCGAGCTAGTAAGCACGGAAAAGAACGAGTCGGACCGATGCTCGGGATGCCGAGGCCGGTGATAGCACTTAACGTGAGTAGTGGAGCTCATCGGGCTCGGGCTGGCGAGGCATTGAGAGAGCATTAGTTGAGCACTATCTCGACAAGATCGAGCGTGAGCACGAAGGCAGCAAAAGTCATCAAGATCGAAGATAAGGCAGTGGGAGTCGAAACCTCGGGCAAATAAGCGAACTGGAAGGCAAGGGTAACAAAAGCGGTGGAACTCGGGAGGTAACGAGAAGGAGGACCGCAAATAAGCGGACCAAGATCCTCTCTGTTCTAAATGTGGGAGAACACATCCAGGAGCCTGTCTTTTGGGTACGGATGCTATGCATGTGGGCAGGAAGGACACATGGCTAGAGAATGTCCTAACAAGCTCAAAGCACCTCAGCCACAGCCAATACAATATGGAGGCAAACCTCAGCTACATTATATGCCTGCAACTCTAGAAGGACCTTAGATCGGTTAGGGAAGGTTGGAAGCCCCACCAGTTCCAGCCAGTGCGAGTATTCTCCTCACCAAAGAAGAAGCGCTAGTGCCTCACGGTCATGTAAGTCAAGTAGTTATTTTTCAGCATATAGCTACTGCACTATTTGATCTGGCGACCCATTCTTTTGTATCCATACCTTTTGCCAAAGAATTACAGGTACCTACAGAAAACATGAACTCCAAGTTCACGCGACCCTACCTGGGGAAGTCATGGAATCCGACCGATGGCCCGGTTGCAGTTCATGGTCAATTTAGTACGTGAGCTATGTATAAATCGGTGGTCCTCGCCATGCGAGGATTTCGATATCATTTTGGGTATGGATTTCCTCGGCATACAAATGGTGCTTGCTGGGTTGAGGAAGAAAGTGATCTTTAGTCGAAGGTGAATCATCTTTTGAGTTCACAGGGGTGCCAAGAAGGAAGACCAGTTCCTTTCTTCTCTCACACCGGATGTTAGCTAAAGGGTGTGTTGGTTTTCTTGCGCACAACGTAGTGAAGAACAAGAAAGACCCAAGCAGGAGGAAGTTCGGGTGAGTATCCAGAGGTATTCCCGGAAGAACTACCTGGACTACCTCCCAACAGAGAAGTGGAGTTTGAGATTGAACTGCCTGGTATCGGTCCAATTTCAAAAGCTCCATCGCATGTCTCAGTGAGCTGAAGAACTACGAGGAACAACCGGGAGAGGCTTGACAAAGGTTTCATCCGCCCTAGTCATTCACCATGGGGAGCTCCCGTGTTGTTCGTCAAGAAGAAAGGCGGATCTATGCGGATGTGCATAGATTATAGAGCTCTAAATCAAGTGACAATCAAGAACAAGTACCCCTCCCGGGATCGACGACCTATTTGATCGGTTGAGAGGGGCGACAGTATTCTCAAAGATAGACCTGCGCTCTGGGTACCATCAGCTAAAAGTAAAGGAAAGAGACATACCCAGAACGGCTTTCAGGACCAGATACGGACACTATGAGTTCGTAGTCATGCCTTTTGGTGTGACTAATGCACCTGCAGTTTTCATGGACCTGATGAACAGAGTGTTCAGAGAATACCTTGACAAATTTGTCATTGTGTTCATCGACGACATTCTAATCTATTCCAGAACCCCAGAGGAGCATGACACGCATTTGAGGATAGTACTGCAGACTCTTCAGCAAAAGCAACTTTACGCTAAGTTCTCAAAGTGCGAGTTCTGGTTAGATCAGGTGGCATTTCTAGGTCACATAATTTCTAAAGAAGGCATTCAAGTGGATCCAGCAAAAATAGAAGCAGTCAACAACTGGAGTAGACCCAAGAACGCCAGGGAGATCAGAAGCTTCCTTGGTTTAGCTGGGTACTACAGGAAATTCGTGGAAGACTTTTCCAGAATAGCCTCTCCACTAACAGCCCTCACCAGAAAGAACAAGAAGTTTGAATGGTCAGATAAATGTGAGCAGAGTTTCCAAGAGCTCAAGAAGAGACTGACCAGTGCTCCTATTCTGACTGTTCCAGAAAGTGACAGGAGTTTTGACATCTACAGTGATGCTTCCAAGATGGGCTTAGGAGCTGTACTCATGCAGGAAGGAAAAGTGATAGCTTATGCTTCCAGACAACTCAAAGATTATGAAAAGAACTACCCCACTCATGATCTTGAGCTGGCAGCTGTGGTCTTTGCACTAAAACTCTGGCGACATTATTTGTATGGCGTTCAGTGCAGAATTTTCACAGACCATCAGAGTCTTAAGTACTTCTTCACTCAGAAGGACTTAAACATGAGACAGCGTAGGTGGCTAGAGTTGGTCAAAGATTATGACTGTGAAATCCTCTACCATCCAGGCAAAGCTAATAAAGTGGCAGATACAATAAGCAGAAAATCCAGTGCATCCCTGATGTCTTTGTCATCATTAGCCCTACCACTGCAGAAGGAGTTGTCAGATTTTGGAATGGAAATTATTTATGGGCAACTCTCTACATTGACCTTAGAGTCAACCTTGCTTGAGGATATACAGAGAAAGCAAAGTGAAGATCCGGATATCCAAAGATCAAGCAAGGGATACAAGAAGAAGGAAATTCAAGTTTCGAGTATCAGACGGTGGAATTCTTTATCGGGAGCCGCTGTGTCCCCAATGATGAAGAGAGAAAGAAAATTTTAGAAGAAGCTCATAGTACACCTTACTCCATGCATCCTGGTTCTACCAAGATGTATCAAGGCGTGAAACAGAGATTCGGTGGTCCGGACTCAAAGAGATGTAGCTAAATATGTCGATTACACGCCGACGAGTCGATCAGCGAATACGAGACCGGGAGGAGTTCTCGACCTCTTCCTATACAGTGGAAGTGGGAAGACATATCCATGGACTTCATAATGGTCTCCCAAGAACCACAAATGGATATGATGCGATATGGGTGATAGTGGACATTGAAGTCTGCTCATTTTCTAGCCATCAAGGTGTCCCATTCTATAGAGCGGTTGGCACAGTTGTATGTTAAAGAGGTGATCAGACTTCACGGAGTTCCTAAATCTATTGTTTCGATAGAGATGGGCGCTTCACCTCTCATTTTGGGAGTGTGTTCAGACTGCACTGGGCACCAAACTCAAGTTCAGCATGACCTTCCATCCTCGGATGATGGACAAACAGAGCGAGTAAATCAGATTCTAGAAGATATGCTCGAGCTTGTGCACTAGATTTTAAAGGAAGTTGGTGCAAGTATCTATGCTTAGCTGAATTTGCCTACAACAGCTATCGGGCCACCATCAAGATGGCACCTTATGAGGCACTCGATGGTAGGAAGTGCGGATCACCCATTCTGGCAAGAAGCGGTGAAAGAAAGAGATGGAAGTGGGCTGGGCATTCAGACTGAGATGATAGATGAGACTACTCGGGCTATCATCAGACAGAGGATTGAGACTGCCCAGAGTAGACAGAAGAGTTATGCTGACACACGTCGTAGGCCACTTGAATTTCAAGTAGGGGATTCAGTCTTTCTCAAGGTCGCTCCTATGAAGGGAGTGATGAGATTTGGCAAGAAGGGCAAATTAAGTCCTCGTTATGTAGGACCTTACCTGATCACAGAAAGGATTGGGAAAGTAGCTTACAAGCTGGACTTACCACAAGACATGTCAGCAATACAGTATTTCATGTCTCCATGCTAAAGAAGTGTTTTCACGACCCGAGTCAAGTGATTCAGCCTCAGTCAGTGCAGGTCCAAGAGGATCTTAGTTATGAGAGCAGACCTACACAGATAGTGGACAGAGCAGTCAAGAGACTAAGAAACAAAGAAGTACCACTAGTGAAGGTGGTCTGGCAGAACCAGAAGTACGAGGAAATCACTTGGGAGCGGGAGGACAGTATGAGACAGAAGTATCCAGAGCTATTCTAAGTTCGAGGACGAACTTTTTATAAGGTATGGGGGATTGTAACGACCCAATTTTCCCTATTTCAAGTTCTAAAAATCCATAAAAATATTTGGAAATACCTTTAAAATATTCTAGAGATTTTTAGAAATTTTTAGAGTATTTTTACGTAATTTTTGGAGTTCGTTTGGTATTTTTATCCAGAGGAAGAAGTTTTAAAAAATAAAATAAAATAAAAGAAAAATAAGTTTGTAGAAGCTAGGGTTCGAACCCAACTCCTCGGACCCAAGCACAACCGGCCCGACCAATCGAGCTAAGCTTGTTTTGTTAACTAAATATGGGAATAAATATATTTAAGGTATGGTAACTAATAAAAAATCTGAGTTATAAGAAAAGGGTTTAAGTTTTCCCGAACCCTAAAAGTTTCTCACCGAACCTTTCCTCCTCACTCGCGACGGCGCCAACCCTTCTCGGCGAAAATTCGCAGCACGCACCTAGGCGACTCTGGCGGCCGACGAGCTTCCTCCTCCGCGGATTCTTCACCAGTCCGAGCTTCTCTCGGCAAGGAGAGCGCGCGGGCACAAGAAGAGGCCGAGAGTTGCAAGTTTCCAAACCCTAGAACCTTCTTCCTCCTTCGGTTAGGGGCTCATCCGAACCCTAGGTCTTCCTCCGGTTGTAAGTTCAAAACAGCGAGGTGAGTCGCTACTCACCTGCAGTAGGATAGTTCTGGGTTCTTTTCCTTTTGTTTCGAATATTTTGTGAAGATTGTGGATTAGGGCTTACTGCTATGAGAATTCTAAGGAAGAGGGAAAGGGTTTTTGATTGGATTAGGTTCTGAATTCTGCTTATTATTGTGTTCCGAATTTGTTCGCTTTGTTCAGTTTGCTGCCATGTTGTTTCCTTTTTGGTTAGAGTTCTGTATTATTGAAGTTTTATTAGCATGCATTCTTGGTTTCCTTTCTGTTAAGTTCTGTGACAGCAAGAATTGGTAACCTGTTGCTAGATATGAGTTTTGATTTTGGAACGAAACAAGCTTTATATAGGTTCCAACTTTCCAACAGGTTTAGTTTGGTTTGTGTTAGGAAAGGGGCACCAACAGTCCCATTTCTCTGTGGTATTTGCAGTAGTTAAGAGTAGCTCCAATTGTAGTAGTGAACAATCTCCTTCTTTGTGCATTTTTGCAGACAAGAACAACTTCATTTGGAGTTTAGAACAGCCCCTTTGGAGCCTATTCTAGTTCAAGTTTTCTTTGTGTTCTCTGCAGAAACGTACAGCTCTATTAGAGCATAGGACAGCCTTTCTTTTTGATAACTCAGCAAGTTTAATTTTTAAAGTTTCAATTCGGCAAGCTTGATTCTTTTTTTTTCGTAATTTGTTGTGCAGAATGGTTGCTAGGGATTTAGCTGAGTAGTCAGTGAACATCGAATTTAAGTAGAAGCAATATCCATTTTTCTCTAGCTCATTAGGCATGATTTGGTATAGAATTCAACCTAGTTTTCTTAGGTGTATATATGCCTCAATAGTTTTCTCTCGAGGTAGGAATGTATGCAGAATTTTGTAACATTCACAGTGCAAATTTGTATTAGTCTTATATGCAGATTTTTTCTAGTTTTCATTTACTATTATTGAGCATGTGCAGTTTTTAATTGCTATGAGTGGAGTATGATCAGTTTTCTTTATTACTAGATACACATGAGCAGTTTCTTTAGTTTTTATTTGCTATTTTAATAAGCATGAACAACCATGTATTCTAGTGGGAAAATAAGAGTTTTATCAAATTCTTTTAGAAGCATTAACAAGTAAAAAGAAAGAAAAAGAAAAGAAAGAAAAGGCCAAGGCCTTAAGTAAATCTCAAAGTCAAGACTTTAGGGATTTTGGCACACATGATGCTATTAAAATGCCAAGGCATTTAAAGAAGAAGTAATTAAGATAATAAGTATTTTACTTTTAAGAAGAGGCTAGTACCCGACTTCCAAGGTTGTCGTTAAACAAATCCAGGTGTCCAATTCCAAGGTCTTGGCCCTGGTAGACCAAGGTCTGCTCTTTTAGGATTGGTGGCTCGCTACCCCAACCTATTAGGGAACGCGCATAAGATGGTACTAAGCCTGGGCCCAAGAGAAGTTGATTATTATTTTCAAGTATTAAAGTATAAATTTTAAACAAGTGAAATAAAAGAATAAATTTAGAGTAAATGAAGTAAGTTTCACTTTGTTTTAAAGATCAGCAAGTTTAGCTTTCTTTTATGCTAGCAGCTTTTACATGTTTAGTTTCTTACATGTTATTTATTTGCTAGTTGATGAGCATGTTTAGCTTTATATGTTAGCATTCCAGTTAGTTTGCTTTCTTTATTAGTTTATGAGCATGAGTAGTTATACATGTTATCTTTTCTGTTAGTTGATTTCTTTGCTATTTATGAGCATGAGTAGCTTTACATATTAGCATTCAGTTTTAGCATGTTTTTATTTGTATACATGCATATCGAGTTTTTGTGAGTTAGATAGCGCTCACTAAGCTTTATGCTTATAGACTGCACTTTCTCCTACTGCAGATAAAGAAAAAGGAAAGCTAATATGAAGGAAGGCGACAAGGAGATGCAAGAGGGGTGTGTGATGTCTGCACTATGGAAGTTCTAGGGATCCTTGCGAATAAGATGAATTATGATTTGTTCTTTGAGTTAATTAAGTTTTTATGTGTTAAGGAAATTTGATAACTGTTTATAAGGACACTTGATACTGTGTTTGCTATTCAGTTGTGGTTGTGGATTAGTTTTTCTTTATTGTTGCTGAGTTAGATTTATTATCTAGCGGTTAGTTATGTGTTCCAGCCGCTTGTGGCTGAGTATATATACTGCATGTATTGTTGAATATGGTCACCGGTACAGGGGAGACTCTGTCGAAATTTTTCGGTAGGGTTTTCCTAGAGATTTTTAATAAACCGGTTAAGTAGAGTTAGTAGATAAGTAACGGTCACTCTTAGAGAGTAGTAGTAGTAGTAAGAAGGGTGGACGTTACAGTCAAGATGCTGCATCTTTATCTTGGAGTGCTTCATCATATGTGTAGGAATCAGGTTTATGTTCATCAGGGATCAAGTCCAAAGACTCTCCCAAAATATGAATCTATCAGGTTGCTGAACAACCCTCCCACTACGACGAGACACTACCTGTAATTGTGCATCATTTGTGACACGTGTTGCAGTTTCTTGTGGTATCTCATCTTGTACCGTTGGTACTAAATTAGATGTGTCCTCTCTTATTTCCTTAAGAACAACTTTACTCATGGGCTTGTGGTTCATTACATAATCCTCTTCTAAAAATCGGGCATTGGTGCTAACAATGACCTTATGATCTTTGGGACTATAAAACAAACCACCTTTCGTTCCTTTAGGATAACCCACAAACAAGTGAACTTGTGTATGTGATTCCAACTTATTAGCATCTCCCTTCAGCACATGTGTTGGACTACCCCAAATCTGAATGTGTCTTAGACTAGGCCACGCTTCCATAATGAAGAGAGAGTGAAAGGTGTAAAAGTTCAGAAATGTACGCCATCAGTGTCGCATACCTCAAAACAAAGGAATTTGGTAATTCTGAATAACTCATCATTGATATAACCATTTCCATAAGAGTCATATTTATTCATTCCGCCACACCATTCTGTTGGGGTGTACCAGGTGTAGATAATTGGGATTGAATCCCGACCTCTGATATGAAATTCCTAAACTCTCCTAAGAGGTACTCTCCACCATGATCTGACCATAGTGTTTTGATACTTTTACCATGACGTTTCTCCATATCAGCCTTGTACTCTTTGAACTTATCAAAGCAGTCAGACTTATGGCGCATCAAGTAAATGTACCCATATCTCGAATAGTCGTCTATAAAAGAGACAAAATATTCGAAACCATCTCTTGCCTAGATAGCCAAAGGCCCACACAAATCAGAATGAACTAATTCCAACACTTCTTTGGCTCTATACCCTTTTGCCTTAAAAGGCCTTTTGGCCATTTTTCCTTCCAAGCAAGACTTGCTGGTTGGAAAGTTTTCCACCACCAATGAACCCAAAGGTCCATTGGCTATTAACCCTTGAATCCTACTCAAGTTATTATGACCCAACCTTAGATGCCAAATATATGTTTGGTTCATTTTCGAAGGTTGCTTTCTCTTATTAGAATTAGAAGATATGTTATTAATTTCCATTTGTTGCATCATGGGAGTTATTGGATTAAAAGTATACAAATTGCCAACTAACGCACTATAATAGATAACCACCCTATTTTTTTGACAACCACTTTGTCATCAAAAGAAACAAAATATCCATCCATGAATAATTTAGAAACTGAAATCAAGTTCTTTCTAAAATATGTTACATAAAGATAATTTTTCAAAATCAAAGTTTTATTCCTATCAAAAGATAAATAAACATCTCCCACTGCAACAGCCGCCACTCTCGTAGCATTACCCATACAGACGGTGATCTCCCCTTCATGTAGTTGTCGGGTTTCCTGGAACCCCTGCAATGAATTGTAGACATGATCAGTGGCTCCCGTATCTACACACCAGGTACTGATAGATAACACTACTAAATATGTTTCGACAACTAATGAATAAGATATACCTTTATTGTTCTCCTTTTTGCGAGGACACCCCATCTCATTTAAATGAGCCATCATCTTGAGGATATGATCCCTCACGGGTGTTTCTTCAGTCATGGTGGTCATCATTAAGTTTCTCATGGCCTCCTGCTTGGTAGTCCGATTCTGGTATCTGAAGAGTTCCTTGAGATTGAGCATTGTTTCATAGGCAGTGGGTATGACCTGATGCTGATGTTGTAGCACATTTGACATAGAAGCCAAAATATAACACCGCACCATCTCATCTGCCTTAACCCATTTCCTATGTCTCTCTATCTCATCTTCACTAGAATCCTTATCAGGCACGCTAGGACAGACCTCAGAAAGTACGAACTTGTATTCCTCAACAGTTAAGACAATATCCAAGTTTCGTTTCCAATTAATATAATTAGGACCAGTAAGTTTGTTTTCTTTTAAAATAATCGCAAGAGGATTGAAAGCCATTTTGAAATCCTGAGAATCACAAAATAAAATATTTGGTCAAAACTTTAGAATTTAAAATAATATTGATTCCTCGAACAATATAATTTAAATTCACCAACACCTCAAAACATCATGAATTTCGTATGCCACGATAGTGTGGACATATACTAATTCAAACATTTGTAAGAGGAGGGTTTACCCATTAATTTTATTATCTTGTCAACCTAACTTTATGACAAATAAAATTAATAGTTAGTTTGTCTTCGGTCACACAAATAATAGCAGTGATTCTGATGGAGAGGATACTATTAAATGTGCCTAAGTGTATACTATTACTTGATACTTAGTCCATTAATTAGAATTGTGCCCCTTCAGATGGAGATGTTCACACAAACCTAAATAATTTCCTATAATCATCCATAGAGGAAGTTTGATCTAGTGATCCACAAACAAACTCATCCGATATAGAGGAAGACACTTAAAGCCAACGCGCAAGTTTGTATGCATCACTTACAAACCAGTAATGGAGACCGTGGAATTTATTTAAATAATTTCTCTCCCACTTAGTTATTTAAAATTGAGGAATTTTAACATGCACACACATCACACATGCACACAAGCACACAAACACATCATATAAAGGTAATAAATATGAAAATAAATTTCCAACTATTATGGCCTCATCCATCGTTGCCCTCCGTATGCCACCAACCCTAGTCGCCGCCAACCCTAGCCAGGTGAGGAGGAGAATACCTAGCCACCGACCCTAGGGTTTATGTCGTCACGTCTATCTTGCTTCCTTCTTCGTCGTGCCTCTTGTCCTGAAGGTAGCACCACGCATAGCAAGCCGGAACAATAAGAAATAAAAAATTACATTTATCGATCCTATATTTCACGAAAGAATGTACATATAATTTAGATCGAACATAATGTAAAATAAACTAATACAACTCCGGTTGTATTTAATAATTACAATCATGCACATACAAAATACCCTCGACATGCCCGAGGGTTCAAAACACATACAAACACAATAGGCCATAATAGTTGAAACTAGGATGCCTACAACCACAGAGTTAATCTATTTTGCATATCCTACTATTATTCTGCCTAAATTATATATGAACAGTGCATAATTTAATCGAAAACCAAACACTCAGAGGCAGAAAACTTGCTCTGATACTAATTGTTGGCGCTGGGAGTTCCGTTCTGTGTAAATCCCCTGTACAAAAATTTGTACAAGTACAGAACTATTCCTAGCAACCCGCATTTTCGATCAGACATGTGTTTGATCAATCAAGCAAGTTCTTGATGGATCAAAGCACACCTTCATCAAAGTACAGGATCGCTGACCTCTTGTGTTGGTATTCTAAAACGATATGAAGAAAACAAAACTAATTACACAGCGAAATTAAAGAACTAGTTGTACCTTTCTTCGTAGCTAAAGACCTCTTGATCTTATGCCTTATTCCTCTCCTCTTATTGGACGTTGTGTAGGCGACGATCTACCAAGACAACACCACCCTCCTTCTTTTTTCAGTTTCCAAACCGGCAGCTATAAAAGGAGACTCTAGGATGGGGTACCTTCTAATCTTCTTCCTTCGCTTCTTCTTCCTCTTCTTCCTCTTCTTCCTTTTCTTCAAGCCACCACCCACCAAGGGAGAAAGGGCACCGACCCTAAGCAAGGAGGAGGGGGGCATCGGCCCTCCTTGTGGAGGAGGAGGGGCACCGGCCCTCCTTGTGGAGGAGGAGGGGCACCGGCCCTCCTTGTGGAGGAGGGGCTTTGACCACAAGGAAGAGATGTGGCCGACCCTAGGTGGAGATGTGGCCGACCCTAACAAGGGAAGAGGGGCGCCGACCACAAGGAGGAGAAGAGAGAAAATAAAAAAAATTAGAAAGTTAGGTTTTAGGGGCCACCACCTACTCCTTTTTATAGGCTTGTCGTTGGTTACAAAGAAAGAAAAAATAACAAAATTTTGTTTAGAAAAAATCTCTCTTTCTATAACAAAATTCTGTTTAGAAAAAAATCTCTTTTTTTCTATAACCAAGTTAAACCAAACCAAGTTAAGTTAAACCAAACCAAGTTAAGTTAAACCAAATCAAGTTAAATTAAACCAAACCAAGTTAAGTTAAACCAAACAAGTTATGGATGGGTGGATGCGAGGCTTTATATAGAGGCTACAACAGGGGCCTAGAGGAGGAATTGGTTTAGGCTTCCTGATGGGCTTGGGCTTCCTGTGTTCGGCCCGATCACCCAACCCAAGTCCATCAATAATAACCCATACCATTAAAGGGGTATTATTAAACTACCGCACCAATCCCATATTACAATATGGGCTCCTTCTTATCATGAGTGCATTAAACTCCCCATGTTTAAGATATCGTATGCCCGTTAATTAAATGAGTTATTGACAACTCAATTTATTAACATCTAATTACAAGAGTAGTACCACTCAACTTTATTATTATGTCGGACTAAGTCCACCTGCAGAGTTTACATGATAATCCTTATGAGCTTCTCAAGGGGGCATCATCAGCATAAATAATTAGGACACACATTCCTTCTATAATCAACAACACACCATATAAATAATACTATCTCCCAACTCATCGGGCCTATTGATTTAACGAATAAATCTCACCCATTGATAAGTTAAAGAAATAAATACTAAGCATACGTGCTTGTTATTATATAGAGATTAAGAGGACGCACATCCTTAATCACAGAGGTTCTGTTCTTTTATATAGTCAGTATAAATCGAACAATCTCAAATGGTCCTGCTCAATACACACATAGTGTACTAGTGTAATTTTATAGTCAAGACAGACTAATACCAAATTACACTACAACCGTTCCAATGGTTTGTTCCAATTCATCTTGGTTGTGAGCTACTATTTATAATTTGTAAGGACCCGATAACATGATCTTCTGTGTGGCACCACACACCATGTTATCTACAATATAAATTAAATAGACAACTGCATTGACATATATATAAATACAAAATGCAATCATTTGACCAAAGTGATTCTCATTTCAAAATATCTCAAAAACAGATGTTCATACAAAAGCTAGGCTTATAGTATACATCCCAACAGTTATATCACCTTGAATTTGGTGTAGGAACTCTACCAGCTTGGCTATTTTGCAATCCATAAATTACAGCATCTTATCTCTCTAATCCGTCGAGGATTTTATTGAATCTAATCTCCATGCGTTCCAAGTGTTGTCTTAAAGCACGTTGTTCAAGTGTTTCTCTAGGTCTTGCTTCCTCTCCACTTGTCACCATTAATGCAATCTGTTATCACTCAATCACTCTACTCACTAATGTTAGCTCTTTAAAGAACTTAGAATTGTGTCAATTTTCTATAAGTGTTCGTTGACTAATTAAAAATCCCAAGGGTATTAGGATAAAAGATAGGGATTGATAGAAGAATGCAAATTACAGAATTGAAAACTTAGATTAATGGCTGAAAGGAAAGTTGCCAGAATTAAATCTTGGCAAAAACTTAAAAGGAAATGCAGAATTGAAGTAAATGCAAATATACTAGGCGAAACTTTAAAAGGAATTGTGGAGTATACTAGGTAAGACTTTAAAGGAAATACGGAATTAAAAAATGTAAGTATTCTAGGCAAGATCTTAAAGGAAATGCGGAATTGGAAACTGCCAAGAATACTAGGCAAAACTTTTAAAGGAAATGCGGAATTAGAAACTGTAAGAATACTAGGTAAAACTTTTAAAGAAAATGCGGAATTGGAAAATACAAGTACATAAATAACAATTCTCTACACCCACCTTTTTTTGTCTTATTTCCTTTTTTTTTTTTTTTTTTTTTTTTTTTTTCAAATTTCATCCTTTTTTGCTGAAAAATATTTTTTTAAATTTCGGCCTTTTTTTTTTTTTTTGCCAAAAATATATTTTTTTTAAATTTTGACCTCCTTTTTTTTGTTGATTTTTTTTATAGCAACAAGATGACTAAAACTCACTAAGATTGAGATGATAACAATAAGTAGACAATGTTGGACGAAATAGATAAAGATTCAAGCACAAAAGAAAAAGGATAACCAAATCGATTTAGAAAAAACCAAAGCTATCTCAATGAGAAAGATTTCTCAAGAACCCACAACGAATTGAAGAAGAAAGAAAGAAAGATCTAAATTGATAAGATTGATGAAAAGAACCTCGACTTAATGGTTAGAAAAGCACGAACCTTGGTATAGGAAGATGGAAGACGCCACAACCTTGGGATGGGGGTTGATAAGTCTTTGAATGCTACAAGAGAATGCCTTGATAAGTTCTAGTTTAATGAAGAACCAACAAGTGAGAGCCTCACTGTGCTTTAGATTGAAATTATGTCAAAAGATACATGTGTTAGGGTCGATTTGTAGCTAGAGGGGAGGGGGGATGAATAGCTCATCGCGCTTCATTTGCTTGCTTCATTGTTGTTGATATGCAACAAAAATACTTGAAACAAGACTCACAACGCTAACACGAGGATTTACTTGGTATCCACCTCAAGAAGAGGTGACTAATCCAAGGATCTGACCCTCACTCACTCATCCACTATGAAAACACTCCTTCTCAGTAACTATCGAAGGTGGAGAAGCCTTGTACATTGCTCACAATACAACAAGAAGAAAAAGGGAACCAAATACAAATTAAAATCTTACAAGATTTACAACATGAAGCCAAAACCCTAGCTTCTTCTTCTTGCTTGAATACACCTCTTGACTTGCTTGGAAGTGTATCAACATTCCTCTCTAAGACTCAAAGATCTGGTGTCTGTCGGTAAGATCAGTGGAGAAAGTTGCATGTGGTTCAGAATGAAGCTCACAAAGAACTGCTAAGAAAATGATGGATCGAAATCGCTAGAGAGGGGGTGAATACCGATCGATTTCTTTTGTGCTCTCACGTCTGTGTAAAAAAATTGGCCCCAATCGATTAACCAATCGATTGGGGAGTGACTCGGCTGATCGATTGGGGAAGCTATTGTGCGCGCGATATAAGCTCCCAATCGATTAGCTGATCGATTGGGCTGCCATTTATCACTGCACTATGCCCAATCGATCAGTTGATCGATTGAGTTTGGTCTAATTTGATCACTTGATCAAATTGACCAACCCTAGCTTGCCCGAGTCAAGTCTAGGGCTCCCAAACCTAATATCCAGTCAACTGTGACCTGTTGGGACTCCTCGTGCCTAGCATTCGGTCAACCTTGACCTATTGGGACTTCTTCACCAAGTGTCCAGTCAATACTTTAACCCACTTAAATTTTTCTCCTCATGCCAAGTGTCCGGCCAACCTTGACTCACTTGGAATTATCGTCTCGTGCCAAGTGTCCAGTCCTCCGTGACCCACTTAAACTTCCACCAGATGTCCGATCACCCTTGACCCATCTGGATTTCCTAGTGCTAAGTATCTAGTCAATCTTATGACCTACTTGGGCTTCCCAAAATTAGGTGTCCAGTCAGCCTTGACCCACCTGGATCTCCACGTGCCTGGCTTCACTCACCAGATCTTTCCATTGTTAGTGCGGTTAGCACTAACGATCTAATTTAGATTTTGATGAATGACAAAGAAGGTTAAGTTAGGTTTGTTGTGATCTAATACTTTGATTGAATGTGTAAGAGAAATCCAGCTAGGTCAACTGGCCAACCACATAGCTGGTATGAAGTCTAGATAGGTCGACAGGTAGATCGAATATCTGGCAAAAAACCCAGCTAGGTCGACAGATTGACTAGATAGCTTGCATGAAGCCTAACTAGGTCGATGAGCTGACCGGATAGCTGACACAAAGTCTAAACAGGTTGATAAGCTGATCGGATGTCTGGCAGGTAAGTTAAGGTAAGTCACTGGAGGGGAGTGACTTGGTGAGGACGCAATTCCCCGTTCGAGGGAATAGTAGGCGTCGATCCAACCTAGAACCATTTCGGGAATCTAAGTTGAGATCGTGATTAGATTCTAGTCTCAGTGAGACAGAATCTAATTACTACCTTTTTTACTATAATTGTGCTAACACTTTGTTTTGCAGGGTAGTATAATTTGTATTTTCCTCGGGCAAACATTTTCTTGCAGGAAATTGATGTGCTAGAAAATGGTGGTCTGGGCGCCCGGAAGGGATCCGGGCGCTCGGTGTTGGTTCGGGCGCTCGGAGCTCGTCCTGGCGTCCGGAGCTGGTTCGAGTGCCCGGAAGGGATCCGGGCATCCGGAGTGCAAAAACTTATCTTTCCACCACGTGGACCGGCTGATTGGCTGGGCCAACGTCACGGTCCAAGCGCCTGGAGACTCATATGAAAGGAGCCTTCCTCCAGAGCTACGAACAACAACTTCTTCTATGACTACTCTGTTGCGTTCTGCTCCTGCGATGTTGCGAGGCTCCTTCGACAACCTGCAATTCAACTTCTTTTTATGTATTGTCGGTATTGTTTTAATTATTCTTGTACTTAAGTTTGTAATATCTTATGAATTATTAGTGATTGCCCAATGAAAGTACTCGACGAGTGTGTGCCTTGGAGTAGGAGTCCACGAAGGCTCCGAATTAAGTAAAATTGGTTTGTGTTAGCATTGTGCCTTTTATTTTCTCGCTGCATACTCGATTTAATAATTTTTTTTTAATGATCACTATTCACCCCCCCACCCGGTCCTCTAGCGAACTCCACGATCCAACAAGTGGTATCAGAGCAAGTACCTCTTTGATTTGGTGCAACCACCAATCATGCAAGGGGGTGAAAGTTTTGTTTCTTTTTTAGCTTTAAGTTTTTTTGATATAATTCAAACTGGTATTATTACCTTTTTAAAAATATTTTCTTTATAGGAAATTAGACTAAAGTTGTGCAACATCATTTCAGTCGTAATATTTTTTAATTTCTCCCACACTACTAATCCAAGACCAAGTCTTGGGCCCCTCTCTCTTTTTCTCTCTTTGTGTGCAAGATTCATGGCCCAGACCGAGGGTTACAGCACCATCCGACCTCCCCTATTTAGTGGCAACGACTTCCCATACCGAAAGAAGCGAATGGAAGTCTACTTGAAGCCCGACTTCGACCAATGGTTCAACGTCACCAGAGGCTACAAAGTGCCTGTCGACAACTTCAGAAACCCAATGGACCCAGAACATTGGAATCGAAAATGAAGAAGAAAGCCCAGATCGACTTTAAGGCGCTCAACACACTACAATGCAGGCTAACAAAGGAGGAGTTGAACTGAGTGGACCCATACAAAAATGCGAAGGAATTGTGGGGCAAGCTGGTCGAACTGCACGAAGGAACTAGCGACGCAAAGGTAACCAAACGAGATCTGTATTTAAATAAATTGTTTAACATTAAGATGGAGGAAGGAGAATCCATGAGTCAACTCCATGCGAGGATCAAAGACATCCTCAACGGGCTTCAAACCATCGGCCACAAAATGTATAACCACGATTTAATAAGGTACGCCCTAAACGCATTTCCTCGAAATGCATTGTGGGCATCCATCATGGATGCCTACAAGATTTCGAAGAATCTTTCAAAGTTAAAATTAGATGAATTATTTTGTGAACTTGAGCTACATGAGCAAACTAATGCCAGAACCAAGAAAGGTGTTGCTCTTTTTGTAGGTTCCTCCAAGAGAAAGTCAAGAACCATTCTTGAATCTGAAGGTGAGTCAGACCAAGAATCAGAAGATGAAGAACACCTGGTGAACTTGGTAAAAAAATTGTTCACCAGGAGAAAGAAGAACTTCAGCAGAAAAGACCTGCAGAAGATTAACTCCACTACCGAAGCAAAGAATGTGATCTGCTTTGGATGCAACAAGAAGGGTCACTACAAGAACGAGTGCCCAAAGCTAAAGAACGACAAAACCAAGACAACCAAAAAGAAGGCACTCAAAGCAATGTGGGATGAATCGTCTTCAAAGGAATCGGAAGTCGAAGAGCAAAAGCACTGAAGCTACCTCGCGATGATGGCCCACAAATCAGAATCGGAGAATGAATCGGAAGACGGGTCCGAACCCGAATCAAGCCACGAGTCCGTACTCGTTTTTGAAGGTTCCGATGAGGTAATTTTTAATTTAAGCAAAAAGTTTTTTAAAGTTATTTCATGCTTAGATAAAAAATTAACTGAACACAAAAATCAAAATAAATTGCTCCTTGAGGAAAACCAACAACTCAAGGAACACATTGAAAAATCAAATCCAAATCAAGTTGTAAAACTTGAGGAGGAAAATTCAACACTAAAAATTGAAATTAATAAACTTAAAGGGTTATTAGAAAAGTTCATAACTAGATCTAAAAATTTGGACATAATATTAAATAATCAAAAAGGAGTATACAACAAATCTGGACTTGGATACAAGTCTAGCTCAACAAATAAATCGTTTATTTCACTTGTATCTCAAAATAAAAAACAACCCAAAGCTTGGGTTTTGAAAGCGTGTCTAACCATGCAAGTAGGAATTAATCAATACTATATACCTAAAAATAAAATATATTATGTAAAATCCAAAACCCAATTCAGAATTCTAACTATAAAACTAAATCAACTAAACTGAAATCAAATAATATGAATAACTACATAACCAAATCAAATCCAAGCTATCAACAAGTCCATTACAATTATAAAAGTAATTGACATAAACCCAGAACTAAAATTTAATCTAGATCAAAAATTCAGGGGGAGGCTCCAAATTAGTGGGCACCTCCAAAAATAACCTACCCGGCATGGTAATTAGGATTAGCTTAAAAAGAGACTAAGTTTAACTTGACCTATGGTACTGGTAAAGTTTTGGATGATAGCATGTTAGGGAAGCTCAGTTTATGCATGTCTAGGAAGATATGACTTCGACCTGGTGCATTTGGCTGAGTGGAACTAACTGAAGCTACCCCTTACAGATCCTAACCAGTTAGACCAAGGTTTTGTATTAAGTTCAATAGATAGAATTATTTGGAAAACCTCGAAGGCATGGTTACTCTAATGATGTCCAGGTGACTCACTATAGGCCAAAAGTTTATCCAAAGAATGTCTATTTGTTGAGCCCAAAGCTAAACTTGAATCTAACGTAAAGTTAAACCAAATCCTAAAATTGAAATTGACTCATCTTACAAAAATTATAAGATTCCCTGATTGAAAACTTAGATCGGGTGAGATGACTAAGGACCAAAATTAAATTGAATTTAATTAACTAAATCAAAATTTTAATTAATTAAAATAAAATCAAATTAAATCAAATTAAATTAAAATAAATTATTTGGAAATCATTTTTTAAAAAAATTATTTTAACTTTAAAACTATTTTCAAAATTATTTTAACTTAAAAATTATTTTCAAAATTATTTTAACTTAAAAATTATTTTCAAAATTATTTTAACTTAAAAATTATTTTCAAAATTATTTTAACTTAAAAATTATTTTCAAAATTATTTTAACTTAAAAATTAAATTTAAAACTATTTTCAAAATTATTTTAATTTAAAATTTTTTTTCAAAATTAGTTTATCTTAAAAATTAATTTCAGAAATTATTTTCAAAATTATTTTCAAAATTGTTTAAACTTAAAATTTATTTTCAAAATTATTTTAACTTAAAAACTTATTTCAAAATTAGTTTAAATTCAAAATTATTTTCAAAAAATTATTTTAACTTAAAAATTAATTTCAAAATTATTTAAACTAAAAATTAATTTCAAAATTATTTTAACTTAAAATTTATTTTCAAAATTATTTTAACTTAAAAATTAATTTCAAAATTATTTTAACTTAAAAATCATTTTCAAAATTATTTTAACTTAAAAAATTTTTGCAAAATTATTTTAACTTAAAAATTTTTTGCAAAATTATTTTAACTTAAAAAATTTTTGCAAAATTATTTTAACTTAAAAATTATTTTCAAAATTATTTTAAATTAAAAATTATTTTCAAAATTATTTTAACGTAAAAATTAATTTCAAAATTATTTTAACATAAAAATTATTTTCAAAATTATTTTAACTTAAATTTTTTTTTTCAAAATTATTTTAACTTAACAATTATTTTCAAAATTATTTTAACTTAAAAATTAATTTCAAAATTATTTTAACTTAAAAATTATTTTAACTTAAAAATTATTTTGAAAATTATTTTAACTGAAAAATTAATTTCAAAATTATTTTAGCGCAAAAATAAATTTCAAAATTAGTTTTACTTGAAAATTAATTTCAAAATTATTTTAACTTAAAAATTATTTTAATTTGAAAAAGTTTTAGTTTTCAAAATTATTTTTTTAAAGAATTATTTAACTTAAAAATCATGTTAATTTAAAAATTAAATTTAAACATTTTAACTTTAAGATTAAAATTTAGAAATCAAATTAAAAATTAAAACTTAAAAATTAGATTAAAATTAAGTTGAACTAATTTTTAAATCTTACCTGTTGTAGGAAACCAAATAGATATTGGATAGTGGTTGCTCCAAACATATGACTGGGGATCAAACCAAATTCACTCAATTAATCTACTAGAGCTTACGAACAGTTACCTTTGGAAACAACGACAAACTCAAGGTAATTGGGATAGGTAGCATTGAAGTCAAAACTGATTTCATTATTAAGAAAGTTTTACTTGTTGAAAAACTCAAATACATTCTTCTTAGTATATGTCAACTGTATGATTTTGGATATAAGGTTAGGTTTCTTTCTACTGAATGTTTAATTTAACACTTAGATAGTCCTACTGTAAGCCTAAAAGGGTTTAGAAAGGACAATATCTATGCTATTAACCTAACCTCTTCTTCACTTAAGTGTTATTTAACACAAAAAAAGAAACCTGGTTATGACATAGAAGAATGCCACTCACAAACTTCAGAAATCTAAGTTAAATGGATTAGTTAGAGGCTTACCAAAATTACCCAACTTAGACTCAACAATCTATAATGCTTGTCAACAGGGAAAACAAACAAAATCTACTCACAAACCAACTAATCAACTTCAAAAAAATTCAATACTAGAACTATTACACTTAGACTTATTTGATTTCCATGGGGTCAAATTAATAAGTGGAAGTCTATATTGTCTAGTAATAATAGATAACGACTCTAGATTCACCTGGGTAAAATTCTTAAAAAGTAAAGATGAATCATTTAAAATTTTCACTATTTTTTGTAAACAAATTGAAAATGGAAAAGAGATAAAAATGAAAAGAATCAGAAGTGACAATAGAGGAGAATTTAAAAATCACAACTTTAACCAATTTTATCTTAGAAACGGTTATCATCATGAATTTTCATGTCCCAAAACCCCTCAACAAAATAGAATCATAAAAAGAAAAAAATAGAACTCTACTTGAAGTTTCTAGGACAATGCTGAATGAATATAACTTACCAAAATATTTTTGGGCAGAAGCTGTTAGTACAACTTGTTATGTATAAAATCAAACTACAATAAACAAAACTCACATTAAAACCTTATTTGAATTATTTCATAATAAACAACCTAATATTAAATATTTTAAAGTATTTGGATGCCCAGCCTACATATTCAATATAAGAGAACACTTAGAAAAATTTACTTTAAAAATAAAAAATAGAATATTTGTAGGATATTAATTAAATAGTAAAGGTTACAGAATATATAATAAAGTTACACTGAAAATTGAAGAAACCTCAAATGTGAAATTTGAAGAGACCAATCAAAACTTAGAACAAACCCAAATTCAACCAATTAATTTTATTCAAGGTAACACTAGTCAAGGGGGAGCTAATGAAAACCAATTCATGAAGAAGAAGATCAACTTCAAGGGAATCAACCTCCTAGAACCATAAGAGTCAGCCCAAATCACCCAATTGACCAAATAATTGGTGATCTAGACCTAAGAGTTCAAACCAGGTCATCCTTCAGAAACCTAAGTCAAATATCCCTAATCTCAAAACTTGAACCCAAAACTATAGCTGAATCCTTAGTTGACCCAAACTGGATCATAGCTATGTAAGTGTTGGTTGCTACTCGTAAAACCTAGAGGTTCCACTGTACAAAAATTTTGTACAAAGGTCTGAACCTTTTCCTAGCTACCATGTGTTCTTTTAAATTAAATTTTGGATCGCCTGCGGAACTTAACACGTTTGATCCAAAACTTAATCTATTTGTTCTTTTAGGTTTTGACTTGGATCTCCTGCGGAACTTAACACGTTTGACCCAAGTCACCTTAAGTTATTAATTCCATTAAATATTAATTTCCATAATTGGTTCGCAGTACTGACGTGGCGAGGCACATGGCCTTCTTGGATATGGGAGCAACCACCACCGACTAGACAAAACCTTTTATAGAAATCTAATATTTAATTTCTAAAATAACTTTAGGTTAACCAAAAAGAACAATCAAATCACAAGGGAAAAAAAAACAAAACAAAAGAACACAACTTCGAAAAACATATTCGAAATACTAGAACGTAAGTCTCTTGTATTTGGTATTATTTCCATAAATAACTAGCATGATGCGGAAAAGAAAAATTACTAGTTATACCTTCTAGAAAGACCTCTTGATCTTCTACCGTATTCCTCTTCTAACCTCGGACATTGTGTGGGCAACGATCTTCCGAGATGAGAAACCACCAACCACCTTCTTCTCCTCCTAGCTAGGTTCGGCCAACAATAAGGAAGCTTCACCAAGGAAGAAGATCAAAACACCAACCAAGCTCCAAGAGATGCTAGCTTTCTCTCCTTCTTCTTCTTCTTCTCCAAGTAGTATCCGGCCACCACAAGAGCTCCAAGGGGAGAGAGAGGTTCGGCCACCACAAGAGAAAGAGAGGGAGAGGATGATGGCCGGCCACACCAAGGAACAAAAGAGGGAGAGAAAAAATAGAGGTTGTGTCTCATGAAGGCACCCTCACCCCTTCTTTTATATTCCTTGGCCTAAGCAAATTAGGAAATTTAATTACAATAAAATTTCCTTAAATTCCTTGACATGATTTAATTGAGAAAAATAAAATAAAATTTCCCCAATTAAATTCTAATGGCCGGCCACATCATGAAATCAAATTAGACAAGTTTCAATCAACAATTAAAACTTCCTAATTTGTTTCCGGAAATTTTAAAATTAAAATTTCTCTTCAAAATCTCTTCATGGTTGATAAAAAGAAATTTCCATAATTTTAATTTTACAACATGTGAATAATTTTTAAAGAGAAAATAAAATATCTCACCAATCTACAAATAAGGAAAGAGATCTAATCTCTTTCTTTAATCTTTTGTAGATCTTTTGTCACGCCCCAAAGGAGTCCCTGCCAGACAAAAATCCGACAGAGTCTCCCCTGTACCAGTGACAATATGAAGCATCACTACAAGTAAAATACATCAGTCACATGCGGCTGGAATATTTATATACACAACCACGCAGTTATAATAACAGCCCACACGGCTGGAATGAAACAATCACAACCACGCAGTTATATATAAAACAGCCCACACGGCTGTACCAAAAACCAACACAGCGGAAAAACGAAAACGGAAAGCCCACACAAGACAAATAGATACAATGCATGCCGGCACGATGTAACACCCCTAGAAAGCCTAGATAAAGTAAGGACAATGAGAGTACGAATGTAATGAAAAGAATGTGTAGATAGTCTACGTTGAATGTTACGATGGGAAGGATTTAGATGATTAAAAACTTTATGAAAGAAAATAAAGTTGAGAATATAAAGTTCTATACATGATTTATAATGCAAGGAATTAATGTAAACAAAAGAGATATGAGATATTATATATGCATGTATGAAATATTTATGCATAATGCATATACATGAATTATTTTGTACAAAAATATGTTAGGAGAAGGATTTGATCCTTGGTTCTCTTGTGGATGCATACATGTGTTAACCAAGTGTGATAGGAGTGAATATTGTAAAAGGAGAGATGAGAATTATAATTAAAGGAAAGAAAGGAGAGAAATTAAGAGAAAGAAAAGAGAGAAACTCAAGAAGCATTTCTCTAGCATATTCTTTCTCATTAAGAGGAGAAGTAAATGAGGAGGATGAATCAAGTCAAGTTTTCCTCCCCTCACTTTAGTATAAATAGGCATGGAGGGGGGGGGGGGGGGGCTTCATCCTCAACTCACTCTCCTTCTCTCCTCCATTTGTGCCGAGCACTCTCCCTCCCTCTTTCCTCTTGTTGCCGAGAGCAACAACTCTCCCCCTTCTTTCTTTCTTTTTGTTGTCGAGCAACACAAGAGGAAGAAGCCTCCTCTTCTTCCTCCTCCTCTCCACCAAAAGACCTAGCCACTTCTTCCTCCATTGGTGCCGAGCAAAGCAAGCAAGGAAGAAAGGTCCACAAGCAAGTTCTCAACTCTAGGAAACTTAAGCAAAGAAGGTAAGCTTCCCTTCACCTGCGGTACAAGACTTTCATGTGATTTTCGGATTCTTTTTCTATGCCTTGAAAGAAAGTTTTCCCCTATGTTTGTATACATATATGATGCATGATAAGGTAAACTATCACCTTACCATGGCTGAAATATTAAGTGGGGGTGATTGTAATACCCCGGTTCTAAAGATTCTGGTTAAGTATGGCTTAAAGGTTAGATGGTACTATCCATATCACCAAGGTGCACCTTCCTTTTCGGAAGCCCAAACTCAAAGAACTCCAAAGTTAAGCGTGCTTGGCTTGGAGAAATCTGAGGATGGGTGACCTCCTGGGAAGTTTTCCAGGGTGCGTGCGAGTGAGGACAAAGCACGCTGAAAGGACCTCCGGTGGTCTGTGGAGCTAGTCATCAACCCGATGAGCAATTCTGGTGGCGTTCCCGGTTCGGTCCGGGTGGGGCCCGCCCGAGTCGGGGCGTTACAGATGGTATCAAAGCGACCTTGCGACCGTGAGTGCGCCTGTGGCAGGAGCACCCAGGGTACCACCTAGCGAGGGAGATTCTGGGATTTGTCTGTGGTGTGATTCGTGGTTACACAACGAGGACGTTGTGTCTTTAAGTGGGGGTGATTGTAATACCCCGGTTCTAAAGATTCTGGTTAAGTATGGCTTAAAGGTTAGATGGTACTATCCATATCACCAAGGTGCACCTTCCTTTTCGGAAGCCCAAACTCAAAGAACTCCAAAGTTAAGCGTGCTTGGCTTGGAGAAATCTGAGGATGGGTGACCTCCTGGGAAGTTTTCCAGGGTGCGTGCGAGTGAGGACAAAGCACGCTGAAAGGACCTCCGGTGGTCTGTGGAGCTAGTCATCAACCCGATGGGCAATTCAGGTAGCGTTCCCGGTTCGGTTCGGGTGGGGCCCGCCCGAGCCGGGGCGTTACAGATGGTATCAGAGCAACCTTGCGACCGTGAGTGCGCCTGTGGCAGGAGCACCCAGGGCACCACCTAGCAAGGGAGATTCTGGGATTTGTCTGTAGTGTGATTCGTGGTTACACAACGAGGACGTTGTGTCTTTAAGTGGGGGTGATTGTAATACCCCGGTTCTAAAGATTCTGGTTAAGTATGGCTTAAAGGTTAGATGGTACTATCCATATTACCAAGGTGCACCTTTCTTTTCGGAAGCCCAAACTCAAAGAACTCCAAAGTTAAGCGTGCTTGGCTTGGAAAAATCTGAGGATGGGTGACCTCCTGGGAAGTTTTCCAGGGTGCGTGCAAGTGAGGACAAAGCACGCTGAAAGGACCTCCGGTGGTCTGTGGAGCTAGTCATCAACCCGATGGGCAATTCAGGTAGCGTTCCCGGTTCGGTTCGGGTGGGGCCCGCCCGAGTCGGGGCGTTACACACGATTTAAAGACAAATACAACCCCAAAAGAGTAAGATAGCCACATGGCTAAACACAAATACAATGCCACGAATAAGAAAAGAATATACAATAGAAAACGAACACAGTCTTCGGATGTGACGTAGGACCCGGCAGACAGGATACTCCGAGCGACACCAACCATCTACAGGCTACCTGAAAACATAAATGTATACATGCGGTGGTGAGTATAGGTAACTCAGCGGGTAATAGAAAAGATAGTGCATAGTCCATAAACAACATGGAGATCACAAGTATACAGTCTCAGTAGGGAATAAAGAACATGATCATACTATCATAATCAATGCACCTAAACATAACTGACATAATAACCTGACATATAAACTGTACAAACCACAACTAACATAATGACAGATACATACCCACTCTGGAATCGACACATGGTACAGTGGTCAGTAAACTCACCGGATCTGCAACAGACATACCCCTGACACCTGTGCAATATAAATACGACTGCATATACATGTAAAATAAATGACATGTATGCAGCATGACAACCATATGCAACAAGCATATCTCAAACAAGTGAAACAACCACAATCACATGCAACTAGTATCTACTAGGCATGTATGCAAGTATATATCCACCGATGCACCGTGCATCATATGCAAATGTGTATGCATGCTCCATGGTCACCCCCGACACCTCTCCAGACACCACGACCCCAGTATGGCCGAGAGGCTTGGGTCCGTGACAAACCGTACAAACCTCACGCACGTAACCGCTATAAAGCGACTGAGGCGACATTATACTATGTAGTTATCTAACTACATAGCTAAGGGTCCCTGACCACTCACAACTCAAGCCCTCTAACTACTGTACCCTCAAGATCCACTACTCCAGAGTGGTCGAGGCTGACAGAGTAAAAATACTGAGCAGCTGAGTAAGCGCGACAGGACATAGCTCCACTCCCAGCTACCACTCTCCATCAGTGGTAGAGTGGACAGCTATAAAAACTGACAACCCTCTCAACTACAAAGGAGACGATAGTCGTCAGTATGCAATGAATGATGAACATGATATATATATATAATCATGATACAGACACCGTCATCATCCATGCAAACTCTAACTCCACCTAAGCACTCCACAACATGAATATAATCGTCATGGTAAATCCACGTATCCCACCAAACATATGTACCTACTACACATGTATAATCAACCAAAACTCCAATAATCCCACCAGACACATGTACACAAAAATATAAGTACAATCAACATGTATCCTCAAATAAAAACACAACGGACATGTGTATATACTCCGAACATACAATCAACACAACTCCTCCAAAAGTACATGACAAATACATGTGTACATACAACATGCAAATGCACGGTCAACAAGATGACTCCTATAACACATACCCACCTATGTACCGTCCACATCATATACCCAATCAGCATGGTAATACCAACAACCCGACAATCCCTACAAGACATACTCTACACGTGTAATCACAACAGAGTAGATATCAAAAGTGAAGACTGTATATGAATTACATAGATCATCACAAGGGTCAAGCATAAGTATCATGCAGGAAAAACAGCAACCGATCATGATATAAGATAAAGCAGCCTAATTCATCCAATAATAACCATGCACTAAGTACAAGAAAATCTACATAGAGACCAAGGAAGAAATACCCGCCTTTATACGTCGGTCGTGCTCTAAATAAATCCCACGTCATGATGATCATCCCATATCAAAGTCCTGCAGAAATCAATATATTTATATTTTATTTAGCTAAATAAAATCCCTAACCCCATAGGATCACTCCAATCAAATCCGATCTCTGATAAATCCTCCGAACAATCCTTAATCACACAACCCAATTAGAATAGGTTATCCCTGAATCCATCAAAACAACTTACCCACATTCATCACCGAAATGCAAACTAATCCCCAAAAATACAAATGAATCTAATCCATCTAGTTCATCCACCTCGATTAATCCAACTACAATAATTCCTCCAATCCACATCACCCTATCATCATCAACAACTAACCAAACCATCATATCTAATAACCCAACCAACAATCAATCCAATAATCCAAGGAATGACCCTATAACAATCTATATTAACTAATCACTATATCCACAAATACCAACTCAATACAAACCTCAATTAATCACAAACTCCAACATGATTCACCTTTAGATTCTCACTCATATCCATAGTTTCCAACCTCAAATCCCTAATCTAATATCCACATGGATTCAACAATACTTGCTAATATATCTAAGCAAAACAAACCCTATCATCCTGTAGGAACCAGATTTAGCAACACACTACTGAATCCAACAGAAACACCTAAATGGAAGTCATTTACCTTGAGGTTTGGCAGCATATTCAACAGCTCACAGCACCTTGATCCCCTGCCAACAGCCACCAAGAGCCTCCCCTACACCAATTCTTTCCAAGATTAACCCAGAACCTAGATGTAGAGTATCTATTTTGCTGCAACTCTAACAAATATAGATCTTACTCACCTCCATTGATCCCTAATCCTCTCACCAAGACCTCAACAGCTACAAGAAGTGAAGGGGCAGTGATATGCTCACGAAGAATACACCAAGAAGCTGATCTGATGCCTCCTACAAGTCCAGCATCAGGAAGAACATCACAAACAAACCCCATTACATGAGAATCCTTGAATTCACAGCACTTCCTGACACTTCCTTACCTAAATTATGCTTCGGCAGTCCATCCACTCTAGGATCAGCAGCCAATCAACACCAATGAGAAGGAGGAACCGGAATCCAGTGAAGTGGACCTCCCTGATCCAAGATCCGATGACGAGAAGGCACTGGACATCCACAAGAGGCAACTAGGGCTCGAATCTCCCCTCCCTCGTCGGGCTCTAGCCTTGCCGTGCCCTAGCCACTTGATCACCGCCGATCGTGCGTAAGGAATGGCCGAGAGGCCGGGAAGGTGGTCGGTCCTCCAGAGATGGATGATACCGTTGAGATCTGGCGCTCTCCCTCAGGCGACTTGGCGAGAATAGGTTTGTCGGGGAAGAATCTCTCCGTCGATGCCGGGTTCATCCGCGCGAGAAAGGAAGGAAGAAGAGAGGAAGATCGGTTGCCACTTCCCTCCTTAACACTCAAGGGTTGTCCTGCGCCGGCGACGTTGAGAGAAGAGGAGAGGAGAATCGCCGGCGCTGGTGAGGCTCGGGACGAAGAGAGCTCGCGCGCATGAAGGGGGAAGAAATCGGGAGGAAGGGGAATGGTTCGGAAATTAAACCTAGGTAAAGAATTTATACTTAGGTAATTTAGATTAAATGAAATTAATCCACTCCTTTTTAAGGGTATTCCAAACAGACCTCCAACTAGCCCCGAATCCGTCCCCTCAAAACTCGTCGTACGAGCTCCGAAAAATGCCCAGAAAATTTCTAAAAAATCCAGAAAAATCCAATACGATTTTTCGTGCAATAACATTTATTATTTAATTTTACGGTATCTTACATTCTCCCCCACTAATAAAAATTTGGTCCCCAAATTTACTAGTCAACTCAGGGACCCTCCTCTAAGGTAACTACCAACCAACATACTCATATGCCACTCATCCAAGTATCATAAACATATCTCCAAACATGATAATCCTCCTCCAAGTGACTAGCGACAACTCTGTGAGCTATAAACTCACCCTACTCCCGCTACTCCCACTCTGCAATCTAGCTAACTGTGGATAAATCAAACACCTCTAAAATCCAAAATCCACTATCGATAAATCCTCCAGCACCTGTATAGAACGCTCAAACTATCCGTCAGTCTGAGGGTGAAAATCTATACTAAAGTAAAGCTCCTATCCCAAAATCTGCTGTAATCACAGTCAAAACCATGATGTGAAATCACTGATCTCCATCCAACACCACACTTAGAGATATACCATAAGATCCGGTAATCCCTCTACAATATAATCCTGCTACTCAAACCAATGAATACATCCTGCAAATCAATAGCTAGAAAGTAAAGTCGTCATCCAATAATGATTACCCAAAACATCATATCCTCTCCATGTCTTGAATAATCTCACATCCAAGTCCATCAAAACATACTCCCAACTCCACTCTAGTATCCAAATCAACTGAGATAACCCTACTAATCACTGATGTTCAGCTTCTAGTTGCTGACATAATAGACATCAAGCTATAAAATCCGCGATGTCTTTCTTCATATCATTCCACCAATAAGAGTGCTCCAATGTCTCCACACATCAGATGTCATCCAAATGTATCGCCAATCCAGATCAAGGTGTTTCCTGCAGTAGCTCCTCCCGAATAAGAAGTGACTCGAGAACACACATGATCTCCCACGAAGATAAAGAATTTCATTCTCATTACATGATAATTCGGTATACTGGCATGAGACTACTCCGTTCATGCTACATCGAAACTGCACCAAACCCTAGGTACGATACATCTGTGTAGAGTACTAATCCGTCTACTCTAGAAAGAATAACTAATACGGTGCAGTTAACAACTTTTCGTTTCAACTCCTGAAACTGATCTCGTACGCATCTATCTAGGAAAATTCCACACCCTTCCTAGATAGTCCAGTTAACGACATAATAATGATGGAGTAACCCTCAATCAATCTCTGGTAATATCCAGCCAGACCAAAGGAATAGCGAGTCTCCGATATAGACTACGCCTACTCCCAACTGATAACCACCTCTATCCCCTGTGGATCCACTGATATCCCTTTACCAGAGACTGTGTCCCAAAAACTCGTAAAAGACAATCACAATACGTACTACTAACTTCACATATAGATGTTCCCGTCGAAACATCTCTAGAACTATGCGAAGCTAGTGTACATGATCTACCTCGGATCGGAAATAGATCACAACATCGCCAATAAAGATAATGAAAACTGATCCAAACCCTAAGAATACCAAGTACACTGAGTCCATGTAAACATCTAGGCACGGTATGCCTTAATGGTAACACCAAGGACTCATAATGTACGTACCACAGGCTTACTCAACCATAAGATCATCAACAACAAGTCTGTAATCTAATCACCAACTACAAATCACTAAATCCATAAATATCACACAAGTGCTACTCCTCATGTCTCTATCAACCTCAAACACCAAATGGTAGACCATCAAACCAAATATCCACCAATATATCATCAACAAATAACATATCATCACACCTGATCTCCTAATATCCACCAAACTCCAATCATCCTCAACACCAATCAATCATACCAGATAGTCTCCTAAACAAAGATAGAGAAAAAGGAAAGCATCCAACCCTCAACACCTACTACCAACAACTAAATGTATCCAAAAGTTTGCCAAATCTCATCATCTCATCCTTTCTGATAATCAAATATCCATAGTAAAAGAATATCAATCCAAAGTCAAAGGGTCACACAATGTCCCGACTAAGAATCTACCCATCAAGCAAGTATCTCCGCAACACTCATCTATAAATGTCCCTCGACAAATACCGATAAAAGGTCGAACCCTCCAATCTGAGACATAGCCTACAAGACCTGATAAAATGATCATGTGGTCAAGGTCTTGAGCCACCTAATAAAGACAATGTTAGCCGAGTCATCTAACCACTGTCTTGTACCCCATCATACTGTGATTGCTCCATCTGAGGTTCAGTAACCTCCAGTATCGAGCAATGAACACAAAGATAGAGGAACGCTATATCTAAATAGCTGATCAAACTATCGGTCAATCAACGCTCTACCCCTCGAGGATCATCATCTAGAATTATACCTAGTCATTGTCGGACCTCCTAGGTATTACTCAACTAACCCACTGCCTCCGCACCATTGCGGGGTATATATCACTAAGTACATCATGGATATCTAATCATATCCAATAGTCCCATGAGTCAGGATCTCCCATGAAACAACGATAGGCGAGTCTACTAGTCCTCGCCTTATAAACCACCATGCTACCAAAAGAGGTAGAGAATTACTCTCTCTCCAAACACCTCAAGGAAATCGCTAAGTGATGACCTGATCCTCAAAAAGCATCCTCTGCTTCTTCCTTCACGTGGTACCGGGTCACGTAAAGGTTAAGCAGCTAACTTCAACTCTCCCACGTCAGTACAAATCATATATCCAAATGTACTCTCCAACTCATACACCCAAGTAACGATTGTATCTCATAAGTGTTAAGCAAGTAGCTTTACACTTTTCCACATCAGTGGAGGTATCATATCCAAATGTACCTTCTAAGTCATCCTATCAAGTACAGACCATCCATAGTCAAAGTCCCCATGGAATAAGATACATCGATCCTCTATAGACTGACTAAGCCGATAATGGTATACGGCCAATTCAGTCCTTTCTACACCGGTACAAGTCAAAATATCTAACCAAGTATGAAACATCCCAAAGATAGGAATCTCTAAAAATAGAGTAAGTCAGTCCCCTACTGGTCGGACCAACAAAATAAATCGGTCAACTACTATCCAATCCAACAAGAGTAAATCAATACTCTACTAATCAAAACAACAGGCGTACAAAACCAACTAAGATAAATCAAACCACCACAGCACAAGTCGATCAGGTAAAGCAATCCTAAACTGATCTAACCAACCGAAGTAATACAAACTGAGTCAACATATGTATACAGATATCGTCCACTACTCAGCTAATAATAACAGGGACTAGTATGTGCCTCTAACTCTTAACCAACTCGTAGTAACATACCCTAAAACTACTGGTAGTATGATATGACGAATCCCTTGAGACTGTAATCCTTGATCTCCAGTAGGTCAACCGTGATCAGTGATTGACCCAACACATGAAATGCATGGTACAAACCAATAGGTAGGTACTAACAAGAGAGTACTAACACATGTCATAACAAACTATCATGGACAACAATACATATAGCAACAACAGTGTATGATAACAATATGCAAATATACCTCTTATAGCCTGGAGATGTCCTGCTGCTGCCTGGTCCCAAAGCCCGAAAAGTCACATCAGGAAAACCGAAACACAAAATCCAAAAACACGAATAACAGGTATCGTACCTGCTCTGATACCAAATTGGTATCAGATAAATCTCGAAAATCCAAAACATGAAATAAAACAGGCATCGTACCTGCTCTGATACCACTAAATTGTCACGCCCCAAAGGAGTCCCTGCCAGACAAAAATCCGGCAGAGTCTCCCCTGTACCAGTGACAATATGAAGCATCACTACAAGCAAAATACATCAGCCACATGCGGCTGGAATATTTATATACACAACCACGCAGTTATAATAACAGCCCACACGACTGGAATGAAACAATCACACGGCTGTACCAAAAACCAACACAGCAGAAAAACGAAAACGGAAAGCCCACACAAGACAAATAGATACAATGCATGCCGGCACGACTTAAAGACAAATACAACCCCAAAAGAATAAGATAGCCACATGGCTAAACACAAATACAATGCCACGAATAAGAAAAGAATATACAATAGAAAACGAACACAGTCTTCGGATGTGACGTAGGACCCGACAGACAGGATACTCCGAGCGACACCAACCATCTACAGGCTACCTGAAAATATAAATGTATACATGCGGTGGTGAGTATAGGTAACTCAGCGGGTAATAGAAAAGATAGTGCATAGTCCATAAACAACATGGAGATCACAAGTATACAGTCTCAGTAGGGAATAAAAAACATGATCATACTATCATAATCAATGCACCTAAACATAACTGACATAATAACCTGACATATAAACTGTACAAATCACAACTAACATAATGACAGATACATACCCACTCTGGAATCGACACATGGTACAATGGTCAGTAAACTCACCGAATCTGCAACAGACATACCCCTGACACCTGTGCAATATAAATACGACTGCATATACATGTAAAATAAATGACATGTATGCAGCATGACAACCATATGCAACAAGCATATCTCAAACAAGTGCAACAACCACAATCACATGCAACTAGTATCTACTAGGCATGTATGCAAGTATATATCCACCGATGCACCGTGCATCATATGCAAATGTGTATGCATGCTCCATGGTCACCCCCGACACCTCACCAGACACCACGCCCCCAGTATGGCCGAGAGGCTTGGGTCCGTGACAAACCGTACAAACCTCACGCACGTAACCGCTATAAAGCGACTGAGGCGACTGTATACTATGTAGTTATCTAACTACATAGCTAAGGGTCCCTGACCACTCACAACTCAAGCCCTCTAACTACTGTACCCTCAAGATCCACTACTCCAGAGTGGTCGAGGCTGACAGAGTAAAAATACTGAGCAGCTGAGTAAGCGCGACAGGACATAGCTCCACTCCCAGCTACCACTCTCCATCAGTGGTAGAGTGGACAGCTATAAAAACTGACAACCCTCTCAACTACAAAGGAGACGATAGTCGTCAGTATGCAATGAATGATGAACATGATATATATATATATAATCATGATACAGACACCGTCATCATCCATGCAAACTCTAACTCCACCTAAGCACTCCACAACATGAATATAATCGTCATGGTAAATCCACGTATCCCACCAAACATATGTACCTACTACACATGTATAATCAACCAAAACTCCAATAATCCCACCAGACACATGTACACAAAAATATAAGTACAATCAACATGTATCCTCCAATAAAAACACAACGGACATGTGTATATACTCCGAACATACAATCAACACAACTCCTCCAAAAGTACATGACAAATACATGTGTACATACAACATGCAAATGCACGGTCAACAAGATGACTCCTATAACACATACCCACCTATGTACCGTCCACATCATATACCCAATCAGCATGGTAATACCAACAACCCGACAATCCCTACAAGACATACTCTACACGTGTAATCACAACAGAGTAGATATCAAAAGTGAAGACTGTATATGAATTACATAGATCATCACAAGGGTCAAGCATAAGTATCATGCAGGAAAAGCAGCAACCGATCATGATATAAGATAAAGCAGCCTAATTCATCCAATAATAACCATGCACTAAGTACAAGAAAATCTACATAGAGACCAAGGAAGAAATACCCGCCTTTATACGTCGGTCGTGCTCTGAATAAATCCCACGTCATGATGATCATCCCATATCAAAGTCCTGCAGAAATCAATATATTTATATTTTATTTAGCTAAATAAAATCCCTAACCCCATAGGATCACTCCAATCAAATTCGATCTCTGTTAAATCCTCCGAACAATCCTTAATCACACAACCCAATTAGAATAGGTTATCCCTGAATCCATCAAAACAACTTACCCACATTCATCACCGAAATGCAAACTAATCCCCAAAAATACAAATGAATCTAATCCATCTAGTTCATCCACCTCGATTAATCCAACTACAATAATTCCTCCAATCCACATCACCCTATCATCATCAACAACTAACCAAACCATCATATCTAATAACCCAACCAACAATCAATCCAATAATCCAAGGAATGACCCTATAACAATCTATATTAACTAATCACTATATCCACAAATACCAACTCAATACAAACCTCAATTAATCACAAACTCCAACATGATTCACCTTTAGATTCTCACTCATATCCATAGTTTCCAACCTCAAATCCCTAATCTAATATCCACATGGATTCAACAATACTTGCTAATATATCTAAGCAAAACAAACCCTATCATCCTGTAAGAACCAGATTTAGCAACACACTACTGAATCCAACAGAAACACCTAAATGGAAGTCATTTACCTTGAGGTTTGGCAGCATATTCAACAGCTCACAACACCTTGATCCCCTGCCAACAACCACCAAGAGCCTCCCCTACACCAATTCTTTCCAAGATTAACCTAGAACCTAGATGTAGAGTATCTATTTTGCTGCAACTCTAACAAATATAGATCTTACTCACCTCCATTGATCCCTAATCCTCCCACCGAGATCTCAACAGCTACAAGAAGTGAAGGGGCAGTGATATGCTCACGAAGAATACACCAAGAAGCTGATCTGATGCCTCCTACAAGTCCAGCATCAGGAAGAACATCACAAACAAACCCCATTACATGAGAATCCTTGAATTCACAGCACTTCCTGACACTTCCTTACCTAAATTATGCTTTGGCAGTCCATCCACTCTAGGATCAGCAGCCAATCAACACCAATGAGAAGGAGGAACCGGAATCCAGTGAAGTGGACCTCCTTGATCCAAGATCCGATGACGAGAAGGCACTGGACATCCACAAGAGGCAACTAGGGCTCGAATCTCCCCTCCCTCGTCGGGCTCTAGCCTTGCCGTGCCCTAGCCACTTGATCACCGCCGATCGCGCGTAAGGAATGGCCGAGAGGCCGAGAAGGTGGTCGGTGCTCCAGAGATGGATGATACCGTTGAGATCTGGCGCTCTCCCTCAGGCGACTTGGCGAGAATAGGTTTGTCGGGGAAGAATCTCTCCGTCGATGCCGGGTTCATCCGCTCGAGAAAGGAAGGAAGAAGAGAGGAAGATCGGTTGCCACTTCCCTCCTTAACACTCAAGGGTTGTCCTGCGCCGGCGACGTTGAGAGAAGAGGAGAGGAGAATCACCGGCGCTGGTGAGGCTCGGGACGAAGAGAGCTCGCGCGCATGAAGGGGGAAGAAATCGGGAGGAAGGGGAATGGTTCGAAAATTAAACCTAGGTAAAGAATTTATACTTAGGTAATTTAGATTAAATGAAATTAATCCACTCCCTTTTTAAGGGTATTCCAAACAGGCCTCCAACTAGCCCCGAATCCGTCCCCTCAAAACTCGTCGTACGAGCTCCGAAAAATGCCCAGAAAATTTCTAAAAAATCCAGAAAAATCCAATACGATTTTTCGTGCAATAACATTTATTATTTAATTTTACGGTATCTTACATCTTTTACAAGAGAGATAATTTAATTTTAATTCTCTTTAATAAATTATATCTTCCACATAATAAAAATAAAAATAAAAATTCTTTTTTAATTGAATTTGATTTGGCCGACCCCTCTAGCTTGGGTTCAAGCTAGGGTCGGCCACCAATATACCTAGGCCAAGCTGCCTTGGTTCCCGGTTTAAGCTAACTTGACCCCTTTAGGTGGGTATAAGGTGGGTATAGGTGGGTATAGTACTCTATAAATAAGAGGCTACGATTGGGACCGAGAGGAGGAATTAGTTTTGGTCTCCGATAAAATTAAGCATCCGTGTTCGCCCCGAACAACTTAATTTTATCAATAATTCATTCCACTAGAGAACTATTATTGAACTACTACCGCACCAATCCCAAATTACATTTTGGGTTCCTTCTTATTATGAGTGTGTTAGTCTCCGTGTTTAAGATATCAAATGTCCACTAATTAAGTGAGTTACCGACAACTCATTTAATTAATATCTTAGTCCAAGAGTAGTACCACTCAACCTTATCATCATGTCGGACTAGGTCCACCTGCAGGTTTTATGACAATCCTTATGAGCTCCTCTTGAGGACATTATCAACCTAGTATCTCTAGGACGGTTTCCTTCTATAATCAACAACACACTATAAGTGATGTCATTTCCCAACTTATCGGGCTTATTGATTCATCGAACTAAATCTCACCCATTGATAAATTAAAGAAATAAATATCAAATATATGTGCTTGTTATTATATTAGGATTAAGAGCACACACTTCCATAATAACCGAGGTCTTTATTTCTTTATAAAGTCAGTATAAAAGAAACGACCTCAAATGGTCCTACTCAATACACTCTAAGTGTACTAGTGTAATTATACAGTCAAGATAAACTGATACCTAATTATACTACGACCTTCTAATGGTTTGTTCCTTTTCATTTTGGTCGTGAGCTACTGTTTATAATTTATAAGGTACTGATAACATCATCTTCTGCATGTGGCACCACATACTATGTTATCTACAGTATAAATTAATTGAACAACTACATTTATCACAAATGTAGACATTTGACCAATGTGATTCTTATTTCTAGATAAATGTTTTATACCAAAAGCTAGGCTTTTAGTATACATTCTAACAGTAAGAAGAACTAGCCTAATTTGTGAGAAACCAAGTCTGGGACTTAGTACCACCACCTAAAAATTAAAAAGTAATAGAAACAAAATGGGTATTCAGAAATAAATTAAGTGGAACTAGAGAAATTACTAGAAACAAAGCTAGGCTAGTTGCTAAAGGGTTTAGTCAAGTAGAGGGACTTGACTATGATGAAACATATGCCCCAATAGCCTGGCTCAACTCCATTAGAATGCTACTTAGCTATGCAACCCATAAAGGTTCAAACTTTATCAAATGGATGTCAAATTAGCCTTTCTAAATGGAATAATAAAAGAGGAAGTCTATGCATGTCAACCACCTAGGTTTGAGAGTTTAGACCATCCTGACTATGTATTTAAACTAAAGAAAGCCTTATATGGACTTAAACAAGTACCTAGTGTGAGATCTCAGAAAATTTAATTAATAGGGTTATTTGAGAAATAGTCTTATAGATTTTTTCGAAATTTTTAGAAATTTTCTGGGAATTTTTCAGAGCTCGTACGACGAGTTTTGAGGGGATCAATTCCAGGTACAGATAAGGCCTATTTGGGATACCCGTTTAAGTGAGGAAATGTTTTAATTATATATTTCCTTTTCTTTTTATTCCTTCCCTCTCTCGTGGACAAGCGACGCCGAGGGAAAGCGAGCTCCGGCGATCTCCCTCTGCCGACATCGACACCCTAAGATTAGATCCGACCGGGTTCCTCCTCTCCGGGCCATCTTCGGCCCAGGGTCGCTCTTTGGTGGTTCTGCGCCGATCGTTACGTCCGTGGCTAGGGCACGGTGAGGGGCAGATCGCATCGTCTCCCATCGGTAGACCTTCCCTCTCCTCTCCTCGTGTTGGACACAGGCGATTACTCTCTTCGCTAGCCGGATTGGACCGAGCGGCGCCACCTAGCGCGACCTGGGAGGTAAGGTATCGCGGATCTTTGGTAGATTCTAGGGTTCTTTTCTGTGTTGATCCTTCTTGCTGGAATTGTGATCGTCTTCCGGTTCTGGACTAGGAGGAAAGCATCGGATCAGTGGACCTCCTCCCTGTTGTTGATTGAGATCTCGGTTAGAGGTGAGTTCTTGTTAGAATTAGGTATTTCTGGATTATAGTTCTCCAATTCTTGTTGATCTATGGTCTTTGCTTGATTCCTTATTGATCCGGTTGATTCTAGTAGGTGATGAGGTTCTGTTCTATGGTGTTCTTGATCTCACCTTGAACCGATTGAGTGAGGAGGAATTCCAGGAGAGTTGCTATGGTTTCTCTGATCCAGCAAGGAGATTACCTCTCACTGTATCGACAACACTTCAACCAGTAGCTTCTCTGGTTCTAGCAATCAATAGCAGCTCAATTGAGGTATGTTGAGGAATAATTGATACATGACGAATTAGGTATGATTAGTGGTTGTTTTGTTAGTTAGAGCCCTAGAGCCAATCATTTGATGATTGTATGGACTCATGTATATCATATTTTTGTATATTAATAAAGGCATTAATTTTTGGTTATTATGCTTATTTGTATTAGTGTCAGATAAAATAAGTATAGTAACATCCTTGAGTAGAACGTTCATTAGTTGAATCGATAGTGAGATGATATAGGAACACTACTCTAAATCATTCCTAGTCAGTATTAACATTGGGGACAATGTATAATGACTAAAGTATCACATCATTCGATGACTTGATCTCACAAGTCATGGATATAAAGATATCAGTCGACACATGGATAGAAGAATGTATATCGAATTGACCATGAGAAAGTATCATGGATCGATATGAGTGTCATATACTTTCTCATGTGGCTATTATTATGACTATTAGTCCTTAGACCTGAAGTCACCATGGATCCCTACATGAGTTATGTACTTTAGTTTAGTCAAACGTCACCGACTATAAAGGCGATTACTTGGTATATAACAAATTATGCAGAGGGATGTGAGTGATGTAGATGGGATCTATCCCTCCTATATGACGGGAGAGACATCGATATTCTTGATAGAGTGAGACCACGAAGGTATGGCCATACCCAAATGAGTCAATATGAGATATTGAGCTCATTTGATTCTACTTGGAGTTCAAGATTTTGATTGATCAGAGGATGACACGGTCTATGCCTCACATGATCAATCTAGATGTCTAGGATAGAAGGACACTTGTCATATATTGTGAGGAGTCACAATTAGTAGTCACAAGGTGATGTTGGATCTCAACATTTCTTGTAACTTGGGTAGCAATGATGTATTGCTAGATGCCGCTCATTGCTTATGTTTCTAAAAGAGTTTATAACATTGCCAACGTTACAAGAATCTATTGGGTCACACACAAAGAACATGTGCATGGAGATTAGGTTCATATGATGAACCAATAGGATTAGATTCATATGATGAATCAAAGATTGGATTCAAATTAGACTTATTGAGTTAGACTCAATTATATTCAATTGTTGAATGAGTCTAATTTAAATTTGATTCATGAGTCAATTTATATTAATGAATTGAGATTCATTAAATTAAAATTGACTTGAATCAAAGCTTGGATTTAACTCAACAAGGAAGAGCATTGGTCAAGTTTGACTTGACCAAATAGAGGTTGACACATCAAGTTTTGACTTGATGAATTGCCACATCATGAGGATGACTCATCCTACATGGCATGCCACCTCATGACACACCATTAATCCTCTTAATGTGGTCGGCCACATTAATGTGGGGGTTACACATGTGGTGGCCGACCACACTAAGTGATGAGAGGTTTTCATTTGGTGAAATTGAATTGTGTTCAATGCTTCTTCTTCCTTGGGTGCTTCTCCCTCTCTCTAGCTTGCTGATGGTCGTGGCTTCATGGTGGAGAAGAAGTGAGAGTTGATTCTAAGCAACTAGGTGGTGTGAAGGTCACAAAAGGAGAGTAACTAGAGGAGTGTGTGAGTTCCTTTTTCCCCTTCTCTCCTTTCTCACCTTTTAGATCCAATCCGAGAGCCCTAGAAAGTGCTAGCACACTTGTGGGTTCTCCTCTCCATCTTTGAGTGGTAGAAGACCACTCCTTGTTCGTGTGGATACCGCTAGAGGACCGTTCGCTTGACGGTCTCGAGATCCGGCTACCTTTAGACGTTGCGGGATTGCGAAGGGCACGCATCAAGGGTAAATGTTTTTCCCTCGTAGATCTAAGAGTCGATCATGTTTTAAACTCGTACTCGTATTTTTCGAAAGTTTTACCTTGCACGAGATCCGTGGCTTGGGCGATTCGGTTTTTCCGCGACTCGAAAAGCGGTTTTCGCGGTCCGAAAAACCCAACATGTTTGTGGTTAAATCTAATTGCTTAAGATTAATCTAATGGAAGGATTAAGGTTAAGACAATTAACCCTAATCGACTATTGGATTTAATTTAGGTATTAGATAACTAATCTAATTGGTGATTAGGGATTAGGTAACTAACCCTAATTGACCGTTAGATTTATTAGGTAGGTTGAGATTGTATGAATTAGGGTTTTGCCCTAATTTAGTTTAGGGATTTTATTTAGCTATTCATTTGGATTTAGCTAAATAAAATATATATATTGTTTGATACAGGACTTTGATTCGAGACAGGCGTCTCGACGTTGGATTTGGCGTGATACTGTACCTTCTATTTGAGGCGGGTACCCTTTGACTTATCTTTTGATACTGTCTTATGATATGTATAGTTTATATATAATTACTAGTGGTAGATGGTAGATTTATTTCATTCCCTGGTCTTAGCTTAGTTGATACCTATCACATGCTTCTTCTGTTAGTTGCTTTACTTTAGAACTGGATACTTTTATCTTTTGCCATGTGTATATATGTTTATGGAGATGGATAGGTACATTTAGTGTTACTTTCCACTGGATTAGTTGTTGTAGGTACTTGTTATATGTTGTTGGATTTGTGTTGCTTATATTTCTGTTATATATGCATTTACCTTTTTGGCACCTACGCATATGGAGGAGGATATGTTCAGGTATGACACACTATAGCCGCACGCACCATATTGCATGATTCGATTCAGCGACCCATTATTGTCATCGACCACATCGGTAGGCTTGTGTGACGCGCGTGACCACCGCATGGGTAGTGGCACAATACTGTGTGGGTTGTATGGTGTTGCTCGGTGGTGCACCGGGTGCTCATGGGTAGCGACAATTGCAAGTGTACCGGAGATCCCTCCGTCATTGTACCGGAGATGAGCTTCCTCACTATGTTTGGCGGGAGGATAGGTGTACTCGAAGTGACATCCACCCTCGGCACTCATCATCGAGGGTAGTAGAGTGCACGTTGTCATAACCCTACCCACTTGGTCTCGCCATCGCGTGTGAGAGCTGAGCATGGCGTAGGGGTGACCATGTCATATTGCATCATATGCACGGATTGCATTCTTTATGATTGATGCATTTTGATGATTGACATATGCACATAGTACATGCTTTTTCTCGACTATTTTTTATACATATGTTCGGATCGGTACGCTGCCTCGCGCGGTGAGTGAGTCTGATTTATTTATTATTTTCTTATTATTCTTGCTATAAACTATGCTATGCTTTTATTGGTTATTACTGTTTTATCATTGCTCATTATCACGTTGGAGATCAGATTGGTTGATCGTTAGGAAGCTCGTAGGCTCTATGGTTTAGTGTACTATACCATAGGATGTTACTGGTGGTTATATGTTTTGTACATGTCTATGGATACCCACTGAGTTCTTGAACTCACCCCGTTGTTACTATTTTTCAAGTTGAGGCCGTTGGGAGATATTCGATCGCTAGCCCCTTGTCTCGAGGATTTCTAGATATCGTCGTATTCGCGCTTTAATATACTTGTGAGGTGAGTTTGTATTGTGGACTTTATGACTAACATTGGGTTTACTACTTTGGTTTTTGGATATTTTCATTACATTGTGGATTTCGTTTCTTCGTGAGGAGTAGGATGTGTCGTATATCTTCGTTGATTTCTATATCATCTTTTCTTTATATAAGCTGCGTGGATTGTTCATATTATATCGTAGAAATGTTGAATATCAATCATGTGATTGTTTATTTTGTGTGTAGTTAGGTTCAGTGGTAGATATATATGTGAGATTCATATTGTCCGTGACAGATGGAGATGCTACCAAATTTCTTCCGCGGAGACTACCGTGAATTTATTTCTCAGACGTAGCAAGGTACACTATACTTGCTCTTCATTTGGATTTTGAGATTTATACCAATTTTGGTATCGGACTCCCGATTTCAGATTTTTGGTCTGTAGTCTACGTATTCGGATTTCTTTGGGATTTTATCCGATACCATTATCGGCGATACTAGTGCTTACGAGTTTTAAGTAGCTTATCTTGATATTTTGGATATATTCAGATTTCATCGCTTCATCATTTTCGGGTTTTATTGGTTCTGTTGGGGCGCTACAGACATCTCAGCATGGAAATAGGTAAATGAGGTAATTTTATAGTATACTATTTGGATAACATTTGTTGTCGATGAATGAGCATATACACTTGTTCCGAGCCGAGACATTGGACGCCCACGTAAGAGGTCGAGATTCTGCGGAGATAGAGTCTCCAGAGAGACCGATGCACTCGGGGGACAGCCTCGCCAGATATTATACTACACGCTCGGATTATAAGACAGGCAGTTCGGGCACTGCCAGTATCTACCTCGACTTACCACTAGTGGTATTATCTCAAGATACCCTAAGACCCTCCAACAGGTTTACCATCACAGACTCGAGGTAATGAGATGAGTGTAGATTTGGTGGGCACGTATGCTCCTATTATAAAGCGAGCAACATATTACATCGGGCGACTTGTAGAGGCATTCGAGAGTCGCAGATTTCCTGCCAAGATTTGATGACATGCCCAAGAAGTTTTCCTAGTCTTCACAGTATCAACCGCCGAAGACGGAGGATACGCCAATTTAACCCACATGATTCCTTCCCGAAAGTTAATTGTCGAGGATAGATCTCAGATGCAGCTTTGTCCAGTGATCTGACTGCACTGTGAAGATCGTCACCAGGTATCGCATCACACACCGAGGCAATCGGATAGTATTCTACGACGGTCAGCTTCCATCGTGAGAGTGAATGCGCATAAGAAAAGGAAGGTGACCATTGACTTGGCCAGATCAAAGAAATGGCTGTGACACTGGATGTGCAATGTATAGTCAGACCAATGGGTCAGGTATCAACACCGCCGACCCCGTGGTTGGGGACGATCTTCATTAGATGTTCCTGCCTTCCGCAAGCAGAACTTTAAATAGTCCATCGGGCGACTCCTCATCAAGACTCCGGCGCGGATCCCGAGATCACATCATCTCAAGATGTACTGGGACAAACTAGCCATATTAAACCCGCCGGGCACATGAGTCAATCACATTGGCGCTCAGACGAGGCTTCGGGATTGCCTGGGAGGACAACAGGCCCGGATCTGCCATGGCCGAATCCCCACCGTGATTGCCACCGAGGATAGCCTCCTCCATAGCTAGTATACATGCACCAAGGTGATATCTCCAAAGAACCTGTGGAGAACCCTATGGTATTTTCACCTTATGTTCTCCCATTTTATTCTGGCCAAGAAGAAGGATGGTACTGAGGTTGCATCGATTATAGGCAAACAACGCAAAGGACTATCGAATAAGTACCCTTGCCATTGATTGAGATTTATTTCGACCGCCTTAGAGATACATCAGTGTATTCTAAGATCTATCCGCAGCCCGATATCATCACGAGAGTTAGAGATTCCTCCGATATCCGAAGACAAGATTTCGCACTGCATACTGGACATTACGAGTTTTTGTAATGCCATTCGCTTTCAATGCTCCTCAAAGATTTATTGATCTGATGAACCCATCTTCCTATATCTAGATCAGTTCACAGTTTATCGATGACATATTGATCTATTCGGCTCCGAGGAGGAACATGACAAGATCTCTCGCATAGTCTCGAGACTCATGACATCATCCGTGATGCGTAAGTTCAAAGAAGGTGCATTTTGGTTATCTTCAGCTTGGTTTCCGGGACACGGTGTCAAGTCAAGTATCTCAAGAGATCCTCAAGATCGAGGCTATCACCAGTCGAGCACTGCAACAGTCCAGAGATCCGCAGCTGGGACCCGGGCCGGATATTACAGATTGATTTGTCGAGGGTTTCTCCTGTATTGCTACGCTGCCGACACGTCCGACCGTAAAGGGCGTGAAGTTTATGGTCGTGAGGTCACAGACTAGCTTCCAGGAGCTGAAGTGAGATTAAGATCAAGACCACGGCTTACCTTCCGTGACGATTTCAGTTCGTACTTTGCATACGTATGCATCCTCAGGTTTGGGCTGCTTTGATGCAAGATTTAGAGGGTAGCGTCTCCTATGCTTCGCCGCTTCGAAGGAGCATGAGCGTAACTACCAGACATTATTTAGAACTAGCCGCTTATTATCTGCTTTTGAAGATTTTACACATCATCTTTTATAAATACTTTTTGAGACTTAATGATCATAGCAGTCTCAAATATATTTTCACCCGTAAAGAACTCAACTCGGCTGAGGAGATGGATGGAGTTCCCTCAAGGATGATTGTACTATTAGCTACCATCCCGCAAAGCTAATGTGGCCGATGCATCGAAAGGTAGTTCAGAGGGACTTCAGCTCACATCAAGTTATAGTCACGACTCGATCTGTGGATCTGCCGAGTTGGGCCTCGAGAAGGTGTGACTACGCAGGCATTCTTTGTTACCATGGCTGCTCATCGATGAGGATCTGAGAGGCCTGTGCCTGGAGATCAAAGAGATTTACGCTCACAGCGATAGCTCCCACGCGTGACCGAGTTTACACGGCATTTACGAGGGATTGTTTATTTCCGAGGCGATTATGTGGCACCTCGGCCTCACCCGGCCACGGAGGAGTTACTCGTGAGGCTCATCGCTTCTAGATTTGCTATCCACCAGGTGGGACCCGTATGTATCGTGATTTGAGGTTGCTCATTGGTAGAATTCAGATGTAAGAAAGACACGCGAGTCAGGAATGGATGTCTGGTTTATCGCCAGTGGAGTCGGTGCACCAGACCGCTGGATTACCGCAGAGATCCCTATTCTAGAGTGGAAGTGAGCATTACTATGGATTGCGGGTTGGTTTGCCTAGGACTCGTCGAGGTTATGATGCGATTTGGTGCATCGCTGATCACAACCAACCGCACATTTTATAAAATGATCCCAAGACAGATTTTCTTTGATTGATTAGCGTGTTTACACTGCCGTGAGACTATTAGATTACACAGGTTCCTTTGAGCATCATACCTGGAGCAGAGACCTACCTGCCCACGTCCCATTCCTGCAGAGTCTGCAGCAGCCTCGGGGCACACAGCCCGCTTAAATACGCCCATATCTCATTCGGTATTGCACGGACAATGTAGAAAGGACCATCCGTGACTTTCAGGACTCCCAGCCGAGGTCTTGAGGTCATGGACTTCTGAGGCGTCAGAGGACTACTGGTGGAGTTCACCACAACAATGTACCATCATTCTGCCATCCAGATGGCAACCGCTTGAGCGCTGTATGGTAGACCTTGTTGACACCCACCCTTCGGGAGGAGGTCAGGAGGCTCAAACAAGTAGGATCTCGTAGAGCCCAGCAGCAGCTGTGAGCTGGTCAGATTATTGAAGTGAGGATGTCCGAGGCTCAGGATCGTCAAGAGTTATGCCGACGTAGACCTTACACCCCCGGAGTCTCTATCGGTGACTGCGGCTCGAGAGTTTCACCCACAGTGTGTGGAAGAGATTTCCAGTCTTCAGGCAAGCTAGCTCCATTTATATCGGGTCATCCCAGCCTGGAGAGGATTGAGCAGAGGCCATCGTTCCGCGCCACTGCCACCATCTCTAGTCGAGACCACGATGTATTCCATGTATCTATGCCGAGGAGATACGATCCGATCCCAAGACATGTCTCGTTAGATATCTGCTCCTATTCACCTCGATGTTGCCGATGAGGGAGGTTCCTGTGACGGACTGGACCGAGAACGTCATCATAACAAGACAAATTCTATTAAGTTAGAGCTCATTGAAGCATCATTCGATAAGGAGGTTAATTGGGAGTCGGAGGATACGATCAGCTCGATACCCCATCTTTTTACTCGAGGTATGTGGGTTAGAGTATCTTCATTTATACTGCATGGTTATATTTCGTTTGCTATTATTATAGCTTAAATTGGGGACCAAATTTTATTAGTAGGGGAGGAGATCTTAAAATTTAATTAATAGGGTTATTTTGAGAAATAGCCTTATAGATTTTTTTCGAATTTTTAGAAATTTTCTGGATATTCACCGAGTTTTGGAGGGGATCAATCCTTCCTTTCTTCCCCGAAAAATCCTCCCTTCTCCCTCCTTCTTCTCTGTTCTCTCCCTCTCTCGTGGATGAAGCAAGCCGAGAGCTCCGGCGATCTCCCTCTGCCGACATCGACACCCTATGATCAGATCCAACTGGGTTCCTCCTCTCCAGGCCATCTTCGGTCCAGCGGTCGCTTCTTTGGTGGTTCCTGCGGTCGATCGTCGGCGGCGTCGTGGCTAGGGCACGGTGAGGGGCCAGATCTGGCATCATCTCCCATCGGTAGACCTTCCCTCTCCTCTCCTCGTACTGGACACAGGGCGATTACTCTCTTCGCTAGCCGGATTGGACCGACCGGCGCCACCTAGCGGCGACCTAGGAGGTAAGGTATCGCCGGATCTTTGGTAGATTCTAGGGTTCTTTTCTGTGTTGATCCTTCTTGCTGGAATTGTGATCGTCTTCCGGTTCTGGACTAGGAGGAAAGCATCGGATCAGTGGACCTCCTCCCTGTTGTTGATTGAGATCTCGGTTAGAGGTGAGTTCTTGTTAGAATTAGGTATTTCTGGATTATAGTTCTCCAATTCTTGTTGATCTGTGGTCTTTGCTTGATTCCTTATTGATCCGGTTGATTCTAGTAGGTGATGAGGTTCTGTTCTATGGTGTTCTTGATCTCACCTTGAACCGATTGAGTGAGGAGGAATTCCAGGAGAGTTGCTATGGTTTCTCTGATCCAGCAAGGAGATTACCTCTCACTGTATCGACAACACTTCAACCAGTAGCTTCTCTGGTTCTAGCAATCAATAGCAGCTCAATTGAGGTATGTTGAGGAGTAATTGATACATGACGAATTAGGTATAATTAGTGGTTGTTTGTGGTTAAATCTAATTGCTTAAGATTAATCTAATGGAAGGATTAAGGTTAAGACAATTAACCCTAATCGACTATTGGATTTAATTTAGGTATTAGATAACTAATCTAATTGGTGATTAGGGATTAGGAACTAACCCTAATTGACCGTTAGATTTATTAGGTAGGTTGAGATTGTATGAATTAGGGTTTTGCCCTAATTTTGTTTAGGGATTTTATTTAGCTATTCATTTGGATTTAGCTAAATAAAATATATATATTGTTTGATACAGGACTTTGATTCGAGACAGGCGTCTCGACGTTGGATTTGGATGATACCTTCTATTCGAGGCTGTACCCTTCGACTTATCTTTCGATATAGTTTATATATAATTACTAGTGGTAGATGGTAGATTTATTTCATTCCCTGGTCTTAGCTTAGTTGATACCTATCACATGCTTCTTCTGTTAGTTGCTTTACTTTAGAACTGGATACTTTTATCTTTTGCCATGTGTATATATGTTTATGGAGATGGATAGGTACATTTAGTGTTACTTTCCACTGGATTAGTTGTTGTAGGTACTTGTTATATGTTGTTGGATTTGTGTTGCTTATATTTATATATGCATTTACCTTTTGGCACCCACGCATACGGAGGAGGATATGTTCGTATACACTATAGTCAAGACACATACTGCATGATCGCGACAGTTACGATCGACTTCGTTCATTATTGTCGAGCCTGGCGGCCTCATACGTGGTCGGACGCCGTGACCAACGCATGGGTAGTGGCAATACCGCGTGCGTGTGGCGTGTGGTACCGCAGTGTCACGGTGCAATTGATACAAATGGGTTGCAATGATCCCTCCCCGCATATCAGGTAACGTGAGATGAGGCAAGGCCTCACTATGTTTGAGGGTGGAGTGATGGTACCGACCATCTGTACTACACCATCAGGGGTAGTGACTGCAGAGTGCGGTTGTTCATAGCCCTACCCACTGGCCTACCATCATGTAGACGATCTGGGTAGTAGCTTTGACCATGTCATATCGCATCATACGCACCGATTGCATTCTTTATGATTGATTTACTTAAGTGATCAGATACGATTGACATGCATAGTGATACATGCTTTTCTCGACTATTTTTATCCAGATGTTCACAACAACGTATGCAAGCCTCGCAGTGAGTACATTGATTTCTTATGCATTTTCTTATTATTCTTGCTATCGTACTTTTATGCTTTTTATTGGTTATTAGCTTATTTCAGCTACGCATATCATATTATCTAGAGAGTCAGATCGTATGTGAACCAGATTATAGGCTCTATGGTTTAGTGTAATCGTACCATAGGATGTTACTGTGGTTATATGTTGTGCATGTCTATTGATTACCCGCCGAGTTCTTTCAACTCATCTCGTTACTATTTTCAGTCGAGTCTGGGAGATATTCCACAGCCCTTGTCGCAGGATTTCTAGATATCGCTTTTTGATTCGCTATACGATACTGTGAGGTGGGTTCAGATTACGGACTTTACGACTTAACATCGGGTTTACTACTTTTGTTTTCTACTGTGATATTTTCATTACATTCGTGGATTCGCTTTCTGCGTCAGAGGGAGTAGGATGTACGTATATCTTGATTTCTATATCATCTTTTTATTATCGCAAGGATTGTTCATATTATATCCCTAGAAATGTTGAATATAATCACGTGGATTGTTTACTATTTCAGGTGTATAAGTTATGTACGAGGTAGAGATATATGTATACTGAGATTCATATTGTCCGCCGTACAGGGTAGATGCTGCCGAAATTTCTTCTGGCAGAGACTACCTGGGGCGTGACACCTAGGGCATGGTATAAAAAGTTGACCTCTTACCTAATCTCCAAAGGATTCAACCAAGGATAAATTGACCCAACCTTATTTGTCAAATCAATCAAAGAAGATATCTTTATAGCCTAAATTTATGTGGATGACATAATCTTTGGATCAACCAACTCAGAATTTTTACAAGAATTCATAACCCTAATGGAACAAGAATTTGAAATGAGCTTAGTAGGTAAATTAACTTACTTTTTAGGATTATAAATTAAACAAACAAATAAAGGTAATTACATTTATCCACAAAAATATATTAAAGAATTACTTAAAAAATTTGAAATGGAAAATACTAAAGAAATAAAGACATCTATGGCCGTTAACACAACCCTAGATGATGACCCTAATGGAAAACTTGTTGACTTAAAATACTATAGGAGTGCCATAGGTAGCCTACTGTACTTAACTACAAGTTGACCTGATATTTTATTTGCAGTTAGTATGTGTGCTAGATACCAAATCTGTGCTAAAGAATCACATTTGACTCAAGTCAAAAGAATTTTTAAATATCTTAAGGGAACATCGAATATAGGAATTTGGTATCCTAGAACAACCAATTTTAAACTCATAGGTTAGTCTGACTCAGATTATGCTGGATGTAAATTGGACCATAAAAGTACAAGTGGTGGATGTTAGCTACTTGGCCCATCACTTATCAGCTGGTTTAGTAGAAAGCAACACTGTGTTGCCTTATCTACTACTGAGTTAGAATATATAGCCATAGGAGAATGTGTTGCACAATTATTATGGATGATGCACACTTTAAAAGATTTTAATTTAAACCTTACCAAAGTAAAAGTACTCATTGATAATGTTAGCTCAATCAATTTAACAAAAAACCCTGTGCATTATTCAAGAACTAAACACATTGAAATTAGACATCACTTTATCAGGGGTCATGTCACTTTGAGTCCAAGTCTAATTTAGCTGACATATTCACTAAACCCCTCCCTTTAGTAACTTACGTCGGCAATTAGCTAGGAATGTGTTTAATAGACTAGGATTCTTAATTTGCAAAATTATTTTCAAAATTTTCTTTAAAATTCTAGGGTAATTTTTTTTAATATTTTTCAAACTTCCCTATTTCTAGACTTTTAAAAATTAATTTCCGCCTTAGTCTAGATCAAACCCTTAGAAAGCATGCTCCTGTAGGTCTAGAACTTGAGTATCTCACCAACACACTAGGACAACCTTGTTTGTGTATTGCTAAACTTAGAAAGGGGTGAGATGCATAGGCAGATTGCCTAGACTTAAGATGCTTATATCAGTGCATCAACATAAGTCTGGGCGTTAAAATACAAAATAAATAGTAATCAGGTTAAGTATTTCAGCTTAGTCAAACACTAACTGAATACAATTAACTTAACCTGACTAATCAAGTGAAAACTGCTATCTTCTAATAGTCAGTAAGTAACTAATGGTTAGATAGTAGAGATTTTTTTTTTAAATTTCAGGTTCAGGGGGAGGATTAATTCAAATTATTTTCATACTTATTATTTTCTCTTCTTTGAAAATATTTTTGCAAAGTAGTTTTCATTTCCTTAAAAATACTTTAGCAAAATTATTTTAAATTTGCAAAACTTATTTTTTGTTTTGAAACTTGCTTTAATTTTATAAACTTATTTTCAAAAATTATTTTGAAAATTACTTTAATTTTGCAAAACTTATTTTTAAAAATTGTTTTGAAACTTGCTTTAATTTTGCAAATTTATTTTTGAAAATTGTTTTGAAAATTGCTTTACTTTTGCAAACTCATTTTTGAAAATTGTTTTGAAAATTGCTTTACTTTTGCAAACTCATTTTTGAAAATTGATTTGAAACTTGCTTTAATTTTGCAAACTTATCTTTTGGAAATTGTTTCAAAAATTACTTTAACTTACAAAGTTAGTAGGTTTTTGAATATGTGTTCAAAAGTTATCTTTCAAAACTTAGATATTTTGAAAACGTTAGTAGATGTTGAAAATTATTTTTGATATAAAAGTTGAAAGCTTATGTTTTTTTTTTAAAGTTAAACTCCCCCAAGTAACTCTGGATTCTGTTAGAAATTTCTACTGCAATTTTTTAGTCCCTTATTCCTATCTTTTCTATGTTTTTTTTTGATGAATGTCAAAGGGGGAGGGTTAGGTGGATTAAGTTAACACCAAAAATATAAAACACCAACTAACTTAACTAACTTGAACAACACTGTTTACTTTTTGCATATTTTTCACTAACTTAACCCAGGTTGTCATTGCATTAAAATGAGAAGATTGTTGGTGCGGTTAGCACTAACGGTCTAACTCAGGTTTTGATGAATGACAAACAAGGTTAAGTTAGGTTTGTTGTGATTTAACACTTGATCGAGAGAAATCTAGCTAGGTTAATGAGCTTGACCAGGTCATGCACCAGTCTAGGTCAAATGGGTCAATTTATATCCGACACGGCCCAAAGGTCGAAGTTAATCGGATAAGTCGGCACCCACCCAAATTAGGGTCGACAGTCGGACGGTATTGAAGACGTGTTCTTATTGCCCATCCTGATGTCCGATGTAGTTAAGGCAAGTCACCCGAGGAGGACTTCAGGAGGAGCGTATTCCCCATTCGAGGAAATAAGACCGATCCAACCAGAACCATTTCCGGGAATCTAAGTTGAGATCGCGATTAGATTCTCGTCCTAATGATGCAATCTAATTACTACCTTTACTACTATAATTGTACTAACACTTTGTTTCAAGGTAGTATAATTCATTTACCCCACTCAACATTTTCTCGCGGTGAACAATGGTCGAGGTCCTGCACCCAGAGGGATCCGAGCGCGTGCAGTAAAACCTTCTCACGCCACGCTGGAGGTATCACTGGCCGGGCTAACGCCATGGTCCGCAATTCAGAGTAATTCTATAAAAGGCTTCCAGCTACTTAACCATAAACTTCTTCTACGACCGTCTGCTGCTGCTCCCGCCGCGAGGCTCCTTCGACAAAATCATATTTAACTTTTCCGTATTGGCTTCAGATGTTTTAATTATTCTTGTACTTAAGTTTATAATATCTTTGTTATCTATTAATCGCTTAACAAAAGCACTCAAATGAAAAATGGAGTAGAGTCGACGAAGGCCCAAACCAAGTAAAATTGTTCAGGTTAGCCAAGTGTTTTTATTTTCCATCGATACTTGATTTAATACACTTTTAACGATCGCTATTCACCCCCCTAGCGAACAAAACACTCCAACATCCATCTACCTAAATTTCTTCACTCACCAGGACTTTCCGCCTCGGCCACCAAGACTTTCACCCACTCACTGTGATTTTCCCACGCCTGCGCTCACTACACGTATTTGACACCACCTAGTTTCACCACCAGTCTTTCACTCGCTTAACTCACCGATTTTCAATTTCTAGCTTCACTAGCTCTTTCCCGACTTACTCACGTGATTTCAACCCCTTAGCTTCACTCACCAGGTCTCCACCAGCCTTCACCACTAGGATTTTCGCCTAACCTCCGCCAGGACTTTCCCAGTCAAGCATCCGATTAACCGACCTACCACTTTCTTCATATCCCAGCCATCCTCCGACTGGTTGTCTAACAATCTTCCAATTCCACATCACATCCATAATCTCCGTATAAAGGTCAAACATTCTAAACCAAACATCAAGCACCTGCGAGCCAACTACTTGCTTTATCAACCAGTCAACCGACCTGCGATATCGCACCAATCTCGCCTGACGCTTGATAATACCTTTGCTAGCTAATCCCATAGCCCTAACTTTTCACGCATTTAACGAAAGGTTTCCCTTCATCTCCTTCCAAGAGAGCATTCTCCCCCAACTTTTCTTATGACAACAGCTACCAACCTAAACCCCACATTCCCCTATCGCGGCATTAAAAACTCTCCCCCTTGAAGAGTTACTCAACATTGTTCACAACCTCACATGTTGTTCACAACACTACAATGAAGGTCCCATACCCTTTATTGTATCCAATACTCACCCTTGAGCATTAAACCTCTTCACAATGCTCATCCTAGAGCATTCATCATTCCAATAATGAAGGTCCCATACCCTTCATTATAGTCAATGCTCCTCCTAGAGCATTCTTCTTTCCAACAATAAAGATATCCGATCTTCCATTGTTTCCCCATGCTCGACCTTGAGCATTTTTCAAAATGAAGGTTTTACCACCTTCTATGGTTTCAGAAAAAGAAATTTCATGTCCTTAAAGAGTAACTCACCCTAAAGACATGGTCCAAACTTCTGTCATTGCACCAACAATGACTTAGAGTTCCTAAATCTTTAGGAAACCCAAAAACTTGAAGTTTTTAGGTTTAAAAGATTCAATATTGAAACTAACCTCATCCTAAACTTCAACCTAGTGTTCTTTAACCACTTCTCCTTGTTTTCATCATGAAAACTACCTTTAAATATATATAAATATATTCCAAGGGGTTAGGAGTGGTTAAATGTGCTAAAAATGACTTAAAGTGCTGAAATCAGACTTTCCCAGTCAAAATCAATTTTTTCAATCGATTGGGTTGGGACTCAATCGATTGAACTTGTTTCAATCGATCGCTCGATTGATTCCGTAAGCTCCTGTTCATAGAAAACTACATGAATCGATCCACTAATCGATCTAGGCTGGAGTGAATCGATCGGCTGATCGCGACCTTCAGATCACGATACATCGGCACACGGGTGAGTCTCCTAGAAAATTTGATGACACAAAATCTAATCACGTGTGATCCTCCGACTTTGACATGCGCAATTGTGACACGCATCAACATGCATCGTTGGAGTTTGGATCAACCTATCGGTTGGAGCTGTGAAGAAGCCAATCCGTATAATTATGGAACACCTATACACTATCTACATACGATGACGACGATATCGGCATGCACGTCAAGAGACGGAGCTATAACTGATGAACACAATCCTACAAGTCGTCATCCGTGTCCGTCCACACAAACAAACATCAATCCAAGTCCAGAAGCAACTGTTGATAAGGAGAACAGCGAAACCAAGCCCGGAAATGAGACAAACCTCGTGAACTATTACTGAAATGGACCTACCGGGTATCGCTGACTTACATCCGCTCAAATCAAACAAAACGTCAAAACTAGTGTGAGCCCAAGCATCGCTCGTCAGATGGGCGAATCAAGGCGTGGGTAAACTGGAAAGTAATGGTTTGCGCAATTGTCGTGAGAAATTCCCTAAACAATGAGTCGAAGTTGCATTAGCATTGTGATCTGTGACGAATGTTGTCATATGTCTGTCGGTACATATGAATGAATTTAAGCATGTGAATGTACCCACACCGAAATGCGTATAATATACGAGATAATACAAGCTCAGAACATATCGTAGCATGCAATAACAACACAATCTCAATGACGATCATGAAATGTTTAGCAAAGTCTGTACAATACATGATACGTCTGTAGACATACTGAATGAATACACATAGATCACGTATCTTAGTGTACGATGTGTGTATGTATAGCAGCGGTAGTAATCATGATGATGTATGCAATCTCGCCATACTGAATGACAGGTTGCAGGCTGGCTCATAGTGATGAGCTTGGGTGTGAATGAGGTCCGACCACTACTCAGGCGGCCGACAGAGGGCGGACTGATCCGCCGCTAGTAGCTACCTGTATCAGATAGATTGGTTGCGCGAGCGCGGATCTCGCAAACCTGCAGTGTTTGCTGGCATTTAATGACCCCGACCACCACTAACCCACGACGAAAGTGAAAGTGGTAAGCGAGGCACCAACTGGTGACTCTCGACGGCTGAGGGAGGCAGGGAGGCGGTATCGACAACGACGAAGGTCCGGTCTGAAATGAATGAGCGAATGATATATATATATATATAATCATCCCGCAGCACAACCCCACTAAACACCCCCGAATAACCATACGTATATACGGCGTTACACATGTACGCCCTGCAAACGGAATGTTAATCATATAAAACCCGTGCATACCTAGATGACATATCGATATCTGATCATAAATGGATATACTATCCCTGAGAGTATCTGTATAGAGATAAGCATCAGCAATCGAACTAGATCATATCAAGCAAAAGAGACAAGCAGGAAAACAACAAATAATCAGATTTAAGGAATGCAACCTAATTATCCAAATATAACCATGCTTTAAAGTTCAAAGAACTAAATAGAAATTAAGGAAGAAATACCCGCCTTGATATATCCGTATCACCAGAACCACCCCACGTCATGCTGCTCGTATAGATCAAGGTCCTGTATCACATATACAAATTAATTTAACTAAATATGTGTACACTACAAATAGGTGACTTACCTTTAAATAAATAACCAACTGAAAGTAATAGCTACTGTGATTACTATTCCTTCCACTGGTAAAGCTAAATTAAATCTCAATCTAGCTCAACTCATCCCAAAACTAAATTCCCATTAGACTCTTAATTATTCCTAATCCTTCCTTTACCCCTAACAAGAAGCAAACCTAAACATCATGAAATCCATTTCAGGTTTAGATACACCTACATTTGCAACCCTCTGATTAAAGCAAAAATCTCAATTTGACTGTTAACTGATCTTGATCCACACTGTTCAAAGGGGTTTCCAGTAAACATAGTACTCAAAGCATTCCACAACCGAACAACACAATTCACAACTCCTATTGATTCCATCATTGATCTAGGTCAAGGAATACACCGGACTTACTACAAACTAAGGTTAGATCAAGAGAAAGAACAAGAATTAAACAGTGTATCAATTTCCTACACGCAGTAAACTATACAGTGCACCTTCACTGGTCGGATCAAAAGAAAGAACAGCAAGAACTAGAAGATTTAATCCCTACCACTGTAATACTAAAATTTGCTCTCCTTACCTCTTCACCCTTCAATCGTCGGAGGTAATCACAGATCCAATGAAGAAGATGATCCGACGGAGCTGTGGAGGCCGGAGCCTAAACGCAGGTATTGTTCCTCATCAAGATCACTCGAATCATCACTAGAAGAAGAGTAGAGATCCGAATCCACAACCCAACCAAACCTGCTTACCTCCAAGAATCATGGTTAGGGCATGATCTGCCCTTGCCGACGAACAAAATAGGGAAATCGGAAGGAAACAATGGGCGTTACCTCACACAACCAGTCGCCGATGCCCAGATCCAACGCCAATGCCCTTGGTTCCCTCCCGACAGCCGGCGAAATCCACCGATCGAGATCCGTCGCCGTTGTTCACCGAGATCAGAGAAGGGAGGAAGGGATCGGGGAGAAAGAAGGTTCGGTTGTACTAACCTCTCTTCCTCTCAACGCCCCAAGGTCCGCTCCTCATCGGCGCCACCAAGAGAAGAAGAAATCGCCGATCTCGGTCACGATCGTGTGGATTCGAGAGAGATGCGAAGAACAGAGGAGAGGAAAGTCAGGGAAAAAGAAAGGGCTTCGGCGCTTTATAGCGTGGTTAATCCAAACCTTAGGTTAGCTTAATTAAAACCTAAGTTTAACCTTAATCAATTCCCACTTAATTTGGGTATTCCAAACCCGCCTCCATCTAACCCTATCAATATATCCCTTAAAACGAGTCATATGGACTCCGTTTAACTCCAGAAAAATTTCTAAAAATTCTTAAAATTTTTCCTAAGGTTATTCCACGATAACCCTAATAATGAAGGTCCCATACCCTTCATTATAGTCAATGCTCCTCCTAGAGCATTCTTCTTTCCAACAATAAAGATATCTGATCTTCCATTGTTTCCCCATGCTCGACCTTGAGCATTTTTCAAAATGAAGGTTTTACCACCTTCTATGGTTTCAGAAAAAGAAATTTCATGTCCTTAAAGAGTAACTCACCCTAAAGACATGGTCCAAACTTCTGTCATTGCACCAACAATGACTTAGAGTTCCTAAATATTTAGGAAACCCAAAAACTTGAAGTTTTGAGGTTTAAAAGATTCAATATTGAAACTAACCTCATCCTAAACTTTAACCTAGTGTTCTTTAACCACTTCTCCTTGTTTTCATCATGAAAACTACCCTTAAATATATATAAATATATTCCAAGGGGTTAGGAGTGGTTAAATGGGCTAAAAATGACTTAAAGTGCTGAAATCAGACTTTCCCAGTCAAAATCAGTCTTTTCAATCGATTGGGTTGGGACTCAATCGATTGAACTTGTTTCAATCGATCGCTCGATCGATTCCGTAAGCTCCTGTTCAGAGAAAAACTACATGAATCGATCCACTAATCGATCTAGGCTGGAGTGAATCGATCGGCTGATCGATTCAGTGAGCTTCTGCTTGCGAGAATACTCTTCTCAATCGATCAACTGATCGATTAAGCCTGACTAATCGATCACCCAATCGATTGAGTTTCTGAATTTCTGAAATCGAATTTCAGCCAAAATTCAGAAATACCCTAAAAATTCTACAAAATTCTAAAAATCATAGAAATTCTTATAGAATTATTTAGGGTATATGCTATCAAGGAAAAATAGTTTTCTAAGAAAATACTTCCTATTTTCAAAGATTGATACAAAATTGGAAACTTCTAAAAATTTCAATGTTTCTTCCAAGTTTGTGTCTAACTTTTCAATGATGATTACTATCAAAAGATAGTCTTCACCAAGGTTTTCCAAAGTATATTTAAAACATTTTTCAAAACTAATTTCCGACCATGTTCTTTAGACTCAATGCACATGACTTGTATTTTAGCTTTCCCAATGATTAGAGTGCACATACTATGTGTTTTGATGAAGTCAAAACTTAACTAGATGCACTAAATTAACATCTTGAGTCTTATTCATCATTCTAACATCTCACTTGTATTTAATGTGTACTAAAACACATACAAGTCAACTTATAGTCTTTGTGAGATGTAGTTTTTGATTTTGCCCTAAACTAGGGATCATGCATATCTATCTAGACATTTTGAATTATGAACATCCACCTAGGACGTCACCTGTTAGTAAATGCCATTGTCCTTAACTGCAAGGAATTAAAAATAATGCATGATGATTTATGACATATGATGGGCAACCAAAGCAAGGCAATTTGTCATAAATAAAATATACCTAGATAACCTATCTAAGTATCCTTAATCCTTGCTAAATCTAAAATTTTCCCTAGATTTGCCCTCATTTTCTCAAGAAAATGCCAAAACCTAACTTGACATTTCTTTTACTCTTGGTTAGTTATGACAATTTAAATTAAATTTCATTCCTCAAATTTTGGCACATTTTACTCTTCCAAAGAGTAATCAATTTATCCTTTTTATTTTCAAAGGTTAACAAAAATCTTGAAAATGCTTCCAAGTGTCAGCTTCATCAAGGTTGGGTTAACCACCTTAACTAATTGGAGTTGACACTCTCTAAACCCATCTAGGGTGTAGAGAATATGCTCTTCGGAACCCAAAATATATTGGTACTCCTTGGATGTTCTAGGTATTCACTAGGGATAACTTCCCTCGATACCTTCCTAATAACCTTTCTAGGCTTATTAGGAGCCTTGGTCACTTTCTCTAGGTCAACTCTAGGGATAGCTTCCCTTGTGACCTTCTTGGTGACTTTCTTTGACTTCTTAGAAGTCTTAGTCACATTTGTTGTTGCAAAGACTCCTAGGGATAACTTCCCTTGTATCCTTGACTTGACTCATAGACCTAGGATTGGTTCCAGAGGTACCCTATGATATGAAGCTACATCCTTCTTAGCCTTAGGTTTGTATCCCAAACCTTTACGGCCATTGGATGACCCTTGTTGTCCTAAACCTAGGTTATGCTCTTTTTGCCCTTTAAAGATACTTTCCATCCTTTTTAGGGTCTTTTCAATTTTATCAAGCCTTGACCTCTGTTGGTTGATACTCAGAATATCGTACCAGTTCCCCTGTATAAAAATTTTATACAAGTCCTGAACCATTCCTAACAACCTATTGTGTTCTTTAGAAATTAAATTAGGAATCGCAAGCGGAACTTAACATTATTGATTCCAAATTTAACTTATCTGTTCTTAGAGGTTTAGACTTGGATCACAAACGATGCTTAACATTATTAATCCAAGTCCACCCATGTTACAAAGTTGATTAAATATTTATTTCTAAAATTGGCTTTCAGGTTAAACATGGCGAGACACTAGGCCTTCTTGATTATGGGATCATCCACCACTTCCTTGACAAAGCCTTTTAAAGAAATTCAATATTCAATCTCCTTATAGTAACCCTAGGTTTAACCAATAAGAATAATCGAATCACAAGATTGAAAAAGAAAAGAAAAGAACACAAACTTGAATCACAAATTCGAAACCTAGAATCATATGCCTCTTGTGTTTGGTATTTCAAAAACTATACAAAGAAAACTAGTATGATGCAGAATAGAATTACTAGTTATACCATTCTATGTAAGCAAGAACCTTTTGATCTTCTATTGTATTCCTCTTCTTATCTCGGACGTCGTGTGGGCGACGATCTACCGAGATGAGAACCACCCAAGCTTCCTTCCTCTCCAAGCAAGATTCGGCCACCTCAATAACTCTAAGAAAGGATGAGGTTCGGCCACCACCACCAAGCTCCAAGGGATGCTAGAAACAAAACCTCCTTTCTCTCATTCTCCAAGCAAAATCCGACCACCACAAGAGCTCCAAGAGATGATGTGGTTCGACCACAAGAAGAAGAAAGGTGAAGAGGAATAGGGTCGGCCACACCAAGGAAGAAAAAAAAGAGGAATAATAGAGGATATGTTATGTGGCGAGGCACCTCTACCCTCTCTTTTATATTCCTTGGTCTTGGCAAATAAGGAAAGTTTTATAAATAAAAACTTCCTTATATTCCTTGCCATTGTTTTAGAAGGAAAATTTAATTAAAATCTCCTTATTAAACCTCTAATGGTCGGCCACCTTAATCCCTCCAAACAAGAAAAGTTTTAAACACAAAATTAAAACTTCCTAATTTGTTTCCAGAAATTTTTAAATAAAAATTTCTCTTTTGAAAATTCCCTTCATGGTTGGTCATAAAAGGAAACTTTTATAAATTAAAATCTCTCTATTAAAACATGTGGATGATTTCCAAAAAGGAAAGTTTTCTTAAAAATTAAAATCTTCCTCTCAATCTACAAATAAGGAAAGATATCAAATCTTTTCTTAATCTTATGTAGAAACTATAATAGGAAAGATTTAATTTTAAAACTCTCTTTTAAATCATGAAGATGGTTACAAAAAAGGAAAGTTTTATCAAAAATTAAAATCTTCCTTTTAACTACAAATAAGGAAAGATATCAAACCTTTCTCTTAATCTTTTGTAGAAAGCTATTGTTGGATCGAGACCACGCTAGAGGGGGGGGGGGTGAATAGCGTTCATGGCTATTTCTTCCGATTCGTAAAACAAATGAGTAAAAGCACAGCAGAATGAAGAAATAACAAACACAGAGAGACAAGGAGATTTACTTCGTTCGGAGCCTAAGGCGACTCCTACTCGAAGGCCCGCGATCCTTGATCGCTTTCCGTGGGCAACAACTATAAGCACGATAAAAATATTACAGACTAATTACAATTCAAAGTAGTAAGCAGATTATACCGACAACAAAAACTAAATCTGAAGCTCCAGGTTGTCGGGGTGTCGTTGCAGCACTTTCTGGATCGAGTCGTTAGCATCTTGTTGCAGAGAGATTGCTTAGAAGATTGTTGTTTTTGAAGCTGCACCTCGACCCTTCTTTTATATGAAGTTCGGCGCTGGATCCCTTCTAGTCAACGACCAACCAACGGGATGCTCCACGTGGCGGAAGTCGCACAGGGATAAAATTTGGTCCCGGCGCGCTGGACTCGTTCGGGCGCGGATCCATCCGGCGCTGGGCCGATCTTTTTTCCTCACCCGCAAACAAAGGTTAGTCCGAGCAAAAATCCCAGACAGAGGTGTTAGAATAAGATAAAACATTGTAAGAAGAATTGACAGCTCTGGTCTTGACCGTCTAAAATCTGACCGATTTCCTCCGAAATCTAGGTCAACCCGACGCCTCTCTTCCTCCTCTGGGAACGCGTCCTCACCTACTCCACTCAGAGATTTACTGCTGATCGATCCTCATTGGACTTTGCGCTTAGCTCCGACTCGGACATCCGCTTCCGGCTAGTCCGGTCTTTCACCTGGTTCGCGACACCTTTCCACCTAGGGTTACCACCCCCTAGGATTTTTGCCTGAAGCCATCGACCTGCCAAGACTTTCCACATAGGGTTACCACCCCCTATGACCTAGGGTTTCCACCCCCTAGGGTTTTCCACCTGCCTAACCGCAGCTAGGACTTTCCTGAAATACTCATTCAAACATGTTAGATCACACACTAACTTAACTTTGAATCCTTTTCCATTATCAAAACTAAGGTTCGATCGTCGGATGCTTCTGCACCAACAATCTCCCCCTTTTTGATAATGGCAACCGAAATTCAATGTTAAGTAAAAATTACGCAGTTATATATAAGCACAAGAAGCGTGATATAAAAAATAAGCATAAACATAGCTCCCCCTTAATACAGGCTCCCTTTAAAACATTTTCTTTGAATTTCTATTTTATTTCTTTCTTTGAATTTCTCTACTTTCTTTCTTTGAATTTCTCTACTCTCCCCCTTTGCCATATATAAAAAATGAGCTAGTTTTGAAAAACTTAATTTTTCAAGACAGAATTTAGCAGAAACCACTTTGACTTAGGCAAGGAGCAAGTGTAAGGCAACACCTTAGAATAGCAATATTTTTCAAAATTTTATCAATTGATTTTGCTTGAAGAGATTTGCAAAGAGGAACTCTTTTTAACTTAGTGTGTTTTGAGGAGAAAAAAAATTTTCAAACAAAAATTTAACTTCAGAAATTTTCAAACAAAATTTTCAACTTCAGAAATTTTCTGAAAGAAAAAATATTCAGGTTTTTAAAGAAAATTTTCAAAGGAAAAAACATTTTTTCAAAGCTTTAAAAACTTGACGTTTTTTCGAAGAGGTTTTAGCTTAAATAACTTTTTAAGAAAACAATTCAGAATAGAGGATACTAGAAAATTTGGAGAAAGGTTTTGAAAGGACTGCTTTGACATGTGTTTCAAAATTCTTAAGGCAAAGGAGAAGTGATAACCTTGATAGAATGTCATTTTGTTTTAGTAAGGTATCAGAGCCCTACAGTCCCAGCATGAGTAAAGATTTGTCTTGATCAGGTATCAGATCCCTTAAGTACAGACATGCTAAAACTTATTATTTCCTTCACCAATTGTCTAACCGTTTAGCTACTTGCTGATTGCCTAGAGGGCAACAGTGTTCACTTGGTTAGTCAAGTCAAGTCAATTGATCCAGTTAGATTGTACTAAGGCTGGAAGACTTGATTTGATTACTATTAATTATGTATTTAACGCCCAGACTCATATTGATGCACAGAAATAAGCATTCTTGAGTCCAGGCTGTACCCTATGCATCTTACAACACAATCAAGGTAAACCTAGGTGTTTGTGAGATGCTCTGGCTGAGTCCTGGGGGAACATGATTTCTAGGGTGAAATCCTAAACTAAATCCAACTTTCGAAAGTCTAGCAAAGTGGGGATTTTGGAAAATCATTTTTGCCTAGAAGTTATAAAAAAAATGTGACTAAAAGACTAATTTATTAGATTAAGGTATAGTCAATCAAGCCTGAAGTGAAACCGTCCATTAGACTAAAATGTCGACATAGATAAAAGAGTCATAATAGAGCTGCTACAAGCTGTACTAGAGTCATAATAGAGCAACAGTAGGAGCTACTGAGATGATGAGGGAGGTGGTCCGGAACCCAGCGACCGGAGTAGTGTCAGGATCTCAGTGTGACGAGCTCGGTCGTCCTCTCATAGATCTCGGCGCAAGTCAGAGAGCTCCTGTCGTACGTCTCGTCGTAAGTCGGAGACCTCCTGTCGGACCTCTCGTCGAAGATCGGAGACCTCTCGTCGCATGGACTGATGAAACTCGGAGTTCTCGTGCTGGAGACTCGACATAGCCCTCTCTAGTCCGGAAACTCGATCAGCGAGAGTGCGGGGAGCTGGGTGTGGTGCTCGAGGTGGTGGTGGGGCAGGAGCAGCCTCCTCAGGAAATAGTGCCAACATGAACTCATCATGCTCTGCCTCCTCCGCCTGCTGGTGCTGTGCCCCCCTACGCCAGGACATGGTACCCTCATCGTCTATATGGATATTTGCTAGGGAAAAGTTCCTAGCTCCTATGATGTCAAACTCGGGCATGTAGCGGATGTCACCTCTGGTGACATCAATGTGTAATGAGGACATGTAAGCTGTCAGAATATGACAATAAGGCATATGTACTCGTCTGCTGGTCACGTATCCAGCTGCATAAATAATAGTGGAAAAGATGTGAAGGCTGATGTCTATGTCTAACCTCTGACACAGGGCATAGAGCAGGAAGGAGTGAAATGGACGCATTACCGCAATGTCGTGAGTGGTCAGCGGTAGAATACAAAGTACTAGAACCCTATAAAGGGCGTAGTCCTGAATTCTAAGGTTAAGTGACCTAAACTGGGTCTCAGTGGGATCACGCTGGTCCTCAAAGAAGGACGAATAGATCGTATCGAGGGTAATATGTGAGTAGGGATCTCCAAAAGGTAGCTCCCTAGGAGGATAGCATAAAAAGGTGCAGGGTGACTCTCGTAACCCTAGAAACTCACGAATGGTGGTGGGAGATAATGTGATATCCGTGCCAGCTGCCCTAGTGGTATAGGAGTAGTCGTCTACTTTCACTAGGTTGTTGTAAAATTCAGCACATAAACTTATGTTTACTGGGCTGGTGCACTCAACTAGGTTTCGCAGCCTATAGTGGGTTATAGTCTCGGAGATTGGAATACAAGAGCGTAAAAAGAACGATCTGTCTATACATTTGGTTCTAATGGCCATGTAATTTGTTGACATAAACTTAATCCTAAGTTCGTCGGTGGGAAACCTAGGGTCAATGCTAGGGGTAGAGGGCCCAGCACCAGACTTAGTACGCTTCCTAAATTTCAAACTAATATTATACTGAGAAATAAACAAGCATTATAAGGAATAAAGTTTAGGAGGGGGTTAGTCATTTTACCGAGGAGCCATTGATAGAAATTTTAGAACTGACGACCTCGGTTGAGTTACGACTCCGTATTAACCGCGAAAAATTTAAATTTTGAAAGTCTTCGCAGGTAAGCCAAGAAGCTTTAAGGAAAACTTTGGTGCAAGGGTAGGGGGCGCCTCCTGCCCCCTATATATAAGGGAGTCCGGGCGCCCGGGGTCGTGTGAGGCGAGGCGCCCGGGGTCTGAATACCGGGGGTGCCCGCCCCCGGTTTTTGACCTTTGTATATATATAATTATTATTATTAATGTTTTAATTAACTTAAAGATGCTTAAGTAAACTTGATTTTTAAACATGTTTAATTGATAATTAATTCAAATTTTGAAATTGAGTTTAAAATAATTTTGAAATTGAGTTTTAATATAATTTTGAATTTTGGTTTAAAATAGTTTTGAAATTGGGTTTTAAAATAATTTTGAAATTGAGTTTTAAAATAATTGAGTTTAAAATAATTTTGAAATTGAGTTTAAAATAATTTTGAAATTGAGTTTAAAATAATTTTGAAATTGGATTTAAAATAATTTTGAAATTGAGTTTAAAATAATTTTGAAATTGGATTTAAATAATTTTGAAATTGGGTTTAAAATAATTCTGAAATTGGGTTTAAAATAATTTTGAAATTGGGTTTAAAATAATTTTGAAATTGGGTTTAAAATAATTTTGAAATTGAGTTTAAAATAATTTTGAAATTGGGTTTAACATAATTTTGAAATTGGGTTTAAAATAATTTGGAAATTGAGTTTAAAATAATTTTGAAATTGAGTTTAAAATAATTTTGAAATTGGGTTTAAAATAATTTTGAAATTGTGTTTAAAATAATTTTGAAATTTAGTTTAAAATAATTTTGAAATTGGGTTTAACATAATTTTGAAATTGGGTTTAAAATAATTTTGAAATTGAGTTTAAAATAATTTTGAAATTGAGTTTAAAATTATTTTTGAAATTGAGTTTTAAAATAATTTTGAAATAATTTTGTTGAATTAACTTGATTTAAGTCAATTTTAATTTAGTCATCTCACCGGATCTAAATTTTCAATCAGGGAACCCTATAATTGTTGTGAGATGAATTGAGGTTCAGTTTAAGGAGTTGGTTTAACTTTGTATTAGATTCAGGTTTAGCTTTGGGTTTAACTAGTAAGCATTCTTTGGATAAACTTCTGGGCTATGGTGAGTAACAAGGAACTCATTAAATTAACCATGCCTTCGAGGTTTTCCAAATAGTCCTACCCATTGAGCTTAATACTAAACCTTGGTCTAACTAGTTAGGATCCATTTAAGGGTAGCTTCGGTCAGCTCCACTTGGCCAAATGCACCAGGTCGAAGCCATATCTTCCTAGACATGCGATGCCCAAGCTTCCCTAACGTACTATCATCCAAAAACTTCACCAGTACCGTGGGTCAAGTTAAACCTAGTGTAACGCCCGAAAATTCTCAAACTTGCATTAGAATTATTCTATGATTTTTCTGGAATTTTTAGATATTTTTCTGGAATTTTCCGAGTAGCGGAAGTAGCAAAAGTAATTAGATAAGCAAAATGGTTTAAGCGGGAATCGAACCCGGGACCTCTCGGGTCCGCTAAACCTTTAGTTAGCCTTAGTAACCGGTGAACCCAGCAGGGCCGTGCTGAAAGAAAGAGGAACCAATTATATTTATATTAGAGTTGGGTTCAATAACCCACTTAATATAAATTAAGAACTTAAGTTGGGTTTGGTTTAATTTTGTTCGGCAGCCCTCTCCTCACAAAACCTCACGCCACTTTCTTTCTCCAAACCCACACGCCGAACACCTCTCCCTCTCCTCCTTCTCTCGGCGCCATAACAAGGGAAGACCTAGGGTTTTTCCCTAGGGCCCAAGGACACTTTCCGGCGACGATTTCAGCACAAGGATGTTCCCCTCCGCGAGTAGAGCACGTGGACGCGAGCGAATCGTCGGGAAGTCGTCTCCACCGGAATTTCTAGCGATTAGATTTGTAAGAAATCTAGCACACAATGTTAGAAACCCCTCACCTGCAGTATAATAGCTTCCGTTTGAGTTTTTATGCTTTAGTTAGGATGTATGCGGATTTTTATCGATATCTAGGGTGTATTTAACTCTCTTAGCAGATTAGGGATTTAGTTGAGCACCTCTAGATGGGCCGGGCACGTCTTCCCTCTTCAGATAGGAGGTTAGACGTTGTCAGGTGCCTAGAGGTGGTCTCCCTAATGGCGGAGAAGAGTTAGAGCATCCTAGGGGCTCGATTAAATGTCTAGCTTAGTAATAGACAGTTTAAATAACTTATTAAATGCACTAGAAGCATTTAAAACAGCAAATTAGTTTATTTCAACTTATGTAGGACTACAGTCCAATGGGTGGGCTCCCACAGTCGCCTCTAGGTTCAGACAACCTAGTTCTAGGTTCAGATAACCTAGATTCAGCAAAATAAGTATATAGCATTCAGTATTTTACTTTCAGCAGTGGCACTGTACTGGATTAGATATCCACTGGGCTGGACTCCCATAGTCGTCCCTAGGTTTAGCTAACCTAGTAAACCCTACCAGATTCGGAACTTGCAATCCCGGGTTTGGATAGGGATGCGCGCATAGCAAGTACAGTTGCCAGGGCCCATCAACAACATGTTTAGTATTTTCACTTATTATATGTATAGCTTTTCAAATTCACAATCAGTTATGTGAGTTCAGCTTAGTTTCAGTACCAGCTCAGTTAGTTTAGTACAGATCATGACCAGTTTAGTTCAGTTCCATGATTTGTTCAGTTTCAGTTTTCATGCTCAGCTCTATTTCCGCAAGTATGATAGCTTATGTTCAGTTCTTGATTGCTATGCTTGTATGATCACATGCCATGCCATGTTTAGCCTAGTCAGTATATTTCAAATAGCATGCTTTAAAAATCATATCTGCATCGTATGCATGTTTTTGTGAGGTAGATGGTTTCTTACTAAGCTTTTTAGCTTACAGATGCTACTTTTCTTATACTGCAGATACAGGTAAAAGAAAAGTGGACTAGTGGAGGCTGGTGGGCAATGCAGATCAAGATGTGTGTGGGAGGAACCTGGAATAAAGATCTGAGGGATCTAGCAAGTTTATCTTATGTTTTAGAATATTTAGCAAGTTAACTGCCTTACAACTTTAGAGAGTTATCTATCAGAACATTGTTAGTTGTTCTTTTGCACTTGGCGTGGTTACTTGTCATGAAGTAATGAATCATATCTCACATCATGTTTAGTATGTTAGCCATTACCGAGTAGAATGTTCATTTAGCTTTGATAGTGTTGTATAATGATTTTGGCACGCATCAGTGCTGATATCAGAGTTTCGATATGAAAACCCGATCGATCGGTCGCCAGATCGATCGGGGTCTCGGATCGCAGAGAACCGATCGGCCGAGTCGTTTCGAGTCATAACTCTGTACCGGTGGATCGTTCGGCGGATCGATTCGACGCGACGACGAAGAATCCCGATAGTTGGATCGTGAGCGAACACCACCGATCGGTCGGTGACCGATCGGTGAGCAACCGATCGGTCCATCCGATCGATCATGAGGTCTGGATCGGTCGGCGCACCGATCCGCGTCAAACTCTAGTGAATCATGGATCGGTCGATGCCGATCCAAAATGGTTCTTCCCCGTGCCAGTGTCGGTGGACCGGTCCGTGGACCGATCGAAGTCCGATATCGGTGGTGAATACCTCCCCTAGCAGGTGTACAATTATTAGGTACATGTAGAACATCCAGTTTCAGCGTTCCCAGCAATTAGATTAGCAAAATTTTAATAAACCCAGTTTTCCGTACAGCATATAGACAGCAGAAATTGTAGCGACCGGCCTTACAACCAGTACCCAGAAGGTGGGTCGTTACAGAGTGGTATCAGAGCAGTGTTCCATACTTCCTACACACACATCAGCATTGTACCTGCATCTTCCAAGTAAGAATACATCTACTTTATTTATGCTCCTTGTTTTGTTATTACAGTTCATGTTTATATGCCTATTGCTTGTTAGTACGTGATAGTTTTAAACATGATATCAGTAGTGATATAACTGTAATTACCTTAGTTATGTTATATTCTCTATGTCTTTAGAAATGGCACGAGGACGCCCAACTAGAAGGGCACTAGCTCCGAGCCCCGGACAATAGCAATGATGCCTCCTCCGGATCTGACATTAGTGGCTCGATTCTGTGAGAGTAGAGCTAGCAAAGATGAGAAATAGCCACCTTAAAGGCTAACCAGCAGATCACCCCGGAACCGAATTTGACGACTCCGGTAGTCTTAGATGTTCCACCTCACAAAGGACCAAGGCACTCAGACACCACAAAGGACACCGGCACGGTAAGACCAAGATTTGCAGACAAAGTGAGCCAAGAAAGCCCTATCCTGGCGATCCAGGAAGTCGAAGAGAACTTCTCGGGCACTAGTGAACCATGGGATGCACAAGCCTGGTTCAAAACACTGGAGAGCACAATGGAGCTTCGGACTGGCCAGAAGCGAGAAGTGTAAGTGGAGACGCACGCATGTGGTGGGAAAGAATCGAGCGAAGCGCCCAGTGAACTAGATGTCATGGGCGACTTAAAGAATTCTTCGAGGAGTTCTTTCACATATGGGTTACAAACCACCATTACGACGAGTTCACCGAAGTTTCGGAGGCAACCTATCGATTGAGGAAGCCGTGAAGAAATTCAATTGGCTCGTCTATGCCCGAGCTAGTCGGCCACAGTAAAAAGAACGAATCCGGTTGATGCTCAAGATCGAGGGCGAGATAGCGATGAACGTGGCGTGGCATACATAGGCCACAAACCACGAGGGAGTTAGTGAGCGGTGCCTTGACCCGCGAGCATTACCTAACATAAAGCAGCGAAGCAAGTCTCCTCGAGTCTAAAGGCCAAGGAAACTCTCACACTAAAACCAAACACGCATGACTTCTAAGCGAAGGGAACTCCAAAAAAAGAGTGTGAAGTGACCCAAAAGGAGGACCATCTAGCAAGCGACCCAGTTATCCAAAGTGTGCTACTTGGGAAATTCCACCTGGGGTTTGTCGAAGGGCACACGAGGATGCTTTGAATGTGGACAAGAAGGGCACATGGCCAGCAGGTCCTGAACAAGACCGGTCTCCCTCGGATTCGAGATTACAGTGCTCGAGTTATATCGAGATCGAGCGCTCTAGAAGGTCCACTTATCGGCCAGCAGATTAGAAGCCCTCTAGCTACTGGCAATGCGAGGATCTACTCACTCACGGGAGGATGTAGCAATGCCTCGGCTTGTCACAGTCGATTAGCATTTTACAAGTATAGTGCTACTATTCTATTTGATCATCGGGCAACCCATTCATATATAGCCGATGTTCGCGAAAAATTAGAAATACCCTCGGAAATTGGATAGTTTTTACGACTACCTTGTGGAGAGATCATGGCATCCATGGCTCGACCGAGGTATGTCGGTCCATAGCAGTGAGAGAGCTCTTTTGTGATCGATAGTGCTAGAAATGACCGACTATGGACGTTATCTTTGGAATGGACTTCGATCGATCATCACGGTGCTACCATAGAGTAAATGAAAGTCATCTTCCAAGGGCGGCAGATGCAATTTGAATCACGTGGAGAACCAAAGAAAGGCCAAGAAGTTTCTCTCCTATGAAAGCACGGAAGCTCTTGGATTCGGGATGTACGGATTCCTAGCACGTAGTCAACGCTGATCGAGACAAGAACCAACACTAGCAGAGGTTCGAGTCGTATGTGACTACCATCTTCCCCGAAGAGTTACCAGCTTAGCAGGACAGGGAGATTGACTTTGAGATAGAGCTCATTCCCGGTACAAATCCTATCTCCAAAGCGCCTTATCGCATGGCTCCAGAACGAAGGAACTTCGAGCAACTCGAGAGGCTCGACAAGGGTTTCATAAGTCACTCACCATGGGGCGCTGTATTGTTCGTGAAGAAGAAGGATGGAAGCATCGCATGTGAACATATCGGATCAGAACCAAGTCACGATCAAAACTGTATCCCTTCCGTAATTGATGATCCGTCGATCCCTAAAGGAAGTGTTCTCTAAGATAGATCTCGGATCAGTTATCATCGGTAAAGGTTAAAGAGGATATACCCAAGGCAAGATTGGAACCGAATACGGACACTACGAGTTCGTAGTCATGCCCTTTAGCGTGACCAATGCTCCATTCATGGATCTCATGAACAGAGTATTCGGGAGTATTTAGATAAGTTTGTTATTGTGTTTATCGATGACATTCTTATCTACTCAGAACTCGGGAAGAACACTCAGAACACCGAACTAGTATTGCAGACCCTTCAGCAGAACCATCTATACGCCAAGTTCACGAAATGTGAATTTTGGTTAGATCAGTGTCCTTCCTGGGTCACATCATCTCAAAGGATGGTATTATGGTAGATCCTGAAGATAGAAGCGTATAAATCTGGAAGAGACCTAAGAACGCCAATGATGAGCTTCACGGGATTAGTAGGATATTACGAGAAAGTTTGTAGAGGACTTCTCGGATAGCCTCCCGCACTCTTACGTAAAGAATAGAAAGTATCGATGGAGCAGTGAGAATTTTATAACGAAAAAGGAGATTGACCAGTGCACCTATTCCGACTCTACCAGGACGCAGCGGCTTTGACATCTATAGTGATGCCTCTAAGTTGGGACTAGGAGCAGTACTGATGCAAAACGGCAAGGTGATCGCCTATGCCTCCAGACAACTCAAGGATTATGAGAAGAATTACCCTACTCATGACCTTGAGCTTGCAGCAGTGGTGTTCGCTCTAAAAATTTGGAGACATTATTTGTATGGAGCTCAGTGCAGAGTGTATACAGATCATCAGAGTCTGAAGTACTTCTTCACTCAGAAGGATCTGAATATGCGACAGCGCAGATGGTTAGAGCTGGTCAAAGACTACGATATAGACATCCTCTACCATCCAGGGAAAGCAAATAAGGTAGCAGATGCACTTAGCAGAAAGTCCAGTGCTACCTTATTATCTCTAGCAGCCATGTCACCACCCCTACAGAAGGAGATCGTAGATTTCGGTCTTGAACTCATCGTTGGACAGCTCTCTACTATGACCTTAGAGTCTACCTTGCTTGGTGATATTCAGTCAGCTCAGGAGCAGGACCCTGAAATTCAGAAAATCAAGCAAGGGCTAGCAGAATCAGAAAGTAGAGAATTCAGAGTGGTGTTGTATTTTGGTGAAGACATGTTCGGATCGGGAGGAGCTACGAGAGGCATTTTAGATGAGGCTCACAGGACTCCCTATGCGATGCATCCAGGTTCCACCAAAATGTATCAAGACCTGAAGAAACGTTTTTGGTGGCCCGGGATGAAGCAAGACATCGCCAGATATGTTAGCATCTGCCTCACCTGTCAGAGGGTCAAGGCAGAACATCAGCGACCAGGAGGAGTTCTGCAACCTATACAGATTCCAGAATGGAAGTGGGAGGATATCTCTATGGACTTCATAGTGGGACTACCCGGAACCACGAATGGTTTTGATGCCATCGGGTAATAGTCGACAGGTTGACTAAATCAGCCCACTTTTTAGCTATCAAGATATCCTACTCCATGGAGAAGCTAGCTCAGTTGTATCTCAGGAGATCGTCAGACTTCATGGAGTCCCACATTACCATCATCTCGCACAGAGGCGTGATTTACATCACACTACGGAGTGTACGGTTAGCATTGGGCATGAAGTTAAAGTTGACGAGCATTCCATCCGCATGAATGGTCGATGAGCAGCGAGTAAATCGCTCGAAGATATGCTCGGCGTGTGCCCTAGACTTCAGGGAAGTTGGTGCAAATATCCGAGCTTAGCAGAATTTGCATACAACAGCTATCGAGCCACTATCGGCATGGCACCTTATGAGGCTCTCTATGGGCAGGTGTAGATCTCCTGCTGGTATGAGAGTAGTGAACAGAAAGAACTAGAGCTTGAGCGGATCTAGTAGCGGATATCACAACAAGTATCAGATCCGCTAGAGGATAGAGACAGCTCAGGCCGCCTAAGAGCTATGCTGATACACGCACAGACCCTTAGAGTTTTCAGTTGGGATTCAGTGTTCCTCGGAGTAGCTCCCATGAAGGGAGTAATGCGTTTTGGGAAGAAGGGCAAGCTAAGTCCGAGACGTGGGACCATACCTTATCACTAGAAGAGTGGGCAAGGTAGCATATGAGCTAGAACTACCTCGGAAATGTCACTGTCCCAATGTATTTCACGTCTCTATCTTTGAAGAAGCATACCCGGATGCCACCGGTGATTGAGCCCCGTCAGCAAAGATCTCAGCTATGACAGTCGGCCTATTCAGATAATAGACCGAGCAGTTAAGACATTGCGGAACAAGGAAGTACCGTTAGTAAAAGTCATTTGGCAAAGTCACACAGCAGCAGAGGCAACTTGGGAGACAGAAGCCAGCATGAGACAGAAGTACCCAGAATTGTTCTAAGTTTGAGGATGAACTTTTTATAAAGTATGGGGGATTGTAACACCCAAAAATTCTCAAACTTGCATTAGAATTATTCTATGATTTTTCTGGAATTTTTAGATATTTTTCCGGAATTTTCCGAGTAGCGGAAGTAGCAAAAGTAATTAGATAAGGAAAATGGTTTAAGTGGGAATCGAACCCGGGACCTCTCGGGTCCGCTAAACCTTTAGTTAACCTTAGTAACCGGTGAACCCAGTAGGGCCGTGCTGAAAGAAAGAGGAACCAATTATATTTATATTAGAGTTGGGTTCAATAACCCACTTAATATAAATTAAGAACTTAAGTTGGGTTTGGTTTAATTTGGTTCGGCAGCCCTCTCCTCACAAAACCTCACGCCACTTTCTTTCTCCAAACCCTCACGCCGAACACCTCTCCCTCTCCTCCTTCTCTCGGCGCCATAACAAGGGAAGACCTAGGGTTTTTCCCTAGGGCCCAAGGACACTTTCCGGCGACGATTTCAGCACAAGGACGTTCCCCTCTGCAAGTAGAGCACGTGGACGCGAGCGAATCGTCGGGAAGTCGTCTCCACCGGAATTTCTAGCGATTAGATTTGTAAGAAATCTAGCACACAATGTAAGAAACCCCTCACCTGCAGTATAATAGCTTCTGTTTGAGTTTTTATGCTTTAGTTAGGATGTATGCGGATTTTTATCGATATCTAGGGTGTATTTAACTCTCTTCGCAGATTAGGGATTTAGTTGAGCACCTCTAGATGGGCCGGGCACGTCTTCCCTCTTCAGATAGGAGGTTAGACGTTGTCAGGTGCCTAGAGGTGGTCTCCCTAATGGGGGAGAAGAGTTAGAGCATCCTAGGGGCTCGATTAAATGTCTAGCTTAGTAATAGACAGTTTAAATAACTTATTAAATGCACTAGAAGCATTTAAAACAGCAAATTAGTTTATTTCAACTTATGTAGGACTACAGTCCAATGGGTGGGCTCCCACAGTCGCCTCTAGGTTCAGACAACCTAGTTCTAGGTTCAGATAACCTAGATTCAGCAAAATAAGTATATAGCATTCAGTATTTTACTTTCAGCAGTGGCACTGTACTGGATTAGATATCCACTGGGCTGGACTCCCATAGTCGTCCCTAGGTTTAGCTAACCTAGTAAACCCTACCAGATTCGGAACTTGCAATCCCGGGTTTGGATAGGGATGCGCGCATAGCAAGTACAGTTGCCAGGGCCCATCAGCAGCATGTTTAGTATTTTCACTTATTATATGTATAGCTTTTCAAATTCACAATCAGTTATGTGAGTTCAGCTTAGTTTCAGTACCAGCTCAGTTAGTTTAGTATGGATCATGATCAGTTTAGTTCAGTTCCATGATTTGTTTTCAGTTTCAGTTTTCATGCTCAGCTCTATTTTTGCAAGTATGATAGCTTATGTTCAGTTCTTGATGCTATGCTTGTATGATCACATGCCATGCCTTGTTTAGCCTAGTCAGTATATTTCAAATAGCATGCTTTAAAAATCATATCTGCATCGTATGCATGTTTTTGTGAGGTAGATGGTTTCTTACTAAGCTTTTTAGCTTACAGATGCTACTTTTCTTATATTGCAGATACAGGTAAAAGAAAAGTGGACTAGTGGAGGCTGGAGGGCAATGCAGATCAAGATGTGTGTGGGAGGAACCTGGAATAAAGATCTGAAGGATCTAGCAAGTTTATCTTACGTTTTAGAATATTTAGCAAGTTAACTGCCTTACAACTTTAGAGAGTTATCTATCAGAACATTGTTAGTTGTGTTTCTGCACTTAGCGTGGTTACTTGTCATGAAGTAATGAATCATATCTCACATCATGTTTAGTATGTTAGCCATTACCTAGTAGAATGTTTATTTAGCTTTTATAGTGTTGTATAATGATTTTTGCACGCATCGGTGCGATATCGTAGTTTTCGATCGTGTCGAAACCTCGATCGGTCGGCCAGATCGATCGGGGTCTCGGATCGGTCGGTAGACCGATCGAGGGTAGTTTCGGCGATACTCTCTCGCATTGGATCGTTCGGCGATCGATTGAAGAACAAAAGAATCCGATAGTTGGATCGCGACACAGCGATCGGTCGGTACCCCGTCGGTGAGCCCTGGATCGGTCGCATCCGATCGATCGGTGAGTCTGGATCGGTCGGGACCGATCCAGTCTGAAAACTCTAGTGAATCATGGATCGGTCAGTCGACCGATCCAAAGGTTCTTCCCCGTGACAGTGTCAGTGGACCGGTCCGTGGACCGATCAGAAGTCCGGTATCAGTGGTAAATACCTCCCCTAGCAGGTGTACAATTATTAGGTACATGTAGAACATCCAGTTTCAGCGTTCCCAGCAATTAGATTAGCAAAATTTTAATAAACCCAGTTTTCCGTACAGCATATAGACAGCAGAAATTGTAGCGACCGGCCTTACAGCTAGTACCCAGAAGGTGGGTCGTTACACCTAGCCCATTTTATCTGACCTTAATTACCCTGCTGGGTAGTCTGCTCTTGGTTACCCTTATTGGGTGGATTAAGTTTGGAGGTGCCAGATAATCTGGAGCCTTCCTTTGGATTTTTGATTTAATTAAATTCGATTTTAACTTGATTTTAATTTAATTTCGATATTTTAATTTTGAATTTTGAATTTAATTTTTGAATTTATAATTTAATTTCGAATTTTGAATTTCTGAATTTAATATTTAATTTCGAATTTTGAATTTGATTTTTGAATTTAAAATTTAATTTCGAATTTTGAATTTCTGAATTTAATATTTAATTTCAAAATTTGAATTTTTTGAATTTATTATTTAATTTCGAATTTTGAATTTCTGAATTTAATATTTAATTTCGAATTTTGAATTTATTATAAAATTTCGAATTTTGAATTTCTGAATTTAATATTTAACTTCGAATTTTATAGGTTAATTTTGAATATATATATATATATATATATTTTAATTTAAATTTTTAATATCGTTTTTCTTTTTGCTCCCCCTGGATCATGACCTCGATATGGTCTATCGAGGTAGTGTATTTGATCCTTCGGGACCCAGTATTGACTAAGTCCAACTTGATTGATCAATTTGGACTTGGGGACTCATGCTTGGACTGAGTTACTACTTTGTTTGTATATTAAGGATAAGTAAGATTTATATTTACTTTTATATCCCAGCCCAGTTCTATTGTAAATGACCCTTTGTGTCCCAAGAATTAAGTCCAAGTTCTTGGAGCCCAAAAAAAACCGTTCTAAGGTAGTTTTTAAATCTTTAACCTGATTTTTGCGACTTGAATTTTCTTCCTCAAGTTTTTGAACTTGAGTTGGAAATTCAGTCTGACTCTGGTCAGGTAAGGGTTTAGTGTCAGCCACTTCTTTAAGGACAGTTATTTCCTTTAGAAGTGACTTAACTTTCAGGTTTGACTTAGCTAATTTGCGCAATAAATAACTAACTAAAATGTTTAACCGGGAGATCCTTACAGCGGGGTCTGGTCCTTCGGAAACGGATACGGATCCGTGGCTTTGCTCGGACTCCGCCTCAGACTCGCTCTCGCTTACGGATTCGACGATTTGGTCCCGGGCCATTAATGCGAGTAGACTCGTCTGTTCGAGCTCGTCGTCGTCGTCCTCCGATGAAGATTCGTCCCATGTTGCCTTAAGGACCTTTTTCTTTCTTTGCTTTTGACCTCCTTCAGGTTAGGGCAGTTGGATTTGATGTGCCCTTTTTGGTTGCACCCGTAGCATGTAACTTCAAACTTCATCTTTGAGTTCTGTGACCCTTCCTTCATTTTCACTGCCTTCTTTAGATCTCTTTTGTTGAATCCCTTCGTCTTGTAGAGCTTCTTTACGAGGTTTATCAGCTCGGTTGTAATTTCAATGTCTTCATCGTCTGAGTCTGGTTCATCTTCCGACTCTGGTTCCGTTCTTCGTCGTGATCTCGGTTCCCGTGTTCGACTTGTACCTGCAACCAACGCAATACCATTCTCGGTTGGCTGTGTATTAGTCTGCTCATGAAGTTCAAATTCACAAAATAGTTCGTCTAATTTTAATGAAGACAAGTCCTTGGAAACTTTGTAGGCATCTACCATTGATGCCCACAATGTGTTCCTTGGAAATGAGTTTAAAGCATACCTTATGACGTCCCGATTCTCTATCTTCTGCCCGATTCCGTGAAGAGAATTGAGGATGTCTTAGATTCTCGCATGTAGGGAATTCGCCGTCTCGCCTTCCTGCATCTTTAGATTATATAATTTATTAAGTAAAAGATCTCTTTTACTTACCTTGGCGTCGTTAGTGCCTTCGTGGAGTTCGACTTGCTTTTCCCAGAGCTCCTTTGCGGAAGAGAACGAGCCGACCCTGTTGAGTTCTTCTTTGGAAAGGCCGCACTGGAGGGTGCAGGTAGCTTTGGCGTCGGCTTCCACCTTTTTGATTAGAGGGGCGTCCCACTTCTTGCAGGGAGTTGGTTTGCCGTCGTCATCGGAAGGTAGCTGAAGTCCCGTCTTAATGATCATCCATGTTTCGAACTGGATCTTCAGATACGTCTCCATTCTTCCCTTCCAGTAGCCGAAATCATCTCCGGAGAACAGTGGGGGACGAACAGTACTGAACCCCTCTTGTTGAGCCATTTGTAATATGCAACAAGAACAACAAAAATATATGTTCCAAGACTAAGTCTTGGATTAGTAGTGCGGGAATAAAGAATAGTAATAATAACGAGCTCGAGTGGTGTTGTACCAACTTCGAGCAAAAAGCCGATTCGATAAAAGAATTAGAATAAAGCTATAAGGCTAGATTCTAATTGACTCCAAAAAATATAAAATACCACGAAAAATGTGTTTTGAAAGGTGGTTGCACCAATTCAAAACAACCCCGCTCTGATACCAATTGTTGGATCGAGACCACGCTAGAGGGGGGGGGGGGTGAATAGCGTTCGTGGCTATTTCTTTCGATTCGTAAAACAAATGAGTAAAAGCGCAGCGGAATGAAGAAATAACAAACACAGAGAGACAAGGAGATTTACTTCGTTCGGAGCCTAAGGCGACTCCTACTCGAAGGCCCGCGATCCTTGATCGCTTTCCGTGGGCAACAACTATAAGCACGATAAGAATATTACAGACTAATTACAATTCAAAGCAGTAAGCAGATTATACCGACAACAAAAACTAAATCTGAAGCTCCGGGTTGTCGGGTGTCGTTGCAGCACTTTCTGGATCGAGTCGTTAGCAGCTTGTTGCAGAGAGATTGCTTAGAAGATTGTTGTTTTTGAAGCTGCACCTCGACCCTTCTTTTATATGAAGTTCCGGGTGCCTGGATCCCTTCCGGGCACCTGGAGTGTGACGTGGCCAACCAACCAGGATGCTCCACGTGGCGAAGTCGCGGCAGGGATAAAGTTTGGTCCCGGGCACCTGGACCTGTTCCGGGCACCCGGATCCATCCCGGGCGCCTGGACAGCCTTTTTCCAGCAGGTTCCTCACCTGCAAACAAAGGTTAGTCCGAGCAAAATCCCCTGCAAGACAGTGTTAGAATAAGATAAAACATTGTAAAGAAGAATTGACAGCGAGTCTTGGTTTGATTTCCCAGAATCAGTTTCACTATTTCCCCTCATTGCTTCATCGACGCCCACTCTGGCACTCCTCACCTACTCCACTCGTGAGATTTACAGCCGGTCGATCCTCCAGATTTGGACTTTGCTTGCTCGACGCTTCCGGACTTCCTGCTGGACATCCGCTTCCCGGCTAGTCCAGTCTTTCACCTGGTTCGCGACACCAGGACTTTCCACCTAGGGTTACCACCCCCTAGGATTTTTGCCTGAAGCCATCGACCTGCCAAGACTTTCCACATAGGGTTACTACCCCCTATGACCTAGGGTTTCCACCCCCTAGGGTTTTCCACCTGCCTAACCGCAGCTAGGACTTTCCTGAAATACTCATTCAAACATGTTAGATCACACACTAACTTAAGTTTGAATCCTTTGCCATTATCAAAACTAAGGTTCGATCGTCGGATGCTTCTGCACCAACAATCTCCCCCTTTTTGATAATGGCAACCGAAATTCAATGTTAAGTAAAAATTACGCAGTTATATATAAGCACAAGAAGCGTGATATAAAAAATAAGCATAAACATAGCTCCCCCTTAATACAGGCTCCCTTTAAAACATTTTTTTTGAATTTCTATTTTATTTCTTTCTTTGAATTTCTCTACTTTCTTTCTTTGAATTTCTCTACTCTCCCCCTTTGTCATATATCAAAAATGAGCTAGTTTTGAAAAACTTAATTTTTCAAGACAGAATTTAGTAGAAACCACTTTGACTTAGGCAAGGAGCAAGTGTAAGGCAACACCTTAGAATAGCAATATTTTTCAAAATTTTATCAATTGATTTTGCTTGAAGAGATTTGCAAAGAGGAACTCTTTTTAACTTAGTGTGTTTTGAGGAGAAAACAAATTTTCAAACAAAAATTTAACTTCAGAAATTTTCAAACAAAATTTTCAACTTCAGAAATTTTCTAAAAGAAAAAATATTCAGGTTTTTAAAGAAAATTTTCAAAGGAAAAAACATTTTTTCAAAGCTTTAAAAACTTGACGTTTTTTCGAAGAGGTTTTAGCTTAAATAACTTTTTAAGAAAACAATTCAGAATAGAGGATACTAGAAAATTTGGAGAAAGGTTTTGAAAGGACTGCTTTGACATGTGTTTCAAAATTCTTAAGGCAAAGGAGAAGTGATAACCTTGATAGAATGTCATTTTGTTTTAGTAAGGTATCAGAGCCCTACAGTCCCAGCATGAGTAAAGATTTGTCTTGATCAGGTATCAGATCCCTTAAGTACAGACATGCTAAAACTTATTATTTCCTTCACCAATTGTCTAACCGTTTAGCTACTTGCTGATTGCCTAGAGGGCAACAGTGTTCACTTGGTTAGTCAAGTCAAGTCAATTGATCCAGTTAGATTGTACTAAGGCTGGAAGACTTGATTTGATTACTATTAATTATGTATTTAACGCCCAGACTCATATTGATGCACAGAAATAAGCATTCTTGAGTCCAGGCTGTACCCTATGCATCTCACACCGTTCTATGTTTTACAAACACAATCATGGTAAACCTAGGTGTTTGTGAGATGATCTGGCTGAGTCCTGGGGGAACATGATTTCTAGGGTCAAATCCTAGACTAAATCCAACTTTCGAAAGTCTAGCAAAGTGGGGATTTTGGAAAATCAGTTTTGCCTAGAAGTTATAAAAAAAATGTGACTAAAAGACTAATCTATTAGATTAAGGTATAGTCAATCAAACCTGAAGTGAACCCGTCTATTAGACTAAAAGTCGACATAGATAAAAGAGTCATAACAGAGCTGCTACAAGCTGTACTAGAGTCATAATAGAGCAACAGTAGGAGCTACTGAGATGATGAGGGAGGTGGTCCGGAACCCAGCGACCGGAGTAGTGTCAGGAGCTCAGTGTGACGAGCCCAGTCGTCCTCTCGTAGATCTCGGCGCAAGTCGGAGAGCTCCTGTCGTACGTCTCGTCGTAAGTCGGAGACCTCCTGTCGGACCTCTCGTCGAAGATCGGAGACCTCTCGCCGCATGGACTGATGAAACTCGGAGTTCTCGTGCTGGAGACTCGATATAGCCCTCTCTAGTCCTGAAACTCGATCAGCGAGAGTGCGGGGAGCTGGGTGTGGTGCTCGAGGTGGTGGTGGGGCAGGAGCAGCCTCCTCAGGAAATAGTGCCAACATGAACTCATCATGCTCTGCCTCCTCCGCCTGCTGGTGCTGTGCCCCCCTACGCCAGGACATGGTACCCTCATCGTCTATATGGATATTTGCTAGGGAAAAGTTCCTAGCTCCTATGATGTCAAACTCGGGCATGTAGCGGATGTCACCTCTGGTGACATCAATGTGTAATGAGGACATGTAAGCTGTCAGAATATGACAATAAGGCATATGTACTCGTCTGCTGGTCACGTATCCAGCTGCATAAATAATAGTGGAAAAGATGTGAAGGCTGATGTCTATGTCTAACCTCTGACACAGGGCATAGAGCAGGAAGGAGTGAAATGGACGCATTACCGCAATGTCGTGAGTGGTCAGCGGTAGAATACAAAGTACTAGAACCCTATAAAGGGCGTAGTCCTGAATTCTAAGGTTAAGTGACCTAAACTGGGTCTCAGTGGGATCACGCTGGTCCTCAAAGAAGGACGAATAGATCGTATCAAGGGTAATATGTGAGTAGGGATCTCCAAAAGGTAGCTCCCTAGGAGGATAGCATAAAAAGGTGCAGGGTGACTCTCATAACCCTAGAAACTCACGAATGGTGGTGGGAGATAATGTGATATCCGTGCCAGCTGCCCTAGTGGTATAGGAGTAGTCGTCTACTTTCACTAGGTTGTTGTAAAATTCAGCACATAAACTTATGTTTACTGGGCTGGTGCACTCAACTAGGTTTCGCAGCCTATAGTGGGTTATAGTCTCGGAGATTGGAATACAAGAGCGTAAAAAGAATGATCTGTCTATACATTTGGTTCTAATGGCCATGTAATTTGTTGACATAAACTTAATCCTAAGTTCGTCGGTGGGAAACCTAGGGTTAATGCTAGGGGTAGAGGGCCCAGCACCAGACTTAGCACGCTTCCTAAATTTCAAACTAATATTATACTGAGAAATAAACAAGCATTATAAGGAATAAATTTTAGGAGGGGGTTAGTCATTTTACCGAGGAGCCATTGATAGAAATTTTAGAACTGACGACCTCGGTTGAGTTACGACTCCGTATTAACCGCGAAAAATTTAAATTTTGAAAGTCTTCGCAGGTAAGCCAAGAAGCTTTAAGGAAAACTTTGGTGCAAGGGTAGGGGGCGCCTCCTGCCCCCTATATATAAGGGAGTCCGGGCGCCCGGGGGTGCCCGGCCCCGGTTTTTGACCTTTGTATATATATAATTATTATTATTAATGTTTTAATTAACTTAAAGATGCTTAAGTAAACTTGATTTTTAAACATGTTTAATTGAGAATTAATTCAAATTTTGAATTTGAGTTTAAAATAATTTTGAAATTGAGTTTTAAAATAATTTTGAATTTTGGTTTAAAATAGTTTTGAAATTGGGTTTTAAAATAATTTTGAAATTGAGTTTTAAAATAACTGAGTTTAAAATAATTTTGAAATTGAGTTTAAAATAATTTTGAAATTGTATTTAAAATAATTTTGAAATTGGGTTTAAAATAATTTTGAAATTGCGTTTAAAATAATTTTGAAATTGAGTTTTAAATAATTTTGAAATTGGGTTTAAAATAATTTTGAAATTGGGTTTAAAATAATTTTGAAATTGGGTTTAAAATAATTTTGAAATTGAGTTTAAAATAATTTTGAAATTGAGTTTAACATAATTTTGAAATTGGGTTTAGAATAATTTTGAAATTGAGTTTAAAATAATTTTGAAATTGGGTTTAAAATAATTTTGAAATTTGGTTTAAAATAATTTTGAAATTGGGTTTAAAATAATTTTGAAATTGAGTTTAAAATAATTTTGAAATTGGGTTTAACATAATTTTGAAATTGGGTTTAAAATAATTTTGAAATTGAGTTTAAAATAATTTTGAAATTGAGTTTAAAATTATTTTTGAAATTGAGTTTTAAAATAATTTTGAAATAATTTTGTTGAATTAACTTGATTTAAGTCAATTTTAATTTAGTCATCTCACCCGATCTAAATTTTCAATCAGGGAACCCTATAATTGTTGTGAGATGAATTGAGGTTCAGTTTAAGGAGTTGGTTTAACTTTGTGTTAGATTCAGGTTTAGCTTTGGGTTTAACAAGTAAGCATTGTTTGGATAAACTTCTGGACTATGGTGAGTCACAAGGAACTCATTAAAGTAACCATGCCTTCGAGGTTTTCCAAATAGTCCTACCCATTGAGCTTAATACTAAACCTTGGTCTAACTAGTTAGGATCCATTTAAGGGTAGCTTCGGTCAGTTCCACTTGGCCAAATGCACCAGGTCAAAGCCATATCTTCCTAGACATGCGATGCCCAAGCTTCCCTAACGTACTATCATCCAAAAACTTCACCAGTACCGTGGGTCAAGTTAAACCTAGCCCATTTTATCTAACCTTAATTACCCTGCCGGGTAGTCTGCTCTTTGTTACCCTTATCGGGTGGATTAAGTTTGGAGGTGCCAGATAATCTGGAGCCTTCCTTTGGATTTTTGATTTAATTAAATTCGATTTTAACTTGATTTTAATTTAATTTCGATATTTTAATTTTGAATTTTGAATTTAATTTTTAAATTTATAATTTAATTTTGAATTTTGAATTTCTGAATTTAATATTTAATTTCGAATTTTGAATTTGATTTTTGAATTTAAAATTTAATTTCGAGTTTTGAATTTCTGAATTTAATATTTAATTTCGAATTTTGAATTTTTTGAATTTATTATTTAATTTCGAATTTTGAATATCTGAATTTAATATTTAATTTCGAATTTTGAATTTTTGAATTTATTATTTAATTTCGAATTTTGAATTTCTGAATTTAATATTTAACTTCGAATTTTATAGGTTAATTTTGAATATATATATATATATATATATATATATATATATATATTTTAATTTAAATTTTTAATATCGTTTTTCTTTTTGCTCCCCCTGGATCATGGCCTCGATATGGTCTATCGAGGTAGTGTATTTGATCCTTCGGGACCCAGTATTGACTAAGTCCAACTTGATTGATCAATTTGGACTTGGGGACTCATGCTTGGACTGAGTTACTACTTTGTTTGTATATTAAGGATAAGTAAGATTTATATTTACTTTTATATCCCAGCCCAGTTCTATTGTAAATGACCCTTTGTGTCCCAAGAATTAAGTCCAAGTTCTTGGAGCCCAAAAAAAACCGTTCTAAGGTAGTTTTTAAATCTTTAACCTGATTTTTGCGACTTGAATTTTCTTCCTCAAGTTTTTGAACTTGAGTTGGAAATTCAGTCTGACTCTGGTCAGGTAAGGGTTTAGTGTCAGCCACTTCTTTAAGGACAGTTATTTCCTTTAGAAGTGACTTAACTTTCAGGTTTGACTTAGCTAATTTGCGCAATAAATAACTAACTAAAATGTTTAACCGGGAGATACTTACAGCGGGGTCTGGTCCTTCGGAAACGGATACGGATCCGTGGCTTTGCTCGGACTCCGCCTCAGACTCGCTCTCGCTTCCGGATTCGACGATTTGGTCCCGGGCCATTAATGCGAGTAGACTCGTCTGTTCGAGCTCGTCGTCGTCGTCCTCCGATGAAGATTCGTCCCATGTTGCCTTAAGGACCTTTTTCTTTCTTTGCTTTTTGACCTCCTTCAGGTTAGGGCAGTTGGATTTGATGTGCCCTTTTTGGTTGCACCCGTAGCATGTAACTTCAAACTTCATCTTTGAGTTCTGTGACCCTTCCTTCATTTTCACTGCCTTCTTTAGATCTCTTTTGTTGAAGCCCTTCGTCTTGTAGAGCTTCTTTACGAGGTTTATCAGCTCGGTTGTAATTTCAATGTCTTCATCTTCTGAGTCTGGTTCATCTTTCGACTCCGGTTCCGTTCTTCATCGTGATCTCGGTTCCCGTGTTCGACTTGTACCTGCAACCAACGCAATACCTTTCTCGGTTGGTCGTGTATTACTGCTCATGAAGTTCAAATTCACAAAATAGTTCGTCTAATTTTAATGAAGACAAGTCCTTGAAACTTTGTAGGCATCTACCATTGATGCCACAATGTCTTGAAATGAGTTTAAAGCATACCTTATACGTTCCGATTCTCTTCTTTCTTGATGTGAAGAGAATTGAGGATGTCTGATTCTCGCATGTAGGAATTCGTCTCTCCTTCCTACATCTTTAGATTATATAATTTATTAAGTAAAGATCTCTTTTACTTACCTTGGCGCTACGTTAGTGTTTGGAGTTCGACTAGCTTTCCCGAGCTCCTTCGGAAGAGAAGCGGGCCGACCTGAGTTCTTCTTTGGAAAGGCCGCACTGGAGGGTGCAGGTAGCTTTGGCGTCGGCTTCCACCTTTTTGATTAGAGGGGCGTCCCACTTCTCGCAGGGAGTTGGTTTGCCGTCGTCATCGGAAGGTAGCTGAAGTCCCGTCTTAATGATCATCCATGTTTCGAACTGGATCTTCAGATACGTCTCCATTCTTCCCTTCCAGTAGCCGAAATCATCTCCGGAGAACAGTGGGGGACGAACAGTACTGAACCCCTCTTGTTGAGCCATTTGTAATATGCAACAAGAACAACAAAAATATATGTTCCAAGACTAAGTCTTGGTTTAGTAGTGCGGGAATAAAGAATATTAATAATAACGAGCTCGAGTGGTGTTGTACCAACTTCGAGCAAAAAGCCGATTCGATAAAAGAATTAGAATAAAGCTATAAGGCTAGATTCTAATTGACTTTAAAAAATATAAAATACCATGAAAAATTTGTTTTGAAAGGTGGTTGCACCAATTCAAAACAACCCCGCTCTGATACCAATTGTTGGATCGAGACCACGCTAGAGGGGGGGTGAATAGAGTTCGTGGCTATTTCTTTCGATTCGTAAAACAAATGAGTAAAAGCGCAGCGGAATGAAGAAATAACAAACACAGAGAGACAAGTCGGGGTGTCATTGCAGCACTTTCTGGATCGAGTCGTTAGCAGCTTGTTGTAGAGAGATTGCTTAGAAGATTGTTGTTTTTGAAGCTGCACCTCGACCCTTCTTTTATATGAAGTTCCGGGCGCCTGGAGTGTGACGTGGCCAACCAACCAGGAAGCTCCACGTGGCGAAGTCGCGGCAGGGATAAAGTTTGGTCCCGGGCGCCCGGACAGCCTTTTTCCAGCAAGTTCCTCACCTGCAAACAAAGGTTAGTCTGAGAAAAATCCCCTGCAAGACAGTGTTAGAATAAGATAAAACATTGTAAAGAAGAATTGACAGTCTTCGGACTGTCCGAGTCTGACTTCGGATTTCCGCTTCGGATTTCGACGCTTCCGGAATTCCTACTGGACATCCGCTTCCCGGCTAGTCCAGTCTTTCACCTGGTTCGCGACACCAGGACTTTCCACCTAGGGTTACCACCCCCTAGGATTTTTGCCTGAAGCCATCGACCTGCCAAGACTTTCGACATAGGGTTACCACCCCCTATGACCTAGGGTTTCCACCCCCTAGGGTTTTCCACCTGCCTAACCGCAGCTAGGACTTTCCTGAAATACTCATTCAAACATGTTAGATCACACACTAATTTAACTTTGAATCCTTTGCCATTATCAAAACTAAGGTTCGATCGTCGGATGCTTCTGCACCAACAGCTATAAAAGGAAAGATTTAAATTTTAAACTCTCTTTTAAAACCATGGCTTCCACATAAGAAAAATTTTAAAAATAAAATCCCTTTTATTTTATTTTGGCCGGCCACCTAAGCTTGTGTTCAAGCTAGGGTTGGCCACTCAATGGAACCAACTCACCTTGGTTTGGCCGGCCCTAGCTTGGGCTCCAAGCTAGGCTTGGCCGACCACCTTAAGGTGGGTAAGAAGGTGGGTATGAGTGGGTATAATACTTTATAAATAAGAGGCTACGATAGGGACCGAGAGGAGGAATTGGTTTTGGTCTCCCGATGAAATTAAGCTTCCCGTGTTCGCCCCGAACACTCAACTTAATTTCATCAATAATAATTCATACCACTAAAGAATTATTATTGAACTACTGCACCAATCCCAAATTATATTTTGGGCTCCTTCTTATCATGAGTGTGTTAGTCTCCCTGTGTTTAAGATATAGAATGCCCACTAATTAAATGAGTTACTGACAACTCACTTAATTAATATATAGCTCCAAGAGTAGTACCACTCAACCTTATCGTCATGTCAGACTAAGTTCACCTGCAGGGTTTACATGACAATCCTTATGAGCTCCTCTTGTGGACATCATCAACCTAGATTACTAGGACACATTTTCCTTCTATAATCAACAACACACACTATAAATAATATCATTTCCCAACTTATCGGGCCTATTGATTTATCGAACTAAATTGTACCCTTTGATAAGTCAAAGAAATAAATATTAGATATATGCGCTTGCTATTATATCAGAATTAAGAGCACACACTTCCATAATAACAAAGGTCTTGTTCTTTTATTCAGTCAGTATAAAAAGAACTTACCTTAAATGGTCCTACTTAATACACTCAGAGTGTACTAGTGTAATTTTATAGTTAAGATAAACTAATACCAAATTACACTACGACTATTCCAATGGTTTGTTCCTTTCCATCTTAGTCGTGAGCTACTATTTATAATTTATAAGGAATTGATAACATGATCTTTTGTGTGTGACACCACATATTATGTTATCTACAATATAAATTAATTGAACAAATACACTTAGCATATAAATGTAGACATTTGACCAATGTGATTCTTTATTTATAAAATAAATGTTTATACAAAAGCTAAGTTTTTAGTATACACTCTAACAACCTCAAGACTTGATTTTCTTTCCATAAATCCCTAGATTTTGATTTATCATTAAATCCTTGAGCATTTCTATTTCTAGGCTTATAACTAAGGTCCTTAGTGTTCTTGTCTAGTTTATCTAGCTTCCTAACCTTAGGTGAGGTAGTTTTGGCATGAAGAGCTACATATTTTTCTTTAATCCTATCATGCCTTCTATTTTTATGATAAATAGCATTAAAATAATATAAATTTGAACTAGCATACTTTTTACCATGATTTAAATAAATTGGCTCAACAAATGATACCTTGGGTTTGCTCTTACAAGCTCCCCCTTGACTCTTGCTTCCTTCTTTGAGCTTGGTTGGTTTCTTCCCCTTTAGACATTGACTTTGATAATGCCCATTTTTCTTGCACAAGAAACACACAATGTGTTCCTTGCTCTTCCTTATCACGGGGCCAACCTTCTTAGGCTTCTCCTTAGAGTTGGGTGCCACTTGACCCTTCTTTTTGGTCAATTTGGGATACTTACTCTTATAGTGCCCATGTTCCCTACACTCAAAGGAAATGATATTATTTTTATTATTAACAATTGAAATTGTTATACCTTTTCTTGTAGGGGTGGCGCATGATCCTCCATTTGATTTTTCTTGACTTGTGGAGGTGGCACCATCTTCTTCTTCTTCATTTGACCCAAAGGTGGAAGCCTCTTCTTGCTCCAGTGTTAATGATCTATACTCCCCCTCAATCCTAGAGGTAGAGGCTTCATCATCATCATCCTCATGTACATGAAACAAGGAGTATGCTCCCTCCTTGCCTTTTTCTTTGCACTTTGTTGAGGATGAAGCTTCTTGTTCTTCTTCTTCCGATATTGAGCATCTCTCAACTTCGGAGTCCTCTTCCTCTTGATCTTGATCTAATGAGTCATCCTCTTTGGATTATTCTTGGTTTGGTACAGTGGAGGGGACCTCATGGAGTTTAGCCAATTTACTCCATAACTCCTTGGCATCTTCAAATTCTCCTATTTGCTTTAAAATGTTGCTCGGCAATATGTTGCCCAATACTTTGGTCACTTTGTCATTGGCCTCACTTCTTTGAATTTTCTCTTGGCTCCACTTGCTCTTCTTGAGAATTTTGCCTTTTGAATGTATTGGAGTGTGGAAACCTTCCATTAGAGCAAACCATTGCCCTATGTCCACCATGAAGAAATTTTCGATCCTTGATTTCCAAAGATCCTTGATGTCCACCATTAGAGCAAACCATACCCCCATAAGTTTAGCACTTGAGCATCTCACCAACACAATATGACTACCTTGTTTATGTATTACTTAACTTAGAAAGGGGTGAGATGCATAGGCAAATTGACTGGACTTAAAGATGCTTATATCCGTGCATCAAGATAAGTCTGGGTATTAAAAACTAAACTTATAATAATCAGGTTAAGTTGTTCAGCTTAGTCAAACACTGACTGAATCTACTAAATTTAACTTGACTAATCAAGTGAAAGCTGCTATCTCCTGATAGTTAGTAAGTAACTAATGGTTAGACAGTTAAGGACATTTTCTAGTTATTTTATTTTAAAAACACTATCAGGGTTAGGGGGAGTATTAATATTTTGCAAAACTATTTTTAAAATTTTTTCATTTACTTCCTTAATCTTTAAAAGTTTTAAAAATCAATTTGTCAAAATTATTGAAAACGACTTGACATAGTTTTTTTTTGAAAACCTTAAATTTTTGAAAAGATATTTTTGAAAACATTCTTTACATCTTTTTCAATTTTCAAAATGTTGTTCAAAATGTTAAAATGTTTTCAAAACTCAAGTTTCAAAGTGTTTTCCAAAATTTTTTCCATTTTGAAAATGTTGTTTTAGCATTTTTTTTATCTTTTGAAAATCTAATAAAAGATAGTAAATTGTGAAATTAAGTGAAATAAGTAGACTTTGAAAATTATTTCTAACTTCTTTAAAAATCTTTATTTTTGAGCAAGTTATTAACTTGTTTTTATAAGGTTAAACTCCCCCAGTATACCTGGAAATTTTCTGTTATCCAAAATTTGTTTCCTTTACTTAGTCAATTATTTCTACACTTGTCTATGGCTATTATTTTTGATGAATGCCAAAGGGGGAGGGTTAGGTGGATTAAGTTGGTAAAAACCAAATGTTACTTCAAAATTAGACTAACTTAAACCATGTCATATGTTTATTTATTTTTTTGCATATTTTTCACTAACTTAACCCAGGTTGTCATTGCATCAAAAAGGGGGAGATTGTTGGTGCGGTTAGCACTAACGATCTAACTCAAGTTTTGATGAATGACAAAGTAGGTTAAATTAGTTTATTGTGATCTAACACTTTAATTGAGTGTGCAGGAGAAATCCAGCTAAGTCGATGGGTCGACCAAATAGCTGGTGCAAAGCCCAGCTAGGTCGATGGGTCGACCGGATAGCTGGCATGAAGACCAGATAGGTCGACGGGCTGTCCGGATATCTGGCACGAAGTCCAGCTAGGTCGACCAGCTGATCGGATAGTTGGCACGAAGTCTAGACTGGTCAACGGCCTGACCGGATGTCTGGCGAATGGTAAGTGAAGGTAAGTCACTGGAAGAGAGTGACTGGGAGGAGCGCCCCAGTTGAGGGACAGTAGGCGTCAGTTCAGTCTAGGTCCATTTGGGATCCCTAGACTGAGACCTTGACTAGTTCCTGGTCCTGGGAGGACAAGAACTAATTACTCTATTTTTACATTGTGCTAACACTTGTCTTGCAGGGTACTTTGGACTAACACATTTGTTGCAGGGCAAGAAAGTAAGCAAAGAAGCAAAGTTGCCTTCGGGTGAACAGTACCCAAAGGCGCCTTCCATGGCTATGGAAGGCGCCTTCCACTAGATGAAATTTGGCTGGAGTCAAGGATAAGCACCGATCACTTTAAGATTGATTTTGCCTCATTGGAGGCGCCTTCCAAGCCTTTTATAAGGTAGTTTCGAGGGAGGCATTGGATCATTAAGAATATTTGAGCTACTACATGTACATTCGAGCTTCTGACTACTTCCGGTTACTGCTGCTACTCTACAGTGAAGCTGCTGATTCCAACGACTGCTACTAGGAGTTCCGATCATGCCTAGCAGACAGACATCAACATGAATTGCTCCATTACGATTTCTAAAAGTGTAGGTAACATTTATTTTCTATATTTAATTTCTACAAAAGGACAAGTGCAATGTGTTGTACTTGACCTAAGTCTCTTGTACTCGATTCTCTCTTCCGGGGGTACCGAAAGAGGTTACTGGATTTCCCATCAATAGGTCCACGGGACCTGGGCTTTGGAGTAGGAGTCACCGAAGGCTCCAAACCAAGTAAACACTGCTCATATTTTTTTGGTGTTGCTTTCATATTTATTTTCCATTGCTTACTCGATAATGATTTTTAACGAACGCTATTCACCCCCCCCCCCCAGCATTTTCATGATCCAACATTAATGTAATACCCCAAATTTTAATATTTGGAGTCCTAATAGTAATTAAAAATATTTAGAAATGCTTTAGAAATATTCTAGAGAGTTTTATAAATTTTTAGAGTATTTTTATGCAATTTTTGGAGTTCGTTTGGTATTTTTACCAAAAGGAAGAAGTTGCAAAAATTAAAGAGGTTCGACCGAGGTTCGAACCCGCGACCTCCGACCCGATCCAAGCCTTAAGCGGATCCGGTTGATCAAGTACAAGCGGATGTTTTGTGATAAGAAGGGAAGCGAAATATTCTTAAGACATAACAGAATACCCTAGTTATAAAGAGAGAACTTAGGGATTATTTTCCCCGTGACCTAAACTTCTCCCTTCCTCTCCTCTCTCGCTCGCGAACGGCGTGCGACAGCTCCTGCTTGGGCGGAAACGAAGGAGGCTAGGTCTTCTCTCCGGCGGCCGGCCAAGGGGTCTTTCCGAGAGTTCTTCATATTTTCATGATCCTCTCGTCGAGGAGAGCATGGAACCGCAAGGAGTCGCCGGAAATTTCAATCTTCCGAAACCCTAGAAGCCCTCTTCTTCGGTGGTGAGTCCAAGAACGCCAAGGTAAGTGCTCTCACATGCAGTAAGAGTAGTTCCGAGAATTCCTTTACTTGCTTCCATGAATTAAGGTTTCGGATTCTTGCTTCCTTCTTGATTTCGTAGCATGTTGTAAGGGCAATGCTCTTGATGTCTACTGCCGAGAATCTCAAAGAAAGAAATGAATTGTTTAGTTTGGCATATGGTTTGGATTATGCTGTAAAGATTTGTTGATTGAGGTTTTGCTGCCGTGAGTTTTATAAAGAAGATGAGAAGGGGTTTTAATGGATTTGGCATGTAGGTTAGACTTCTTAGTTCTTATAATTAGCATCTCATAATTGGATTTTTGTTAATTGTGGTTACCTCAATGGACACAGTCGGCTCATATGGAGCCTTGCAAGTTCAGTTTGTGCTAAGGAAAGGGCATGAACAATTTTAGTTCAGAGGTGTTCAATGGATTGCTGTGGCACAGTGTATGAGGAATGATTGTTCAGTATTACAGATTTTGATTTGTTTAGCATTACAGATTTTGAATTGTTTAGCATTGCAGTTTTGATGGTTTAGCATTGGAAGATCCAATTTGATCTCTAGTAGCTTAATTAGATTTGCAGATTTTTGATTGTTTAGCATGAAATTTGGTTGGAGCAATGAAAAGGGCATAAGTAGTTTCCTTGGGGTTTGCTGTGCAATCCAGTCATTCTTAGCTATTAGGCAATGAACATGAGATAGTATAGATTGGTTGTTGAGCATGTAAGTTTCGGTTATGATCACTATCATGGATGGCTATATGAAGCAATTTGTTTCATTTTGGTTGCCTTGTAGTAGTGTTGAATAGGAGGAATTGTAGAGGTTTCGACTTGTCCTTTTGATACTTGCTTCCATGAAACTTAATTCAGAATTTGTTAGATTTGGATATGAACAAATAATTTTAGTTTTAGTTCTTAAAGCATGTAATTTAACATAGTGTAGATTTTGTAAGTTTATAGTGCAGATTTCGTAAGCATATAGTGCAGATTTTGTAAGTTTATAGTGCAGATTTCGTAAGCATATAGTGCAAATTTTGAGAGCTTATAGTGCAGTTTTCTTTAGAGTTTCAAGTGCATATTTTAGTTAACATTTCAAGTGCAGAATTTAGTTAACATTCAAGTGCAGTTTCGTTAAGCTCATAGTGCAGTTTTGTTTAGCACAATATGCAGATTTCTGTTAGCTTAATATGCAGAATTTTATTTAGCACAGTATGCAGAATTTTGTTAGCAAAGTATGCAGAATTTTGATTAGCATAGTATACAGTTTTATTGAGCATTTCAGTACAGTTTTATTAAGTATTTAAATGTAATTCTGTTAAGCATTTCAGTGCAATGTTAATAAGCATTTTAGTGTAGTTTTGTATGAGACATTCTTTTATTAGAGGTATTAACAAGTATAAGAGAGATAAAGAAAAGAAAGAAAAAGGCCAAGGCCTTAAGTAGATCCCAAAGTCAAGACTTTAGGGATTTTGGCACACAAGGTGCTTGTTAAAATGCCAAGGCATTTAAAGAAGAAATAATTAAGATAATAAGATATTTTACTTTGAAGAGGCTAGTACCCGATTTCCAAGGTTGTCGTTAAACAAATCCAGGTGTCCAATTCCAAGGTCTTGGCCCTGGTAGACCAATGTCTGCTCTTTTAGGATTGGTGGCTCGCTACCCCAACCTATTAGGGAACGCGCATAAGATGGTACTACGCCTCGGCCCAAGAGAAGTTGATTATTATTTTGAAGTATTAAAGTATAAGTTTTAAACAAGTGAAATAAAAGAATAAGTTTTAAACAAGTGAAATAAAAGAATAAGTTTAGAACAAATGAAATAAGTTTCACTTTGTTTTAAAATCAACAAGTTTAGTTTTCTTTTATGCTAGCATGTTATTTAGATTAGCTTGCTTTTATTTGCTAGTAGGTGAGCATGAGCAGCTTTACATGTTTAGCATTTCAGTTTGTTATGATTCCTTTGCTATTAGATGAGCATGAGTAGTTTTCAGTAAGCATTCAGTTAGTTTATGTTATAGATATATGTACATGCATATCGAGATTGTGTGAGTTAGATAGCGCTTACTAAGAAATTTTGCTTATAGATTGTATTTCCTCTTACTGCAGATAAAGGAAAGGAAAAGCTATAGTCAAGGAAAGCGACAAGGAGGTGCGGATGAATGTGTGATGCCTGGACTATAGAAGCCTTGGGACTTAGTTTAAGAATTTGTTTAGATTAATTCTTTATTTAGGTTGATAAGAAAATTTTGGAGTAAGAAGTTGTATGTCATTATGTTTCCGCTATTCATTACTTGCATGATCTGATTTATTAAATTGCATGGATGGTGTTATTTTGCTTGTGTATATATGCTTATATTGTCACCGGTATAGGGGAGATACTGCCGGAAATTTTTCGGTAGGAACTTCTCTGGGGGCGTGACAAATTTAAGTGTTGCTAATATTAGCATAAGTAACACAAGTGAGTAGAGTTAATAGTTAAGTAACAGTCACCTTAGAGAGTAGTAAGGAAGGTGGGTCGTTACAATTAAGTACTTGAGAAGAACTCAAGACTATTTCTTGATCTTTGGAGGCAATGAAGAGCTTGCTGTAAAGGGTTACATCGATGCTAGCTTCCAAACTGATAAGGATGATTCCAGATCACAGTCAGGGTATATATTTTATTTAAATGGTGATGTTGGGTATTAGATATTCCGATGGTTCCATCTCATTCGAGAGATCATCGATAGATGAGATGTGAGGATATGCAGAGCATCGACCAATACTAACATTGTGGATCCTTTGACCACGGCTTTGGCACAGAGGAAGCATGATGGTCACATTAGGTTAATAGATATTAGATATTTCAATGATTGATACTAGTGACATAAGGAGATTGTTAGTGTAAGCCCAAAGAATCAATCATGAGATGATTGACAGGGCACTTATTGCATCATATTTTTATTTTATTAATAAAATATAAAGTTGGTTATTATGTTTATTTTAGTGCAGTACCGAATGAATAAGTATAATAATGTCCTTGGGTAGTAGGTTTTAGTTTATAGCATATCAATTGGTTAAATTGATAGTGGGAGCCTATATATATCTATAGACACTACTTTTAATTATTCCTAGTCAAGTATTAATATGCAAAGATAATATTAATGCGTTGAGACTAGCATGTAGGTCAATGGATGACTTAATCTCATAAGTCATGGATATGAGATATCAGATTGACATATGGGTATATATTAGAGAATATATACTGAATGACCCGCCATGAGAATATTTCATAGATCATTATATGAGTGTCATAAACATCTCATGTGACTATTGGTATGAATAGTCCTCAAACCTGAAGTCACTACAATTCCCTATATAAGGAGTTGTGTGCTTTGGTATCATCAAAGGTCACTTGTAATAGGGTGGACTATAAAGTCGATCACTGGATATACAATGAGTTATACTGAGGGATGTGAGTGTTGTAGATGAGATCTATCCCTTCTATATAACAGAAGAGATTACTGTGGGCCCCTTGATTAGTAGGACACAAGAATACATAGTCATGCTCAAATGAATCAATATGAGATATTGAGCTTCTTTGATTGAGTGTGTCTACTTAAAGATCAAAAAAATACAAAGATTGATAAGAGGATGACATGGTCTATGCCTTATTGATCAATATAGATATCAAGAATAGAAGGACCAAGTCATACAAGATAATAGACACGGAAAGATTAAGTCAGATCTTGACATTCCCATCACTTGGGTAGCAATGATGCCTTGCTAGATGCTACTCATTGTTTATATATCTAAAATAGTTTTAGATACATTGCCAATGTTACAAGAACCTATTAGATTACACACAAAGAATATGTTGGTTTGAAGATGGATATTTTAGTAGTTTGACTAAAATACTAAGGATCTTAAGAATAATAGTTTACTCTAAAGTGTTGATGTCATCTTTCTAATGATTTACATTAGTGCTAGTGGGATATTATTAGTATTAGCCCTAAGAATGTAACGACCCAATTTTCCCTATTCTGAGTTTCAAACGTCCATAAAAATGTTTGAAAATACTGTTAAAATATTCTAGAGATTTTTAGAGTATTTTTACGTAATTTTTGGAGGTCGTTTAGTATTTTTACAAAGCCAAAGAAGTTTAAGCAAAAAAAAGGTTGGAGAAGAGGTTCGAACCCGCGACCTCGGGTCGGACCAAACCAAGCCAAACCGGCTTGACCAGCTGGGATAAGGGATTGATGTTAATCTCAAATAGAGTTAAATAAGGTTATAGTATAGTTGAGTTATATCCGATTACTTATAAAAGGAAATAAGTTTTGGGATTTTAAAAAAAACCTAATCATTTTCTCTCCTCCTCCCTCGCGACGGCGTCTCCTCTCCTCGGGCGAAGACCGCAGCTCAAACCTAGGCGATTCCGGCGGCCGGCGAGCTCTCTCCTCCACGGATTCTTCACGAAGCCGAACTTCTCTCGGCAAGGAGAGCGTGCGGGCACAAGAAGAAGTCAAAAGTTTCAAGCTTTGGAACCCTAGACCTTCCTCTTCTCGGTTGTAAGTCCAAGCAATCAAGGGTAAGTACTACTCACCTGCGGTAGGAGTTGTTTCGGATTTCTTTATTTTTTTTCTTTGATTCTTCCTTGCTTCCGAGGTCTAGCATGAACCCTAGAATCTTAATGTTTCACTGCACGGCAAGTTTGACCTTTCCTTTTCATGAGCATAGCAAGTTAAGGTCAAGAAATAGTGTTCTTTGTTCTTTTTGAATACAAAGCATGTTGTAGAGATTTTTGGTCCTATTGGGCTCTCTGCCGTGAGTCATAAGGGAAGAATATGAATTATTAGGTGTAGTTTTGGATGCCCTAATTAATGTTCCGAGTATGAACAGATGTTAAGCTCAAGTTGGAGTTTTAATTCTTCCTTTGTTTCGGATTGTGATGTACAAAATTGTGGTTCTGTTGTGGGAAGTATAGTATTACCTTGGGTGTCATGAACTCATTGGGATTTATGATTTGCCATGGCAGTTTTCCATACTTGTGATTTTCTGTTACATCGTGATTCTTGACTTAGGAATCGATTTAGCATTGATCACCCATATATATATATATATATATGCTTGCTTCAATTGTTAACTTTTAGGGTAGAATTTCTGTGGTCATGTGTTCTTAGTTAGTTACGGCTTGGTTTTGGATTTTATTCCAACATTTTAGTTTTAAAATTGTTTAAGCACTGTAGGTTGGATTGATTTCAACACTGCGGTGTAGATCTGTTAAAGCATTGTTACGATACCAAGCTTGAAACCTTTCATGATTAGTAAACAAAAGCTTGATTAGTTAGTATGCAGACTTATTTTTCTTAGCATGCTCAGTTAGTTGCAATTCAACTCCCTACCTGATAGATATACTTTCAGTGTTCAGATTTGCTTTCCTTTGCTCTATCTTACAACATGTTTAGTAAGTCCAAGTTAGCATTCTATGCCATGTTTTTACAGCATGTTTAGAAGTATTAAAGTAGCATCCTTTGTCTATTTTACAGTATGCTTAAGAAGCCCTAAAGTAGTGTTCTTTGTCTATGTTTTATAACATGATTAGAATCCCTAAAGTAGCATTTATGCCATGTTTTTACAGCCTGATTGAAAGCACTAAGTAGCATTCTTTGCTCTATTTTACAGCATGATTAGTAAGCTTAAAGTTACTTTCTTTTGCTCTATTTTACAGCATGATTAGTAAGCTTAAAGTTGCTTTCTTTGCTCTATATTATAGCATGATTAGTAAGCTTAAAGTTGCTTTCTTTTGCTCTATTTTATAGCATGATTAGTAAGTTCAGATTTGCTTCTTTTCCTTTGTTTTACAGCATGTTTAGAAAGTTCAGATTTGCCTTTCTGTTGCTTTGTTTTATAACATGCTTAGAGAGAGTTTAGATTTGTTTCCCTTGTATTGTTTTTATATAGCATGCTTAGTTAATTGTAATCCTATACTTGTTAGAAATATATCTAAAGGATTCTAATAAGCTCTAATAAAGGATTATGAGAAGTATGAGTAAAGAAAAAGACCAAGGTCTAATTAAAAAGAGATAACAAGTAAATTAAAGTAAGAGGCTAGTACCCGACATCCAAGAGCTTGTCGTTAAACAAATCCAGGTGACCATTTCCGAGGTCTTGGCCCTGGTAGACCGAGGTCTGCTCTTTTAGGATTGGTGGCTCGCAACCCCAACCTATTAGGGAACGCGCATGAGTTGGTACTAGGCCTGGGCCCAAGAAAAGAAAACCCAAAGTAAAGAAAGAAAAGTAAGAAGGAAGAAAGAAAGAAAGAAGAAGAAAGTAAAGGATAGAAATTAAAAGATTAATTTCTAACACAAGGATACAAGAAATGAAATAAGTTCCAAGCTTAGAATAAATAAGAATGGTTAGTTTTCTTTGATTCTAAGTTTACATTGTTAGTTTCTTGTTATTCTGCTTGATACTGAGTATGATTTGTATCTAGTTCATTTTCTGTATACCATGAGCATATGCAGATAGTTTTAGTATTTCAGTTTCAGTACTTATGCATTTCATTTATGCATTTCGAGTTTTGTGAGATAGATTAGTACTTACTAAGCATTTTCGCTTATAGATCTTGTTTTCTTTCCTCCTACCGCAGATAAAGGAAAAGCTAAGATATGAAGGGAGACTACAGGATGGTGGTGGTGATGAAGGTGTGTGATGTTTGGACTGTGGAGAGATCCAGGATTAGCGGACAAACCTGTTAAGACCTTCTATTTAATTCTTTTAGATTGCCTTAAGTGTTATTTTGAGTTGAGATTGTATTTAAGTTATTCCGCACTTGTATGTAGTTCACTTGTATTATTCGTGGAGTGATGTAGTTGGTTGCTTACTAGAGTAGTTTCTTTCTTTTACTGTTGATTTATTACTGCGTGGTTATGAATAAAATGTGTTCCAGCCGCCTGTGGCTGCGTATATATTGTTTGTATTATGGATTTGGTCACCGGTACAGGGGAGACTCTGCCGAAATTTTTTCGGTAGGAATTCCTCTGAACTGTGATAAATCTAATTGACTCTAATAATAGCGTCAGTGACACTAGTAAGTAGAGTATAGATAGGTAATGGTCGCCCTTAGAGAGTAGTAGTAAGAAGGGTGGTCGTTACAAAGAAGCAATTATAAGATGATTAGGCTTATTGGTTAATGGATCCAATTCAAGTTAGACTCATTGGGTTGGATAGAGTCTAATCCGTGTTAGATTCATTGAGTTAGACTCAATTGAATTCATTCATTCATGGAAAGACAATGATGGTTAATTAGATTAATTATGCATTAAGGAAGATGAAAAGACAATGATGGTTAATTGGATTAATCATGCATCAAGGAAGATGAAAAGACAATGATGGCTAATTGAATTAATTATGCATTAATAAGAGGAAGACTAAAGGGCAAAAACCCTTGGTATTCATGGGATGAATATAAAAGGAATTTTGTCAATGTATTTTATAGATGAAACTTGTCATGTTCTTCTTCCTCTTCTCTTCTTGATCTTGGCCGAACCACACTTGCTTACCAGTACAAGAAGGTGGTTCTTCTCCGAAGCCATGGTCATACAACGGAGAGAACGTGTTTGTATGGATACCGTAGATGTGCGAACATTTGATCGCGCAGAGATCTATATCCAAAGAAAAGTTGCTGTCAGGATTGCGAAGGGCACACAACAAAGGTATAACTCTCATCACACTTAGTATATAGTTTTCCTTCACATGGACCTTCTAGAAAGGATCTAGTTTATTTTTTCCGCTGCACTTTTTACGTGTTTAGCGCACTAGATCCTTACAAATTTTCCTTTTAAGCACGATTCACATGTATCAAATGAATCTAATTCAAATGATTCTAAACTTCCAACTTTTTATAGTTTGAACATGCATTTCTTTCTGATATGGCCCAAATGACAATGCCATGAATATGAGGTTAACTGATCATCCCATCATCTACTATTCTTTAGTCCACTTATATCATTACATATATGTGAGGCACACCTGATATCCAATACCAAATTGTAACGCCCCTAGTTTTTTTTATTTAAATTTTCTTTCATAACAATTCATATAAATATAACTGTGGATGTTAGTTGCTCATACTTCCCTAGTGGGTTCTCAATTCAATGAACTTATATAGATGTTTCTTAAAACATAATTTAATGCGGAAACTAAATTGGAAGGCCTTTGGGTTGTACTGTCATTGTCCCGAGCTGACTCACTGTCACACCCCGGAGGAGTCCCTGTCCGAAGAAATTTCGACAGCATCTCCCCTGTACGGCGGACAATCTGAAACTTTCTACAATCACCATATAACTCAGCCACATGCGGCTGGAATAATAAAAATAATAAAACAATCACCACTCAGTTAATATCAATTTCAGCCTCTGGCTGACACAACCACGCAGTTTAATAGTAAACAAATAGAACAGTAATACGATGACTCGAAAACAACCCTACTCAACTACACTCGTAAAGCTCAAATCCGATTTTTCCTACTCCACTACACTCATAAAACACAAATCCGACAAACTCACCTCTTCTGCCGTCCAGGCAGGCATGGAGTAAAACATATCCAAATCATACCAAAATCCATCAACGATAAGAATTCATACAAGATCCATAAGTAAAACATTTCAAGACCAAGATAGTCTGATAGAGAAAACTAAAATAACAACTCGTGATCAGCAGAGGACTAGCACTACGTGCAATGGGGACTAGCGACTGGAACTACTCCGGACAGCCTCAACCTGAAAATATCAACGGAGGAGGGTGTGAGTCCAACATGTTGGTTGCTACTCGGAAAACTTATAGGTTCCACTGTACAAAAATTTTGTACAAAGGTCTGAACCTTTTCCTAGCTACCATGTGTTCTTTTAAATTAAATTTTGGATCGCCTACGGAACTTAACACGTTTGATCCAAAACTTAATCTATTTGTTCTTTTAGGTTTTGACTTGGATCTCCTGCGGAACTTAACACGTTCGACCCAAGTCTCCTTAAGTTATTAATTCCATTAAATATTAATTTCCATAAAAGGTTCCCAGTACTGACGTGGCGAGGCACATGGCCTTCTTGGATATGGGAGCAACCACCACCGACTAAACAAAACCTTTAATAGAAAGCTAATATTTAATTTCCTAAAATAACTTTAGGTTAACCAAAGAGAACAATCAAATCACAAGGAAAAGAAAAAACAAAAGAACACAACTTCGAAAAAACATATTCGAAATTCTAGAACGTAAGCCTCTTGTATTTGGTATTATTTCCATAAATAACTAGCATGATGCAGAAATAGAAATTACTAGTTATACCTTGTAGAAAAACCTCTTGATCTTCTACCGTATTCCTCTTCTAACCTCGGACGTTGTGTGGGCAACGATCTACCGAGATGAGAAACCACCAACCACCTTCTTCTCCTCCAAGCAAGGTTCGGCCACAAAGGAAGAACTTCACCAAAGAAGAAAATCAAAATACTAACCAAGCTCCAAGAGATGCTAACTTTCTCTCCTTCTTCTTCTTCTTCTCCAAGTAGTATCCGGCCACCACAAAAACTCCAAGAGAGATGAAGTATTCGGCCACCACAAGAGGAAGAGAGGGAGAGGGTAATGGCCGGCCACAATACCAAGGAAAAAGGGAGAGAAAACAATAGAGGTTGTGTCTCATGAAGGCACCCCTACCCCTTCTTTTATATTCCTTGGCATAGGCAAATTAGGAAATTTAATTACAATAAAATTTCCTTAATTTTTCTTGACATGAATTAATTGAGAAAAATAAAACAAAATTTCCCAATTAACTTGAGATGGCCGGCCACATCATTGGAAACAAAAGAGGACAAGTTTTAATCAACAATTAAAACTTCCTAATTTGTTTCCGGAAATTTAAAAAAAATAAAATTTCTCTTTAAAATCTCTTCATGGTTGATAAAAGAAAATTTCTATAATTTTAATTTTATCAACATGTAAATAATTTTTAAAGAAAAAATAAAACATATCTCCAATCTACAAATAAGGAAAGAGATCTAATCTCTTTCTTTAATCTTTTGTAGATCTTTTACAAGAGAGATATTTTAATTTTAATTCTCTTTAAAATATATCTTCCACATAATAATAAAAATTAAAATTAAATTTCTTTTTAATTTTATTTGGCCGGCCCTACTTGCTTGGGTTCAAGCTAGGGCCGGCCACCCAATATTATACCTAGGCCGGCCCTAGCTTGGTTCCCAAGCTAGCTTGGCCGGCCCCAATTTGGGTGGGTATAGAAGGTGGGTATAGGTGGGTATAGAACTCTATAAATAAGAGGCTACGATAGGGACCGAGAGGAGGAATTGGTTTTGGTCTCCCGATAAAATTAAGCATCCCGTGTTCGCCCCGAACACACAACTTAATTTTATCAATGATAATTCATTCCACTAGAGAACTATCATTGAACTACCGCACCAATCCCAAATTACATTTTTGGGCTCCTTCTTATTATGAGTGTGTTAGTCTCCCTGTGTTTAAGATATCGAATGTCCATTAATTAAGTGAGTTACTGACAACTCATTTAATTAATATCTAAGTCCAAGAGTAGTACCACTCAACCTTATCGTCATGTCGGACTAAGTCCACCTGCAGGGTTTAACATGACAATCCTTATGAGCTCCTCTTGGGGACATTATCAACCTAGTATCTCTAGGACACAGTTTCCTTCTATAATCAACAACACACACTATAAGTGATACCATTTCCCAACTTATCGGGTTTATTGATTCATCGAACTAAATCTCACCCATTGATAAATTAAAGAAATAAATATCAAATATATGTGCTTGTTATTATATTAGGATTAAGAGCACACACTTCCATAATAACTGAGGTCTTTGTTCCTTTATAAAGTCAGTATAAAAGGAACGACCTCAAATGGTCCTACTCAATACACTCTGAGTGTACTAGTGTAATTATATAGTCAAGATAAACTAATACCTAATTACACTACGACCTTCTAATGGTTTGTTCCTTTTCCATTTTGGTCGTGAGCTACTGTTTATAATTTATAAGGTACTGATAACATCATCTTCTGTATGTGACACCACATACTATGTTATCTACAATATAAATTAAATGAACAACTACAAACAAATGCAGACAATTAGACCAAATGTGATTCTTTATTCATAATAAATGTTTACAAAGCTTAGGCTTTAAGTATACATTCCAACAATAACAACTCGTGATAAGAATTCATACAAGATCCATAAGTAAAACATTTCAAGACCAAGATAGTCTGATAGAGAAAACTAAAATAACAACTCGTGATCAGCAGAGGACTAGCACTACGTGCAATGGGGACTAGCGACTGGAACTACTCCGGACAGCCTCAACCTGAAAATATCAACGGAGGAGGGTGTGAGTCCAACACTCAGCAGGTACAACTGATATGCATAATAAAGTAAATAACAGACAACACTAATCATGCGTACAGTCTCCTGAATACGAGAAGAATAAATGCAACTGAAATAAAAACAGGAGAAAACTGTACTAACCAGGACCAAGGCATAAAGATAACTGGGTCGTCAGACCGAGAGTGTCATAATCCTGTATGCATGTCAATCATATGCATCCATATAAATGCAGCAAGTAAATGCAGCAAACACAAGCAATAAATGCATCATGCGTATGATGCCAATGACATGGTCACCCCTGACGCCAGTCAGCCACCTCACACACAATGGTGAGTCCGAGTGGCTATACTCCTACCCCGAAATAATAAATGGGGGAGCGCAATGCTCTCATCTCCCGGTATACTATGACGGGGAGGAATCTCTGCCGGCTACCACGCTGAGTCACACTACCCATGAGCGGACCAACGGAGCCAAACAAAGTCCAACTGCCTGCCGGCTACAACGTTGCTACACTAAACCAACGGAGCCAAACAGAGCGGAACTGTCTGCCGGCTACCATGCTGAGTCACTAGACCAGCGGAGCCAAACAACAGAACTGCCACACACCTGTCTGATATACCACTAACCCATGAGTGGTGGTGTGTATAGATACATGTAACTGGCGATGTGCTCAACAATAATGGAGCAGACAATAGCACAGCATGCAATCATGCAAGATGAAGCATGACACTAAATGTGGCAATATCACGAATAGCATAGCATGCTCCATACATAAATATAAAATGTGTACCACAAGACAATGTATCAAATGGAAGGTACACAAACAGATAGGGTATCAAATAAACCCTAGGTCTTTAACATAATGTAACATATGGTTGGGTCACTACCAAAAGCATGTATGATCAGGTAAATAATAAGTAAACAAGCAAACATGTAACAGATCATGTAGTGACCAACCGAAACAAATGGATAACACAATCATTGCTATATGTTAAACACATTATTATGCATATCAAAAGACATAAGTCAAAGTACCCGCCTCCAAATCGAAAAGATCAATCCGGTCCAACTCGGACGTCGAGATGCTCATCTCGCGTCAAAACCCTGAGTCACCAATAAATAAATATTTTTTTTAGCTACACTCCTATAAATAGCTAAATAAAAATCTCTTACCCTAAATTAGGGCAAAACCCTAATCAACAATCACATAAACCTAACCCAGAATCCAACTCATAGCTAGGAATAAACTACACTGTTCGGATCAAGAACAGAATATCCAAAACCAACAATAACCGGATTCAAGAACAAAATCTACTCATCTTACCTCAACCTCTCAGTCGTTCTTGCTACTAAAATCAAAGAGAGTAGCTAGATGGAGTGGTTGCCGGAACCAGGAACAACCCACAACACCTAAATTTCTAACTCCACCAAGCATCACATGTAACACCCCGCCCCTCCTGCTAAGGGGACGAGGGTTACTTAGACATACATACCTACTTACTACAGCGGAAGTCTTACTTAGAGAATTTTAAAACTTTTCCTTACTTTAAAATCACCATGGACATAAAAAAACCACATAGCATACTTAACATGATTTTTGAGTCATAATACCCAAACACATACTTAATGTCATGGAGTCATAAAGTAATAACATAAACATGGCATATTTCTTATTAAACAAAAGCAGGTCTTTCCCTTTAGCCAAGCCACTACCACACACATCCTTCTAGCCCATCCTGCGCTCCCCTAGTTCATCCATTCCTTGCCTTTATCTGTGGTACAAGAAAGTAAGCTGTGAGCACTCATGGCTCAGTAAGTTCCTTTCCTACTCACAAAAACCGTATAGCATATCAAAATCACAAGTCAAAATGCATGGAGACAAATTTATCATATCAAGCAGCATATCATGGCATATCGTAACATAATCATCATAAAGTATCATGGCATATTCTAACATGAACATCAAATGTATCCTGACATAGCATAACATCATCATAAATATTATGGCATAATCATAAAGTATATGCAAGGTGAATTCCTAAACATGTATCATGAAACATATGCAACATGTCTTTTGAAAAACTTATAATATACATACTTAAACATAATCTCAACATGATTAGGGCCCCGGCTTGTACCACATACATAAATGCACGCGCCCTATGTAGGTCCAAGGTAGCAAGTCTTGAACCCTACAAGACATACATACTAGGCCCGTTTCTTAGTCAATCGACCTAGGGGCACTTAGGAGCCCATCCCTAACGAGGCCCGTTTCTTAGTCCATCGACCCCGGGGCGCTTATGGAGCCCACCCTTGGTACAAGCCATACATAAAGTAAAGTAGCATGTCATACATATCATAGTTCTTATCATTTCATGCATATCATATTTCTTAACATATCATAAAACATGCATATTTGGGCACACAGCACATGCATGGATCATAAGCATACATAATGAACATGTCATTTATCATATCATAAAGCATGTATATTTGGGCACACAGCACATGCATGGATCATAAGCATACATAATGAACATGTCATTTACCATATCATAAAGCATGCATAATTGGGCACATAGCACATGCATGGATCATAAGCATACATAATGAACATATCACCTATCATAGAAAGTCATAATCATACATGAAATTATTAAATAACATCTCTTAATTCATAACATAGCATGTGAGGCACATCTAGGTCACTAAACCTATTATGGCCGAAAGTTCAAGAGTAGGGACATGAACTCTAGACAACATACAAACATAATAATCTCATGATAACTTCACATCCTATCATAAGAAAGATCATAAGCATGTTAACCTAAATTTTAAGCCGTCCTAGGTTTCTAATTCTTTCATGGTCGAAACCTTCATGAAGAGCAAACAAGTTCTAAGCAACATGCAAACATGTAAACCCTAAACTCATATCATATCATATTTCATAAGGAATAACTTGAGCATGTTTAGTTTGGGTTCTAAGTTCCCTAAGCTTCTAACCTTATCATGGCCGAACCCTAGCAAGCCTCATTCTAGGTTACAAGTAGCATGAAAGTGTTGAACTTTAAGCCAATATCCTACACATTTCTTGAGGAACATCATAAGCACATTTGGTTCAAGTTCCAAACTTCCTAATCCCATTAATTTAAGGTGGCCGAAACATGTTCAGCATGGAAACTAGGTTTCTAGTGGCATAAGAGCATGGAAACCACAAACACATTTCATTGCATTTATTACAAGAAACATCATGAGCATATCTAAGTTGGGTTCTAAGTTTCCCTAGGCCTTTAGACCAATAGTGGCCGAAACATGTGAGGCATAGATTTGTTTTTTCATGTGGCCTAAAAGCATGGAAACCCTACACAATTTTCATGTCATCATTACAAGAAACAACATGAGTAAACTTAGTTTAAAATCTAAGCATCCTAGCCTTAAAACTTTGTGTGGCCGAAAGTCATATGTAACCAAATTTCTATGTAACAAGCAAACATAAGAACATCAAACTAGTTTCATATCATTTCATCAAGAAGGTCATAAGCATCTTAGACTTGTTTTAAACTTTCCTAGGCCTCAAATCTCAACATGGCCGAATCTTCATAAGCATGAAATAGAGTTCAAACCAACATACAATCATGGGCATAACATTTTAGCTTCATATCTTGTCTTAGGAAAAATCATAGCATGCTTAGTTTTAGGTTTAAAGCTCTCCTAGGCCTTTAGTTCTTCCATGGCCGAATATTCATGAGCATGAAAATGGAGTTTCAATCAACATACAAGTAAGAGAAAAAAAGTTAACAACACCATTATCATAGGGTACATAACACAAGAACAAGGGAGCATGTTTAGTTTGAGTCTTAATCTTACCTAGTCCTCTTGTTCATGCTTGGCCGAGAGTCTAAGGTTCATGGATCTAAGTTCTTATTAATCATTCTAGCATGGAAACATTAGATTAACCTCCTACATAAGATACATGTCACAAGAAATATAATAAGCATATCTAGTTTAAAATTTCTTAGACTCTTCCTTTTGTCTTGGCCGAAATTTCCATGAAGCAACCCTAGGTTTTTAAGCAATCTATCTTCATGAAAACCATATGAGCTATTGTACCACAGGTGAGGGGAAGCTTACCTAGTGTTCACTTGTTGATCCTTAAGGAAATGGTACCCTTGGTGAAGAGGAAGAAGAGAGCTTCTTCTTCTAGCACTCCTTTTGATTTCTCTTGCTTGGAAGGGTTCACCTTGAAGGCTCTTTCTTGAAATTTAGTTTTCTCTTAGAGAGAAAACCTAAACTTGGCTTTTGGAGATGAGGGAGGAGAGCTCTAGTTTCGGCAATGGTGAGGAAGAAGGAAGAAAATGAAATCCTTTCCTCTCTTTCCTTTTTATGCTAAGTAGGTGGAAGAAACAAAGATGAACTTTGCTTCCCTTTCTCTTTAATTCATTTATATCCTTTCCTAATGAGAATATGTCCCCATTCATCTCCCTTAATTCTTCTCATCCTCACTCTCTTAATTCCCACAAAAAATAGAGAGAAAAGAGAAAAAAAAAAAGAAAAGACAACTTGTCTTTTGCTTATTCCTTTTCTTAACCAAGAGGTAAACAAGAGGAAGAAAACTACTTGATTTTCTCTTGTTCCCTTACTTAATTATATCCTCACTTTTAACTACAATTCCCATCATTTTCCATTCATATGTTATTCATTATCCTAGTGGCTACCATACAATTTTATTTCTATCCTTTGTGAGAGGTCCAAGGTTCAAACCTTCACCTCTCTTTTTATTTCTCTTATTTCTTTTTCTTTTGATTCTTCTTACTTTTATGCTCTAAAGCAAATAACACCCATATACTTATCTTATAATTTCGTGGGTGTTACATCACAACCCACTGGAATCAATCAAATCAAGGAAAGAATCAAATAAGAAGATGACTGGAAATCAAACAGATCTTCTACCTCCAAGATCACTGCTAGACGACTTCGTGCTCACGCCGTCAGCCAGGGAAGATGATCGGATAATAACCGAAAAATCGGCAGAAGCAGAGGTGAGGCGGCACAGTGAAGCTAGCTAGGGAACAGCATAGAGGAACAACACGGTGACCGACACTAGGGCTGAGGAGTGCAAAGCAGTGGCCGCCGGAGAGAGAGAGGACCGTGACCGTCGGCTTCAAGCTAGGGCACAGCGGCGACAAAGCTGTGGTGACGAAAGCGACTCTAAGGCTCGGATGCCGGCGGATCGAGGGTTGACGCCGCGTCGGCCAGATGAGAGGAATCGGGGCTCTCGTCGCCGGCGGCAGAGGGGTGAGGGTGTGCGCGCAAGGTTGGGCGGCCTGGTTTCGGGCGGAGAGGAGTCGGGAGGAAATGTGAGGGCTCAGGAAGAAGAATTGGGGTTTGGCGTAGGGCAGAGGAGAAGAAGAAGAAGTTGAAGGAAGGAAGAAAACTGGCATGACCGGCAGTTAGGGTTTTCGGAGGAGGGCATCGGGCGCGCAAGAGCTTCGGAAGGGGAAGAGGGAAACGACGACAAAGAGAAACCGGAGGAAAAAAAACAAATAAAGAAAAGAAATAAAAGAAAAAGCAAACTTTTCCTCGCTTATATGGGTAGCCTAAACAGGCTTTTCCGGGCCCCGTTTTTTTATCCCCGTCAACTCGTCCGTACGAGCTCCGAAAAATTCCCGAAAAATTTCCAAAAATTCTGAAAAATTCCCCTTCTTATTTCCTCTATTTTCCGGTATTTTACATTCTCCCCCACTAATAAAAATTTGGTCCCCAAATTTCGTTATCTACCATGAGCAAGTACTAACAATAGATAAAGAGTATCATTGCTGAACGGTAAATTAAATCATACCTCAAGTGAAAATGATGGAGATATCGAGCTCGGATAATATCCTCGAACTCTCAAGTAACCTCCTCGTCTGAATGATGCTACCATCCGACTTTAACCAGCCGGATAATCTTGTTCCGCAACTTACACTCTTTCTGGTCCAAAATCCGTATCGGAATCTCCTCATAGGTGACGTCAGGCTGAACTGGAACTGAGACATCTGTCAGCACATGCGTCGGGTCAAGTAAGTATCTCCTCAGCATAGATACGTGGAATGGACACCTGCCAGGGACGGTGGTAGTGCTAACCAGTAAGCTACCGCTCCGATCCTCTCCAAGATCTCGAAAGGGCCAATGTACCGCGGAGCTAGATTACCTCTGAGGCCAAATCTCTTTACTCCTTTTGTGGGTGAAACTCGCACAAATACATGGTCGCCAACAGAGAACTCTAGTGGTCTGCGTCTCCGATCAGCATAACTCTTCTGACGGTCCTGCGCCTCTGACATCCTTCGTCTGATAGTATGGACCAACTCTGCATCCTGCTGAGCTCTATGAGGTCCCAACATCTGGGCCTCTCCAACCTCATCCCAGAGGGTGGGTGTCCGACACGGCCTACCATATAACGCCTCAAACGGTGCCATCTGGATAGCCGAATGAAAGCTGTTGTTGTAAGCAAACTCTACCAACGGCAGATGGTCCTCCCAACTGCCTCCGAAATCCATAACACATGACCTCAGCAGGTCCTCTAATGTCTGAATGGTCCGCTCTGACTATCCATCTGTCTGTGGATGGAAAGCTGTACAGAAACGGAGCTGTGTGCCCAAGGCCTGCTGCAAACTCTGCCAGAAACGTGACGTAAACTGTGGATCTCTATCTGAAATGATACTCAACGGAACACCATGTAATCTGATGATCTCTCGGCAATACAGATCTGCTAATCGGTCCAGGGAATCAGTCCTCCGGATCGCTAAGAAGTGCGCGGATTTGGTTAATCGATCAACGATTACCCAAATCGCGTCATGACCTCGTCGTGTCCTAGGCAAACCCACCACAAAGTCCATGGTAATGTGATCCCACTTCCACTAAGGAATAGGAATCCGCTGAAGTAACCCGGCAGGTCTCTGATGCTCAGCCTTCACCTGCTGACAGACAAGACATCTAGCTACAAATTTCACGATGTCTTTCTTCATACCGTTCCACCAGTAGGAATGCCTCAAATCTTGATACATGCGGGTCCCGCCTGGATGGATCGTAAATCGAGAGCGATGAACCTCCGGAAGTAGCTTCTGTAAGACCGGATGAGACTGAGGTACGCACAATCTGCCTCGAAAGTATATAATACCCTCCTCGTCTCGTGTAAACTCGGTCTGCTGCCCAGAAGCTATCTGACTGCTAATGAACTGCAAATGCTGATCACCAGCGTGGGCCTCTCGGATCCTCGTCCTGATCGACGACTGAGCAACCATGGTAACAAGAATACCCTGCTCTTCAAGGTCTAACTCGGAGAAACCCTGAACCAAGTCTGTAACCACAACTCAGTGGCAAGCTAAAGTCCCTCCGGACTTCCTGCTAAGCGCATCGGCAACCACATTAGCTCTCCCTGGGTGATAGCTAATGGTACAATCATAATCCTTCAGGAACTCTATCCATCTCCTCTGTCGGAGATTAAGTTCCTTCTAAGTAAACAGATATTTGAGACTCTTATGGTCAGTAAGAATCTCAAATGTAACGCCATATAAATAATGTCGCCAAATCTTCATGGCAAAAATAATGGTGACTTGCTCCAGATCATGTACAGGATAGTTCTTCTCATGCTCCTTCAACCGACGAGAAGCATAGGAGACTACCATATCATGCTGCATCAAAACAACGCTCAAACCCTGAATAGATGCGTCGGTGTAGAGGACATATCCGTCCTCTCCAGAAGGTAAAACCAAAATCGGAGCCGACACTAGTCTTCGCTTCAGCTCCTAGAAGCTGGTCTTGCCATCCTCAGTCCAAGTGAACTTCACGCCTTTCCTGGTCAGGCGTGTATGTAGCATAGCAATCCGTGAGAAACCCTCATCGTATCTCCGAAAATATCGAGCCAAACAAAGGAAGTTGCGAGACTCTTTCATAGACTCCGTCTACTTCCAACGGTAACAACCTCAATCTCCTGTGGAACCACGGAATACTCCTACTGGTGATCGTGTGTCTCAAACATATCATAGAAGACAACCAAAATACGCACTACTAATCTTCACATCTAGACGTTTCCATTGAAACATCTCTAGAACTATGCAAAGATGATGTGCGTGACTTACCATGGATCCGAAATAGATCACAACATCGTCAACAAAGACAATGGAAACCGATCCAAACATCCTGGGAATACCAAAATCATCAAGTCTCTGAAAACATCTAAGGCTTCCCAAACCCTAATGGTAAAATCATGACACATAATGTCCGTATCACAGACATTTCTAACCATAAGATCCCTGACAATAAGTCTGAAATATAATCACCAACAATACAAACCACCAAAGAATAGATCCACCAGTGTGAGAGCAACGCTCCATCACAAGAAATACCACATATGTGGGAGCAACGCTCTACCACAAACCAACAATAATATGTGGGAGCTCCGCTCCACCACAAACGATCCATAAGTGTCCAAGGCACCTAACTATCCAACTAGAGGCTGCACGAGATCACTCAACCACATATCACAAAGGTATAACAATCCAGCAATCAAATCAAACTCATCGTCAAATCTATCAACATCGTAGTGAGTCACCCACTAATAAGAATATGGGTTGACAGGGTAATCCAACAAATGGCATAATGCAGACACTCCACATCCTGCATTCAACATAAGTAGAATCATCATGCTGCTACCAACAATACACCTGGCACACTTGCTCACACAACATATGTATGATCGACATAATCCTCCAATTTGTACACACCACACATACTCGCAACATAGGTATAATTCATCAATACACCTCAACAACACTCACATGACATATATACACCTGTGCCAAGAGTATAATCAACGTAATACTTCCAACAAATCATAATCGACACGAGTATACTCTCAGAACAATCATATAATAAACAAAATACCTCAAATATTACACCGAACATATCTGCACATATCACAACTCAGATTAAATCGATAAGATACATCCAATAAAACACTCAAACATATGTGCACATTCCACAACATAGATTTAATCGACGAAATACCTCCAATAAACAATCAGACATATATGCCTAACCACTCGGTATAATCTACTATAAACCCACAATAATCATAACTGGACAAGTATACACCCACTATGTGCAATTTAAACCGTCTATCAAGAACTCCTACAACACATAATAATCATATGTATAAATGTGTACGACCCAAAAGAAAAAAGTCAGAATTCAAGATCATCAAGACACTCTCATTTTTATCCTCAAAAATATCAGCCCACATAATATCAGATGAATAAATCTCTACTCCCCATGAGAGCAAGGTAGCATTCAAAACATCAAATCATTATTTATCCACATAGTCCAATATCAGAGGAAGCAAATATCAATTTTATCATCCTGTTAACTAACCACAACTAACCAGATTTATTAAAATCTCATAGGCACACTCAACCGTAAACTCTCTAGCACCCGATTTATAATCTGATCACCAACTATAATCATCAAACCTGTGAATATCATACATGACACTCACTATGTCACCATCAACGACAACCTAAATAATAGATCATCAAAATAGTTATCCACTAATAGATCATCAAAACAAATATCTAGTAATAGATCATCAGACAACCACATAACATTTACTCTCATAAATCATTAGAAATCAACATATTATAATATCTGATCTCACATTATCCCTCAACCTCAAACCATTCTCAACAATGATCAAACATGATTACTCCCCAATGGCTAATTTTCATCGTATCGGGTACCCTAATATCCAAAAGATATGAGTATAAAAACTCTACTGGCTAAGTCAACAGGAATATGTAGGTATCATCCATTACCCAGCTAACAATAGCAGAGGTTGGTATGTGCCTCCATCTCCTACTAGTAGTAACATAAGCTAAAACTACTTATGGTATGATATGAAAAATCTCCAGAGACTATAATCCTTGATTTCTATTAAGGTCAACCATGCTCAATGGCTAACCCATCACATGTAATATGTGTTACAACAACCAGACAGGTACTAAATAAAGAATGCTAATACATGTCATAAACTATAAAATTACACATCATACCTATATACCGTCTGGAGATGTTCCATCACTGTCCAGTCCCCAACTTCTGACCTCAAAATTCCGAACATGAAAATCGTCGGAAATCCGAAACATAAACATAATGGAATTCCGTGCTAATCCACAATCAACACCCAGTTTGTCATGCAAACTTGGGTTAACCCAAAAATCCAGAACACCAAAAGCAGGTAACATAACCCGCTCTGATACCAATAAATTGGTATCAGTTAAATCTCAAAAATCTATAACACGAAAAACAACAAGTATCACCAAACTTTGGCATTCTGATGCCATATAAATTGGTATCAGGTTATCCCAAATATCCCAAAATATGAAAACAAAGATCGTAAAACTTAAGCTCTGATACCAAATAAATTGTTACACCCCGGAGGAGTCCCTGTCCGAAGAAATTTCGGCAGCATCTCCCCTGTACGGCGGACAATCTGAAACTTTCTACAATCACCATATACCTCAGCCACATGCGGCTGGAATAATAAAACAATCACCACGCAGTTAATATCAATTTCAGCCTCTGGCTGACACAACCACGCAGTTTAATAGTAAACAAATAGAACAGTAATACGATGACTCGAAAACAACCCTACTCAACTACACTCGTTAAGCTCAAATCCAATTTTTCCTACTCCACTACACTCATAAAACACAAATCCGACAAATTCACCTCTTCTGCATCCAGGCAGGCATGGAGTAAAACATATCCAAATCATACCAAAATCCATCGACGATAAGAATTCATACAAAATCCATAAGTAAAACATTTCAAGACCAAGATAGTCTGATAAAGAAAACTAAAATAACAACTCATGATCAGCAGAGGACTAGCACTACGTGCAATGGGGACTAGCGACTGGAATTGCTCAAGACAGCCTCAACCTGAAAATATCAACGGAGGAGGGTGTGAGTCTAACACTCAGCAAGTACAACTGATATGCATAATAAAGTAAATAACAGACAACATTAATCATGTGTACAGTCTCCTGAATACGAGAAGAATAAATGCAACTGAAACAAAAACAGGAGAAACTGTACTTACCAGGACCAAGGTATAAAGATAACTGGGTCATCAGACCGAGAGTGTTATAATCCTGTATGCATGTCAATCATATGCATCCATATCAATGCAGCAAGTAAATGCAGCAAACACAAGCAATAAATGCATCATGCATATGATGCAAATGACATGGTCACCCCTGACGCCAGTCAGCCATCTCACACATAATGGTGAGTCCGAGTGGGTAGAGCTGTGACAACCCTGCACTCTAACATCACTGCCCCTGATGAGTATACACATACTCCTACCCCGAAATAATAAATGGGGGAGCGCAATGCTCTCATCTCCCGGTACACTATGACGGGGAGGAATCTCTGTCGGTTACCACGCTGAGTCACACTACCCATGAGCGGACCAATGGAGCCAAACAAAGTCCAACTTCCTGCCGGCTACAATGCTGCTACACTAAACCAACGGAGCCAAACAGAGCGGAACTGTCTGCCGGCTACCACGCTGAGTCACCAGACCAACGGAGCCAAACAGCAGAACTGCCACACACCTGTCTGATATACCACTAACCCATGAGTGGTGGTGTGTATAGATACATGTAACTGGCGATGTGCTCAACAATAATGGAGCAGACAATCGCACAGCATGCAATCATGCAAGATGAAGCATGACACTAAACATGGCAATATCACGAATAGCATAGCATGCTCCATACATAAATATAAAATGTGTACCACAAGACAATGTATCAAATGGAAGGTACACAAACAGATAGGGTATCAAATAAACCCTACGTCCTGAACATAATGTAACATATGGTTGGGTCACTACCTAAAGCATGTATGATCAGGTAAATAATAACATGCAGTGCATAATAAGTAAACAAGCAAACATGTAACAGATCATGTAGTGACCAACCGAAACAAATGGATAACACAATCATTGCTATATGTTAAACACATTATTATCCATATCAAAAGACATAAGTCAAAGCACCCGCCTCCAAATCGAAAAGATCAATCCGGTCCAACTCGGACGTCGAGATGCTCATCTCGCGTCAAAACCCTGAGTCACCAATTAATAAATATTTTTTTTAGCTACACTCCTATAAATAGCTAAATAAAAATCTCTTGCCCTAAATTAGGGCAAAACCCTAATCAACAATCACATAAACCTAACCCAGAATCCAACTCATAGCTAGGAATAAACTACACTGTTTGGATCAAGAACAGAATATCCAAAACCAATAATAACCGGATTCAAGAACAAAATCTACTCATCTTACCTCAACCTCTCAGTCGTTCTTGCTACTGAAATCAAAGAGAGTAGCTAGATGGAGTGGCTGCCGGAACCAGGAACATCCCACAACACCTAAATTTCTAACTCCACTGAGCATCACAACCCACTGGAATCAATCAAATCAAGGAAAGAATCAAATAAGAAGATGACTGGAAATCAAACAGATCTGAAGTAGAGGTGAGGTGGCACAGTGAAGCTAGCTAGGGCACAACACAGAGGAACAACACGGTGACCGACACTAGGGCTGAGGAGTGCAAAGCAGTGGCTGCCGGAGAGAGAGGACCGTGACCGTCGGCTTCAAGCTAGGGCACAGCGGCGACAAAGCTATGGCGACGACAGCGACTCTAGGGCTCGGATGCCGGCGGATCGAGGGTCGACGCCGCGTCGTCCAGATGAGAGGAATCGGGGCTCTCGTCGCCGGCGGCAGAGGGGTGAGGGCGTGCGCGCGAGGTCGGGCGGCTTGGTTTCGGGCGGAGAGGAGTCGAGAGGCAATGTGAGGGCTCGGGAAGAAGAATTGGGTTTGGCGTAGGGCAGAGGAGAAGAAGAAGAAGTGGAAGGAAGGAAGAAAACTACCGTGGTCGGCGGTTAGGGTTTTCGGAGGAGGGCGTCGGGCGCGCAAGAGCTTCGGCAGGGGAAGAGGGAAACGACGACAAAGAGAAACCAGAGGAAAAAAAATAAAGAAAAGAAATAAAAGAAAAAAGCAAACTTTTCATCGCTTAAATGGGTAGCCTAAACAGGCTTTTCCAGGCCCCGTTTTTTTTATCCCCGTCAACTCGTCCGTACGAGCTCCGAAAAATTTCCAAAATTTTTGAAAAATTCCCCTTGTTATTTCCTCTATTTTCCGGTATTTTACACTCACTAGGCAATGCCTCCTATCTCATTTGTCCCATTGTATGAAAAAAGTTAAAATCTATGAGTCAAGAGACTCAACATATTCAAAACCGTGTTATGCAATAATTAGCACTTATAATCTAGTGTACTAAGAGAATCCACATTTTAGGCAACTTGGGACCTTCCTACTAACATACATAGGCATTGACATAAGCATGAGAGCATAAACATCAGAATGGTAAATGAACTAGTCATAATGATAAACTTGATCATGAGCATGTACATAAGCATAACCACGTGGGGTAGGCGAGCTCCCAGGCTAAGGACACCGGTCACACTCAACCAGATAGAATTTGATGAGCTCCCGGGCTAGGACACCCATCACACTCAACCATGTTGATTTTGATGAGCTTTCGAGCTATGGACATCGATCACACTCAACCACGTAGATTTTGGTGAACTCCTGGGCTATAGACTCCGGTCACACTCAACCACGTATAATGAACTCCTGGGCAATTAAATGACTTTAAATTAGGATTTAATTCTCTTAAATGTTATCCATACAGTAACCATGATTTCTCTAATTTTAAGGGTCATTATACATATCAAAAGAATGAAGAAACTACATGAATGTTAAAATAACAAACAATATTCCGATTTCATGAAGTATGAAGGAACCTAACATTTTCACCAGAAATTAAATGACTTTAAATTCAGATTTAATTCACCTAAATGTTCTCCATATAGTAACCATGAGTTCTCTAATTTTTACATATTGTAAAAAGGATTTTAAACGTCTAGAAGACAAAGAACATGCTCAAACTTGCAAAGTAGAAGCTAAGCATGATGCCAACCTTTAAAACTAGGTGAGGAAACTACTCCCTTCAAGAAATCTGAAACCTACTATTCATACAATCCATTTGAAACATAGAAAAGAAACATAGACTAGGGAATCATTCACACACAAAAACAGCCAAGAACATCAACCATGTTACCCGAAACTCACAAACTATAGAAACCAACTAAAACATTAACAAGGTAGGAAACATGCCTTCAAATCTTTAGCTTCTAACTTTCTCTTCTTGTCTTCCCTTGGAGATCTAGAACTAGTGGAACTTGGTGAGGGTGAGGGGCTTAGGGCCGACGAAAATCCAAAAGCAAGGTGGAGTTTTATGTGAGAGTTTTATATAAGGTGGTAGTTCTTGGATTTTGTCTCCTCTTTTTCTTTTTTTTTTACACTAAGTTTTATCCATTTATAAATGCTAAGCCCTATAATTTTTATATACCAAGTCATTAATTTGATATTGAATCAAATATCCTATATATATCATTATATATAATTCACATATTAAAATGTTATAGTTAGTTTTTTTTATCTAGAAGTTGCATTAATCTCATAATTTTCTTATTTTCATTATTCATGCTATATACTTGATATCTACTATATTATTTATATGGATCAAATTTCATATATATATATATATATATACACACACACACGTTAGGTATATATGTTGATATATTAATTCTTATATTTTATTTCTACATTGATTAGATGAATAGCCCATATAAAAATTTATACACTAAGTCTTTATAACTTTTATTATACTAAGTCATAAAAATTTATTTTCATATGTTATATAAATTTTATCTATATACTAAATCTTATAACTTTATATAAAAATTTATTAACATGAGTTATATAAATTTTTATATATTTACTAAGTCATGCATATAAAAATTTATTCGCATGGGTTATATAAATTTTTATATATTTACTAAGTCATATAAATTTTATATAAAAATTTATATACATGGACTATATAAATTTTTATATACACATTTAGTTTTTAATTAAATTTTATACATATTTATATTTTTCCTTATACACATTATCCTTTCCCTAATTAATTTGTACAACATGAATATGACATTTGGATTATATATAATTATCTTAATTATATATATAAATATAAATTTAATAATTATTTAGTAAGTTATTAAAAATTTATATCATGAGTCATATAAATTTTTTATACACATTTATGGAATTATATCATATATCAATTATCTTTTCTTTTATGATCACCAAATATATTATAAATATTATTGCTAATAATATTTGTCACTAATTAATTATATTAATTGAATATGGTGTACTATTATTTCAAAATATTAATCAAGTAAATAATATAATAATTTTAGTTAATATTCACATTATAAAATGTGATTATTGATTTTGGCCACTACACAAATGTTTGAAGAAATAATATTAAATATCGAATATATCTGAAGGAGATAGGGCTGTTGGTTGCTACTCGGAATATCGTACTGGTTCCCCTGTACAAAAATTTTATACAAGTCCCGAACCTTTTCTAACAACCTATTGTGTTCTTTAGAAATTAAATTTAGAATCGTAAACAGAACTTAACATTATTGATTCCAAATTCAACTTATCTGTTCTTAGAAGTTTAGACTTGGATTGCAAACGATACTTAATATTATTAATCCAAATTCACCCATGTTACAAATTTGATTAAATATTTATTTCAGAGATTGACTTCCAGGTTAAACATGGTGAGGCACTAGGCCTTCTTGGGTTTGGGATCATCCACCACTTCATAGACAAAGCCTTTCAACGAAATTCAATATTTAATCTCCTTATAGTAACCCTAGGTTTAACCAATAAGAATAATCGAATCACAAGATCGAAAAAAACAAAAGAAACACAAGATCAAATCATAAATCTGAAACCTAGAATCATTAGCCTCTTGTGTTTGGTATTTCAAAATCCATACAAAGAAAACTAGTATGATGCGGAATAAGACAACTAGTTATACCTTTCTTTGTAGATAAATACCTCTTGATCTTCTGTTGTATTCCTCACCTCATCTTGGACGTCGTGTGAGCGACGATCTACCAAGATAAATTCCACCGGGACCACTTCTTCTTCTCCAAGACTCTTAAGCCATCAAGGGGTGCCAAAATAGGAAATTTCCTTCCTCTTCTTCTCCTCCAAGCAACCGGCCACCAAGTGCATCTCCTCTTCTTCTTCTTCCTATCTAAGCAACCAGCCACAAGGACTAAGGAGACCTTGATGCTGCCGGCCCTAAGGAAGCAAAATAGGAGACAAGAGGTAATGGTGCCGCCGGCCATAAAAGAAGAAAACAAAGAGAAGGAAGAGATGCAATGGTCGGCCATCAAGGAAGAAAGAAGCATGAAGGAGCTAGCCACACCAAGGAAGAGAGGAAAAAGAATAAGGGTTATCTCATGAGGCACCCTTTCCCTCTCTTTTATAATCCTTGGTCTTGGCAAAAAAGGAAATTTTAATAACAATTAAAATCTCTCTCTTTTAATGTTCCTATTGTACATGACAATAAAGGAAAGTTTTAAAATTAATCTCTCTCTTTTAAAACATGTAGACAACTACAAAAAAAGGAAAGATTAATTAAAACTTCTCTTTTTAAAATATGGTTACAAAAAAGGAAAGTTTTATCAAAAATTAAAATCTCTCTTTTAAACATTATAGATAACTAAAAATAAGGAAAGATTTTAACAAAATTAAAATCTCTGTTTAATCTTTTGTAGATAGCTATAAAAGGAAATATTTTAAAATTTTAAAACTCTCTTTTAAAACCATGAGGATGACTATAAAAGAAAAATTAAAATCTTTCTTTTAACCATTGTAGATAACTACAAAAAAGGAAATATTTTAACAAAATAAAATCTCTCTTTTAACCATTGTAGATAACTACAAAAAGGAAAGATTTTAACAAAATAAAATCTCTCTTTTAACCATTGTAGATAGCTACAAAAAAGGAAAGATTTTAACAAAATAAAATCTCTATTTTAACCCTTGTAGATAACTACAAATAAGGAAAGATTTTAACAAAATTTTATTTTAAACAAAACTTCTTTTCCTTTTATTCTCCATGTGGTCGGCCCTTAGCTTGGGCACCAAGCTATGGCTGACCACCTCTTGGCTTCCAAGCTCATGCTTGGTCGGCCCCTTGCACCAAGCAAGGATGTGGCCGACCCATTACTTGGGTAAGAAGTGAACTTTGTGGATATTAGGTTTTATAGAGGTTACAACAGGGACCGAGAGGAGAAATTGGTTTTGATCTCCCAGTGAGCTTGAGCTTCCTGTGTTCGCCCAGAACACCCAACTCAAGTTCATCAATAATAACTCATACTACTAAAGAGTTATTATTGAACTACCGCACCAATCTCAAATTACATTATGAGCTCCTTCTTATTACGAGTGCATTAATCTCCCTGTGTTTAAGATATAGAATGTCCACTAATTAAATGAGTTACTGACAACTCACTTAATTAATATCTAACTCCAAGAGTAGTGCTACTCAACTTCATTATCATGCCGGACTAGGTCCACCTACAGGGTTTGCATGACAATCCTTATGAGCTCCTCAAGGGGACATCATCAACCTATATTACTAGGACACAATTTCATTCTATAATCAACAACACACCATATAAATAATATCATTTCCCAACTTATCGAGCCTTTTGATTTAACGAACTAAATCACACCCTTTGATAAATCAAAGAAATAAATATTAAATATATGTGCTTGTTATTATATCATGATTAAGAGCATGCACTTCCATAATAATAGAGGTATTGTTCTTTTATATAGTCAGTATAAAAAGAGACTACCTCAAATGGTCCTGCTCAATACACTCATAGTGTACTAGTGTAATTTATTAGTCAAGATAAACTAATACCTAATTACACTTCAATCACTCCAATGGTTTGTCTTATTCCATCTTGGTTGTGAACAACTATTTATAATTTATAAAAAACTAATAACATGAACTTCTATGTGTCTCCTCAACCTATGTTATCTTTAATATAAATTAAATGGACAACTACACTTTGCATAAATGTAGACATTTGACCAATGTGATTCTTAAATGTTTATACAAAAAACTAGACTTTTAGTATACACTCTAACAAGGGCATCTGATGTTGACTTCTTCTTCAAGGACTCAAGATAAATTTTATAGTTTCTTCGCCAGTGTCTCATCTTACCATAATAGTGGTATGGACCCTTTGAAGCCGGTTCTATTGTCTTGACCTTCTTCTTCCCTTTGGCTTGATGCTTTGACTTGTCTTAGAATATTTCTTCAAGGAGTCAACTAACATCACCACCTTCTATTCTTTCTTAATAGATGGCTCTACAATCTTGACATAATCAGTTCTAGAATTGTGGATTCAATACGGTTCATCTGATAGTTTATCACACAATATGAATAACTATCAGACAAATTTTGAAGATTTAAATCAATACTTAATTCATGATCCATGGCAAAACCAAGTGATCCCAACTACTCAATATACTCATTCATCTTTAGTACATGTTGTATCGCAGATGAACCCTCTTGCATCTGTGAGCGAAAGTGAAACACCCCACCCTCCTCGCTACTAGTCTGTGAGGGCGGAGCGCTACTGGACTACTAACTTTACTTAACTATCCTTGTTTACATGTTGATAGAAATTCCTAAAACTCTCGGAGAACTCAAAACATACAATTAACTAGCAGCGGAAGACTAAATGACTCATCTAATACATTCTACTCAACTCTTTGTTAATAAATTCTTATGCTAAATCCCAAGGCTTCTATAGTCCAGGCATCACACATCCATCCGCACCTCCTTGTCACCTTCCTTTACTATAGCTTTTCCTTTCCTTTATCTGCAGTAAGAGGAAATGCATCTATAAGCAAAATTGCTTAGTAAGCGCTATCTAACTCACAAAACTCGAGTATGCATGTAAGCTAAAAGAAATCTAGAAACTAAATGCTCATCTAATAGTAAACGAAACATAGCATACTGAAATACTAAACATGTAAGCAAATCTAAACAACATGTCAGTATATAAGAAAGCTAAACTTGCTGAATTTTAAACATATGTGAAGCTTATTTCTTTTGTTTGAAAACTTATACTTTAATACTTCAAAATAATAATCAACTTTCTTCTTGGGCCCGACAACTGTACTTGCTATGCGCGCATCCCTAACTAGACCCGAGATAGCTGGTCCCGAATCTAGTAGGGTTTACTAGGTTATCTAAACCTAGGGACGACTATGGGAGCTCAGCCCAAGGACAATTGAGAGTCCTGCATACTAGGTTATCTGAACCTAGGGACGACTATGGGAGCCCAACCCAAGGACAACTGAGAGTCCAGTACAGTGCTACTGATAAAAGTAAAATACTTGTTATATTTTAATACTTCTAATATATAATGCCTCGGTATTTTAACTGTAATGACCCAATTTTCCCTATTTCAAGTTCTAAAAGTCCATAAAAATATTAGGAAATATTTTTAAAATATTCTAGAGATTTTTACCTAATTTTTGGAGATCTTTTAGTAGGGTTACAAAAAGAAAGAAGTTTTAAAAAAAACGTTGAAGGTGAGATTCGAACACACGACCTCGGGTCGGACTGACCCAAGCAAAATCGGCCCAACCAGCTGAGCTACACGGTTTTGTTAACCTTATATGGTGAGAATTAAGTTTATAGCATAGTTAATGATTAGTGAATTAATTGGAAAAATGCGCGGCTGAGGGATTGAAGCCGAGACCTCTTGTTTCAGTTAAAAACCGGTTAACCAGCTGTGCCGGTGAGTTTTGTTAATTAAGGAAAGAATGGATTATATTTAAGGTACAGTTAATAATAAAAAAAACTCTAGTTATAAGAACAGGAATTAGGTTTTGGATTTCCGGAAAACAAACATTTTCTCTCAAAATTCTTCTCCTTCTCGCGACGGCGCGCGACGATTTCTACTCTTGGGTGGAAACGTAGCGGTGGCTAGGGTTGTTTTTCGGCGGCCGACGAGCTCCCTTCTCCGCGGATTCTTCCCAAGTCTGAGTTTCTCTTGGCAAGGAGAGCACGCGGTGCACAAAGAAGAGCCGGGATCTTCATCTCTCCGCAAACCCTAGAAGCTGCCGTCGGTTGTAAGTCAAGGAAAGCCTAAGGTGAGTTGCTTCTCACCTGCAGTAGGAGTAGTTCCGCAATTTTGCCTTCTTCATTTCCTTGCCGAGCATGAACAATCCTCCTTGTGGCATTGATTTAGAGTTTTTCTCTTGTTTTGTTTTTGAAGTTATGTCTTGAGGTTCAAAAAGGTACAAATGCCGTGAGTTTCATTAGGGAAATAAAAGGGGAATTGTTAGGTTTTGGAAAACTTTGACCTTGCAGTGGGGATCTAATTCTATAAAGTAGGAGGTTTAATTTATGTTCTTTGCTTCCGGATCATGGTATACAACATTGGGATAGCACCGAAGTTCATTCCTTGTTTCTTTTCCTTGTTCCGAAGCCTTGCATGAAACCTTAGAGTTTGCTTGTAGATAATTTTGAATTCTAGAAGTTAAATGGTGAAATCTATAGGTTCCGTTGAATGCTAGCTTAAAGAATGTTGTTCTTTTTACTGGTGGGGGTAAATGGTTTGTTGTTTTTATCTATCTTTCTTTGTACCAATTAGAATGTTGGTATTGATAAAATCATCTACCTCACTTTCAGTTTCTCTAGTAGCTATTGAAGTTGATTAGGGGTTTAGTTTTGTTTACTAAAGAATTTTCTTTATAGTCATTGTTATTAGATAAATAGATTTTGGATTAGGCAAGACAGGTCATCCTATAGAAGAAGACAATATATTTGCTTTTAAGGCCTGTGTTTTAAAAAAAAGCTTACTTATTCATGATAACTTGATTACCTATTTATGTGGTGTTTCTTCGGTTTGAAATGATCTTTGAATAAGTTTCCATGTCCAGTGTACCATTTGCTCGGATATGATTTAATGTACAAATCCTTATCCTGATCTTGATTCGGCAAAACATGAGTGAATAGAATGTGCCTTTAATTCTAGTTGGTTATCAACTTCACGGAGTCACTAGATGAAATTTGATAACAAATATGGTTCTGAACTGAAACTCAAGAGACCTTTTAATACATCTGTATAGTGATGTGGAAATGGACATTCCAAAGCTGAAGTTAAGAATAATTAGCTTATGTGATTGTGCATGTTTAGATTGTCTGACTTATTTGTAGCATGCTTAGAGAGCTCAGTTTGCTTTCCTTTGATTTATGTTTATTGTAGCATGTTTAAAGAAGTTTGGTTTGTTTTCTTTTGCTTGATTCTGTTGATACATGCTTAAAGAAACCTGTTGCTCTATAAAAACTCTAGAATCTACCTGTAGGTGGGAAGAATAAGAGTTTTAATAAATCCTTTAGGGATTTATAAGAAGTTATAAGAAAGAGAGACCAAGGTCTTAATAGGATCCCTAATTTTAAGAATTGGGATCAGTAGCATATCAAGTGCTCAAAGAAATGCCAAGGCATTTTATTATAAGAGAATTGAAGAATAACAAGTATAAGGAAGTAATAGTTAAAAAGAAAATAAGTATTTTACTTTTTAATGGCATGTACCGGACACAAGGTCCAGGACACAAGGTCCATTGGGTGGGCTCCTAGATCGCCCCTAGGCACAAGATCGCCTAGAAGTACCTTAGTAGTTTCGGGATTAGCTACCTCGACTCTTATTAAGGATGCGCGTAAATTGGTACAATGCCGGGCCCAAAAGAAGTTTATTATTATTTTGAAGTATTAAAGTATAAGTTTTGAAACAAATGAAACAAGCTTCAAATATGTTTAGAATTAGAAAGTTTAGTTTCTTGTTGTTTGAAGCATTCAGTAGTAGTTTTATTTGTTTCTTGCTATTAGATTATTCAGCATGTTTAGTTTTATTTGCTTTCAGCATGCTGTTATAGTTTTATTCTTATGAGCATGTTTAGTCTTACATGTTTAGTAGTTTTACATGTTTAGTAGCTTTACATGTTTAGTAGCTTTACATATTTAGTATGCTTCTCTTATTGGTTTATGAGCATATTTAGCTATACAATGATTAGCATTTCAGTTAGCATGATTTCCTTTGCTATATATGAGCATGAGTAGTTTTATATGTTAGCATTCAGTTTTAGCATGTTTTTATTTATATACATGCATATCGAGTGCATACAATGATTAGCATCTCTTATTGGTTTATGCTTATAGATTGCATTTCCTCCTACTGCAGATAAAGGGAAAGAAAAGATACAGTGAAGGAAGGCGACAAGGAGATGCAAGAGGAGTGTGTGATGTGTGGACTATGGAGGTCCTTGGGACTTAGCTAAGGAATTCATTTAGTTTAAGAATGTGATTAGTTTGATTTCTTATTAAGTTGATAAGGAAAGGATGTAGTAAGAAGTTATGTTTTCGGCTTTTCATTATCTGCATGATTTGAATTATTAAACTGCGTGGTTGATTGAAATATATTTCCAGCCGCCTGTGGCTGATTATGGTCACCGGTACAGGGGAGACTCTGCCGAAATTTTTCGGTAGGGTTTTCCTAGAGATTTTTAATAAACTGGTTAAGTAGAGTTAGTAGATAAGTAACGGTCACTCTTAGAGAGTAGTAGTAGTAGTAAGAAGGGTGGTCGTTACATTAACGAGCACCTTGTGTGCCAAAATCCCTAAAGTCTTGACTTTGGGATCTACTTAAGGCCTTGGCCTTTTTCTTTCTTTTCTTTATCTTTCTTATACTTGTTAATACTTCTAATAAAAGAATGCTTCTTTAAAAACTGAAATGTTTAAACAAATTCTAACTTTGAAATGCATAAACAAAAATCTGCATACTATGCTAATCAAAATTCTGCATACTATTCTAATCAAGATTCTACATTCTATGCTACACTATTTCTGCATACTATGCAAACATAAATTTTGCACTATAATACTTAACCAAACTGCACTATAATCTTTTTATTTAAAAACTGCATTATAAGTTCCACCAAAAATCTGCACTATAAACTTTAAAGAAATCTGCACCATAAGCTCTTAAGAAATCTGCACTACAAGCTCTAAAGAAATCTGCATTTTAAGAAATCTGCACTTTAAGCTATAAGAAATCTGCACTATAAGCTTACATAAAAATCTGCACTATAAGCTTGATTGAAATATGCACTATAGGCTTAATTAAAATCTGCACCTATAAACTTAATTAAAATCTGCACTATAAGCTTAATTAAAAATCTGCACTATAAGCTTAATTAAAATCTGCACTATAGGCTTAATTAAAATATGCACTATAAGCTTACATAAAAATCTACATTATAAGTTTAATTAAAATATGCACTATAGGCTTAATTAAAAATCTGCACTATAAACGCTTAATTAAAATCTGCAATATAAGCTCTACATAAAAATCTGCATTATAAGCTTAATTAAAATCTGCACTATAGGCTTAATTAAAAATATGCACTATAAACGCTTAATTAAAATCTGCAATATAAGCTCTACATAAAAATCTGTATTATAAGCTTAATTAAAATCTGCGCTATAGGCTTAATTAAAAATCTGCACTATAAACGCTTCTTATGCTTCGAATTCAAGAAGAACAAAGGCCCGAAACTACTCTTACTGCAGGTGAGAAGCACTTACCTTGATTCTTGGACTCACAACCGAACAAAAAGGGCTTCTAGGACCTTGGCTGACCGCCGGAGATGATGCCCTAACTCCCTTTCGTTTTCTGCCCGAGCTCCGCCATCGTACGCAGAAGAGAAGGAGAGAATGATTTAAGTCACGGGAAAACAGAGCATCAACTTATCCCTTTTTATAACTTAATATTTCTGTTAACTCCTTAAATAAATTCGCTACCTTTTCTAAACAGACAAATCCAACATCAACTTATCCCTTTTATAATATTCTGTTAACTATCTTAAATAAATTCGCTACCTTTTCTAAACAGACAAATCCAAGATCAACTTATCCCTTTTATAATCCAATATTCTGTTAACTATCTTAAATAAATTCGCTACCTTTTCTAAATAGAAAAATCCGTTTGCTCACCTGGTCAGCCGGGTTTTGACCAAGTCAGGTCGTGGGTTCAATTCTCGGCTTGGATATTTTTTTGACGAAACTTCCTTCGTTTAGTAAAAATACCAAACGACCTCCAAAGAGTACATGAAAATACTCTAAAAATTTCTAAAAATCTCTAGAATATTTCTAAATATTTTTAAGAACTTTTAGAACTCCTAATGAGGAAAATTGGGTCGTTACAGAAAGAGGAGCCTGGAGACGTCGAACAGTTCAGATCTCACTTGATCATTAAACAACTCATGAAGGTGATAAACAATTATATAAGCATCCATATACTCATGTTGTTTCTACAGTTTGGGTGACATCGATGCTAGCATGATGTAGCTGGCCAGTTCCAAGTCAACCAAGTGCTTCTGATGGACCAACTTTTGGTCATCAGTAGCATCATCTACAAGAGGTTTTGGAAGAAGATCTTTACTAACATAAGGCAACCTTTTTAGATTTGAGAACAATTTTCAAATTATAATACTAGTCTAAAATGTTAGGCCTAGTCAGCTTGTTTATCTCAAAAATCGAGCACAAGTTTAAAGACATCATGCATAATCTATTACCTAGAAATACACAATCGAGCAAATATGAGAGAGATGATTTTACAATGTAAATATAAATAATTTACATACATTTAAGAATCCCATTTATTTATTAAATTCAAGAGTCGAATTCAGGAGATAGTAAGTTTTCTTCAAATGGGTTGAAATCCACCATAGATAAGAACAATCTTGGAGGGAGTTCAACAAGTCATTCTTAGCTATAGTGGTAGGTATCATATATACTAATTATGTATTGCGTATACATAACTATCACATTATGCTATCACCTGATTAAATATTAGCATAAAAATTGGGTTGTTAACACATTAACACATATACAACATATGTATATCACCCAACTTCACCTCTATCCACATTGACCTTGGATAGAATCCAACAAATTAACACTTCAAATTAAAGATGATCTGTTAATCATGAGATCATATCTCAATAATTCAAACATATCTAATTTTAGGTAGACCTTAGAGAGAGTCCAACAACCTAAACAAAAAATCAAATTCTGGTTCTTACTATATTAATGGAAGGTATAGACTATAATTATTTAGTAAGGGGTTTTCAGGTCTCATCAACTTTTCATGCAAATAATCAAATTATCTACATGACATGACATTAAAATGACATGGCAAACATGACATGACATAATTAATGTAACTAATCATGGCAAATGACATGACACGATATAATTAATGCAACTAATCATAATTTAATAAATGTCATAGTTGTCATAGATTTTACTTGATAATAAAATATAATTAAGAATTCAATTTCTATAAATCAAGATTCCTAAATTAAATTAGAAAATAATTTCTAAATCTAATATCATATTTTACTTAGGAAATAATTCTTAACCAAGAAAATTTAATTAATTAGGAAAAAATTCCCTAATTTGAAGCCTCCTAACTAATTAGGAAATTTCATAATTTTAATTTCTCAATTAAATTGAAATATTTCTAAAATTAAATTTATGACCAACTATGACATGTAAAATAATTTTAGGAATATGTCTTAGCACGATCAAGCTCTGATACTATTGTTGGGAAGCCTGATATGTTGTATGCATTGACACATTTTGCAAATATGCACAGCAGAAGGCAAATACTAATTGCACTAATTATTACAATACATGCAACACATGCATACATGATATAACACATCCAAGACATAACCGCATAATAAAATTTTATGAAATAACTTTTATTCTAGGTATACCTAACAAATGACGTGGAGTGGGAATGACATCAACTAAGAGACTCTATCAAACCTCACTTATATTTGTATCCATGCAAGCTCTCATCAAGATATCTTCCAAAGCCATGAGTCAATTTTTGTCTTCAGTACTAGCCGGTGATCAGAAACAAGATGATCTGAGAGAGAATCCCTCTCATGTTTTGGTATCTAGTGGTGTACGCAATCAAGGAAATACCAAACGTGAAGGTTACCTATTCACTTCTATGCCCGGTGGTGTTCGTTGTTGCTACAGTCTGACCTGGCTGTTGTTTTGATGTTGACACGGATTTAAGTTTGGATCAGATATTAATTAGACTCAGACTGATTAATGATCAAGGTTGATCATGTGGAGAGGAAAAGTCCAAGTACGGATACTTGGCACGTGGAGTCGGAGAGGGCTCGGTAGCTGGGAGCCGGAGAGGGCTCGGTAGCTCGTTCTCCGGACTAGGTCGAGAGGGCTTGGTAGCTCGTTCTCGAGACGGAGAGGGCTCGGTAGCTCATTCTCCGGACTAGGTCGAGAGGGCTCGTGCTCGTTCTAGCTCGGCTCGTTCTCTGGTGCTCGTTCTCTGAAGTCGGAGAGGACTCGTTCTCCGGACTAGGTCGAGAGGGCTTGGTAGCTCGTTCTCGGACCAAGGCTAGGGTTTAGGGCTGGGAGGCTCTAAAACTAACACAAGGACGTTCTCGAGTGAACTGATCGGTCTCGTGACCGATCGGTAACCACACAAACAATCGTGGATTATCTGATCGGTCTCGTGACCGATCGGTAACCACTATCAGATCGGAACCTGGACCGATCAGTAACGAGCAACGAAGACTCAGAACCATAGGGGATCGGTCTGTGGACCGATCCACCCATAGGCTGATCGGTCCACAGACCGATCAGCATAATCCCAGACCGATCAGGGTGTGTCCTAATCGGTCCAGAAGGCTATGGATCGGTCTGTTGACCGATCCACAACAATGTCGTTTGTTTCTGCTGCTTCTCTGATATTTCTGATTCACTTCTGATTCACCTGATCAAATCATCTGCTATGAGATTTTTAAGTTACAGGTTGCAGGTGTCGTGCCAATGGTTGATTTCAAATTAAGCTACATCAGAAGAATAAGATCAAGTGATCTTTCTGCTGTGTTCCGCTGCAAATGGTGCATTTGGAGCATCAACGTTCACTGGCGGCGATCAGTGGCTACAGCTTGACTCTTGCTCATTGTTTCGAGCTCAGAAACACCAGTGAAGACCATGGATGGTATTTGTGTGAGTTAGAAAACCAGATGAGGAGGAAGAGTGACTGGCGACGCAGTGATTCGATATAGGTGACAGCGATTCGGCTCTGGCTGAAGACAGTGAGCAAGCATAATAAGAAGGAGGAAGAAGAGAGCCTTAAAAAGTTCTGGAAAAACTCTCTGTCGCTTAAGCAAGAGGCTGTGTCGTTGAGCTCTTGGCTGAAGCTTCCCTCTGTCTTTGCGTTTTTCACTTCGTGGCTATAAGTTCATTTGTTCAATCCTTTAGCCACTGAACTCTGTAAGTCATTGTGCTTTATTTTCAAATCTATTCTGTGACTTTTGTGGAGAGGTTACTCCACCGAGAAGGAGCAATACTTAGCCGGAATATTGTCCGGGGTGTGATCTACCGAAAGATCAAGGGATCGTCCACCTTACGGACATGCCGAGGAGTAGGGGCAAGTTATCCCCGAACCTCGTATATACTTGTGTAAGCTGTGGGTTGGTTTTCTTTCCTTGCATCAATTTTTGTTTTGTTTACTTCCGCTGTACTAACAAAGTTTTGTGAGGAAATTGATTGAGTTTTTAGTGGAGGCTATTCACACCCCCCTCTCTAGCCATCCGAAGGTCCTAACAAGTGGTATCAGAGCTAGGCGCTCTTCATCCGGATTAACACCCTAAAGAGCAAGAAGATGGCTATGAAGGAAGGTTTTAGTACCAATCGCCCACTCTACTTCGATGGAGCGGACTTCGAATATTGGAAGAGCCGTATGGAGTATTATCTCAAGACCGACATCTCCATGTGGTTCTCGGTCAAGGAAGGTTTCACACCTCCGAAGGATGAAGAAGGTAAGGAACTAGAGTCGTCAAGGTGGTCCACCGAGCAAACTCGCAAAGGACAAGCCGATGCAGGCAGTGGTCACTCTACAATGTGGGATAGCCAAAGATCAACTTGTCAAGGTAGGTCCATTTGTAAGTGTAAAGGATTTGTGGAACAAGCTCATCGAGCTCCAAGAAGGAACTCGAGACTCTCGGATCGCCAAGAGAGACTTGTTCCTAAACCAACTACAAAATCTCACCATGAAGGAGAGCGAAACGGTAAGTGAACTACACGGAAGGTTCAAAGAGATCATCAATGGTCTTCATTCCGTAGATGAACGCGTAGAAAATCGCGATCTCGTAAGGTACACTCTCAAAGCCTTTCCAAGGAATGCCTTGTGGTCATCTATGGTAGATGCCTACAAGGTCTCCAAGGACCTTTCAATTGTTAAGTTAGATGAATTCTTTTGTGAAATGGAACTTCATGAACTCGCTAACAAGGGTCAAAAAGAGAAAGGTATTGCTTTAGTTGCAGGAGAAAAGACAAAGGATGGAAGAAGGAAGAAAGAAAAGAAGAAGGAGAAAGAGATTCCTACATCCTCATCCTCTTCCGAGTCCGATGATGAAGGAGGATCATCATCAAGCGAGATGGCCAACTTCGTGAGAAGAATCATGAGAAGGAGCCAGAGATACAAAGGGAAAGGTAAGTCTATTGATCAAAATATTGATAAGACTAACGTTACATGTTATGAGTGTAGCAAGAAAGGACACTATCAGAGCGAGTGTCCAAAACTCAAGAAGAAGGAAGAAAGGACCAAGAAGAAGAAGGCTCTCAAAGCTTCTTGGGATGAATCCTCCTCAAGCTCATCGGAGGAAGAGAAGGAGAAAACCACTCGTCAATTAGCACTCATGGCAAGGGAAGAATCGGAGTCCGGAAGTGATACATCAGTCGCGGCTTCATCATCTTCGGATGATGAAGAGGTAACTTCTCCACATTTAGAAAAATGCTATAAAACTATTGCACATTTATCAACTTTGCTTAAGAAATCAAAAACTGAAATCAAATTATTAAAAGAAGAAGTAGAACACTTGAAGACTCTTAGGGAAGATGAGGTTGATGACGTTCATCAAGAGCTTCTTGAGGATGAAAACAAAGCTCTAAAGAGTGAAGTTGAGAAACTCAAGAAAATGCTTGAGAAATTCTCAACTAGCTCTAAGACCTTAGATATGATTCTAAATGCCCAAAGGGCAGTCTACAACAAGGCTGGATTAGGATATCAACCTAAGGAGTCTAGTTTCATTTCCTTAGTATCTAGAACCCAATTTCATAAATCACATGCTTCTAGGGTTCATGAGACTAGGAAGGGTGTGACCAAGGCATGGGTTCCTAGGTCTTTCATTGTAGATGCATTAGGTCCCAAGATTTGGGTACCTAAAACATCTATCTTTCGTGTCTTGTAGGCATTTGTCAAGGGGGAGCATCTATCAACTTGGTTTGTTGATAGTGGATGCTCCAAGCACATGACCGGGGACAAGTCACTCTTTACTACCCTTCAAAACAAAAATAGAGGTAATGTGTCCTTTGGTAATAATGGTAGCCTTAAGGTTATAGGAGTTGGAGATATTCAAATATCCGAATGTCTCCAAATCAAAAATGTCCTTCTAGTCAAGGGGATGACTTTTAATCTCCTAAGTGTCAGTCAATTGTGTGATACGGGTTACACAATTGAGTTTCATTCAAGTCAATGTCTGGTCAAACACATTGACACACTTGACACGGTACTAGTAGGCACAAGGGTAGATAACATTTGTCAAGTATCTTTTAAAAGTGCTACTGATGCCTCTGCTAAGTGTTTCATGTCAAAAGAAGAAGAATCATGGTTGTGGCATAGAAGGTTAGCCCACGTAAACATGAAGAACATTCGAAAACTGGCCAACAAAGGATTAGTGCGAGACTTACCAAGCATCAAGTACCAAAAGACAAAATTATGTGATGCATGTCAAAAGGGTAAGCAAACAAAAGCGGCTCATAAAGGTAAAAGCGCTGTAAGTACATATACTACTTTAGATTTATTGCATATGGATTTGTTTGATTGCAGCAATGTTATTTCATTGAATGGTAGTAGATACTACTTAGTGATCATTGATGATTTTACTAGATATACATGGACTTTCTTTTTGAAAAATAAGGATCAAACCATAGATGTTTTTGTTTCTTTTTGTAGAAAAACTGAAAATGAAAAATCAACAACAATTAAAACAATTAGAAGTGATCATGGTGGAGAATTTCAAAACCATAGATTTTTAGAATTTTGTCAAGAAAAAGGATATAGGCATGTGTTCTCTACTCCAAGGACCCCACAACAAAATGGGGTTGTGGAGAGAAAGAACCGAGTCTTGCAAGAGGCTGCACGAAGCATGCTCAATGAGTACTCACTACCAAGCTACTTATGGGCTGAAGCGGTAAATACCGATTGCTATGTGCAAAATCGAGTCTTGATACATAGGTTTTTAGGAAAGACTCCCCATGAACTTTGGTTTGGGAAACCCCCTACGATTAAACATCTTAGGGTGTTTGGTTGTAAGGTGTTTATCCTGAACACCAAGGATCATCTTGGAAAGTTCACGGCTAAGGCTGACGAAGGGATACTAGTTGGGTATTCTCTCACCAGCAAAGCCTATCGAGTCTACAACAATAGGACTAAGTTGATTGAAGAGTCCTCGGATGTAGCATTTGAAGAAATCCCTAAATCAAATGATCAATTAAGGGATATAGGAGAAATTCAATTTGAACTTAGAAATCTAAGTCTAAATGATCAAAACATAGAGAGAGTCGAAGTTGACTCCGATGACGATGCGCAAAGGCAAGAGAGAGCTCAGTCTGATCCTTTACCTGATACTGAGCCCCTGCCTGTGTCTAGTGAGATAACTCATGAGGCATCGACACCAAGGCAATCTAGGATAGCCTCTAGTCATCCCCAAGACCAGATTGTGGGAGACATTCAACAAGGGGTTAGGACTAGATCATTCTTTAGAAATGAGTCTAATGAGGTCGCCCTGATCTCAGAAATCGAACCAAAATTAGTTGATGAGGCATTGCACGATCCTGATTGGATCATAGCTATGCAAGATGAGTTAGGTCAATTTGAAAGGAGCCAAGTGTGGGACTTAGTTCCTAGACCTAAGAAGACCACCATTATTGGAACCAAATGGGTCTTCAAAAATAAGTTAAACCAAAAGGGAGAAGTAGTACGAAACAAGGCAAGACTTGTAGCCAAGGGCTATAGTCAAGTCGAAGGCCTCGATTATGATGAGACTTATGCTCCCGTGGCTCGATTAGAGTCCATTCGTTTAATGCTAGCTTTTGCTGCACATAGAGGCTTCAAGATCTATCAAATGGACGTTAAATCGGCCTTCTTAAATGGTTTCATTAAAGAAGAGGTCTATGTTGAACAACCACCGGGGTTTGTGAATACCAAAGTTCCAAACCACGTGTACAAGCTCAAGAAAGCTCTTTATGGGCTTAAACAAGCACCTCGAGCATGGTACGAAAGGTTGTCAACTTACTTACTAGAAAAGGGCTTTGTAAGAGGGCAAATAGACCCAACACTATTTCTGCATAGAAATGGTGAAGACATATTTGTAGCCCAGGTGTATGTCGATGACATAATTTGTGGCTCAAATAACAAGGGCTATTTGAATGAATTTATCACTCACATGGAAAGTGAGTTTGAGATGAGTCTAGTGGGAGAATTGACATTCTTCCTTGGACTTGAAATCAAACAAACTCGAGATGGCATTTATGTCCATCAAACAAAATACACTCAAGAGATGCTCAAGAAATTCAAAATGAGTGACTCTAAGGAAGTATCCACTCCAATGGCAACAAACACTCGCCTTGACAATGATGAGAATGGAAAACCAGTTGATCTAACGCAATATAGAAGCATGATCGGTAGTCTACTATATCTCACAGCTAGTCGACCAGACATACTTTTTGCTGTGGGCATGTGCGCTAGATTTCAAGTCTGTGCCAAGGAATCTCATTTAATTGCAGTTAAGAGAATTCTGAGATACCTTAAGGGCACAATTAGAGTAGGTCTATGGTACCCTCGTACGGAGTCTTTTGACTTGGTAGGTTATACCGACTCCGATTATGCTGGGTGCAAATTGGATCGAAAAAGCACTAGTGGGGGTTGCCAATTTTTAGGATCATCATTGGTTAGTTGGTCAAGTCTGAAGCAACATTGTGTTGCTCTCTCCACGACCGAGGCTGAATACATTGCCATGAGAGAGAGTGTATCATAATTGTTGTGGATGATCCACACTCTAGAAGATTATGGGCTTTCATATAAGGGAGTGCAAGTGTTGTGTGACAACATCAGCACAATAAACCTAACAAAAAATCCAGTCCATCATTCAAGGACCAAACATATTGAAGTGCGTCATCACTTCATTAGAGATCACGTAGCTAGGGGAGACGTTGCACTCACATATGTTGAGTCAAAGTCAAACCTAGCCGATATCTTCACCAAACCTCTTCCAGAAAATGAATTTAGTCATTTGAGGAGAGAATTGGGAATGTGTTTGACTCAATAAGCAATTAGGACCCCATTATGATCAATAAGGACAATTAAAACACTAAGAGAAATTGGGAAATCAATTTGGGCAACTTGGGGACATCTCACACTAACTATAGGATTAACAAATGATTTTTGTTTGCTAGAAATGGGGTGAGATGCTAGGATCAGCCGAATTATTCAAAATGTATCATGCATCCCTTGAATAATTAGGTTGAAGAGACATAAATTGAGTATGGGAAAGACCATTACATAATTCATGTGTATTTGGTTCCTAGATCTTACTCATATATTTCAACCAAGGAAACTTGGTTGGATCTTTATCTAGAAATAATGTAATTTTGGTTGATGGACTGTTTGATACATTTGAACGATACTTTTCATGATTTTGATTGATACTAGGATAAGTCTTTGAAAGAATGATAGCAAGTTGGTTATATTTTGACAAACTTGAAACTGAACATAACAAGTCGAAAATTTCAATTTTCATGCCTTAAGTTGCCTGTTTTCTAAATGTCTGAAACTTTTGGGATATAAACAATTTCAGACCATAATCTTTAGGAAATAGTTATGCTTGTAGATCCTCCAGGTTCTAGGTACTGAACTTGAAAGTTTTCCTGGAGACACTTCTACGAATTATCGAACATCTCTACGAATTTCAGTTACTGAAATTACTGAAAAATTTAAGTATCAGACACCGATCGGTCTACGGACCGATCTCTCCACCCTTTCGTGTGTAATCTGATCGGTCCGGAGACCGATCAGGTCAGCCTGGCACGCAGAACCCGCTACTGATCATTTTCTGATCGGTCTACAGACCGATCAGGAAGTTCCCTGATTGGTCCTTGGATCGATTAGGTCAATCTGGTACGCTGAGGGCTACTGATCGCCTTCTGATCGGTCTACAGAGCGATCAGAAGGTTCCCTGATCAGTCCAGGGACCGATCAGCGACTACTGATCGTCTCCTGATCGGTCTACGAACCGATCAGGGTGTTCCTGGACCGGTCCATGGACCAATTAGGAGGCTCCTGATACCTCCTGATCGGACAGCCGTCCAATCATTTCATCATCTGTACACCCATCATCTCCCTTAAAACTTCCCGATCCTTTCTTTTCCCTTTTCACGCGAAAGCCCTAGCCGACTCTTCCCTACACCTCACTTCTTCTCCACTCTTTGCACGCCGGAACCCTAGCCAAAGCTCTAGCCAAAATGGCACCAAGGTAACTCCCTACTTCTCTAGAACTTGGCATTTCGGTCTTATTTCTCACCATATCTATGGTTTTTGTTTCGGGTGGCTCCGGTGCTCACTTACTTGCCCCATTATATCACTTTGTTAACCCTTAGGAAGAAATCAGTGGGTGAGGGGACCTCTAAATCACCTGAGAAGTCTAAGTCTAAGGCTCCCTCTCGACCTCAACCATCTGTCTCCGGGAGATTTCCAAACCACCAGTTTGAGGAAGCTTTTAGACAAAGAACCTTTAAATTACTCCCTTGTAGGTCTGTGGATCGAAAATTCATGGACGAATTTTGTCCAACTGTGTCAGAAATCATTGCCTACTACAAACTTGATACACTTGTCTATTTAGAACGAGATATCAATTATGACTTAGTATCTGAGTTTTATAACAATCTTCATCAAACTAATGATGTAAGTTATAAAACAAGAGTTGCTAAGCGGACTCTTGTTTTCAGTTTCGATATCTTTTCGATATATCCTGACTTACCAGACCCCTTACCTTCACCTTTTGATGTCACATATGACTCTATTTATGAGTATTTCTTCAGACATCCTAGACCGGGTGGGCTAGATGAATTAGATGTTGATTTTCCTACTTTTGCAGCCTTGAGATTGTCTCCTCAAGATTACACTCTTTTTAAAATTGTCACAAACTACCTTTTGCCAATCACATCTAAACCCTTGTCTGAAATCCGACCATATCATTGCCTGATGCTTTATGGATTACGTCGACGTCTCGACTTTGACATCATGTCCAGCATCTACTCTTCGATCATCTCCTATAGTGAGCCAAACAGCTTCACTGTTTAATGCCTTATGGGCATATAATTATAGATTGGCTTGAGACCCTTCAAATTGATGTCTCTAAGGGTAGAATAGTTAAGATGGTCAGGCAGGACTGCAGACTTGGGAAACGGACATTTTCCAAGTCTGGCATCATAGGACAAAATGGGGATGTTTGGTGGAAGGATGGGAGGGCTCTAGGTGAGTTACCATGGGGACCTCCACGACAGGTTGCGACTGCTCCTATTGATGCTCCTCCTGCTGCTGCTGCTGACGATGGAGAGGCAGATCCTGATCTGCGCTGGCAGATCGCCAAGCTGGAGAGTCGTTTTGATCGGCACGATGAGTTACGCAGTCAGCAGTCGGCGACACATCAGGCGATTATGGGATGGATGGCCAGATACCCACCTCCGCAGGATTTTTCGGGCTATCCATCCTCGAGCGGCGGCAAGCCACCTCAAGGACCCACTCCTCCCGTTGATGATGCTGATGCTCCTCATGATGAGGAGGCTGATTGATACACATTGTTCTATGCTGTCATTCTGATTATCTATGTTTTGGATGTTGTTTGTTGGTTTTTTTTTTATGTCTGACCTAGATACTTGCTGCTTTCATCTATTTATGTTGTTCATATTCTTGTCTTTCTTTATGTTTCACCTCTTATTGGTTTTTAATATGCCATTCATATGCCATGTCTTGTATGTCTCTTATCTCTTTATCCCTGTCTTATAATACACTTAGAGGGTATTAAGAAAAAGACAGTATGGGTTAAGGGGGAGTCCTTTAACGTTTTCTTTCCTAATTCGCACCTTTTCGGTATTTGACAAAGGGAGAGAAGGTAACTAAGTTTAGAGATAAATGAAAGTTTGTCTTAGGGGAAGGATCTTGATTCCCCTATCCTTACATGGTGTTGTATCTGTCTTAGGGGGAGGATCTTGATTCCCCTAAAATTAGGGAAATATGAACATTTTCGATCTAAACTTAAATCGTGTTGTCAAACAACAAAAAGGGGGAGATTGTTACTACAGTCTGACCTGGCTGTTGTTTTGATGTTGACACGGATTTAAGTTTGGATCAGATATTAATTAGACTCAGACTGATTAATGATCAAGGTTGATCATATGGAGAGGAAAAGTCCAAGTACGAATACTTGGCACGTGGAGTCTGAGAGGGCTCGGTAGCTCGTTCTCTGGACCGAACGAAGTCGGAGAGGGTTCGGTAGATCATTCTCCGGACTAGGTCAGAGAGGGCTCGGTAGCTCGTTCTCTGGACCGGGGCCAATCGAGAGGGCTCGCAGCTCAGCTCGTGAGTCGGCGAGCTCGGCACTCGTGGGAGCTTCGAAGCTCTCGAACCGACAGGACGAAGTCGCTGCGTTCTCCGGACTAGGTCGAGAGGGCTTGGTAGCTCATTCTCGGACCAGGAAGACATTAGGGTTTAGGTCGAGGCTCTAAAACTTTGTGGATCACGACCGATTAGTGAACTGATCGGTCTCGTGACCGATTAGTAACCACGTAAACAAAATATGGATTATCTGATCGGTCTCGTGTGACCGATCAATAACCTGAAGCGATCTGGGCTATCAAATCGAACTGGACCGATCGATGTGAACGAGCAACGAAGACTCGAGAACCATAGGGATCGGTGTGGACCGATCCACATCGGTCCACGCATCGATCAGATAATCCTGCATCGATCAGGGTGTGTCCTGATCGGTCCAGAAGGCTATGGATCGGTCTGTTGACCGATCCACAACAATGTCGTTTGTTAATGCTGCTTCTCTGATATTTCTGATTAACTTCTGATTCACCTGATCAAATCATCTGCTGTGAGATTTTTAAGTTACAGGTTGCAGGTGTCGTGCCAATGGTTGATTTCAAATTAAGCTCCATCAGAAGAATAAGATCAAGTGATCTTTCTGCTGTGTTCTGCAGCAAATGGTGCATTTGGAGCATCAACGTTCACTGGCGGCGATCAGTGGCTACAGCTTGACTCTTGCTCATTGGTTTGAGCTCAGAGACACCAGTGAAGACCATGGATGATATTGGTGTGAGTTCAAAAAACCAGATGAGGAGGAAGAGTGACTGGCGACGCAGTGATTCGATACAGGTGACAGCGATTCGGCTCTGGCTGAAGAAAACTCTCTGTCGCTTAAGCAAGAGGCTGTGTCGTTGAGCTCTTGGCTGAAGCTTCCCTTTGTCTTTGCGTTTTTCACTTCGTGACTGTAAGTTCATTTGCTCAATCCTTTAGCCACTGAACTCTGTAAGTCATTGTGCTTTATTTTCAAATCTATTCTGTGACTTTTGTGGAGAGGTTACTCCACCGAGAAGGAGCAATACTTAGCCGGAATATTGTCCGGGGTGTGATCTACTGAAAGATCAAGGGATCGTCCACCTTACGGATACGCCGAGGAGTAGGGGCAAGTTACCCCGAACCTTGTATATACTTGTGTAAGCTGTGGGTTGGTTTTCTTTCCTTGCATCAATTTTTGTTTTGTTTACTTCCGCTGTGCTAACAAAGTTTTGTGAGGAAATTGATTGAGTTTTTAGTGGAGGCTATTCACACCCCCCCCTCTCTAGCCATCCGAAGGTCCTAACATTCGTAACCTACGACACAAAGCAAGATGAATAGCAAAGCCATTGTTTTAGTTCCTGGTTGATGACACTATTGTCGATGGTCTGACCAGCGGTAAGAGCTTCCCTGGTCAACTATTAAATGCTAGAATGTAGGGCAATAAGTGGAAGGAACTCCAGTAGTGCACAACGGGCATGCAAGGTGATTGAAAGAGTTCTGGCAACTAGAGACTTGTGACAGCAAGCAAGGAGAACATTTCTCCTTGTTGTCCGACGGCACAAGAGGCTGATGGATTGTAACAACCCAAATTTCCTCATTTTGAGTCCTAATAGTACTTAAAAATATTTAGAAATGCTTTAGAAAAATTCTAGAGATTTTTAAAAATTTTTAGAGTATTTTTATACAATTTTTGGAGTTCATTTGGTATTTTTACCAAAAGAAACAAGTTGCAAAAAATAAAGAAAATTAGCCGAGATTCGAACCTGTAACCTCCGGCCGAACCAAGCCTTAAGCAAATCCGGCTGACCAAGTGGTCAAGCAAGAAGTTTTATTTTGAAAAGGTAGCAATATTTATTTAAGATAGTTAACAAAATATTGGATTATAAAAGGGATAAGTTGATGTTGGATTTGTCTGTTTAAAAAAGGTATCGAATTTATTTAAGATAGTTAACGGAATATTGGATTATAAAAGGGATAAGTTGATGTTGTATTTGTCTGTTTAGAAAAGGTAGTGAATTTATTTAAGATAGTTAACAGAATATTGGATTATAAAAGGGATAAGTTGATGTTGGATTTGTCTGTTTAGAAAAGGTAGCGAATTTATTTAAGATATATTTAACAGAAATATTAAGTTATAAAAAGGGAGAACTTAGGGATTATTTTCCAAAACCTAAACCTCTCCTCTCTTTTTCTCTCCCGAGGTCACAACGTCTCCTGTTTGGGTGAAGGAAAAAAGGTAGGGATCTAGGGTTCCTCTCCGGCGGCCGGCTAAGGGAGATTTCCGGGAGATCTTCACATGGTTGTGATCCTCTCGTCAAGAGGAAACCGTGAGCACGAAGGAGGGGTATGTAACGCCCGAAAATTCTAAAAATAATTATTAGAAATATCCTAGTATTTTTCTAGAATTTTAGGATATTTTTATGGAATTTTTTAGAATAGCGGAAGTAGCAAAAATAAATAGAAAACGAAAATAGCCTACGGGGGAATTGAACCCATGACCTATTGGGTCCTACGACATATAGCTGACTCTAGTAACCAAGTGAACCCAGCAGGGTCGTGCTGAAAGGAAAGGGAAACAATTATATTTATATTTGAGTTGGGTGAATTTAACCACTTTATATAAATAGGAAATTATTAAGTGGGGTTGGGTTTTAACGCAACTCTTCTTCTCCTCAAACCCTCACCGCCGCCCACCTCTCCCTCCTCTTCCTCTCTCGGCGCACCAAGCCTAAGGGCTCTAGGAGCGCCTTCCGGTGACGACTCCGACACGAGGACGCTTCCCTTCGCGAGAGGAACACGTAGACGCGAGGGAACCGTCGAGAAGATCGTCTCCACTGGAAATCTAGCGATTAGAATCGTAAGAAAACTAGCACAGGAGGTAAGAAACCCCTCACCTGCAGTATAAGTAGTTCCCGTACGATTTTTATGCATTAGTTAGATATATGCAGTCTTTGGCACATAGGGTGTGCATTAGCGCACACCGAGTGCCCGATTAAATGCTTAGCTCGAGTAAATGCCACCATAGGCATTTTAATAGCTTAGATAAATGCAATATAAGCATTTTATAGCTCATATAGTCTTGCTACAGTTTTTATAGGACTAGATGTCCAATGGGTGAGCTCCCACAGTCGCCTCTAGGTTCAGATACCTAGAAAGAGCAAGACAAGCAATAATTAGCTATGTTAAGTATTTTACTTTCTCAGTGGCACTATACTGGATTAGATATCCATTGGGTTGGGCTCCCATAGTCGTCCCTAGGTTCAGATAACCTAGTAACCCTACTAAATTCGGGACTTGCAAACCCGGGTCTTGTTAGGGATGCGCGCATAGCAAGTACAGTTGCCGGGCCCATCAGCAGCATGATTATGTATTTTCACTTATTATGTAATTAGTTTTCAGAACCTCACAAAATAGCTATGTGAAAGTAGTACAACTCTAGCATTAGTTAGTATCAGCTTAGTTCAGTCCATGCTCTGTTTAGTTTTCTTATAGAGGCATGTGATAGTCTTATGATCAGTTTTGATTGCCATATCTTATGAACTTGTATGCCATGTTTTAGTATTCACGTGTAGGGATTTCAGTATTCCATGTTTTCTCAAGTTCAGCATATGATTTTAATAGCATTCTTTTAAAAGCATATTGCATCGAATGCATGTTTTAGTGAGGTAGATGGTTTCTTACTAAGGTCTCAAGCTTACAGATACTTTTTCCTTATACTGCAGATAAAGGTAAAGGAAAAATGGATTAGCGGAGGCTGGAGGTCAATGCAACAAGGAAGATGTGTGTGAGCTAGAGTTTGGAATAAAGATCTTAGGGATTTTAGCAAGTTTAATTATTAGAACTTTGTCATTTTAGTTTTGCCATCCAGTTGTTTAAATGTTATGAATTAGTGGATTATGCACCATGGTATGTTTAGAATGCTAGATAATTGATGTTAGGAGGCATTTCATTTAGTTTAGAATTGGTGTATGAGATTTTGGCTCGAAACAGTGCTGAAATCAGAGTGTTGGTACGAAATCAGAAACCCCAATCGATCGGCCGATCGATTGGAGGCTTCTCAATCGATCGGTCGATCGATTGAGAAGTTCGTACCGTGAACAGTAAGCTCCTGGATCGATCAGCCGATCGATCCGGATGCCTTCTGTCGCGAATAGAAAGCTCTGGGATCTATCACTGGATCGATTGGCTAGTCTGGATCGATCAGCCGATCGATCCAGCATATTGCCCGAGCACAGTAGCGGGCTGGATCGATCACTGGATCGATCCAACCTAAGTTCCGCATATAGTAGCAGTCTGAATCGATCCATGGATCGATCCAACAGCTTGCAATCGATCGAGTTCAATCTGGATCGATTGGGAAGTTGGGTTTGGACCAAGAGACCTTGTAGTTCAGCTCCTTGACCATAGAGGATGTGGGGTATGCCATGAATACCTTAGATTGCATACCTTAGCATATGTAGGACCAAGAACTTGTATTAGCTTAGCAAAGTTCTAAATTGGTATAGTTTTCTGCACCTAGACTAAGTGATGGTCATGGATATAGCTTAGCACAGCATAATGTGACGGTCCGGCCTTACAGCCTAGTCAGTAGAAGGCGGGTCGTTACAGAGTGGTATCAGAGCAAAAGTTCCATACTTCCTTCACACACATCAGCATTGAACCTGCAGCTTCCAAGTAAGAATACCTCTCACTTTGTTAGGTTTATTGCTTTCATGTTTGTAGATAACTAAAGTATGCTTATCTAAGATAGTAACTAACATGATAGTATTAGCTATGTAAACATGATGCTTTAGTTATGTATGTCCTTTGTTCCTTTAGAGATGGCACGAGGATGCCCAGCTAGAAGGGCACCAGCTACTGAGCCCCAGCACGAGGCAGGCAGTTCAGTGCCTCCCCCAGACCTTACAACATTGGTGGCTCAGTTACAGCAGCAGCTAGCTGAATAGCAACAGGAAATAGCCACCTTAAAGGCTAATCAGCAGAATACTCCCACAGTCACCCCGGAACCAAACTTAGCAACGCCAGTAGTCTTAGAGGTTCCACCAGTCCAGCCTACAGCACCAGTAGCTCCAGCAACAGAGAATTTCTCGGGCACTAGTGAACCATGGGATGCTGGAGCCTGGTCAGAACAGGAGAAGGTGAAGTGCACCTCCTTCTGCTTGACAGGAGATGCACGTATGTGGTGGGAGAGAATTAGAGCGAAGCGCCCAGTAAACCAGATGATATGGGCTGACTTCGAGAAAGAATTCTTCGAGGAGTTCTTTCACATGCGGGTCACAAACCGCCACTACTACGAGTTCACAGAGTTTCGCCAGGGCAACCTTTCAGTGGAGGAAGCCGTGATGAAATTTAACAGATTGGCTCATCTATGCCCTGAACTAGTCAGCACAGAAAAAGAATGGGTCCGGTTGATGCTTAAGATGTTGAGGCCGGAAATAGCAATGAACGTGGCTGGCGGCGTTCATAGGCCGCAAACCACCGAGGAACTAGTCAGCAGTGCTCTTACCACCGAGAACTACCAGAATAATATCAAGCAGCAGAAGCAAGTTCTCTCAGAGTCCAAAGGGCAAGGAGGCTCAAGTACTCAGAAACAACGGGGCCATAGCTCTAACTGGAAAGGGAACTCCAGCAACAAGCGCAAACCAGGGAGTTACCCAAAGGGAGGACCAGCCAGCAAACAGCCTAGTTATCCCAAGTGTGCTACTTGTGGGAAATTTCACCCAGGAGTTTGTCGCAAGGGCACACGAGGATGCTTTGAATGTGGACACAAAGGGCATATGGCTAAGCAATGCCCGAACAAGACAAGTCTTCCTCAACCACAGCCGATACAGTATGGAGGCCAGCCAGCACAGCTACATCAGATGCAGGCCGTTTTAGATGGTCCACACATCAGCCAGGGAAGACTAGAAGCCCCTCCAGCTACGACTAATGCGAGGATCTATGCACTCACCAGAGAGGACGTAGCGAATGCCTCAACAGTTGTTACAGGTTAGATCATTATTCTACAGCAAAGTACAACTGTCTTATTCGATACTGGGGCAACCCACAACCCATTCCTATATATCCAGGATGTTTTCCCAAAAGTTAGGGATACCCTCAGAGGGACTCAGTAGTCAGTTTCTGACGACACTACCTTCAGGAGAAATTATGGCATCCACGCACTGGCTCAGAGCAGTGCCAGTCATTATAGCAGACAGAGAATTCTTTTGTGATCTGATAGTGCTAGACATGACTGATTACAATGTCATTTTTGGGATGGACTTCCTGATCAGATACGGTGCCTCTATCGAGTGTCGTAAATAGAAAGTCGTAATCTAACCTGAAGCAGAAGTACAGTTCGAGTACATTGGAGAACCAAAGAGAAAAGCCAAGAAATTTCTCTCAGCTCTAAAAGCACAGAAGTTAATGGATTCAGGATATACGGGATTCCTAGCACATGTAGTCAATGCCAGTCAGGACAAGGACCAGCTAGTCCGAGTCGTATGTGACTACTTCCCCGAGGAGTTACAGTCTAGCACGAGATAGGGAGATTGAATTTGAGATAGAACTCATTCTCGACAAATCCTATCTCTAAGGCACCCTACCGCATGGCTCCAGCAGAATCAAGGAACTTCATGAGCAACTACTTGACAAAGGCTTCATACGCCTAGTCACCATGGGGAGCGCTGTATTGTTCGTGAAGAAGAAGGATGGGAGCATGCGTCTGTGTACTGAATCAAGTCACAATCAAGAATAGGTATCCTCTTCGCAGAATGACCTGTTTGATCAGCTAAAGGAGCAGCAGTGTTCTAGATCAGGTTATCATCGGGTGAAAGTTAAAGAAGGGGATATACCCCAGACAGCATTCAGGACTAGATACGGACACTACGAGTTCGTAGTCATTCCCTTTGGCGTGACAAATGCTCTAGCTACTTTCATGGACCTCATGAACAGGGTATTCAGAGAATACCTAGATAAGTTTGTTATTGTATTCATCGATGACATCCTTATCTATTCAGGAACTCAGGAAGAACACGCCGAGCACCTGAGAATAGTATTGCAGACCCTTCAGCAGAACCAGCTGTACGCCAAGTTCACGAAATGTGAATTTTGGTTAGATCAGGTCCTTCCCGGTCAACATCATCTCAAAAGGATGGTATCATGGTAGACCAAGAGAGAGAGAGAGTGTAAGAATGCCAGTGAGATCAGAAGCTTTCTGGGATTAGCAGGTTATTACAGAAAGTTCGTAGAAGATTTCTCCAGGATAGCCTCCCCACTGACAGCTCTTACCAGAAAGAATAGAAGGTTTCAGTGGACAGAGGACTGTGAGAACAGCTTTAGCGAGCTAAAGAGGGGATTGACCTGTGCACCTATTCTGACTCTACCAAAAAACACAGGCAGCTTTGACATTTATAGTGATGCCTCTAAATTAGGACTAGGAGCAGTACTGATGTAAAATGGCAAGGTGATCGCCTATGCCTCCAGACAACTCAAGGAATATGAGAAGAATTACCCTACTCATGACCTTGAGCTTGCAGCAGTAGTGTTCGCCCTCAAAATTTGGAGACATTACTTGTATGGAGCTCAGTGTAGAGTATATACAGATCATCAGAGTTTGAAGTACTTCTTCACTCAGAAGGATCTGAATATGCAACAGCGTAGATGGCTTGAGTTGGTCAAGGATTATGAAATAGACATCCTCTACCACCCCGGAAAAGCTAATAAGGTAGCAGATGCACTTAGCAGAAAGTCCAGTGCTACCTTACTATCCCTAGCAGCCATGTCACCACCCCTACAGAAGGAGATCACAGATTTCGGTCTCGAACTCATAGTGGGATAGCTCTCTACTATGACATTAGCATCTACCCTGCTTGGTGACATCCAGACAGCTCAGGAACAGGATTCTGGAATTCAGCAAACCAAGCAAGGGTTAGCAGAATCAGAAAGTGGAGAGTGCAGAGTATCAGATAGTGGGGCATTATATTTCGGTGACAGACTCTGGGTTCCAGGTCAGGAGGAACTACGCAGGAAGATCTTAGATGAGGCTCACAGAACTCCTTATGCGATGCATCCTGGTTCCACCAAGATGTACCAAGACCTGAAGAGACGTTTTTGGTGACCTGGGATGAAGAGAGACATCGCTAGATATGTTAGCACCTGTCTGACCTGTCAGAGGGTCAAGGCAGAACACCAGAGACCAAGAGGAGTTCTGCAGCCTATCCAGATTCCAGAATGGAAGTGGGAAGATATTTCCATGGACTTCATAGTGGGACTACCCAGAACCACGAATGGTATTGATACCATCTGGGTAATAGTCGACAGATTGACTAAATCAACCCACTTCTTAGCTATCAGGATATCCTACTCCATGGAGCAGCTAGCTCAGTTGTATCTCAAGGAGATCGTTAGATTACATGGAGTCCCACGAACCATTATTTCAGACAGGGACAGTAGGTTCACATCACACTTCTGGGAGTGTGTACAGTCAGCCATCCTCAGACAGATGGTCAAACAGAGCGAGTAAATCAGGTACTCGAAGATATGCTCCGAGCATGTGCCCTAGATTTAAAGGAAGTTGGTGCAAATATCTGAGCTTAGCAGAATTTGCATACAACAACAGCTATCAGGCCACTATCGGCATGGCACCTTACGAGGCTCTCTATGGGCGGAGGTCTAGATCTCCAATCTGCTGGTATGAGAGTGGTGAGTAGTAGATACCATAGCAGCTATACAACAGATCCGCCAGAGGATAGAGGCAGCTCAGAGCCGCCAGAAAAGCTATGCTGATTCAGTAGCTCCCATGAAGGGAATGATGTTTTGGGAAGAAGGGCAAACTAAGTCCCGATATGTGGGACCATACCTTATCGCAGAAGAGTTGGCAAGGTAGCATATGAGCTAGAGCTACCTCAGATTGATAATGTATTTCATGTCTCTAAAGAAGCATATCGTGTGATTGAGCCCACCAGACAAGTCCGTGAAGACCTCAGCTATGATAGTCGGTTTACTCGGATAGTAGATCGAGCGCTTGAAATTGCGGAACAAGGAGGTACCATTAGTAAAAGTCATTTGGCAAAATCACTGGAAGAGGCAACATGGGAGACAGAAGTACCCAGAGTTATTCTAAGTTCGAGAATGAACTTTTTATAAGGTATGGGGGTTTGTAACGCCCGAATATTCTCAAAATAATTATTAGAAATATCCTAGTATTTTTCTAGAATTTTAGGATATTTTTATGGAATTTTTTAGAATAGCGGAAGTAGCAAAAATAAATAGAAAACGAAAATATCTTACGGGGGAATTGAACCCGTGACCTATTGGGTCCTACGACTTATAGCGGACTCAAGTAACCAAGTGAACCCAGCAGGGCCGTGCTGAAAGGAAAGGGAAATAATTATATTTATATTTTAGTTGGGTGAATTTAACCACTTGATATAAATAGTAAATTATTAAGTGGGGTTGGGTTTTAACGTAACTCTTCTTCTCCTCAAACCCTCACCGCTGCCCACCTCTCCCTCCTCTTCCTCTCTCGGCGCACCAAGCCTAAGGGCTCTAGGAGCGCCTTCCGGCGACGACTCCGACACGAGGACGCTTCCCTTCGCGAGAGGAACACGTAGACGCGAGGGAACCGTCGAGAAGATCATCTCCACCGGAAATCTAGCGATTAGAATCGTAAGAAAACTAGCACAGGAGGTAAGAAACCCCTCACCTGCAGTATAAGTAGTTCCCGTATGATTTTTATGCATTAGTTAGATATATGCAATCTTTGGCACATAGGGTGTGCATTAGCGCACACCGAGTGCCCAATTAAATGCCTAGCTCGAGTAAATGCCACCATAGGCATTTTAATAGCTTAGATAAATGCAATAGAAGCATTTTACAACTCATATAGTCTCGCTATAGTTTTTATAGGACTAGATGTCCAATGGGTGGGCTCCCACAGTCGCCTCTAGGTTCATACAACCTAGCTCTAGGTTCAGATAACCTAGAAAGAGCAAGACAAGCAATAATTAGCTATGTTCAGTATTTTACTTTCTCAGTGGCACTGTACTAGATTAGATATCCATTGGGTTGGGCTCGATGCGCGCATAGCAAGTACAGTTGTCGGGCCCATCAGCAGCATGATTATGTATTTTCACTTATTATGTAATTAGTTTTCAGAACCTCACAAAATAGCTATGTGAAAGTAGTACAACTCTAGCATTAGTTAGTATCAGCTTAGTTCAGTCCATGCTCTGTTTAGTTTTCTTATAGAGGCATGTGATAGTCTTATGATCAGTTTTGATTGCCATATCTTATGAACCTGTATGCCATGTTTTAGTATTCACGTGTAGAGATTTCAGTATTCCATGTTTTCTCAAGTTCAGCATATGATTTTAATAGCATTCTTTTAAAAGCATATTGCATCGAATGCATGTTTTAGTGAGGTAGATGGTTTCTTACTAAGCTCTCAAGCTTACAGATACTTTTTCCTTATACTGCAGATAAAGGTAAAGGAAAAATGGATTAGCGGAGGATGGAGGTCAATACAACGAGGAAGATGTGTGTGAGCTGGAGTTGGGAATAAAGATCTTAGGGATTTTAGCAAGTTTAATTATTAGAACTTTGTCATTTTAGTTTTGCCATTCAGTTGTTTAAATGTTATGAATTAGTGGATTATGCACCATGGTATGTTTAGAATGCTAGATAATTGATGTTAGGAGGCATTTCATTTAGTTTAGAATTGGTGTATGAGATTTTGGCTCAAAACAGTGCTGAAATCAGAGTGTTGGTACGAAATCAGAAACCCCAATCGATCGGCCGATCGATTGGAGGCTTCTCAATTGATCGGTCGATCGATTGAGAAGTTCGTACCGCGAACAGTAAGCTCCTGGATCGATCAGCCGATCGATCCGGATGCCTTCTATCGTGAACAGAAAGCTCTGGGATCGATCACTGGATCGATTGGCTAGTCTAGATCGTCAGCCGATCGATCCAGCATATTACCTAAGCACAGCAGCGGGCTGGATCGATCACTGGATCGATCCAACTGTTGGTTGCTACTCGGAAAACCTAGAGGTTCCACTTTACAAAAATTTTGTACAAAGGTCTGAATCTTTTCCTAGCTACCATGTGTTCTTTTAAATTAAATTTTGGATCGCCTGCGGAACTTAACACGTTTGATCCAAAACTTAATCTATTCGTTCTTTTAGGTTTTGACTTGGGTCTCCTGCGAAACTTAACACGTTCGACCCAAATTGCCTTAAGTTATTAATTCCATTAAATATTAATTTCCATAATCGGTTACCAGTACTGACGTGGCGAGGCACATGATCTTCTTGGATATGGGAGCAACCACCACCGACTAGACAAAACCTTTTATAGAAAGCTAATATTTAATTTCCTAAAATAACTTTAGGTTAACCGAAAAGAACAATCAAATCACAAGGATAAATAAAACAAAAGAACACAACATCGAAAAACATATTCGAAATACTAGAACGTAAGCCTCTTGTATTTGGTATTATTTCCATAAATAACTAGTATGATGCGGAAAAGGAAAAACTACTAGTTATACCTTCTAGAAAGACCTCTTGATCTTCTATCGTATTTCTCTTCTAACCTCGGACGTTGTGTGGGCAACGATCTTCCGAGATGAGAAACCACCAACCACCTTCTTCTCCTCCTAGCTAGGTTCGGCCACAAAGAAAGAAGCTTCACCAAGGAAGAAAATCAAAACACTAACCAAGTTCCAAGAGATGCAAGCTTTCTCTCCTTCTTCTTCTTCTTCTCCAAGTAGTATCCGGCCTTCACAAGAGCTCCAAGCAATAGAGAGTTTCGGCCACCACAAAGAGGAGAAGAGATGATGGCCGGCCACAACACCAAGGAAAAGAGGGAGAGAAAATAATAGAGGTTGTCTCATGAAGGCACCCTCACCCCTTCTTTTATATTCCTTGGCCTAGGCAAATTAGGAAATTTAATTACAATAAAATTTCCTCAATTTCCTTGACATGATTTAATTGAGAAAAATAAAATAAAATTTCCCCAATTGAAATCTTATGGCCGGCCACATCAATGAAAACAAAATTGGATAAGTTTCAATCAACAATTAAAACTTCCTAATTTGTTTCCGGAAATTTTAAAAAAATAAAATTTCTCTTCAAATCTCTTCATGGTTGATAAAAAGGAAATTTCTATAATTTTAATTTTACAACATGTGAATAATTTTTAAAGAGAAAATAAAATATCTCACCAATCTACAAATAAGGAAAGAGATATAATCTCTTTCTTTAATCTTTTGTAGATCTTTTACAAGAGAGATATTTTAATTTTAATTCTCTTTAATAAATTATATCTTCCACATAATAAAAATTAAAATTAAATTTCTTTTTTAATTTAATTTGGCCGGCCCCCACTAGCTTGGGTTCAAGCTTAGGCCGGCCCTAGCTTGGTTCCCAAGCTAGCTTGGCCGGCCCCCTTTAGGTGGGTATAGAAGGTGGGGATAGGTGGGTATAGTACTCTATAAATAAGAGGCTACGATAGGGACCGAGAGGAGGAATTGGTTTTGGTCTCACGATAAAATTAAGCATCCCGCCGAACACACAACTTAATTTTATCAATAATAATTCATTCCACTAAAGAACTATTATTGAACTACCGCACCAATCCCAAATTACATTTTTGGGCTCCTTCTTATTATGAGTGTGTTAGTCTCCCTGTGTTTAAGATATCGAATGTCCACTAATTAAGTGAGTTACTGACAATTCATTTAATTAATATCTTAGTCCAAGAGTAGTACCACTCAACCTTATCGTCATGTCGGACTAAGTCCACCTGCAGGGTTTAACATGACAATCCTTATGAACTCCTCTTGAGGACATTATCAACCTAGTATCTCTAGGACACAGTTTCCTTCTATAATCAACAACACACACTATAAGTGATATCATTTCCCAACTTATAGGGTTTATTGATTCATCGAACTAAATCTCACCCATTGATAAATTAAAGAAATAAATATCAAATATAAGTGCTTGTTATTATATTAGGATTAAGAGCACACACTTCCATAATAACTGAGGTTTTTGTTCCTTTATAAAGTTAGTATAAAAGAGAAATGGTCCTCATCTATTCACTCTGAGTGTACTAGTGTAATTATATAGTCAAGATAAACTAATACCTAATACCTAATTACACTACTCTAATGGTTTGTTCCTTTCCATTTTGGTCGTGAGCTACTGTTTATAATTTATAAGGTACTGATAACATTATCTTCTGCATGTGACACCACATACTATGTTATCTACAATATAAATTAATTGAACAACTACAACTAAATGTAGATAATTTGACCAAATGTGATTCTTTATTCATAATGAATGTTTACAAAGCTTAGGCTTTCAGTATACACTCCAACAATCTCCCACTTATACTAATGACTAAGTTGTCATATCTTCTACCATACATCTGATTCCCATTCCCTCCACATGCCGATCAAAGGCTTTTGCCGGAAGGGCCTTAGTGAAAGGATCTGCCAGATTTGATGATGCAATCTTGGCGATGACAACTTCTCCTCGCTCACGATATCTCGTATCAGTGGTACTTGGCTCTATATGTTTACTTGCCTTATGAGCTCGTGGTTCCTTTGAGTTTGCAATTGCTATTATCACAATAAATTGTGATAATTTTGGGCAAACCAGAATCACATCTAAGTCCATTAGAAAGTTCCCGAGTCATACCGCTTTTAGTCGCCTCAAAAGCTGCTATATACTCAGCTTCCATGGTTGAGTCCGATACGCATTTCTTAACACTCCTCCATGAAATGGCTCCACCTCCTAAGTAAACACATAGCCCGATGTAGACTTACTATTGTCCTTATCGATTGGAAATCAATCATGTAACCCGCGGGAGTAAATTATCTCCTTGGTAAACTAGCAATAGTCCTTCTCAAGTACTTTAATATATGCTTTACCGCAGTCCAATGTCCTTGTCAGAGGTTACTCGATATCTTCACCATGCAGCACCCACGCAGTCGTATATACATAAGACTTCTAGGAAGCATAAGGAACGCTTTCATGTCTTCTATCTCCTTTGACGTCTTTGGAGACATCTCTTTAGATAGAGCTATTCCATGCCTAAAGGTAAGAAACCTTTCTTGGAATCCTGCATGCTCAAGCAAGGATTGTATCTATATATGAAGCTTGGAGGACAACATTCTTTTCTTGCGATCTCTTATAACTTTGATCCCAAGAATGTATGCACATTCTCCTAAGTCCTTCATATCAAATTATTTGGACAACCATACCCTTACGCCCGATAATACCTTGACATTGTTGCCAATTAACAATATATCATCTACGAGTACAAGAAATACCACCACGCTTACACTTCTTATATACACAAGATTCATCCGGACTTTGAATAAATCCGTATTTGGATTACTTCATTAAACCGGATGTTCCAAGATCTTGAAGCTTGCTTGATCCATAAATGGACCGATTGAGCTTACACACTAGATGCTCTTTGCCTTTTCAATGAACCCTTCTGGTTGTTTCATATGGATATTTTCTTCAAGACTTCCATTAAGGAAAGGCGTCTTGACATCCATTTGCCAAATCTCATAATCCATATGAGCGAGAATGGATAAGAGTATCCGGATAGACTTAAGCATGGCTACCGGTGAAAAGGTTTCCTCATAATCGATTCCCTCTTTATACCCTTTCGTAACAAGCCTAGCTTTGAAAGTTTCTACCTTCCTGTTCCTCTTTTCCTTTTGTAGATCCACTTACATCCAACGGCTTTTACACCATCGTGGTTCTACAAGCTCCGGACCTTATTAGAATACATAGACTCTATTTGAATTCATCGCCTTTTGCCAAGATCTCTATATCTTGGAGTGCTTTCATATGTTCGTGGATCGGTTCATGTTTGAGATCAAGTCCAAGACTCTCCCAAAACATGAATCTTCAGTTGCCTTACAACCTCCCACTACGACGAGGCAATCGTGGTTGTGTATCATGTGTGACACGTGTTGCGGTCTCTTGTGGTACTTCATCTTGTCCTGTTGTAAAGTAGACGTGTCCTCTCTAAGTTCTTCTAAAACAACTTTACGGGCTTGTGATCCATTATATAGTCTTCTTCTAAAATCGGGCATTGGTGCTAACAATGACCTTTTGGTCTTAGGACTATAAAATAAACCACCTTCGTTCCTTTGGGATATCCTACAAACACACGAACATCTAGATTCTAACTTATCAAGATCTGGTTTAGACATGTCGGATTACCCCAAATCCGAATATGTCTTAGACTGGGTTTTCGCCCATTCCACAATTCTATGGGAGTAGAAAAAACTGATTTAGAAGGTACTAAGTTCAGAACATACACTGTTATTTCCAGAGCATATCCCCAAAATGAATTTGGTAATTCTGAATAACTCATCATCGATCTAACCATCTCCATAAGAGTTCTATTCCTTCGTTCTGCTACACCATTCTGTTGGGGTGTTCCAGGTGCAGACAATTGGGATTGAATCCCGACCTCTGATAAGTAATTCCTAAACTCTCCTAAGAGGTATTCACCACCACGATCAGATCGTAGTGTCTTGATACTTTTACCTAATCGTTTTTCCACATCAGCCTTGTATTCTTTGAACTTATCAAAGTACTCGGACTTGCGGCGCATTAGGTAAATATATCCGTATCTTGAATAATCATCTATAAAAGAGACAAAATATTCAAAACCACCTCTTGCCTGGACAAACATAGGACCACACAAATCAGAATGAACCAATTCCAACACTTCTTTGGCTCTATACCCCTTGGCCTTGAACGGCCTCTTGGTCATTTTCCCTTCCAAGCAGGATTCACAAGTTGGAAAATTTTCCAACTCTAATGAACTCAAAAGTCCATCGGCTATAAGCCTATGAATCCTACTTAAGTTAATATGACCAAGCCTTAGATGCCAAAGATATGTTTGGTTCATTTCCGAAGGTTCTTTTCTTTTATTTGAGTTAGAAGATGAGTTATAAATTTCCATGTTTTGCTTTGTGGAAGAAATTGGATTTAAAGTATACAAATTGCCAACTAATGTACCAGAACAGATAATCACTTTATTTCTCTTAATAACTACATCGTTACTGAAAGAAACTGAATATCCATCCAAAAGCTTAGAAACTGAAATTAAATTCTTTCTAAAATGGATATATAAAGACAATTTCTTAAACCAAATTCCTATTTCTACTAAAAGATAAGTAGACGTCTCCCATCGCAACAGTTGCCACCTTAGTAGCATTGCCCATGTAGACGGTAATTTCTCCTTCAGATAGTCGTCGGAACCCCTGCAAGGAATTGCAGACATGATCAGTGGCTCCCGTATCTACACATCAGGTGCTGGTAGATAACACCGCTAAACATGTTTCAACAACTAGAGCATGAGATATACCTTTGTTTTGGTTCCTACGAGGACAGTCCGCCTTCCAATGTCCTGCCTGCTTGCAGATGAAGCACTTGCCCTTCGGCTTCTTCACTCCAACTTTAAAACCCGTACTCTCAGACTTATTCACTTTCTTTGCTGAGCCAGCTTGTGAAACCATTTTCAGCATAGTGAATTTGAGAATTGTGACGAAATAATCCTTCTGCCGCTTGAAGTTCTGTCAGTAGTTCCCCTAATGAATAAATCCTTTTATTCATATTATAGTTCAGGCGGAACTGCTCAAAACTTCTAGGTAGCGTTTGGAGGATCATATCGATCTGAGTTTCCCCATCAATTTCTCCTCCAAGGATCTATATCTCGTTCAGATAAGCCATCATCTTTAGGATATGATCTCTTACAGGAGTACCCTCTTGCATGGTGGCTGTCATTATCTTTCTCATGGCTTCTTGCCTAGAAGCCCTATCCTGATGACCAAAGAGTTCCTTGAGATTGTTCATAATATCATAAGCTGTTGGTAAATCCGGATGTTGATGTTGCAATACATTTGACATTGAAGCCAAAATGTAACACCGCGCCATCTCATCATCTTTTACCCATTTCCTATGATATTCAATCTCCTCTTGAGTAGATTCACTAGTAGGTGCTTCAGAGCACTGCTCAGTCAGTACAAATTTATAGCTTTCAGCGGTTTCTTTTCCAATCTATGTAGTTTGGTCCAGTAAGTCTATTCTGTTGAAGTATGATGGACAGTGAGTTGAAAGTCATCCTAAGAATCACAAATAATTTTTGGTCAGAACTCTTAAATTTAGAATAATATTGATTTCTCAAACAATACTATTTTAAATTAACCAACACCTCAAAGCACCGTGAATTTTGTATGCCACGTTAGTGTGGACGTATACAAATTCAACATTTGTAAAAGGAGGGTTTTAACCCATTAATTTTATTATCTTGTCAACCTAACTTTTTGACAAATAAAATTAATAGTTGGTATCTTTTGGTCACACAAATAATAGCAGTGACTCCGATGGGGAGGATACTATTAGGTGTGTCTAAGTGTATACCATTACTTGACACTAAGTCCATTAATAAGATTATGCCCCTTCTGTTGGGGAAGATCACACGCTCTTAATTAACTTCCTATAGTCATCCAAAAATGGAAGTCTGTTCTAGTGATCCACAAACAAGCTCATCCGTTATGGAGGAAGGCACTCAGAGCCAACGCGCAAGCTTGTTTGCATCACTTACAAACCAGTAATGGAGACCATGGGATTTATTTAAAAATCCCTCTCCCACTTAGTTATTTATAAACGAGGAATTTTAACTATGCTAGCCTACTAGTCATGTATACTAACATGCACACACAGCATAATATAAAAGCAATAAATAGAAAATCTAATTTTCAACTATTATGGCTTTTATAGTTGTCCTCCGTGTGTTGTCATCCCAAGCTGCTGCCATATTTGGCCACCGCCACCGGGTCTAATTGTCGCATCCATCTTGTTCCTTGTTCCGCTGCGCCTCTGGTCCTCAGAAGGTTCCACGCTTTGCAAGATTTGATCCGCGACATAAATAGAATTTTATAATTTTGATCCTATATTCCATAAAAGGAATGTACATGTATCTAGATAAAAAAATAAAATCCTATTAAAACTAAATACAGCTCCTGCTGTATTTTTAATACAATCATGCACACACATATAAATGCCCTTGACATGTCCAAGGGTCCAATCACACACATAATATCTAAAAGCCATAATAGTTGGATCCTGCATCCACAAAGTTAGCATATCCTACTATTATCCTGCCTAAATTATGTATGACATGTGCATAATTAAACTAATACCAAATACATAGAGGCAAAACCCTAGCTCTGATACCAATTGTTGGTTGCTACTCGAAAAACCTAGAGGTTCCACTGTACAAAAATTTTGTACAAAGGTCTGAACCTTTTCCTAGCTACCATGTGTTCTTTTAAATTAAATTTTGGATCGCCTGCGGAACTTAACACGTTTGATCCAAAACTTAATCTATTCGTTCTTTTAGGTTTTAACATGGCTCTCCTGCGAAACTTAACACGTTCGACCCAAATCGTCTTAAGTTATTAATTCCATTAAATATTAATTTCCATAATTGGTTCCCAGTAATGACGTGGCGAGGCACATGACCTTCTTGAATATGGGAGCAACCACCACCGACTAGACAAAACCTTTTATAGAAAGCTAATATTTAATTTCCTAAAATAACTTTAGGTTAACCGAAAAGAACAATCAAATCACAAGGATAAATAAAACAAAAGAACACAACATCGAAAAACATATTCGAAATACTAGAACGTAAGCCTCTTGTATTTGGTATTATTTCCATAAATAACTAGTATGATGCGGAAAAGGAAAAACTACTAGTTATACCTTCTAGAAAGACCTCTTGATCTTCTATCGTATTCCTCTTCTAACCTCGGACGTTGTGTGGGCAACGATCTTCCGAGATGAGAAACCACCAACCACCTTCTTCTCCTCCTAGCTAGGTTTGGCCACAAAGAAAGAAGCTTCACCAAGGAAGAAAATCAAAACACTAACCAAGCTCCAAGAGATGCAAGCTTTCTCTCCTTCTTCTTCTTCTTCTCCAAGTAGTATCCGGCCTTCACAAGAGCTCCAAGCAATAGAGAGTTTAGGCCACCACAAAGAGGAAGAGGAGAAGAGATGATGGCCACACACCAAGGAAAAGAGGGAGAGAAAATAATAGAGGTTGTCTCATGAAGGCACCCTCACCCCTTCTTTTATATTCCTTGGCCTAGGAAAATTAGGAAATTTAATTACAATAAAATTTCCTCAATTTCCTTGACATGATTTAATTGAGAAAAATAAAATAAAATTTCCCCAATTGAAATCTTATGGCCGGCCACATCAATGAAAACAAAATTGGACAAGTTTCAATCAACAATTAAAACTTCCTAATTTGTTTTCAGAAATTTAAAAAAAATAAAATTTCTCTTCAAATCTCTTCATGGTTGATAAAAAGGAAATTTCTATAATTTTAATTTTACAACATGTGAATAATTTTTAAAGAGAAAATAAAATATCTCACCAATCTACAAATAAGGAAAGAGATCTAATCTCTTTCTTTAATCTTTTGTAGATCTTTTACAAGAGAGATATTTTAATTTTAATTCTCTTTAATAAATTATATCTTCCACATAATAAAAATTAAAATTAAAAATCCTTTTTAATTTAATTATTGCTGGCCCTACTAGCTTGGGTTCAAGCTAGGGCCGGCCACCCTAAACCCATGCTTAGGCTGGCCCTAGCTTGGTTCCCAAGCTAGCTTGGTCGGCCCCCTTTAGGTGAGTATAGAAGGTGGGTATAGTACTCTATAAATAAGAGGCTACGATAGGGACCGAGAGGAGGAATTGGTTTTGGTCTCCCGATAAAATTAAGCATCCCGTCCCGAACACACAACTTAATTTTATCAATAATAATTCATTCCACTAGAAAACTATTATTGAACTACCGCACCAATCCCAAATTACATTTTTGGGCTCCTTCTTATTATGAGTGTGTTAGTCTCCTGTGAATGTCCACTAATTAAGTGAGTTATCGACAACTCATTTAATTAATATCTTAGTCCAAGAGTAGTACCACTCAACCTTATCGTCATGTCGGACTAAGTCCACCTGCAGGGTTTAACATGACAATCCTTATGAGCTCCTCTTGAGGACATTATCAACCTAGTATCTCTAGGACATAGTTTCCTTCTATAATCAACAACACACACTATAAGTGATACCATTTCCCAACTTATCGGGTTTATTGATTCATCGAACTAAATCTCACCCATTGATAAATTAAAGAAATAAATATCAAATATATGTGCTTGTTATTATATTAGGATTAAGAGCACACACTTCCATAATAACTGAGGTCTTTGTTCCTTTATAAAGTCAGTATAAAAGAAATGACCTCAAATGGTCCTACTCAATACACTCTGAGTGTACTAGTGTAATTATATAGTCAAGATAAACTAATACCTAATTACACTACGACCTTCTAATGGTTTGTTCCTTTCCATTTTGGTCGTGAGCTACTGTTTATAATTTATAAGGTACTGATAACATTATCTTCTGCATGTGACACCACATATTATGTTATCTACAATATAAATTAATTGAACAACTACAACTAAATGTAGACAATTTGACCAAATGTGATTCTTTATTCATAATGAATGTTTACAAAGCTTAGGCTTTCAGTATACACTCCAACACCAACCTAAGTTCCGCATACAGTAGCAGTCTAAATCGATCCATGGATCGATCCAACAGCTTGCAATCGATCGAGTTCAATCTGGATCGATTGGGAAGTTGGGTTTCGACCAAGAGACCTTGTAGTTCAGCTCCTTGACCATAGAGGATGTGGGGTATGCCATGAATACCTTAGATTGCATCCCTTAGCATATGTAGGACCAAGAACTTGTATTAGCTTAGCAAAGTTCTAAATTGGTACAGTTTTCCGCACCTAGACTTAGTGATGGTCATGGATATAGCTTAGCACAGCATAATGTGACTGAGCACGAAGGAGGGGTCGAAGCTTGCAATTCCCGCAAACCCTAGAAGTTTTCTTTCCAGTTGTAAGCCCAAGAATGCAAAGGTAAGTGCTTCTCACCTACAGTAGGAGTAGTTTCAGACCTTTGTTCTTCTTGAATTCGAAGCATGAGAAGCGCTTATAGTGCAGATTTTTAATTAAGCCTATAGTGCAGATTTTAATTAAGCTTATAGTGCAGATTTTTATGTAGGCTTATAGTGCAGATTTTAATTAAATTTGTGGTGCAGATTTTTAATTAAGCGTATAGTGCAGATTTTAATTAAGCTTATAGTGCAGATTTTTATATAGGCTTATAGTGCAGATTTTAATTAAGCTTATAGTGCAGATTTTAATTAAGCATATAGTGCAGATTTTAATTAAGCTTATCGTGCAGATTTTTAATTAAGCTTATAGTGCAGATTTTTATTTAAGCTTATAGTGCATATTTTAATTAAGCCTATAGTGCATATTTTAATTAAACTTATAGTGCAGATTTTTATGTAAGCTTATGGTGTAGATTTTAATTAAGCATGTAGTGCAGATTTCTTAGAGCTTAAAATGCAGATTTCTTTATAGCAGATTTCTTTAGAGCTTGTAGTGCATATTTCTTAAAGAGCTTATGGTGCAGATTTCTTTAAAGTTTATAGTGCAGATTTTTTGTGGAACTTGTAGTGCAGATTTTTGGTGGAACTTATAGTGCAGTTTTTAAAGAAAAAGATTATAGTGCAGTTTGGTTAAGTATTATAGTGCAGAATTTATGTTTGCATAGTATGCAGAAATAGTGTAGCATAGAATGCAGAATCTTGATTAGTATAGAATGCAGAATTTTGATTAGCATAGTATGCAGATTTTTGTTTAAGCATTTCAAAGTTAGAATTTGCTTAAATATTTTAGTTTCTTTTTAAAGAAGCATTCTTTTAGAAGTATTAACAAGTATAAGAAAGATAAAGAAAAGAAAGAAAAGGCCAAGGCCTTAAGTAGATTCTAAAGTCAAGACTTTAGGGATTTTGGCACACAAGGTGCTAAAGAAAATGCCGAGACATTATATATTAGAAGTATTAAAAGATAACAAGTATTTTACTTTTATCAGTGGCACTGTACTGGACTCTCAGTTATCCTTGGGTTGGGCTCCCATAGTCTTACCGACGGTCGACGGTCGACGACCCGAGGGTCGCCAAATGGGCCGCCAAATGGGTCGGGTCGTTACAATAGTAAACCCTACTAGATTCGGGACCAGCTATCTCGGGTCTAGTTAGGGATGCACGCATAGCAAGTATAGTTGTCGGGCCCAAGAATAAAGTTGATTATTATTTTGAATTATTATAAGTATAAGTTTTTTTTGAACAAGTAAAGTAAGTTTTACATAAATATAAAAGTATTAAAGAAGAAGTTTTTAAACAAGTGAAATAAAAGAATAAGTTTAGAACAAATGAAATAAGTTTCATTTTGTTTTAAAAGCAGCAAGTTGAGTTTTCTTTTATGCTAGCATGTTATTTAGATTAGCTTTCTGTTCTTTGCTATTTTCTGAGCATGAGTAGTTTTACATGTTTAGCATTTCAGCCTGTTTGATTCCTTTATTATTAGATGAGCATGAGTAGTCTTCAGTAAGAAATCAGTTAGATCATGTTATAGATATATGTACATGCATATCGAGATTTTGTGAGTTAGATAGCGCTTACTAAGTATTTTGTTTATAGTTTGCATTTCCTCTTACTGCAGATACAGGAAAAGAAAAGTTATAGTAAAGGAAGGCGACAAGGAGGTGCGGATGGATGTGTGATGCCTGGACTATAGAAGCCTTGGGATTTAGCATAAGAATTTATTAAGATTTCCATTTATTAAGAATGTATTAGATGAGTCATTTAGTCTTCCGCTGCTAGTTAATTGTATGTTTTGAGTTCTCCGAGAGTTTTAGGAATTTCTATCAATGTGTGAACAAGGATAGTTAAGTAAAGTTAGTAGTAGCGCCCCGTCCTCACAAACTAGTAGTGAGGAAGGTGGGGTGTTACATGGATGACTAGTGGTCGTCGGACGACATGAAGAAGGGTAAATGTTAGCCGAATAGCCCTTTCGAAGGGCTGTCGCATAGTCGATAGCAGGCGACGATTGCTGTTTATAGGAAGGTTATGTTTGTAGGCGTCTAATGTCGGTCGATGGTAACTGCTACCGAAGGAGGTCAATGACTGTAGAGCTCCGACGAACAGGTAGTGGCATTGGTTGGCTTGGGGTTGGTTTTAGCGAGTGGCGGAAGAGAGAGGAACAAATAAGAGTGATCAAAATCCAAAAAAAAACTTAAGGCATTTAATTAAACCAATCAAAACCTAACTCTTAGGTTTAATCCAAGCCCTTGATTTCCACTTCATCCACATCTTATATATGGACTTCCTACAGGGTTTGGATCAAATCCAAACCTATATCCATTAGCCCAAAGCCCAAATCCATTTCCCTTAAGTTTGGTCATGGTTCATGACCAAACCAAGTTGGTTTAAAACCAAATCATTTGGTTTAACAACCAAACCACCTTTAATTAGAACCGAACCAATTTAGTTCATAATTAAACCAAAGAGCATCCATTTCATCTTCAAAAGATGTGGTCTATCCACATTTTCATTTTGAAAAACTATTTTTCATATTTCTCCTTCTTTTGGTCCAACCAGTCTCTTTCTCTCGATTTGAGAATCTATTTTTCATACTCATTTTAAGTCTTTCAGATAAACTTGTAGTATGTGCAACCCAATAGGTTCTCAGTTATGTTGGTCATTCATAATTAACCATTAATTATGAATAGAATATGAGTGACACTTAGTAGTATATCATGCCCCTCAATTGATTAAAAAACCAATGGTTGATCTTAGAACCACTTTTTGAACCTTTTGGAAGCTACAATGAGTCATGCATCGTTCCTTTCATTGTCTTATACCCACTTATTTAGAACATGGTCTATGTGTCAGTTCCCACTAGGCTCACTATGTCACACCTAGCCTAAGTCTTGCATTATTATCCTATGGATTCAAATTACTTAGACATGTGTCAAAGAATACCATACTCTTGACATGTAATGCTTTGGCCAAAGATTTTGATTAACAATCCTGACAAGCGGCCATAGGATATACATCTCCTTTTGCAAGGCATAGTGAATCTACTGTGGGCTATCCAAACACCTTCAAGCCCTTTAACTTATACCCAATCATCCTGGGTCTATACCTACAAGGAGATGCTTGCTTATGATATCAAAGTATAAGCCTTCATGACTATGATGACTTGAATACTTTAAGTCGAAGGAAACTTGCACTTAAGTTGCAATGAGATCTTCATTGACATATCCCTATATGTATAGAATCATATGAAGTTTCATGACATGTCACTCCAATGAACTAGTTACTCTTAACTAGCATCTATGTTTAACTCTTGACATCCTAATGTCTCCATCCAATGAGGAACAACTACTTGGGTAAACTAAGGAGTATAACACGTGCTAATCTCACATAATCGATGATGCCTAAACTTATCATATTATCGACTAGGGAATATTTTAATACATTCATAATTATATATGTAAAGATACTCACTAGTTGTGATTCAATCAGAAATTCTCTCATGCTATGAATTATATTATGGGCATTCAGTAAATAAGATTAAGATCTAATCATACACATAGAGAATGTGCACTCAACTAGTGAATTTTTACTTATCCAATAAATATTACAAACCATAAGGCGATTGCCTTATGACATCTCTCAAATAACAAGCATTAGCATGAGAAACCTTATATTTTCGTGGAAAGCATGCTTAGATCTTTAGTGATTTATTTTTTCCCTATCTATGGTAGCACAACCTGAGCATTATTGAGTTAAAAAATTTTAGTGTTAGCCTACTTGCTAGTATCTTTATTTTGTTTTAATTTATGGTTGAACTTGAAGGTTGATATATAGCTAAGAATAGTATGATTCATAAAGTTATACTAGTACCTTTGTTTTCCTAGGTGACCCCTCACCGCATTTTCATTACTGGAGAAAACTTGAATTGTGACACTAATTTGGAAAAAATCAAAATCTCCAAAAAAAAAAAAAAAAAAGTGTGTGTGAAGAAAGAAAAGAAATTTTTTTATGCAGTGTGGGAAAAAAAGGGTTAAAAAATAGTTGTAGTGGGTGGAAATAATATGATATCCCTTTAAGACCGAGTTAGGTTACTGGGAAAATACCTATTAGTTTCTCTTAATATCGAGTACTCTTTTGGGACCTTGTGTAAATAGTGCAAAATACCTTGAGAGGGATGAACCTTATGTGTGACAAGCAAGTACCCATTGTCGAGGAATTATAAACACGGCTAGATGAAGACATAACTAGAATTGGTGATTGAAAATTAAGAGTTGAGTCACATTGTACTACGCATGTAGAACTTTCATGTTTGGCCACATTAAGATGATTTGTATACCTTTGCTCACTAGTGAAACTAGTTGATTTTGATAAATTCACTAGGGATTATGATGTAACATTCACACGCATAGGTTTAGATTACAGGTTTTGCATGAAAACAAGTAAAATTTAAGTTTGGGGGTATTTGATGTGTGTGTTTCATGTATAGTTTTCGGTATTGTTTTGCATGCATTTTGTTTTATCACGTGAGCATATATTGCATACTTTCATCTCTTTTGTATTATTTATACTTTTTTAGTTTGGAGAACTAGTCTTTTCACCTTTTATTGACAGGATGTGAAAATCTTGGTGTTGGAGAAGAAAAACCAAAGGAATATGCATTACAACATGATCCACGACCATCTCGTGTTGCCTAACACAGCCATGGATCATCCAAGAAGAAGAGGCACCTAAAAAGCATCAAATTGGAGCATCTAGAGTGGAACACAACTAGGCCGTGTTGTCCAACACTACCATGATCTTTACTACCCCATGACTAAACTTGCACATAGAGCAGACCAAACTTCAAATAGACATAACTTTTGACTCGAGATGAATTATGTGACCCACAACCTTTTGAATCAAAGATAATTTCAAGATATACAAGTAGGTTATTGGGTAGAACCCATAAAAACCTGCTTTCATGCCCTCAAAATGTTGTTTTCATGGGGTGTGTGGTAGTGCCCCTCTCTTTTAAGGAAATTTTATATTTTAGGAAAGTACCTCTCACCTTTTTAAGAAAGGTTATTAATTTTTGTATCCTTAGAGGCTATAAAAGGACAAAGGGGGACATCTATTGGAGCATCAAGGTATCAAGGGGTCCTACCCTCCCTTGAGGAGGTGTTACCCCATTACAAGGATTCCTAGGAGAGCCGTTTCTAAGGAGCCATTCAATATTCTGTCCATCATCGAGCTTCGAGTTCTTCTAAAGATGATGATCAACACATGACTAAGCATTCTCTTCTCCATTTCTTTTATATTTTGAGTTGTAGAATGTCTTCTCCCATGTCTATGTTGGTGTAGAGAGTACCATAATTGAACGTATATTTTGATATTATCAAAAGTTTAAGGTAAGTCTTTTGTGATCTATTGGATTGATCAAGCTTATAGTATGCCCAACTTAGAAAGTCTTAGTAGGTTAGCTGGATCACATACTAGGCAATGGAAGTGTTAGAAGATCATGGAAACTAGGCAGGAAGCCTAGATGAGGTCAAGTGGACTAGACATTTGGCAAGGTTGATTCGATAGGTCATAATGATGTAAACCCAACGAGAAAGATATCTCAAGAACCCACAACAAATTGAAGACAGAAAGAAGGAAGGTCTAAGACAATAAGATGGATGAAAAGAAACCTCTGCTGAATGCTTAGGAAAACAAGAACCTTGGTATAGAAGATGGGAGATGTCACAACCTTGGGATTGAGGTTGATAAGTCTTTCAACACCACAAGGAGATGCCTTGATAAGTTCTAGTTCAATGAAGAACCAATAAGTGAGAGCCTCACCGTGCTTTAGATTGAACATATATCAAAGATATATGTGTGACCATCACCCCCTTTATTTATAGCTATATGGTGACAAAAAAAATACTAAAAGGCCAAAAAAAAAAACCAATTTAGTAAAGGCCTATATAGACTACTTAGCCATTCTAAGTTTATGACATTATTACAACCCAAATAAAGATAGAAATTGAGTCCAAATTGAGCCTACATATCCATACTATATAGATATGAGACTTAAATGCTAATTCAGCTCATCTAAGGCCTGAATTAGGTTGACTAAGCCGGATGACTTACTCTTGGTCAAACCTTCTTTAATGGTAGCTTTGGCCTTCACATATTCAATTAGCACATTAAGTGCTTCCTTCATCTTTTTAGCCTTAGCCCTTGTAATTGGGCCTCCATTGATGCATAATGGATTATCATTAATATCTAGAGTGGGTTGATCACGATCCATATCATAAGCTTGTTGCGCAACTTCTTGTTCTCCTTCTTTTACTCCATCACATAAAGGACTAGATATTGAAGGAAGCAATGGTAGATAGATCATATGCTTAGCAGATGAAGTCTAAACTAGTCTAGAGGATAAGATGTTTAGTAGGTAAGTTGAGGTAAGCTTCTGAGTGGCGAGGTCAAATCCTAGTCAAGACAAACTTCAGGCGATGATCCAACTGAAGAAACTAACGGAGGTTTCTAAGTCGAGCTCAAGACAGTCCTAACTGTCTTTATTACTCATGCATACTATTATTTAACTCTATTTTTTAGGACTAATATTATTATTCTGCTCATGCTAACTTTGTTTTATAGAAAAACATTAATTCGGGTTGATCAAGGGTTTAGTCAATTGAACTTGGAGGTTTAGTTGACCGATTCAGACAACATGGCAAAGATAATATCAACATCCAAGCAAATATAAAAAAAGAGGATCTGTCGAATGATCACTTGGATCTATCGACTGATAGAATATGGAAAGTACAAACAATCAAATCAAATCACAAAGGAGACACTGAGGTTTCGTCGATCGATAAGGAGTATCAGTTGATGGATCAAGAGAAGGAAAGTGAAGATCATATCAAATCACGTATGAAAGGAAAGTCTTTGGGTTCCATCGACGGATAAGGTTTTTAAGTCGATAGAACAACCTGATTTATGGGATCGAGCGGATCAGAGTCGAGCAAACAAAGAAGAGCACGGAGATCAATTGGCGAATAGAAGATTCCATCGATGGAAAAGATCAGTCAATGAAATGGATTTTTAGTTGACTAAATGATGCCTATAAAGAAGACCTTGGGGTCTGAGCTGACAACGAATTCACTCATTGCTTCATCTCGCACTCATTGTTATTGTGCATGCAAGTGATGATACTACAATGCTGAGAGGCTCTCGAACAACTGCGCTCAATCTTCACTCTTGTTGTTGGTATATTGTTTTTATACTTGCATTCTTTGAAAGGAATAGTAGGATTGTTACTATCATCCTTCATATTTGTATGAGTTTGCTTTTCTCTTAAAGAGTTCGGTGAAAAGAGCTATAATGATTGCCCATTGAAATGATTAAGGATCACAGACCTTAGAGTAGTAGTCCTTAGAATACAAACCAAGTAGAAAATTGATATTATTATTGTGTTTTTGCTTTTGCTTTTATTTTGCTACTACTCTAGTTTGATTCAGTTTTATGAAGATGAAAAAGTAAAGGTTTTAAATGATTGAGATTCACCACCCCTCTCTCAACTTCTTCGATCCTACAATTGGTTGTAGGTTGAATAGCGGGCATATTGTACAAACTGCAAGTGCACGATTGTCATCAAATAATAAAAATATCGATCCATAGGAATTGTTGATTAAGAACTAGTTGATTTCACATGATGAATTATCTAAATGTTTAAAGGTTGGTTGAATGCTTGTGAGAAAGAGAGAAGGACAGAGAGAGGAAGAGAGAGAGAATGAAAGCAATGAGCAAAGAGGGAGAGAGGAAAACAAGTGATTAAGAGAGAAGAGTTGGTTTGAGGGAAATGATTCTAGGATTTCGATTTCACTATGATTTTAGTTAATATCCCTATGAATTATTTATCTACCTAACTCTATGCTTATACTCGTGTAGGGAATCTAACAAAAGTCTGGCACAATCTTGCAAGTCGCACAACAGAGTTAACTATTGGATCGTGAAAGTGCTAGAGGGGGGTGAATAGTGATCAAAAATTCGAAGCGAGTCCGCAGCGGAAAAATGAAAATCACAATGCTAAGAAGAACCAATTTTACTTGGTTCGGTGCCTTCATCGACTCCTACTCCAAGGCCCGCACTCGTTGAGTGCTTTCGTTGGACAATCACTAATAGTTCACAAATTGATTACAACAGAAGGTACCAGAACTATTAAATCAAAATACCGACAACAATAAGAAAAAAAACTTGAACCACAAGTTGTTAGAGTAGCTTCATAGCGTCGCAGGGGCAGAGTGCAACAGAGCAGTTATAGAAGTTGTTTTCTCTTGATGCTCCGTGGAGGCCTTCTTTTATAGGCATACTCCGGGCACCTGGACTGCGACGTCGGCCGTCCAATTAGCGCTCGCCTAGTTGTCAGGATAACTTTTGCCTTCCAGGTGCCCGGACCGATTTCGAGCGCTCGGCGGACCACCATTTTCCAGAGACTCCTTTCCCTATAAGAAATGTTAGTCCGAGGCAAAATAAAAATTATGTTATCTTGCAAAACAAGGTGTTAGCACAATTTATAATTAAATAGAGTAGTAATTAGATTTCGTCTCCTCGAGACCGGAATCTAGTCACGATCTCAACTTAGATTTATGAAATTGATCTAAGTTAGATCGATGCTTAAATTCCCTAACTGGGAACGCATCCTCACAAGTTAGGGGAGTGACTTACCTTAACTTACCTGCCAGACATCCGGTTAGCCCGTCGACCCATCTGAACTTCGTGCTAGCTATCAGGTTAGCCCATCGACGTAACTGGGCTTCATGCCAGGCATCCGGTCAACTCGTTGACCTATCTGGACTTCGTGCTAGCTATTCAGTCAGCCCGTTGACCTAGCTGGGCTTCGTGCCAGCTATCCGGTCGGCCCACCGACCTAGCTAGGCTTCGTGCCAGCTATCCGATCTGCCCGTCGACCTAGCTGGGCTTCTCTTACACACTTAGTCAAAGTGTTAGATCACAACAAAACTAACTTAACCTATTTTATTATTCATCAAAACCTGAGTTAGATCGTTAGTGCTAACCGCACTAACAGTTAACACAAGTTCTAACATCATTAAGTAAAGAAGTAACTCTAGAAAGTTTGGTTAAAGGGATATCCCCTGTCATGGGGGTCCCCCGGTCATACAATTGCTAGAGTTATTCTATTACTTCCTAACGGTATATTAATGTAATTAAGTAAAAGAGGTAACCTAGAAAGTCTGATTAAAGGGATACCCTCTGTCATAGGGTCCTTGGTCATACAATCGCTAGATTCATAAGTCACTTCTTAACATTAATTTGGGCAAAACTCCTAAAATTCTAATTAACCTATCTAGCAAAGGATTGGTCCCTATATTAAGGCCTCTAGAAAGTGAGATAATATCGATGTCCTTTATCACTAAGGGCATAGTATGCCCAATTAAATGGGTATCCTATGTCACTAAGGATCTCTAGCTTATCCAGTCCAGTCAACCCTAACATAGAGACAAATCCCTCACATGTATATGCATTCACCACATACACATTTTGTTAAACACATACAAGGCACAACACACATCGAATAAGTTATAAACACTTCATTAAATAAGAAAATAAGTAAATACATAGTTCATGCATTAACAACACATCATAATTACTCCCTACATCCTAAGAATTTGAGAATTTACTCCATGGAGAAGGAATAACAAACTAAAAATACAAAATAAAGCATTCTTACAACCTAAATCCAAGAATAGAGAAGAAGAGATGCTTAGCGTTATGTTGTCAATGTCTTCAGAGTGTTTCCTTGCTCTAAAGGAGGATGGATCATTGACGACTTGAAAAAGGAGGCTCTAAGGTTTCTCTTAGAAGGGTAAACCCTTCCCAAAGGAAGGGGATGGAGCCCCAAACTAAGGATGAGTGAAAAAGAAATAAAATCCCCTTTTATAGCAAGGTGGCACAACTCCCTTATTTTCTCCACCACACGGTCGTGCCTAGAGTCATGACCGGGGTGTATATCGCCATGAAATGGAGGGGTACGACCGTGCCTTTTGGCATGACCTGACCCTAGATATGCTTTAGATGAGAAGTATGACTATGCCAATTGGCACAGCCAGACCGTGTTGCTTCTTGAAAAAGGGGGCATGGCCAGGCCCTAGTTGAGCTCTAGAGGGGGGCACACAGCCATGCCATTTGGCATGATCAGAGCCTTGCTTCTATCTAGTGGGCACATGGTCATGCCAAGGGGCATGTCCAGGTTGTTGGATCTTCACAAGTTGCTTCAATGTGCCTTTCCTGTAACGACCCGCCTTCTACTAACTAAGCTGTAAGGCCGATCGTCACATTATGCTGTGCTAAACTATTCCCTGACCATCACTAAAACTAGATGCGGAAGCGGTACTAATTAAAATTTTGCTAAACTATTGTCATTTCTTTATTCTACATGTGCTAGGGGGTGCAACCTAAGTTATTCATGACATATATTACATCCCCCAATGGTCAAGGAACTTAACTAGGGGTTTCTAGCTAATATCAGGCCTCCCAATCGATCCACGGATCGATTGGAATGGTCGGATCGATCCAGTGATTGATCCAGCCGGCTACTGTATGCGGAACATAGGTTGGATCGATCCAGTGATCGATCCAGCACGCTACTGTGCTCGGGCAATATTCTGGATCGATCGGCTGATCGATCCAGTGATCGATCCCAGAGCCTTCTGTTCGCGACGAAATTGGCTGGATCGATCGGCTGATCGATCCAAACGCCTACTGTTCACGAGACGAGTTGCCCAGTCGATCCATCGATCGATTGGAAACTCTCGAATCGATCAGCTGATCGATTCGAGTTTCTGATTTCATGCCAATGATCTGATTTCAGCACTATTTCGTGCCTAAATCTTATTACAGGTTCTAAAATGATTAAGAAACACTCTAACAATAACAACTAACATTCTAATATTATAAAAAACAGTATTCTAAGTATAATAATGTGCATGGATAACTAATTCGTAGCAATTATCATATTAAAGTGCAATTGATAAAATACTGAAAAGTTCTAATGTTTGAAACAAAGCTTGCTAAGGTTCCCTAAGATCTCTACTCCAAGTTCCTGCCCACACATATCTTCGTAGCATTGCCCTCCAGCCTCCGCTAGTCCATCTTTCCTTTACCTTTATCTGCAGTATAAGGAAAAGAAAGTATCTATAAGCTTTCGCTTAGTAAGAAACCATCTACCTCACTAAAACATGCATACGATGCATTTATGTTTTTTTTTTTTTTTAAACATGCTATCAACATATGATGAACTTGTTAACACATGGCATACTGAAATCACTGAACATGAACACTAAAGCCTGGCATACAAGCTAATCATAAACTATCATGAGTATCAATAAAGGAAACTGAACTGAACTTGAACTGAGCTAAGCTGGAACTGAATTCAAACTCAACTATCATAACCAACCCTTGTGAGTTTTGAAAAACTATAATATAATAGATTAAAATACATAATCATACTGCTAATGGGCCCGACAACTGTACATGCTATGCGCGCATCCTTAACTAAACCCGGGGTTGCAAATCCCAAATTTAGTAAGGTTTACTAGGTTATCTAAACCTAGGGACCGACTATGGGAGCCCAGTCCAATGGATATCTAATCCTGTACAGTGCCCCTACTAAAAATAAAATACTGAATCATAGCTAACTAATTTATCTTGCTTTTACTAGGTTATCTGAACCTAGAGGCGACTGTGGGTGCCCACCCATTGGACCGTAGTCCCATATAAGCTGTAGCAAGACTAACTAAACTATTTAAATGCTTCTAGTGCATTTACTGAGCCATTAAAAATTGTCTACTGTAGCATTTTACTGAGCTAAGCATTTTATCGAACACTTAGTGTGCTCCAACTCTCCTCTCCATTAGGGAGACCACCTCTAGGCACCCGACAACGTCTAGAATCTCCAACTGAAAGGAGGAAACGTGTCTGGCCCATCTAGAGGTGCTCAACTAAATCCCTAAACCTGCGAGAAGGGTCAAATACACCCGATGCGTCGAAAAGTCTGCATATAGCTAATTTAAAAACATAGAATCGTACGAAAAGCTACTTATACTGCAGGTGAGGGGTTTCTTACCTCGTGCACTAGTTTTCTTACGAATCTAGTCGCTAGTTTTCCGGTGAGGACGATCTTCTCGACGATCTTCTCGCGTCTACGTGTTCTTCTCGCGAAGGGAAACGTCCTCGTGTCGGAGTCATCGCCGAAAGGTGTCCTTGAAGCCCTAGGAGAGGAACCCTAGGTTGTTCTTGTGGTTGGCGCCGAGAGAAGGAGAAAGGGAGAGATGGCGTCGGTGAGGGTTTGAGGAGAAGAAATCCCGATTAAAAATAATCCCCCACTTAATAATTTCCTATTTATATTAAGTGGTAATTTTGGCCCAATTTGAATATAAATTTAATTGTTCCCCTTTCCTTTCAGCACGGCCCTGCTGGGTTCAATTGGTTTACTAAAGCTATCTATAAGTCATAGGGTTCGCTAGGTCTCGGGTTCAATTCCCGCGTAAGCTATTTTCATTTTCTATTTATTTTTGCTACTTCCGCTACTCTAAAAATTCTGTAAAAATATCCTAAAATTCCAGAAAAATACTAGGATATTTCTAATAATTATTTTGAGAATTTTTGGGCATTACAACCCCCCATACCTTATAAAAAGTTCATCCTCGAACTTAGAATAACTCTGGGTACTTCTGTCTCATACTGGCTTCTGTCTCCCATGTTGCCTCTTCTGCTGTGTGACTGTGCCAAATAACTTTGACAAATGGTACTTCCTTATTCCGCAATTTCTTAACTGCTTGGTCTATTATCAGAATAGGCCGACTGTCATAGCTGAGGTCTTCGCGGATCTGTACCGACTAAGGCTCAATCACTTGGGTGGCATCTTGGGTATGTTTCTTCAGCATAGAGACATGAAATACATTGTGGACAGCTGACATTTCCTGGGGTAGCTCTAGCTCATATGCTACCTTGCCCACTCTTCTGCTGATGAGGTATTGTAATACCCACTAAGCTTGTAAGATAAATATATGAATATGGGAATTTTTCCTTAGAAAAATAATAAGAAGTGAGTTGAAGCAAAAAGAAATAAAATGAAATAAAAAGAAGAGGAAATCAAGGATTGAACCTTGAACCTCTTATATGATAAATCATAGAATTAACTAGTAGAAACCAATTGGGATAGAGAGAAGATATTGATAGCAAGGAAAGGGAATGCATGATAAAGATAGGAGTAAAGATCTAAGAAGAGAAAGCAAGAAAAGAACAAGAGAAAGGCAACTTGCCTTCCTCCCTTTCTCTCCCTCTTCCTCTTTGATTTTTTGCTGAAAACTTAAAGAGGAATTAAGGGGATTCATTCCCCCTTAGTTTATCATGAATGGTGAGAATAAATAGAAAATAAAATAAATGTAAGAAAAATAGAAAATGGGTTAAGGGAGAAGGAAAGCAAAAATCAATTTTGCTACTTCTTCCCCCTTAACATAAAAGGGAGCAAGAAAAGAGAAATTATTTTTCTCTCATTTTCTCTCATTCATCCTCTCCCTCACCGAGAACACCACAGTCCCCTCTCCTCCATCTTCGGCCCCAAAACCAAGTTTGTTCCCTAAGAAATCCTAAGATACAAGGAGGACTTAGCAAAGGAATCAAGGGAAAGGAACTAGAAGAAGAGGCTACTTCTTCTTCACCATACCTTAGATCCACAAGCGAAAAGGATGTAAGCTTCCCCTCACCTGTGGTACAAGGCTTTTATGTGATTTTCAGATTCTATAAGGATTAGAAAACCTAGAAAAGAATTTAAGAAAATTCGGCTAAGAAAGGGTTTTCAAATCTAGGATGGTTTAAACAAGTCCTTATTTCATGATATTCTTTCTATGCTATGTAGGAAGGATTTTTTTCATGTTTTTATACTTGAATGATACTTGGTCAGAGGAGTACATAACCCTAGAATTTCGGCCAAAAATATGTTAAGGAGGTTAGGGAAAAATATTGTTTAACTAAACTAGTACAAAATTTCTCCCATGAACTACTAAGGGTTTTTATTGGTTTTCTTGCTTGAAGGTTACTTAGAACCAAAGAAATCCATTTTTATGTTTCGGCCAAGAAAAGGGCTTAGGGTTAGGAAGACCTTTAAATTTAAATAACCATGTTTGTATGATAGAATATAGAGTTCTCTTAAAGAATTGCATGCTGTACATTGCTAGAAATTCATGAACTCTTATTTAGATTTTCGGCCATGATAAAATGGATAGTTTAGAAAAGCTTGAACAAAATTCTAATATGCTCAAGACCTCTGTGATATTATGATATGAAAGTTGTTTAATGCTCTTATATTTAGATTGAGTATAGAAAATTAGTTACATGATATATGACATGTAAGTTCACAAGGGTCCTAGCTTGTTTATGAACCAACTTTGTATATGATGTTCTTAGTAATTTTTGCCATGAAACTTACTTAGGTTTTCCATGCTTTAGGCCACTTAAAACCTAGTTTAGAGATTGGTAGGTTTCGGCCATAAGGAAAAATAAAAGAAAAAGGGAAAGAAACCTAGGAAGCCTAAGACACAATTCACATGTATGTTTATTATGCTTGTCTTTATATACATGCTATGAAACTTGTATAATTTCTCATGCTTTTAGGCTATTTGAAGCAAGTTTATATTCTGTGAGTTTCGGCCAAGTAGGGTTTAAAAGACCTAGAGGCCTTAGAAATGAAACCAAATGTGTTAAAAGTGCTTCTTATGAAAATATGATAATGTGTTGATTGTGTCACATATTTGTATAATTTTTCCATGACCTAAATGGATCATTGTGTGTTTCGGCCATGAAGGGATAAATGCCCTAGAAACCCTAGAACAAAAATTAAATATGCTTATGTCACTCTACATGAAATATGATAAGTAGAAAACCAAAGTTCTCATACTATATGTTGTTTAGTGACCTAAATGAGGCTAGGGTAAGTTTCGGCCATACCTATTGTATGATGTCTTGTTATGAATTTATACATGATGTTAGTTCAAGTTCACATGCTTGTATGTTTGTTTTTAGCCCTAATGAATACTTGTTAAAAGATTGACCAAGACATACGTTAAGGGCTTGAAGGACTTAGGAACTAGCTCAATATGCTTACTATGCTATTTGGAAAAAAATGCTATAAATATGGTTTAAGGTTTCCATGCTTTCATGACATTTGGGACCTTGTTTATATACTGATAGGGTTCGGCCACATGAGTTTAAGGACTTGGAGAACTTAGAAACCAAGTTAATCATGCTTATAATGCTTCCTATGAAATTTATGTGATGATGATTTAGGGTTCACATGCTTGGAGGTTGTTTTTACCTAAATTGAGACCTAAGGGGGTTCGGCCATGATAGGAACCCAAGGGTTTAGGAAGCTTAGAACCCAAGTTTAACTATGTTACCATGTTTCTTATGATAGTATAATCACATGATATACCCTTATGCTTAACCATGTATGCTTGTGATTTATACCTTTTTATGATATGATATGTGGATAGGGATATGCATGTTTTAATAATATGCTATGTGCTTAGAATATGCATGCTTTTATGATATGCTATGTGAGTAGAAATATGCATGCTTTAATGATATGCTATGTACTTAGAATATGCATGTTTTTATGATGTGCTATGTGTTTAAAATATGCCTATTTTTCTTATGACATGATGTATGCCTAAGTGATGCATACTTTTTATGATATGATGTATGCCTAAGTGATGCATACTTTCTTATGACATGATGTATGCCTAAGTGATGCATACTTTTTATGATATGATGTATGCCTAAGTGATGCATACTTTTACGACATAATGTATGCCTAAGTGATGCATACTTTTATGCTATGCTATGTGACTAAATGATGCATTTTTATACATGCTATTTTACTTTGTAAGGTTTGTACCAAGGGTGGACTCCTAATCAGTCCCTAGGCCTTGCTTTGTGATCTAGGCTAAGCCTTGCTTTGTGATCTAGGCTAATAAGGGATGGGCTCCTTAGTACACCCCTAGGCCTTGCTTTGTGATCTAGGCCAAGCCTTGCTTTGTGATCTAGGCTAATAAGGGATGGACTCTTCAAATACGCCCCTAGGCCATGCTTTGTGATCTTGACCTAGTTCCTAGTATGATTCAAGACTTGCTACCTTGGATATACTTAGGACGCGCGCATCTATGTTATGTATGTATGGTACAAGCCGGGGCCCTAAATATGTTGATATTATGTTCAAGTATATATATGTAAGAAGAAAATGGTTTTAAAAGATCATGAGACATACACATGTTTTTCGGATACATGTTTTTAAAATCATGATGCATATAATCTATGATTATGTTGTGTTGAGGCTATGATTTAAGATATGCCATGATATGATTATGTTATGTTTCATGCTATGTTTTAAGAGATGATATGCCATGATAAGATTATGTTATGTTTCATGCTATGTTTTAAGAGATGATATGCCATGATAAGATTATGTTATGTTTCATGCTATGTTTTAAGAGATGATATGCCATGATATGATTATGTTATGTTTCATGCTATGCTTTAAGAGATGATATGCCATGACTAGTTATAATGTTTGTTATGTTGCATGATATGCTTAAAGAGTATGATATGTTATGCCATGACTAGTTGAGATCATGTTAAGTTGAGACATTATTTGATTATGTACTGATTGTTGGTTTTAGTGAGTAGGAAAGGAACTTACTGAGCCATGAGTGCTCATAGCTTACTTTCCTTGTACCACAGATAAAGGAAAAAGCTGGATGAGTTAAAGGAGCAGCAGGAGGGGCAACGAAGATGTGTGTGGCGGTGGCTAGGCAACTAATTAAGAACCTGCTTTAAAACCTTTAAGAACTATGCTTTGGTTTTGTGAAATGTAATACAATATGGGTGACTTGATGTTAAGTTTTTATTTATTTTGTTATCATGTTATGAAACCATGTTAGTGTAGTTCGGTTTTAATTAAGTTAAGAAAAATAATTTTAAGTCTTCCGCTGTAATACGTACGTAGAGTATCGTAGCCCCGTCCCTTGTTGATAGCAAGGAGGGCGGGCGTTATAGGTATGGTCCCACATATCTGGGACTTAGTTTGCCCTTCTTACCAAAACGCATTACTCCCTTCATGGGAGCTACTCTGAGGAACACTGAATCCCCAACTGAAAACTCTAAAGGTCTACGCCGTGTATCAGCATAGCTTTTCTGGCGGCTCTGAGCTGTCTCTATCCTCTGGCGGATCTGCTGTATAGCTGCTGTGGTATCTGCCACTAGATCTGTCTGAAGTTCTAGTTCTTTCTGTTCACCACTCTCATACCAGCAGATTGGAGATCTACACCTCCGCTCATAGAGAGCCTCGTAAGGTGTCATACCGATAGTGGCCTGATAGCTGTTGTTGTATGCAAATTCTGCTAGACTCAGATATTTGCACCAACTTCCTTTGAAATCTAGGGCACATGCTCGGAGCATATCTTCGAGTACCTGATTTACCCGCTCCGTCTGTCCATCTGTCTGAGGATGGAAGGTTGTGCTAAACTTCAACTTCGTGCCCAAAGCTGACTGTACACACTCCCAGAAGTGTGATGTGAATCTGCTATCTCTGTCTGATATAATGGTTCGTGTGACTCCATGTAGTCTAACGATCTCCTTGAGATACAACTGAGCTAGCTGTTCCATGGAGTAGGATAGCCTGATTTAGTCAATCTGTCGACTATTACCCAGATGGTATCAAAACCATTCGTGGTTCTGGGTAATCCCACGATGAAATCCATAGAAATGTCTTCCCACTTCCATTCTGGGATCTGAATAGGCTACAAAACTCCTCCTGGTCTCTGATGTTCTGCCTTGACCCTCGACAGGTTCGGCAGATGCTAACATATCTAGCGATGTCTCTTTTCATCCCAGGCCACCAAATATGTTTCTTCAAGTCCTGATACATTTTGGTGGAGCCAGGATGCATCGCATAGGGAGTCTTGTGAGCCTCATCTAAAATCTTTCTTCGTAGTTCCTCCTGATCTGGAACGCATAATCTGTCGCCAAAGTACAACGAATTCTTCACTTTCTGATTCTGCTAATCCTTGCTTGATTTTCTGAATTTCAGGATCCTGCTCCTGAGCTGTCTGGAGATCACCAAGCAAGGTAGACTCTAATGTCATAGTAGAGAGCTGTCCGACTATGAGTTCGAGACCGAAATCTGCGATCTCTCTCTGTAGGGGCGGTGACATGGCGCAGCACTGGACTTTCTGCTAAGGGCGTCTGCTACCCTATTTACTTTTCCTAGGTGGTAGAGGATGTCTATATCGTAGTCTTTGACCAGCTCTAGCCATCTGCGCTGTCGCATATTCAGATCCTTCTGAGTGACTCTGATGATCTGTATATACTCTGCACTGAGCTCCATACAAGTAATGTCTCCAAATCTTGAGAGCGAACACCACTGCTGCAAGCTCAAGGTCATGAGTGGGGTAATTCCTCTCATAATCCTTGAGTTGTCTGGAGGCGTAGCGATTACCTTGCCATCTTGCATCAGCACCGCTCCTAGTCCCAACTTAGAGACATCACTATATATATCAAAGCTGTCTGTGTTTTCTGGTAGAGTCAGAATAGGTGCGCTCGTCAATCTCCTTTTCAGCTCGCCGAAACTGTTCTCGTAGTCCTCTGTCCACTGAAACTTTCTGTTCTTTCTGGTAAGAGCTATCAGTGGGGAGGCTATCCTGGGGAAGTCCTCTACGAATTTTCTGTAATAACCTGCTAATCCCAGAAAGCTTCTGATTTCACTGGCGTTCTTGGGTCTTTTCCAATTACTCACAGCTTCTATCTTACTGGGGTCTACCATAATACCATCCTTTGAGATGATATGGCCCAGGAAGGACACCTGATTTAACCAAAATTCACATTTCGTGAACTTGGCGTACAGCTGGTTCTGCTGAAGGGTCTGCAATACTATTTTCAGGTGCTCTGCGTGCTCTTCCTGAGTTCCTGAATGGATAAGAATGTCATCGATAAACACAATAACAAATTTATCTAGGTACTCCCTAAATACCCTGTTCATGAGGTCCATGAAAGTAGCTGGAGCATTTGTCACGCCAAAGGGCATGACTACGAACTCGTAGTGTCCGTATCTAGTCTTGAATGCTGTCTTGGGTATGTCTCCTTCTTTGACCTTCACCTGATGATAACCTGATCTGAGGTCTATCTTAGAGAACACTGCTGCTCCCTTTAGTTGATCAAACAAGTCATCTATTCTGGGAAGAGGATACCTGTTCTTGATGGTGACTTGGTTCAGTGCCCTGTAGTCTATGCATAAGCGCATGCTCCCGTCCTTCTTCTTCACGAACAATACAGGCGCTCCCCATGGTGAGTGACTAGGACGTATGAAGCCTTTGTCAAGCAGCTCTTGTAGTTGCTCATGAAGTTCCTTCAGTTCTGCTGGAGCCATGCGGTACGGTGCTTTGGAGATAGGATTTGTACCGAGAATGAGTTCTATCTCGAATTCAATCTCCCTGTCTGGTGCTAAGCCTAGTAACTCTTCAGGGAAGACTGCTGGGTAATCACATACGACTCGGACCACTGCTAGCTGTTGGTACATGTGCTAAAAATCCCATACATCCCGAATCCATTAACCTCTGTGCCTTCATAGCTGAGAGAAACTTCTTGGCCTTTCTCTTGGGTTCTCCAATGTACTCAAACTGCACTTCGCTTTAGGTTGGAATATGACTTTCTGCTTATGGAAGCACCGTATCTGATCGGAAGTCCATCCCAAAGATAACATTGTAGTCGGTCATATTTAGCACTATCATATCACAAAAGAGTTCTCTGTCTGCTATAATGACCGGCACTGCTCTGAGCCGGTGCGTGGATGCCATAATTTCTCCTATAACGAAGGTAAAGACGTCGAAAGTACCTCTCGAGGTATTACTAACTTCTCAAAGAAATGCCGGATATATACGAATGGGTTGCCCTAGTATCAAATAAGACAGTTGTACTTTGCAATACTAATCGACCTGTAACAACTGCCGAGGCATTTGCTACGTCCTCTCCGGTGAGTGAGTAGATCCTCGCATTCGCCATAGCCGGAGGGGCTTCTAATCTGCCCTGGCCGATAGCCTCCATACTGAATATGCTGTGGTAGAGGAAGATCGGTCTTGTTCGGTGCTTAGCCATATGCCCTTCTTGTCCGGATTCAAAGTATCCTTGTGCTTACGACAAACTCCTGGTGGAATTTCCCACAAGTAGCACACTTTGGATAGCCGCTTTACTAGCCGATCCTCCTTTGGGTAACTCCCGATTTGCGCTTGTTACCGGAGTTCCTTCCGTTAGAGCCATGGGAGCCGACTTTTGAATACCAACCTCCTTGACCTTTAGATTCGAGAGGACTTGCTTCTGTTGCTTGCTCAGTGGTCAGGGCACTGCTGACTAGTTCTTCGGTGGTTTGCGGCCTATGAACGCCGCCAGCCCAGCATCTTGAGCATCAACCGGACTCGTTCTTTCTCTGTGCTGACTAATTCAGGGCATAGACGAGCCAATCTGTTGAATTTCTTCACCGCCTCCACCGAAAGGTTGCCCGATGAAACTCTGAACTCGTCGTAGTGGTGGTTTGTAACCCGCATGTGAAAGAATTCCTCAAAGAACTCCTTCTCAAGTCATCCCATGTCATCTGGTTTCTTGGCGCTCGCTCTAATTCTCTCCCACCACATACGTGCATCTCCCGGCAGAAGGAGGCACACTTCACCTTCTCATGTTGGCTCCATCGCACTCTCCTGTTTTGAACCCGGGCCTGCATCCCGTGGTTCACGAGAGTTCTCTGTTTGACTCTTTGCCACCGGATCGATAGGCTGGGTTCCCTCCTGCAGGGCCACTGGTGGCAGGGACTGTGGAACCCTAAAACCACCGGTGTCGCTAAGTTAGGCTCTGGGTGACAGTGAGAGTGTTCTACTGACTAGCCTTTAAGGTGGCTATTTCTTGTTGCTGTTCTGCTAGCTGGGCGTCCTCGTGCCATTTCTAAAGACATGCAGGACATACATGACTAACACAAGCATAATAGAGTAACTATTGTTATCATGTTAACTACTATCATAAACAAGCATGCTTTAGTTATATCTGAACATGAAAACAAGAAACATAACGAAAGTGAGAGATGTTCTTACTTGGAAGCTGCAGGTTCAATGCTGATGTGTGTGTAGGAAGTATGGGAACTTGCTCTGATACCACTCTGTAACGACCCGCCTTCTACTAACTAAGCTGTAAGGCCGATCGTCACATTATGCTGTGCTAAACTATTCCCTGACCATCACTAAAACTAGATGCGGAAGCGGTACTAATTAAAATTTTGCTAAACTATTGTCATTTCTTTATTCTATATGTGCTAAGGGGTGTAACCTAAGTTATTCATGACATATATTACATCCCCCAATGGTCAAGGAACTTAACTAGGGGTTTCTTGTTAGGACCAAAAGTAGCTAGAGGGGGGGAGGGGGGGTGAATAGCTCGTCGCGCTTCGCTCATTGCTCGGCGTTGCTTGTTCCTTCAAAGATGTGCAGCGGAAAATACAGAAACAAACACACAACGCTAACACGGTTGGTTTTACTTGGTATCCACCTCACAAGAGGTGACTAATCCAAGGATCCACACCAACACACACACCCTCCACTAAATAAAACTCTCCTTTATGGTAACTACCAAGGGCGGAGAAGCCCTACAAGACTCAATACAAGAAGAGAGGGAAAGGATACAAGAAATACAAGCTTACAAGCTTACAATGAGTACAAAACCTTAACCCTAGCTTCTCTTCTTGGCTTTGATCCGCCTCTTGACTTGGAGAGCTTCCAAGATCCTTCAAGAACTGGCGATCTGAGCTTTGTGAGCGCTGTGGAGGAGTTGGCGAGAGCTCGATTACCGCAGCCATCGAACGCCTGCAGCTATAAACGATGTCAACGGTCGGATCCCGATCGATTCGAATGTTCCCAATCGATCGGGAGGCTTTGGATCGATCCACGGATCAATCCAGCGTTCGCGGGGACGCACCGGATCGATCCACGGATCGATCCGGCGCTTATGGGAACCCCCAATCGATCCATCGATCGATTGGGACCTCCGATCGATCCACGGATCGATCCGAGCCATCCCGTCGGATCGATCCACCGATCGATCCGATGGATCCCCGATCGATCCAACACTGATTTTGTCCAAAACCAAGTCCCAAACCTCCCAAACCAACATCCGGTCAACCTTGACCTGTTGGTATGTCATAGCATCTAGTCACCCTTGACCTGCTAGGACTCCCTTACCAAGTGTCCGGTCAATCCCTTTGACCCATGCCAAGTATCCAGTCAATCCTTTGACCTACTTGGACTTTTCTTTCATGCCAAGTATCCAATCAATCCTTTGACCTACTTGGACTTCCCACCTGATGTCCGATCATCCTTGATCCATCCGGATTTTCCTTGCCTGGCTTCACTCACGGGCTTTCACCTAGCTTCACTCACTAGGGTTTTCCATCCGCCTAGCTTCACTCACTAGGACTTTCACCGGCTTCACTCACCAGATTTCCATCCGCCTAGCTTCACTCACTAGGACTTCCTTCACTTCACTAGGACTTTGGGCTTCACTCACCGGACTTTCCGCCTAGCTTCACTCACTAGGTGTTTCATTTTGCCTAACATCCGTTAGGACTTCCCAGTCAAGTATCCAGTCAACCTTGACCTACTTGACTCTTCTTTAATCAATATCTTATTGTCAAACATCTAAACCCAAACCAAGACTCAGCTTGGTTACCCAGGTCAACCTTGACCTGAGGGATATTGCACCAACAATCTCCCCCTTTTTGATGTTTGACAATACCACAATAACACTTACAATCCCATATGTAAGTTAGGCTAATCCCATAGCCTCCTTCTTCATGCCACTAGGTAATGAAGGCATAAATTAAGCTCTTCATTTTCCCCCTAAGAGGGCAAACTCCCTCTAGGTAATGAAGGCATAAATTAAGCTCTTCATTCTCCCCCTAAGAGGGCAAACTCCCTCTAGGTAATGAAAGCCTAACTTACTCCCTTTCATGAGTCCTTTCATTCTCCCCCTATGACCTTCCCATAGGTAATGAAAGCCTAAACTTAACCATACATTCTCCCCCTATTGGCACACATCAACCCATCGTTGGACACACATCAACCTATGCTCCAATTCTGGGCACACTTCAACAAATCCATTTGTTGAAGACTCTCCCCCTGAAGAGTTGCTCATCGTTGTTCACAACCTTACTCGTTGTGATCAACACGATAATGAAGGTCCCCTACCCTTCATTTATCCTTAACTTCTCCCTCAATGTAGACAACTACCCAACCTTGAGCATTATCTACCACTTGAGTGTCCACTTGAAATAATGAGGATATCCATCCCCATTTCTCCCCATTTCAAGTTTAAATGCTCAACCTTGAGCAAGTTCACGAAGGTTAACCACCTTCCAAGGTTCATGAAAATAATTTTCATGTCTTTAAAGAGTCCCTCCCCTAAAGACATGGTGGTAGCTTATTGCACCAACAATGACTTAGAATCCCTAAAACATTAGGAAACCCAAATTTAGAAGTTTTGAGGTTCAAATATTCAAAATTTGAAACAACCTCAACCTAAACTTCTACTTAGTCTTCGTTAACCAATCCATCCTTGTTTTCAACATGAAAACACCCTTTGTATGTATACAAATGTATTTAGGGGGTTTGGAATGGTTACCTAGACTCAAAGAGGTTCAAAGATGCTGAAATCAGGCCTTCCCAGCCAAAATCAGCAACTTGGATCGATTGGAGTTGGGTTCCAATCGATTGAACCTTTCTGAATCGATCCATCGATCGATTCAGACTCCTGGATCGATCGGATGATCGATCCAGCGAGCTTCTGCTATTGGAGTGCTTGAATCGATCCATGGATCGATTCAGAACTCAATCGATCCATGGATCGATCGGAGCTCTGATAGTTGCTGAAATTCCATTTCAGTCAACTTCAGAAACCCCTAGAAAATTCTACAAAAATCCAAAAATTATGAAATTTCGTGTAGACATTATTTAGGGCATACTTAATCATGGAAAAATAGTTTTCTATGAAAATACATCATATTTTCAAAGATTGACACAAACCTGAAAATTTGCAAAAACTTTAGTGTTTTTCTTCAAGTTTGTGTCTAACTATTCAATGGTGATTACTACCAAAAGATAGCCTTCACCAAGGTTTTCCAAAAACATTTTAAAAACATTTTCAAAACCAATATCCCATCATGTTCCTTGGGCATAATGCACATGACTTGTACATTAGCTTTCCCAATGATGGGAAAACACATAACTATGTGTTTTGATGAACCTAAAACTCAAAAGAATGCACTAAATCAACATCTTGAGTTTTGTTCATCATCCTAACATCTCACTTGTATATAATATGGACAAAACACATACAAGTCACCTTATAGTCTTTGTGAGATGTAGATTTTGGTTTTTGCCCTAATCTAGGGATCATGCATATTTATCTAGGCATTTTAGAAATGTTAGACATCCACCTAGGATGTCACTTGTCAATAAGTGTCGTTAGATGCCATTTGTCCTTAATTACAAGGAATTAAACTTAATGCATGATTATGTTATGGCATACATCAAAAGAAAATAATTTTCAAAAGAAAATATCCTATTACTACATGATGTATGAATGTCATGACATGGTATTTTTTGGATTTTTCATAATAAGACATGAATGCAAAAACTAGACATGATGTCATGGCATATGATGGGCAAACAATCATGGCAAGATTTAGCATAAATAAAATATACCTAGATTAACTATCTAAGTATCCTTAAAGTCTTAGCTAAACTTACAACTTAAACCTAGATTGCCCTAAAGTGCTACAAGAGAATGCCAAAGCCTAAATTTGGCATTTCTAATTTCCTTGATTTAATGTATGTCAATTGAAAATAAACATGTCCTCAAATGTTGACATATTCCATTTTTCCTCAAGAGTAGCACTTTTAAATTAAGGCTTGGATTGCCTTAAATTGCCTAAGAACATACCAAAATCCCAACTTGATAGTTCTTATGGTTTTCCCAATTTGTGCCATTTTAAGATAAAAACAATTTTCACCATTTGGCACATTTTACTCTTTCAAGGAGTAATCAATAATTCCATTTCATTTTCAAAGGTTAACAAAAACCTTGAAAATGCTCCTTGAGTGTCAATTTCCTCAAAGTTGGGTTAACTACCCTTCTAATCGGAGTTGACACTCTCTAACCCATCTATGGGGTAGAGAAGATGCTCCTAGGAACCCAACACCTATTGGTGCTCCTTGGATGCTCTAGGTACTCACTAGGGATAACTTCCCTAGATACCTTCCTAGTGACCTTGTTGGGCTTCTTAGAAGCCTTGGTCACATTTTCTAGGTCAACTCTAGGGATAACCTCCCTTGTGACCTTGTTTGTGACTTTCTTAGACTTCTTAGAAGTCTTAGTCACATTTATTGCAAAAATACTCTTAGGGATGACTTCCCTAGTATTTTTGGCTTGACCACTAGACCTAGGGTTTGTTCCATAACTATATGGAACTCTATGGTAAGAGGGCACATCCTTCTTAGCCTTTGGTTTGTATCCCAAACCTCTATGGCCATTGGATGGATTTTGTACCCCTAAACCTAGGTTATGCTCATTTTGCCCTAATAGGATATTTTCCATCCTTTTTAGGGTCTTTTCCATTTTATCAAGCCTTGATCTCAAGACTTGATTTTCTATCACTAAGTCCTTAGTTTTTGGTTTTTCATTTGATCCATGAGCATTTTTGTTTCTAGGCTTGTATCTTACATCCTTAGAGTTATCGCGTAGGTTTTTACCTACATTCCTAGCCTTAGGGATAGTAGTTTTGGCATGTAGGGCCACATGCATTTCCTTAAAGCCCTCATGCTTCCTATTCTTATGGTAAATCGCATTAAAATGATAAAAATTTGACCTAGCATGCTTTTTACCATTTTGCAAGGGAATAGGCTCAATGAAAGTTACCTTCCTTTTTACCTTGGAGGCTCCCCCTTGACTAGTGCCTCCTTGAGCCTTGACCACCTTCTTCCCCTTAGGGCATTGACTTCGGTAATGCCCCTTTAGATTGCAAGAGAAGCACACGATGTGCTCCTTGCTCTTCTTTGTTCCGGGGATGGTCTCCTTGGGCTTCTCCTTGCCCTTTTGTGCCACTTGGCCCTTCTTCTTGGCCAATTTAGGGCATTTGCTCTTGTAGTGCCCACTTTCCCTACACTCAAAACATATTATATGATTTTTATTTTTAATTGAAACATTTATACCTTCTTGTGTAGGGGTGGTGCTTTCTCCTCCATGTGATGTGGATGTAGGGGCTTCCTCTTGATCCGATAGTGATGCTCCTCCATTTGATTTTTCTTGACTTGTGGAGGTGGAAGCTTCTTCATCCTCTTCATCTCTTGACCCGGATGTAGAAGCTTCTCCTTCTTCTTGATCCGGTGTCACCAAGGATTGCTCCCCTTCAATCCTAGAGGTGGAGGCTTCATCATCTTGAATATGAAACAAGGAGTATGCTTCCTCCTTGTTCCCTTGAGGATGAAGCATCTTGGATTTCCTCTTCTTTGGAGGTTGAGCATCTATCAACCTCGGAATCCTCCTTTTGGTCTTGCTCCAAAGAGTCACCCTCTTTGGATTCTTCATGATCTTGTACAGTGGAGGGGATCTCTTCATGAAACTTGGCCAATTTGCTCCAAAACTCCTTGGCATCTTTGAATTCTCCAACTCGAGCCAAGATGTGGCTAGGCAATAAGTTGACCAGAAGCTTGGTCACTTTGTCATTTGCCTCGCCCCTTTGAATTTGCTCTGAGCTCCATCTGCTTTTCTTTAGAAGCTTGCCCTTGGAGTTTGTTGGAGCTTTGAAGCCTTCCATTAGAGCAAACCATTGCTCTATCTCCATCATAAGAAAGTTTTCGATTCTTGATCTCCAAGAATCGAAGCTTGCCGATGTGTATGTTGGAGCCACCCTTGTGTCAAATCCAAGTCCATCTTGGAATTGCATCTTGAAGTTGAGCTTGATAGAATCTTGAACTTGAAGAATTTGCTCCAACTTCTTCACCCTCTAGCTTTTCTTGATATGTTTGCCCCTTCCGGCGGTGATTCCAGTGAAGACTAGAGGGGGGTGAATAGCTCGTCGCGTTCGCTCGTTGCTCGGCGTTGCTTGTTCCTTCAAAGATGTGCAGCGGAAAATACAGAAACAAACACACAACGCTAACACGGTTGGTTTTACTTGGTATCCACCTCACAAGAGGTGACTAATCCAAGGATCCACACCAACACACACACCCTCCACTAAATAAAACTCTCCTTTATGGTAACTACCAAAGGCGGAGAAGCCCTACAAGACTCAATACAAGAAGAGAGGGAAAGGATACAAGAAATACAAGCTTACAAGCTTACAATGAGTACAAAACCCTAACCCTAGCTTCTCTTCTTGGCTTTGATCCGCCTCTTGACTTGGAGAGCTTCCAAGATCCTTCAAGAACTGGCGATCTGAGCTTTGTGAGCGCTGTGGAGGAGAGCTGGAGTGAATCGGTGAAGTTCGACCGCAGCTATAAACGATGTCAGCGGTCGGATCCCGATCGATTCGAATGTTCCCAATCGATCGGGAGGCTTTGGATCGATCCACGGATCGATCGGCGCCTCTCGGGAACGCTGGATCGATCCACGGATCGATCCAGCTATCTGTCACGAGACGAGTCCCAATCGATCCATCGATCGATTGGGACCGGATCGATCCACGGATCGATCCGGAGGCTCTCTATCCGGATCGATCCACCGATCGATCCGATGAATCCCCACATCGATCCAGCACTTGATTTTTGTCCAAAACCAAGTCCCAAACCTCCCAAACCAACATCCGGTCAACCTTGACCTGTTGGTATGTCATGCCTAGCATCTAGTCACTCCCTTGACCTGCTAGGACTCCCTTACCAAGTGTCCGGTCAATCCCTTTGACCCACTTGGACTTTTCTCTGTGCCAAGTATTCGGTCAATCCCTTTGACCTACTTGGACTTTTCTTTCATGCCAAGTATCCAGTCAATCCTTTGACCTACTTGGACTTCCCAGCTGTTGGTTGCTACTCGGAAAACCTATAGGTTCCACTGTACAAAAATTTTGTACAAAGGTCTGAACCTTTTCCTAGCTACCATGTGTTCTTTTAAATTAAATTTTGGATCGCCTGCGGAACTTAACACGTTTGATCCAAAACTTAATCTATTTGTTCTTTTAGGTTTTGACTTGGATCTCCTGCGGAACTTAACACGTTCGACCCAAGTCTCCTTAAGTTATTAATTCCATTAAATATTAATTTCCATAAAAGGTTCCCAGTACTGATGTGGCGAGGCACATGGCCTTCTTGGATATGGGAGCAACCACCACCGACTAGACAAAACCTTTAATAGAAAGCTAATATTTAATTTCCTAAAATAACTTTAGGTTAACCAAAGAGAACAATCAAATCACAAGGAAAAGAAAGAAACAAAAGAACACAACTTCGAAAAAACATATTCGAAATACTAGAACGTAAGCCTCTTATATTTGGTATTATTTCCATAAATAACTAGCATGATGCGGAAATAGAAATTACTAGTTATACCTTGTAGAAAAAACCTCTTGATCTTCTACCGTATTCCTCTTCTAACCTCGGACATTGTGTGGGCAACGATCTTCCAAGATGAGAAACCACCAACCACCTTCTTCTCCTCCAAGCAAGGTTCGGCCACAAAAGAAAAGCTTTACCAAGGAGAAAAACCAAAATACTAACCAAGCTCCAAGAGATGCTAGCTTTCTCTCCCTCTTCTTCTTCTTCTCCGAGTAGTATCCGGCCACCACAAGAACTCCAAGGGAGAGGGAGAGGTTCGGCCACCACAAGAGGAAGAGAAGGAGATGATGGCCGGCCACACCAAGGAACAAAAGAGGAAGAGGAATAATAGATCTTGTGTCTTGTGAAGGCACCCTCACCCCTTCTTTTATATTCCTTGGCCTAGGTAAATTAGGAAATTTAATTACAATAAATTTTCCTTAATTTCCTTGACATGATTTAATTGAGAAAAATAAAATAATATTTTCCCAATTAAACAATGATGGCCGGCCAAATCAATAGGAAGCAAATTGGACAAGTTTCAATCAACAATTAAAACTTTCCTTATTTGTTTCCGGAAATTTTAAAAAATAAAATTTCTCTTTAAAATCTCTTCATGGTTAATAAAAGGAAATATCTATAATTTTAATTTTATTAACATGTGAATAATTTTAAAGAGAAAATAAAACATCTCTCCAATCTACAAATAAGGAAAGAGATCTAATCTCTTTCTTTAATCTTTTGTAAATCTTTTACAAGAGAGATATTTTAATTTTAATTCTCTTTAAATTAAATCTTCCACATAATAATAAACATTAAAATTAAATTTTCTTTTTAATTAATTATGGCCGGCCCTACTAGCTTGGGTTCAAGCTAGGGCCGGCCACCTTAAACTCAAGCTTAGGCTGGCCCTAGCTCCTTTATCGTGGGTATAGAAGGTGGGTATATGTGGGTATAGTACTCTATAAATAAGAGGCTACGATAGGGACCGAGAGGAGGAATTGGTTTTGGTCTCCCGATAAAATTAAGCATCCCATGTTTGCCCCCAACTTAATTTTATCAATGATAATTCATTCCACTAGAGAACTATCATTGAACTACCGCACCAATCCCAAATTACATTTTGGGCTCCTTCTTATTATGAGTGTGTTAGTCTCCCTGTTTAAGATATCGAATGTCCACTAATTAAGTGAGTTACCGACAACTCATTTAATTAATATCTAAGTCCAAGAGTAGTACCACTCAACCTTATTATCATGTCGGACTAAGTCCACCTTTAACATGACAATTTTTATGAGCTCCTCTTGAGGACATTATCAACCTAGTATCACTAGGACACAGTTTCCTTCTATAATCAACAACACACACTATGAGTGATACCATTTCCCAATTTATCGGGTTTATTGATTCATCGAACTAAATCTCACCCATTGATAAATTAAAGAAATAAATATCAAACATATGTGCTTGTTATTATATTAGGATTAAGAGCACACACTTCCATAATAACTGAGGTCTTTGTTCCTTTATAAAGTCAGTATAAAAGAAATGACCTCAAATGGTCCTACTCAATACACTCTGAGTGTACTAGTGTAATTATATAGTCAAGATAAACTAATACCTAATTACACTACGACCTTCTAATGGTTTGTTCCTTTCCATTCTAGTCGTGAGCTATTGTTTATAATTTATAAGGTACTGATAACATTATCTTCTGTATGTGACACCACATACTATGTTATCTACAATATAAATTAAATGAACAACTACAAACAAATGTAGATAATTAGACCAAATGTGATTCTTTATTCATAATGAATGTTTACAAAGCTTAGGCTTTCAGTATACACTCCAACAATCTCCCACTTATACTAATGACTAAGCTACCATATCTTCTACCATACATCTGATTCCCATTCCCTCCACATGCCGCAGCTTCCGAAGGAAGCCTTAGTGAAAGGATGCGTTATCCGTGATGCAATCTTTGGCGATGACAACTTCTCCTCGCCTACGATATCTCGTGTCGTGGGTACTTGCGCTCTATATGTTTACTCGCCTTATGAGCTCGTGGTTCCTTCGAGTTTGCAATTGCTCCGCTATTATCACAATAAATTGTGATGATCTTGGGCAAACCAGAATCACATCTAAGTCCATTAGAAAGTTCCCTGAGCCATACCGCTTCTTTAGCCGCCTCAGGTCTACATACTCGCCTTCCATGGTTGAGTCCAAACGCATCTGCTTAACACTCCTCCATGAAATGGCTCCACCTCCTAAAGTAAACACATAGCCCGATGTAGACTTACTATTGTCCCTATCGATTGAAAAATTCGTGTAACCCACAGGGAGCAAATCATCCGCTTGGTAAACTAGCATATAATCCCTAGTCCTTCTCGGGTACTTTAATATATGCTTTCCTGGCATCCAATGTCCTTGTCCGGGGTTACTCGATATCTCTGACCATGCCTCCTACGGCAAAATAGATATCTGTCTCGTACATAGCATTACATACATTAGGCTTCCTACAAGCATAAGGAACTGCTTTCATGTCCTCTATCTCTTTTGATGTCTTTGGAGACATCTCTTTAGATAGAGCTACTCCATGTCTAAAAGGTAAGAAACCTTTCTTGGAGTCTTGCATGCTAAAACGAGCAAGGATTATATCTATATATGAAGCTTGGGATAGACACAACATTCTTTTCTTGCGATCCCTTATAACTTTGATCCCAAGAATGTGTGCACATTCTCCTAAGTCCTTCATATCAAATTGTTTGGACAACCATACCCTTACGTCTGATAATACCTTGACATTGTTGTCAATTAACAAAATATCATCTACGTATAGTACAAGAAATACCACCACGTTTCCGTTACACTTCTTATATACACAAGACTCATCCGGACTTTGAATAAATCCATATGACTGGATTACTTCATTAAACCGGATGTTCCAAGACCTTGAAGCTTGATTCAGTCCATAAATGGACCGATTGAGCTTGCATACTAGATGCTCTTTGCCTTTTTCAATAAATCCTTCTAGTTGCTTCATATGGATGTTCTCTTCAAGACTTCCATTAAGGAAAGCTGTCTTGACATCCATTTGCCAAATCTCATAATCCATATGAGCAAGAATGGATAAGAGTATCCGGATAGACTTAAGCATGGCTACCTGTGAAAAGGTTTCCTCATAATCGATTCCCTCTTTCCGAGTGTACCCTTTCGCAACAAGCCTAGCTTTGAAGGTTTCTACCTTCCGTCGTCCCTCTTTTCCTTTTGTAGATCCACTTGCATCCAACGGCTTTTACACCATCGGTGGTTCTACAAGCTCCCAGACCTTATTAGAGTACATAGACTCTATTTCAATTCATCGATTTTGCCAAGATCTGCATCTATATCTTGGAGTGCTTCATTATATATGAGGGATCGTGTTCATGTTTTCCGGGATCAAGTCCAAGACTCTCCCAAAACATGAATCTTTCAGGCTGCCTCACAACCCTCCCACTACGACGAGGCACTATCCGTGGTTGTGTATCATGTGTGACACGTGTTGCGGTCTCTTGTGGTACTTCATCTTGTATTGTTGGTATAAGTAGACATGTCCTCTAAGTTCTTCTAAAGCGACTTTACTCTTGGGCTTGTGATCCATTATATAGTCTTCTTCTAAAAGCGGGTATTGGTGCTAACAATGACCTTCGGTCTTTAGGACTATAAAATAAACCACCTTTTGTTCCTTTGGGATATCCTACAAACACGCGAACCATGCGAGATTCTAACTTATCATCCTGGTTTCGACATGTGTCTGGACTACCCAAATCCGAATATGTCTTAGGGGTTTCGCCCATTCCACAATTCTATGGGAGTAGAAGAACCGATTTAGAAGGTACTAAGTTCGGAACGTCGCTTCTGTTTCCAGCATATCCCCAAAACGAATTTGGTAATTCTGAATAACTCATCATTGATCTAACCATCTCCATAAGAGTCCTATTCCTTCGTCTCGCCACACCATTCTCGTTAGGGTGTTCCAGTGAACAATTGGGATTGAACCTCGCCTCGATAAGTAATTCCTAAACTCTCCTAAGAGGTATTCGCCACCACGATCCGATCGACCGTAGTGTCTTGATACTTTACCTAGTCATTTCTCCACATCAGCCTTGTATTCTTTGAACTTATCAAAGCACCCGGACTTGCATTAGGTAAATGTATACATATCTTGAATAATCGTCCTATGAAAGAGACAAATATTCAAAACCTCCTCTTGCCTGGACAGACATAGGACCACACAAATCGGAGTGAACCAACTCTAACACTTCTTTGGCTCTATACCCCTTGGCCTTGAGCGGCCTCTTGGTCATTTTACCTTCAAGCAAGATTCACAAGTTGGAAAATTTTCCAACTCAAATGAACTCAAAAGTCCATCAGCTAAAAGCCTTTGAATCATACTTAAGTTAATATGATCATGCCTTAGATGCCAAAGATATGTTTGGTTTATTTCAGAAGGTTCCTTTCTCTTATTTGAATTAGAAGATGTGTTATTAATTTTCATTTATTGCTTTGTGGAAGAAATTAGATTTAAAGTATATAAATTGCCAACTAATGCACCAAAATAGATAATAACCCTATTTCTCTTTCTAACCACATTATTACTAAAAGAAACAGAATATCCATTCAAATACAGTTTAAAAACTGAAATTAAATTCTTTATAAAACTGGGTACATAAAGATAATTTCTTAAAACTAAACTTTTATTCCTATCAAAAGACAAGTAGACGTCTCCCACTGCAACAATCGCCACCTTAGTAGCATTGCTCATGTAGACGGTTATCTCTTCTTCAGATAGTCGTCGGGTTTCCTAGAACCCCTGCAAGGAATTGCAGACATGATCAGCAGGTGCTGGTAGATAACACCGCTAAACATGTTTCAACAACTAGAGTATGAGATATACCTTTGTTTTGGTTCCCACGAGGACAGACTTCCAATGTCCTTCGCCTTACGGATGAAGCACTTGCCTTCTCGCTTCTTCATTCCGCTTTAAATCCGTTTCAGTTTTATTCACTTTCTCTTGAACCGGTTTGTTTCTTCTTCTTCTTCCTTTCGGTTTAGAAGTAGAACCATTTTCGACATAGTGAATTTGAGCATTGTGACGAAATAATCCTTTTGTTGTCTGTCAGTAGTTCCGCTAATGAATAAACCCTCTTATTCATATTATAGTTCGGGTGCTCAAAACTTCTAGGTAGCGTTGGAGGATCATCGATCTGGGTTTCCCATCAATTTCTCCTCCAAGGATCCGTATCTCGTTCGGATAAGCCATCATCTTTAGGATATGATCCCTTACAGGAGTACCCTCTTGCATGGTGGCGTCATTATCTTTCTCATGGCTTCTTTCCTAGAAGCCCTATCCCGATGACCAAAGAGTTCCTTGAGATTGTTCATAATATCATAAGCTGTTGGTAAATCTTGATGTTGATGTTGCAATACATTTGACATTGAAGCCAAAATGTAACACCGCATCATCATCCGCTTTTACCCATTTCCTATGATATTCAATCTTCTCTTGGGTAGATTCACCGATGGGTGCATCGCCTGCACTTTCACCAAGATCATATTTATAGCTTTCAAGAAGAACAATGTCGTGTTTCTTTTCCAATCTATGTAGTTTGGTCCAGTAAGTCTATTCTATTGAAGTATGATGGACAGTGGGTTGAAAGACATCCTAAGAATCACAAATAACTTTTGGTCAGAACTCTAAATTTAGAATAATATTGATTCCTCAAACAATACTATTTTAAATTAACCAACACCTCATCACACCGTGAATTTTGTATGCCACGTTAGTGTGGACGTATACAAATTCAACATTTGTAAAAGGAGAGTTTTAACCCATTAATTTTATTATCTTGTCAACCTAACTTTTTGACAAATAAAATTAATAGTTGGTATTATTTGGTCACACAAATAATAATAGTGACTCCGTTGGGGAGGATACTATTAGATGTGTCTAAGTGTATACCATTACTTGACACTAAGTCCATTAATAAGATTATGCCCCTTCCGTTGGGGAAGATCACACGCTCTTAATTAATTTCCTATAGTCATCCAAAAATGGAAGTCTGTTCTAGTGATCCACAAACAAGCTCATCTGTTATGGAGGAAGGCACTCAGAGCCAACGCGCAAGCTTGTTTGCATCACTTACAAACCAGTAATGGAGACCATAGGATTTATTTAAAAATCTCTCTCCCACTTAGTTATTTATAAATGAGGAATTTTAACTATGCTAGCCTACTAAACTTGTAAACTAACATGCACACACAGCATAATATAAAAGCAATAAATAGAAAATCTAATTTTCAACTATTATGGCTTTTATCTTTAATTATCCTTCGTGTGTTGTCATCCGAAGCTGCTGCCATATTTGGCCACCGCCACCGGGTCTAACTGTCGCATCCATCTTGCCAGCGCCTCTGGTCCTTAGAAGGTTCCACGCTTTGCAAGATTCGATCCACGACATAAATAGAATTTTACATTTTGATCCTATATTCCATAAAAGGAATGTACATGTATCTAGATCAAAAATAAAATCCTAATAAAACTAAATACAGTTCCTGCTGTATTTTAATACAATCATGCACACACATATAAATTGCCCTTGACATGTCCAAGGGTCCAATCACACACATAATTAACTAAAAGCCATAATAGTTGGATCCTGCATCCACAAAGTTAGCACATCCTACTATTATCCTGCCTAAATTATGTATGACATGCATAATTAAACTAAATACCAAATACATGAGGCAAACCTAGCTCCGATACCAATTGTTGGTTGCTACTGGAAAACCTATAGGTTCCACTGCACAAAAATTTTGTACAAAGGTCCGAACCTTTTCCTAGCTACCATGTGTTCTTTTAAATTAAATTTTGGATCGCCTGCTAACACGTTTGATCCAAAACTTAATCTATTTGTTCTTTTAGGTTTTGACTTGGATCTCGCGGAACTTAACACGTTCGACCCAAGTCTCCTTAAGTTATTAATTCCATTAAATATTAATTTTCATAAAAGGTTCCCAGTATTGGCGAGGCACATGGCCTTCTTGGATATGGGAGCAACCACCACCGACTAGACAAAACCTTTAATAGAAAGCTAATATTTAATTTCCTAAAATAACTTTAGGTTAACCAAAGAGAACAATCAAATCACAAGGAAAAGAAAGAAACAAAAGAACACAACTTGAAAAACATATTCGAAATACTAGAACGTAAGCCTCTTGTATTTGGTATTATTTCCATAAATAACTAGCATGATGTGGAAATAGAAATTACTAGTTATACCTTGTAGAAAAACCTCTTGATCTTCTACCGTATTCCTCTTCTAACCTCGGACGTTGTGTGGGCAGCGATCTTCCAAGATGAGAAACCACCAACCACCTTCTTCTCCTCCAAGCAAGGTTCGGCCACAAAAGAAAAGCTTTACCAAGGAGAAAACCAAAATACTAACCAAGCTCCAAGAGATGCTAGCTTTCTCTCCTTCTTCTTCTTCTTCTCCAGTAGTATCCGCCACCACAAGAACTCAAAGGGAGAGAGAGAGAGGTTCGCCACCACAAGAGGAAGAGAAGGAGATGATGGCCGGCCACACCAAGGAACAAAAGAGGAAGAGGAATAATAGATCTTGTGTCTTGTGAAGGCACCTCACCCCTTCTTTTATATTCCTTGGCCTAGGTAAATTAGGAAATTTAATTACAATAAATTTTCCTTAATTTCCTTGACATGATTTAATTGAGAAAATAAAATAATATTTCCCCAATTAAACAATGATGGCCAGCCAAATCAATAGGAAGCAAATTGGACAAGTTTCAATCAACAATTAAAACTTTCCTTATTTGTTTCCGGAAATTTAAAAATAAAATTTCTCTTTAAAATCTCTTCATGGTTAATAAAAGGAAATATCTATAATTTTAATTTTATTAACATGTGAATAATTTTAAAGAGAAAATAAAACATCTCTCCAATCTATAAATAAGGAAAGAGATCTAATCTCTTTCTTTAATCTTTGTAAATCTTTTACAAGAGAGATATTTTAATTTTAATTCTCTTTAAATTAAATCTTCCACATAATAATAAACATTAAAATTAAATTTTCTTTTAATTAATTATGGCGGCCCTACTAGCTTGGGTTCAAGCTAGGGCCGCCACCTTAAACTCAAGCTTAGGCCCTAGCTTGGTTCCCAAGCTAGCTTGGCCGGCCCCCTTTAGGTGGGTATAGTAATCTATAAATAAGAGGCTACGATAGGGACAGAGAGGAGGAATTGGTTTTGGTCTCCGATAAAATTAAGCATCCCATGTTTGCCCCGAACACATAACTTAATTTTATCAATGATAATTCATTCCACTAGAGAACTATCATTGAACTACCGCACCAATCCCAAATTACATTTTGGGCTCCTTCTTATTATGAGTGTGTTAGTCTCCCGTGTTTAAGATATCGAATGTCCACTAATTAAGTGAGTTCTTGACAACTCATTTAATTAATATCTAAGTCAAGAGTAGTACCACTCAACCTTATTATCATGTCGGACTAAGTCCACGTTTAACATGACAATTTTTATGAGCTCCTCTTGAGGACATTATCAACCTAGTATCATTAGGACACAGTTTCCTTCTATAATCAACAACACACACTATGAGTGATACCATTTCCCAATTTATCGGGTTTATTGATTCATCGAACTAAATCTCACCCATTGATAAATTAAAGAAATAAATATCAAACATATGTGCTTGTTATTATATTAGGATTAAGAGCACACACTTCCATAATAACTGAGGTCTTTGTTCCTTTATAAAGTCAGTATAAAAAGAACGACCTCAAATGGTCCTACTCAATACACTCTGAGTGTACTAGTATAATTATATAGTCAAGATAAACTAATACCTAATTACACTACGACCTTCTAATGGTTTGTTCCTTTCCATTCTGGTCGTGAGCTACTGTTTATAATTTATAAGGTACTGATAACATCATCTTCTGTATGTGACACCACATACTATGTTATCTACAATATAAATTAAATGAACAACTACAAACAAATGTAGATAATTAGACCAAATGTGATTCTTTATTCATAATGAATGTTTACAAAGCTTAGGCTTTCAGTATACACTCCAACACCAGCACCAGATGTCCGATCATCCTTGATCCATCTGGATTTTCCCTTGCCTGGCTTCACTCACCAGGGCTTTCACCTAGCTTCACTCACTAGGGTTTTCCATCTGCCTAGCTTCACTCACTAGGACTTTCACCTGGCTTCACTCACCAGGATTTCCATCTGCCTAGCTTCACTCACTAGGACTTCCTTCTGCCTGGCTTCACTCACTAGGACTTTCACCTCTGCCTGGCTTCACTCACCAGGACTTTCATACTGCCTAGCTTCACTCACTAGGTCTTTCATTTTGCCTAACATCCCAGTTAGGACTTCCCAGTCAAGTATCCAGTCAACCTTGACCTACTTGACTCTTCTTCAATCAATATCTTATTGTCAAACATCTAAACCCAAACCAAGACTCAGCTTGGTTACCCAGGTCAACCTTGACCTGAGGGATATTGCACCAACAATCTCCCCCTTTTTGATGTTTGACAATACCACAATAACACTTACAATCCCATATGTAAGTTAGGCTAATCCCATAGCCTCCTTCTTCATGCCAATGATCTGATTTCAGCACTATTTCGTGCCTAAATCTCATTACAGGTTCTAAAATGATTAAGAAACACTCTAACAATAACAACTAACATTCTAACATTATAAAAATAGTGTTCTAAGCATAATAATGTGCATGGATAACTAATTCGCAGCAATTATCATATTAAAGTGCAATTGATAAAATACTGAAAAGTTCTAATGTTTGAAACAAAGCTTGCTAAGGTTCCCTAAGATCTCTACTCCAAGTTCCTGCCCACACACATCATCGTAGCATTGCCCTCCAGCCTCCGCTAGTCCATCTTTCCTTTACCTTTATCTGCAGTATAAGGAAAAGAAAGTATCTATAAGCTTTCGCTTAGTAAGAAACCATCTATCTCACTAAAACATGCATACGATGCATTTATGTTTTTTTTTTTTAAATCATGCTATCAACATATGATGAACTTGTTAATACATGGCATACTGAAATCACTGAACATGAACACTAAAGCCTGGCATACAAGCTAATCATAAACTATCATGAGTATCAATAAAGGAAACTGAACTGAACTTGAACTGAGCTAAGCTGGAACTGAATTCAAACTCAACTATCATAACCAACCCTTATGAGTTTTGAAAAACTATAATATAATAGATTAAAATACATAATCATACTGCTAATGGGCCCGGCAACTGTACATGCTATGCGCGCATCCTTAACTAAACCCGGGGTTGCAAATCCCAATTTTAGTAAGGTTTACTAGGTTATCTAAACCTAGGGACCGACTATGGGAGCCCAGTCCAATGGATATCTAATCCTGTACAGTGCCCCTACTGAAAATAAAATACTGAATCATAGCTAACTAATTTATCTTGCTTTTACTAGGTTATCTGAACCTAGAGGCGACTGTGGGTGCTCACCCATTGGACCGTAGTCCCATAAGCTGTAGCAAGACTAACTAAACTATTTAAATGCTTCTAGTGCATTTACTGAGCCATTAAAAATTGTCTACTGTAGCATTTTACTGAGCTAAGCATTTTATCGAACACTTAGTGTGCTCCAACTCTCCTCTCCATTAGGGAGACCACCTCTAGGCACCCGGCAACGTCTAGAATCTCCAACTGAAAGGAGGAAATGTGTCTGACCCATCTAGAGGTGCTCAACTAAATCCCTAAACCTGTGAGAAGGGTCAAATACACCCTATGCGTCGAAAAGTCTGCATATAACTAATTTAAAAACATAGAATCATACGAAAAGCTACTTATACTGCAGGTGAGGGGTTTCTTACCTCGTGCGCTAGTTTTCTTACGAATCTAGTCGCTAGTTTTCGGTGAGGACGATCTTCTCGACGATCCTCTCGCGTCTACGTGTTCTTCTCGCGAAGGGAAACGTCCTTGTGTCGGAGTCGTCGCCGGAAGGTGTCCTTGAAGCCCTAGGAGAGGAACCCTAGGTTGTTCTTGTGGTTGGTGCCGAGAGAAGGAGAAAGGGAGAGATGGCGTTGGTGAGGGTTTGAGGAGAAGAAATCCCGATTAAAAATAAACCCCCACTTAATAATTTCCTATTTATGTTAAGTGGTAATTTCGGCCCAATTTGAATATAAATTTAATTGTTCCCCTTTCCTTTCAGCACGGCCCTGCTGGGTTCAATTGGTTTACTAAAGCTATCTATAAGTCATAGGGTTCGCTAGGTCTCGGGTTCAATTGCCGCGTAAGCTATTTTCGTTTTTTATTTATTTTTGCTACTTCCGCTACTCTAAAAATTCTGTAAAAATATCCTAAAATTCCAGAAAAATACTAGGATATTTCTAATAATTATTTTGAGAATTTTCAGGCGTTACATTTCCACCCCATTTTCACTCTAATACATGTCCTATCAATCAAAATAAGTAAAAAGTAGGTCTTTGATTAAAATATAATAGAAGTATGACATTATAATAAAATAAGATGCAATTAATATAGATTATACTCATGAAATACAAATAGATATGCGTCAAAGAATGCCTAGAAACATATACAACCTACGCACATAAGCACCTCTCTTTTTCATTTTTTTGAAGAAACTCGAGATTATGTAGTAGAAAATAAAAGTGAACAAGCACAAGACCAACACCTTTGTTTTTTTACTTGATTCACAATTCGACGACTACTAGTCCAAGGCCCACAATCATTGATCTTTTTCATTAGGTAATCCACTAAAAGCACGAAGAGTACACATATGGAATACAATTGAAGACAATAATAAAACTTATACCAACAACCGAATAATGTAGAATCTTGAGCATTGGTAGTTGGAGTAGGAGTAGCATTTTGGTGGCGTAGAGCAGTTTTTGGAGTAGCACGTATGCATAGAAGTCATAGAGAAATTAATGATTGAGGTGCTAGTTGAACCCTTCTTTTATAACCCTTTCCAGGCACTTAGATCCCTTCCAGGTGCCTCAATTAAGATTGATTTGGCATGACCTCAAAGAAGCTCTATTTGTCAAAACTTATCTTGACCCAGCGCATAGATCCCTTCCATGAGCCTAGAAGTTGATGTGCTCTAACCAATAAAAAACTACCACCTAATCCTGTTGTTGAGCTAGGTTTAGGGCGGTTGGATCCCTTCCAAGTGCTTGAATGCCTTCCAGGTGCTTGAATGCCTTCTAGGTGCCGAGATACCTTCCATGCACCTGGATCGGCTATTTTTAGAATTTAACTCCTGCATTACAGAGTTATCACAAAATAATAATAAAGAGTAAAGTAGTCAGTCCAATTTGGACTATCTAGTCTTGACTTTTAGGTTTCCAGTGAAATCCTAGATCAGACCGACACCTAATATTCCCTCTAAGGGAATGCATCCTCACCCACACCTTTCATGGGAGATTACTTGTTTACTAAACATCTGGTCCTTCATATGTTGGGACCTTTGAGTCGCAAAAACCGCTTTTTGCATTGCGGAAACCTCGAAGTCTTGCCACGGATCCGTGCAAAGATATATAAAAATAAATCATGTACATGGTTCTAACCTAGATCTACCCTAGATCTACATGAATAAGAAGTGTTACCCTTGTTACGAAGCCCTTCGCTTATCCTGCTCATCCAAAAGGTTGTCGGATCTCGAGAGTGTCAAGCGTACACTCCTCTATACGTATCCACACGGACAATAGGTGGAGAAGAACCACTTAGAGTGTGATAGAACTCTTGGGTGGCTCAGCAATGGAGGAGAGGGAGAGAGAGCTAGAAGAGAGGAAGAATAATGATGATTCGTTCATAATGAAAAATAAGAGTAAAATGGCTTAAGTATTTTCATCTAATGAAAATACTTAATGCTCATTAACTCCATTAATGAGCCTCATTAATGAGTCTTAATGAGTATTTAATGAATATTCATTCTTCATTAAATGACCATTTTGAAACTCCTCTTCTCTTCATAATTTGAATCAAAATTTAAATTTAATATTCAAATCGAATTCTTAATTCAATGAATGTCACAATTTATCATTGAATTCAAAATTCAATGAATATCATCATTAAGCCTCACTTGAGTCTAACTCAAGTCTAGTCTCACTTGAGTATAACTCAAGTCTTACTTAATCGAGTCTTACTCAATTAATCTAATTTGGATTACACTTAATCCAATTTGGTTCATCATATGAACCTAATCCTCTTGGTTCATCATATGAACCTAATCTCCATCTAATTGCCCTTTGTGTGTGACCCTATAGGTTCTTGTAATGTTGGCAATGCTCCTAAACCCATTTAGAAACATAAGTAATGAGCGGTATCTAACAACACATCATTACTACCCAAGTTACAAGAATGTTGAGATCCAACATCACCATTGTGACTACTAATTGTAACTCTCACAATATGTGACAATGTCCTTCTATCCTTGACATCTAGATTGATCAATTGAGGCATAGACCGTGTCATCCTCTAATCAATCTATGTCTTGAACCCCAAGTAGACTCATTCTAATCAAATGAGCTCAATATCTCATATTGACTCATTTGGGTATGGTCAGGCACTTAGTGGTCTCAATTTATCCAGAATCATGATGTCACTCCCGTCATATAGGTGGGATAGATCCCATCTACATCACTCACATCCCTCCGCATAATTTGTTACTTACCCAGTAATCGCCTTTATAGTTCACCCAATTACGGGTGACATTTGACGAAGCCAAAGTATGTAACTCCTTATGTAGGGAACCATGGTGACTTCAGGTCCAAGAACTGATAGTCATACTAATAGTCACATGAGAAAGTATATGACACTCATATAACGATCCATGATACTTTCTTATGGCGGGTCATTCAGTATACATTCTCCAATGCATGCCCATGTGTCAAATTGATATCTCTATATCCATGACTTGTGATATCAAGTCATCGAGTTAACCTACATGCTAGTCTCATCACATTAACATTGTCCCTGAATGTTAATACTTGACTAGGAATGATTAAGAGTAGTGTTCTCTATATCATCTCACTATCAATTCAACCAATTGATTGATATAGATAAGAACCTTCTACTCAAGGATGCTATTATACTTAGTTATTTGGCACCGATACAAGTAAGTATAATAACCATAAAGAAATGCCTTTATTAATATATCTAAATATGATACATCGAGTCCATACAACAATCATAATATGATTAGCTCTAGGGCTCTAACTAACAATCTCCCACTAGCACTAGTGTCAATCAGTGTAGGCTCTAAGGCCTAATGACCTAGTGTGACCATCATGCTTTCTCTGTGCCAAAGCCTTGGTCAAGGGATCAGCGACGTTAGCCTCTGTGGGTACTCTGCAAATCTTCACATCTCCTCTATCGATGATCTCTCGAATGAGATGGAAGTGTCGTAGTATATGTTTGGTCCGCTGGTGTGAGCGAGGTTCCTTAGCCTGTGCAATTGCTCCATTGTTGTCACAATAGAGCTCTATAGGATCAGCTATGCTAGGAACCACCCCAAGCTCAGTAATGAACTTGTGGATCCAAACTGCCTTCTTTGCTGCTTCTGATGAAGCAATATACTCGGCCTCTGTTGTAGAATCAGCAACTGTGTCCTGCTTCGAACTCTTCCAGCTCATAGCACCACCATTCAAGCAAAACACGAACCCAGACTGCTATCTATAATCTTCCTGGTCAGTTTGGAAGCTAGCATCACTGTAACCCTTTACAGCTAGCTCACCATCGCCTCCAAATATCAAGAAATATTCTTTAGTCCTTCTTAAGTACTTAAGAATATTCTTGACCGCTATCTAGTGACGCTCACCTGGATCTGATTGGTATATGCTCGTCATGCTCAAAGCATACGAAAAATTAGGGCGAGCACATAGCCTGGTGTACATGATAGATCCTATGGCTGAGGCAAAAGGGATATTATCCATGCGATCTCTCTCCTCTCTAGTAGAGGGAATTTAAGTTTTCGAAAGACTCACACCATGTGACATCGACAGAAATCTTTTCTTGGAATCTGCATGGCAAATCGTAGTAATACCGTGTTAATATATGTACTTTGACTTAGGCCAAGCAATCTCTTATATCTATCTCTATAGATCTTTATGCCTAGAATACAAGCTTCTTCACCTAAGTCCTTCATTGAGAAACAATTCCCCAGCCAAGTCTTTACAAACTACAGCAAAGGGATGTCATTTCCAATGAGTAGTATGTCATCCACATACAATATGAGGAAGACAACTATGTCCCCTACAACCTTCTTGTAGACACAAGGTTCATCTTCATTCTTGATGAAACCAAACTGTTTGATTGCATCATCGAATCGAAGATTCCAGCTCCGAGAAGCTTGCTTTAGTCCATAAATGGACCTATGCAGCTTGCATACTCTACCAGTATGCTGTGGATCTACAAAACCCTCAGGTTGTGTCATGTACACATCCTCGAGCAAGTTTCCATTCAGAAATGTAGTTTTGACATCCATCTGACAGATCTCATAATCGTGGTATGCTGCAATAGCAAGCATGATCCGAATGGACTTAAACATCGCTAATGGAGAAAAGGTTTCATCATAGTCAATACCATGAATTTACTTGAAACCTTTAGCTACCAAGCGACCCTTATAGGTAATAAGTCCATCCATGTCAGTCTTTCTCTTAAAGACCCACTTACACCCAATGGGTTTGATGCCTTCAGGTGGATCAACCAAAGTCCATACTTGGTTGGTGTACATGGATTCCATCTCGGATCTCATGGCCTCTAGCCATGACTCAGAATCTGGTCTCATCACAGCTTCCTGATAGGAGGTGGGCTCATTCTTAACGAGCATAACGTCATCATGGTCAGACAAGAGAAATGAGTATCTCTCAGGCTGACGACGTACCCTATCAGACCTGTGAAGAGGGAGGTCTACTTGAACTAGTTGTTGTTCCTCAACTCCTTGTGGAACAATCTCATCATCCACAACAATTTGTGGTTCTAGTTCAACTTCCATCAAGGCTTCAGTGTTATGGTCCACATCTTGAACTTCTTCAAGATCGAACGTACTCCCACTAGTTTTTCTAGAAACAAAGTTCCTTTCTAGAAATAACCTAGTCTTAGCCACAAAAACTTTGTGTTGACTGGAAATGTAGAAGTAATATCCCTTCGTTTCCTTGGGATATCCTATAAAATAGCACTTATCGGATTTGGGTCCCAGTTTGTCTGAGACTTGACGTTAAACTTAAGCCTCACAGCCCCAAATAGTCATAAAAGACACCTGGGTATCTGTCCCAGTCCATATCCTATATGGTGTCTTTATCACAGCTTTGGATGGAACACGGTTAAGTGTGAAGGCTGTTGTGTCTAGAGCATATCCCTAAAAGGATATAGAAAGATCTGTGTGGCTCATCATAGATCGTACCATATCTAATAGGGTGCAAGTCCTCCTTTCGGACACACCATTCCACTGTGGTGTTCTAGGGATAGGATCCCACACTCAGCTAGATAGTCACAAAACTCATGGTTAAGGTATTCACCACCTTGATCTGATCGAAGTATTTTAATACACTTGGCTAGCTGGTTTTGTACTTCATTCTTGAATTCTTTGAATTTTTCAAAGGATTGTGATTTATGTGTCATCAGATACACATAACCATATCTACTGAAATCATCAGTAAATGTGATGAAGTACCTATAACTACCTCTGGCAGCGACATTGAAATGACCACATACATCACTATGTATAAGTCCTAACAAGTCAGTCGCTCTTTTGTTGTGCCCACTAAAGGGAGTCTTGGTCATCTTACCTAGTAGGCATGACTCGCATGTCTCATATAATTCAAAATCAAATGAGTCCAGCAAACCATCTTTATGGAGCTGAGATAAGCGATTCTCATTTATATGACCTAAGCGACAATGCCAGAGATAGGTTTGGTTCATTTCATTTGACTTGAACCTTTTGGTACTTATGTTATAGATGGGGTTCTCTAAGTCTAGAATGTAGAGTCCGTTCATCAGCGGTGCACTACAGTAGAACATATCTTTTAAATAAACAGAACAACATTTGTTCTTTATTACAAAAGAAAAGCCTTTCTTGTCCAAACAAAAGACTGAAATGATGTTCTTTGTAAGAGCAGACACATAACAACATTCATCTAATTCTAGTACAAGCCTAGAGAGCAGAGATAGAAAGTAAGTTCCTACAGCAACAACAGAAACCCGTGCTCCATTACCTACTCATAGGTCTATCTTGCCCTTCGTCAATGCCCTGCTATTTCTCAGCGCCTGTACATTAGTACAAATGTGAGAAGCACATCCGGTATCTAGTACCCACAATGAAGAAATAGAGAGATTGACTTCTATAACATGTATACCTAAAGTAGAAATCTTATTTCTCTTCTTCTTAAGATCTTCCAGGTATCCTTTGCAGTTCCTCTTTTAGTGCCCTGCTTGTCCTTGATATAGTTGACAAAGATGTTCAACCATGTCATAAGCAGTCATCAACTCGTATTGCTTCTGAAGCTCAGAGTTCATGGTTGCGAGCATGAGGCATGATGCTTCTTATAAGCATCTTGGCCAGCTCGCGTGGCAGTGGCAGGAGGTGCCTCTGGATGGGCTGCTCCAGGACGTACAATTTTCTTTCTTGTGTGAGAACGATCCTCAGATTCTTGTACCAGTCCAGGAAATTAGCTCCATTGAGCTTGTCCTTATTAAGGACAGAATGCAGGGAGAAGGTGTTCGTATTTGTCGACATGGCAATCTACAACAGAAATAATGCAGAAAGTAAATATCATATTCCTTTAATCATTTAATTAGGTCTTTAACTAAATGATGCTTCCATTGAATTATAGAGCTTTTGTAGAATCAAGTCATGGATGTGGTCAAACCACACTACTAGATTCTTACCAATTAGCTATAATTTTCGTGGGACAAGATCCATATCATACTATGACTTGAGTTAGCTTTGGCTAAAACACCCAAGACTTAATATGATCGGTAGATAACTAATTATCAATTATATCTCTATGCAACTCTTGTTTATAGGATCAAAAATCTTATTTATATTAAAACTTGAGTTAGCTTTGGCTAAATCGCCCAAGATTTAGTATAAATGTGATTTTTATCCTATCGTCCAACCATTGGAAAATGCCTATAGTTTTACCCAATCCAATTGAGTTAACTAGTTATGCTCAATCTAATTGAGTTTGTACTCATCCAAGCTTTGATAGGCGGGACCAAGATTGTCCCTCCGCACCCTACCAAGATAATATGTGTTGCTCTACTTTTAGATTCAACAACAACAAATGATCGAGGTAGTGATGGGTATCAAAACTTGGCAGGCATATCAAGTTGACTTGATTAAGATCTAATCTAATCGTGGATTCATATCTTATACGTATCAAGGCACTAATTATCCTACATTATCATGCATCACATACACAAGCAATGATAGATAACTAATTATTTTGTGATGAGGTCATGACCCTACTACGATCTTTTCAAGCCAATGAAAAAGATCGGATGGTCAACCTAGGGTCAACGACTTCTTCAAGCGCCTCCCTTTGACCACCATGTGTTGAAATCACCCTCCTCATAACTCCTTCTTGAGTGGACCTTCCACCGCTTCATTTTGTACATTACAAATGTGAAACTCGAGTTACATTCGAGTCTAAATTCTATTTACAACAAGAATATAAAAGAGAAGGTACAACGCGCAGGTCGCATATCAATACAACACGCACAACACAAAAATGGCGCGCAGACCATATTATGAATTACAACACATTTTAACCAATCATATTGGGGTTTTGGGCCATGACCATCATAAAATCACACATAATGCTAAATTATGTATTTTATATAAATTTCTATAATTTTACTACTGATTTTATCGATTTTATGAGTCACAACTTCCTGGCGGTCCCGTTTAGCGGTTTTCGGGCGCGATCGTGGGATAATGCCCCTTGCGGGGTTAGGGGCAGCGCCCCTTCTCGCGAAATGAATATTGCGAGTGTCCCATCTTGATCTAACAGCGCCTTAAGCTGCTGTCCCAAAATGATTTGGGCTAGACCTTGCCGTTTCGAAAGGTTTTTCTCGGTAGTTGAAGCCTACAAGTGTTCAAGCACTTGTTGTTTCGCTTCTACGAGAAAAATACTCAAAAAATCTATAAAAATATCAAACTTACAGATCTGAAATATTTTCATAAAAATAAAATACAAACTTTTACATGCTTCGCACGTGGCTCTGATACCACTGTTGGGACTTTCGAGCCGCAAAAATCACTTTTTGCGTTGCGGAAACCTCGAAGTCTTGCCACGGATCCGTGCGAAGATATATAAAAATAAATCATGTATATGTTTCTAACCTATATCTACCTTAGATCTACATGAATAAGAAGCATTACCCTTGTTGCGAAGCCCTTCACTTATCCCGCTCGTCCAAAAGGTTGCCGGATCTCGAGAGTGTCAAGCGTACACTCCTCTATACGTATCCACACAGACAATAGGTGGAGAAGAACCACTTAGAGTGTGCTAGCACTCTTGGGTGGCTCGGCAATGGAGGAGAGGGAGAGAGAGCTAGAAGAGAGGAAGAATAATGATGATTCGTTCATAATGAAAAATAAGAGTAAAGTGGCTTAAGTATTTTCATCTAATGAAAATACTTAATGCTCATTAACTCCATTAATGAGCCTCATTAATGAGTCTTAATGAGTATTTAATGAATATTCATTCTTCATTAAATAGCCATTTTGAAACTCCTCTTCTCTTCATAATTTGAATCGAAATTTGAATCTAATATTCAAATCGAATTCATAATTCAATAAATGTCACCATTTATCATTGAATTCAAAATTCAATGAATATCATCATTAAGCCTCACTTGAGTCTAACTCAAGTCTAACTTAATCAAGTCTTACTCAATTACTCTAATTTGGATTACACTTAATCCAATTTGGTTCATCATATGAACCTAATCCTCTTGGTTCATCATATGAACCTAATCCTCTTGGTTCATCATATGATCCTAATCTCTATCTAATTGCCTTTTGTGTGTGACCCTATAGGTTCTTGTAACGTTGGCAATGCTCCTAAACCCATTTAGAAACATAAGTAATGAGCGGTATCTAGCAACACATCATTACTACCCAAGTTACAAGAATGTTGAGATCCAACATCACCATTGTGACTACTAATTGTGACTCTCACAATATGTGACAATGTCCTTCTATCCTTGACATCTAGATTGATCAATTGAGGCATAGACCGTGTCATCCTCTAATCAATCTATGTCTTGAACCCCAAGTAGACTCACTCTAATCAAATGAGCTCAATATCTCATATTGACTCATTTGGGCATGGTCATACACTTAGTGGTCTCACTCTTTCAAGAATCATGATGTCACTCCCGTCATATAGGAGGGATAGATCTCATCTACATCACTCACATCCCTCTGCATAATTTGTTACATACCCAGTAATCGCCTTTATAGTTCACCCAATTACGGGTGACGTTTGACGAAGCCAAAGTATGCAACTCCTTATGTAGGGAACTATGGTAACTTCAGGTGCAAGGACTGATAGTCATACTAATAGTCACATGAGAAAGTATATGACACTCATATAACGATCCATGATACTTTCTCATGGCGGGTCATTCAGTATATATTCTCCAATGCATACCCATGTGTCAACTTGATATCTCTATATCCATGACTTGTGAGATCAAGTCATCGAGTTGACCTACATGCTAGTCTCATCATATTAACATTGTCCCTGAATGTTAATACTTGACTAGGAATGATTAAGAGTAGTGTTCTCTATATCATCTTACTATCAATTCAACCAATTGATTGATATAGATAAGAACCTTCTACTCAAGGATGCTATTATACTTAGTTATTTGACATAGATACAAGTAAGTATAATAACCATAAAGAAATGCCTTTATTAATATATCTAAATATGATACATCGAGTCCATACAACAATCATCATATGATTAGCTCTAGGGCTCTAACTAACATCATATCTGTTTGGACTTTTACTCAACATTCAATCTTGACCTTTGGAACATCCTACAAGACGTCCGATCCTCGACCCATCTAGACTTTTACCTAGTATCTTCGACCCTCAGGGCTTCTTGCCTAGTGTCATCGACCTCTAGGTCTTCTATTTGACATCATCGATCTGCCAAATCTTTTATCTAGTCCACTCAACCAGGACTTCTTTTACTAGCCACAACTAGGGTTTTCCCTTTGCCTAATGTCCACTATGACTTTCTCCTTGTTTAGCATCTAGTCAACTTGACGTACTAGGACTTTTTGGTTGAACTATTTGCACACGTAATCAATCTCATTAGCTAACACCATAGTTTATCCTTGAACATTTGCAAATATCAAAATCAAGTTTGATTATCTGATGCTCCCTGTATTAATAATCTCCCTCTTTTTTATTATAACAATCTATTTCAGAGTTAAGTAAATATAAAACATATAAAGTAATTTTTTTAAAAGTGCTCCCCCTTCACTTAATCTATCCCCATGAAATTAACGTCTTACGAGTTTTTAAAAATATTTAAATTTTTAACTTATTATTTTCCTTTTTTGACATACATTAAAAATAAACATGGACTTCTAAAAGCAAAGCAATTTTGTAAGGAGGTATTTGAAAGCGATTTCTAAAAAGATCTTGATACTTGTATGAGAAAGCATTTCAACAGCATTCTCATGAAACTTTTTAGAAATAAGATTTTATTAAGTACTCAAAAAAAAAATTAAACAGCTATTCAAAAGTATTTTGAAGTTAAGTAAAAAAAATGTGTTTTAAAAAAAAATGAATTACTAAACATACTTTTTCAAATTCTAAAGAAGTTTTTCTTTCAAAAAAAATTTAAACCATGAATATTAAAAAAAATATTAAAAAAAAATCTTTCAGATAAGATTTAGATTTTTTAAAACAAATTCAAGTAAAATGGACTTTGAAATTCTGATAAAGATTTTTCAAGTAAAAATATATATTTTTCAAGTAAAAATATATATTTTTCAAGTAATAAGATAAGTAAGGATTTCAAACATGTTTAAAAAGAATATTTGCAAGAAATATTTTGAAATTATGTTTTTCAACCTATTTTTACAAAACTTTCTTAAAGGTTTCCAATTACCAATTTATAGAAAGATTTTTCTAATATTTTGAATGAGTTTTGTAAGTAATAGAAAAGGATTTTCAAAAAATATTTTCAAAGAATATTTTTTAACGATATTTCAAAAGGAGACAAAGAAACCATGAAACTTACGTAAAATTAGTATTGCTTTCTATACATAAAAAGTATATGTTTAGGCAATATACTAAACAGGGTTGAATGGATCCTTAGAGTCCAAGTACACTTCCCAATTTGATTTTAACTATTAAATTAAAATTTTTGAGATTTGTAGATATTAATTAATTGTGGATTAGGTAAATAACTCCGTCCATGATGACCGGTCATGACCGGTCCCAAGCCCGAATAAAGGAGGAGGGTTGCGTTAGGTTTCCCGCTAGCGTCAAACTATGACAAATATTCAATGAATGAATTCATTAAACTATTGTGCTAATGCTAGGTTGTTCCCCGGAAGGAACGCGTTGCAGGGTCCGATTGTAACGTCTTGCCAAGGACCGCTACATCTCCAGAACTCGGGTGTAATGATAAATATGCAAGAGTTCGCGCTACAGGATCCGATTGTAACGTCTCAGCAATGACCGCTACATCTCCATGAGAACTTGGGTGTAGTGTTAAATAAGCAAAAGTTCTCACACCATAGGTTAGATAAGAACAAATATGATAGGAAAACTAATAATCTAAGATTTAGAGCATGGAATATAAGAACTCTCACTAGTAAATCAATGGAGGTAGTAGATATGATGATTAGGAGAAAAATTAGTATTTTGTGTGTACAAGAGACAAAATGAATAGGCGAGAAGGCAAAGATGATTGAGAACTCGAGTTTTAAGTTATGATACACTGGAAAAAGTAAAGCAAGAAATGGAGTGAGTATCATTGTAGATAATTTGTTAAAGGATGAAGTTGTAGGAGTAGTTAGAAAAGGGGATAGAATTATAGCCCTTAAGATAATAGTGGCGAAAGAAACTATGAACATAATTAGCATATATGCACCACAAGTAGGATTAGATGAAGCTACCAAATCAAGGTTTTGGGATGACTTAGATGAAATATTACAAAATATTCCACCAAGTGAAATGATTTTAATAGGAGGTGATCTAAATGGACATGTCGGAGTGAAAAATGAGGAATATGAGAGAGTACATGGGAGTTATGGGTTTGGAACGAGGAATGAGGAAGGGAAAACTATATTAGATTTTGGAGAAGAACACTTAGTCACATTTAAAAGTGGGAATAATAAATCACAAATTGACTTTCTTATGGTTAGGAAGAAGGATAGAAAGATTTGTAAAGATTGCAAAGTCATCCCTGGAGAAATCTTAACTACCCAACATAGGGTAGTAGTGTTGGATATATGCCTCAAACATAGTATCAATAGAAAGAAAATATATACAATTCCTAGAATTAAGTGGTGGAAGTTAAAGGATGGGAAACAAAATATATTTAAGGAGAAGGTAGAAGTACAAGCATTAGGTGAAATATATGATGACTCTAATACATGGGATAAGATGATATCAAAGTTGAAAATAGTAGCTAAGAGTGTACTCGGTGAGTCAAAGGGACATGCACCACTAAGTAAAGAATCTTGGTGGTGGAATGAGAAAGTACAAGAGAAAGTGAAGGAAAAAATGAATAGATTATAAGGAATTATATATTTGTAAGAACGAGGAAAACTTAAAAAATATACAATAGCCAAGAAAGAAGCTAAGAAAGTAGTGAGTGAAGCAAAAAATGAAACTTTTGAATGGTTATATCAAAAATTGGATACAAAAGAAGGGGAAAGAGATATTTATAGAATAGTTAAAGTGAGAGAAAGGAAAATAAGAGATCTTAGCCAAATAAAATGTATTAAAGATGAATGTAATAGGGTATTAGTAAATGATGGAGAAATAAAAGAGCAGTGGAAGAGGTATTTTCATCAACTTTTTAATGAAGGTTTAGGTGACCAACTTAACTTAGGTAATTTAATTAGGTCAAATGAGCATAGAAATTTTAATTTTTATCGTAGAATTCAAACTTCAGAAGTAAAACAAACTTTAAATGAGATGCACAATGGAAAAGCCGTTGGACCATATGATATTCCGATAGAGGTATGGAAGTGCTTAGGGAAACAAGGTATTGAATGACTTACAAAATTATTTAACATGATATTAAAAATGAAAAGAATGTCTGATCAATGGAGGATAAGTACTCTAGTTCCCTTATATAAGAACAAGGGAGACATACAAAATTGTACAAACTATAGGGGTATTAAACTAATGAGTCATACTATGAAACTTTGGGAAAAAGTAATAGAAAAAAGATTAAGGAAGGAGACCATAGTGACAGAAAATCAATTTGGGTTCATGCCTGGAAGGTCGACAATAGAAACTATACATCTCCTTAGACAATTAATTGAAAAATATTGGGAGCAAAAACAAGATCTACACATGGTATTCTGTGACTTAGAAAAAGCTTATGATAGAGTCCCAAGAGAAATTATATGGAGAATTTTAGAAAAGAGAGGTATTAGCGTAACATATATTGAACTAATTAAGGATATGTATGAGGATGTAACGACCAGAGTAAAGACTTCAAGCGGAGTAACTGAAGCATTTCCAATAAAGATAGGGTTACATCAAGGATCAACCCTAAGTCCCTATCTTTTTACACTAATTATGGACGAACTCACTACGCACATTCAAGACATAGTACCGTGGTGCATGTGGTTTGCATATGATATTATTTTGGTAGATGAGACATGTGAAGGAGTAAATTCTAAGCTAGAATCTTGGAGGGAAACACTAGAAGGGAAAGGTTTTAAGCTTAGTAGATTAAAGACAAAATATATGGAATTTAAATTTAGCAATATTAGAAGTAATGAAATAATTGTTAAGATAGGAGAGGACGAGTTGCCCGGAACCGATAGATTTAAATATTTAGGATCATTTTTACAAAATGATGAAGGGATTGAGAGAGACGTCTTACATAGAATACAAGCAGGATGGGTGAAATGGAGGGGAGCGTCGGTTGTTTTATATGACCGTAAAGTACCTCTTAAACTTAAAGGTAAGTTCTATAAAACCGCTGTTAGACCTGCTATGTTATATGGAGCTGAATGTTGGGCTATGACTTGAGCACATGAGCATAAGATGAGAGTTACAGAGATGAGGATGTTAAGGTGGATGTGTGGACATATGAAGATGGACAAAATAAGGAATGAGAGCATTAGAGAGAAAGTCGGAGTTGCATCTATTGAGGACAAACTCCGAGAGACACGTTTAAAATGGTATAGACATGTACTTAGATGAACAATAAATGCTCCAGTTAGGTGATGTGAAACTATGATAAACATGCATATCAAACGAGGAAGAGGAAGACCAAAAAAGACTTGGTTAGCAACAATAAAACAAGATGAAATTTATTTAAATATAGATGATGATATAATAGGAGATAGAGCTCAATGGCGTACAGCCGACCCCACCTAGTGGGAAAAGGCTTGGTTGTTGACTTGTTGTTGTGGATTAGGTAAATTTGTTATTTGAATTATTTTGTTTAAGATTTCAATTCTTAATTATGTTTGAATTAATCGATTTATTACATTTGGATTTCTTTATATTAGAGATCTTAATTAAGTTATTATGATTATGCCAAAATTATTAATTATGTTTAATTCTTTAATTATGGTTTTAATCAAGTCAAGATAATTATGTCATGCCCTGCAGGTGTACTTCTCCAACGAAACAGAGGTACCATTTTGTGACAATGTTTGATAATACATGATTTATATTCATAAATCAGGAATAAACACACAGCAGAAGATATAAGACAACCAACTATACAATAGAGGGATTTACTTAATCCACTCACAAAGATGGAGAATATAAGATGACTATGTGTTGGCATGACTTACACATATAACAAGTATCACAACTGAATAAATTAATACCACGAGATTGAAATCCACAACCAAAACAATTATTACATAACCAAGTCTGAAAATCAAAGTGCAAATAAAGTAGTAGTACATAACAAGGAAAATGTTCTCAAATTTGATATAAAACTGGTAGACAGGATCCTCCAAGTAACTCCAATATATATATCATCTATCTATTATCTGAAGAAAGAAAATACAATAGGATAGTGAGTCTAAATGACTTCACGGGCAATAGATATGAGAGAGTGCATGGTCAAATGTGTAAGAAAATCAAAATAAACAGTCTCACAGGTAGTATCATCATATGCAACCGTAAACAACATAATAAAATGCACATACCAAAACCAATCTAACATTTTTGATATAATAATCAGTAATCACTAGGGATCTGTAACAGATTTGCTCATACTATATGAGAAACATATGATGGCATAAACATGTATGATAATGTCAGGAATATGCAACATTCATATCTCAAGCAAATGTAACATATCACAGGCATATGTAATAAGTATCTCCAAGATATGCAACATGCATCATCTGTAGTCTGTACATCTATGTGTCACTCCTACACACCACTCCAATTACTACGACATTTGTGTGGTCGAGTGGGCAGGACTATGACAACTGCTCACGATTCATCTACCACTATATCTGAGTGTCCGGTTGGGAAGGATTCAAAAGTAGCTATCTAGTTACATAACAAGACGTGTTAGTGCCTGCATGCAACTTCATCTACCACCATCCCTGATTAGCTAAGTGGGCACAACATGACCAACTGCGCACACTCTAGCTACCACTACTCCTGAGTGGCCGAGTGTCTAGAATATATATGACTGACAAAACTCTCAGTCACAGAGGGAGTTTTAATCGACAACATACATACAATGTGCAATGATGTGCAAGATGCTAATACACATGACTCAAACATGGTCATCATCAATGTAACAATATGATAAACATAAGTACATCTAAAAGCATCATCAATACACTTGAGAAGAGTCTAACAGGTGTCTACTAAACATCATGCATAGTCAAATATAAACATCTATAGTACACACTACACTCATGTGTACGCTACAGAAAATAGGCAATCAAATATGATAACTCCTATAGTACATATCATACATATATACACACTACAACATATGAAATAATCAAGAATAATAAATCCTATAGTACACACCATATACATGTGTACACTATAACATATGAGATAATCAAGAATGATAACACCTATAGTACACACCATACACATATATGTACACTATAGCAGATGAGATAATCAAGAATAAGATTGTATAGACAATAAATAGATCATCTCCAAGATCAAGTACGTAAGTATCAAACTTAGTCACATGCGCATAGAGTCATGGTAAGTAACCTAATCCATCATCTAAACCCATGCATTAAGATCAATAATCTATAGAGGTCATGGAAGAATACCTACCTCAAATGTAGATCATCCTGAACTATCTCCGTGTCAGAATGGTTATCTCAAATCAATATCCTGCAACACATAATACATACTATGGCTAAGTTCTACCATAAAATAATTAGTCGATCTCCTTCCTTCACAGCCGATCTCCTTTTGAATTAATCCAACCCAATTAATTAACCTTTCCTATTAACATGCTTCAATTATCCAAATAAGACATGAACTAACAATCCAACTAATGAGTTTAACTAATGAATCTACCATCTCATTATCTCTTATCATCGTAATTGATTAAGCATAATAAATCAATTAACCCAAATCAATCTCAATAGCATTTAATTAACTAAGCTAAATGAAAAGATATAATTAGGTAATGGAGTTTGTTACTCTATGGTTTCTCCCCTAGCAATAGCCCATGGTGGTTGGCGATGCACGGTTCCTCATCAGGCGATGGTAGTGAGCAAGAAGACGGCTCTTAAGGACAACAGAGGTTATGTCAACGTTTGAAAATGGCTCGTTGGCGTGGAAAAACTACAATAGGGTCGGACAGTAGTTTTTCACGATGACCTTCCCTTCTTCTTGGCTAGCCAATGGACAATGATGGCTTTTGGGAGAAAGTGACAACGATGGATGGCATGGTGGGGGAGCGGCGCCAGGAGATTAGGGTCGCGTGGCGAATGACTAGGTTCGTGAGAAGAGGGGCTTGGTGTTAGTGCTCGTGGCAATGATAGGGAGTCGGGAGAGATGTGATTGTGAGAAGTAGCGCTTACGGCAGCTATTGTGGCGACGAGCATTAGCGACGACAACTGGGCGATGGCGATGGAATCGGGAGAGGGCGACGGTGGATGAGGAACAAGAGAGAGGATCAGGTGAGGGGAAAAAGAATTAGGTTTTTAATTTATATAACTTAGGTTAAATGATTTCAACCTTAGTTAATTTCTTTCATTAATTTCTACTTTAGTAATATTCTAAACAGACTTTCTCCAAGCCTAATATATTTATCCTCTTAAACATGTCATACAAATTCAGTTTTAATCCCAAAATATTTCTAAAAATTCCCTAAAAATTTTGTAAGGTGATTTCATAATTAATACTTATTATTTTATTATTATTTATTTATCGTATCTTACATTCCTCCCGACTAATAAAAATTTAATTTCCAAATTTCCTACTTAAGTGCGACAAGTAACAATACCATGCTCAATTAGTCAAGTAATGAAGAGACTAAATGTACTTTAAGTAACAGGTGAGGGTATCGAGCTTGGATCTTTTCTTCAAGATCCCTTCTTCATCAATATGATGTTGCCATCCAACTTCAATGAGTCGAATTGTTTGTTTCGTAACTAGCACTCCTTGTGATCCAGGATTCACATAGAAACTTCTTCATAGGTTGCATCTAGCTGGAGTGAGGTTGACACATCTTCTAGATTATAAGAAGGGATGCGACACATACTTCCTCAATATGGATACATGGAACACATTATGCATAGCAAGTGTCAATGGTAGCGCTAGACAATAGGCTACCTCACCTATCTTTTCTAATATCTAGAAGGGTTCGATGTAACGAGGAGCTAACTTGCCTTTCAGTCTAAACCTTTTAACCTCTTTAGTGGGTGAAACACACACAAACACATGATCATCCACTACAAACTCCAAAGGTCACTTTTTGCGATCTGCATAACTCTTTTGTAGATCTTTGGTTTCTGATATTCTTTGTTAGATGGTGTGTACAAACTTTGCATCATCCTGAAAACCTTGTGGTCCCAACATTTGTCGTTCTCCAACCTCTTCCCATAAGGTGGGGGTGTTGGGATGTATACTATAAGCCTAGTTTTTATATGAACATCTGTTTTGAAATATTTTGAAATAAGAATCACTTTGGTCAAATGTTTACATTTTATATATATGTCAATGCAGTTGTCCATTTAATTTATATTGTAGATAACATGGTGTGTGGTGTCATACAGAAGATCATGTTATCGGTTTCTTATAAATTATAAATAGTAGCTCACAACCAAGATGAATTGGGGCAAGCCATTAGAATGGTTGTAGTGTAATTTGATATTAGTCTGTCTTGGCTATAAAATTACACTAGTACACTATGTGTATATTGAGCAAGACCATTTAAAGTTGTTTGATTTGTACTTACTATATAAAAGAATAGAATCTCTGTTATTATGGATGTGAGTCCTCTTAATCCCTATATAATAGCAAGCGTATATACTTAGTATTTATTTCTTTAACTTATTAATGGATGAGATTTATTCGTTAAATCAATAGGCCCAATGAGTTGGGAGATAGTACTGTTTATATGGTATGTTGTTGATTATAGAAGGAATCTGTGTCCTAATTATTTAGACTGATGATGTCCCCTTGAGGAGCTCATAAGGATTATCATGTAAACCCTGCAGGTGGACTTAGTTCGGCATGATAATAAAGTTGAGTGGTACTACTCTTGGAGTCAGATGTTAATTAATTGAGTTGTCAATAACTCATTTAATGAACGGACATATGATATCTTAAACACAGGGAGATTAACACACTCATGATAAGAAGGAGCCCATATTGTAATATGAGATTGGTACGGTAGTTCAATAATAACCCTTTAGTGGTATGAGTTATTATTGATGGACTTGAGTTGAGTGTTCGAGCCGAACACAGGCAACCCAAGCCCATCAGGAGGCCTAAACCAATTTCTCGTCTAGGTCCCTGTTGTAGACTCTATATAAAGCCTCGCATCCACCCCAATAGATTTCTGTTATTTTTTCTTTCTTTGTAACCAACGGTAAGGGTTATAAAAAGGGGAGGTGGCGCCCCCTAAACATAAGTTTTCCACAACTCTCTTGCTTAGGGTTGGCGGCAGAAGGTTCTCCTTTTCTCTTACTTAGGGTCAATAACACAAGGTTCTCCTTCTCCACCTTAGGGTCGGTGGCACAAATCTCTTCCAACTCCACCTTAGGGTCGGCAGCACAAATCTCTTCCAACTCACTCTTAGGGTCGGCGGCTTGGAGGAGAGGAAGAAGAGGAGAAGGCACCCATCCTAGAGCCTCCTTTTGGTGGTTGGCGGTTTAGAAACAAAGAAGAGAAGAAGGGTGGTTTTTATCTTGGTAGATCGTCGCTCACACGATGTCCAAGAAGAGGAGAGGAATACAGCAGAAGATCAAGAGGTCTTTATGTTAGTTAAAGCCCTAGAGCCAATCATTTAATGATTGTTGTATGGACTCGTTGTATCATATTCTTATATATATATATAAAGGCATTTGTTTATGGTTATTAAGCTTACTTGTATTTATGCCAAATAACTAAGTATAATAGCATCCTTGAGTAGAAGGTTCTTACCTATATCAATCAATTGGTTGAATCGATAGTGAGATGATATAGGGAACATTACTCTTAATCATTCCTAGTCAAGTATTAACATTCAGGGACAATGTTAATGCGACGAGACTAGCATGTAGGTCAACTCGATGACTTGATCTCACAAGTCATGAATATGGAGATATCAAGTTGACACATAGGTATGCATTGGAGAATATATACTGAATGACCCGCCATGAGAAAGTATCATGGATCGTTATATGAGTGTCATATACTTTCTCATGTGGCTATTAGTATGACTACTAGTCCTTGGACCTGAAGTCACCATGGTTCCCTACATAAGGAGTTACGTACTTTGGTTTCGTCAAACGTCACCTGTAACTGGATGGACTATAAAGGCGATTACTGGGTATGTAACAAATTATGCGGAGGGATGTGAGTGATGTAGATGGGATCTATTCCTCCTATATGACGGGAGTGACAGCGATATTCTTGATAGAGTGAGACCACTAAGTGCATGGGCATGCCCAAATGAGTCAATATGAGATATTGAGCTCATTTGATTGAGTGAGTCTACTTGGAGTTCAAGATTTAGATTGATTAGAGAATGACACGGTCTATGCCTCACATTGATCAATCTAGATGTCAAGGATAGAAGGACACTTGTCATATATTGTGAAGAGTCACAATTAGTAGTCACAAGGTGATGTTGGATCTCAACATTCTTATAACTTGGGTAGTAATGATGTGTTGCTAGATACCGCTCATTACTTATACTTCTAAATGGGTTTAGGAGCATTGCCAACGTTATAAGAACCTATAGGATCACACACAAAGGGCAATTAGATGGAGATTAGGTTCATTTGATGAACCTAAAGGATTAGGTTCATGTGATGAACCAAATTGGATTAAGAGTAATCCAAATTAGGCTAATTAAGTTGGACTCAATTTGGTTCATGTATTAAATGAGTCTAATTTAGACTTAGACTCATTGAATCAATTTAATTCAATAAATAGGGATTCATTAAATTAAAATTGACTTGAACCAATGGTTAAATTTGATCAACCATGGGAGAGAAGTGGTCAAGTTTGACTTGACTTGAGAGGAAGATGAAGAGTCAAGTTTGACTTGACCATTTGCCACCTCATTGGTGAGTTGGCAAGAAGTGGACCAATGATGATGCTCCACATCATCATGGTTACTTAAGTGAGATGCCACCTCATGGGAGTTACCAAGAGTTGTGACTCTTGGCATCCCATGGAGGTTACATTCTCTCTTAAAGTGGCCGGCCACTTTAGATGAGGGAGTTAGTGCATTTTGTGTGCTTGGTGAGTAACTCCTTCTTCTTCCTCAAGATCTTCTCTTCTCTCCCTCTCTTCCACCATTACTGATCTTCTAAGGTTGCTAGCACATCCTTAGAGGTTCTCTCCATCGAGTTGTTCGTGTGGATACACATAGAGGAGTATCTACTTTGATACTCTCGAGATCCGGCGACGAACCTTGGACGAGCGGGATTGCGAAGGGCTTCGCATCAAGGGTAACCTTTTCTTTTGTAGATCTAATGTAGATCTAGGAGTAGAAAACATGTATATGAAAGTTTTACATAATTTTATTTCTTCGCACGGATCCGTGGCATGGGGGTTTCGGGATTTCCGCAACGCAAAAAGCGGTTTTTGCGGCCCGAAAAACCCAACACTTTAGCTATAAAGGAAAGATACAACTAGTTCTTTGATTTTGCTGCGTAATTAGTTTAGTTTTCTTTGTATCGATTTTGAATATCAACACAAGAGGCCAGCGATCTTGTATTTCGATCAAGGTGTGTTTTGATCCATCAAGAACTTGGTTGATTGATCAAACACGTGTCTGATCGAACATGCGGGTTGCTAGGAAAAGTTCTGTACTTGTACAATTTTTGTACAGGGAAATTGAAATAGAACGGAATTCCAGCGCCTTCAGGGGGATCGACATGACCTACCATATAAAGCCTTCACTACAACAAAAATGTTAAAAGACAACACCCCTACGATAACAGTTTTAAGAGAAAGCGTTGCGTATTGGCTCAAAGACAACGGTTTTTGCCAAAACCGTTGTCTTTGAACTCCCAATTAAATATAAAAGACAACGGTTTTGTGAAAACTGTTGTCATTGAGAGACTTCTTTTTAAAACGACAACACTTTTTACAACGGTTTTATAAACCGTTGTCTTTATCCGCATTTTTAGGGGTTACAACAACAGTTTTGATAAAACCGTTGTATTTGACTTTAGTCTTTTTCCCCTCGCGCGCAGTTTTTGCTTTCCCTCTCTCTGAATATCTTTTCAACGCCGTGTCTTCCCCTTCGCGTTCCTGAACCCTAGCCATATTTCTTCCCCTCTCCTCATACAATCTCTTCACGCCATCTTGTCGACCGACCGTCCGCCTCCGTTGGATCTTCCTCCACGACGCGCGGCGTGCTCTCCTCTCATTTCTTGGTGAGCGGATTTCTGAGCTCGACGAGGCCCTTTGATCATACAAAGCCGCCCGCCGTCTCTCGATTTATTTGTACCCCAAGTATAGTTTTTTTTATTTTTCTGATTTCCTGGAGAAAAATCTCAGATTTGTTCTATTTCAGCTCGTCGATCTCATCATCTCCCTACTTGTTGAGTCTGTTTGTTACCCTTGCAAAGATGGTTTCTTTTTCGTTGAATTAATCAAAAGATTTTGTTGATTTTTGTTTCGATTTGGTCCCGGAATTGAAACAGATGGCAAGGGAAAGGTGTGATCTTAACAAGGACGAAGCGGAGATTCTCAAACCTTCTTCCTCTTCTTCTTCCTCTTCCCCTTCTATTTTGCCGCAGCTTTCCCCTCAAGGATTTGAAGCTCCGGAGAGGCCTGAGAGATTCCAGGAACCTACTGTTCCGATTTCTTGCCCGCCGAAGACCGAGGAAGACTGTCGTCCATCCCCGACCATTCAGTCCATTAAGCGTTGCTTGATCTACAGGAAAAGGGTGGGCTTGACCGGCTTCCGGTGCCGCTGCGGCGATCTCTTCTGTAAACTTCACCGGTACTCCAATTCCCATGACTGCTCATTCGATTACAAGGTGGCTGGAAGAGAACAAATCGCCAAGGCCAATCCTCTCATAAGAGCTGCAAAGATCATTAAAATATGAGCGTTTCTTTTCTTGCTTTTACTCAATATTTCTTGAAGTTAACTGGGTCTAGCTACTTCATCTTGCAGTCTGATTGAATTGCATTATCTCTAAATTTTTTTTAGAGATTTGTCCAACTTTATATGTGTCATCAGATACACGGACCCACGGGTGCTTGAGATACATGAAAGCACCTACTGTTTTTTTTTCTCAAAATGACAACAAAAAAGATTGTATGTGATACATGAAAAAATAGTTATTTTTTATTGACTAATTTTGTTGTTAGTAACTATTTTGTTTGTTTGGGTATTTCAGGATGATTACGTGCAACAAAAAAGAGAGGGGAAGCTGCAGTTTGAAGGGGTTTGTTTTTATTTCCCTACTGTTGAATTTGAGATTGAAGACCTAATGCTACTACACTGAGCTGATCCATGGTTGGTCTTTATCAGAGTGGAGATGATGTTAAGGTTTATAAACTTCCACCATTTCAAGCTCATCCCAATCTAATGTGCATGTTTTCCACCTTGACTTGCTTCAATTAAACCAGTCATCGACATCTTATCTAATGAGCAAAAGTTGGATGAATCTCTCCAACCCAAATAGTACATTGAAAGATCTATTGTCCAAGTTGTAAAACATAAAGAAAACCTACATCAATGGTCTTGCCAATGAAAGTAATTCATCATATAACCTTTCTTTTCAATACACACTGTAGTTTCACTCTGATAGTCAACAATCGGTTATAAAATGCAGGAAATATTGTTGTTCTTTTCTAAATGTGGCTAATAGTAGTCTCATTTATAGAATAGACTCCACTGGTGATACTGTGACCTTGAGGACAAACTCCAATCATTCTGACCAACTACTAACTGCTACTAATGGATGTGGTACGTGCCATGTATAATTGTTTCATCTCTTTCATTTTTGGAGCAGTTAAATTTTGGTTGGGATAGTAGGGCTACTACCAAACTCCAAAACCCCCCAAGTATAAGAAATCCTTCATTGTGTCAGTGATCTCCAGATTACCCCTCAGTGCTATCAATTGGTAACTTAGCTCAATGGTTAGTAGAGAAAGCTCACAACCCCACACCAATGCTCTCTTTGTTCCCTTTTGATCCAAGCCCAAATGAGGATTTTATGTGATGAATGTGATACTATTGGTGACGTTATAGGGACCCGTGTTGCTTGGTCTGCACATTAGGTAGTGATGAAAAATGAGGTAAACTTCCTACTCATTCGGGCACCACACTGTCTACTCATTATTAGCACAAAAGAAGCCTCATTTCTTTATATATAGATGGGTCCACGAGACCACTAGGAGTGCAATGGTGTAAATTTAAAATAAATATGAGCTTTTTAAGGTCATATATGACTTTTTGGTCAAAACTTAGTGAACTTAAAAGACACAAAATTTTGAAGGAAAAAAATGGATAAATTGAGGGTATCACTAGGAGTGTAACAGTGTTAATATGACGTGAATATAAAATTTTTAGGGTCGCATTTATAATTGTTTTTAGGATCATTAATGACTTTTAGATGAAAGTGATTGATAAAATAATTAAGTTTTTTTTTTGCCTTGGTTCGGTTTAGTTCAAGTAAGAAAATTAAATTTGTTTACTTTGGTTTACGACTGTAATGGGTTAAAGGGAATTTTGAAAATTAAGTGTGCTTTTTAATAAATATGGAAATTAGGTGCACTGTTTGAGTATTTCTTAAAGTTAAGTGCCTGAATTGATAAATTGTTGATAAAATGAATGAAATATATAAAAGATGGATTGAGTCATCTGTTAGACCCAATAGGCCTAGTTATGACCCAAGTGCCAAATTACTTTTTAATGTTTTTTTTATATAATTTCCACGATGAAAGCTAGAGAAATTTATGCGATGAAATTTAGGAGAGAAATTATTGAAGGAAATATTACCAGCACGAAGGATTCACTTATCTCAATGGTAATATTTGACATATTCTCAATTTTCTCAAATAATTTCTTTTATTTGAATTTGCTTCTTCATTACTGATTTTTTTTACTAAATTAATCTGGGTTAGTTAACAGTTCAAGAAAACAATTTACTCAAACGAAGAAATCGACGAAGTGCGATCCGAATGGGCGGATTGCATACTAGACTATATTCATTACTAGGTATAAATTACTAGACTTCAAAAGATGGTTGAACATTTTGTTTATGACTCCATGACTTATTGATTTTGATTCCTTACTGCCAATAATTTGTTTATTCACAGCTAGCTATCTCCTTTGCTCAATAGTTTATTCTTGCATTTCTACCATGAGCAGAATTAGCTGACATTTCCCTTATTTATTGCCTCTCTTTGTGGTCCAAAATTAATAATGGTTGGGTTATGTGAGTAGCTTATTTAGTTGTTTCCGAATTATGCAAGGACTGACAATGTGGAAGTTATCTCTTTGTGAATTGTTAGATGATGACATTTTGTATCTTATGAGTTGCTCTACAAATTTCTTGTTTGTACTCTCCTTATGGTTTTCGTCTATATGCCATGACTTAATCTTATTTTTCCTCCTATAATTTATTTTTTTTCTTTTTACAATCGCATTTAAAGTTTTACTATGTTGAACTACATACTTTGTTGATGACTCCTTGAGCATAATACTACTGTGGCAAAAGTACATTCGAAATTCATTGTTGATGACAAATTTTTATTTCCTACTTCCATCTTGTTGGACCTTGCAAGTATCATCGCGAATGACAATTATGATGCTTCATCAAATACAACTATGTTAATCTATATGCATGTTAGTGATTGCTTGAGAATAATGAAATGAAGAGCTTGTAAAGGCATTTCGTGTATGATCCATAGTATATTGATATACAAAACATCTATATACTGCAGGTTGATTTCTTAATAGTTTGCTCTATATACTTTTGCTTGGACGAGCAGTGTAAATTACATGTGAATTGCACGTGCATTGCAACCAAATTTGTTAGATTTTCTCTTTGTATTGATGAAATGGGAATGAAAAATCTATTTTTCCAGCTGGAATGTAGTGAATGTTATAGCTCTTAATCTATACTTATTTGATTGACACTTTGGTTCTTTTAGGTGTCCTATGTAATTATTAAAGCTGTGCGTATGTGATTTCTATTTTGAGGAATTTGTGGAATTGTTTTTAGCTCTACAAACAATTCACCCTACCATAACTCATCATGATGATCCAATTCTTTTGGTTCAAGTTTTAATTGGAAGATTTTGAACCCATGTTTTTTACTTTCACTTATGCTTTTGTAATGAGTCTGTTTATTGCAGATCAATTTGCAGCTCCTGGCAACTTGTTACTTGCAAAATGGAAAAGCATATTGTGCCTACTAGGTCTCAAAGGTAATGTAGTCTAGAAAATGGCACAGAAAATTACATGAATATTTTGTTTCAAGATGTTAATGAATGTAATGCTCTTTGCATGGATTTTATTGATCTTGGATGATAGTTCACTTAAATAATGTTAGCTGCATGCAGTGCTAATTATTTAGTAAACTATGCTAAGCTAGGTATCACTGCTCCTAGTAGATTCTATGTACTGTTATTCTCTAATAAACACCTCTTTTTGTTTCCTTCATTTGGTTTGTTTTTGCCTTCTATGCACTACAGATTGGTTAATTACATTCTCCTTTTGGAATTCTGGAATTTGATAAGTTTTGTTAAATTTTTCTCTTGCAGGTCGGGCAATTCGTGAGGCTTGAGTTTTTTTGATGCAAGAAGTGAGATTTGTTAGGATGTAGCTTGCCTTGCTAATTTATAAATTAAAAGTCATATGGAGAACAACAAATGGAAAACATGTGATTTAATGTATATGGAGAGTAATGGAAAACATGTGCATTTTGATGAGTAACAACTCATTTTGTATATTTTTGTATATGTGGCTACTAGATGAATTATATATGGATGTTTATTTTGGATTTAATGTAGTAAATATTTAGTTTTGTATTGGTGGTTTGCTTATAGTAAAATAAGTTGGTTGTTTGTATTAATGAACATTAAAAACAACAGTTAAAAATGTTGTAAAAACTAGGTAAACTACAACGAAATTTTTTTGTAAAAAGTGATAAAAGACAACGGTTTTATCCGTTGTAAAATATATTAAAACTGTTGTAAAAAAAAAAACAAAACGTGTAAAATATTATCTACTACAACAGTTTATATTTGTTGTAAAAAATGTCTACCACAACGATTTATTTCTATTGTTGAAATTATCTACCACAACGGTTTTAAAACGTTGTCGTACCTTTGTAACCAAATTTTGGGCATATAAACAACAACAGATAAAAACCGTTGTCAAATGTCTACAAAGACAACGGATTCAAAATCGTTGTCGTAGGGCAATACATTCTACAACACCCTCAATTACAACGATTTTTTGACCCTACGACAACGGATAATATCCGTTGTCGTTTGCAGTTTTTGTTGTAGTGCTTAAAAGGCATCATTTGAATCGCCGAATGATAATTGCTATTGTAAACAAATTCTATCAGGTGTAGATGATCTTCCCAACCACCTCCAAAGTTCAAAATGCATGATCTCAGTGAATCCTCTAATGTATGTATAGTGCACTCAGACTATCCATCTATCTACGGATGAAATGCTGTAGTGAAATGAAGCTCTATATCTATGACTTGTTGTAGACTCTGTTAGAACCGTGAGATGAATTACAGGTCTTTATTCGATATGATACTCAGAAGTATACCATGAAGTCTAGTGACCACTCTCCAATACAACTCTGCTAATCGATCAAGTGGGTTCGTCCTACAGACCGGTAGAAAGTTAGCAGATTTGGTTAATCAATCAAAGACTACCCAAATTTCATCATGCCCCTTCAGTGTTCTAGATAATCCTACAGCAAAGTCTATCTTAATATGCTCTCATTTTGATTCTGGTATCTAAATCTTCTAAAGTAAATCCACTGATCTCTGATATTCAGCTTTTACTTACTGACATACTAGACATCAAGCTACAAAATTTACAATGTCTTTCTTCATGCCCAATATGAACACTTCAAGTCTCTATACATTCAAGTACCACCCAAATGTATCACAAATATAGATAAATATACTTCCTGGAGTAAGTTCTCTTGGATAGGGTGTGACTTTTGGACACACAATCTCCCATGAAAATATAGAATCTCGTTCTTATCACAAGAAAATTTCGTCTGCTATCCTGAAATTACTCTATTTCATAAAAACTGAAGATGTTGATCACAAGTTTAAGCTCCCTTAATTTGCTCAACTATAGGCGACTAAGCAACTATGGATACCAATATCCCTTGTTCCGTTTGTCCTTGTTCTACTAATCCCAACTCTAAGAAACTCTACACCAAGTTTGTAACCATAAATCAGTTACAAAGCAAAACTCCTCAAGATTTTCTACTAAAAGCATATGCTAATTAGCTTTCCTTGGATGATAGTTGATTGTGCAATCATAATCTTTCAGAAACTTCATCCATCTTCTTTACCTAAGGTTCAATTCCTTTTGGGCAAATAAATACTTAAGGCTTTTGTGATATGTAAAAACCTCGATGTAATCACATACAGAAAATGCCTCTATATTTTTAGAGTAAAAATGATAAATGCTAACGATCCAAGTCATGAACAGGATAATTCTTCTCATGATCTTTCAGATGTCGAGAAGCATATGATACTATCCGACCGTGCTACATCAAAACTATTCTTAACCCCTAGTACGATGCATCTATGTAGAGTACAAATTTATCTTTACCAAAAGATAAGACTAAGACGTGTGTAATTATCAGCTTTTGTTTAAGCTCCTGAAAAACGTGTGTAATTATCAGCTTTTGTTTAAGCTCCTGAAAGCTTGCCTTGCAAGTCTCTATCTAGATAAATTTCATTTCATTCCTAGTTAGTCAAGTAATCAGCATGGTTATACTAGAAAACCCTCTTCAAATTTTTGATAATATCCAGCTAATTCCATGAACCTAAGAACTTCTTGTACTATCTTCGGCTGCTCCCAGCTAGTAATATACTCTATTTACTGAGGATCCACTGATATATCTCTACTGGAGAATATGATTGAGAAATCCCATAGAAAATAGTCAAAATATGTATTTACTAAACTTCACATAGAGATATTCTCGTCGAAATATTTCCAGAACTATGCGAAGATGTTGTTCATGTTCCTCGTTAGATTAGGAATATATCATAATACGTTAATAAAGATAATGACAAACTAATCCAAAGTTTATCATCCGTTAACCAACTACAATGGACTAAGTTATCAAAATCACACATAGAGCACATTCAACCGTAAGACCACTGACACCAAGATTAAAATATGATTACTAACTGTAAATTATTAAATCAATAAATATCGCCCACGTTCAACTCCTCATATTACTAGTAAATTAGTATTCATAATATCTTCCTGGGTGGAGTCATTCTAGTGAGAGAAGCTCTTGAGCTTTCTCTCTAGGATTCCGGTCATTCTCCTCCTCAGTGACAAGTGCGCTTGAGTGTAGATTGTCAGATCTAGGATTAGGGACTAGAGACAAGGCTGTGAACAGGTTGGGAAGCTGCTGGAACTTTCCCGGAAGCATTGCTATTTCACCGGACCTCACTCTGGGTCTACCAGATCGTCGGTGCAGCTAGAGCATCAGTGGGGAAACTACGTAGCTAGCTTGCATGTTCCCAGTGAGAAATGTGTTTGAGTGTCAACCACCGGAGATAGAACTAGGAGATAGGAACAAGGCTGCAAATGGGTTTGGAAGCTTGCTGGAAGGCGCTGTGACTTCACCGGAGCGACTCCTGGTTCGTCCAATCATCTGAGTAGCCAGAGCACTTGCAAGTCACTTTCCTATGGTTCGAGAACAACTAAGAACCATACATGGAGAATGCAAGGCAACAATCATACAGTACATAGACGGACAAAACAATCAAGCTGACAGAGATACACATAGAACAAGGGGAATAGCCAGGCAGGGCTGCCGGAGCCGGAGAAGATAGTTGGGAGATAAACTGACATAAGCAGGGCCAGGGAGTTTACAAAGTGCCACAGTTGGCCCAGAGAGCACAACGGAGCACGGAGGGAGAATAGATAGGTGTAGGGACAGCTCCTAGAGAATCAGAGTAAAGACTGCTGTCGGTGCCGGAGAAGATGGGCTGAGGCGAAGAATTTCTGACCGTTGCGAGAAGAGTGAGGAGCTGACCGATGTAAGAACGGTCCTCTGCTAAGTTAATAGGGAACGAATCAGGGCACAAGGGAAGTTGACGTGGTAGCACAGTTCCTAAGCTGGCATTGCAACGATGATTTCAAATTCAAGATGTATAGTTCAGGTTACAGGGTAGTGGATACAGGCGCTAGATGCGAGATCCAATAACCAATTAACTTAAAAGTATGGGACGAACGACTCAGATTACCTTAAAGACAAACTTTGGATCCAACGGCAGCCCCATACCAGCAGTTCTCGGTCAACAAGTCAACGACCACTACGAGCACCATTGGATCACAACGTCGATATAGTGGACGGCGCAGACCATCTCACTCAAAGGAATTAACTCACTCAACACTGGACAGTGTGGATTACTCAACGATAACTCACTCTGATCCCGTGGCAAGGAACCGTCCTAGTGGGTTTTTAACAATGAAAGTGGATCAACGTTCACAAAGTCAAGACACTGTTGAAGATAAATCAACGGTACATAAAGACTAAACATAGATCAGACGGTCGCATGTAATGAACACTGTTCATCTTCCTTGCGTAAAATGCACAGAAGAGGATCGTGATGGCGGTGGCTCCCCTATGGCACGCATCTCCCGTTCGACGAGCATGGCCTTGAAAATAATGCCCCACTACAAAGGTCCCAACGAAAAACAATGTCAACACAACCAGCAGGGCCATAGGAACAGCAGCAAGGTCGCAACTGGAATGCACTTCGGAGAAAGGCAAGAATCCATGCAACGGACAAGGGCAGATAGGAGAACCAGGCATAGTGGAAACATGAAGGGCGAAGGCAACATATAGAAGCAATCTTTTAATCCAGATGCAGCCACTGGCTGGTAGGGTAAACAAAGATGCAACATTGAGTTACCAGAAAAATGAGCAAGAGAAAGCATCAAGGGAAATCCTACCGGAAGCACCGGAGCAGGGACGACCATCGCAAAAGCAACCAGTGTCGCGTTGGGTGGACCTTTTGACACAGAACAGAGTCTGCACTGAAGACACGGCTCTACACCTAGTAGAGCACCAAAATAGGGAAGTCACCCTCATAGGGGAAGACAAAGAGCCACTAAAGACACCATAGGTTTATGTTTAATTGGAGTCCTAGTGAAGTGTCCCGGGTGGAGAGCAGTCGAATAGATTAAGAGCATCTCCAATGTAAGTATTTTAAAAGGTTTATAAAGTTAAAAATGTTTAATAAAAAAAGCTGTAATGAGTGGAGAGATAAGCTTTGATGTTTTTAATTTAAGAATAAGTTTAATTTTTTAAATCTATTTTTTTTTTCTAAAGATGGAGTCATTAATCATTGAAAAAATAATAGTGCATGATCATGTATGAAAGTCGAGTCGACGGATGCTGGGGATGTGACGTTCCTGTTGACCGTGAGAAGACTCCGAGCGAAAAGGACATGCAACCACAACCACGTCAGTACCGAGTTAGGGAAGGGTTCCCTGGCGTTAGTCCTCCGACGCTCAAATTAGTCACCGACGGTGTGGAAGTAGTAGAGCGAAGAAATAGAAGAACAGTAGCAACAGTAATCTGCGCGTCCCTCCGACGAAGCTTGGGCCTCTTTAGATAGGGCTCCTAAAGCGCGTACATGCTTCCCAAGGCGTGCGCGCTTCTCACAGCTTTCCAAAAAAAGACATATCAGTAAAGTGTCTCTAACACAATACCTTAACGAGTTGAGCACATCTCTGACGTGACAGTGGAAGCTTCCGTCGTACGATCCTCTGCCTGATCATGCTGCCCACCATGCCGTTTGTCGGTGGCTCTGGTTCCCAAAAGGATATCGCCGAATCTCCTTTTGTCTGTTACTAGGCCGAGCGGGAGAGCTGCTCGGCCTAACTTCCACTATCCAAGCTACGCTGCCATGCTGAGCAGGAAGCCTTGTCTGAGTATAATATGCTCGGTCATGACTCCGCTTCGCCGTTTCCGAGTTTGATGTAAGTACGAGCAGGCTGGCCACTCGGCGTGTGCTTCACCGATACTTGGCTCTTATGAGTGTCAGAATCTCAGCGCATAGCCGAGCTATGATGATGTCGGATCGGATATTCTTTATCCCAGTCGGGCAAGTGGGTTGCCCGACCGACCAGTGATATATATGGGAGTGGACCTTGACTTTGACCCCCACCGTGGTGCTAACCCTCCGCGGAGTGGGCCTTCCTTATCACCGCATCACACATGCCTCCCCCTCAAGTCTAGTCGAAAAATGCTGCAAGTCCGATTGACTGGACAAAATAGTCTCTGAAGATAGACCACCCGATCGGCCGTGGCACTTGTTGGGCTATGATCGAGATGCTGAAGGAAATCGATCGGCCATGAGGCCGATCCTTGGAGCCGCTTGGCGCTATGAATAATCGCCCTTGGGAGTTTTTTTTCCTTTGGTGTCTTTGGACGAGTGCGGTCTATGCCGACGTCACCTGGATCTCTTGAAATTTGTGCAAATCAGCCCCATTAAGACCAAGCACATGCTTGCGCTTGTTAATTGTGCCCATTAAATGTCGACCCGTGAGCGTACGCCACGTGTCGCGTGCGCTGTCATCACACGCCCGAAGCGACAGGTGCTGATGTGACATTTGGCAGTTTGAATTTAACGGCGAGATCCGTGCTTCGATTTCCGTGAGCTAGATCGGGCGGCTCTGGTCGACCGAGCCTAGATTTATAAATCCACAGCACCGGCTTCTTCTCCTCACTTTGCGTCTTCTGCGAGAGTTGACGGCGAGTTTGTCCTTGTGTGATCGGTGCTCCGACGATCTTTTACACCTCTTCTACGGCCACCTTTTCTTCTCCTGTAAACTCTCCTCCCAAACCTTCCTTGCCTTCAATCTTTGCATTTTTGTTCCAGCACTTTCTGTGTTTCTCGCTCGCATTTCTTCCCTTCTAACCCCCCTTTTTCTCGTATTTCGACGATGACGAGCTCCTCGCAACCGTTAGACCTCTCACCTAGTCTTTGATATACCACCGTGGAGACCAGGTTTGATGCAGGCGACGCCGAGAGTCTCAAAAATATTTTTGAGATCCCCCCTGATCATGAGATCATTTTACCTTCCTTGTTCGATCAGCCAAACGATCCGTCGACCGACACAATCTGTTTGTTCATGGACCAATTTGTGGTCAGTCTCTGATTCCCTATCCATCCCTTCATCATCAAAGTCTGTAATTATTTTTGTGTTCCCCTTCCACAACTCGTGCCAAGCTCATTTCGCCTTCTGTGCGGCGTCATTATGTTGTTTCGGCTGCATGGCATTCCTCTGACCTCTCGAGTTTTCCACTACTTTTATTATCCCAAGAAGTTCGAACTATGAACCTTTCTCTTTCAGTCTCGCGTCGGGCTAGTTTTCTTTGACAAAATGCCCACTTCCAACAAACATTGGAAGAAATATTTCTTCTTTATGCGTCTTCCCAAACGGACTAGCTTTCGAATCCACTGGCATGTCGGCTTACCACCTCAACCCAATCTGAAGAAATACAAGAGCCGCTCAGACTACCTTCATGTCGCCTCCATGTTGGCCAGCCATAAGTATGGCATCCACAATCTACTGCTTGAGGGTGTGCTGTACATTTTTGGCCTGAGTCTGATCCGTACCGGGCTCCCGACCGGCTTAGGTAAGAGATTCTATGTACATTTCTCCTTTGATTATAACTGATTCTTCTTCTTCTTTTGTAGTTGAAGTCATGTTGCATGCTCAGATGTCCGGCCTTGCGAAGCTTCAAAACGTCGTGATCGAGGCGGTCGTGGTTGAGGAATTGGCGAACCGCGGCCTACAACTGATCGGCTCTCAAGACGACAGCGCAGTGACTCCCGTCCTGGCAAGTGTGGGGGGGGGGGGGGGCAGTTAGCCAAGCCCCTAGTGTCGAGGTTGTCGGTGGCGCGAAGCAACCATCCGAGCAAGTGCCCATCACCCGCTCAGAGAGTTCTGATTCCTTTGGCGAGCCGTTGCTAAGGCGGAAAAGGCACAGCACAGAGTCTTCGCGCTCTACTGCCTCGGTGGTGGGATCTGCCGAAAGGGTTGAGGTCGGCACCTCGAATCCCTCCGTGGTTCCTATGGCTACGACCGAGGTATCCTCCAACCAGACTCCATCAGTGGTCGAGTTGTCGCAGGAGCCTATCGCCGCGGGCCCCTGGCTTTTATACCGCCATCGCGACCATCGAGGGTTCAGTGATTGGCCATCCTCCTGGCATCTGCGTCCTAGCCGGCCGGCATAGAAACCTCGGCCCACTCGGCTCCGGGCGGCCGACGATCAGTCACGGCGATCCTTCACCTACCCACGGAGGAGTACAACGAGCTGAGTGCCCGGTCGAGCATTCCTGAGCATCAAGTCATCATACGAGGTCCGCTCGCCCATGTCTGGGAAGAAGCACGAGCTGGAGCAATGGTGATGCCCACGGGCGCGCTCGTGCTCACCAACAGTCATACCCATATGACAACTGGGGTAAGCTCCTTGTAATTATTTTTCTTCCGATCAGCTCTAATCCGTTTACCTGCTTGTAGTATTGGGTGGAGAGCTTGGCCATGTGCCACAGGCTAGCTCATCTGGAGGATGAGTTCAGGAAACTCCAGGTCTCCAGCAGCCAACCCACTGCCGATCCGAGGGAGATGCCCAGATTGAAGGCCGACCTGGAGAAGGCGACCAAGCTCCTCGAGGCCGAACGGGCTAAATCTTCCGACCACGAGGAGATGCTGGGCCGACTCAAGAAGAAAGTCAGGATGTTTGACAAGAAGATCGAGTCAGCTATTGCTAAGAAGAACGGGACCATTGAGGACCTGGAACTGAAGAACAAGGAGTCCCAAGATCTCACCAGCAAGCTCAAAGACGTTGAAGATTTTATAGTAACTGAGCGAGCGAGCCGGACGGCGAGGGAAAACGAGCTTCAGGGCCAACTCTCTGTTAAGGACGCAACACTGAAGCTGGCTTGGGATGAGCTAGAAAAGGTGAAGACTGAGTTGGAGGGCTCCCGAGCGGCGATGAAGATCTATCAAGATGCTGAGCTGAGCCGATTTGCAACAATGTCACAGAACTACATCTGCTCAGATGCGTTTAATGATAAGTCGTCACTCGGTATCTTCAGCTCTGCAACCTGGCAATAGATGAGATGATTAACCAGCTCAAAGAGGGTGCCCACCTTCTTGAGACCTTGAAGGATAGCGTCATCAGTCGGGATAAAATGACTGAGTCACTGCCCGACGACGCTCTTGATTATCTTGAGTGAGGTTGATAGCTGTATATTTTTGAAGTCCTAATGTAAGCTCGCCCGTTCGGCTAAGCTTTTGTTTTTATCCTGCAACTGTGATCTCGAAATGTAATCTTGAGAATTTTGGTTTTAATACATGCGCACCCGTTCGGCGAAGCATTTCCTCTCACAGTTTTTCTTCTCTTTGCCTGTAAATGTCCCTGATCTCGTATTTGCGACTAACCGCTTGACCATAAGGGTAGACTCGGATTTAAGGTCGCCGCTCAACCGTTAGTGAGGAAATGCATTTTAACATTGTCGCTCGACGATTTGGTGAAAATCGAGGTTTAACGTCGCCGCTCGATGATTTGATACTACTATTGGGGAAGACTTGGGTTTAAGGTCGTCGCTCGACCATTGGTGAAGACACGTGTTTAACGTCACCGCTCGACGATTTGGTGGAGGCTCCGGTTTAACGTCGCCGCTCGACGGTTTAGTGGAGACCCGGGTTTAACGTCACCGCTCGACGATCTAGTGAGGACTTGGATTTAAGGTCACCGCTCGACCGTTGATGGAGACTAGGGTTTAAGGTTGCCGCTCGACTGTTGATGGAGACTAGGGTTTAAGGTCATCACTCGACCGTTGATGGAGACTAGGGTTTAAGGTCATCGCTCGACCGTTGGTGGAGACACATGTTTAACGTCGCCGCTCGATGATTTGGTGAAGACTAGAGTTTAACGTCGTCGATCGACGGTTTGGTGAAGACACACATTTAATGTTGCCGCTCGATGATTTGGTGAAGATTAGAGTTTAACGTCGCCACTCGACGATTTGGTGAAGACACGCGTTTAACGTCGCCGCTCGATGATTTGGTGAAGACTAGAGTTTAATGTCGCCGCTTGACGATTTGTTGTAGACACGCGTTTAACGTCACCGCTCGATGATTTGGTGAAGACTAAAGTTTAATGTTGCCGCTCAACGCTTTGTTGTAGATACGCGTTTAACGTCGCCGCTTGACGATTTGGTGAAGACTAGAGTTTAACGCCGTCGCTCGATGATTTGTTATAGACACACGTTTAACGTCACCGCTCGACGATTTGGTGTGCCATTCGGCATATAGCTTAGGAAGTTTTTATTTTGACCCTGCATTCGGAGAGTACGTACAAAAATGTATAAATATACTTCCTACACTTGCGCACCTCTCATCCGGCCCGATAAGGTTGGAGATAGTTTGCGCTCCATGGTCGTTTGAGCCACCTTCCCGTCTCATCCTCTAGATAATAAGCACCCGAGCGGAGCTTTTCCACGACATTGAAAGGTCCAGACTGTTGGCGCTGGGAGTTCCATTCTATGTAAATCCCTTGTATAAAAATTTATACGAGCACAAAACCTTTCCTAGCAACCCACATGCTCGATCAAACATATGTTTGATTAATCAAGCAACTTATTGATTGATCAAAGTGCACCTTCATCGAAGCACAAGATCGCTGGCCTCTTGTGTTGGTGTTCAGGATCCATACGAAAAAAAATAAACTAATTGCGTTGCAGAATAAGAATTAGTTGTACCTTTCCTTGTATGCTAAGACCTCTTGATCTTCTGCTGTATTCCTTGTTGGGAGTTTTGAGCCGCAAAAACCGCTTTTTGCGTTGCGAAAACCTCGAAGTCTTGCCACGGATTCGTGTGAAGATATATAAAATAAATCATGTACAAGTTTCTAACCTAGATCTACCTTAGATCTACATGAACAAGAAGTGTTACCCTTTTTGTGAAGCTCTTCGCTTATCCCACTCGTCCAAAAGGTTGCCGAATCTCAAGAGTGTCAAGCGTATACTCCTCTATACGTATCCTCATAGACAAGAGAATGGAGAAAACACCTTAGAGTGTGCTAGCACCCCAAAGGAGTCACGGCAATGGAGGAGAGGGAGATCAAGAAAGAAGAGAGGAGGAAGAAGAAAGAGTGAATGCCACACTTAAAGTGCCCTGCCACTCAATGAGAGGTTTTAAACCTCCATGTAATACAGAGTCATAGCTCTTGGTCTCCCTCATGAGGTGGCACACAATGATGTGGCCTTGATGATATGGAACACCATAATTGGCTGGCCCATACCAAGTCACAAATGAGTTGACATTTGGTCAAGTCAAACTTGACTCTTCATCTTCCCTCTCATGTCAAGTCAAACTTGACCCATTTATCTCCCATGGTTGATCAAATCTAACTATTGATTCAAGTCAATTTGATTTAATGATTCTCTATTCATTAAATTAAATTGATTCAATGAGTCATAATCTAAATTAGACTCATTCAACATATGAATCAAATTGAGTCCAACTCAATTAGTCTAATTTGGATTACTCTTAATCCAATTTGGTTCATCACATGAACCTAATCCTCTTGGTCCATCATATGATCCTAATCTCCATCTAATTGCCCTTTGTATGTGACCCTATAGGTTCTTGTAACGTTTGCAATGCTCCTAAACCCATTTAGAAACATAAGTAATGAGTGGTATCTAGCAACACATCATTACTACCCAAGTTACAAGAATGTTGAGATCCAACATCACCTTTGTGACTACTAATTGTGACTCTCACAATATGTGACAATGTCCTTCTATCCTTGACATCTAAATTGATCAAATGAGGCATAGACCGTGTCATCCTCTAATCAATTTATATCTTGAACTCCAAGTAGACTCACTCTAATCAAATGAGCTCAATATCTCATATTGACTCATTTGGGCATGACCATGCACTTAGTGGTCTCACTCTATCAAGAATCATGATGTCACTCCCGTCATATAGGAGGGATAGATCCCATCTACATCACTCACATTCCTCTGCATAATTTGTTACATACCCAATAATCACCTTTATAGTCCACCCAGTTACGGGTGACGTTTGACGAAGCCAAAGTATGCAACTCCTTATGTAGGGAACTATGGTGACTTCAGGTCCAAGGACTCATAGTCATACTAATAGTCACATGAGAAAGTATATGACACTCATATAACGATCCATGATACTTTCTCTTGGTGGGTCATTCAGTATACATTCTCCAATGTATACCCATGTGTCAACTTGATATCTCTATATCCATGACTTGTAAGATCAAGTCATCGAGTTAACCTACATGCTAGTCTCAGCGTATTAACATTGTCCCTGAATGTTAATACTTGACTAGGAATGATTAAGAGTAATATTCTCTATATCATCTCATTATCGATTCAACCAATCAATTGATATAGATAAGAACATTCTACTTAAGGACGCTATTACACTTAGTTATTTGGCACCAATACAAGTAAGTATAACAACCATAAAGAAATGCCTTTATAAATATATACGAATATGATACATCGAGTTCATACAACATTCATCATATGATTGACTCTAGGGCTCTAACTAACAATCTCCCACTAGCACTAGTGCCAATCAGTGTAGGCTCTAAGGCCTAATGACCTAGTGTGACCTTCATGTGTTTCTCTGTGCCAATGCCTTGTTCAAGGTATCAGCGATGTTAGTCTCTGTGGGTACTCTGCAAATCTTCACATCTCCTCTATCGATAATCTCTCGAATGAGATAGAAGTGTCGTAGTATGTATTTGGTCCGCTGGTGTGAGCGAGGTTCCTTAGCATGCGCAATTGCTCCATTGTTGTCACAATAGAGCTCTATAGGATCTGCTATGCTAGAAACCACCCCAAGCTCAGTAATGAACTTGCGGATCCAAACTGCCTCCTTTGCTGCTTCTGATGCAGCAATATACTCGGTCTCTATTATAGAATCAGCAACCGTGTCCTGCTTCGAACTCTTCCAGCTCACAACACCACCATTCAAGCAAAACACGAACCTAGACTGCGATCTATAATCATCCTGGTCAGTTTGGAAGCTGGCATTACTGTAACCCTTTACAGCTAGCTCGTCATTGCCTCCAAATATCAAGAAATAGTCTTTAGTCCTTCTCAGGTACTTAAGAATATTCTTGACCGCTATCCAGTGACGCTCACCTGGATCTGACTGGTATCTTCTCGTCATGCTCAAAGCATACGAAACATTAGGACGAGTACATAGCATGGCGTACATGATAGATCCTATGGCTGAGGCATAAGGGATCTTATCCATGCGGTCTCTCTCCTCTTTAGAAGAGGGACTTTGTGTCTTCAAAAGACTTACACCATGTGACATCGGCAGAAATCCTTTCTTGGAATTCTACATGGCAAATCGTAGTAATACCTTGTCAACATATGTACTTTGACTTAGGCCAAGCAATCTCTTAGATCTATCTCTATAGATCTTTATGCCTAGAATACAGGCTGCTTCACCTAAGTCCTTCATTGAGAAGCAATTCCCTAGCCAAGTCTTTACAGACTGCAGTAAAGGAATGTCATTTCCAATGAGTAGTATGTCATCCACATACAAGGAAGACAACTGTGTTCCCAACAACCTTCTTGTAGACACAGGGTTCATCTTCATTCTTGATGAAACCAACTATTTGATCGCATCATCGAATCAAAGATTCCAGCTCCGAGAAGCTTGCTTTAGTCCATAAATGGACTTATGCAGCTTGCATACTCTGCCAGTATGTTGTGGATCTACAAAACCCTCAGGTTGTGTCATGTACACATCCTCTGTTAGTTGCTATTCGGAAAACCTAATGGTTCCACTGTACAAAAATTTTGTACAAAGGTCTGAATCTTTTCCTAGCTACCATGTGTTCTTTTAAATTAAACTTGGATCGCCTGCGGAACTTAACACATTTGATCCTAAGTTTAATTTATTTGTTCTTTTAGGTTTATATTTGGATCTCCTGCGGAACTTAACACGTTCGATCCAAATCACCTAGGTCACGAAGATAATTAAATATTTATTTCCAAAATCGGCTTCTAGTACTGCATGGCGAGGCACTTGGCCTTCTTGGATATGGGAGCAACCAGCACCGACTAGACAAAGCCTTTTAAGGAAATTAAATATTTAACCTTCCTATAGTAACCCTAAGTTAACCGCTAAGAACAATCAAATCACAAGGAAAAGAAAAAAAAAACAAAAGAACACAACTTCGAAAAATAATTCGAAAAACTAGAATCACATGCCTCTTGTATTTGGTATTTTTACAAAGAAACAAAATTAACATGATGCGGAAAACAGTTATTAGTTATACCTTTCTTTGAGAATAATGACCTCTTGATCTTCTACCGTATTCCTCTTCTAATCTCGGACGTTGTGTGGGCAACGATCTTTCGAGACGAGAACCACCTAGCACCTTCTTCTCCTTCCTTCAAGTTTTGGCCAAGGATAAAACTTCCAAAGGATAAAGAACTTTTTCCACCAACCAAGCTCCAAGGGATGCAAGCTTTCTCTCCTTCTTCTCCAAGCTAGGATCCGGCCACCACTTGATCTCCAAGAAAGAAGAGAGGTTCAGCCACACCAAGGAGAGGAGAGAACTTGAAGGGGCCGGCCACACCAAGGAAGAAAAGAGGGAGAAATAGAATAGAGGTTGTGTCCATGAAGGCACCCAAACCCCCTCTTTTATATTCCTTAGCCTTGGCAAATAAGGAAAATTTAATAAAACCTTCCTTAATTCTTTTGCCATTGAAAAAGAAAATTTTAATTAATTAAAATTAAAATCCTTTTCTACATGCTTATGGCCGGCCACATCAAACAAGCAAACAAGGAAATTTTTCGCTAGAAAAATTAAAGCTTCCTAATTTGCTTCCGGAAAAATTTTAAAATAAAATTTCTCTTTAATAATCCCTTCATGATTGATGCTATAAAAGGAAATTTCTTTAATTTTAAAATTTATCTTTTCAACATGTGGATGATTTATAAACAAGGAAAGTTTTTACCAAAATTAAAATCAACCTTTTAATCTACAAATAAGGAAAAAGATTTAACTCTTCTCTTAATCTTTTGCAGAATCTTATAAAAGGAAATATTTTAATTTTTAAACTCTCTTTTAAATCATGTATTCCACATAAGAAAAAATTTAAAAATTAAAATTCCTTTTGTATTTTTAATAGTCGGCCACCTAGGCTTGGGTTCAAGCTAGGGCCGGCCACCCATGGACCAAGGCTTGGCCGACCCTAGCTTGATCCCCAAGTTAGCTTGGCCGGCCCCTATAACATGGGTATAAAGGTGGGTATAGGTGGGTATAGTACTCTATAACTAAGAGGCTATGATCGGGACCGAGAGGAGGAATTGGTTTTGGTCTCCCGATAAAATTAAGCATCCCGTGTTCGCCCCGAACACACAACTTAATTTTATCAATAATAATTCATTCCACTAGAGAACTATTATTGAACTATCGCACCAATCCCAAATTACATTTTTGGGCTCCTTCTTATTATGAGTGTGTTAGTCTCCCTGTGTTTAAGATAATGAATGTTCACTAATTAAATGAATTACTGACAACTCATTTAATTAATATCTTAATCCAAGAGTAGTACCACTCAACCTTATTATCATGTTGGACTAAGTCCACCTGCAGGATTTAACATGACAATCCTTATGAGCTCCTCTTGGGGACATTCTCAACCTAGATTTCTAAGACACAGTTTCCTTTTATAATCAACAACATACACTATAAGTGATATCATCTCCCAACTTATTGGGCTTATTGATTTATCAAACTAAATCTCACCCATTGATAAATTAAAGAAATAAAATATCAAATATATGTGCTTGTTATTATATTAGGATTAAGAGCACACACTTCCATAATAGCTGAGGTCTTTGTTCCTTTATAAAGTCAGTATAAAAGAAACGATCTCTAATGGTCTAACTCAATACACTCTAAGTGTACTAGTGTAATTATATAGTTAAGATAAACTAATACCTAATTACACTACGACCTTCCAATGGTTTGTTCCTTTCCATCTTGGTCGTGAGCTACTGTTTATAATTTATAAGGTACTGATAACATTATCTTCTGTATGTGACACCACATACTATGTTATCTTCAATATAAATTAATTGAACAACTACAAAGAAATATAGATAATTTGACTAAATGTGATTCTTTATTCAAAATAAATGTCTACAAAAGCTTAGGCTTTCAGTATACACTCTAACATCCTCGAGCAAGTTTCCATTCAGAAACGCGGTTTTGACATCCATCTGCCAGATCTCATAATCGTGATATGCTGCAATAGAAAGCATGATCCGAATGGACTTAAACATCTCTACTGGAGAAAAGGTTTCATCATAGTTAATACCATGAATTTGCTTGAAACCTTTAGCTACCAAGCGACCCTTATAGGTAATAAGTCCATCCATGTCAGTCTTTCTCTTAAAGACCCACTTACACCCAATGTGTTTGACGCCTTCAGGTGGATCAACCAAAGTCCATACTTGGTTGGTGTACATGGATTCCATCTCGGATCTCATGGCCTCTAGCCATGACTCAGAATCTGGTCTCATCACAGCTTCCTGATAGGAGGTAGGTTTATTCTCAATGAGCACAACCTCATCATGGTCAGACAAGAGAAATGAGTATCTCTCAGGCTGATGACGTACCCTATCAGACCTGCGAAGAGGTAAGTCTACTTGAACTGGTTGTTGTTCCTCAACTCCTTGTGGAACAATCTCATCATCCACAACATTTTGTGGTTCTAGTTCAACTTCTATCAAGGCTTCAGTGCTATGGTCCATATCTTGAACTTCTTCAAGATCGAACGTACTCCCACTAGTTTTTCTAGAAACAAAGTCCCTTTCTAGAAATACCCCAGTCTTAGCCATAAATACTTTGTGTTGACTGGGAATGTAGAAGTAATATCCCTTCGTTTCCTTGGGATATCCAATAAAATAGCACTTATCAAATTTGGGTCCCAGGTTGTCCGAGACTTGACGTCGAACGTAAGCCTCACAACCCCAAATCCTCATAAAAGACATTTGGGCATCTCTCCCAGTCCATATCCTATATGGTGTCTTTATCACAGCCTTGGATGGAACACGGTTAAGTGTGAAGGCTGCTGTGTCTAGAGCATATCCCCAAAAGACATAGAAAGATCTGTGTGACTCATCATAGACCGTACCATATCTAATAGGGTACGATTCCTTCTTTCGGATATACTATTCCACTATAGTGTTCCAGGAGGAGTGAGTTGGGATAGAATCTCACACTCAGCTAGATAGTCACGAAACTCATGGATAAGGTATTCTCCACCTTGATCAGATCGAAGTATCTTAATACTCTTGCCTAGCTGGTTTTGTACTTCATTCTTGAATTCTTTGAACTTTTCAAAGGATTGTGATTTTTGTGTCATCAGATACACATAACCATATCTACTGAAGTCATCAGTAAATGTAATGAAGTACCTATAACCACCTCTGGCAGCGACATTGAAAGAGCCACATACATCACTATGTATAACTCCTAACAAGTCAGTCGCTCTTTCGTTGTGTCCACTAAAGGGAGTCTTGGTAATCTTGCCTGGTAGGCATGACTCACATGTCTCATATGATTCAAAATCAAATGAGTCCAGCAAACCATCTTTATGGAGCTGGGATAAGTGATTCTTAGTTATATGACCTAAGCGACAATGCCAGAGATAGGTTTGGTTCATATCATTTGACTTGAACCTTTTGGTATTTATGTTATAGATGAGGTTCTCTAAGTCTAGAATATAGAGTCCGTTCATCAGAGGTGCACTACAGTAGAACATATCTTTTAAATAAGCAGAACAACATTTGATCTTTATTACAAAAGAAAAGCCTTTCTTGTCCAAACAAGAGACTGAAATGATGTTCTTAGTAAGAGCAGGCACATTACAACATTCATCTAATTCTAGTACAAGCCCAGAGGGCAAAGATAGATAGTAAGGTCCTACAGCAACAGCAGCAACCCGTGCTCCATTGTCTACTCTTAGGTCCACCTCGCCCTCCGTCAATGCCCTGCTATTTCTCAGCGCCTGCACATTAGTACAAATGTTAGAAGCACATCCGATATCCAATACCTACGATGCAGAAATAGATAGATTGACTTCTATAACATATATACCTGAAGTAGAAGTCTCACTTCTCTTCTTCTTAAGATCTTCCAAATATACTTTGCAGTTCCTCTTCCAGTGCCCGGTCTAACCGCAGTGGAAGCAGGAAGCATCCTTGGCAACCCCTCCTTTATGTTTCATTACCTTGCCTTTGTCCTTGTCTTGGGACTTTCCCTTACCTTTAGGCTTGCCCTTGCCTTTATGCTTTTGCACCATCAAAATGGAGTTGGCCTTTGCCTTCTTAAGGTTGAGCTCAACATTTCGCAACATGCTAAGCAGCTCAGGCAGTGACTTGTCAATTTTGTTCATGTTGTAATTCATGACAAATTGACTGTAGCTCTCTGGCAAGGATTGCAAGATCAAGTCAATGGCCAGCTCTTGGCCAAGTGAGAATCTCAACCTCTGTAGGTTCTCTATGTACCCAATCATCTTGAGCACATATGGACCTACGGGAGTCCCATCTTGCATCTTGCACTGAAACAGTGCCTTGGAGATCTCGAATCTCTCGTGTCTCGCTTGTCCTTGATATAGTTGACGAAGATGTTCAACCATATCATAAGAAGACATCAACTCATGTTGCTTCTGAAGATCAGAGTTCATGGTTGCGAGCATGAGGCATGACACATCTAATGTGTCATCTTGATGCTTCTTATAAGCATCTCGGTTAGCTCGCGTGGTAGTGGCAGGAGGTGCCTCGGAAATGGGCTGCTCTAGGACGTACAGATTTTTTTCTTGAGTGAGAACAATTCTCATATTCCTGTACCAGTCCAGGAAATTAGCTCCATTGAGTTTATCCTTGTCAAGGACAGAACGCAGGGAGAAGGTGCTCGTGTTTGTCGACATGGCAATCTACAACAGAAATAATGCAGAAAGTAAATATCATATTCCATTTATCATTTAATTAGGCCTTTAACTAAATGATACTCCCACTGACTCATGGGACAAGATCCACATCATACTATGACTTGAGTTAGCTTTGGCTAAAACGCTCAAGACTTAGTATGATCGGTAGATAATGAATTATCAATTACATCTCTATGCAACTCTTGTTTATAGGATCAAAATCCTCATTTATAAAAAACCTTGAGTTAGCTTTGGCTAAATCACCCAAGATTTAGTATAAATGTGATTTGTATCCTATCTTCCAACCGTTGGAAAATGCCTATAGTTATACCCAATCAGATTGAGTTAACTAGTTATACTCAATCTAATTGAGTTTGTACTCACCCAAGCTTTGATAGGCGGGACCAAGATTGTCCCTCCGCACCCTACCAAGATAATATGTGTTGCTCTACTTTGGCAGATTCAACAACAACAAATGATCAAGGTTGTGATGGGTATCAAAACTTGGTAGGCATTTCGAGTTGACTTGATTAAGATCTAATCTAATCGTTAATGTGTATCATATATGCATCAAGGCACTAATTACCCTACATTATCATGCATCACATACACAAGCAATGATAGATAATTAATTATTTTGTGATGAGGTCATGGCCCTACTACGATCTTTTCAAGCCAATGAAAAGATCGGGCGGTCAACCTAGGTCAACGACTTCTTCAAGCGCCTCCCTTTGACCGCCATGTGTTGAAATCACCCTCCTCGTAACTCCTTCTTGAGTGGACCTTCCACCACTTCATTTTGTACATTACAAATGTGAAACTCGAGTTACATTAGAGTCTAAAATCTATTTACAACAAGAATATAAAAGAGAGTGCGACGCACAGGTCGCATATCAATACAACACGCACAACACAAAATCGACGTGCAAGCCATATTATGAATTACAACACATTTTAACCAATCATATTGGGGTTTTTGGGCCATGACCATCACAAAATCACACATAATTCTAAATTATGTATTTTACTTAAATTTCTATAATTTTACTACTAATTTTATCGATTTTATGAGCCACAACTTCCCGGCAGTCCTGTTTAGCGGTTTTTTGGGCGCGATCGTGGGGCAATGCCCCTTGCAGGGTTAGGGGTAGCGCCCCTTATCACGAAATGAATATCGCGAGTGTCCCATCTTGATCTAACAGCGCCTTAAGCCGCTGTCCCAAAATAATTTGGGCAAGACCTTGCCGTTTTGGAAGGTTTTTCAAGGTAGTCGAAGCCTACAAGTGTCCAAGCACTTGTTGCTTCGCTTCTATGAGAATAATACTCACAAAATCTATAAAAATAGCAAACTTACAAAAACTTATAGATCTGAAATATTTTCATAAAATCAAAATACAAACTTGTACATGCTTCGCACGTGACTCTGATACTACTGTTGGGACTTTCGAGCCGCAAAAACCGCTTTTTGCGTTGCTGAAACCTCGAAGTCTTGCCACGGATCCGTGCGAAGATATATAAAATAAATCATGTACAAGTTTATAATCTAGATCTACCTTAGATCTACATGAACAAGAAGCGTTACCCTTGTTGCGAAGCCCTTCGCTTATCCCGCTCGTCCAAAAGGTTGCCGAATCTCAAGAGTGTCAAGCGTATACTCCTCTAAACGTATCCACACGGACAAGAGAATGGAGGAAACACCTTAGAGTGTGCTAGCACCCCAAAGGAGTCACGGCAATGGAGGAGAGGGAGATCAAGAAAGAAGAGAGGAGGAAGAAGAAAGAGTGAATGCCACACTTAAAGTGGTCGACCACTCAATGAGAGGTTTTAAACCTCCATGTAATACCAAGAGTCATGGCTCTTGGTCTCCCTCATGAGGTGGCACACAATGATGTGACCTTGATGATGTGGAACACCATCATTGGCTGGCCCATACCAAGTCACAAATGAGTTGGCATTTGGTCAAGTCAAACTTGACTCTTCATCTTCCCTCTCAAGTCAAGTCAAACTTGACCCATTTATCTCCCATGGTTGACAAATCTAACCATTGATTCAAGTCAATTTGATTTAATGATTCTCTATTCATTAAATTAAATTGATTCAATGAGTCATAATCTAAATTAGACTCATTCAACATATGAATCAAATTGAGTCCAACTCAATTATTCTAATTTGGATTACTCTTAATCCAATTTGGTTCATCACATGAACCTAATCCTCTTGGTCCATCATATGATCCTAATCTCCATCTAATTGCCCTTTGTATGTGACCCTATAGGTTCTTGTAATGTTGGCAATGCTCTTAAACCCATTTAGAAACATAAGTAATAAGTGGTATCTAGCAACACATCATTACTTCCCAAGTTACAAGAATGTTGAGATCCAACATCACCTTTGTGACTACTAATTGTGACTTTCACAATATGTGACAATGTCCTTCTATCCTTGACATCTAAATTGATCAAATGAGGCATAGACCGTGCCATCCTCTAATCAATTTATATCTTGAACTCCAAGTAGACTCACTCTAATCAAATGAGCTCAATATCTCATATTGACTCATTTGGGCATGGTCATGCACTTAGTGGTCTCACTCTATCAAGAATCATGATGTCACTCCCGTCATATAGGAGGGATAGATCTCATCTACATCACTCACATTCCTCCGCATAATTTGTTACATACCCAGTAATCACCTTTATAGTCCACCCAGTTACGGGTGACGTTTGACGAAGCCAAAGTATGCAACTCCTTATGTAGGGAACTATGGTGACTTCAGGTCCAAGGACTCATAGTCATACTAATAGTCACATGATAAAGTATATGACACTCATATAACGATCCATGATCCTTTCTCATGGCGGGTCATTCAGTATACATTCTCCAATGCATACCCATGTGTCAACTTGATATCTCTATATCCATAACTTGTGAGATCAAGTCATCGAGTTGACCTACATGCTAGTCTCGGCGCATTAACATTGTCCCTGAATGTTAATACTTGACTAGGAATGATTAAGAGCAGTGTTCTCTATATCATCTCACTATCGATTCAACCAATCGATTGATATAGATAAGAACCTTCTACTCAAGGACGTTATTACACTTAGTTATTTGGCACCAATACATGTAAGTATAACAACCTTAAAGAAATGCCTTTATAAATATATAGGAATATGATATAATGAGTCCATGCAACAATCATCATATGATTGGCTTTGGGGCTTTAACTAACATTCCTTTCCTCCTCTTGGACGTCGTGTGGGCGACGATCTATTAAGACGGAACCACCCAACTCCTTCTTCTTGTATCCAATCTTTCGGCCACTAAGAGATGCTAGAATAGGATGCCTCCTTCTCTTCTTCTTCTCCTCCAAGTAACCGGCCACAAAGTAAACTCTTCTCCAAAGGGGTGCCGACCCTAATGAAGAGGAAGGGAAAGATGTCGCCGACCCTAGGGAAAGAAGCAAGGGGAAAATAAGAGAGGAGGGGCGCCGGCCACAAAAGAATAGAAGAGGATTCTTAGGTTAGTTATTGGGCACCACCCTCTCTTCTTTTATAATCTTTGCCGGCGGTTAAAAAGGAAAGATTTTAACAAAATTCTGTTTTAAATAAAATTTCCCTTTAATTCCTATTATGGATGGTTACAAAAAAGGAAAGATTTTAACAAAATTAAAATCTCTCTTTTAAGCCATTGTAAATAGCTATAAAAGGAAAAAAAAATTTAACAAAATTCTGTTTTAAATAAAATCTCCCTTTTTTTGCTATTGTGGTCGACCCCTTGCTTGGGCACTAAGCAAGGCTTGGCTGGCCCTTATCTTAGGCACCAAGCAAGGCTTGGTCGACCCCTTGCTTGGGTAAGAAGTATTAGAGTGTATACTAAAAGCCTAGCTTTTTGTAAACATTTACTTTGAAATAAAGAATCACATTAGTCAAATGTCTACATTTATATGCTAAGTGTAGTTGTTCAATTAATTTATATTATAGACAACATGGTGTGTGGTGTCACACACAGAAGATCATGTTATCAGTTCCTTATAAATTATAAATAGTAGCTCATGACTAAGATGGATAAGAACAAACCATTGGAATAGCCGTAGTATAATTTGGTATTAGATTATCTTGACTATAAAATTACACTGTACACTCTGAGTGTATTGAGCACGACCATTTAAAGTAGTTTCTTTTTATACTGACTGCATAAAAGAACAAGACCTTTGTTATTATGGAAGTGTGTGATCTTAATTCTAATATAATAACAGGTACATATATTTAGTATTTATTTCTTTAATTTATCAGTAGATGAGATTTAGTTCAATAAATCAAAAAATCTAATAAGTTGGGAAATAATATTATTTATAGTGTGTGTTGTTGATTATAGAAGGAAACTGTGTCCTACAATCTAGGTTGATGATGCCCCCAAGAGGAGCTCATAAGGATTGTCATGTAAATCCTACAGGTGGACTTAGTCCGACATGATAATAAGGTTGAGTGGTACTACTCTTGGAGTTAGATATTAATTAAGTAAGTTGTCAGTAACTCATTTAATTAGTGGGCATTCGATATCTTAAACATAGGGAGATTAACACACTTATGATAAGAAGGAGCTCATATATTAATATGGGATTGGTGTGGTAGTTCAATAATAACTCTTTAGTGGTATGAGTTTTTATTGATGAACTCGAGTTGGGTGTTCGGGGCGAACACGGGAAGCTCAAGTTCATCAGGAGACCAAAACCAATTCCTCCTCTCAGACCCTGTCGTAGCTGTTGGGACTGAAAAGTAGCTAGAGGGGGGTGTGAATAGCTCAGCGCGTGCTCGATGCTTGACGTTGCTTGTTTCTTCGAAGATGTGCAGCGGTAAAACAAGAAACAAAAACATACAACGCTAACACTTGGGATTTTACTTGGTATCCACCTCACAAGAGGTGACTAGTCCAAGGATCCACGCACACACACACACCTCCACTAATAAACACTCCTTTTCGGTAACTACCGAAGGTGGAGAAGCCCTACAAGTTCACATTACAAGAAGAAAGGGAAAGGATACACAAATACAAGCAAAAGCATACAATGAGTATAGAAACCCTAACCCTAGCTTTCTTTTTCAGCTGTAGATCCACCTCTTGACTTGGAAAACCTCCAAGAACCTTCAAGAACTGGCGATCTGATCTTTGTAGAGAAGCTGTGGAAGCGCTAAAGTGATCTGAGATGAATCGGTGAAGTTCTCCTGAAGGAAACGCTCGCCTGTAGCTAAATACGGCGCCAACGGTCGGATCCCGATCAATTGGATTGCTCCCAATCGATCGGGGAACCTTTGGATCGATCAACCGATTGATCCAGAGCGCCTCTGTGCTTTATGGAATAGCCTGGATCGATCGACTGATCGATACAGGGCTTATCGCGCACAAACAGCAGCTCCCAATCGATCCACTGATCGATTGGGACCTCTGGATCGATCCACGGATCGATCCAAAGGGGTTCTATTCACGAGGACTCACCCGATCGATCAGCTGATCGATTGGGCATGATCCAATCGATCGGTTGATCGATCCAGATCTGTTGGATCGATCGGCTGATCGATCCAGATCTGCTGGATCAATCCGCGGATCAATCCAGATCTGCTGGATCAATCCGCTGATCAATCCAGATCTTGGTTTTTGCCCAAAAGCAAGTCCAAATCCCCCTAAACCAACATCCAGTTAACCATGACTTGTTGGTACATAAAACCTAGCATCCGGTCACCCATGACTTGCTAGGACTCTCTCACCAAGTGTCTGGTCAATCCCTTTGACCCACTTGGACTTTTCTCCATCGTGCCAAGTATCTGGTCACTCCCTTGACCTACTTGGACTTTTCCTTATTGTGCCAAGTATCCGGTCAATTCCTTTGACCTACTTGGACTTTCACCAGATGTCTGGTCAACCTTGACCCATCTGGATTTCCCCGTGCCTGGCTTCACTCACCAGGACTTCCCTTCTGCCTAGCTTCACTCACTAGGACTTCTCTTCTGTCTGGCTTCACTCACCAGGTCTTTCACCTAGCTTCACTCACTAGGATTTTCACTTCCGCCTGGCTTCACTCACCAGGTCTTTCACCTGGCTTCACTCACCAGGATTTTCTCCTGCCTAGCTTCACTCACTAGGTCTTTCACCTGGCTTCACTCACCAGGATTTTCTTTTCTGCCTAACATCCCAGTTAGGACTTCCCACTCAAGTATCCGGTCAACCTTGACCTACTTGACTCTTCTTCAACCAACCTGATCAGACCCTGATCAGAGGGGAATTGCACCAGACAATCTCCCTAAATGCACAACTGCATTGTCAAACATCGAAACCCAAACCAAGACTCAAGCTTGGTCAACCAGGTCAGCCTTGACCTGAGGGATATTGCACCAACAATCTCCTCCTTTTTGATGTTTGACAATACCACCTTTAAGTTAGGCTAATCCCATAGCCTCAACCTCCTTCATGCCACTAGGTAATGAAAGCATAAGTTAAACCCTTCATTCTCCTCCTAAGAAGGCAAACTCCCTCTAAGTAATGAAGTCCTAACTTAAACCCTTCATTCTCCCCATATTGGCACACATCAACCCCACCTTTGGGCACACATCCACAAATTCACTTGTTGAAAACTCTCCCCCTGAAGAGTTGCTCATCGTTGTTCACAACTTGACTCGTTGTGATCAACACGATAATGAAAGTCTCATACCCTCCATTATCCTTAACCCTACATTCTCCCATCAATATAGTCAAATGCCCATCCGTGAGCATTTTTACCTTAAACCACTTGAACAATGAGAATATCCACTCCTCATTAAAGTTCAACCGGTCAATCTTGAGCATGGTCTGAAAAGAAGGTTAACAAGGTTCATGAAAAAAATAGTTTTCATGTCTTTAAAGAGTCCCTCCCCCTAAAGACATGGTGGTAACTTCTGTCATTGCACCAACAATGACTTAGAATCCCTAAACCTTTAGGAGACCCAAATTTTGAAGTTTTGAGGTTTAAATGTTTAAAATTTGATACAAACCTCAACCTAAACTTCTACTTAGTCTCCCTTAACCAATCCATCCTTGTTTTCAACATGAAAACACCCTTTTTATATATACAAATGTATTTTGATGGGTTTGGAATGGTTACATAGACTAAACAAGGTTCAACAATGCTGAAATCAGGCTTTACCAGCCAAAATCAGCATCTTGGATCGATTGGAGTTGGGTTCCAATCGATCGGACCATTCTGAATCGATCCACTGATCGATTCAGGAGGGCTGGATCGATCGATGGATCGATCCAGAAGGCTTCTGTTCACGAGAAGCCTGCTCTCAATCGATCGCCCGATCGATTGAGGCACTCCAATCGATCCACTGATCGATTGGAGCTCTGAAACGGTTGAAATACAATGTCAGTCAATTTCAGAAACTCCCCAAAAATTCTACAAAATTCAAAAATTCATGAAAATTTGTGTAGACATTATTTAGGGTATACTTTATCATGTAAAAATAGTTTTCTATGAAAATACATCATATTTTCAAAGATTTGACACAAACTTAAAAACTTGTAAAAACTTTAGTGTTTTCTTCAAGTTTTGTGTCTAACTATTCAATGATGATTACTATCAAAAGATAGCCTTCACCAAGGTTTTCCAAAATCATTTTTAAAAACATTTTCAAAACCAATATCCCACCATGTTCCTTCGGCTTAATATACATGACTTGTACATTAGCTTTCCCAATGATGGGAAGACACATAACTATGTGTTTTGATGAATTTAAAACTCAAAAGAATGCACTAAATCAGCATGTTGAGTTTTGTTCATCACCCTAACATCTCACTTGTATCTATTGTGCACAAAACACATACAAGTCATCTTATAGGTCTTTGTGAGATGTAAAATTTGATTTTTCCCTAATCTAGGAATCATGCATATTTATCTAGTCATTTTGTGGATATTGAACATCCACCTAGGATGTCACTTGTTGACTTGTTGATAAATGTCATTTGTCCTTAATTTTAAGGAAATAAGCATAATGCATGATAATTTTATGACATACATCAAAAAGAAATAATTTTCAAAAGAAAATTTTCTTATAACTACATGATGTATGTATGGCATGACATGGTATTTTTGTATTTTCATGATAAGGCATGAGTGCAAAAATAAAACATGATGTCATGACATATAATGGGCAAACAATCATGGCAAAGTCTAGCATAAATAAAATACCTAGATTACCTATCTAAGTATCCTTAATCTTAGCTAATCCTAAAACTTAAACCCTAGATTGCCCAAAGTGCTTCAAGAGAGTGCCAAAACCTAAATGGGCATTTCTAATTCTCTTGATTAATTTATGCCAATTGAAATTAAGCTTATTCCTCAAATGTTGGCATATTTCATTTTTCCACAAGAGTAGCACTTTTAAATTAAGGCTCAAATTGCCTTTAATTTCCTAAGAACATACCAAAATCCCAACTTGGTAGGTCTTATGATTTTCCAATATGTGTCATTTTAAAATAAAACCAAAACTTCTCAAATTTGGCACATTTTACTCTTTCAAGGAGTAAATCATAAATCCATTTCATTTTCAAAAGTTGATAATAACCTTGAAAATGCTCCTTGAGTGTCAATTTCTTCAAAGTTGGGTTTACTACCCTTCTTCTTAGAGTTGACACTCTCTAACCCATCTATGGGGTAGAGAAGATGCTCCTAGGAACCCAAAACCTATTGGTGCTCCTTGGATGCTCTAGGTATTCACTAGGGATAACTTCCCTATATACCTTCCTAGTGACCTTGTTTGGCTTCTTAGAAGCCTTGGTCACTTTTTCTAAGTCAACCCTAGGGATTGCTTCCCTTGTGACCTTGTTAGTGACTTTCTTAGCCTTCTTAGAGGTCTTAGTCACGTTTGTCGTTGCAAAGATACTTCTAGGGATAACTTCCCTTGTATCCTTGACTTGACCTCTAGACTTAGGGTTGGTTCCATAGCTATATGGAACCCTATGGTAAGTAGGTACATCCTTTTTGATTTTAGGTTTGTATCCCAAACCTCTATGGCCCTTGGATGACCTTTGTAGTAATCCTAAACCTAGGTTTTGCTCATTTTGCCCTTTTAGGATATTTTCCATCCTTTTTAGGGTCTTTTCAATTTTATCAAGTCTTGACCTCAAGACTTGATTTTCTTCCCATAAATCCCTAGATTTAGGTTTTCTATTTAATCCTTGAACATTTTTATTTCTAGGCTTATAGTTATTGACCTTAGTGTTCTTGCCTAGATTTTTACCTACATTCCTAGCCCTAGGTGTAGTGGTTTTAGCATGAAAAACTACATGATTTTCTTTAACTTTATCATGCCTCCTATTTTCATGGTAAATAGCATTAAAATGATATAGGTTAGTACTAGCATTCTCTTTACCATAATTTAAAGGGGTTGGCTCAATAAAAGTTACCTTTCTTTTTACCTTGGAGGCTCCCCCTTGAATTGAGCTTCCTCCAAGAGCCTTGACCACCTTCTTCTTCCCCTTAGGGCATTGACTTCGGTAATGCCCCTTTTGATTGCACAAGAAGCACACAATGTGCTCCTTGCTCTTCTTTGTTCCGGGGATGGTCTCCTTGGGCTTCACCTTGCTCTTTTGTGCCACTTGACCCTTCTTCTTGGTCAATTTAGGGTATTTACTTTTGTAATGCCCTTTTTCCCTACATTCAAAGCATATAATATGGTTTTTATTATTAATTGAAATTGTTATACCTTTGCTTGTAGGCGTGGCATCTTCTCCTTTTGATCCGGAGGTAGAAGCTTCCTCTTGATCCGAAGATGATACTCCTCCATTTGATTTTGCTTGACTTGTGGAGGTGGAAGCTTCATCATCCTCTTCTTCTTTTGACCCGGATGTAGAAGCTTCTCCTTCTTCTTGATCCGGTGTCACCAAAGATTGCTCCCTCTCAATCCTAGAGGTGGAGGCTTCATCATCTTGTACACGGAACAAGGAGTATGCTCCCTCCTTGCCCTCTTCATTGCATCCCTTTGAAGATGAAGCTTCTTCTTGGACTTCTTCTTCGGAAGTTGAGCATCTCTCAACTTCGGACTCCTCCTCTTGGTCTTGATCCAATGAGTCGCCCTCTTTGAATTCCACTTGATTCGGTATAGTGGAGGGTATCTCATGGATTGATGCCAATTTGCTCCAAAGCTCCTTGGCATCCTTGAACTCTCTAATTTTTCCAAGAATGTGGCTAGGCAATAGATTGACCAAGAGTTTGTTCACTTTATCATTGGCCTCACATCTTTGGATTTGCTCTTGGCTCTAATTGCTTTTCTTGAGGACTTTGCCCTTTGACTTTCTTGGAGCCTCGAAGCCTTCCATTAGAGCAAACCATTGCTCTATTTCCACCATTAAGAAGTTTTCAATCCTTGATTTCCAAAGATCAAAGCTAGTAGATGTGTACGGTGGAGCCACCCTTGTGTCAAATCCAAGTCCATCTTAGAATTGCATCTTGAAGTTGAGCTTCTTGAATTCTTTGACTTTGATGAATTTGCTCCAACTTCTTCACCATCTAGCTTTACTTGTTTTGTTTGCCCCTTCCGACGATGATTCCGGTGAAGAGCAGCCTCGCTCTGATACCACTTGTTGGGACCAAAAAGTAGCTAGAGGGGGGGGGGGGGGGGAATAGCTCAGCGCGTGCTCGGTGCTTGACGTTGCTTGTTTCTTCGAAGATGTGCAGCGGTAATACAAGAAACAAAAACATACAATGCTAACACTTGGGATTTTACTTGGTATCCACCTCACAAGAGGTGACTAGTCCAAGGATCCACGCACACACACACACCTCCACTAATAAACACTCCTTTTTGGTAACTACCGAAGGTGGAGAAGCCCTACAAGTTCACACTACAAGAAGAAAGGGAAATGATACACAAATACAAGCAAAAGCTTACAATGAGTATAGAAAGCCTAACCCTAGCTTTCTTCTTCAGCTGTAGATCCGCCTCTTGACTTGGAAAACCTCCAAGAACCTTCAAGAACTGGCGATCTGATCTTTGTGGAGAAGATGTGGAAGTGCTAAAGTGATCTGAGATGAATCGGTGAAGTTCTCCTGAAGGAAATGCTCGCCTGTAGCTAAATACGGCGCCAACGGTCGGATCCCGATCGATTGGATTGCTCCCAATCAATCGGGGAAGCTTTGGATCGATCAACCGATCGATCCAGAGCGCCTCTGTGCTTTCTGGAATAGCCTGGATCGATCGACTGATCGATCTAGGGCTTATCGCGCACAAACGACAGCTCCCAATCGATGCACTGATCGATTGGGACCTCTGGATCGATCCACGGATCGATCCAAAGGGGTTCTGTTCGCGGGTACTCACTGGATCGATCAGCTAATCGATTAGGCATGATCCAATCGATCGGCTGATCGATCCAGATCTGCTGGATCAATCCGCGGATCAATCCAGATCTGCTGGATCAATTCGCTGATCAATCCAGATCTTGGTTTTTGCCCAAAAGCAAGTCCAAATCCCCCTAAACCAACATCCAGTCAACCATGACTTGTTGGTACATAAAACCTAGCATCCGGTCACCCATGACTTGCTAGGACTCTCTCAACAAGTGTCTGGTCAATCCCTTTGACCCACTTGGACTTTTCTCCATCATGCCAAGTATCTGGTCACTCCCTTGACCTACTTGGACTTTTCCTCATTGTGCCAAGTATCCGGTCAATCCCTTTGACCTACTTGGACTTTCACCAGATGTCTGGTTAACCTTGACCCATCTGGATTTCCCCATGCCTAGCTTCACTTACCAGGACTTCCCTTCTGCCTAGCTTCACTCACTAGGACTTCTCTTCTGCCTGGCTTCACTCACCAGGTCTTTCACCTAGCTTCACTCACTAGGATTTTCACTTCTGCCTGGCTTCACTCACCAGGATTTTCTCCTGCCTAGCTTCACTCACTAGATCTTTCACTTGTCTTCACTCACCAGGATTTTCTTTTCTGCCTAACATCCCAGTTAGGACTTCCCACTCAAGTATCCGGTCAACCTTGACCTACTTGACTCTTCTTCAACCAACCTGATCAGACCCTGATCAGAGGGGAATTGCACCAGACAATCTCCCCAAATGCACAACTGTATTATCAAACATCAAAACTCAAACCAAGACTCAAGCTTGGTCAACCAGGTCAGCCTTGACCTGAGGGATATTGCACCAACAGTAGCCTCTTATTTATAAAGTCTTATACCCACCTAAACCCAACTTCTTACCCACCTTAAGGTGGTCGACCAAGCCTAGCTTGGAGCCCAAGCTAGGGTCGGCCAAACCAAGGAGAGATGGGTTCAAGTGGTGGCCGACCCTAGCTTGGAGCCCAAGTAGGTGGTCGGTCACAATAAAAATAAAAGGGATTTTAATTTTAAAATTGTAACGACCCAAATTTCCTCATTTTGAGCCCTAGAAATAATTCAAAAATATTTATAAATACCTTTAAAATATTCTAGAGATTTTTAGGAATTTTTAGAATATTTTTACGTAATTTTTAGAGTTCGTTTGGTATTTTTATCAAGAGGAGGAAGTTTAAAAATAATAATAATAAAATAAAATAAAAAGTGTTAAGGTCGGGTTTTGAACCCAAGATCTCGGACCGAACTAGACCCTAACCAAAGTCAGCCAACTAACTGAGCTAAGCAAGTTTTGTTAAATATATATGGTGCGAAATATTCCTAAGCAGTAGTTAGAAACCTTTGAAATAAAAGGGGAATAAAAGGTTGCGACAGGATTCGAACCCGTGACTTCAATCACGAGCCAAGCCGTGGCTAACCAAGTGTGCTGCGGATGTTTTGTAAACAAATTTACAATGACTAGGTCTTAAGCCATAACTGAATTAGAAAAATACCTAAGTTATAAGAAGGGATTATTTTCCTCTCCCGTGACCTAACCTTTCCCCTCTCTTCCTCCCTTCTGCGCGCGATGGCGTTTCGGCTCGAGGAAGACGAAGCCGACGGAGCTAGGGCTCGACTCCGACGGTCGGGCAAGGCGAGGCTCTGTGGGTTCTTCACAGATTCGAGCTCCCCTCGGCGAGGAGAGCGCATGGACAGAGGAGTTGTCGGGATTTCGAGCTCGCCGAAAGCCATAGAAGCATCCTTCTCGGTTGTAGGTGCAAGAAACCCAAGGTAAGTCGCTGCTCACCTGCAGTAGGATAGTTCCGGATTTTTATCTCTTTTGTTTTCAAGTTTTTTCTGTGATGATTGTCGGTTTAGGGTTTTTGGCCGTGAGTTGCTTGTTTCAGATTTGATCAGGATGTATAATTAGGCATGTGGTTTATTTTTCGAAGCATGAAGTAGGGAGCAAGGAATTTATAATGCTGCCGTGAGTTGCTGTGCAGTTGGAATTTGTTGTTCTAAGCAATGAGCATGAAGAACAATTGGGATTTTAGGTTTCCAGTAGCGAGTTGTTTACAGTAGAAATTCCTTCTTTGGTTTCCTTGTCGTTGCACATAGCAATCACCTTTTAATGGCATGAGCTTAACAGAAAAATCTGTCAATGCGCTGCTTAACAGAATAGTTGAGGTTTCGGGTTAGATTTGCAGGCTTCCTTTTTCCTTTTTCCTTGCAATTCTGCTGAAGCAACGAATCAGTTTATATAGTTTTGTTTTAAGTTTTCAGCAGGTTTAATTTGGTGATTGTTGAGGTTTTGCGATTTGAACTATGAAGCTTTGATTTCTTATGGTTTTGCAATCACTGGTTGGTTTCGAATTGGGACGATGAAGTTCTGTTTCTCCTTTGTGCTTCTTAATGCCATGAGTAGATAGGGTTCAGTTGGAGATGTTCTTCTTGTTAGTTCACTTCTTGTTATTATACTTGTAGTTTAAACACAAATTGCATACTTTAGTGGTCTGGTTTTGTAAGTGGTGCTAGTTGAAACTAGGGTTGTTATATGTAATTATACACGCTGAAATACATAGTATGTACTGATCTATATTAATTAACAATGATAGATATATCATATAGTTGCCAAGTATTTAAATTAATACTTATGAGTAACCACTTCAAGAATTTACCTTGTAAGAATCCTTATGAATTGAGAAGAGATCAGAGAAAGTAATAATCATACGGGTTAAATTATTTTATAGATCTTTTTGTGCCATTAATGGGCATGAACGACCCTATGTTTAGCATTTTCTGTTTAGACCTTTTTGTACTATCTAGAGGGCACGAACAACCTTTAATCTAAGTACAGAGTATTAGTTTTCTTGCTATTTTAACAAACATGATCAACCCTGTTGTTAGCATTGCAGTTTTAGTTACTTCGTTACTTTAACAAGCATGAACAGCTACTTTCTAAGTGTATGCAGTTCTTTTTTAAGAATGCAGATTTTTCTTCTCTGATTTATTTTTGCTGTAGCATGCTTAAAGATTTCAGAATTGTTTTCCTTTGATTTAAACCTGTTGTGGCATGTGTGAAGAAGTTAGATATGCTTTCTTTTGATTTGTCTCTGATATAGCATGCTTATAGAAGTCAGATTTTCTTTCCTTTGATTTAATCCTGTTGTAGCATGCCTATATTCTTTTTAAGAGTTTAAGAAAAATATAAGAAAGATAAAGAAAAGAAAGAAAAAGGCCAAGGCCTTAAGTAGATCCCAAAGTCAAGACTTTAGGGATTTTGGCACACAAGGTGCTAAAGAAAATGCCGAGGCATTATATATTAGAAGTATTAAAAGATAACAAGTATTTTACTTTTATCAGTGGCACTGTATTGGACTCTCTGTCCTTGGGCTGGACTCCCATAGTCGTCCCTAGGTTTAGATAACCTAGTAGTAACGGCTCGGGTCGACGACCATAGGGTCGCCAAATGGGCCGCCAAATGGGTTGGGTCGTTACAAAAGTAAAAGCACAGTTGCCGGGCCCAAGAAGAAGTTGATTATTATTTTGAAGTATTATAAGTATAAGTTTTTGGACAAGTAAAACGAGTTTTACATAAACATAAAGTATTAAAGATTGAGTTTAGAACAAATGAAATAAGATTCATATAGTTCTAAAAGTCAGTAAGTTTAGTTCTTTATTCTACCATGTTTATCTAGTAGATGAGTAGTTTTCATGTTTACCTATTAGATGAGCAGCATGATTAACTATTAGAATTACATGAGTAGATTTCTTAGCTTTTCTTTGCTATTAGTTTGACATGAGCAGTTATGTTTATGCTTTATTTCTTTTTAGAGCATATAGTTTCTAGTTCTTTTCGTATACATGCACATTCGTGATTCTGTGAGTTAGATAGCGCTTACTAAGCAAATTTTGCTTATAGACTACACTTCCTCTTACTGCAGATATAGGAAAGGAAAATATATAGCAAGGAAGGCGACAAGGTGGCGCGGATGGTGTGTGATGTTTGGACTATGGAGTAGACTAAGAGATTGAACCAGAATTTATTTAGAATGTTTTGGTTTAAGTGTTTAACGAATTTAGAACTTGTGCATGTTATCATTTGGTTTGTTTTGTCGTGTATTTGCTAGAGTTGATTTTTCCTTGGTATTGTGCTTCTTTTTGATATATAAACTGCGTGGTTGATTGATATGTGTTTCAGCCGCTTGTGGCTGTGTATATTATGTCATGTATTAATGATTATGGTCACCGGTATAGGGGAGACTCTGTCGAAATTTTTCGGTAGGGTTTCTTCGAGGATTTTAATTATACCGGTTAAGTAGAGTTAGTAGATAAGTAACGATCATCCTTAGAGAGTAGTAGTAGTAAGAAGGGTGGTCGTTACAAAAATCATTCCTTATGTGGAAGCCATGATTTAAAAGAGAGTTTTAAAAAATTAAATCTTTCATTTTATAGTTTATACAAAGGATTAAGAGAAAGGTTTGATATCTTTCCTTATTTGTAGTTAAAAGGAACATTTTAATTTTGGAGTAAACTTCCCTTTTTGTAATCATCCACATGTTTTAATAGAGAGATTTTAATTTATAAAGGGTTCCTTTTATAACCAACCATGAAGGGAATTTTAAAAGAGAAATTTTTATTTTAAAAATTTTCAGAAACAAATTAGAAAGTTTTAATTTTTGTGTTTAAAACTTTCCTTCTTTGGAGAACTTATAGGGGTCGGCCATAAGATGGATTAAGAGGAAATTTTAATTAAATTTTCCTTATTAGCCATTGGCAAGGAAAATAAGGAAGTTTTAATTATGTTTAAAACTTTTCTTATTTACCAAGACCAAGGAATATAAAAGAGAGGGTAGAGGTGCCTCACCTGACAAGACATCTATTATTCCTCTCCTCTCTTCCTTGGTGGTGGCCGACCCTCATCCTTCCTCTCCTCCTTTTCTTCTTCTTTGGTGGCCGGCGACATCAACTCTTGGGGAGATTTTGGTAGTCAGATTTAGCTTGGAGAAGAAGTAGAGAAAGGAGGCTTTGTTTCTTAGCATCCCTTGGAGCTTGGTTGGTGGTCGAAGTTCTTCATCTCAAGGAGATTGTTGGTGGTCGAAACTTGCAAGGAGAAGAAGGAGGCTTGGGTGGATTCTCATCTCAATAGATCGTCGCCCACACGACGTCCGAGATAAGAAGAGGAATACGATAGAAGATCGTGAGGTCTATAAGCTACAAAAGGTATAACTAGTTATTAGTTTCCGCATCATAACTAGTTTATTCTTTTGTTTAGATCTTGAAATACTAAACACAAGAGGCTAACGACTCTAGGCTATCAAATTTATGTTTCAATTTTGTGTTTCTTTTGTTTTTCGATCTTGTGATTCGATTGTTCTTAATGGTTAAACCTATGGTTACTATAAGGAGATTAAATATTGAATTTCATTGAAAGACTTTGTCTAGGAAGTGGTGGATGATCTCATACCCAAGAAGGCCCAGTGCCTCGCCATGTTTAACCTGGAAGTTGATCTCTGAAATAAATATTTAATCAAATTTGTAACATGAGTGGATTTGGATTAATAATGTTAAGCATCATTTGCGATCCAATTCTAAACCTCTAAGAACAGATAAGTTGAATTTGGAATTAATAATGTTATGTTTTGTTTGCAATTCCAAATTTAATTTCTAAATAACACAATAGGTTGTTAGGAAAGGTTCGGGACTTGTACAAAAGTTTTGTACAGAAGAACCAGTACGATATTTCGAGTAGCAACCAACAATTGGTATTAGAGCTAGGGTTTGCCTCTATGTGTTTGGTTTTTAGTTTAAATTATGTGCATGTCATACATAATTTAGGCAGAATAATAGTAGGATATGCTAACTCTGTGGTTGTAGGCTCCAACTATTATGGCTTATTGTGATTGTGTGTGATTGGACCCTTGGACATGTCAAGGGCATTTTATGTGTGTTCATGATTGTATTTATTAAATACAGAAGGAGCTGTATTAGCCCTAGGATTTTACTTTTTGTTCGATTTAGACCTCATGTACATTCCCTTGTGGAATATAGGATCGATAAATGTAAAATTCTATTTTTGTCGTGAATCGTATCCTTGCGAGGCATGGTACTATTTGAGGACCAGAGGCGCAACAGAATAAAAAGCAAGATAGATGCGATGACTAGACCCGGTTGCGGTGGCTAAAGATGGCAGCAGCTAGGGTTGGCAGCACACAATGGACAGTGATGGAAGAAGCCATAATAATTGGAAAATTAATTTCCATATTTATTGCTTTTATCTGCTGTGATGTGTGTGATGTGTGCTTGCATGGTTAAAATTCCTCACCTTAAATAACTAAGTGGGAGAGGGATTTTAAATAAATTCCACGGTCTCCATTACTGGTTTGAAAGTGATGCAAACAAACTTGTGTGTTGGCTCTCAGTGTCTTCCTCCACAACGGATGAGTTCGTTTGCGGGTCACTAGGTCAAACTTCCTTTTATGGATGATTATAGAAAATTATCTAGGAGCGTGTGATCTTCTCCAACTGAAGGGGCACAATCCTATTTAATGGACTAAGTATCAAGTAATGTGTACACTTAGACGCATTCAATAGTATCCTCCCCAACGGAGTCACTGCTATTTTTTGCGTGACCAAAGGAAAACCAACTATTAATTTTATTTGTCATAAAGTTAGGATGACAAAATAATAAAATTAATGGAAAAAACCTCCTCTTACAAATGTTTGAATTTGTATACGTCCACACTAACGTGGCATGTAAAATTCATGGTGTTTTGAGGTGTTAGTAAATTTAAATAGTATTGTTTGAGGAATCAATATTATTCTAAATTTAGAGTCTCGACCAAAACATATTTTGTGATTCTTAGGATGACTTTCAACCCACTGGCTATTATACTGAAAGAGAACAAACTTATTGGTCCCAATTATATAGATTGGAAAAGAAACCTGGATATTGTCCTAACTGCTGAAGGCTATAAGTTTGTACTATTAGAGGTTTGCCCTAATGTACCTAATAGTGATTCTAGTGAAGAGGAGATTGAGTATCATAAGAAATGGGTAAAGGCAGATGAGATGGCGCGGTGTTACATTTTGGCTTCAATGTCAAATGTGCTGCAACATCAGCATCAGGACTTACCAACAGCTTATGACATAATGAACAATCTCAAGGAACTCTTCGGACACCAGAATCGGGCTGCTAGGCAAGAGGCAATGAGAAAATTAATGACAGCCACCATGTCAGAGGGGACACTCATAAGGGATCATATCCTAAAGATGATGGCTTATTTGAACGAAATACAAATCCTTGGAGCTGAAATCGATGGGGAAACCCAGATCGATATTATTCTCCAAACGCTACCCAGAAGTTTTGAGCAGTTCCACCTGAACTATAACATGAACAAAAGGGCTTATACGTTGGCGGAACTTTTGACATAACTTCAGGCAGCAGAAGGTATATTTCGTCATAGTTCTCGGATTCACTTTGCTGAAAATGCTTCTACTTCTAAGTCGAAAGGCAAGAAGAAGAAGAAACATGCCGGCTCAGCAAAGAAGGTGAATAGATCTCTAGGTACTAGACCAAAAGCTGGAGTGAAGAAGCCAAAGGGAAAGTGCTTCATCTGCAAGCAGTCTGGACATTGGAAGGCGGACTGTCCTCGTAAGAAAGAGAACAATAAAGGTATATCTTATTCTCTAGTAGTTGAAACATGTTTAGCGGTGTTATTTACCAGCACATAGTGTGTAGATACAGGAGCCACTGATCATGTCTGTAATTCATTGCAGGGGTTCCAGGAAACCCATCAACTATATGAAGGAGAGATAACCGTCTACATGGGCAATGCTATGAAGGTGGCTATTGTTGCAGTGGGAGACGTCTACTTATCATTCGATAGGAATAGAACTTTGATTTAGAGAAATTGTCTTTATGTACCAAGTTTTAGAAAGAATTTAATTTCAGTTTCTAAACTATTTTTGGATAGATATTCTGTTTTTTTATGACAAAGTAGTTATCAAGAAAAATAGGATTATTATCTGTTCTGGTACATTAGTAGGCAATTTGTACACTCTAAATCCAATTTATCCCAAAAAGCAACAAATGAAAATTAATAACACATCTTCTAATTCTAATAAGAAAAAGGAACCTTTGGAAATGAACCAAACATATCTTTGGCATCTAAGGCTTGGTCATATTAATTTAAGTAGGATTCAAAGGCTTATAGCTGATGGACTCTTGGGTTCATTAGTGGTGGAAAACTTTCCAACCTGCGAATCTTGCTTGGAAGGAAAAATGACCAAGAGGCCTTTTAAGGCCAGGGGGTATAAAGCCAAAGATGTGTTGGAACTGATTCATTCTGATTTGTGTTGTCCTATGTCTATCCAGGCAAGAGGTGGTTTCGAATATTTTGTCTCTTTTATAGACGACTATTCGAGATATGGGTGCATTTACTTGATGCGCCGCAAGACTGAATGCTTTGATAAGTTCAAAGCGTACCAGGTGTTAGTTAGAGCCCTAGAGCCAATCATTTGATGATTGTATGGACTCATGTATATCATATTCTTATATTAATAAAGGAAATAGTTTGGTTATTATGCTTATTTGTTTTAGTGCCAAATAAACTAAGTATAGTAACGTCCTTGAGTAGAGCGTTCTTACCTATATCAATCGATTGGTTGAATCGATAGTGAGATGATATAGGGAACACTACTCTTAATCATTCCTAGTCGAGTATTAACATTCAGGGACGATGTTAATGCAATAAGACTAGCATGTAGGTCAACTCGATGACTTGATCTCACAAGTCATGGATATGGAGATATCAAGTTGACACATGGGTATATATTGGAGAATGTATACTGAATGACCCGCCATGAGAAAGTATCATGGATCGTTATATGAGTGTCATATACTTTCTCATGTGGCTATTAGTATGACTATTAGTCCTTAGACCTGAAGTCACCATGGATCCCTACATAAGGAGTTATGTACTTTGGTTTCGTCAAACGTCACCCGTAACTGGGTGGACTATAAAGGCGATTACTGGGTATATAACGAATTATGTAGAGGGATGTGAGTGATGTAGATGGGATCTATCCCTCCCATATGACGGGAGAAACATCGCTATTCTTGATAGAGTGAGACCACTAAGTGCATGGTCATGCCCAAATGAGTCAACATTAGATGTTGAGCTCATTTGATCGATTGATGGAGTTCAAGATTTAGATTGATTAGAGGATGACACGGTCTATGCCTCACATTGATCAATCTAGATGTCTAGGATAGAAGGACAATGTCACATATTGTGAGGAGTCACAATTAGTAGTCACAAGGTGATGTTGGATCTCAACATTTCTTGTAACTTGGGTAGCAATGATGTATTGCTAGATGCCGCTCATTGCTTATGTTTCTAAAAGAGTTTAGAAACATTGCCAACGTTACAAGAACATATTGGGTCACACACAAAGAACATGTGGATGGAGATTAGGTTCATATGATGAACCAATAGGATTAGGTTCATATGATGAACCAAAGATTGGATTCGAATTAGACTTATTGAATTAGACTCAATTAGATTCAATTGTTGAATGAGTCTAATTTACATTTGATTCATTGAGTCGATTTATATTAATGAATTGAGATTCATTAAATTAAAAATTTACTTGAATCAAAGCTTGGATTTAACTCAACAAGGAAGAGATTGGGTCAAGTTTGACTTGACCAAATTGGAAGTTGAAACATCAAGTTTGACTTGATGCATTGCCACATCATGTAGGTTGACTCATCCTACATGGCATGACACATAGTTGCCACATCACCTCCACCACATGAGGTGTGCCACCTCATTGGAGGTTACACTCTCCTTTCTTTAATGTGGCCGGCCACATTAATGAGAGGAGTTATGTGGCCGGCCACACTTAATGGTGTGGAGTTTTTTCATTTGTGGGTATTGATGTGGTTTTATTGTATCATCTTCCTTCTTGCTTCCTCTCTCCATGGCTGATGGTTGCTGTGCACTTCATTGGGAGGAGAGGTGTGAGTTAAGTCCAAGACAATAAGAGAGTGTGAAGGTCACAAAGGAGAAGACTACTAGAGGAGTGGTGAGATTCTTCTTGTTTTCTCTTGTTTTCTCTTCTTTCCAATCCCATCCGAGAGCATCTAGAGAGTGCTAGCACACTTGTGGTGCTCTCTCTTCTATCCTTGAGAGTTAGAGAACCCTCCTTGTTTGTGTGGATACCGAGAGAGGAGTGTCTACATTGACACTCTCGAGATCCAACGCTTTCTTGGACGAGCGGGACTAAACGAAGGGCACGCTTCAAGGGTAAACACTTTTTCTCGTAGATCTAAGTAGTAGATCGGTTTTTGAACTCGTACAAGAAATAGTTTTTCGAATTTTGTATACGAATCTTTGCACGGATCTACAGCTTTGGGTTTCGCGGCCCGAAGAACCCAACAGTGGTATCAGAGCCACGTGCAAAGACTTGTACGAGTTAGTTTTTGGTTTTTGGAAAACAAAAACTTCTGTGATTTTCTGTAAAAATTCAATTTTTATGTTTTTATGGGTAATTTTTCCTTATAGGCGAAGCACAAGTGTCTCGGCACTTGTAGGCTTCGGCTATCGGGAAGAATTTTCCCAAACGGCTTCGTTTCGACCCAAAATCTTTTGGGACAGCGGACTCGGGTGCCTTTAGATCGCAACGGAGCAACTCATGATGGTTAGATCGTGGGTAGGGGCGCTGCCCCTAACCCCGCAAGGGGATTTGCTCAGAGATCGCAAAACGAACCCGTCGGGAAGATTTTTCCGAAACGGTAATGTCTCGGCCCAAATCGTTTTGGGACAGCGGGTTTGGGCACTGTTGGATCGCAATGGGACCCTCGCGATGGTTAGATCGCGGGTAGGGGCGCTGCCCCTGGCCCCGCAAGGGGATCCGTTCCGCGATTGCGCCCGAAACCGCTAACCGGGACCGCCGGGAAATTTTACTTGTAAAATCATTAAAAAAAATTATTTTTAAAATTACAGAAAATAAGAAAATATATAATTTTGAATTATATATTAATTTTGTGATAGTCATGGCCCAAAACCCAATATGATTGGTTGTGTTGTAATTCATAATACGGCCTGCGTGCCGTGATGTGTTTTCGCGTGTTGTATTTATTTTATTATTCGCGACCTGCGCGTCGTGCCTCGTCTTTTATTCTTGTTGTAAATTAGATTTAGACTCGAATGTAACTCGAGTTTCAAATTGTAATGTACAAATTGGAGCGGTGGAGGGTCCACACGAGACGGAGTTCCGAGGCGGGCTTGAGCAACACAAGGTGGTCAAAGGGAGGAGCTTGGAGAAGCTGTTGACCCTAGGTTGACCAATCGATCTTCTCATTGGCTTGAGAAGATCGTAGTAGGGTCATGACTAAATCACAAATAAATTAATTAATTGCTTGTGTATGTGATGCATATTTAATAAGTAGTTAATTAATTAGTGCCTTACGATTAGATTAGATCTAAGACGTGCACATGATGCACCCTTGCGATTAGATTAGATCTAAGTCGTGCACAAGATGCATCCTTTTTCGATTAGATTAAATCTCAATCGACTCAACTCTAAATGCCTAACCGTGCCGTGATACCTATCACTACCTCGATCACATGTATTGTTGAATCTGCCAAAGCAGAGCAATACATATTATCTTGGTAGGGTACGGAGGGACAATCTTGGTCCCGCCTATCAACGCATGGGAGAATACAAACTCAATTAGATTGAGTATTCCTAGTTACTCGGTTGGATCGAGTCAACTATAGGCATTATTCCAACGGTTGGAAAAGATAGGTCAAAATCACATCTATATTAACTCTCGGGCGTATTAGCCAAAGCTAACTCGAGTTTTAATATAAATACGGATATTGATTCTATAAACAAGAGTTGCATAGAGATGTAATTGGTAATCGTTACCTACCGATCATACTAAGCCTTGGGCGTATTAGCCAAAGCTAACTCAAGGGTTAGTATGATGTGGATCTTGTCCCACAAGAATTATAGAATTCAGTGGGAGCATCATTTAATTAAAGGCCTAATTAAATGATTTTAAAAGAATATGATATTTATTTCTGCATTTATTTCTGTTGTAGAATATCCATGACGTCGAATACGAACACTTTCTCTCTGCGATCTGTCCTTAAGAAGGACAAGCTCAACGGAGCAAATTTCCTGGACTGGTACAGGAACCTGAGAATAGTTCTCACTCAGGAACGTTCTGGAGCAGCCTATTCCTGAGGCTCCTCCTGCCAATGCCCCGCGAGCTGACAAAGATGCTTATAAGAAGCATCAAGACGACGCATTAGATGTGTCCTGTCTAATGCTCGCGACCATGAACTCAGAGCTTCAGAAGCAACATGAGTTTATGAGCGCTTACGATATGGTTGAACATCTTTGTCACCTATATCAAGGACAAGCAAGGCACTGGAAGAGGAACTCCAAAGAATACCTGGAAGATCTTAAGAAGAAGAGAAATAAGATTTCTACTTCAGGTATAAATGTTATAGAAGTCAACCTCTCTATTTCTTCATCGTGGGTATTAGATACCGGATGTGCTTCGCACATTTGTACTAATGTACAAGCGCTGAGGAATAGCAGAGTATTGACGAAGGGTGAGATAGACCTACGAGTAGGCAATGGAGCACGAGTTGCTGCTATTGCTGTAGGAACTTATCATCTATCTCTGCCCTCTGGGCTAGTACTAGAATTAGACGATTGTTGTTATGTGCCTGCCTTGACAAAGAACATAATATCAGTTTCTTGTTTGGACAAGAGAGGATACTCGTTTATAATAAAGAACAAATGTTGTTCCGTCTTTTTAAACGATATGTTCTATTGTAGTGCACCTCTGATAAACGGACTCTACATTCTAGACCTAGAGAGCCCTGTCTATAACATAAATACCAAGAGGATCAAGTCGAATGACTTGAACCAAACTTACCTCTGGCACTGTCGCTTAGGTCATATAAATGACAAGCGCTTATCCCAGCTCCATAAGGATGGTTTGCTGGACTCATTTGATTTTGAATCATATGAGATATGTGAGTCATGCCTACGAGGCAAGATGACCAAGACTCCCTTTAGTGGGCACGGCGAGAGAGCGACTGATTTGTTAGGACTCATACATAGTGATGTATGTGGCCCTTTCAATGTCGCTGCTAGAGGCGGTTATAGATACTTCATCACATTTACTGATGACTTCAGTAGATACTTGATGACACATAAATCAATCCTTTGAAAAGTTCAAAGAATTCAAGAATGAAGTACAGAACCAGCTTAAAATACTTGATCCGATCGAGGAGGAGAATACTTAAGCCATGAGTTTCGTGACTATTTAGCTGAGTGTGGGATTCTATCCCAACTCACTCCTCCTGGAACACCACAGTGGAATGGTGTATCCGAAAGGAGGAATCGTACCTTATTAGATATGGTACGATCTATGATGAGTCACACAGATCTTCCGACATATCTATGGGGATATGCTCTAGACACGGCAGCTTTCATTCTCAACCGAGTTCCATCCAAGGCCGTGATAAAGACACCATATAGGATATGGACGGGAGAGATGCCCATGTGTCTTTCATGAGGATTTGGGGTTGTGAGGCTTACGTTCGACGTCAAGTCTCGAACAAATTAGGACCTAAATCCGACAAGTGCTATTTCATCGGATATCCCAAGGAAACTAAGGGATATTACTTCTACATTCCAGTCAGCACAAAGTAGTTGTGGCAAAGACTGGGATCTTTTTAGAAAGGGACTTTGTTTCTAGAAAGACGAGTGAGAGCATGTTCGATCTTGAAGAAGTTCAAGATGCGAACAATAGCAATGAAGTCTCGATGGAAGTTGAACTGGAACCACAAAGTGTTGTGGATGATGTTGTTCCACAAAGAGTTGAGGAACAACAACCAATTCAAGTAGACATACCTCTTTGCAGGTCTGATAGGGTACGTCGTCAGCCTAAGAGATACTCATTTCTCTTGTCTGACCATGATGACGTTGTGCTCATAGAGGATGAGCCTACCACCTATCAGGAAGCTGTGATGAGACCAGATTCCGAGAAATGGCTAGAAGCCATGAGATCCGAGATGGATTCCATGTACACCAACCAAGTATGGACTTTGGTTGATCCACCTGAAGGGGTAAAACCCATTGGGTGTAAGTGGGTCTTTAAGAGAAAGACTGACATGGATGGACTTATCTATAAGGGTCGCTTGGTAGCTAAAGGTTTCAAGCAAATTCATGGTATTGACTATGATGAAACTTTTTCTCCAGTAGCGATGTTTAAGTCTATTCGGATCATGCTTGCTATTGCAGCCTACCATGACTATGAGATATGGCAGATGGATGTCAAAACCGCGTTTCTGAATGGAAACCTACTCGAGGATGTGTACATGACACAACCTGAGGGTTTTGTAGATCCACAGCATACTAGCAGAGTATGCAAGCTGCATAGGTCCATTTATGGACTAAAGCAAGCTTCTCGGAGCTGGAATCTTCGATTTGATGATGCAATCAAATAGTTTGGTTTCATCAAGAACGAAGATGAGCCTTGTGTCTACAAGAAGGTTGTAGGGGATATAGTTGTCTTCCTCATATTGTATGTGGATGACATACTACTCATTGGGAAGGACATCCCTATGCTTCAGTCTGTCAAGACCTGGCTAGGGAGTGACTTCTCAATGAAGGACTTAGGTGAGGCATCCCGCATTCTAGGGATTCAGATCTATAGAGATAGATCTAAGAGATTGCTTGGCCTAAGTCAGAGTACATATATTGACAAGGTACTCCTTTGGTTTGCCATGCAGAACTCCAAGAAGGGATTTCTGCCGATGTCACATGGCGTGAGTCTTTCGAAGACTCAAGGTCCCTCTTCTAGAGAGGAGAGAGACCGCATGGATCAGATCCCTTATGCCTCAGCCATAGGATCGATCATGTACGCCATGCTATGTACTCGACCTGATGTCTCGTATGCTTTGAGCATGACGAGCAGATACCAGTCAGATCCAGGTGAAAGTCACTGGATAGCGGTCAAGAATATTCTTAAGTACTTGAGAAGGACTAAAGAATATTTCTTGATATATGGAGGCAATGATGAGCTAACTGTAAAGGGTTACAGTGATGCTAGCTTCCAGACCGATCAGGATGATTACCGATCGCAGTCAGGGTTCGTGTTTTGCTTAAATGGTGGTGCTGTGAGCTGGAAGAGTTCGAAGCAGGACACAGTAGCTGATTCTACAACAGAGGCCGAGTATATTGCTACATCAGAGGCAGCAAAGGAGGCAGTTTGGATCCGCAAGTTCATCACTGAACTTGGGGTGGTTCCTAACATCGCTGACCCAGTTGAGCTCTATTGTGACAACAATGGAGCTATAGCACAGGCAAAGGAACCTCGCTCACACCAGCGGACCAAGCACATACTACGGCGCTTCCATCTCATTCGAGAGATTATCGATAGAGGAGATGTGAAGATTTGCAGAGTACCTACAGAGGCTAACATCGCAGATCCCTTGACCAAGGCTTTGGCACAGAGGAAGCATGACGGTCACACTAGGTCTTTAGGCCTTAGAGGCTATACTGATTGGCACTAGTGCTAGTGGGAGATTGTTAGTTAGAGCCCTAGAGCCAATCATTTGATGATTGTATGGACTCATGTATATCATATTCTTATATTAATAAAGGAAATAGTTTGGTTATTATGCTTATTTGTTTTAGTGCCAAATAAACTAAGTATAGTAACGTCCTTGAGTAGAGCGTTCTTACCTATATCAATCGATTGGTTGAATCGATAGTGAGATGATATAGGGAACACTACTCTTAATCATTCCTAGTCGAGTATTAACATTCAGGGACGATGTTAATGCAATAAGACTAGCATGTAGGTCAACTCGATGACTTGATCTCACAAGTCATGGATATGGAGATATCAAGTTGACACATGGGTATATATTGGAGAATGTATACTGAATGACCCGCCATGAGAAAGTATCATGGATCGTTATATGAGTGTCATATACTTTCTCATGTGGCTATTAGTATGACTATTAGTCCTTAGACCTGAAGTCACCATGGATCCCTACATAAGGAGTTATGTACTTTGGTTTCGTCAAACGTCACCCGTAACTGGGTGGACTATAAATACTGGGTATATAACGAATTATGCAGAGGGATGTGAGTGATGTAGATGGGATCTATCCCTCCCATATGACGGGAGCGACATCGCTATTCTTGATAGAGTGAGACCACTAAGTGCATGGCCATGCCCAAATGAGTCAACATTAGATGTTGAGCTCATTTGATTGAGTGAGTCTACTTGGAGTTCAAGATTTAGATTGATTAGAGGATGACACGGTCTATGCCTCACATTGATCAATCTAGATGTCTAGGATAGAAGGACAATGTCACATATTGTGAGGAGTCACAATTAGTAGTCACAAGGTGATGTTGGATCTCAACATTTCTTGTAACTTGGGTAGCAATGATGTATTGCTAGATGCCGCTCATTGCTTATGTTTCTAAAAGAGTTTAGAAACATTGCCAACGTTACAAGAACCTATTGGGTCACACACAAAGAACATGTGGATGGAGATTAGGTTCATATGATGAACCAATAGGATTAGGTTCATATGATGAACCAAAGATTGGATTCGAATTAGACTTATTGAATTAGACTCAATTAGATTCAATTGTTGAATGAGTCTAATATACATTTGATTCATTGAGTCAATTTATATTAATGAATTGAGATTCATTAAATTAAAAATTTACTTGAATCAAAGCTTGGATTTAACTCAACAAGGAAGAGATTGGGTCAAGTTTGACTTGACCAAATTGGAAGTTGAAACATCAAGTTTGACTTGATGCATTGCCACATCATGTAGGTTGACTCATCCAACATGGCATGACACATAGTTGCCACATCACCTCCACCACATGAGGTGTGCCACCTCATTGGAGGTTACACTCTCCTTTCTTTAATGTGGCCGGCCACATTAATGAGAGGAGTTATGTGGCCGGCCACACTTAATGGTGTGGAGTTTTTTCATTTGTGGGTATTGATGTGGTTTTATTGTATCATCTTCCTTCTTGCTTCCTCTCTCCATGGCTGATGGTTGCCGTGCACTTCATTGGGAGGAGAGGTGTGAGTTAAGTCCAAGACAATAAGAGAGTGTGAAGGTCACAAAGGAGAAGACTACTAGAGGAGTGGTGAGATTCTTCTTGTTTTCTCTTGTTTTCTCTTCTTTCCAATCCCATCCGAGAGCATCTAGAGAGTGCTAGCACACTTGTGGTGCTCTCTCTTCCATCCTTGAGAGTTAGAGAACCCTCCTTGTTCGTGTGGATACCGAGAGAGGAGTGTCTACATTGACACTCTCGAGATCCAACGCTTTCTTGGACGAGCGGGACTAAACGAAGGGCACGCTTCAAGAGTAAACACTTTTTCTCGTAGATCTAAGTAGTAGATCGGTTTTTGAACTCGTACAAGAAATAGTTTTTCGAATTTTGTATACGAATCTTTGCACGGATCTACGGCTTTGGGTCCTTCGGGGTTTCCGCGACGCGAAAAAGCCGTTTTCGCGGCCCGAAGAACCCAACACCAGGCTGATGTGGAAAAACATCATGGTAAAAGTATCAAGACACTACGGTCTGATCGTGGTGGCGAATACCTTTTTGGAGAGTTTAGGAATTACTTATCAGAGGCTAGGATTCAATCCCAATTGTCTGCACCTGGTACACCCCAATAGAATGGTGTGGTGGAACGAAGGAATAGGACTTTTATGGAAATGGTTAGATCGATGATGAGTTATTCAGAATTACCAAAATTTGTTTTGGGGATATGCTTTGGAAACAACAGTGTATATTCTGAATATGATACCTTCTAAATCAGTACCCTTTACTCCCATAGAATTGTGGAATGGGCGTGAGCCTATTCTGAAACATATTTGGGTTTGGGATAGTCCAGCACATGTGCTGAAGGGAGACACTAACAAGTTGGAATGACGTACAGAAGTTTGTCTATTTGTAGGATATCCTAAAGGAACGAAAGGTGGTTTGTTTTATAATCCTAAATATCAGAAGATCATTGTTAGCACTAATGCTCAATTTTTAGAGGAAGATTATGTAATGAACCATAAGCCAATGAGTGAAATTATTCTAGAAGAAATTAGAGAGGACACGTCTAGTCTAGTACCAACAGTACAAGATGAAATATCACAAAAAACTGCAACACGTGTCACAAATGATGCACAGTTTCAGACAGTGTCTTGTCATAGTGGGAGGTTTGTGAGACAACCTGAGAGATTCATGTTTTTTGGTATAGTTTTTAGACTTGATCCCTGGTGAACATGAACCTGATCCCTGGACATATGACGAAGCAGTCCAAAATAAAGATGCAGTATCTTGGCAAAGAGCGATGAATTCTGAAATATAATCTATGTATTCTAATAAGTTCTAGGAGCTTGTAGAACCACCAAATGGTGTAAAAGTCGTTGGATGTAAGTGGATCTACAAAAGAAAAAAAGGGATAGATGGGAAGGTGGAAACCTTCAAAGCAAGGCTTGTTGTGAAGAGGTATACTCAGAAAGAGGGGATCGATTATGAGGAAACCTTTTTGCCAGTAGCTATGCTTAAGTCTATTTGGATATTCTTATCTATTGCTGCTCATATGGATTATGAGATTTGGTAAATGGATATCAAGACAGCTTTCCTTAACGGAAGTCTTGAAGAAAACATCCATATGAAGCAACCAGAGGGGTTTATTGCAAAGGGCAAAGAGCATCTAGTATGCAAGCTCAATCGGTCGATTTATGGACTGAAGCAAGCTTCAAGATCTTGGAACATCCGGTTTAATGAAGTCATCCAGTCATATGGATTTATTTAGTGTCCGGATGAGTCTTGTGTATACAAGAAGTGTGATGGAAACGTGGTGGTATTGCTTGTACATACGTAGATGACATTTTGTTAGTTGAAAACAATATCAAAGTGTTGTCAGAAGTAAGGGTATGGTTGTCCAAGAAATTCGATATAAAGGACATAGGAGAATACACACATATTCTCGGGATCAAAGTAATAAGGGATCGCAAGAAAAGAATGTTGTGTTTATCTCAAGCTTCATATATCGATACAATCCTAGCTCATTTTAGCATGCAAGACTCCAAGAAAGGTTTTCTACCCTTTAGGAATGGAGTATCTTTATCTAAAGAGATGTCTCCGAAGACATCAAAAGAGATAGAAGAGATGAAGGCAGTTCCTTATGCTTCAGCTGTAGAAAGCTCAATGTATGTTATGTTATGCACGAGACCGGATATCCATTTTGCCGTGGGTATAGTTAGCAGATATCAAAGTAATCCTGAACAAGGACATTGGACTGCTGTAAAACATATATTGAAGTACCTGAGAAGGACTAGAGATTATATGATGGTTTACCAAGCAGATGATTTACTCCCTACAGTGATCAAATTCTCTGTTTATGCACTTCTCCTCTACAATGAGCACTGCTTAAATTCCTCAATGCTTTAACATTGACATCTTGTACTTAATCCTAGCACTTCTGATTTTTTAACTTCTCCATAAACCCAAGCACATAACATCCATAGCATCAGATTCCAATACATCCTCTTAAGATTCAATATGACCATCCACAATTCTGGCACACCTCCCCCACACTTACATTTTGGTCCGTCCCGACCAAAAGAAAATTATCATCATAGCATTCAAAGCATCCATATCCAAGAATAATATAGCATGAGAAAAACAAGATGATATAATGATCAAAGGAAAAGAACAAGTGAGCAAGATGTGAAAAATGAACAATTCCATAAAAATGAATCAAATACTGTATAATAATTTTGAAAGATTTGAAGCAAGTTCTAGAGTTAAAAAAACTAAAAGTGTTTCACACAATAAGGCTCAAAACTCACAAGGTATAAAAAGTATCATCCCAAACTTTCATTCATTCTAGTGTCCATCATTAAATAGTAGCCTAAAAAAAATAATGAATCCAATCATGTCCTGAAATCTTAAACTTAACAATCAAACATAGCTAACCTCCTCCATTTCTAACATATCAAAGAAAAATTCTAAGGGGGTACCATTTTCTTATTCTAAAAATCAAAACCAAATTCAATAATGAGACTTTCAACAGTAAAGAATTTATTCTTTGAACCAAAATTAATATATGCATATAAAGCATTTATTGAAACAACTAGACATGAAAATAAAAAGAAAACTAAGTTGGAACAAACTCCCCTTAATTTGGGTAGATAACATCAATAATCATCATCTTTTGCATCACCTCTCCATTGCCAATCTCATGAAATAATTTGAGTTTATGCCCATTCACCTTGAAAATCTGGTTGGTGGACTCTTCCCTAATCTCAAAAACTCCATAAGAAAATACATTAGTTACAACATAAGGTCCTTCAAAAGAGATCTCAATGAACCTTTAATCAATTGGAGTTGTGACCTATACAAGAGGACTTTGTCATCAATATTAAATTCCTTACTTACAATGTGCTTATCATGAAAATTCTTGGTCTTTTCTTTGTAGATCCGTGAGTTTTCAAATGCATCGAGTCTAATTTCCTCTAGTTCTTGGAGTTGTAATTTCCTCTCTTCTCCTGCTAAGCTAGCATCAAAATTGCAAGCTTTAACTGCCCAATAAGCTCTATGTTCAATCTCCACTGGAAGATGACAAGCTTTTCCATAAACAATTCTATATGGAGACATCCCTATAGAAGAATCATCTAATCCAAAGTGCATCATCTAATCTTTTACTCCAATCTTTCCTGTCATACTTCACAGTCTTCTCAAGAATTGATTTCACTTCTCTGTTAGACACCGCAGCTTGCCTATTTGTTTGAGGATGATAAGGAGTAGATACTCTATGTGAAACTCCATATTTGCTTAACATAGCTTTCATGAATTTGTTGCAAAAATGTGTCCCTTGGTCACTAATGATAGCCTTAGGTACTCCAAACCTGCAGAAAATGTATGGTCTGACAAAACTAACAACAAATGAAGAATCATCAGTCCTGGTGGGGATAGCTTCCACCCATTTGGAAACATAATCAACTGCCAATAATATATATATGAAAATCTAAAAGAGACAGGAAATGGACCCATAAATTCAATACCCCATACATCAAAAATTTCACAAAATAACATGTAGTGTTGAGACATCTCATTTCTAAGTTCTATGTTTCTAGTTCGTTGACACCTATCACATGATTTACAGAAAGCATAAGTATCACGAAACAGGGTAGGCCAATATAATCCACACTCTAAAACTTTTCTAGCAGTTCTCTATGGTTCAAAATTCCCCCTGCACTCAGATGAATGACAAAATAATAGTACAGACTGAAACTCAGAATCAGGTATGCATCTCCTAATGATTTGATCACTACAAAATTTCCACAGATAAGGGTCATCCCACACATAATATTTTGAATCACTTTTAAATTTATTCTTTTGAGATTTTGAAAATTGTGCAGGAAAAGCATGGGCTACTAAAAAGTTCACAAAATTCGCATACCATGAAGACTCACCATGCATCCTAAAAATCTGCTCATCCCTGAAATCATCATCAATGACTGTGAGATCCAAATCTCCCTCGATTCTGCTCAAATGATCCGCAACCAAGTTCTCCTTCCCACTCCTATCACATATCTCCAAATCAAACTCTTGGAGAAGAAGCATCCATCTAATCAATCTAGGCTTGGCATCCGACTTCTTGAGGAGAAACTTCAAAGCTGCATGATCAGAAAATACAACCACATGAGAACAGAGTAAATATGATATAAATTTATCTAAAGCAAAAACAATAGCAAGAAGTTCTTTTTCTGTCGTGGTGTAATTTGCTTAAGCTGAATCCAAGGTCTTTGAAGCATAGCATATCACATGTGGTGCTCCATCTACTCTCTGTGCGAGGACTGCTCCTATAGTAAAATTTGAAGCATCACACATTAACTCAAATGGTAAAGTCCAATCCGGTGGCCTGATAATAGGTGTGGAAATCAAAGCCTCCTTCAATCTCTGAAAGGCTTCCTTGCACCTTTGATCAAACTGAAACTCCACATCTTTCTGAAGCAACTGAGACAATGGAAGACAAATATGACTAAAGTCCTTAATAAATCTCCTATAGAATCCTGCATGGGCAAGAAAAGCTCGAACATCCTGTACATATACGGGGTAAGATAAAGAAGATATAGCACTAACTTTAGCAGGATCTATTTCAATCCCCTCCTAGAGACTATGTGACCTAAAATAATTCCATGCTCAACCATAAAATGACATTTTCCAAAATTAAGTACTAAGTCCGTCTCAATGCATCTATCTAAAACCCTAGATAAATTCTCCAGACATGCATCAAATGATGAACCATATACAGAAAAATCATCCATAAAACTTTTCATGCAATGCTCTAATAAATCACCAAAAATACTTACCATGCATCACTGAAAGTTCCTGGAGCGTTACAAAGTCCAAATGGTATGCGTCTGTAAGCAAATGTACCGAAAGGACAAGTAAAGGTAGTTTTCTCCTGGTCCCCCAGGTCAATGCAAATCTGAAAATATCCAGTGTATCCATCAAGGAAGCAATAATGTGACTTACCTGCTAGTCTCTCCAACATCTGATCAATAAAAGGTAAAGGGTAGTGGTCCTTCCTGCTTGCTTAATTTAGTTTCCTGTAATCTACATAAACTCTCCAAGAATTCTTCACTCTTGTGGGCACCAACTCATTCTCTTAATTAACCACCACTGTCACCCTTGATTTCTTCGGAACCACGTGGATGAGACTTACCCACTTACTGTCAGAAATGGGGTAAATAATCCATTCCTACAAAAGTCTAGTTACCTCCTTCTTGACTACATCAAGGATTAGTGGGTTAAGTCTCCTCTAGGGCTGTCTCACTGGTTTCACATCCTCCTCCAAATAAATTCTATGCATGCAAATAGAAGGACTGATACTAGGAATATCTGCTAATGTCCATCCAATAGCTTTCCTATGCTGCCTCAGAATTTCTAATAATCTAGCCTCCTACTCCACCTCTAAATCCTGGCCTATGATGACAGGTAGCTTCTGATTCTCTCCCAAATAAGCATATTTCAAATGCTTTGGCAATGACTTCAACTCATCCTGTGTCTGATCAATAGATGGTGATCCTAGGGGTAATGCTGCTGAGTAATCCCCTACACATATTTCTTCTCTTCTAGGTGATCCTAGGGGTAATGCTTCTCCTAAGCAATCCCCTATGCATATATCATCTATCTCAACTGGAATTAATCCTCTAGAAATACTATCCTCTTATGAGTCCAAAACATCCTCTATTTATGAAGATAGAACCTCTCCTTTACCATTCGAATCTGTTTTATCCTCTAAATAGAAATCCATGCTCTCCAACTCCTCTGTAATATCCATACTAAGAATAGAATGATCCTCTCCAAGGTGCTTCATAGCATCAAAAATACTGAACTGGACCACTATATCTCCTATCTACATGGAAAGTGTACCCGCATGAACATCAATATTTGTCCTTGCAGTCTTCAAGAATAGTCATCCAAGAATAAGTGGAGATCTATTGGCCAAATAGTCTCCCTCCATATCAAGGATATAAAAATCTGTAGGAAAAATGAGTTCTCTTACCTTAACCAATGCATCTTCAATAACTCCTGCTGGATGAGTCTGACTGCGGTCAGCTAACTGAATAACAACCCCTGTAGGCTGTAATGGTCCAATCCCTAAAGTCTGAAAAACTAATATTGGCATCACATTAATTGAAGCTCCCAAATCTAACATTGCATCCTTAAAAAGATTACTCCCAATCTCGCAAGGTACTGTAAACACTCCAAGATCTTCACATTTCTGAGGAACTGGTTGAATAAGAGCAGATACGTTCTTTCCTAAACTGATCAACTCATTCCCCTTCAACTTCTTCTTGTGCAGACAAAGATCCTTAAGAAATTTTGCATACTTTAGAATTTATTTAATCATTCTCAACAAGGGAACGTTGACTTCAACCTTACTAAATAAATTCACCAACTCTTGAAACTCCTTAGTTTTTTCCTCCTCTACATTTTTCCTTGGTCGTACCTTGCGTAGAGGAAAAGGCAAGGGAATAGAAGACTCTGCATCTTGTTGTGCTAGAAACTTTGAAGATGAACTTGCTAGAATTTCTGCTTGCCTAGTAGAGCTGCTCAAATTTTCTGATCTAATATCAATCCTTTCTTGTTCATGAGCCAAATTCTTTAGATCAATGATGATTGGATTAGAAGTTGAATTTGGGATGAGATCAGCTACTGAAAAGTCTAAATCTCTGCTAGATGAGGATGTTTGAAAGTTGCTGGATTCTAGAAGTTCTACTACTGGAAATTTTCCAGCAACTTCATCTGAAATTTGCCTTCCGCTTCTTAAAGTTAATGCACTAACATTACCTTTTGGATTTGGTGTTGATTGAGAAGGTAACTGATTTGACCTTGAGCTTGCAACTGATTGATGCTAGAAGCTAGTTGTCCAATCTATCTCTCAATATTTTGCAAACCTGAATCTGTTCTTTGCTGATTTTGTTGCTGCTGAAGAATTTGTTGCATTAATTCCTCCAATCTAGCTTGCTGAGCATCCAAATTAGAAGAGCTATTAGAAATTCTTTGAGTTAAACTTAATCTTGAAGGTGCTGGAAGTGCATTCTGAATTTAATTCTACCCTTGCTGGAAATTCTGATTTTGGAAATGATGTTACTGATTTTGATTTGGAAACTGCTGATAAGACTGAAATTGTTGCTGAGATTGCTCGAAATTCTAATTTAAAGATGATTGTTGATAAAACGAGTTACCATACTTCAAATTGGGATGATCTCTCCAACTAGGATTGTAAGTAGAAGAATGAGGGTCATACTTTTGAAGAAATTGAGATTTAGAAAATGCTGCCAAAGACTCATCTTGATGAAGGTTAGGACATAACTCTGAATTGTGATCTTGGCTAGAACAAATACCACAAACTCCCCTTAATTGATATGGAAATTGTGTACTCGGCAAAATAGAAGTTTGATTAGCAATGTTCAATGTCAATTGCTTCACCGAAGATGTTAACTCCAATAATGAGTTCCTTATCTCCTTTTGTTCATTAGAAATCATTTGAACCTCTCCAACTCCTCTTGTAGTTAATGCTCTACTTCCAAATTGCTGTGAATTTTGTGCTATATTAGAAATGAGCTCTCTAGCTTGTTTTGGAGTCTTATTCACCAAATCTCCTCCAGCTGTCTCATCTATCATACTTTTGTCCATAGGTAATAAACCTTCATAGAAGTATTGGACTAGTAGCTGCTCACTGATTTGGTGCCGAGGACAACTTGCATATAGCTTCTTGAATCTCTCCCAATAGTCATAAAGTGTCTCTCCCACCACTTGTTGAATTCCATAGATACTCTTCCTGATAGTAGTAATCCTCGAAGCTAGAAATAATTTCTCCAAGAAAGCCTTCTTCATATCAATCCAAGAGGTAATATATCCTAGTGGTAAATAATGCAACCAATCCTATGCTACTCCAGTTAATGAAAATGGAAAAGCCCTTAACTTGATGTCCTCTTCTGAAATACCCTGTGGCTTCATAGTAGAGCAAACCACATGGAACTCATGTAAGTGTCTGTTAGGATCTTCTCCAAATAACCCTTGAAATTTAGCAAGCGGATGGATTAACCCAAATCTCAACTCAAAATCTCCTACCAAAGTTGGATAAGTAATACATGAATATTTGAATGCTTCATCAGGGGTTGTCAACTCCTTCATTGTCCTATTATGCTCAGCCATGGGAATGTCTGAATGCAACAAAGTACTTTTACAGACTTCTGAAGTTTTCTCCTGAATTCTCAAGGCCCTAAAGGTCCTCTCAATCTCTGGATCAAGTTCAAATAATTTGTATGTTGAAGTCCTGGTCATGAAAACAAATCTAGTGAGTTTCCAAGTAGATATTCAATTTAAGTAAAATAAGTGCAGAACAAAGAAACTACAAAATTTGCACAATCTAAAAACAAACACACATAACTAGTTATTTTCCCTAGGAATGACGCCAAAATTTGGTGTCAACCATTTTGTATGTCACGTGGCACATTAAATTAATTAAGATTGAAACTCATGGAAACTAAAAACAAGTATTGTAATAAGGACTCCCAAGTCGTATTTGTCCAAGGATAACTAGTAATAATGTGAATGATTTAGATATGATTTATTCATTTAGATTTTCCTAATGAAAATGGCATTCCGATTATTAGAAGTTTAAAATTGAAACCCCAAACAAATATAATGCCATGGATGAACTCTAATGTTGAAATTAGTAGAGAATTGAATCCTATATTTGAATTGAAATCCCTAATTCTTGTCACTGAAACCTTTATTAAACACACTTAGAAGCTATTAACAAAACTAAAACTATGTAATTCGAATACTATTAATTCAATCCAGATATAAACTCAGAGTTGGAATCTGTTGCAAGATAAATGCCAAAATCAGAATCTATAACATGGTAATGAAACCAAACAAATTAGAATTTAAAGTTCTTCCTACTCTAAAATGTAGAATTTAAGGTTGATTTTGAGCTTATTGAATAAAGGAATAGATTAAAGTATCGATCTAATAATAAAAACTAAAATCTAGATAAAGAAACATCCACAAACTCAAATCATGCTTAAGAATTGTCTCTATGCAAAGTCACAGAGAAGCTCGCGAAAACTCCCTTGAACAATCGCCGGTGATGATTTAGATCCTCAGCTAGAAATTATAAAGCTCGTAGCTAGCAAAAACCTCCCTACAAGCTTACGATCTCATTAGAAATTCATCGTCCAAAGAACAGAGGAAGTGGTTTGATCGTAATTGCCAATTGATTGATCGAATCAACTTTGAAATCACGTGCCACTTGATCTATGGATTGATAACAAAAATTCCAGAAAAACTCCTCCAGAACTCCTACCTTTTGATAGAACCTTTCAGATCGAGAAAACTCCCCCGATCTGAACTTGCCTATGAATTACGGAGTGTGAAGATTGTGGAAAGAAGAACTTGAATTTCGATTTAATCGTGGACAGAGCGTGTGTTCTGTTTGCTGGAGATGGTGACGATGGCAAGGTGAACAGTAGCTCCAACCACTGTTCACCGTGCCAAGATATGGAATTTAAACTCCAAATTGACCCGGTTTAGTGACTTGAGTTTGGTCCGGGTTCAACACTACTTGACTCCTGGTGCAGTAACAACTCACTTGACCTACCAAATTCAGCATACAGTGGCTTGGTTCAAGTCCATATCCAAACTAGTTAACTTCGATACATCCAAATGTGCTCAATAGTTTCAAAATCTTCACCTACACCAAAGATTAAAATATTAAAGCACAAATCATGAATTAAAAGTAATGAATTGGATTAGCTTAAGATACATCTTGAATAACAAAATCTGACTCCAAAATCAATTATTCGAACAAAATACACCCCAAAGCCAAACTATTCGAATCAACATATAGAACCAAATTGACATATCATCACCCTTCAACGCTCAAGTCAGTCTCCGACGAAGAAGAAGAAGAAGCAGTAAGCGGAGCAACAAGAAGACTGTAGCACAACAGTAAAATATCGCATACCTTTGCCAATACTTGGACCCCCCCTTTATATAGAACTCCTATAGCGTGCGTGCACACTTCCCAAGGTGGGCACACATCTCAAAGCTTTTCCTGAAAAGACCTGTCAGTAAAGTGTCCCTGACACAGTACCTTAATGGGCCGATAATATCTCTGAAATGACAATGGAAGCATCCATCGTATGATCCTTTGTCTGACCATGTCGTCTGTCAGCGGCACTAGCTCCCAAAAGGATGTCAAAAGATAGCATGTTGCGTCTATTTCTTGGCCGAGCAGAATAGCCGCTTGACCAGAATTCTGCCATCCACGTGTCATCTGTTGTTGGGCCGAGCGGGATAGCCGCTCGGCCAAAATTCCACTGTCTACATGTTCTGTTACTGGGCTGAGCGAGAAAGCAGCTCGGTCGGAAGCCCATTGTTCGTGTGCTCTGTTGTTGGGCCGAGCGGGCTAGCCGCTCGGCCGGAAGTCTACTGCCCGCATGTTCTGTTGCTGGGCTGGGCGAGATAACTGCTCGGCCGAAAGTCCACTGTCCACCTGCTCGCCTGATGTCAAGCCTGCTGCTAGGCCGAGCAAAAGAGCCGCTCGGCCCAGTTTCTACATACTGCTTCCTTTGTCATCCTCTTATTTGAGCGTCGGGTGCTCGGCTCATGGCCGAGTCAAAGGTGATATCGGATCGGGCCTTTCTCTTCTTGATCGAGACATACTCATCCGATCGGCAAATTAAGCGTTGACCATCTTGACTTTGACCTCCTTTGACCTCCACCGTGGCAGTAGGGTAGGGCTCCTCATCATCACCGCATCACAAGCCTCCCCCTCAAGTCTAGTCGAAGGAGGTTGTAAGTCTGACTGACTGGACAATTATCTTAGCAGATTTCCTCCCAATCGGCCTTCGACACTGTGTGGCTTCTGCTCAAGAGGCGACTTCACCCTATCGATCGACCTATTGAAGTTTGTCGATCGGCTGTAGGTAACTCCCCCCATCCGATCGGCATGACAAAGGTTTGTACTTGTGAAATCTTTCCTTGGGCTTTCTTGGGCGAGCGCAACTCATGCTGATGTCACCCAGATTTCTTGAAAATCATGTAAATCTTTGCGCATTTAGGCTGAGCGCGCTTCCATGCCATCATTAAATGTTGATCTATGGTGAGGCGCCACGTGCCATGTCCGATGCCATCACACACCTGACGTGGCAGGCATGATGTGGCGTTTGGCAGTTCAAATTCGACGATGAGATCTTGGCCTGGGTTTTTGCAACCTAGATCGGACGACTCCGATTAGCCGAGCTCGAGGCTTATAAGCTCGCTGCGTAATCTCCTCCACTACACTTCTTCCTCGAGTGTTCCCAGCGACCATCTCTCTTCTTCTTTGCGATCCACATTCTGCGACGATCCTCTGCGCTTCTTCTCCAGCGATCTCTCCCCAGTAAGCTTTCTCCCATCCATGCCTGTCTTTGAGCTTTTCGGTCTTTCTTCTTGTATTCCGATGATACTCCCGTAACTTTTTCCTCTTTCGGTCGCCTTTCTTCCCCTCGACATCCCCTTTTCATCTGTTTTTTGTGATGACAAGTTCTTCACAGCCGTCTGCCTCTGTCCTTGGACTCTGGTACACATCCATGGAGTCTAGGTTTAATAGAGGCGATGATGAGAGCTTGAGAGATGTATTCGAAATTCCTTCTGATCATCATATCGTTTTGCCTTCTCCGTCCGATCAACCCAATTCTCTGCCGATCGACTGTATCAGTTTCTTTTAGAATCAGTTTATCGTCGGTCTGTGATTTCTGTTCCATCCCTTTATTCCCGCAGTTTGTAAATATTTTCTCATTTTCCTTCCTCAACTTGTGTCGAACTCCTTCCGATTACTGTGTGGAGTCATTGTCTTATTCCGTCTACATGACATTCCTCTTACCCCCGGATCTTTCATTATTTTTATTACCCTAAATTGTCCGATCCGGGCTTTTTCCTCTTCCAATCTCGAGTTGATTTAGTTTTCTATGACAAGATGTCGACCTCCAACAAGCACTGGAAAGAATATTTTTTCTTCACGTGCCTTTCCGACCTCCAACGAGCGGCCAGACTTCTCGACCAGCTAGCAGCTCGAACTGGTGCCTTAACCTCCCTTAAAAAGCTACAAGAGCCGATCAGACTACCTAAATGCAGCTTTGATGTTGGCCGATCAAAAGTACGACATCCACAAGTTGTTGCTGGAAGGCGTCCTTTATATCTTTAGCTTAAGTCCGATCCGCACCCGGCTGCCGACCAGCCTAGGTATAAAGCTTCTCTAATTCTTCCTTTGATGCTAACTAATTTCTCTTTCTCTTTTGCAACCGATGTCATGTTGCAAGCACATCTGGTCGGCATGGCGAAGCTCAAGGATGTCGCGATCAACGCGGCTGCTGTTGAAGAACTAGCGAGTCACAGCCTGCAGTTGGTCGACTCACATGAAGAGCCCCAGGATGGGAGTGATGCGATGCCCATCTTAGTGAGCGAAGGCGAGGCTAGCCACGCGCCGAGCAGGGGAGCAGCCACGAGATCACAACCTCCATTTGAGCGGCACCTGATTATCCCAGTTGAGGAGCCCTCCAGTTTGGCCTCCTCTGATGTACCACTGAACAGGCACAAGAGGCGCCGAGCAGAGCCTTCACCGCTCTCCGCTACTTCAGGTGTGCGGTCTGCCGAGCGGGTTGAAACTTTGACCCCGATTCCGGTTCATGAAACAGCGGCCTCCATGTCGTTTGATCGAACTCCCTCCTTGGCTGATCTATCGCAGGGGACTCTCACCGCGCCGCTAGAGGCCTTCATGTCACCACCTTGGAAGCCTTCGAAGGTTCAGAAGTTTGGCATCCGTCCAGCTTCTTCCTCACGACCATCCAAACGGGCGACTTTTGCAAAATCAGCCCCGAGCAGTCAACGCCACATAACGATGATTTTGCATCTGCCTACCAAAGAATATAGCAAGTCGAGTGCCAGGTCTCGAGGCTCCGAGCACCAGATCATCATCCAGGGGCCACTCATTAAGATCTGGGAGGGCGCACGAGCTCGTGCAACGATGATGCCTCCTGGCGCGCTCGCGAACAACCACACCCAGATGCCCACTGGGGTAAGTGTTCCCTTTATTGTACCTTCCTATATTACCTCTGATCGGTGCTAACCTTCTCCTGCTCGTCCACAGTATTGGGTGGAGAGTCTGGTCATGTGTCATATGCTCGCATTTTTGGAAGAGGAGGTAAAGCAACTGAAGGCATCGAGCGGCCAATCCTCCGTTGCTTAAGGAAAGACAGACGCCGAGGTGGCCAAGCTACGAGCCACTCTAGGGAAGAGCAACAAACTGCTTGAGGTCGAATGGGCCAAGAGCATCGGGCATGCCACTATGCTGGATCGGCTCAACAAGCAGGTCACCACTTTTGACAATAAGATAGAGTCGACCAACGTGAGGAAGAACCGGGCCATTGCCAACCTCGACGAGAAGAATAAGGAGGTCTGGACCCTCACCCAAAAGCTCAAGGAAGTTGAGAACTTCCTGGTCGCTGAGCGGAACAGCCGGTTGGCAGAAGAAACGACCCTTCGCGGCCAAATCACCTCTAGAGATACAGTACTGGCCACCGCCATGGATGAGCTGGAGGCCTCCTGAGCGGCCCTGAAGACCTATCAGGAGGTCGAGTCAAGTAGGTTTGAGGCTAGGAAGCAAGCCTACATCCACTCGGACACTTTTAATGATAGAGTCGCTAATTGAGCCCTCCGCTTGTTCAACCTGGCCATTGATGGGACAATCGACCAGCTCTGAGAGGGAGGCCATCTGTCGTTCGATCTGACCAGTAATATCATCAGCCAAGACAAGCTCACTATCACGCTACCTGACGATGTCCTGGACTATCTTGAGTGAGGTTGAGCGTTCCTGAGTGAGGTCGAGCGTCCTTGTAAGATGTAAAAGTTTTGAAGTTTAAATGCATGCTCATCTGTTTAGATGAGCTTTACCTCATTGTATGTTTTTCAACTCCTTTTGATTATTTACAAGAGCTCGTGGCCTCGTTCATGATTATTCTATCAGTCGATCGACCCCTCTAGTATTCAGAGTCCATGATTCTGCGATCTCCCGCTCAACCCTAGGAGTATTTTAAAGAATTGCGCCGAACGGTCGCTATATTCTGAAGACTTCAAGCTTTTGAGTAGTCTGGGTTGACGATGGGTTATTCATCGACGTTCGGCCGCTCACTGAGCTTTCAAAGACTGCTCAACCCTGAACGGGGGAGACAAGGAATCCCATATGCTGGTTTGAGATCAGGGAAGACCACTCGACCTTGAATGGGAGAGGTTGAAATCTGACGTGCTGGTCCAAGACGAGTGAAAATCGGTCGACCCCGAACGGGGGAGATATGTGCTCTGATGAGCTGGTCTGTGACTAGTGAAGATCATTTGACCCCAAACGGGGGAGATAGATGCTCTGATAAGCTAGTCTGTGACCAGTGAAAATCGCTCAAGCCCGAATGGGAGAGATAAGGGAATCCACTATGCTGGTCCGAGACCAATGAAGACCACTCGACCCCGAACAGGGGAGATAGAAGATCCGATATGGTGATCCATGACCAGTATCGCTCGACCCTGGTTGATTGGCATGGGAGTCTCTGACTCAAGGGTTTATAGTCGCCGCTCGACTTTTAGAGCCTGTGGCCCTAATATAACTCAAACCCGATCTATCGACATGGGAGTATCTGACTTAAGGGTTTATTGTCGCCGCTTAACTATTGATGAAGACCCGGGTTTTAGGTTGCCTCTCGACCGTTATTAAAGAATATATGAAGACTCAAGTTTAAGGTCGTTGCTCGACTGTTGATGAAGACAAGGGTTTAAGGTCGTCGCTTGACCGTCGATGGAGACAAGGATTTAAGGTCACCGCTCGACCGTCGATGGAGACAAGGGTTTAACGTCGTCGCTCGACGATTTGTCGTAGACTCGGGTTTAAGATCACCACTCGACTGTCGATGGAGATAAGGGTTTAAGGTCGTCATTCGACTGTCGATAGAGACAAACGATCGTCGATGGAGACAAGGGTTTAAGGTTGTCGCTCGACCGTCGATGGAGACAAGGGTTTAAGGTCGCCGCTCAACTGCTAATGATGACTCGCGTTTAAGGTCGCCGCTCGACCGTTGATGGAGACACATTTCAAAAAGGCCTTCACTTTTCATTCATATTTTACCATGCATTCGGGAGACATACAAAATTACATAAATTCACTCGCGCACCTCTCATCTAACCCTGTAGGGTTGGAGATGATTCGCGCTCTACAACCGCTCTGCATTCTTCGCATGTTCCCGATCGACCGTAATTAATATGGTGGCCTCCATCCATCTTGGATGATTCGGGACTTGAGGTTCTTCGTAGACCATCCCTCGAAGCTTTCTGATGATGACGTTTACCTCCAAGCGCAGATTCTTCCGAGAATTTCTTGCTTTGGTCTTGACCATCTCGACGTAGCATCGCCGAGCGACCAGCTGATCGCATCTTACTTCACCCACACAGTCATCCATTGGGAACTTAATCTTTTGGCAATTGGTAGATACTGTTAGTCCCCTTGGTGGTTGGCTATCGGAGGGTTGAATGACCCTACACAATATAAAACCAAATACCCTTCTCGGATTTTTTAAAAGAACACTTGCGTAAATTAAATAAAGAAAGAAACTAAAAAGATGAGACTTACAGATTTAACTTAGTTACAATTGGGGAGGTTGTTAATCCAAGGAATGGATCACACTAAGTATCTCCTTCAGGCGAAGAAACCTCTTACAGCAGTGAAAGCATAGAAATGAGAAGCTAAACTAAAAGAAGAGCACACAAGTGTTGTTACAGTGATTGTTTGATTGATTGAAAAACTTCTAGACCAAGGTTGTATTTATAGCCTTAGTCGGGGCACCTGGAGGGTTCCAAGCACCTGGAAGGGGATAAAACTTTATCCCCTTCACAACGGATCACAGTCAAACGTGATCTGGTCAAAGATCGTATTTCGGGCGCCCGGAAGGGTTCGCCCGGACTGGTTCGAGCGCCCGGACCCTCAAAGTTAACTTTGTTGACTTTTTGTGGTCTGGGCTCTCTACTCTGATTCTGCTTGTCTTGGTCCAGATCTTCCACTTAGCTCACTTGGGTGATTTCAGCCAACCGAAATAAGGCTCACCTGAACCTAATTTCTGCTTTCTCGAGCACCCTTCCGCTCTGGCTTCTCGTCCCTCGGAAATGTCGCACGCTTCCTTCTCATCCACCCACATACTCTTCCACAGCACTTCATCTCTCGAACGCACCTAGCCCGTCGGCTCTCTCTCGTGTCGTCCTTCTCGCTAGCTGCATCTTTTGCTCGACTTCTTGTGTTCCTAACCTCCTGCACACTTAGACACAAGGTTAAAACACCACAGGACCTAACTTGGTTGATCACATCAAAACTACCTTGGGGTTCCAACAATATCCTCCTTTTTGATGTGAGCAACCCAAGTTAAGTTAGGGTAAAGAGACATAAAGTTAAAATAATTAATTTAGCAATAAAGTGAAAAAAATATAAAAATTGAATCTACTCCACCTAGACTTAATATTTCCTTCTCCCCTTTTGATCACATAAAAATGGGGTAAAAAAAAATCTAAGGGTAGAAAATTTTTGAGATAACTTTATCAAATTTTAAAAACTTTGAAAATTTTGATAATATTGAAAAAATTTGTCAAAATTTCTAACTAAAAACTTTCAAGCAAAAAGATATTTTTGACTAACTTAAAAATTATTTTTTGAGAAAATTTTTCTAAGTTTTTTTTTTCAAGCAAAAAAAATATTTTTGAGAATTTTCAAAAAAAATTCAAGCTGAGAAAAAAAAATTCTAAGTAAAAAAATAAATTAGACATTTTTGCAAAATATTTTTGAGACATTTCCAAGTAAGAAAAATATTTTAAAAAAAAATTAAAGTATTAAGTAATCTCAATTTAATGTTTTATCAGTTAGTCAATTAAACATTTTATTTCAATATTTTGACTTCCAGGTTGTGGCGAGACAATAGGTCTTTTTGGTTATTGGATCATCAACCACTTCTAGACAAAGCCTCATACAGAAATTAAATGTTTAATTTTCTTACTAAAAGCGCTAAATTTAAATTAAGGTTCAAGTTAAACATGACTTCGGAACCCAATGTAGGTTCCAGTCAACTGGGTTAATTAGGTTTTTCTTAGGGACATATTTCTTTGAAATATTCCTAATTTGTCCCTTGTGATATCTAAAATACCAATTTAGATTATTGAATTTTCTAAAACTTGTATTAGATGAGCATGCAAGATTTATTTATTTCTTTTTGCAAATTATCATTTTCTAATTTTACTTTGTCAAACTCTTCTAACGGGCAAGATTTAGCTAGAATTAATTTTAAATTTTTAATCTCTTTTTTTAATTTGCAGCAATCTTTAGTTAATATTTAAAAATAAATAAATAATTTATCAGGAGGAAGAGATCATAGCTGACTTACCTTGTCGATCTCGTTATCCGTGGCTCCCCTTGAACTGTTGCTTTCTTCCGATGTAACTCCCCCTTCATCGATTCTCTCGATGCTCATTTCGGATGAGCTTGAATCGTAGTCCTCATCTTGATGGCTTGCCATTAATGCAAGTCCAGAGAAGGCCTCGACTTCTAATTCGGACGACATATCGTCCCATGTCGCTTTTAGTGTCTTAAACTTGTTTGTTTGGACAGGCTTCTTTCCTTTATCTTTGTCCTTGTTCCTTAACTTGGGGTAGTTGTCTTTGACGTGCCCTTCTTCATTACAGTGGTAGCATCTGATCGTCCTTTTCTTTCTACCCTGCAGATGGTTAATTTTACTTGAATTAACCAACTTTTTAAAGTGTCTTACCATCATTACCATTTCCTCATCGTCGAGAGAAGATTCTGACTCATGCTCATCTCTTGTTGCCTTGAGGACGATGTTGTGCTTCAGCTCCTTCGTAGCTGCACATCTCGATTCATGCACTTCAAACGTAGAAAATAATTCTTCTAATGTAATAGTTTCTAAGTCTTTAGAGATATAAAAAGCATCTACTAGTGAAGCCCATTTCGTATTCCTAGGGAATGCATTTAACGCGTACCTTAGCGAATCTTGGTTACTTACCTTTTCTCCGAGATTCGATAGTCCAGTGATGAGCTCCTTAATTCTTGAGTGAAGATGTGTAATTGTTTCGTCTTCTACAAGCCGTAGGTTGGTTAGATGGTTGCGAAGTAAGTCCCGTCTCGCGAGCTTGGCTTCGGATGTCCCTTCATGTAGCTCAAGGAACTTCTCCCAAAGCTCCTTTGCTGAATCATAGTTGCCGATCCGGTTGACTTCTTGTGGCGGAAGGGCGCTCAACAGATGGAACTCTGCTTTGTCGTTTGTCACGTAGTCGACCTGCTCCTTTTTCATCCACTGGTATTTTTCCTTACCTTCCGATGCTATAAAGTCGAATTCCATTATTAGAAGTAAATCGAAATCAGTTTTAAAAAATACCTGCATTCGCTTTTTCCATCTAGTGAACTCCCCCTCGAACTTTGGCGGATATATACTTGGTCCAACCATCACTTTTGCTTTGATCAGTGGTTAGTCCTCCTGAAGCATCCTTGCTCTGATACCACTTGTTGGTCTCCTTGGTGGCCGGTTATCGGATGGTTGAATGACCCTGCACAATATAAAACCAAAATACCCTTCTCGGACTTTTTAAAAGAACACTTGTGTAAATTAAATAAAGAAAGATACTAAAAAGACGAGGCTCATGGATTTGACTTGGTTACAACCTGGGAGATTGTTAATCCAAGGAATGGATCGCACGAAATATCTCCTTTAGGCGGAGAAGCCTCTTACAGCATTGAAAGTACAGAAATGAGAAGCTAAACTAAAAGAAGAGCGCACAAGTGTTGTTACAGTGATTGTTTGATTGATTGAAAAGCTTCTGGACCAAGGTTGTATTTATAACCTTGGTCGGGGTGCCTGGAGGGTTCCAGGTGCCTGGAAGGGGATAAAACTTTATCCCCTTCACAACGGATCACAGTCAAACGTGATCTGGTCAAAGGTCACATTTTGGGCGCCCAGACTGGTCCGGGCTCTCTGCTCCAGTTCTGCTTGCCTCGGTCTAGATCTTCCGCTTCGCTCACTTGGGTGATTTCGGCCAACCAAAATAAGGCTCACCCGAACCCAATTTTGGCCTTCTTGAGCACCGTTTCGCTCCAGCTTCTTGTCCCTCAGAAATGTTGCACGCTTCCTTCTCGTCCGCCCGTGTACTCTTCCGCAGCACCTCGCCCCCCGGACGCACCGAGCCTGTCGTCTCTCTCCCATGCCATCCTTCTCGCTAGCTGCATCTTTTGCTCGACTTCTTGTGTTCCTAAGCTCCTACACACTTAGACACAAGGTTAAAACACCACAGGACCTAACCTAACTTGGTTGATCACATCAAAACAACCTTGGGGTTCCAACAAATACCACAACCTAGAATTCATTGAGGGTTGGTCGGCCCAGGATGGCGTTGTAGACCGACTGTGCATCCACCATGATGAAGTTTGTGGTCCTGGTTCTCCTTAGTGGCTCTTCTCCAAGCGAGATGGTCAGTCGGGCCTGTCCGAGCGGCAGTACCTCGTTGCCCGTGAAGTCGTAAAGTGGGGTCGTCATGGGCAGCGACTCACTTCGATTAATTTGTAATTGATCGAACGCCTTCTTGAAAATAATATTCACTGAACTCCCTATATCAACAAAAGTTTGGTGAATAGTGTAATTAGCAATTACCGCCCGGATGATCAGCACATCATCGTGAGGCATCTCCACTCCCTCCAAGTCGCTAGGTCGAAGCTGATCTGGGGATCCTTCGGCCTTCTCCTTGTTGCATACCACGACATGGATCTCCAACCGCTAAGCGTATAACTTCCTGGTGTTATGCAACCGCAAGTGTACGGTTTCGTTGTCAGTAATATAAAAGATTTGTCGAATCCACAGGGACTGTTGATTAAGCACTAGAGATGTTGCAAGTAGGTTATCTAGACGGTCAAAAGTTAGCTTTGGCGCTTGCAAACTAACGAGAGTGATTGAAGAGAGAAAGAAGGTTGAGAGAGAGAGAAGAGATCTTGGAGGGAATGAGCTTCGAGAAATGGATTCTAGGATTTCGGTTTAATTGTAATACTAGGAGATACTACATAGATTGCTTAGTTTCTACCCTCTATGTTCATGCTCTTGTAGGAAGTTAGATTGGTCAATATCCCTAAGTATCGAATAGAGACGGTCCCTGTGAAATCCTGTAATAGTTAACCCCTGTCACTAGGGCGCCTCGGTAGATCACAGGAATTCGTGTCTAGTAAATAGCAATAAGGATATAGATAGATGGTACGGGTTCCTACTTCCTTATGGAGGAATTACCTCTCCTTTCAAGAGAATGTCCTAGACATCCATGAACGGGTTACCCTTGTCACTAGGGCCCCTCGAGTATACGATCAAGAGCACTCTCTCTACGAGAGTAGCAATTCCTATGGGATTGCTTCTCCTTTTAAGGGAACGTCTTAGACGTCCGGAAAGGGTTACCCCTGTCACGAGGGTACCTTGGTCAATACGCTCTAGGGAATCCCCTTGCGTGATCAACAATCCTCCACATCAATCAACAAAGCGTACAAGAAACATAACTACGCCACACACACAACTTCATCAAGTATGAACAAGGAATAAACAATTCATTGAATAGAAATAAGGCGAATCAACATAGTTCTATATCTCCATCGTATTACAAATACTTCCTAATCCTAGAAGAGGATGTCTACTCCATTATGGTGGATGAACAACCCCAGAACATAAAGAAAAGCATACTTACAACCCTAGAAGGAAAGGAAGAAGAGATGCTTGATGATTCCGATGTCTTGGGGGTGCTTCCTTGCTCTGGAGATGGATGGATCGTGAAGAGACGGCGGTGGATGAAGCTCAACGGCTTTCCCCGAGGGGAGACGAAGTCCCAAACTAAAGATGAACCCAAGAATAGGTTTCTTGCCCCTTTTATAAGCTAGGGTATGGGCACCGCATGACCCGTGGCACGACCGTGCAAGGTTGGCACGGCCATGCCCATCCTCTCCTCTGGCGAAGCTATACGACCGTGCCGATTGGCACGACCGTGTGGTCTCTGGGTTCTGCTCCCTGAGGCACAGGCGTGCAAGGATGCACGGTCGGGCATTCCTTTGTCGAGGCCTGGGGTGGTACAGTTGTGCAATGATACACGACCATGCACTGATTCGCCTCTGCCATGGTCGCACGATCGTGCAAGGGTGCACGGTCGTGCACTGCTCCGCCTCTGCCATGGTCGCACGGTCGTGCAAGGGTGCACAGTCATGCACTGCTCCCTTTTGTCTGGTCACACGGCCGTGTGTTGCACGACCATGTTCTTTTGCTTGTTTCGGTGCATAGACAATCGTCATTTTTGCTCTGAAAGTCGTCTCTGTCAACACAAAACCAAACAAAAAGTAGATATTCGAACAAAAGAATATATATAAGGAATATAAGACGAAAGAGGCAATCATGCAATGAATATATATGAATAAAGTACGCGAATGTGCGCTAAAACATGCGTAAATGATCATAATATTTGCGCACATCACACCCCCAGACTTAAACCTTTGCTTGTCCTCAAGTAAAACCCACAATCTAGATTCATGTGGTTAGATAGTGCATCATAATCTCTAGTAAGTCAATCTAATTCTATCAAATGATTTCATTGGTGAGCAAAATATAAAAGTAGTTTAAGTATGACCTAAGTAGTAGTCCTCCATGCTCAGTCCAAAAGTGGCTTTGATTTATCAAGTTTCAATCCCTAAGTCTAGTCAAGTCGTTATAAAATTGCGTTCCTTATGATTCCGGTGATAGGCACTTACCTGCCATATACAGGGTTTGTTCCCCTCAAAAAATGCTATGCATCGTCTACACAAGGTCTCAAAGGAATACTCAGTATCAAGAGAAACATAGCATTCATTTCCCTAGTAACCTAACTCGGTCTCAAAAGGGTGAATTGTTAGTTTCCACTCACGACAACTATTTTTTTATCCCTTATTATTTTTTTTCTTTCTTTGAATGTTTGTAAAGTATCAAACTTGAACAAACCTTCTTTTTTCCATTTTTTTTTTAAATTGATTTTTCCAAATGAGCTTACATGATCTGAGTTTATCCAGTAACCAAAATGTAGTTGAGAGGTCACCATAGAAACACAAGTACTAGTCCAATTCTATGAATCATGACTATTTTAGAGTTATCAACCATCAAAAATAGGCATAGTGTATAGAGATCCTAAAACAAGGCCAATACTTAAATTCTTATAGTAAAAATATTGCTCGCTTCATGCTATCAAAGATAGAAAAAGATATATCACTAAACATACTAGCACCATAAGTAACACATAAAATCTAGAATAAACGTGCTAGTATTTTTGAAACAAGGAACAAGCAATCATGATGTGATGTAAGATGCAACTAGCAAAAATTTTATTATGCAAAAAGAAGAAAACAAAAAAAAACCAAATGCATCTAATGCATCCCCCCAGACTTAAACTTTTCATTGTCCCAATGAAAACTAAAAATAAAGTAGGGGAGATTAAAAGTAAGAGAAGTTACCAAATGATTCGTGCCAAGTATCCATGTCATTAACTTCTCCACCATGTAGTTGCACTCCTCCTAATCTTTGAGTCCTATAAAAGAAGATAGACAACAAAAATTAAGTAGAGGATACATGTTTATTATAAAGAAAGAACTAAAGTTATAAAAGAAAACAAGGAAAGTGAACTTGGGTTGCCTCCCAAGAAGCGCTTGTTTAAGGTCATTAGCTCGACCACCTCATTAGATTCATCGAAATCTCGCTCTTGGAGGGGTAAGATATTTTAGAACCCTCTTACCAAGGGCTCTTATTATGGAGGGAGCTTTCATCAAAAAGTGAACAATCACTCTCTCCATCTTCGTCTTCTTGGAAATTCTTTCAGGAGGTCGAAGACGGTTCAGATCGAGCTTCCAATTATAAGCCCCATGAAAATCTACACATGCAAAGAAAATACAAATCTCCCGCAAACGTATTAGATAAGATAGAGCCATAACCATATTAAGATAAGCAGAATAAGAAATAAAAACTGAATCACATCCAACAAAGTCAATGGTAGATACCTCTATAAAATTTCCCAAAAGATCACAAGAAATACTAACCTTACTTTGCTGAGAGATACCTGAAATTTCTAAACATGTGGATGTGACTTCCTCTAAATCAAATGATGGTTCTGGCTCTGGCTCTGGTGTTGGTACTTCCAAAGGTAGTGATTCTTGAGACTCTGTTAACTCTGCATAAGTCCCTACACATGGATCCACAACATGTTCAATTCTTGCAACTCTCATAATCTCTAAAGGTTGTGTGGATGAAGGAGGTGATTCTTGAGATGTTGTTTCCACACCACAGCTCCCTACACTTCCTTCCAAATCATCATTATCAACACAAGCATCAAAAAAATAAACCAACGTCTATATCTTCAACAGGAGAATCAACTATAGGAGGATCATTGACTTCGTTTGCATTTTTGCGTTGATCTACCTTAATACATTCATCATCTGAAAATTCAATGTCACTATAACATCCTGTAAAATCTGGAGGAAGATCTGAAAACTTGTTATCCACTGCATTATTATCACAATCCTCATTTGAAGAGTCCTCATCTTCATATACATCCAGAAATCTACACTCAAGCATTTTTGTATTACAGAATTTTCCAAGATCTTTATCTTCGTTAGCCCCCACTAGCCTTTGTGGAAAAGGAACCCTTAGTGAAAGTCTTTGGAATGGTTGAGCATATGGCTAAGGTTCAAATTGCTTGTCTAGTGATGGTCTGATCAATCGTTGAGGGAAAGGTACTTGTGGCATTTGGGAACCTCCTGGAATAATGGAACTGAGTTCATGTGGTCTTCTATTGTACTTCTCCTCAATTCTATACAAGTCATTTTTTAGAAGTTCTTCATGATTCTTGCCGCTCCTCAACTTACTATCATTACACTTTTCACTAGATCTTATTTGTGTAGGAGGGGGATCTTCTTTGAACCATTTTGAAACTATGCTCTCAATCTTTGCCCCCAAATGTTTGAACTCCTCACTCTGTGACTTCCGAATTTCGACATTCTTGGGTGGTTGAATTGTATTTCGTTTGACAGGCTCCCTAGTATATATGGCTTGTACTTCTTGAGTTTTTAGGGGAGATTCCATCCAACTTTTGCTCGACCATCCATGGAGGTTCAATGTCACTTGATCAATTAATGTATAAGCTTCTTCTATACTCTTGTCCATAAATGAACCTCCAGCTGATGAATCTAACAAACACTTATTTGAAGAAGAAATTTCCCTATAGAATATGTGTAGAATCAACCATTTCTCCAAGCCATGGTGAGGGCATTGCCTTCGTAGACTCTTGAATATGTCTCATGCTTCAAATAAAGATTCTCCATTTGCTTAAACAAAATTTGTGATGCAACTCCTCATGTAGATTGTTCCACTTGGAGGGAAAGAATGATTCAAAAATTGCTGCTCCAATTGTTCCAAACTTGTGATGCTTTGAGGATGAAGAGAATATAACCAAGTCCTTGCTTTATCCTTGATACTAAAAGGAAATGCCATCAACCGAACTGCATCTGCTGATACTCCTTCACAATTCACCAAATCGCAAAGCTCTAGAAATGTCTCAAGATGCAGATAAGGACTTTCTGATACTTCTCCTCCGAATTTGTGATCTTGTATCATGGAAATTAACTCTGGGTCTTGTTGGAAATTTTTTGCTTCAATAAGAGGCTGCACAATGGGAGACATAAATCTTGCAGAAATAGGTGCCGAGAAATCTCTTAAGGCCCTGCTTGACATGTTAGTGCTCATCAAAATAAAATGAGTAAAAATAAAAATGAAGAATTAAAGATAGGAAATGAAATGCTATATGAAAAACAAGAAACAAAATGCAGAATTTAAATTTATAAAAAAAATGTAGTTTTTTTTTTGAATTATGAAGATGGAAAAATAAAAACTATTCACAAGTCTAGACTAACTAAATTGCTAATCTACTAATGTTAATGTGAACAGTCCTCGGCAACAGCGTCAAAAACTTGTTACGCAACCGCAAGTGTACGATTTTGTCGTCAGTAATATAAAAGATTTGTCGAATCCACAGGGACTGTTGATTAAGCACTAGAGATGTCGCAAGTAGGTTATCTAGACGGCCGAAAGTTAGCTTTGGCGCTTGCAAACTAACGAGAGTGATTGAAGAGAGAAAGAAGGTTGAGAGAGAGAGAAGAGATCTTGGAGGGAATGAGCTTCGGGAGATGGATTCTAGGATTTCGGTTTCATTGTAATACTAGGAGATACTACATAGATTGCTTAGTTTCTACCCTCTATGTCCATGCTCTTGTAGGAAGTTAGATTGGTCAATATCCCTAAGTATCGAATAAAGACGGTCCCTGTGAAATCCTGTAACGGTTAACCCCTGTCACTAGGGTGCCTCGGTAGATCACAGGAATTCATGTCTAGTAAATAGCAATAAGGATAAAGATAGATGGTACGGGTTCCTACTTCCTTATGGAGGAATTACCTCTCCTTTCAAGAGAATGTCCTAGACATCCGTGAACGGGTTACCCTTGTCACTAGGGCCCCTCGGGTATACGATCTAGAGCACTCTCTCTACGAGAGCAGCAATTCCTATGGGATTATTTCTCCTTTTAAGGGAACGTCTTAGATGTCCGGAAAGGGTTACCCCTATCACGAGGGTACCTTGGTCAATACGCTCTAGGGCATCCCCTTGCGTGATCAACAATCCTCCACATCAATCAACAAAGCGTGCAAGAAACATAACTACATCACACACACAACTTCATCAAGTATGAACAAGGCATAAACAATTCATTGAATATAAATAAGGTGAATCAACATAGTTCTACATCTTCATCGTATTACAAATACTTCCTAATCCTAGAAGAGGATGTCTACTCCATTGTGGTGGAAGAACAACCCCAGAACATAAAGAAAAGCATACTTACAACCCTAGAAGGAAAGGAAGAAGAGATGTTTGATGATTCCGATGTCTTGGGGATGCTTCCTTGCTCCAGAGATGAACAGATCGTGAAGAGACGGCGGTGGATAAAGCTCGACGGCTTTCCCCGAGGGGAGGGACGAAGTCCCGAACCAAAGATGAACCCAAGAATAGGTTTCTTGACCCTTTTATAAGCTAGGGTATGGGCGCCGCATGGCCCGTGGCACGGTCGTGCAAGGTTGGCACGACCACGCCCATCCTCTCCTCTGGCGAAGCTGCACGGCCGTGCCGATTAGCACGACCGTGTGGTCTCTGGCTTCTGCTCCCTGAGGCACGGTCGCATGGTCATGCAAGGGTGCACGGCCGTGCACTGTTCTGCCTCTGCCATGGTCGCACGACCGTGCAAGGGTGCACGATCGTGCACTGCTCCCTTCTGTCTGGTCACACGACTGTGTGTTGCACGGCCATGTTCTTTGGCTTGTTTCGGTGCGTAGATAATCGTCATTTTTACTCCGAAAGTCATCCCTGTCAACACAAAACCAAACAAAGAGCAGATATCTGAACAAAAGAATATATATATAATGAATACAAGACGAAAGAGGCAGTCATGCAATGAATATATATGAATAAAGTACGTGAATGTGCACTAAAACATGCGTAAATGATCATAATATTTGTGCACATCACTTGGCTCGGTTGGAATCACCGTCGGTCGGCCCACCCATGATCATGCAAATTTCTCCTCGAGTGGCATTGCTTCTGTTTTCTTCCTCTCGAGCGGATGGTCTATTTCGCTCGACCGAGTCTCGAGAGGGATCAGTGGCATCGCTCTATCGATGTTGATGGTGCCGCTCGGGCACCCTTCTTTCATCTTCCTGCCTCCCAGTAGATCGATGTTTTTGTCACCGATCAAGGATTGGAGATCGGTGGCGGTATCCTCTTGGGGTCGGTTGGCTAACGACTGGTGTCAGACCGTGGTAATCCTACGTGTTGTGAGTCGGTGATTGGTGAAAGGAGGAAAACATGGGTGTTCATACCTTGTCTCTTGTCATTTTTGGCTCATCGGAGGCCACATGCTGCACGTCATGTGTCCTAGCCTCCTGGAATGGTAGCTCTCCCTCCGCTCTTGGCCCCTTGGGCGGTTGGTGGCTGCTTGCAGATTGCTGCTCGGGCACTAGAGCCGCGTGTTCGGTCGGCACCACTTTCCTTCTAGCCGCTTGGGCTTCTTCCACGTTTATATACTCGTTGGCCTTTCTGAGTAAGTGGTCAAAGTCCCTGGGCGGCTTCCTAATGACCGATCGGAAAAAATCTCCTTTGGCGAGCCCTTGGTGAAGGCGTATCATGGTCTCGGACGAGACCGAAGGGATGTCCATGACCACTTGGTTGAAGCACTGAATGTTGTTGGTGCGGTTAGCACTGACGGTCTAACTCAGGTTTTGATGAATGAAAAAGTAGATTAAGTTAGTTTTATAATGATCTAACACTTTGATGAAGTGTGCAGGAGAAGCCCAGCTAGGTTGACGGGCCGATCGGATAGCTGGCATGATGCCCAACTAGGTCGACAGGCCGATCGGATAGTTGGCACGAAGCCTAGCTAGGTCGGCGGGCTGACCTGATAGCTAGCACGAAGTCTAGACTGGTCGACGGGCTGACCGGATGTCTGGCACAAAGTCCTGCTAGGTCGACGGGCTGACCTGATAGTTGGCACGAAGTCCAGACGGGTCGACGGGCTTACCGGACATCTGGCAGGTAAGTTTAGGTAAGTCACTGGAGGGGAGTGACTTGGTGAGGGTGTGTTCTCCATTCGAGGGAACAGTAGGCATCGATCCAACTTAGAACCATTTCGGGAATCTAAGTTGAGATCGTGATTAGATTCTGGTCTCGGTAAGACGGAATCTAATTACTATTCTTTTACTATAATTGTGCTAACTTTTGTTTTATAGGGTAGTTTAACTTTTATTTTGCCTTGGACTAACACTTTCTTACAAGAAAAAGACCTTCTCCCGGACTCGAAAGGCAAAATCTATCTCGTTGCAGATTTGGAGCTTGTTGATTGGCCGAACCTACGTCACGGTCCAAGCGCTCGAAAGGGATCCAGGCGCCCGGAGCATGCCTATAAAAGAAGGCCTTCACGGAGCATCAAAAATACAACAACTTCTTCCAACGACTGCTCTACTACGTTGTGCTCCTGCGACGCTGTGAAGCCTCTCCGACAACTTGCGGCTCAAGTCTTCTTTTTTAATTGTTGTCCGTATTTCATTTTAAGCATTCTTTTACTTACATATGTAATCACTTTTTTAAACTGCTAGTGAATTTCCCAACGAAAACACTCGACGAGTGCGAGCCTTGGAGTAGAAGTCGACGAAGGCTCCGAACCAAGTAAAACTGGTTTCATGTTAGCATTGTGTTTTGCTTTTATTTTTCCGTTGCTTACTCTAACTCGATAACGAATTTTAAATCGCTATTCACCCCCCCCCCCTCCCCCCTTCTAGCGAGCTCTACGATCTAACAAGTGGTGTCAGAGCAGGTACCGCTCTGAATTGGTGAAACCACCAATCGAGCAAGGGGGGTTCTTTTTAAAAGAAAAATAGATATCGTTTGTGTTTAAAAAATATCCTTACGCCTTTCATTTTTTTCCTTCAAAATTATTTTTCAAAAATTCATTATCATCTTTTCACCATTGGTTAGTATTAGTAAAATATCACATTTACCAAAATTTGAAATAATATTTTTATTAATATTTTATTATTATTTTTTTTGAAATTAGTGAAATACTATATTTTTTCTCCAGCACTGCTAATCCAAGACCAAGTCTTGACACCTCTTTTTAGTTTTTTATCTTTAGTGCTTAATGGCTCAAGTTGAATGATGAAACATTCACGAACCGCCTCCATATGAGATGTACAAGAGACATGAATTTAATTTGTGGAGGATGCAGATGGAAACTTTTATTCTCATGAACGACTTCGATGGTAGTATGGCACTGAGAAGATCAACACAAAACATGGAAGCAAACCAAAAGGTAATAAAGTTAGTTTCAGATTTATTACCTAACAAAGTTACTTGTAGGATAGGAAAGGTTAAGGATGCCCACGAGCTTTGGACATTGTTGGAGTGTATACTAAAAGTCTAGCTTTTGTAAACATTTATTTTTGAAATAAAAGAATCACATTGGTCAATATGAGCATTTATTTGTTAAATATAATTGTTCAATTAATTTATATAGTAGACAACATGGAGTGTGGTGTCACACTCAGAAGATCATGTTGTCAGTTCTCTATAAATTATAAACAAGTTGCTCACGACTAAAATGGAAAGAAACAAACCATCAGAATAGTCGTAATGTAATTAAGTATTAGTTTATCTTGACTAATAAATTACACTGATACACTTTAAGTGTATTGAGTAGGATCATTTAGGTAAGTTCTTTTTGTACTGACTTAGTAAAAGAACTAGACCTTAGTTATTATGGAAGTGTGTGCTCTTAATCCTAATATAATAACAAGCACATATATTTAATATTTATTTCTTTGACTTATCAAAGGGTGAGGTTTAGCTCGATAAATCAATATGCCCGATAAGTTGGGAAATGATATTACTTATAGTGTGTGTTGTTGATTATAGAAGGAATCTGTGTCCTAGTCATCTAGGTTGAGAATGTCCCCAAGAGGAGCTCATAAGGTTTGTCATGTTAAACCCTGCAGGTGGACTTAGTCCGACATGACAATGAAGTTGAGTGGTACTACTCTTGGAGTTAGATATTAATTAAGTGAGTTGTCAGTAACTTACTTAATTAGTGGGCGTTCGTAATCTTAAACACAGGGATACTAACACACTCATGATAAGAAGGAGCCCATGATGTAATTTGGGATTACTGCGGTAGTGCGATAATAACTCTCTAGTGGAATGAGTTATTATCGATGAACTTGAGTTGTGTGTTCGGGGCGAGCACGGGATACTTAAGCTCATCGGAAGGTCAAAACCAATTTCTCCTCTAGGTCCCTATCGTAGCCTCATTATAGCCTCAAGTCCATCCAAATGTAAGGCTCTTCTTGGTGTCCAAGAAGGGGTTCAGACCATTGCTTGGTGACCAAGCAATGGCCGGCCACATCCTCTTATAGGGGTCAGCCCTATTGCTTGGTGACCAAGCTTGTAGGGGCCGGCCAAGATTAATTTAAATAGGAGGGGTGTTTTGAATTTTTAAAATCTTCTCTTTGTAGAAAACTATAAGTTTTAAAAGAGAAATTTTAATTTTTAAAACTTTCCTTATTTGAATTAGGCCACATGTTTTAATAGAGAGTTTTAAAAGTTTTAAAACTTTCCTTTTTTAACCATCCTCATGGTTTAAGAAAAAAAGGAAGATAAGTTTTAAAATTAAAATTTTCTATCATCATGTTAAAAAAGGAAATTTTGTAAGAGAAGTTTTAAATTTTAAAACATTGTTTTAATTTTTAGAACTTTCCTTTTTTAACTCCTACTTTAGGAAAGAGAGCTTGTAAAATTTTATAAGAGTTTTTCTTGTAAAATTTTATAAAAATTCCTTTTCCCCCTTGATGAGGTGGTCGACCACCTTGCTTGGTGCCCAAGCAAGTGGCCGTCCATATTAAATTATTTAAAATCATCACAAAATTAAATTTGATGATTGATTCAATCAAGAGGAAAGAAAAGGAAAAATAAAAAGGAAAAAGGAAAAACTCTTGGATGATTTTATTTTTTGTAAAAGGTTTTTCCTTATTTGCCTTGGGCAAGTAATATAAAAGAAGGGGTGAGGGGGCTTCATGAGAGACAATTCTGTTGGGTTTTTCGGGCCGCGAAAACCGCTTTTTCGCGTCACGGAAACCCCGAAACCCCCCGCCACCGGATCAGTGCGAAGATAAAACTTTCAAAAAACTTACGAGTACGAGTTTCTAAACCTCGATCTACAGTAGATCTACAAAGGAGAAGGAATATACCCTTGATGCGAAGCCCTTCGTAATCCCGCTTGTCCTCGGTTCGCCGGATCTCGAAAGTGTCAAAGTAGACACTTCTCTATGTGTATCCACACAAGCAAGAGATGGAGAAGAACCTCTAAGGATGTGCTAGTAACCTTAGAGATCAGTAATGGAGGAGAGGGAGAGCAAGAAGAAAACTAGAGAGGAAGAAGATGGGAGTTACCACAAAAAAATGAAACTCTCCATATGAAATCAAAATGGCCGGCCACTTTAGTGGAGGTTGTAACCTCCATGGGATACCAAGAGTCACAACTCTTGGTAACTCCCATGAGGTGGCATCTCACTTAAGTAACCATGATGATGTGGAGCATCATCATTGGTCCACTTCTTGCCAACTCACCAATGAGGTGGCAAATGGTCAAGTCAAACTTGACTCTTCATCTTCCTCTCAAGTCAAGTCAAACTTGACCACTTCTCTCTCATGGTTGATCAAATCTAACCATTGGTTCAAGTCAATTTTAATTTAATGAATCTCTATTCATTGAATTAAATTAATTCAATGAGTCTAAGTCCAAATTAGACTCATTTAACACATGAACCAAATTGAGTCCAACTCAATTAGCATAATTTGGATTACTCTTAATCTAATTTGATTCATCACATGAACCTAATCCTTTAGGTTCATCAAATGAACCTAATCTCCATCTAATTGCCCTTTGTGCGTGACCCTATAGGTTCTTATAACGTTGGCAATGCTCCTAAACCCATTTAGAAGCATAAGTAATGAGCGGTATCTAGCAACACATCATTACTACCCAAGTTATAAGAATGTTGAGATCCAACATCACCTTGTGACTACTAATTGTGACTCCTCACAATATATGACAAGTGTCCTTCTATCCTACACATCTAGATTGATCAATGTGAGGCATAGACCGTGTCATCCTCTGACCAATCTAAATCTTGAACTCCAAGTAGACTCACTAAATCAAATGAGCTCAATATCTCATATTGACTCATTTGGGCATGGCCATGCACTTCGTGGTCTCACTCTTTCAAGAATATCGAGTCGCTCCTGTCATATAGGAGGGATAGATCCCATCTACATTACTCACATCCCTCTGCATAATTCGTTACATACCCAGTAATCGCCTTTATAGTCCACCCAGTTACGGGTGGCGTTTGACAAAACCAAAGTACATAACTCCTTATGTAGGGATCCATGGTGACTTCAGGTCTAAGGACTAGTAGTCATACTAATAGCCACATGAGAAAGTATATGACACTCATATAATGATCCATGATACTTTCTCATGGTGGGTCATTCAGTATACATTCTCCGATGTATACCCACGTGTCAACTTGATATCTCTATATCCATGACTTGTGAGATCAAGTCATCGAGTTGACCTACATGCTAGTCTTATTACATTAACATTGTCCCTGAATGTTAATACTCGACTAGGAATAATTAAGAGTAGTGTTCCCTATATCATCTCACTATCGGTTCAACTAACCGATTGATATAGGTGAGAACCTTCTACTCAAGGACGCTATTATACTTAGTTTATTTGGCACTAATACAAGTAAGTATAATAATCAAAAATAAATGCCTATATTTATATAAGAATATGATACAACAAGTCCATAATACAATCATCAAATGATTGGCTCTAGGGCTCTAACTAACAAATTCTTATTCTCTTGCTTAGAGATTATCAAGTGGTCGGCCCTCCTTCTCTTCTCTCTTTTCCCTTTTGTTCTCTTCTCCTTGGTGGTGTTGGTGGCCGGATTTTAGAAGAAGAGGAAAAGCTCTTTTGGGTGGTGTTCATCTTGGAGGATCATCGCCCACACGACGTCCAAGGCGAGGCGAGGAATACGGCAGAAGATCTTGAGGTCATTAGCTTACAAAGAGAAGGTATAACTAGTATTTTTCTTCCACATCATACTAGTTATTTTTCTTTGTATTAATTCTAAATACAAGAGGCAATTAGATCTAGCTTTTCGAAATAGTTTTTCGAGTTTGTGTTTTCTTCTTTTTCAAATTTGTTATTCGATTGTTCTTTTTGGTTAACCTAGAGTTATTTAAGGAAATAAATATTAGCTTTCCTTAAAAGGCTTTGCCTAGGTGGTGGTGGTTGCTCCCATATCCAAGAAGACCATATGCCTCACCATGCAGTCCTGGAAGCCAATTTTGGAAACTAATATTTATGGAATTAATAACTTAGGTAGATTTGAATCAATAGTGTTAAGTTCCGCTTACGATTTAAATCTAAACCATTAAGAACAGATAAGTTAAATTTGGAATCAATGATGTTAAGTTCCGTCTGCGATTCCTAATTTAACTTCTAAAGAACACAATAGGTTATTTAAGGAAAGGTTCGACACTTGTACAAAAATTTTTGTACAGTGGAACCGGTACGTTTTCCTATGACTAACCAACAATTGGTATCAGAGCTAGGGTTTGCCTCTGTGTAGTTTTAGAATTCAAATAGGTTATGCACATGTCATACATAATTTAGGCAGGAAAATAGTAGGATGTGCTAACTCTTTGGTTGCAGGCTCCAACTATTATGGCTTATTGATATTATGTGTGATTGGACCCTTGGACATGTCAAGGGCATTATTTGTGTGCATGATTGTATGTATAAAATACAGCAGGAGCTGTATTATTTTTAGAAGATTATTTTTTGTTCGATCTAGAATGCATGTACATTCCCTCGTGGAATATAGGATCGATATATGTAAAATTCTATTTTTGTCGCGGATCGGATTCTTACGAGACGTGGTACTTTTGGAGCACCAGAGGCGCAGTGGAATAAGAAGCAAGATGGATGCGACGATTCGACCCGATGGCGGTGGCTAAAGATGGCAGCAGCTAGGGTTAGAGCATACTGAAGACAGTGAAAGGAAAAGGCCATAATAGTTGGAAAATTAATTTCCAAATTTATTGCTTTTATTTACTGTGGTGTCTATGTGCATGTGATGTTTGCTAGCATAGGTTAAAATCCTCATTTTAAATAACTAAGTGGGAGAGGGATTTTAATAAATCCCATGGTCTCCATTACTGATTTGTAAGTGATGCAACAAGCTTGCGTGTTGGCTCTGAGTGCCTCCCTCCACAACGGATGGGTTTGTTGCGAATCACTAGATCAAACTTCCTTTTATGGATGGTTATAGGAAATTATTTAAGAGCGTGTGATCTTCTCCAACTGAAGGGGTACAATCCTATTTAATGAACTTAGTATCAAGTAATGGTATACACTTAGATACATTCAATAGTATCCTCCCCAACGAAGTCACTGCTATTGTTTTGTGTGACCAAAGTAAAACCAACTATTAATTTTATTTATCATAAAGTTAGGATGACAAGATAATAAAATTAATGGGTCACACCCTCCTCTTACAAATGTTGAATTTGTATACGTCCACACTAACGTAGCATGCAATATTCATGGTGATTTGAGGTGTTGGTTAATTTAAAATAGTATTGTTTGAGGAATCAATATTATTCTAAATTTAGAGTCTTGACCAAAGTTTATTTTTATGATTCTTAGGATGACTTTCAACCCACTGGTCATTATACTGAAAGAGAACAAACTTACTGGTCCCAACTATATTGATTGGAAAAGAAACCTGGACATTGTTCTTACTGCTGAAGCTATAAGTTTGTATTGACTGAGGGTTGCCCTGATACACCTGACGGTGACTCTACCCTAGAGGAGATTGAGTATCATAAGAAATGGGTAAAAGCTGATGAGATGGCGCGGTGTTACATTTTGGCATCAATGGCAAATGTATTGCAACATCAGCACCAAGATTTACCAACAGCTTATGATATAATGAACAATCTCAAATAACTCTTTAGGCACTAGAGTCGGACTGCTAGGCAAGAGGCAATGAGAAAGCTAATGACAGCCACCATGTCTGAGGGGGCACCCGTAAGGGACCATATCCTCAAAATGATGGCTTATCTGAATGAAATACAAGTCCTTGGAGGAGAAATCGATGGGGAAACACAGGTCGATATAATTCTCCAAACGCTACCCAGAAGTTTTCAGCAGTTCCGCCTGAACTATAACATGAACAAAAGAGAGTATACGTTGGCGGAACTTCTGACAGAACTACAGGAAGTAGAAGGAATATTTTAACACAGTTCTCAGATTTACTAAGTTGAAAATGGTTCTACTTCTAAGTCAAAAGGCAAGAAGAAGAAGAAACAGGTCTTTTCAGCAAAGAAGATGAATAAACCTCAGGATACAGGACAGAAAGCTGGAATGAAGAAGCCAAAGGGCAAGTGCTTCATCTGTAAGCAGTCTGGACATTGGAAAGTGGACTATCCTCATAGGAATCAGAACAATAAAGGTATATCTCATACTTTAGTAGTTGAAACATGTTTAGCGGTGTTATCTACCAGCACCTGGTGTGTAGATACGGGAGCCACTGATCATGTCTGCAATTCTTTGCAGGGGTTCCAGGAAACCTGCGACTATTTGATGGAGAGATAACCGTCTACATGGGTAATGCTACTAAGGTGGCGGCTGTTACAGTGGGAGACGTCTACTTATCTTTTGATAGGAATAGAAATTTGATTTTAAGAAATTGTCTTTATGTACCCAGTTTTTAAAAGAATTTAATTTCAGTTTCTAAACTGTATTTGGATGGATATTCAGTTTCTTTTAGTAATAATGTCGTTAAAAAGAGAAATAAGGTGATTATCTGTTCTGGTGCATTGGTTGGCAATTTATACACTTTAAATCCAATTTCTCCCACAAAGCAAAATATAGAAATTAATAACACATCTTCTAACTTTAATAAGAGAAAAGAACCTTCGGAAATGAACCAAACGTATCTTTGGCATCTAAGGCTTGGACATATTAACTTAAGTAGGATTCAAAGGCTTGTAGTCGATGGACTCTTGCGTTCATTAGAGTTGGAAAACTTTCCAACATGTGAATCCTGCTTGAAAGGTAAAATGACCAAGAGACCTTTTAAGGCCAAGGGGTATAGAGCCAAAGATGCGTTAAAATGGGTTCATTCTGATTTGTGTGGTCCTATGTCTATCCAAGCAAGGGGTGGTTATGAATACTTCATCTCTTTTATAGACAATTATTCAAGATACGGATACATTTACCTGATGTGCCGCAAGTCTGAATGCTTTGACAAGTTCAAAGAATATAGGGTTGATGTGGAGAAACATCTTGGTAAAAGTATCAAGACACTACGGTATGACCGTGGTGGCGAGTACCTCTTTGGAGAGTTTAGGAATTACATATCAGAAGTCGGGATTCAATCCCAATTATCTACACCTGGTACACCCCAGCAGAATGGTGTGGCAGAACGAAGGAATAGGACTCTTATGGAAATGGTTAGATCGATGATGAGTTATTCAGAATTACCAAATTCATTTTGGGGATATGCTTTAGAAATACCAGTGTACATTCTGAATATGGTACCTTCTAAAATAGTTCCTTCTACTACCATGGAATTATGGAATGGGCGTAAGCCTAGTCTGAATCATATCTGGATATGGGGTAGTCCAGCACATGTGCTGAAGGGAGATACTGACAAGTTGGAATCACGTACAGAAGTTTGTCTAATTGTGGGATATCCTAAGGGAACGAAAGGTGGTTTGTTTTATAATCCTAAAAATCAGAAGATCATTGTTAGCACCAATGCTCGATTTTTAGAAGAAGATTATGTAATGAATCATAAGCTCATGAGTGAAATAGTTCTAGAAGAAATTAGAGAGGACACGTCTACTTTAGTACCAATGGTACAAGATGAAGTACCATAAGAAACTGCAACATGAGTCACACATGATACACAGCCAGAGACAGTGTCTCGTCGTAGTGGGAGGGTTGTGAGGCAACCTGAGAGATTCATGTTTTTGGGAGAGTCTTTGAACTTGATCCCAGGTAAACATGAACCTGATCCCCGAACATATGACGAAGCACTCCAAGATATAGATGCAGTATCTTGGCAAAATGCAATGAATTCCGAAATAGAATCTATGTATTCTAATAAGGTCTGGGAGCTTGTAGAACCACCTGATGGTATAAAAGCCATTGGATGCAAGTGGATCTACAAAAGGAAAAGAGGGATAGAAGGGAAGGTAGAAACCTTCAAAGCAAGGCTTGTTGCGAAAGGGTATACTCAGAAAGAGGGAATCGATTATGAGGAGACTTTTTCGTCGGTAGCTATGCTTAAGTCTATCCGGATACTCTTATCCATTGTCGCTCATATGGATTATGAGATTTGGTAAATGGATGTCAAGACAGCTTTCCTTAACGGAAGTCTTGAAGAAAATATCCATATGAAGCAACCAGAAGGGTTCATTGAAAAGGGCAAAGAGCATCTAGTGTGTAAGCTCAATCGGTCCATTTATGGACTGAAGCAAGCTTCAAGATCTTGGAACATCTGGTTTAATGAAGTAATCCAGTCATATGGATTTATTCAGTGTCCGGATGAGTCTTGTGTATACAAGAAGTGTAATGAAAACGTGGTGGTATTTCTTGTACTATACGTAGATGATATTTTGTTAATTGGCAACAATGTCAAGGTATTATCGGACGTAAGGGTATGGTTGTCCAAACAATTTGATATGAAGGACTTAGGAGAATGTGCACACATTCTCGGGATCAAAGTTATAAGGGATCTCAAGAAAAGAATGTTGTGTCTATCCCAAGCTTTATATATAGATACGATCCTTACTCGTTTTAGCATGCAAAACTCCAAGAAAGGTTTCTTACCTTTTAGGCATTGTAACAACCCAAATTTCCTCATTTCGAGTCTTAATAGTATTTAAAAATATTTAGAAATGCTATAGAAATATTCTAGAGATTTTTAGAAATTTTTAGAGTATTTTTATGCAATTTTTGGAGGTCGTTTGATATTTTTACTAAACGAAAGAAGTTTCGACAAAAATAATGTCCAAGCCGAGATTCGAACCCATGACCTCCGACCGAACCAAGCCTTAAGCAAATCCGGCTAACCAAGTGCCCAAGCGGGCTGTGCTAATTAAGGAATGAGCGAATTGTATATAAGTAGTAGTTGATTTATAGAAAAACCTAGGTTATAAAGAGTGAAATTAAGTTTTCTCTCCCGAAACCTTTTCCCTTCTCCTCCTCGCGTGCGGCGCCGTTCCTCTTCTCGGGCGAAAATGCAGCAGGGGATCTAGGGTTCTTCTCCGGCGGTCGGCCAAAGGGAACTCCGCGAGCTCTTCTCGGATCTGAGCTCCTCTCGTCAAGAAGAAACGGTAGATGTGAAGAAGTTGCCGAGATTCCAAACTATCAGAAACCCTAGAAGCATTAGAAGTCCTTCTTCTTCGGTTGTAAGTCCAAGAACATCTCTGTAAGTTGCTTCTCACCTGCGGTAGGAGTAGTTTCGGATCTTGTTCTCCTTGAATTCGAAGTATGTTGTAAGATTTTTGGTGTTTTGGAATATGCCGTGAGGAATTTTGGATTTTACTAGGTTAAGAGTAGTTCCGAATTATACTATGATGGTATGTAGTTCTGTTGTAGCATGATTCAAAGGAAGAATGGAAGGTGGTTAAGTACGTTGAGCATCTTTTTTGTTTGGGTTTCCTGTCGTGCCACTGAACAGGACGAACTGTTTCTTTTGGCTTTCAAATTTTGGTTGAAGAGAATTGTGATTTTAGGGATTATTAGAATGGATCCAAGAATTTAATTTCTTCTGTGCAAATCTGTTGAAGCATGTTGAAAGATTTTTGAAACCTTACAAGAGCTTAAACTGTGAATTTGTGTACATAGGTTTTTGTTTTAGAATTTACAGCAAGCTTAACTTGATCCTGTATAAAGAAAAAGGGGCATGAGTAGTTTCCCATTAGCTATTAGTTGAGCATGTAGATAATTTTGAGCATGTGATGTAACTTCTCCCTTACTATCTGATTAGAGCCACTATGGTCAGATTGGGTAGTGGGTATGCCTTGATCATAGTTGTTTTGCTCTTCCATGTCATAAGGAATTACTGGATTGATACGTAGTGCAAGTTTTGAACAAATGAGACAAGCCTTACATAGGATTTAAACCTTAGCAGATTTTTAGTTTTGGTTTGTTGCTAGGCAGTAAGCATGAAATGGTTTAAATTTGGAGCATGTAGTTTAGCTTCATTAAGTAACACCTCAGTTTTAGATTTTTCCTTACTGTCGTGTATCGCAAACCAGTTTGTTTAGTTTTGCTATGGATCTTTCGCTATTAGTTTTCTTATATATGGAACCCTTGGATTCATTAGATGTGGTATAACATTTCTGCCGCAAGTTTCTGTTAAAATGAAACAAGTTATATAGGTTTTAATTCCAACAAGTTTTAGATTTAGTTTAAGCTTGTATGGTATGCAGATTTTTATAAGTATTGCTTGTAGATTTTGATATGTATTAAATGCAGAACTCCAATCTTAGAGCAGATTTTATTAAGCATTTCAAGTGCAGATTTTAGTTAACATTCAAGTGCAGTTTCATTAAGCTTATAGTGCAGTTTGTTAGCATAGTATGTAGATTTCTGTTAGCTAAATATGCAGAATTTTGATTAGCATAGTATGCAGTTTTATTGAGCATTTTAGTACAGCTTTATTAAGTATTTTCATGCAATTTTGTTAAGCATTTCAGTGCAATGTTAATAAGCATTTTAGTGCAGTTTTGGTATGAGACATCCTTTTATTAGAGGTATTAACAAGTATAAGAAAGATAAAGAAAAGAAAGAAAAAGGCCAAGGCCATAAGTAAATCCTAAAATCAAGACTTTAGAAATTTTGGCACACAAGGTGCTTATTAAAATGTCAAGACATTTAAAGAAGAAGTAATTAAGATATTTTACTTTGAAGAGGCTAGTACCCGACTTCCAAAGTTGTCGTTAAACAGATCCAGGTGACCAATTCCAAGGTCTTGGCCCTGGTAAGACCAAGGTCTTTACCCTCGTAGGACTTGTGACTAGCTACCACAGTCTCTATTAGGGAGCGCGCTTTGGTACTACGCCTGGGCCCAAGAGAAGTTCATTATTATTTTAAAGTATTAAAGTATAAGTTTTCAAACAAGTGAAATAAAAGAATAAGTTTAGAACAAATGAAATAAGTTTCACTTTGTTTTAAAATCAGCAAGTTTTAGTTTTCTTTTATGCTAGCATGTTATTTAGATTAGCTTACTGTTATTTGCTAGTAGATGAGCATGAGCAGCTTTACATGTTTAGCATTTCAGTCTGTTTGATTCCTTACTATTAGATGAGCATGAGTAGTTTACAGTAAGCATTCAGTTAGTTTATGTTATAGATATATGTACATGCATATCGAGATTTTGTGAGTTAGATAGCGCTTACTAAGCAATTTTGCTTATAGATTGCATTTCCTCTTACTGCAGATAAAGGAAAGGAAAAGCTATAGCAAAGGAAGGCGACGAGGAGGTGCGGATGGTGTGTGATGCCAGGACTATATGAGAGACTTGGGATGTTATTGAGTTTTCGTGTTTTAGTGGATAAGAAACATTTGAGATGCATTTTATATTCCATGTCATTTGAGATTGTATTTTATACTTCATGTCATTTGAGTTCATTCTTGTTTTAGATTGCATGTTGAGATGAGTTCTGATTAACAAGTAGATACTGTTGTGTTTGCATTGAGATATAGTGTGTATAGTTTCTGTTATTATGTGTTATATATGCATGTTAGTATTGTATTGCATTTTAGTCCTGCTATACTACATACACTCTGCCAAAATTTTAAGTTTTCTAGAAAAAAAAAAAGTTAAGTACAGTTTGTCATACTAGTTAAGTAAGAGTTTGTAGTAGTGAAGTAACAGTCACTCTTAGAGAGTAGTAGTAAGAAGGGTGATCGTTACAGTTGGTATCAAAGCAGTTCCCATTCTCCAACATCACACATCAGCACCAGCCTTGTCGTCTTCAAGTAAGAATGTATTTATACTTTCTTTTATGCTTTTCGTTTAGTGCTTGCAGTATAGAGAAATGTTTAGAAGTACCTGCTCATATGTGTTTAAAGTCAAGAATCATGCTTAAGTAAGATATGTTTAGAGAGTATGGAGATGATTTCAGTTTTCCTTTCTTCATAACTAGATGACAAGAAGAGGGCGTCCCCGTACTGCTCGTACTGAGAACCGAGCTCAGGAGAACGAGGAGCCAGAACAACTGAGACCGATCTTTCTGAAGTTGTTGCTCAACTCCAGAGACAAGTAGCAGAGCAGCAATAAGTGATCGTCAATCTGATGGCGAATCGGCAGCCAATCCCTCCCACTCCTCCAACTATCAATGTGGAGACTCCAGTGGTGACTGAGGTTCCACCAGCCATCCTGGAAGTCGCCACAACACCTAGAAGACAGGAAGCATACCTGATACATGTTAGTTAGAGCCCTAGAGCAAATCATTTGATGATTGTTGTATGGACTCATTGTATCATATTTCTTATATATAAAGGCATTTGATTTTTGGTTATTATGCTTACTTGTATTGGTGTCAAATAAACTAAGTATAATAGTGTCCTTGAGTAGAAGGTTCTTACCTATATCAATCGATTGGTTGAATCGATAGTGAGATGATATAGGGAACACTACTCTTAATTATTCCTAGTCGAGTATTAACATTCAGGGACAATGTTAATGCAATAAGACTAGCATGTAGGTCAACTCGATGACATGATCTCACAAGTCATGGATATGGAGATATCAAGTTGACACATGGGTATGCATTGGAGAATGTATACTGAATGACCCACCATGAGAAAGTATCATGGATCGTTATATGAGTGTCATATACTTTCTCATGTGACTATTAGTATGACTACTAGTCCTTAGACCTGAAGTCACCATGGTTCCCTACATAAGGAGTTATGTACTTTGGTTTCGTCAAACGTCACCCGTAATTGGGTGGACTATAAAGGCGATTACTGGGTATGTAACAAATTATACGGACGGATGTGAGTGATGTAGATGGGATCTATCCCTCCTATATGACGGGAGTGACATCGATATTCTTGATAGAGTGAGACCACGAAGTGCATGGTCATGCCCAAATGAGTCAATATGAGATATTGAGCTCATTTGATTGAGTGAGTCTACTTGGAGTTCAAAATTTAGATTGATTAGAGGATGACACGGTCTATGCCTCACATTGATCAATCTAGATGTCTATGATAGAAGGACACTTATCATATATTGTGAGGAGTCACAATTAGTAGTCACAAGGTGATGTTGGATCTCAACATTCTTATAACTTGGGTAGTAATGATGTGTTGCTAGATACCGCTCAGTACTTATGCTTCTAAATGGGTTTAGGAGTATTGCCAATGTTATAAGAACCTATAGGGTCACACACAAAGAACAATTAGATGGATATTAGGTTCATATAATGAACTAAGAGGGTTAGATTCATGTGATGAATCAAATTGGATTAAGAGTAATCCTAATTGTACTAATTGAGTTGGACTCAAGTTGATTCATGTGTTCAATGAGTCTAATTTAGATTGACTCATTGAATCAATTTAATTAAAAGAATTAGATTCATTATATTAAATTGGCTTGAATCAAATGGTTGGATTAGATCAACCATGGGAGTTATAATGTCAAGTTTGACTTGACTTGAGAGGAAGAGGAAAAGTCAATTTGACTTGACTTTATGCCACATCATTTGTGAGTTGGCATTAAGTGGCCAATAATGGTATTACACATCATCATGTTTAGAACATGTGTGTGCCACCTCATGGAGGTTACAAATCTCCTCCTCATTTTAATGGCCACATTAAATGAGAGGAGGTTACAATAGTGACCGGCCACTTATTGTGAGGAATAAAATTTTGATTTTTGATTCAAGGCTACTTCACTTCATCTTCTTCCTCTAGCTCTTATTCTCTTCTCCCTCTCCTCCTCCTTGGCCGAACACTTCATAGGTGCTAGCACACCTTTTGTTTGGCCTCTCCACCTAGTTTGTTCGTGTGGATACTTCTAGAGGATCGTACGCTTGACGATCTCGAGATCCGGCGAACCATTGGACGAGCGGGATTGCGAAGGGCATCGCATCGAGGGTAACTTCCTTCTCCTAGTGTAGATCTAGATGTAAGAAACTCGTACTCATAAAATTTTGTTTTATTTTACTTCGTACGGATCCGGTGGCTTGGGGTTCGGGGTTTCCGCAACGCGAAAAAGCGGTTTTTGCGGCCCGAAATTCCTAATAGTGGTATCAGAGCCACGTACGAAGTCTTGTACGAATTTATTTTGTATTTTTATGAAAAATAGTAGTTCTGTAAATTTCTGTAAATTTCATATTTTTATAGTTTTTATGGGTATTTTTCTCGTAGAAGCGAAGCACAAGTGTTTCGACACTTGTAGGCTTCGACTACCGAGAAGATTTTTCCGAAACGGCAAGGTTTTGCCCCCAAATCTTTTTGGGACAGCGGGCTAAGGCGCTGTAGGATCGCTAAGGATGGTTAGATCGCGGGTAAGGCCCTTCCCCAGCCCCGCAAGGGGATTCGTTCCGCAATTGCGCCCGAAAATCCGCTAAACGGAACCGCCGGGAATTTTACTCATAAAATCTGTAAAAATTATAGTAAAAATTACAGAAAATTATAGAAAATACATAATTTAGAATTATGTATCATTTTGTGATAGTCATGGCCCAAAAAGAGCCAATTTGATTGGAAATGTTTTGTAATTCATAATACGGCCTGCGTGCCGTCATGTGATGTGCGTGTTGTATATTTGATTCGTGACCTGCGCGTCGTGCCTTTCTCTATTTTATATTCTTGTTGTAAATTAGTTTAGACTCGAATGTAACTCGAGTTTCAAAAATTGTAATGTACAAAATTGGAGCGGTGAATGTCCACGAGGAGGGCGCGAGCAACACAAGGTGGTCAAAGGGAGGAGCTTGAGAAGCTGTTGACCTTAGGTTGACCATCTGATCTTCTCATTGGCTTGATAAGATCGTAGTAGGGTCATGACTAATCACAAATAATTTAATTAATTGCTTGAGTGTATGTGATGCATAATTAGTAATTAATTAGTGCCTAGCGATTAGATTAGATCTAAATCATGTACAAGATGCACCCTCTCGATTAAATTAGATCTCAATCGCGTCAACTCAAATGTCTACCATGCCGTGATACCTATCACTACCTCGATCACATGTGTTGTTGAATCTGCCAAAGTAGAGCAACACATATTTTCTTGGTAGGGTACGGAGGGACAATCTTGGTCCCGCTTATCAACGTATGGGTGAGTACAACTCAATTAGATTGAGTAACTAGTTAACTCAATTGGATCGAGTTTAAATATAGGCATTTTCCAATGGTTGGTAGATAGGTCAAAATCACATTTATATTAATTCTTGGGCATGTTAGCCAAAGCTAACTCGAGTTTTAATATAAATGCGGATCTTGATCCTATAAACAAGAGTTGCATAGAGATGTAATTGGTAAATTATTACCTACCGATCATACTAAGTCTTGGGCGATTTAGCCAAAACTAACTCAAGGCGTAGTATGATGTGGATCTTGTCCCACATGAATTATAGAATTCAGTGGGAGCATCATTTAGTTAAAGGCCTAATTAAATGATTAAAAGAATATGATATTTACTTTCTACTTTAATTTCTGTTGTAGATTACCATAACGTTGAATACAAACTCTTTCTCCCTACGTTCTGTCCTTGAGAAGGACAAGCTCAACGGAGCAAATTTCCTGAACTGGTACAAGAACTTGAGAATAGTTCTCACCCAGGAACGTAAACTGTACGTTCTGGAGCAGCCCATTCTGGAGGCTCCTCCTGCCAATGACACGCGAGCAGACAAAGATGCTTACAAGAAGCATCAAGATGACACATTAGATGTGTCCTATCTAATGCTCACGACCATGAACTCTGAGCTTCAGAAGCAACACGAGTTGATGGGCGCTTATGATATGGTTGAACATCTTCGTCAACTATATCAAGGACAAGCGAGGCACGAGAGATTTGAGATCTCAAGGGCACTATTTCAGTGCAAGATGTCAGATGGGGTTCCCGTAGGCTTATATGTACTCAAAATGATTGGGTACATAGAAACCCTACAGAGGTTGGGGTTCCCGCTTGGCCAAGAGCTGGTCACTGACCTGATCTTGCAATCCTTGCTGGATAGATATAGTCAATTCGTTCTAAACTACAACATGAACGAAATTGACAAGTCACTGCCCGAGCTGCTTAGCATGTTAAGAACTGTTGAGCTCAACCTTAAGAAGGTTAAGCCCAACTCTGTTCTGATGGTTCAAAAACATGAGGGCAAGGGCAAGCCCAAAGGCAAGGGAAAGTCCCATGCCAAGGGCAAAGGCAAGGCACTGAAGCCTAAAGGAGGGGTCGCCAAGGATGCTACCTGCTTCCACTGCGGTCAGACCGGGCACTGGAAGAGGAACTATAAGGTGTACCTCGAAGATCTTAAGAAGAAGCGAAGTGAGACTTCCACTTCAGGTATATATGTTATATAAGTCAATCTATCTATTTCTTCATCATGGGTATTAAATACCGGATGTGCTTCTCACATTTGTACTAATGTGCAGGCGCTGATAAATAGCAGGGCATTGGCAAAGGGCGAGGTGGACCTACGCGTAGGCAATGGAGCACGGGTTGCTGCGTTGTAGGGACTTATCATCTATCTCTGCCCTCTAACTAAGAACATAATTTCAGTTTCTTGTTTGGACAAGAAAGGTTTCTCTTTTATAATAAAGGACAAATGTTATTCTATTTATTTAAAAGATATGTTCTATTGTAGTGCACCTCTGATGAACGGACTCTACATTCTAGACCTTGAAAGCCCTATCTATAACATAAATACCAAGAGGTTCAAGTCAAATGACATGAACCAAACCTATCTCTGGCACTACCGCTTAGGTCATATAAATGACAAGCGCTTATCCCAGCTCCATAAGGATGGTTTGCTGGACTCATTTGATTTTGAATCCTATGAGACGTGCAAGTCATGCCTACTAGGCAAGATGACCAAGACTCCCTTTAGTGGGCACAGCGAAAGAGCGACTGATTTGTTAGGACTTATACATAGTGATGTATGTGGCCCTTTCAATGTCAGCCTAGAGGCTCAGTTGTATTATCATTACATTCCGATGACTTTAGATATGGTTATGTGTACTTGATGACACATAAGTGGAATCCTTTAAAAGTTCAAAGAATTCAAGAATGAGTACGAAACAGCCTTGGCAAGAGTTTTAAGATACTTGATCAGATCGAGGTGGAGAATACCTTAGCCATGAGTTTCGTGACTATCTAGTGGTTCTATCCCAACTCACTCCTCCTGGAACACCACGGTGGAATGGTGTATCCGAAAGGAGGAATCGTACCTATTAGATATGGTACGATCTATGATGAGTCACAGATCTTCCAACATTCCTTTGGGGCTATACTTAGATTATGACTTTTATATTCAACGAGGTTCCATCCAAGGGGCTGTGATAAAGACACCATATAGGATATGGGACGGGAGAGATGCCTAGGTGTCTTTATGAGGATTTGGGGTGGATCTACGTTAGGCAAGTCTCCGACAAATTAGGACCCAAATCGATAAGTACTACTTTATTGGATATCCCAAGGAAACTAAGGGATATTCTTCTAGATTCCCAGTCGGCACAAGGTAGTTGTGACAAAGGACTGGGGTCTTTCTAGAAGGGACTTTGTTTCTAGAAAGACTAGTGACATTCGATCTTGAAGAAGTTCAAGATGCGGACAATAGCACTGAAGTTGAACTGGAACCACAAAGTGTTGTGGATGATGTTGTTACAAGTTGAGGAACAACCGGTATAACATAAACATCTTCTGCAGGTCTCGATAGTGCGTCGTCAACCCGAGAGATACTCATTTCTCGTCGACCATGACGTTGTGCTCATAGAGGATGAACCTACCACCTATCAGTCAGGTGAGACGATTTCGAAAATGCAGAGGCCATGAGATCCGAGATGGAATCCATGTACACCAACCAAGTATGGACTTTGGTTGATCCACCAAGGGTAAAACCCATTAGGTGTAAGTGGGTCTTTAAGAGAAAGACTGACATGGATGGACTTATCTATAAGGGTCGCTTGGTAGCTAAGGGTTTCAAGCAAATTCATGGTATTGACTATGATGAAACCTTTTCTCCATAGCGATGTTTAAGTCCATTCGGATCATGCTTGCTATTGCAGCATACCATGACTATGAGATATGACAAATGGATGTCAATGCTGCGTGAATGGAACCTCGAGGATGTACATGACACAACACGAGGGTTTTAGATCCTGACATACTGGCGTGTATGCAGGTGCATAGTCCATTTATGGACTAAAGCAAGCTTCGGAGCTGGAATCTTTGATTCGATGATGCAATCAAATAGTTTGGTTTTATCAAGAATGAAGATGAACCTTGTGTCTACAAGAAGGTTGTAGGGGATATAGTTGTCTCTTCTCATATTATGTGGATGACATACTACTCATTGGGAAGGGCATCCCTTTGCTATAGTATGTCAAGACTTGGCTAGGGACTTATTTCTCAATGAATGACATGAGGCATCCCGATTCTGTGGATATAGAGATAGATCTAAAAGGTTGCTTGGCCTAAGTGAGTACATATATTGACAAGGTACTCCTATGCTGAGAACTCCAAGAGGATTACCGATGTCACATGTGAGTCTTTCAAAGACTCAAGGTCCCTTTTCTAGGAGTGGATCGATCCCTTATGCCTCACCATAGGATATATGTCATATTGTATCCGATGTCTCGATGCTTAGCGAGTGACCAGATGACGAGTCCGAGGAAAGTGAGTCGAGATAGTGGTCAAGAATATTCTTAAGTACTTAGAAGGACTAAAGAATATTTCTTGATATTTGAGGGCGAGCTAGTCAAAGTTGTGATGATGCATGACTGGAATGATCTAGGATGATTATCGATCTGCGATGTTCGTGTTTTGTCTAAATGGTAGTGCTGAAGTGGAAGAGTTCAAGTAGGACATAGTAGGCGATGATTTACGGTGAGAAGCGTCGCATCGTGAAGGAGGCGGATTTGGCTGATCCGCAAGTTCATCCAGACTTGGGGTGGTTCGGTATCATATGTCGCTGACCTATTGGCTCTATTGTGACAACAATGGAGCTATAGAGAGCTAAGGAACCTCGCCACTGACCAAACATACTCGACGCCTTCCATCTCAGAGATTATCGAGAGAGGTGTGAATTCCTGAGTAGCTAACATTGCAGATCCCTTAACCAAGGATTGGCAGAGGAAGCATGATGGTCACAGTCAGGTCATTGGGGCCTAGAGCCAGCTGACACACTAGTGCTCGTGGTTGTTAGTTAGAGCCCTAGCCAATCATTTGATGATTGTTGTATGGACTCATTGTATCATATTTATATATAAAGGCATTTGGTTTTGGTTATTATGCTTACTTGTATTGGTGTCAAATAAACTAAGTATAATAGCGTCCTTGAGTAGAAGGTTCTTACCTATATCAATCGATTGGTTGAATCGATAGTGAGATGATAGGAACACTACTCTTAATCATTCCTAGTCGAGTATTAACATTCGGAATGATTAACAACTAGACATGTAGCATAAGTCAACCATGACTTGATCTCACAAGTCATGGATATGGAGATATTAAGTTGGCACATATTGGAGAATGTATACTGAATGACCCGCCATGAGAAAGTATCATGGATCGTTATATGAGTGTCATATACTTTCTCATGTGACTATTAGTTATGACTAGTCCTTAGACCTGAAGTCACCATGGTTCCCCACATGGAGTTATGTACTTTGGTTTGTCGTATTGGATGGACTATAAAGGCGACTTGGGTATGTAACAAATTACGCGGGATGTGTGAGTGATGTAGATGGGATCTATCCCATATGGGCGGAGTGACATCGATATTCTTGATAGAGTGAGACCACGAAGTGCATGTCAATATGAGATATTGAACTCATTTGATTGATGAGTGAGTCTACTTGAGTTCAAGATTTAGATTGATTTGAGGATGACACGGTCTATGCCTCACATTGATCAATCTAGATGTCTAGGATAGAAGGACACTTGTCATATAGTGGAGTCACAATTAGTCAATGATGTTGGATCTCAACATTCTTATAACGGGTAGGTAGCTAGATACTCATTACTTATGCTTCTAAATATGGCTTAGAGCATTGCCCAGCGTTATAAGAACCTAGATTAGTAGTGTATACTAAAGCCTAGCTTTGGTATAACAGAATCACAACACTATTTAAATGATGTTCAATTAATTTATATTGTAGATAACATGGTGTGTGGTGTCACACAGGAGGATCATGTTATCAGCCTTATAAATTATAAGCGATAGCTCACGACCAAGATGGAAAGGAACAAACCATTTGAAGTAGGTAGTGTAATTAGGTATTAGTTTATCTTAACTATATAATTACACTAGTACACTTAGAGTGTATTGAGTAGGACCATTAGAGGTCGTTTCTTTTATACTGACTTTAAAGAAACAAAGACCTCGGTTATTATAGAATATAATAACAAGCACATATATTTGATATTTATTTCTTTAATTTATCAATGGGTGAGATTTAGTTCGATGAATCAATAAGCCCGATAAGTTGGGAAATGATATCACTTATAGTGTGTGTTGTTGATTAAAAAGGAAACCGTGTCCTAGTGATCTAGGTTGAGAATGTCCCAAGAGGAGTCATAAGGATTGTCATGTTAACCCTGAGTGGACTTAGTCAGACATGACAATGAAGTTGAGTGGTACTACTCTTGGAGCTAGATATTAATTAAGTGAGTTGTCGGTAACTTAGTGGACATTGTTATCTTAAACACAGGAGACTAACACACTCATAAGAAGGAGCCCAAATGTAATTTGGGATTGGTGCGGTAGTTCAATAATAGTTCTTTAGTGGAATGAATTATTATTGATGAAATTAAGTTGTGTGTTCGGCAACAACAGGATGCTTAATTTCATCGGAGACCAAACCATCCTCCTCTCGCCTCTAGTATATGAGAATTATACCCACCGATACCCACCTTCTTACCCATTCGGGGCCAGCTAGTTGGAACCCAAGCTAGCCGGCCATGAGTGAGAAGCATGGTGGCGGCCAACATGGGTCCCAAGCTTAGGGTGGCCACTAGATTAAAAGGTTTTTATTGAAATTTCTTATGTGGATATCATGATTTTAAAAGAGTTTAAAAATTAAAAAATTTCTTTTATAGCTTACAAAAGATTAAGAGAAGAGATTAATCTCTTTCCTTATTTGTAGTTTAAGAGGATGGTTTTAATTTTGGTAAAACTTTTTGTAAATCATCTACATGTTTAAAGAGAGTTTAAAATTTGAAATCTTTCCTTATTTGTTGATTAAAAGGTGGATTTTAAATTTTAAGAAAACTTTCTTTTTAACCAAAAAGAAAGTTTAAAATTAAATTTTCTTTATAAGTTTCTACAAGAGATTAAGAAAAGATTTGATATCTTTCCTTATTTGTAGATTAAAAGAGATTTTAATTTTAGAGATAACTTTGTTTAAAAGAAAGATTTTAATTTATTAAATTTCCTTTTATTAACCAATCATGAAGGTAAAATTATTGGAGAAATTTTATAAATTTCTAGAAACAAATTAGGAAGTTTTTGTTTTAATTAAAACTTTCCTTGATGATTTAATAGTAGGTGGGCGACCAAATAAGTTGGGAAAAATTAAATTTTCTTTCATAAAAGAAAGGAAGATTTTATTAATTTTCCTTATTTGCCAAGACCAAGGATTATAAAAGAGGGGAGAGGAGGATTCATGGTGAACAACTCTATTCTTTTATTCCTCTTTTCTTCTTTGGTGTGGCTGGCCCTATTTCTCTCCTCTTCTTGTTGGCGAAACTTATCTCTTGGTGGAGCTTTTGTTAGTGGCCGGATCAAGGAAGGAGAAGAAGGAAGAGCAAGCAAGCTAGCATCCCTTGGAGCATGGTGGTGGTGGCCGAACCTCTTCATCCTAGAAGATGTTTTGATGGCGAAACTTGCAAGGAAGAAGAAGGTGCTTGGTGGTTCTCATCTCGGAAGATCGTTGCCCACACAATGTCCGAGGTTAGAAGAGGGTAGAAGATCAAGAAGTCTTTCTAAAAGGTATAACTAGTAATTTTTTCTCATCATGCTAGTTATTTATGGAAATAATACCAAATACAAGAGGCTTACGATTCTAGTATTTGAATATATTTTTCAAAGTTGTGTTCTTTTGTTTTTTTTCCTTGTGTTTTGATTGTTCTTGGTTAACCTAAAGTTATTTTAGGAAATTAAATATTAGATTTCTATAAAGGTTTTGTCTAGTCGGTGGTGGTTGCTCCCATATCCAGAAGGCCATGTGCCCGCCACGTCGAGAACTGCAGGTATTTAATGGAATTAATAACTTAAGGTGATTTTTAACGTGTTAAGTTCCATGCAGGAGATCCAAGTCAAAACCTAAAAGAACAAATAGATTAAGTTTTGGATCAAACGTGTTAAGTTTCGCAGGCGATCCAAAATTTAATTTAAAAGAACACATGGTAGCTAGAAAGGTTCGAACCTTGAAAATTTTACGATGGAACCTCTAGGTTTTCGAGTATCAACCAACAATTGGTATCGAGCTAGGGTTTTGCCTGTATTTGGTATTAGTTTAATTATGCACATGTCATACATAATTTAGGCAGGATAATAGTAGGATGTGCTAATTTGTGGATGCAGGATCCAACTATTATGGCTTATAGTTTTATGTGTGTGATTGGACCCTGGACATGTCAAGGGCATTTATATGTGTGTGCATGATTGTATGTATATTTAGTTTTATTAGGATTTTATTTTGATCTAGATACATGTACATTCCTTTTATGGAATATAGGATCAAAATTGTAAAATTCTATTTATGTCGCGGATCGAATCTTGCAAAGCGTGGAACCTTCTAAGGACAGAGGCGCAGTGGAACAAGGAGCAAGATGGATGCGACAAGGTGGTGGTGGTGGCCAAATATGGCAGCAGCTTGGGATGACAACACACGGAGGACAACTAGAGATAAAAGCCATAATAGTTGAAAATTAGATTTTCTATTTATTGCTTTTATATTGTCTGTGTGTGCATGTTTACAAGTAGGCTAGCATAGTTAAAATTCCTCATTAATAAATAACTATGGAGGAGGATTTTTAAGTAAGCAACCAGAACTCTCTTCAAAGTTTGCGCTGCTCCATTTTGTGACTTTAAGCACAGGGACACTGAGAACAGGCATTAATCGTGTGATCTTCCCCAGCGGAGGGGTCATAATCTTATTAATGGACAGAAACACATCTAATAGTATGAGTATCACCTATAAGTCTATTATATCCTTGTTATTATTTGTGTGACCAAATGAAACCAACTATTAATTTGTCATAAAACTAGGTTGACAAGATAAAATTAAAGGGTTAAAACCCTCTTACAAATGATTGATTTTCGTATATAGCGTGGCATACAAAATTAACGTGTTGAGATAATTTTATTTGTCAAAGTTACGTTGACAAGATAGTGGGTAAACCTCCTCACAAATGTTGATTTTGTATCGTCCACACTAATGGCATGCAAAATTCATTTGGTGTTGTGTTGGTAAATTTAAATAGTATTGTTAGAGGAATCAATAATATTTTAAATTTAGAGTCTTGACCAAATATTTGATTAAAGATAGATCAACTATTAATTTTATTCATAAAGTAAAATTGACGATAATAAAATTAATGAATAAAACTTTCTTTGATTTTGTATACAAAATTCATGGAGATTTTAAGGAGTTGATCTTGACCAAATATTTTGTGATTCTTAGGATGTTTGTCAATCCCTAGTACTATATAAAAAGACTTAGTAGTCCCAATTGTAATGATTGGAAATAGGACTTGGACATTAAGGTAGACTGTTTTTTTAGAACTAAGAACAATTTAGGTGTATTTAATTCATTAGTTGAAACATGTCTAGTGGTGTTATCTACCGGAACCTGGAGTGTAGATACAAGATGCCATTAATCATGTCTCAATTCATTGCGGGGTTCCAGGAAACCCGACAACTAAATGAAAGGTAAATCACCGTCCACATGGGCACTACTGTAAAAGTGGTAGCTGTTGCAGTGGGAGATGTTTATCCTTTGATAAAGAATAAAATATGGATTTTAAGTAATTGTCTTTACATACCAAGTTTAGAAAGAACTGATTTCGGTTTCTAAACTATAGATATTGTGTCTATTTTGATAACAAAGTTGTTATCAAGAAAAATAGGGAAGTTATCTATTCTGATGGTTGACAATTTATAATCCAATAACTCCCACGATGCAACAAATGAAATTAGTAACACATCTTCTAATTTAAGAGAAAGCAACCTTCGAAAATGAACCAATTATATCTTTGGCATCTAAAGCTAGGTTATATTTGAGTAGGATTCATTGGTAGGTGATGAACTTTGGGTTCATTGGTAGTGGAAATTTCCAACCTACGAGTCTTACTTGAAGGAAAATAACCAAGAAGCTTTTAAGTCCAAGGGTATGGAGTCAAAGATATGTTGAAATCGGTTCATTTCCGATTTGTGTGATCCTATGACTATCCGACAAGAGGTAGTATTGAATATTTTGTCTATTTTATAGACAACTATTCAAGATACAAATTTACTTAATGTACCGCAAGACTAAGTACTTTTATTAGTTCAGAGTACAAGGTTGATGGGAGAAATGTTAAAGTAAAAGTCACTATGGAAGATCGTGTGGCAAAGTACCTCTTGAGAAATTTTAGGAGTCACTTATCGAGTTGGATTTCAATCCCAACTAAGCGCATCTGGTACACCCAGAATGGTGTAGTAGAAAGAAGGTAAAGGACTCTTATGGAATAATTAGATAGATGATGAGTTATTAAAATTACCAAATTTGTTTTAAGGATAAACTCGAGAAAGTGAACATAGTACCTTCCAAGTTAGAACTCTCTACTCATAGATTGAATAGGTGAAAACCTATTTGAAGCATATATCGATTCCATATGTTAAAGAGACAATGATAAGTTGGATAGGAGTTCACTTGTTTGTAAGTTATCCTAGATAAACAAAAAGGTTTATAGTCTTAAAATCGGAAGGTCATTGTTATCATCAGTGATTTTAGAAAAGGACTTATAAGGAACCACGCTGCTCATAAGTAAATTTTTTAAGAAAAATAATATATCATCTAGTCAAAGATGTCTAGATGAAATACCACATAAGATGATACCGCAAGCAAGCATATCACAAATGATACACAATTCGAGAAGTGTCTTGTCGTAGTGGGAGGTTGCAACCTAAAGATTCATGTTTTGGGAGAGTTTTGGACTCGATCCACGAAGGACATGAACCCGATCTCCGTCGATATGATGAAGCACTCAAGATAAAGATGCATCATCTGGCAAAGAGTAATGAATAACAATTAGAATTCTAATAAAATCAAGCTTGTAGAACCACCAAATGGTGTAAATCCTTTGGGTGTAAAGGTCTATAATAGGAAAAGAAGGATAGCGGGAAGGTAGAAACCTTAGCAAGGCTTGATGAAAAGGAAACTTTTTTTGTCACATGCTAAAATCTATCATGTTTTTTATCTATTTGGCAAGTGGATGTCAAGACGGCGATTCTTAATGGAAGTCTTGAAGAAAGCATCCATATAAAGCAACCGAAGGTTCATTGCAAAGGGCTAAGAGCATCTTGTAATGCTCGATCAATCATGCCCATGGTGACCGCTTCATCTTGGAACATCGGTTTATCAAAGTAATCCGACCTATGGATTTATTTAGTAACCGGATAAGTCTTGTTTATACAAAAGGCGTGATGGAAGCGTGGTGGTATTTCTTGTACTATACGTAGATAATATTTTTGGTAGTTGGAAACAATATCAAAGTGTTGTCGAAGTAAGGGTATGGTTGTCCAAACAATTCGATATGAAGGACTTGAGAGAATGTATATATTCTTGAGATCAAAGTAATAAGGATCGCGAAAAGAATATTTTACTTATCCATAAAACGAAAAATCCTTGCTCGTTTAAGCATACAAAACTCCAAGAAAGGTTTCTTACCTTTTAGTGATAGTAACTTTATCTAAAGATATGTCTTCGTAGACATCAAAGGAGATAAAGGAAATAAAGCGCTTCTTTATGCTTGGCGTGAAGCTTAATGTATGCTATGCACGAGATCGAATCTGTTTTGCCAAGGGCATAGTTAGCGATATCAAAGTAAGACTAAGACTGGATGAAAGCATATATTGAAGTACCTTAGATACTAGAGATTATATAGCTTACAAGACAATTAATTTGGTCCTGTGGTTGCATGGATTTTGACTTAAATCGGATAGGGACAATAATAAGTCAACCTCGGGGTTTTGTGTTTACTTTAGGTAAAGTCATAACTATGGAAGAGTGATAAGCATAGGTGTTTTTGGACTCCAATAGAAGCTTAGTATATGGCAAGCCTCCGAGGTAGCCATAAAGTCTGAATGACTCAATAAACCTCAAGATAGACTTAGATATGATTTCGGTTTGTCCAAAAAATTATTACAATTTATTGTAATAATGTTAGTATATGCAAACTAGAAGAAACCATAAGTCTAAGGCAAAGAGTAAACCAATAGGTGATACCACAATCATGAGGAATCGTAAACGAGGAGAAGTTGTTGCCGCCTAGATTGCATCAGGTGATGACCTATAGATCCTTTCTCCTTAAGGCAAGAGCTTTTGATAGGCATGTTGAAGGGATGAGAATCAGATGTAGCAGATATGGCGATTAGTCTTTTAGTATAAGTGGGAGATTGTTAGAGTGTATACTAAAAGCCTAGCTTTGTATAAACATTTATCTAGAAATAAGAATCACATTGGTCAAATGTCTACATTTGTGATAAATGTAGTTGTTCAATTAATTTATATTGTAGATAACATGGTGTGTGGTGTCACACACGAGGATCATCATACGACCTTATAAATTATAAGCAGCTCACCGACCAAGATGGAAAGGAACAAACCATTTGAAGGTCGTAGTGTAATTAGGTATTAGTTTATCTTAACTATATAATTACACTAGTACACTTAGAGTGTATTAGTAGGACCATTAGAGGTTTCTTCGACTTTATAAAAAACAAAGACCTCGATTATTATGGAAGTGTGTCTCTTAATCCTAATATAATAGCACATATATTTGATATTTATTTCTTTAATTTATCAATGGGTGAGATTTAGTTCGATGAATCAATAAGCCCGATAAGTTGGGAAATGATATCACTTATAGTGTGTGTTGTTGATTATAAAACTGCGTCCTAGTGATCTAGGTTGAGAATGTCCCAAAGAGGAGCTCAAGGATTGTCATGTTAAACCTCCAGGTGGACTTAGTCCGACATGACAATGAAGTTGAGTGGTACTACTCTTGAGCTAGATATTAATTAAGTGAGTTGTCGTGCTACTTAATTAGTGGACATTGTTATCTTAAACACGGGGAGACTAACACACCTCATAATAAGAAAGAAGAGCCAAATGTAATTTGGGATTGCGTGTAGTTCAATAATAGTTCTTTAGTGGAATGAATTATTATTGATGAAATTAAGTTGTGTTGGGGCAAACACGGGATGCTTAATTTCATCGGGAGACACCTTCCTCTCAGGCCTCTAGTATATAGATTATACCTCACACCTTCTTACACAGGGGCCGTAAGCTTGGAACCCAAGGCCACCAAGTGAATGAGGGTGTGGTGCATGGGTCCCAAGCTTGGGTGGCGCCACTAGAATAAAAGGATTTTTATTGAAATTATTTCTTATGTGGATATCATGATTTTAAAAGAGAGTTTAAAATTAAAATTTTTTTATAGCTTTCTACAAAAGATTAAGAGAAGAGATTAATCTCTTTCCTTATTTGTAGTTTAAGAGGATGGTTTTAATTTTGGTAAAACTTTTCTTATTTGTAAATCATCTACATGTTTAAAAGAGAGTTTAAAATTTGAAATCTTTCCTTATTTGTTGATTAAAAGGTGGATTTTAAATTTTAAGAAAACTTTCTTTTTAACCATGTTCTGATTTAAAAGAAAGTTTAAAATTAAATTTTCTCTTTTATAAGTTTCTACTAAGAAAAAGATTTGATATCTTTCCTTATTTGTAGATTAAAAGAGATTTTAATTTTTAGAGATAACTTTCTTTTTATCCACATGTTTAAAAGAAAGATTTTAATTTATTAAATTTCCTTTTTATTAACCAATCATGAAGGGATTAAAATTATTAGAGAAATTTTTATAAATTTCTAGAAACAAATTAGGAAGTTTTAATTTTGTTTTAATTAAAACTTTCCTTGATTTGTGGATTGAGGTGGTCGGCCATTAAAAAGGAAATTAATTTTTAATTAATTTTTCTTTTTCATGGCAAAAGAATTAAGGAAGATTTTATTAATTTTTCCTTATTTGCCAAGACCAAGGATTATAAAAGAGGGGGTAGAGGAGGATTCATGGTGAACAACTCTATTCTTTTTATTCCTCTCTTTTCTTCTTTGGTGTGGCCCGAAACTTATCTCTTGGTGGAGCTTTTGTTAGTGGCCGGATCAAGGAAGGAGAAGAAGGAGAGAAAGCAAGCCTTTCTAGCATCCCTTGGAGCATGGTGGTGGTGGCCGAACCTCTTCATCCTAGAAGATGTTTTGATGGCCGAAACTTGCAAGGAAGAAGAAGGTGCTTGGTGGTTCTCATCTCGGAAGATCGTTGCCCACACAATGTCCGAGGTTAGAAGAGGAATACGGTAGAAGATCAAGAGGTCTTTCTAAAAGGTATAACTAGTAATTTTTCTTTCCGCATCATGCTAGTTATTTATGGAAATAATACCAAATACAAGAGGCTTACGATTCTAGTATTTCGAATATATTTTTCGAAGTTGTGTTCTTTTGTTTTATTTTTCCTTGTGTTTTGATTGTTCTTTTCGGTTAACCTAAAGTTATTTTAGGAAATTAAATATTAGATTTCTATAAAAGGTTTTGTCTAGTCGGTGGTGGTTGCTCCCATATCCAAGAAGGTCATGTGCCTCGCCACGTTAGTACTGGGAACCAATTATGGAAATTAATATTTAATGGAATTAATAACTTAAGGTGATTTGGGTCGAACGTGTTAAGTTCCGCAGGAGATCCAAGTCAAAACCTAAAAGAACAAATAGATTAAGTTTTGGATCAAACGTGTTAAGTTCCGCAGGCGATCCAAAATTTAATTTAAAAGAACACATGGTAGCTAGGAAAAGGTTCAGACCTTTGTACAAAATTTTTGTACAGTGGAACCTCTAGGTTTTCCGAGTAGCAACCAACAATAGGGTCACACACAAATGACAATTAGATGGAGATTAGGTTCATATGATGAACCAAGAGGGTTAGATTCATGTGATGAATCAAATTAGATTACGAGTAATCCTAATTGTACTAATTGAGTTGGACTCAAGTTGATTCATGTGTTCAATGAGTTTAATTTAGATTATGACTCATTGAATCAATTTAATTAAATGAATTAGATTCATTTTATTAAATTGGCTTGAATCAAATGGTTGGATTAGATCAACCATGGGAGTTATAATGTAAAGTTTGACTTGACTTCAGAGGAAGAGGAAAAGTCAAGTTTGACTTGACTTTATGTCACATCATTTGTGAGTTGGCATTAAGTGGCCAATAATAGTGTTACACATCATCATGTTTAGAACATGTGTGTGCCACCTCATGGAGGTTACAAATCTCCTCCTCATTTTAATGGCCACATTAAATGAGAGGAGGTTACAATAGTGGTCGGCCACTTATTGTGAGGAATAAAATTTTGATTTTTCATTCAAGGCTACTTCACTTCATCTTCTTCCTCTAGCTCTCATTCTCTTCTCCCTCTCCTCCTCCTTGGCCGAACACTTCATAGGTGCTAGCACACCTTTTGTTTGGCCTCTCCACCTAGTTTGTTCATGTGGATACTTCTAGAGGATCGTACGCTTGATGATCTCGAGATCCGGCGAACTGTTGGACGAGCGGGATTGCGAAGGACATCGCATCGAGGGTAACTTCCTTCTCCTAGTGTAGATCTAGATGAAAGACTGAAATGAATTTTGTTTTATTTTACTTTGCGGATCTGTTGGCTTAGGGTTTGGGGTACGTTAGCGGGCTTTTATGCAAAATTCCCAACAATACGGTTTTGAGAGCTGAGACGAGGCGTGTCGAGCGGCCCCCGGATGCTCGGGCTTGGTTCAAGACACCGGAGCACCATGGAGCTTGACCGGCGGCAGTCGAGAAGGTCAGTGTGCCTCTTCCGCCTATCTGGAGATGCTCGTATATAGTGGGAGAGTTAAAGCAAGAGAGCGAATCGGATGAGCTGGGTTGACTTTGGGAGTTTTATGAAGAATTCTTATGACGAATCACCAATAAACACTATGAAGAGTTTATAGAATTGGAGGTGAACCATCCTTTGAGTTCACGGAGTCCCAAGAGGAAGACCCAGAAATTCCTCTATGACTACCAGATGATAGCTAAAGGGTGTCTGGTTTCCTTGCATTGACAAAGAAACAAGAAAGACCCAAGCGGTGAAGATGTTTGTAATGTCCGAGTATCCAAAGGTATTTCGGTGGACTACCTCCCAGCAGAAGTGGAGTTTGAAATTGAGTTGATTCTGGGTACCGTCCAATTTCAAAAGCTCCATCGCATGTCTCTAGCTGAAAAGAGTTACAAGAACAACCCGGGGGCCGAGCTTCGCCTAGTTATTCACCATGGGGAGCTCCTGTGTTGTTTGTCAAGAAGAAGGATGGATCTATGCGGATGTGCATAGATTATAGGGCTCTGAATCAAGTGACAATCAAGAACAAGTACTCACTACCCAGAATCGACGACTTATTTGATCAATTGTTCTCTAAGATAGATCTGCGCTCTGGATACCATCAGTTGAAAGTGAAGGAAAGTGATATACCCAGAATAGCTTTCAGGACCAGATACAGACACTATGAGTTCGTAGTCATGCCTTTTGGTGTGACTAATGCACCTGCAGTCTTCATGGACTTGATGAACAGAGTGTTCAGATAATACCTTGACAAATTTGTCATCGTGTTCATCGACGACATTCTAGTCTATTCCAGAACCCCAGAGGAGCGTGACACGCACTTGAGAATAGTCCTGCAGACCCTACAGCAGAAACAGTTTTATGCTAAATTCTCGAAGTGCGAGTTCTGGTTGGAGCAGGTGGTGTTTTTAGGTCACATCATTTCTAAAGAAGGTATCCAGATGGATCTAGCCAAAAGAGAAGCGGTCAATAACTGGAGTAGACCCAAGAATGTCAGGGAGATCAGAAACTTCCTTGGTTTAGCTGGGTACTATAGGAAATTCATGGAGGACTTTTCGCACAATTATTATGGATGATGCACACCTTAAAAGATTTTAATTCAAACTTTACAAAAGTAACAGTATTAATTGATAATGTTAGCTCAATTAATTTAACAAAAAAAATCCTATGCATCATTCACGAACCAAACACATTGAAATTAGGCATCACTTCATCAGGGTCATGTCACTAAAGGAGATATTAAATTCAAATACTTTGAGTCCAAGTCTAATTTAGCTGACATATTCACTAAACCCCTCCCTGAAAATGAGTTTAGTAATCTATGTCGTAAATTAGGAATGTGCTTAATAGACTAGGATTTTTAAATTACAAAATTATTTTCAAAAGTTATCTTTAAAATTCTAGGGTAAAACTTTTTATGTTTCTCAAAATTCCTCATTTTTAAAATTTTTGAAAATCAGTTTTAGCCTTAGAATAGATAAATCCCTTAGAAAGCATGCTCCTATAGATCTAAGGTTTGAGCATCTCACCAACACATTAGGGCTAACTTGTTTGTGTATTTCTGAACTTAGAAAGGGGTGAGATGTATAGGCAGGTTGTCTAGACTTAAAGATGCTTATATCAGTACATCATCATAAGTCTGGGCATTAAAAACCAAATAAATATTAATCAGGTTAAGTATTTCAGCATAGTCAAACACTAACTAAATACAAACAACTTAACATGACTAACTAAGTGAAAGTTGTTATCTTCTGATAGTCAGTAACTTATGGTTAGACAGTTGAAGTTTGGTTAATGTCAGGCTCAGGGGGAGGATTAATTATTTTCATACTTATTATTTTCTCTTCTTTGAAAATATTTTTGCAAAATTACTTTTGAAAAGTATTTTTCATTTCCTTAAAAATACTTTAGCAAAATTGTTTTGAAAATTACTTTAATTTTGTAAATTTAATTTTTTAAAAATGGTTTTCAAAATCTTATTTTTTTAAAAAAATAACTTTCAAAAACTTTTTTTTTTAAATAACTTTCAAAAACTTTTTTTTAAAAAATAACTTTCAAAAACTTATTTTTAAAAATGAATTTCAAAAACTTAATTTTAAAAATGACTTTCAAAAACTTATTTTTGAAAAGGACTTTCATTAACTTATTTCAAAAAAATTGGCCTTATGTTTGAAAATTGGTTTAATTTTTACAAGCTTATGTTTTGAAAATTCGTTTAATTTTACAAAACTTGTTTTTGAAAGATACTCTGAAAATTACCTCAATTTTGCAAACCTATTTAATTTTACAAAGTTAGTTTTTTTGCCTTAGTATTTTTGATAAAAAGTTAGCTATTTGAAAAACTTATTTCTTCTAACATTTTTTTTCAAAATTTTCCTTAACTTATTTCTTCTAAGTTAACTCCCTGGTAAACCTGAATATTTTATATTATCATAATTCTCTGGTGTTAAATTTTATTTCAAAGTTAACTTATTTTCTGTTGTCAACTTGCAAATTATTTATTTTTGTCATATTTTTTATGAATGCCAAAGGGGGAGGGTTAGATAGTTTAAGTGAGTTAGCAACAAAATACCAAACATAAAGCAAGGCTAACTTAAACAAAACCATGTCTTGTTATAATACCTCGGTTCTGAGATTCTGGTTAAGTATGGCTTAAAAGGTTAGATGGTACTATCCATATCACCAAGGTGCACCTTCCTTTTCGGAAGCCCAAACTTAAGAACTCCAAAGTTAAGCGTGCATGGCTTGGAGAAATCTGAGGATGGGTGACCTCTTGGGAAGTTTTCCAAGGTGCGTGTGAGTGAGGACAAAGCACGTTGAAAGGACCTCCGGTGGTCTGTGGAGCTGGTCGTCAACCCGATGAGCAATTTTGTTGGCGTTCCCAACTCGGTCCTGTGGGGCCCGCTCGGGTCGGGGCGTTACACTTGTACTTATGTTTTGCATAATTTTCACTAACTTAACTCAGGTTGTCATTGCATCAAAAAGGGGGAGATTGTTGGTGCGGTTAGCACTGACGGTCTAACTCAGGTTTTGATGAATGACAAACTATGTTAAGTTAGTTTCATAGTGATCTAACACTTTGATGAAGTGTGAAATGTTAGGGTTGCAAGGTTGCAAACATAGTCCCATATTGGAAACACATGAGAAAGATCATGGGTTTATAAGAGAAAAGATATCTCCATTGGCATGAGCCCTTTTGGGAAGAGCCCAAGAGCAAAGTCATGAGGGTCTAGGCCCAAAGTGAACAATATCATGCTAATGTGGAGATATCTAAATTCTTTTCGATCCTACAATTGGTATTAGAGCCCGGACTGCCAGAAGGTTTAACCACCGACTGTGCACAAGAGCTATGATCTGATTGAGTCATGTGGGTACAATATTAACCTCGAACAAAGAAAGTGGGGGCTCCTATGTTTGGATCAAGAGGACCATACACCAGGCAGGAAGTCCTAGTTGCGACTAGGCAAGGAAGTCCTAGTAGGTCGGGTGGACCGAGGGGCAGGAAGACCTGGTGGGTCGAGGATCGGACGTGGGAAGCCTATGGTCCTTTGTTTGAGGGGGGATTGTTGGGGTTGCAAGGTTGCAAACATAGTCCCATTTGGAAACACATGAGAAAGATCATGGGTTTATAAGAGAAAAGATATCTCCATTGGCATGAGGCCTTTTGGGAAGAGCCCAAGAGCAAAGCCATGAGGGTCTAGGCCCAAAGTGGACAATATCATGCTAATGTGGAGATATCTAAATTCTTTTCGATCCTACATGAAAGAGAAGCCTAACTAGGTCGACGGGCCGACTGGATAGCAGGCACGAAACCCAGCTAGGTTGACGGGTCGACTGGATAGCTACCACGAAGCCCAGCTAGTCGACGGGCTGACCTGATAGCTGGCATGAAGTCCAGACTAGTCGACGGGTTGGCTGGATGTCTGGCAGGAAGTCCAGCTAGGTCGACGGGCTAACCTGATAGCTAGCATGAAGTCTAGATGGGTCAACGGGTTGACCAGACATCTGGCAAATAAGTTAAGGTAAGTCACTGGAGGAGAGTGACTTGGTGAGGGCGCATTCTCCGTTAGAGTGAACAGTGTTGGAATGTATACTAAAAGCCTAACTTTTTGTATAAATATTTATTTTGAAATAAGAATCATATTGGTCAAATGTTTACATTTATATGTTAAATGTAGTTGTTCATTTAATTTATATTGAATATAACATGGTGTGTGGTGTCACACGGAAGATCATGTTATCAGTTCCTTATAAATTTTAAATAGTTGCTCACAACCAAGATGGAATGTGACAAATCATTGGAATGGTTGTAGTGTGATCTAATGTTAGTTTATCTTGACTATAAAATTACACTAGTACACTCTGAGTGTATTGAGCAGGACCATTTGAGTTTGTTCTTTTTATACTGACTGTAAAAAAGAACAGGACCACTGTTATTATGGATATGCGTACTCTTAATCATGATATAATAGCAAACACATATACTTAATATTTATTTCTTTAGTTTATCAAAGGATGAGATTTAGTTCGTTAAATCAATAGGCCCGATAAGTTGGGAAATGATATTATTTATATGGTGTGCTGTTGATTATAGAATGAAACTGTGTCCTAGTAATCTAGGTTGATGATGTCCCCTTAAGGAGCTCATAAGGATTGTCATATAAACCCTGCAGGTGGACTTAGTCTAACATGATAATAAGGTTGAGTGGTACTACTCTTGGAGCTAAATATTAATTGAGTTGTCAATAATTCATTTAATTAGTGAGCATTTGATATCCTAAACACAGGGAGACTAACGCACTCATGATAAGAAGGAGCCCATATTGTAATGTGGGATTAGTGTGGTAGTTCAATAATAACTCTTTAGTGGTATGAGTTATTATTGATGAACTTGAGTTGGGTGTTTGGGGTGAACACGGGAAGCTCAAGCTCATCGGAAGACCAAAACTAATTCCTCCTCTTGGTCCCTGTTGTAGCCTCTTATTTATAAAGACTTATATCTGTTAAGGTTGCAAGGTTACAAACATAGTCCCATATTGAAAACACATGGGAAAGATCATGGGTTTATAAGAGGAAAAGATATCTCCATTGGCATGAGGCCTTTTGGGTAGAGCCCAAGAGCAAAACCATGAGGGCTTAGGCCCAAAGTGGACAATATCATGCAATTGTGGAGATATCTAAATTCTTTTCGATCCAACAAAGGTTTAACCGCCGACTATGCACAAGAGCTATGGTCTGATTGAACCATGTGGGTACAATATTGACCTTGAATAAAAAAAGTGGGGGCTCCTATGTTCGGATCAAGAGGACCAGACACCAGGTAGGAAGTCATAGTAGGTCGGGTGGACCGAGGGGCAGGAAGACCTGGTGGGTCGAGGATCGGACGTGGGAAGCCTATGATCCTTTGTTTGAGGGGGATTGTTAGGGTTGCAAGGTTGCAAACATAGTCCCATATTAAAAACACATGGGAAAGATCATGGGTTTATAAGAGGAAAAGATATCTCCATTGGCATGAGGCCTTTTGGGTAGAGCCCAAGAGCAAAACCATGAGGGCTTAGGCCTAAAGTGGACAATATCATGCAATTGTGGAGATATCTAAATCCTTTTCGATCCAACAATATCCACTTAAAGCCCAGCTTCTTACCCATCTTGATGTGGTCGGCCAAGCCAAGCTTAGAGCCCAAGCTAGGGTCGGCCAAGCCAATGATTGGAGCCAAGTTGTGGCCGACCAAGCTTGGAGCCCAAGCTAGGTGGTCGACCACATAAAATTAAAAGGGTATTTTAAATTTTAAAATATTTCCTTTTGTGGAAGCCATGGTTTTAAAAGAGAGTTTTTAAATTTTAAAAACTTTTCTTTTATAGGTTTCTACAAAGGATTAAGAGAGATATTTGATATCTTTCCTTATTTGTAGTTAAAAGGAAGATTTTAATTTTTGATAAAACTTTCCATTTTTGTAACCATCCACATGTTTTAAAAGAGATATTTTGATTTATAAAATTTTCCTTTATAACCAACAAGGGATTTAAAAGAGAAATTTTTTATTAAAAATTTCTTACTGAAAACAAATAAGGAAGTTTTAATTTTATGTTTAAAACTTTCCTTTTTTGCCAAGACCAAGGATTATAAAAGAGATAAAGGAGGTGCCTCATGAGATAACACATCTTCTATTCCTCTCTTCCAAACCTTTGGTGGCCGACCCTTATCCTTTTCTCTTCTCCTTTTGTTTTCTCTCTTGGAGGCCGGCGGCATCAAGCATTGCTTTCTCTTGGTGGCTGGTTGCTTGAAGGAGAAGAAGGAGAGAAGGAAGCTCTCTTGTCTAGCATCCCTTGGAGGTTAGTTGGTGGCCGAATCTTGGAAGTAAAGGAAGAAGCTTGGGTGGATTTCATCTTGGAAGATCGTCGCCCACACGACGTCCAAGAGAAGGAGAGGAATACAGCAGAAGATCAAGAGGTCTATAAGCTACAAAAGTTATAACTAGTTATTAGTTTCCATATCATAACTAGTTCATCTTTTGTATAGATCTTGAAAAACCAAACACAAGAGATTATCAGTTTTAGGTTATCATTTTGTTATCGATTTCATGTTTTGATATTATGTTTCTATTGAGGTCTCTGTAGTTAAACCTAGTTTATTGTTAGAAGTTAAATATCCAATTTCTTTGAAAGACTTTGTCTAGGAAGTGGTGGATGATCCCATACCCAAGAAGGCCTAGTGCCTCACCATGTTTAACCTGGAAGCTGATCATTGAAATAGATATTTGATTGACTTCTGTAATATGGTTTAACTTAGGAAGATCACATCGGTTAAACTTGGAGTAAAAATGTTAAGTATCATTTCCAATCCAAGTTTAACTTCTGAAGGACAATTTGGATTAATAATGTTAAGCATCGTTTGCAATCCAAATTTAACTTCAGTAGAGCACATAGGTAGCTATGATAGTTCTATGCTTGTACAAAATTTTTGTATAAGGGAACTAGAACGGTATTCCGAGTAGAAACCAACACTTAGTATCAGAGCTAGGTTTTACCTCTGTGTGTTTGGTTTTTAGTTTAATTATGCACATGTCATACATATTTTAGGCATGAAAATAGTAGGATGTGCAAATAGATTAACTTTGTGGTTGCAGGCTCCAACTATTATGGCCTATTGTGATTATGTGTGATTGGACCCTCGGATATGTCGAGGGCATTTTATGTGTGTGCATGATTGTATTTATTAAATACAGCAGGAGCTGTATTAGTTTTAGGATTTTACATTTTGTTCGATCTAGACTCTATGTAAATTCTTTTGTGGAATATAGAATCGATATATGTAAAATTTCATTTTTGTCGCGAATCGTATCCTTGCGAGGCGTGGTACTTTTTGAAGACCGGAGGTGCAGCGGAAAAGGAAGCTTGATGGACGCAATGACATGAGCCCTAGGGCCGGCGACTAGGGTTGGCGGCACACGGAGGACAGCGATGGAAGAGGCCATAATAGTTGGAAAATTATTTTTCCATATTTATTGCTTTTATTTGCTGTGATATGTGTGTGTGCATGTGATGTGTGCTTGCATGTTAAAATCCTCATCTTAAATAACTAAGTGAGAGAGAGATTTTAAATAAATTCCATGGTCTCCATTACTGGTTTGTAAGTGATGCAAACAAACTTGCGCGTTGGCTCTGAGTGCCTTCCTCCACATCGGATGAGTTTATTTGTGGATCACTAGATCAAACTTCCTTTATAGATGATTATAGGAAATTATTTAGGAGTGTGTGATCTTCTCCATCTGAAGGGGTACAATTCTATTTAATGGACTAAGTATTAAGTAATGGTATACACTTATGCACATTTAATAGTATCCTCCCCATCGGAGTCACTGCTATTATTTGTGTGACCAAAGGAAAACCAACTATAAATTTGTCATAAAGTTAGGTTGACAAGATAATAAACTTAATGGGTAAACCCCCCTCTTACTAATGTTTGAATTTGTATACGTCCGCACTAACATGACATACAATATTCACGGTGTATGAGGTAATTCTATTTGTCATAAAGTTAGGTTGACAAGATAATAAAATTAATGGGTAAAACCCCCTCTTACTAATGTTTGAATTTGTATATGTCCACACTAACGTGGCATACAATATTCACGGTGTTTGAAGTAATTTTATTTGTCATAAAGTTAGGTTGACAACATAATTAATGGGTAAAACCCTCCTCTTACAAATGCTCGAATTTGTATATGTCCATACTATCGTGGCATACAAAATTCACGGTTTTTAAGGTGTTGGTGAATTTAAATAATATTATTTGAGGAATCAATATTATTTTAAATTCTAAGGTTTTGACCAAATATTTGATCGAAGACAAACTAACTATTAATTTTATTTGTCATAAAGTTAGGATGACAAGATCATAAAATCTCCTCTTACAAATGTTTGAATTTGTATACGTCCATACTAACATGGCATACAATATTCACGGTGTTTTGAGGTGTTGGTAAATGATATTGAGGAATCAATATTATTTTAAGGTCTTAACCAAATATTTTGTGATTCTTAGGATTTCAAATGTTTTTCAATCCCCTAGCTGTTATATTGAAAGAGAATAGACTTACTAGTCCCAATTATAATGATTGGAAACAAAACTTGAACACTAAGGTGGATTGTCCTCTCAATTATGAGAACAATAAAGGTGTATCTTATTCTTTAGTTGTTGAAACATGTTTAGTGGTGTTATCTACCGGTACCTGGTGTATAGATACAGGAGCCACTAATCATGTCTGCAATTCATTGCAGGGGTTCTAGGAAACCCGACGACTACATGAAGGGGAAATCACCGTTTACATGGCCAATGCTATGAAAGTAGCGGCTATTGTAGTGAGAGATGTTTATTTATCGTTTGATAAGAATAAAACATTGATTTTGAGAAATTACCTTTATGTACCAAGTTTTAGAAAGAATTTGATTTCAGTTTCTAAACTATTTGAGGATAGATATTCTGTTTCTTTTGATGACAAAGTGGTTGTCAAGAAAAATAGAGAAGTTATATGTTCTGGTATATTGGTTGGCAATTTGTATACTCTAAATCCAATAACTCCCACGATGTGCCAAATGGAAATTAATAATACATCCTTTAACTCTAATAAGAGAAAGGAACCTTCGAAAATGAACCAAACATATCTTTGGCATCTAAGGCTTGATCATATAAATTCGAATAGGATTCAAAGGCTAATAGTCGATGGACTTTTGGGTTCATTGGTGGTGGAAAATTTTCTAACCTGCGAATCTTGCTTGGAAGGTAAAATGACCAAGAGACCTTTTAAGGCCAAGGGGTATAGAGCAAAAGATGTGTTGGAATTAGTTCATTTTGATTTGTGTGGACCTATGACTATCTAGGCGAGAGGTGGTTTCGAATATTTTGTCTCTTTTATAGATGACTATTTGAGATATGGGTACATTTACTTGATGTGCCGCAAATCTGAGTGCTTTGATAAGTTCAAAGAGTACAAGGTTGATGTGGAGAAACATCACAGTAAAAGTATCAAAACACTACGGTTTGATCGTGGTGGTGAATACCTCTCAGGAGAGTTTAGGAATTACTTATCAAAGGTTAAGATTCAATCCCAATTGTCTACACCTGGTACACCCCAATAGAATGGTGTGGCAGAATGAAGGAATATGACTCTTATAGAAATGGTTAGACCAATGATGATTTATTACCAAAATTCATTTTGGGAATATGCTCTGGAAACAACAGTGTATATTCTGAATATGGTACCTTCTAAGTCAGTACCCTCTACTCCCATAGAATTATGGAATGGGCCTAAGCCTAGTATGAAGCATATTTGGATTTGGGGTAGCCCAGCACATGTGTTGAAGGGAGACACTGATAAGTTGGAATCATGTACAGAAGTTCACTTGTTTATGGGTTATCCTAAAGGAATGAAAGGTGGTTTATTTTATAGTCCTAAAGATCAGAAAGTCATTGTTAGCACCAATGTCCAATTTTTAGAAGAAGACTATGTAATGAACCACAGGCCCCTGAGTAAAATTGTTCTTGAGGAAATTAGAGAAGACACGTCTAATTTAGTACCAACTGTACAAGATAAGATACCACAAGAAACTGCAACATGTGTCACAAATGATGCACGATTACAAGAAGTGTCTTGTCATAGTGGGAGGGTTGTTAGGCAACCTGATAGAATCATGTTTTTGGGAGTCTTCCGACTTGATCCCTGGTGAACATGAACTTGATCCCCGGACATATGATGAAGCACTCCAAGATAAAGATGTAACATCTTGGCAAAGTGCAATGAACTAGAATCTATGTATTCTAATCAGATCTAGGAGCTTGTAGAACCACCAAATGGTGTAAAAGTCATTAGGTGTAAATGGATCTACAAAAGAAAAAGAGGAAAAGATGGGAAGGTGGAAACTTTCAAAGAAAGACTTGTTGCAAAAGGGTATATACTCAGAAAGAGGGAATCGATTATGAGGAAATCTTTTCGCCGGTAGCCATGCTTAAATCTATCCGGATTCTTTTATCTATTGTTGCTCATATGGATTATGAGATTTGGAAAATGGATGTCAAGACAGCTTTCCATATTGGAAGTCTTGAAGAAAACATCCATATGAAGCAACTAGAGGGATTCATTGCGAAGGGCAAAGAGCATCTTATATGTAAGCTCAATTGATCTATGGACTAAAGCAAGCTTCGAGATCTTGGAACATCCGGTTTAATGAAGTTATCCAGTCTTATGAATTCATTCTATGTTCGGATGAGTCTTGTGTATATAAGAAGCGTGACGGAAACATGGTGGTATTTCTTGTACTATACGTAGATGATATTTTGCTCATTGGCAACAATGTAAAAATATTGTCAGAAGTAAGGGTATGGTTGTCCAAGTGTTTTAATATGAAGGACTTGGGAAAATGTTGACATATTCTTAGGATCAAAGTAATAAGGGATCGCAAGAAAAAGATATTGTCCTTATCCCAAGCTTCATACATCAATACTATCCTATCTCGTTTTAGCATGCAAAACTCCAAGAAAGGTTTTCTACCTTTTCAGCATGGAGTATCTTTATCTAAAAGAGATGTCTCCTAAGACATCAAAGGAGATAGAGGAAATGAAAGCATTTCCTTATGCTTCAGTTGTAAGAAGCCTAATGTAAGCAATGTTATGCACGAGACCGGATATCTGTTTTGCCGTGGGCATGGTTAGCAGATATTAAAGTAACCTAGGACAAGGACATTGGACTGCCGTAAAGCATATATTAAAGTACCTGAGCAGGACTAGATATTATATGCTGGTTTATCAGGCAGATAATTTGCTCCCTGTGGGTTACACAGATTCGGACTGAATGAGATAATAGTAAGTCGACCTCGGGGGTTTTGTGTTTACTTTAGGAAGTGGAGCCATAACAATGGAGAAGTGTTAAGAAGAAATGCATTTTAGACTCCACCATGGAAGCTGAATATGTGGCAGCCTCTGAGGCAGCCATAGAAGCTGTATGGCTCAGAAACTTCATGATGGACTTAGATGTGATTCCTAGTTAGCCCAAAATTATTACAGTTTATTGTGATAATAGTGGTACAGTAGCAAACTCGAAGGAGCCATGAGTCCATAAGGCAAGTAAACACATAGAGCGCAAATACCACCTAATACGAGGAGAGGTTGTTGTCGCCAAGATTACATCAGTAGATAACCTGGTAGATCCTTTCACTAAGGCCCTCCTAGCGAGAGCTTTTTGATGGGCATGTTGAGGGGATAGGAATCATATGTTTGGCAAGGTATATGGCATAACAATCTTTTAGTATAAGTGGGAGATTGCTGGAATGCATACTAAAAGTCTAGCTTTTTGTATAAATATTTATTTTGAAATAAGAATCATATTGGTCAAATATTTACATTTATATGCTAAATGTAGTTGTTCATTTAATTTATATTGAATATAACATGGTGTGTGGTGTCACACGGAAGATCATGTTATCAGTTCCTTATAAATTATAAATAGTTGCTCAAAACCAAGATGGAATGTGACAAATCATTGGAATGGTTGTAGTGTAATCTAATGTTAGTTTATCTTGACTATAAAATTACACTAGTACACTCTGAGTGTATTGAGCAGGACCATTTGAGGTTGTTCTTTTTATACTGACTGTAAAAAAGAACAGGACACTACAAGAAAAAAGCCTAACAACAACGGTTTTTCACTGTTGTCGTAGCCCATTTTGAACTATTGTTAAAGGCCGTGTTGTTAAAAGGGGTGCCCAAAGATAACAGTTTTTAACCATTGTCTTTGAAGACAAAGACAACATTTTTACAACAGTGAAAAACTGTTGTCTTTTCCTTCAAAGACAACAGTTTTTCACCGTTGTCTTTGAGCGTCTACCTTTAATAACAGGGTCTTCAACAACAGTTTTAAACTATCTACGACAACGGTGAAAAACCGTTGTCTTTTTTAGAGAAAAAATAAAAAAAATTAATACACAATTTTCCAATATTATAAATCATTCAAAATACTAAATTTCAAAATAAAATTTAATATACAATTTTCTAACATTCAAAAATAATATCTATAACATTCTGAAGAAATTTCATAAGCAACCAACAAAATTTCATAAGCAACAAACAAAATGATAACACTATTAAAACAAAGGTAGAACAATACAACACAAGATTTTCTACTTAGATGTCGGTGAAGAGGAGGGATTGCAGCTCCTAGTGCTCCTTAATTTGTTAAAGTCTCTTCATTTTTTTAGCTTGTCGGCATTCTTCCCAATACTCTTGCCCAATACTCTTGAGGACACCTAAAAAGAGCAGAATGAAATTATGCAATCCTGTGCACAAGAACTATGTAATTCTAAGTGGTGGATCATGTCTGTCACAAGTTCGCCACTAATTTTTTTGACCATTATGCACAGATTGTAGACAAGCATGAAAATAAGCAGAACCATAAATATAAGCGAATAAAGGATACCTTTCAATCTTCTAAATCTTCTTTTCTGGTTGGCCCGTCTCCTTTTCCTCTCTTCTTTTGTTAACTCTGCCTCTTCTTTGATGTTTCCTTTTCCATGAAAAATCTCCTTAGGGGCAAGCATAGCCGCATCTGAGACGGCCAATGGAGCAACCTGCAAAGCCATTGTATTTCAGTGACTCGAAACTGTTTTTACCATAAACTAAAAGACAACTCCAAAAGATATTTTTACCTCTTCCATTGCTACAGCAGGTACATTGACTTGTATAGACACGTCCTCAATAACCTACATCATAACTTATGGTTAATCAAGAAATAAATACTAAAAGAATTAAACACTTGATAAGCTTTATTGCTAACCAGCTTTGGAGCAAAATGGAAGTGAGACAGTGCATCCAACTTTAAGGAAATCTTTTTGAATAGCATTGTTGCCTGCAGGCATAAAAGAAAAAGTGTATGAGAAAAGCTGAGAAGCTACACAAGCAGCCAGATGTTATTGCAGATAAATACAATAGATCTAGTGGATCTGTATTATTAACAAATTCAGATTGCAGATATCCCAATGTCAGTTTTTTTTAGCTATAAAGTAAAGTCATTATATGCATCAGTAAGAAAGACATCTATCGATAATATAATCTTCCATCAGGACTTCTGAGAAAGTTTCCCAGGCAAACAAACAGAAAGGAGGGAAAACCCAAAGAGCTTGAGAGGTTTCAATATAATTTCTCAATAGTGAGAATACAACAGTTGTAAGGAGCTTAAAGAAAATGCGCCGATGAAGACTTATAAACTGACATCTAAGACATACAAATTCTCATTCTCATCAGCCATCAATCACTAAACTATGATTACTATCCTACCAGCAGCTGAAGTTAGAAATTGAAAAAAAATACAGATAATTTTGGTAAAAATAGCTACTAATTGCCAGGGTTCAGTTTGAATTTTTATGACAAAATTTACCACATAGGAATAGTAAATAAGTGGACAAGTAAAATACCTCAATCTTAAGTTTATCAGAAGCAGAAACTTGCTTTCAGAAATACCGCATCATCTTTCGCACCCAAAGGCAGAATCACAGCACTATATGAGATAGAAAACATAACCACCTGCCCCTCACGGTAAGTTTACAAAAATTTGGATCTGCAATGATCATGAAAAAACAATGCATGGTATACCAGAATACAGAACCAAGCCAACAAAAATATGCATCCAAATCAAACCTTGGTCCGGTGGTTAAAAAAAAAAAGAACCTTCATCAGTGAACCAAAATAAAATAACAAGCCGAGAATCCATTATTACAAATTCACTCATGGCACCAAATCAAATGATTTCACGATAGGGGCAAAAGATAATGAACGAGAAAACACAAGCACATCATCTTCCAAGAGAAGCCAATCCAAATAGAAACAACCATCAGAGTACCTGACCACGACGGAACGTCTAAATCCCCAAAAGGGATAGGATCGAACACCCCTCGCCGGCATTAAATCACAAATTTAAACAGTAAAGAGGAAAACTTTACATGCTTCCAGGTCAGCGACGGTCTTCTAGAGATCGTAAAGCTATTATAGGCTTTTATCGGGGAGCTATGCCCATCCCACCTCGTCCGACGTGGCGACCATCACAAGGATGACTCCCCTACTCCTATTTCGTCGTTAGAACAAGGCGATCAGGAGACGAAGCAAGGCAATCGCAATCGGTATCTCCGTCGGGGATTCAGCGGACAACGACCTCCATTGGATCTGATTGGCCGAGGATTTCAGCGAGGTGGAGGCTGAGAGAAGCGAGAAGAGTCGAGCGGAGGAAGGAAGACGCGAGAGACGAGAAAAGAAAGAGGAGAGAGAGGAGAGAGGGGCAAAACCGACACGGGCATGGAAGTGAAGACCTTCTCCACCGTGAGGAGGAGGTGAAGATGGCTGAAAGTAGAGGCTGTGAGGAGGAGGTGGCGAGGCCGAAAGTTGAGGCGACGAAGAGGGCGGCGAGGAAGGAGGCAGCGAAGAGGGAGGCGGCGAAGAGGGTGGTGAGGAAGGAGGCGACGAAGAGGGCGGTGAGGAGGAGGCGGCGAAGAGTAGGGTTTTGGGAAAGAGACAGAAAAAAACAAGCGTAAAACAGACAAATGACGAAGGAGAAAAAGTGGCGAAAGAAAAAACAATCGCATTCAACAACACTTAATAGACAACGGTTTTTAAAAACCGTTGTCGTAATCCCAAAAAAGCGCACATAGACAACAGTTTTAAAAAACTGTTGTCGTACCCTTTAAAAACCGTTGTCGTATCTACAAAAAAACATAAATAGACAACTGTTTTTAAAAACCGTTGTCATAGGCCAAAAAAATTACTAAAAGACAACAGTTTTTGTTAAAACCGTTGTTAAAAGGCAAAAAGACAACGGTTTAGTATAAAACTGTTGTCGTTTGAGTGTTGTTGAATGACATTTTTCTTGTAGTGGGACCACTGTTATTATGGATGTGCGTACTCTTAATCATGATATAATAGTAAGCACATATACTTAATATTTATTTCTTTAGTTTATCAAAGGGTGAGATTTAGTTCGTTAAATCAATAGGCCCGATAAGTTGGGAAATGATATTATTTATATGGTGTGTTGTTGATTATAGAATGAAATTGTGTCCTAGTAATCTAGGTTGATGATATCCCCTTGAGGAGCTCATAAGGATTGTCATATAAACCTTGCAGGTGGACTTAGTCTGACAGGATAATAAGGTTGAGTGGTACTACTCTTGGAGCTAAATATTAATTGAGTTGTCAGTAACTCATTTAATTAGTGGGCATTCGATATCTTAAACACAAGGAGACTAACACACTCATGATAAGAAGGAGCCCATATTGTAATGTGGGATTAGTGCGGTAGTGCAATAATAACTCTTTAGTGGTATGAGTTATTATTGATGAACTTGAGTTGGGTGTTCGGGGCGAACACGGGAAGGTCAAGCTCATCGGGAGACCAAAATCAATTCCTCCTCTCGGTCCCTGTTGTAGCCTCTTATTTATAAAGCCTTATATCCACTTAAAGCACAACGTCTTACCCATCTTGATGTGGTCGGCCAAGCCAAGCTTGGAGCCTAAGCTAGGGCTGGCTAAGTCAATGATTGGAGCCAAGTTGTGGTCGGCCAAGCTTGGAGCCCAAGCTAGGTGGTCGGCCACATAAAATTAAGAGGATATTTTAAATTTTAAAATCTTTCCTTTTGGGGAAGACATGGTTTTAAAAGAGAGTTTTTAAATTTTAAAATCTTTCTTTTATAGCTTTCTACAAAGGATTAAGAGAGTGACTTGATATCTTTCCTTATTTGTAGTTAAAATAGATATTTTAATTTTTGATAAAACTTTCCTTTTTTGTAACCATCCACATATTTTTAAAAAAGATATTTTAATTTATAAAATTTTCCTTTTATAACTAACAAGAGATTTAAAAGAGAAATTTTTTATTAAAATTTCTTACCGGAAATAAATAAGGAAGTTTTAATTTTATGTTTAAAATTTTCCTTGTTTGGAGCACATGTGTAGGGCCGGCCATGACAAGCATTAAAAGGAAGTTTAAATTTTTTAGCTTAAAACTTTCCTTTTAGTCATTGGCAAGGAAAATAAGAAAGTTTTAATTATGTTTAAAACTTTCCTTTTTTGCCAAGACCAATGATTATAAAAGAGATGGAGGAGGTGCCTCATGAGATAACACATCTTCTATTCCTCTCTTCCTATCCTTTGGTGGTCGGCCCTTATCCTTTTCTCTTCTCCTTTTGTTTTCTCTCTTGGAGGCCGGCGGCATCAAGCATTGCTTTCTCTTGGTGGTCGGTTGCTTGAAGGAGAAGAAGGAGAGAAGGAAACTCTCTTGTCTAGCATCCCTTGGAGGTTAGTTGGTGACCGAATCTTGGAAGCAAAGGAAGAAGCTTGGGTGGATTTCATCTTGGAAGATCGTCGCCTACATGACGTCCAAGAGAATGAGAGGAATACAGCAGAAGATCAAGAGGTCTATAAGCTACAAAAGGTATAACTAGTTATTAGTTTCTACATCATAACTAGTTTATCTTTTGTATAGATCTTGAAAAACCAAACATAAGAGGTTATCGGTTTTAGGTTATCATTTTGTTATCGATTTTATTTTTCGATTGCATGTTTCGATATTGTGTTTCTATTGAAATCTCTGTAGTTAAACCTAGTTTACTAAATATCCGATTTCTTTGAAAGGTTTTGTCTAGGAAGTGGTGGATGATCCCATACCCAAGAAGGTCTAGTGCCTCACCATGTTTAACCTGGAAGCTGATCTTTGAAATAGATATTTGATTAACTTCTATAATATAGTTTAACTTAGGAAGATCACATCGGTTAAACTTGGAGTAAAAATGTTAAGTATCGTTTCCAATCCAAGTTTAACTTCTGAAGGATAATTTGAATTAATAATGTTAAGCATCGTTTGCAATCCAAATTTAACTTCAGTAGAGCATATGGGTAGCTTGGATAGTTCTATGCTTGTACAAAATTTTTATACAGGGGAACTAGAACGGTATTCCGAGTAGCAACCAACAAACAGTAGACGTTGATCCAACTTAGAACCATTTCGGGAAACTAAGTTTAGATCGCGATTAGATTCTGGTCTCGATGAGATGGAATCAAATTACTATTATTTTACTATAATTGTGATAACTTTTGTTTTACAGGATAATTTAGCTTTTATTTTGCCTCAGACTAATACTTTCTTGCATGAAAAGGACCTTCTGGAGAAAGGTGGTTCGGGCGCCCGGAAGGCAAAATCTATCTCATCATAAATTTGGAGCTCGCTGATTGGTCGGACCTACGTCACGGTCCGGGCGCCCGGAAGGGATCCGGGCGCCCGCAGCATGCCTATAAAAAAAGACCTCCACGGAGCATAAAAAATACAACAACTTCTTCTAACAACTGCTCTATTGCGCTGTGCTCCTGCGACGCTGCAAATCCTCTCTGACAACTTGTGGCTCAAGTCTTCTTTTTCAATTGTTGTCGGTATTTCGTTTTAAGCATTCTTGTACTTACATCTGTAATCACTTTTTCGAACTGCTAGTGAATTGACTAACGAAAGCACTCGACGAGTGCGGGCCTTGGAGTAGAAGTCGACGAAGGCTCCAAACCAAGTAAAATCGATTTCATGTTAGCGTTGTGTTTTGCTTTTATTTTTCCGTTGCTTACTCTAACTCGATAACGAATTTTAAATCGCTATTCACCCCCCTTTAGCGAGCTCTACGATCTAATAAATGTACGCTCGAAGCGCTTCCTTGGGCCCTTGCTTCAGGGCGAAGAGGCTGACGCTCGTCTTCTGGTAAAGCCGGCTGCTGGCGAAATGATGCTAGAAAGCGGCTCGAAAGTCTTTGAAGTGCCATATTGAGACATCCGATAGTCTTTGGAACCAGTACTACGCCGATCCGGAGAGAGTCGTGAGGAAGACTCGGCACTTCATTCCGTCTGTATATTGGTGCAGTGTGGCCTCATTGTCGAATCGATCCAGGTGATCATCTGGATCGGTCGACCCATTGTACGCCCCTATCGCCAGCGGTGTGTAGTGCCTGGGCAGAGGGTCTTGTAAGATATCTTCTGAGAACTATTGGTTGATTCGTTCGGGAGACGAGTTTTTTCAGGGCGCTTTGCCTTTGCGTGCGCCCCGAATGGGAGCATCATTCGAAGATCCCCGCTCCTGATGCGCTTAGGTTATCTCTGAGGGGTTTAGAACAAAGCTCGATGGAAGGGGATCAGCACGGGCAGTGCTTCCCCCTGTGTGCCGGTCGGTCTTCTGTTCTGTCCCCACACGAAGAGCTATTTTGCTCAGTCTTCATGCCCTGCTCGTCCTGCTGCTGATGTCGTGAGCGATGTTAGCCGATCGGCTAACGATTGTTGTTGTTGCTCGATCATTTTTGTCGCTCAGGCTTGCACGAGCATGTCGAGCTCTTCTTGGGTGAGCATCAGGTGGTTAGTCGTCCAGCATCCCCTCCATCTTCTTGGCTCAGATGCAGGTGACGTTCCCATAGACAACGCCAAATATGATCATGTCCGAAAGTCGATGTGATGGATGCTGGGGATGTGGCACTCTCGCTGACCTCCTGTGGACTTCGCTCCGACCTGCAACACAAGTGGCGTCAGTGCTGAGCCAGGGAAGGGGTCTCCGACGATGACCCTCCGTCGATCAAATCAGTCTCTAACGACAAAGAAGAAGAAGCAGTAAGTGGAGCAATAAGAAGACTATAGCACAACAGTAAAATATCGCATACCTTCGCCGATGGTTGGACCCTCCTTTATATAGAACTCTTGTAGCGCGCGCTCACGCTTCCTAAGGCGGGCACACATCTCAAATCTTTTCTTGAAAAGACCTGTCAGTAAAGTGTCCTTGACATAGTACCTTAATGGGGCGAGTATATTTCTGAAGTGACACTGGAAGCTTCCGCCGTACGATCCTCTGTCTGACCATGCCGCCTGTCAGCGACACTAGCTCCCAAAAGGATGTCAAAAGATAGCATGCTGCGTTTGTTACTTGGTCAAGCGTAATAGTCGCTCGGTCGAAATTCCGCCATCCGTGTGTCGTCTGTTGCTGGGCCGAGCGGGATAGCCGCTCGGCCAGAATTCCACTGTTCGTATGTTCTGTTGCTGGGCCGAGCGGGATAGCCGCTCAACCAAAAGCTCACTGTCGCGTGCTCTATTGCTATGCCAAGTGGGATAGCTGCTCGGCCAGAAATTCACTACCTGTATGTTCTGTTGTTGGGCCGAGCGAGATAGACGCTCGGCCGGAAGTCCACTATCAACATGTTCTGTTGTTGGGCCCAGTGAGAAAGCCGCTCGGCCGGAAGTCCACTGTCCATATGTTCTGTTGTTGGGCCCAGTGAGATAGCCGCTCGGCCGGAAGTCCACTATCCCCCTGCTCGGCTGATGTCAAGTTTGCTACTAGGTCGAGCAGAAGAGCCGCTCAACCCAGTTTCTGCATACTGCTCCCTTTGTCGTCCTCTTATTTGAGTGTTGGGTGCTCGACTCATGGCCGAGTCAAAGGTGATATTGGATCAGCCCTTTCTCTTCCCGATCAGGACATGCTCGTCCAATCGGCAAATGACTTCTAAGAGTTGACCACCTTGACTTTGACCTCTTTTGACCTCCATTGTGGCAGCAGGGTAGGGTCCCTCATCATCACAGCATCACCAAGTTATAAGACTACCTAATATAATGTTTTCAACTATTTCTCACCTCGGCTTCTAGCAGAGGTGGATGATCGAACAACCACAGAAGAAGATCTACCAGGAGATGACGATTGAGTTCAAGTGGTGCTAGTGGCGTAGGCAGCGTGCAATGACCAACGTTAGCAGCAGGTTAGGCAACATGGGCGATGCAAGTGTAGATATGACGCAGACATAAATTCACGATGTACGACAGTGACGATGAGCGCACCCCACGGGAGGCCGCATTCAATGTGGCGCGATTGGAGAGGAGAGGAAGAATCTCACAGCCTCGGAGATCTATCTGGATCGAGTCCTGCCAAAGATGACAATGGACGGGAATACCCCCAACCAAACCCTTACTCAATTTGTTTCAGACTATTGAGTTCAATCGCGTCCGGTTCAAGTTTCGATCCAAAATCGATTTAGTCATAAAATTAGACCAATTGAGCCCAAAAATTTTATAATTTTTTAAAATATAAATGTGTTACGCAGACTGTTACTATTAATAATATAAAATAAAAATATATATTTAATATAAAAAAAATAAAATAAAACAATTTTTTTTATTTTTTTTGGGAAATTTCAAAAGTGCCTTCTGCAGTATAAAATAGGAAACTTTTATATTTTATTTTTTTATTTGATAACTAGATCATGAAAACGACCTATCCGTCCTATTGAAGTGTCGTCCGATCCCCAAAAGTAAATCATGGAATCACATCATCAAATTATCGATAACTAACGGGGGTATATTCAATATTAGATTTTTAATTATTTTGAATGACTTTTATAGATTTTAAAAGTATAGGTTTCAAATTAGATTTTTATAGAGTTTTAAAAAGTCATGTGATATTCAAACTTGAGTTTTTAAAACTTTATGAAAATCTTTTGGTATCCAAAGTTTCAATAAATTTTCATGGATTCTTTTAGAAATCCTTGGATATAAATTTTAACCAATAAGAGCTCTCCAAAACACTTGGTACAATTTTAAAAATAAAATAAAAAGTCTTCTCCTCATCGTTGAGATTTCTATAGACTTCAAATTGCTTTAATTTTTTACAAATAAGTCCTTTCTCTTTATGCTCCTCAATTTTAATTATTTCTTTGATCTTAAAAGCCCTGTCCTTATTCAACCTCTCGACGACCTGCATCAACCTCTCAACATGCATTTCATGCGAAGTTGAGAGTCCTCTGAAATGCTGTTCTCCGATGTTATAACGGTAAAAGAATGGATAGGAACGGTTGGAACGGAATAGCAACTGTTTGCAGCCTTTTCTCTGGCTATGACTCATGGTGGCATGCTGCAGCCAGAGATTTTTTCTCTGGTTGCTCGTGATAGGAAACAATGAGTGTCATCCGGTAAATCCTGCAGTGCGCTGAAAAGTTGGAAAACAAATAGAAAAATTATTTGAGGCGGCTGGTGATGTTTCCGTCGACTACTTGCGAGTAGGTTGAAGTCGAAGTCAATTTGGACCGTGGCGCTGTGCGTAGAGGGAAGAGAAACTTGAGACAGTAGAATTAATATAAAAAATATATTAATAAATCAACTTAATTCTCAATTTATTTAATAGATAATTTAATAAAGTCTAATGAAATTTGATCTAAAAATATTCTATAAAATTTATTAAATTTTAAAAATTTCAAAATAAATTTTATATATTTATATATATTTATTTTAATAATATTATTACTAATCAAATTAATAATAATATTATTAATTTTATTACTAATCAAATTTATCAATTTAACATTTTATTAAAAGTTTGATAAATTAAAGGGTTGACTAACATTTTAGGTTAATTTGGATAAAAAATTTAAATAAAAATATTTAAAATTATTATAATATTATTGGATTAAAATTATAGTATTAAAGTTTTTTTTTTTTTTTTAAAATGAGACGTTATCTTCTCTTTATTTTTAACCAAAACAATTTTTAACCAAAATAAGATAAAAATATAAAAAGTTAAAAAAAATTTGATAGAAAGTATACTATTTATTATTTTATTTAAAAAATTAATTTAATTAAGTATTTTATGTTTGTTTGAAAATAAATATGGTGTGAGATTATGACCATCTATACTTTTTCAAAATTGAATACACTTCTTAAATCTACAAGACTATAAAATTACATAAAATTTTTTTTACAACTATATAAGATTTTATAAAAATTAATAAAAATTTATAACTCCATAAAAATTTATCATTTAAAAAAGTCAATAAAAATTATTAAATCTCTGGATTGAATATACCGTAAACCTGTCCAATTCTTAATTATATTTTAGCCGTTTTAGCCATTTCGAAATTTTGGCCCATGCGAAGTAACCACACTATCCGGTAAAGCGTAAGGGCATTAACCCGGAGATTTCTCTCCGTCTCCTTTGAGCGGGAACTGCCCCAAATCCAAAAGGGTTTCCGGGTGATCGACATGGAAGACGATGCCGACGAGAGCGAAACCCTCTCCTCGATCCTCTCCGAGCTCGAGTCTTCTCATGGCTGCCGTGATGAGGAATCGCCCCTCTCTGAGAGCTCCATCCTTGGCCTTCAGTCTCTCCTCGATGCCGCACCCGACAATGCCGTCGTTGTCTTCTGGGACCGACTCGCCGCTGGCGGACTTCCGGCGTCCGCCCTCCTTAGACCCCTCTCCTCCACCATGGAAGACTCATCCCCGCGCCTCTCACTCCTCGCTGCCCGGGCGTATCTCTCCCTCCTCCTCTCCCCCGCTTCTCCTCTCTTCTCCCTCTTCACGCCCCTCGCCTTTCTGTCGCTCCTTCGCTCAATCCGCCGTTCCCTTAAGTCACTTACGTTGTCATCTCCTGCCTCCCCTGAACTCCCGCTGGACGCCTCGAACGGTCCTTCCGATCGTCGGAGGAACGGCCGGAAGAGGAAACCTCCCCGTCCTGCTTGCCGCGCTTCAACGTTTCCAATGGATCAGGCCTCTGGCGTTCCTGACCTGCTTCCTCGCGTCCTTCAACTTCTCGACTCCGTACTCTGCCGTGTTCAGCTTGATGGCACTGCTGATGCCCTCAAACCATTGGTTGAAACGTTGTCAGAAATCCTTAGTTCCTCCTCCAGCCATCACGGCCTGCAAGATCTATGTTTTCGTGTACTCTACAGTCTCGTTTCAAAGCCTGAGCATGGAGATCAGACGACTTCAGCTGCTGAGGTTTTGCGATCGCTGGCGCCGATACTCTTGTCTCCTGTGAAATCACCATCACGAGCCTCTGCAATAGCTTTTATCACCAAAATGCTGGTGCCTCTGGGTTACGAGAATGATGCAGTGAGGAAAGCTCTGGTCTACTTGCCTAGGTTCTTATCTATAAAAGCGCCAGAAAAGTCAGAACCAAGAGCTTGCGCTGTTGATTCCATCATGGAGATTGTTCAGGCAATGCAGGAAGAAGATCGAGTAGGATATGCTGGGTTTGTGGTAAAGATGACACAAGGGAAGTCTCAGCTAAGACTTTTGGCAGTAGACCTCATTCTATCACTTTTGACATCTTCTCCCAATTCTTTCGTGGTAAAGGAATTGCCTCAATATTCGAATGACAATGCATGGGGAGTGAATTGTTTGAGAGCATTAATACAGAGATGCTCAGATTCAGCTACTGCAATTAGAGCTCGAGCTTTAACAAACACTGCTCAATTACTTGGCCTGTTAGCTGTAGATTCAGATAGTGCTTCTCATTTATGGGATTTAATAGGAATGGGAAAAGTTAGCTTTAGTGACTTATTGAGGAGTAGGTGTCAGGATGATAAGGCTGCAGTAAGGAAAGCAGCACTTCTTCTTGTCACAAAGTCAATAAAATTATTTGGAAGGCCAGTTGAAGAAGTGCTCCTTAAGATATTGAGTTCAGCTTGCTCCGACCCTTTAGTCACAATCCGGAAAGCTGCTATTATAGCTCTATCAGAGGTAAATGTATCTCAATTTCACCTTTCTTTTTTTTCCCCAATATTTTGCTTCCTAATTCATTCTTAAGTTTTCATCAATTGTTGTTGTAGGCTTGTAGGATATACCCTGATGGCTCAGTAATAACTCAATGGCTTCATTCTGTTCCTCGGTTGATTGTTGATAACAAAACAAGTATCCAAGAAGATTGTGAGAATTTATTTCAGGAATTGGTCTTAGATAGAATTTCTCGAGCTTCAAATTTGAACTTTGAAAAGGATGCTACTAGTTTGGAGTCCTTATTTCCTGAAGGTTTATTTGATTTGTTAAAAGGGACTTGTGACAGTGAAGTGGCCATATGCGTGAGAAAGATATGTGCATGCCTTGGAAAGAAGAAAAAGATCAAGGTGTCAGTTGTAACGTCACTTCAGAATACAATTAAAATATCAGAATCCTTATGGTTGAGCACTGGTAAGAGCATAGAGAAGTGGACAGCCCCTCCTGGAACATGGCAGTTGCTTTCTGTGGTGTCATTGTTCACCCCCAAGGCTGTAGAATGGGAATTTCTCCATCACCATTGGCATCTTCTTGACAAAGTTATTGAAGAAGAACATGGTAAAAACAACATTGATGAGGGAGGGGAGCCAAACTCTTTCATGTGGGCAGGAGATCGTGTTCACCTGTTGCAAACCATTGCTAATGTGTCCTTGGAGTTGCCTCCTGAGCCTGCTGCAGAGCTAGCTTGCAATTTGCTAGACCGTCTCAAGAACTTCAATATGAACTTAAGTGAGGTAAATACTAACTATAACTTTAGTTTGTAATGCTTTTCTATAGACCCATGACCTTATAATTCTTCTGCATTCTGTTCCAATTTTGTAAAGATGTCGAGCCAAGTTTTCAACCATACAGAATTGTGGTACTGTATTTTTGAAAAGAAATTATATTGCACTTTGTATGAGATATATGTGGACAATTATTACTGTTGAAATTTATTTTGATGAAAAAACCAAAAAATTGAGCTGCAGGATAACCTTATGTGATATTTATGCACATACTGATAAAAGTTTACAGGCTTTCATAGGGTTCAATAGAGGTACAGGATTCATGTAGTTGGTCCCCAATAATTGGATGATGATGGTGGCGATGACTAATAAAACTATATGCTAAGGATGCATTTTAAACAAAATAGGTTCTGCTGTGGGTTTTTAAGTAGAGGAAACATTCTTGGTCTACACCGTTAAAAAGAAGAAAAATACATCTTGCATCATGGTTCACTACTTGCGTTCTTTTATTAGGCCAAATTGATAATTTGTATTGAACCAAAGGGCAAAGCACAATTGGGAACATGAAGACTTCATGTGGATAAATAAGTAAATACAATGAGCCACCCATCCATTAACTAAAAAAATGACTTTTGTAAAAGATTTAATTTTGATTGAGATCAAATGTTATCTTCTTTCATGGTTGAGAATGTACTCTTTCTAGCAGTTTAATGGTTCTAGAAAAATTGACATAGGAGGTTTTGGGGCAACTTTTATATGGGTAAAACCTGAGGTAGGAGGAAAAACAATTTAAACCTAATTTGTAAGTAATTAATTGACCTTGAAAATACAAGAACAAACAATCTTCAAAACTTTTGGATCTAAATGCAATACATGACAATGAATCATAAAACTCTACACGAGTAGTTCTAGATTTACTTTTGGTAGTCTCCATATTTGGTTCTGTATCTATTTTCATCTTCCTATTATCAATTCTTGGGTGATGGGTTTAAAAACAGTGAGATTTTCAAGAAATTGAAGACATCAATAAAGCTTGACTTTTGTGAATGAATGGGATTATAAGATAGAGCGAAGAGAAGAAGATTGATCTAGATGACACACTAGACCCATTCGAAAACTCCAAGTTTCCCAAAAACCTAAGTGGAAAAGTCAGTGAGTTTCTAATTTCTATTGGACTACATTTATTTAAAGTTCCATAACTTTTACAATCCTCTTTGCCACATATGCAACCCCCTTGTATGAAAATGAAAAAAGATTCCTTTCCATCAATTTATGAATCAAGGATCCTTTCAACTTTGGGAGATTTGATTGATGGAATTTCCCTCCATAAATGCTCAATTAGTTTTGAATTGTTTCCTTCCATGTCTTCTGTTATATTTTGAAATGTTGTACAATTTAGCCTTGAAATTTTTAATATATATTCATCATAAAATATTTCCTTTTTCAACTTTAACAGTCTTCCTTATTCTTCTCCTTAGATAGTCAATGTGAAAATGGCAAATATGATTTTGGACAAAATCCCTATTTTGACTAAATTTGTTAAAAGGTAATGTACAGTCCAATCCTAAGTTTGCAATTCCACTGATCCAAAGGAACTCCACTTTAGCTCTTTTCTAATTCCTTGTGTAGGCTTGGTAGTTCTTTTGACTTCCATCAATAGTTGTTCATAATTTCAAGGGGAATGGTTCATCTGCTTCATCTATCAATATTTAACTTCAAACCTGAGTGCATATTTGTAGCTTATCTTGATATGCATTACATTTGTTTAATTTAGGTGAATACTTAGAGAGATTCATCTGCATTCTAAATGGTTAAACATATATGATAAATGTGTTTCCCTTAACCTGTAATTGCCTAGAAATTGCACGACTTGTTTGGTTCACAATTTTTTCTTCTTCAAATTTTCATTTCTATGAAATGGAGAATGTGATAAACAAAAATTAATTCATTTTTCAAGAATTTGAAAACATGAAAATTTGTTTGGTTTATTAAATGGAATTATTCATAGAGATAGATATAATGAGGTTTATTTGGTTGAATAAATAAAATAAAATAAAAAATATAATATAATATGATAATAGTATTACATTATATGTTATATGATGCTATTACATTGTACAATCGTGATCATATTGTTGTGTTATTATTGATCTTTTATATTAAAATAATAAAAAGGCAGCCCGGTGCACGAAACTCCTGCTATGTGGGGTCCGGGGAAGGATCTATTGTACACAACCTTATCTTATTTTTTGCAAGAGGCTGCTTTCAGGATTCGAAACTGTGACTTTTTGGTCACAAAGCAATAACTTTACTGTTGCGCCAAGGCTCCCTTCATCTTTTATATTAAAATAATAATAATAGAAATATAAAATACTAGTTAATAATGTAATAGTGAACAAAAATGGTAATAATCATAGTAAACAATAATAACTATTATGTATAATAATAAATAATATTTAATTATAATAATGAATTTAATAGATAAGTATGTCATTGTTAATGAGATTCTCTAAAAATAGAAATGAGATTTTTTGAAAATAGAAATGAGATTTTCTTCTCTATTTTTTAGTTTCACTTTTTCATCTCCTCATGTTTTAGAATTTTATTCCAAAGAAATCATCTTACCAAATATGTTTTTGGAAACTAGGTGGCAATGGCCCAACCAAATGGGATTTTTGTCAACAACTTTTTAGTTAATAGCTTGTATCCTGGTTGCAGCACGAATACTATTTACAACATAATCCATGGATGGGTTTGTCAAAATATCCATTTATCTTATCATTTATGGTGAATGATATATACTTACAGGACAATCAATACCCATATCTAATGATCCGGTGATGACCTAGGAGGGCCCCTCGCCGAGTAGGTTCAACGTTCGGATGGTCGTCAAAGTCAAAAGGTGGTCAGCTAAGAGACTAGTCGAGCCGAAGTCCCCACAACCCGATCAGTCGGAAGAGTTCAGAGAAGGTGGGCCAAGCCTACAACCCGATCGGTCAGAAGAAGAAAAGGGTTGGCTGAGCCTACAACGCCTCGAGCAGGAAATCGTACGGAAGAAGATTGCGCCGCCTTGGCAGAAATGCGTCCGCCCCTTTATGGTAAGGTGTCAAGGATTCTTTCCCGATATTAGCTATTGAGGAAAGCTTATGAAGTCGCGTTCGCCCGGGAAGTGTGTAGTCAACTCGTCGAAGCTCTATATAAGAAGAGGAGTAGCCACCCGCGGAGGTACGCGCAAAGACTCTCTAGAGCCACTATTCACTTCTCCTTTGCTTTCTCTATTCTCCACTTGCTGGTGTGTGACTTGAGCGTCGGAGGGCCGTCGTCAGGAACCCCCTCCCGGCTTGGCACTAACGACTTTTGATCGCAGGAGCGAAGAACCTTCCTCGTAGCGGAGATCCACTTCAGTGTTATTTCCCGGTGGCCATTCACTTCGCTTCAGGGCAGGATCATCTAACTTCTTCATTAGACTTCAGGAATTATCCAATTTTTAAGTGTATATATATGTTATATATGTTTAGTTAGTTATTTTAAATTTAAATTTTCTATTGAGTTTTTCAATGAAGGGGAATCTTGGCGCAATAATAAAGTTGTTGCTATGTGACTTAGAGGTCAAGTGTGCAGCGGATAACTATCGATTCTATTGATTCACGTACGGATACTGGAAGTGACTTGAATAACTATTGAATCGGTTGATTCGTGTATAATTACTGGAAATGATCTTTTAAACCTGTTGATTCGCGCACGAATACCAGGTAATAGACATAAAAAAACTAAAGAAGCTTTGGGAAAAGAAGAACGACGTGGCCGAATTTTTATTAATCAAAGATTGTTTTTTTAAAATTAAACAGGATGGTTATATAGACTCTAATCCTAAATATGCAAAGGAAAGAAATACTGAAAGAGAAAAATTCTAAACATATGAAAAATATAAAATATCTTAAACGTACTCAAAATCTAAAAATATAAAAGATAGAAATTAATAAAAATACTCTAAATACCAAACTCGATAAAAATGATAACAAAAATACTAAAATTACTTTCTCTGGTCCCACATCATTCTCTCTAAGATGGAGAAAATTCATCCTCGAATTTAGAATAGTATCAGGGGTAGCTCAGGAGGAAGATCATTTGGTATCAATTCGGTAAAATTTACTAGCAATTGCGGACTATTACCTCCTTATCAAAATTTGTTGAATCTCCATAATCTTCCCCATCACTATCATCAAAACTAGAAGTTTTGCACCAAGATAGTTTTTTACCAAGCTTTTGTTTGCACCAACCCCATTCTTTTTGGTATCAATTCGGTAAAATTTACTAGCAATTGCGGACTATTACCTCCTTATCAAAATTTGTTGAATCTCGATAATCTTCCCCATCACTATCATCAAAACTAGAAGTTTTGCACCAAGATAGTTTTTTACCAAGCTTTTGTTTGCACCAACCCCATTCTTTTTGAGTAACATTAAGTTGTTGGACCATGTAGTTATCAATTTGTGCTTTGCTCAATAGGATCCTTGTCGATGAATGCTGTAGCAATTACCTTATTCGCATACTTAACATCCTTGAGGACACCCTTTCCAAGTAATATGATCCTCCATCTCTCAGCACCAACACTTCATATGCACTTGTGGTTGCACCACTTGGAATAACAGCCCTTGCAAAGGCCCTATAGTCACATGTAAGATCAACCTCGGTGGTGAGGTTTCCGCGGCTGTTGAAAATTTGACCAGCCTTGACAAATTTGATCGCCAATTTTTTTTAAAGATCTAATTAACTTGGATTAGAGGATATGTGTGGAAAACGAGTTGTTGGCCATCGATCAGTGATTCGTCTGGGCCTATCTCCTCTTCGTCAGGGTCTTCCACCTCTTCGTCATCGTCATAAACTAGATCACCGAATATTTCGATCTTGTTGTCTACATATTCCTTATAAATAAAAACTATTTCCTTATCATCAAGAATATCCTCTTCATAAACGCCCATCTCTTGAAATCGCTGCTCCATATCATGATCAAAAACGTAGTTGACGTGTTGTTGTCTTCTCGGCAGCATGACTCCACAAGAATGACTTGGCTCTGATACCAAATTGATGCAGCGGATAACTATCAGTACGAATACTAGAAGCGACTTTGATAACTATCAAATCTGTTGATTTGGCATGAATATCGGAAGCGATCTTCTAAACCTATTGATTCACACACGAATACTAGGGAATGAACATCCAAAAACTAAACGAATCTTTGCGAAAAGAATGGCGTAGCCAAATTTTTATAAATCAAAGATTGTCTTTTTACAATTAAACAGGACGTTTATATAGACTACAACTTTATATATGTAAAGGAAAGAAATACTGATAGAAAGGAAAAATTCTAAACGTATTAAAAATATAAAATATCCTAAACAGACTCAAAATCTAAAAATATAATTGACAAAAATTAACAAAAATACCCTAAATACCAAGCTCGATAAAAAATAAAAATATTAAAATTACTTTTTTCTGCTCCCGCATTATCACTGATCTGAATCTCGGAAACAACCTCTTGCAAAACAGAGTAAGGCGGTGTATAATAGACCATTCCTCGAGACCTCACATCGGCGGGAGCTTCTTGCAACAGGCTACCCTTTATCAAGTTCTTCAATATATTGCCTTATGGAAAAATTTCACTAGATGGATCACAAAAGCAATGCACATTATTTTCTAGTGTCTCGTGTTAGTTAATTTTATTAAAAGTTCACTTTCTTTTAGATACGTCGCCATCGATATTTCCATGCATCTAGTTCAGCTAAAAGCTTTACTATATTTATTTTCTATAACCTGTAGTGGTTAAGAAGCAGATGGAATATGGAGCTATGATATTACAGATTTTATATTGTTCTTCACATTCTAGAATATGTAATTCAAAGGATGTTTGCAATTTCCAGCATTTAGTAGATTGCGAACTATTTCCTTTTGTTATGCTTGTAGGTTGATGCTCATGTAAAAGCTTTGAAAACTCTATGCAAGAGAAAGGCTACAAGAGCTGAAGAGGGTGACATCCTTGTATTGAAATGGGTGCAGCAGTTGCTTTCGAAAGCTCTAGAGATTCTTGACAGTTATGTAACTGATGTGCAAGAATCTTCCAAGATGGACAGTTTCCTCACGCCACAGAATAGAAGAAAAGGAACAAGAGATGCTTCAATCTCAAAGTTGACATTGAAAGCAGTGACTGCTGCTTTTACTATTGGATCATCAATTATAGTCTGCCCTTCTGCTAATATTCATGGCATTGTAGCTGTATTGCACACTATTATAACATCTGAAAATTCTGAAACAAAGTCCAGGAAGCTTGTTGGGTCAACAATTTCATTTAAAGAGTTGGCTCTTCCTTTGTACATTCAGTCATGGGTGACAATGGGAAAAATGTGCCTTGTTGATGATAAATTAGCAAAGCGTTATATTCCACTATTTGTGCAGGTGAAAATTATTCCTATCACTCAACTCTATTTCTTGATTTCGATCTTTTAGTTATTATAGTTCTATTGTCTTGTTGGGGTACTACAGGAGTTGGAGAGAAGTGACAATGCTGCTCTCCGCAACAACATTATGGTGGCAATGACAGATTTTTGTGTCCGATACACTGCCCTAGTTGACTGGTATTCATCTGTCTTTGAATTCTAGTTTCCTTTAGTTTTCTATGCTTTTCAAGAATATTTTTGTTTATGCTTTAGTATATATTGTTACTTTAAAAAAGGTATTGATTCACCAAGAAAATAAACATTAGTGCTTTCAGGTAAACAATTCAGTGAATTCTCATACCCTTTGACAGAGTTGCAACTGTGTTAAAAGTTGAAACGCTCAAAATTTTTTCATCTTCTTATCATATTCTTCTATGTAGTTTTAGGAGAACATCCAACATTTCATCTCAAAAGGTTTTACATGCTCAACGTATTTGATTGACAACAGATGCCTGTGGTTGGTAGCACTGATTACAATTTCCTTCTGCCTCTGTAACAGTTACATACACAAGATCACTATATCATTGCGTGATTCCTGTGAAGTTGTGAGAAGGCAGACATTCATCTTACTTTCACAATTATTACAGGTTCTCAAACCTGTGAATAGATTATTTAGAGAATTCTACCTCGTGATCCTGATTCCTTGACTTTTCTTTTCCCAGAGAGATTATGTAAAATGGAGAGGAGTCCTTTTCCTTCGATTCTTGTTGTCTCTGGTTGACGAATCTGCAAAGATAAGACATCTGGCTGATTTCCTCTTTGGAAACATCCTAAAGGGTTTGGTCTCCTATTGTGTTCATATCTTGATTTCTTTATGATTTAAGTAACATATTTTCTTACATTGGCATAACAGCTAAGGCACCACTTCTTGCATACAACAGTTTTGTTGAGGCAATCTTTTTCCTAAATGATTGCAGCATCCATTCATTCAACAATGAAACTAAAGGCGGCTTGAATAATATATCTCAACTTTTTTCTATCAGGTAAGTTCAGTGCAAATTATAATCCTCAAATTGAGATTGCATAAGCATTGATTATTGAGCCTTTTGTACACACGCATATTTTGCATATTTTGCAATACAGAGGCACTGATGAGAAATCAAGGTCACAGAGGATGCATATATATGTTTCTTTGTTAAGACAGATGGCGCCAGAGCACCTCTTGGCTACATCAGCAAAGCTTTGTGCCGAGATATTGGCGGCTGCTTCTGATGGCTTGCTTAATATTGATGATGTTGCTGGACTATCTGTCCTCCGGGTATGTTATAAGCCACATGATTACAAAGTTTTGCCAGTCAGAACCAAGAATATCACATGCCTGTTTCAGTATTATATATAATGTTATCTTTTTTTATAGGTTTCCTAGTGCAATAGGGTTATCTAAACTGAGGAATTGGTGGCCACTTCTATACTTCCTGTCACACGTCACACCTTACATTTTTAAGGTTTCCCAGTGCAATAGGATTATATCATGTTACTTTTCATCTAAGGCTTCTATTTGATCATGATCCTTGAATTAGATATAGTTAATGGAAGATGAAATAAATTTCTCAACTAGCATTTAATTAGAAATTTAAATTTACCATAATTTTCAATCTCCATAATTACGTATTCTTTAGGGTGATTAAATTGTTTATAATAATTTTTAAATGTTTTTCTTTAATTACTTTATTATTGCTGTATTCCTTCTTACTTTACGCGTGCTATGTCTACTGTTCTTGAATTTTGACTATTAGTCACCAATGAGATTGAGCTTGTTTCTGTCAATAAGAGAACAGCGTTGACCATTATTTTTCCCATTTACAGGATGCTTTAGAAATTCTTGCTTGCAAAGAGATGAGAATCCAACCTATTCGTGGTTCCGATTCATCTGAAATGGATGATGAAGGAGGTGAGGGTGGTGGAAATATCAATGCCGCCAGATGTAGGGTGGTCACTCAAGTAGCCAAGAAAAACCTGATCCAGATAGCTATCCCCATCTTCATTGAACTGAAACAACTACTTGAGTCCAAGAATAGTCCTCTTACAGGCTGCCTTATGGAATGCCTCCGCGTCCTCCTCAAGGATTACAAGAGTGAGATTGACGAGATCTTGGTTGCTGACAAGCAACTTCAGAAGGAGCTCCTCTATGACATCCAGAAATACGAGGCAGCCAAGGCCAAATCCACTGTCGCCGAAGCCATTGCCAACGTGCAAAGATCAGAAAGTTATCGTTCACCACTGAACGGACAGAACTCTGCTGGCATATACACCAGAGTTGCAGAAAAGCTTGGAACACAAGGGAAGCTTGCTTCAGCCGTAGCAGATGCAGCTGCCAAAGCTAAGGTGATGTCAGTGCTCAAGGAGGCAAACCGCAAGACACCCACTCCTCTGCGTGCAATGAGTGTGCCAAAGCTGAAGGATACCCAAGGAAGCACCGGTGTGCTGAGCAGTAAGCGGCCACAGAGTGTACTGGAATCGTTAAGACGAAGACAGTCTTTCGAATCTGATGAAGGGGATTGATCTTTAGTTTTATCCTGGCATTTACTCCATATTTGAGCTTGAACCTGATTTCTTCAATCACACTGCAACAAAAGTTGCTCAATTTGTACCATTTGGGAAGTTTCAGTCATCTCTGTGGCTTCATTTTAAGTCATCTTCCCAGAGTCATTGTGCTCATAATGATGCTGTCACCGAGGTAGTTAAAGATTTGTAAAATTGAAGGATCAAACTGAAGAATACAACTCAAGTAATTATGCTCCTAGAAAATGCTTTTTTGTCAACATTTCCCCGCCTATTCTACGTTGCAAATTAATTTAAGATTTAGTTTCCAGTTAAAATTTTTTTATCTTGTTTATTTTACATCTTAATTTTTTGCTTTTGCTTTCCATTTTTAAAATCAATTGAAAATCTAAATCTGGGTGTTAAAAGTAGGATAACTGGGAAAAAAAAACAAAATCAGCTGGAAAACTAAATTTAACTGTCAAATTTGGATAATCTGAAAGAACGGAAATCAGCACAAAAAAAAAATGTTTAAAATCTAAATGCATAAGTTAAATTTGGCAATTGCAAAATGGTTTTAAATCTCTAAATTTGATGTCAAATTTAATAGCTAAAATAGTTGACATTTGATTGTGAATTCAATCAAATTTAATAAATAATACTTATAATAATGAAACCCATTTAATCTCAATAATATTCTGGATGTGAAAAATAATTTAACTATAAACTAGGTCCATTTGTGAATTGCCTATGAAAAATTGCTATCAATAGAATTTTTATTTAATGAAAAATGTTGATGTTAAAATCTGACAACGCTAATGAGCAAATTATTATAAGGTTCGCTACAGAAAATCAAGATCTCATTTATTATGAATGATAATTAATAAATGATAATCCTAGTTAATCTCATTGATTATTTTTGAGGTGATCGATCTAGTCCTACGAAAATTATCCACCAACCATCAGGATAAATCAAGAAACGCACGCAACGACCAACCCAAAAATTTAACATTCTTTGATTAGCATCATCGAAATTGATCTTATATGCATGCACAACTGTATCTGATTCATGGGTGTTTATGCTAACAAGTTTGCAATCATCGTCCATGCACTTCTTGCCCAAACACTCATGATCCATCGAACACATCAATTCGACCGAGTGGATCAAGTGACCTACTTCTTCAGCTCACCATCTCGGCCAACTTGGGTCAATGGACCAACATTTACTTGGTCCAAGCAAATAATTTGAGACAACGTGCCAACATGAACAACTCAATTCAAACTAGCGAATCAAAAACTCTGCCTAATTAACTTGATAAAATCCGGTCGAATAGTTAGAAGCATCAACCTGCACTAGCATGATGCTCAATCCCAAGCCTGCTTAACAACTCAAGGTGAACTGACTAGATCAAACAAACTAATATTGATTGGTTTGGATTGTAGTATCCTGATAGGTATTTTACTAAACACTATGATTCATAAAAGCTCAATGTGGGCATTTTATTTGAAGTCTTTAATAATCATAGGACAAAAAGGAGACAAATTAGGACCTAAATAATCAAACGAGCTAAGAATAAAATGAAACAAGCCAAGTACCTGACTTTCAAGAGCTATAAACTAGAATAGTTATCCAAAACTGACAGTTCAAGTAGAAAGGAAACACAGTACAGTCCATATTGTCTCTTGAATGAATAAGATTGATGAAGCACTGAAAGGTAAAGGTAATATAGCTAGCTAGCTAGCTGCAACAGCTGGGTGATAAGGAATCTCCATGCCGAATAAAGATCTCATTGATCAGCCTATAGGGATTTTATACATAAAATAATATATAATAGCAGCTGAAAATGATCCCTCCAAAGATCTTTATGAATACGGTATGTTCATTCTTGATACTCTATTACATAAAAAATAATTACCTTTATTGTGTGAACAAAATAATTCCGACAGCAACTTGACTTTGGTAGATTTCAGCATGATTAGAATATTCGCGCCTCTACGGTATCCACACGAATATGTTTCCTGTTCATCGCATAAACTTAGATTCAGAGAAAAACCACCTTCATTGTGCTAGAAATTTCAGAGGTTCGGCAAAGGCAAGAAGAAGAGGAAGAAGATGAAGATCAAAAGTTTCTTATGAAAATTCTTACTCAAAAGACTTCTATATTCATCAAGGAATATCAAGAATTTATCTTTTAGTCTTCTTCTAATAATGATACCAATTAATCTCCATTAATTTTTATTATCTTTTTAATGGGTTAGATTTTAGTATATTAGATTAATCATTAACTCAATAAGACAATGAGTCTAATTCATTAATCCAATGTGTCTAATCCAAATCCGAATTCATTTGAATCTAACTCAATGAGTCTAATTCGGATAAGACTTAATCCCATAATCTTAGGATCCATCATATTTTAGTCAAACTAAAATAAATCAATCTCTAAATCAATATGTTATTTATGTGTGACCCAATAGATTCTCATAACGTTGGTAATGTATCTAAAATTATTTTAGATACATGAGCAATAAGTGACATATAGTAATGCATCATTATTACCCAAGTGACGAGAATGTTGAAATCCGACCTAACCTTTCTGTGAGGGCCGAGTAAGAAAGCAAGGCCCAAGGAACTCATGGGTTTGACCATAGGGTAAGAGTGAATGGCCCAAAGCCATTCACGACCGTTGCTGGAGTATAAAATTGTTGGTGCGCGCGAGGCCAGCAAGAGGGGGTGAATTTTTTGAAAAAGAAAGACAAATCCTTTCTTGATCTTTGGACTTGATTAGTTATACACAAGTAATTAAAATAAACAACAACATAAAAGGAAAGAGGCTACAAAATTTACTTAGTTACAACCTAGTTGGTGGTTAATCTAAGGTAGATGAAAAGCTCTAAAATGATCTCCTTCTTTGAAGGAGAAAAAGCCTCTTACACTCTTTGAAAGCTCAGAAAAAGACTATGAATGAATTACAAAAGTTATTGTCGAAATCATGTTTAATTCCTAGTACCAGGGGGCTTTTTATAGCCTCCTAGGATCAAGTGGCCAATGGTTTTCGTCGCTTGGAGGCGCCTCTAAAGAGGTTTATGTTAGGACCAAAAGTAGCTAGAGGGGGGGGGGGGGGGTGAATAGCTCGTCGCGTTCGCTCGGTGCTCGGCGTTGCTTGTTCCTTCAAAGATGTGCAGCGGAAAATACAGAAACAAATACAACAACGCTAACACGGTTGGTTTACTTGGTATCCACCTCACAAGAGGTGACTAGTCCAAGGATCCACACCACGCACGCACCCTCCACTATGAAAACACTCCTTTTCGGTAACTACCGAGGGCGGAGAAGCCCTACAAGACTCTCCGTACAAGAAGAAAGGAAAGGGAAACAAAATACAAGCGCAAAGCTTACAATGAGTACAGAAAACCCTAACCCTAGCTTCTCTTCTTGCCTTTGATCCGCCTCTTGACTTGGAAAGCTTCCAAGATCCTTCAAGAACTGGCGATCTGATCTTTGAGAGCGCCGTGGAGGAGCTGGCGAAGATCTGAGATGAAATCGTGAAGAGATACCGCAGCCATCACACGCCTCCGACGCAACGGTCGGATCCCGATCGATTCGAATGTTCCCAATCGATCGGGAGGCTTTGGATCGATCCACGGATCGATCCAGCGTCGATTGGGACCTCTGGATCGATCCACGGATCGATTGGGACCTCTGGATCGATCCATGGATCGATCCGGAGGCTCTCTGTTCGCTGGGACAGGTCCGGATCGATCCACTGATCGATCCAGCACTTTATTTTTGTCCAAAACCAAGTCCCAAACCTCCCAAACCAACATCCGGTCAACCTTGACTGTTGGTATGTCATGCCTAGCATCTAGTCACTCCCTTGACTGCTAGGACTCCCTTACCAAGTGGGTCAATCCCTTTGACCCACTTGGACTTTCTCTTACCAATTATCCGGTCAATCCTTTGACCTACTTGGACTTTTCTTTCATGCCAAGTATCGGTCAATCCTTTGACCTACTTGGACTTCACCGGATGTCCGATCATCCTTGATCCATCTGGATGTTCCTGTGCCTTCACTCACCGGGACTTTCACCTAGCTTCACTCACTTGTCCATCCTAGCTTCACTCACTAGGACTTTCACCGCTTCACTCACGGATTTCCATCTGCTAGCTTCACTCACTAGGACTTTCACTTCCTCAGTTTCCATCTGCTTCACTCACGGGACTTTTCTTCCGCCTTGACCTTCAGGATTCTTCCGCCTCTGGCTTCACTTCAGACCTTCCTACCGGCTCTTCTCACCAGACTTTCATCATGCCTAGCTTCACCACTGGTCTTTCATTTTGCCTAACATCCCGGTTAGGACTTCCCATCAAGTATCAGTCACCTAGACCTACTTGACTCTTCTTCAATCAATATCTTATTGTCAAACATCTAAACCCAAACCAAGACTCAGCTTGGTTACCCAGTCAACCTTGACCCGGGGATATTGCACCAACAATCTCCCCCTTTTGATGTTTGACAATCCCATATGTAAGTTAGGCTAATCCCATAGCCTCCTTCTTCATGCCACTAGGTAATGAAAGCATAAATTAAGCTCTTCATTCTCCCCTAAGAGGAAACTCCTCTAGGTAATGAAAGCCTAACTTACTCCCTTTCATGAGTCCTTTCATTCTCCCCTTATGACCTTCCCATAGGTAATGAAAGCCTAAACTTAACCATACATTCTCCCCCTATTGGCACACATCAACCCATCGTTGGACACACATCAACCTATGCTCCAATTCTGGGCACACTTCAACAAATCCATTTGTTGAAGACTCTCCCCCTGCAGAGTTGCTCATCGTTGTTCACAACATCACTCGTTGTGATCAACACGATAATGAAGGTCCCATACCCTTCATTTATCCTTAACTTCTCCCTCAATGTAGACAACTACCCAACCTTGAGCATTATCTACCACTTGAGTGTCCACTTGAAATAATGAGGATATCCACTCCCCATTTCTCCCCATTTCAAGTTTAAATGCTCAACCTTGAGCAAGTTCACAACAGAAGGTTAACCACCTTCCAAGATTCATGAAAAATAATTTTCATGTCTTTAAAGAGTCCCTCTCCCTAAAGACATGGTGGTAACTTCTGTCATTGCACCAACAATGACTTGGAATCCCTAAAACATTAGGAAACCCAAATTTAGAAGTTTTGAGGTTCAAATATTCAAAATTTGAAACACACCTCAACCTAAACTTCTACTTAGTCTTCGTTAACCAATCCATCCTTGTTTTCAACATGAAAACACCCTTTGTATGTATACAAATGTATTTAAGGGGTTTGGAATGGTTACCTAGACTAAAATAGGTTCAAAGATGCTGAAATCAGGCCTTCCCAGCCAAAACCAGCAACTTGGATCGATTGAAGTTGGGTTCCAATCGATTGAACCTTTCTGAATCGATCCACTGATCGATTCAGACTCCCTGGATCGATCGGCTGATCGATCCAGCGAGCTTCTGCTCGCGGGAATTGCCGTTTGAATCGATACATGGATCGATTCAGGAACTCCAATCGATCCATGGATCGATCGGAGCTCTGATAGTTGCTGAAATTCCATTTCAGTCAACTTTAGAAACCCCTAGAAAATTCTACAAAAATCCAAAAATTATGAAATTTCGTGTAGACATTATTTAGGGCGTTTAATATCACGGAAAAATAGTTTTCTATGAAAGTACTTCATATTTTCAAAGATTGACACAAACTTGAAAACTTGCAAAAACTTTAGTGTTTTTCTTCAAGTTTGTGTCTAACTATTCAATGGTGATTACTATCAAAAGATAGCCTTCACCAAGGTTTTCCAAAAACATTTTAAAAACATTTTCAAAACCAATATCCCATCACATTCCTTGGGCTTAATGCACATGACTTGTACATTAGCTTTCCCAATGATGGGAAAACACATAACTATGTGTTTTGATGAACCTAAAACTCAAAAGAATGCACTAAATCAACATCTTGAGTTTTGTTCATCTTTCTAACATCTCACTTGTATCTATTGTGGATAAAACACATACAAGTCATCTTAGAGGTCTTTGTGAGATGTAAAATTTGGTTTTGCCCTATTCTAGGGATCATGCATATTTATCTAGGCATTTTAGAAATGTTAGACATCCACCTAGGATGTCACTTGTCAATAAGTGTCGTTAAATGCCATTTGTCCTTAATTACAAGGAATTAAACTTAATGCATGATTATGTTATGGCATACATCAAAAGAAAATAATTTTCAAAAGAAAATATCCTATTTCTACATGATGTATGAATGTCATGACATGGTATTTTTTTTTTGGATTTTTCATAATAAAACATGAATGCAAAACTAGACATGATGTCATGGCATATTATGGGCAAACAATCATGGCAAGATTTAGCATAAATAAAATATACCTAGATTAACTATCTAAGTATCCTTAAAGTCTTAGCTAAACTTACAACTTAAACCTAGATTGCCCTAAAGTGCTACAAGAGAATGCCAAAGCCTAAATTTGGCATTTCTAATTTCCTTGATTTAAATGTATGCCAATTGAAAATAAACATGTCCTCAAATGTTGGCATATTCCATATTTTCTTCAAGAGTAGCACTTTTAAATTTAAGGCCCGGATTGCCTTAAATTGCCTAAGAACATACCAAAATCCCAACTTGATAGTTCTTATGAATTTCCCAATATGTGCCATTTAAGAGTAAAATCAATTCTTCCACCATTAGGCACATTTTACTCTTTCAAGGAGTAATCAATAGGTCCATTTCATTTTCAAAGGTTAACTAAAACCTTGAAAATGCTCCTTGAGTGTCAATTTCCTCAAAGTTGGGTTAACTACCCTTCTAATCGGAGTTGACACTCTCTAACCCATCTATGGGGTAGAGAAGATGCTCCTAGGAACCCAACACCTATTGGTGCTCCTTGGATGCTCTAGGTACTCATTAGGGATAACTTCCCTAGATACCTTCCTAGTGACCTTGTTGGGCTTCTTAGAAGCCTTGGTCACATTTTCTAGGTCAACTCTAGGGATAGCCTCTCTTGTGACCTTGTTTGTAACTTTCTTAGACTTCTTAGAAGCCTTAGTCACATTTATTGCTAAAATACTCTTAGGGATGACTTCCTTAGTATTTTTGGCTTGACCACTAGACCTAGGGTTTGTTCCATAACTATATGGAACTCTATGGTAAGAGGGCACATCCTTCTTAGCCTTTGGCTTGTATCCCAAACCTCTATGGCCATTGGATGGCTTTTGTACCCCTAGACCTAGGTTATGCTCATTTTGCCCTAATAGGATATTTTCCATCCTTTTTAGGGTCTTTTCAATTTTATCAAGTCTTGACCTCAAGATTTGATTTTCCATCACTAAGTCCTTAGTTTTTGGTTTTCCATTTAGTTCATGAGCATTTTTGTTTCTAGGCTTGTAGCTGCAATCCTTAGAGTTTTTACCTAGACTTTTACCTACATACCTAGCCTTAGGGATAGTAGTTTTGGCATGTAAGGCCACATGCTTTTCCTTAAAGCCCTCATGCTTCCTATTCTTATGGTAAATCGCATTAAAATGATAAAAATTTGACCTAGCATGCTTTTTACCATTTTGCAAGGGAATAGGCTCAATGAAAGTTACCTTCCTTTTTACCTTAGAGGCTCCCCCTTGACTAGTGCCTCCTTGAGCCGTGACCACCTTCTTCCCTTTGGGGCATTGACTTCGGTAATGCCCCTTTTGATTGCAAGAGAAGCATATGATATGCTCCTTGCTCTTCTTCGTTCCGGGGATGGTCTCCTTGGGCTTCACCTTGCCCTTTTGTGCCACTTGGCCCTTCTTCTTGGTCAATTTAGGGCACTTGCTCTTGTAGTGCCCATGTTCCCTACACTCAAAACATATTATATGATTTTTATTATTAATTGAAATATTCATACCTTTGCTTGTAGGGGTGGTATCTTTTTCTTTGGATCCAGAGGTAGAAACTTCCTTTTGATAGGACCTTGATTCTCCTCCATTTGATTTTTCTTGACTTGTGGAGGTAGAAGCTTCTTCCTCCTCTTCTTCTCTTGACCCGGATGTAGAAGCTTCTCCTTCTTCTTGATCCGGTGTCACCAAGGATTGCTCCACCTCAATCCTAGAGGTGGAGGCTTCATCATCTTGAATATGAAACAAGGAGTATGCTCCCTCCTTGTTCCCTTCGTTGCATTCCCTTGAGGATGAAGCATCTTGGATTTCCTCTTCTTCGGAGGTTGAGCATCTATCAACCTCGGAATCCTCCTTTTGGTCTTGCTCCAAAGAGTCACCCTCTTTGGATTCTTCATGATCTTGTACAGTGGAGGGGATCTCATGAATTCTTGCCAATTTGCTCCAAAGCTCCTTGGCATCTTCAAACTCTCCAATTTGTTCCAAGATGTTTCTTGGCAATAAATTGACCAAAAGCTTGGTCACTTTGTCATTGGCCTCACATCTTTGGATTTGGTCTTTGCTCCACTTGCTCCTTTTGAGTACTTTGCCCTTGGAATTTGTGGGAGCTTCAAAACCTTCCATGAGAGCAAACCATTGCTCTATCTCCATCATAAGAAAATTTTCGATTCTTGATTTCCAAGAATCGAAACTCGTAGAAGTGTATGGTGGAGCCACCCTTGTGTCAAATCCAAGTCCATCTTGGAATTGCATCTTGAAGTTGAGCTTGATAGAATCTTGAACTTGAAGAATTTGCTCCAACTTCTTCACCCTCTAGCTTTTCTTGATATGTTTGCCCCTTCCGGCGGTGATTCCGGTGAAGAGCAACCTCGCTCTGATACCACTTGTTAGGACCAAAAGTAGCTAGAGGGGGGGGGTGAATAGCTCGTCGCGTTCGCTCGTTGCTCGGCGTTGCTTGTTCCTTCAAAGATGTGCAGCGGAAAATACAGAAACAATCACACAACGCTAACACGGTTGGTTTACTTGGTATCCACCTCACAAGAGGTGACTAGTCCAAGGATCCACACCACGCACGCACCCTCCACTATGAAAACACTCCTTTTCGGTAACTACCGAGGGCGGAGAAGCCCTACAAGACTCTCAGTACAAGAGGAAAGGAAAGGGAAACAAAATACAAGCGCAAAGCTTACAATGAGTATAAAAACTCTAACCCTAGCTTCTCTTCTTGCCTTTGATCCGCCTCTTGACTTGGAAAGCTTCCAAGATCCTTCAAGAACTGGCGATCTGATCTTTGAGAGCGCTGTGGAGGAGCTGGCGAAGATCTGAGATGAAATCGTGAAGAGATGCCGCAGCCATCACACGCCTGCAGCTATAAACGACGCCAACGGTCGGATCCCGATCGATTCGAATGTTCCCAATCGATCGGGGAGGCTTTGGATCGATCCACGGATCGATCCGGCCTCTCGACTGGGCACTGGATCGATCCACGGATCGATCCGGCGCTATCGCGCGAGCGCGCGTCCCAATAGATCCAGCGATCGATTGGGACCTGCAGATCGATCCGGATCGATCCGGAGCTCTCTCACGGCTGGATCGATCCATGCGGATCGATCAGATCGATCCGAGCTGAATCGATCCAGCGATCGATCGAGCCGGATCGATCCACATCGATCCAACACTGATTTTGTCCAAAACCAAGTCCCAAACCTCCCAAACCAACATCCGGTCAACCTTGACCTGTTGGTATGTCATGCCCAGCATCTAGTCACTCCCTTGACCTGCTAGGACTCCCTTACCAAGTGTCCGGTCAATCCCTTTGACCCACTTGGAATTTTCTCTGTGCCAAGTATCCGGTCAATCCTTTGACCTACTTGGACTTTTCTTTCATGCCAAGTATCCAGTCAATCCTTTGACCTACTTGGACTTCCCAGCACCGGATGTCCGATCATCCTTGATCCATCTGGATTTTCCTTGCTGGCTTCACTCACCGGGACTTTCACCTAGCTTCACTCACTAGGGTTTTCCATCCGCCTAGCTTCACTCACTAGGACTTTCACTGGCTTCACTCACTAGGATTTCCATCCGCTAGCTTCACTCACTAGGACTTTCACGCTTCACTCTTTTCCATCCGCCTAGCTTCACTCACTAGGACTTTCACGGCTTCACTCACCATTTCCATCTGCCGGACTTCACTCATGTTTCTCATCTCGGTTCACTTTCACGACTTTCTTCTGCTTCACTTACCAGGACTTTCCTTCTGCCTGGCTTCACTCACCAGGACTTTCATACTGCCTAGCTTCACTCACTAGGTCTTTCATTTTGCCTAACATCCCAGTTAGGACTTCCCAGTCAAGTATCCGGCCAACCTTGACCTACTTGACTCTTCTTCAATCAATATCTTATTGTCAAACATCTAAACCCAAACCAAGACTCAGCTTGGTTACCCAGGTCAACCTTGACCTGAGGGATATTGCACCAACAGTTTAGGGCGCCTCTAAGAGGATAGAGTTTATCCTCTATCCATTGGAGTTTTTATCCTCTGGATGATTAATGGCTACTGGAGGCACCTCTAACCAGTTTGAGGGTGCCTTCCATGAAGGCGTGAGGGTAACTTCCATCTTCCTTAAGGGCGCCTTCCATTAGTCAGCTTGACCAGTTAACCTTTAAGAAATGTTAACTCTTTCTAGTTCTTCCTTTTTGGGTGATTCTCCGGTCGTTTGGAATTGAGCTCATCTGAATCCAACTCTGACCTTCCTTGAGCAGACTTTCTCCCTAGCTTCTCGTCCCTTGAATGCTCCGGTCGCGTTTTTCTCGTCCACCGATATACTCTTTCGTAGCCCTTCATCCCTTGGATGCACCTAGCCCGTCAACTCGCTTCCATGCTATCCTTCTCGTCTGCCACGTCTTTCACTCGAATTTTTGTGTTCCTAAGCTCCTGCACACTTAGACACAAGACATCAAATACAACAATACCTAATTTGACTTAGTTGACCACATCAAAACTAATCTGGGGCACTTATAATCTCCCCCTTTTTGATGTGCATCAACCCAAATTAAGTTAGGATTAAACAAACAATAAAATATTAAATTTTACAATTTAGTAAAAAGTAAGTTTGCATTTAAGTACATAAAAAAATTCAAGCTAATTTCCCACATAACTTAATATAACTTAATCCTATCTCTCCCCCTTTATCACATAAAAAAATGGGGAAAAAAATAAGTAAAAAATAGTTACAAAATGTTTGAAAAGTTTTCTAGGGGATCATCAACATATTTAATAATAATCTAACATTTTTTTTAGGCATAGTTTTCACAAATATTCTAATTTTACTGATTAATTCTCTATTTTGAAAAAATAATTTTAAAAATAATTTTTTCTATTTAAAAAAATCATAAAATTTGTTATCAAAGTCAAATAGAATAAAAAAAATTTCATGAAAAAATATTTTTAATTTTAACAAAAATAAATCATTTTATTATAGAACCCTAATTTTAGAAAAATAAATATTAAAAATTGATTTTGATATAAAAAAATCTTGATAATTTTTATAAGTATGTAAAACCGAATAAACATATGCAAAAAATTAAAATTTTCAAATTTAGCATTTGAGAATTTTAATATTTGTAATTAATTTTTCGATAACTAATTCATAGAAGATTTGTCATTAATCAGAAAATTTCAAAAAAAATTAATCTAACAGATCTTCTCTTCTGTTCTATAATTATTTAAAATTTAAACAAAAAAACTCTAATAGAAGAATTAGAAAAATGTTTTGCTAAGTTCAGAAATTATATTCTAATAAATCATTAAAAAAATGAAGATTCAATTTAAACATGTTGTTGGAATCCAATAAAGATTCCTTCTTATTGGATTTATTAGGAATTTTTGTGGAAGATAATTTCTAGAGATTTTTTTAATTTTACCCCTGTGGTTCCTGATATACAAACCAAGACCTTCGTATTTTCTAAATTTTGAATTTTGAGAAACATTTATATTTAAGCATGCACAGTCATTTCTCAATTTTTCTAGTTGATCTTTTATCTTTCATTTTCCACCTTTAGATTATCATATATTTCTAATGGACATATTTTTGCTAAAATTAATTTTAACCTTGTATTCTCTTTCTCTAACTTGCACATATTTCTAGACAGTATTTTAATGAACTCAAATAATTCTTCAGGAGTGTTGCGTGCTACTTGGAATTCCATTCTGTTTCCCTTGTTCAAAAATTTGTACAAAAACAGAACTTTTCCTAGCAGTCCATGTGTTTTTATAGAAGTTAAACTTGGATTGTAAACGAAACTTAACATTTTTAATCCAAGTTGTTTTTCAGAAGTTAAACTTGGATTGGAAACGGAACTTAACATTTTTATTCCAAGTTCAACCCATGTGTTTTTCAGAAGTTAAGCCATATTACAGAAGTTGATTAAATATCTATTTCAAAGATTGACTTCCAGGTTAAATATGACGAGACACTCGACCTTCTTGGGTGTGGGATCATCCACCACTTGTGAGATCTCGAAAAATTTAATTAATAGGGTTATTTAGAAAATAGCCTTATAGGATTTTTCCGGAATTTTTAGAAATTTTCTGGGAATTTTTCGGAGCTCGTACGATGGGTTTTGAGGGGATTAATTTCGGACGCGGATAAGGCCTGTTTGGGATACCCGTTTAATTGAGAAAATGTTTTATTTATAAAACCTTTTCCTTTTTCTTTCCCCAAACGGCGACCCCGAGCCTCTCCTCACCCGAACCTTCTTCTCCCCTCTCTGCCCCGACGCGACCCCGACCTCCCTCGGTTCCTCTCGCTGTCGTCGCCGATCGCCACAAGGTCAGCGCCGGCAGGGGTCTTCTTCTCCGGAGCCTCACGAATGTCAGGTTCCATAGCTACTAGCGGTCGATTCTCTCTGCCCCAGCGACCGATTCTCTTTGTCTCTCTCGCGGCCGGATCTGTGGCGATTGTCGATATCACCGGAGGAGATCGTTGCCGGAGCTTGCCGGAGACCGAACCAGGAGGCTCGGATCATCCTGATATACTATTCTCAAGTTTTCCTCGAGCTTTCCTCCCGGTTCTACCGATCCTTTCTTCCCCGATTCGATGCCCTAGGTCGATCCTTTGCCATCCAATCGCCGGCTTGAAGATGCCCTAGGGTTTCGATGGGTAAGCAATCCGGACCTTATCACTTCTTTCATCTTGATTCATTTGTTAGATTCTTGTTGGTTCACGGATTGGGGCTTTGTTCTGGTTAATCCTTCTTGGTTGATCTTGGATCTCCCCTGCCTTGCTGTTGATTAGGGCTACGGGATTGAAGAGAAGGAGGGAGGTTTGTTCTGCTTGTTCTGATCGAGAGGTGAATCCAACAGTGAGGTTCTGGTTTGATCAGTGAGGTGTGCTCGGGATCTCAACAAGGTTGAGTGCTGAGGATTTACAAGCATGGCTATGAGCTAAGAGGCACTGTCTTAGGGATGTAGATCTTGGGTTGATCTTGCCGGCAACATGCACACCAGCATCATCAGTGGCTTTGGATCAAGAACAGGGATTTGAATTTGAGGTAAGGTGTAGAGTAATTGATTTATATTGTTGATGAATTAGCTTTGTGTTGAATTGGAGATGTTATGGATTACATGATGGTTAGTGTATCGTTAGTTGATACATGATGTGTAGATTTGAATTAGGAGTAATTGGGTTACTAGTTGTTGATTATGATTAGATTTATTTACGTAGATTTAATCTAATGGAATAATTAGGGTTAAGCAATTAACCTTAGTTAACTATTGGATCTAATCTAAGTTTGGATTTCTAATCAAATTGGTGATTAGGGATTAGGTAACTAACCCTAATCGACCATTAGGTTTAAATTAGTAAGTTGAGATTGTGGATTAGGGTTTTACCCTAATTTAGTGTTAGAGATTTTATTTAGCGATTCATTTGGATTTAGCTAAATAAAATATATATGTTGTTTGACACAGGATTCTGATTCGAGACAGGCGTCTCGACGTTGACTTCGGATTTGGGATTGTACCTTCTATTTGAGGCGGGTACCCTTTGACTTATCTTTTTGATATTGTCTTATGATATGTGTAGCTTATATATAATTACTAGTGTTTGGTAGATTTAGCATTTCCCTGGTGTTAGTTTAGTTGATACCGGATACATGTTGCTACTGTTGTCTGCTATACGTTAGTCTAGTATATATATGACTAGTGGTATTGGTAGCTTTAGCACCTCCCTGGTTTAGTTATTTGCTACTTGTTGCTACTGTTATCTGCTATACTTTCGTCTGGTATACCTTTACTGCTTACCATGTGTATGTATGTTTATAGAGATGGATATTTATAGTGCTTATCTACCCATGATTAGTTGCTGTAGATACTTGTTATAAGTTGTTGGATTCATGTTGCTTATGTCTTTGTTATATATGCGTTTACCTTTTCGGCACCTACGCGTATGGAGGAGGATATGTTCAGGTATGACATACTGTAGCCGCACGCACCATATCGCATGATTGCATGCTGGGCGATTGACGACTCCATTGTTGTTGAGCTCGTCGGCCGGCTACATGGACCTCTACACACGTGACCACTGCATGGGTAGTGGCACAACACTTAGGGTGTGTATGGTAGGTTGCTCTGTAGTGCTCCGCTGGTCCGCTCATGGGTAGTGTGACTGCAGCGTGGTAGCAGGCAGGGGTCCCTCCCCGTCATTGTGTACCGGGAGATGAGAGCATTGCGCTCCCTCACTATGTCTGAGGTAGGAGGATAGGTGTACTCCGACAGCATCCCGTCCACTCGGTCACTCAGGGGTAGTGAGAGTGCACGGTGTCACAGCCCTACCCACTCGGTCTCACCATTGTGTGAGATGGCTGACTCAGAGGTGACCATGTCATATTGCATCATATGCAATTGCATTCGTTATGATTGATGCATTTTGGTGATACATATGATTGACATGCATACAGATACATGCTTTTGCTCTGACTATTTTTATCTCATGTTGTGCATTGGTTGCCCAAGCCTCAAGTAGTGATTTATTTCAGTTATGCCTCTTCTTATTATTCTTGCTATAGACTGTACTACATGGCTATTGTTGGTTACTGCATTTTATTCAGTTATGCATATGTGTTATATTGATAGGAGACTGTACTATAGGCTTTATGGTTTAGGAGGTCATACCTTAGTATATTACTGGTAGTTATATATTGCTGTACATGTCTATTGGATTACCTGCTGAGTTCATTGAACTCACCCCTTTATTACCATTTTTCAGGTTGAGGCCGTCGGGAGATTCCAGTCGCTAGCCCCATTATCGCGAGGATTTTCTTTGTCGGATTATATTTTGCTTTTGCACCTTATATACTTGTATTGTGGGTTTGTATTGTGGACTTTACATTGAACATTCGGGTTTGCTACTTTTGTTTTCCGCTGCGGTTGTATTTTCATTACTTCGTAGATTTGTTTTCTTCGTTGTAGTGGAGTAGGCTGTTTACATATATCTTCGGGGTTCTATATCGTCTTTCCTTATTAGACTGCGTGGATTGATCATATATTATATCTGTGTGGAATGTTGATATAAACTGCGTGGTTTGTTTCTTAATTGTATTGTATTATTCCGGCCGTGTGTGGCCGAGGTATAGAGATATATGTATACTGAGTTTCATATTGTCCGCCGTACAGGGGAGGTGCTGCCGAAATTTCTTCGGACAGGGACTACCTGGGGCGTGACACCACTTCCTAGACAAAGCTTTTCAAAGAAATTGAATATTTAAACTTCTTATAGTAACCTTAGGTTTAACTATAGAGACCACAACAGAAACACAAAATCGAAACACAAAATCAAAACACAAAATCGATAGCCTCTTGTGTTGGTATTTCATGATCCAAATAAAGAAAAACTAAACTCGTTCCGTTACTGAATAATGAACTAGTTGTACCTTTCTTCGTAGACAAAGACCTCTTGATCTTCTGCTGTATTCCTCTCCTCCTGTTGGACGTCGTGTGGGCGACGATCTACCAAGAAGAAGACACCCGACCTTCTCCTTCTTTTCCAAGCTTTCGGCCACCAAAGAATACAAAGTGAAGAGGCTTCCTTCTTCTTCTTCTTGTTCTCCAAGCAACCGGCCACAAGGTGAAGGTCCTTCTCCAAGTGCCGCTGGCCCTTATGAAGAGGAAAGGGAAGAACCGACCACAAGAAATTAGAAGAGGAGCCTTAGGTTGTGTTAGTTTTTGGGCACCTCCCTCCTCCTCTTTTATAATCTTTGCTAGCGGCTAATAAGGAAAGTTTTTAATAAAATTTCCTTTTATTTGCTATTGTAGATGGTTACAACAAAGGAAAGATTTTAACAAAATTAAAATCTATTTTTTAAACCATTGTAAATAGTTATAAAAGGAAAGATTATAACAAAATTTTGTTTTAAACAGAATCTTCCTTTTATTCCTATAATGGTTGGTTACAAAAAGGAAAGATTTTAATAAAATTAAAATATCTCTTTTAACCATTATAGATAACTACAAAAAAGGAAAGATTTTAATAAAATTAAAATCAATCTTTTAATCCATTGTAGAAAGCTATAAAAGGAAAGATTTTAACAAAATTTTGTTTTCAACAAAACTTCCTTTTCTCTTCTTGTATGGCCGACCCCATGCTTGGGCACCAAGCATGGCTTGGCTGGCCCACATCTTGGGCACTAAGAGGACTTGGCCGACCCCTTGCTTGGGCACCAAGCAAGGATGTGGCCGACCCCTCATTTGGGTAAGAAGGAAAATCAAAACCGGTGAACGCGAGGCTTTATAGAGGCTGCAACAGGGATTGAGAGGAAGAATTGGTTTTGACCTCCTGATAAGCTTGAGCTTCCTGTGTTTGACTCGAACACCCAACTCAAGTTCATCAATAATAACTCATACCACTAAAGAGTTATTATTGAACTATCGCACCAATCCCATATTACATTATGGGCTTCTTCTTATCATGAGTGTATTAATCTCCCTGTGTTTAAGATATCGAATGTCAATTAATTAAATGAGTTACTGACAACTCGATTAATTAATATCTAGCTCCAAGAGTAGTACCACTCAACTTCATTATCATGCCGGACTAAGTCCACCTGCAGGATTTACATGATAATCCTTATGAGCTCCTAAAGGGGACACCATCAACCTAGATAACTAGGACACAGTTTTCTTCTATAATCAATAACACACCATATAAATTATATTATTTTTCAACTTATCGGGCCTATTGATTTAACGAATAAATCTCACCCATTGATAAATTAAAGAAATAAATACTAAGTATATGTGCTTGTTATTATATCGTGATTAAGAGTATGCACATCCATAATAGCAGAGGTTCTATTCTTTTATGTAGTCAGTATAAAAAGAAACAACCTCAAATGATCCTGTTCAATACACACATAGTGTACTAGTGTAATTTTATAGTCAAGACAAATTAATACCAAATTACACTACAATCATTCCAAAGATATGCCACAATGCATCTTGGTTGTGAGCTAATATTTATAATTTATAAGGAACTGATAACATGATCTTCTGTGTGACACCACACACCATGTTATCTATAATATAAATTAAATGGATAACTACAGTTTTCTAAATGCAGACATTTGACTAATGTGATTCTCATTTCAAAATAAATGTTCATACAAAAAGCTTGGCTTTTAGTATACATCCTAACAATCTCCCACTTATACTAAAAGACTATGCTGCCATATATGCTATCATACATCTGATTCCCATCTCCTCAACATGCCCATCAAAAGCTCTCGCCTGAAGGGCCTAAGTGAAAGGATCCAGGTTATCTGCTGATGCAATCTTGGCGACAACAACTTCTCCTCATTTTACGATGTCTTGTATTAGGTGGTACTTGCGCTCAATGGGTTTACTTGCCTTATGGGCTCGTGGTTCCTTTGAGTTTGCTACTACACCACTATTATTACAATAAATTATGATAATTTTGGATAAACCAAGAATCACATCTAAGTCCATCAAGAAGTTTCTGAGTCATACAACTTCTTTGGCTGCCTCAGAGGCTGCCATATACTCAGCTTCCATGGTGGAGTCCGAAACATATTTCTGCTTAACACTCCTCCATGTAATGTCTCCACCTCCAAAAGTAAACACATACCCCGAGGTCGACTTACTATTGTCTCTATCTGATTGAAAGTCAGAATCCGTGTAACTCACAGGGAGCAAATCATCTGCCTGGTAAACCAGCATATAATCTCTAGTCCTTCTCAGGTACTTTAATATATGCTTTACTACAGTTCAATGTCCCTGTCCTGGATTACTTTGATATCTTCTAACCATGCCCATGACAAAATAGATATCCGGTCTCATATATAGTATTGCATACATAGGCTTCCTACAGATGAAGCATAAGGAATTGCCTTCATGTCCTCTATCTCCTTTGATGTTTTAGAACACATCTCTTTAGATAAAGGTACTCCATGCCGAAAAGGTAAAAAATCTTTCTTGGAGTTTTGCATGCTAAAATGAGCTAGGATAGTATTGATATATGAAGCTTGGGATAAGCACAACATTCTTTTCTTGCAATCACTTATTACTTTGATCCCAAGCATATGCCCACATTCTCCCAAATCCTTCATATCAAACTGCTTGGACAATGAGCAAAATGTCATCTATGTATAGTACAAGAAAACCACCACGTTTCCATCACTCTTCTTATATACACAAGACTCATTCAAACACTAAATAAATCCATAAGATTAAACCAGATGTTCCAAGATCTTGAAACTTGCTTCAGTCCATAGGTAGACCGATGCTACATCTTGGAGTGCTTCATCATATGTACAGGGATCAGGTTCATGTTTACCAGGGAACAGGTATGAAGATTCTCCCAAAAACATGAATCTATTAGGTTGCCTAATGATAATTAGCATTTTTGTGCATTGTTTTGGCTCTTATTATTGTTATTTTTACCTTCTCACATGCTTAATTTTATGGTTATATTACATTTTGTGAGGAGAATCTATTTTTCGGCTTAATTGTAAATTTTCTATAAATTGTGAAATTTAATTTCATATTTTTTATGTGGTTTTGTAGGAAATTCAAAGAGCTGTTGATTAGAGTCAAGTCGGATCGAATTTGGCATGATTTGAAGATCAAATGGAGGAGATTAAGCTGAATCAGTGTGGACTATTGATCTAGGTCAAGAGAGATCTCGCTCCTTCATTCAGATCTAAGCATCCTGCCCTTGATCCAGATCTAAAATGATATAGACCATTGGATCCAAGTAAGAAGACAACTTGATCCGGACCACTCATCTCTTCATCAGCAAGATCAAACGGCCAGATCTTCATCCACCTCCTTCACCAAGATGAACGACCCAGATCAATCCCTCTCTTAATCCTCACGCGCAGCACAGTACAAAGACCTCTCGTTTCTGTTCACGTTTCTTCTTGTCGTGAGCTAGGGCAGCGACGACAACCGCCCACACAACACTCTCTTCTTCCTTTCTTTCTCCGGCCGGTGGCTTCATTTCTTCTCTTCACCGCCACCGGCCATCCATCCACAGTCCATCTTCTCCTTCTCAGTTTCCAGCGGCGAGCAACAGCAGCACTCTTCAAGGCGGCGTTTAGCTTCGGCAGTGAGCTCCGATGATCCACCTCACTAGAGGGGTTCTCCGGTGAGATTCTTCACCTTCCAACACTTTTCCAATGCTCCACCACTTGGGGTTCAAGCGGTAGTGGCAGAGAAGTGTGCGGCAGTCCATCATCTCCAACAACTTCCATTCGAGGAGGGTTTCCTCGGTGGAAGATCCGTTCACCACCATTGTTGTCGAAGCAAGTAGCAACCAGCAAAGTGAGCTACTGTCCGGTTTTGGGGGTTCCGAGCTGGGTCTTCGTGTGACGACGAGGGTAGTCGTTGGAATTGAGAATTAAAGTGTGGATTGTGGTTGGATTAGCTTAGTTTCTCTTATGTTTATTGTCAATTTGCTTGTGTTGATGCTTATTGTTGAATGCTTGTAGCTAATTTGATCTTTCATATTTAAATTGCATTAATTTTGCTTAAATAGTTTCATGCATATAAGGTGTTCGATGTAATGTCTCTTTAAGTAGTTAGGTTCAGTTTGATGCAATTTATTTTGTTTAATTCTTGATTGTCTTGTTCTTTCAATTTCTTTAAGTTCTAGCTTTGATTTAATGCAATTAGGTTAGGTTAGGTTAAATTTCTTTAATGCTTAGGTTTCGTTAATGTTTTACTTCATGTTATGCCCATTGATAGATAATCTTGTATCGTAGTGTGACAATGCGATGTAGGAAAATTTTCAGTGGTTAGTTAGGGTAGACATAGTTTTCTTTACTTGCATTGTCTTTCATTTATTAGATTAGGTTTCATTTAATGCTTTGTCATTTCATTCCCTAGATTAATAGTGTTGTTGATTAACCCATAGCGTAGAGTGACAATGCGTTGTGGATTAATTGTTGGCACTTAATTAGATTTCATTCCAACATTAGATTAGTTTCCTACTTGCTTTACCTTTCTTTTGTTAGATTTATAATCAAAATCCAAAACCCCCAATTCCATATTGAAACCCCCAAAAAATAGAAATAACATTCGATCCTAAGTTTACCATCCTATTGTTGCTTTCGTTGGCGGACGACCCGAGTCATTCCTATGCTACATTAGCATAGGAGGGATTTGATACTTCATTGTTTGATGCCCAATTCATGACAAAATTGGGTCATAATCAAATTGGCGCCGTTGTCGGGGAAAGAAGTAGCGGTGATTGGTAATCTTAGGATTATTTTTTCTATTTTTTCTCTTTTCTTGTTTCTATTTTTTGTGGTTGCAAAAATTCAAAAAAAACATTGTTAGGGGCTTAATTATTTCATCTCTTGTATGCATTCTATCTTATATATTTTCCTGTGTCTTTTGATGATATTTGCATGAGTATTTCAGGTAAGACCACTGAAATCTCTTGTGTGTTATTAGTAGTTCCAGAATTTCAGTGTGATCAGAACCTCAGACTTGATGAGTAAAATGGAGAACACTGAAAAGATTCTCAGAGAGCTTTGGGCACCAGATTTGTCAGTTGATTCATTTTGCATCAGATATTCCGATTTGAAGGTAGACTTCGAGCTATGGAAAATAGTACATCTATTACCGAAGTTTCATGGACTTTCTGGTAAAGATCCCAACAAACATCTGCATGATTTGGAGATGGTTTGTTCTTCATGGAACCCACATGGCATATCAGAAGAAGATGTTAGACTTCGAGTATTTCCATTTTCAGTAGCAGATTCAGTAAAAGATTGGTTGTATTGTCTCCCACTCAATTCAATTTCCAGCTGGATCGAGATGAAGAAATTATTTCTGGCGAGGTTCTTTCCTGCTTCTAGGATTGCAGCTATTCGGAGGAGTATTTGTGGAATCCAACAATTTACAAGAGAACCATTTCAAGAATATTGGGATAGATTTAAAAGGCTTGCTACTAGTTGCCCTCAGCACAAGATAAGCGATCAACTCCTGATTTTATACTTCTATGAGGGATTGTTTCCCATGGATAGGAGTATGGTTGATGCAGTTAGTGGAGGGACTCTAGTTAACAATACATCTACTCAGGCCAGAGAACTTATCGAGATTATGGCTGTAAATTATCAGCAGTATGAGACTAGACCGATGATTACCGAAGATGTTCATTCCTTTGCCAGTGTATTCCCGACTAGAATCCAGTATTACCAGCCTGATCCTCAGTATTATCAGACTCATCAGTAGGACAAGTATAATTTAATTGAAGGATTCGGATATGGGAACACACAACAAGGGAATTCTGAGTGGTCCCAGCATTATCAGCCTTACTTTCAGCACCATCAGCCTGAGTAGGATTTTAGGGAGTAGTCACAACAATTTTTGCAACAACAAGAAACACAATTCCAGCCAAGAACACATTCATCGACACAATTACTATTGCTATCAGATCAATCTACTGCATCAATTTCTGAGAAGATGAATTGTAGAGTTTGTGATATTCTTGACTTTGATTCTGCTACTCTGCATGATTCTTCTAGTTTTTTACATTGTGATGTTGTAGTTGATCCTGATAATATTTTTGTTGATGATATTGTTGTTCCAGATAGTCTTGATGTTGCAGGTGTTATTGATGATGATGGAAGTGTAGGGGAGACCCAAGAATCACTTCCTTTGACTATTATATCACCCGTGTCAGCTGAACCAGTTGAGCTAGCTGTAACACCCACAAAACTATAAGATAAGTATATGGGTGTTATTTGCTTTAGAGCATAAGAGTAAGAAGAATCAAAAGAAAAAGAAATAAAAAGAAGAGGTGAAGGTTTGAACCTTGAACCTCTCACAAAGGATAGAAATAAAATTATGTATGATAACCACTAGGATAATGAATAACATATGAATGGAAAATGATGGGAATTGTAGTTAAAAATGAAGATATAATTAAGTGAGGGAACAAGAGAAAATCAAGTAGTTTTCTTCCTCTTGTTTACCTCTTGGTAAAGAAAAGGAGTAAGCAAAAGACAAGTTGTCTTTTCTATTTTTTTTTCTCTATTTTCGTGGGGATTAAGAGAGTGAGGATGAGAAGAGTTAAGGGAGATGAATGAGGACATATTCTCATTAGAAAAATATATACATGAATTAAGGAGAAAGGGAAGCAAAATTCATATTTGTTTCTTCCACCCACTTAGCATAAAAAGGCAAGAAAGAAAAGGATCTCATTTTCTTTCTTCTTCCTCACCATTGCCGAAACTAGAGCTCTTCTCCCTCATCACCACAAGCTGAGTTTAGGTCTTCTTCCTAAGAGAAAACTAAGATACAAGAAGGAGCCTTCAAGGTGTACCCTTCCAAGCAAGAGAAATCAAAAGAAGTGCTAAAAGAAGAAGCTCTATTCTTCCTCTCCACCAAGGGTACCATTTTCTTAAGGATTAACAAGTGAACACTAGGTAAGCTTCCCCTCACCTGTGGTACAATAGCTCATATGGTTTTCCATGAAGATAGATTGCTAAAAAAAAAACTAGGGTTGATTATGGAAATTTCGGCCAAGACAAAAGGAAGAGTCTAAGAAATTTTAAACTAGATATGCTTATTATTTTCTTGTGACATGTATCTTATGTAGGAGGTTAATCTAATGCTTCTATGCTAGAATGATTAATTATAACTTAGATCCATGAACCTTAGACTCTCGGCCAAGCATGAACAAGAGGACTAGGTAAGCTAAAGACTCAAACTAAACATGCTCCCTTGTTCTTGTGTTATGTACCCTATGAAAATGGTGTTGTTAACTTTTTCTCTTACTTGTATGTTGATTGAAACTCCATTTTCTTATGCTCATGAATATTCGGCCATGGAAGAACTAAAGGCCTAGGAGAGCTTTAAACCTAAAACTAAGCATGCTATGATTTTTCCTAAGACAAGATATGAAGCTAAAATGTCATGCCTTGATTGTATGTTGGTTTGAAAGTCTATTTCATGCTTATGAAGATTCGGCCATGTTGTGATTTGAGGCCTAGGAAAGTTTAAACCAAGGCTAAGATGCTCATGACCTTCTTGATGAAATGATATGAAACTAGTTTGATGTTCTTAGGGTTGCTTGTTACATAGAAATTTAGTTACATGTAACTTTCGGCCACACTAAGCTTTAGGGCTAGGTTGCTTAGATTTTAAACTAAGTTTACTCATAATGTTTCTTGTAATAAATGCTATGAAATGTGTTTGTGGTTTCTATACTCTTATGCCACTAGAAACCTAGTTTTCATGCTCACATGTTTCGGCCACCATTGGTTTAAAGGCCTAGGAAACTTAGAACCCAACTTGGATATGCTCATGATGTTTCTTTTGAAAAATGCTATGAAATGTAGTTGTGGTTTCCATGCTCTTATACCATTAGAAACCTAGTTTCCATGCTCACATGTTTCGGCCACTATTGGTCTAAAGGCCTAGGAAAATGTAGAACCCAACTTAGATATGCTCATGATGTTTCTTGTGATAAATGCTATGAAATGTAGTTGTGGTTTCCATGCTCTTATGCCCTAGAAACCTAGTTTTCATGCTCACATGTTTCGGCCACTATTGGTCTAAAGGCCTAGGGAAATTTAGAACCCAACTTAGATATGCTCATGATGTTCTTGTGATAAATGCTATGAAATGTAGTTGTGTTTTTCCATGCTCTTATGCCACTAGAAATCTAGTTTCCATGCTTAATATGTTTCGGCCACCTTGGGTTAATGGGTTTAGGAAGTTTGGAACTTGAACCAAATGTGCTTATGATGTTCCTCATGAAATGTGTAGGATATTGGCTTAAGGTTCAACACCTTCATGCTACATGTAACCTAGAATAAGGCTTGCTAGGGTTCGGCCATGATAAGGATAGAAGCTTATGGAACTTAGAACCCAAATTAAACATGCTCAAGTTGTTCCTTATGAAATATGATGTGATATGAGTTAGGGTTTTCATGTTTACATGTTGTTTAGAACTTGATTGCTCCTCATGAAGGTTTCGGCCATGAAAGAATTAGAAACCTAGGAGGGCTTAAAAAATTTAGGTTAACATGCTTATGATCCTTCTTATGATAGGATGTGAAGTTAGCATGAGATTCTTATGTTTGTATGTTGTCTAGAGTTCATGTCCCTACTCTTGACTTTTGGCCATAAGAGGTTTAGTGACCTAGATGTGCCTCACATGCTATGCTATGAATTAAGAGATGTTGTTTAAATGATTCCATGTATAATTATGTCTTTCTATGATGAGTGATATGTTCATTATGTACGTTTATGATCCAGGCATGTGCTATGTGCCCAATTATACATGCTTTATGATATGATAAATGACATGTCCATTATGTACGTTTATGATCCATGCATGTGCTGTGTGCCCAAATATGCATGCCTTATGATGTGATAAATGACATGTTCATTATGTATGTTTATGATCCATGCATGTGCTGTGTGCCCAAATATGCATGTTTTATGATATGTTAAGAAATATGTTATGCATAAAATGATAAGAACTATGCTATGTATGACATGCTACTTTACTTTATGTATGGCTTGCACCAAGGGTGGGCTCCATAAGCGCCCCGGGGTCGATGGACTAAGAAACGGGCCTCGTTAGGGATGGGCTCCTAAGTGCCCCTAGGTCGATGGACTAAGAAACGGGCCTAGTATGTATGCCTTGTAGGGTTCAAGACTTGCTACCTTGGACCTACATAGGACACGCGCATTTATGTATGTGGTACAAGCCGGGGCCCTAATCATGTTGTGATTATGTTTAAGTATGTATATTATAAGTTTTCAAAAGACATGTTGCATATGTTTCATGATGCATGTTTAGGAATTCACCTTGCATATACTTTATGATTATGCCATGATATTTATGATGATGTTATGCTATGTCAGGATTCATTTGATGTTCATGTTAGAATATGCTATGATACTTTATGATGATTATGTTATGATATGCCATGATATGCTGCTTGATATGATAAATTGTTTCCATGCATTTTGGACTTGTGATTTTGATATGCTATACGGTTTTTGTGAGTAGGAAAGGAACTTACTGAGCCATGAGTGCTCACAGCTTACTTTCTTGTACCACAGATAAAGGCAAGGAATGGATGTACTAGGGGAGCAGCAGGAGGGGCTAGAAGGATGTGTGTGGTAGTGGCTTGGCTAAAGGGAAAGACATGCATTTGTTAATAAAGAAATATGCCATGTTTATGTTATTTCATTTTGACTCCATGACCGTAATTATGTGTTTGGGTATTATGACTCAAAAATCATGATAAGTATGCTATGTAGTTTTATATGTCTATAGTGATTTTAAAGTAAAAGCTTTTAATTCCTTTAAGTAAGACTTCCGCTGTGTTAAGTAAGTATGTATGTGTCCGAGTAACCCCCGTCGCCTTAGCAGGAGGGGCGGGGCGTTACACTAGCGGAGTCTGCTTTTGTTATTAGAGATGATGGAAGTGTAGGGGCAACTCAAGAATCACTTCCATTGATTATACCTGATCCAGAGCCAATTCTTTCACCTGACCAAGAGAATGTCGCATTCACTGTTTTAGACCCTCCAGATACCTTTCATGATGGTAAGGATGATATTTCTTCTGAATCTTTAGCAAATTCCATGGAGGTAATTCATTTTGATTGCAGTGGATGTGACATATCTTTTGATTCATGCTCTGTTACTTTTGATATTGTTTCCGATATATCTTACTCAGTATGCGTGCAGGATTTGCATTCTCTTTTTATTTCACAGGAATTTTTCAGATATTTCATTTGCAGTAAATCATTTAAGGATGCATGCTACCACTTGAAGAAAGCCCTAACATTTTATGCAATAATGAAGCTCCTGGAGTGGACACTCCAACTGAATCGTCTTTGGCCACCGGAGAAAATTTTTAAGGAGACGAAGGTGGAGGAAGCATTCTTCACTTCACCTACAACCATTCCACTTCCAAATTGGCTTCTGGACCTGAATCGACTCTGACCGCCAGAAATTCAGGGGAGTCTGTTCCATCTTATTTCTTCTTTCTCTTTTTGCTTGTATATATGTCTTTACTTTCTTTGCTTTGTTTGCATTGTTTGTTTTTGCTTGATAGTTTATTTTTAGTTTGTCTAGTTGAGTTTTCGTAATAAATTTTCTATGCATTCATTTTATCATTTTAGAAATTGTGAAAGCTAGTTAAATTTGATTGTCGAGTTTGATGATTTATTGTCATGATTGGATTCAAATTGCATGTGATTACAACTTGATAATGAATTTCATGTTGGTAGATTGAGATGATAATTTTTGATATACCTAGTGAGGATTTTTAAGCCTATTATTCCTATTGATGTGTGATGCACTTGTGGTTAATACTACTCTAGAACTTGCTTAATTCTTTCGAGACCACATTATCATAGGTTTGCATGATTTTTATGAAGGCTATCTATCTCACTTGTTTCTATTCATTTCTTTTGTTATCACATGTTTCTTGAATAAAATCCATATCATCCATCATATCATTCTTTTCTCTCTTCCATTTATTTCCATTTATTTCTCTCTCTTACTCTCTTGGGTTGTGGATATTTTTGGATGTTACATGATGAGTGTTTTGCCCGGGGCGGACAAAAATTTAAGTGTGGGGGGAGAGAAATAGCTTAGTGGATTTAGGAGAAGCATAGGTGAACCATACTTGATCACCATAGGTAAGCCATACTATTTATCTTTTTATTTGAGCTATTATTGATGATGCATAGGAAAGTTGCACAACATGTTGAAAAAAAAAATTGAAAAAAATGAAAAAAGGACAAATCAACAAATGAAAAAAAAAGCAAATGAAAAGAAAAAAGAGTGGAAACAAAAACATAAAAAAAAGAAAAGGAAAAAAAATAGAAAAAGGAAAATATTTTTTTGACATGTTGTGCTATTTTTATTCATTTGTGGTAGAATTTTTATGTGTGATAATTTTTACTTTAGCGATATTGAGATATTATCGCATATCATGTATGGATTTTTAGTGTGAAATGATATAGTAAGAATTGTTCACATTTTTATTGAGTTGTGAAAAGCTAGCTTGGGAGTTTGGATGGTACTACTTTTTGGGCATTGTTTACTTGTATTCATCTATGTAACATTCTACTATATCCATGTCTTCCACCTTTATCTTGCTTAATTTTCCTCATTTCCTCTCTTACACTATTATTTGCTTAATTCATGTTTCCCTTACATTTAAAATAATGCCTTCATTATTTTATTGTGCACTCTTGTGTTTATAGTGGTGGAGATTAGAAGCAAAGCAAGCATATGGTAGTGCATAAATCATGAGTAGCTTGAGTGAGCTCCACTATTACATGTATATGAGAGGAGAGCCACCATCATTTACCTTGTGAGGTTTATTTTGTTATCATTCTCAATTTATTAGTTGTGGATTGAAGTTATCATGCTTGTTAATTAGTGTATGAATTGAATCCATGAATATTTTGGACAATCCTAGATAACTCTCTTTTCACTATTTTCTAAGCTTGATTAAGAATTATTAAGGGAATGCATTTTAGTTATTTTCTTGTTTTATTTACATGCTCGAGACGAGCAAGAATAAGTGTGGGGGAGTTGATAATTAGCATTTTTGTGCATTGTTTTGGATCTTATTATTGTCATTTTTACCTTTTCACATGCTTAATTTTATGGTTATATTACATTTTGTGAGGAGAATCTATTTTTGGGCTTAATTGTAAATTTCCTACAAATTGTGAAATTTAATTTCATATTTTTTATGTGATTTTGTAGAAAATTCAAAGAGCCGTTGATTAGGGTCAAGTCGGATCGAATTTGGCGTGATTTGGAGGTCAAACGGAGGAGATTAAACTGAATCAGTATACCATTGATCTAGATCAAGAGAGATCTCACTGCTTCATTCTGATCTAAGCATCCTGCCCTTGATCCAGATCTAAAATGATATACACCATTGGATCCAAGCAATAAGGCAACTTGATCCGGACCACTCATCTCTTCATCAGCAAGATTAAACGACCAGATCTTCATCCACCTCCTTCATCAAGATGAACGTCCCAGATCGATCCCTCTCTTAATCCTCACACGTAGCACAGTACAAAGACCTCTCGTTTCTGTTCGCGTTTCTTCTTGCCGCGAGCTAGGGCAGTGGCGACAACCACCCACACAACACTCTCTTCTTCCTTTCTTTCTCCGGTCGGTGGCTTCATTTCTTCTCTTCACCACCGCCGGCCGGCCATCCACAGTCCATCTTCTCCTTCTCAGTTTCCAGCGGCGAGCAACAGCAACACTCTTCAAGGCATCGTTTAGCTTCAGCAGTGAGCTCCGATCATCCACCTCACCGAAGGGGTTCTCCGGTGAGATCCTTCGCCTTCCGACACTTTTCCAAGGCTCCACCACTTGGGGTTCAAGCGGTAGCGACAGAGAAGTGTGCAGCAGTCCATCATCTCCAGCAACTTCCATTCGAGGAGGGTTTCCTCGGTGGAAGATCCGTTCACCACCATTGTTGTCGAAGCAAGCAGCAACCAGCAACCAGCAAAGTGAGCTACTGTCCACCGGTTTTGGGGGTTCCGAGCCGGGTCTTCGTGTGACGACGAGGGTAGTCGTTGGAATTGAGAATTAAAGTGTGGATTGTGGTTGGATTAGCTTAGTTTCTTTTATGTTTATTGTCAATTTGCTTGTGTTGATGCTTATTGTTGAATGCTTATAGCTAATTTGATCTTTCATGTTTAAATTACATTAATTTTGCTTAAATAGTTTCATGCATATAAGGTGTTCGATGTAATGTCTCTTTAAGTAGTTAGGTTCAATTTGATGCAATTTATTTTGTTTAATTCTTGATTGTCTTGTTCTTTCAATTTCTTTAAGTTCTAGCTTTGATTTAATGCAATTAGGTTAGGTTAGATTAAATTTCTTTAATGCTTAGGTTTCGTTAATGTTTTACTTCATGTTATGGCCATTGATAGATAATCTTGTAACGTAGTGTGATAATACGATGTAGGAAAATTTTCAATGGTTAGTTAGGTTAGACATAGTTTTCTTTACTTGCATTGTCTTTCATTTATTAGATTAGGTTTCATTTAATGTTTTTTCATTTCATTCCCTAGATTAATAGTGTTGATGATTAACCCATAGCGTAGAGTGACAATGCGTTTTGGATTAATTGTTGGCACTTAGTTAGATTTCATTCCAACATTAGATTAGTTTCCTACTTGCTTTACCTTTCATTTGTTAGAATTATAATCAAAATCCAAAACCCCCAATTGCATATTGAAAACCCGAAAAAATAGAAATAACATCCGATCCTAAGTTTACCATCCTATCGTTGCTTTCGTTGGAGGACGACCCGAGTCATTCCTATGCTACATTAGCATTGGAGGGATTTGGTACTTTATTGTTTGATGCCCAATTCGTGACAAAATTGGGTCATAATCACCTAACAACCCTCCCACTACGACGAGGCATTACTTGTGCATCATTTGTGACACGTGTTGCAGTTTCTTGTGGTATCTCATCTTGTACCGTTAGTACTAAGGTAAACGTGTCTTCTCTTACTTCTTCAAAAATAATTTTACTCATGGGCTTGTGATTCATTACATAGTCCTCTTCTAAAAATCGAGCATTGATGCTAACAATGACCTTCTGATTTTTAAGACTATAAAATAAACCACCTTTCGTTCCTTTAGGATAACCCAAAAACAAGCAAACTTCTGTACGTGATTCGAACTTATCAGTGTCTCCCTTCAGCACATGTGCTGGACTACCCCAGATTCGAATATGTTTCAGACTAGGCTTACGCCCATTCCATAATTCTGTGGGAGTAGAGGGTACTGACTTAGAAGGTACCAAGTTCAGAATGTATACTGCCGTTTCCAGAGCATATCCCCAAAACGAATTTGGTAATTCTAAAAAAGAAAGATTAAAATCTCTTTCTTTTAAATTTCCTATTGTTGCATCATGAGACTTATTGGATTTAGATTATACAAATTATCAACCAACATACCAGAACAGATAACTACTATATTCTTCTTGACAACTACTTTGTTATCAAAAGAAACAGAATATCCATCCATAAATAGTTTAGAAATTGAAATCAAGTTCTTTCTAAAACATGGTACGTAAAGACAATTTCTCAAAATCAATATTTTATTTCTATCAAAAAATAAATAAACATCTCCCACTACAACAACCACCACTTTTATAGCATTGCCCATATAGACGGTAATTTCTCCTTCATATAGTCGTCGGGTTTCCTGGAACCCCTACAATGAATTGCTGACATGATTAGTGGCTCCCTTATCTACACACCAGGTACCAGTAAATAACAACGCTAAACATGTTTCGACAACTAATGAATAAGATACACCTTCATTGTTCTCATTTCTGCAAGGATAATTCGTCAAATGAGCCACCATCTTGAGGATATGATCCCTTACGGGTGTCCCCTCAGTCATGGTGGTCGTCATTAAGTTTCTCATAGCCTCCTACCTGGCAGCCTGATTCTGGTGTCCGAAGAGTTCCTTGAGATTGGACATCATGTCATAGGCAATGGGTAAGGCCTGATGCTGATGTTGCAGCACATTTGACATAGAAGCCAAAAATGTAACAGCGCGTCATCTCATATGCCTTGACCCATTTCCTATGTCTCTCTATCTCCTCTTCACTATAATCTTTATCTGTCATGGTAGGATAGACCTCGAGAAATACAAACTTGTATTCTTCAGTAGTTAAGATAATGTCCAAGTTTTGTTTCCAATCAATGTAATTGGGACCAATAAATTTGTTTTCTTTCAATATCACAACAAGAGGATTGAAAGCCATTTGAAATCCTAAGAATCACAAAATATTTGGTCAAAATATTAGAATTTAAAATAATATTGATTCCTTAAATAATATCATTTAAATTCACCAACATCTCAAAGCACCGTGAATTTTGTATGCCACGATAGTTTGGACGTATACAAATTCAAACATTTGTAAGAGGGGGGCTTTCCCATTAATTTTATTATCTTGTCAACCTAACTTTATGAAAAATAAAATTAATAGTCGATTTATCTTCGGTCACACAAATAATAGCAGTGACTTCGATGGGGAGGATACTATTAAATGTTCCTAAGTGAATACCATTAATTGATACTTAGTCCATTAAATAAGATTGTGCCCCTTCAGATGGAGAATATCACATAAACCTAAATAATTTTCTATAATCATCCATAAAGGAAGTTTGATCTAGTGATTCGTAAACAAACTCATCCGATATGAAGGAAGGCACTCAGAGTCAACGCGCAAGTTTGAATGCATCACTTACAAACCAGTAATGGAGACTGTGGAATTTAAATAATTCCTCTCCTACTTAGTTATTTAAAACGAGAAATTTTAACATGCACACACACATAACACATATAAAAGGCAATAAATATGAAAAATAATTTTCTAACTATTATGGCCTCATCCATAGCTGTCCTCCGTGTGCCACCAAGCCTAGCCGTCGCTAACGGGTCATGTCATCGCGTCTATCTTGCTTCCTTTTCCACTACGCCTCTGGTCCTCAAATAACATCACGCCTCGCAAGGATACGATCTGTGACAAAAATAAAATTTTACATTTATTGATCCCATATTCCACAAGGGAATGTACATGTAATTTAGATCGAACAGAATGTAAAATCCTAAAACTAATACATCTCTTGCTGTATTTAATAATTATAATCATGCACACACATAAAATGCCCTCGACATGCCCGAGGGTCCAATCACACACAAACACAATAGGGCCATAATAGTTAGAACTAGGATGCCTGCAACCACAGAGTTAATCTATTTACACATCCTACTATTATCCTGCCTAAATTTATGTATGAAAAGTGCATAATTAAACTGAAAACCAAACACACAGAGGTAGAAAACTAGCTCTGATACCAATTGTTGGGTGCTACTTGGAATTTCATTCTATTTCCCTTGTTCAAAAATTTGTACAAGAATAGAACTTTTCCTAACAGTCCATGTGCTCTACAGAAGTTAAACTTGGATTGGAAATGAAACTTAACATTTTTACTCCAAGTTTAATCCATGTGTTCTTCAGAAGTTAAACTGTATTACAGAAGTTGATTAAATATCTATTTCAAAGATAGGCTTCTAGGTTAAACATGGCGAGGCACTCGACCTTCTTGGGTATGAGATCATCCACCACTTCCTAGACAAAGCCTTTCAAAGAAATTGAATATTTAAATTTCTTACAGTAATCTTAGGTTTAACTATAGAGACCACAATAGAAACACAAAATCGATAGCCTCTTGTGTTAGTATTTCAGGATCCATACAAAGAAAAAACTAAACTAGTTCCACTACGGAATAAAGAACTAGTTGTACCTTTCTTGCAGATAAAGACCTCTTGATCTTCTACTGTATTCCTCTACTCCTCTTGGACGTCATGTGTATGACGATCTACCAAGACGAAGACACCCGACCTTCTCCTTCTTTTCCAAGCTTTCGGCCACCAAAGAATACAAAGTGAAGAGGCTTCCTTCTTCTTCTTCTTGTTCTCCAAGCAACCGACCACAAGGTGAAGGCCCTTCTCCAAGTGCCGCTGGCCCTTATGAAGAGGAAAGGGAAAAAGAGAAGAGCTGGCCACAAGAAATTAGAAGAGGAGCCTTAGGTTGTGTTAGTTTTTGGGCACCTCCCTCCTCCTCTTTTATAATCTTTGCTAGCGGCTAATAAGGAAAGTTTTTAATAAAATTTCCTTTTATTTACTATTGTAGATGGTTACAAAAAAGGAAATATTTTAACAAAATTAAAATCTCTCTTTTAAACCATTGTAAATAGTTATAAAAGGAAAGATTATAACAAAATTTTATTTTAAACAAAATCTTCCTTTTATTCCTATAATGGTTGGTTACAAAAGGAAAGATTTTAATAAAATTAAAATATCTCTTTTAACCATTGTAGATAACTACAAAAAAGGAAAGATTTTAATAAAATTAAAATCAATCTTTTAATCCATTATAGAAAGCTATAAAAGGAAAGATTTTAACAAAATATTGTTTTCAACAAAACTTCCTTTTCTCTTCTTGTATGGCCGACCCCATGCTTGGGCACCAAGCATGGCTTGGCTGGCCCACATCTTGGGCACTAAGAGGACTTGGCCGGCCCCTTGCTTGGGCACCAAGCAAGGATGTGGCCGACCCCTCATTTGGGTAAGAAGGAAAATCAAAACCGGTGAACGCGAGGCTTTATAGAGGCTGCAACAGGTATCGAGAGGAGAAATTGGTTTTGGCCCCCCGATGAGCTTGAGCTTCCTGTGTTTGACCTGAACACCCAACTCAAGTTCATTAATAATAACTCATACCACTAAAGAGTTATTATTGAACTACCGCACCAATCCCATATTACATTATGGGCTTATTCTTATCATGAGTGCATTAATCTCCCCGTGTTTAAGATATCGAATGCCCATTAATTAAATGAGTTACTGATAACTCACTTAATTAATATCTAGCTCCAAGAGTAGTACCACTCAACTTCATTATCATGCCGGACTAAGTCCACCTGCAGGGTTTACATGATAATCCTTATGAGCTCCTAAAGGGGACACCATCAACCTAGATAACTAGGATACAGTTTCCTTCTATAATCAACAACACACCATATAAATTATATTATTTTCCAACTTATCAGGCCTATTGATTTAACGAATAAATCTCACCCATTGATAAATTAAAGAAATAAATACTAAGTATATGTGCTTGTTATTATATCGTGATTAAGAGTACGCACATCCATAATAACAGAGGTTCTGTTCTTTTATGTAGTCAGTATAAAAAGAAACAACATCAAATGGTCCTGTTCAATACACACATAGTGTACTAGTGTAATTTTATAGTCAAGACAAACTAATACCAAATTACACTACAACCATCCCAATGGTTTGCCCCAATCCATCTTGGTTGTGAGCTACTATTTATAATTTATAAGGAACTGATAACATGATCTTCTATCTGACACCACACACCATGTTATCTACAATATAAATTAAATGGACAATTGCATTTTACTAAATGCAGACATTTGACAAATGTGATTTTCATTTCAAAATAAATGTTCATACAAAAGCTAAGCTTTTAGTATACATCCTAACAAGGAGATCGGGAATGTACCTTACTTGATGTCAAGTTGACTCGAGGGAGTTTAAACTTTTGAAAACTTGTTTAAAGTATTATCTTTTAGTTTTTTTTTAGAAAATAGCTAAGTTTTGAGAAGTAACTAATTTATCAATATAACTTAGTGTTTAATCTATTTTAAGTAATTTTTTAAAGATATTTTTTTTTCAAAATTAAATGAACTCAAAAAGAATTTTCCAAAAAGAGTTTAAAAGTTAATTTTCAAGTATAAGTTTAGGAAAGCTAAGTTTTAGACAGACTAATTTTCAAATATAAGTGTTTAAGTTCCAAATTTAAAAAAAAATTTAAATTTTCAAAATAAGGTTCAACTTTGAAACATTTTACAAACATGAGTTTTCAAAACCAAGGTTTAAGATTAAGGTTTAAATTTTCAAACTAAGTTTCAATTTTGAAACACTTTTCAAACATGAAAAATAAAAAATTTCAAAGATGAATTTAAAAACTATTTACTTTTCAAAACTGATTAAAACTAAGTTTGCAACAGATTCAAAATCTTAGTTTTTAAAATCTAATTGAAGAATTTAGTTTTATAAAAGCTATTTTTCAAAAATAGGTTTATTAAAAATTTTGAAACATAAGTTTTCAAAATTAAAGATTTCAAAATTAAGTTTAAAAAATCTACTTTTTAATACTGACTAAGTTTGTAAAAACTTCAAATTTGAAAACCGAAATTCAATCTCAAAACTGAAAAAATTTTTAGAAAAGATATTATGTTTAAGGTGGAGAAAATAATTTTGGTGCTAAGTGTTGATTTAATCCTCCCCCTAAACCTGACATCTAAAATAGTTGTCTAACCAATTAGGTACTTACTGACTATCAGAAGATAGCAGCTTTCACTTGGTTAGTCAAGTTAAGTTTATTGTAATCAGTTAGCGGTTGACTAAACTGAATAACTTAACTTGATTAATATATGTTTGATATTTAACGCCCAGACTTATATTGATGCACTGACATAAGCATCTTAAGTCCAGGGAACTGGCCTATACATCTCTCCCCTTTCTATGTTTATCAATCACAAGTAAGGTAAACCTAGGGTGTTAGTGAGATGCTCAAATACTAGTCCTAGGGGAACATGATTTCTAAGGGGATTTTTCTAGTCTAAGGCTAAAATTGTTTTGAAATTCTAAAAGTAGGAAAAATTTTAAAAAATAAAACAATTTTAACCTAGAATTTAAAACAGTCATTTTTAGAACAGTTTTGACTTTTGAGAATCCTAGTCTATTAAACACATTCCTAGTTTTCTACGCAGATTGCTAAATTCACTTTCAGGGAGTGGTTTTGTGAATATGTCAGCTAAATTGCACTTGGACTCAATGTATTTGAGTTTAATGTCACCTTTAGTAACATGATCCCTGATAAAGTGATGCCTAATTTCAATGTGTTTAGTTCTGGAATGATGCACTGGATTTTTTGTTAGGTTAATTGAGCTAATGTTATCAATTAAGACTTTTACATTTGTAAGGTTCAAGTTAAGGTCTTTTAGGGTGTGCATCATCCATAATAATTGTGCAACGCACTCTCCTATAGCTATATATTCTGACTCAGTTGTGGATAGGGCAACACAGTGTTGCTTTCTACTAAACCAGCTGACAAGTGATGGACCCAGTAATTGACATTCGCCACTTGTGCTTTTGCGATCTAATTTGCATCCAACATAATCTGAGTCAGAGTACCCTATTAATTCAAAATTATTAGTCCTAGGATACCAAATACCTACATTTGTTGTTCCTTTAAGGTATCTAAAGATTCTTTTGACTTGAGTCAAATGAGATTCTTTAGCACAGGTTTGGTATCTAGCACACATACTAACTGCAAATAAGATATCTGGTCGACTTGCAGTTAAGTATAGTAGACTACCTATGACACTCCTATAGTATTTTAAATCAACTGGTTTTCCATTAGGGTCATCATCTAGGATTGTGTTTACTGCCATAGGTGTTTTTATCTCTTTGGTATTTTCCATTCCAAATTTTTTAAGTAATTCCTTAGTATATTTTTGTTGATAAATGTAGTTACCTTCATTTGTCTATTTGATTTGTAATCCTAAAAAATAGGTTAATTTGCCTACCAGACTCTTTTTCAAACTCGTGTTCCATTAAACTTGTAAATTTATCTAAAAATTTTGAATTTGTTAAACCAAAGATTATATCATCTACGTAAATTTGTGCTATAAAAATATCTTCTTTTATTAATTTGACAAATAGGGTTGGGCCAATTTGACCTTGGTTAAACCCTTTAGAGATTAGGTAAGAGGTTAATCTTTCATACCATGCCCTGGGTGCTAGCTTAAGTCGATATAAGGCTTTCTTCAATTTATAGACATAATCAGGGTGTTCTAGACTCTCAAACCCAGGTGGTTGTCCTATGTAGACTTCTTCTTTTATTAGTCCATTTAGGAATGCTGACTTAACATCCATTTGGTATAATCTAAACCCTTTGTGTGCTGCATAACTTAGTAACATCCTAATGGACTATAGTGTAACGACCCAACCCTTTGGCCTCTTGGGCGACCCTTGTGGCGGCCCTTATGTCGTCGGCCCATTTGGCAACCTCTCATGTCGTCGACCGAAGACCTTTGGCCGTGCCGTTACTCACTAGGACTTCCCACCCCTGGTAGTGGATTTTTTCCTTCCCTAAGATTCGAATTCTAGACCTCCAGGCTTAAGTACTAGAGTTTATGAATCCTGGTAGCCAAGTGAGCGACACTCACTTGGCTACTAGGATTCATAAACTCTAGTACTTAAGCCTGAAGGTCTAGAGTTCGAATCCTGGGGAAGGCAAAAATCCACTGCCAGGGGTGGGAAGTCCTAGTGAGTAACGGTACGGTCAAAGGTCATCGGTCGACCACATGAGAGGTTTTCAAATGAGCCGACGACATAAGGGCCGCCAGTTGGGCCACCACAAGGGTCACCCAAGAGGCCAAAGGGCCGGGTCATTACAATAAAAGGCACCTTTTTATTGTAACAACCCGGCCCTTTGGCCTCTTGGGCGGCCCTTGTAGTGGCCCAACTGGCGACCCTTATGTTGTCGGCCCATTTGGGTAATGGCACAGCCAAAGGTCGTTGGTCGACGACATGAGAGGTCGCCAAATGGGCCGACGACATAAGGGCCGCCAGTTGGGCCGCCACAAAGGTCGCCCAAGAGGTCAAAGGGCCGGGTCGTTGCATCTAGTCTAGCCACTGGGGCATATATTTCATCATAGTCAAGTCCTTCTATTTGACTAAACCCCTTAGCAACTAGCCTGGCCTTATTTCTAGTAATTTCTCCAGTTTCACTTAATTTGTTTCTAAATACCCATTTTGTTTCCATTATTTTCTTATTCTTGGGTGGTGGTACCAAGTCCCAAACTTCATTACGCTCAAATTGAGCTAATTCTTCTTGCATAGCTATGACCCAGTCTGGGTCAAGTAGGGATTCAACTATGATTTTGGGTTCAATTTTTGAGATTAAAGATATTTGACTTAGATTTCTAAAGGATGATCTAGTTTGAACCCTGAGATCTGGGTCAATTATTTGATCAGTTGGGTGATTTGGGTTTACTCTTATAGTTCTAGGGGGTTGACTCTCCTGAAGTTGTTCTTCTTCTTCATGACTTAGAATTTGGTTGGTTCCTTCAGAATTATTATTTTCTTCAACAAATTCAATTGGTTGAAGTTGTGTTTGTTCTAGGTTTTGTTTGGACTCTTCAAATTTCACATTAGTAGTTTCTTCAATTCTTAAGGTAACCTTATTATAAACCCTGTATCCTCTACTATTTAGGGAGTAGCCTAAAAAAATTTCATTTTCAACTTTAGAGGTGAATTTTCCTAAGTATTCTCTTATGTTTAAGATGAAAGCTGGACACCCAAATTGTCACGCCCCGGGAAAGTCCCTGTCCGAAGAAATTTTGGCAGCACCTCCCCTATACGAGTGACAATCTGAGGCATTTCTACAGGCATAATATACATCAGCCACAGGCAGCTGGAATATACACACAACCACGCAGTTATATATATATCTTCAGGCCACACGGCTAGAACAAAACCAACACAACGGAAATGACAGAAACCCAATACAAACCAAAGCACAAAAACTGCTAGACGGCTAGGATTACACAACCAACAACCAATATAAAATATCACATAACAACACTAACACTCCAAAAATAAAACTGGAGTACAGAGCTAAACAAACTGATACATAAACAAACAAAACATACGTGAAACCGATAAGTCTTCTGATGTGACGTGGGGACCAGCAGACAGGATACTCCAAGTGACATCATAACAACCTGGTACCTGAAAAATATAGTGTCCACGAGGGTGAGTTCAACAACTCAGCAGATACCTAGATGACATGTATAGTAAACTATAACAAATAGTAATAACTATGGGTACAGTCTCCTGAACAAAAAAAAGGTAATGCATAATAGAAAAGGCTGAAAAGTACTGTACTCACCAGGGCCACCTATCAGAATAATTAGATCGTCAGACCGGAAGTGTCATAAATCCTGTATGCATGTCAAACATATGCATCCATCCAAATGCAGCATATAAGTGCAACAAATACAAGCAGTAAATGCATAAATGCGTATGATGCCAATGATGCGTCCTGGTCACCCCTGACGCCAGTCAGTTATCTCACACACAATGGTGAGACCGAGTGGGTAGGGCTGTGACAACCGTGCACTCTACCATCACTACACCTGATGAGTGACTGAGTGGACGGGATGCTGTTGTTTGAGTGTATACTGAAAGCCTAAGCTTTTGTAAACATTTGTCTTGAATAAAGAATCACATTTGGTCAAATTATCTACATTTGTTTGTAGTTGTTCAATTAATTTATATTGTAGATAATATAGCATGTGGTGTCATATGCAGAAGATAATGTTATCAGTACCTTATAAATTATAAACAGTAGCTCACGACCAAAATGGAAAGGAACAAACCATTAGAAGGTCATAGTGTAATTAGGTATCAGTTTATCTTGACTGTATAATTATACTAGTACACTTAGAGTGTATTGAGTAGGACCATTTGAGGTCGTTTCTTTTATACTGATTTTATAAAGAAACAAAGACCTCGGTTATTATGGAAGTGTGTGCTCTTAATCCTAATATAATAACAAGCACATATATTTGATATTTATTTCTTTAATTTATCAATGGGTGAGATTTAGTTCGATGAATCAATAAGCCCGATAAGTTGGGAAATGGTATCACTTATAGTGTGTGTTGTTGATTATAGAAGGAAACTGTGTCCTAGAGATACTAGGTTGATAATGTCCCCAAGAGGAGCTCATAAGGATTGTCATGTTAAACCCTGCAGGTGGACTTAGTCCGACATGACGATAAGGTTGAGTGGTACTACTCTTGGACTAAGATATTAATTAAATGAGTTGTCAGTAACTCACTTAATTAGTGGGCATTCGATATCTTAAACACAGGGAGACTAACACACTCAAAATAAGAAGGAGCCTAAAAATGTAATTTGGGATTGGTGCGGTAGTTCAATAATAGTTCTCTAGTGGAATGAATTATTATTGATAAAATTAAGTTGTGTGTTCGGGGCGAACATGGGATGCTTAATTTTATCGGGAGACCAAAACCAATTCCTCCTCTCGGTCCCTATCGTAGCCTCTTATTTATAGAGTTCTATACCCACCTATACCCACCTTCTATACCCACCCATTAGGGGTCGGCCAAGCTAGCTTGGGAACAAGCTAGGGCCGGCCTAGGTATAAGATTGGGTGGCCGACCCTAGCTTGAACCCAAGCTAGTGGGGGCCGGCCAAATTGAATTAAAAAAAGAAATTTAATCTTAATTTTTATTATGTGGAAGATATAATTTATTAAAGAGAATTAAAATTAAAATATCTCTCTTGTAAAAGATCTACAAAAGATTAAAGAAAGAGATTAGATCTCTTTCCTTATTTGTAGATTGGTGAGATATTTTATTTTCTCTTTAAAAATTATTCACATGTTGTAAAATTAAAATTATAGAAATTTTCTTTTATTAACCATGTAGAGATTTTTAAAGAGAAATTTTAATTTTAAAATTTCCGGAAACAAATTAGGAAGTTTTAATTGTTGATTGAAACTTGTCCAATTTGTTCTCCAATGATGTGGCCGGCCAATGTAGATTTAATTGGGAAATTTTATTTTATTTTTCTCAATTAAATCATGTCAAGGAAATTGAGGAAATTTTATTGCAATTAAATTTCCTAATTTTCCTAGGCCAAGGAATATAAAAGAAGGGGTGAGGGTGCCTTCATGAGACACAACATCTATTATTTCTCTCCCTCTTTTGTTCCTTGGTGTGGCCGGCCATCCTCTCCCTCTCTTCCTCTTGTGGTGGCCGAACCTCTCTCTCCCCCTTGGAGCTCTTGTGGTGGCCGGATACTACTTGGAGAAGAAGGAGAGAAAGCTAGCATCTCTTGGAGCTTGGTTAGTATTTTGGTTTTTCTCCTTGGTGAAGTTTTTCCTTTGTGGCCGAACCTTGCTTGGAGGAGAAGAAGGTGGTTGGTGGTTTCTCATCTTGGTAGATCGTTACCCACACAACGTCCGAGGTTAGAAGAGGAATACGGTAGAAGATCAAGAGGTTTTTCTATAAGGTATAACTAGTAATTTTTATTTCCGCATCATGCTAGTTATTTATGGAAATCATACCAAATACAAGAGGCTTACGTTCTAGAATTTTGAATATGTTTTTTCAATGCTATGTTCTTTTGTTTTTTCTTTTCCTTGTGATTTGATTGTTCTCTTTGGTTAACCTAAAGTTATTTTAGGAAATTAAATATTAGCTTTCTATAAAAGGTTTTGTCTAGTTGGTGGTGGTTGCTCCCATATCCAAGAAGGCCATGTGCCTCGCCACGTCAGTACTGGGAACCAATTATGGAAATTAATATTTAATGGAATTAATAACTTAAGGAGACTTGGGTCGAACGTGTAAAGTTCCACAGGAGATCTAAGTCAAAACCTAAAAGAACAAATAGATTAAGTTTTGGATCAAACGTGTTAAGTTCCGCAGGCGATCCAAAATTTAATTTAAAAGAACACATGGTAGCTAGGAAAAGGTTCAGACCTTTGTACAAAATTTTTGTATAGTGGAACCTATAGGTTTTCCGAGTAGCAACCAACAATTGGTATCAGAGCTAGGGTTTTACCTCTGTGTATTTGGAATTTAGTTTAATTATGCACATGTCATACATAATTTAGGCAGGTTAATAGTAGGATGTGCTAACTTTGTGGATGCAGGATCCAACTATTATGGCTTTTAGTTATTATGTGTGTGACTTGGACATGTCAAGGGCATTTATCTGTGTGTGCATGATTGTATTAAAATACAGCAGGAGCTGTATTTAGTTTTATTAGGATTTTATTTTTGATCTAGATACATGTACATTCCTTTTATGGAATATAGGATCAAAATGTAAAATTCTATTTATGTCGCGGATCGAATCTTGCAAAGCGTGGAACCTTCTAAGGACCAGAGGCGCAGCGGAACTAGGAGCAAGATGGATGCGACAGCTAGATCCGGTGGCGGTGGCCAAATATGGCAGCAGCTAGGGATGACAACACACGGAGGACAATTAGTGATAAAAGCCATAATATTGAAAATTAAATTTTCTATTTATTGCTTTTATATTATGCTGTGTGTGCATGTTAGTTTACAAGTTTTAGTAAGCTAGCATAGTTAAAATTCCTCATTTATAAATAACTAAGTGGGAGAGGGATTTTTAAATAAATCCCATGGTCTCTATTACTGGTTTGTAAGTGATGCAAACAAGCTTGCGCGTTGGCTCTGAGTGCCTTCCTCCATAACGGATGAGCTTGTTTGTGGATCACTAGAACAGACTTCCATTTTTGGATGACTATAGGAAGTTAATTAAGAGCGTGTGATCTTCCCCAACGGAAGGGGCATAATCTTATTAATGAACTTAGTGTCAAGTAATGGTATACACTTAGACACATCTAATAGTATCCCCCCCCATCGGAGTCACTGCTATTATTTGTGTGACCAAAAGACACCAACTATTAATTTTATTTGTAAAAAATTTAGGTTGACAAGATAATAAAATTAATGGGATAAAACCCTCCTTTTACAAATGTTGAATTTGTATACGTCCACACTAACGTGGCATACAAAATTCACGGTGTTTTGAGGTGTTGGTTAATTTAAAATAGTATTGTTTGAGGAATCAATATTATTCTAAATTTAGAGTTCTGACCAAAAGTTATTTGTGATTCTTAGGATGTATTTCAACCCACTATCCATCATACTTCAACAGAATAGACTTACTGGACCAAACTACATAGATTGGAAAAGAAACACGGACATTGTTCTTCTTCTGAAAGCTATAAATTTGTACTGACCGAGCAATGATGCACCCACTGGTTAATCTACCCAAGAGGAGATTGAATATCATAGGAAATGGGTAAAAGATGAGATGACGCGGTGTTACATTTGGCTTCAATGTCAAATGTATTGCAACATCGAGATCAAGATTTACCAACAGCATATGATATTATGAACAATCTCAAGGAACTCTTTGGTCATCAGGATAGGGCTTCTTGGCAAGAAGCCATGAGAAAGATAATGGCACCACCATGCAAGAGGGTACTCCAGTAAGGGAACATATCCTAAAGATGATGACTTATCGAACGAGATGATCCTTGGAGGAGAAATTGATGGAAACCGATCGATATGATCCTCCAAACGCTACCTAGAAGTTTTGAGCTCACCTAACTATAATATGAATAAGAGGGTTTATTCATTAGCGGAACTACTGATGTAACTGCAGCAGAAGGATTATTTCGTCACAATGCTCAAATTCACTATCGAAAATGGTTCTACTTCTAAACCGAAAGGAAAGAAGAAGAAGAAACAAATGGTTCAAGAAGAAAGTGAATAAATCTCAGTCTAGATTTAAAAGTTGGAATGAAGAAGAAGGAAAGTGCTTCATCGTGAAGGCAGAGACATATCTGTGAATGTCTCTAGGAACCAAAACAAAGGTATATCTCATACTCTAGTTGTTGAAACATGTTTAGCGGTATTATCTACCATTTGTGTGTGATATATGGAGGCGATCGATATAATTCCGTGGGGTTCGAAAACCGAAGACTATCGAAGGAGAAATTACCGCTCATGGGCAATGCTACTAAGGTGGCAGCTGTTGCAGTGGGAGACGTCTACTTATCTTTTAGTAGAAATAGAAATTTGATTTTAAGAAATTGTCTTTATGTACCCAGTTTTAGAAAGAATTTAATTTCAGTTTCTAAACTGTTTTTAGATGGATATTCAGTTTCTTTCAGTAACGATGTAGTTATTAAAAGAAATAAAGTGATTATCTGTTCTGGTGCATTAGTTGGCAATTTGTATACTTTAAATCCAATTTCTTCCACAAAGCAAAACATGGAAATTTATAACTCATCTTCTAACTCTAATGTAAAGCCCGGGAAAAATTCCCGAATTTATTTTAGAATTTTTCTATGATTTTTGTGGAATTTTTAGATATTTTTCCGGAATTTTCTGAGTAGCGGATATGGCAAAAATATTTGGAACCGTAAAATAGCTTAGGCGGGAATTGAACCCGAGACCTATGGTTTACGGATAAGTTTAGTAACCGGTGAACCCAGCAGGGCCGTGCTGAAAGAAAGGAGAACGAAATATATTTATATTAGAGTTGGGTTCATTAAACCACTTAATATAAATAATAAACTTAAGATGGAGTTGGGTTATTTTATTTTGGTTCGGCAAATCCCTCTTCACCGAGACCATTCACGCCGCCCCCTCCTTTTCTTCCTCCTTCTCTCGGCGCCACATCAAGGAAAGGCTAGGGCTTTCTTCCTAGGGTCCCAAGGTTACCATCCGGCAACGATTTCAACACAAGGAAGTTCCCTCCGCGAGTAGAGCACGTGGACGCGAGCGAATCGTCGAGAAATTTGTCTTCACCGGAATTTCTAGTGAAAGGAATTGTAAGAAAACTAGCGATTGAGGTAACACCTGCAGTATAATTGCTCTCGCTTGTTAGTTTTGGCGTTAGTTCAGTAGTTCTAGGTTTCAGTTTTAGGTGTGCTTATAGCACACCAAGCATCGATAGAATGCCATGGACCAAGGATGCGGTGGTCTAACCAGCATGTAAAATGTATTAGAAACATTTTATTCAGCTTATTACTTATAACTATATGGATCAGATATCCATTGGGTGGGCTCCAGTAGCCTCTAGGTTCGAGATAACCTAGCTCTGGTTCATATAACTGAACAAAGTAAAATCGATTATTTTACTTTTATTATATGCATGCCTTGATCAGATATCCATGGGCAGTCGTCCTAGGTTCGATAACCTAGTAACCTCGCCGATTCGAACTTGCAATCCCGGGGTTCGTAGGGATGCGAGCACAGTAAGTATAGTTGTGCCAGGGCCCAATAGCATGTTTAGTATTTTCATCTATTATATATATAGTTTTCAAATTTGAAACTAGTGATGAGAACACTAATTTAGCTTTCATTCGATTCGAGTTCATTTACATGATTTGAGTTCATGTACAGATTTAGATATATGCATGACTAGTTACATACTAGTTTATCGTGTGCCATGTTGGTTAAAGCATGTTCAATTTATATTATACATGTTTCAGTTCCATTATGCTTTTATGCCATGCCATGTTGCCATGCTATTTTTCAAATGTTTTAAAAACATAATCGCATCGTTGCATGTTTTTGTGAGGTAGATGGTTTCTTACTAAGCTTAAAGCTACGGATACTATTTTCCTTATCTGGGATATAGGAAAAGGAAATGGATTAGCGAATGAGTGGAGGTCAATGCGATGAGGATGTGTGAAGGAACTGGAATAAAGACCCTCCGGGATTTAGCATTTACCTTAGCACTTTTCAGTTATTTGGTTTAGTTTCATGTTTTAAGCAATTAGAACTTTAGAAATTCATACCTTCATGCACTTTAAGTTGTTAGAATGCCGTGAACCAATAAACCTTGCTTTAGCTTAAGTTTAGAATTGTTACTACATGTTGCTAGAATGTTTATTATGCATTAGATAGTAGTAGTGTGAGGTTTGTACGAATCGTCCGGAAATCGGGATTCGATTTCGATTATCGAGACCTCGGATCATGGATGCCGTATCCAATCCGGTTATGCATTTCTCTTCGGTCACCGATGATCCGATGGATGAACCTTCATAGCCTCGATTGTCTCCACGGTCACCGACGTCCATCCGACCGAGAGTTCAGGGGCGAAACGATCCGGTCCCGATCGGCCACCGTCGGTGGCCCCGCCGACCGATCGGATCGAACCGATCGCCGGCGGATCCGGTCAGGCAGTCTGTTCTGCTTGCCAGAGCACCGATCGGTCCGCGCCGGCCATCAGGTGGATGGATGGCCGGGCAATGCCATGACGTGCGCAGAGTGTCGATGGATCCCACGGACCGATCAAAGCTCGATCCACCACCTCGATAGCTATGAATATCTGAAGGTAGTTGGATATGAAATCTCTCTCACAGAGTTAACAGAGGCAACTACAATAGTTTACTAAAATTTTATTTTACCCGTCTTCCGCACAGTCAGTACAGTGGTTTCAATAGTTAATGTAGCGATCCGGCTCACGACTTAGTACCCGGAGTTGGGCCGTCAGTGGTATCGAGCAAGTTCCTCACTTCCTACACACATCAGGATTGTCCTGCGACTTTCCAAGAACATCTCTCTGACGTTTCATATCGCTTATATGTGTCATGTTTGCTCTCATGTTGGTAGTTAATTAATTCATGTTTACAAGATAGTATTTAACATGTTACCAGAGTTAACTATAACATGATAACCTAGTTATATATATGTGTTCTCCTTTATTTAGAAAATGGCACGGCGATCTAAGCATCGGCTGGTGAGCCCGCATGACGAGGCGGTTCCTACCTCCCCGGACCCATCGACTAGTGGGCTACTGACGATTAGTAATAACAGGAGATAGCCTCCTTAAAGGCTAACCAGACTACTCCCGATCACCTGCAGAAGATCTCACGACTCCGTAATCACAGAGGTTGTACCGGCTCGACTGCGTACCGGTCGATAGTAGATGAGGGGCTGAAGAGAGAAGCCTACCTTATCGGTGGCGAGGGCGAGAAAGGAACCGGTGAACCATGGAATGCGGGCATGGTTTAAAACACCTGAAAGCACGATGGAGCTTAGCTGGTACGGGCATAAAGGTGAAGTGTGCCTCCTTAACAGAGGCATGCGCATGTGGTGGGAGCGGATTAAATCAGGTACAAGAATCGGATGACATGGGCTGACTTGAGAAAGAATTCTTGAGAATTCTTTCACATGCAAATCCTGAACACACTATAGCGACGAGTTTATAGAGTTTCGTCGGGCAACCTATCGATTCGAGGCCGTGAAGAAATTCAATAGGTTGGCACCATGTCCGAACTAGTCAGCGAGAAGAAGGGCATGCGGTTGATCTTTGAAGATGCTGGAGATCCGGAAAATGGAATGTGGGTATGCGTTCTGAGAAACCATGAGGAGCTAGTAGTGTCCGATCAGAGCACTAAGCTGAACATCACCCAGTGACGGTTTTCAGGCCCAAGAGGGCGCTGTACTCGGCTCTCAGCAAAACAATCGGGACATAGCTCCAATCGAAGCGGGAACAGTGGACAAAAGGAGGACCAGTGGAAAACATTCGGACATCCCAAGTGTGCTACTTGTGGGAAATATCACCGCAAGGGTACGCGAGGTTGTTTTGAATGTGGACCGGAAGGGCATATGGTAAGAGCACAGTTTTCTTCCTCGGATTAGTGGAATTATGGGCTCGACAACCGGCTACGGACGGATGTATACGCCTTAGATGGTCTAGATCAGTCAGCATTAGAAGCCCCACAGCTAACACGAATGCTAGGATTTTCTCCCAGAGAGGGGGCGTAGATGCCTCGGCAGTTGTCATCGGATCGTCGTTTACTGACATAATGCAATTGTCTTATTCGATCGAGGCAACCCACTTATGTATCCGTTCGTTGAAATTAGCAACACCTCGGAGGTACTCAATAGTCGGTTCGACACACTACCTCGGGAGACATTATGGCATCTACTGTGGCTCGGGCGGTGCTAGTCATTAGCGAGTGGAGAATTTTTGGTGATCTGATAGTGCTAGAAAAACTACGATGTCATCTTTGGAATGGATTTTATCGGATCGGCTTACTAAGGTTAGTAAACAAAATCATATTCAACCTAAAGAAGGAGTGGTTTGAGTACATAGGAACCAAAGAGAAAAGCGAAGTTTCTCTCGGTTTGGCCTAGGGCAGGGATGCATGGGATTTTTAGCAAATGTAGTCACACACCGGGACAAGAACCTATCGGAGGTTAGTCGTTTGTGACTACCAATGATTTTCCTGACTACCGGGCTTAGCACCGAGGAGATTGAATTTGAGATAGAGCTCATTCGCAAATCCAATTTCCAAGGCACGTCTACCGCATGGCTCCTGGTGAAGAAGGAACTTGGAGGAAATTGCGAGGAGCTTGACAAGGGTTTCATCGCCTAGTCACTCACCATGGGGAGCACTGTGTTGTTCGTGAAGAAGAAGGATGGAAGCATGCTATGAACTACCGTGCCTTGAACGGTACAATTAAAGCAGTACCCTCTCCCGGGATAGATGACTGTTTGATCGCTAAAGGGAGCCACGGTGTTCTCTAAAATTGACCTCGTCAGATCAGGATATCACGGGTTAGAGTCAAGAAGGTGATATACCTAAACAGCGACTTCGAGGACGGATCACGGACATTATGAGTTCGTAGTCATGCCTTTTCCGTGACAAATGCTTACTTTCATGGACCTCATGAGCAGGTATTTAGAGAATACTTAGACAAGTTTGTCATCGTGTTCGCCGATGACATTCTTATCTATTCGAACACTGGGAGGACCATGCAGAGAGCATCTTGATGGGAACGACCGCCAATTCACGAAATGTGAATTTTGGCTGACCGAAACCTTTCTCGGTCACATCATCTCAAGGATGGTGTTATGGTAGATCCCAAAGATAGAAGTAATAGGAAGAGACCGAACGCGCGGTGAAATAAGCTTTCTCGGTTAGCATGCTACTGGGAAATTGTGAGGACTTCTCGAGATAGTCTCGCCAGTTCTCACGGAAGAACAAGAAATTTCAGTGGGAGGGCTGCGAGCTTGGCCTGAACTAAAGCGGAGATTGACGGTGCTGGCTTTTAGCTATACCAGAAAACCTAGGCGGCTTTGACTCTCTGTGACGCCTAAATTGGGATTAGGAGCGGATCATGCCGGGCAAGGTGATCGCTATGCCTCAGACAACTCAAGGATTATCGGAGAACTATCCTACTCACGACCTTGAGCTTGCAGCAGTAGTGTTCGCTCAGATTGGAGACATTATTTGTCGGGCAGGGTCGGAGGTGTATCGTGAAGTGATTTCTTCTTTTCGGGAAAGATCTGAATATGACGGTATGAGGATAGTTAAAGTCAAGTATGGCATGATATCCTTTACCATCCGAGGAAAGCTAATAAGGTAGCAAGCGTACTCAGCAGGAAGAAGTCGCTGCCTTGTATATCTTTGACTATCACCCCCAGGAAGGAGATTCGACTTTTAGTCTCGAGCTTATGGTCGACTTTCCACTATGTCATAGCATCTACCTTGTGATGATATCCGGGCAATAAGGCCGGATCCAATCCAGGAAAATCAAGCAAGGTTAGCGAGTGAGAGTAGAAGTTGATGTCACATGGGGTGGGGTAGTGTCTTGTGGTGACGAGACTTTGTGTTCAGATCTGAGGAGGAACTTCTGACAATTCACAAACTGAGGGCTCACAGGACTCTATAAGTATCACAGTTTCCACAAATGTCGGGATCTAAAGCAATTTTGTTAGCACAGGATCAAGCGAGATATCGCCGAATCGTCGGCATCTGTCTAACTTTTATCCGGGGTTAGAGGCGAACATCGACCGGGAGGGATTACGCAGTAGGTCGAGATTCGGAAGTGGAAGTGGAGGATGTCTCCCCTTGGACTTCATAGTGGGATTACCGAGAACACGAATGGTTTGATGCCATCACAGGTAATGATAAGCCAGTTGACCAATAAGCCCTTTTAGCTATCAGAATATCATTCAGTGGGCGACTGTTCGGTTGTATCTCGAGGAAGTTATCGGTACGTAGGTCCCGAACCATTATATCGAACGAAGACGGTTACATCACACACTTACGGAAATTAATACGGTCATTATGGGCACCAGTTAAAAGTGTACGACCTTCATCCTCGAAGCAGATGGTCGAGACGGGCCGAGTAAATAATTATAGAAGATATGCTCGGGCTTGTACTTTAGATTTCAAGGAGATTGGTGCAAATATACGAGTTTACTTAATTTGCATACAACATGATTGCTCAGTCACTATCGGCATGGCACCTTATGAGGCACTCTATGGGCGGAGGTGCGAGATCCTGTCTCTTTGGTATGAGAGTGGTGACATGAAGCCGGCAGAGACGGATCTGGTAGTAGATACACAATATCCCCGGTCGCGAGAGGATAGAGACAGCAGAGCCGTCGGAAAACTGTCTTGATGACGAACCCTAAATTTTCATTTGGGGATCAGTTTTCCTCGGTAAGCTCATGAAGGGGTAAATGCGTTTGGGAAGAAAATGAGCTAGCTCCGGATATGGGACCCTTACCTTATCACCAAGAGTGGGCAGGTAGCATATGACTGCGACTACCTCGGGAGATGTGACCGTCCTGGCATTTCGTATTGTCTCATCTTGAGCGTATCGGGGCCAGCGGTGATTGAGCCCCGATTGATGCCGGTCCGTGATGATCTCGCTGACAGTCGGCCTATTCAGATAATAGGCCGGTAAAGAAATTACGGAACAGGAAGTGCCATTAGTCAAAGTCAGTTGGCAAAATCACCCCACGGCGAGGCGACTTGGGAGAGCGAGGCAGTGGGGCGAAGTACCGAATTGTTTTGATTGAGGGGCGAACTTTTATAAAGTATGGGGGATTGTAAACTGGGAAAAATTCAATTTATTTTAGAATTTTTCTATGATTTTGTGGAATTTTTTTAGATATTTTTGAATTTTCTGAGTAGCGGAAGTGGCGAAATAATTGGGCAATGGAAAATGACAAAGTGAAGAATGGACAAAGGGACCTGTGGTTTTACGGGATGAGTTTAATGTAAATTGAACCCAGTGATGGTGCTAAAGAAAAGGAGAACAAATATGTTGTTATATTAGAGTTGGGTTCATTAAACCCTTAATATAAATAATAAACTTAAGATGAGTTGGGTTATTTTGTTTTGGTTGACAAATCACTATTCAAAAGGACCATTCCTTCCTCTTTCCTCCTTCTCTAAATTGCCACATCAAGGAAAGGCTAGAACTTTCTTCCTAAGTTAAGGTTACCGCTCAGCCTTGATTTCAACACAGGAAGTTCCTCATGAGAGAGTGGAAACCGTGGGCTGACGAAATCGTCGAAATTTGTCTTCACCGAATTTTCTAGTGAAAATTGTAAAAACCTTTACGATTGAGTGAAACCCTCACTGCAGTGTAATTGCTCCTACTTGTTAGTTTTAGGCGTTAGATTCGGTAGTTTCTGATTTCGGTTTTAGGGTGTGCTTATAGTACACAGCGTTATTAGGAATACCCGATTCGAGATACACGGTAGGCGTCTAACGACATGTAAATGTATTAGAAACATTTTATTCAGCTTATTACCAGTTATTACAGCTATGGATCAGATATCCATTGGGTGAAACCCCACGGTAGCCTGCAAGTTCGAGATAACCTAAAGCTCTGAGTTGGATAACCTAAAACGACAAAAGTAAAATAAAACTTGATTTTCGATGGTTACTTTTATTAGGTTAACGTACTTGGATCAGATATCTTAGGTTGGACTCCTGATGATCTAAGTTCGAGATAACCTAGTAACCTCTTTGGATTCGAACTTGCGATCCGGGTCGTAGGGATCTTGTGTGATAAAATCTGATTGCGAGCTAATAGCATGTTTAGTATTTTCATCTATTATATATAGTTTTCAAATTTGAAACTAGTATTGAGAACACTAATTTAACTTTCAGTTGATTCGGAGTTAAGTTTACGTAGTTGAGTTCGTATCAATTTAGATATATGCATGACTAGTTGATTTATTTTCGATTTATCGATTGTGTCATGTTAGGTTAAAAGCATGTTCAATTTATATACTATACCTGTTTCAGTTCAGTTTATGCTTTTTATATGCCATGCCATATTGCCAGCCGATTCGATTTTAAACGGCGTGTTTTAAAACGTAATCGCATCGTTCGTGTTTTGTGAGGTAGATGGTTTCTTACTAAGCTTAAACTTACGGATACTATTTTCCTTATCTTTATGAATGCAGGGAAAGAAGAAATGGATTAGTAGTGAGTTTTGGAGGTCCAATGCGATGAGGATGTGTGGAAGGCGGAATAAAGATCCTCGGGATTTAACATTACATAGCACTTTTCGATTATTTGGTTTAGTTTCATGTTTTAAGCAATTAGAACTTTGAAATTCATACCTTCATGCACTTTAAATTTGTTAAATCTGTGAACCGATGACCTTGCTTTAGCTTAGTTAGGTGTTACTACATGTTGCTAGAATGTTTATTATACATTAGATAGTAGTAAATGTGAGTTTGTACTGAATCGATCTTTGGAAATCGAGGATTCTGATTTGATTTGGATATCGAACACAGATCGGTCGGTAGACGATCGGTGCAATCCTTCTTACGGATCGTTGATGAAGCCGATCGAATGTCGATATCTCTTTGTATCTCCACTGGATCGGTGTTAAGCCGTTCCATCCCGTGACGAGTTGAGGCGAAATCGGCGGTCCAGCGATGCAGCCGACTGACCATTCGGTGACCTTCGTCGATCAACCGACGATCGATGAAAACAGCAGATCGGTCGGCGGGGCCGTCTAGCCAACGTTCTATGCGCGATCGAGGCCATGATCGGTGCGTAGGCCAGTCGTTAATGACTGGATCGATCGTGAGACGATCGACCGATCGACCAGCGTGGGTGTCGATTGGATGGTTCACCGGACCGATCAAAGCTCGATTTCCTCTCAGTATGGCTATGAATATCTAGAAGGTAGTTGATATGAAATCTCACTCTCACCGAGGTTAACGGAGGCAACTACAATGGTTTAGTAAAAATTTTATTTTACGAGTCTTCCTTGATCTGAGCGATCGTTTCAATAGTTAATGTAGCGATCGGCTCCATGACTTAGTACCCGGGGTTGATGGGTACATCCAATAAGAAAAAGATAACCCAGGAGATGAATAAAATATCTTTGGCATCTAAGGCAGTCATAATGCTTAAGTAGGATTAGGAGGCTTATAGTAGATGGACTTTTAAGTTCATTTAGTTGGAAAATTTTTCCAACGTAGATCTTTACTTGGAAGGTAAAATGACCAAAGAAACCGTTCGAGGCGAGGGGTATGAAACCGAAGAAGTGTTAGAATTGGTTTACTACGATTTTTGTGGTCTAATATGCATCCGGGCAGAGAGGAGGTTTTGAATATTTTGTCTCTTTTCATAGACGATTATTCAAGATATGGATACATTTACCTAATGCGCCATGAGTCGATGCTTTGATAGGTTCAAAAGAATGCAAGGGCGATGTGGAGAAAACTTGTTGAGTAGTATCAAGACTTTCTGGTCGGATCGTGGTGGCAGATACCTCTTGAGTTTGGGAATTACTTATAGAATGAGTTCAATCCCAATTATACTTTGGAACACTAGCGAATGTGTGAGCGAGGAATATATTTCATATGGAATGGTTAGATCAATGATGAGTTATTAATTACGAGTCGTTTGGGGATATGCTTTGAAGCGGTGTCGTTACGAACTTAGTACCTTCTAAATCAGTTTCTTCTACTCCCGCTGAGGGTGGAATGGGCGAAAGCCCGATCTAGAACATATTCGGTTGGGGTAGTCAGCATGTCTTTGAAACGGAATCTTGATAAATTTAGAATCCCATCTGATTCGGCGTGTTTGTGAATATCCCAAAGGAGCGAAAAAGGTGGTTTTATTTTATAGTCTTAAAGACCGGAAAGGTCTTGTTAGCACAATGCCGAGTTTTTTAGAAGGAACTATATAATGGATCACAACCCGATTAGTAAAGTTGTTTTAGAAGAACTTAGAGGACATGTACACTTGGGTACCAACGGTACAAGATGAAGTACCACAAGAAGAGGCGCAACACGTGTCTGCATGATGCACAACCTGACGAGTGCCTGGTGGTGGGAGGGTTGTAAGGCGGCTGAAGATTCATGTTTTGGAGAGTCTTGGACTTGATCCGAGATAAACATAGACACGATCCACGAACATCTGACTGACACTCCAGAGATGTAGATGCGATTATCATGAAAAGCAATAGTTACGAAATAGAATCTAACCAACTGTCCAAGTCTAGGAGCTTGTAGAACCACCTGATGGTGTAAAAGCCGTTGGATGCAAGTGGATCTACAAAGGAAAGAGGGGCGGTGAGGGTGAGACAGCCCAGCTAGGCTTAATTGCGAAGGGTACACTCAGGAAAAGAAGGAATGGAGTTGAGAGACCTTTTCACCGTGTATGCTTAAGTCTATCCGGATACTCTTATCCATTCTTGCTCCTTATAGTTGGAATTTGGCAAATGGATGTCAGTGACTTTCCTTAATGGAAGTCTTGAAGAACATTCATATAGAAACAACTTGAAGGGTTCATTGAAAAGGCAAGAAGCATCTGGTGTGCAAGATCAGCCCGGTCATTTGTGGACTGAAGCAACTCTAGGTCTTCGGTTTAATAGAGTAAATCAATCATATAGATTTATTCGATTATCAGGATGAGTCTTATATTATACAAGAAGTGTAGCAGGCGGTGGTATTTCTTGTACTATCGTAGATGATATTTTGTTAAGTGGCAACAATATCAGTATTATCGAGACGTGAGGTATGGATTGTCAAACAATTTTGATATGAAGGACTTAGGAGGTGTACACACATTCTTGGGATCAAAGTGATGAGGATCGCAGAAAATAATGTTGATATACATCTGACTTCATATATAGATACAATCCTTGCTCGTTTTGATATAAAGTTCCAAGAAGGTTTCTTACCTTTTAGGCATGGAATAACTCTATCTAAAGAGATAATATAAAAGAGACATCAAAGGAGATAGAAGACATGAAAGCAGTTCATATGCTTGTTGTAGGAAATATATGTGTACAATACTATATACGAGACTGATATTTATTTTAGTAGGCATGGTCGTGGTCTCGAGTAACCCTGAACAGGATGGTACGCAGTAAAGCATATATTAAAATGCAGGAAAGGACTGATTACTTATAATTTACCAAGCGGAGACGATTTGATCACATGGGTTGCAGTTGATTTCAGATAGGGACAATAGTAAGTCTACATCGAGCTATGTGTTTACTTTAGGAGGTGGAGCCATTTCATGGAGGTATTAGCGATCATTGTTGGACTCCAACCTGAAAAGTGAGTATGTAGCGACCTCAGAAAGCATTAAAGCGATGTATACCGAGAACTTTCTAATGGGTTAGATGTGATTCCTGGTTTGCCCAAAATTGTCACAATTTATTGTGATAATAAGCGATGCGATTGCAAACTCGGAAGGAACCTGAGCTCATAAACAATAAACATATAAACAAGTACCACACGTCGAGATATAGTAGGCGGAGAAATTGTCATCGCCAAAGATTGCGTAAATGGATACTGGCATATCCCTCGCAAAGGCCCTTCAGTAGCTTTGATAGAAGCATGTGGAAGATAGCAATCAGATGTATAGTAGAAGATATGGCAGCTTAGTCATTAGTATAAGTGGGAGATTGTTAGGTGTATAAAGCTAAGCTTTGTAAACATTTATGTGGACAAAAAGCATTTGGTCAATTATCTACATTTTGTTTGTAGTTGTTCCAATTAATTTATATTGTAGATAACATAGCATGTGGTGTCACATGCTCACGAGAAATAATATTACTCAATTACCTTATAAATTATAAGCGGTAACTCGACCAAAATGGAAAGGAACAAAACCATTAGAAGGTCGTGAGTGTAATTAGGTATGTTTATCTTGAGCCCCGTATAATTACACTAGTACATGATGTAATGAAGTAATTCATTGAAATTAGATTTCTTTTTATACTGATTTTATAAAACAAAAGACCTCAAGTTATTATAGTGTGCTTAATCCTAATATAATAACAAACACATATATTTGATATTTATTTCTTTAATAATTTATCGATGGGTGAGATTTAGTTTGATGAATCAATAATAGATAAGTTTGAAATGGTATCACTTATAGTTGTGTTATTGATTATAGAAGAAGCATGTCTAAAGATACTAGGTTGATAATATCCCAAGAGGAGCTCATAAGAATTGTCATGTTAAACCTAGGTGGGCTTTCTTGCTGAAACATATGGCAATAAAGTTGAGTAATATCTCTTAGAGCTAAGATATTAATTAAATGAGTTAATAAATTAACTCATAATTAGTGGACATTAAATATCTCATCATAAATGAATAGGTGTGTGTCAAAATTGAGCCGAACATGGGATGCTTAATTTTATGGAGACAAAACCAATTCCTCTCTCGGTCCTCTATAAATAGCCTCTTATTTATAGGGTTCTATACACATATACCACCATACATACCCACCCAATGGGGGCCGGCCAACTGGCAGGAGCAAGCTAGGGTCGGCCTGGAGTATAGGTGGGTGGCCTAGCGAACCCAGCTAGTGAGGCAACCAAATTGAATCAAAAAGAAATTTAATTTTAATTTTATTATATGGAAGATATAATTTATTAAAAAAATTAAAATTAAAATATCTCTCTTGTAAAAGATCTACAAAAGATTAAAGAAAGAGATTGATCTCTTTCCCTTATTTATGGAGTGGTGAGATATTTATTTTCTCTTTAAAATTATTCACATATTGTAAAATTAAGGTATAGAAGTACTAACTTTTTATTATTAACCATGTAAATTTTTAAAGAAAGTACAATTTTAAAATTTCGGAAACAAGTAGGAAGTTTTAATTATTGGGTTCAAACTTGTCCAATTTATTCTCCAATGATAATGTACGACGATGTAGATTTAATTGGGAAATTTTATTTTATTTTTCTCCAATTAAATGTCCAAGAAATTGAAATTTTATTGCAATTAAATTTCTAATTTACTAAACGAGAATATAAAGAAGGGTGAGGGTGCCTTCATGAGACACAACATCTATTATTCTCTCCCTCTTTTGTTCCTTGGTGTGACATCCTCCTCTCTTCCTCTTGTGGTGGCGAACCTCTCTCTCCCCTTGGAGCTCTTGTGGTGTGGGATGCTACTGAGAGAAGAGAGAAGAAGAAGAAGAAGGAGAAATAGCATCTGTGGAGCTTAGTTAGTATTTTGGTTTTTCTCCTTGGTGAAGTTTTTTCCTTTGTGGCCCGAACCTTACTTGGAGGAGAGAAGGTGGTTGGTTTCTCATCTTGGTAGATGGTGCCCACACAGCGTCAGGGTTATAAGAGGAATACGGTAGAAGGTCGAGGTTTTTCTACAGGTATAACTAGTAATTTTATTTCGCATCATGCTAGTTATTTATGGAAATAATACCAAATACAAGAACTTCGTTCTAAATTTGAATATGTTTTTCGATCTGTGTTCTTTTGTTTTCTTTTCCTTGTGATTTGATTGTTCTCTTTGGTTAACCTAAAGTTATTTTTAGAAATTAAATATTAGCTTTCTATAAAGGTTTTGTCTAGTCGGTGGTGGTTGCTCCCTTATCCAAGAAGGCCCATGTACTACATACGTCGATCTTGGGGGTAGTGTGGAAGTGTATTTAATGATTAATAACTTAAGGAGACTTGGAGTCGAGCACGTGTAAGTTCGCATGAGGAAGATCAAGTCAAAACCTAAAAACAAATAGATTGATTTTGGATCAAGCATTATTTGTATTCATGATGATCAAATTTAATTGAAAGAACTTACATGTTAGCTAGAAAGGTTCAGACCTTTGTACAAGTGCTGTGCAGTGGAACCTATAGGTTTCGGTAGCAACAACAATTGTTATCGAACTGAGTTTCTGTATTTGAGTATTAGTTAATTATACATATCGTACATAATTTAAATGAGGTTAATAGTAGGATGTACTAACTTTGTAGATCGAGGATCCAACTATTATGGCTTTTGGTTATTATGTGTGTGATTGGACCCTTGGACATGTCAAGGCATTTATACGTAATAGTAGTTGTATTAAAATACAGCGGGAGAGCGTATTGAATTTAATAAGTTTATTTTTGATCTAGATACATGTATTCTTTTATGGAATAGGATCAAAATGTAAAATTCAATATTTATGTCATGGATACGAATCTTGCAAAAGCGTGGACATACAGGACGGGCCTTGTTGAACTAGGAGCAAAGATATAGATGCGGCCATTAGATCGATGGCGGTGGCGAATATGGCGTATTTGGGAGACCAACAACTTACCACGGACAATTAGTGATAGAAGCCATAATGTTAATTAAAATTTTCTATTGTTGCTTTTATATTATCATGTGTGCATGTTAGTTTACAAGTTTTAGTAGGCTAGCATGGTTAAAATTCCTCATTTATAAAGTAACTAAGTGGGAGAGGATTTTAAATAAATCTTATGGTCTCCATTACTGTGGTTTTGTAGAAGTGATGCAAACAAGCTTGGCGTTGGCCTCACAGTGCATTCCTCCATGTGAGGATGGAAAACATTTGTGGATCACTACCGACGAGACTTCCATTTTGGATGACTATGAAGTTAGTGGCGTGTGATCTTCCCCTATGGAGGGGCATAATCTTATTAATGAACTTAGTGTCAAAAATGATGGTATACAGCAGACACGTCTAATAGTATCCCCCCTTGATCCACGCTGTATTTGTGTGACAGACACCAGCATTGTAATTTATTTGTCAAAAGTTGAGTTGACAGGAATAAAATTAATGGGATAAATATCCTTTACAAATATTTAGATTTGTATACGTCCACACTAGCATTAGCGCACAAAATTCACGGTGTTTTGAGTGTTGGTTAATTTAAAAATAAGTAGTGTTTGGGAATCAATATTATTACAAGTTGGGTTAGGCTAAAGGATTTGATTCTTGGGATGTCTTTCAACCCAGCATCCGCCGTGCTTATTGAGAATGATAGACTTGGACAAACTACATAGATTGGAAAAAGAAACTGGACATTGTTCTTCTTTGTAAGCTATAAGTTTGTCTTGGCGGCGATGCTCACGATTACCCCTCTTGGTGAATCTACTTGAGAGGAGATTAGATATAAACTGGAAATGGGTAAGCGGATGAGATGGTAACGGTGTTACATTTTGGCTTCAATGTCAAATGTATTTATCAGCATCAAGATTTATAACAGTATGATATTATGAACAATCGAGGAACTCTTTAAAGGTAAATGGGGATGAGCTAGGCAAGAAGCCGTAGAAGATAATGTGACCACAATACGAGAGGGTATTCACGTAAGGATCGTATTCTAAAGATGATGGTATACGAGGCAGATCTGGTCCTTGGAGGAGGAAATTGATGGAAGCAAGTTGATATGATCCTCAAGCTACTAAGTTTTGTGATTCGCTGTTATAAAGCCAGATAAGAGGGTTTATTTATTATCGGAACTCTTGGCCGAGAACTTCGGCGTGAGGAAAAGTTATTTGTCCTGATACTCAAATTCACTATCTTGAAAATGGTTACTTCTAAGCAGAAGGAAAGAAGAAGAAGAAACAAAATTTGGTTCGTGAAAAGTGAATAAATCTTTGGTCTGAGTTTAAAATTTGGAATGAAGAAATGAGAAGACAGTGCATCATCATGTGAGGACATTGGAAGGCGAAGACTGTCCTCGTGGGAACAAAACAAGGTATATCTCATACTCTAGTTGTTGAAACATGTTTAGCGGTGTTATCTACATTTTCAGTGTGTAGATCTGAGCGCCTTGATCGTCTTAATTCCTTACGGGGTTCGAGCTTAAGCGACTTCTGAAGGAGAATTCTGATCTACATGAAGCGATACTCTTGGGTGGCGAAATTTGTTCTGAGAGGAGCGATCTACTTATCTTTTAGTAGAAATAAATTTGATTTAAGAAATTGTCTTTATGTACCCAGTTTAGAAAAATTTAATTTCAGTTCTAGCTGCTGTTTTAGATGGATATTCAGTTTCTTCGATACTTGATGTAGTTATTAAAAAGAAATAGTGATTGTCATTACGGTGCATTAGTTGGCAATTTAACCACTTTGGAAATCAATTTCTTCCACAAAGCAAACATGGTATAACTCATCTTCTATCTAATAAGAGAAAAAGAACCGGAGATAGACAGCGTATCTTTAGCGTCTAAAACGGGTCATATTAACAAAGTAGGATTAGAGAGGCTTATAGCGAGTGGACTTTAAGGATATTGAGTTGGAAAATTTTCCAACGTGAATCTTGTGGAAGGTAAAATGACCAGAAGTAGTTTCAAGGCCAAGGGTATAGAGCGAAAAGTGTTAGGGTGGTTACATAGGTTGTGTGATCCTATGTACATCCCGAGGCAAGGAGGTTTGAATATTTTGTCTCTTTCATGACGATTATTCAAGATAATAAGATACATTTACCTGTCATAAGTCAGTGCTGATAAGTTCAAGAATACAAGGCGTGTGGAGAAACGACAGGTAAAAGTATCGAACTCTGATCAGGATCGTGGTGGCGAATACCTCTTGGGAGAGTTTGAATTACTATCGGGGCCGAGTTCAATCCCAATTATGCACTGGGAACACCCCCAGCGGAGATGGTGTAGCGAGCAGAGAATATGACTCATATGGAGATGGTTAGATCAATGATGAGTTATTGAGTGCAGGTGCGTTTGGGGATATGCTTTGGAAAAAAGCGATGTCATTCCCGAACTTAGTACCTTCTAAATCAGTTCTTCTACTCCAGCAGGGTATGGGATAGGCGGCCGATCTAAGACATATTCCGGTTGGGTAGTCGGCATATCTTTGAGCTTGAATCTTGATAAGTTAGAATCCGTCTGAAGTTCGGCGTGTTTGTAGGATATCCCAGTGAAAAGGTGGTTATTTTATAGTCTTAAAGACGGAAGGGTCATTATTGGCACCAATGCCGGTTTTGAAGAAGACTATATTGGATCACAAGCCCGTTAGTAAAAGTTGTTTTAGAAGAACTTGGGGGACATGTCTACTTGGTGTAACGATGCAAGATGAAGTACCACAAGAAGAGGCGCAACACGTGTACATGATACACAACCATAGGCAGTGCCCACCAAATGGCTGGTGGGAGGTTGTAAAACTGAATTCATGTTTTTTGGGAGAGTCGGACTTGATCCCACGAGTAGCTATAGACACGATCACGAACACTCGACGAAGCACTCCAGATATAGATGCGTTATCTTGGCGAAAGCGATGAATTCTGAAATAGAGTCTATGTATTCTGGCAAAGTCTACGAGCCTTGAGACCACCTGATGAACAAAGCGTTGGATGCAATGGATCTACAAGGAAAAGAGGACGAGGAGGCGGAAGGTAGAGACCTTCAAAGCTAGTCTTGTTCGCGAAAAGGTACACTCGAGAAAGAGAATGGAGTTATGAGGAGACCTTTTACGGTAGCCATGTGAAGTCTGTCAGGATACTCTTATCCATTCTTTGCTCATATGGATTATGAGATTTGGCAAATGGATGTCGAGGCGACTTTCATGTGGAGTCTTGAAGAACATTCATATGAAACAGCGAAGGGTTCATTGAAAAAGGAAACAAGAGCATCTGGTGTGCAAAGATCAATGCAATCGTTTATGGTGAAGCAAGCTTCTGGGTGCTTAGAACATCCAGGTTTAATAGAGTAATCCGGTGTTGTGGATTTATTCGATTAATAGGATAGTCTTCAACCTTCTACGAAGTATGTGAGCAATGGTGGTATTTCTTACTATCGTAGATGATATTTTGTTAATTGCCAGCAATGTCAAGGTATTATCAGACGTAAGAAGGTATGGTTGTCCAAACGAAGACGATATGAAGGACTTGGGAGAGTGTGCACACATTCTTGGGATCAAAGTGATAAAGGTCGCAAGAAAAGGTGTTGTTAATACATCCCAAAAGCTCATATATAGATACAATCCTTGCTCGTTTTAGTACAGGATTCAAGAAGGTTTCTTACCTTTTAGTGTGGAATAACTCTGTCAAGAGATGTCTCCGAAGACATCGAGATAGAACCTTAAGCGATTCCTTATGCTTGGTGTGGAAGCCCTTATATATGCAATATATATGCGAGACACGATATTTGTTTTCTTGAGTGAGCAATTAAGCAGATATCGGGTAACCACTGGACAAGGACATTGAACTATGATAAAAGCATATATTAAAGTACAGGAAAGGACTAAATTATGCTAATTTGCAAATGACGATTTGATCCACATGGATTACAGTTCAGATTTCGATCGATAGGGACAATAGTAAGTCTACATAGAATATGTGTTTACTTTAGGAGGTGAGCCATTTCATGCTGGAAGGTGTTAGCAATGCGTATCGGACTCAACCATGATGAGTATATGTGACCTAGAAGCGGCTAAAAACATTATGGCTAGAACTTTCTAATGGACTTAGATGTGATTCTGGTTGCCCAAAGTATCACAATTTATTGTGATAATAGCGATATGATTAGAAACTCGAAGGATTACAATTTCGTAAAAGCAAGTAAACATATAGTATGATGCCACGATCACGAATATCGTGGGCGAGGAGAAGTTGTCATCATGGTGCATCGTGGATAACGACATATCTTCCTAAGGCCCTTCAGTGACTTTTGATCGTAACCGGAGGAATAGAGGTCGAGATGTATGTTAGAGGTACTTGACTTAGTCATTGTTATAAGTGGGAAATTGTTTGTAGTGTATCTTTGAGAAATAAACTGTAAACATTTGTCTTGATAAAGAATCATTTGATCAAATTATCTACATTTGTTTGTAGTTGTTCAATTAATTTATATTCAACATAGCATGGTGGTGCGTATAAGAAGTTATCGTCTTGTTATGTTAAATGTGCAGAGCTCAAATATAAATTAGCTTCGCGAAAGGACAATGGACCACCATGGAAAAGAAAGAACAAACCATAGAGCGGGTCCAGTATCAGATTTATTTGACTGATCAGACTGCAAGAGCACTACACATAGTACTTTAGTGTTAGTGTAGACCATTTGAGGTTGCTTTCTTTTATACTTTTATAAGAACAAGACCTACATGATGATGTGTGTTTAATATATAAAAAAGCACGTAGTATTTGATATTTATTTTAATTTACAAATGGTGTGATTTAGTTCGATGATGATCAATAATAGATAGATAAGTTGGAAAACGTATCACTTATTGTGAAAAGGTTGATTATAGGACATTTATGAGAAACCCATCTAGGTTGATAATGTCCGGTTGAGAATGAGTTGATTAATTGGATCCGACGACGGTCGGATACTTGGAGTCGACATATTATGGTTGGTCAAGAACTGTGGACATTCGCTCATATTCAGACTCACTGGACAACAAGTTATAGCATTCGATATCTTATGTAATAAGAAGGAGCTCATAAGAAGAAAAATAGTGGATTGATGATATCCCAAAATTAATTTGGGATAACACACTGATAAGAAGGGCCCAAAATGTAATATAGATCATAATTAAGTTAAACGATGATTAATGGGCCTAACCTCCGGGAGACCATTAGGTCGTAGAATTAACCTTCTCAGGCCGTAGGCTAAGCCCAAGACAAGTAGGGTCAGGTAATGGGTGGTGACGGCTACCCAGTATTAATCAAAAGAATAATTTTAATTTTGTAACAAATAGAAAGATTTATTTTCTTAAATTCACAGTGTCTAAAGATCACAGCAGGATTTTAATTAAAGAAGATAGATCTCTTTAAAAATTATTCCTATACCCACCTAAAATCTCTACCCACCAATAGGCCGCCATCTTTGTTAAAATATTTTTTTTAAAGAAAATGGTGGCCGCCCTAAGCTTTAAAATGTCCGACTGAACCAATTCGGGAGGAAATTTAATTTTTAAATTTGGGATATGCTAATAATGCCACGAATAGATTTAATTAATTGATTTAATTTTATTGAGTCCTTTTCTGAAAATAAATTAGGAAATTTTTATCGAAAACAAAATTATAACTTTCCCAATAAACCAGAATATAAAGATAGCCGACCAAGAAGTGAGGGTAGCGATGAGACCTGACTGATCTATTTCTAGGTTGTGGGTGTGTTGCCAACATTAGCTGAGTCCGACTCTCCCTTGGATGCTCTAGCTGGATGATACCATCGAAGATGACAGAGAAGAGAAAGCTAGCAGCTATCTTCTTGGATATTTTGGTGTAGTTATTTTGGTTTCTCTATGAGATACCGTGGTCATGCTCGCTCGAACCTTGAACTGGTTTTCATCTTGGTAGATCGCAACGTAGCGGGAGGTTAGAAGAGGAATACCTGTAGAAGATCAAGAGGTGTTTTTTCTACAATTGTAAGTAATTTTATTTCCGCATCATGCTAGTTATTTATGGAAATAATACAAACAAGAGGCTTACGCGTTCTAGAATATGTTTTTTTGTGTTCTTTTTTTCTCTTGTGATTTGATTGTTCTCTTTGTGGTTAACCTAAAGTTATTAGAAATTAAATATTAACTTTCTATAAAAGGTTTTGTCTAGTGTGGTGGTTGCCATATCCAAGAAGGCCTCGCCACGCGTCATGTGCCTCAACCAATTATATGAAATTAATTTAATGGAATTAATAACTTAAGGAGACTTGGGTCGAACGTAAAGTAAAGATCCTGAGGAAACCTAAAGAACAAATAGATTAAGTTTTGGATCAAGGTGTTAAGTTCAAGAAGCATCCAAAATTTAATTTAAAAGAACATATGTTAGCTAGGAAAGGCCCTTTGTCAAAATTTTGGCCATGGAACTTTATAGGTTTCCGAGGGTAACAACCCTGACTGTACGAATTACTCACAATCCTCAAATCATAAATGGGGGAGCTCAATGCTCTCATCTCCATCATCTCCCGTTACCACGATAACGGGAGGTCCTGGTGCCATACTAGTCACACAGTTGCAGACGAGCGAGTCCGCTGCCTGCAAATGCTGCTGTTGCTTCCCGACCAATGCGGAAGGCCAACCACCATTGGTCACATCCACAGGGCCAAGCGAGAACCGCCACACACACTACCAATGAGTGGTGGTGTGCGAATACAATGGCGATGTGCTCAACCATAGTGGAGCCAAGCCCATCGCGCGAAGATCATGATGCATGACACTAAGCATATCAATAAAGCGATCAGCATAACCATATCCATATATATAAAATGAGTATCGTAATATCGATGGTCAAATAACCTAAAGTACACAAGTCGAGGATATCAAAACCTAGGTCTGAACAAAACAAGCATGGTACTACCCGAGCATATATATATATCATACTAGCATAAAATGCATAACAAGTGAGCAAACAAGCATGTAATGTAGCCGGAGTGACGCAAATAAAGAAAGATAAACATAATTATTACTAAAGGCTATAACCACTAGACATATCAACAAGACATATCAAAAGATAAGTCAAGGTACCCGCCTCCAATGTAGATCGAGCTAATCAACATCTATGTCGAAGTGCTCGTCCCGAATCAACGTCCTGCAAATCACATGATTATAATTTAGCTAATTATATATGCAATAATTAGCTAAATCTCAACTCAACCTAATTAGGGAAAACCCTAATCAAATAACCCTTTAATCCCTTAATCTTTCCAAAACACTATACATCTTATAATCAATCCAATGATCCTTGATATCGATCATAACTCTTCTATTAATCAAAATGTCAATTTGATTAACAATCCATCATAACAAATCATGATACTAACCCCATAATCCTATAAATGATCATGTGACCTACTACATCATGTATCAAAATTTACTATACCATACCTCAAGCTGCATAGATTAACAACCTCAATCCCGAAAATGAATCAATCCTCTGTTCACAATTAACACTTAAATTCTTAGAACCATAACCAAATTCAATGCAGCAACAAAATAATGGATTTAATTTAGTACTAATCCAATTCTATACACTTCTCACCTCAATGCAACACTGCAACTAAAGAGGTACTGCTGGAACCCATCAGATCAAGAAGGAGAAAGTGGTGATCGGCAACAGGGACAATCCACAGCAAACAACCTACTGGAATCCATCACTTGGCACCTTCTCCGTGACCAAGAGGGGCTCGAGTAGACAATTCAGTGGCAGTGGACGTGGCAAGAAACTAGGGCGGTGAGGCTAGCACCGGCGAAGGAGGGGCATGAACCTCAGGCATGGCGGCAGTAGCGGATCAAGCAAGGAGAGGCGAGAAGAGAGGCGAAGAGGAAAAGGAGAACCTCGTCGGTCGAGTAACCTCGCGTGGGGCGTCGTGGTGCCGGGCCGCGATGATGGCCATGAGAAGAAGAGATCGAGATATGGACTGAATGGCTAGGACCTGTGGCGGCGTAATCTGATAGGGCTCTGGCTAGCGACTAGGGCAGTGTGAGGGGTCATCGGCAGAGAAGGGAATCTATGGGCCATAGGCTTGCGGTCAGGAGGAAGACATGAGGAAGAGAATCGATGGCTTGTGGCAATGAGTGAAAGAAGAGAAATCAAAGGAGAGGAGGAGAACGGTGAAGAAATGGAAACCGTCGGGAGAGAAAAGGATCGGCGAGGGAAAGAAGTAAAGAAAATAAAAGAAAAGGAAAAATAAATAAACAACATTCTCGCTAAACGGAGTAGCCTAAGGCTTTTCCGCCCCTTTATAATCCTCAACTCGTCCGCGAGCTCAAAATTCCCAAAAATTTCTAAAAATTCCAAAATTCCTATCAATATTTGCCTATTTTCGGTATTTTACATTCTCCCCACTAATAAAAATTTAGTCCCCAAATTTATCTTCCATCAAACAACAAGTAAAGCGTATAAATGTTGAATGGTAAATTAAATCACATACCTCAAGGGAAAAGATGGGTATCGAGCTTGGATAGTATCCTCGAGCTCCCAAGTAGCCTCAGAATGATCATCCACCAATCAACCAATGTAGGATAATCCGATCGGCGCTCTTCTTTCCACTGCAATCCCGTGGCGTTAAGTCCTCAGCAGGAGGCTGGATATATCTGCGACATGGCAGAGGTCACGTATCTCATGTGAATACGTGGACGTTCGGGGCTGTGACGGTGTGAAGTGCGTATGAAGCTACCGCTCCAATCTCTCTAAGATCGGAAAGGTCTAATGTATCGTGGGTGGCTTACCGAGGTCAATCTCTTCACCCCTATTGGGTGAAACTCGCAATTAGGTCAAAATGGAGAACTCTAAAAGTCTCCAACTCTAACTCTTGGCGGCAGCCTGCGACGCGCCTCCGTCTAATAGTGGGACCAACTCGATCTCAGGGGCTCTATGACGCCCCAATAGCGGGCCTCCCAACCTCCTCCCATAGGGTGGGTGTCCCACAAAACCTCAATAACGCTCAAATGGTGCCATCTGGATAGTCAACAAACCGTTGTAGGCAAACACTCTACCAATGGCAAATGATCCTCCCAGCTCTCCAAAATCCATACAGGACTTCCAAGTCCTCTAGAGTCCGAGGGTGCTTTTAACCGGTCCGTCCTCATGCGGATGGAAAGTTGTATTGACAGCAAGCTGCCCAAGCCCCGCCGCAGACTAACAAAACAAGACGTGAACGGGGGCTCAAATAATAGTCAAGGGACACCATGAAATCTGATGATCTCCTAGCAATACATCTAATCGATCCAGAATCATCGCCTTCCTGATCGCTAAATCGCTAAAAATGGATTTGGTTAATCACCGATTACAACAAAGCCATGGCTCGTCATGTTCTAGAGACTCACCACAAAGTCTATGGTAATATGTTCCCATTTCACTGTGAATAGAAATCGCTAAAATAATCCGGCGTATCTAGTGCTCGCCCCTCGATAAGACATCTAGCTACAATATCCGCGATGTCTTTCTTGCGTTCCACCAATAGGAACACCTCAAATCTCGATATCTTTGGTCTTGCCTAGATGGATCGCGATCGAGAACGATGAGCCTCTGAAATAATACAAAATCGTGGATAATCGCATAATGCGTCGAAGTATATAATACCTGCGTGAACTCCGCTTTGTCGCCGGAACCGCGCCTCGCTTATGAAATCTTGCCGATCGGCGACTTATCCTGCCCCGATCAACGATCGAGCAACCATGGTACAGCAGCTCTCGCCATGCCGTCCTCTTACCCTCAAAGCCCAAATCGGAGGAACCTTAAATTAAAGTGACCACAACTGCAAGTGGCTAAAGTCCCTCGGACTCACTATGCATCTGAACACATTAGCTCTCGGTGATAGCTAATGGTACAACATGATCCTTCAGAACTCCATCCATCTCCTCCCGGAGATTAAGTTCCTTCTAAAACAGATATTTGAGACTCTTATAGTCGAGAATCTCAAATGTAACGCTAAATAATGTCGCCAAATCTTCATGGCAAAAATAATGGCGACTAGCTCGAGATCATGCATGTTGTAGTTTTCATGCTCCTTCAACATACAAGAAGCATGGAGACTACCATATCGCGCACGCATCAAAACAACGCCAAACCCTGAATAGATGTTAGGACATATCCGTCTTCTGAAGTTAAAATCCAAAATGAATCGACACTTTACTCCGCTAGCTCCTAGGCCGATCTCATAATCCTCGGTCAGTGAACTTCACGCCTTTCCCTGTCGTGCATGGTGTCATAACAACCGTGAGAAACCCTCAATGTATCTCCGATGATCTCCGGAACCACCGGTATACCCTATGACGCTGTGTCAAACATCTCAAAACAACCAAAATACGCTCTGACTCGTTGGCATAGATGTTCCGTGAAACATCTCTAGCACTATGATGGTTGGTACGTGATACCTCGGATCGAATAAAACACCACGCCGTCACAACTCAATTGATCCAATATCCTAGGGATACCCAAATCATCGAGTCCACGAAAACATCTAAGGCTCCGCAAGCCCTACAATAACACAAACATTCCTAACCATAAGATCTCTGATAATAAGTGAAATCTAATCACCAACAATATAAATCATCTAAGAATAGATCCTCCAGTGTGAGAGCAACGCCCATCACAAGAAATAATCCTCAATATGTAGGAGTAACACTCACTATAAATAATCCGTAACATGTATCTACAATAAATATATGGGCAATGCCGCCAAGCAATCAATATGTGAGAAGCAACGACCAAACAATCCCTAAATGTGCTCGCCCCACAACAATCCAGATGTGGAGCTCGCTCTACCACAAACGATCCATAACGTGTGGGAGCTCGCTCTCAACATAAAGTGCACCCTAACTATCTAGCTAGAGACAAGATCTCTCTACCACATCAGTAGGGTAGCCTAGGTATAAGCCACCAAATCAAATTTCATAGTCAACTCTATCATCCTCCTAGTGGGTCGTCACCCACTAATAGGAGAATTAGTTGACAGGGTAATACAACCAATGTCATAATATAGACATTCATTACTAGAATCATCACACACACACACACACGCACACACAACACATATGATCGACATAATCCTCCAATTAGTATACAAACATACTCACAACATAGGTAATAATCACCGATACCTCCAACAATGCATACTGAACCCGTGTGTATATATATCGTAGGTAAAATCAACAATACCCCAAACAACACTCACATGATATACACATATGCCAAGAGTATAATCAACATATACTTCCAATAAGGTATACTAAACCCGTGTGCACTCACAAATCACACATAATCAACAAGATACAGATATCACACCAAACACATGATATATCACAACACCGATGTAGACAAGATACTCCAATATGACACTCACACCATGCATATCAACATATTAAAATCGATAAGATACTTCCAATATGTCAATCGGACACGTACAGCTAACTAAATAGCTATAATCCACAAGAAACTTACAACCATATCTAGATGAACACTCACACCAATGAACCATCCATCATAGAACTCCTACAACTCAAAACAATCATATATACACGACCACAAAGATGGAATAATCAACATATTTGACCCAACCTAACATTCAAACGGTAGGGTCACCTTCTAAGTTATCCAACTAGGTACGAAATTAAAGTCCACATGGAATAGGATACATCGATCCTCTATATATAGACGTAACGATCAATTTAGTCTTTTTCCATGTCAAGACAAAACATGTACTCAAAGTGCTCAAGATATCTAACTAAGCACGAATAACCCAAATATCGCATCTCTATAAAATAGAGTATGATGGTCCTTGATCGGACCCACAAAACTAAATCGTCATCCTGATCAAGATTACATTAATCATCTTCACACAAAGGTATATCGATCTATGACTACCCAAGTCGACAAACGTAAATCGGTCTTCTATTGATCGATCTAACAAGAGTAAATAAATATTTACTGATGTAATTAATTAAGATAAAATGGTATAATACTGGCTAGTACACAGCTAATACTAGCAGAGGTGGTATGTGCCTCAATCTGCTAACCAACTTAATAACTGAAGCTAAAAACTATGGTGTATGATATGATAAATCACCGGAAGTTGTAACCCTTAATCTCTATTAAGGTCAATCAAGATCAGAGTTAACCTAACACATGTAAGATATGCTAACAACAGACAGGTACTAATAAAGAATACTAACAATACGTATACTAACATAAAGGTAGGATAACAATATACCAACATACCTCCTATAGCTTGGAGATGTCCGATCTGTCCCCAAAACCCAAAAAATCACATCAAGAAGATAAAACACGAAATCCAAAACACGAAATATAAAACTCTCGATACCAAATAAATTGGTATCGGATAAATCTCAAATCCAAAACACATAGCAAGTATCGATACCGTCGACGATCGACTAAATTGTCACGCCCGGAAAATCCATCCAAGAAATTTTAAGTGACACCTCCTATACGGTGACAATCTGAAGCATTTAGACATAATATACATCACGCAGAAAGTTGGAATATACACACAACCACGCTATATATATATCTTCAACCCACCTTGGAACAAAACCAACACAAACGCAAACTGAAACCATACAAACCAAAGGCCAAAAATCAGAGCTAGGCTTACAACCAACCAATACAAAATATCATATAACAACACCAACACTCCAAAAACAAAACTGAGTACAGAGCTAAACAAATTGATACATAAACAAACAAAACATACCAAACCGATAAGTCTTCTCGATGACGGGGACCAAGCAGTGGATACTCCAAGCGACATCATAACAACGGTACTGAAAATATAGTGTTCCGGGTGAGTTCAACAACTCAAAGAAACACCTAGATGACATGTATAGTAAACTATAACAAATAGTAATAACTATGGAGTACAGTCTCCTGAACAAAAAAGGTAATGCATAAAATAGAAAATGAAAAGCAATACTCACCGGCACCTATCGAATAATCGGTCCGGGAAGTGTCATAAATCTATGTCATGTCCAAGCATTCATCCATCCAACGACATATAAGTCAGCGAAACACAAGCGATAGAAATCGTATGATGCCAATGATGCATCCTGTCACCCGACGCTAATCAATCATCTCACACACAATGGTGAGACCGAGTGGGTAGGGTTGTGATAACGTGCACTCTACCATCACTACACACGATGAGTGACCGAGTGGACGGGATCTGTCGGAGTACTCCTATCCTCGACCCCAAATCATAAATGGGGAGCTCAATGCTCTCATCTCCCACGATGGCGGGAGGTATCTCCGCTACCAGCCACACCGAGTCACCGACCACGGAGCAGTCCAACGGAGTCCCACCGCTCACTGCCGCACCACGTCACTAAATGCCACTGAGCAAAGCCGAACTGCTTCGCCACACCACACTCACCAGCCACGTACCGAGCCCAACCGCCACCGCACGATATACCACTAATCCATGAGTGGTGGTGTGTGAGATATGTAGCGATGTGCTTCAACCATAGTGGAGCCGATACAAGAAGACTGCAATCATGATGCATGACACTAAGCATATCAATAAACTGATCAGCATAACCATATCCATATATATAAAATGAGTATCGTAATATCGATGGTCAAATACGAAGAACTAAAGTACACAGGTCAGATAGGATATCAAAAACCTAGGTCCTGAACAAAACAAGCACGGTATGTCACTACCTCACTGAGCATATATATAATCATATGGGCACTAGCATAAAATGCATAACAGGTGAGCAAACAAGCATGTAACGAGTATCCGGTAGTGACGTACCGAAATAAGGACGAACATAATTATTACTAAAGGCTATAACCTACTAGGCATATCAACAAGACATATCAAAAAGATAAGTCAAGGTACCCGCCTCCAATATAGATCGAGCTAATCAACATCTATGTTGAAGTGCTCGTCCCGACTCAACGTCCTACAAATCACATGATTATTATTTAGCTAATTATATATGCAATAATTAGCTAAATCTCAACTCAACCTAATTAGGGAAAACCCTAATCAAATAACCCTTTAATCCCTTAATCTTTCCAAAACACTATACATCTTATAATCAATCCAATGATCCTTGATATCGATCATAACTCTTCTATTAATCAAAATGTCAATTTGATTAACAATCCATCATAAAAAATCATGATACTAACCCCATAATCCTATAAATGATCATGTGACCTACTACATCATGTATCAAAATTTACTATACCATATCTCAAGCTGCACAGATTAACAACCTCAATCCCGAAAATGAATCAATCCTCTGTTCACAATTAACACTTAAATTCTTAGAACTATAACCAAATTCAATGCAGCAACAAAATAATGGATTTAATTTAGTACTAATCCAATTCTATACACTTCTCACCTCAATGCAACACTGCAACTAAAGAGGTACTGCTGGAACCCATCGGATCAAGAAGGAGAAAGTGGTGATCGGCAACAGGGACAATCCACAGCAAACAACCTACTGGAATCCATCACTTGGCACCTTCTCCGTGACCACGACAGTGAAGAGAGGACGAAGGCCGACAAAGGGAAGCTAGCAGCCGGTGATCAGAGCACTGGGGCGAGACCTCATGGCCGAAGCGGATCAGGGCAGAGGGGAAGAGGCAAGGAGACCGACGTCGGCAGAAGAGAGGAAAAGGGAGAACCTCGACGTCGGTTGTAGGGCGTCGGCGCTGCTCCATGTGGTGCTGGCAGTGGCGGCGGAGCGACACAGAGAGATCGGAAGAGAGGAATAAGGCGCTGTCGGGAATGGCTAGGGCACGGTAGCGGTAATCGGAGGGCGCTCGATGGCTAGCGACTAGGGCACAGGTGAGGGGGTCGGCGTCGGCAGAGAAGGGAATCTATAGGGCCAATTAGGGCATAGCTTGCGGTCCGCGAGGAAGACATGAGGAAGAGAATCGATGGCTTGTGGCAATGAGTGAAAGAAGAGAAATCAAAGGAGAGGAGGAGAAGAACCGGTGTTGAAGAAATGGAAACCGTCGGTGTTGGGGAGAAGAAAAGGATCGGGCATGCGGGGAGTCAGCGAAGAAAAAGAAGTAAAGAAAATAAAAGAAAAAGGAAAAATAAATAAACATTTCCTCGCTAAAACGGAGTAGCCTAAACAGGCTTTTCCGGGCCCCGTTTTAATCCCCGTTAACTCGTCCGTACGAGCTCCGAAAAATTCTTGAAAAATTTCCAAAAATTCTAGAAAATTCCCTTATCAATATTTGCCTATTTTCAGTATTTTACATTCTCCCCCACTAATAAAAATTTGGTCCCCAAATTTCGTTATCTACCATCAGCAAACACTAACAACAGGTAAAGCGTATAAATGCTGAATGGTAAATTAAATCACATACCTCAAGGGAAAAGATGGGGGTATCGAGCTCGGATAGTATCCTCGAGCTCCTAAGTAGCCTCCTCATCCGAATGATGCTGCCATCCGACTTTAACCAACCGGATAATCTTGTTCATAGCGAGCGCTCTTTCCAGGTCCAAAAATCTGCACCGAACCTCCTCATAAGTGACGCCAGTCGAACGGAACCGATATCTGTCGGCACATGCGTGCGTCGGGTACGTATCTCCGCAGCGATAGATGATACGTGGAATACATCGTGGGGCCCGACGCTCCGGACGTGGTAGTGCTAGCAAGATGGCTCTCCCAATCCTCTCCAAGATCTGGAAAGGTCCAATGTATCGCGGAGCTGGCTTACCTCTGAGGTCAATCTCTTCACCCCTTTCGTGGGTGAAACTCGCAGAAATACATGGTCGCAAATGGAGAACTCTAAAAGTCTCCGACTCTAACTCTTCTGGCAGTCCTGTGCCTCTGACACTCTCCGTCTAATAGTACCACTACAAGAAATTTTGGTTTTAACCACACCTAATAGACAACATTTTTTCAAGAAATTATTGTCTTTTTTCCATTTAACAACAGTTTTATTGAAAACTATTGTTGTTCATCATAATGTTTTTTAAATAACAATAGTTTTTCAAAAAACTGTTGTCTAATGTGTGTCAAAGGCAACGGTTTTAAAAAATTATTGTCTTTTAGTGTTGCTTATGTGATAATATACAACAGTTTTATTAAACTGTTATGAAAAAAACCTAAAACTCACTCCTCCGTGACTCTTCAACGAACAAAAACCTATCTCCGACTCCTTCTTCGCGACTCCTCAGCGAAAGACGCTCCTTGTCGCTCTCGCTGCTTTGCCTTTAAAGTGTTAGCGCATCGACTTTTTGGCGCTTCCTTGAGAGGTAGAATTTTTTGAAAATTTTTAGAAAATTTTTAGAATATAAACGGAGTCAGTATGACATGTTTAAGAGAGTAAATCGATTAAGCTTAGAGAAAGCCTATTTCAAGTACCAATAAAGTGCGAGTTTATTTTTTTTTTTTATATTTGTCCCTACGGGTGGTGCAGTCACTACAAGAAAATATGGCTTCAGAAACTGATTTTAAAAATGAAAATAAAATCTGTTTTAAATTTTAGTAAATTATAAACGGATTAGCTACGGAATTATTAATCCGTTCCACTTTTAAAAAAAATAATATAGAAAAATATTTTTAAAACGGAATTTAAAATAAATTAGAAACAGAATTTATAAATTAATTTTTATAAATAAAAATAAATACGGATTAGTAATGAAATTAGATACCAAATTCTATTGGTTTATAAATCTGTTTTAAAATATTTTAAACGGAAAAAAATCAGTTTATAATTTATTTAATTTAAGGAAAAAATATTAAGTAATTATAAATATATTTTATTTTAATTAATCAAAAACCCAAACTCAAAATAAAAGTTTGCGTTTTTTCTCCCAAATCCCGCACGGCTGCAAGCGTGATTTTCTTCTCCGGTGGCATGATCTGTTGGTGCGGGAAGCATCCGACGATCAAACCCGAGTTTTGATAATGGCAAAGGATTCAAAGTTAAGGGGTTTTGTGATCTGACAGCTTTGTTGAGTGTTTCAGGAAAGTCCTAACTGCGGTTAGGCAGGTGAAAACCCTAGGGGGTGGTAACCCTAGGTGGAGAAAAGTCCTAGTTAGGCAAAGGGAAAACCCTAGGGGCGGTAACCCTAGGTCATAGGGGTGGTAACCCCTTGCGGAAAGTCTTGGCGGTCGTGGCGCAAAAGTCCTAGGGGTGGTAACCCTAGGTGGAAAGTCCCGTGTCGCGAACCGGTGAAAGCTGGACTAAGCAGGCGGATGTCCGCAGAAAAGTCCAGCCGAAGTCTGGCGAAGAAGTCCGATCCGAGGATCGAGCATGTAAATCTCCGAGTGGAGTAGGTGAGGACGTGTTCCCGTGAGAGGGCAGCGTCGGAGTCGACCTAGGGTTCCGGGAAACCGGTCGACGACGATTCGAATTGTCAAAACTTTCATTATTATCATTCATTATGTTTATGTGCTAACTTTGTTTTGCGGTATGTGTTTGGGACTAACACATTTTGCAGAACAAAGGAGCAAGTTACAACTCGGATGAATAGTGTCCGAGGCGCCGGAGCTTGGAGGCGCCTCGGGTGCGAACCAGGAAAAGCCAGCGCAGAAGGTTGGAGGCGCCTTAGATGAAGTTCAAGGCGCCTTGGGTCGAAGGTTGAAGGCGCCTTGGGTAGGCTGAAGGCGCCTTGAACTGGATGAAGTTCGACCAAGTCTGTGCTGATCTCCGCGGGTGACTCGGCCTGTTTAAGGTGCCTTGAAGGGCTTCAAGGCGCCTTGAACACCCTTTATAAGGGGTCTCGAGCAGCAGCACCAGAACAACGAACTCCAAGCAATCCTTACGCTACAAGCTGCTCTAGAAACACCTAGAAGTGCTGTTACAAGTCCCCGACAACCCGGAGCTTCAAATTCTGCTACTTTATTGTTGTCGGTATAATTTGTTTTAGTTCTTTCAATTGTAATATCTTATTGTACATTTTACGAGCTTATAGTTGTTGCCCACGGAAAGCGATCAAGGATCGCGGGCCTTCGAGTAGGAGTCGCCTTAGGCTCCGAACGAAGTAAAACTTCTTGTGTCCCTCTGTGATTGCATTCGTTATTTCCGCTGCGTATATTTACTTTGATAGTTTTACGATTCCGATACGATCAAAATAGCCACGAGCGCTATTCACCCCCCCTCTAGCGCGTCTCGATCCAACAATTGGTATCAGAGCGGGGTCGCTTTGAACTGGTGCAACCACCATTCAAGCATTTTTCGTGGCTTTGTCGTTTATTATTTACGCCTTTCGTTTTTTCCCTCCAAAACTGTTTTTGAAAAATTAATTTTCATCTTTTCACCATTGGTTGGAATTAACAAAATATTGCGTTTTCAAGAATTGTGGTAATATTTTTTAATATTTTTTTTAATAATATTTTAATAATATTTTATTATTTTTTTCCGAAATTCCTGAATTACTATCTTTATTTCTCTCCCGCACTACTAATCCAAGACTAAGTCTTGGAACAAGTTTTATTGTGTTTATTTTGCGAGATCGTCTTTTTAAAATGGCCCATCAAGCGCAACACTTGCTGCCCACCGCTCTTCTCCGGAGATGATTTGAGATTGGAAGGGTCGGATGGCGTATCTCAGACTCACTAAGTCGGATGATCGTCACAAACCGCTTCAACCGCTAACTAGCCGTGGCAAGCCACTACCATACAGGGGACGCCGAACCTTATCAAAAGGTAGAAGCAAGCGCAAAAGCAACGTATACACTTCAGTGTGGCTTAACGAATAAGGAGCTGAATCGCGCCGGCCAATTCTCAAGTGCCAAGGAGCTGTGGGAGAGTCTGATTGACCTACACGAAGGTATTCCTGATACGAAAATAGGTAAGCATGTTTTAATAAATAAATTATTCGAGCAGACTAATACTATTCCGGCTGAGGAAGGTGTTGCATTATTTGCAGGAACAAGCAAGACGAAGAAAGCACTGAAGGCAACATGGTCCGAGTCATCAGATGAATCCGAACCGGACGAAGAAGAAGCGCGAGCTTTCTAGCTCTACCAGCACAAGCGAACATTATCGACACCGAGTCTCGAGTTCGAATCCGAAACGGAGAGCGAGTCGAAAACAGTCCGAGCGAAGTCACGAATCCGCATTCGCTTCCGAAGGACCTAACCCCACTGTAAGTGCCTTACTTGCCGAAACTCAATTAGACGATTTAAAAATTAAGTCCTTACTTGCTAAAAGTTGGCTAAATCCAATGTCCGAGTTAAGTCGCTCCAAAAGGAGGTAACAACCCTTAAGGAAGCGACGACTCGAGTTCTTTAATTGAGCATCAAATTGGAAGTTCAACTCAAGTCCAACAACTTGAGGAAGAAAATTCCAATTTGAAAGCTCAAATTAAAGAACTCAAGGACACGTTGGAACGGTTCACCTTGGGCTCAAAGAATCTAGATCCGATTCTTGGAAAACAGTGAGCCGTCTACAACAAAACCGGACTTGGATTTAAAACTAAAATAAAATACAAATCATATTTATCGCTAGTTAATAGAAATAATAGAAAAATTGTCCAAGCATGGGTAGCAAAATCCAACTTGGTTAATCAAGTTGGAACTGGTCACTATTGGGTCCCCAAAGATCAAGTCTATTATCTTGATAGACCATATCGAGGCTATGATCCGGGGGAGCTAATAGAAAAACAACATTAAGAACATAATTCAAATTAAAATTCAATTAAAAATTTGAAATCAAATTGAAATTCTAAATTCGAAATTCTAAATAAAAATTCAAATTTAAATCAAATTCTAAATTCAAATTCAAATTCTAAATTCAAATTGAATTTAAATTCGAAATTTAAATAAAAATTCAAATTTAAAATTCAAATTTAATTAAAATTTAAATCTAAATAATTCAATCAAATTTCAATCAAATTCAAAAAATTTAATAAATAAAAAATTCAAATTCAAAATTCAAATATAATTTAAATTCGAAATTCTAAATTCGAAATTCTAAATCAAAAATTCAAATTCAAAATTCAAATTTAATTTAAATTCAAAATTCTAAATTCGAAATTCTAAATCAAAAATTCAAAATTCTAAATCAAATTCGAAATTCTAAATTCAAAATTCTAAATCAAAAATTCAAATTCAAAATTCAAATTTAATTTAAATTCAAAATTCTAAATTCGAAAATCTAAATTCAAAAATAGATGGTGGATCCAAACTAGCTGGCACCTTCAACTGAACTACCCGACAGGGTAACTGAACTTAATTTACCCGAAATGGGTAAAACAAGAGTAGATTACCCGGTAGGGTAATTAAGGATAGTTTAAAAAGGGCTGAGTTTAACTTTAACCACAGTACCGGTGAAGTTTTTGGATGATAGTACGTTAGGGAACTTGGGCATCGCATGTCTAGGAAGATATGGCTTCGACCTGGTGCATTTGGCCAAGTGGAACTGACCGAAGCTACCCTTAAATGGATCCTAACTAGTTAGACCAAGGTTTAGTATTAAGTTCAGTGGGTAGGACTATTAAGTTCAGTTAAAAAAGCCTAACAACAACGATTTTTCACCGTTGCCGTAGCCCCTTTAGAACTGTTGTTAAATGCCGTGTTGTTAAAAGGGGTGCCCAAAGACAACAGTTTTTAACCGTTGTCTTTGAAGGCAAAGACAACATTTTTACAACGGTGAAAAACTGTTGTCTTTTCCTTCAAAGACAACAATTTTTCACCGTTGTCTTTGAGTGTCTATCTTTAATAGCAGGGTCTTCAACAACAGTTTTAAACTATCTACGACAACGGTAAAAAACCGTTGTCTTTTTTAGATAAAAGTTAAAAAAATTAATATACAATTTTCCAATATTATAAATCATTCAAAATACTAAATTTCAAAATAAAATTTAATATACAATTTTCTAACATTCAAAAATAATATCTATAACATTATGAAGAAATTTCATAAGCAACCAACAAAATTTCATAGGCAACCAACAAAATGATAACACTATTAAAACAAAGGTAGAATAATATAACACGAGATTTTCTACTTAGATGTCGGTGAAGAGGAGAGACTGCAGCTCCTAGTGCTCCTTAATTTGTTAAAGTCTCTCCACTTTTTAGGCTTGTCGGCATTCTTCTCAGTACTCTTGAGGACACCTATTTGAATAAAGATATATATTACAAATTAGAAACTAAACTATACGCGTGATTCTAATGAGGATTAAGAAAAATGGGACTAAACTTTTGTACCTATTAGACAGGAAAAACAGATTGAAAATTAAGTATATAGACTACAATGATATTATACCTGGTATGTCAAACTCTTTCCACCACCAGTTGGCATTAAAACAAAGACATCACAACCACTCAGTGTAGCATTGATCACGTCTCTTTGATTGGGGCAAAATGAGTGATTACCGAACACTTTTCTGTTGTTAGCCTAGGAAGAAGGAAAACTCAATAGTACCAAACATAATAAAGATGAAAAGTCACAGAGAAATTTAAAGGGAATCACCTCAAATTTCTTTGTCCATGGAAAGTCTAAACTTTTTCATTTTTTATCTCCAGATCCTTCAATGTAATTAATGTCAAGAAGCTTTGGAGTAAATACTTGTCTGTCTGCAGATGTAGTCCCAAATTGATTTGCATAATAGGATGGAGTAGGTGAGCTCCAAGTCATAGTATCTCCTGGTTCATTTCTTATGTAAGCCTGGGAGTTAAAGTTGACAGGATCTGTCATACTTGAGGGCCTCTCAAGTTGAAAATTCCTTGAAGTAGTTGTTGATGCCGCGAAAGATGATCTCTGTCTTTCTTCATCTTGATTTGAAAGGGAAAGGTCTTTCTCAAGATGCTGAATCTTATTTTTGAGATGTAAACTGGCACAAATATTAGGGGCAACAAAAAATATTCATTAAGGAGAAAAGAGTTCTCATGTAGCAAATCATTCAAGTACATGTATACAAGGACAAACTGCTCCTGATTAAGATTTTTGTAGTGTTCAGGACAAAGCTCAAAAGCATTATCAAGAAGTTCAGTTGAGACAGTAATGAGCCTATCTTTCATCTGCTGCAAATGAACTGAAGCTCCTGGGCACTAACCTAGCTGCATAGTTCATGCCAATACCTTGAAGAATGTATAAACTAGTAACCAAAAAGCTTGTGTTGCACTAAAGATTTTACCTTGGAGCCATGAATACATAACTCACAGAGTTTCAGTGGCAATGTGTCTTCACGAGGGTGTCCTATGTAACTTCTAGAGACAGGAGTGAAAGGTGCATGTTTAGATACAGAACCTTCTGGTGTGCCAGTTACTTGATAGTGTTCCATAACTATTTGGTCTACATCGATACTCTGAAATTCATAATAACTATGATTTATATGAAGCCTCTAGCAGACAACCATATCTGAATTTTAGATTAGAACTCCCTAAACAAAGGAATTGATAAATCCTACCTGCAATAGTTGATCATCATCAAGGGCATCTAAAAGTATGTCATTGGCAAGATTATCAACAGAATCACAGACAGCTTCATTGGTATTAACAATCATACGAGAAGAAGTTTATGGTATCACTGTTTCAGTGAAAAATGGTTGTCTTGGTCCAGAAGATGCTTCATCATTTTTACTAAAATTTCCACAATTCAGTGTATCATCTCTAGGATGTGATCTGCAGTGTGAATCATAGATGACTTTGGAGCTCCAGTTTTCATGGCATGAATATTCAATCTTTTGTGAATTATTAACTTTTTTAACCATGTGAGAGGGTGGCAGAGATTCATGAAATTTATTATGGTCCTGTATTGCAGAAACTTTTTTAACTCATCCTTTGCTTTTGTAGACATATTTCCTACATTTTAAAAAAATATACAAACATTTTTCATAAACAAAATAAGCTAGAGCTAATCATTCTCTAAAAACATATATTACATTAAAAGACTAATTGGGTTGTAATTAAGCTAAACAGGAACTTAGACAATCAAGTTTTGTTACTGCTTCAATCGGACAACAACTTGTATGCACAACAAGAAAACAACAATAATAAAACATTGCAATAATAATATCTGGTTGAAAAAATAATTTTATTAATAAAATAGTACATACAAAAAATAGTAGAGTTTAATCTTGCATACGGGGCAAACAAAGCCGCATATGTAGAAAAAAATGTGCAGTGACAACGAGACTAAGGCTACGACAGTGGAAAGGCAGTAGTCAAGATGACCAAGGCTACAACCAATGTGGTGGTTGCGGCAATGGCTAGGCGCAACCACCTCGCAATTAGGTCGCGCGAGCGATTGGCGTCCCGTGCGACAACCACCACACGATTAGGTCATGCGAATGACCTCGATCGCATGAGTAGGGTGCAACTAGTGTTGCAATTCTAGGACGGAGAAGAAGGATGGAGAAGAAGATTAGGATTACCTAAACTTGATCTTGTTCGGTGGATCGTGGAAAGAACTCCGGAGAAGAAGATCGCGTGCGCCTTAAGCCGGAGCGTTGGGTGCCTTAGAGTCGTGCGTGATTTGGGACCAGAGAAGAAGATCGCTTGCCCCTTAAGTTAGAGTCATGCCTGCCTTAGAGCTGTGCCTGATTTGGGACCGGAGAAGAAGATTGCCTGCAGCCGGAGAAGAAGATCATGCCACCGGAGAAGAAAATCACGCTTGCAGCCGTGCGGGATTTGGGAGAAAAAACGCAAACTTTTATTTTGGGTTTAGGTTTTTGATTAATTAAAATAAAATATATTTATAATTACTTAATATTTTTTCCTTAAATTATATAAATTATAAACTGATTTTTTTCCGTTTAAAATGTTTTAAAACAGATTTATAAACCAATAGAATTTGGTATCTAATTTCGTTACTAATCCATATTTATTTATTTTTATAAAAATTAATTTATAAATTCTGTTTCTAATTTATTTTAAATTTCGTTTTAAAAATATTTTTCTATATTATTTTTTTTTTAAAGTGGAACGGATTAATAATTCCGTAGCTAATCCGTTTATAATTTACTAAAATTTAAAACAGATTTTATTTTCATTTTTAAAATCAATTTCTGAAGCCATATTTTCTTGTAGTGACCGCACCACCCGTAGGGACAAATATAAAAAAAAAAATAAACTCCCACTTTATTGGTACTTGAAATAGGCTTTCTCTAAGCTTAATCGATTTACTCTCTTAAACATGTCATACTGACTCCGTTTATATTCTAAAAAATTTCTAAAAATTTTCAAAAAATTCTACCTCTCAAGGAAGCGCCAAAAAGTCGATGCGCTAACACTTTAAAGGCAAAGCAGCGAGAGCGACAAGGAGCGTCTTTCGCTGAGGAGTCGCGAAGAAGGAGTCGGAGATAGGTTTTTGTTCGTTGAAGAGTCACGGAGAAGTGAGTTTTAGGTTTTTTTCATGAAGTTAAAAAAAACTGTTGTGTTTTTAGGATTTAACAACATTCAATAGACAAGAACGCTAGGTCATCTCACAAAGGATTTAACACGCATGATGGTATTAACAACAGGAACTTTGTGCTTAATTAATTTAATTTTAATTTTAGTCCTTAGTCATATCACCTGATCTATGTTTTCAATCAAGGAATCCTATAATTTTGTGAGATGAATTAGGTTCAGTTTTAGGGTTTGTTTTTAACTTGTGTTAGATTCAGGTTTAGCTTTGGGTTCAACAAATAGGCGTTCTTTGGATAAACTTCTGGGCTATGGTGAGTCACTTGGACATCATTAGAGTAACCATGCTTTCGAGGTTTTCCAAATAGTCCTATCCACTGGACTTAGTACAAAACCTTGGTCGAATTGGTTAGGATCCATAAAGGGTAGCTTCGGTCAGTTCCACTTAGCCAAATGCACCAGGTCGAAGACATATCTTCCTAGACATGCATAGACTAAGCTTCCCTAACGTACTATCATCCAATATTTTACCAGTACCATTTTTCAAGTTAAACTTGAACCCTTTTTGACTAGTCCTTAATTACCCTGTTGGGTAGGTTGGTTAGGGTTACCCTGCCGAGTAGGTTAGTTTTGGAGGTGGTAGCTATTCTGGAGTCTCTCCCTGAGTTAATGGCTGTTAATTTAATTTTTAGTTCTAGGTTTATGTCTATTTCTTTTATAATTATATTTTACTTGGTGATAGTTTAAGTTTTGTTGAGTTCTAATATATTTAGATTTTAAATTTTTTGGTTTAGGTTTGTATTCTGGTTTTTGATTTGGTTTATTTGACTTTACGTAATATATTTTACCTTTAGGGATATAATATTGGTTAGGTCCTATTTGCGTGGTTAAACACGCTTTCGGAACCCAGGCTTTATTCGTTGGTTTGTATTGGGTTATTAATGATTTAAAGGTTTTATTTGAGTTCGACTTATATCCGAGTCCGGTTTTATTGTAACATGTTTCTGATTATTTAGGATTAAGTCTAGATTTTTTGATCTGGTAGTAAATTTTTCTAACATATTTTTTAAATTACTGATTTCTAATTTTAATGATGAATTCTCCTCTTCAAGTGTTAGATCTTGAGTTGGTTTATTATTACAACTTGTTCCTTAAGGGTTTGATTTTCCTCTAGGAGCAATTTGTTTTTATTTTCTAATTTAACTAACTTATTATTTAAGCAAGAAATAATTTTAAAAAACTTTCGGTTTAAGGTTAGGAATACCTCTTCAGAACCTTCGGAAACGAGTACGGACTCGTGGCTTGATTCGGGTTCGGACCCGTCTTCCGATTCGTCTTCCGACTCTACTTCGCGGGCCATCAACGCGAGGTGGCTCTAGTGCTTTTGATCTTCTGCTTCTGATTAGTCCGAGGAGGAGTCATCCCAAGTTGCTTTGAGGGCCTTCTTTTTTGTCGGCTTCGGTTTGTCGATCTACAGTCTTGGGCACTCGTTCTTGTAGTGGCCCTTCTTGTTGCATCCGAAGCACGTCACACTCCTCGATTCGGCTGGAGAATTGATCTTTTGAAGGTCCTTCTTGCTGAAGCTTCTTTTCCTCCCGGTGAACATTTTCCTTACCAGGTTCACCAGGTGTTCTTCATCTTGAGAGTTCTGGTCAGAATCTTCTTCAGGTTCAGACTTGTTCTTCTTTTCTTTTGAGGAAGCTGCAAATAAAGCTACGCCTTTCTCGACCCCGGTGTTAGTTTGCTCATGTAATTCTAATTCACAGAAAAGGTCATCTAGTTTTAATTTTGATAAATTTTTAGAGATCTTGTAGGCATCTACGATAGATTCTCACAAGCTGTTGCGTGGAAAAGAGTTTAAGGCATACCTTATTAAGTCCCGGTTCTCCATTTGGTGTCCTATTGCGTGGAGTCCGTTGAGAATATCTTTGATTCTTGCGTGGAGTTGGCTGACCGTTTCTCCTTCCTGCATTTTTATGTTAAATATTCTATTTAGAAGCAAGTCTCGTTTTGTTACCTTAGAGTCGCTGGTTCCTTCGTGCAGCTCGATCAATTTGCCCCATAGTTCTTTTGCATTCTGATGTGGTTCGACCCGATTCAGCTCTTCCCTGGTTAGTCTGCAGTGTAGTGTGTTAATTGCCTTGTTCTCCGTTGATGCCTTCTTCCTCATGTCCGGAGTCCACTGTTCCGGGTCTAGTGGATTTCGGAGTTGTCGACTGGCGCTCGGTAGGCTTTTGTGATGCTGAACCATTGATTGTAGTCTGTCTTCAGGTAAACTTCCATTCTTTTCTTCCAGTATGAAAAGTCATCCCCGTTGAATAGGGGAGGACGTACTGTACTGAAGCCTTCCAATTGAGACACAATTTCCCTGCACACAAATCAACAAATAAACAAGATATCCCAAGACTTGGTCTTGGATTTGTAGTGCGGGAAGAATTAAGAATAATGAAAAAGAGCTAAATTGGTGTTGCACCAATTTAGTTTTAATTACAATGAAAAAAATTCCAAAAAGGTAATAATACCAGTTTGGAGTTATGTGAAAAACTGAGAGCCGAAAAAAAATTAAAATAAATGTTTCTCCCCCTGTCTGATTAGTGGTTGCACCAAATCAGAGTGATACCTGCTCTGATACCACTTGTTGGATCGTGATGTTTCGATAGAGGGGGGGTGAATATCGATTATGAAAATTCTTTCGAAAAGAGTTAAGCGCAGCGGAAAAAGTAAGCAATGCTAACACAGACCAATTTTACTTGGTTCGGAGCCTATGTCGACTCCTACTCTAAGGCCCGCACTCGTTGAGTGCTTTCGGTGGGCAATCACTAGCAGTTCAAAAATTATTACAAACTAAGTATAGAGAATGCTAATGAAAATAAAAGCAATGCCGACAAAGGAATAAATCGAAAACGAAAAAGTGCGTTGTCGGAGCTTCGTTAGCGTCTCAGGAGTGCAGAGCAAGCAGTAGAAGATCTTCTTGTCAGTTGTTGATCTGAGCTCCACCCCTGACCCTTCTTTTATATGAGGCTCGGGGCGCCCCGGATCCCTTCCGGGCGCCCTGGTGAGACGTGGCAGGTCCACCCAGCGAACTCCACGTGGCGGCGATGCGATTAAGATAAATTTGCCTCCCGGGCGCTCGGACCTGTTTCGGGCGCCCGGACCTCCTTTCTCCAGATATTCCTTCTCCTGCAAGACAAGGTTTGTCCGAGGCAGATATATAATATGTTTCCTGCAAAACAAATTATTAGCACAGTTTTATAAATTCAATATCAAGAGTATGACTTAGATTCCGTCTTTCCGAGACCGGAATCTAGTCCCGATCTCGACTTAGATATCCGAAATAGATCTAAGCCGGATCGACGCCTAATGTTCCCTTCCCGAGAATGCGTCCTCACAGTCACTCCCTTCCAATGACTTACCTTTATTCACCCGTCAACCTAGCTGGACTTCGTGTCAAGCGTCCGGTCAGCCTGTCGACCCGCTTGGACTTCGTGCCAAATGTCCGGTCAGCCCGTCGACCCATTTGGACTTCGTTCTAGACATCTGGTCATCCTGTTGACCTGTCTGTACTTCGCCTGCACACTCAGTCAGAGTGTTAGATAACGACAAACCTAACTTAACCTAATTTGTCATTCATCAAAACCTGAGTTAGACCGTTAGTGCTAACTGCACCAACAGTAGCATCGTATATTCCTTTTGCTTTGATGGTGTTTCTTTGCCTGTGACTTGGGAAATTTGTTAGATTTAAGAAATTTACTAAAGTTTCTTACCATGAGGGCTGCTTTGTCTTCATCGTCGAAGATTCAGAGTCTAGTTCATCCATTTTTCCTTTAGGGTAATATCTTTGATTTAGCTCTTTCCTTAGTTTTGTACATCTAGATTCATGAAGTTCTAAAGTAGAAAATAAACTTTCTAATGAACTTACTTCTAGATCCTTGGAGATATAATATGAATCGATTATGGGCATCCACTCAGGCGTTCTTGGGGAAACGTTTAGTCCATACCTTAGTGAATATTAGTTTGTTACAATTTCTTCGAGATTTGTGAGTTTGATGATCAACTCCTTTAGTTTAGCATGTAGTTGAGCGACCGACTCTCCTTCTTTTAGCAGAAGGTTTGTTAGTTGATTCTAGAGCAGGTCCCACTTCATGAGCTTGGCTTTAGAAGTCTCTTCATGTAGCTCTAGGAATTTCTCCCAGAGTTCTTTTGTCGATCTATAGGCGCTGATTTTGTTAACTTCCTACAGTGGCAACACACTTAGGAGGTGAAATTCCGCTCATCCGTTGGCTATGAAGTTAGCTTGTGATGGAGTAAAAGAAGGCGAACATCAAGTTGCGCAACAAGCTTATGATATGGATTATGTTCAACCCACTCTAGATATTAATGATGATCCATTATGCATCAATGGAGGCCCAATTACAAGGGATAAGGCTAAAAAGATGAAGGGAACACTTAATGTGCTAATTGAAGATGTGAAGGCCAAAGCTACCATTGAAGAAGGTTTGATCAAGAGCAAGTTATCCGGTTTAGTCAACCTAATTCAACCCTTAGATGAGGTGAATTAACATTTAAGTCTCATATCTATGTAGTATGGATATGTAGGCTCAATTTAGACTCAATTTCTATCTTTATTTGGGTTGCAATAATGCCATAAACTTAAAATGGCTAAGTAGTCTATATAGGCCTTTACTAAATGAGCTTTCTTTTAGCCTTTTAGAGTTTTTTGGTCACCCTATAGCTATAAATAAAGGGGGCGACGACCACACATGTATCTTTGACATATTTTTTAATGTAAAGCGCGGTGAGGCTCTCGTTTGTTGGTTCTTCATTGAACTAGAACTTATCAAGGCATCTCCTTGCAACGTTCAAAGACTTATCAACCTCAATCCCAAGGTTGTAGCATCTCCCATCTTCTATACCAAGGTTCATGCTTTCCTAAGCATTGGGTCGAGGTTTCTTTTCATCCATCTTATCCTCTTAGACCTTGTAACAACCCAAATTTTCTCATTTCGAGTCTTAAAAGTAATTTAAAAATATTTAAAAATGCCTTAGAAATATTCTAGAGATTTTTAGAAATTTTTAGAGTATTTTATGTAATTTTTGGAGTTCGTTTGGTATTTTTTCCAAAAGGAGGAAGTTTCAAAAAAATAAATAGATTTGGCCGAGGTTCGAACCCGCAATCTCCGGCCAAACCAACTCTTAAGCGAATCCAGCTGACCAAGTGTTCCACAGGTATTTCGTGAAAGAGTAAGGCGCGAAATATTCTTAAGCAAAAGTTGATAATAGAAATAACCTAGGTTATAAAAAGGGAATCATTTTCTCTCCCCGAACCCTAACTCCTTTACCTCACCTTTCTCTCCCGACGGCGCGGCTTCTCTCGGGCGAAATCCACAGCAGGAGCTAGGGCTTCTCCGGTGGCCGGCCAAAGGGAACTCCGCGAGCTCTTCTCGGATCCGAGCTCCTCTCGTCAAGAAGGAAGCCGTGAGCACGAAGAGGAGGCCAAAATCGCAAGCCAACCGAAACCCTAGAAGCATTAGAAGTCCTTCCTCTTCGGTTGTAAGTCCAAGAACATCTCGGTAAGTTGCTACTCACCTGCAGTAGGATAGCTCTGAGGTTTATTCCTTGTTCCTCTCCTTGTTCCCGAAGCTTTGCATGAAATCTTAGAGCTTGCTTGTAGGTGAATTGATAAGGTATTGTTGTCTCACAGCATGCCTCAAGAGTTGTATTTCTTTTGTTGTTATTCTTTTTGTCAAGTCAGGACAACGCTTATATTTAGCATACGGTTTTGGATTCCTTGTTTCTGCCATGGGTTACATGAAGGAAACGGGAAGGGGGACTACTTAGGTTTTTCTGTTTATCTCCAAAACATGCTGTTAGAATTTTGGTTGCTAGAAATATAGGTTCCTTTTGGTTCATTGCTACTGTAAAGAATGTTTAATTCCAAAGCTTTCTTCTTTGGAGTTTGCTGGAATTTTCGGTTTTCTTCCATAGCAGATAGAGAGCATGAAGATATGTTGTTACTACCTCTTTAGTTCCTAGTAGCAAATTCTTCCTCTAATTGCATTTTTGTATAACAGTTATAAGTGATGATATGCATGGGTACAAATTTAATGTATTTTAGCATGAAGAATTGATATGTATATGTGTACAGAACTGAGCATGTGATTTTAGATTCAATTTCATTGCTATATAAGGAATAAGAACAATTTTATTAGATTGTTTTAAGCCTTAGTTACTGCTGTGAGCTTATATTAGCCCTTTCAGATTTTGAGTTCCCTATCAGTATTTTGAGTTTAAGAAAAGTATAAGAAAGATAAAGAATAGAAAGAAAAAGGCCAAGGCCTCAAGTAGATCCCAAAGTCAAGACTTTAGGGATTTTGGCACACAAGGTGCTTGTTAAAATGCCAAGGCATTTAAAGAAGAAATAATTAAGATAATAAGATATTTTACTTTGAAGAGGCTAGTATCTGACTTCCAAGGTTGTCGTTAAACAAATCCAGGTGTCCAATTCCAAGGTCTTGGCCCTGGTAGACCAAGGTCTGCTCTTTTAGGATTGGTCGCTCGTTACCCCAACCTATTAGGGAACGTGCATAAGATGGTACTAGCCTGGGCCCAAGAGAGGTTGATTATTATTTTGAAGTATTAAAGTATAAGTTTTAAACAAGTGAAATAAAAGAATAAGTTTTAAACAAGTGAAATAAAAGAATAAGTTTTAAACAAGTGAAATAAAAGAATAAGTTTTAAACAAGTGAAATAAAAGAATAAGTTTAGAACAAATGAAATAAGTTTCACTTTGTTTTAAAATCAGCAAGTTTAGTTTTCTTTTATGCTAACATGTTATTTAGATTAGCTCACTGTTATTTGCTAGTAGGTGAGCATGAGCAGCTTTACATGTTTAGCATTTCAGTTTGTTATGATTCCTTTACTATTAGATGAGCATGAGTAGTTTTCAGTAAGCATTCAGTTAGTTTATGTTATAGATATATGTATATGCATATCGAGATTTTTGTGAGTTAGATAGCGCTTACTAAGCATTTTGCTTATAGTTGCATTTCCTCTTACTGCAGATAAAGGAAAGGAAAAGCTATAGCAAAGGAAGGCGACAAGGAGGTGCTGATGGATGTGTGATGTATGGACTATAGAAGCCTTGAGACTTAGTTTAAGAATTTGTTTAGATTAATTCTTTATTTAGGTTGATAATAAAATTTTGGAGTTAGAAGTTGTATTTCATTATGTTTCCGCTATTCATTACTTGCATGATCTGATTTATTAAACTGTGTGGATGGTGTTATTTTGCTTGTGTATATATGCTTATATTGTCATTGGTACAGGGGAGATGCTGCCGGAAATTTTTCGGTAGGAACTTCTCTGGGGCGTAACAAAGTTGAGTGTTGCTAATATTAGCATAAGTAACACTAGTGAGTAGAGTTAATAGTTAAGTAACGATCACCTTAGAGAATAGTAAGGAAGGTGGGTCGTTACAGACCTTCCTTCTTTCTGTCTTCAATTCGTTGTGGGTTCTTGAGATATTTTTCTCGTTGGGTTCATATCATTTGGTATCAGAGCTTTGGTTTTTCTAAATCGATTTAGTTATCCTTTTTCTTTGTACTTGAATCTTTGTTTATTTGTTCAACATTATCTATTTATCAATATCATCTCAATCTTAGTGAGTATTATTCATCTTGTTACTATCAAATTATTTTCAGCAAAAAAAAGGAGGTTATATATATATATATATATATATATATATATATATATTTATGTGATATATATATATATATATATATATATATATATATATATATATATATATATATATATATATATATATATATATATATAGTTTGAAAACCAAAATTTAAAAAAAAAAATTCAGCAAAAAAAGGCCAAAATTCAAAAAAAAAATCTTTTTGGCAAAAAAAAGGACGAAATTAAAAAAAAATTATTTTCGGTAAAAAAGGTCCAAATAAAAAAAAGATTTTCAGCAAAAAAGACCAAAATTCCAAAACAAACAAAAATATTTTCAGAAAAATAGAAAAAAGGAAACAAAAAAAAGGTGAGTATAGAGAATTGTTATTTCTGTACTTGCACTTTCCAATTATAATTCGTTGCCAATTTCATCATTGAATTCGACCCCAATTTTGCAATTTCTTCCCCAAATTCATCGCCAAGTTTGCAATGAGAATTTTGGGACGAAAATTTTTCATTGCAAATTTCGTCCCAAATATTTTTACAATGAATTTTTTTTAGAAATTCGCCTCAGAATTAGTCCCAACATAGTATTTTTTTTTTTTAGTGAAAATATCTCGTTAGATATCTGATATTCCCTATACAAAGGGTTATTGTATTAGGAAAAAATATCCTTCGTTATTTACTTACATATATTTTATCGTGGGATTGATGATATTAGATCACTTAGGATGAGTAATATCATTATTATTTCAATGGATAAGCTTAAATTTGAACTATAATTGTTAGAAATCATCTATAACCTGGCTCTAGAGAGATATTTATCAACAAGTAAAGCAAACCTCTCTTTAAGGGCTTTCTATGCATTTGAAGCTTTAGTTGCACATTGACCTATCTTGAGTAACTATTCCCACTTTCTAATTTTTCTTTTAATTTTTCTAGAGTGAGATCAAAGCTTTTCTATATTTCTTTCTCCACACTCTAATTTAAATCCTTCTAAAAGGAAGATTGCAATTCTCGAAGGTTAGCATTCCATTAAGGTTGGTTTAAAAATTTTATTATTATACTAAAGTAGGTTAATTTAGGGGTTATAATTCTAAGTTAATTTAATGGATCTAAAAATATTGATTTAAAGGCTATAATCCTCTAAGGTCAATCAAGAGCAAATCTCTATAAGCTCCTGGGAAAATGGTATAATGATAAGTAATAGGGTGAGTTCCCTAGGCAACGAACACGTAGGAAGTTGAACTATCTGTGACAATGGGTCTCCCGTGATATCTATATTTTCTGATTTATCCTGATGGCTGGTAAAAAATTTTTGTGAGATCAAATTAGTCATCTCTAGGATTAATCAGTTTGAAGACCTAAATACCTATATTAAAAAAAAAAAGCAAATGCATATAAGTGATCTAGAACTATAAATCCACTAAATTTTTAAGAGCATCTTTGCTCAACCAATTTATTATGAGTTTTTCTCTTAAAGCATTGCGCCAAAACCAAGATGAATCATAAACTAGGATGAATAATAAATTTATCATTACTATTCTTTTTATTTTATTATTTTTTCTTACATATTTCACACACGCAGGATAGACTAATTGTTTGATTTGATTTGAATGTATGAGATCTTTATGTGCCATCTATTCACTCCGTTTAGTCAATCTTTCACAATGTTACAATTGCTCCAAACCAACTTCAATTAATTAATCATTAAATATTAAAATCACATGATTTAGCCAATCACAATGAATGACTTTCAATTAGAACCATGGTGCACCTTCTTAGTGTGACAACAGTTCTTATTTATGTTTCTATAGCTTCTTTGTGTTGACATAGATTATCAATTCAGGTGGTTCAATTTTTAAGGTATGTGAGTTTAAATTATAATAGACATTTATAATTTAAGATTAGAGATATTCTATAAAAGGAATTAATCTCTAACATTAATTGAAAAAAAACATTAAAAGATCCTCAATTAGGTTAGAAAGTAAAATATAATATTAAAAATAAAAAATGGGTTCATTTTCAATATCTCTTTCAAGTGAACAAATTAAATTACAACCTTATTTAATAATTTGAGGCTTGGATGCATATCTTAGACTATGGTGGAAGTGACCGTGTATTCAGATTGTTATCTGTATATTTGTAATTTGATTCTCTGATGAATTTGTAAAAAGTTTTCCTCCAAATATGTTGGATTTTTGGATTGTTCGTCGTGAGTATTTTTCGATTTATCCTGATAGTTCACTTAGGATTTAGAGTTAAAATTAGGTTTTGAAATGAGTTTATAAGTATCTACTGACCTAGAATTTAAGTAGCAATTACTCAGCTCCTTTATTAATCTAGCTAGTAATTTTAATTCTTGGCTATTAGAATGCTCTTTGCCAACTCGGCGTTTTAAAGAATGTAATTGGTGAAGACTCTAGACCTAATAAGATGTTACACGTCAACAAATTCCACATTGGTTGAGACATGATATTAACAAATTAATTTTATATCAATATGTCGAATGACTACTATACTCTAGACACACACCCTTTTAATTACTATATATAGTTCAACTAAATTAGAGAGGAGAAAAAAGTAAAATGAAAAAATTATCATGATAGTAACAATCATCGATCATCTAATTAACATTTGTGAAATATGCATGCAGAATAAATTGTATTAATTTTTCATTCGTTCCAAGAAGACAAGTTTAGTCTGAAAAGTCGTACAGAGAGATGGAGTCATACATGTATAAAAAGAGTGAAGAATAAAAAGTGTAAATCTCTACGTACGGTGCCTATTAAGATGAGCTAGTTGTTATTTTTTTGTACTACCAGACCGCTTCAATCTCATCCCATGTCCAAATTTCCCTATTAAGATGTTCCAATTACTTTTCGGCTTTTCCATCTTTTTGACTTCTTCTCTTATGCTTGAGCACTCCCTCTCTAGTTCAAATACTCTGGATCGCATCTCTTCGTAGCTCAAGTTCTGGAAATCTTGGTCTTCTTGGTTGTGGCGGCTATTGATCTTTGGTAGCATACGAGGAGCATTAATATCAGGGTTAATGTCCGTGTTATCATTGGCGAAAAACCAACTTGCTATAGTCGTCCTCAAGCGAAGTTGCTCGAAGAAGAGCACTTGCACAATGACCCGAAGAGGCAGTCTCTCGTTCTGTGCCGCATGTGTGCATGCCTCCAAAGAGAGCTTCTGGCAGTTCATTAGTCGACAAAGTTGTTCCCGCTCCGAATCTGTTAGCCACGGATGTGACTGAAGTGCATACATATTGTGCATGTTGTTAATTAGCTAGCCACGGAACTATTGGATTGGATTGTATTGGATAAAAGGAAAATTGGACTGAAAAAAAAAAGACTTTATGGAACTAACTATCTATTATACATTAGAGGCAATGTTGAACCAGCGAACCAACCAACCAGCATTCACTAAAATGATAAAAGATCATATATACAAACAAACACATACCTTTAAGAAAACATCGATAGCACGGTAGATTCCATCATCTGATGGCCTGGCATAGTCAGGAATTAAAGCCCCCAAGGATTGAAACTTTTGAATCTTTAAATTAACATCCGAAGCTACTTCTGCAAGGTAGCCATCCACCAGCTTTGCTACCATGGTCATAGATGTCAGTGCCGTAGAGGAGGCAATCAACTGTCCCTCATCCTCCACGCAAGGTGAAGTCGTCAAGGATCGTTCCGGGTGGTTAACAGAAATGAAATAGTCAAGGATTCTTTGCATGCAGTCGACGTCGTAAAGAGTTTCAATTGAGTAACCGAGATTGGGTATTAGGAGATCTTCTAGTGTAGCATCCTCTAATTGAGCCCCCACCCTCTTTTCCAAATTCTCCCTGCAAAGGGGACTTGCTTGTAGTATTATAGCGCTCCGGAGAAAGCCAAGCAAAAACTTGGAAGAAGTGACACCCTTTTCCAGGGGCAGGAGCTCGACTATCTGTTCGAGTAGAACCCTTTGGTCACTTTCCAATTGAATCAAAGAGCTGGACGAATTGAAGGTATTGCAACTTTCTTGTGAGCCTGAGTGCCTAGTCAATCCCGGAAGCCATCTGTTTGCATATTGCACCAAAGATCCCGCAATGTCCTCTGCCTTCATGTCTTTCGACTTCATAGCAAGAATCAGCCTCTTATAGATAGGAAAGTCGAGGAAAGTAACATCTTTATACCACCAATCAGCACCTGGGGACCTTTCCCTTCCCGTTGTTCCAATTCCATTCCAAAGTACACTAGCCCCCACGTTCTTCATGCTACCTTGTCCATCGGTTGGCCAACTAAATAGCGTCGGATCAGCACATGCCTTTCCAGCCAATGAATTGATACATCTACTCACAATGTTGAGCTCTTCCGCATGAGGAAGAGCATCCTTACATGTTAAGAGTGCTTTCATTGAGTCGCTCCAATACCCGAGAACCTCTTCGAGGAAGTTTTCAGTTTGCATCATCAGATTTCCTCCTCCATAATGTTCAGTCATCTCGAGGTATTCGGAAGCACATCGAAGAGCAACCACATTCAAAGAATTCAACTCTATCCTCACATCATAGCAAAACTTTGCGACAAGCTCAAAAGTCTTGGCGCCGCTAGGGATGTCATGAAGCTCGAGTATGCAATCTTTTGCATCATCATCGTTGTGCCATTCGCTGATCATTTTGTGCAGCAACCCACTTCTGTTAATCAATGGAAACTGCAAATTACAGAGAAGATACATACACGATAAGCTGATTCATCATTCATCTCAAAGTTAAGTTGCTTCGGATATTGCATAGCTAGTAAATCTTCATCAAACCGTTTTTGAGTAAGTAAACTAACAAAACATTAATGATAGTTCATCACTGTATATAGGAACCGGCAAAGATATAGCAGCATAAATAAAGTTTGAGCTGGATATTGCAATTAAGACTTAACTGAAATCTGTTCTACAAATGAATGCTTCTACTGAACAAATTAAATGATAGTAAAAGAAGGTAGGTTTCATATAACGAAAAACACCTTGTGGAGCTGAAAGAACACCTCTCCGACCTTGATTGAGATATCACTGAGCAATTCATTCTTACATATCCTGTGAGATGCAGAAAACTGATCACGATCTATGAGTCTTTTTTAGCACGTAAAAGAAAAACCAACGACAATTATGATCCTTAGAAAAGAAGACACAGGTTTGCAATGAGTTTTAAAAACTCACGACATCAAAACAATTTCAAATTTACATACTAAGAAGACATTTTTCTGCTTCTCATCCTTGCCTTTCTACGACAAAGCATCTGAAACATAACAACAGGAACATTAACACAGACTCTGACACTTTGACATTCAATCTACTACCCTCTCCACGCTTGTGTCGGATACATGAGCACTTGATATTTCTTTCTATCGATCATGCGTAATTTTTTTAATTTAAAAAAAAAAAATACTATGTCATAGAATCCACATAACAAAGAAACCACCGATATATATGTATGAGTCCTACCTATAACATGGAGTAATCAGGAGTAAAATGACATTGAAACAACATTTGCCTATTGGGATTAAAAATTGGTGTATGTAGGTAGAGTTGCATCCACCAAAAGTTCAATGAAAATATCCGTACTACACCTTGAAGCCTAGTGCTCTTTCCATATAAAGACGTACCCTACACACAACCAAAAGGTATAAAAACTAACAAGAACATGGACCGATCGAATTAAAGACACAAAATCAACCCTACGCTGATGAAAACCTTAACATGGAGATAAAAAACATATCTAGCTACTGATCTCCTCAACACACCAAAAATTTGGCAACCAAAATTAGGCAGAAAGATAAGTTTCAGACCACAAATCCTAGAATAAATTCAAACAATGAGGGGTACGTCATTGAGAAGAATCATGCCAAGCCAAAAAAAAAAAAAAATGAAGAGCTTTGTGAGGCTTACCAAGTTTGACCTTCCAATTGAAACTCTTCCGGCTTGGAACCGAGCCTCATTGTTGCCATTTTTAATTGTTTATTTTGCCTACTACTCAATGGGAATAAAATCAAAGTACAATACTCTGAAATCAGATCCACAATATGAAAGGGAAAACTGAATCTAAAATTTTTTGCCCTAGAGATTTTTGTTAGAAAGATAATTGCAGTTTCTCTCAAAAAATGAGAGATGAAAATTTGTCCGGGTCAAACGGAGAGAAAGCAACAAACATATACAAGATGATGATCGACCATACATATCATTTACTACTTATTTTATTTTATTTTATTTTAAGAAGCTAATTTAAATTTTCAGTAAATATTTTAATACTTTTATTTATTTTATATGATAATGTGGAATTTATGGTGTGCATTGTGGCAGTATTTTTTTTTTAAAAAAAATATGCTCATTTTAATCAATATTATATTGTAGTTAGATTTTTTTTATAATATGACTTTTATAACGATAATTGAAATTGTCTATTAATTTTTAAAATAATAATTTGTGTAGTCAATCTTAATGAATATAATTATTTGTAATCAATAAGCGATCAAAAACTTAATTGAAACTCATTAATAGCATATACTTAATATATATATATATATATATATATATATATATATATATATATATATATATATATATATATATATATATATATATATATATATAGTCACTAATCTCAAATTTGAAATTTTCTTATATCCATTATTCTTCCAACATTATGAAAATTTTAAATTATAAAATTATAAAGCTATTTAAATGATTTTTATTAGATATATTATCTTATTAAATTTTAATAAATCAATTTTAAGAATTATTTTCATAAAAAAATAAATTTATCAAGTTTCCCCATGGATTAGCAAAGTGAGTACCTATATGGATGATTACTCTAATAGGTATCGAGATTAATTTTCAACGAATGTAAAATGCTTCATTAGATGTTTAATCTCCCCATGCAAAGGGTCGTCATCTTAGGATAAATTCCTCTTGTTATTTACTCCCTTTCAAAAGAGTGTGGGGTTGTATTGAAGGGGTTGTTAAGGTGACGGCTTCACCTTTTATTCCAATAAATAGATTAAGTAAATAAAAATATATAAAATAATTTATATTTATATAAAATTATTATAATTGATGAATTATTGTATTCTTTCATATTTACATCACTCCACCTATCTTATAAATAGGGGTGTTTGATAGAAATAAAATACAAGACAATTATTTCTTCAATTCTCTTCTTCTACTATTGAATTATAACATGTTATCAGCACGAGTTCTCTTTAAAGTATGAACTCATAAATATTCTTATTCTTAGTTTTTTGAAACTCAAAATAACACAATTTTTAAGTTTTATGTTTATATCTTTAGTTTTATATTAATGCTATTGCAGTAGCATAATATTTAGATTTAATATTGATGCTCTTTAAATAACATAAATTCTAAATTTATATTAATATTCTTGAAGAAGAACAACTTTTAATTCTATGTTGATGCTCCTGAAATAGGACAATATGAACTTATATTGATATATTAACAGATCAGCAATTTAAAATATAAAAATATAAGATTTATCAATATTCTTAAAGAATGTCGATCTAAGATATAAGTTTTATCAATGTTTCTTAAGAATATTGATTTACGATCAGCACATATCAATATTCTTGAAGAACTTTGATTAAAGATATAATATTTATCAATATTCCTAAATAATATTGAAATATATATTCGAATTGATCATACTATTGATATGCTTATTTAGTATTTATTTCCTTTTAATTTGTATTGATATACTATTTTTATGTGAATATAAATATTTGATTGCTTCATAAATGACAATATAATACATTTTGATCATATTATGATACACTTGTTTAATATTTGTTTTATTTTAATTTTTGTTGTCATAATATTTTTGTATGGACACAAATATTTCATTGCTTTAAATACTAACACATTTTAATCTATAAATAATATTATTCTAATTATTTTTTAAAAATTCTTTTATATAGTGGTTGTGATGGCAAATATTACAAAACTTTAATTTAAAACGCTTGAACTAACTGGACAAAATTATTTGTCATGAATTTCAACGTTGAGATTCACCTTGTCGCTAAGAGCTTAGGAGATATAATAAAAGAAGGAAACAACGAATCCCTACAGGATCGTGCAAAAGCACTTATTTTTTTTCATCACCATCTTGATGATGGATTGAAAGTTGAGTATCTCACTGTTGGTGCTAGAAGTACCAGATAATCGAACCTAGTTTGATAATGACAAAGGGATCAAAGTTAAGCCGTGTTATTTTCTAATGAGCTTACTTGAGTATGTAGGCAAGTCTTAGTTGAGGTTAGGAAAAGAAATCTTGGTCAAGGGATTGGGCACGATGTCCTGGTCAAGGGATTGAGCATGAAGTCTTGATTGAGAGGATTGAGCAGAAGACTTAGTAGATTGAGGATATTAGGCGGAAGTCCTGGGGGTCACAGACACTAGACGGAAGTCTAGGTGGGTCGAGGATCGGATGTCTAGTGAAAGTCTCGGAGATCAAGATCAGATGCTGAGCAAATGTCCAAATAGTTGTTTAGCAAAAGGTAAACTCTCTTGAGAGGAGTAAGTGAGGATGTGTTCCCCATTGAGGGAACAATAGACATCAATCTAATCCAGAGTTTCATGGAAAATTTGAAAGTCAATCTTGGACAGTCCATGACTATCAAATAATATTGTTTTATATTATATTATTTTTCTGTACTAACTCTATGATGTAGAATACTCTTTAGCCTGGAAGTACTGATCTAGGCACTTAGAAGGATCTAGGCGTCTCAAGCCGATATAAGCATCTGAAAGGAATTCAAGCGCCTCTATTACCTCGGTGCATATAGCAAGATAAGGTGGCAGCTTCTGGTTGGTCAACACATGTCAAATCCAAGTGCCTCAATGGGATTAAGGCACCTAGAACAAGATAGAGTTGACCAGGAGTGTTGGTGTAAGGACAACTATAATAGAACATCTATTTTGATATTATCAAAGGTTAAAAGTTAAGTCTTGTTGTTATCTAATGAACTGATCAAGTGTGCAGGATGCTTACCTTGGAAAGTCTTATTAGGTTAACTGGACCCGATATTAAGCAGGGGAAGTCTCAATAGATCATGGAATCAGATAGGTGTTGGTGCAGTCGACCTCTAGGAATTCGATGTTTGACAATATACCAAGGTCAATTTGACCAAGGGTTAATCCAAACAGGACTTAGTGTTTGGAAGAGAGAAGTCTAGTCAGAACTAGATGACTGGCAAAGGTAAGTCCTATCCAAAGGATAGGCAGGTGAGAAGTCCTAGTGAGTGAAGCCAGGCCTTAGTGAGTGAAGTTAGGTAGTGGAAGTCTTGGTGAGTGAAGCTGGGCCCTAGTGATTGAAGTTAGGTGGTGGAAGTCCTAGTGAGTGAAGCCGGACACTAGCGAGTGAAGCTAGGTAGAGGAAGTCCTGGTGAGTGAAGACGGACCCCTAATGAGTAAAGCTAGGTTGTGGAAGTCCTAATAAGTAAAGCTAGGTGGAGGAAGTCCTAGTGAGTGAAGCTAGGCAACCCTAGGAGGAGATAACCCTAGGTTAAATGTGACTGATTGGTTTTCGGTCGACCGCGCGCGGTCGACCGGACTAGCAAATCTTGAATTCTGCTAACACTATTTTAATTTACTATTTTATCTATTTTGCTAACTCAGTGTTGCAAGGAAGTCCAGCTAGGTCAACAAGTCGACCAAATAGCTGGCACAAAGTCCAGACTGGTCGACGGGCTAATCGGATGTCTGGCAAAAGGTAAGTGAAGGTAAGTCACTGGAGGAGAGTGACTGTGAGGACGCGCCCCAGTTGATGGACAGTAGGTGTCGGTCCAGTTTAGGTCCATTTGGGATCTCTAGACTGAGACCTTGACTAGTTCCTGGTCATGGGAAGACATGAACTAATTACTCTATTTTTTATATTGTGTTAACACTTATCTTGCAGGGTATTTTGGACTAACACATTTATTGTAGGGCAAGAAAGCAAGCAAAGAAGCAAAGTTACCTTCGGGTGAACAGTACCCGAAGGTGCCTTCCATGGCTATATAAGGTGCCTCGGTATTATTCGTAGAAGGTGCCTTTCATTGGATGAAATTTGGTCGAAGTCAAGGATAAGCACCGATCACTTCGAGATTGATTTTGCCTCATTGGAGGTGCCTTCCATGCTTATGGAAGGCACCTTCCAAGCCTTTTATAAGGCAATTTCAAGGAGGCATTGGAACATCAAGAATATTCAAGCTACTACGCGTATATTCGAGCTTCCGACTGCTTCTGGTTACTGCTGCTACTCTACAGTGAAGCTGCTGAGTTCGACGACTGCTCCTAGGAGTTCCGATCACGCTCGGTAGAAAGACATCAACACGAAGTGCTCCATTATGATTTCTAAAAGTGTTGGTAACATTTATTTTCTGTATTTAATTTCTACAAAAGGACAAGTGCAGTGTATTGCACTTGACCTAAATCTCTTATACTCGATTCTCTCTTCCGGGGATACCGGAAAAGGTTTTTAGTGGATTTCCCATTAATAGGTCCGCAGGACCTGGGCCTTGTAGTAGGAGTCACCGAAGGCTCCGAACCAAGTAAAAATAGCTTGTGTTTTTCTAGTGTTTGAATTCTTACTTTTTGTTACGTACTTTACTTTTAATTTTTAAAAGAAAACAAGTTTTTCAAAACCACGCGATTCACCCCCCACCCCCCCTTCCCCCCTCTCACGTGCGTCACGATCCAACAATAGAAAGTCTAGATGGGTCAAGTGATCTAACATTTGGCAGGTGGACTCAATATGTTTGGAGGACCCGATATCATGTCAAGCAGAAGCCTTGGTAGTCAATTTGTGTTGAGCGGTTAAGTTCAAATAGGTCAGGAGGACCCAATGTTTGGAAGACTAGTTGAGGTAAGTTACTGGAGGTAGTGTGGTGAGGTTCCCATTAGGGACAAACCTTAGGCGCTAATTCAACTGAAGAAAGCAACAGAGATTTCTAAATTAAGATCAAGATAATCCTTACTATCTTTGTCACGTCCTGAGGTATACTTGTCCGCCAAATCGGATGGTACCCCCTAGTGACAACATGCGAAATAATCGATATCACACCATTCAAGGCAACATAAAAAATACTAATGTAATATGCCAACACTAAGTCACAAATGACAATGCGTGTATATATACATGTACATGTGAAACACTCAAAAAAAGTCTAGAATAGAAAAACTATAACTATAAGCAACGTAAACCATAAAAAGAAACAACTTAATATAAATCCAACTCGAGCGGGACCGGCAGCCAAGACCGTTGAGCGACACATCACCTCCTCTATCTGCTAACCTGAAAGTCAAGGGAAAAGAAAAGGGTAGTGAGTACAACCACTCAGTGGGTAGAAGAAGATAGTGTATGAATAATATACTGATAGGAGATCAAAAGATGTAGTGTCAGGTAAAATACTTACTAACCAATGTAGGTGTCCCGACATAATCACCAACTAACCAAAAGTATAATCAATAACATAGAACTTCACTAACTTGCTCAACCAAGTATAACCAACAAATCGGGAGTACATACAGTACATCCAAATTGGCACGTATAATTATATGATCGACATATAGCAAACACATAACAAATACTGACGGTAGGAGAACACTCTACCACGGATGGTTCCATGAGTAATCAGGATAAATGACTAGTCACTGTCTGCAGGAGAACACTCTACTATGGATAGTCCTGTGGGTGAATAGGGTAACTGACTAGTCATTATCCGCGGGAGAATGCTCTACCATGGATGGTCCCGTGGGCGGATAGGGTAAATAACTAGTCACTGTTTATGGGAGAACACTCTACCACAGATGGTTTCATCGGTAGATAAGGTATATACCAATGGTCACTAATGACTCTCTCACCCACGCATGGGAGACATGATATACTAATGGTCGCTGACGACTCTCTCAACCATGAATGGGAGACAATGGTCGATAGGATATACCAACGGTTGATGACAACTCTTTCAACCATGAATGAGAGATAATGGTCAACAGGATATAGCAACCAAGGGTCTAGTAGGATCCTCGAAATACTATACCATAGTATAGTTCTACTAATGTATAGACATGAACCTATATAACAAGTAAGGGTCTACTAGGATACTTAGTATCCTATATTACAATATAATCATACTAGTATATAGGTAGAAAATAGACAATCACGTCCCCAAGTTACTAGTCACCTAGCATTAATATCTCCACTAATTCCATGGAATCATCACAGATATAATAAACAATGGGATCAATATCAAATAATCCTAGGGGCTGATTCAGAGGGGAAAGCCTAGTGGAATACACTACCCTTTTGTTAGGGAGTGATTTCCATCAAGTCTAGGTCAGTATAATCTCACTAATATGCATATTCCCTCGCACCGGTATACAACTATACTACCTATAATATCAGTGTCCTGTAGGCACGAGCCTAAGTATATAACCATACTATAATACAAATTCACGAACATAAGCTATAGGCCTATTAGGATACTCAATATCGTACACCATAGTATGAAATAATAAACACAAGTTTAGCAAGATGCTTAATATCTTATACTACGGTATGATCGTCCTACACTAGGGTCTGGTAATATCATGTATATATATATGAACCCAATCATGAATAACAAACATAATTACATAGCTATCAACAATAGATCAATATATAAAGACAAACAATAAGGTATCAATTCAGGAGCAATATAGGACAGATTTAAGGTAGGCGAGTAACTGTAACCTCATTAAATATGACAGTAAACAATTATACACTAAAATCAAAGCTATTAAGAAGATAAGCAAGATGTATCCACCTCGATGTAGCGTGTCTAAATTGTCTTCAAGTCCAAAGTCTACCTTGAGCTCGAATCCTACAAGTGTTGGGAACGAAGTCAATCTAAGTAAAACAATAATCTTGGTTATCAACCTATTGTTTAATTTCTATGTTAATATATTAATCCCTCCATCAATTGAATTATAATATAATCATGTAACCTCAATTAATCAATTAATTATTAAACATCTAATCCATCCTTTAATCTCAATTAATCAACCATTTAACCCAAGCTAATTAATTATCTACCTTATCATTTCAATTAATCAAATAAATTTGATTAATCATCCAATACTCTTAATTAATCAATCTTAATCAATCAACATTTAATCAACTTCTCAATTAAAATACAAATTAATTAACCAAGAATTTAACCAACATAATTAATTAGATTTACTAAATCTATAATCAGGATTATTAATCAATTCATTGGTGAATTAACCCAAATGACTCAACCTAACCTTAGTTAATCTGAAATCACAAAATAAACCTATGTTAATCAAAACATTTAATTAATTACCTAAACTCTTCCTCTCCGACGGAGGCTCTCAACGAGCTGGTGCTGGTGATCGGCAGTGGCACAGATGGCCGGCAGGCAGCAAATTACTGTGGCCATGTACAGGATTGGGGATATAAAATACTAGTATGAATGACATGCCATTTATTGATATAAATTAACATTTAATAATTCATGTACATGGCAAGTATGCATGTGTCAAATAAGTCAAGCAATGTATAGTTGATTTCTAAGGATGCATCAAATTCTTGATTTGATATATTTCGTGTGAACCCACGAATGTATCAACCCACTTTGATACATTTTAATTATTTTAATTGCTTCATTGGGTAAGAATTATTAAATAGTTTCACAATGGATTTTGATTTAATTTTTTAATTTGTAGTTATTAAAATTTGTTGGTTTATTTTTTTGGATTATGAAAATTAATTTTCATTTTCATTTTAAATTTATAGATTTATTGTAGTGAGTTAATTTCATATTGTGCATTTAAATTATAATTAAATTTAAACTTTTATCTTTTAAATTTTTAAGATTTATTTTTAAATTTTTAGTTTTAATTTTGAATTATAGTATTATTAAGATCTGATTTAATCAAATTATATTTAGATTTATTTTAATTATTAACTAAAATTTCATCTTGATTAGTTAAACCATTAGATTAGTTTTATCTTGATTGTTGAATATTTTTTTTAATAATTATATCTGAATTTTTAAGATTTAATTTCAAATTTATTGTATTTAAGTTAGTGTTTATAATTTGATTTGAATTTATCAAACCTTTATTTATTTTATTCTTATTCTTATTTTTAATTTTGGTTTACTTTGAAAAATTAGTAGATAATATTTCTTTAATTTTTATATTTAAATTTAAATTTATTGTTCATTATTTCATAATTAAATGGTACATTATTATAATTGATAAGGTTCGAATTTTTTGCAATTAGATTATAATTATCAATATTTGAATTTTTATTTCCTAATTTTTTAATATTTAATTTTGAATTTTTAAGACTTAAATGATTTATTCTTTCATAATTAAAGGGTACTTTATTATATTTAATTAAATTTAAATTTTTACCATTAACATTTGAATTAATATTCTTAAAATTTATAGATTTAATTTCTAGATTTTTGAACTTTAATGTTAAATATTGAAAATTTAAATCTGTAAGATTAGAATTTATCATATTTTTTGAATTTGTATCTTTAAGATTATCTTGATCATTAATTAATTTAATATTTAATTTTAAATTATTAATTAAATTTGATTTATTCAAATTAAGTTTATCTTGTTCAGTTGAAATGCTAATTAAGTTAGAATTTAAATTATCTTGATCAAATAAATTATAATTTTGTGTAATCTTATCTAGTTCTAGATTAACTTGGTCATTTTCTTGATTAAATATTTTGATTTTTTAAGTTTGAAGTTTGAATTTATTTTATTAATAATTTATGAATGTTTAATATTTTTATTAATTAATTTATTTACATTTGTTAAATTATTTAAATCTAAATTTTTATATTTATTAATTAAATTATTATTTAAATTTTTATAATTATTATTTAAATTTTCAGAATTATTAATTAAATATTATTTAAATTTTCAAAATTATTAATTAAATATTATTTAAATTTTTAGAATTATTAATTAAATTATTATCTAAATTTTTAGAATTATTAATTAAATTATTATCTAAAATTTTTGAATTATTAATTAAATTTTTATTTAATTTTTTAGATTTATTAATTAAATTTTTAGATTTTTAATTATTTTTTTTAATTATTTGAAAATTTTAAATCTGACCTTGCATGTAAATTTTTTCAAGTTTATTACAGGAAAATTCTAATTTATCATGTATGAGGGTATTTTTGAAAATATGATCATCATGCAAAATTTTAGATCTATTTTCAAATATAGTATGATTGTAAAAAATTGAATATACGATTACTAACTTTTTTTGTAATTTTCATTTACTCTTCTCCTCCTTAATTTGTCGCTTGCTTGCTTCTTCGACGGTTAGTCCAATCAGAGCCTCCTGCTCTTATACTAATTATAGGATTGGTGCAGTCGAGAGAGGGGGGTGAATCTCAACTTATCGCTTTATTTACAATTTCGTTCATTCTTTTTATCAAAGTCATTAATAGCAGTGGAATACAAAATAAAGTACAGAAAAAAGAATACTCATGGGATTTACTTGGTTTCCAACCTCCTAAGGCTAGAATGTCCAAGGCCTATACACTCATGCGCGAATCCACTAGTGGTCTCCTTCCTAAAAATTTTTCAGAGGTGGAGAAACCTGTCTTACAGTTTATCAAGTATAAGCATAAAAGATTAATAAAATAAATATAGTTTGTAATAAAATACAAACAAATGCTTTACTGAGCCGATCTGGAAGTCCTGAGCACAATGCACCAGTCCTAGAGCTTCCCTGGTCGCAGAGCTTCGCATTATAGCTTTCCATTTGAGCGCACAGAGTATGAGTAGTCAAAGAATAGAGCCTTCATCTCCATTTATAAAATTGGATTGGATCCTTATCTGGATCAACTCTTATTTGAATGAAGTCTGGATAAAGTCATATCTAGATGAAGCAATATCTAGATTAAGCCTTATTTAGATAAAGACTTATCTCTATCCACATCATCTGATTTATCCTTATCCTCATTCAAATCATAAAGATGAACAAGATTTTTTATCACGTCATCTTTTATATCAATATTTCACAACTCAACAATTTGGACCAAACCCAATCGGTCTACCAAACCACTGATTCAGTCTATTAAACCAATTTGGGTCTGGTTTGACCCGAGTTAAGTCTAGTTCATCCATTTGTGTTTGTCTTCTCTCTGTTTTGCTTCCAGGTCTAGGTTCTTGCAAAACAACCATATAAAACACAAACAAGCAACCTAACCTATATCTATAAGTCTACCTGACCTACTAGGCCTACCTTTACTTGGAGGTCTCTCCTCCAAATCCACCACCTAAGAGTCAATCCCTTATTATCAAGCTGCACTCCTGTAAGTATACCCAACTTACTAGGTGGTGTCGGCCATTTTGCATGTCACAAGGCGCTCCAAATTAATTAAAATTGAAACTCATTAAAATTAAGACAAATGTTGTAGCAACGAGTCCTAAGTCGTATTTTTCCAAAGATAACAAGTAACTTTATGAGTATTCTTGAATTGATTCAAATAAACAATCTAATTTATCTTGCATACATCTAATCCTCAAAAGTGCACTAGAAGAATTTAAAATGGCTCTAAGGAATGTGTTTCTTATCCCAACATTTTCCACTTCATCACAACTCATTAGGATCAATTTAGTATCATTGAATCGAATTATTCCACTAACAAATTATCCAATCACTTCATAATCAACCACATATCACATAGGTTAACAATGCAAAGCTCATGAGGTACATTCAACATTCAACAATGAACACATTCACAAAACATCAAATGCATAAAACCAAGGGTTGCTGATTTCATTAATTGAAACTAAACTAAAACTAACAATTAACAAATGCAAGTTAAGCTTATGAATGGAATTGTGCATATTTCAGATTTTATTCAGTTTCAACAATGCAATGAATACACAACTAATGCATGCTTTAACTGTCAAGACCCTAAATCAGTTTGTTAACACATTAAACAACTGAATGGGGTTTGGATTACATGAACTCTAAAGAAATTGGATAGCAAGCAAAGAAATCAAACAAAAATTACAAACTAACTATCAGATCATCAGATCTGAGCCAATTCGTGAACAATTCAGATAAGAAAACAACAATAAAAACATTCCACAACCAAAACTGAAACTAAACCTCTTCTTCCCTGCCGTGAACAGAAATGCTATCGGAAACCTCCCCTCAAGCATTCAACAACTCATCTCTAGCCTCCAACTATCACCAGAGGATGATCACAGCTCCAAGAAACCTCCCTTGCGGCTCTCGCCCGACTGATAACCTCATCGGCGAAAAACAGAGCAAGATCCTGTGATTTGCCAAACTAGTTCGATTCATCAGATCAATCTAGCTTCACTGCGAAATGACGAACGGAAAAGGATCAGAAACTCCTAGAAAACTCCCTGGAATCTCTGTTGAATGCAGAGAACGCAGATCGGGAACCTCCCTCGATCAGATTTGCAGTGGAGGAACAGAATCAAATTCGCAGCCGAGAAACCTCCCTCCACAGCTCTCTGCCCTCGGAAGATGAACGTCAGCAGCTGGAGATTGTCGTCGGAGAAAAAGCTTGCCCTCAGATCTAGAAATTGGAATGGAAGCTTCGGCGACGAAGAAGATGAACAGTGGTGGAAATCGCGAAGCCGAGCTTAAGTGTACACTGTAGCTTCTCAACGTTTTAAACAACTTCATTTCTGATCGGATGGCTGAGGATTCTCGGCGCTTGATCAACGGTGGAAAACATCTCAGATCTGGATCAAAAGGTACTGATCTTCATCTATGGTCCAGATATACTCCTCATTAAGTTGGATGAGCCGGATCTTCAACGGATGGCTCAGATCTGCTTGATTTTCAATGGACGGTCCAAAACACTTCAAGGCTTGATCGCTTCGTTTAGCCCTAGATTTAAGCACAAGTGTGGCCTTATCTGATCGGGTCCATGCCCCTTTTGATGCCTACAAAATGATAATAAAATATTAACATCAAATACCATGAAAATAGGCTAATTTGCACTTAGGTCAAAATCATATGCAATTATGAAATATGAGGTAAAATGTGAAATTAAGTTACGAAAAGATCATGAAAAATATGAATTATGAATTAAAACAATATAGCAAAATCATGGTTATCAAATCCCCCACACTTAATCTTGGATGTCTCGTTCAAGTCAAGAAAACTAAAAATCATCTCCACAAAATCCCTAGCAATACCAAGAAGATAGTAAAAGGTAATTAACTAAGGTCATCTTAAAGATCACAAACAATCATGAATACAATTCAAACAATAATCAGTAAATATGGTGGTATCAATCCAATTGAAAAATTAAGCAAGTTGCAATCTCACAAGGTATTCACCTATTCTAGCCCTCACACTCAAAAATGCATATTAGTGGAGCTCACTCAATGCAACTCACAACATTTCACTACCATAAGCTTGCTTATTTTCTAATTCTCCACCACTATAAAACATAGCATACATGAATCAAAAGGATTTTATCAGCAAGAATTGAAATGGAAGCAAAAAGAACAATGAAAATGAATGAAATGGCAAAAGAAAAGGTATTAATGAAGAAAATGAGAGAATGAGAAAATTAGAGGAATATACTTAATGAGTTGACCATTTTGATGTGAAAAGAGATGAATACCATTTGTTATTACCAATTCAAATCATCAAGCTAACCTCTTCTTCAATTTGATGGCTAACAAAGAATCTTGATACTCAATCTCCAACTTTGATACTCTTTTGTCTTGCCATTTCCTCTTCTCTGTTTTTTTTTCTATTTTCACTGTTTTTTCTATCTCTTACACTTCAATTCCATCATTTGGAAGCTCAAAAATAATCTCAAATCATGAAGAATAATTCCCTCCCCCACACTCAAAGCATTGGCCATCTCGGGCAATAAAACACATTATAATCACTCCAAGATAATACAACAGTTCCAAAACTGCAGATTTTAATACTTTTAACAGTTTTCATCTCTAAATGACAATAAGGTTGTCATATTAAAAATACCAGCACTCTTTTAAATCCTTCACATTTGCAAATCAAATCTTAGAAGTCAGGTCCAAGGAAGTTAGTACACACTTGACACATCACTTTGAGCTGGACCAACCAAACCTGAAATTGATGGCTGAACTGAATCTCCAGGCTCATCTGATGGCTTCTGTTTGATTCTGAACTATTTCATTCCATTCTGATCTCTGAGAATTAAGCACAGCAGCTTATTCTTCCATTACTAATCTTCGATAGTAACTTGTGTAAGTTCTTCCCTAACTCAGTTAACTTCTCAATCTGCATCTGTTTGACTAAATTCCATTCTATTTTATCCTATCAAATTCTGAACCTAAAGATTCTGAAGTAGCTTCAATTAAAACATCTACATTTCTGAATCCTTCAAATTTTGATGTGCATTTCGAATGGTTCAACTCTCAAACTAATATGAAGATAGTAAACTTATCCATTCTACACTGTGATTAAGGTATGCAGTTTCAGAATTTCAATTCAATGAGACTTCATGTTTTGAATCATCAGGTGATGGAAGAGCAGTGAAAAACAAGTAACCATCAGAGGATAGGAATTTCTATTAAACTTTTCACTGATAAGAAATTTGCAAGAAGAACTTGGCACACATCAGTGTCAAACAATTTCTGATTCTGTAATCTTCTAACATCCAGCTAATCCTTCTTTGAACTCACCTTGTCTGGTTTGCGTTTGTATTACAATGAAGAACCACAATTTGATTCAACTATAACTTCTAAGTTTGATCTTTATGTCACTGATTTGAATTCTAATTTCTAGATTAAGTATCAAACTTTGGAATTTGAAGTAATCTTGGCTTGAAGATTGAATAGTTGAGCTTGTCAATGCCTCTCATTTAGCACTAAAATAATTAGACATCTTATTCAAACTTTTGATGGCTAGAGAATGCAATAGAAAATGGCACCAGTACTCCTTCATATTGTACTCTCCAATGAGTTCCCATCCAATAGAAGATGAATCAAATTACTCAAAAACATCACAGAAACAATCACTAATCAAAGTTCAAATCTTACTTCTTGATCAGGTTTTCAGCAACATATCCATGTTTCAACAGCTTACAGTTTTCCATTTCAGCAGCTCTGACAATCCACAAACTTTCAGTTTCTGCATCTTCTCTTTACTTATTCCTTATTTCCACAATTCAAATCCTTTACTATTAAAGTATAAAGTTCGAATAAATCATGGAAATACTTGTCTACTAGTTGTTTCTGCACCCAACAGAGCTTCATTTGACCTTAAATTTATGTTTTTCAGCAATTTCTGTTTCAGCAATCAGAATTCTGTCCTTTAATTTGCTGATTCTGTTTCAATACATTCCATCCAAGTTTTCCTAGCTAATAAGCCTTTGAAGATAGCTCATTTAATGATGAATCAAGATGACTTAAATTCCCCTCATTTCATATTTGAATAACCAGAAAGTTTGGCACAGATCAGCATATTACCTATGACACAAAACTTATCTGCATTCACATAGATTTCTGAACTTCCTGCTCATTTGCACTTCAAGCTTGAACAATTTATCCCCATAGATTTTTTAAATCAATAAATCAACTTATAGCTTGATTCCATCTAGTTTCAGCTTATCACATCACTTAGAAAGTTACTGCAATTCATAACTTCAGCAATTTGAAGCTACTAGAATTCTTCCAGCAGGTTTGTAAAGAATGCTATCAGGATTTATACAACAATTGCCGCTGGAATTTCAAGAGTTTCAATTCATTCCCAAGGTTTTCAAGGGCTGATAATGAAAAAGTTGCACACTCTTGTTTTCATTTGTTTCTGAATCCTGTTTCCAGCATTTGTTTCAGAATCCAGGTAGAGTTCCTAAATTTTTCTTTTCTTATCCTGCATATGCCATGAAAAGTAAGCATACCATTTGTTTCCAGCACATTCTTAAAATTCAATTAAGCTTCCCTCAATTAGATACTGGAATATGAATTCTGATACAAATCTGATACAGAATTTTTCAGCTCTGCACTTAAATTTCTACAGAATTCCAAAGCTCAATAAAAACTGACCATAGCATTAGTTTCCGATTTCCAATTTGTTCACAAGACTTCTTTTCACAATCAAATGTATTCACTTATATGTTTTATTGAATTGGAATTTCTGAATTCAAGAACATATTAAGACAGAATTGAAACTGCAGAATTTAAAATTTCCATTAGCCTCTCTGTCTTGGTCATTTGTAACATTAAATTTCCATCAAATTCACTTTTTTGTCAACTTCTGCATGTTATCAGCTTCACTTCCAACTACTCAAATGTTTATCAATTACTTCTAATAACTTCATTAGCATTCCAAAGTGAAATTCATTTTGTACAATTCCAATTTTTCAAGTTCAATACATATCCAGAAATTTGAGGAAGAATTATGCACAAGAAAAGACTTCATTTAGCCCTGCAATAATCAAAACTTGTAATTTAAACCTTCCCATTCAGAAACAACATCACTAATTGGCATAAATAGCTCTCACACAACAATCCTGATTTTTTTTTTCAGATTTGAGCTGAATTCTTACTTCTCTTGCTTAAGCTTTCTTCATTTTACTTGATACCGTCCAGAGAGTTTGTAAAAGAAGTTGCCACAAATCAAGTTCAGCATTTAGCTTCTGCTTTCCTCTAATAACTTGCAAACAACCTTTTAATTCCCGAAATCTGCAAAGCAGCTCCAAAAACTACAAGACAGCTTCCAATCACAACTTCATTATGATTTATGTGTTGCATTCTGATTAATGTCTACCACCAATTTAGCTTCATATCCCTTTTGGTTTATTCCTGCATCCCCAACTTTCTCACAATTTCCTGCAGATTACAGCTTCTGGATCCAGTAAGTTGAGTTACTGAATTTCACTTTCATAGTTTCAGAATTTGTAGAGGTCATAGAAGGCTGAAATACCATTTGTTCTGTATCATCCTGGAGTTAGCTCTGATTACTTTCTTGTTTAGATGTTGCTACTAATCTTTTGATACTCCTTTGATACAAAGTTCCAGCATTTCTCATATACCCTCTCAAATTCAGTAAGCTACAGCTCTTGTCTCATGTCAGAAATTCCACTTCTCTCAAATTCTCTGCACTATTCTTATGAATATCAAGTTGTTCTTCTCCTTGTTTCTTCAGGGTCTAAATAAAACCCACTATCCAACATTCTTTTTTCCTTTTGTTTCAGCAACTTGATACTCACTGATTCTATGAAGTTCAGTTAGGAAAAAGCTCCAACTTCTCCATTTTTGCATATATGTCTATATTTTCTGTATGTGTTGTATGACTTCCATAATTCAATTGCTTAGCCAATTGATTCCAATACTCTCATTCACTCGTGCTTTGCAATTTGCCATGTCCAGAGTTCAACCATTGAAATCTACACAGCTTCACTAAACTATAATTCCTACACTTCTGCATTTCTGCATTTCAAATTGGTACCCTTGATTTACAATTCTGATGTTCTTGTTTCCCAACTCCAAACTTCCACATGAATGTACAACCTTTCTCACTCTAACAAATACACTTCTTCAGCCACAACAAAAGACAGAACATAATTTCAGCCTCTTGTAACTACCCGGAATTCTACTATGCAGTATTGTCCAAATGTTCAGAGATCATTAGTAGAATCAAAAATAGGTTTAACTACATCATCACAGCAATAAAAAGTACTTAAGGAATCTAATGAAGAAGTAGATGCAGTGTCAGGCCTGAAAAGATCTCCACAACCCATCTCTTCATTGGCGCTCTATGTTTGCAACTGATGAATGGATGATGCAATCAGATCTAACTGATTCTGTATATTCTGTATCCTTGAGAATTGCTGCTCTTGATGCTCATTCATTTGTTGAATAATCTCCCTGAGTTTCCATGTTGACTCATCCATCTGAGGATCATTTTGTTGAAAAGATTGTAGCATAAAATTTGTTGAAACCTCTTGGAACCCATATGAACTCTGGTAGGTTGGATATGGCTCCACAAATTGTCCTTGTGTACTTTCATACCTGAAACATGAACTATCCACCCAATTAGCATTAAAACCATTTGAAAATGACTCATACCTATTTTGTTGATCCATGTTTGGGTAAAACTGATACTTAGGTTGAAAACACTGATAACTCTCCATTCCACCTCCAAAATTATGAAAATACGGATCCATGCTAAAGAAATCTCCTGTTCTTCACTACAACACTAGCAAACAAAATTAGAAGATTCAAAAGCATAAAGTTTCAATCTCGTGAAAACATGAATAGTAAAGACACTTAAAAATTCAAGAACAAGCCCACATGAAAATACAAAAAGAATAAACAATCAAATATCAATCAAGATGCTAACAAAATAAAATCAAACAATGCACAATCTAAATTAAACACACATTACTAGTTAATTCCCTGGCAACGACGCCAAAATTTGGTGTCGACCATTTTGCATGTCACAAGGCGCTCCAAATTAATTAAAATTGAAACTCATTAAAATTAAGACAAATGTTGTAGCAACGAGTCCCAAGTCGTATTTTTCCAAGGATAACTAGTAACTGTGTGAGTATTCTAGAATTGATTCAAATCAAAAATCTAATTTATCTTGCATACATCTAATCCTCAAAAGTGCACTAGAACAATTTAAAATGGCTCTAAGGAATGTGTTTCTTATCCCAACATTTTCCACTTCATCTCAACTCATTAGGATCAATTTAGTATCATTGAATCGAATTATTCCACTAACAAATTATCCAATCACTTCATAATCAACCACATATCACATAGGTTAACAATGCAAAGCTCACGAGGTACATTCAACATTCAACAATGAACACATTCACAAAACATCAAATGTATAAAACCAAGGGTTGCTGATTTCATTAATTGAAACTAAACTAAAACTAACAATTAACAAATGCAAGTTAAGCTTATGAATGGAATTGTGCATATTTCAGATTTTATTCACTTTCAACAATGCAATGAATACACAACTGTAATGACCCGCCTTCTACTGACTAGGCTGTAAGGCCGGGGGTTACATTGTGCTAAACTGAACTATAAGGTGCGGAAAGTTGTACTAATTAAAATCTCACTCTGCTAATGTCTAGTAAACTCTATAACTTGTGTACAAAATACCTCGTCATTATTGTACAAATACTAAAGAATGGGATCTAAACTTTCCATATAGTCAAGAGATTGAAATCAGATGTTCCCAGCCGAAATCAGGCTTCTCCGATCGATTGAGATTCATACTCAATCGATTGGAATAGATCAATCGATCCACTGATCGATTCAACGTGCTACTGTGCACGGAAGAACCTTCTAAATCGAACGGACGATCGATCTAGTCTAACCAATCGATCCAGTCTGACCAATCGATCCAATGATCGATTCAACATCTTTCTGTTTGCGGGAATTACTTCCCGATCGATCGGCTGATCGATCCATGGCCAATCGATTAGCTGATCGATTCATCAGCTCGCTGTACGCGGAAGTCGCGTCCCAATCGATCGACTGGTCGATTGAGGGCTCCTCAATCGATCAGCTGATCGACTCAATAGCGTTCTGTATGCGAGGATTTCTTCTGATCGATCGGCTGATCGATTGAGGACTCCTCAATCGATCGGCTGATCGATCGGGTTCTGATTTTTACAGCAATTCCACCCGAATTTATACAGAACTTTCAGAAAACCCACTAATAGCTTAAACAGTAGTACTAGGCATAATATTACTCACATTTTACTATCTATTATCAAGACAATTAGCAGTCTAAGCATAACATAGTGCCTACCTTCACAATCCATGATACTTAACATCCTAAAAGTGCAGAAAGGTAACAAGATTAGAAATACTAAGTCTTTAGATGGGCTAATCCCCAAGAGTCTTTATTCCAAGTTCCTTCTCACACACATCTTGTCGTATTGCCCTCCAGCCTCCGCTAATCCATCTTCCCTTTGCCTTTATCTACAGTATAAGGAAAATGAAACTATAAGCTTGGGAGCTTAGTAAGAACCATCTACCTCACAAAACATGCATTCGAAGAAATCATACTTTCAAAAGATGCTATTTGCAATACATGCTGATGATCATGCTAAAAATGCTAAAACATGGCATATGGACATGCAAGTCATGGCAATCAAAGACTAAACATAAAGCTATTTGTTACATCAATAAGAAAACTAAACTGAAGCTGAGCTGTATTCACATATCTGGTCTGTGAAGTTTGAAAACTATTTTCATAAATAGATAAAAATAATAATCATGCTGCTGATGGGCCCAGCAACTGTACTTGCTATGTGCGCATCCCTAACTAGACCCGAGGTAGCTAGTCCCGAATCTAGTAGGGTTTACTAGGTTATCTAAACCTAGGGACGACTATGGGAGCCCAACCCAAGGACAACTACGAGTCCAGTACAGTGCCACTGATAAAGTAAAATACTGATTCATAAGCTAATTTATCTTATCTTGTTCTGACTAGGTTATCTGAACCTAGAGCTAGGTTATCTAAACCTAGAGGCGACTATGGGAGCGACCCATTGATCGTAGTCCCATATAACTGAAACAAGATTAAGCATGCTATTTAAAATGCTTCTATGGCATTTAACTGAGCTATAAAAATGCCTACTGTATTATCATATAGCTGCACGAGTCATTTTATCGAGCACTTGGTGTGCTCTAACTCTCCTCAACTTAATAATCATGCATGTGGCTGAACTAAAAACATAAAAATGCACGATTAACTACTTATACTGCAGATGAGGGGTTACTTACTTCCTGCGCTAAGTTTTCTTACAATTTGTTAGCTAGGTTTTCCGGAGAAGAAGATCTCTTCGGCGATCCTCTTATGTCTACGCGTTCTTCTCGAGGAGGGGAGCGTCCTCGTGCCGGAGTTGTCGCCGGAAGGTGCTCCTATGACCCTAGGGATGGAACCCTAGGTCCCTTGGGGCTTGTGCGTCGAGAGGGTGAGGAGGAGAGAGGGCAGCGTGTGAGGGAAAGTTGTCGATCAAAAATAAATCCCCACTTAAATTCCCTATTTATATTAAGTGATTAATACGTGCCAACTCCATCATAAATATAATTTCTCTCCTCTTCTTTTAGCACACCCCTGCTGGGGCCCCTTGGTTACTAAAGTCATCTATAAATCGTAGGGTCTAATAGGTCATGAGTTCAATCTCCGCTTAGGCTATTTTACATTTTTTATTTAATTTTGCTACTCCTGCTACTCCAAAAATTCTATAAAAATATTCTAAAATTCTAGAAAAATAATAGAATATTTCTAAAATTGATTTGAGAATTTTCGGGCGTTACAATCCCCCATACCTTATAAAAAGTTCATCCTCGAACTTAGAATAACTCTGGGTACTTCTGTCTCATACTAGCTTCTGTCTCCCAAGTCGCCTCTTCTGCTGTGTGATTTTGCCATATGACTTTTACTAATGGTACCTCCTTGTTCCACAATTTCTTAACTGCTCGATCTACTATCTGAATAGGCAGACTGTCATAGCTGAGGTCTTCGCGGACTTGTACCGACTGAGTTCATTCACCTGGGTGGCATCTGGGATATGCTTCTTCAGCATAGAGACATGAAATACATTATGGATAGCTGACATCTCCTGGGGTAGCTTTAGCTCATATGCTACCTTGCCAACTCTTCTGGTGATAAGGTATGGTCCCACATATCTGAGACTTAATTTACCCTTCTTCCCAAAATGCATTACTCCTTACGGGAGCCACTTGAGAGATATCTGATCCCCAATGAAAACTCTAAGGGTCTCGCGTGTATCGGATAGCTTTTTGGCTCGAGTTGTCTCTATCCTCTAGCGAATCGACCGGTAGGGTATCTGGTACTGCTACTAGATCATAAGTTCTAGTTCTTTCTTCACCACTTTCATACAGAGATGGAGATCTACACCTCCGCCGAGAGCCTCGGAGGGTGCCAGGCCGATAGTGGCCTAATAGCTATTGTTGTATGTAAATTTCGCTAAACATGAATATTTGCACCAACTTCCTCAAGTCTAGGGCACATGCCGAGCATATCCTCAGCCGATTTACTCGCCGCCTCCGACCATCCGTCTCGAGGATGGAAAGGCTATCAACTTTAACTCGGTGCCCAATGACTATACACACCCCGTGTGACGTGAATCTACTGCTCCCTCATCTAATATAATGGTCCGTGGGACTCCATGCGCACCGACAATCTCCTGAGATACTGAGCCATTTCCGGAGTAGGATATCGAATGTAAGAAGTGGCTGATTTAGTCAATCATCGACTATTACCGGATGGCATAAAACCATTTGTGGTTCGGTAGTCCCACTATAAAATCCAAAGAAATATCCTCCCACTTCCATTCGGAATTTGAATAGCCTCAGAACTCCTCCTCGTGTTCGCCTTAACCTCCGGGCAGGTCAAGCATCCGATATATCTAGCGATGTCTCTTTTCATCCCGACCAAAACGTCTCATTTGGTCTTGGTACATCTTATTGGAAGCAGGATGCAGCGCATAAGGAGGTTTGTGGGCCTCATCTAGGATCTTCTCCGTAATACTCCATCCGAGATAATGCATAGTTCGCCACCAAAATACAATACCCCTATGATTCAACTCTCCACTTTGTTTAACCCTGCTTGATTTTCTCTCGAATTTCAAGGTCCCGACCCTGAGGTCTGGATGCCACCAGAGGGAGATGCTAAGGTCATAGAGAGAGAGTTGTCCAACTATAAGTTCGAGACTAAAATAATTTTCTGTAGGGCGGTGACATGGTTCTTAGATAGTAAGGTGGCCACTGGACTTCGATTAAGGCGCCGCCACCTTATTGACTTTTCTGGGTGGTAGATGATGTCTATGTCATAGTCTTTGATCAGCACCGATCCATCTCATCGATATTCGATCCTTCCGAGTGAAGAACACGTACATCGATGATCTGATATATACTCTGACACCGAGCTCCATACAAGTAATGTCTCTAAATTTTAAGGGCGAAGACAACTGCAGCCTCAAGGTCGTGAGTAGGGTAGTTCCTCTCATAGTCCTTGAGTTGTCTGGAGGCATAGGCAATCACCTTGCCATTTTGTATCGATCGCTCCTAGTCCCATTTAAGCATCAGAAATATCAAAGTCTTCGTATTTTTCTCAGCAGTCGAATGGGAGCACTCAATCTTCTTTTAGCTCGATGTGTTTCGCTCTCTCCTCCATCGAAATTCCTCTTTCCGTGTGAGGACAAGGGGGAGGCTATCTGGAGAAATCCTCTCAAATTTTCCGTAATAGCACCGCTAGTCCCAGCTTCGATTTCACCGGTGTTCTTAGGTCTTTCAATTACCACCATGACCTCTAACTTGGGTCTACACACCATCCTTGGAGATGATGTGACCCGAAAGGATACCGATCGAGTGGGTCAGATACCGATCGAGCTGAATTCACATTTCGTGAACTCTGCGGTCGGTTCTCTAAGGGTCTGCAATACTATCTTCAGGTGCTCTGCGTGTTCTTCCTGAGTCCTAGAATAGATAAGAATATCGTCGATGAACACGATAACAAACTTATCTAAGTATTCTCTGAATACTCTATTCATGAGGTCCATGAAAGTAGCTGGAGCATTTGTCACGCCAAAGGGCATGACTACGAACTCATGATGTCTGCATCTGGTCCTGAAAGCTATCTTGGGTATGTCACCTTCTATAACTCTCACCTGGTGATATCCCGATCTGAGGTCTATTTTAGAGAACACTGCTGCTCCCTGGTCAAACAGGTCATCTATCCTGGGGTGTAACGCCCGAAAATTCTCAAAATAAATTTTAGAAATATTCTACGATTTTTCTGGAATTTTAGAATATTTTTAGGGAATTTTTAGAGTAGCAGAAGTAGCAAAAATAAATAGAATCGTAGAATAGCCTACGCGGGTTTTGAACCCGAGACCTATTGGATCCTACGACTTATAGCGGACTCTAGTAACCAAGTGAACCCAGCAGGGCCGTGCTGAAAGGGAAGGGAAACGATTATATTTATATTTGAGTGGAGTGAATTTAGTCACTTAATATAAATAGGAAATTAAAAGAGGAGTTATGAGATTTTATTCGTGACTTGTTCCTCTCCCAAAACCCTTGCACGCCGCCCCTCTCTTCACCCGTTCCTCTTCTCGGCGCCAACCACAAGCACGCCTAGGGCTCCATCCCTAGGGCCCCAAGGGCTCCTTCCGGCGACATCTAGGATACGGGGACGCTCCCCTCCGCGAGAGGAACGTATAGACGCGAGAAGATCGTCGAAAGGATCGTCTTCTCTGGAAATATAGCGATTAGAATCGTAAGAAACTTCGAGCAGGAGGTAAGAAACCCCTCACCTGCAGTATAAGTAGCTTTCGTATGATTTTTATGCATTAGTTTAATTATATGCAGTTTTAGGCACACAGGGTGTGCATTGGCGCACACCGAGTGCTCGATTAAATGCTTAGTTCAGGTAAATGCCACCTTAGGCATTTAATAGCCTAGATAAATGCAATAGAAGCATTTTACAGCTCATGTATTCTTGCAACAGCTTTTATGGGACTAGATGTCCAATGGGTGGGTTGGCTTCAGGTTCGAGCAATAACCTAGCTCTAGATTCAGATAACCAGAAACAACAAGACAAGAAATAATTAGCTATGCTTAGTACTTTACTTTTTGAGTCATGCCATCGATTAGATATCCATTGGGTTGGGCTCATAGTCATGTCCCTAGGTTCAACTAACCTAGTAATCCCTACTAGATTCGAATTTACAAAAGGGTTTAGTTAGGACGCGAGATGCTGAATGTACGCTGGACCGAACAACAAGAAGATGATTATGTATTTTCATCTATCTATGGTTAAATAGTTTTCAAAACTCACAAACCAGTTGTGTATACAGTTTAAACTCAGTTCTAGCTTAGTTTTAGTTTTAGCTCAGTTCATGCTTTAGCTTAGTTTTCATTATTGATACATGTGATAGTTCTATGATCAGTTTTGCTTTCCATGTGTTGTATGCCATGCCATGCTTAGCATATTTAGAATGTATTTCAAATAGCATGTTTCACAAACATAATTCGCATCGTATGCATGTTTTTGTGAGGTAGATGGTTTCTTACTAAGCGAAAGCTTACAGATACTTTTTCCTTATACTGCAGATAAAGGTAAAAGAATGATGGACTAGCGGAGGCTGGAGGTCAATGCAACGATGAGGATGTGTGTGGATGGAACTTGGAACAAAGATCTTAGAGAATTTCAGCGAGTTTTGTTTTGAACATTAGAATTGGTTTTAGCATTTTATTATTCCACACCTTAGTATGTTAAATGCCATGAACTAGTGAATCATGCACTCTATCATGTTTAGAACATTAGTTACATGATATTAGAATGTTTCCTAACCATTTTTGAACTTGTATGGGTGATCTAGGCACGAAACAGTGCTGAAATCAGACTTCGGGTACGATATCAGAAACCCCAATCGATCAGCCGATTGATTGGAGGCTTCTCAATCGATCGGTCGATCGATTGAGAAGTTCGTACGATGAACAGTAAGCTCCTGGATCGATCAGCCGATTGATCCGGATGCCTGCTGTCGCGAACAGAAAGCCCTGGGATCGATCACTGGATCGATTGGACATTCTGGATCGATCAGCCGATCAATCCAGAATATTGCCCCGAGCACAGTAGCGTGCTGAATCGATCACTGGATCGATCCAACCTAAGTTCCGTATACAGTAGCCACCTGGATCGATCAAGCCATTCCAATTGATCCGTGGATCGATTGGGAGGCCTGATATCAGCAAGAAACTCTTAGTTAAGTTCCTTGACCATAGGGGAATGTAATATGACATGAATGGTTTAGATTATACCCCTTAATATATATATAGAATCAAGAAATGATAATAGTTTAGCCAAGTTTTAATTAGTGCAGCTTCCGCATCTAGACTTAGTGATGGTCATGGATATAGCTTAGCACAGCATAATGTGACGGTCCGGCCTTACAGCTTAGTTAGTAGAAGGGAGTCATACTGGTGGTATCGAGCTCCATACTTACACATATATATTGATTCAACCCGCAGCCTTCCAAGTAAGAACATCTCTCACTGTACTTATGTTTCTTGTTTTTATGTTTAGATGTAACTAGAGCATGCTTGTTTATGATAGTACCTAAACATGATACTGCAGCTATGATTGTATTAGTTATGTATGTCTATGTCTCTAGAACGACACGAGGACCTTGACAGCCATCGAGCCCGTAGTAGTCAAGATGGGATCTTACGATTAGTGGCTCGCAACTACAACATAGCGAATGACAAGGAGATAGCCACCTTAAAGGCAAATCACCAAAATCACCCCGGAACCAAACTTAGCAACGCCAGTAGTCTTAGAGGTTCCACCCATCGACTACAAAGCTAGTCCTAGCAGGAACTGAGGCAAGAAGCCTATCTCGATCCGGTGGCGAGAGTCAAGCGAGAATTTCTCGGTGGAACCATGGACGCCAAGCCTTGTTCAAACTCTGAGAAGCGATGGAGCTTCTAGGCCGCGCACAGAGAAGGTGAAGTGCGCCTGCGCTTGATAGGAGATGCGTATGTGGTGGGAGAGGATTAGGCGATGCCGGTGAACGGATAACATGAGCTAACTTCGAAAGAATTCTTCGAGGTTCTCTTTCAATCTGGTCAAACCTCCACTCGACGAGTTCAAGGAGTTTCGGGGCACCCTATCGTTGAGGAAGCCGTGAAGAAATTCAACAGATTGCTCGCTCGTGCCTATGCCCAACTTCCTGAGAAGAAAGAACGAGTCGGTTGATGCTCAAGATGCTGAGATCTGAATATGAACGCGAGCTGGCGCATCCATAGGCCGCAAACCCACCGAATAACTAGTTAGCGATGCTCACCACCGAGCACTACCAGCAAGTGAGAGCCACGCCGTCTCTCGTAGTCGAAAAGGGCAAGGAGGCTCATGCACTAAACAACAGGCTACAGACTGGAAAGGAACCCCAAAGAGCGGAGTTACCCAAACGGAGGGTCAGTAGCAAACAACCGAGTTATCCAAAGTGTGCTACTTGGGAAATTCCACCGAGTGTCGAAGGGCACACGAGCTTTAGTGTGGGGAAGGCGTATGGCTAGCGTGCCTAACAAGACTAGTCTTCCTCTACCCCCGATTCGATTATGGAGGCCAATTGCCACATCGATGCGAGTCACTAGATGGTCCACCAAGTAGCAGGCGATCTTGAAAGCCCTCTATGAGCAGGATCTACTCACTCACCGAGAAGATGTAGCGAATGCCGAATTGTGTCAGTCGATTAGTATTTTACGATAGTATGTCTTGTCGACATCCGTGGGGCAACCCATTCTTATGTATCCGGGCATATTCGAAGTTAGCGATACCCTGAGATACTCTGTTAGTTCTTGACAATGTTACCTTCCGGAGAAATTATGGCATCCACGCACTAGCTCGAGAGCGGTGCCAAGATATAGCATATAGAGAACTCTTTGTGATCCGATAGCTAAATATGACGATTACGATGTCATCTTGGAATGGACTTTTGAGCTTGCGCTGGAGATGCCGAGTCAAATTGAGTTGATTCCAACCTCGGCGTATAAGACAGGCGATTGAAGTTAATCGGAGAACCCAAGAGAAAGGCCAAAAGTTTCTTTCAGCTATGAAGGCCGAGATTAATGGATTCGGATGTCGGGATTTTTAGCACGTAGTCGTAGTCAGGGACCGAGACGACCCCAGGGCAAAGTCCGGTAGTCAGACCACAGGAATCTTCCACGAAGAGTTACCGGCTTAGCACAGCAGACGGGAGATTGATTTGAGATAGAACTCTTGCAGTCGTAATCCTATCTCCAAAGCGCTCACTGCATGGCTCCATAAGCAGAGAAGGAACCGCGCGTGCCACAACAAAGGCTTCATACCCTAGTCACTCACCGGGAGCGCATGTATTGTGAAGAAGAAGGGCGGGAGCATGCGCTGTGTATAGATAGATCACTGAACCAAGTCACGATCAAGAACCGATATCCTCTTCCGAATAGATGACTTGTTCGATCAGCTAAAGAAGAAGAGTGTTCTCTAAGATAGACCTCAGATCAGGTTATCATCAGGTGAAAGTTAAAGAAGGGAATATATCCAAGACAACATTCAGGACTAGATACGGATATTATGAGTTCGTGGTCATGCCCTTCAGCGTGACAAATGCTCTAGCTACTTTCATGGACCTCATGAACAGAGTATTCAGGGATTACCTAGATAAATTTGTTATTGTGTTTATCGATGACATTCTTATCTATTCAGGAACTCAGGAAGAACACGTAAACACACGAAAATAGTATGCAGACCCTCCGTGAAGGAACCAGGTTATGCATGAGTTCACAAAATGTGAATTTTGGTTGGATCAGTGTCCTTCTGGGTCACATCATCTCAAAGGATGTTATCATGGTAGACCCGAGAAGATAAGCAATGAGTATCGGAAAAGACCCAAGAACGCTAGTGAGATCGAAGCTTTTGGGACTAGAGGTTATTAAGAAAGTTCAGTAGGATTTCTCCAGATATCCTCCCACGACTCTCACCGGAAGAAGCGAAAATTTGGGGGATTGACGAGCCTTCAATGGAGCTAAAGAGGAGATTAACCAGGCACCTATTCTGACTCTATATAGACAACTTTGATATTTATAGTGACACCTCTAAATTGGGACTAGGAGCGTGATCGATGCAAATGGCAAGGTGATTATGCCTGACAACTCGGAATATGAGAAAAATTACCTACTCATGACCTCGAGCTTAGCAGCGATTGTGTTCGCTCTCAAAATGAGACATTACTTATGGAGCCCAGTATAGTATACTGATCATAGAGTCTGAAGTATTTCTTCACTCGAAGGATCTCAACGACGGCAGATGGCGGCTGAGTCGGTCAAAGATGACATAGACATCCTCTACCACCCAGAAAAGCCAATAAGGTGGCGCACTAAGGCGAAGTCCGATGCCCATCTAAGAGAGCCATGTCACCACCCCTGAAGATCACATATTTCGATCTCGAACTTATAGTGGGACAACTACTATGGCCTTAGCATCTCCCTACTTGGTGATATCCAGCAGGAAAGGATCCACGAAATTTGAAAATCAAGCGGGATAAACTAAGGTGGAGAGTTCAATGGGCTGATGGGTGGGCGGTGTATTTCGTGATAGACTACGTGTTCCGGATCGGGAGGAACTAAAGAGGAAGATTTTAGATGAGGCTCACAAGACTCTTATGCGATGCATCTAGGCTCCACAAGATGTACCAAGATCTAAAGAAACATTTTGGTGGCGGGATGAAAAGAGACATCGCTAGATATTAGCACTCTTGCCTCGACGAGTCAAGGCGAACATCGAGACTAGGAGGAGTTCTTCACCTATTTGAGTGGAAGTGGGAAGACATTTCATGGATTTCATGGTGGGATTACTGAACCACGAATGGTTTTGATACCATCCGGGTAATAGTCGACAGTTCCATGGAGCAGCTAGCTCAGTTGTATCTCAAGGAGATCGTTAGATTACATAGAGTCCAACCATCATTTCGCAGGCAGATTCACATCACACTTGGAAGTGTGTATAAGATCAGTTGGGCACTAAGTTAAAGTTTAGCAACCTTCCATCCTCAGACGGATGGTCAAACAAATCGAGTAAATGGTGCTCAAGATACGGCATGTACCTAGATTTAAGGAAGTTGGTGCAAATATCTGAGTTTAGCGAATTTGCATAACAACATGCCTATCGTGCCACCATCATGTATGAGCACCCACGCGGAGGTGTAGATCTCAATGTGGTATGAGAGTGGTGAACAGAAGAACTAGAGCTTGGACGGATCTAGTAGCAGACACCACAGACAGCACATCAGCGCAGCCGATAGAGGATGAGCCGTGAAAAGCTATCTTGATACACTAGACCCTTAGAGTTTCATGGGATTCGGTGTTCCTCGAGTAGCTCCATGAAGGGAGTAATGCATTTTGGGAAGAAGGGCAAGCTAAGTCCCAGATATGGGACCATACCTTATCAGTAAGAGTTGGCAAGGTAGCATGAGCTAGAGCTACCCGTGAGATGTCACTATTCACAATGTATTTCATGTCTCTATGCTAAAGAAGCACATCCCGATGCCACCGGTGATTAAGCTGTACGGTCGCCAAGACCTCCTCGGATGATGATCCTATTCGGATAATAAAGAAATTACGGAACAAGGAGGTACCATTAGTAAAAGTCATTTGGCAAAATCACACAACAGAAGAGGCAACATGGGAGATAGAAGCCAGCATGAGACAAAAATACCTAGAGTTATTCTAAGTTCGAGGACGAACTTTTTATAAGGTATGGGAGATTGTAATGCCCGAAAATTCTCAAAATAATTTTTAGAAATATTCTACGATTTTTCTGGAATTTTAGAATATTTTTAGGGAATTTTTAGAGTAGCAGAAGTAGCAAAAATAAATAGAATCGTAGAATAGGCAACCCGAGACCTATTGGATCCTACGACTTATAGCGGACTCTAGTAACCAAGTGAACCCAGCAGGGCCGTGCTGAAAGGGAAGGGAAACGATTATATTTATATTTGAGTAGATAGAATTTAGTCACTTAATATAAATAGGAAATTAAAAGAGGAGTTATGAGATTTTATTCGTGACTTGTTCCTCTCCTAAAACCCTTGCACGCCGCCCCTCTCTTCTCCCGTTCCTCTTCTCGGTGCCAACCACAAGCACGCCTAGGGCTCCATCCCTAGGGCCCCAAGGGCTCCTTCCGGCGACATCTAGGATACGGGGACGCTCCCCTCCGCGAGAGGAACGCATAGACGCGAGAAGATCGTCGAAAGGATCGTCTTCTCCAGAAATCTAGCGATTAGAATCGTAAGAAACTTCGAGTAGGAGGTAAGAAACCCCTCACCTGCAGTATAAGTAGCTTCCGTATGATTTTTATGCATTAGTTTAATTATATGCAGTTTTAGGCACACAGGGTGTGCATTGGTGCACACCGAGTGCTCGATTAAATGCTTAGTTCAGGTAAATGCCACCTTAGGCATTTAATAGCCTAGAAAAATGCAATAGAAGCATTTTACAGCTCATGTAGTCTTGCAACAGCTTTTATGGGACTAGATGTCCAATGGGTGGGCTCTCACAGTCGCCTCTAGGTTCAGACAACCTAGCTCTAGGTTCAGATAACCTAGAAACAACAAGACAAGAAATAATTAGCTATTCTTAGTACTTTACTTTTTCAGGGGCACTGTACTGGATTAGATATCCATTGGGTTGGGCTCCCATAGTCGTCCCTAGGTTCAACTAACCTAGTAAACCCTACTAGATTCGGAATTTGCAACCCCGGGTTTAGTTAGGGATGCGCGCATAGCAAGTACAGTTGCCGGGCCCAAACAACAGCATGATTATGTATTTTCATCTATCTATGGTTAAATAGTTTTCAAAACTCACAAACCAATTGTGTATATAGTTTAAACTCAGTTCTAGCTTAGTTTTAGTTTTAGCTCAGTTCATGCCTCAACTTAGTTTTCATTATTGATACATGTGATAGTTCTATGATCAGTTTTGCTTTCCATGTGTTGTATGCCATGCCATGCTTAGCATATTCAGAATGTATTTCAAATAGCATGTTTCACAAACATAATTCGCATCGTATGCATGTTTTTGTGAGGTAGATGGTTTCTTACTAAGCGGAAGCTTACAGATACTTTTTCCTTACACAACAGATAAAGGTAAAGGAATGATGGACTAGCGGAGGTTGGAGGTCAATGCAACGATGAGGATGTGTGTGGATGGAACTTGGAACAAAGATCTTAGAGAATTTCAGCGAGTTTTGTTTTGAACATTAGAATTGGTTTTAGCATTTTATTATTCCACACCTTAGTATGTTAAATGCCATGAACTAGTGAATCATGCACTCTATCATGTTTAGAACATTAGTTACATGATATTAGAATGTTTCCTAACCATTTTTGAACTTGTATGGGTGATCTAGGCACGAAACAATGACTCTGCTGAAATCAGATTGTGAGAAACTGATCGATCCCAATCGGGCATTCTCGGCCGATCGATCCGACGGTCGATCGTCACGATGAAGACGAAGGCTCTGCGGATCGATCGCCGATTGATCCGTCACCGGTCATAAAGCCCGGATCTCGACAGGATCGATTCGACAGATCGGACGATCATCCGATCAATCGCGTAATATTGCATCCCGACGCGATGGCGTCTTTGAATCCGGATCGATCCAACCTAAGTTCCGGGTACCACGGATCGATCAAGCCATTCCAATTGATCCGGATCGATTGGGAGGTTCGATATCGAAGAAACTCTTAGTTAAGTTCCTACCATAGGGGAATGTAATATGACATGAATGGTTTAGATTATACCCTTAATATATATATAGAATCAAGAAATGATAATAGTTTAGAGTTTTAATTAGTGCAGCATCTAGACTTAGTGATGGTCATGGATATAGCTTAGCACAAAGCATAATGTGAACTCCCGCCTGCCTTTTAGAAGGTGGGTGTTTCTGAGTGGTATCGCAGTTTCATACTTCACACACATCGACATCGACCTACAACTCCAAGTAAGAACATCTCTTTGTACTTATGTTTTCTTGTTTCATGTTTAGATGTAACTACAACATGCTTGTTTATGATAGTACCTAAACATGATAACAGTTATGCAAGCATGATTGTATTAGTTATGTATGTCCTCTATGTCTCTAGAATGGCGCACGCGACGTAAGCGGCACCACCATCGAGCCCCGATGATGTAGGTAAAGCGGCTGCCATTATTAGTGGCAGAACTAGTCAACGACATGTAGAATGCAGTAGGAGACATCGAGCAAAGAATGGGAGATAGCCAGCTGACTTGAGCAATTAATCTAGTCGAGCCACCTAATCATTAAATAGCCACTGCTTAACCCACCTGAATCGGATCTTACAGTGGATCAGGGTCCAAAGGTCTCACAGAAGAACGGACTTAGCTTGGTGTCATTAAATGAACGAGGCAAGAAGAGAAGTACAGTCAGTTCTGCAATTTCCAGCCGTTGGCCCAGGCAGCTGCTAAGCTTAGAGTACGAAGCTGGCAACCGGTCGGGGAGAATGCAACCATATGTGGATACCAAGGGGGAGCCATAGCTTGGAAGATCAGGAGAAGTGCTGCTCGAGCCAGAGACGACGTCTGACACGTGATGTGAGAGGATTAGCGAAGTTCCTCTGTGGTGAACCATATGGTGGGCGATTTCGAAAGAATTTTAGAGAGTTCTTTCACACGCGTCACCGCCATCCACGACGAAGTTTCCCGAAGGCACAAGCCCCTATGATTGAGGAAGTCGCGGGAAGAAATTGAGGCTAAATGGCCTGGAAATAATGCAGCGATGCTCTATAGTCGGCGTAGAAAGATCTTTGGGCGAGAATGAGCAAGGCGACGCGGAAACTACTCAATAGACTCCATAGTCAAGTCCAGTCAAGGCTAGAACCGCCACCAGGCCGCAAGAAGAATCTCGACTGGTAAGCTCTGCAAGACTCGAGGCTGGCAAGAGTCTCGACGAAAGTCCGGGCTCGAGAAAGCGCACTCGACAGAGAACGCGCACATCGAAAGCCACGAGCGCGAGTGAAGGACGTAGGGCTATAGGTGGAGTTACCAACACGAGGAGGGCTATATGCTAGGCACTATCAAAGTAGAGTAGCACAGCCAGCAGGGCTGATATATGTCGGTGTGAGACTAGACTAGGATATATGGCAAAAGGTATGGTCGCGGAGCAAATGGAGGCAAGCCGCGGGAACTCTCTATGGTCCTAGGCGTATGTTGCCACACATTAATGTGATTAGCGTGGAGGTATTATTAAGATTGCTTATGACCATTCCACCACCAGCCTCACGTCGGTCGTAGGATGATTTCTGAAACTCATTCGCATCGGGCACAACACAACTTGAACGATTATAAAGTTCTATGACTGAAGATTAGAAAACCGTAACGCGGTTAGCTGAACGCCATTTGGCTTACATGTTACCGATTAAAGGTTACCCATACCCCGCAGATCTCAAGTTTCTGATATACAAATCTTCGGCAACTACATACGGTATAGGAAGGCTGCGAGTTGCACTGCATAGCATGTACGCAGTGCCAATTTGAATGGACTTGTGGTTGGTGCGATAGTGCCATGATGATCTGAGTCTTGCTTCGTGAGTTTGAGATGAGTTGAAGGTGCTTCATTGAGATTCATCAAGGATGAACACGCTGTCAGATAGCATAGTCCGGGTACGCTGTACAGATATAACAGTCAACAAGAATCGGACTCACAGCGATGCGGAGAGTAATCGAGGACGAGTGCACACGGCGTGACAGAAGATGGACCTGAGCCAACGAGAGATGGGCGTCGTATTCCCCAAGATCAATTACCGGGCTAGGAGACGGGAGATATGATAGACTCATCTCCAGTCGAATTATCTCTATCTTAGCACGCACCTCCAAAGGCCCTCCAGGAGTGACGGAACCTTTCAGCTCATTTGGATACGCACAGAGTGCTGCCATATGCACACCACCATTGAGCGCAAAAAGGCTAGGACGAGCCTCGTCCATCATCACTGTCACGTGCGGGCATGCGCAGAGCAGGAACACCGACCTGCTGGAACACTACAAGCGTTGGTCTGAATCCGCATGCGATATCTATCGTGGTCAGTTAGTTATCATCGTGTGAAAGTTAAAGAAGGGGATATACCAAGACATTCGTGACCAGATACGGACATTATGAGTTTCGCGGTCATGCCCTTCGCGCAAATGTTCAACATACTTTCAATGGACCTCATGAACGCAGAGTATCTCGTGATTACCTAGATAAATTTGTTATTGTGTTTATCGATGACATTCTTATCTATTCGGGACTCGGGAAGAACACGAAATACATGAAAATAGTATTACGCACCTCCGAGTAACAGGTCGCCAAAGTTCACAAAATGTGAATTTTGGTTGGATCAGTGTCCTTCTTGGGTCACATCATCTCAAAGGATGGTATCATGGTAGACCCAAGTGAAGAAGTCTGAGTAACTAGAAAAGACCCAACGGTAGATCGAAACTTTGGGACTAGGTTATTACAGAAAGTTTAAAGGATTTCTCCGGATATCCTCCCACCCATAGCTCTCACCGGGAAGAGCGAAGAAAAATCGAGGGAGCCGCGAGAGCCCGGTGAGCTAAAGAGGAGATTGACGCACCTATTTTGACTCATACAAACATAACTTTGATATTTATAGGACGCCTCCAATTGGGACTAGGAGCGATCGATGCAAAATGGCAAGGTGATCATGCTCTAGACAACTCAAGGAATATGAGAAGAATTACCCTACTAATGACCTTAAGCTTACAGCGTGTTCGCTCTCAAAATTGGAGACATTACTTGTATGTTGCCCAAGAGAGTATATATCGTAGTCTCAAGTATTTCTTCACTCGTATGATCTACGAATAACAATACAGATGGCTAGAAGCTGGTCAAAGATTATGACATAGACATCCTCTACCACCTGAAAAGCCAAGGTGGGCACACACACTTAGGAAGTCGATGCTACCTTTATCCTAGCTAGCAGCCATGTCACCGCTGTAAGTAGATCACATATTTCGATCTCGAACTTATAGTGGGACAAATTTCTTCTACTATGACCTTAGGATCTACCCTACTTGGTGATATCCAGTGAGCAGGATCCCGAAATTCGTAAAATCAAGCAAGGATAAAGTATCAGGTGGAGAGTTCGAACTAATGGCTAGAGGCGGTTGTGGATTACTTGACGCTGTTCCAGATCGTGAGGAACTAAAGAGGAAGATTTTAGATGAGGCTCACAGGACTCCATCCGGGCTCCACCAAGATGTACCAAGATCTAAAGAAATGTTTTTGGTGGGGATGAAAAGAGACATCGCTAGATACGTTAGCACCGCGATCACGTAGAGTCAAGTAATATCGTAGACCAGAGGAGTTCGCAGCCTCCGATTCCAGAGTGGAAGTGGGAAGACATTTCTATGGATTTCATAGTGGGATTACCTGAACCACGAATGGTTTTGATACCATCGGTAAATGAATGTTGACGACTAATCACCACCCTCTTAGCTATCGAATATCCTATTCCACTAGCAGCGGCTCTCAGATCTCAAGGAGATCGTTAGATTACATGGAGTCTCATGAACCATCATTTAGATTCACATCACACACTCCGAAGTGTGTACGCTAGCATCAGCAAGTTAAAGTTTAGCATGCCCTTCATATGATGGTCAAACGGGGCGAGTAAATCGTACTCAAGATATGCCCAAGCATGCCCTAGATTTTGAAAGAAGTTGGTGCAATGCCAGCTCTTTGCATACAACAATGCTATCATGCCACCATCGATATGGCACCTTACGAGGCTCTCTACGGCGTGAGGTGTAGATCTGTCATCGCGGAGAGTGGTGAAGAAACTAGAGCTTGCAACTCTAGTAGCGGCGACACCCAAAGACTATACTGCGGCATGGAAGGGATAGCAAACAGCAGTTCAGAAAACTATGCTGTACGGCCCCTCTTAGAGTTTTCGGTTCAGATGTCTCAGTAGCTAGCCCCATGGAGTAATGCTTTGGGAAGAAGGGCTAAGTCCCGTGATATGGGACCATACCTTATCAGTAAGAGTAAGCATGAGCTAGAGCTACTACCCGGAGATGTCGACATCCGAATGTATTTCATGTCTCTACAAAGCAGCATCCCATGCGGTGATGCCGTGATCAGTATTCCCATAAGACCTCGGCTATGATAGTCACTGTACCGTCGTAAGAAATTGCGAAACAAAGGCAAGGAGTACCATTAGTAAAAGTCATTTGGCAAAATCACACAAGAGGCAAGAGGAAGGACAAGCGATGGGAAATACCTGAAATAAAGTTCGAGGATGAACTTTTTATAATATGGGATAGAATTAAAATTCTCAAAATAATTTTTAGAAATATTCTACGATTTTTCGGAATTTTAGAATATTTTTAGGAATTTTGAGTAAATAGCAAAAATAAATAGTAAATAGAGAATCCTGGCAATTTGAGTTGAACCGAGACCATTGGGTCCTATTATACGAACTTCTAATAGCAGTGAACACCATCGAAAGGGAAGGGAAACGATTATATTTATATTTGAGTGGAGTGAATTTAGTCACTTAATATAAATAGGAAATTAAAAGAGGAGTTATGAGATTTTATTCGTGACTTGTTCCTCTCCCAAAACCCTTGCACGCCACCCCTCTCTTCTCCCGTTCCTCTTCTCGGTGACAACCACAAGCACGCCTAGGGCTCCATCCCTAGGGCCCCAAGGGCTCCTTCCGGCGACATCTAGGATACGGGGATGCTCTCCTCCGCGAGAGGAACGCATAGACGCGAGAAGATCGTCGAAAGGATCGTCTTCTCCGGAAATCTAGCGATTAGAATCATAAGAAACTTTGAGTAGGAGGTAAAAAACCCCTCACCTGCAGTACAAGTAGCTTCCGTATGATTTTTATGCATTAGTTTAATTATATACAGTTTTAGGCACACAGGGTGTGCTTTGGTGCACACCGAGTGCTCGATGAAATGCTTAGTTCAGGTAAATGCCACCTTAGGCATTTAATAGCCTAGATAAATGCAATAGAAGCATTTTACAGCTCATGTAGTCTTGCAACAGCTTTTATGGGACTAGATGTCCAATGGGTGGGCTCCCACAGTCGCCTCTAGGTTCAGACAACCTATCTCTAGGTTCAAATAACCTAGAAACAGCAAGACAAGAAATAATTAGCTATGCTTAGTACTTTACTTTTTCATGGGCACTGTACTGGATTAGATATCCATTGGGTTGGGCTCCCATAGTCGTCCCTAGGTTCAACTAACCTAGTAAACCCTACTAGATTCGGAATTTGCAACCCCGAGTTTAGTTAGGGATGCGCGCATAGCAAGTACAGTTGTCGGGCCCAAACAACAGCATGATTATGTATTTTCATCTATCTATGGTTAAATAGTTTTCAAAACTCACAAACCAGTTGTGTATACAGTTTAAACTCAGTTCTAGCTTAGTTTTAGTTTTAGCTCAGTTCATGCTTCAGCTTAGTTTTCATTATTGATACATGTGATAGTTCTATGATCAGTTTTGCTTTCCATGTGTTGTATGCCATGCCATGCTTAGCATATTCAGAATGTATTTCAAATAGCATGTTTCACAAACATAATTCGCATCGTATGCATATTTTTGTGAGGTAGATGGTTTCTTACTAAGCGAAAGCTTATAGATACTTTTTCCTTATACTGCAGATAAAGGTAAAGGAATGATGGACTAGCGGAGGCTGGAGGTCAATGCAACGATGAGGATGTGTGTGGATGGAACTTGGAACAAAGATCTTAGAGAATTTCAGCGAGTTTTGTTTTGAACATTAGAATTGGTTTTAGTATTTTATTATTCCGCACCTTAGTATGTTAAATGCCATGAACTAGTGAATCATGCACTCTATCATGCTTAGAACATTAGTTACATGATGTTAGAATGTTTCCTAACCATTTTTGAACTTGTATGGGTGATCTAGGCACGAAACAGTGCTGAAATAAGACTTCGGGTACGATATCAGAAACCCCAATCGATCAGCCGATTGATTGGAGGCTTCTCAATCGATCGGTCGATCGATTGAGAAGTTCGCTCGATCGACGATAATCGCCGATTGATCCTGGATGTCAGTCTGCTGTTGCAGGCCTCGGGTCGAAAGCCACGGATCGATTGCGATCCGGATCGATCGATCGATCGAATCCCCCACTTAGTTTAGTGCGGTATATATACAGCGCATGCTCCCGCCCTTCTTCTTCACGAACAATACAGGAGCTCCCCATGGTGACTAGGGCGTATGAAATCCTTGTCAAGAAGCTCTTGTAGTTGCTCAAGTTCCTTCATTTGGGCTGGAGCCATGGTGCGGTGCTTTAGAGATGGGATTGACGGGGATGAGTTCTATCTCAAATTCAATCTCTGTGCTAGGCCTGTAACTCCTCGAGAAAATCACGATAGTCACATACAACCTGCACTCTTCTAGCTTTTGGTCCTTGTTCGACTGGCACCGACTACATGTGCTAAGAACGTCATCCCTGAATCCAGTAGGTTTACGTGCTTCGTGAGCTGAGAGAAACTTCTTGGCCTTTCTTTTGGTTCTCCTATGCACCCAAACCGCACTTCTACTGGGTTGGAATACAACTTTATGACACTCTATGGAGGCAACACTTGATCGAAAGTCCATTCCCAAGATGACATCGTAGTTAGCCATATCTAGCACCATCGATCACCCAAAAGCTCTCATTTGCATAATGATCGTAGCGCGCATCGCCAGGTGCGTGATGCCATAATTTCTAAAGGTAGTGTTGTCAAAACTGACCTAAGTACCTCGAGATATTGTCAACTTTTCGTGAATGTCCCGGATATATAAGAAATGGGTTGCCCAGATCGAATAAGACAGTTGCACTTTTGTAGAAACGATCCGACATAACTAGCCGAGGCATTCGCCACGCCCTCTCTAGTGAGTGAGTAGATCCTCACGCTTGTTGTGGCCGAGGGCTTAGTCCGCCTTGGGCGATGTGTGACCATCTAAAGCGACAGCATCTGCATCCATTGGTGGTTTGTCTCTCGCATCGAATCCCGCGTGGGGAAAATCGCCTTGTTCCATTGCATCTTAGCCATATGCCTTCCCTGGCACATTCAAAGCATCCTCATGTGCCCTGCGACAAACTCCGGTGGAATTTCCTCGCGTAACACTTGGGATAGCTAGGTTGTTTACTAGTCGTCCTCCTTTGGGTAACTCCTGTTTACGCTTGTTCTCGGAGTTCCTTTCCGATTATAGCCGTGGCCGGTGTTTAGTACCGAGCCTCCTGCCTTTGGACTCGAGAAGGCTCTGCCGCTGATGTTGTTAATGCCTGCTGATCGAGCACTACGATTAGTTGGTTTCGTGGCCTCACCGACGGCCGCTACGGGTGCTCTTATTTCCAGCATTTTGAGCATCAACTCGTTTCCTTTCTCGTAGCTCGACTAGTTCAAGGCATGGCGATGCATTGAATTTCTTCACGACCTCCTCGCTAAAAGGTTGCCCGACGAAATTCGGTGAACTCATGTCGTCATGGACCCACATGTGAAAGAACTCCTAAAGAATTCTCTCTCAAAGTCGGCCCATGTCATCTCGTTCCTTGGGCACTTCACTTTAATCCTCTCTCACCACATATGCGTCCTCTCATGCAAGAAGGCGCATTTCACCTTTCATACTCAAGCCGGTGCCCCATCGTACTCACTAGTGTTTTAAACTGTGCTTGGGCATCCCATGGTTCACCGATGCCCGAGAAGTTCTCTGCGTTTGATTTTCCGCCACGCCGATCGGATAGGATTCTCCTTGCCGATGGGGCTACCGTGCTATAGGTTGGACTAGTGGAACCTCCCATCGATCGGGTTGCTAAGTAAGGTTCCGGAGTGGCAAGAGTGTTCTCCGACAGCCCTTAGGGTGGCTATCTCCTGTTGCTATTCGACTAGTTGTCTTCAGAGCCACTACCTCTAAGGTGCGGGGAGGCATGCAGCCGCTCCCTCTAGATGGTGCCCTTTTTGCTGGACATCCTCGTACCATTTTCTAGGGAAAAAGAGAGGACATACATAACTAATACAATCATGTTTACATAGCTACTATTATCTTGTTAGATGCTATCATATATGAACATGCTTTAGTTATCTATAAACATGAAAGTAAGAAACATAAATAAAGTGAGAGATATTCTTACTTGGAAGCTACAGGTTCAATGCTGATGTGTGTGTGGAGGAAGTATGGAACTTGGACTGATACCACTCTGTAATGACCCGCCTTCTACTGACTAGGCTGTAAGGCTGGGTGTTACACTGTGCTAAACTGAACTATAAGGTGCGGAAAGCTGTACTAATTAAAATCTCACTATGCTAATGTCTAATAAACTCTATAACTTTTGTTCAAAATACCTCGTCATTATTGTACATATACTAAAGAATGGGATCTAAATTCTCAATATAGTCAAGAGACTGAAATCAGATGTGCCCAGCCAAAATCAAGCTTCTCCGATCGATTGAGGTACAGACTCAATCGATTGGAATAGATCAATCGATCCACTGATAGATTCAACGTGCTACTATGCACGGAAGAACCTTCTGAATCGATCGACCGATCGATCCACTGACCAATCGATCCAATGATCGATTCAACAACTTTCTATTCACGGGAATTACTTCCCGATCGATCAGCTGATCGATCCATGGCCAATCGATCAGCTGATCGATTCATCAGCTCGTTGGACGTGGAAGTCGCGTCCCAATCGATCGACTGGTCGATTGAGGGCTCCTCAATCGATCAGTTGATCGACTCAATAGCGTTCTGTACGCGGGGATTTCTTCCGATCGATCGACTGATCGATTGAGGACTCCTCAATCGATCGGCTAATCGATCGGGTTCTGATTTTTGCAGAAATTCCACCCGAATTCATACAGAACTTTCAGAAAACCCACTAACAGCTTAAACAGTACTACTAGGCATAACATTACTCACATTTTACTATCTATTATCAAGACAATTAGCAGTCTAAGCATAACATAGTGCCTACCTTCACAATCCATGATACTTAACATCCTAAAAGTGCAGAAAGGTAACAAGATTAGAAATACTAAGTCTTTAGATGGGCTAATCCCCAAGAGTCTTTATTCCAAGTTTCTTCTCACACACATCTTGTCGCATTGCCCTCCAGCCTCCGCTAATCCATCTTCCGTTTGCCTTTATTTGCAGTATAAGGAAAATGAAACTATAAGCTTGGGAGCTTAGTAAGAACCATCTACCTCACAAAACATGCATTCGAAGAAATCATACTTTCAAAAGATGTTATTTGCAATACATGCTGATGATCATGCTGAAAATGCTAAAACATGGCATATGGACATGCAAGTCATGGCAATCAAAGACTAAACATAAAGCCATTTGTTACATCAATAAAAAAACTAAACTGAAGCTGAGCTGTATTCACATATCTGGTCTGTGAAGTTTGAAAACTATTTTCATAAATAGATAAAAATAATAATCATGCTGCTGATGGGCCCGACAACTGTACTTGCTATGCACGCATCCCTAACTAGACTCGAGGTAGCTAGTCCTGAATCTAGTAGGGTTTACTAGGTTATCTATGTTGGGTTCTTCGGGCCGCGAAAACCGCTTTTCGCGTCATTGAAACCCCGAATCACCCAAAGCCGTAGATCCGTGCAAGGAAAAACCGAATGAAAATTACGAGTACGAGTTTCAAAAACCTTTAGATCTTCTCCTAGATCTATGTGTTGAGAAGTATACCTTGAAGTGCCCTTTCACGTTCCCGCTCGTCCAAGGAGTTGCCGGATCTCTAGACCATCAAGCGTCGGTCCTCTAGAAGTATCCACACGGACACGTAGGTGGAGAAAACCTCACACAAAGGTGTGCTAGCACCTTGGTAAGATTCGGCCAAGCAAGGAGGAGAGGGAGAGGAAGAGCTTCAAGAGGAAGAAGAAAGAAGATACACCCCTTGAATGGAAAAAAGAATTCCCCATCCAAACCAAAAGTGGCCGGCCACTCTCAATGGTGAAACTCCCAAATTAATTGCATTAATTGCAATTAATATGAAGCCATTAAAGAGAATGGCTTTGTAACTTCCATGAGGTGGCACCCATGATGATGTGGAGTAACATCATTGGCCCACATCAATGCTAACTCACCAATGAGGTGGCATAAAGTCAAGTCAAACTTGACTTTTAATCTTCCTCTCAAGTCAAGTCAAACTTGACCAAATCTCTTCCATGGTTGATCGAATCCAACCATTTGATTCAAGCCAACTTAATATAATGAATCTAATTCATTTAATTAAATTGATTCAATGAGTCAAAATCTAAATTAGACTCATTGAACACATGAATCAACTTGAGTCGAACTCAAGTTAGCCCAATTAGGATTACTCTTAATCCAATTTGATTCATCAAATGAATCTAATCCTCTTGGTTCATCATATGAACCTAATCTCCATCTAATTGTCCTTAGTGTGTGACCCTATAGGTTCTTGTAACGTTGGCAATGCCCTAAACCCATTTAGGAGCATAAGTAATGAGCGGTATCTAGCAACACATCATTACTACCAAGTTACAAGAATGTAGAGATCCGACATCACCTGGACTACTAATTGTGACTCTCACAAATGTGACATTGTCCTTCTATCTTAGACATCTAGATCGATCGTAGATCATCCTCTAATCAATCTAAATCTTGAACCCAAGTAGACTCACTCGATCAAATGAGCTCAACATCTCATGTTGACTCATTTGGGTACACTTCGTGGTCTCACTCTATCAAGAATACCGATGTCGCCCGTCATATGGGAGGATAGATCCCATCTACATCACTCTACATCCCGCGTATATACCCATATTTATAGTCCACGCCAATACGGTGACGAAAAAAAGTACATAACTCCTAGGGGAACCAGTGACTTCAGGTCGGCTACCAATATCATACTAATAGTCACATGAGAAAGTATACGACTCATATAACAATCCATGATACTTTCTCACTGGCGGGTCATTCGATACATTCTCCATACCATTGTCCATGACCGTGAGACTGCGTCAGTGTTCTAGCTGGTCTTACTTCACATCCACAATGATACAGACTAGTAGAATGATTTAGATGTGTTCCCTATATCATCTCAATCTATCGATTCGCAATCGATTGAAGTAAGAACCTTCTACTCAAGGACGTTATTATACTTAGTTTATTGGCACCAATACAAGTAAGTATAATAACCAAACAAATTCCTTTATTAATATAAGAATACGACAATAAGTCCATAATACAATCATCAAATGATTGGCTCTACTCTAGCTAACAATCTCCCACTAGCAAGTGATTATGTCTGAAGTAGATGACTGAGTGTGACCTGCTTCCTCCCGTGCGAAGCAGGGTCAAGGGATCCGCGATGTTAGCCAATTTGTGTACAGAAATTCACATCTCCTCTCGATGATGATCTCGAATGAGATGAGGAGCGTATGTGTTTGCCAGCAGCGAGGTTTTCCGTTCTACTCATAGCTCCATTGTTGTCATATAGAGCTCAATAAGGTGCGATGCTAGGACCACCCCAAGTTGATGAACATGACTCATGATCCAGCCCTTCTACGATCCTCACTGCGATATACTCCGACTCTGTAGAACTATCATGGTCGGCTGTGTGTTGAACTCTTCCATACCACCATTAATGCAAAACACGAACCCGTGTCGATCTATAGTCATCCTCGTCGGTCGAAGCTAGCATCATCGTAACCTTTACCAAATTTGCTCATCATTGCTCCATATATCAAGAAATATTCTTTAGTCCTTCTTAAGTACTTAAGAATATTCTTGACCGCCATATCGATGATCATCGATCTACGTCAGTATCATGTATCAACGCATACTACGAACGCATCGTGTCGAGTACATCGCATCATGGCGCATGATCGATCCTACGGGTCAGGCATAAGGATCCGATCGCCTCTCCTCTCTAGAAGAGGGACCTTGAGTCTTCGAAAGACTCACGCCATGGCAATCCCTTCGAGTTCTACACCCAAGGATTACCTTGTCAATATATGCTACACATGGCGAAAATCTCTTAGATCTATCTGTATCAGACGTGTAACGGGATGCCTCACATAAGTCCTTCATCGACAACTCCCCAGCCATGTCTTGACGGTGAGCATAGGGATGTCATTCCAACAGAGGCGATGTCACATATATAAGGAAGACAACTATGTCCCTACCTTCTTGTAGACACAAGGTTCATCTTCGCTTGATGAAACCAAATTATGATTGCATCATCGAATCGAAGATTCCAACTACGTTGCTTTAGTCCATAAATGGACTTATGCGATTATGCTAGTATCGTCGGATCTAAAACCCTCGGTGTGTCATGTACACATCCTCGGTAGGTTTCCTTTCGTAAACGGTTTTGACATTCATCCGCCATATCTCATAGTCGTGGTGGTTGAATAGCAAGTGATCCGAATGGACTTAAACATCGCTCTTCGAGAAAAGGTTTCATCATAGTCGATACTGAATCGCTTGAAACCTTTAGCTCTGGCGACCCTTATAGATTAGTCTATCCAATTTCTCTCTAAAGACCCACTTACACCAATGGGTTTTACCCCTTTAGGTGGATCAAAGTCCATACTTGGTTGGTGTACATGGATTCCATTTCGGATCTCGCCTCTAGCCATTTCTCTCGGAATCTGGTCTCATCACGCTCCCGATGGGTGGTAGGCTCATCCTCATGATGTCATCGTGGGTCGGACAAGAGAATGAGTATCTCTCAGGTGACGCATTCATCGACTGCCAAGAGGTATATGCTACTGCGGTTGTTGTTCCTCAACCTGAACAATATCATCCACAACACTTTGTGGTTCAGTTCAACTTCCATCGAGTCATCATGCTATTGTTCGCATCTTGAACTTCTTCAAGATCGAAAGTGCTCCCACTTGTCTTTCTAGAAACAAAGTTCCTTTCTAGAAAGACCCCAGTCTTTGCCTCTTGGGAATGTAGAAATAATATCCCTTAGTTTCCTTGGGATATCAATAAAATAGCACGATTTGGGTCCTAACATGTCGAGACTTGGCGTCGAACGTAAGCCCTCACAACCCAAATCCTCATAAAGACACACAGGCATCTCTCCCTATATGGTGTCTTTATCACGGCCTGGATGGAACTCGGTTGAGTATAAAAGCTGTGCGTGTCCGCAGTAAGAGCAGGTATCGGAAGATCCGTGACTCATCATAGATCACATCATATCTAATAGGGTATGATTCCTCCTTCTAATACACCATTCCAACTGTGGTGTTCCAGAGGAGTGAGTTGGGATAGAATCCCACACTCGACTAGGTAGTCACGAACTCATGGCTAAGGTATTCTCCACCCGATCATCAGTATCTTAATACTCATGCAAGTCGGCAGTTACTTCATTCTTGAATTCTTTCGAACTTTTCAAAGGATTCGGACTTATGTCATCAAGTACATAACCATATCTAAGTCATCAAGAAATGTGATGAAGTATCTATAACGCCGCTCCGAAGATTGATATGAAAGGGCGCATACATCACTATGTATGAGTCCTAACAAATCAGTTGCTCTCTCGCTATGCCCACTAAAGGAGTCTTGGTCATCTTGCCTCGTAGGCATAACTCGCATATCTCATATGATTCAAAATCAAATGAGTCCAACAAACCATCCTTATGGAGTTGGGATAATCTCTTGCCATTTATAAGCGACAGTGTCGGAGGTAGGTTTGGTTCATGTCATTTGACTTGAACCTCTTGGTATTTATGTTATAGATAGGGCTCTCAAGATCTAGAATATAGAGTCCGTTTATCGAGGTGCACTACAATAGAACATATCGTTTAAATAGTAACAACATTTGTTCTTTATTGTAAATGAAAATCCTTTCTTGTCCAAACAAGAAACCTAAATTATGTTCTTAGTCAAGGCAGTACATAACAACAATCATCTAATTCTAGTACAAGCCTAGAAGGTAGAGATAGATAGTAAGTTCCTACAGCAATACAGCAACCCGTGCTCCATTGCCTACTCGTAGGTCTATCTCACCCTTCGTCAATGCCTGCTATTTCTCCTTGTACATTAGTACAAATGTGTGAAGCACATCCAGAATCTAATACCCACGATGAAGAAATAGAGAGGTTGACTTCATAACATGTATACCAAGTAGAAATCTTATTTCTCTTCTTCCAGTATTCTTTGGAGTTCCTCTTCCAGTGCCTTGCTTGTCCTTGATATAGGTGACAAAGATGTTCAACCATATCGTGCGCCCATCAACTCATGTTGCTTCGAAGCTCGGAGTTCATGGTCGTGAGCATAAGATAGACACATCTAATCGTCATCTTGATGCTTCTTAGCATCTCTATGTTCGCTGGCGATGGCGGGAGGAGCCCCGAATGTCTCTGCAACCAGCGTCTTTACATTCTTGGGTGAGAACTATTCTCGTGTTCGCCCCGTCCAGGAAATTTGCTCATGAGCTTGTCCTTCTTAAGGATAGATCGCAGAGAAGGTATTCGATTGACGTCATGGTAATCTACAATGAAATAAATGCAAAATAAATATCATATTCTTAATCATTTAATTAGGCCTTTAACTAAATGATGCTTCTCTATAACTATAATTCATGTGGGACAATATCCACATCATACTAACCCTTGAGTTAGCTTTGGCTAATACACCCAAGACTTAGTATGATCGGTAGGTAACGATTACCAATTACATCTCTATGCAACTCTTGTTTATAGGATCAATATCCACATTTATATTAAAACTCGAGTTAGCTTTGGCTAATATGCCCAAGAGTTAATATAAATGTGATTTTGACCTACCTTTCCAACCGTTGGAAGAATGACTATAGTTGTACTCGATCCAACCGAGTAAACTAGGAATACTCAATCTAATTGAGTTGTACTCACCCATGCGTTGATAGGCGAGACCAAGATTGTCCCTCCGTACCCTACCAAGATAGTGTGTTGCTCTGCTTTGGCAGATTCAACAACAACATGCGATCGAGGTAGTGGTAGGTATCACGGCATGGTAGGCATTACGAGTTGACACGTTTTAGATCTAATATAAACGATGATGCGTATCATATACTCGATAGATCTAATCTAATCGAAGAGTGCATCATGTGCACGATTTAGATCTAATCTAATCGCTAGGCACTAATTAATTACTTAAACATGCATCATATATACACAAGCAATTAATTAAATTTTGTGATTATGTCATGGCCCTACTACGATCTTCTCAAGCCAATGAGAAGATCGGATGATCAATCTAAGGTCAATAGCTTCTCAAGCTCCTTCCTTTTGACCACCTTGTGTTGCTCGCGCCTTCCTCGTAACTCCGTCTCGAGTGGATCTTCCACCGCTCCAATTTTGTACATTACAATTTTAGAAACTCGAGTTACATTCGAGTCTAAATCTAATTTACAACAAGAATAAAATAGAAGGCACGACGCGCAGGTCGCGAATCAAAATACAACACACATATCACATGACGGCACGCAGGCCGTATTATGAATTACAACACAAATCCAATCACATTGGGTCTTTTTGGGCCATGACTATCACAAAATTAATATATAATTCAAAATTATATATTTTCATAATTTTTTGTAATTTTTTTTTATATAATTTTTACAATTTTATGAGTAAATTTTTCCCGGCGGTCCCGTTTAGCGTTTTCGGGCGCAATCGCGGAGGGCAGCGCCCCTACCCCTGATCTAACCATCGCGAGGGTTTCTTTGCGATCTAACAAAGCCTAAGCCCGCTGTCTCAAAAAATTTTGGGGCGAAACTTTGCCGTTTTGGAAAATTCTTCTCGGTGAGAGCGTGCTACAAGTCTAAACACTTGTACTTCTTCCATGAGAAAAATAACCATAAAAACTCTAAAACCATAAAATTACAGATTATCACAGAACTCAATTTTTGTCATAAAACAAAACTAAACTCGACAAGCTTTTCGTGGCTCGATACCTTTGTTGTTTCCGTCAGACAGCGCCTTCGCGTCGCGGAAACCCCGGATCACCCATGCCATTGGATCTCGTGCGAAGGATAGATTTAAAAATTACGAGTACGAGTTTCAAACTATGATCTACAGTAGATCTACAAAGGAAAAACATTTTATACCTTTGAAGCGTGCCCTCGCAAATCCCGCTCGTCCAACGGTATGCCGGATCTCGAAGTTGTCAACGTAGACAACTCTCTAGTGATATCCACACTAACAAGAAGTGTTCTCTAACACTCAAGGATGGAGAAGAGAGCACCACAAGTGTGCTAGCACTCTCTAGGGCTCTCGGGTAGGATTGGAAGAAGAAGAAAGGAAAAGAAGAGAACACACTCCTCTAAAATCTCTATGTGACTTTCACTAACCTTTCTTCTTGGATTAGATTCACTCTCCTTTCTTCTCCCTTGCTTGAAACCCACGACCAAGAGAAGAGAAGGAGCAAGAAGAGAGCTTAGGAGGAGGAAGATCACTTGAATGAGAGTTACACTTTCAAAATGAAACTCTTTTCATCTAATTAAGTGGTTTGTAACCTCCATGGGATACCAAGAGTCACAACTCTTGGTAACTCCCATGAGGTGGCACTTCACTTAAGTAACCATGATGATGTGGAGCATCATCATTGGTCCACTTAATGCCAACTCACCAATGAGGTGGCATAAATTCAAGTCAAGCTTGACTCTTCATCTTCCTCTCAAGTCAAGTCAAACTTGACTTAATCTCTCTCATGGTTGATCTAATCCAACCATTTAATTCAAGCCAATTTAATATAATGAATCTAATTCATTTAATTAAATTGATTCAATGAGTCATAATCTAAATTAGACTCATTGAACACATGAATCAACTTGAGTCCAACTCAATTAGCCCAATTAGGATTACTCTTAATCCAATTTGATTCATCAAATGAATCTAATCCTCTTGGTTCATCATATGAACCTAATCTCCATCCACTTGTTCTTTGTGTGTGACCCAATAGGTTCTTGTAACGTTGGCAATGCCCCTAAACTCATTTAGAAACATAAGTAATGAGCGGTATCTAGCAATACATCATTACTACCCAAGTTACAAGCATGTTGAGATCCAGCATCACCTTGTTGTTGGATCGAGACGCGCTAGAGGGGGGGTGAATAGCGCTCGTGACTATTTTGATCGTATCGGAATCGTAAAACTATCAAAGTAAATATACGCAGCGGAAATAACGAATGCAATCACAGAGGGACACAAGAAGTTTTACTTCGTTCGGAGCCTAAGGCGACTCCTACTCGAAGGCCCGCGATCCTTGATCGCTTTCCGTGGGCAACAACTATAAGCTCATAAAATGTACAATAAGATATTACAATTGAAAGAACTAAAACAAATTATACCGACAACAATAAAGTAGTCGAATCTGAAGCTCCGGGTTGTCGGGGACTTGTAACAACACTTCTGAAGCTTGTAGCGTAAGGATTGCTTGGAGTTCGTTGTTCTGTGCTGCTGCTCGAGACCCCTTATAAAGGGTGTTCTGAAGCCCTTGAGCGCCTTATTGAAGCCTCTGGCTTAAAGCAGCGAGTCACCCGAGGAGATCAGCGACTTGGTCGTCATCCGATTCAAGGCGCCTGACCTAAGGTGCCTTCAACCTTGACCAAGGCGCTTGAACTTCATCTAAGGCGCCCAACCTTCTCGCTGGCTTTTCTTTTGACGGCGCCTCAAGCTCCATGGAGGCGCCTACGCTGCTTCATCAGAGTTGTAACTTGCTCCTTTGTGTTCTCGAAAATGTGTTAGTCCCAAACACATACCCCGCAAAACAAAGCACATAAACATAATGAATGATAATAATGAAAGTTTTGACAATTAATCCGTGCGACTTGTGGTTTCCCTAAACCCTAGGTCGACCGCCCACTGCCTCTCTCAGGAACACGTCCTCACCTACTCCACTCGGAGATTTACTGCCGGTGCGATCCTCCGAGATCGTGACTTTCGCAAGACACTCGGCGCGGACTTCTTGCGGACATCCGCTTCCCCTAGAGTCCTTTACCGTTGCGACACGGGACTTTCCACAGGTTACCACCCCTAGGACTTTGCCTCAAGCCACGCCAAGACTTTCCCGAGGTTACCACCCTATGACCTAGGGTTACCGCCCCTAGGGTTTTCCTTTGCCTAACCGCATAGGACTTTTCTCCACCTAGGGTTATCACCCCCTAGGACCTAGGGTTACCACCCCTAGGGTTTTCACAACCAACTGTTAGGACTTTCTGAAACACTCAACAAGGTCAGGATCACAAAACCCTTAACTTTGAATCCTTTTGCCATTATCAAATTCGATTGTCGGATGCTTCCGCACCAACAATCTCCCTTTTGATTATGGCAACAAGAAATTCAAAGTTAAGAAAAAACATGCGATAACAAATAGATGCATTAAGTTTAAACCAAGCTTAAGTAAGTAAACTTTAAATGCAAGCATAGTTAAGCTGGAAACTTTTAACTTTGTAATACTAAACTCCCCCTTAATAAAAGCCCTCCTTTTTGTTTTTTGAATTTTCCTACTTTTGAATTTTCCTACTCTCCCCCTTTGCCATATATCAAAATATACCAGTGTGAAAGAAGTCTGAATTTTTCAGAAGAGCAAGTTAGTTTGATGCTTAACTTTTTAAAGAGGGATAAGAGTAGACAAGATTTGAAAATTTATCACCTTTTTTAAAAAATCTGAAATTTTTAAACACTAGTAATACTTAGAAAAATTTGAAATAGCTTTTATAACACTTAGCTTTGTTATAATTAATTTTCATTGTTTAACTTTTTGCTAAGTGAAATAAAAATTAAAAAATAAGAATTTTTCTTTTGAAACATTGACTTAGCTTTTAATTTTCATTGTTATAGAAATCACTTAGCTAAGCCTTTTGCAAACTTGACTTTTGAAGGAGTCTTCAAGGGTGATTTTGAAAAGATGTAAAAGTTAGAAAATGTAGCTAAAGTTTTAAGTATTTTAGCTTAAAAACATTCTCAAGTTTGAAAGATATTTAGTTTAAAGTCTTTTGTTAGCAAAGAGGGAGTAGCTAAATGTTTAGTTATGTTAAATTCAGTTTGTCGTTAAGTCCAAGTATGAGTCAAGTTAATTAAATTTTAAATTTGATTTGATTAGGTATCAGAGCCCTAAATTACAAGCATGCTAAATCTAAATATTTCTATTTGAAAAGTTTTTTCAAAAGATATTTAATTAAATTTGAAAAGCTCTTCAATAGAAACTTGATAATTAGTTTGACTCCGTTCACTCCCCCTTAACTAATGCAAACATGAATCCCTATAATGAGTCCTAGAGTCCTAGAGTCCAAAAATATAATGCGTCTTTTATATTTTGTTGAATTTTTCATCTCACACATTCTAGGTTTTCAGGCATGTTTGGCTTATGAGTAAGTGTCAGATAAAATAAACTTTGTCAATTAAGATTATTGAAAATATAAGTTTGAATTTCAAATTAGTAAATATTAAACTTGAAGACTATAGTGAAAATTAATTGGAGTTAACATTTGCAGTCATAATATGGTTTGAGAAGAAAAGATTTTTAAACCCTTTTAATATTTTGAAATTAATTGAATAATATTATGAAATTAATTGATTAATATTTTAAAAAAGTTTAAATGATTTTGGAATGATTTTTCAAAGATTTTGAAATAATTTTAAAATGATTTTGAAATGATTTTTCAAAGATTTTTGAAATTAAGTTTAAAATGATTTTGAAATGATTTTTCAAAGATTTTTGAAATAAATTTTTAAAAGATTTTGAATAATTTTAAAATGATTTTGAAATGATTTTTCAAATATTTTAAAAGATTTTAAAATGATTTTGAAAAGATTTTAAAAGAATTTTGAAAAGATTTTTAAAATGATTTTAAAATGATTTTGAAAGATTTTTGAAATAGATTTTTAAAAGATTTTGAAATAATTTTAAAATGATTTTGAAATCATTTTGAAAGATTTTTGAAATAGATTTTAAAATGATTTTGAAATAATTTTGAAAAGATTTTTGAAATAATTTTAAAAGATTTTGAAATGATTTTTAAAAGAATTTTACAAATAAATTTTAAAAGATTTTGAAATGATTTTTAAAATGATTTTTCAAATAAATTTTAAAAGAATTTTGAAATTAAGTTTTAAAGATTTTGAAATGATTTTGAAAAGATTTTTAAATAATTTTGAAATTAATTTTGAAAAGATTTTTAAATAATTTTGAAATTAATTTTGAAAAGATTTTTAAATAATTTTGATTTTGAAAAGATTTTTAAATAATTTTGAAATTGATTTTGAAAATTAATTTTGAAAATATTTTTATATAATTTTGAAAAGATTTTGAAAATGATTGTTAAATAATTTTGATTTTGAAAAATTTTTTAAATAATTTTGAAAAGATTTTGAAAATGATTTTGAAATTAAGTTTTAAAAGAGTTTTAAAATAATTTTGAAAATATTTTAAAAATGATTTTGAAAGATTTTTCAAATAAATTTTAAATTGATTTCATTAAAAAACATGATATTAATTACGAATTTAATTTTGAATTTGAACTTTTAATTCCTTAGTCATCTCACTCGATCTAAATTGTCAATCAGGGAACGCTATAATTGTTGTGAGATGAATTATGGTTGAATTTTGGGGTAAGGTTTAACTTTGTGTTAGATTCAGGTTTAGCTTTGGGTTCAACAAGTAAGCATTCTTTGGATAAACTTCTGGGTTATGGTGAGTCACAAAGAACTCATTAAAGTAACCATGCCTTCGAGGTTTCCCAAATAGTCCTACCCATTAAACTTAATACTAAATCCTGGTCTAACTAGTTAGGATCCATTTAAGGGTAGCTTCGGTCAGTTCCACTTGGCCAAATGCACCAGGTCGAAGCCATATCTTCCTGGTGTATGCCAAGTTTTCCAAATGCCACCTCAAGTTTTACCTTTTCCTAAAATGGTATGATAACAATGACTAGGGATGCAAACTAATAGAATATATTCGTGAGCTTCCTAAGTAAGTTTGAAAAATATTTGAATTCATATTTAAAATTATCATATTCGAATGAACTCTAATATATTTAATAATTTTTTCTAGTCAAAATCAACTTATAATATTTTATTTTATTATTCATGAATCAATTTACCGAATAGGAATAAAACTTTGATTTTTTTTTATAAATTTTTCATTTAAATATATTCAAATTAAAACTCAAATAATTTAAACTAAACTCTAAGTCATTTCAAAATTATAATTTAATACAGTTCAAGTCAAAATTCGAATAATTAGAATCAGAATCGAAGCTCAGGTCAAAATTAGTTATATTTTTAAGTTTTCAATTGAATTTGAATTTAAATTTAAAAATCAATAATTTTATATTATTCATCATTCATGATAACTATCCAGAGGAATTTTAGATCGATATGTTTGTAATATTTTTAAAAAATATATATATTTTGTTTAAGATTTAATTTATTAAATTTGGATTTTAATTTTATTAGATTATAATATTTCATCAAATATTTATAAATTTATATGATCTATAGCTGGTCTATCAAGATAATAGACTTGATCCTTGGGGACCCAATAGTGACCAATTCCAACTTGATTAACCAAGTTGGATTTTGCACCCATGCTTGGACAATTTTTCTATTATTTCTATTAACTAGCGATAAATATGATTTGTATTTTATTTTAGTTTTAAATCCAAGTCCAGTTTTGTTGTAGACGGCTCACTGTTTTCCAAGAATCGATCGAGATTCTTGGAGCCCAAGGTGAACCGTTCCAACGTGTCCTTGAGTTTTTAATTTGAGCTTTCAAATTGGAATTTTCTTCCTCAAGTTGTTGGACTTGAGTTGAACTTCCAATTTAAGCTTGTTAAAGAACTCGAGTTCCGCGCTTCTTAAGGGTTGTTACCTCCTTTTGGGCGACTTAACTCTTTCACTGGATTTAGCCAACTTTTTAGCAAGTAAGGGACTATATTTTTAAATCGTCTAATTGAGTTTGGATGAGTAAGGCACTTACAGTGGGGTTAGGTCCTTCGGAAGCGAATGCGGATTCGGTGGCTCGCTGGGACTTTTCGACTCACCTCCGTTTGATTCGAACTCGTTCTAGGTGTCGATAATGTTCGCTAGAACGGTAGAGCTAGAAGGCTCGCTTGCTCTTCTTCGTCGATTCATCCTATGACTCGGACCATGTTGCCTTCGCTTTCTTCGTCTTGCTTGTTCCGCAAATAACGCAACACCTTCCTAATAGTATTAGTGCTCGAATAATTTATTTATTAAAACATGCTTACCTATTTTCGTATCGTGAATACCTTCAGGTCATCGAGACTCTCCACTCCTGGCACTTGAGAATCGCTGCGATTCGGCTTCCTATTCGTTAAGCCACTGACAGTGTATACGTTGCTTTGCGTTTGCTTCTACCTTTTGATAAGGTTCGGTCGGCTCGGATGGTAGTGGCTTGGTCGAAGAAGGTCGGTTTTGAGCGATCATCCGGACTTAGTGAGTCTCGGAGATACGCCCATCGACTTCGATCTCAAATCATCTCGAAATCATCTGGGAGAAGAGCGTGGGGCAGCGAGTGTTGTAGCCTTCTTGATGGGCCATTTTAAAAAGACGATCTCGCAAAATAAACACAATAACACTTGTTCCAAGACTTAGTCTTGGATTAGTAGTGCGGGAGAGAATTAAAGATAGTAATTCAAGAATTTCGGAAAAAAATAATAAAATATTATTAAAAAAATATTAAAAAATATTACCACAATTTTTGAAAACGCAATATTTTGTTAATTCCAACCAATGGTGAAAAGATGAAAATTAATTTTCCAAAAACAGTTTTGGAGGGAAAAAGCGAAGGCGAAGATTTTATTTTAACCTATATAAACGATAAAGCGCGGAAAAATGCTTGAATGGTGGTTGCACAAATTCAACCCGCTCCGATACCAATTGTTGGATCGAGACAGCCAGAGGGGTGAATAAATAAGCTCGTGGCTATTTTGATCGTATCGGAATCGTAAAACTATCAAAGTAAATATACGCAGCGGAAATAACGAATGCAATCACAGAGGGACACAAGAAGTTTTACTTCGTTCGGAGCCTAAGGCGACTCCTACTCGACGGCCCGCGATCCTTGATCGCTTTCCGTGGACAACAACTATAAGCTCGTAAAATGTACAATAAGATATTACAATTGAAAGAACTAAAACAAATTATACCGACAACAATAAAGTAGTAGAATCTGAAGCTCCGGGTTGTCGGGGACTTGTAACAGCACTTCTGGGTGTTTCTAGAGCAGCTTGTAGCGTAAGGATTGCTTGGAGTTCGTTGTTCTGGTGCTGCTGCTCGAGACCCCTTATAAAGGGTGTTCAAGGCGCCTTGAAGCCTTCAGGCGCCTAATAGTCCGAGTCACCGTGGAGATGAGACTTGGTCGAACTTCATCCAGTCCTCAACCACCTGCGCCTTCAACCTCTGACCCACAGGCGCCTTGAACTTCATCTAAGGCGCCTCCAACCTTCTGCCTGGCTTTTCCTGGTTCACACCCGAGGCGCCTCCAAGGGACACTGTTCATCCGAGTTGTAACTTGCTCCTTTGTTCTCGCAAAATGTGTTAGTCCCAAACACATGCCCTGCAAAACAAAGTTAGCACGTAAAAAATAAATGATAATAATGAAAGTTTTGCGGCCGGTCAGTCTTCGACTTGGTTTCCGAAACCCTAGGTCGACACGCCTCTCTGTTCCTCTACGGGAACACGCCCTCACCTACTCCACTGGGAGATTTACGTTGCCTAGCGATCCTCCGATCGATGGACTTTGCTCAGACCTTCGCAGGACTCACTTTCTTCACGGACATCCGCTTCCCCGCTAGTCCAGTCTTTCACTGTTCATGCGACACGTGACTTTCCACCTAGGGTTACCACCCCCTAGGACTTTTGCCTGAAGCCACCGACCTGCCAAGACTTTCCGCATAGGGTTACCACCCCCTATGACCTAGGGTTACCGCCCCCTAGGGTTTTCCCTTTGCCTAACCGCAGCTAGGACTTTTCTCCACCTAGGGTTACCACCCCCTAGGACCTAGGGTTACCACCCCCTAGGGTTTTCACCTGCCCAACCGCAGTTAGGACTTTCCTGAAACACTCAACAAGGCTGTCAGATCACAAAACCCCTTAACTTTGAATCCTTTGCCATTATCAAAACTCGGGTTTGATCGTCGGATGCTTCCCGCACCAACACTTGTGACTACTAATCGTGACTCCTCACAATATATGACATTGACCTTCTATCCTAGACATCTAGATTGATCAATGTGAGGCATAGACCGTGTCATCCTCTAATCAATCTAAATCTTGAACTCCAAGTAGACTCACTCGATCAAATAAGCTCAACATCTCATGTTGACTCATTTGGGCATGGCCATGCACTTCGTGGTCTAACTCTATCAAGAATACCGATGTCGCTCCCGTCATATGAGAGGGATAGATCCCATCTACATCACTCACATCCCTCTGCATAATTCGATATATATACCCAGTAATCACCTTTATAGTCCACCCAGTTATGGGTGACGTTTGACGTATGTAGGGAACCATGGTGACTTCAGGTCTAAGGACCAATAGTCATACTAATAGTCACATGAGAAAGTATATGACACTCATATAACGATCCATGATACTTTCTCATGGCGGGTCATTCAGTATACATTCTCCAATGCATACCCATGTGTCAACTTGATATCTCCATATCCATGACTTGTGAGATCAAGTCATCGAGTTGACCTACATGCTAGTCTTATTGCATTAACATTGTCCCTGAATGTTAATACTCGACTAGGAATGATTTAGAGTAGTGTTCCCTATATCATCTTACTATCGATTCAACCAATCGATTGATATAGGTAAGAACCTTCTACTCAAGAACGTTATTATACTTAGTTTATTTGGCACCAATACAAGTAAGTATAATAACCAAACAAATGCCTTTATTAATATAAGAATATGATACAATAAGTCCATAATACAATCATCAAATGATTGGCTCTAGGGCTCTAGCTAACACTTTCACTGTACTTACTGACTCTAGGCAAAGGTGAGCTAGCCTGTTAAATCTTTTAACCGCTTCTTCTACTGGTAGGTCACCTTGTCTAAATTCTATAAACTGCTCATAATGTTTATTGGTGATCTGTTGGCGGAAAAACTCTTAGTAAAACTCTATCTCAAAGTCAACCCAGCTCATCTGGTTGACTGCTCTCTTACTCTTAACTAGCTCCCACTACATACAAGCATCTCCAGATAGGCAGAAAGAGACACACTTACCCTTCTCGACCTCTGGTCAGTCAAGAAGCTCCATTGTGCTCTCAAGTGTCTTGAACCAAGCCTGGGCATCCCAGGGCTCAGTCGTGCCTGAGAAGCTTTCTGGTTTCAGCTTCAGCCACTAGATGAGGTATGCTTCTTGTCTTCTAGATGTTGTGGCGACTTCCAAGGCAACTGATGGGACTTCAGTCACCACTGGGGTCTCCACATTAATGGTTGGGGGAGTGGGAGGAGCTAGCTTATGATTGGACATTAGATTGACAATCACTTGCTGCTGCTCGCTACTTGTCTCTGAAGTTGAGCAACAACTTCAGGGAGAATAGGCCCAGGGGTTCTGGGCTCTTCGTTCTCCTGAACTTGGTCCTCAGTATGAACGATACGGGGACGTCCTCTTCTTGACATCTAATTATGCAGGGAAAAAGACTTGGTATCCTCTCTCTAACCCTTCTAATCATACATAAATATGAATAAAGAAAAGGGAAACTAAATCTTCTATCTTACTTTAGTACTAAAAAAAAACAAGTACTCTATACTGCAGTTAATAATAAGGAAAGCAGAATAACGAAAGAATTTAAATACTTTCTTACTTGGAGACGGCAAGGCTGATGCTGATGTGTGTGTGATGCTGGAGAATGGAACGCTGCTTTGATACCAACTGTAACGACCACCCTTCTTACTACTACTACTACTCTCTAAGAGTGACCGTTACTTATCTACTAACTCTACTTAACCGGTATAATTAAAAACCACGAGGAATCCCTACCGAAAAATTTCGACAGAGTCTCCCCTGTACCGGTGACCAAATCATAAATACAAACAAACTATACTCAGCCACAGGCGGCTGGAACATATATTTTCACAACCACGCAGTATAATATCACAAATAAAAGAAGGAAACTACCCTAACAATAGCAAACGACAATATCACTCCATCAATAGAACCCAGCTACAAATGCGGAATAAACTTAATTACAATCTTAACTCATAATAGCATTTAAAGAAAACTAAAGAACTCTAAACAGAAAAGTCTTAACAATTCCTTAGCAAACTCTTGATCTCCCCATAGTCCAGCCATCACACATCTTCATCACCACCACCTTGTCGCCTTCCTTGCTAAATCTTTTCCTTTCCTTTATCTGTAGTAGGAGGAAGTGCAGTCTATAAGCATAAAGCTTAGTGAGCGCTATCTACTCACAAAAACTCGATATGCATGTATATAAATAAAAACATGCTAAAACTGAATGCTAACATATAAAACTACTCATGCTCATAAATAGCAAAGGAATCATACTAACTGAAATACTAAACATGTATAGCTAATCATGCTCATAAACCAATAAAACTATAACTGCATACTGAAAGCAAATAAAGCTAAACATGCTGAATAATCTAATAGCAAGAAACAAATAAACTACCACTGAATGCTTCAAATAACAAGAAACTAAACTTTCTAATTCTAAACATATTTGAAGCTTGTTTCATTTGTTTCAAAACTTATACTTTAATACTTCAAAATAATAATAAACTTCTTTTGGGCCCGACATTGTACCAATTTGCGCGCATCCTTAATAAGAGTCGAGGTAGCTAATCCTGAAACTACTAAGGTACTTCTAGGCGATCTTGTGCCTAGGGGCGATCTAGGAGTCCACCCAATAGACCTTGTGTCCTGGACCTCGTGTCCGATACATGCCATTAAAAGTAAAATACTTTCTTTTTAACTATAACTTCCTTATACTTGCTATTCTTTAATTCTCTTATAATAAAATGCCTTGGCATTTCTTTGAGCACTTGATATGCTACTGATCCCAATTCTTAAAATTAGGGATCCTATTAAGACCTTGGTCTCTCTTTTTTATAACTTCTTATAAATCCCTAAAGGATTTGTTAAAACTCTTATTCTTCCCACCTACAGGTAGATCCTAGAGTTTTTATAGAGCAACAGGTTTATTTAAGCATGTATCAACAGAATCAATCAAAAGAAAACAAATCAAACTTCTTTAAACATGCTACAACAACATAAATCAGCACTAATGCTTAACAGAAATCTAAAATTGAGGTTCCTGGTAGCATAACAAAGAAATCTAAATCAGGAAATCTCTATTTGAAATACTAACTATAAGGGTTGTTCAAACTTAAATCTAACAGCAATAAAGAAAACTAACTACATGCTCAAAATTTAATCAAGCTATCTTCTGTTCATTGCTTATTAAAACCAACCCAAAACTGATAAAACTTGTAAAAGAAACATGAGCATTCTGAGCACAGTATCACCATCTCATCAACCTCTTTAAACTCTGATTAAGGCTTTAATATTGTTATCTACTAAAAAGAATGCTGCTGCTATCAAAAATTGATGCATGAACATTAGAACATATAAGGAACCAAAACATAATTCAATGCAAAATAATTCCTTAAACTACTCTTTTAATTCCAAACTATCCTAATGTTGTTCAAAACTTAAGCAAGGAAACCAAGCCATTAAAAGAAAACCAACAGAAAACTACACCACATGGCAAATACAGATGGCTCTTTATAGATTAGAGATCAACAATTTTGTATTAAGCTTTTGTTAAGTCTAACAGAAGGACTCTTCACAGATTAAGCTTCACAGAAGGATTTTGTCAAGCTTTTAAAGTACACGGCAGCAAACCTTAACCATCAAACTTCACAGATTAACTCGAAATCAGGAATAAGCTAAATCCAAAAATCTAATCCAAACAAAAACCTCTTCATCTTCCTTAACCCCTCACGGCAGAAAACAAAATCCCTAATCATGCTTCACAGTAAAACTCGAACAAATAAGAGAACACCAAACGAATCGGAACTACTCCTACTGCAGGTGAGAAGCAACTCACCGCGATTTGCTTGGACTTACAACCGACGGGAAGAAGAAAAACCCTAGGGTTTCGGTCAACTCCAATCTTCCGGCTCCTCTTCGTGCGCCTTCGTGTGCTCCTCGTCGAGAGATGCTCGGCGGTGTGATGACCGACCGGAAAAACCCTTCGCCAGCGTCGGAGAGAACCCTAGGAGGTGCTGCGTTTTCGCCCGAGCAGGAGTCGGCGTCGCCGTGTGAGAAGAGAAGAAATTTTGAAAGAAAATTTTGATTTTCCGATAAGAAAACCTAAATTCCTTTTCTTATACTAGGGTTTAATCGAAACTATACCTTAAGTCTATTGATTCCCATATCTGGTTAACAAAATGAGCGTAGCTCGATTGGTCGGGCCGATTTTGCTTGGGTCTGAAGTTGTGGGTTCGAACCCCAGCTTCTACAAACTTATTTTTCTTTTATTTTATTTTATTTTTAAAACTTCTTCCTGCGGTAAAAAATACCAAAAAATAAAATCATAAATATCTCTAAAAAAATTCCTAGAATATTTTAAAAGCATTTTCAAAAAAAGATAGGATTAGAACTCAATAATAGGAAAATGTTGGATGCGTTACGTGAATCGAGAGGGTGAGGAGAGAGGTGGCGTGTGATGGTGAAGTGGGTGAAAGTTGTTGGTCAAAAATAAATCATAAATCCCTATTTATATTAAGTGATTAATACGCCTCCATCATAAATATAATTTCTCTTCTTCTTTTCCCTTGAACTCTGGTTCCCACGTTAGTAAATCTATCTATAAATCAGAGTTATAGGTGGTCTCGAGTTCAATAGCTTATTATTTTACATTTTTTATTTAATTTTGCTACTCCTGCTACTCCAAAAATTCTATAAAAATATTCTAAAATTCCAAAAAAATAATAGAATATTTCTAAAATTGATTTGAGAATTTTCGGGCGTTACAACAACTAATGCATGCTTTAACTGTCAAGACCCTAAATCAGTTTGTTAACACATTAAACAGCTGAATGGGGTTTGGATTACATGAACTCTAAAGAAATTGGATAGCAAGCTAAGAAATCAAACGAAATTTACAAACTAACTATCAGATCATCAGATCTGAGCCAATTCGTGAACAATTCAGATAAGAAAACAACAATAAAAACATTCCACAACCAAAACTGAAACTAAACCTCTTCTTCCCTACCGTGAACAGAAATGCTATCGGAAGCCTCCCCTCAAGCATTCAACAACTCATCTCTAGCCTTCAACTATCACCAGAGGATGATCACAGCTCCAAGAAACCTCCCTTGCAGCTCTCACCCGACTGATAACCTCATCGGCCAAAAACAGAGCAAGATCCTATGATTTGCCAAACTAGTTCGATTGATCAGATCAATCTAGCTTCCCTGCGAAATGATGAACGGAAAAGAATCAAAAACTCCTAGAAAACTCCCTAGAATCTTTGTTGAATGCGGAGAACGTAGATCGGGAACCTCCCTCGATCAGATTTGCAGTGGTGGAACAGAATCAAATTCGCAGCCGAGCAACCTCCCTCCGCAGCTCTCTGCCCTCGGAAGATGAACGTCAGCAACTGGAGATTGTCGTCGGAGAAAAAGCTTGCCCTCAGATCTGGAAATTGGAATGGAAGTTTCGGCGACGAAGAAGATGAATAGTGGTGGAAATCGCGAAGCCGAGCTCAAGTGTACACTGTAGCTTCTCAACGTTTTAAACAACTTCAGTTCTGATCGGACGGCTGAGGATTCTCGGCGCTTGATCAACGGTGGAAAACATCTCAGATCTGGATCAAAAGGTATTGATCTTCATCTATGGTCCAGATCTACTCCTCATTAGGTTGGATGAGCCGGATCTTCAATGGATGGCTCAGATCTTCTTGATCTTCAATGGACGGTCCAAAACACTTCAAGGCTTGATCACTTCGTTTAGCCCTAGATTTAAGCACAAGTGTGACCTGATCTGATCGGGTCCATGACCCTTTTGATGCCTACAAAATAATAATAAAATATTAGCATCAAATACCATGAAAATAGGCTAATTTGCACTTAGGTCCAAATCAAATGTAATTATGAAATATGAGGTAAAATGTGAAATTAAGTTACGAAAAGATCATGAAAAATATGAATTATGAATTAAAACAATATATAGCAAAATTATGGTTATCACTAGGCTTCATGCTTGGAATGTATCCAAGTCTTTACCATTATCTAGGGCTACCTCCCCCTAAGATTTTTACTATCTAGTTTCATTCACCAAGACTTCCACCACCTAGGGTTATCTCCTCTAGGATTTCCACTGCCTAACTTCACTCACCAGAACTTCCACCACCTAGGGTCATCTCCCCTTAGGATTTTTATTGTCTCGCTTCACTGACTATGATTTCCACCATCTAGGGTTACCTCCCCCTAGGATTTTCACTGCCTAACTTCACTCACTAGGACTTACCCTTGCCTAAGTTAGGACTTTTCCTTGTTAGTCATCTAGTCCTGACTAGACTTCTCTCTTTCAAACATCAAGTCATGTTTGGATCAACCCTTAGTCAAACTGACCAGACTTAGGTACATTGTCAAACATCAAAACCCTAGAAATTGATTGCACGATCACCCCCTCTTGTCTTTCATGATCCAATAAGGGGGAGCTTCGCTGAGCATACTCCATGTCAGCTGTTGGTGCAGGTTGCACTAACGGTCTAACACAGGTTTTGATGAATGACAAAGTAAGTTAAGTTAGGTTTAATGTGATATAATGATTTAACTAAGTATGTAGGAGAAGTCCAGATAGGTCGATGGGTTGATCGGATATCTGGAAAGAAATCCAGCTAGGTCGACGGGTTGACCAGATATTTGACAAGAAATCTAGCTAGGTTGACGGGCTGACCGGATAGCAAGTACAAAGTCCAGATAGGTCAACAGGCTGACCGGATATCTGACATGAAGTCCAGCTTGGTCAACGGGCCAACCGAATAGCTGGCATGAAGTCTAGACAGGTCGACGGGATGATGACCGGATGTCTGGCAAAGCGGTAAGTTAAGGTAAGTCACTGGAGGAGAGTGACTTAGTAAGGACATGTTCCACGTTTGAGGGAATAGTAGGTGTCGATCCAACTTCGATCCATTTGGGAAATCTAAGTTAAGATCCTGACTAGATTCTGGTCTCGAGGAGACATAATCTAATTACTGCCCTTGACTAAAATTGTGCGAACACTTGTTTTGCAGGGTAATATAAGTTTTATTTTCTCAGACTAACTTTATTTTGCAAGAAATAAAGACTACTCGAAAAGTTGGTCCAGGCACCCGAAAGGGATCCGGACGCTCGGAAGGGATCCGGGCGCCCAAAATGGTCCAGGCACCCGGAATGTCCAAAATTGATACTATCGCTAGCATGTAGCACGTTGATTGGATGGCTGACATCACGGTCTAGGTGCTCGGAAGGGATCCAGGTGTCTGGAATTGCCTATATAAGCATCCTTCCACCAGGAGAAAGAAAACAACTTCTCTCTATAACTGCTTTATTACGCGCTGCTCTAAAGACGCTCTTGCGACGCTGTGAAGCTTCTCCGACAACCTGCAACTCACTTTTATTTTCCTTGTTGTCAGTAACTTTATAGTTCTTGTACTTATTTTGTAACTCTTTTACAAACTATTAGTGGATTTCCTTGGAGTAGGAGTCGACGAAGTCTCCGAACCAAGTAAAATATGGTGGTGTTAGCGTTTTTCTTATTTTTCTCTTCCGCTTTATACTTGATTTAATTCTCGATTTTTCAATGATCGCTATTCACCCCCCTCCCCCCCTTTAGCATTTTTCTCGATCCAACAAATGGTATCAGAGCAAGTACCACTCTGATTTGGTACAACCACCAATCGGGTAAAGGGGGTGAAATTTTTTTTTTCTTATTTCTAGTTTTATGTTTTTTGACATAATCCAAATTGGTACAATTACCTCTTTGGAAACATTTTCTCGTAGCAAACCAATCTGAATTAGTGCAACACCAATTCAGTCTTATTATTTTATTTTTATTTTTATCCCACACTACTAATCCAAGACCAAAAGTCTTGGGACCGTCTATGTTTTTCTTTATTGTGTGCAAGAGTAATGGCCCAAAATAAGGGATACAACACTGTCCGTCCTCCCCTCTTCAATGGCGACGACTTCCCATATTGGAAGAAGCAAATGGAGGTCTATCTGAAAATTGACTTCCACCAGTAATTCAGCATCACCAGAGGTTATAAGGCTCCGGTCGATAACACCGGAATTTCGATGGACCCGAAATAGTGGAATCCAGAGATGAAGAAGAAAGCCCAAATAGATTTCAAGGCTCTCAACACCCTCCAGTGTGGACTAATGAAAGAAGAACTAAACTACGTCATCCCACACATAAATGCAAAGGAACTGTGGGACAAGCTCATCGAATTACACGAGGGAACCAATGACACGAAGGTAACCAAAAGAGACCTCTATCTAAATAAACTATTTAATATAAAAATACAGGAAGGAGAGACTGCAAGTCAACTCCACGTGAGGATAAAGGGCATCTTCAACGGGCTTCACAACATCGGCCACCAGATGGAGAACCGTGACCTAATAAGGTATGCCCTTAACATGTTTCCTCAAAATGCACTGTGGGCATCCATCGTGGATGCTTACAAGATTTCGAAGAATCTTTCCAAATTAAAGTTAGATTAACTATTTTGTGAACTCAAACTCCATGAACAGACTAACTCAAAATAGGTCGAGAAAGGAATTACCCTTTTTGAAAGTTCCTCCAAAGACAAGTCAAGAACCAAACCTAAATCTGAAGGTGAGTCTGACCAAGACCCAGAAGACGAAGAATACCTGGTGAACTTAGTAAGAAAAATGTTCACCAGGAGAAAGAAGAACTTTAGCATAAATGACCTGCAGAAGATCAACTCCACCACCAATCCTAATAACAAAAATGTGACCTACTTTGGATGCAACAAGAAGGGGCGCTACAAGAATGAGTGGGCACTACAAGAACGAGTGCCCAAAGCTGAAGAACGACAAAACCAAGAAGAAAGCACTCAAGGTGACGTGGGACGAATTATCTTTGGATGAATCGGACGTCGAAGAACAGAAGCACCGAAGTTACCTCGCGCTGATGGCCTACAAATCAGAATCGGAAGGCGAATTGAAATATGGGTCCAAACCCGAATTGAGCCACGAGTCCATACTCGTTTCCGAAGGTTCCAATGAGGTATACCTTAATTTAAGAAAAAAAAATTTCAAAATCATTGCATACTTAAATAAAAAATTAACTAAAAATGAAAATCAAAATAAAATGCTCCTTAAGGAAAATCAACACCTTAAGGAATAGATCGAAAATTCTAATCCAAATCAAGTTGTAAGACTTGAGGAGAGAAACTCAACATTAAAAATTGGAATTAACAAACTTAAAGGGTTGTTAGAAAATTTTATAACTATATCTAAAAACTTGGATCTAATCCTTAAAAATCAAAAAGCTGTATATAATAAATCTGGGGCTTGAATATAAGTCCAGTTCAACAAATAAATTATTCATATCACTCGTAACTCAAAATAAAGCACAAACTAAAGCTTGGGTTCCAAAAGCATGTCTAACCATGCAAATAGGAATTAACCAATACTATATACCCCAAAACAAAATATATTATGTAAAATCAAATAACCCAAATCAAAGTTCAAAACATAAAACTAAATCAACTAAACAAAAGACAAATCATAGAAAGAACTACAGAACTAACTCAAACCTAAACTATCATCAAGTCTATTATAATTACAAAAGTAATCGACATAAACCCAAAACCAAAACTTAAGAAATCCATATCAATAATTCAGGGGGAGACTCTAAACTAGTTGACACCTCCAAAAATAACCTACCCGGCAGGGTAATTAGGATTAGAGTAAAAAGGGACAAAAGTTTAACTTGACCTACGGTACTGGTGAAGTTTTGGATGATAGTAGGCTAGGGAAGCTCTATCTATGTATGTTCAGGAAGATATGACTTCAATCTGGTGCATTTGGCTTAATGGAGACTAACTAAATCTACCCCTTACGAATTCTAACTAGTTACACCAAGATTTTATACTAAGTTCAGTGGATGAGACTATTTAGAAAACTTCGAAAGTATGGTTACTCTAATGATGTCCAGGTGACTCACCATAGCCCAGAATTTTATCCAAAAAATGTCTATTTGTTGAACCCAAAGCTAAACATGAATCTAACAAAAGGTTAAACCAAAACCCTAAAATTGAACTTAACTCATCTCACAAAATTATAGAATTCTCTGATTGAAAACATAGATCGGGTGAGATGACTAAGAAATTAAAAATTAAACTAAACTTAAAATTAAAATTAAAAATCAAACTAAATTTAAAATTAAAAATTAGACTAAATTAAAAATTAAATTAAACTTGAAACTAAAAATTAAACTAAATTAAAAATTAAAAATTAAACTAAATTAAAAATTAAAAATTAAACTAAATTAAAAATTAAATAAAAATTAAAACTAAATAAAACTTAAAATTAAAAATTAAATTGAATTAAACATAAATTATCTTAAATTTAACTTAAAATTAAAATTAACTTAAAATAAAACTAATCTTAACTCCTCCCTGTTGTAGGAAACTAAGTGAATATTAGACAGTGATTGCTCCAAACACATCACTAGGGATCACACAAAATTCACTCAATTAACCTACAAAAGCTTAGGAGCAGTTGCCTTTGCAAACAACGACAAACTCAAGGTAATTGGGATAGGTAATATTGAACTCAAAATTGATTTCATTATTAAGAAAGTATTACTTATTGAAAAACTCAAATACAACCTTCTTAGTATAAGTCAATTGTGTGATTTTGGATATAAGGTTAGGTTTCTTTCCTCTGAATGTTTAATTAAGCACTTAGATAACCCTACTATAAGCCTAAAAGGGTTTAGAAAGGACAATATCTATGCAATTAACCTAACCTCTTCTTCACTTAAGTGTTACTTAACACAAAAAGAAGAAACCTGGTTATGGCATAGAAGAATGTCACACACAAACTTTAGAAATCTAAGTAAATTAAATGGATTAGTTAGAGGCTTACCAAAATAACCTAACTTAGACTTAATAATCTGTAATGCTTGGCAACAAGGAAAACAAACAAAGTTTACTCACAAATCAATTAATCAACTTCAAATAGATTCAATACTAGAACTATTGCACTTAGACCTATTTGATTCTCATAAGGTCAAATTAATAAATGGAAACCTATATTGTCTAGTAATGATAGATGACTACTCTAAATTCACCTGGGTAAAATTCTTAAAAAATAAAGATGAAACATTTGAAATCTTTACTAATTTTTGCAAACAAGTTGAAAATGAAAAAGACCTAAAAATTAAAAGAATTAGAAGTGACAATCATGTCCTAAAATACCTCAACAAAATGGAATAGTAGAAAGAAAGAACAGAACCCTTCTTGAAGCATCTATGACAATACTAAATGAATATAGCCTACCAAAATACTTTTGGGCGGAAGTTGTTAGCATAGCCTGTTATGTACAAAACCAAACCACAATAAATAAAACTTATAATAAAACATTATTTGAAATAAATTATAACAACCAACCTAATATTAAATACTTTAAAGTATTTGGATATCCAGCTTAGATACTAAATACAAGGGAACACTTAGGAAAATTTGCATCAAAAATAGAAAATGGGATCTGTAACACCCTACCCTCCTCACTACAAGTCTGTGAGGGCGGAGAGCTACTGGACTACTAACTTTACTTAACTATCCTTGTTCACATGTTGATAGTAATTCTTAAAACTCTCGGAGAACTCAAAACATACAATTAACTAGCAGCGGAAGACTAAATGACTCATCTAATACATTCTTAATAAATGGCACTCTTAATAAATTCTTATGCTAAATCGCAAGGCTTCTATAGTCCACACATCACACATCCATCCGCACCTCCTTGTCGCCTTCCTTTATCTGCAGTAAGAGGAAATGCAAACTATAAGCGAATGCTTAGTAAGCGCTATCTAACTCACAAAACTCGAATATGCATGTAACTGAAAGTAATCTAAAACTGAATGCTCAGAAAGAAATACTACTCATGCTCATCTAATAGCAACAGAAACATACTGAAAGGCAAATCTACACAACCATGCTAGCATAAAGAACTAACTTGCTGAATTTTTAAACTTATGTGAAGCTTATTTCTTTTGTTTAAAAACTTATACTCTAATACTTCAAAATAATAATCAACTTATCTTGGGCTCAGGCGTAGTACCATCTTATGCGCGTTCCCTAATAGGTTGGGGTAGCGAGCCACCAATCCTAAAAGAGCAGACCTCGGTCTACCAGGGCCAAGACCTCGGAATTGGACACCTGGAAGTCGGGTACTATCCTCTTAAATAAAGTAAAATACTTGTTATCTTTTATTACTTCTAATATATAATGCCTCGGCATTTTCTTTAAGCACCTTGTGTGCCAAAATCCCTACAGTCTTGACTTTGGGATCTACTTAAGGCCTTGGCCTTTTTCTTTCTTTTCTTTATCTTGCTTATACTTGTTAATACCTCTATTAAAAAGGTATCTCATACAAAACTGCACTAAAATGCTTGTTAACTCTGCACTGAAATGCTTAATAGAATTGCATGGAAATACTTAATAGAACTGTACTGAAATGCTTATTGAAACTGCACTAAAACTAAATCTGCATACAAGCATAATCAAATCTGCCTACAAACTTAATCAAAATTCTGTACTATAAGCTTAATCAAAATTCTACACTATAAGCTTAATCAAATCTGCCTACAAACTTAATCAAAATTCTGCATTGTAAGCTTAATCAAATCTGCCTACAAACTTAATCAAAATTCTGCACTATAAACTTAATCAAAATTCTGCACTATAAGCTTAATCAAAATTCTGCACTATAAGCTTAATCAAAATTCTGCACTATAAGCTTAATCAAATCTCCCTACAAACTTAATCAAAATTCTGCACTATAAGCTTAATCAAAATTCTACACTATAAGCTTAATCAAATCTGCCTACAAACTTAATCAAAATTCTGCACTATAAGTTTAATCAAAATTCTGCACTATAATCTTACATAAAAATCTGCACTCTAAGTTCCACCAAAAATCTAAAAGTAAAGTTTCCATCCTTAATTTACATCATCAACATTTGATCATCATCTTTTCTGAATCTAATAATCCCTTAAATTTATGCATTCTCTTCCCATAAATTAATCAATATGATATCTGTCTCATGCTCACTGCATAACAAAACAATTTACTCCTTTCCAAATCAAAATGAACTAAATTTAGTTTCATGGTAGCAGCACCAATCAAACAATAAGGAATAAACTAAACCACATATTCAAATTAATTAAAACCTCTTCTCATCTTCTTTATGAAACTCACAGCAGGAAATCTTCAAAATCATTAATCTTTGCAGCATGCGTCGGAAATAAAGAACACGTGAATCCGAAACTACTCTACTGCAGGTGAGGAAGCACTTACCTTGGTTTCTTGGTCTTACAATCCGAATTAGGCTTCTAGCGTTTTCGGAGAGCTTGAGATTTTGGCTCTTCTTCGTGCCCACGGCTTCTCTTCGACGAGAGGATCTTAAGGAGGTGAAGAACTCTCGAGATTTTCCCTTCACCGTCCGCCGGAGAGAAGCCTAGCTCCGGCTTGTTTTCGCCCGAGAAATCACCGTCGCCGCGCACAGAAGAAAGGAGAGGAGAAAGGTTTCTAGGTCACGGGAAATAAAACCCTCTCCTAACTTATCCCTTTTATAATCTCCAATATTCTGTTAACTTCTTAAATAAATTTTGCTAACTTTTCTAAACAGAAACGTCCGCTTGGGCACTTGGTCAGCCGGATTAGCTTAAGGTTCGGTTCGGGTCAGAGGTCGCGGGTTCGAATCTCGGCCGCAACCCTTTTATTCCAATTTATTTTCTGTTTATTAACTATCACTTAAATAATTTTTACTCCTCCTTTAATCAGCAATGCTCACTTGAACACTTGGCTAGCCACGTTTCGCTGAAACCTCTGACCGGGTCAGAGGTCGCGGGTTCGATTCCTCATCCGAACCTTTTATTCCCATTTATTTCCTATTTCCTAACTACTGCTTAAATAAATTTTGTTCTCCTTTTAATCAGCAACGCCCGCTTGGGCACTTAGTCAGTCGGATTCGTTTAAAAGTTGGCTCGGCCGGAGGTCTCCGGTTCGAATCTCAGCTTGGACATTATTTTTGTCGAAACTTCTTTCGTTTAGTAAAAATACCAAACGAACTCTATAAATTACATAAAAATAATCTAAAAATTTCTAAAAATCTCTAGAATATTTCTAAAGCATTTCTAAATATTTTTAAATGCTATTAGGACTTGGAATGAGGAAATTTGGGTCGTTACAATCCCCCATACCTTATAAAAAGTTCATCCTCGGCCTTAGAATAATTCTGGATATTTCTGCCTCATGCTGTCTTCACGCTCCCAAGTAATTTCCTCGTGCTTCTGGTTCTGCCAGATGACCTTTACTAGTGGTACTTATTTGTCCCTTAGTCTTCTTAACTTCTCGGTTTACTATCACTCATATCGCATCGTACCCATTAGTGGTCCTTGGAAGACCTGCTATAAAGTCCCTGGTGGCCGTAGGTGTATTAGCCACCCCAAATGGCATGACTACGAATTCGTAGTGTCCATATCTGGTTCTGGAAGCTGTTCTGGGTGTATCACTTCCTTTCACTTTCAATTGATGGTACCCAGAGCGCGGGTCTATTTTAGAGAACACTATTGCCCCCTTTAACTGATACACTATTGCCCCCTTTAACTGATCAAATAGATCATCTATTCTAGGAAGAGGGTACTTGTCCTTAACTGTTACTTTGCTCAGCGCTCAAAAACTTTTATCTCACTTTAACACTTATAAACAAATATTTCTAAGGGTTTCTCTATGCTACAATTAATAAGGAAAAACATACTAATAAAAGAATTTTAAATACTTTCTTACTTGAAGACGGCAAGGTTGGTGCTGATGTGTGATGCTGGAGAATAGGAACTGCTCTGATACCAAATTGTAACACCCCACCCTCCTCACTACTAGTCTGTGAGGGTGGAGCGCTACTGGACTACTAACTTTACTTAACTATCCTTGTTCACATGTTGATAGTAATTCCTAAAACTCTCGAAGAACTCAAAACATACAATTAACAAGCAGCGAAAGACTAAATGACTCATCTAATACATTCTTAATAAATGACACTCTTAATAAATGACACTCTGAATAAATTCTTATGCTAAATCCCAAGGCTTCTATAGTCCACACATCACACATCCATCCGCACCTCCTTGTCGCCTTCCTTTATCTGCAGTAAGAGGAAATGCAAACTATAAGCGAATGCTTAGTAAGCGCTATCTAACTCATAAAACTCGAATATGCATGTAACTAGAAGTAACCTAAAACTGAATGCTCAGAAAGAAATACTACTCATGCTCATCTAATAGCAACAGAAACATACTGAAAAGAAAATCTATACAATCATGCTAGCATAAAGAACTAACTTGCTGAATTTTTAAACTTATGTGAAGCTTATTTCTTTTGTTTAAAAACTTATACTTTACTACTTCAAAATAATAATCAACTTCTCTTGGGCTCAGGCGTAGTACCAACTTATGCGCGTTCCCTAATAGGTTGGGGTAGCGAGCCACCAATCCTAAAAGAGCAGACCTCGGTCTACCAGGGCCAAGACCTCGGAATTGGACACCAGCATTTGTTTAACGACAACCTCAGAAGTTGGGTACTAGCCTCTTAAATAAAGTAAAATACTTGTTATCTTTTATTACTTCTAATATATAATGCCTCGGCATTTTCTTTAAGCACCTTGTGTGTCAAAATCCCTAAAGTCTTGACTTTGGGATCTACTTAAGGCCTTGGCCTTTTTCTTTCTTTTCTTTATCTTGCTTATACTTGTTAATACCTCTATTAAAAAGGTGTCTCATACAAAACTGCACTAAAATGCTTATTAACTCTGCACTGAAATGCTTAACAGAATTGCATGGAAATACTTAATATAACTATACTGAAATGCTTATTGAAACTACACTAAAACTAAATCTGCATACAAGCGTAATCAAATCTGCCTACAAACTTAATCAAAATTCTGCACTATAAGTTTAATCAAAATTCTGCACTATAAGTTTAATCAAATCTGCCTACAAACTTAATCAAAATTCTGCACTGTAAGCTTAATCAAATCTGCCTACAAACTTAATCAAAATTCTGCACTATAAACTTAATCAAAATTCTACACTATAAGCTTAATCAAAATTCTGCACTATAAGCTTAATCAAATCTGCCTACAAACTTAATCAAAATTTTGTACTATAAGCTTAATCAAAATTCTGCACTATAAGCTTAATCAAATCAACCTACAAACTTAATTAAAATTCTACACTATAAACTTAATTAAAATTCTGCACAATAAGTTTAATCAAAATTCTGTACTATAATCTTACATAAAAATCTGCACTATAAGTTCCACCAAAAATCTGAAAGTAAAGTTTCCATCCTTAATTTACGTCGTCAACATTTGATCATCATCTTTTCTGAATCTAATATTCCCTTAAATTTATGCATTCTCTTCCCATAAATTAATCAATATGATATCTGTCTCATGCTCACTGCATAACAAAACAATTTACTCCTTTCCAAATCTAAATGAACTAAATTTAGTTTCATGGTAGCGGCACCAATCAAACAATAAGGAATAAACTAAACCACATATTCAAATTAATTAAAACCTCTTCTCATCTTCTTTATGAAACTCACGACAGGAAATCTTCAAAATCATTAATCTTTGCGGCATGCGTCGGAAATCAAGAACACATGAATCCGAAACTACTCTACTGCAGGTGAGGAAGCACTTACCTTGGTTTCTTGGTCTTACAATCCGAATTAGGCTTCTAGGGTTTTCGGAGAGCTTGAAATTTTGGCTCTTCTTCGTGCCCACGGCTTCTCTTCGACGAGAGGATCTTAAGGAGGTGAAGAACTCTCGGGATTTGCCCATCGTCGGCCGCCGGAGAGAAGCCTAGCTCCGGCTTGTTTCCGCCCGAGAAATCGCCGTCGTCGCGCGCAGAAGAAAAGAGAGGAGAAAGGTTTCTAGGTCACAGGAAATAAAACCCTCTCCTAACTTATCCCTTTTATAATCTCCAATATTCTGTTAACTTCTTAAATAAATTTTGCTACCTTTTCTAAATAGAATCGTCCGCTTGGGCACTTGGTCAGCCGGATTCGCTTAAGGTACGGTTCGGGTCGGAGGTCGCGGGTTCGAATCTCGGCCGCAACCCTTTTATTCTAATTTATTTTCTGTTTATTAACTATCACTTAAATAATTTTTACTCCTCCTTTAATCAGCAATGCCCGCTTGAACACTTGGCTAGCCGCGTTTTGCTTAAACCTCTGACCGGGTCAGAGGTCGCAGGTTCGATTCCTCATCCGAACCTTTTATTCCCATTTATTTTCTATTTCCTAACTACTGCTTAAATAAATTTTGTTCTCCTTTTAATTAGCAACGCCCGCTTGGGCACTTGGTCAGTCGGATTCGTTTAAAAGTTGGCTCGGCCGGAGGTCTCCGGTTCGAATCTCGGCTTGGACATTATTTTTGTCAAAACTTCTTTCGTTTAGTAAAAATACCAAACAAACTCCAAAAATTACATAAAAATACTCTAAAAATTTCTAAAAATCTCTAGAATATTTCTAAAGCATTTCTAAATATTTTTAAATGCTATTAAGACTTGGAATGAGAAAATTTGGGTCGTTATAGGATCTTTGTAGGATACTCATCAAATAGTAGAGGTTATAGAATATATAATAAAATTATACTAAGAATTGAAGAAACCTCAAATGTAAAATTTAAAGAGTCCAACGAAAACTTAGAACAAACCCAGATTCAACCAATTAATTTTGTTCAAAGTAACACTAGTCAAGGGGAGCCAGTGAAAATCTAAGTCAAAAAGAAGAAGATCAACCTCAAATGAATGAACCTACTAGAACCATAAGAGTCAACCCAAATCATCTAATTGACCAAATAATTGGTGACCAAGACCTAAGAGTTTGGACTAGGTCATCCTTCAAAAACTTAAGTCAGATATCCCTAATCTTAAAAATTGAACCCAAAACAATAGTTGAATCTTTACTTGGCCCAGACTTGATCATATCTATGCAAGAAGAGCTAGCCAAATTTGAGAGAAACAAAGTCTGGGACTTAGTACCACTACCTAAAAATAAAAAGATAATAGGAACAAAATTGGTATTCAAAAATAAATTAAGAGAAAATGGAGAGATTATTAGAAATAAGGGCAGACTAGTTGCTAAAGGGTTTAGTCAAGTAGAGGGACTTGACTATGATGAAATATATGCCCTAGTAGCTAGACTAGAGTCCATTAGAATGCTACTTAGCTATACAACCCATAAAGAATTTAAACTTTATCAAATAGATGTAAGATCTGTTGGATCATGAAACGTCGATAGAGGGGGGGGGGGGTAAATATCGATTCGAAAAACCAGCGTTAATAAGAGTTAAGTGCAGCGGAATAATAAAGACTGAGACAAATTGAACACAGTGTTTTTTACTTCATTCGGAGTCTGTGACGACTCCTACTCGAAGGCCCGTACTCCGTGAGTACTTTCGTTGGGAAATTCACTAGCAATTCGAAATAATGATTACAAAAACAGTACAATGAATGCTAATGAAAATTAGAACAAATACCGACAAGAAAGAAAAGGAAGGAGCGTAGTGTCGGAGCTTTGTTAGCGTCGCAGAAGCGCATAGCAGTAGAAGACTTTTCTTTTTCCGTTGTTGTACTGAAGCTCCCCTCTGACCCTTCTTTTATATGATGCTCGGGCCGCCCTGGTGAGACGTGGCAAGTCCAACCAGCGAGCTCCAAGTTGCCTCCAGGGCGCCCGGATCCCTTCCGGGCGCCTGGACCTCCGGGTGCCCGGATCCCCTCCGGGCGCCCGGACCACCTTTTTCCAGCGAACAATCTTTCCTGCAAAAACAAGGTTAGTCCGAGACAAAATAGATCCTGCAAAATAAAGTGTTAGCATAATCACAGTTCAACAAAGTAATAGCAAAGAGTATGACTTAGATTCCGTCTTTCCGAGACCGGAATCTAGTCACGATCTCGACTTAGATATCCGAAATGGATCTAAGCCGGATCGACGCAAAATGTTCCCTTCCCGAGAACGCGTCCTCGCAGTCACTCCCCTCCAGTGACTTACCTCACTTACATGTCAGACGTCCGGTCAGTCCTTCGACCCGTCTGGATTTCTCGCCAGCTATCCGGTCAGCCCGTCGACCTAGGTCAGCCCGTCGACCCGCTTGGACTTCTCGCCAGCTATCTGGTCAGCCCGTCGACCTAGCTGGGCTTCGTGTCAGACATCCGATCAGCCCGTCGACCTGTCTGGACTTCTCCTGCACACTCGATCAGAGTGTTAGACAACAACAGACTAACTTAACCTGATTTGTCATTCATCAAAACCTGGGTTAAATCGTTAGTGCTAACCGCACCAACAAGATTTACCTTTTAAAATGGGCTAATAAAAGAGAAAGTTTATGTAGGTCAGTCACCTGAGTTTGAGAGTTTAGACCATCCTGACCATGTATTTAAACTTAAGAAAGTCTTATATGGCCTTAAACAAGCACCTAGGGCATGGTATGAAAGATTAACCTCTTACCTAATTTCCAAAGGATTCAACCAAGGAAAAATTGACCCAACTCTATTTGTCAAAATAATCAACAAAGATATTTTTATAGCTCAAGTATATATAGATGATATAATTTTTGGTTCAACTAATTCAAAATTTTTACAAGAATTTATAACCCTAATGAAATAAGAATTTAAAATGAGGTTAGTAGGTAAACTAACTTACTTGTTAGGGTTACAAATTAAACAAAAAAATGAGGGTAATTACATTTATCAACAAAAATATATTAAGGAATTACTTAAAAAATTTTGAATGGAAAACACTAAAGAAATAAAGACACTTATGGAAACTAACACAACCTTAGATGATGACCTAAATGGAAAACCAATTGACCTAAAATACTATAGGAGTGTCATAGGTAGGCTTCTATACTTACCTATAAGTCGACCTAATATTTTATTTGTAGTTAGTATGTGTGCTAGATACCAAACCTATGCTAAAGAATCACATTTGACTAATGTTAAAAGAATTTTTAGATATCTCAAAGGAATATCAAATGTATGAATCTGGTATCCTAGAACACCCAATTTTGAACTCATAGGCTACTCTGATTTAGACTATGTTGGCTGTAAACTAGATCGTAAAAGTACTAGTGGTGGGTGTCAGCTACTTGGCCCATCACTTGTCAGCTGGTTTAGTAGGAAGCAACACTATGTTGCCTTATCTACTACTGAGGTAGAATATATAGCTATAGGAGAATGTGTTGCCCAATTATTAAGGATGATACACACTTTAAAAGACTTCAATTTTAACTTTATAAATATAAAAGTACTAATTGATAATGTCAGTTTAATTAATTTAACTAAAAATCATGTACATCATTCAAGAACTAAACACATCAAAATTAGACATCACTTTATCAGGGATCATGTCACTAAAGGTGACATTGAACTCAAATACATTGCGTCCAAATCAAACCTAGCTGACATATTCACTAAACCCCTCCTGAAAGTGAATTTAGTAACTTGCGTCAACAATTAGGAATGTGCTTAATAGACTAGGACTCTTAATTTCAAAATTACTTTCAAAAATTATTATTTTTTAATTCTAGGGTAAAATTATTAATTTATTTTTCTCAAAACTTCCCTTATTTTTAGAATTTTCAAAATTATTTTTAGCCTTAGTCTAGATCAAACCCTTAGAAAGCATGCTCCTATAGATCTAGGACTTGAGCATCTCACTAACACACTAGGACTACCTTGTTTGTGTATTGCTAAACTTAGAAAGGGGTGAGATGCATAGGCAGATTGTCTGGACTTAAAATTCTTATATCAGTGTATGAATACAAGTCTGGGCATTAAATACCAAACTAACAGTAATCAAGTTAAGTTTTTCAGCTTAGTCAAACACTAACTGGATAAATTAACTTAACCTGACTAACCAAGTGAAAACTGCTATCTTCTAATAGTTAGTAAGTAACTAATGGTTAGATAGTTAAGGACATTTTTGAGTTGTCTATTTTGAAATAATGTCAGGTTCAGGGGGAGGATAAATAACTTAAAAATTGTTTTAAAATTGCTTCAATTTTTTTTACTAGCATTTTTAAAACTGTAAAGTTTGTAAACACTTCAACTTTATCACCCTTAATGTTTTTAAATGATAGCTTTGTAAATCAGTTTGACCACTATTTAATTTTTTGAAATATTATTTTTTTTAATTTTCAAAAGTTATCTTAAACCTAGTTATTTTAAAAATATTTCTTGTTTTTATTTTGAAAAATAATTTTGAATTTTCTAACCATAAAGTTATTTTTGCAAAAACCTTTCTTTTGAAAACCTTATGAAAAATTAGTAAATTTTTAATACCATTTCTAATTTTCTAATCTTTAAATTTATTTTTACAAAAAAAACTTAGAATTATCAAAATTTTGTCTTTTTAGGAAATCTTACTTTTTTGAAAACTTTGTAGATTTGGAAAACAATTTCAAAATCACCTTATTTTTAGAAATCCTGACATAACGTTTTTACTATTAAAAATCACTTTACAAGATGTCTTTAAAGATTCTTTTCGAATTAATTAACTTATTTTATAAGCTATTTTTTTAACTCCCCCAAGTGATCTTAAAAATTCTATTGTCAAAGGTTTTTGGTTACTTTACTTAGCAATTTTTTTTTCCCATGTATTGTCTATTCCTAGTTTTTGATGAATGTCAAAGGGGGAGGGTTAGGTGGATTAAGTTAGCAAAATACCAAGCATAACATCAAAACAAGACTAACTTAAAAACCATGTCATTTATTTTTGCATATTATTTTTTCCTAACTTAACCCAAGTTGTCATTGCATCAAAAAGGGAGAGATTGTTGGTACAGGTTGCACTAACGGACTAACACAGGTTTTGATGAATGACAAAGTAAGTTAAGTTAGGTTTAATGTGATCTAATAATTTAACTAAGTGTGCAGGAGAAGTCTAGATAAGTCGACGGGCTAATCGGATATCTGGCAAGAAATCCAACTAGGTCGACGGGCCGACCGGATAGTTGATATGAAGTCCAGATAGGTCGATGGACTGACCACATATCTAGCATGAAGTCTAACTTGGTTAACGGGCCGACCAGATAGCTGGCATGAAGTCTAGACAGGTCGATGGACTGATGTCTAGCAAAGTGGTAAGTTAAGGTAAGTCACTGGAGGAGAGTGACTTGGTGATGACGCATTCCTCATTTGAGGGAACAGTAGGCGTCGATCCAACTTAGATCCATTTAAAAAATCTAAGTTGAGATCCTGACAAGATTCTGATCTTGAGAAGATAGAATCTAATTACTACTCTTGACTAAAATTGTGCTAACACTTGTTTTGCAAGGTAATATAAGTTTTATTTTCTCGGACTAACTTCATTTTGCATTAAATAAAGGCTGCTGGAAAAGTTGGTCTGGGCACTCGGAAGGGATCCGGGTGCTCGGAATGGTCTGGGTGCTCGGAATGGTCCGGGCGCCTAAAAGTGATCCAGGCACCCGGAATGTCCAAAATTGATCCTGTCGCCAGCGTGGAGAACGTTGATTAGATGGATGATGTCACGGTCCAGACGCCCAAAAGGGATCCAAGTGCCTAGAAATGCCTATATAAGTAGCCTTCCACCAGGAGAAAGAAAACAACTTCTCTCTGCAACTGCTTTTTTGGGCGTTGTTCCAAAGACGCTCCTGCGACGCTATGAAGCTTCTCCGACAACCTGCGACTCAGTTTTTATTTTCTTTGTTGTCAGTAACTTTCTAGTTCTTGTACTTATTTTGTAACTCTTTTGTGAACTATTAGTGGATTGCCCAAAGAAAGCATTCTCATGTGCAGGCCTTAGAGTAGGAGTCGACGAAGGCCTCGAATCAAGTAAAACTTAGTGTGTTAGCGTTGTTCTTAATTTTCTCTTCCGTTGCATACTCGATTTAATTCTTGATTTTTCAACAATCGCTATTTCCCCCCCCCCCCCCCTCTAGCATTCTTTTCAATCCAACATCAACAACAGAGGCACCTTAAAGGGATGGAGGCATCTAGAAGCGGATAACCTACAATGAGCTCAGATTAGATCAGTTTTGATTGAGGTGCCTCAAAGGCATAGATGTGTCTAGATCGTCCTTTATAAAGATAACTCGAGCAATAGTTGAAATAACAACTCGCACTAATTCTGAACAACTTCGAATGATCAAACAAGCTCTGTGCTGCTCCGAACTTCAACTACTACGCTGCAACACTCTCAGAAAACTAAGCCTTACTTTGAATTTTCTAAATGTTGGTATAATTTATTTATGCAAAAATTATATTTTCACATTCAAAGTTTTGTACTTGATCATTTAGATAGTGAATTGCCTTACGAAAGTGATCAATGATCGCGGGCCTTGGTGTAGAAGTCATCATAAGCTCTGAACCAAGTAAAAGAAAACTATTTACATTGTTTTCCTTCGTTGTTTTAAATTCTGTTGCATTATTCTCTCTCTAAGTTTTATGAAAAATGTGAAAAATCACAAGTGTTATTCACCCCTCCCCCCTCTAGCGCACTTTTCAATCCTTCAACTGGTATTAGAGCGACGCTCTGAATTAGTGCAACTACCTTTTTGAGCATATTTTTCTATTTTTTTATTTTTGTAATTAATCAGAATCAGTGAAATCACCCCTTCTAATATTTTTTTTGTTTCAGAATTTTTTGATACTTGAAATTGGTACAACGCCACTCGAGTAATTATTTTTCTTTCCTCTTCTTCCCACACTACTAATCTAAGACCAAGTTTTGGTATATTTTTCTTTTCACTTTTTTTACTAGATTTATTCGAAATGTCCTATTAAGAAGGCTAAACACCGCTCATCCGTCTCTTTTCTCTGCTGAGGACTTTGGCTACTAGAAGGGCTGAATGGAGTGCCACTTGAAGACTCAAGTGAAAATATAGATCATAATCCAAACTAGATTCACATTTCCCATTAAAGATGGAGTAATCATCCCCTGCGATAAGTGGGACGCACAAACAAAGAAAAATATTGAGGCTGATACTAAGGCAACGCAGACTCTCTAATGCAGCCTAACCTAAGATGAACTGAACCGGGTCAGTCCTTTCAACAGCGCCAAAGACCTTTGGGAGAAGCTGATCGAGCTACATGAAGGTACCTCCAATACAAAAGTAAGTAAAAGAGATTTAATTTTAAATAAATTATATAATAAAAAAATACAGGAAGGAGAATCAGCAAACCAGCTCTACACTCAAATTCAAGATCTCCTCAACAGTCTTCACATGATCAGTTAGAAAGTGGAGAGTCACAACATTATAAGAAATGCCTTAAATGCTTTTCCAAGGAATATTTTGTGGGCATATATAGTAGATGCTTATAAAATTTCTAAGAATCTTTTAATTATTAAATTAGATGATTTTTTTTTCTAAATTTGAACTTCATGAACAAACTAATGCTACTTAGAATCTTTTAATTATTAAATTAGATGAAATATTTTCTAAATTTAAACTTCATGAACAAACTAATGCTACTCCAACCTATAGAGGTATTGCGTTGCTTGTAGGAAAACTCACAAACAAGAAGTCGAAGCTCAAGTACCAACCCAAACTAGAATTCAAAGACGATGATGAGATCACCGCCGAATTGGTTAACCTAGTTTGGAAATTATACAAAAAGAAGAAAGATTCACTAAATGTGAGATTAAGAAGGTGATCTAAACAAAATCCAAAGGGTGTTAGTCATAACCAAATCAAACTCAAAAAGTCAAGTCAGAAGTGATATGTTACAACTGTAACAAAAAGGAACACTTCAAGTTGGCGTGTCCAAACATAAAAGTGGAAAAGAATCAAAAGATAAAGAAGGCTCTGAAGGCAACATGGTATGAATCCTCATCAGAAGACTTATAAGAAGAATAATAAGCTCAACGAAGCTTCCTTGTGTTACCAGCATCGGAATAAGTGGTCGAAATCGAGTTTGAGTTCAAAATTGGATCCAAGTCTGAAGCCAAGTTTTAGAGAAGCCACAGATCCATATTCATTCTAGATGATCCAAATAATGAGGTACACTCTCCTACAGTATAATGTTTATACAATTTAATTAATTATTTGATGTAAAAGTTAGCCAAATCTAATGTCCAGGTCAAGTCACCCAAAAAGAGGTAGTAACCCTTAAGGAAGTGACCAACCTAAGTTCCTTGATTGACAAAGTTCAAAGTGGAACTTTAACTCAAGTCCAACAACTTAAAGAAGAAAATTCCACACTGAAAAATTAAGTTAAAGAACTAAGAAGACATTGGAATGGTTCACTATGGGTTTCAAAACTCAAGACATGATTCTTGGAAAACAAAGGGTTGTATACAATCGGTCCGGACTAGGATATAAGGCTAAGTCTCATTTCAAATCATATTTTTCAAATGTAAATAGAAAGAGAAACCAAGTCCTTAAGGGTTAAATTCATTACCTAGATAAACCTTATCAAGGTTATGACCTAAGGGGAGCCAATAGAAAGACTATATTTTCTTGATTTGCATGATTGATTGATTTACTATTTTCATATACATGCTTAGTTTATTATCTACTTAATTTAGAATGGCTAGATAAGGATTCAGGCTTATTTGAGACTTGCTCAACCTAGTACCAGGATGGGACGAGATGATAGTATGTTAAGAAAGTTTGGTCTAAGAGTCAAGTAGGGTAAGACGTACCCTATTTGGTCTACTTAGCTAAGTAGAACTAACTGAAACTATCTCGTCATATTGTAGACTAGTTAGACCAAGGTTTTTCAATAAGAAAGTTAAATATACAATTTTTTAAAAAGACTTTGTCTAAAAGTAGTCATTGTTCTGATATCCAAGAAGGTCCATGTGTCTTGCTACAATCTGAAAGTTAATTTTTGAAATATGTATTTAACTGACTGATGATTAAACCTGAATCTAACTCAAATGTTAATCAATCCTTAGATTTCAAATTAAATTAACAAATATAAAATAATTATCTCACAAAACATCTAAGGTTTCCTGATTGAAAATTTAGAAAGAGATGAGATGGATTTAGGTTAAATTGAGGATTAGTAAAACTTAATCTAAATTAAATCAAACTTTAATCAAACTCAAACTTTAATCAAATTCAAACTTAAACTTAAATTAATCAAACTCAAACTTAAATTAATCAGACTCAAACTTAAATTAATTAATCAAACTCAAACTCAAACTTTAACTAATTAAATTAACTTAATCTTACTTAATCAAATTAAACCTCAATTAAACTCAATACAACCTAACAAAAAATCCAATACAACATTCTAGAACTAATCATATAGAAGCAAAACATCACTTTGTAAGGTATCATTTAGCTAGGGATGATATTGTTCATAACTATGTTGAGTCTAACGTTAGCCTAGCATATATTTTTACTAAACCCTTACCTAATATGAGTTTAGCACACTCAGAAGATAATTAGGCATGCACTCAATAGAATAGAACATAAATGCTTTCAAAATTCAATTTGGTTTTCAAAAACCTTATCCTATCATTTTCAAAACTTATATCTTTCAAAAGTTCAAGTTACTTTCATCTTTTTTAAATTCTAGGTTACATTCTTTCAAAAACTCTCATTTTTTACTAGTGGTTTCAAAAATTGGATTTAGCTTAGGTTTTTTCCCAAGAAAGTATAATCCTATAGTATTAGGCAGTCAACATCTCACAAACACACTAGGGTTACCTTTCTTGTGTATTGAAAACACTTAGAATAGTATGAGATGCTTAATTAGTGTCTTGCCTAGATTTTTAGATACTTATATCAGTGTATCAACATAAAATTTAGGTGAAAAATATTAAATAATATTGATCAAGTTAAGTAATCCTTTTTATTAAACATAACTAGATATCTTTTTTAACTTGACTAACTAAGTGAAAAACTACTATCTTCTAGTAGTTAGTTAGTAGCTAAAAGTTATACATATGGTTAAGGAAAATAAATGAATTACTTTTAAAATATATTTTTTTAAAAAAAAATCTTTTTCAATTTTATAAGTCATCATGCTTGGACTCTAGGATTAATACTTGAATTACTATTATTAATTATATTTATTACTTCAAGTATTAAATCAAAATGTGTTTTTTTTTCAAATTCAAAACTAAATTTTCCAAAATACTACTAAATTTAATTTTTCTTTTTTTATACAAACACATTCTTTCTTCCTAAAATTTTTTTGATATATGTCAAAGAGGGAAAAAAAGGTTAAAAGTTAATAATGAATTTTTAAAATATGCAAGCTTTCAAAATCTCCAAAGGGAGAATGTTAAATTAAGGGGGAGCTAAGTTGAAAAATCCTTACTTTGAAACTTTATAAGTTTTAAACACTTGAAAAACTCAAACTTCCTATTTTTTTAAGAGTTTTCTTTTTGTGTTAAATTTTTTAGTACAACGATTTACTTAACTTTAATGCAGGTTGTCATAAAACAAAAAGAGGAAAATTGTTGATATTAGAAGTACCAGCTAATCAAACCTAATTTTGATAATGACAAAGGGTTTAAAATTAAACTATGTTGTTTTCTAATGAGCTTACCTGAGTGTATAGGCAAGTCCTAGTTGTGGTTAGATAAAGAAATCTCGGTCAAGTGGACTGGGCAAAAGACTTGGCAGATCGAGGACATCAGACAAAAATCCTGGGGGTCACAAACACTAGGTGGATGTCTAGATGAGTCGAGGATTGGATGTCTAGTGGAAGTCCCTGAGGTCAAGATGAGATGTTGTAACGACCCGCCTTCTACTGACTAGGCTGTAAGGCCGATCGCTACATTATGCTGTACTAAATTACTATTGCGGAAATATGGATTTATTAAAATTTTACTAAACTGATTACTGTAAAATCTGAACTTAGTATTCTAGGTGTACCTAGGAGTTGTACACATGCTAGGGAAGATAATCTATGCCTCTCGGATGTCCTGCTAGCTGTAATCAGGCATTTCAATCGATCCATGAATCGATTCATCGCTCGGATCGATCCGGTGATCGATCCACTTTAACATCGCGGAAGAAGACTCGGATCGGCCTCCGACCGATCCATTCTGGTATTTCACAGATAGCTGATCGGCCCACCGACCGATCCAGAGTACACCGATCGGTTGGCGAGATCGATCCAATGGCTCACCGATCGGTGGTGACCGACGATGAGTAAGCTTATCATCATACATCGTGCTGGTCGGGCCGACCGATCCATAACATAAGCCAACTCTCGTGATTCGGATCGGATCGGTGGCCACCGACCGATCCACAAACAACAAACTCGATCGGTGCAGACCGATCTGGGTGCTGATTTCGGATCAGAACCCTTATTTCAGCACTAGTTCGTGCCAAAATCTCATATAAGAGTTCTAAAATCAATGGAAATAAGTTCTAGCATCTATTAACTAGCATTCCAACATAATTACTAACAACTAAAACAAATCTTCCATGGTTTAAACATTCTAAGGTTTAAAAGTGCATAAAAGTGCTTGAGAAAAGAAACTAAGTTCTTAATTTGCTAAACTCCCTAAGGATCTTCATTCCAGGTTCCTGCCACACACACCATCGTTGCGTTGACCTTCATCTTCCTCTGCTAATCCATTTTCCCTTTACCTTTATCTGCAGTATAAGGAAAAATAGTATCTGTAAGCTTTAAGCTTAGTAAGAAACCATCTACCTCACTAAAACATGCAACGGTGCAAACATGTTTTTAAAGAATGCTATTTGAAAACATGCACTGAATTTGTTAAAACATGGCATACTGGAGTTACATGGCATAAACACTGAAACATGGCATGCATAATAAAATCTAAGCATGGAGCTATCTCATGATATCAACTAGGAGAAAATAAGCTGAAACTGTAACTGAAACTGAGCCAAAGCTGAGCTAGTGTTGAGCTTAAACTATAATCACATAACTAGGTTATGAGTTTGAAAGCTATTATCGAAATAAGTGAAAATACATAATCATATTGCTAGTGGGCCCGACAACTGTACTTTGCTGTGCGCGCATCCCTAACTAGACCCGGGTTTGCAAGTCCCGAATTTAGTAGGGTTACTAGGTTGTCTGAACCTAGGGACGACTGTGGGAGTCCAACCCAATGGATATCTGATCCTGTACAGTGCCACTGAAAATAAAATATTGATATAGCTGAATTTATTTATCTTGCTATTACTAGGTTATCTGAACCTAGTGCTAGGTTGTCTGAACCTAGAGGCGACTGTGGGAGCCCACCCATTGGACCGTAGTCCCATGAAAGCTGTAGTAAGGCTAACTAAGCTATTTTAAATGCTTCTATTGCATTTACTGAGCTATTAAAAATGCCTAAGTTGCATTTTACTGAGCTAATCATTTAATCGAACATCTAGTGTGCTTAAACTCTCCCCTCTTTTAGGGAGACTACCTCTAGGCACCCGACAACATCTAAGACCTCCAACTGAAGGGGGAAAGACGTGTCCGGCCCATCTAAAGGTACTCACTAAATCCCTAAACCTGCGAGGAGGGTTAATTACACCCTATGTGTCGAAAAATCTGCATATAACTAAACTAATGCATAGAAAACCACACGGAAGCTACTTATACTGCAGGTGAGGGGTTTCTTACATTCTATTCGTAATTTCTTACGATTCTAATGGCTAGGTTTCCGGTGGAGACGATCCTTTCGACGATCTTCTCGCGTCTAAGCGTTCCTCTCGCGAAGGGGAACGTCCTCGTGTTGGAGATGTCGCCGAAAGGTGTCCTTGAAGCCCTAGGAAGGGAACCCTAGGTTTCTTCTTGTGGTTGGCGCTGAGAGAAGGAGAGGGAAGGGGAGTCGGCGTGAGTTAGGGTGAGGAGAAGAAAGTCACGAATAAAAATCTAATAACTCCTCTTCTAATTTCCTATTTATATTAAGTGGGTATTTCGACCCAACTTAAACTTAAATATAAATGTTCCCCTTTCCTTTCATCACGGCCCTGCTGGGTTCAACTGGTTACTAGCATTATCCCTAAGCCATAGGTCTCGGGTTCAATCCCCGCTTAGGCCGTTTTCGTTTTCTATTTATTTTTGCTACTTCTGCTACTCTAAAAATTTCGGAAAAATATCTAAAAATTCCAGAATAATTATAGAATATTTCTAATATAGTTTTGAGAATTTTCGAGCATTATAGATGTTGAGAAAAAGTCCAGATAAGTATTTGGCAAAAGGTAAACTCTCCTTAGAAAAGTAGGTGAGGATGCGTTCCTCATTGAGGGAACAATAGGTCTCGGTCTGACCTAGGGTTTTAGGTAAATCTAAAAGTCAAGTCCAGATAGTTCTAGACTGTCAAATAATATTATTTTATATTATATATTTTTTTGTGCTAATTTTGTGATGTAGAAGACTCTTTAGCCTGGAAGTGCTTATCCAAGCACCTAGAAGGATCTAGGTGTTGGTTAGTCCTAGGAAAATTGTACCGGTTCCACTGTACAAAAATTTTGTACAAGTGTCGAACCTTTCCTTAAATAACCTATTGTGTTCTTTAGAAGTTAAATTAGGAATCGCAAATGAAACTTAACATTATTGATTCCAAATTTAACTTATCTGTTCTTAATGGTTTAGACTTGGATCGCAAGTGGAACTTAACACTATTGATCTAAATCCACCTACGTTATAAATTCAATTAAATATTAATTTCCAAAATTGACTTCCAGGACTGCATGGCGAGGCACATGGCCTTCTTGGATATGGGAGCATCCACCACCGCCTAGACAAAGCCTTTTAAGGAAAGCTAATATTTAATTTCCTTATATAACTCTAGGTTTAACCAAAAGAAGCAATCGAATCATAAATTTAAAAACAAAGAAAAACACAAACATGAATTATTAATTCGAAAAACTAGATCTAATGCCTCTTGTGTTTGGAATTCTAACAAAGAAAAATAACTAGCATGAAGCGGAAGAAAATTACTAGTTATACCTTTTCTTTGCAAGTTAATGACCTCAAGATCTTCTGTCGTATTCCTCGCCTCGCCTTGGACGTTTTCTGGGCGAGGATCCTCCAAGATGAACACCACCTAAAGCTTTCTTCTCCTTCTTCTAATATTCAACCACCACCAACAAAGAGCAAAAGAGAGCAAAGGGAAAGGGAAAGGGAGAAGGGAGAGGGTTGGCCACACCAAGAGGATCACCAAGCAAGAGAATAAGAATTGTTCTTCCATGAGGCCTCCTCACCCCTTCTTTTATATTACTTGCCCAAGGCAAATAAGGGAAGAATTTTTACAAAAATTAAAATCTTCCTCTAGTTTTTTCTTTTGCCTTTTATTTTTCCTTTTCTTTCCTCTTGATTGAATCAATCACCAAATCAATAATTGGTTTGATTTAATCTTGGCCGGCCCCCTGCTTGGGCACCAAGCAAGGGTGGCCGACCACTTATAGGAAGAAATAAAAAAAAAATTTATAAAATTTTACAAGAAGAAATCCTCTTATAAAATTTTACAAGCTCTCTTTCCTAAAGTGGATGTTAAAAAGGAAAGTTTTAAAAATTAAAACTATGTTTTAAAAGTTAAAACTTCTCTTCAAAAATTTTCTTTTTTAACATGAATAGAAAATTTTAATTTTTAAAACTTCTCTTCCTTTTTTCTAAAACCATGAGGATGGTTAAAAAAGGAAAGTTTTAAAACTTTTAAAACTCTCTATTAAACCATGTGGCCTAATTCAAATAAGGAAAGTTTTTAAAATTAATATCTGTCTTTTAAAACTTATAGTTTTCTACAAAGAGAAGATTTTAAAAATTCAAAACACCCCTCCTATTTGAATTTATTATGGTCGGCCCCTACTTGCTTGGTCACCAAGCAAGAGGGCCGACCCTCTTAAGGAGATGGTGGTCGGCCATTGCTTGGTCACCAAGCAACGGGTCGGCCTCCTTTCTTGGACACCAAGAAGGGCTTTTAATGAGTGCTTATAAGGCACTAATGAGGCTATGACAGGGTCCTAGAGACGAAATTGGTTTTGGCCTTCCGATGAGCTTGAGTATCCCGTGTTCGCCCCGAACACACAACTCAAATTCATCAACAATAACTCATTCCACTAGAGAGTTATTGTTGCACTACCGCACTAATCCCAAATTATATTATGGGCTCCTTCTTACCATGAGTGTGTTAGTCTCCCTGTGTTTAAGATAACGAATGTCCACTAATTAAGTTACTGACAACTCACTTAATTAATATCTAGCTCCAAGAGTAGTACCACTCAACTTCATTGTCAGGTCGGACTAAGTCCACCTGTAGGGTTTAACATGATAATCCTTATGAGCTCCTCTGTAACGCCCAAAAATTCTCAAAATTATTTTAGAAATATTCTATGATTTTTCTGAAATTTTAGAATATTTTTATGGAATTTTTAGAGTAGCGGTAGTAGAAAAAATAAATAGAAACGTAAAATAGCTTAAGCGGGAATTGAACCCGAGACCTACTGGGTCCTACGACTTATAGTGGACTCTAATAACCAAGTGAACCCAGCAGGGCCGTGCTGAAAGGAAAGGGGAACAATTATATTTATATTTGAGTTGGACCGAATTACCCACTTAATATAAATAGAGAATTTAAATGAGGAATTGTGATTTTCTTAAACGAGAAAACTTTTCCCTCAAACCCTCACACATCCGCCGACCCGTCTCCCTCACCCTCTCGGCGCCCAAGTCCAAGGAACCTAGGGTTCCGTCCAAGGGCCATAGGAGCACCTTTCCGACGATGGCTCTAACACGAGAACGTTCCCCTCCGCGAAAAGGGCATGTAGAAGCGAGAGGATCGTCGAGGGAATCGTCTCCACCGGAAAACTAGCGACTAGATTCGTAAGAAACTAGCGCAGGAGGTAAGAAACCCCTCACCTGCAGTATAAGTAGTTCTCGTGTGATTGCATGCTTTAGTTTATTAGTTTATGGATTTTCGGCACATAGGGTGTGTAACAGCGCACGCCAAGTGCTCGATAGCATGTTCAGCACAATTAAAATGCGACTTAGGCATTTTAATAGTTTAGCTAAATGCGATAGAAGCATTTAATTAGTATATGCAGTTTTTCTACAGCTTATATGGGACTACGGTTCAATGGGTGGGCTCCCACAGTCGCCTCTAAGTTCAGAAAACCTACCTCTAGGTTCAGATAACCTAGAAATAGCAAGATAAGAGAATTTAGCTACAACTAGTATTTTATTTTAGCAGTGGCACTGTACTGGATTAGATATCCATTGGGTTGGGCTCCCACAGTCGTCCCTAGGTTTAGATAACCTAGTAAACCCTACTAAATACGAGACTTACAAACCCGGGTCTAGTTAGGGATGCACGCATAGCACGTACAGTTGCCGGGCCCATCAGCAGCATGATTATGTATTTTCATCTATCTATGATAAATAGTTTTCAAAACTCACAAATCAGTTGTGTATGCAGTTTAAACTCAGTTCTAGCTTAGTTTTAGTTTTAGCTCAATTCATGATTCAGATTAGTTTCCATTATTGATACATGTGATAACCCTATGATTAGTTTTGGTTTCTATGTTGTATGATACCATGCCATGCTCTCACCTGTTCAGCATGTATTTCAAATAGCATGTTTTCAAATCATAAATTGCATCGTATGCATATTTTGTGAGGTAGATGCTTTCTTACTAAGCGAAAGCTTACATATACTCCTTTCCTTATACTGCAGATAAAGGTAAAGGAAAGATGGACTAGCGGAGGCTGGAGGGCAATGCGGTGAAGATGTGTATGGAAGGAACCTGGAATAAAGATCTTGGAGAAATTAGCAAACTAAGACTTTAGTTTTATATAGTGTTATTTTCCGCATTTCTAGTTATTTAATGCCTTGACTCGTGAACGACTTGCTTAGATTGTTAGTACTTATGCTCATAATCTTGGTTATGTGTTATTGGTATGTTTCCAGCTATTATAGAACTCTTATGGGTGAGTTCGGCACGAAGCAGAGCTGAAATCAGAGTTTTGCTGCGAAATCAGAAACCCCAATCGATCAACGGATCGATTGGGGGCCCTCAATCGATCACGATGTTTGGGCAAACAAGGAGCCGGATCGATCAAGTCACTCGATCGATCCCGATCATGTCCCAAGATCGGATCGGAAGGAGTTCGTCGTGATCGATCGATCGATCGGTAAATCGCCCGCGACAGGCTCCGAATCGATCATCGGATCGATTAGCGATGCCGATCGATCGATCGATCGATCGAATATTACCCAACTATCAGAGATCCGATCGATCCATGGATCGATTCAACAGCTTACAATCGATTGAGTCCAATCTGGATCAATTGGGAAGCAAGGTTCCGACCAGGAACCCTTGTAATTCAGTTCCTTGACCATAGGGGATGTAGGATATGCCATGTATACCTTAGATTACATCCCTCAGCACATGTAGGACCAAGAATTTGTATTAGCTTGACCAAGTTTAAATTGGTATAGTTTTCCACACCTAGACTGAGTAATGGTCATGGATATAGCTTAGCACAGCATAATGTGACGGTCCGGCCTTACAGCCTAGCCAGTAGAAGGCGGGTCGTTACAGAGTGGTATCAGAGCAGAAAATTCCATACTTCCTACACACACATCAGCATTGAACCTGCAGCTTCCAAGTATCTCACTTTGTTATGTTTATTGCTTTCATGTTGGTAGATAACTAAAGTATGCTTATCTGTGATAGTAACTAACATGATAGTATTAGCTATGTAAACATGATGTTTTAGTTATGTATGTCCTTTGTTCCTTTAGAAATGGCACGAGGATGCCCAGCTAGAAGGGCACCAGCTACTGAGCCCCAGCATGAGGCCTTACAGCAGTAGTGGCTCAGTTACAGAAGCAGCTAGCAGAACAGCAACAGGAGATAGCGACCTTAAAGGCTAATCAGCATAATACTCCCACTATCACCCCGGAACACAACATAGCAACCCCAGTAATTATAGAGGTTCCCCCAGTCCTGCCTACAGCACCAGTAGCCCCGGCAGCAGAGGCAAAGAGAGAAGCCTATCTGATCCAATGGCAGAGAGTCAAGCCTGAGAACTTCTCAGGCACCAGTGAACCATGGGATGCTCAAGCATGGTTCAAAACACTGGAGAGTACGATGGAGCTTCTGGACTGGCCAGAACATGAGAAGGTGAAATGTGCCTCCTTCTGCTTGACAGGAGATGCACGTATGTGGTGGGAGAGAATTAGAGTGAAGCACCCAGTGAACCAGATGACATGGGCTGACTTCGAGAAGGAATTCTTCGAGGAGTTCTTTCACATGCGGGTCAAAAACCGCCACTATGACGAGTTCACTGAGTTTCATCAGGGCAACCTATCAGTTGAGGAAGCCGTGAAGAAATTCAATAGACTGGCTCGTCTATGCCCCGGACTAGTCAGCACAGAAAAAGAACGAGTCCGATTGATGCTCAAGATGCTGAGGCCGGAAATAGCAATGAACATGGCTGGCGGCGTTCATAGGCCGCAAACCACCGAAGAACTAGTCAGCAGTGCTCTGACCATCGAGCACTACCAAAACAATATCAAACAGCAAAAACAAGTCCTCTCAGAGTCCAAAGGGGAAGGAGGCTCAGGTACTCAGAAACAACAGGGACACAGCTCTAACTGGAAAGGGATCTCCAGCAGCAAGCGCAAACCAGGGAGTTACCCGAAAGGAGGACTAGCTAGTAAACAGCCTAGTTATCCCAAATGTGCTACTTGTGGGAAATTCCACCCTGGAGTTTGTCGCAAGGGTACACGAGGATGCTTTGAATGTGGACAGGAAGGGCATATGGCTAAGCAATGCCCGAACAAGACAAGTCTTCCTCAACCACAGCCGATACAGTATGGAGGCCAGCCAGATCAGTTACATCACATGCAGGCCTCTTTAGATGGTTCGTACATCAGCTAGGGCAGACTAGAAGCCCCTCCAGCTACGACCAACGCGAGGATCTACGCACTCACCAGAGAGGACGTAGTGAATGTCTCGACAGTTGTTTCAGGTCAGATTAGTATTTTACAGTAAAGTACAACTGTCTTATTCGATACTGGGGCAACCCATTCTTATATATCCAGGGCATTTGCCGAAAAGATAGCGATACCTCCAGATGTACTCAGTAGTCAGTTTTTGACAACATTACCTTCAGGAGAAATTATGGCATCCACGCACTGGCTCAGAGCAGTGCCAGTCATTATAGCAGACAGGGAATTCTTTTATGATCTGATAGTGCTAAATATGACTGATTATGATGTCATTTTTGGAATGGACTTCCTAATCAGATACGGTGCCTCTATCGAGTGCCGTAAACAGAAAGTCATATTCCAACCTGAAGCATAAGTACAGTTTGAATACGTCGGAGAACCAAAGAGAAAGGCCAAGAAGTTTCTCTCAGCTCTAAAAGCACAGAAGTTAATGGATACATGATGTACGGGATTTTTAGCGCATGTAGTCAATGTCAGTTAGGACAAGGACCAACAGCTAGCAGAGGTCCGAGTTGTGTGTGACTACCCAGCAGTCTTCCCTGAAGAGTTATCAGGCCTAGCACCAGACAGGGAGATTGAATTCGAGATAGAACTCATTCCCGGTACGGACCCTATCTCTAAAGCACCTTACCGCATGGCTCCAGCAGAACTGAAGGAACTTCATGAGCAACTACGGGAGCTGCTCGACAAGGGCTTCATACGTCCTAGTCACTCACCATGGGGAGCGCCTGTATTGTTCGTGAAGAAGAAGGACGGGAGCATGCGCCTGTGTATAGATTACCGAGCGCTGAACCAAGTCACGATCAAGAACAGGTATCCTCTTCCCATAATAGATGACCTGTTCGACCAACTAAAGGGAGCAGCAGTGTTTTCTAAAATAGACCTAAGATCAGGTTATCATCAGGTGAAAGTTAAAGAAGGGGATATACCCAAGACAGCATTCAGGACTAGATACGAACATTATGAGTTCGTAGTCATGCCCTTTGGCGTGACAAATGCTCCAGCTACTTTCATGGACCTCATGAACAGGGTATTCAGGGAATACTTAGATAAGTTTGTCATCGTGTTTATCGATGATATCCTTATCTATTCCAGAACTCAAGAAGAACACGCAGAGCACCTGAAAATAGTATTGCAGACCCTTCAGCAGAACCAGCTTTACGCCAAGTTCACGAAATGTGAATTTTGGTTAGATCAGGTGTCCTTCCTGGGTCACATCATCTCAAAGGATGGTATCATGGTAGACCCTAGTAAAATAGAAGCTGTGAGTAACTGGAAAAGACCCAAGAAGGCCAGTGAGATCAGAAGCTTTTTGGGACTAGCAAGTTATTACAGAAAGTTTGTAGAGGATTTCTCCAAGATAGCCTCCCCACTGACAGCTCTTACCAAAAAGAACAGAAAATTTTAGTGGATAGAGGACTGTGAGAACAGCTTCAGCGAATTGAAAAGGAGGTTGACCAGTGCTCCTATTTTGGCTCTACTAGAAAATACCGACAGTTTTGACATTTATAGTGATGCCACTAAATTGGGATTAGGAGCAGTACTGATGCAAAATGGCAAGGTAATCGCCTACGCCTCCAGACAACTCAAGTATGAGAGGAACTATCCTACTCATGATCTTGAGCTTGCAGCAGTCGTGTTCGCTCTCAAAATTTGGAGACATTACTTATATGGAGCTCAGTGTAGAGTGTATACAGATCATCAGAGTCTGAAGTATTTCTTCACTCAGAAGGATCTGAATATGCGACAGCGTAGATGGCTTGAGCTGGTCAAAGACTACGATATAGACATCCTCTACCACCCAGGAAAAGCAAATAAGGTGGCAGACGCACTTAGCAGGAAGTCCAATGCTACTTTATTATCCCTAGCAGCCATGTCACCGCACCTACAGAAGGAAATCACATATTTCAGTCTTGAACTGGTAGTGGGACAGCTCTCTACTATGACTTTAGCATCTACCCTACTTGATGACATCCAGACGGCAGAGAGGGAATCACAAATTGGAAAATCAAGCAAGGATAGCGGAGTAAGAAGTGGAGAATCGAATGGTTATAGTGGGAAGCGTATATTTGGTGATAGATTATGTGTTCCATGGAGGAACTACAAAGGAAGATTTTAGATGAAGCTCACAGGACTCCTTTATGCGATGCATCCTGCTCCACCAAGATGTACAGGACTTGAAGGAACATTTTGGTGGCCTAGGATGAAGAGAGACATCGCTAGATATGTCAGCCTAACCTGTCAGAGGGTCAAGGCGGAACATCGAGACCAGGAGGAGTTCTGCAGCCTATCCAGATCCCGAATGGAAGTGGAAGATATTTCCATGGATTTCATAGTGGGATTACCCGAACCACGAATGGTTTTGATACCATCTGGGTAATAGTTGACAGGTTAACTAAATCAGCCCACTTCTTAGCTATCAGGATATCCTACTCCATGGAGCAGCTAGCTCAGTTATATCTCAAGGAGATCGTCAGACTGCATGGAGTTCCACGGACTATCATCTCAGACAGAGACAGTAAGTTCACGTCACACTTCTGGGTGTATCAACAAGATTGGGCACTAAGTTAAAATTGCTGACTTTCCATCCTCGATGATATGGTCGACGGGCGGGTGAATCGTGCATCAAGATATGCTCCGAGCATGTGCCCTAGACTTCAAGGGTAGTTGGTGCAAATATCTGAGTTTAGCGGAATTTGCATACAACAATAGCTATCAGGCCACTATCGGCATGGCACCCTACGAGGCTCTCTATGGGCGGAGGTGTAGATCTCCAATCTGCTGGTATGAGAGTGGTGATGAACTAGAACTTGAGACATGATCTAGTAGCAGACACCACACTGCTATTACTCAGAAGGATAAAGGCGACACTCGTGAAGAAAAGCTATGTGTCAACCTCTTAGAGTTTTACTGGGGATTTAGTGTTCCTCAGAGTAGCTCCCATGAAGGGAGTAATGCGTTTTGGGAAGAAGGGCAAATTAAGTCCCAGATACGTGGGACCATACCTTATCACTAGAAGAGTTGGCAAGGTAGCATATGAGCTAGAGCTACCACAGGAGATGTCAGTCATCCATAATGTATTTCATGTCTCTATGCTGAAGAAGCATATCCCAGATGCCACCCAGGTGATTGAGCCCCAGTCGGTACTAGTCTACAAAGACCTCAGCTATGATAGTTGGCCTATTCAGATAATAGACCGAGCAGTTAAGAAATTGCGGAACAAGGAGGTACCATTAGTAAAAGTTATTTGGCAAAGTCACACAGCAGAAGAGGCAACTTGGGAGACAGAAGCCAGTATGAGACAGAAGTACCCAGAGTTATTCTAAGTTAGAGGACGAACTTTTTATAAGGTATGGGGGATTGTAACACCCGAAAATTTTCAAAATTATTTTAGAAATATTCTATGATTTTTCTAGAATTTTAGAATATTTTTATGGAATTTTTAGTGTAGCGGTAGTAGCAAAAATAAATAGAAACATAAAATAGCTTAAGCGGAAATTGAACCCGAGACCTACTGGGTCCTACGACTTATAGTGGACTCTAATAACCATGTGAACCCAGCAGGGTCGTGCTGAAAGGAAAGGGGAACAATTATATTTATATTTGAGTTGGGCCGAATTACCAACTTAATATAAATAGGGAATTTAAGTGAGGAATTGTGATTTTCTTAAACGAGAAAACTTTTCCCTCAAACCCTCACACATCCGCCGACCCCTCTCCCTCACCCTCTCGGCGCCCAAGTCCAAGGAACCTAGGGTTCCGTCCAAGGGCCATAGGAGCACCTTTCCGACGATGGCTCTAACACGAGAACGTTCCCCTCCGCGAAAAGGGCATGTAGAAGCGAGAGGATCGTCGAGGGAATCGTCTCCACCGGAAAACTAGCGACTAGATTCGTAAGAAACTAGCGCAGGAGGTAAGAAACCCCTCACCTGCAGTATAAGTAGTTCTCGTGTGATTGCATGCTTTAGTTTATTAGTTTATGGATTTTCGGCACATAGGGTGTGCAACAGCGCACGCCAAGTGCTCGATAGCATGTTCAGCACAATTAAAATGCGACTTAGGCATTTTAATAGTTTAGCTAAATGCGATAGAAGCATTTAATTAGTATATGCAGTTTTTCTACAGCTTATATGGGACTACGGTTCAATGGGTGGGCTCCCACAGTCGCCTCTAGGTTCAGACAACCTAGCTCTAGGTTCAGATAACCTAGAAATATCAAGATAAGAGAATTTAGCTACAACTAGTATTTTATTTTAGCAGTGGCACTGTACTGAATTAGATATCCATTGGGTTGGGCTCCCACAGTTGTCTCTAGGTTTAGATAACCTAGTAAACCCTACTAAATACGGGACTTGCAAACCCGGGTCTAGTTAGGGATGCGCGCATAGCACGTACAGTTGCCGGGCCCATCAGCAGCATGATTATGTATTTTCATCTATCTATGATAAATAGTTTTCAAAACTCACAAATCAGTTGTGTATGCAGTTTAAACTCAGTTCTAGCTTAGTTTTAGTTTTAGCTCAGTTCATGATTTAGCTTAGTTTCCATTATTGATACACGTGATAGCTCTATGATTAGTTTTGGTTTCTATGTTGTATGATACCATGCCATGCTCTCACCTGTTCAGCATGTATTTCAAATAGCATGTTTTCAAATCATAAATTGCATCGTATGCATGTTTTGTGAGGTAGATGGTTTCTTACTAAGCGAAAGCTTACATATACTCCTTTCCTTATACTGCAGATAAAGGTAAAGGAAAGATGGACTAGCGGAGGCTGGAGGGAAATGCGGTGAAGATGTGTGTGGAAGGAACCTGGAATAAAGATCTTGGAGAAATTAGCAAACTAAGACTTTAGTTTTATATAGTGTTATTTACCGCATTTATAGTTATTTAATGCCTTGACTCGTGAACGACTTGCTTATATTGTTAGTACTTATGCTCATAATCTTAGTTATGTGTTATTGGTATGTTTCCAGCTATTATAGAACTCTTGTGGGTGAGTTCGGCAAGAAGCAGAGCTGAAATCAGAGTTTTGCTGCGAAATCAGAAACTCCAATCGATCAACGGATCGATTGGGGGCCCTCAATCGATCAGCGGATCGATTGGGAGCCTGGTTCCGCGAACAGTAAGCTTCTGGATCGATCAGCCGATCGATCCAGTCATATTCTATCACAAACAGTGAGTTCAGGGATCGATTGCTCGATCGATCGGGAAATCGCTCCCGTGAATAGAGAGCTCTAGAATCAATCACTGGATCGATTAGCCAGTCTGGATCGATCAGCCGATCGATCCAGAATATTACCCCGAGCACAGTAGCAATCTGAATCGATCCATGGATCGATTCAACAGCTTTCAATCGATTGAGTCCAATCTGGATCGATTGGGAAGCAAGGTTCCGACCAGGAACCCTTGTAATTCAGTTCCTTGACCATAGGGGATGTAGGATATGCCATGTATACCTTAGATTACATCCCTCAGCACATGTAGAACCAAGAATTTGTATTAGCTTGACCAAGTTTAAATTGGTACAGTTTTCCGCACCTAGACTGAGTAATGGTCATGGATATAGCTTAGTACAGCATAATGTGACGGTCCGACCTTACAGCCTAGCCAGTAGAAGGCGGGTCGTTACATCCTCTTGGGGACATTCTCAACCTAGATAACTTGGACACAGTTTCCTTCTATAATCAACAACACACACTATAAGTAATATCATTTTCCAACTTATCGAGCCTATTGATTTATCGAGTTAAACCCTTTGATAAGTTAAAAAAATAAATACTAAATATATATGCTTGTTATTATATTAGGATTAAGAGTACACACTTCCATAATAACTAAGGTCTAGTTCTTTTATTAAGTCAGTATAAAAAGAACTTACCTAAAATGGTCCTACTCAATACACTTAGAGTGTACTAGTATAATTTATTAGTCAAGATAAACTAATACCTAATTACACTACGACTATACCAATGGTTTGTTCCTTTCCATCTTAGTCGTGAGCAACTATTTATAATTTATAAAGAGCTGATAACATGATCTTCTGTGTGTGATACCACACACCATGTTATCTACTTTATAAATTAATTGAACAACTATATTCAACAAATAAATATAGACATTTGACCAATGTAATTCTTTTATTTCAAAAATAAATATTTACAAAAGCTAGGCTTTTAGTAAACACTCTAACACTAGGCTCCTCAAGTCGATACAGGCACCTGAAAGGTATTCAAGCGTCTCTATCACCTTGGCGCATAGAGTAGAATGAGGTGGCAGCTTCTAGTTGGTCAGCGCACATCAGATCCAGGAGCCTCAAAGGGATTGAGGCACCTAGGACGAGATAGAGTAGACCAGGAGGAGCTACACTCAATGCTTATCATGTCAGCAATCGAGGCACCACCTCAAAGGGATAGAGGTGCCTAATTTTGGGACCTTGATACTCGACTAGAGGGTGGTGAATAGATAGTTCACTCCAAATCATTTGTTTGCTTTCTACACTCATTATTACACAGAAAAAATACAAATACAAAAGCTAAACTAAAACAAGAAAGCAAACCTAACACGTTGATTTAACGTGGTTCAGAGATTAGGACTCCTACTTCATGGCATGTCTATAAGGTGGGTGATCCCTCAATCTCTTGGTGGATTAGTCCCCGTAAACTTTGGCTAATGAGTGACTCCTTATTGATGGAGAAACCTTGCTATAAACTCAATCATGCACACTTGGATCATAAGAGTAGGGGTTAACCACCTTTAATTTCATTACCCAAGCTAGCCATCCCAAGCTCTATTATATAGAGCTTGGGGAAAAATGTACAAGCTATTTTACCGCTACTAGTCAACTGGTAAAGTCACTAGTTGACTAGCCTCTGTGGAAAATTGACTGTTACACCCTAATGGCTTGATACCAGTCGGCTAGTGTCAGGACCAGTCAACTGGTCCACTTTGGTTGAGAAAGTAGAAACATTTTATTCACTCCCAAAAGTCGACTGGTAAAGTCACCAGTTGACTAGTAAACTCTAAACCAAGGGTTTTACCCTGAGTATAATCACTCAGCACTCGTCCTCGCCCATACAACTTGACCTTGCCTTCTAGCCTCCTCATCAGCTTTACGTCCCTCAGATGCTTCCCCATCCTTCATGCTTTGCCTTCAAGAGCTTCCTTTGGCTTTATCCTTATTGTCGGGTCTTCCATTGCTAAGAGGTTCATCACCTCCAGGACTTCATCCTTGCCAAGTCACACTTGGACTTTAACCTTTGCCAAGATCACACTTGGATTACGTTGTCAAGACTACATACTTGAACTTACACTGCTAAGACTCACCCTTGGACTTTGCCTTTCCAAAGATTCCATTTGGACTTTTTTTTGCTATACCTGCATCCTGCATACTCACAATGCATATCAAATATAACAAATAACCTAACTTAAACCTTTGTCTGAACTTTAAAACTTGGGTCACACCAATTGTTGCAAAATCTCTCCCTTTTTGATATTTGATAATCCATTAAGCTACGGAAATATATAATGCAATAACATGCAAATAAATATAAAATCTACTCATGCATATATCATGGAACCTAATCCTAGGCTCCTCTTCACCTAAGCTCTTCCTTGAGTTAGGATTTCTTGTAAAGGTATTTTAGGTTTCCCATTTAAAGCTAAACTTCTCCCCCTTTTCCATACATTAAAAAGAGCTCCAACAATATCCTAATTATTGGACTCTTTAACCTCCAATGACCACAATTATCATGTATTAATCCTCCATAAGATTACATACATGTATATCATCCTTTTGATCATTTCCTATTGCTGAAAAATAGTTTCATACTGTATCAGTCAACTAAACTAGACCCCAGTTGACTTTCCTCATCGATTCAAATAGAACCATTCTGTATTTGATGAATAGTATTACTAGTCGACTGGTAACTATATCAGTAAACTGATACACTATTTTAGCCTAAATTGCATTCTGAATCCAATTTTAGAAATGCACCAGAAATTCCATAGACCTCAAAAATTTTCAAATTTTATAGAGAGGTCTGTTTTACCCTTGTCTACTTGGGAAAAATATATTTAAAAATATATCTATCATGGATCCCAAGATTGACATAAAATCTAAAACTATCTAAATGGTTCAATTGAACCTTAACCTAAAGTCCTAGTTTTAGCTTTCTCTTGATATATCTACCCATACTAAACCATAATACATCCTTAGAATTAGTTTATATAACATTTATATATTTAAAACTAATTTTCATACAATATGAATCACATTTCATATTTTCATGCATGAAACTTATCCTAAATGTGCCAACCAACTAGATTAGAGACTCAAGTCCATCTCTAATCCCTTTAGTACATTCCATGACCCATCTAGAATCCCAAGCAAGGTCCACTTGAGATCCATTGACCATGGGTTTTAACTTGACTCTTTGGGCCCCCCCCCCCCCCCCCCCGAGCTCTTAACCTCAACAACGTCCCTAGGTGACTAATCTAAAAATATGAGGCCACAACGATACACCTCGGATGATGATTGGTCAACCCATTGACCTTTTTTGGACTTTCCCTTGTGTTTGGTTGATATTTCCTTGTCCTTAAATGACTTTCCCATGCCATTTCTTGACCTCTCCTTGCTATAATCATATGTCACCCTAGCATATGACTCTCCCTTAGCTTTGGAGCATTCCCCTTTGCCATTTTTACTTGCAATAATTGCATGTGACCTTCTTTTGGCCTTAGAGACCTCTACTATGGCATACCCACCAATGTTCTCCATGTGTAACATCCCCTTACCCTTGTTTGATGAATACCGGTATCCCAAACCGGATCTATCACATTGCGCTGGCTCCATGTTACGTCACTGCAAGTGCACGGTTATGTCGTCAGTAATATAAAAGATTATCGATCCCACAGAAACTGTTGATTAAGCACTAGTTAACTTCACATAATGAATTATCTAGACAATCGAAGGTTAATTGGAGAAGAGAGAGTGAAGAAAAGAGAGAATGTAAAGAGTAGAGAAAGAGGGAGAGTTGGATTTAGGGATGGATAGATACTAGGTTTTTGGTTTCACTATGATGCTAGTTAATGTCCCTATGTATTATTTATCTACCTAACTCCATGCTTACACTCGTGTAGGAGTTCTAACTAAAGTCCGGTACTATCCCGAGAAGATTGTATCAAAGAGTTTACCCAAGTTCTACCGCCATTAAGTAGAAGAGGTAATTTAGGAGGTCCAATTATAGGGAACATCCTTCTGTCACTATGGCCCATGGTCAACATTCTTAGATTATACAAGTCACTTCCTAACGGTAGATTAGTGCAATTAATTAGAAGAGGTAATTTAGGAAGTCTGATTATAGAAAACATCCTTCTCACACAAGGGCCCACGATCCATGTTCCTAGATTACATAAGTCACTTCCTAACATTAATTTGGGAGCACCCTTTAAACTCTAATTAGTTTTCCTAATAAAGAGTTGATTCTCATTTCAAGGAACTGTCGTAGAAAGTAAGGGATACTTTCTGTCACAAGGTCCCATGATCTTACATTCAAAGACACTTCCTCTACATGGTGATCTAATCCTACATCTACATGGATTTACCTCACACACATTTCATCAAATGCATACAAGGCACAACACACATAGATGATGATATAAACACTTCATTGCATAGGAAAATATCCAAATACATAGTTCATGTTGGTTGCTACTCGGAATACCGTCCTACTTCCCCTGTATAAAAAATTTGTACAAGCATAGAACTATCCTGGCTACCCATGTGTTCTACTAAAGTTAAATTTGGATTGCAAATGATGCTTAACATTATTAATCCAAATTTTCCCTTTAGATGTTAAACTTGAATTGGGAACGAAACTTAACATTCTTACTTCAAGTTCAACCGATGTGATCTTCCTAAGTTAAATCATATTACAGAAGTTGATCAAATATCTATTTCAAGGATCGGCTTCCAGGTCAAACGTGGGGAGGCACTAGGCCTTCTTGGGTATGGGATCATCCACCACTGCCTAGATAAAGTCTTTCAAAGAAATCAGATATTTAAACTTCTTACAGTAAACAAGGTTTAACAATAGAGACCTCAATAGAAACACATTATCGAAACATGAAATCGATAACAAAAATGATAATTAAAATCGATAACCTCTTGTGTTTGTTTTTACAAGATCTATACAAAAGGATGCACTAGTTATGATGCAGAAACTTATAACTATTTATACCTCTTGTAACTTATAGACTTCTTGATCTTCTATTGTATTCCTCTTCTTATCTCAGATGTCATGTGGGCGACGATCTACCAAGACGAGAATCCACCCAAGCCTTCTTCTTCCTTTCAAGTTTCGGCCACCAACTTTCTCCAAGAGATGATGAAGTTCAGCCACCAACTTTCCTCCAAGGGATGCTAGACAAAAGAACCTCCTTCTCTTCTTCTTCTCCTTCAAGCAACCAGCCATCAATGGATCTCCACACCAATATGTCGCCGGCCACCAAGAGGGAAAACAAAAGAGAAGAGAGAAAGAGTAAGGGCCGACCACCACCAAGGAAGAGAGGAGAGGAATAGAAGATGTATTGTTGTGAGGTGAGGCACCTCTACCCTCTCTTTTATATTCCTTGGTCTTGGCAAATAAGGAAAATTTTAAACATAATTAAAACTTCCTTATATTTCTTGCCAATGACTAAAAAGAAAAGTTTTAAAACAAAAAATTAAAACTTCTATTTCTTCTTGTCATGGTTGGCCACATGCTTGTTCTCCAAGCAAGGAAAGATTTTAAACAAAAATTAAAATCTCTCTTTTAAATATCCCTTTTGTGGATAGTTCTAAAAGGAATGTTTTATAAATTAAAATCTCTCTCTTTTAAATCCTTTTATGGATATCTATAAAAGATAAGATTTAAAATAAAACATGATTTCAAGAAAGGAAAGCTTTATCAAAAAATTAAAATCTTTCTTTAACATTATAGATAACTACAAATAAGGAAAGATTTCAAATCTCTCTTTTATTCCTTTGTAGAAAGCTATAAAAGGAAAGATTTTAAAATTTTAAAACCCTCTTTTAAAACCAACATAAAAGGAAAGTTTTCAACAAAATAAAAACTTCCTTTTATTTCCTTTTATGACCGATCTAAAAAAGGAAAGTTTTATATTAAAATCATCCTTTTAAATTCTTTTAATGGATCTCTATAAAAGGAAAGATTTTACAAAATAAAATTTACTTTTGAATTCAATGTGGTCGGCCACCCTTGCTTCGGCTCCAAGCTAGGGCCGACCACAACTTGAACCCATCTAACCTTGGTTTGGCCGACCCTAGCTTAGGCTCCAAGCTTGGCTTGACTGGCCACCTTAAGATGGGTAAGAAGTTGGGTTTGGGTGGATATAAGACTTTATAAATAAGAGACTACAATAAGGACCGAGAGGAGGAATTGGTTTTGGTCTCCTGATAAGCTTGAGCTTCCCGTGTTCACCCAAAACAACCAACTCAAGTTCATCAATAATATCTTATTCCACTAAAGAGCTATTATTGCACTACCACACCAATCCCATATTACTATATGGGCTCCTTCTTATCATGACTGGGTTAGTCTCCCTGTGTTTAAGATATTGAATGTCAACTAATTAAATGAGTTACTGACAGCTCACTTAATGAATATCTAGCTCTAAGAGTAGTACCACTCAACCTTATCGTCATGTCAGACTAAGTCCACCTGCAGGGTTTACATGACAATTCTTATGAGCTCCTCAAGGGGACATCATCAACCTAGATTACTAGGACACAGTTTCATTCTATAATCAACAACACACCATATAAATAATATCATTTCCCAACATATCGAGCCTATTGATTTAACGAGCTAAATCACACCCTTTGATAAATTAAAGAAATAAATACTAAGTATATGTGCTTGTTATTATATCATGATTAAGAGTACACACTTCCATAATAACAGAGGTATTGTTCTTTTATATAATCAGTATAAAAAGATACTACCTCAATTAGTCCTGCTCAATACACTCATAGTGTACTAGTGTAATTTATTAGTCAAGATAAACTAATACCTAATTACACTAAACCACTCCAATGGTTTGTCCCATTCCATCTTGGTTGTGAGCAACTGTTTATAATTTATAAGGATCTGATAACATGATCTTCTGTATGTCTCCTCACACCATGTTATCTACAATATAAATTAAATGGACAACTACACTTACCATAAATGTAGGCATTTGACCAATGTGATTCTTATATGTTTATACAAAAAGCTAGACTTCTAGTATACACTCTAACAGTTCATACATTCATAATCACATCACAGCTACTTCCTACATCCTAGATCTAGTGATCTACTCCATAGCAAAGGAAATACAACGAAAGATGAAGAAAGAAGCAAACTACAACCCAATACAAAGAAGTAGAGAGAGGAGAGTGCTTATCCTTGAAGCATGGCATCCTTAGAGGCGTTCTCTTGCTTCGGAGGTGGACGGATCGACGAAGATGTGGTTTCTAGGGTTCCCCCAAGGGGGAGAACCCTCCTCCCAGGAATGGGGGTGATCCCCAAGCCAAAGATGAGTGAAAATTGGAGAAAAAACTCCTTTTATAGAACAGGGCATGGGCACCACACGGCCGGTGACACGATCGTGTGGATCCACACAGCCATACCCAACTTCCTCTCGGGTTGAGTCACATGACCATGTGGCTCACACGGTCGTGGCCTTCTTCTTCACTATTGGCCTTATACGGTCGTGTGTGTCACACGACCATAGCCTTCTTCGCCTTTGGAATGTTGGCACAGGGAGATTCACACGACCGTGTGGGTCACACGACTTGGCTATACTTGCTCTCTGGAAAATATTGCATGGCTGTGTGGCTCACACGACCTGGGCATGTACGGCCTCTGGAGAAATGGCACGGTCGTGCCATTGGGCACGACCTTGCCTTGCTTTGCCTTTGGATTGTTGGCACGGTCGTGTGCTGCCTTAGACACGGGGAGATTGGCACGACCGTGTGGGTCACACGGCCATGGCATTATTTACTTCAGGATGGCCATACAGCCATGTGACCTACATGGCCCAATCTTCATTTCTTCCGGAGATGCTCCTATATGCGTTTTTACTCCATTTTTGCTGCAATATGTCTCCTGTAAATCAAAATATGCAAAGAGTATATCTCGGAATAAAATGTAATGGAAGTATGACATTATAATGAAGTAGGGTGCAATAAGCATACATTTTATGCATGGAGTACAAGTAAATGTGTGTCAAAGTATACACAAAAGTGTATATAATCTACACACATCACTCTGAAAAACGATGATCTTTGATGAAAATGACCTTCTGAAGATCTGGAAAAACCCCTACATGATCCTGCGCACAGTGAGACAAACCAACAAAGTGTTAGTGACCTAAGACCGGGGTAGAAATCCCTGGCTAGGTCCTCCGACACTTAAGTCAGTTTCTCTCTCAAGGGTGGAAGAAGAAGAAGAACAGTAAGTGAATTACTTTGAAACAGAGTTTAGATGCTAGAACTTGCTTACCTTGCCAATGGAGAGGATCCTCCTTTTTATACTACCTCATGTAACCTCCATAATCATAAAGTAGTCCTCGGTTTGTTAGAGTTTGTTAGGAGATAAAGTCATCTCCTAAGCTTTGTACAATAATCTTTTTAAGGAATCTTTTTGGTAGCACAGATGTACCTCTTTTATCATTTATGACTCATATTTATGATGAGATGTGCATATAAATACGTCATTATAATTGAAGAAGCTTCTAGAAAATATTTTGTTAGCTAGAGCCCTAGAGCCAATCATTTGATGATTGTATTTTGGACTTGTTATATCATATTCTATATAAATAAAGGCATTTGGTTTTTGGTTATTATACTTACTTGTATTGGTGCCAAATAAACTAAGTATAATAACGTCCTTGAGTAGAAGGTTCTTACCTATATCAATCGATTGGTTGAATCGGTAGTGAGATGATATACGGAACACTACTCTTAATCATTCCTAGTCGAGTATTAACATTCAGGGACAATGTTAATGCAATAAGACTAGCATGTAGGTCAACTCGATGACTTGATCTCACAAGTCATGGATATAGAGATATCAAGTTGACACATGGATATGCATTAGAGAATGTATACTGAATGACCCGCCATGAGAAAGTATCATGGATCGTTATATGAGTGTCATATACTTTCTCATGTGGCTATTAGTATGACTACTAGTCCTTAGACCTGAAGTCACCATGGTTCCCTACATAAGGAGTTATGTACTTTGGTTTCGTCAAACGTCACCCGTAACTGGGTGGACCATAAAGGCGATTACTGGGTATGTAACAAATTATGCGGAGGGATGTGAGTGATGTAGATAGGATCTATCCCTCCTATATGACGGGAGAGACATCGGTATTCTTGATAGAGTGAGACCACGAAGTGCATGGCCATGCCCAAATGAGTCAATATGAGATATTGAGCTCATTTGATTTAGTGAGTCTATTTGGAGTTCAAGATTTAGATTGGTCAGAGGATGACACGGTCTATGCCTCACATTGATCAATCTAGATGTCTAGGATAGAAGGACACTTGTCATATTTTGTGAGGAGTCACAATTAGTAGTCACAAGGTGATGTTGGATCTCAACATTCTTGTAACTTGGGTAGCAATGATGTATTGCTAGATACCGCTCATTGCTTATGTTTCTAAAGGAGTTTAGAAACATTGCCAACGTTACAAGAACCTATTGGGTCACACACAAAGAACAAGTGGATGGAGATTAGGTTCATATGATGAACCAATTGGATTAGGTTCATATGATGCACCAAAGATTGGATTCGGATTAATTAAAATTAGACTTATTGAGTTAGACTCAATTAGATTCAATTGTTGAATGAGTCTAATTTAAATTTGATTCATTAAGTCAATTTATATTAATGAATTGAGATTCATTAAATTAAAATTGACTTGAATCAAAGGTTGGATATAACTCATCAAGGAAGAAAATTGGTCAATTTTGACTTGACCAAATGGAAGTTGAAACATCAAGTTTGACTTGACCAAATGGAAGTTGAAACATCAAGTTTGACTTGATGTATTGCCACATCATGAAGGTTGACTCATCCTACATGGCATGACTAACCTTGCCACATTATCTCCACCTCATCAAGGTGTGCCACCTCATGGAGGTTACACATCCATTCCATTTAATGTGGCCGGCCACATTAAATGAGGGGAGTTATAACATGTGGCCGGCCACACTAATGTGGGTGTAGGTTTTTGTTTTGTGCTATTGATGAGAATTCATTGTGGCATCTTCTTCCTTGGGTTCTTCCTCCTCCTTTGCTGCTGTTGCCGTGGATTCCAAGCAAGGTGAAGGTGAGTGAGTTGAGTTCCAAGAGAAAAGGGTGGAGTGAAGGTCACAAAGGAGAGTACCTAGAGGAGTGTATGAGATTCCTTTTACTTTCTCTCTTTTCTCCCTTTTTAAATCCTACCCGAGAGCCCTAGAAAGTGCTAGCACACTTGTGGTGCTCTCTTCTCCATCCTTGAGTGTTAGAGAACGCATCTTGTTTGTGTGAATACTTCTAGAGGATTGTCTACGTTGACAATCTCGAGATCCGGCGTACCTTGGACGAGCGGGATACGCGAAGGGCGCGCTTCAAAGGTATAACCCTTTTTCCATGTAGATCTAGGAGTAGATCTCGGTAGAAACTCGTATTCGTAGTTTTTCAAAATTTTTCTTTGCACAGATCCGTTGGCTTTGGGGCTTTCGGGATTTCCGCGACGCAAAAACACGATTTTCGCGGCCCGAAAAACCCAACATATTTCCCACCAAATTTATCAGGCTGTCGTATTTTATACTTCTGTTAAGCATGTCTCGACCGATCGTTCAAGATGGTCGTGTATATATTGAGAATACCTTTTGCTAAGAATTTTTCGATCGAGAATGTTTTTGAGCTTTATAAGGCTGAGTGCACTTACGCTCGGTCGGGTTTCTGCCCGACCGAGCACATATACAGACACTGGTAGTTGCTAGGCTTTCAATCGACCGGTGATATACTAAAAGCTTCCATAAGGCTAAATGCCTTTACGCTTGGTCGGACATTACCTATCCGAGTGTGTGAAAGTATATCAGTGCTAGCTAGCCTTTACTCGACCGGTAATATACTGAAAACTATATAAATAAGGCTAAGTGCCCTTATGCTCAGTTAGACTTTATCCGACCAAGCGCATATACACATATTGGCACTCGTTCAGCCTTCACTCAATCGGTAATACACTACAAGCTATATAAGGCTTATTGCTTTTATGCTTAGTTTGACATTGCCTGTCTGAGAGTGTGTAAGCATATCGGTACTCGCTCAGCCTTCACTCGGTCGGTAATATACTAAAAATTATATATAAAGCTAAGTGCCCTTACGCTCGGTCAGACTTTATCCAGCCGAGTGCATACTGACACTCGCTCGCCTTCACTCGGCCGGTAATATACCACGAGCTTCTATAAGGCTAAGTACCTTTACGCTCAGTCGTACTTTTTCCTATTTCTTGAATCAACCTTTAACATGCTTCTTTATGTTGGGATTTTCGAGCCGCAAAAACCGCTTTTTGCGTTGCGGAAACACCGAAATCTCATACCACCGGATCTGTACGAATATTAAATTTTTTATGTACGTGTTTTCTAATCCTAGATCTACTTTAGATCTACATGTTTAGGAGTTTATACCTTTGATGCGAAGCCCTTCGCTTATCCAGCTCGTCCAAGAAGATGCCGGATCTCAAGGGTGTCAAGTGAACACCCCTCTATGTGTATCCACACGAACAATTAGGTGGAGAGGAAACCTTAGAGTGTGCTAGCACTCTTTGAGGATTACAGCCAATGAAGAGGAGAGGGAGAGAAGAAGAAGCAAGGAGGAATAATAATGATCGATCATGAAAATAAGAGTAAAAAATAGCTTAAGTATTTTCATCTAATGAAAATACTTAATGCTCATTAACACCATTAATGAGCCTCATTAATGAGCCTTAATGAATATTCATTCTTCATTAAATGTCCATTTTGAAACTCATTCGAAATTTGAATCTAAAATTCAAATTAAATTCCATTTATCATTGAATTCAAAATTCAATGAATATCATCATTAAGCCTCACTTGAGTCTAAGTTAAGTCTAGCCTCACTTGAGTCTAACTCAAGTCTAACTCAATCAAGTCTTACTCAATTAATCTAATTTAGATTACTTTTAATCCAATTCGGTTCATCACATGAACCTAATCCTCTTGGTTCATCATATAAACCGAATCTCCATCTAATTGTCCTTTGTGTGTGACCCTATAGGTTCTTGTAACGTTGAAAATGCTCCTAAACTTATTTAGAAGCATAAGTAATAAACGGTATCTAGCAACACATCATTACTACCCAAGTTACAAGAATGTTGAGATCCAACATCACCTTGTGACTATTAATTGTGACTCTTCACAATATATGACAATGTCCTTCTATCCTTGACATCTATATTGATCAATGTGAGGCATAGACCGTGTCATCCTCTAATCAATCTAAATCTTGAACTCCAAGTAGACTTACTTTAAACAAATGAGCTCAATATCTCATATTGACTCATTTGGGCATGGTCATGCACTTAGTGGTCTCACTCTATCAAGAATAATGATGTCACTCCCGTCATATAGGAGGGATAGATCCCATCTACATCACTCACATCCCTCCACATAATTTGTTACATACCCAGTAATCGCCTTTATAGTCCACCCAGTTACGGGTGACGTTTGATGAAATCAAAGTATGCAACCCCTTATGTAGAGAACCATGGTGACTTCAGGTCCAAGGACTAATAGTCATACTAATAGCCACATGAGAAAGTATATGACACTCATATAATGATCCATGATACTTTCTCATAGAGGGTCATTCAGTATACATTCTCCAATGCATACCCATGTGTCAACATGATATCTCTATATTCATGACTTGTGAGATCAAGTCATCGAGTTGACCTACATGCTAGTCTCATCGCATTAACATTGTCCCTGAATGTTAATACTTGACTAGGAATGATTAAGTGTAGTGTTCCCTATATCATCTCACTATCGATTCAACCAATCGATTGATATAGGTAAGAACTTTCTACTCAAGGACGCTATTATACTGAGTTATTTGGCACCAATACAAGTAAGTATAATAACCAAAACAAAAGCCTTTATATATATAGGAATATGATACAATGAGTCCATACAATAATCATCATATGATTGGTTCTAGATCTCTAACTAACAATCTCCCACTAGCACTAGTGCCAATCAGTGTAAGCTCTAAGGCCCAATGACCTAGTGTGACTATCATGCTCTCTGTGCCAAAGCCTTGGTCAAGAGATCAGCGATGTTAGCCTCTGTGAGCACTCTGCAAATCTTCACATCTCCTCTATTGATAATCTCTCGAATGAGATGGAAGCGCCGTAGTATGTGTTTGGTCCACTGGTGTGAGCGAGGTTCCTTAGCCTGTGCAATTGCTCCATTGTTGTGACAATAGAGCTCTATCGGATCGACTATGCTAGGAACCACCCCAAGCTCAGTAATGAACTTGCGGATCCAAACTGCCTCCTTTGATGCTTCTGATGCAGCAATATACTCGGCCTCTGTTGTAGAATCAGCGACTTTGTCCTTCTTCAAACTCTTCCAGCTCACAGCACCACCATTTATGCAAAACACGAACCCAGACTGCGATCGATAATCATCCTGGTTAGTTTGGAAGCTAGCATCACTGTAACCCTTTACAGCTAGCTCGTCATCGCCTCCATATATCAAGAAATATTCTTTAGTTTTCTCAAGTACTTAAGAATATTCTTGACCGCTATCTAGTGACTTTCACCAGGATCTGACTGGTATCTGCTCGTCATGCACAAAGCATATGAGACATCAGGACGAGTACATAGCATGGCGTACATGATAGATCCTATGGCTGAAGCATAAGGGATCTGATCCATGCGGTCTCTCTCCTCTCTAGAAGAGGGACCTTGAGTCTTCGAAAGACTCACACCATGTGACATCGGTAGAAATCCCTTCTTGGAGTTCTGCATGGCAAACCGTAGTAATACTTGTCAATATATGTACTCTAACTTAGGCCAAGCAATCTCCTAGATCTATCTCTATAGATCTTTATGCCTAGAATGCGGGATGCTTCACCTAAGTCCTTCATTGAGAAGCAAGTCCCTAGCCAAGTCTTTACAGACTGCAGCAAAGGGATGTCGTTCCCAATAAGTAGTATGTCATCCACATACAATACAAGGAAGACAACTGTGCTCCCTACAATCTTCTTGTAGACACAAGGTTTATCTTCATTTTTGATGAAACCAAACTATTTGATTACATCATCGAATCGAAGATTCCAGCTCCGAGAAGCTTGCTTTAGTCCATAAATGGACTTATGCAGCTTGCATACTCTGCCAGTATGTTGTGGATCTACAAAACCTTCAGGTTGTGTCATGTACACATCCTCGAGCAGGTTTCCATTCAAAAACGTGATTTTGACATCCATCTGCCAGATCTCATAATCGTGGTATGCTGCAATAGCAAGCATGATCCGAATGGACTTAAAAGTCGCTACTGGAGAAAAGGTTTCATCATAGTCAATACATTAAATTTGCTTGAAACCTTTAGCTACCAGACGACCCTTATATATAAGTCCATCCATGTCAGTCTTTCTCTTAAAGACTCACTTACACCCAATGGGTTTTACCCCTTCAGGTGGATCAACCAAATGCCATACTTGGTTGGTGTACATGGATTCCATTTCGGATCTCATGGCCTCTAGCCATTTCTCAAAATCTGGTCTCATCACAGCTTCCTGATAGGAGGTAGGCTCATTCTCAATGAGCATAGCGTCATCATGGTCAGACAAGAGAAATGAGTATCTCTCAGACTGACGACGTACCCTATCAGACCTGCAAAGAGGTATGTCTACTTGAACTGGTTGTTGTTCCTCAACTCCTTGTGGAACAATCTCATCATCCACAACACTTTGTGGTTCCAGTTCAACTTCCATCAAGGCTTCATTGCTATGGTCCATATCTTGAACTTTTTCAAGATTGAACGTACTCCCACTAGTTTTTCTAGAAACAAAGTCCCTTTCTAGAAAAATCCTAGTCTTAGCCATAACTACTTTGTGTTGACTGGGAATGTAGAAGTAATATCCCTTCGTTCCTTGGGATATCCTATAAAATAGCACTTATCGGATTTGGGTCCCAATTTGTCTAAGACTTGATGTCGAACGTAAGCCTCACAACCCCAAATCCTCATAAAAGACACCTGGGCATCTCTCCCAGTCCATATCCTATATGGTGTCTTTATCACAACCTTGGATGGAACACGGTTGAGTATGAAGGTTGTTGTGTCCAGAGCATAGCCCCAAAGTAAGATAGGAAGATCAATATGACTCATCATAGACCGTACCATATCTAATAGGGTACGACTCCTCCTTTCGGATACACCATTTCACTGTGGTGTTCTAGGAGGAGTGAGTTGGGATAGAATCTCACACTCAGCTAGATAGTCACGAAACTCATGACTAAGGTATTCTCCACCTCGATATGATCGAAGTATCTTAATACTCTTGCCAAGCTGGTTTTGCACTTCATTCTTGAATTCTTTGAACTTTTCAAAGGATTCAGACTTATGTGTCATCTAATACACATAACCATATCTACTGAAGTCATCAGTAAATGTAATGAAGTACCTATAACCACCTCTAGAAGCGACATTGAAAGGTCCACATACATCACTATGTATAAGTCCTAACAAGTCAGTCGCTCTCTTGCTGTGTCCACTAAAGGGAGTCTTGGTCATCTTGCCCAGTAGGTATGACTCACATGTCTCATATGATTCAAAATCAAATGAGTCCAGCAAACCATCTTTATGGAACTGGGATAAGCGTTTGTCATTTATATGACCTAAGCGACAGCGCCAGAGATAGGTTTGGTTCATTTTATTTGATTTGAACATTTTGGTATTTATGTTATAGATGGGGTTCTCTAAGTCTAGAATATAGAGTCCATTAATCAGAGGTGCACTACAATAGAACATATCATTTAAATAAACTGAACAACATTTGTTCTTTATTATAAATGAAAAGCCTTTCTTGTCCAAACAAGAAACTGATATAATGTTCTTAGTAAGAGCAGGCACATAACAACAATCATCTAATTCTAGTACAAGCCCAGAGGGCAGAGATAGAGAATAAGTCCCTAAAGCAACAGCAGCAACTCGTGCTCCATTGCCTATGCGTAGGTCCACCTCGCCCTTCGTCAATGCTCTGCTATTTCTCTACGCCTGCACATTAGTACAAATGTGAGAAGCACATCCGGTATCTAATACCCATGATGAAGAAATAGATAGATTGGCATCTATAACATATATACCTGAAGTGGAAGTCTCACTTCTCTTCTTCTTAAGATCTTCCAGGTACACTTTGCAGTTCCTCTTCCAGTGCCTGGTCTGACCGTAGTGGAAGCAAGTAGCATCCTTGGCAACCCCTCCTTTGGGTTTCAATGCCTTGCCTTTGCCCTTGGCTTGGGACTTTCCCTTGCCTTTAGGCTTTACCTTGCCTTTGTGCCTTTGCACCATCAGAATGGAGTTAGGCTTAACCTTCTTAAGGTTGAGCTCAGCAGTTCTCAACATGCTAAGCAGCTCGGGCAATGGCTTGTCAATTTCGTTCATGTTGTAATTCATGACAAATTAACTGTAGCTCTCTGGCAAGGACTGCAAGATCAAGTCAGTGACTAGCTCTGGGCCAAGGGGAAATCCCAACCTTTGTAGGTTTTCTATGTACCCAATCATCTTGAGTACATATGGACCTATGGGAGTCCCGTCTTGCATCTTGCACTGAAACAGTGCCTTAGAGATCTCGAATCTCTCGTTCCTTGCTTGTCCTTGATATAGTTGACGAAGATGTTCAACCATATCATAAGCACCCATCAACTTGTGTTGCTTCTGAAGCTCAGAGTTCATGGTCGCGAGCATGAGACAAGACACATCTAATGCGTCATCTTGATACTTCTTGAAAGCATCTCGGTCGGCTCGCGTGGCAGTGGCAGGAGGTGCCTCAGGAATGGGCTGCTCCAGGACGTACAGTTTTCATTCCTGTGTGAGAACTATTCTCATATTCCTATACCAGTCCAGGAAGTTAGCTCTATTGAGCTTGTCCTTATCGAGGACAGAACACAGGGAGAAGGAGTTCGTGTTTGACGACATGGCAATCTACAACAAAAATGTAGAAAATAAATATCATATTCAAATTATCATTTAATTAGGCCTTTAATTAAACGATGCTCCCATTGAATTATAGAACTTTTGTAGAATCAAGTCAGGGATGTGGTCAAACCACACTTACTAGATTCTAACCAACTAGCTATAATTTTGTGGGACAAGATCCACATCATACTACGCCTTGAGTTAGCTTTGGCTAAATCGCCCAAGACTTAGTATGATTGGTAGGTAACTAATTACCAATTACATCTCTATACAACTCTTGTTTATAGGATCAAGATCCGCATATATATTAAAACTTGAGTTAGCTTTGGCTAAATCATCCAAGATTTAATATAAATGTGTTTTTGTCCTATCTTCCAACTATTGGATAATGCCTACAGTTAAATCCGATTTAACTAGTTATACTCAATCTAATTAAGTTTGTTGTCACTCATGCATTGATAGACGGGACCAAGATTGTCCCTCCGCACCCTACCAAGATAATATGTGTTGCTCTGCTTTGGCAGATTCAACAACAACATGTGATCGAGCTAGTGATGGGTATCACGGCATGGTAGGAATTTTGAGTTGACATGATTTAAATCTAATCTAATCGTTAATATGTATCATATACGTGATTTAGATCTAATCTAATCGTGGTGCATCATATACGCAATTTAGATCTAATCTAATCGTTAAGGCACTAATTAATTACTCTACTCTAGCATGCATCACATACACACACACAAGCAATTAATTAAATTGTGATTAGTCATGACCCTACTACGATCTTCTCAAGCCAATGAGAAGATTGGATGGTCAACCTAGGGTCAACAGCTTCTCCAAGCTCCTCCCTTTGACCACCATGTGTTGCTCGCTCCCTCCTCATAACTCCTCCTCGAGTGAACCTTCCACCGCTTCAATTTTTGTACATTACAAATTTGAAACTCGAGTTACATTCGAGTCTAAACTATTTACAACAGGAATATAAAATAAAGGAAGGCACGACGTGCAGGTAGCGATCATATACAACACGCACAAACACACAAAATGACACGCAGACCATATTATGAATTATAACACATTTTGTCCAATCTTATTGGGTATTTGGGCCATGACCATCACAAAAATTCTACATAATTCTAAATTATGTAATTTCTATAATTTCTATAATTTTACTACAGATTTTTATGATTTTACGAGCCGTAACTTCCCGGCGGTCCCGTATAGCGATTTTCGGGCGCGATTGCTGGACAATGCTCCTTGCGGGGTTAGGGGCAGCGCCCCTTCTCGCGATATGAGTCTCACGAATGTCCTATGACGATCTTACAGCGCCTTGACCCGCTGTCCAAAAACATTTTGGGTGAGACCTTGCCGTTTCGGAAGGTGTTTCTCGGTAGTCGAAGCTGACAAGTGTTCAAACACTTGTTGCTTCACTTCTACGAGAAAAATACCCATAAAATACATAAAAATCGTAAACTTACAGATCTGTAATTTTTCATAAAAATTAAAATAAAAATAAGTACATGTTCGCACGTGGCTCTGATACCACTGTTAGGATTTTCGAGCCACAAAAACCGCTTTTTGCGTTGCGGAAACCCCAAAATTCAATGCCACCGGATCCGTGCGAATATGAAATTTTTCATGTACATGTTTTCTAATCCTAGATCTACTTTAGATCTACATGTTTAGGAGTTTATACCTTTGATGTGAAGCCCTTCGCTTATCCCGCTCGTCCAAGAAGATGTCGGATCTCAAGGGTGTCAAGTGAACACCCCTCTATGTGTATCCACACGAACAATTAGGTGGAGAGGAAACCTTAGAGTGTGCTAGCACTCTTGAGGGTTTCGGCCAAGGAGGAGGAGAGGGAGAGAAGAAGAAGCAAGAAGGAATAATAATGATCGATCATGAAAATAAGAGTAAAAAATGGCTTAAGTATTTTCATCTAATGAAAATACTTAATGCTCATTAACACCATTAATGAGTCTCATTAATGAGCCTTAATGAATATATAATGAATATTCATTTTTCATTAAATGGTCATTTTGAAACTCATTCGAAATTTGAATCTAAAATTCAAATTGAATTTCATTTATCATTGAATTCAAAATTCAATGAATATCATCATTAAGCCTCACTTGAGTCTAACTCAAGTCTAGCCTCACTTGAGTCTAACTCAAGTCTAACTCAATCAAGTCTTACTCAATTAATCTAATTTGGATTACTTTTAATCCAATTCGGTTCATCACATGAACCTAATCCTCTTGGTTCATCATATAAACCGAATCTCCATCTAATTGTCCTTTGTGTGTGACCCTATAGGTTCTTGTAACGTTGAAAATGCTCCTAAACTTATTTAGAAGCATAAGTAATAAACGGTATCTAGTAACACATCATTACTACCCAAGTTACAAGAATGTTGAGATCCAACATCACCTTGTGACTATTAATTGTGACTCTTCACAATATATGACAATGTCCTTCTATCCTTGACATCTATATTGATCAATGTGAGGCATAGACCGTGTCATCCTCTAATCAATCTAAATCTTGAACTCCAAGTAGACTCACTCTAATCAAATGAGCTCAATATCTCATATTGACTCATTTGGGCATGGTCATGCACTTAGTGGTCACACTCTATCAAGAATAATGATGTCACTCCCGTCATATAGGAGGGATAGATCCCATTTACATCACTCACATCCCTCCGCATAATTTGTTACATACCCAGTAATCGTCTTTATAGTCCACCCAGTTACGGGTGACGTTTGACGAAGCCAAAGTATGCAACTCCTTATGTAAGGAACCATGGTGACTTCAGGTCCAAGGACTAATAGTCATACTAATAGCCACATGAGAAAGTATATGACACTCATATAACGATCCATGATACTTTCTCATGGAGGGTCATTCAGTATACATTCTCCAATGCATACCCATGTGTCAACTTGATATCTCTATATTCATGACTTGTGAGATCAAGTCAACGAGTTGACCTACATGCTAGTCTCATCGCATTAACATTGTCCCTGAATGTTAATACTTGACTAGGAACGATTAAGAGTAGTGTTCCCTATATCATCTCACTATCGATTCAACCAATCGATTGATATAGGTAAAAACCTTCTACTCAAGGACGCTATTATTCTTAGTTATTTGGCATCAATACAAGTAAGTATAATAACCAAAATAAAAGCCTTTATATATATAGGAATATGATACAATGAGTCCATACAATAATCATCATATGTTTGGCTCTAGGGCTCTAACTAACACTTTATAGATGTTCTATCACATACCTCTTGGCAAATTAACGCTCCTCCCATCGTGAGCCATTTCATTTTGACGGAGATCCTTATACCCTCTTAAACCCTAAATCTTTTTCATTTCTTTACTTTTCGTTTTCCTCAACTCATTTTCTGGCGCTTCTTTTTTTCGACCTTCTTCAACATTCTGCGCTTCTTCATCTTCTCTGACCTTCTTCTATTATCTTCCATCCTTAAGAACCTAGTAAGTTACCTATCCCTTAAGTGTTTCTGTTTTTCACCATGGCTGAGGAGTTTCTGGTTCCTTGGTATGCTCTGACTCATTCCTCCTTTAGTACCGATGATCAAATTTCTATTCTCTCTCAATATAAAATCCCTAAAGAATATCGCATAATGGTCCCGCAACCTGATGCTCATCCTCATCTTCCTCCTGATAACTATGTTACCTTCTTCAAAGATCAATTAGCGACAGGCTTACGCTTCCGTATCCCTTCCTTCTTGTTAGAGATAAGCTAGTATTTCGGTATCCCTTTACAACAATTTGCTCTAAATTCTTTTCGATATCTATGTGGGTTATACATGTTATTTCACCTTTTCAATATCCCCCCTACTCCTCAAAACTTCTTCATGTTTTCCTATCCTAAAAAATTAGAGCCAGGAGTATTCCTTTTCTAGTCTCATCCTAAGACGGTGTTCTTCATAGACATGCCCTCCTCCAACAAGGGTTGGAAATTATGCTTCTTCTTCATAAAATTTCCTAGACCTGTTACATGGTTTACCTCCTGACAATCTTCCTTCCCTCCTCTTCCTGATGTAAAAGAACTTCATCAACAACCAACTTTCTCTGATTATTACAACAGATTACTTGGTCACTACTTTTACATCCATAAATGGCTACGTAATGATCTTCTATATCCTTTTGGCCTGAGCCCTATTCAAAAAAGATTGCAATGTTCCTTTGGTAAGTCTTGACACTTCAGCCATCAGTCTTTTACTAACTAAAATACTATTTTATTTGTTATAGTGGATGCTATATTCAGAGCTCTGGTTAACAAGGAAATCCACCTAGAAGAGGAGGCATTACTAGCCAAGGAACAGGAGCTCAATGCGAAGCTTAATGTCTCATCAACTCAAGCTTTTGATACTCCTTTGTCTGAACCCTCTACCCAACCTACGCTTGCTTCTAGTTCTCAAACCATTCTTGGGGAGACGTCTACAAGTTTACCTCCATTGCCAAGGGACACCCCTTTGGAGCTACAAGAGCAGGCACCAGAAACTACTCCTACAAGAAAGTGCCCTAGGCGGAGGTTAACCTTAGCGGCTCTCCCCAAGAAATGGGCTATCTCTGTTCCTGAGGATATACCTACAGAGAATATTCAACCAACTTCTCCATAACCTACCTTGTCTTCCTTATACCCTATGCTTGCTTCCCCACCTATTCAACCACCAGAAGATTCCCCTATTTAAAGTGCTAATTTGGATCCTGAATTTATGATGACCTTTCCAGAACAAATTCCTTTTCCTAACCAAGAAACTCAGGGTCCCCCTATTCTCCTCTTCTCTCCTCCTTCACTTCACAGTTCTCTATCATCCCCTTCCACATCTTCTTCCACCCTTCCAATATTATTGGGAGGTTCTTTAACCACAGTTTGGGCAGAGGCTTGCCAATAGCTTGAAAAGCTTACCTTTGTTGATATGGTCGATAAGTTTTCTTTCGAGGAAACTAAGGTAACATGCCCCTCGTCCCTTTGTTTTTTCATTAATGCACTCTACTACTAACTTGTCTTTCTACAGCGATGGGTCATTAATATGAGTGTAGCCCGCTAATTATATGATTTAGCTCGAGAAAATGACACACTGAAGCAACAAACCCCTGGAGCGTCTTCTTCTCATGCCTTTAGAGAATTAGCTGAGTTATCCACTCTGCTACAAGAGACTCACAAATTTCTTAATGCAGAATCTAAAAATTTGAGTCAATGGAAAGCCTCTACAAAGAACTTTGAGTCTCAAGTTAAATCAGAGACCAACCTTCATGCTGAATTGGCATCCAAACTGGATAAGTATACTGCTAAAAATGTTCAATTGTCATCTTAGTTGCAAGCATTAAAGGATGCTCATGCTTCAGAATTGGCTACCAAAGTCTCTCATTTATAATCTAAAGACTCTGAGCTAGACTCTCTATGTTCATCCCTAACCATAGCTCAGGCAAATATTTCCTCCAAAGAGTCTAAATTGAAAGCTTCTCAAGATACTCTGGCGGATTATCAAGCGGGTGAAGATGATCGGGTTGAAAAGAGGAAAAGAATACTTTTAGAGTCTCCTTAATTCTATGCCCCTATTGCTGCTTCGATCGCCAAGGCTTTCACTCATGGGGCTGAAGGAGTTATAAAGCAATTAAAAGAAAAAGGACACCTCCGGCTAATTTTCTTGATCGTCGAAGATTGTTGGATAACATGCCCTCTAATTTGTTCCCCAAGTTGCTCTGATTTTAGATCTAATTTTCAATATGTTTTTGTGATGCAGAACAATTATTAACTTTCTCTTATGATGTTCTAACTATTTGCACAATTTGTTTCTACCCTTATTCATTGAGTACCCAAAAATTTGCGTACTTATATGAAGTTATGTTGATTTTAATTGATTTGAGCTCATTACTGAAGGGTTGAATTATTATTTGTAATCAGAATTGCTGTCCATTTAGATTTTAACATTTGCTTGGATTTGTTTCATTGTTTTTAGGGTTATCATTTATTAATCTTCCTACAAGCATATTATTGTTATCTTAATCTACACATTATTTTTTTATAACAATTTTTGTCAAACCTTTACCAGTCAGGCAAGCTCACTTCTGTGTTTAATTTCACTTGAACTTAATATTCGACCAGCCTTTGATGACTGGTCAAGCTTAGATATATATATCTTTAATTAACCTTTAGACTCGATCGACCAGTAATGGCTGACCGAGTTTATATACATATATATATTCTAGACTAGTCTTAAAATTTGATCAGTTAAAAATGACTAACTGAGTTTATAATACGAGGAGTATATAACTCTTATTTTATATAAATATTTAGTTTTTCTTGGGATCTTGGAACTTTTAAGTTTAACCTTGGTAATGACTTTAATATCTTGGGAACATAATTTTCTGTATCAGTTATCAATACTATTTTCCTATTAGTGACACATGTGTCCATGACGTCTGAACTGTACCTATCTCATTATGTCCGGTGCCTTATAAATCCATCCGACAGTTCCTTTTTTACCCCACTTTTCTCCTTACCTTAATATAATGTTCCCCCTTAAAACACCACCTTGCTAAGGCTTTTAAAGAGAAAAAATCGAAAAATCCTTAACACTTCTTCTTTTGGCTTCCACTAGCTGTTCCCCTTGTTCCTACTAATCCTTTAATGTTGACCCCCGAGGAGTAGTATACTCAATGCTCTTCCAGATTTACAATACAAGAGGCCTATGAGCTTCAATGGAACTATGTCTTTCCTCCATATCTAGCCACCCCTCCTTCTAAGGATCGTCCCTATCTTTCTCCTCCAGAGAGTGTGGCCATCTTCTGGGAACAGGTCCTATGTGATTTCAGGTTTCCTATTCATCCCTTTTTTGTTGGTGTTAGTAGGCATTTTGACCTTCCCCTGAATCAACTCATCCCCCAATCGTTCTCTATTATGGTTGGTTTTGTTGTCGTCTCTCATTTACTTGACTTTCCTTTATTCTCTGACTATTCCACCATTTTTTCATTCCTCGTCAAGTGAAAGATAGCGTTTTTAAGTTTCAATCACACCCTAAAACCACTCTATTCCATAGAATTTCACCTCAAAGAGAATGGCGAGCCAACTTCTTTTTTATGTATCTTCCTTCTCTCCCACCATATCTGATAACCTGGCATCGAAAATTTTCTCCCATTCCCCAATTAGGCCATATTTCTGGAGATCCCGCTCTTCGCTCTTCCATGGGAAAATTAAAAGGATCAAAGTTCAACCTGCCTGCCTTAATCGCCAAAGGCTTATTGTTTGCCTTTGGTCTTAGCCCAGCCGACACAACCTTATGTTAGTTAGAGCCCTAGAGCCAATCATTTGATGATTGTATGGACTCATGTATATCATATTCTTGTATATTAATAAAGGCATTTGTTTGGTTATTTTACTTATTTGTATTAGTGCCAAATAGACTAAGTATAATAGCGTCCTTGAGTAGAAGGTTCATACCTATATCAATCGATTAGTTGAATCGATAGTGAGATGATATAGGGAACACTACTCTAAATCATTCCTAGTCGAGTATTAACATTCAGGGACAATGTTAATGCAATAAGACTAGCATGTAGGTCAGCTTGATGACTTGATCTCACAAGTCATGGATATAGAGATATCAAGTGTATACATGAATGACCCGCTATGAGAAAGTATCATGGATCGTTATATGAGTGTCATATACTTTCTCATGTGGCTATTAGTATGACTATTAGTCCTTAGACCTGAAGTCACCATGGATCCCTACATAAGGAGTTATGTACTTTGGTTTCGTCAAACGTCACCCGTAACAAGGTGGACTATAAAGGCGATTACTGGGTATGTAACAAATTATGCAGAGGGATGTGAGTGATGTAGATGGGATCTATCCCTCCCATATGACGGGAGCGACATCAATATTCTTGATAGAGTCATGGCCATGCACAAATGAGTCAACATTAGATGCTGAGCTCATTTGATCGAGTGAGTCTACTTGGAGTTCAAGATTTAGATTGATTAGAGGATGACACGGTCTATGCCTCATATTGATCAATCTAGATGTCTAGGATAGAAGGACAATGTCACATATTTTGTGAGGAGTCACAATTGGTAGTCACAAGGTGATGTCGGATCTCGACATTCTTGTAACTTGGGTAGTAATGATGTGTTGCTAGATACCGCTCATTACTTATGCTCCTAAATGGGTTTAGGGCATTGCCAACGTTACAAGAACCTATAGGGTCACACACTAAGGACAATTAGATGGAGATTTGGTTCATATGATGAACTAAGAGGATTAGATTCATTTGATGAATCATATTGGATTAAGAGTAATCCAAATTGGGCTAATTGAGTTGGACTCAAGTTGATTCATGTATTCAATGAGTCTAATTTAGATTATGACTCATTAAATCAACTTAATTTAATGAATTAGATTCATTATATTAAGTTGGCTTGAATCATATGGTTGGATTAGATCAACCATGAGAGAGATTTGATCAAGTTTGACTTGATTTGAGAGGAAGAGAAAAAGTCATGTTTGACTTGACTTTTTGCCACATCACTAGTGAGTTGGCAAGATGTGGACCAATAGAATTGCTCCACATCATCAATGTGTGTCACCTCATGGAGATTACAAGCCTCCATAACATTTAATATGGCCGGCCCACATTAAATGAGGAGGTTACACTTGTTGTCATGTCATTTAGTGAGGTGGCAAGATGTGGACCAATAGTGTTGATCCACATCATCCTAGAGTGCCACCTCATGGGGGTTACAACTCTTAATGGTCTCCACATTAATTGGAATTAATGTGGCGGTTACACCTCCTAGAAGGTAGCCGGCCACTTGAATGTGGAGAACAATTTTTCATTTTTTGAAAATTGATTCCATCATTCATTCCTTCTTCTTCCTCCTAGAGTTCTTCTTGCTCTCTCCCTCTCCTCCTTCCTTGGCCGAACCACATAGGTGCTAGCACACCTTGGTTTTTGGTCACCTCCATCTAGTGTGTCCGTGTGGATACTTCTAGAGGACCGTGCGCTTGACGGTCTTGAGATCCGGCAACATTTGGACGAGCGGGATTCGCGTGGGGCGCGCATCAAGGGTAATGATCTTAACTTTAGTATAGATCTAAAGTTTTTACAAACTCGTACAAGAAAAGGTTTTTCGAAAAGTTTTGTTTACGAATCTTTGCACAAGATCCATGGCTTCGGGTGACTCAGGGTTTCCACGACGCGAAAAAGCGGTTTTCGCGGCCCGACGAACCCAACACCTTAGATGTTTCCTTTAGTAATATTATTCTCCTTATGTATGTTTTTTATCATTTTCATATTGTTTTTAACATGAATTTCTCTCTTTTTCTAGATGATGCTATCCTCGCTGCTTTCATGTACAAGAATACTCGACTAACAAGAGCAGTCTTGACTAGAATGGGGGAAGACTTATTAAGAGATCATCGTCTCAATCACCCTTCCTCCTCTCTTGGTTTTCTATCTCCATCTGAGCAACCCCAAAAATCATCAAGCTCATCAAATCAAGAGGATCCCTTCATTGTGAAGTGTAGAAAACCTCGTGCCTCCTCCCCATGTCCACTTGCTTCCACCATAGCTACTTTTGAACAAATTCGTATTACTCCTTCTGAAATCTCCTACACTAAAGGTAAGGAATCCGCTCCTCCCACACATACTCATTCTAATTCTGCTCTGAATATGATGAGGCTAGGACTCTCATTCCTATGCCTTTTGCTATTCCTCTAGTTATTCCTTCACTTGAGGAAGCACCAATTGTTACTGTGGCTCTATTGCTTCTTCTTCAGGCTCTACCTTCTTCTACCACCAAGCCTCATGCCAAAAGAACTCCTTGCAAGAGATTAGTTACCTCTGGACCCATTAGAGCACCTAGGGAACAAGATTCTTCATTAGCTAGCCTCTCATCTCCTGATCCATCTCCCCAGGCTTCTGAACTTCCTCCTTATTCTTCTTCACCGTTTATAGCCTCCACCAGTTCCTCCATCCTCTTCAAACAATCTCATGGGCTACCATCCCATCTCAGTCAGACTTCTACCCCTGCCTCATATGGGCTACTTCAGTTGAAGGGGTCATTAGGTGAATCCTAGTTACAGTCACAGGCACATATGAAAAGAAGCACCGTAATTGAACGTGCTGATCATCATAGTCGCCAAGCTACTGCGATAAGTTTCTAACCAAACTTCCTTAGCTTGTAACTGTTCGATCGTGAAACGTCGATAGAGGGGGGGTGAATATCGATTCGAAAAAACCACATTAAAAAGAGTTAAGCGCAGCGGAATTAAAAACAATAGACAAATGAATACGGTGTTTTTTTACTTCGTTCGGAGCCTATGACTTCTCCTACTCGAAGGCCCGTACTCCGTGAGTACTTTCGTTGGGCAATTTACTAGCAATTCGAAATGATTATTATAAAGGCAGTACAGGAAATGCTAATAAACAGTAAAACAAAGTTATACCGACAGAAGGAAAGCTATAAGGAAAAGAGCGCCGCAGAGCAGCAGAGCAAGCAGTCTAAGAGTTCTGAGTTGATATTGAAGCTCCACCCCTGGGCTTCTTTTATATGCTGCTCCGGTTCCGGGCACCCCAGTGCGACGTGGCAAGTCTAATCAACTCCACGTGGCGGCGACTTGGCTTGATAAAATTCGCCTCACCCTCTTCTCGAAAGTCTCTCCTGCAAGAAAAGGGTTACGAGGTAAATATACCCGCAAACGATGTTATTGGTTTTAATAAGCAAATTGGTTTGACTTAGATTCGTCTTTAGACCGAATCTAGTCACGATCTCGACATATAGCCTAAATTCTCAAAACTATTTTAGAAATATAGTATAATTATTATGGAATTTTTAGATATTTTTATGGAATTTTAGAGTTCCGAAGTAGCAAATAATTAGATTAGCAAAAATATAGCGCGGGAGAAACCAGCGAGACCTATGGATAATGTTAGTAACGGCCCAATGAAGCCGTGCTAAAAGAGAAGGGAAACATTTATATTTAAGTTTAAGTTGGGCCAAAATTACCCACTTAATATAAATAGGAAATTAGAAGAGGAGTTATGAGATTTTTATTCGTGACTTTCTCCTCCTCACCCTAACCTCACGCCGACTCCCCTTCTTCTCTCCTTCTCTAGGAGCCAACCACAAGGAAGACCTAGGGTTCTCTCCCTAGGGCCCCAAGGACATCTTCCGGTGATAACTCCGGCACGAGGATGCTCTCCTTCGCGAGGGGAACGCTTAGACGCGAGAAGATCGTCGAGAAGTCGTCTCCACCGGAATTCTAGCGAATAGAATTGTAAGGAAATTAGCGTACGAGATAAGAAACCTCTCACCTGCAGTATAAGTAGCTTCCGTTTGGTTTTCTATGCATTAGTTTAGTTATATGCAGATTTTTTGACATATAGGGTGTATTTAACCCTCCTCGCAGGTTTAGGGATTTAGTGAGTACCTTTAGATGGGCCGGACACGTCTTTCCCCCTTCAGTTGGAGGTTTAGATGCTGTTGGGTGCCTAAAGGTAGTCTCCCTAATAGAGAGGGGAGTTAAAGCACACTAGGTGTTCGATAAAATAGCTAGTTAAGTAAAAATGTAAATTAGGCATTTTAACAGCTCAGTTGAATGCATTAGAAGCATCTAAATCAGTAAATCAGTTTATTCTAGCTTATATGGGACTACGGTCCAATGGGTGGGCTCCCACAGTCGCCTCTGGGTTCAGACAACCTAGCTCTAGGTTCAGATAACCTAGAAACAGCAATTTAGGACAGTTTAGCTATATTCAGTATTTTACTTTTCAGTTGGCACTGTACCGGATTAGATATCCATTGGGTTGGACTCCCACAGTCGTCCCTAGGTTCAGATAACCTAGTAAACTCTACTGAATTCGGGACTTGCAAACCCGGGTTTAGTTAGGGATGCGCGCTCAGTAAGTACAGTTGCCGGGCCCAACAGCACATGATTATTAATTTGATCTACCATGCTATTAGTTTTCAAAACTCATAAAATCAGTTATGTTAGTTGAGTTGATCTCAGCTTCAGGTTCGCTTCAGTTAGCTTAGTTCCCTATTATTGTTCTATGTGATTAGCTTGCTATGCCATGTTTCGGCTTACATGTTCAGTTATTTCAGTTTATGCTTGCAACCATAGTATGTCATGCCAGTACATGTTTTCAAATAGCATTCTTTAAAAGCATGTTTGCATCGTTGCATGTTTTAGTGAGGTAGTTGGTTTCTTACTAAGATTTAAGCTTACAAATTCTATTTTTCCTAATACTGCAGATAAAGGTAAAGGGAAAATGGACTAGCAGAGGAAGCTGGAGTTCAATGCAAGGATGGTGTTTGGCAGGAACTGGAATAAAAGATCCCCAGGGGTTTTAGCAAGCTTAAATAGTTGAATTCTTAGTATTTCTTCTTTCATGCATTTTTTTTAGACCTTAGAATGTTTAAACCATGGGAGATTTATTTAGTTTGTTAGTAATTATGTTAGAATGCTGGTTAATAGTTGCTAGAATATATTTCAGTTGATTTTAGAATTGTTGTGTGAGGTTTTGGCACGCAAGAGTGCTGAAATCAGAATTTCAGGGTGAAATCAGAACCCAGATCGGTCTACAGACCGATCAGAGTTCGGGTTGTGCCGCTGGATCGGTCAGCCGACCGATCCAGTCGCGAACAGAGAGTTTGCGTAGGTTATGGATCGGTCAGCCGACCGATCCAGATGCGAACAGTGGGTATCGAAGTTTACTGATCGGTCAGTCGACCGATCAGTGAGCCACTGGATCGGTCTGCGCGACCGATCAGTGCACTCCTGGATCGGTCGGTAGACCGATCCAGCTGCGTACAGAAGCGACAGCTTATGGATCGGTCAGCCGACCGATCCAGAGGGTTGTTTCCGTGCCAGTATCAAGCTAGATCGATCACTGGATCAATCCGACAGGCCAATCAATCCATGGATCGATTGAAATACCTGATTACAGCTAGCAGGTCATCCGGGAGGCATAGGTTCTCTTGCCTAGCATGTGTACAACTCCTAGGTACACCTAGAATGTTAAGTTCAGATTGTACAGTAATCAGCTTAGCAAAATTTTAATAGATCCAGATTTCCGCAATAGTAGTTTAGTACAGCATTATGTAACGATCGGCCTCGCAGCCTAGTCAGTAGGAGGCGGGTCGTTACATAGATATCCGAAATGGATCTAAGCCGGATCGACGCCTAATGTTCCCTTTCCGGGAACGCGTCCTCGCAGTCAATCCCCTCCAATGACTTACCTCACTTACCTGCCAGGCGTCCAGTCAACCCGTCGACCCGTCTGGACTTCGTGCCAGCTATCCAGTCAGCCCGTCGACCTAGCTGGACTTCGTGCATAAGCATCCGATTAGCCCGTCGACCCACTTGGACTTCGTTCCAGCTATCCGGTCAGCCCGTCGACCTAGCTGGGCTTCGTGCCAGACATCCGGTCAACCCGTCGACCTGTCTGGACTTCTCCTACACACTCGATCAAAGTGTTAGACAACAACAAAGTAACTTAACCTGATTTGTCATTTATCAAAACCTGGGTTAAATCGTTAGTGCTAACCGCACCAATAATCTCCCCCTTTTTGATGGAATGACAACCTGGTTAAGTTAGTGAAAACATATGCAAGAAAAGAACAAGTAACAACATGCATTTATGTGGATTTTTAAGTTAGTTTGTATTTTCAGTTTGGTTTTGGCTAACTTAACCACCTAACTCTCCCCCTTTGACATTCATCAAAAGAACTAATATCAAGTAAGCATAAATACAAACTTCAGACAAAATAATGTCAAGTTAACCTAGGGGAGTTAAAATTAAAAGATAGTTTTACCTTTACTTCTTAAATCCTTGAAAAAAGACTAAGTCTTGAAAATAGCTGATTTATAACTTAGTAAGAGTTTTAAGTTTGCAAACACCACTTTCAAAAGGTAATTTTCAACACTAAGTTTTTGCAAATTAAATTATCAAAATTAGGTTAAACATAATTTTTCAGAACTGGATTTAGGATAATTTTCAAAGTGAAGTTAAAACATTAAGAAAAGTGATTTTGAATTTTGGTAAAGTAAAATGAAGAAGTTTTCAAAATAATTTTTAAAATTTTCAAAGTACTAAGTAAAGTGGATAAAATTTTGAAAATTTAAAAAAAAAATCACAATTTTGAACAAGTTGTTTTTAAACTTTGATTTTCAAAATTAAGTTTAAAATTCAATATGGAAAACTTCTCCCCCTGAACCTGGCATTAAATCAAATGTCTAACCAGTTTGTTACTGACTGACTATCAAAAGATAGCAGCTTTCACTTGGTTAGTCAAGTTAAGTTCAACCTTAACTTGATTAATATATATTTTTTATTTAACGCCCAGACTTATATCGATGCACTGAAATAAGACTCTTAAGTCTTAGGCAAGTGGCCTATGCATCTCACCCCTTTCTATGTTCGTCAAACACAAACAAGGTAAGCCTAGGGTGTCGGTGAGATGCTCATAAACTAGTCCTATGGGTACATGCTTTCTAAGGATGTTGAACTAGTCTAAGGCTAAAATTTTTTTTTTAAAAAATCTAAAAATAGGAAAATTTTGAAAATGAACCATGTTTAACCTATAATTTGAGAACAATCATTTTGAAAATATTTTCGAAATTCGAAACTCCTAGTATATTAGGCACATTCCTAGTTTTCTACGCAAATTGCTAAATTCACTTTCAGAGAGTGGTTTGGTGAATATGTCAGCTAAGTTTGACTTGGACTCAATGTATTTGAGCTCAATGTCACCCTTAGTAACATGATCCCTGATAAAGTGGTGCCTGATTTCAATGTGTTTGTTTCTTGAATGATGCACTGGATTTGTTGTTAAATTGATTGAGCTAATATTGTCAATTAAGACTTTTACATTTATGATTTTTAAGTTGAAATCTTTTAAGGTGTGCATCATCCATAATAATTGAGCTACACATTCTCCTATGGCTATGTATTCTGACTCAGTTGTAGATAGTGCAACACAATATTGCTTTCTACTAAATCAGCTAACAAGTGATGAGCCTAGTAGTTGGCATCCACCACTTGTGCTTTTGCGGTCTAATTTGCACCCAGCATATTCTGAGTCAGAATATCCTATTAATTCAAAGTTATTGGTCCTAGGATACCAAATTCCTACATTTGTTGTTCCCTTAAGATATCTAAAAATTCTTTTGACTTGAGTCAAATGGGATTCTTTAGCACAGGTTTGGCATCTAGCACACATACTAACTACAAATAAAATATCAGGTCGGCTTGCAGTTAAGTAAAGTAGACTACCTATTGCACTTCTATAATACCTTAGATCCATTGGTTTTGCAGTTAAGTAAAGTAGACTACCTATTGCACTTCTATAATACCTTAGATCCATTGGTTTTCCATTTGGGTCATTGTCTAAGATTGTGTTTACTGCCATAGGTATTTTTATTTCTTTTGTATTTTACATTCCGAATTTTTTAAGTAATTCTTTAGTGTATTTGTGTTGATAAATGTAATTTCCTTCATTTGTTTGTTTGATTTGTAATCCTAGGAAATAGGTCAATTTTCCTACTAAGTTCATTTCAAATTCTTGTTCCATTAGGTTAATAAATTCTTCTAAAAAGTCTGAGTTAGTTGAACCAAATATTATATCATCTATATATTTGTCTATAAATAAATATTTAGTAATTTAACAAACAAGGTTGGTCAATTTGACCTTGATTGAATCCTTTGGATGTTAAGTAAGATGTTAGCCTTCACATGCCTCGGTGCCAGTTGCTTTGGTCATATAATTAACTTAAAGACATAATTGTTTTTAGATTCTCAAACCGCCAGAGGTGACCTATATAAACTTCTTTTATTAGTCCATTGAGAAAGGTGACTTAACATCTGATATAGCTTAAATCCATGGCATAACTTAGTAACATTCTAATGGATTCTAATCTAGCTCATGGCATAGGTCTCGTAGTCAAGTCCTTCAACTCTGAACGAACCCTTTGACTAACTAGCTTAGCCTTATTCCTAGTAATTTTCACTTAATTTGTTTCTAAATATCCATTTTGTTTCTATTACTTTCTTATCTTTACTAGATCCCAACACTTCATTTCAGCCAATTGAGCTAGTTCTTCAGATGGCTATGATCCAAGATCGAGATAAGGATTGAATTGGGTTCAATTTTGAAATTGTGAAATATTGACTTGAGGTTCCTAAAGGATGATCTCGATCTGAACCCTTAGGTCCGGGTCACTTATTTGATCAGTTGGATGGTTAGGGTTGACTCTTATAGTTCTAGGAGGTTGATTTACTTGAGTGTGTTCATCTTCTTCTTCCATGTGATTGATTGGTTTCTTTGAATTATTAATTTCAATAGGTTGAAGTTGAGTTTGCCTTGGGTTTCTTCAAACTTTACATTTGTGGTTTCTCGATTTTAAGGTAATTTTATTATATATTCGTCCTATTGTTTAGAGAATATCCTACAAAAATTCTATTTTCTACTTTAGAGGTAAATTTTCCTAAGTGTTCTCTAGTATTTAAGATGAAGGTTGGACATCCAAATACTTTAAAATATTTTATGTTGGGTTGTTTGTTATAAAATATTTCAAAGAAGGTTTTATTATGTCTTTTATTTAATGTTGTTCATATTTTTGAAAATCAGTGTACCAGCCGACTACCAAAATATTTAGGTAAGTTATATTCATTTAACATAGTTCTAGAGGCTCGAAAGGTTCTATTTTCTTTCTACAATTCCATTTTGTTGGGGTTTGGACACTAATCGATGATAGCTATTTTCAAGACATTTGTTAAAATTATGATTTTAAATTCTCTCCGTGATGACTCCTAATTCTTTTAATTTTAAGATCTTTTCGTTTTCAATTTGTTTCGAAGTTTATAAAGATTTCAAAAGTTTCATCTTTATGTTTTAAGAATTTTACCCAAGTAAACCTAGAATAATCATCTATTATTATTAAAATAAGTTTCCATTTATGGATTGATAGTTGACTTGAAACTAAATGTGGAAGTTCTAATATCGAGTTGGTTTGCTGATGATTGGTTGGTTTAGGAGTGGATTTTGTTTGTTTACCTTGTTGACAAGCATATGGTTGAATCTAGGTTAGGTAATTTTGGTAAGTCTCTCACTAGTCCATTTAGTTTATATTTCTAAAGGTGGTGTCGACATTCTTTGATGCCATAACCAAGTTTCTTCTTTTTGTTAAATAACACTTAATTGAAGAAGTGGTTAAGTTAATAGCATAGATGTTGTCTTTTCTAAAACCTTTATTATTATAGTAGGATTATCTAGATATTTGATTAAATACTGCGGATAGAATTTAACCTTATACCTAGTATCACACAATTGACTTATATAGGAGATTGTATTTAAAATTCTCGAAGTAGTAGAATATTTGTAATTATGAAATCTATTTTTATTCAATATTAACCTATACCAATTACCTTGAGTTTGCCATTCTTTCAAAGCAAGTTCTAAGTTTTGTAAGTGAGTTGAGTGAACTGTGTGATCTGATTCTCCAGTTAATTTTCCTATTTCGAGTTCAAATGTTCATAAAATATTTGGAAATGCTTTTAAAAATATTTAAAGAATTTTAGAAATTTTTAGTATTTTAGGTAATTTTGGAGGTCGTTAAGTACTTTTACAACTTTAAAGAATAATTAGGCGTTAAAATAGCGGCGAAAGTAAGCTCGTCAAGGCCAACTAGCCTGAAAGGGCATCAGCACCCGCAGAACGCTAGATTTTTGTAACTATGTAGAAAGAATTAAGGATATAGTATAGTTAGTAAATAAAATCCTAGTTATTAAAAGACCTAGGTTTCTTTTCTCCAGCCGACACCCTCTCGCGATCCTTCGGAAACACGAATGAGAGGCACGCCACGCCCCATGGACGGCCTTCGGCCACTCTTCATCCACCATCCCGAAAGGAGCTCGGCAGCAAAGGAAGGAACGAAGTTCGAAGCTCTCCGAACCCTACCCCTCTTTCCCTTGGTTGTAAGTCAACCTCGATCACTCTAGTAGTAGAGTAGTCCGAGTATTGCATTGATGTCTTGGCTGGATTGAAGTATGGATTTTGAAGTCTTGATTGTTTGATTGTCATTCGTGAGCTCTTTGAGAAAGGATTTGGGTTTTGTTCATGATAAGCCGAAGGAGAAGGGTGAAATAGAAGGAGGAGATTTCTTAAGTTTTGTTCTGTTGTGTTGAATTGCCATAGTTAGTATTGTTGCTCAATTTCTCCTCTCCTTGCTGTCACAATGAACATGAAATGTTATGTGCCGTAGTGCTAGGTAGGTTGAATTCTTCAATTCTTCCTTGCGTGTTGAGATGCCAATTATTTATTATATATAAAGCCTTGTTGTGTTGAATGCCATAGTTAGCATTGATAGATTAATTTTTGCTTGCTTTAGCATTGCTAGATTTCCTATTAAGATCCGAATAAGAACAGCCCATAGATTTCAGATCATCTTTAGACTCTTCTTCTTGTTGGTTTACTAAGTAGGAATGGTATTTTTTTTAATATGCAGCCCTAAACTTGTTTGTTTCCAGTAACCGGGCATGAAAGCTTCTTTTCACAGCAGTATAGTTTTATTTCAATGAGCAGATTTCTAATTATGCTATTAGTAAAACTTGAGCAGTATTGTCTAGTTTTTCCTTTTGTTATTGAATATGCATGATCGGACTTCATGTTCTATTTCTTTGCTATAGATTTAAGCATGAGCAGTAGTTGAATTTGTTTTACTTTCACAGCTTGATCTTCACAGTATGCATAACTTGATTCCATTGCGTGCCTAGTAGTTAAATCTGTTTTTACAGCATGTTTAGAAAGCCTAAAATCACTTTCCTTTGCTCTATTTTATGGCATGATTAGTAAGCTCAAAGTTGCTCTCTTTTGCTTTATTTTGTAGCATGATTAGTAAGATTAGATTAGCTTTCTTTTGCTCTTATCACAGCATGTTTAGTAAGTCCAAGTTAGTTTTCTTTTGCTCTATTTTATAGCATGTTTAGTAAGTCCAAGTTAGCTTTCTTTTGCTCTATTTTACAGCATGTGTAGAAAGTCTAAATTAGCTTTCTTTTGCTCTATTTTATAGCATGATTAGCAAGTTTGAATTAGCTCTCTTTTGTTCTATTTTATAGCATGTTTAGTAAGTTCAAAGTCGCTCTCCTTCGCATTGTTTAATAACATGCTTAGAGAGTTCAGATCTTCTTCCCTTGTGTATTTTCATATAGCATGCTTGGTTAGTTGTAATCTTATACTTGTTAGAAATATTTACAGGATTCTAATAAGTTCTAATAAAGGAGTATGAGAAGTATAAGTAAAGAAAAGACTAGAGTCTAGTTAAAAAGAGATGAATAGTAAATTAAAGAAGAGGCTAGTACCCGACTTCCGAGGTTGTCGTTAAACAAATCCAGGTGACCAATTCTGAGGTCTTGGCCCTGGTAAGACCGAGGTCTTTATCCTCATAGGGATGGAGGCTCGCTACCCCAGTCACTATTAGAGAGCGTGCAAAACAAAGATGGTACTAAGCCTGGGCCCAAGGAAAAAGAAAAGTAAAGAAGAAAGAAAAGAACAAGAAGAAGAAAGTAAAATAGAAATTAAAAGATTAATTTTTATTACAAGGATATAGGAAATTGAAACAAGTTTTATGCTTAGAATAAATAAAAGTTAGTTTCTTTAATTCTAAGCTTACAGTGTTAATTTCTTATTATCCTGTTAGATAGTGAGCATGTTTAGTATCCAGTTTCATTTTCTGTATACCATGAGCACATGCAGATTTGCTTTAGCATTTCAGTTTCAGTATTATTGCATTACTTTTTTATGCACTTCGAGTTTTTGTGAGATAGATTAGTACTTACTAAGCGTTTCGCTTATAGATCTATTTTCTTTCCTCCTACTGCAGATAAAGGGAAAAAAAAACTAAGATATGAAAGGGAGGCGACAGGATGGTGGTGGTGATGAAGGTGTGTGATGTCTGGACTGTGGAGAGATCCAGGATTAGCTGACAAACCTGTTAAGACCTTATATTTAATTCTTTTAGATTGCCTTAAGTGTTATTTTGTGTTGAGATTGTATTTAAGTTATTCCGCACTTGTAAGTAGTTCACTTGTATTATTGGTGGAGTGATGTAGTTGGTTGCTTGCTAGAGTAGTTTCTTTCTTTTACTGTTGATTTATTACTGCGTGGTTATGAATAAAATGTGTTCCAGCCGCCTGTGGCTGCCTATATCTTGTGTATTATAGATTTGGTCACCGGTACAGGGGAGATTCTGCCGAAATTTTTCGGTAGGGTTTCCATGTGATTTTTAATCATACCGGTTAAGTAGAGTTAGTAGTTAAGTAACGGTCATCCTTAGAGAGTAGTAGTAGTAAGAAGGGTGGTCGTTACAGTTGGTATCAGAGCAGTGTTCCATTCTCCAACATCACACACACATCAACATCATCCTCGTCGTCTCCAAGTAAGAAAGTATTTAAATCCTTTCTTTATTCTGCTTTTCTTATTATTAATTACAGTATAGGATACTTATTTTTTAAGTGCTTAAGTAAGATAGAAGATTTAGTTTCCCTTTTCTTTATTCATATTTATGTATGATTAGAAGGGTTAGAGAGAGGATACCAAGTCTTTTTATTTGCATAATTAGATGTTAAGAAAAAGGATGTCCCCGTACCGTCCGTACTGAGGACCAAGATCATGAGAACGAAGGGCTTAGATCAACTGAGCCCAATCTCTCTGAAGTTGTTGCCTAACTCCAGAGACAAGTAGCAGAACAGTAGCAAGTGATTGCCAATCTGATGGCAAACCAGCCAGCAGTTCCTCCCCCTCCTCCAGCTATCACTGCAGAGGCTCCAGTGGTAATTGAGACTCCACCAGCTACCCAGGAGAGCCACCCCGAGACCGAAGCTTATCTTATCACGGTGGTAAGCTAAAACCGAGAGCTTCTCGAGCACGATCGAGCCTCGGGATGCCGGGCTTGGTTTAAAACATTAGAGAGCACTATGGAGCTTCTTGACTGGCCAGAAGTCGAGAAGGTCAAGTGTGCCTCTTTCTGCCTGTCTGGAGATGCTCGTATGTGGTGGGAGAGGATAAAGACCAAGAGAGCAGCCGATCAGATGAGCTGGGCAGATTTTCAGTTAGAGTTCTATGAAGAGTTCTATCACCAACAAGCACTATGAGGAGTTTATAGAGATTAAGCCAGCCAAGATAGAAAACAAGACAGTAGGGAGCCGGAGCCCCAGTCAAGTAAGTGCAGAAGAATAGAAAGAAGGTAAGAAAGAGGGGGTTCAGGCGGTCTGTGAATATCCCGAGGTATTCCCAGCAGATCTACCTAGACTACCTCCCAATAAATGAGTGGATTTGAGATTGAATTGGTTCCTGGAACCGGTCCAATTTCAAAAGCTCCGTATCGCATATCTCCAGCAGAGCTGAAGGAGTTACAAGAACAACTACAGGAGTTACTTGACAAAGGCTTCATTCGCCCCAGTCACTCACCTTGGGGAGCTCCTGTGTTGTTTGTCAAGAAGAAAGATGGATCAATGTGGATGTGCATAGACTACAGAGCTTTGAATCAAGTGACAATCAAGAACAAGTACCCCCTTTCCAGGATCGATGACTTATTTGATCAGTTAAGAGAAGCAACAGTGTTCTCAAAGATAGACCTGCGCTCTGGGTACCATCAGCTGAAGGTGAAAGAAAGAGATATACCCGAGCGCTCGGGACCAGATATGAGCACTACGAGTTTGTAGTCATGCCTTTTGAGTGACTAATGCACGCGCTCATAGACTTAATGAGCAGTGTTCAGAGAATATCTTGACAAATTTGTCATTGTATTCATCGACGACATTCTGGTCTATTCAAGGACCCAGAGGAGCATGACACGCACTTGAGGATGGTACTGCAGACTCTGCAAAAGCGACTTTATGCTAAATTCTCAAAGTGCGAGTTCGTTAAATCAGGGTTTTTTTGTCACATTATTTCTAAAGAAGGTATTCAAGTGGATCCAGCCAAAGTGGAAGCGGTTAACAACTGGAGTAGACCCAAGAACATCGAGAGATCGAAGCTTCCTTGGTTTAGCTGGGTACTACAGGAAGTTCAGGATAGCCTCTCCACTAACAGCCCTCACCAAAAAGAACAAGAGATTCGAATGGTCGATAAATGTGAGCAGAGTTTCCAAGAGCTAAAGAAGAGATTGATCAGTGCTCCCATTCTGACAGAGCGACAAGAGTTTCGACATCTACAGTGATGCTTCCAAGATGGGCTTAGGAGCCGTACTCATGCAAGAAGGAAAGTCATAGCTTATGCTTCCAGACAACTCAAAGACTATGAGAAGAACTACCCTACTCATGATCTTGAGTGGCAACTGTAGTTTTTGCACTTAAACTCCGCGACATTATTTGTATGGAATTCATGTAGAATTTTCACAGATCATCTAGTCTTAAGTACTTCTTCACTCGTAAGGACTTAAACAGAAGGCAGGGCAGCGGGAGTTGGTCAAAGATTACGATTGGAAATTCTCTACCACCGTGCAAAGCTAACAAAGTGGCGGATGCACTCAGAAAATCTAGTGCATCACCGATGTCTTTATCATCACTAGCCCCGCCACTGAGGAGTTGTCCGATTTTGGACTTGAAATTATCAAAGGACAGCTCTGCATTGACCTTAGAGTCTACATTGCTTGGGAGATACGAGAAAGCAAAGTGAAGATCGGACATCCGTAAGATCCAGCGGGGATAGAAAAGAAGACAACTCGAGTTTAGAGTAGTAATGGAATTCTTTATCGAGGAGTCGACTTTGCGTGCTGATGATGAGGAAGGAAGAAGATCTTAGAGGAAGCTCACAAGACACCATATTCCATGCATCCTAGTTCTTCCAAGATGTACCAAGATGTGAAACAGAGGTTTTGGTGGTCGGGACTCAAAAGAGATGTAGCTAAGTATGTCAGTACCTGCCAGAGAGTCAAAGTAGAACACCAGAGACCAGGAGGAGTTCTTCAGCCTCTTCCAATACTAGAATGGAAATGGGAAGATATATCCATGGACTTCATAACCGGTCTTCCAAGAACCACCAATGGATATGATGCGATATGGGTAATAGTAGATCGATTGACCAAGTCTGCTCACTTCCTAGCCATCAAGGTGTCCCACTCTATAGAGCAGTTGGCCCAGCTATATGTTAAAGAGGTAGTCAGACTTCATGGAGTTCCTAAATCTATCATTTCTGATAGAGATGGGCACTTCACCTCACACTTTTGGGAGTGCGTTCAGAATGCACTAGGCACCAAACTCAAGTTCAGCACAGTTTTCCATCCACAGACTAATGGACAGACAGAGCGAGTGAATCAGATTTTAGAAGATATGCTCAGAGCTTGTGCACTGGATTTCAAGGGAAGTTGATGCAAGTATTTGTGCTTAGCTAAATTCGCCTACAACAATAGCTATCAGGCCACCATCAAGATGGCACCTTATGAGGCACTATATGGCAGGAAATGCAGATCACCCATATGCTGGCAAGAAGCAGGAGAGAGAAAAGAAATGGAAGTAGAGGGTATTAGACAGAGGTGATAGACGAGACTACTCAAGCAATCCAAAAATCGATAGAATTGAGTCCATGGCGAAGAGTTAGCTCGACACCGTAGGCCATTGGAATACCAAGTAGGAGATTCAATTTTCCTCAAGGTCGCTCCTATGAAGGGAGTGATGAGATTTGGCAAGAAGGGCAAATTAAGTCCTCGCTACGTAGGACCTTACCAGATCATAGAGAGGATTGGGAAAGTAGCTTACAGGATGGACTTACCACAAGACATGTCAGCAATACACAATGTGTTTCATGTCTCCATGCTAAAGAAGTGTCTCCATGACCCGAGTCAAGTGATTCAGCCTCAGTCAGGGCAGATCCAAGAGGATCTTAGTTATGAGAGCAGACCTACACAGATAGTGGACAGAGCAGTTAAGAGATTGAGAAACAAAGAAGTACCACTAGTGAAGGTCGTCTGGCAAGTCACTTGGGAGCGGGAGGACAGCATGAGACAGAAGTATCCAGAGTTATTCTAAGTTCGAGGATGAACTTTTTATAAGGTATGGGGGATTGTAACGACCCAATTTTCCCTATTTCGAGTTCCAAATGTCCATAAAAATATTTGGAAATGCTTTTAAAATATTCTAGAGAATTTTAGAAATTTTTAGAGTATTTTTAGGTAATTTTTAAAAGAAGTTTAGGCAAAAATCGTTGAAGGCGAGGTTCGAACCCACGACCTCGGGTCGGACTGACCCAAGCCAAAACCGGCTTGACCAACTGAGCTAGGAGATTTTTGTTAACTCTATGTAGAAAGAATTAAGGATATAGTATAGTTAGTAAATAAAATCCTAGTTATTAAAAGACCTAGGTTTCTTTTCTCCCGAGCCGACACCCTCTCGACGCCGCGCGATCCTTCTCCTCTCTCGGGCAGAAACACAGCGAATGTAGGGCACGCCTCCGGCACCGGCGAAGCTTTCTTCCGGCCAGCCTTCATCCGTGGGTGGCCATCCCGACGAAGGGAGCTCGGAAGCACAAAGGAACCGCCGAGTTCGAGCTCCATCCGGAACCCTAGCCGCCTCTTTCCCTTGGTTGTAAGTCCAAGAACCCTCAGTAAGTACTACTCACCTGTAGTAGGAGTAGTTCCGAGTATTGCATTGATGTCTTGGCTTTCGGGATTGAAGTTGTATGGATTTTGAAGTCTTTTGATTGCTGTCGTGAGCTCTTTGAGAAAGGATTGGGGTTTTTGTTTGATGATACTGCCGTAAGGAGAAGGGTTGGGGAAATAGAAGGAGGAGATTTCTTAAGTTTTGCTCCTGTTGTGTTGAATTGCCATAGTTAGTATTGTTGCTCAATTTCCTCTCCTTGCTGTCACAATGAACATGAAATGTTATGTGCCGTGTAGTGCTAGGTAGGTTGAATTCTTCAATTCTTCCTTGCTGTGTTGAGATGCCATTTCCGGATTATATATAAATAGCCTCGGAATTTAGTTTTGTTTCCAAGCCATGAGCATGAGATAGTTAGATATTTTCGTGGCTTAGTTTAGCATTTCAGCTGCAGATTTCCTGTTAACATCCGAATAAGAACAGCCCATAGATTTCAGATCATCTTTAGACTCTTCTTCTTATTGGTTTACTAAGTAGGAATGGTATTTTTTTTAATATGCAGCCCTAAACTTGTTTGTTTCCAGTAACCGGGCATGAAAGCTTCTTTTCACAGCAGTATAGTTTTATTTCAATGAGCAGATTTCTAATTATGCTATTAGTAAAACTTGAGCAGTATTGTCTAGTTTTTCCTTTTGCTATTGAATATGCATGATCGGACTTCATGTTCTATTTCTTTGCTATAGATTTAAGCATGAGCAGTAGTTGAATTTGTTTTACTTTCACAGCTTGATCTTCACAGTATGCATAACTTGATTCCATTGCGTGCCTAGTAGTTAAATCTGTTTTTACAGCATGTTTAGAAAGCCTAAAATCACTTTCCTTTACTCTATTTTATGGCATGATTAGTAAGCTCAAAGTTGCTCTCTTTTGCTTTATTTTGTAGCATGATTAGTAAGATTAGATTAGCTTTCTTTTGCTCTTATCACAACATGTTTAGTAAGTCCAAGTTAGCTTTCTTTTGCTCTATTTTATAGCATGTTTAGTAAGTCCAAGTTAGCTTTCTTTTGCTCTATTTTACAGCATGTGTAAAAAGTCTAAATTAGCTTTCTTTTGCTCTATTTTATAGCATGATTAGCAAGTTTGAATTAGCTCTCTTTTGTTCTATTTTATAGCATGATTAGTAAGTTCAAAGTCGCTCTCCTTCGCTTTGTTTAATAACATGCTTAGAGAGTTCAGATCTTCTTCCCTTGTGTATTTTCATATAGCATGCTTGGTTAGTTGTAATCTTATACTTGTTAGAAATATTTACAGGATTCTAATAAGTTCTAATAAAGGAGTATGAGAAGTATAAGTAAAGAAAAGACTAGAGTCTAGTTAAAAAGAGATGAATAGTAAATTAAAGTAAGAGGCTAGTACCCGACTTCCGAGGTTGTCGTTAAACAAATCTAGGTGACCAATTCCGAGGTCTTGGTCCTGGTAAGACCGAGGTCTTTATCCTCATAGGGCTGGAGGCTCGCTACCCCAGTCACTATTAGAGAGAACGCAAAACAAAGATGGTACTAAGCCTGGGCCCAAGGAAAAAGAAAAGTAAAGAAGAAAGAAAAGAACAAGAAGAAGAAAGTAAAATAGAAATTAAAAGATTAATTTCTATTACAAGGATATAGGAAATTGAAACAAGTTTTATGCTTAGAATAAATAAAAGTTAGTTTTTTTTAATTCTAAGCTTACAGTGTTAATTTCTTATTATCCTGTTAGATAGTGAGCATGTTTAGTATCCAGTTTCATTTTCTGTATACCATGAGCACATTCAGATTTGCTTTAGCATTTCAATTTCAGTATTATTGCATTACTTTTTTATGCACTTCGAGTTTTTGTGAGATAGATTAGTACTTACTAAGCGTTTCACTTATAGATCTATTTTCTTTCCTCCTACTGCAGATAATCGGAAAAAAAACTAAGATATGAAAGGGAGGCGACAGGATGGTGGTGGTGATGAAGGTGTGTGATGTCTGGACTGTGGAGAGATCCAGGATTAGCTGACAAACCTGTTAAGACCTTCTATTTAATTCTTTTAGATTGCCTTAAGTGTTATTTTGAGTTGAGACTGTATTTAAGTTATTCCGCACTTGTAAGTAGTTCACTTGTATTATTGGTGGAGTGATGTAGTTGGTTGCTTGCTAGAGTAGTTTCTTTCTTTTACTATTGATTTATTACTGCGTGGTTATAAATAAAATGTGTTCCAGCCGCCTGTGGCTGCGTATATCTTGTGTATTATAGAATTGGTCACCGGTACAGGGGAGATTCTGCCGAAATTTTTCGGTAGGGTTTCCATGTGATTTTTAATCATACCGGTTAAGTAGAGTTAGTAGTTAAGTAACGTTCATCCTTAGAGAGTAGTAGTAGTAAGAAGGGTGGTCGTTACACCAGTCATGTGTTTGGAGCAACCACTGTCCAAAATCCACTTGGTTTCCTACAATGAGTAGGAATTAAGGTTAGTCTTTTTAAGATTATAAATTTTTAAAGTTAAAAATAATTTTTAAAGTTAATTTAAAAAAAAATTAAAATAATTTAAAGTTAATTTAATTTTTTAAAATAATTTTTAAAGTTAATTTAAAATAATTTTTAAAGTTAATTTAATTTTTAAAATAATTTTTAAAGTTAAGTTAAAATAATTTTTAATGTTAATTTAATTTTTAAAATATTTTAAAGTTAATTTAAAATAATTTTTAAAGTTAAGTTAAAATAATTTTTAATGTTAATTTAGATTAGATTAAATATTTATCTAATATATACTATTTAAATTATTTTTAATTTAAGATAATTTTAATAATTTAATATTTTAAAAAAAGATGAATTTTTATAATTTTTAAATAATTTAATTAAAATAAAAAGTTAATTTAATTTAATAAAATTAATTAATTAAATAATTTTTAAATTATTCATTAACTTTCTTTTAAATAAACAAATTAACTTACTAATTTTAAGTTAATAATTTTTATAGTTAATTTAAAATAATTTTTAAAGTTAATTTAAGATAATTTTTAAAGTTAATTTAATAATTTTTAAAATTTGATTTTTAAAATAATTTTTAAAGTTAATTTGATTTTTAAAAATTTTTAAAATTAATTTTTAAAGTTAATTTAAAATAATTTTTAAAGTTAATTTAAAAAATAATTTAGTTTTTAGTTGGAAATTTAATTTTTAATTAATTTGAAATTTAATTTTAATTAATTTTATTTTAATTTGAAATTTGAAATTTAATTTTTAATTAATTTGAAATTTAATTTTAATTAATTTTATTTTAATTTGAAATTTGAAATTTAATTTTTAATTTGAAATTCAAAGTTTAATTTTAATTAATTTTAATCTAATCCTTAATCATCTCACCCGATCTAAGTTTTCAATCAGGGAAACCTATGATTTTGTGAGATGAATTAGATTTAATTATAGAGTTTGGTTTAACTTGTGTTAGATTCAGGTTTAGCTTTGGTCTTAACAAATAGGCATTATTCGGATAAACTTCTAAGCTTGGTGAGTCACTTGGACGTCATTAGAAGTAACCAACCTTTCGAGATTTTCCGAATAGTCCTATCCACGGAGCTTAGTACTAAACCTTGGTCTAACTAGTTAGGATCCATTTAAAGGTAGCTTCGGTCGGTTCCACTTGGCCAAATGCACCAGATTGAAGTCATATCTTTCTAGACATGCGATGCCCAAGCTTCCCCAACGTACTATCATAAAAAAACTTCACCAGTACCATGATTCAAGTTAAACTGGGTCCCTTTTTAACTAATCCTAATTACCCTGCCGGGTTAGTTTATTTGGGTTACCATGTCGGGTAAGTTAGTTTTGTAGGTGCCAGCTATTCTGGAGTCTCCCCCTGAATTATTGGCCTTTAATTAAATTTTTGTTTTAGGTTTGTGTTTATTTCTTTTATAGTTATAATTAACTTGGTTATAATTTATATTTTGTTGAGTTTTAAAATGTTTAAATTTTGAATTTTTTTATTTAGGTTTGTATTTTGGTTTATTCGAGTTTATATAATATATTTTTTCTTTGGGTATATAATATTGATTAAGTCCTACTTGCGTGGTCAAATACGCTTTCGGAACCCAAGCTTGATTAGTTGATTTGTATTGAGTTATTAATTATTTAAAAGTTTTATTTGAATTCGACTTGTATCCGAGTCCGGTTTTATTATAACACGCCTTTTGATTGTTCAGGATTAAGTCTAGATTTTTTGATCTTGTAGCAAATTTTTCTAGCATTTCTTTTAACTTATTAATTTCTGATTTTAATGATGAATTCTCCTCAAGTGTTAGATCTTGAGTTGGATTTGAATTTTTGATTTGTTCCTTGAGGTCTTGATTTTCCTCAAGGAGTGATTTATTTTCATTTTCTATTTTAACTAATTTACTATTTAAGTAGGAATTAATTTTAAAAAAAAATTGTTTAAATTAAATTATACCTCATCTGGGCCTTGTCTCACATCGGGTGGCTCGATTAGTTGAACCGTTGGCTGTGATCCGCGTCTTGACAGGGCCAGTCACGGTGGCTGGTGTTCTGCTTCTTACTCCGACGATTCTGAGGAGTTGTCCACGTTGCTTTGAGGCCTTCTTTGGTCGGCTTGTTTGTCGAACTTGGTCTTGGGCATTCGTCTTGTAGTGCCCTTTATTACATCCCAAAGTCACGTTCTTTTATTCCACGAGAGCGATCTTTGAAGGTCCTTCAAACTCCTTTTCTCTCACGGTGAACATTTTCTTACGTGTTCACCGTGTATTCTTCGTCTTGGAATCTTGATCGAATCTTCTTGATTCGACTTGCTCTTCTTTTCTTTTCGAGGAGCCTACAAACAAAGCAACACCTTTTCTCGATTAGTTTGTTCATGCAACTCACAAGCTCGTCTAACTTTAATTTAGGTAAATTTTAGAAATTTTGTAAACATCCACGATCGATGCCCAAACTATTACGTGAAAAGTATTTAGTGCCTTATTAAGTCTCTATTTTCCATCCGTGGCCTATCGCGTGGAGTCGTTGAGGATGTCCTTGATCCGCATCTGATTGACCCATTTCCCTTCCTGCTTTTTATATTAAATATTTTATTTAAAAGTAAGTCTCTTTTGTTACCGGTTCGTTTCGCTCGACCGATGCACTTGTCCCATAATTCTTAAGCCCTGCGACTCTGGTTCGGTTTTCTGTTAGACCCGCGGGTTAGCATGTTGATTGCTTTGTTTTCCGTCGATGCCTTTTTCCTCATATCCGGAGTCCACTGTTCCGTGTCTAGTGGATTTCCGGATTTGTCGGCTGGAGCTCGGTAGGCCTTTATGACGTTGAACCATTGATCGTAGTCCATCTTTAGGTACACCTCCATTCTTTTCTTCCAGTACGAGAAGTCATCCCCGTTGAATAGGGGAGGATGTACTGTGCTGAAGCCTTCTAGTTGAGACATCCTGCACACAAGTAAACAACGAAAAAAAATATCCCAAGACTTAGTCTTGGATTAGTAGTGCGGGAAAAAATAATAAAAGTATCTAAATTGGTGTTGCACCAATTTAGATTTAATTACAACGAAAAAAATTTCCAAAACAGGTAATAGTACCATATTAGAATTAAGCGTAAAACTGAAAATCGAAAAAAATAAAGGTTAATTTTTTACCCCCTGTCTGATTGGTGGTTGCACCAGATTAGAGCGGTACCTGCTCTGATACCACTTGTTGGATCGTGAAACGTCGATAGAGGGGGGGTGAATATCGATTCGAAAAAACCACGTTGAAAAGAGTTAAGCGCAGCAGAATTAAAAACAATAGACAAATGAACACGGTGTTTTTTTACTTCGTTCGGAGCTTGTGACGACTCCTACTCGAAGGCCCGTACTCCGTGAGTACTTTCGTTGGGCAATTTACTAGCAATTCGAAATGATTATTACAAAGAGACAGAAATGCTAATAAAAAACAAAGCTATCGACACAAAGCTATAAGGAAAAGAGCGCGTTGTCGGAGCTTTTAGAGCTTGCCTGGAGCGGAGAGAGCAAGCGATCCTAAGAGTTACGAGTTGATATTGAAGCTCCACCCCGGGCTTCTTTTATATCTTTCGCCCAGGCGCTCGATCCCTGGCCTGTGCGTGCGCAAGTCTAATCGTGAACTCCACGTGGCGACGACTCGGCTTGGATAAAATTCGCCTCGGGGCCTGGACCTTTCTCCAGTCCTTCTCCTCTGAAAAGGTTAGTCCGAGGCAAATATACCCAAATTATTAGTACGAGTTAGTATAAGAAGCAAATGAGGTATGAATTAGCAAAAGCAGTATGACTTAGATTAGTCTCTTTCCGAGACCGAATCTAGTCACGATCTCGACTTAGATATCGAAATGGATCTAGCGCGGATCGACGCCTAATGTTCCTTTAAAGCCAGCTCCTCAGCTGATCCCTACAGCGACTTACACCAGAGGCTCCGCACACTGGCACTTACACGCCTCTTCGTGCACTATCCATCAACCCGTCGACCTAGCCCGGACTCGTGACCTAAGCGTCCCCAGCCCGTCGACCCACTTGGACTTCGTGCCAGCTATCCGGTCAGCCCGTCAACATAGCTGGGCTTCGTGCCAGACATCCGGTCAACCCGTCGACCTGTCTGGACTTCTCCTACACACTCGATCAAAGTGTTAGACAACAATAAACTAATTTAACCTGATTTGTCATTCATCAAAACCTGGGTTAAATCGTTAGTGCTAACCGCACCAACAGTAACTACAAAATGTAACCATGCAGCTATTCCATTCAGCTCTATGTTTCGAACCTACATTTGGGTAGTTGCAGATTTAGAAAGGACTAATCAAACTTTAAAAGACAGAGTGGAGGAATTACAAGCTACTTCCAACCTCCCTAACAATGAACTCATTCAACTATGAGATAAAGTGAATTCACAGACTGAACTCAACTCTAACCTAGAAAAAGCCTTACAAGATTGTCGCTAGTTGCTACAATCACGAGAAGAAGAAAAGAAAAGCTTAGAACTATAATTACAAGGGCTTAATTCTCAGCTTAATGTTGAAAGGGCCTTTAAAGATAAAGCTCTCTCAGATGTTGCGCATAAAGCTACTCTTGAAGCCATCAAGCTGAGTCATATGTGTCTCCTGCAAGCTAGCCCACTCACATACACATTTCAAATGACAAGGGTAAACCTTACTTAAACTCTTTGCCCAAACACCAAAACACATGTTCACAAGAACTATTGGGATTGTTACAACAAAAACTACCCTGTAGGGAGAGAAGGATAGCCTATAATCTAAATTTCAGACATATAAGGTAAATGAGGAAGGGCGCTGGCAGAGCAAGCGCAGATCCTATTTGGATTCTCTTGGGTTTGGTAAAGAATATGCTCGACGCATCGTAGGAACCCTTACCCATTCTGTTGAAGGAGTAATTCAACAGTTAAGAGAAGAGGGTTTACCTATCAAGAGAACCTCCTCCCTTGTTCATAGATCACCGACGACTTAACCAGGAGCTTCCCAAAGACTTTCTAAGTATATTTGAATGAACTTGGAATCTTGTATCTATATTTTCTTGTCATTTCATCACTACTATATACTACTTATTATTTATCACATGTTAATGAAAATTTACAATTACCTGTCTTTCCTTGTGGAGCTCCCCTATCTTCAAAACCACCCAAGTATTCATATAAATTAACTCCTTCAATATATTCGCTACATATATCTTGTAGAAACATACCATTGTAATCAAAAGAAGTAGACCTCATAATTATCTCCTAAGTGATATATCATGTTGAATGAATTTTTCCTAATGATCTTCATATTTTTATGATGGGTTGAATGCCTTGCTCATATATAAAGAATCCTTGACCCATCTAGTAGACCGGTCGAGTGTATATTCCCATACGAGATAACTTATACGTGACAAACTAATCGGCCTTACATCACCGAACGAAGTGAGATGAAGACAATACTTATAATTCATATGCTTTGATTAACTTGCTGAGAGTTTAAAGTCTCCGGCTCCCCTTATGGAAACTTATCCGGTCACTCCTTAAGGTCCCTAATCGACTGTATGATAGTTTAAAGTCTCTGGTTCCCCTTAAGGAAGCCTTTCTGATCACTCCTTAAAGTCCCTGATCGACTAAATGATGGTTTAAAGTATTCGGTTCCCCTTAAGGAAGTTTGTCTGGTCACTCCTTAAGGTCCTCGATCAATTGTATGATGGTTTAAATTCTCTGATTCCCCTTAAGGATGTCTGTCCGATCACTCCTTAAGGTCCCCGATTGACTATATGATGGTTTAAAATCTTCGGTTCCCCTTAAGGAAGTATGTTTAATCACTCCTTAAGGTCTCTGATCGACTAGATGGAGGTTTAAAGTCTCCAATTTTCCTTAAGGAAGCCTTTTAAGTCACTCCTTAAGGTCCTTAATCGACTATATGATGGTTTAAAGTCACTGGTTCCCCTTAAAGGAGCATGTCTAGTTACCCTTTAAGGTCCCCGATCGACTATATGATGGTTTAAAGTCTCCGGTTCCCCTTAAAGGAGTCTATCCAATCACTCTTTAAGGTTCTCGATCGACTAGATAGAAGTTTAAAGTCTTCGGTTCCCCTTAAAGGAGCATGTCCGGTCATCCTTTAAGATCCCCGATCGACTAGATGGAGGTTGAAAGTCTCTGATTCCCCTTAAAGGAGCCTATCCGATCACCCTTTAAGGTCCCTGATCGACTAGATGGATGTTTAAATTCTCTAGTTCCCCTTAAGAAATTCTATCTAGTCACTGCTTAAGGTCCCCGATTGACTATATGATGGTTTAAAGTCTTCGATTCCCCTTAAAGGAGCCTGTCCGGTCACCCTTTAAGGTTCTCGATCAACTATATAATGGTTTAAAGTCTCCGATTCCCCTTAAAGGAGTCTGTCCGGTTACCCTTTAAGGTCCCTAATCGACTAGATGGAGGTTTAAAGTCTCTAGTTCCCCTTAAAGGAGACTGTCTGGTCACCCTTTAAGGTCCTCGATTGATTAGATGGAGGTTTAAAGTCTCTAGTTCCCTTTAAAGGAGCATGTCTGGTCACCCTATAAGGTCCCCGATCGACTAGATGGAAGTTTAAAGAGGAGTGAGTATATGACCTCTCCAAATAATATTGTCTGTACTTTTTCTGTTACTCATATCAACAATGTTTGAACAAAATACATGAATGACTTACAGGTATATTTGTTAAGTTCTACATTATTGCAAATGATTAGCACTCTAAGGCTGTTTAGGTTTTCTCCCTTCTGTATTTTAGAGTTAACAAGAGCCTGATACAAGTTTTTGTATTATTTTATAAGGTCCTCCCCATTAGGGTTCCAGCTTGTTAACATCTCCCATAGGCTTGATGCATTTCTATACGAGATCACCCACCTGAAAAAATCTTGGAATAACTCTTTTGTTATAATTTTCTCTCATTCTTTGATGATATGAGATGAGCTGAGTTGTTGCTTTATCCCGTGCTTCCTCTATTAAGTCAAATTCCATGAAACGTTGATCTGCATTGCTGTCATCATAAAGCCTCCTTCAGTCAGATTCCACTCTGATTTTAATAGGAATCACTACTTCACCCCCATAGACCAGATAAAAAGGAGTGATTCCTGCGGCTTCTCTAGGAGTGGTATGATATGCCCACAGTACACTGGGTAATTCATCTACCCAGCTACCACCAATATGATCTAATTTGGTTTTGAGTACTCTGATAATTTCTCTGTTGGTCACTTCAGCTTGTCCATTACTTTATGGATACGCCACAGAGGTAAAAGCTTGTGTGATGCCATAATCATAACACCATTTTTTTAATTTTCTTGCCCTGAAATTGCCTTCCATTATCAAAAACTATTTCGTGTGGAATTCCAAATCTGCAAATAATATGTTGCCATAGAAATTTGATGACTACATGTTAAGTAATTCTGGCCAGGGGTTCTGCTTCTACCCATTTAGAAAAATAATCGACAACTACTAATAAGAATCTCCTTTGAGCAGGTGCAAGAAGAAAAGGCCCAACTATATCTATGCCCCATTGATTAAAAGGACAAGATACTATAGAGATCTTCAATAATTTAATGGGATGATGAGGAATATTTTGATATTTTTGACAAGATAAACATGTTTTCACAAGTTGAGCAGCATTTGCTTCTAAAGTAGGCGAAAAATATCTGGCTAATAATATTTTTCTAGCAAGAGATCGACCTCCCATATGGCTACCACAAGAGTCTTGATGCATTTCTTGTAATACTATATGTCATCCGATCCAACACATTTGAGTAAAGGACTAGAGAAGGCCCTTTTATATAGGTGATCTCCAATCATAGTATACTGGCTTGCCCTCTTTTTGAATACCCTAGCTTGTTCCGTATCAGTGGGTAGAATTCCTTGCTGTAAAAATAGAATAATAGGTGTTCTCTAAACACTCTGAATTTCTAGATTGGCATGTTGCTCAATACAAGATACTAGCAATGTTTGTTCTACCGGTCTATCTAAATCCCAAGGTATAATGGTCGAAGCTAGTTTAGCTAATTCATCTGCTACTTGATTGTCTACTCGAGGGATTTTCTTTATATTTACTTCATGAAATTCAGCCTTTAATTTGTCGAATGCTTCTGTATAAAACTTGAGCCGTTCATTACTAATTTCAAAGTTACCTATTAATTGATGTGCTGCCAATTGAGAATCATAATGAATTACCACACCAATAGCTCACACATGCTTAGCAGCTTGCAAGCATGCTATTAATGTTTTATATTCGGCCTTATTGTTGGTAGCTCTATAATTCAATTTAACAAATAGCTGTATTCGATCTTCTCTACGAGATATAAGCAGAATCCCTACTCCACTAGCTTGTCAAGTAGAAGATCCATCTACATAGATGATCCAGGTTTCCTCTGTGTCTGGACTTGATATTTCTGTTATGAAGTTCGCCAGAGCTTGAGCCTTGATGGCTGTCCGAGGCTGATACTGTATATCATATTCACTAAACTCGGACGTCCACTCGATCAACCTTCCAGATGCTTCTGGGTTAATGAGTACCTGACCCAAAGTGCTATTAGTTAATAATAAAATCGAGTGTGATAGAAAATAAGGATACAATCTTCGAGCCGCTAAAACCAATCCATAAGCCAACTTCTCAAGTGTCGTATATCGGCACTTTGCTCCTTTTAATAAATGCCTCAAAAAATATACAGGTAATTGTTCTTTTTCTTCCTGCTTCACTAATACAGAACCAACAACATGTTCATTGGTTAACAAATGCATCCACAAGGTCTCTCCTACCACCGGTTTAGCTAATACAGGGAGAGTAAACAAATATCCTTTCAACTCCTCAAAGCCTTGCTACAGTCCTCATCCTATTGATGTCATGCCCCAAAGGAGTCCCTGTCCGAAGAAACTTCGGCAACATCTCCCCTGTACGAGTGATAATCTGAAGCATTACTACATACAAAATATACCTCAACCACACTCGGCTGGAATATATATATATAAAATATAAACAACAGAACACACAGTTTAATATATTCAGCCTACCCGGCTGGACAAAAATAAATACAACATATATCATAATACGACAGCACACTCAGCTGGAACAAAATAAACACACAGCAGCGGAAGACATAAAGCGATACGAACATAAAACTAACGACACTAACAAAAATACCTGTCCTCACAGACTTGACCCAAAATTCACATCGACTTATTAAAAAACAAAATACACAAAATCAATATACCACCCCAAATGATAACAAAACCAAAACGAAAACTATCCTCGAGTGTGACGTAGGACCCAGGACTGGCAACCAACATCTCTCCAAGCATCCATGACTCGTCTACCTGTTACTTGGCGAAAGAAAACTATTTTGTGGGGTGGTGAGTATTGGAACTCAGCGGGTAAGGAAAGAGATAGTGCATGAACATGTAAGTAGAGAGTGTCAACAGTATACAGCCTCATAAGAAAAATAGCAGATACTATAATAGAACCAAAATAAATGCTCATACCTGAAACCATATCCTAGGCTAGGTATAGTAGGTCAGAACTGGTACTAATCTACTACAGTACTGCTCATACTACAGAGGTAATAAGCAAGGTATATACAAATATACAATGATTAACATCTACAATGAGAATATATCTCAACACAAGTAAGCATATCAAGTGAACAAATAAAGTGAGCAATAAAAACTTATGACGGCGAAAACAAATATAATAACAACACGTATGCACGGATGGTCACTCCCGCACCACACACCTCTCCCGCTGGCGCATGCGAGAGGTCCGCATTGTGTACGTACGGCTACCACTCCACCACGTGGCGGTACAATTGCAAGTAGCTAACTAGCTACATGCTCCCTGGTCCCTGTACCATCGTTCACTCTACCACCACACGGTGGCCGGTGGACACCAAGTGGACCGACAGAGTCCGACTCAGGCTACCACTCTCTGGCGGGGCTATGACGTGCATGCAATGACATAATCAGATCGAGCAGGTGCAATATATATATATAGTACAAGCATGGATATATCGTACATAAATAAATAACAGTCAAAGCACACAAACATGGTATCTAGTATCTGCTATTGATCATGCACAACAATAAGAGACTGTATAGATATGGAACGAATTTCTCAAAGATTGCGTGGAAGTATCATGCGTAGGAAAGTAAGAGTGGAGTCAAGGTAAACAGTTCTTATCCAAAATAATTCATGCACTAAGGTCAAAGTACTAAAAGAAAACAAAGCAAGTACTCGCCTCGAATGCAGAGTATCCGAACCGTCTTCAAGTCCAAAGTCTGACTCGAACTCAAGTCCTACAAGTATATGACACGAAACCGATCTAAGGATCTATAAATCATTTAATCAACCTATTGATTATATTAGTTCCTTACTACCTAACTCTCGATCATCTAGTTAATTTATCTAAATTAATTATGAATACCTAATCAATTAACTCCATTTATTATTCAATTTCACATGGTGCCTACAAGTATTCATCAACGTATTCATCAATCGATAGCAACTTTGACTAATCAAATAGTTATGAAATTAACTATTCATTAATCAATTAATTGGAAATCACTCGATTAATTAATCCATTCAATGACAAATTTAATACCAGTTAAACCTCCAAATTTATTAATTATTAGATAAGCTCCATGTCTCAACTATTAAACTATTATCCATCATAATCAAAATAGTTTAAGTAATAATTACTCGTTACCCAACCATTGGTTGATCATCTCCATCTCCGACAGCTGCTCCCCATGGCCACGCAGCCGACGATGGCACAGGATCGAGTACAGAAGCTAATGGTTGGAGGTTGGTGGTCCGTGGTCGGCGGTCGATAACTGATCAGGCGAAGCAACGATCAATAGGCGGGGACACCAGCAACGATCACGCTGCTGGAATGAGGTGACCTCGGTTGGGGTTGTTAGGTCGCGGCTGGATACTGACGACAGTGTACGCCGCTCAAAAAAAAAAAAAAAAAAAGAGGAAGAAGACGTCTCCGACGAAGAGGTGCAGCAGCACCCGACATGGCGTCGCACGCGTGGAGGGGAGAACGTTTGTGCAGTGGCGCGACAAAGAAGTGGCTCCGGCCGATTGCGAGGCGAAGGGCAGAGAAGAGCGGCGTGGCGGTAGGGCTTTGTAGGCAGTCGGCGCAGCGATGCCACAAGAGCATCGCATGTGGGAGAGGGCAGCGCCGGATTAGGTTTAGAGAAGCAAAACCAAAAATTAACAATTAAACATTTCTTTCCTTAAATAGAGTAGTTAAAACAGGTTTTACCCTAGCCCAAAAATTTATCCCCTTAACCTACGTCATACAAGTTCCGAAAAATTCTCAAAAAGTTTCTAAAAATTTCTAAAAATCCCATTAAGGTTTTTCGTCCATTAAATCTTATTATTTAATTATTATTTGGGCACCGTATTTTACATTCTCCCTTACTAATAAAAATTTGATCCCCAAATTTACTGCTCAACCCAAGGATCCTCATGTAAGAGTAACAACCAAACAACATATTCATATATCACTCCATCCAAGTATCACAACAAATCTCCAACCTCAAGAGATGACTCTATAAGTTATGAACTCACCCTGCTTCCGTTACTCTCACACTTCTATTTAGACAACTGTGGATAATCAACATAACAAAGGAGGACAGCAGAGATTATGAACATTCTCAATACTGAATCCTAAATGGTTATAAATTGAACCACTTAAACAATTCCAAAAATGAAGTAGAATGGTTTAACCATCACAACATGGTGCCAATATACCAGATTCTATGTGTCAGATTCAATAAGGCAGGGACTACATCCGAAATTTATACAAACACTGTAAACAAACTCAAACTCAACCATTATTCAAACATCACAATCCAAATTTCAGATCTAACATCCTTAGATTATATGGAACAACAACATGATTCTCCATTAAATCCCAACGCATTCTATATATTAAGTTCATACCAAGAAATCAGAACCTAACGCTTAAGCATCTATTGAAATAGCCAAACCCAAGTTATACACGTGCAGAGCAAATGCAGTATACACTAGAGATAAGCATTTACATCAGGTATAGAAACAGAATTCCACTTACTACTTCCCATGAGCTAGCCAATTCGAACATAATCCTCACAAGCTAATTCCAAATGAATATCTTGCACCTTTCCAACAAACCGAGAACAACCAAAATTCTACCCATTCTCTACAAAACAAGAATATGAAATTGGGTTTAGTCATGTACAAAGTTCTGTAAATAGTTTACACCAATCTATCATTTTATATTTGTTGGTTCCAATCTAGTCAACCTAATAGATGACACAAGATAATTACAACATGCTATGAAAGGAAAGTGTTTTTTTTTTTTAATTCAGTTAACTTTTCTATTTCAAACTAAGGTTGTATCAATTCTGAACATACAGACTCCACAGCAACTTCAATTAGGAAATCCACACTTCAAACTATGTGATGTGGATATGGAGTGGGTTAACACTCAAACTGATGTGTGATCTGGTAAGTTTCCTCGATTCTACACTGGTGGAATTCATCTATATGCAGTTCCAGAACTTAGATTCAATGAGGACTCATGTTTTGAACCACCAGGACTTGGAGAAAAGAATACACTACAGAACACTAGAAGGTTGAGTGCTCCTCTTATAAATTTTTTTTTTCTTTACTAATCAGAAGCTTGCATTAGAAACTTAGCACAACCTTGCTGAAGTTGATACATCACTCATAGTTTCCACTTCCGTTGGTCCCATATTTTTTTTTTTTCCTATCCAAACCAACAGATATAAACTCCCTGATTATTGATAGATCTGTCTAAAGATAGGCCAATTCTTATTAATCTTTAACATGCAAGTCCTTTATTTACCTTAGATTGTTTTACTACTTGTTGCAGTATAAGATTTAAGTACGCATGGTACGAACAACTAGCCAAGTACTAATAAATATGTACGATGACGGTATACAAACATACCTCCTATAACTTGGAGATTTCTGCCGCTACCTGGTCCTACAACTCGAGAGTCACATCGAGGGATCAACTTACAAAGGGAAAACAAAACAATCGGAACACCGAAAATCATAAATCGAAACAAGATCGAAATTTCAAAACACAAAACACAGCATCTGACTCGAACCATGCTCTGATACCATAAAATTGTCACGCCCCAAAGGAGTCCCAGTCCGAAGAAACTTCGGCAGCATCTCCCCTGTACGAGTGATAATCTGAAGCATTACTACATACAAAATATACCTCAGCCACACTCGGCTGGAATATATATATACAAAATATAAACAACAAAACACACAGTTTAATATATTCAGCCTACCCGGCTGGACAAAAATAAATACAACATATATCATAATATGACAGCGCACTCAGCTGGAACAAAATAAACACACAGCAGCGGAAGACATAAAGCGATACGAACATAAAACTAACAACGACACTAACAAAAATACCTGTCCTCACAGACTTGACCCAAAATTCACATCGACTTATTGAAAAATAAAATACACAAAATCAATATACCACCCCAAACGATAACAAAACCAAAACGAAAACTATCCTCGAGTGTGACGTAGGACCCAGGACTGGCAACCGGCATCTCTTGAAACATCCATGACTCATCTACCTATTACCTGACGAAAGAAAACCATTTTGTGGGGTGGTGAGTATTGGAACTCAGCGGGTAAGGAAAGAGATAGTGCATGAACATGTAAGTAGAGAGTGTCAACAGTATACAGCCTCATAAGAAGAATAGCAGATACTATAATAGAACCAAAATAAATGCTCATACCTGAAACCATATCCTAGGCTAGGTATAGTAGGTCAGAACTGGTACTAATCTACTACAGTACTGCTCATACTACAGAGGTAATAAGCAAGGTATATACAAATATACAATGATTAACATCTACAATGAGAATATATCTCAACACAAGTAAGCATATCAGCATACGTGAACAACAACAGTAAGTGAGCAATAACAGCATATATAGACAGCAGCCAAAACAAATATAATAACAACAGCATATGCACGGATGGTCACTCCCGCCCACCTCTCCAGCGCCATCCGCGTGATGGTCGAGGTGATGATCACACCACTCAGCACCACTCACACGAGTGGCGAGGGCCAGTATAGTAGCTAACTAGCTACATCTCGCGACGGGTCCCTGGCCGCCTCACCACTCACACGAGCAACCAAGGCGGACAAGATCGGCATCAACTCCAGCTACCACTCTCTCGAGTGGCCGAGGATGCGGCATGCATGCAATGACATAATGCGAACAATGCAACAGTCATCATATATATATATAAACAGAAACAGGTACACTACATGAAGCCAGCATGCTCAATATCGTACATAAATAAATAACAGTCAAAGCACACAAACATGGTATCTAGTATCTGCTATTGATCATGCACAACAATAAGAGACTGTATAGATATGGAACGAATTTCTCAAAGATTGCGTGGAAGTATCATGCGTAGGAAAGTAAGAGTGGAGTCAAGGTAAACAGTTCTTATCCAAAATAATTCATGCACTAAGGTCAAAGTACTAAAAGAAAACAAAGCAAGAAGTACTCGCCTCGAATGCAGAGTATCCGAACCGTCTTCAAGTCCAAAGTCTGACTCAAACTCAAGTCCTACAAGTATATGACACGAAACCGATCTAAGGATCTATAAATCATTTAATCAACCTATTGATTATATTAGTTCCTTACTACCTAACTCTCGATCATCTAGTTAATTTATCTAAATTAATTATGAATACCTAATCAATTAACTCCATTTATTATTCAATTTCACATGGTGCCTACAAGTATTCATCAACGTATTCATCAACCGATAACAACTTTGACTAATCAAATAGTTATGAAATTAACTATTCATTAATCAATTAATTGGAAATCACTCGATTAATTAATCCATTCAATGACAAATTTAATACCAGTTAAACCTCCAAATTTATTAATTATTAGATAAGCTCCATGTCTCAACTATTAAACTATTATCCATCATAATCAAAATGGTTTAAGTAATAATTACTTGTTACCCAACCATTGGTTGATCATCTCCATCTCCGACAGTTGCTCCCCATGGCCACGCAGCCGACGATGACACAGGATCGAGTACAGAAGCTAATGGTTGGAGGTTGGTGGTCCGTGGTCGGCGGTCGATAACTGATCAGGCGAAGCAATGATCAATAGGCGGGGACACCAGCAACGATCACGCTGCTAGAATGAGGTAACCTCAGTTGGGGTTGTTAGGTCACGGCTGGATACTGACGACAGTGGACGCCACTCAAAAAAAAAAAAAAAAGAGGAAGAAGACGTCTCCGACGAAGAGGTGCAGCAGCACCCGACATGGCATCGCATGCGTGGAGGGGAGAACGGTTGTGCAGTGGCACGACAAAGAAGTGGCTCCGGGTGATTGCGATGCGAAGGGCAGAGAAGAGCGGCGTGGCGGTAGGGCTTTGTAGGCAGTCGGCGCAGCGATGCCACAAGAGCATCGCATGTGGGAGAGGGCAGCGCCGAATTAGGTTTAGAGAAGCAAAACCAAAAATTAACAATTAAACATTTCTTTCCTTAAATAGGGTAGTTAAAACAGGCTTTACCCTAGCCCAAAAATTTATCCCCTTAACCTACGTCATACAAGTTCCGAAAAATTCTCAAAAAGTTTCTAAAAATCCCATTAAGGTTTTTCGTCCATTAAATCTTATTATTTAATTATTATTTGGGCACCGTATTTTACAATTGAAATTTAGTTTCTTGTCAAAGTATTTTAAAGAAGGGAAGACTCCGATCAGCTGACCGAGAGATGAAGCGAGACAGGGTAGTAATCATTTCTGAAGATTTGGAAAAAAAAACCCCTGCACGATCCTGTGCACAGTGAGACAAACCAACAAAGCGTTAGTGACTTAAGATCTAGGTGGGAATCCCTGGCTAGGCCCTCCAATGCTTAAGTCAGTTTCTCTCTTAAGGGTGGAAGAAAAAGAAGAAGAACAGTAACTGAAGTAGTTTGAAATAGAGTTTAGATGATAGAACTTGCTTATCTTGCTAACGGAGAGGATCCCCATTTTTATACTACCTCATGTAACCTCCGTAGTCATGAAGTGGTCCCCGATTTGTTAGAGTTTGTTAGGAGATGAAGTCATCTCCTAAGATTCATACAATAATCTTTTTAAGAAATCTTTTTTGTACCACAGATGTACCTCTTTTGTCGTTTGTGACTCATATTTATGATGAGATATGCATATGAACACGTTATTATAATTGAAGAAGCTTCAAGAAAATATTTTCCGCTAAATTTACCAAGTTGTCATACTTATATACTTCTGTTAAGCATGTCTCGACCGATCGTTCAAGCCAACCGTGTATATATTGAGAATACCTTTTGCTAAGCATGTTTCGGCTGAGAATGTTTATGAGCTTTATAAGGCTGAGTGCCCTTATGCTCGGTTGGGTTCTGTCCGGCCGAGCACATATACAACACTGGTGTTTGCTAGGCTTTCAATCGACCGATGATATACTAAAAGCTTCCATAAGGCTAAATGCCTTTACGCTCGGTCGGGCATTGCCTGTCCGAGCACGTGTAAGCATATCGATGCTCGATCGGCGTTCACTCGGTCGGTAATATACTGAAAACTATATATATAAGGTTAAGTGCTCTTATGCTCGGTCAGACTTTATCCAATCGAGCGCATATACACATATTGGCACTCGTTTGGCCTTCACTCGATTGGTAATATACTACAAGATGTATAAGGCTTAATGCTTTTACGCTTGGTCGGGCATTGCCTATCCGAGCGCGTGTAAACATATCGATGCTCGCTCGGGCTTCACTCGGTCAGTAATATACTAAACACTATATATAAGGCTAAGTTCCCTTACGCTCGGTCTGACTTTATTCGGTCAAGTGCATACTGACACTCGCTCAGCCTTCACTCGACCGGTAATATACCACAAACTTCTATAAGGCTAAGTACCTTTATGCTCGGTCGGACTTTGCCTAACCAAACGCGTGTAGGCACATTGGTGCTCGCTCAGCCTTTCCTCGACCGGTAATATACTAAGAGCTTCTATAAGACTAAGTGTCTTTACGCTCGATCGGGCATTGCCTATTCGAGCGCGTGTAAGTACATTGGTGCTCACTCTGCCTTCCCTCGACTGGTAATATACTAAGAGCTTCTATAAGGTTAAGTACCTCTACGCTTGGTCGGGCTTTGCCTGACCAAACGTGTGTAGGTACTTTGGTGCTCGTTCGGCCTTCTCTCGGCTGGTAATATACTAAGAGCTTCTATAAGGTTAAGTGCCTTTACGTTCTTTTGGGCTTTGCCTGACCGAGCATGCGAGAAAGCCTTTTATTTGGTTACTCATTATCTTATTAATTATACATTCATCCGTCTATATTCCTCTCCTATCTTTTCTCTTTCTTTATTCGACAGACCGACTTATCATAACCCATATCAACTGGTATCCCAACCGGATCTATCCTCATTGGGTCTTTGAATACCCAACATCTTATCAAGTCCTTTAGATCTAACAATAAATTTATCTAAGACTTTTTCTACCCTATCAAGTGTTTCCCTTAAAGCCTGATTTTTAATATTAGGTTTCTAACCCTAGAATCAACTTGTCCACCATGGACAATTCAAGACCTACCTACCTTTCTAGGCATGTGTCTCCCTTTCTTGGGATTAATGCCTAAATCCTTCACTACATTCCTCTCCTTAGGCATGGTAGTTTGGTTCTTGTTAGGTCTAACATTTGCATATGATTTCCTTGGGTTATTAACCATGTTAACCCTATTCCTATCATTATATTTAAATTTAAAATTATGCATGGGAAAATAATCTACATTGTTATCTCTAGCATGAATGCCCCTAAAACTTGAATTAATATTAGAATTAAAGATCAAGTTAGGGCTTACCTTCCTACCTACCATTGGAACTCCTCCTTGACATGAGCATCCACATGGCTTCATCCTCCATTTCTTCAATCACTCCATCTTCATGAGCGCTCCCTTCCTTGGACACTTTGTGTGGTAATGCCCCCTTTCACCACACGTGAAGTAAATGATGTGCTACTTCTTCTTCTTGGCACCACCCTTCCTTCAATCTACGTTAGATTCTAAATGAACTTTAGTGGGTTTAGGATTTACCTCCTTTACCTTCTTGAGTGAAGGACGTCTACTCTTATAGTATCCTATTTTTCCACACTCAAAGTACTTGATGTAATTCTTCCCGCTCTTCTAGTAGATGAGGTTAAGGGTTGAATTTCCAAGACTTTTTCTTCACCCGTGTTGGGTTCTTCTTCCTCCTTCGAAGACGTGGGCGCTTCCACTTCTTTCCCCTCCGAAAATGTGGCCGATTCCACTTCTTCCTCCTCATTGGATGTTGAACATGTCTCCACATCATATTGGTCCTTCCCCTCATTTTGGACCAATGTACCCTTCTCCTTGGGTCCTTCACTTCTCGTGCTTGTGTAGGATCTTTATGAAGAGCAATCACTTAATTCCATAGCTCATGAGCACACTTGTACTCATCTATATGCTACACAATATTAGAAGATAATAAATTCAATATAATTCTATTTATTTTCTTGTCTACCTTCGATCGTAGCCTTTTCTCCTTGGTCCTATACTATGGCTAGAGGTGTTTCCCCTTCTTGTCCATTGGAGCTTCGAAAGGAATTTTTAATGTGGTCCAATGGTTCCAATCCATTTGGAACCAAGTCTCCAATCATTTCCCTCTAATATTTGAAATTTTCTCAATTGTATGATGGTGAGATTCGGATATCCCATCTACTACAATAAATATGAGTTTTCACAATACGTCATTAACGGCACACGTTTAGAGTGCGCTATTAATAATAATTTTTATGATATATTCAATTAAATATACCACGAATAATATTATAATTTTATAAATAACAGTGTGTAAACATAATAGACTATTAAATATATTTTTAATAACATGTAAAATATTGTATGCTGTTAAAATTAATTATTAATAGCACGTTTTTGCGCGTCGTTAAAAATACGTCGATAAAAATAAACTTTTAACCAGCGTAAAAGCGTGCTCTTATATGAATTATTTTTTGCGCACTGTTAAAAAGAATTTTTTGTGTGCATTGTTAAAAGATTTTTTTTTTTAATGTGCTCAAAATTACTCGCCGCTATCTTTTCATTTTTTTTTTTATTAACCTAATCTTTAGCCTTCCCGAAACGTCTCTTCTTTCCTCTCTGCGATCTTTTTTTATCGCCGACAAGCCGCCGACGAAGGGGTAGGCGACAAGGAGTCAACTAGCGCCAGTTGCTCGAGAGGTAGCCAGTGAGGTAGTGAGCAAAGGCCGCTCGTGAGGCAGTCGCTACCTCACCAGTGCGCGAGGTAACCATTGACTCGGCAAACGACGAGCGATCGCTTCATGTGAGCATCTCCGTCACCACCAATGACTTTATTCCTTTCATGGGGATGGGTAGACTTCTCCTTTTCCCTATTGATCTCTCTCAGAGCAAATTTGTTGGTGTTAGGATGTGATTTTTTTTTTTCTCAGAACTTTGTTTATTAACATAAAATTGATCTAATTTCCTTGTTCCCACAATTTTTTGTATTTATCGAATGGTTTAGGCGAGACCAATTTTCTTGGAGGTGTTGCCAGGGTGAAGGGTTCAACATTGTAGTATGCGAAGCCAGAGGCTGGAATTAGATTTCTTGGAGCTCTTGAACTCATGAATTTAAGTGACAATAGGCTTCCCTTTATCAATTGTTTCTTCAATTTTTTTTAACCATAACTAAATTGATTAAGCTATTGGTTTGATGTACTCGATGATAGTACAAAAGAAGATGACTTAAGGTTGTTGTTGCCTCTCGTGTTGACAGGATGAAGGTTGATGCAAATTTGGATGCTTTTGGTGTGATGATGAACCGCAGGTGGTGGATTAGTAGATTATAAATCTAATTTAATTTTGATGAAGGTTGCTGTTGGTTGATGCAAATTTGTAAATTTGTAGGAGGTTATGTATTTGGCTGACGTGGTAAGCTCTCATCAAAACTTTATCCCCAAAATTTATCCACCTTTGGATGCCTGGCCTCCCTCCGGGTGCCTGGACCGTTAACGTGGGATGGTTAGTAATTGCGCTCCAACTCAGCTTCTGGATGAACTTTAATAGTCCAAGCGCCTAGAGCACCTCTGGGAGCCCGGACCAACTGAATGTCTGACCAAGCACCCGTTTGAGTGAAACTGGTCCAAGCACTCATACCAACTTCGAGCGCTCGGAATGCAGGTGCCCGGATTTCTTTCGAGTGCTTGGACCACTCTTTTTCACCTTTATCTTTCTTGTAAAAAAGTGTTGGCCCAGACAATCATAATATGTTTATCCTGTACAATAAAGTTAGCACAATAAGATAGTAGTATTAATTAAATCCTATCTCCCCGAGATCAGGATTAGGTATGGTCTCAGCTTAGATTTATCAAATGGACCAAAGTTGGACTGACAGCTACTGTTCCCTCAACCAAGAATGTGTCCTCACTAGATCTCTCCTCTAGTTGCTTACCTCTATTTACCAATTATAGACTTAAGGTCTCTTGACCCACCGGGATTTCCTGTCAGATTTCAACCAATCTGGACTTCCTCTTGTAGATCTCAACTGCTCTGGACTTCATGTCAGCTATCAACGTAACTAGACTTCCTTCTGCTATATCTCAACCAATCTGTACTTTGTGCTAGCTATCAACCTAGTTGAACTCCAGCTTGGTGTTTCGGTCCTCTAAACCCATCAAGTCTTACATACTTGGTAAAGATGTTAGACAAATAACACATCTAAGTTTAATCTATTTGTCATATATCAAAATCTGATTATCAGTGTAATCTATAATAATAATTTCTTTTTTTTTTTTATGTAATGATAACTTAGGTTAAAGTAAAAAAAAAAATATAAATAAGCATTAAACATGTAATGCAAAGTAGTTGGTTTGAATTGATTTTTTTAACCTAACATACTATCCTCCCCATTTGGCATATATAAAAAAATAATGCAATGCATTGACACAAATTTCTAATTTTTCAAAAAAGTTAAAAAAAAATTGTAAATATTTCAACAAATTGTTTGACTAATGTTTGAAAATGTTTGAACTTAATAAAAGTGTTAGCAAATGAATAAATTTTGTACACTAAGTTTTGTAAACAAGTTTTTAAATAATGATTTTTAAATTTTGAAAACAAGTTTTTATTGCAAATAGAAAATACTATCATTTTAAAAGAATTTTTGTAAGTAATATTTTTAAGTAAATGAATTTTACAAAGGTAAAGTTTTTATTAAAAAAAACTCAGTTTATTATAGGGAGGAGTAAATAAAAATTTTTTAAAGTAATTTGAAAACAACTTTTCAAAATTTATAAAAAAATTTCAAAAGTTTTAAATTTAAATTTTGCAAAAAAGCTAACTTTGGTAAAGTATTTCCAAATAATTTTTAAAAAAATTTTAAAAAATGCCTTTCAAAGCAAATTTGTTAAAATAATTTATACAATAATTTTCAAAATATTTTACATAGAGGAATTTTTAAAATAATTCAAGAAATTTTAAAAAATAAAACATTTTAAAATGATTTTCTAATGTTTGAAAATTGAAATTTTTAAAAACATTTTGTATAGATAAATTTTATAAAATTTTTTAAAGTATTTTTGAAAACTTCTTTCACAATATTTTAAAGATGATTTTCAAAGTGAAAAAAAAGTATAGACTTAATTTGATCAAGTACTAATATTCAGTTAGAGATTTATTAAAACGAACGACTTAACTTGATCAATATATTATTATATTTATAGCCTATGCTTATTTTAATGTACTAGTATAAGCATCTAAAATCCAAGCAAAAGTCTACGCATCTCAAGTTATCCTATGTTTTGAATACACAATCAAAATAAACCTAGTATGTTTGTAAGATATTTATTCCCTAGATCTATAGAATCATGTTTTCTAAGGATTTGATCTATACTAGGGGCAAAAAAATTTTTAACACTATAGAAATGGATTTTTTTTTTAAAATATAAGTAAAGATTTTTCTTACAATTTGTAAACCATTTAAAATTTTATTTTATAATAACTAACATTCTCAGTTTTCTTTTTTACTTCCTAATGCTTTATTAAGTTAAAGGCAATATTAAGTTAAAGGCAAGTATATTAAGTTAATTGATTGATAATTTGACTGATTTGAATTAGGTTAGTCTAAAGTTTTAATTAGGTTGAATTAAGGTATTAATTAAATTGTGTTTTCAATTAAGGTTATCCTAAATTATCAATTAAGGTTAGAAAGTTAAGTTAGATTAATATTTAGTTAACTTAATTTTAAAGCTGTGGATTAACCTTTAGAGTTTAATTAAATTAATATTAATTGTTTACTTATTAATTATTTAATTTAGTTTTAAGTTTAATTTAATTAATTTGTAGTTGATTTAATTATTTGTTTAGTTAAGACTTAAGTTTAAATTAATTAATTAAATTAATTAAACTTTAAGTTTAGGATTTCATTACAGTTATATTTTAAAATATTTTTTTAAAAAATAATTTTTATTACAATTTTTATTTTTTTTTTGTTTAATAAAAAAATTTAATGTAATACGTTAACTAACTTTATGTTTAACTATATTTTAATTTAAATTAAATTAAATTAAATTTATTATAAATTTAATTTACTATAAATTAAATTTGTAATAAATTTAATTTAATTTAGTTAATTTATTTTATTTTAATTCTAATTTAATATAATTTTAGTTTTAATTTGATTTAATTTATCTTAATTTAAATTTAAGTTTAATTTTAATTTTAATTTTAATTTTAATTTATTTTTAATATAATTTAATATATCTTAATATTAATTTATAGTTTAATTTAATTTAATTTATCTTAATTTTAATTTAATTTACTTTTTTAATTATTTTTTTATTTTAATTTTATTTGATTTTATTTTAATTTATCCATATTCATCTCACCCAATCTATATTTTCATTTAGAGAATCTTATAATTTTCTGGGATGAGTTAAGTTTAAATTTCAAGGTTTGATTTGACTTGTGTTAGATTCAAGTTTAGATTTGGGTTTAAGAAACGAACATTATTTGGATAAATGTCTAAGCTATGGTGAGTGATCTGGATATCATTAGAGTAACTATTGTTGGTGCAACCTTAGGTCAAGGTTGACCTGGTTGACCAGACTCGAGTTGACTTGACTCGAGTTGTGCTTTGATGTTTGACGAGTTATGTTTGACAATGTTTGACGTGAACAGAAAAGTTGTATCTTGATGTTTTACAAGGATACAAGCTTGGGAGATTGTGGGTGCAACCCGTGGTCAAGGTTGACCTGGTTGACCCGAGGTGAGTTGACCTGACTCGGAAAAGTCCAAGCAGGGAGCTTGGCACGGGAAAAGTCCAAGCAGAGAGCTTGGCATGGGAAAAGTCCAAGCAGGGAGTTTGGCATGGTGAAAAGTCTAAGCAGGGAGTTTGGCATGGTGAAAAGTCCAAGCAGGGAGCTTGACACGGGAAAAGTCCAAGTATGGAGACTTGGCACGGAGAAGTCCAAGTATGGAAGCTTGGCACATGGGAAGTCGGAGAGGGCTCGGTAGCTCGTTCTCTGGACCGGAGTTGGCTGGACCGGATGGAAGTCGGAGAGGGCTCGGTGGCTCGTTCCTCGAACTGTGGTCGAGAGGGGGAGCTCTGGACAGATGTGGAAAGTCCCGTGAGTGAAGTGTAGACGGATAAGTCCGGTGAGTGAAGCTAAAAGGAAAGTCTGGTGAGCGGCTGGAAAGTCTGGTGAGTGAAGTCGAGGCCAGAAAACCCTAGTGAGTGAAGCTAGGTGAAAGTCCCGTGAGTGAAGCTGGGAAAGTCCCGTGAAGCAGGCAGAGTGGAAAACCCTAGTGAGTGAAGCTAGGTGAAAGTCCCGTGAGTGAAGCCAAGTGAAAATCCTAGTGAGTGAAGCTAGGTGAAAGTCCCAGTAAATGAAGCCGGGGGGAAAATCCAGATGGATCAAGGGTGATCGGACATCCGGTGTTGAGAAGGTCAAATAGGTCGAGGGAGTGACCGGATACTTGACACGAAGAGAAAAGTCCAAGTGGGTCAAAGGATTGGCCGGACACTTGGTGGGAGTCTTAGCAGTCAAGGGAGTGACCGGATGCTAAGCATGATGTACCAAGAGGTCAAGGTTGACCGGATATTGGTTTGGACTTGGTTTGGGCAAAACCAAGACCGATCGATCAGTGACCGATCCATCGATGGATCGGGGGAGACCGATCGAAAGCGATCGTGTGCCTGACGGCCTGGGACCGATCAGAAGCTTGATCGGTCCTCGGGACCGATCAGGACGCATGCAGAGTTGGGCAACTCAAAGCATTCTGATCGGTCCGGGACCGATCAGCTGATCGGTCTCCATGACCGATCAGAGACGCAGCCACCTCTCTGTAAGCGAGGTGGCTGCAGCTCTGATCGATCGTGGAGACTGTTCACAGGTTGGCTCGGGATATCGGAGGTTATAAAAGGAGATCGAGGCGAACTTCTTCCTTCTTCTTCCTCCTCGGAACTGAGCTTTGCTGAGCTCCGAAGCTTCGTGTGAGCTTCTTCGACTGAGTAGCTTGTTGGCATTCGTCCGTGAAGTTGGTGCTTTATCCGGGACTTCAGTCGACGAGAAGGCAAGCGAGTATTTGTACATTCATTGTGTATTTTGTTCTTGCTCTTCGTTGTATCTCCGTATTGCTGTTGCAAGCTATTGTGGCGAGGTTTCTCCACCCACAAGGAGTATTTATTAGCCGGTTCTCGGGGGACTCACCCACCGACGGATTGATAGGGCTCGTCCACCTTACGGACAAGCCGAGGAGTAGGAGTATCACCTCCGAACCTCGTTACATCTATCGAGTTTGAGGTTTGTCTTCTTCCTTTTCGTTTCTACGGTTTCATTTCCGCTGCGCTAACCCTAATCGTAGGAAGAAACGGGAAGAATTTGGGGCGGCTATTCACACCCCCCTCTCTAGCCACGACCATCGATCCTAACAAGTGGTATCAGAGCAAGGTTGCTCTTCGTCGAATTAACACCCGGGGGAGCACAAGCTAGAGAATGGATCAACTTGGAGAAGACGTCACGATTCCGCCCTTCTACGATCGCGATGACTTCGCGTTTTGGAAGGTAAGGATGAAGTACTTTCTTATGACTAACCTAGTTCATTGGAGTTGTGTGCAAGTAGGGTTTACCCATCCGGTGGATAAAGACGGAAAAACCCTAGAGAAGAAAAAGTGGACGAAGGAGCAAATCCACCAATCCACAATCAACGATGAGGTAACGAAAATTCTTGAATTTTCTTTACCTAATGATGTTTTGTGTAGGATAGGTGGATATAACGATGCCAAGGAGTTGTGGAACAACTTGGCAAAGTTCCATGAGGAGAACTCCACTTCAAGTCATGAAGAGGAGTCAAGTGAGCCAAGTAGCTCACTTCATGGAGGAATGGATTTAGAAGTTGAGGGCCACTCAACATCTAAAGAAGAAGAGGAGGAGAGTTCTTCTTCAAGTTCGGAGCAAGAAGAAGAAGCTTCTACCTCCGGAAGGGATGAAGAAGAGAGCTCACATCCATCCTCAACTCTAGGTAACTCAAGCCATTTAGTTTCTAGCAAATTACACATAATGTGCTTTGAGTGTAGGGAATTTGGACATTACAAGAGTAAATGTCCAAAGAGGGTTAGAAAGACTCCACCGGCGCCAAAGGTCAAGGAAGCCAGAGTCCCAACACGCAAGGGCAAGGAGCACGTGGTGTGCTTCCAATGCAAGCGAAAGGGACACTATAGGAGTCAATGTCCGAGGGGGAGGCAACCTCACAAGGACAAAAGACCGAGCACGTCAATAAGGGGAGCGAAGGCAAACCCTAAGGTAACATTTAAGTCTCACTCTTGCAATAAGACACATGCTAGTAGTTTTGTTGTAATTGTTAATAATGATAAGCATGTTAACTTTAGGAACCAATATATGTGCTTAGGTGCTAAACATGTTAGCCTAGGTAAGGGCAACACTAGAAATGTCAATTCTAGGATTAACTCATCTAAAGTTAGGGAGAACCTAGGTAGAAATCCCAAATCAACTAGACACATGCCTAGGAATACCTCAAAGAAAAAGGATAAATTAAAGCTTGAGGTATTAGAGAAAGAAAATCTAGTCTTGAGGTCAAGACTTGACTCTCTAGAAAAGGCTCTTAAGGATTTGACTCTAGGGTCTAGGGGTCAAAAACCCAAGTCCAAGGACAAGAAAGGTTTGGGCCACAAACCTAAGTCCCAAGTAGTCAAGCCCAATTATCATAATGTTCCATTCGATTATGGAACAAACCCTAGGGCTAGAAAGAACAACACCAAAGTCACAAGGGGAGTCACCCCTAGAGTTGATCTTGATGAGTCCCAAATGACCAAGGCTTCAAAGCCTAGGAGGGTCATTAGGAGGGTTACTAGGGAAGTCATCCCTAGTGAATATTTAGTGAACCCAATGAGCTCCAATAGGTATTGGGTTCCTAGGAGCGTGATTTCATCACGCTAGATTAGTTAGGGTGTGCCAACCTTACTTGAATATGTAGTTAACCTAATCATGGCAAAAGGTGGCACTTTAGGATTTTTCAAGGTATAATCAAGCCTTGAAAATGAAATTAAGAATTATTCCTAAGGTGATTAGAATGTGCCAATCAAATTTGAGGAGTTTTCTAGAGTCAATCTAATTGGCACATAGTGATCTAAAAATCTTTGGTATAAGATTCTAGGTCTATTACACTTAGGAATATAGAACCTATGGCAAAATGACCAAAATTATCAAAAATGACAACTAAGGCTAGAATTAGGTATTTTCTATACCTTTATGTGCTATTTGCCATATATTGTTTGCCATATGCCATGTCATGACATCATATTTATTTTATGATCATTTAAAATGTCATGATAATGCTTAGGTTAGTTAAATGTCATGCTTTATTTAAGTTTCATACTTTATGCCATGACATCATGACATTGGCACATGTTTCCATTTATGATACAATTATATGCCATGTCATCATCTTGTGCATTAATGATCAATGAAATTGATTTAAGGACTAAAATACAATTTGATATGGAGATCAAATTGTTATTTAGAAAAATGCATGAGAACTTAGATTAAGCTAACCTAAACCCATATCTCACATCAAAATTGACTTGGATGTGTTTGATACACCTTAGATGTGTGTGAGATATTAGGATTGTGAGTTAGGATCAAGGTGCATAGTTCTTGTACCTAGATGAGCCTAATTCTAATTGGGGATCATAGGGAAAGCTTGTGTACAAGTCATGTACATTTAGCCCTAAGATTGTGGTCCTAAATTAAAGGGTTTAAAATTATTTTAAAATTGATTTGAAAAACCTTGATGAAGCTTTTCTAGTGATAGCTCTCATCATTGAGCAAAGTGATACAAAGATGAGTTAACTTTGAGCTATTTCAAAGACTTTTGAACTTTGTATCAAGATTGAAAAATGGAAGATATTTTCATAGAAAACTATTTTCCTTGATAGTATATGTTATGAGGAATGTATCCTCAAAGTTTTATAATTTCGAATTTTCTGGAATTTTTTTCTGAATTTGAATTTCGAAATTCGAACTCGGGTGTGGACCGATCGGGAAGCGATCGGTCCCGGTCATGACCGATGAAGCTGACGATGATCGTGCCGCCTGATCTATACCTCTTCGAAATTTAAATTTAAGAATTAAGAAGGTTGGTGTTTTGGATTTCTAAAGGTTAAAACTCTCAAAGACATTGTTGGTGCAATGGTCAAGGGGAGTTGACCTTTGGGGAGTTTACCTATTAGTCGAGGGAGTTGACTTTAGGGGAGTTTTTCCTAAAGACTTAAGTGATATGGGATTATCACTAAGTTAATTGTTGACTCTAGTGTCAAGGGAAATTAAGGGTATGAAAGGTAGGTTATGAGAATAAATAAACTCTTGTCCTCGACTGTGTGTCAAAAAGGAGAAATCATGGAGTTTGAGGAGAATGGAGAATGTCTAGAGTGTCAGAAGAACATTGGACCTAAGTTATCAGGTTATGTTAACCTAACTTGATTGTTGTTTTGTCAAACATCGGGGAGATTGTTGGTGCAACTGGTAAGGTTGACGGACTGACTCGAGTTGACTCGACTCGAGTGGTTTTGATGTTTGACGATTATGTTGACAATGTCGTGAGCTGAAGTTGTATCTTGATGAGGAAAGTCACGGTGAGTGAAGTGTGGAGTGAAAGTGGTGAGTGAGTCCGGTGAAATCTAGGTGGGTGAAGCTAGGTGAAAGTCACGTGAGTGAAGTCGGAGGAGGAGAAACCGGATGGATCAGGGTGGGACATCCGGTGTGTCAAGAGGTCAAGGAGGAGTGGGATACTCATGAAGAGAAAAGTCCAAGTGGGTCAAAGTGACGGACACTGTGGGAGTCTTAGCAGGTCAAGGATGACCGGATGCTAAGCATGATGTACCAAGAGGTCAAGGTTGACCGGATATTGGTTTGGACTTGGTTTGGGCAAAAACCTAAGACTGGATCGATGCTCGATGATCCCGACATGTGGTTCCTGATGGTCAGAGCCGATCAAGCCACTCGTGGCCTAACGCGCTGCGCTACAGGTCAGGGACCGATCAGTACGCATGCCTGGGAACGGTACTGTGAAAGATTCGATCCGGTCGGAATCGGACGGATTCGGCCCGCGGCTCTATGGCACCGATCCGGGACGACCGATGGAAGGCCGCATCACTCAGGGATCAGACCAGCCGCCAACTCACTTATTTCGGGGCTTCGCCGTTTCCTTTTGCTTGCTGGTCAGTGGTGTTCGGATATGAGAGGTTATAAAGGAGATCGAGGAGATCACTCTTCTTCCTCTTCTTCTTCTATCCGTGTCAGCAGCTGAATTTGCTGCTACTGAGCTTCGAAGCTTTGTGCGTAGCCTTCGGATCGAGTAGCTCGTTGTCGTAGCTTCATTGGTGCTTATCCCTTGGTACATTCATGACAATGCAATTTGAAGTGCCAGCATATCTTGTTTCTTCTTGCGCTTGACCTATAGCGAGCTATCGTAAGGAGTGTCTCTCCACAGGAGTATTAGGTATTCATGCCACGGATGATTCATACCTCACCGCCAGGGTAGAGTATCACCTACGAACTTTCCTCGAGTTTGAGGTTTGTCTTCTTCCTTTTCGTTTCTACGGTTTCATTTCCGCTGCGCTAACCCTAATCGTAGGAAGAAACGGGAAGAATTTGGGGTGGCTATTCACACCCCCCTCTCTAGCCGCGACCATCGATCCTAACAACTATGCCTTTGAAAATTTTCAAATAGCCCTGCCCACTGAACTTAGTACAAAACTTTGATTTAACCAGCTACGATTAGTAAGGGGTGTTGGTGCAGTATCCCTCAGGTCAAGGCTGACCTGGTTGACCAAGCTTGAGTCTTGGTTTGGGTTTCGATGTTTGACAATACAAGACTTCGATGATATGGACAAGTGCAATTGTTCATTTGGGAGATTGTTGGTGCATTTCCCACCGTTGATGTGATGAAGAGTCAAGTAGGTCAAGGTTGACCAAATACTGATCGAGAAGTCCTAACGGTATGTTAGGCAGGAAATCACTGGTGAGTGAAGCGGTGAAAGTCCGGTGAGTGAAGGAGGAAAATCCGGTGAGTGAAGCGGTGAAAATCCTAGTGAGTGAAGCTAGGTGAAAGTCCCGGCGAGCGAAGCCGGGAAGATAGGTGAGTAAAGCCAGGCGAAGAGAAGTCCTAGTGAGTGAAGCTAGGTAAGGGAAGTCTGGATGCGTGACGAGGAAAGTCCTAGTGAGTGAAGCTAGGTAAGAGAAGTCCCGTGAGTGAAGCTGAGGAAATCCGGGTCGGTTGACCAAACATCAGTTAAAGTCCAAGTAGGTCAAAGGATGGACTGCTTGCACGAGGAAGAAAAGTCCATGTAGGTCAAAGGATTGACCGGATACTGGCAAGAGGAGAAAAGTCCAAGTGGGTCAAAGGGATTGACCGGACACTTGGTGAGAGAGTCCTAGCTGGTCAAGGGTGACCGGATGCTAGGTTTTATGTACCAACAAGTCATGGTTGTTGGATGTTGGTTTAGGGCTTTGGACTTGCTTTGGGCAAAACCAAGATCCGATTGATCGCGATTGATCCAAAGAACTGGATCGATCACCGATCGACAGATCATGCCCAATCGATCACCGATCGACGGGTGAGTCCTCGGGCCGGATCGACGGTGGATCGATTCAGAGGTCCCAATCGATCGTGGATCGATTGTTCGCTCGGATCGATCACCGATCGATCCAGGCTATTCCAGAGAGCACAGAGGCACTTTGGATCGATTCAAAGCCTCCCCGATTGATTGGGAGCATTCCAATCGATCAAGATCCGACCGTCCTTCAGTAGTACTTCACCGATTCATCTTAGATCACTTCAGCGCTTCCACGGCTTCTCCACAAAGATCAGATCGCCGGTTCTTGAAGGTTCTTAGAAGAGGAAGAAAGCTAGGGTTAGGGTTTCTATACTCATTGTAAGCTTTTGCTTGTATTTGTGTATCCTTTCCCTTTCTTCTTGTAGTGTGAACTTGTAAGGCTTCTCCGCCTTCGGTAGTTACCGAAAAGGAGTGCTTATTAGTGGAGGTGTGTGTGTGTGCGTGGATCCTTGGACTACTCACCTCTTGTGAGGTGGATACCAAGTAAAATCACAAGTGTTAGCGTTGTATGTTTTTGTTTCTTGTATTTCCGCTGCACATCTTCGAAGAAACAAGCAACGTCAAGTACCGAGCACGAGCCGAGCTATTCACCCCCCCCCCCCCCCCCTCTAGCTACTTTTCGGTCCCAACAAGGGGTGGCTTCAGTTAATTCTACTAAGTCAAATGTATCAGGGTAGAGCTATATCTTCCTAGACATGCATATATAGAGCTTTTATAACCTAGTATCATCCAAAACTTCTCTAGTACTATTTGTTAAGTTAAATTTTTGTCCCTAATTAAACTAGTTCTAATGTCGAGTAAGTTATTGTTTTGGAGGTGCTAACTAATTTGGAGCCTCCTCCTAAATTACTGGTTTTAAATAACTAAGTGGGAGAGGGATTTTAAATAAATCCTATGGTCTCCATTACTGGTTTGTAAGTGATGCAAACAAGCTTGCACGTTGGCTCTGAGTGCCTTCCTCCTTAACGGATGAGCTTGTTTGTGGATCACTAGAACATACTTCCATTTTTGTATGACTATAGGAAGTTAATTAAGAGCGTGTGATCTTCCCCAACGGAAGAGGCATAATCTTATTAATGGACTTAGTGTCAAGTAATGGTATACACTTAGACACATCTAATAGTATCCTCCCCATCGGAGTCACTGCTATTATTTGTGTGACCAAAAGACACCAACTATTAATTTTATTTGTCAAAAAGTTAGGTTGACAAGATAATAAAATTAATGGGTTAAAACCCTCCTTTTACAAATGTTGAATTTGTATACGTCCACACTAACGTGGCATGCAAAATTCACGGTGTTTGAGGTGTTGGTGAATTTAAATAATATTGTTTGAGGAATCAATGTTATTTTAAATTCAAAAAGTTTTGACCAAATATTTGATCAAAGACAGATCAACTATTAATTTTATTTGTCATAAAGTAAAGTTGACGAGATAATAAAATTAATGAATAAAATCTCCTCTTCGATTTTGTATACGTTCACACTATCGTGACATACAAAATTCATGGGGATTTTAAGGAGTTGATCTTGACTAAATATTTTTGTGATTCTTAGGATTTAAAATGTTTGTCAATCCCCTAGTAGTCATACTATAGAAAAGACTTAGTAGTCCCAATAGTATTGATTGGAAATAGGACTTGGACATTAAGGTAGACTGTCTTCTTAGAATTAAGAACAATATAGATGTATTTAATTCATTAGTTGAAACATGTTTAGTGGTGTTATCTACCAGAACCTGGAGTGTAGATACAGATGCCATTAATCATGTTCGCAATTCATTGCAGGGTTCCAGGAAACCCAGCAACTAAATGAAAATTAAAACACCGTCCACATGAGCACTACTGTAAAAAAAAATGGTAGCTGTTACAGTGGGAGATGTTTATCTTTTGATAAGAATAAAACATGGATTTTTGAGTAATTGTCTTTACACACCAAGTTTAGAAAGAACTAGTTTTCAGTTTCTAAACTATTCAAAGAACTTGATATTCTGTCTCTTTTAATAACAAAGTTGTTATTAAGAAAAAGAGGGAAGTTATCTGTTCTGGTACGTTGGTTGGCAATTTATAAATCCAATAACTCTCATGATGCAACAAATGGAAATTAGTAACACATCTTCTAACTTTAAGAGAAAGTAACCTACGGAAATGAACCAATTATATCTTTGACATCTAAGGCTAGGTTATATTAACTTGAGTAGGATTCATTGGTAGCTGATGAACTTTTGGGTTCATTAGTAGTGGAAATTTTTCCAACCTGCGAGTCTTACTTGGAAGGAAAAATAACCAAGAAACTTTTAAGTCTAAGGGGTATGGAGTCAAAGATATATTGAAATTGGTTCATTTTGATTTGTATGATCCTATGACTATCCAGACAAGAGGTAGTATTGAATATTTCGTCTATTTAATAGACAACTATTCAAGATACAAATAAATTTACTTAATGTACCACAAGACTAAGTACTTTGATTAGTTCAAAGAGTACTAGGCTGATGTGGAGAAACAACAAAGTAAAAAGACACTATGGTGAGATCGTAGTGGCAAGTACCTCTTGGGAGAATTTAGGAGTCACTTATCAGAAGTAGGGATTCGATCCCAACTAACTGCACCTGGTACACCCCTATAGAATGGTGTAGTAGAAAGAAGGTATAGGACTCTTATGGAAATAAGTAGATTGATGATGAGTTATTTTACCAAATTCATTTTAAGGATATACTCTGGAAACGGAAGTGAACATAGTACCTTCCAAAGTCAGAACTCTCTACTCATATAGAATTGCTGAATAGGCGTAAGCCTATTTTGAAGCATATTCGGATTCGGGTAGTCCAGCATGTTAGTTAGAGCCCTAGAGCCAATCATTTGATGATTGTATGGACTCATGTATATCATATTCTTGTATATATATTAAAGCATTTGGTTTTTGGTTATTATGCTTATTTATATTAGTGCCAGATAAAATAAGTATAGTAACGTCCTTGAGTAGAAGGTTCTTACCTATATCAATCGATTAGTTGAATCGATAGTGAGATGATATAGGGAACACTACTCTAAATCATTCCTAGTCGAGTATTAACATTCAGGGACAATGTTAATGCAATAAAACTAGCATGTAGGTCAGTTCGATGACTTGATCTCACAAGTCATGGATATAGAGATATCAAGCTGACACATGGGTATACATTGGAGAATGTATACTGAATGACCCGCCATGAGAAAGTATCATGGATCGTTATATGAGTGTCATATACTTTCTCATGTGACTATTAGTATGACTATTAGTCCTTAGACCAGAAGTCACCATGGATCCCTACATAAGGAGTTATGTACTTTGGTTTCGTCAAACGTCACCCGTAACATGGTGGACTATAAAGGCGATTACTGGGTATGTAACAAATTATGCAGAGGGATGTGAGTGATGTAGATGGGATCTATCCCTCCCATATGACGGGAGCGACATCAATATTCTTGATAGAGTTAGACCACGAAGTGCATGGCTATGCCCAAATGAGTCAACATTAGATGTTGAGCTCATTTGATCGAGTGAGTCTACTTGGAGTTCAAGATTTAGATTGATTAGAGGATGACACGGTCTATGCCTCACATTGATCAATCTAGATGTCTAGGATAGAAGGACAATGTCACATATTGTGAGGAGTCACAATTAGTAGTCACAAGGTGATGTTGGATCTCAACATTCTTGTAACTTGGGTAGTAATGATGTATTGCTAGATACTGCTCATTACTTATGCTTCTAAATGAGTTTAGGGGCATTGCCAACGTTACAAGAACCTATTGGGTCACACACAAAGAACATGTGGATGGAGATTAGATTCATATGATGAACAAAGAGGATTAGATTCATTTGATGAATCAAATTGGATTAAGAGTAATCCAAAATGGGCTAATTGAGTTGGACTCAAGTTGATTCATGTATTCAATGAGTCTAATTTAGATTATGACTTATTAAATCAACTTAATTTAATGAATTAGATTCATTATATTAAGTTGGCTTGAATCATATGGTTGGATTAGATCAACCATGAGAGAGATTTGATCAAGTTTGACTTGATTTGAGAGGAAGAGAAAAAGTCATGTTTAACTTGACTTTTTGCCACATCACTAGTGAGTTGGCAAGATGTGGACCAATAGGATTGCTCCACATCATCAATGTGTGCCACCTCATGGAGGTTACAAGCCTCCATAGCATTTAATGTGGCCGGCCCACATTAAATGAGGAGGTTACACTTATTGCCATGTCATTTAGTGAGGTGGCAAGATGTGGACCAATGGTGTTGATCCACATCATCCTAGAGTGCCACCTCATGGGGGTTACAACTCTTAATGGTCTCCACATTAATTGGAATTAATGTGGAGGTTACACCTCCTAGAGTGGCCGGCCACTTTGTGAATGAATGAGAATTCATTTTTCATTCATGTGGTGTATTCACTCTTCTTCTCTCTTGAGTGCTCTCTCTTCTCTCCATGGTGGTTGCCGTGAGGTTCCAAGAGTGGAGAGGGTGATTTGAGTTAATCCAAGAAGTCCAAGAAGAAAGGTAATACTTTAGAGGAGTGCATTGTATTCTCTTCCTTGCTTTCCTTTTTTTCTTCCATTCCCATCCGAGAGCCCTAGAAAGTGCTAGTACACTTGGGGTCTCTCTTCTCCATCCTTAAGTGCTAGAGAGCACTCCTTGTTCGTGTGGATATCACTAGAGAAGTATCTACTTTGATACTTTGGAGATCCGACGTGTACCTTGGACGAGCGGGATAAGCGAAGGGCATGCTTCGAAGGTATAACCCTCATCTAGTGTAGATCTAAAGGTTTTACAAACTCGTACAAGAAAAAGGTTTTTCGAAAATTTTGTTTACGAATCTTTGCACGAGATCCATGGCTTTGGGTGACTCGGGGTTTCCGCGACGCGAAAAAGCGGTTTTCGCGGCCCGAAGGACCCAACAGTGGTATCAGAGCCACGTGCAAAGACTTGTACGAGTTCGTTTGTATTTTTATGAAAAATATACCTTCTGTGATTCTCTGTAAAAATTGAGTTTTTAGAGTTTTTATGAGTAATTTTTCCGTAGAAGCGAAGCACAAGTGTCTCGGCACTTGTAGGCTTCGGCTACCGGAAAGTTTTCTTTTAAACGGCTTCGTTTTGCCCCAAATCCGTTTGGGACAGCAGGGTCGGGTGCCATTAGATCGCAAAGGAGCAACTCACGATGGTTAGATCGTGGGTAGGGGCATTGCCCCTAACCCCGCAAGGGAATTTGCTCCGCGATTGCACCCGAAATCGCTAAAAAAGAACCCGCCGGGAAGATTTTTCCGAAACGGCAATGTCTCGACCCAAATCATTTTGGGACAGCGGGTTTAGGCGCTGTTGGATCGCAAAGGAACCCTTGCGATAGTTAGATCGCGGGTAGGGGCGCTGCCCCTGGGCCCCGCAAGGGGATCCGTTCCGCGATTGCGCCCGAAACCGCTAAACGGGACCGCCGGGAAATTTTACTTATAAAAATTGTAAAAAATTATTTTTAAAATTACAGAAAAATTAGGAAAAAATATATAATTTTGAATTATATATTAAATTTGTGATAGTCGTGGCCCAAAGACCCAATTTGATTGGACAATGTGTTGTAATTCATAATACGGCCTGCATGCCGTTATGTGATGTGCGTGCTTGTAATTTTATTTTATTTTCGCGACCTGCGTGTCGTGCCTCTCTCTTATATTCTGGTTGTAAATTAGATTTAGACTCGAATGTAACTCGAGTTTCAAATTGTAATGTACAAATTGGAGCGGTGGAGGGTCCACACGAGACGGAGTTCCGAGGCGGGCACGAGCAACACAAGGGTGGTCAAAGGGAGAAGCTTGGAGAAGCTGTTGACCCTAGGTTCACCATTCGATCTTCTCATTGGCTTGAGAAGATCGTAGTAGGGCTATGACTAAATCACAAATAAATTAATTAGTTAATTGCTTATGTATATGATGCATGTTTAATAAGTAATTAATTAATTAGTGCCTTAACGATTAGATTAGATCTAAGTCGTGCACATGATGCACCCTTGCGATTAGATTAGATCTAAGTCGTGCACAAGATGCATCCTTCTCGATTAGATTAGATCTAGATCGAACCAACTCTAAATGTCTAACCGTGCCGTGATACCTATCACTACCTCGATCACATGTATTGTTGAATCTGCCAAAGCAGAGCAATACATATTATCTTGGTAGGGTACGGAGGGACAATCTTGGTCCCGCCTATCAACGCATGGGTGAATACAAACTCAATTAGATTGAGTATTCCTAGTTACTCGGTTGGATCGAGTCAACTATAGGCATTCTTCCAACGGTTGGAAAAGATAGGTCAAAATCACATCTATATTAACTCTCGGGCGTATTAGCCAAAGCTAACTCGAGTTTTAATATAAATGCGGATATTGATTTTATAAACAAGAGTTGCATAGAGATGTAATTGGTAATCGTTATCTACCGATCATACTAAGCCTTGGGCGTATTAGCCAAAGCTAACTCAAGGGTTAGTATGATGTGGATCTTGTCCCACAAGAATTATAGTATTCAGTGGGAGCATCATTTAGTTAAAGGCCTAATTAAATGATTTTAAAAGAATATGATATTTATTTCTGTAAATTTTTTGTTGTAGATAACCATGACGTCGAACACGAATTCCTTCTCCCTGCGATCTGTCCTTGAGAAGGACAAGCTCCACGGAGCGAATTTCCTGGACTGGTATAGGAACTTGAGAATAGTTCTCACCCAAGAACGTAAACTGTACGTTCTGGAGCAGCCCATTACGGAGGCTCCTCCTGCCAATGCCCCGCGAGCCGACAAAGATGCTTACATGAAGCATCAAGACGACGCATTAGATGTGTCATGTCTAATGCTCGCGACCATGAACTCTGAGCTTCAGAAGCAACACGAGTTGATGGGCGCTTACGATATGGTTGAGCATCTTCGCCAACTATATCAAGGACAAGCGAGGCATGAGAGATTTGAGATCTCTAAGGCACTGTTTCAGTGCCAGATGTCAGACGGGGCTCCCGTAGGTCCTTATGTACTCAAGATGATTGGGTACATAGAGAACCTACAAAGACTGGGGTTCCCACTTGGCCAAGAGCTGGCCACTGACTTGATCTTGCAGTCCTTGCCGGATAGCTATAGTCAATTCGTTCTCAACTATAACATGAACGAGATTGACAAGCCACTGCCCGATCTACTTAGTATGTTACGAACTGCTGAGATTAACCTTAAGAAGGTTAAGTCCATTCTGATGGTACAGAAGCACAAGGGCAAGGGCAAGCCCAAAGGTAAGGGAAAGTCCCAAACCAAGGGCAAAGGCAAGGCACTGAAGCCTAAAGGAGGGGTCGCCAAGGATGCTACCTGCTTCCACTGCGGTCAGACCGGGCACTGGAAGAGGAACTGCAAGGTATACTTGGAGGATCTTAAGAAGAAGCGAAGTGAGACTTCCACTTCAGGTATATATGTTATAGAAGTCAATCTATCTATTTCTACATCTTGGGTATTAGATACTGGATGTGCTTCTCACATTTGTATTGATGTGCAGGCGCTGAGAAATAGCAGGACATTGACAAAGGGCGAGGTGGACCTACGAGTAGGCAATGGAGCACGGGTTGTTGCTGTTGCTGTAGGGATTTACTTTCTATCTCTGTCCTCTGGGCTTGTACTAGAGTTAGTCATTGTTGTTATGTGCCTGCATTAACTAAGAACATAGTTTCAGTTTCTTGTTTAGACAAGAAAGGATACTCTTTTATAATAAAACAAATGTTGTTCTGTTTATTTAAAAGATATGTTCTATTGTAGTGCACCTCTGATAAACGGACTCTACATTCTAGACCTTGAGAGCCCTATCTATAACATAAATATCAAGAGGATCAAGTCGACTGACTTGAACCAAACCTATCTCTGGCACTGTCGCTTAGGTCATATAAATGACAAGCGCTTATCCCAGCTCCATATGGATGGTTTGCTGGACTCATTTGATTTAGAATCATATGAGATATGTGAGTCATGCCTACGAGGCAAGATGACCAAGACTCCCTTTAGTGGGCACAGCGAGAGAGCGACTGATCTGTTAGGACTCATACATAGTGATGTATGTGGCCCTTTCAATGTCACTGCTAGAGGCGGTTATAGGTACTTCATCACATTTACTGATGATTTCAGTAGATACGGTTATGTGTACTTGATGACACATAAGTCGGAATCCTTTGAAAAGTTCAAAGAATTCAAGAATGAAGTACAGAACCAGCTTGGCAAGAGTATTAAAATACTTCGATCAGATCGAGGTGGTGAATACTTAAGCCATGAGTTTCGTGACTACTTAGCTGAGTGTGGGATTTTATCTCAATTCACTCCTCCTCGAACACCACAGTGGAATGGTGTATCCGAAAGGAGAAATCGTACCCTATTAGATATAGTGCGATCTATGATGAGTCACACAAATCTTCCGACATACCTTTGGGGTTATGCTCTAGACACGGCACCTTTTATACTCAACCGAGTTCCATCCAAGGCCGTGATAAAGACACCATATAGGATATGGACTGGGAGAGATGCCCAGGTGTCTTTCATGAGGATTTGGGGTTGTGAGGCTTACGTTCGACGTCAAGTCTCAGACAAGTTAGGACCCCAAATCCGACAAGTGCTACTTTATCGGATATCCCAAGGAAACTAAGGGATATTACTTCTACATTCCCAAGGTAGTTGTGGCAAGATCGGGTCTTTCTAGAAAGGGACTTTGTTTCTAGAAAGACTAGTGAGCACATTCGATCTGAAGAAGTTCAAGATGCGAATAATAGCATCGATGCCTCGATGGAAATTGAATGGAACCACAAAGTGTTGTGGATGATGTTGTTCCACAAAGAGTTGAGGAACAACAACAGTTCAAGTAGACATACTCTTCGCAGTCGATAGGGTACGTCACCGCCGAGAGATACTCATTTCTTGTCTCGACCATGATGACATTGTGCTCATAGAGGATGAGCCCACCACCTATCGAAGCTGTGGTGAACAGATTCAGAAATGGCTAGTGGCCATTCTCGGAGCTGGAATCTTCGATTCGATGATGCGATCAAATAGTTTGGTTTCATCAAGAACGAAGATGAGCCTTGTGTCTACAAGAAGGTTGTAGAAAACATAGTTGTCTTTCTCATATTGTATGTGGATGACATACTACTTATTGGGAAGGACATCCCTATGCTTCAGTCTGTCAAGACCTGGCTAGGGAGTTGCTTCACAATGAAGGACTTAGGTGAGGCATCCCACATTCTTGGGATACAGATCTATAGAGATAGATCTAAGAGATTGCTTGGCCTAAGTCAGAGTACATACATTGACGAGGTACTCCTACGGTTTGCCATGCAGAACTCCAAGAAGGGATTTCTGCCGATGTCACATGGCGTGAGTCTTTTGAAGACTCAAGGTCCCTCTTCTGGAGAGGAGAGAGACCGCATGGATCAGATCCCTTATGCCTCAGCTATAGGATCGATCATGTACGCCATGCTATGTACTCGACCGATGTCTCGATGCGCTTTGAGCACGAGATAGGATACCAGTCAGATCCGTGAAAGTCACTAGATAGCGGTCAAGAATATTCTTAAGTACTTAAGAAGGACTAAAGAATATTTCTTGATATATGGAGGCAATGATAAGCTAGGCTGTAAAGGGTTATGTGATGCTAGCTTCCGATCCGTGATGACTATAGATCGCAGTGTGGTTCGTATTCTACTTGAATGGTAGTGCTATGAGCTGGCAGAGTTCACAACAGTTCTACAACATTTCCATCTTATTCGAGAGATTATCGATAGAGGAGATGTGAAGATTTGCAGAGTATCTACAGAGGCTAACATCGCAGATCCCTTGACCAAGACTTTGGCACAGTGAAAGCATGATGGTCACACTAGGTCATTAGGCCTTAGAGCCTATACTGATTGGCACTAGTGCTAGTGGGAGATTGTTAGTTAGAGCCCTAGAGCCAATCATTTGATGATTGTATGGACTCATGTATATCATATTCTTGTATATATATTAAGGCATTTGGTTTTTGGTTATTATGCTTATTTATATTAGTGCCAGATAAAATAAGTATAGTAACGTCCTTGAGTAGAAGGTTCTTACCTATATCAATCGATTAGTTGAATCGATAGTGAGATGATATAGGGAACACTACTCTAAATCATTCCTAGTCGAGTATTAACATTCAGGGACAATGTTAATGCAATAAGACTATCATGTAGGTCAGTTCGATGACTTGATCTCACAAGTCATGGATATAGAGATATCAAGCTGACACATGGGTATATATTGGAGAATGTATACTGAATGACCCGCCATGAGAAAGTATCATGGATCGTTATATGAGTGTCATATACTTTCTCATGTGGCTATTAGTATGACTATTAGTCCTTAGACCTGAAGTCACCATGGATCCCTACATAAGGAGTTATGTACTTTGGTTTCGTCAAACGTCACCCGTAACAGGGTGGACTATAAAGGCGATTACTGGGTATGTAACAAATTATGCAGAGGGATGTGAGTGATGTAGATGGGATCTATCCCTCCCATATGACGGGAGCGACATCAATATTCTTGATAGAGTTAGACCACGAAGTGCATGGCCATGCCCAAATGAGTCAACATTAGATGTTGAGCTCATTTGATCGAGTGAGTCTACTTGGAGTTCAAGATTTAGATTGATTAGAGGATGACACGGTCTATGCCTCACATTGATCAATCTAGATGTCTAGGATAGAAGGACAATGTCACATATTGTGAGGAGTCACAATTAGTAGTCACAAGGTGATGTTGGATCTCAACATTCTTGTAACTTGGGTAGTAATGATGTATTGCTAGATACCGCTCATTACTTATGCTTCTAAATGAGTTTAGGGGCATTGCCAACGTTACAAGAACCTATTGGGTCACACACAAAGAACATGTGGATGGAGATTAGATTCATATGATGAACAAAGAGGATTAGATTCATTTGATGAATCAAATTGGATTAAGAGTAATCCAAAATGGGCTAATTGAGTTGGACTCAAGTTGATTCATGTATTCAATGAGTCTAATTTAGATTATGACTCATTAAATCAACTTAATTTAATTAATTAGATTCATTATATTAAGTTGGCTTGAATCATATGGTTGGATTAGATCAACCATGAGAGAGATTTGATCAAATTTGACTTGATTTGAGAGGAAGAGAAAAAGTCATGTTTGACTTGACTTTTTGCCACATCACTAGTGAGTTGGCAAGATGTGGACCAATAGGATTGCTCCACATCATCAATGTGTGCCACCTCATGGAGGTTACAAGCCTCCATAGCATTTAATGTGGCCGACCCACATTAAATGAGGAGGTTACACTTATTGCCATGTCATTTAGTGAGGTGGCAAGATGTGGACCAATGGTGTTGATCCACATCATCCTAGAGTGCCACCTCATGGGGGTTACAACTCTTAATGGTCTCCACATTAATTGGAATTAATGTGGAGGTTACACCTCCTAGAGTGGCCGGCCACTTTGTGAATGAATGGGAATTCATTTTTCATTCATGTGGTGTATTCACTCTTCTTCTCTCTTGAGTGCTCTCTCTTCTCTCCATGGTGGTTGCCGTGAGGTTCCAAGAGTGGAGAGGGTGATTTGAGTTAATCCAAGAAGTCCAAGAAGAAAGGTAATACTTTAGAGGAGTGTATTGTATTCTCTTCCTTGCTTTCCTTTCTTCTTCCATTCCCATCCGAGAGCCCTAGAAAGTGCTAGTACACTTGGGGTCTCTCTTCTCCATCCTTGAGTGCTAGAGAGCACTCCTTGTTCGTGTAGATATCACTAGAGAAGTATCTACTTTGATACTTTGGAGATCCGACGTGTACCTTGGACGAGCGGGATAAGCGAAGGGCACGCTTCGAAGGTATAACCCTCATCTAGTGTAGATCTAAAGGTTTTACAAACTCGTACAAGAAAAAGGTTTTTCGAAAATTTTGTTTACGAATCTTTGCACGAGATCCATGGCTTTGGGTGACTCGGGGTTTCCGCGACGCGAAAAAGCGGTTTTCGCGGCCCGAAGAACCCAACACAGCACATATGCTGAAGAGAGACAATGATAAGTTGGATAGGAATTCACTTTTTTGTGGGTTATCCTAGAGAAATAAAAGTAGGATTATAGTCTTAAAAATCAGAAGGTCATTGTTAGCATCAATGACCGATCTTTAGAAAAGGACTATGTAATAAACCATGTGCCCATAAGAAAATTTGTTCTTAAGGAAATAATAAAAGACATGTCTAATCTAGTACCAATTGTACAAGATGAGATACCACAAGGAAACTGCAACACGTATCACAAATGATACACAATTGTAGAAAGTGCCTTGTCGTAGTGGGAGAGTTGTTTGGCAACATAAAAAGATTCATGTTTTGGGAGAGTTTTTGGACTTGATCCCTGGAGGACATGAACCTGATTTCCGGACATATGACGAAGCACTCCAAGATAAAGATGCAATATCTTGGCAAAGAGTAATGAATAACAGAATTAGAATATATGTATTCTAATAAAATCTGGAAGCTTATAGAACCACCAAATGGTGTAAAATCCTTTGGGTATAAAAAGGTCTATAATAGGAAAAGAGGGATAGACAGAAAGGTAGAAACTTTCAAAGCAAGGCTAGATGAAAAAGGAAATTTTTTCATTGCTAGCCATACTTAAGTCTATCCGGATTCTTTTATCTATTTGGCAAGTGGATGTCAAGACAGTATTCCTTAATGGAAGTCTTGAAGAAAGCATCCATATAAAGCAGCCAGAAGGGTTCATTGCAAAGGGCTAAGACCATCTTGTGTGCAAGCTCAATCAGTCTATGGACTGAGGCAAAGCTTCAAGGTCTTGGAACATCCAGTTTATCAAAGTAATCCAGATCTATGGATTTAGTAACCGGATAAGTCTTGTGTATACAAAAGATGTGATGGAAACGTGGTGGTATTTCTTGTACTATACTTAGATAACATTTTTGGTAGTTGGAAACAATATCAAAATGTTGTCAAAAGTAAGGTTATGGTTGTCCAAACAATTCGATATAAAGGACTTGGGAGAATGTATATATTCTTGAGATCAAAGTAATAAGGGATCGCAAGAAAAGAATATTTTACTTATCCCAAGCTTCATACATCGAAAAAAATCCTTGCTCATTTTAAGCATACAAAACTCCAAGAAAGGTTTCTTACCTTTTCAGGATGGAGTAACTTTATCTAAAGATATGTCTCTGTAGACATCAAAGGAGATAAAGGAAATAAAGGCAGTTCTTTATGCTACGGCTGTTGGAAGCCTAATGTATGCTATGCACGAGATCAGAAATCTGTTTTGCCAAGGGCATAGTTAGCAGATATTAAAGTAACCCTGGACAAGGACTGTGGACTGCAGTAAAGCATATATTGTAGTACCTTAGAGGCACTAGAGATTATATGCTAGCTTACAAGGTAGTTAATTTAGTCCTTGTGGGTTGCATGGATTTTGACTTCCAATCGGATAGGGAAAATAATAAGTCAACCTCGGGATTTTGTGTTTACTTTAGGAGGTAAATGTTGGGTTCGTCGGGCCGCGAAAACCGCTTTTTCGCGTCGCGGAAACCCCGAGTCACCCAAAGCCGTAGATCCGTGCAAAGATTCGTAAACAAAAACTTTTTCGAAAAACTTTTTCTTGTACGAGTTTGTAAAACTTTAGATCTACACTAGATGAAAGTTATACCTTCGAAGCGAAGCCCTTCGCTTATCCCGCTCGTCCAAGGGGTTGCCGGATCTCTAGACCGTCAAGCGCCGGTCCTCTAGAAGTATCCACACGGACACGTAGGTGGAGAAAACCTCACACAAAGGTGTGCTAGCACCTTGGTGAGATTCGGCCAAGCAAGGAGGAGAGGGAGAGGGAGAGCTTGAGAGGAAGAAGGAGGAAGAGTCACCACCCTTGAATGAAAATGAATTCACACCAAGAAACAAAGTGGCCGACCACTTCTCAAAAACTCACAAAATTAATTGCATTAATTGCAATTAATATGAAACCATTAAGAGAGTGGCTTTGTAACTTCCATGAGGTGGCACCCATGATGATGTGGAACATCATTATTGGTCCACCTAATGTCAACTCACCAATGAGGTGGCAAAAGGTCAAGTCAAAATTGACCTTTGGTCTTCCTTCTCGAGTCAAGTCAAACTTGACTCAATCTCTACCATGGTTGATCTAATCCAACCATTTGATTCAAGCCAATTTAATATAATGAATCTAATTCATTAAATTAAATTGATTTAATAAGTCATAATCTAAATTAGACTCATTAAATACATGAATCAACTTGAGTCGAACTCAAGTTATCCCAATTAGGATTACTCTTAATCCAATTTGATTTATCAAATAAATCTAATCCTCTTGGTTCATCATATGAACCTAATCTCCATCTATTTGTCCTAAGTGTGTGACCCTATAGGTTCTTGTAACGTTGGCAATGCCCTAAACCCATTTAGGAGCATAAGTAATGAGCGGTATCTAGGAACACATCATTACTACCCAAGTTACAAGAATGTCGAGATCCGACATCACCTTGTGACTACCAATTGTGACTCCTCACAAAATAATGACAAGTGTCCTCTATCCTAGACATCTAGATTGATCAATATGAGGCATAGACCGTGTCATCCTCTAATCAATTTAAATCTTGAACTCCAAGTAGACTCACTCGATCAAATGAGCTCAACATCTAATGTTGACTCATTTGGGCATGGACATGCACTTAGTGGTCTCACTCTATCAAGAATACCGATGTCTCTCCCGTCATATGGGAGGGATAGATTCCATCTACATCACTCACATCCCTCTACATAATTCGTTATATACCCAGTAATCGCCTTTATAGTCCACCCAGTTACGGGTGACGTTTGACGAAACCAAAGCACATAACTCCTTATGTAGGGATCCATGGTGACTTCAGGTCTAAGGACTAATAGTCATACTAATAGCCACATGAGAAAGTATATGACACTCATATAACGATCCATGATACTTTCTCATGGCGGGTCATTCAGTATACATTCTCTAATGCATGCCCATGTGTCAGCTTGATATCTCTATATCGATGACTTGTGAGATCAAGTCATCGAGCTGACCTACATGCTAGTCTTATTGTATTAACATTGTCCCTGAATGCTAATACTCGACTAGGAATGATTTAGAGTAGTGTTCCCTATATCATCTCACTATTGATTCAACTAATCGATTGATATAGGTATGAACCTTCTACTCAAGGACGCTATTATACTTAGTCTATTTGGCACTAATATAAATAAGTATAATAACCAAACAAATGCCTTTATTAATATAAAAGAATATGATATACATGAGTCCATACAATCATCAAATGATTGGCTCTAGGGCTCTAACTAACAATCTCCCACTAGCACTAGTGCCAATCAAGATAGGCTCTAAGGCCTAAAGACCTAGTGTGACCATCATGCTTCCTCCGTGCCAAGCCTTGGTCAAGGGATCCGCAATGTTAGCCTCTGTAGGTATCTGCAAATCTTCACATCTCCTCTATCGATAATCTCGAATGAGATGGAAGCGCCGTAGTATGTGCTTGGTCCAGGTGAGCGAGGTTCCTTCGCCTGTGCTATAGCTCCATTGTTGTCACAATAGAGCTCAACTGGTCACCGATGCTAGGAACCACCCCAAGTTCAGTGATGAACTTCATGATCCAAGCCTCCTTGCTCCCTCCAAAGGCGCAATATACTCATTGTTGTAGAATCGCCATCGTATCGCCTCAACTCTTCCGGTTGACAAACCACCATTAATGCAAAATACGAACCTCGATGCGATCTATAGTCATCCCGGTCGAAGCTAGCATCACCGTAACCCTTTACAGCTAGCTCATCATTGCCTCCATATATCAAGAAATATTCTTTAGTCCTTCTTAAGTACTTAAGAATATTCTTGACCGCTATCCATGACTTTCACCTAGATCTGACTGGTATCCGCTCGTCATGCTCAAAGCATACGAGACATCGGTCGAGTACATAGCATGGCGTGCATGATCGATCCTATGGCTGAGGCATAAGGGATCCGATCCATGCGGTCTCTCTCCTCTCTAGGAGAGGGACCTTTAGTCGTCGAAAGACTCATGCCATGTGACATCGGCAGAAATCCCTTCTTGGAGTTCTGCATGGCAAACCGAAGGAGTACCTTGTCAATATATGTACTCTGACTTAGGCCAAGCAATCTCTTAGATCTATCTCTATAGATCTGTATCCCTAGAATGCGGGATGCCTCACCTAAGTCCTTCATTGAGAAGCAACTCCCTAGCCAGGTCTTGACATACTGAAGCATAGGGATGTCCTTCCCAATGAGTAGTATGTCATCCACATACAATATGAGGAAGACAACTATATCCCCTACAACCTTCTTGTAGACATTGTTCATCTTCGAGCTCTAGAACCAAATTGTTTGATGATCAAAAGGATTCATGCTCCGAGAAGCTTGCTTTAGTCCATAAATGGACCTATGCAGCTTGCATACTCTACTAGTATGCTGTGGATCTACAAAACCCTCAGGTTGTGTCATGTACACATCCTTGAGTAGGTTTCCAATCAGAAACGCAGTTTTGACATCCATCTGCCATATCTCATAGTCATGGTAGGCTGCAATAGCAAGCATGATCCGAATAGACTTAAACATCTACTAGAGAAAAGGTTTCATCATAGTCAATACCATGAATCTGCTTAAAACCTTTAGCTACCAAGCGACCCTTATAAATAAATCCATCCATGTCAGTCTTTCTCTTAAAGACCCACTTACACCCAATGGGTTTTACCCCTTCAGGTGGATCAACCAAAGTCCATACTTGGTTGGTGTACATGGACTCCATTTCGGATCTCATGGCCTCTAGCCATTTATCGGAATCTGGTCTCATCACAGCTTCCTGATAGGTGGTAGGCTCATCCTCTATGAGCATAACGTCATCATGGTCAGACAAGAGAAATGAATATCTCTCAGGCTGACGACGCCTATCAGACCTGCGAAGAGGTATGTCTACTTGAACTGGTTGTTGTTCCTCAACTCCTTGTGGAACATCATCCACAACACTTTGTGGTTCCAGTTCAATTTCCATCGAGGCATCAGTGCTATTGTTCGCATCTTGAACTTCTTCAAGATCGAACGCGCTCCCACTAGTCTTTCTAGAAACAAAGTCCCTTTCTAGAAAGACCCCAGTCTTTGCCACAACTATCTTGTGCTGACTGGGAATGTAGAAGTAATATCCCTTAGTTTCCTTGGGATATCCAATGAAATAGCACTTGTCAGATTTGGGTCCTAATTTGTCTGAGACTTGACGTCGTACGTAAGCCTCACAACCCCAAATCCTCATGAAAGACACCTGGGCATCTCTCCCAGTCCATATCCTATATGGTGTCTTTATCACGGCCTTGGATGGAACTCGGTTGAGAATGAAAGTTGTCGTGTCTAGAGCATATCCCCATAGATATGTCGGAAGATCTGTGTGACTCATCATAGATCGTACCATATCTAATAAGGTATGATTCCTCCTTTCGGATACACCATTCCACTGTGGTGTTCTAGGAGGAGTGAGTTGAGATAAAATCCCACACTCAGCTAAGTAGTCACGAAACTCATGGCTTAAGTATTCACCACCTCGATCTGATCAAAGTACCTTAATACTCTTGCCAAGCTGGTTCTGTACTTCATTCTTAAATTCTTTGAACTTTTCAAAGGATTCAGATTTATGTGTCATCAAATACACATAACCATATCTACTGAAGTCATCAGTAAATGTGATGAAGTACCTATAACCGCCTCTAGCAGCAACATTGAAAGGGTCACATACATCACTATGTATGAGTCCTAACAAATCAGTTGCTCTCTCGCTGTGCCCACTAAAGGGAGTCTTGGCCATCTTGCCTCGTAGGCATGACTCGCATATCTCATATGATTCAAAATCAAATGAGTCCAGCAAACCATCCTTATGGAGCTGGGATAAGCGCTTGTTATTTATATGACCTAAGCGACAGTGCCAGAGATAGGTGTAGTTCATATCGTTCGATTTGAACCTCTTGGTACTAACGTTATAGATAGGGCTCTCTAGATCTAGAATATAGAGTCCGTTTATCAGAGGTGCACTACAATAGAACATATCGTTTAAATAGATAGAACAACATTTGTTCTTTATTATAAACGAAAATCCTTTCTTGTCCAAACAAGAAACTGATATAATGTTCTTAGTCAATGCAGGCACATAACAACAATCGTCTAACTCTAGTATAAGCCCAGAGGGCAGAGATAGAAATTAAGTCCCTACAGCAACAGCAGCAACCCGTGCTCCATTGCCTACTCGTAGGTCTATCTCGCCCTTTGTCAATACTCTGCTATTTCTCAGTGCTTGTACACTAGTACAAATGTGCGAAGCACATCCGGTATCTAATACCCACGAAGAAGAAATAGAGAGGTTGACTTCTATAACATTTATACCTGAAGTAGAAATCTTATTTCTCTTCTTGTTAAGATCTTCCAGGTATCCTGTGAAGTTCCTCTTCCAGTGCCCTGCTTGTCCTTGATATAGTTGACAAAGATGTGCAACCATATCGTAAGCACCCATTAACTCATGTTGCTTCTGAAGCTCAGAGTTCATGGTCGCGAGCATTAGACATGACACATCTAATGCGTCATCTTGATGCTTCTTGTAAGCATCTTTGTCAGCTCGCGGGGCATTGGCAGGAGGAGCCTCCGGAATGGGCTGCTCCAGAACGTACAGTTTACGTTCCTGAGTGAGAACTATTCTCAGATTCCTGTACCAGTCCAGGAAATTTTGCTCCGTTGAGCTTGTCCTTCTTAAGGACAGTCGCAGGGAGAAAATGTTCGTATTCAACGTCATGGCAATTCTACAACAGAAATAAATGCAGAAATAAGTATCATATTCTTTAAAATAATTTAATTAGGCCTTTAATTAAATGATGCTCCCACTGAATTCTATAATTCTTGTGGGACAAGATCCACATCATACTAACCCTTGAGTTAGCTTTGGCTAATACGCCCAAGGCTTAGTATGATCGGTAGGTAACGATTACCAATTACATCTCTATGCAACTCTTGTTTATAGAATCAATATCCGCATTTATATTAGAACTCGAGTTAGCTTTGGCTAATACGCCCGAGAGTTAATATAGATGTGATATTGACCTATCTTTCCAACTATTGGAAGAATGCCTATAGTTGACTCGATCCAACCGAGTAACTATGAATACTCAATCTAATTGAGTTTGTATTCACCCATGCGTTGATAGGCGGGACCAAGATTATCCCTCCGTACCCTACCAAGATAATATGTATTGCTCTGCTTTGGCAGATTCAACAATACATGTGATCGAGGTAGTGATAGGTATCACGGCACGGTTAGGCATTTTAGAGTTGGTTCGATCTAGATCTAATCTAATCGAGAAGGATGCATCTTGTGCACAACTTAGATCTAATCTAATCGCAAGGGTGCATCATGTGCACGACTTAGATCTAATCTAATCGTTAAGGCACTAATTAATTAATTAATTAATTATTAAACATGCATCAAATACATAACAATTAATTAATTAATCTATTTGTGATTTAGTCATGGCCCTACTACGATCTTCTCAAGCCAATGAGAAGATCGAATGGTCAACCTAGGGTCAACAGCTTTAGAGCCTCTCCTGATTGCCACCTTGTGCTCGTGCCCGCCTCGGAACTCCGTCTCGTGTGGACCCTCCACCGCTCCAATTTGTACATTACAATTTGAAACTCGAGTTACATACGAGTCTAAATCTAATTTACAACTAGAATATAAGAGAGAGGCACGACTCGCAGGTCGCGAAAATAAAATAAAATTACAAGCACGCACATCACATAACGGCACGCAGGCCGTATTATGAATTATAACACATTGTCCAATCAAATTGGGTCTTTGGGCCATGACTATCACAAATTTAATATATAATCCAAAATTATATATTTTCATAATTTTCTATAATTTTTAAAATTAATTTTAAAAATTTTTACGAGTAAAATCTCCCGGCGGTCCCGTTTAGCGGTTTTGGGCGCAATCGCGGAACGGATCCCCTTGCGGGGCCCAGGGGCAGCGCCCCTACCCGCGATCTAACCATCGCGAGGGTTCCTTTGCGATCCAACAGCGCCTAAACCCGCTGTCCCAAAACGATTTGGGCCGAGACATTGCTGTTTCGGAAAAATCTTCCCGGCGGGTTCGTTTTTAGCGATTTCGGGTGCAATCGCGGAGCAAATCCCCTTGCGGGGTTAGGGCTACTCACCCACGATCTAACCATCGTGAGTTGCTCCTTTGCGATCTAATGGCACCCGACCCGCTGTCCCAAACGAATTTGGAGCAAAAGTTCACATAAGAAAACTTTCCAGGTGGCTTACAAGTGCCGAGACACTTGTGTTCCTTCTACGGAAAAATTACTCATAAAACTCTAAAAACTCAATTTTACAGAAAATTACAGAAGGTATATTTTCATAAAATACAAACGAACTCGTACAAGTCTTTGCACGTGGCTCGATACCATCTAGGTTTCGTGACCGGTGAAAACCACTTTTCGCGTCGCGAAACCCCGAGTCATCAAAGCGTAGATCCGTGTAAAGATTCGTAAACAAAAACTTTTGAAAAACTTTTCTTGTACGAGTTTGTAAAACTTTAGATCTACACTAGATGAAAGTTATACCTTGAAGCGAAGCCCTTCGCTTATCCCGCTCGTCCAAGGGGATCTCTAGACCGTCAAGCGCCGGTCCTCTAGAAGTATCCACACGGACACGTAGGTGGAGAAAACCTCACACAAAGGTGTGCTAGCACCTTGGTGAGATTCGGCCAAGCAAGGAGGAGAGGGAGAGGGAGAGCTTGAGAGGAAGAAGGAGGAAGAGTCACCACCCTTGAATGAAAATGAATTCACACCAAGAAACAAAGTGGCCGGCCACTTCTCAAAAACTCACAAAATTAATTGCATTAATTGCAATTAATATGAAACCATTAAGAGAGTGGCTTTGTAACTTCCATGAGGTGGCACCCATGATGATGTGGAACATCATTATTGGTCCACCTAATGTCAACTCACCAATGAGGTGGCAAAAGGTCAAGTCAAAATTGACCTTTGGTATTCCTTCTTGAGTCAAGTCAAACTTGACTCAATCTCTACCATGGTTGATCTAATCCAACCATTTGATTCAAGCCAATTTAATATAATGAATCTAATTTATTAAATTAAATTGATTTAATAAGTCATAATCTAAATTAGACTCATTAAATACATGAATCAACTTGAGTCGAACTCAAGTTAGCCCAATTAGGATTACTCTTAATCCAATTTGATTTATCAAATAAATCTAATCCTCTTGGTTCATCATATGAACCTAATCTCCATCTATTTGTCCTAAGTGTGTGACCCTATAGGTTCTTGTAACGTTGGCAATGCCCTAAACCCATTTAGGAGCATAAGTAATGAGCGGTATCTAGCAACACATCATTACTACCCAAGTTACAAGAATGTCGAGATCCGACATCACCTTGTGACTACCAATTGTGACTCCTCACAAAATAATGACAAGTGTCCTTCTATCCTAGACATCTAGATTGATCAATATGAGGCATAGACCGTGTCATCCTCTAATCAATCTAAATCTTGAACTCCAAGTAGACTCACTCGATCAAATAAGCTCAACATCTAATGTTGACTCATTTGGGCATGACCATGCACTTAGTGGTCTCACTCTATCAAGAATACCGATGTCTCTCCCGTCATATGGGAGGGATAGATTCCATCTACATCACTCACATCCCTCTACATAATTCGTTATATACCCAGTAATCGCCTTTATAGTCCACCCAGTTACGGGTGACGTTTGACGAAACCAAAGCACATAACTCCTTATGTAGGGATCCATGGTGACTTCAGGTCTAAGGACTAATAGTCATACTAATAGCCACATGAGAAAGTATATGACACTCATATAACGATCCATGATATTTTCTCATGGCGGGTCATTCAGTATACATTCTCTAATACATACCCATGTGTCAGCTTGATATCTCTATATCCATGACTTGTGAGATCAAGTCATCGAGCTGACCTACATGCTAGTCTTATTGTATTAACATTGTCCCTGAATGCTAATACTCGACTAGGAATGATTTAGAGTAGTGTTCCCTATATCATCTCACTATCGATTCAATTAATCGATTGATATAGGTATGAACCTTCTACTCAAGGACGCTATTATACTTAGTCTATTTGGCACTAATATAAATAAGTATAATAACCAAACAAATGCCTTTATTAATATAAAAGAATATGATATACATGAGTCCATACAATCATCAAATGATTGGCTCTAGGGCTCTAACTAACAGTAAAGTCATAACTATGGAAGAGTGATAAGCATAGGTGTTTTTCTGGACTCCACCATAGAAGCTTAGTATATGGCAAGCCTCTGAGGTAGTCATAAAAGTTGAATGACTCAATAACCTCAAGATAGACTTAGATATGATTTCTGGTTTGTCCAAAGATTATTACAATTTATTGTAATAATGTTGGGCAGTAGCAAACTCGAAGAAATCATAAGTCTATAAGGCAAGTAAACACAATAGAGCGCAAGTACCACCCAATACGAGGAATCGTATAAACGAGGAGAAGTTGTTGCCGCCTAGATTGCATCAGGTGATGACCTATAGATCCTTTCACTAAGGTCCTTAAGGCAAGAGCTTTTGATGGGCATGTTGAAGGGATGGGAATCAGATGTATGGCAGCAGATATGGCAGCTTAGTCTTTTAGTATAAGTGGGAGATTGTTAGAGTGTATACTAAAATCCTAGCTTTTGGTATAAACATTTATCTAGAAATAAGAATCACATTGGTCAAATGTCTACATTTATGATAAATGTAGTTGTTCAATTAATTTATATTGTAGATAACATGGTGTGTGGTGTCACACACAGAGGATCATGTTATCAGTACTTTATAAATTATAAACAGTAGCTCACGACCATAATGGAAAGGAACAAACCATTGGAAGTCGTAGTGTAATTAGGTGTTAGTTTATCTTAACTATATAATTACACTAGTACACTTAGAGTGTATTGAGTAGGACCATTTGAGGTCGTTCCTTTTATACTGACTTTATAAAGGAACAAAGACCTCAGTTATTATGGAAGTGTGTGCTCTTAATCCTAATATAATAACAAGCACATATATTTGATATTTATTTCTTTAATTTATCAATGGGTGAGATTTAGTTCGATGAATCAATAAGCCCGATAAGTTGGGAAATGATATCACTTATAGTGTGTGTTGTTGATTATAGAAGGAAACTGTGTCCTAGTAATCTAGGTTGAGAATGTCCCCAAGAGGAGCTCATAAGGATTGTCATGTTAAACCCTGCAGGTGGACTTAGTCCGACATGACGATGAAGTTGAGTGGTAGTACTCTTGGAGCTAGATATTAATTAAGTGAGTTATCAGTAACTTACTAAATTAGTGGACATTTGTTATCTTAAACATAGGGAGACTAACACACTCATAATAAGAAGGAGCCCAAAATATAATTTGGGATTGGTGCGGTAGTTCAATAATAGTTCTTTAGTGGAATGAATTATTGATTGAATGATTAAGTGTGTGTCGTGCAACACGGGATGCTTATTTTCACGCAAAATCATTCCTCTCTCGGTCCCTATAGCCTCTAGTATATGAGATTATGCGCTAGATTACACTCACAGGTTGCCGCTTGGAACCCAGCTAGGCTTGGAACAAGGGCCCACAAGACAAGTGGATGAGTATAGGTGGTCCGCCAAGCATGGGTCCCAAGCTTAGGTGGCGGCCACTAGAATATTAAAAGGATTTTATTAAAATTATTTCTTATGTGGATATCATGATTTTAAAAGAGAGTTTAAAAATTAAAAATTTCCTTTTATAGCTTTCTATAAAAGATTAAGAGAAGAGATTAATCTCTTTCCTTATTTGTAGTTTAAAAGGATGGTTTTAATTTTTGGTAAAAACTTTCCTTATTTGTAAATCATCTACATGTTTAAAAGAAAGTTTAAAATTTGAAATCTTTCCTTATTTGTTGATTAAAGTAGGATTTTAAATTTTAAGAAAAACTTTCCTTTTTAACCATGTTCATGATTTAAAAAAAAGTTTAAAAATTAAATATTCTCTTTTATAATTTTCTACAAGAGATTAAGAAAAGATTTGATATCTTTCCTTATTTGTAGATTAAAAGAGATTTTAATTTTTAGAGATAACTTTCTTTTTATCCACATGTTTAAAAGAAAGATTTTAATTTATAAAATTTCCTTTTTATTAACCAATCATGAAGGGATTAAATTATTGGAGAAATTTTTATAAATTTCCGGAAGCAAATAAGGAAGTTTTAATTGGTGTTTAAAATTTTATTTGCTTGGAAATTATATGGTGTGGCCGACCATTGTAAAATTGAAAAGAAAATTTGTTTTTAATTAAATAAATTTTCCTTTTCAATGGCAAAATAATTAAGGAAGTTTTTATTAAATTTTCCTTATTTGCCAAGATCAAGGATTATAAAAGAAGGGGTAGAGGTGCCTTCATGGGTGACAACCTCTATTATTTCTCTCCCTCCTTTCCTTGGTGTTGTGGCCGACCAACCTCTCTTCCTCTCTTCCTCTTGGCGGTGGCCGAACCTTCTCTATTGGCTTGGAGCTCTTGTGGTGGCCAGATACTACTCGGAGAAGAAGAAGAAGAAGGAGAGAAAACTTGTATCCCTTGGAGCTTGATTGGTGTTTTGTCCTTCGTCCTTGGTGAAGCTTCTTTGTGTTGGCACGAACCTAGCTAGGAGAGAAGAAGGTGCTTGGTGGTTTCTCATCTGAAGATCGTTGCACACAGACGTCCGAGGTTAGAAGAGGAATACGGTAGAAGATCAAGAGGCCTTTCTAGAAGGTATAACTAGTAATTTTTCCTTTCCGCATGCTAGTTATTTATGGAAATAATACCAAATACAAGAGACTTACGATTCTAGTGTTTCGAATATGTTTTTCGAAGTTGTGTTCTTTTGTTTTATTTTTCCTTGTGATTTGATTGTTCTTTTCGGTTAACCTAAAGTTATTTTAGGAAATTAAATATTAGATTTCTATAAAAGGTTTTTGTCTAGTCGGTGGTGGTTGCTCCCATATCCAAGAAGGCCATGTGCCTCGCCACGTCAGTACTGGGAACCAATTATGGAAATTAATATTTAATGAAATTAATAACTTAAGGTGATTTGGGTCGAACGTGTTAAGTTCCGCAGGAGATCCAAGTCAAAACTTAAAAGAACAAATAGATTAAGTTTTGGATCAAACGTGTTAAGTTCCGCAGGCGATCCAAAATTTAATTTAAAAGAACACATGGTAGCTAGGAAAAGGTTCAGACCTTTGTACAAAATTTTTGTACAGTGGAACCTCTAGGCTTTCCGAGTAGCAACCAACAATCAAGTGGTATCAGAGCGAGACCGCTCTTCACCGGAATCATCGCTGGAAGGGGCAAAGAAAACAAGCAAAGCTAGAGGGTGAAGAAGTTGAAGAAATCCTACAAGTTGAAGACTTCATCAAAATGCTCAACTTCAAGATGCAATTCCAAGATGGACTTGGATTTGACATGAGGGTGGCTCCACCATACACATCTACAAGCTTCGATTCTTGGAGATCAAGAATCAAAAATTTCTTGATGATGGAGATAGAGCAATGGTTTGCTCTTATGGAAGGCTTCGAAGCTCCAACAAACTCCAAGGGCAAGCCTCTCAAGAAAAGCAAATGGAGTAAAGAGCATATTCAAAGGAGCGAGGCAAATGATAAAGTCACCAAGCTTTTGGTCAACTTATTGCCTAGCCACATTTTGGCTCAAGTTGAAGAATTCAAGGATGCCAAGGAGCTTTGGAGCAAATTGACATCAATTCATGAGATCCCCTCCACTATACCAAATCAAGAGGAATCCAAAGAGGGCGACTCATTGGAGGAAGAGGAAGAGGACTCTGAAGTTGAGAAATGCTCAACTTCCGAAGAAGAAGTCTAAGAAGAAGCTTCATCCTCAAAGGAGAGAAATCAAAAGAGCAAGGAAGGAGTATATTCCTTGTTTCATGTACAAGAGGATGAAGATGAAGGTGAAGCCTCCACCTCTAGGATTGAGGGGGAGCAATCTTCATTGACACCGGATCAAGAGCAAGAAGAATCCTCCACATCCGGGTCAAGAGAAGAAGAGGATGAAGAAGCTTCCACCTCCACGAATCAAGTCAAATCTATTGGAGGAGTATCATCTTCGGATCAAGAGGAATTTTCTACCTCCGGATCAAAAGGAGAAGATGCCATCCCTACAAGCAAAGGTATAACAATTTCAATTACTAATAAAAATCATATTATATGCTTTGAATGTAGGGAAAAAGGGCATTACAAAAGTAAATGCCCTAAATTGGCCAAGAAGAAGGGCCAAGTGGCACAAAAGGGCAAGAAGAAGCCCAAGAAGACCATCCCCAATACAAAGAAGAGCAAGGAGCACATTGTGTGTTTCTCTTGCAATCAAAAGGGGCATTACCGAAGTCAATGCCCTAAGGGGAAGAAGAAGGTGGTCAAAGCTCTTGGAGGAAGCTCAACTCAAGGGGGAGCCTCCAAGGTAAAAAAGAAGGTATCTTTTATTGAGCCTACCCCTTTAAATTATGGTAAAGAGCATGCTAGTACTAACTTATATCATTTTAATGCTATTTACCATGAAAATAGGAGGCATGATGTTATCAAAGAAAATCATGTGGCTCTCCATGCTAAGACAACCAAACCTAGGTCTAGGAAGGTAGGTGAAAGTCTAGGCAATAACACTAAGGATTTTAGCTACAAGCCTAGAAACCAAAATGCTCATGGACTTAATGGGAAACCAAAATCTAAGAACTTAGCAATGGAGAATCAAGTCTTGAGATCAAGACTTGACAAACTAGAAAAGACCCTAAAAAGGATGGAAAATATCCTTAAAGGGCAAAATGAGCAAAGTCTAGGTTTAGGGCAACAAGGGTCATCCAAGGGCCATAGAGGTTTGGGATACAAACCTAAAACCAAAAAGGATGTACCTACTTATCATAGAGTTTCATATAGTTATGGAACAAACCCTAGGTCTAGTGGTCAAGTCAAGAATACTAGGGAGGTCATCCCTAAGAGTATTTTTGCAACAAACGTGTCTAAGACTTCTAAGAAGTCTAAGAGAGTCACAAAGAAGGTCACAAGGGAAGTAATCCCTAGGGTTGACCTAGAAAAGGTGACCAAGGCTTCTAAGAAGCCAAACAAGGTCACTAGGAAGGTATCTAGGGAAGATATCCCTAGTGAGTACCTAGAGCATCCAAGGAGCACCAATAGATATTGGGTTCCTATGAGCATCTTCTCTGCCCCATAGATGGGTTAGAGAGTGTCAACTCTAAGAAGAAGGGTAGTTAACCCAACTTTGAAGAAATTGACACTCAATGAGCATTTTCAAGGTTATTATTAACCCTTTGAAAATGAAATGGATTTATGATTTACTCTTTGAAAGAGTAAAATGTGCCAAATTTGAGAAATATTGATTTTATTTGTAATTGGCACAATTTGGGAAAGCATAAGAAATACCAAGTTGGGACGTTGGTATTTTCTTAGTAATTTAAGGTAAATCTAAGCCTTAATTAAATGTGCTACTCTTGTGGAAAAATGAAATATGCCAACACTTGAGGAATATGCTTAATTTCAATTGGCATAAATTTTGTCAAGAGAATTAAAAATGTCAATTTAGATTTTGGCATTTTCTTGGAGCGTTTAGAGGGCAATCTAGGTTAGATTTTAAGTTAGCTAAGGTTTAAGGACACTTAGATAGGTAATCTAGGTATTTTATCTATGCTAAACCTTGCCATGATTGTTTGCTCACTATATGCCATGACATCATGATTATTTTTTGCATTCATCTTTTATTATGAAAAATACAAAAATACCATGTCATGTCATATATACATCATGTAGTTATAGGAATCTTTCTTTTGAAAGCTATTTCATTTTGATGTATTCCATAACATTATCATGCATTATGTTTATTTCCTTAAAATTAAGGACAAATGACATTTATAAACAAATGGTATAAACAAGAGGCATTTATAAACAAGTGGAATCAACAAGTAACATCTTTGGTGGATGTTTACAACTAAAAATGCCTAGATAGATATGCATGATCCCTAGATTAGGGCAAAACCAAATTTTACATCTCACAAAGACCTATAAGATGACTTGTATGTGTTTTAGTGCATATTAGATACAAGTGAGATGTTAGGATGATGAACAAAACTCAAGATGTTGATTTAGTGCATTCTTTTGAGTTTTAAGTTCATCAAAACACATAGTATGTGTTTTCCCATCATTGGGAAAGCTAATGTACAAGTCATGTGCATTATGCCCAAGGAACATGGTGGGATATTGGTTTTAAAAATGTTTTTGAATATATTTTGGAAAACCTTGGTGAAGGCTATCTTTTGATAGTAATCACCATTGAATAGTTAGACACAAACTTGAAGAAAACACTAAAATTTTTGTAAGTTTTCAACGTTGTATCAATCTTTGAAAATATGATGTATTTTCTTAGAAAACTATTTTCCTTGAAAATATATACCCTAAATAATGTCTACACAAATTTTCATGATTTTTGGAATTTTGTAGAATTTTATAGGGGTTTCTGAAGTTGACTGAAATGAAATTTCAGCAACTATCATATCTCAATCGATCACCCGATCGATTGAAGGGTCTCAATCGATCGGGCGATCGATTGAGAACAGGCTTCTCGCGAACAGAAGCCGTCTGGATCGATCTATCGATCGATCCAGTCCTCCTGAATCGATCAGTGGATCGATTCAGCATGGTCCGATCGATTGGGACCCAACTCCAATCGATTGAAGTTGCTGATTTTGGCTGGTAAAGCCTGATTTCAGCATTTTTTAAACCATGGTTAGTCTAGGTAACCATTCCAAACCCTTAAAAATACATTTGTATACATAAAAAGGATGTTTTCATGTTGAAAACAAGGATGGATTGGTTAAGGGAGACTAAATAGAAGTTTAGGTTGAGGTTTGCTTCAAATATTGAATATTTAAACCTCAAAACTTCTAAATTTGGGTTTCCTAAAGGTTTAGGGATTCCAAGTCATTGTTGGTGCAATGTCAGAAGTTACCACCAGGTCTTTAGGGGGATGGACTCTTTAAAGACATGAAAACTATTTTTTTTCACGAACCTTGGAAGGTGGTTAACTTTCTATTCAGAACATGCTCAAGGTTGAGCGTTTGAACTTTAATGGGGAGTGGATATCCTCATTGTTCAAGTGGTTTAAGTTGAAAATACTCAAGGATGGGCATTTTATTACATTAATGGGAGAATGTAGGGTTAAGGATAATGAAGGGTATGGGACTTTCATTATCGTCTTGATCACAATGAGTGAAGTTGTGAACAATGATGAACAACTCTTCAGGGGGAGAGTCTCAAAGGGGAGAGTTTTCAACAAGTGAATTTATTGATGTGTGCCCAAAGATGGGGCATTTGTTGATGTGTGTCAATAGGGGGAGAATGAAGGGTTTAAGTTAGGACTTCATTACCTAGAGGGAGTTTGCCCTCTTAGAAGGAGAATGAAGGGTTTAACTTATGCCTTCATTACCTAGTGACATGAAGGAGGTTGAGGCTATGGGATTAGCCTAACTTAAATATGATATTGTCAAACATCAAAAAGGAGAAGATTGTTGGTGCAATATCCCTCAGGTCAAGGCTGACCTGGTTGACCAAGCTTGAGTCTTGGTTTGGGTTTAGATGTTTGACAATACAAGACTTCGATGATATGGACAAGTGCAGGTGCAGTTGTTCATTTGGGGAGATTGTTTGGTGCAATTCCCCTCTGATCAGGGTCTGATCAGTTTGGTTGGAAAAGAGTCAAGTAGGTCAAGGTTGACCAAATACTTGACTAGGAAGTCCTAACTGGGATGTTAGGCAGAAGAGAAATCTTGGTGAGTGAAGCCAGGTGAAAGTCCTGGTGAGTGAAGCCAGGTAGAGAAAAATCCTGGTGAGTGAAGCCAGGTGAAAATCCTAGTGAGTGAAGCTAGGTGAAAGTCCTGGCAAGCGAAGCCAGGCAGAGAAAAGACCTGGTGAGTAAAGCTAGGCAGAAGAGAAGTCCTAGTGAGTGAAGCTAGGTGATAACCATGATTTTACTGCATTATTTTGATTCATATATGCATGGTTTGATGTTGATTTCATAGTTTAAATCATGGTTACATCACATTTTGTGCATTGTGTGTATTTTTTGACTTAATTACGAATTACTTTATTTTTATATTATTTGATGCTAATATTTAATTCTTATTTTGTAGGCATCAAAGGATCTTGGATTTGGATCTATTTGGACTAAAATTGGGCTCAAATCGGAGTTCAAACGAGAAGATCTAGCCATTGAGTATTATGGGTCGTTCATCAAGAATAGGACAGATCCGGACCATCCGTTGAAGATCTGGCCGATCTAATTTAATGGGGAGCAGATCTGAGCCATTAATGAAGATCCAGAAGTTTTGATGCAGATCTGAGTTTATCTAGCTATTGATCCAGCTCGACTTAATCTGGACCGTTTATTGAAGATCGGCAGATCTGGGCCATCCAGTGATGATCTGATCGATCCGACCTACGGGAGAGTAGATCCAGACCTTATATCCACATCAGTACATTCGGATCGGATTTTGGGCAAGCTTTCACCGTTGATTTAGCTCCAAATCAATCTCAGCCGTCGCTTCAAATCTGAGATCTGTTTAAATGAGAAGCTACAGTGCTTCGTGTTCTTCATCGATTCTCCACAGCGCCGTTCTTCGCGTCCCGCGGCGTTCTCCGAGATTTCGACCAACATCTCCACTTCTAGATCAATTTTTCGGCCAATTTCATCAGCGATGACGCTCTCAGCTGCTTGCGACCAACATCCGGCGATCTGACCTCGCTCAAAGGTGGTCCTACGGCGAGAATTCTGCTCCGCAAACCTCTACTTCTGCTGCACCCGATTTGGAGGTGTTCTTCCGATTCGAGGTTCCGTTTCCATCCGTGAGCTTTGGCGGTGTTCCTCCACTGCTTCTGGACCATTCTCGACGACAATCCAAAATTTGATATAAGCGGATCTGTCACATCCGCTAATCAAATTGTACAAATGTATATATTTCACTGAACCCCTTAATTAAACAATAATGTTGTAGTAACGAGCCCAGGATCGATCCGAGGAACCAACGGTAGAATGTAATTTAGGATTGTCTTTTATTCCTATTTTTGGGGTTTTCGATATAAAGATGGAATTGGGGGGATTTAAGCTTTGAATATTAATCTAAATGAATGAAAAGCAAGCAACTAAGAAACTAATCTATTGCTGAAATTAAAGCTAATTAAACTACAGAAAACTAAATTACTCACTAATACTTAACCCTAAGCTAAAGCAAGATTAACAACTACTTTAAGAGCAATTAAAACTAAATTACCAAAACACTTGAATTAAAATAATTAAGCTAAAAAGAACTATGCTAATGAATCCAAACAAAATTAACTGAAATCTATATCTGTAAATAGTAAAAGAATGCAAAAATAAACCCTAAACCATCTCAACTCCAAATCTCTTCTCACGGCAACTTCTCCTTGCCATCACACAAGGAAACAACGGAGAACACTCCAACTGTAATCGGAGAAGACAATCTCAGTAGCTACACTCAGCTCAACCTTTCTCAGCACCATCGGAGACCACTCCAAACGAAGCTGATGAAGATCGGAGCTGCCCAACTCTAGAAATATGCAAATCTGCGACTACAACCTCAGATCTGATGTGGAGAAGATGATGGATGGAAGGTCGTCGGGAATGGTCCAGTAGCAGTGGAGGAACACCGCCAAAGCTCTCGGATGGAAAACAGAACCACCGATTGGAGGAACACCTCACAATCGGCAGCGGCAGAAGCAGAGGTTTTCGGAGCAGAATTCTCGCCGCAGGACCACCTTTGAACGAGGTCAGATCGCCGGATGTTGGTCGCAAGCAGCTGAGAGCGTCATCGCTGATGAAATTGGCCGGGAAATTGATCTAGAAGTGGAGATGGTGGTCGGAATCCGAAGAAGATGCGCCGCGGGACGCGAACAGTGTGTGGAGGACTCGACGAAGAACACGAAGCACTGTAGCTTCTCATTTAAACAGATCTCAGATTTGAACCGACGGCTGAGATTGATTCTGGGCTAAATCAACGGTGAAAAGTCATCCAAAATCCGATCCGAAGGTACTGATGTTGATCTAGGGTCTAGATCTACCCTCCCGTAGGTCAGATCGATCAGATCATCACTGGATGGCCCAGATCGGCCCAGTCTTCATTGAACGGTCCAGATTTGATTCATCTTGATCAATGGCTAGATGAACTCAGATCTGGATCAAAACTTCTGTATCTTCATCAATGGATCAGATCTGCTCCCCATTAGGTTGGATCGGCCAGATCTTCAACGGATGGTTCAGATCTCTCCTATTCTTGATAAACGGCCCATAATGCTTCAAAGCTTGATTTTCTCGTTTGAACTCCGATTCGAGCCCAATTTCGGTCCAAATATATCCAAATCTAAGATCCTTTGATGCCTACAAAATAAGAATCAAATATTAGCATCAAATAACACCAAAAATAATATTATTTGCAATTAAGTCAAAAAATACACACAATGCACAAAATATAATGTAACCATGATTTAAACTAGGAAACCAACATCAAAACCATGCATAAATGAATCATAATAATGTAGTAAAATTATGGTTATCAAATCCCCCACACTTAGTCTTGAACGTCCCGTGCAAGTAAAGAAAACTAAAAATCATCTCCATAGAAAATTCCCTAGCAATACCTAGAAGATAGTAAAAGGTAATTAACTAAGGTCATCTTAAAGATCACAAACATTCATGAATACAATTCAAACAATAATCAGTAGGTATGGTAGTTTCAATCTAATCGAAAAATTAAGCAAATTGCACTCTCACAAGGGATTTACCTATTCTAGCTCTCACACTCAAAATTGCATATAAGTGGAGCTCTCTCAATGCAACTCACAACATTTCACTACCATAAGCTTGCTTATTTTCTAATTCTCCACCACTATAAACATAGCATACATGAATCAAAAGGATTTTATCATAAAAAATTTAAAATGGAGCAATAAGAACAATTTAAGTGAATGAAGTGGCAAAGGAAAAGGCTTAAATGAAGAAAATGAGAGAATGAGAGTATGGGAGGAATATACTTGATGAGTTGACCATTTGATGTGAAAAGAGATAAATACCATTTGTTTTTAACAATTCAACATATCAAGCTAACCTCCCCTTCAATTTGATGGCAAACAAAGAATCTTGATACTCTTTTGATACACTCTTGTGATGTGCCATTTTTTTTTCCTTTCCTTCACTGTGTTTATTGAATTTCCACTTCAATTCTATCACTTCAAAGCTAAAACCATCTCACAATAATTAATCAACAAGAATCCCCTCCCCCCCACTTAAAATTTTGACCGTCTCGGGCAATTAAACAAATCAAACTTCCCAATGGCTTGATACTCTTCTAGCCACATTCTTTACTTATCTCCATTCTGCATCTTTTATGGATATACTGCCAGCAGCAATTAAGAAGACCTTAGTTGAACTAAGCAGCAATAAGAATCAGCAAGAAATAGGGTTCCAACATCAAATTTCCATAAATCCAGAATACAACATATTCCACATTTCATTGATAAATTTCTGCACCTTATGCATGCTACTCAAATCCTGCATCACAACTTACTCAAGTTCATAAATCAGATTCAGCAAGAGTTCATAAAGTTGAAACTTTCCAAGGCTTTTTCGAAATTCAGTCTCAAATCAACACACTGATTAATTAGTAATCTCCAGCTTAATTCATGAAAAGTTGAAATATCAGTTTAAGAATTTGCTAGACCTTCAATTCCAATTCTGCAACTCATGTTCCAGCAACAAAATCTAAAAGAATTTAAACTGCCGGCTGATCAATTGAAGGAACAAGTAATCCACAGATTGGAAATCAACAGAATATCCATTTCAAAATTCATTTCAAACTTCACTTATGCAACAACAGATTCAACTTAACAGCAGATTCAACTTAACAGCAGATTCAACTTATCCATCATGTTGTTCACTTACAGCAGCAACAGATTTAAACAATTTCTGCATTCCAGCAAACAGATTCAACTTAACAGAGCAAGGAAAAATTAGAAATCCCCCTTGCTTTAACCAGGAATATGAGTTGGCACATAGCTCCAAAAACTAAAAGCCAATAGAATGAGATAACAACCAAATTCTCATCAAAATCTAGTCCAAACACAGGTGTAATTTAGACCTGCAATTCCAATTTTGGATCTGAACTTAAGTTCCCAGATTCTGCCACAAAATCAATTCTGTAAAATTTTCCAGCAAGTTGAGCTCTAGAAGATAGTTAATTCGACAATGAATCTAAAGAACTTCGAATTCCATCCATTTTGGATTAGAGAAATCAAGAAAACTTTGGCACAAACTAAACATTCTAGAAAATTAGAATACAGTTCCAGAGTTATGACTACATTCCAAATCAAACTTCTGATTTATTGCACACTGCAGTTCCAGTAGAGGATTGAATTCTGCTTCTTTTTTTTTTTTACAAGTGCGGCAGAAAAGTTCTTGATTTCAGAATTTAAGCAGTATAGAGACATGAACTATTTGATGCATATGTGTCCAATATTTAGAACATTCCCTGCCACATAATGTAACAGACCTCCACCTCTAAATTCCTACAATTTCTTTACTCTATTTGTGCATAAAACTGAGTACACAGCTTCAAAAATCAAATTCCTGCAATGATCAGCTTAAAAGGAAGTTGCATTTGTCACAAGAGTATAGGACTGTAATCTGCTCGCTGCCAGTTTCACAAACTTGGAATAATTCTGCAGTTACGTCCATCTCTGAAATCAGATTTAGATCCAGCAGAATAGACAGTTATTTCTGATTTATGGAAATACAGCAATATCAATTGTGAAAGTTAAGGATTTGCATGTAACAACTTCATCAGTTTTCAGAAGTCCCTAAAACTTCTTGTTTCTTTGAAACCTTTTACAGCAACAAAATCTTGCATCAATTCATCTACTTTTGACATACTTGGCAACTCTTCTACAGATTTTTAGTTTCTGAGATAAAAAATGGTTGTGGACATTCTTCAGCAGCAACATCCAAAGCTAGCAGTCACTCCAGGACTTGAAAATGCTCTCAATTCGTCTATTAAACTGATGCAACATTCAGCATAAAACCAACTCAATCCATCCCCAAAAGCATCAGCTAAGAATCTCTAAGATAAAATAAATTTCTGCAATTCATGTCTTCCAAACAGATTCAGAAATCTGTATTCAAATTCAGACTTTTATTTCCTGTCCAATAGCAACCCTTTTCCATGTTAATTTCCCAGCTAAAAACTCAACAGCCAACATCCAATTCCACCTCAGCCCTTTGCAGCTATCAACACTGAAGTCCCTGAAGAGGTTCTGTGATCAGCAACTAGTTTTACAGGTTGACATCATTACATTACTGCATTTCAGAAATTCTAACATCAGATTACATATACTATTTTAACTGAAAACTTCTCTTTTCGCTATCTTCCTTCTGCAATTGCTGAATTCTGTTTTTTTTTAGATTTCAGAAATTAAGTCGATTCAAATTTAAATTGGAGTTTCTTCATATTCAGAGAACTGCATGGGCACTCCACAGATTAGAATTGGCACAAAACACTTCCAGCTGATACACATTTTTACATTTCATTGCCGGATTTCTACACCTTATGCAATGAGTTTCATTCTGTTGCTTATTTAGTCCAACTTATGATCTGCCCTATCAACCTCATTTTAAAAACATGCTCCTCAAATCCTAGAATTCAGTTTAGTAAATCAAGATTCCAAAGAAATTCCAGCTTAATCCATGAAGAGTCGAAATCAGGAAAAGTCTCATTCATCCTATAATCTGGAATTATTGCCAAGAACACCTTAACGATCCAAGTAATTTCTGTAAATCATGGATTCATGAATCATGCTAAATTCAAAAATACCACTGATTTCTGAACTCTGGTTTCAAGATCCCAGTTTCAGACATTCACAGTTTAAGAACATGAGTATCATTGAGTTTCATGCTTCTATTTACCTACACATGTATTGGTAATGGAACATTAGGTCCTCTTGAACTCTTGCTGATCAGAAGTTTGCAAAAGAAATTCACCACATGACATATTGAATTAATAGCTGCTCAACAATTTCTGGAACTCATATTCAGCATTTTTAGTTCCAGTAACAGGAATTAAGTAGCAACTCAACAGCAAGATAAATTTGGATTTTTCAGTATTGATTGAGGCCTTTTGAAGCTGAATTCTTCATTCTTCAAACTAAATTCCTTCAATGAAAAATATCAAAATTTTGAAACTTAGGTTCAGATCTCATACAATTTCAATGAATTGAATAATTTCAGCTTCTATAATGCCTTCATTCTGTTTTGGCTCATTCTCGGTGTTAACTCCATTTAGTTACATTTCTTACTGCTGTATTGTGCCAAGAACTTGAAGCTGTATTTCAATAGTTAATTCCAGCAGCCACCTCCATCATCTGTTTTTCACAGCTAAATTTTTGGATAACTTCACATGGATTTCAGCATTTTTCACCTCATCAGTAGTGAATTCTTGAGCATGGAACTGATCTCTACACTATATGATTTCCAAATCACATTCAGAATTCAGGTTTGAATTACAAAACAAAACTGCATTCTAATTCTGATACTCAGTATCATAATTGATGATTTGTTTAATGAATTCAGCTTTAAAATAACCAAAATGTTTCTTGAAATCAGGATTCAAAACATTGAACCAATGCACTACCAACTTTTGCAGTTCTTTATACTTTTAACAATTTCCTTCTCTTAATGACAATTAACAAATCCTAAAATTGAAGGATCAGTGAGTCCAATAGAGTTAATTCCTGCATTTCATGATTTCCTACTCTCTGATCATTTCTGTCCCTGCATATTTCTGCACTGCCATTTTCTGAATTCTGATTTCTGAATTTCAATTTTTGGACAGAAACAACTACCAGAATTTCAGAATCTAATTTCTGACTTTTTCCCAATCTTGATGCTTCAATGATAAGAGAGTTACACCAGAACTTGGCACAAAAGATATTGAAGTTGGCACAGCTTCAATTCCGGAATTCATTGGCTGCTTTTATCTCAAAAGACTTCCCTTCTTTCAGCTTAAATTGCCCTCTCAATACATCCATTAGGAGCTGAACTTGATTTTTGTAACTTAGCAGTGTCACTCAAAATTGAACTCCTACATTTCCATCTTTTGAATTTTTACTTCAGAGATGTCTTTCTGTTGCAAAGATAGAGGTTCAAACTGAGCCCTGTAGTAACCCAGCAAATCTCCTCTTTAAATCCTTAACAACCATAGCAACTTCAGAAAATAGTGAACCCAATCAATTTGTAGAGAATCCCCATGAACTTCAAACAAATGTAATTCACTCTCACACTTAAACCTTAATCCATTTTAGCAATCTAACTCATCAAGAATTCAACCAAAACTCCCAATAAAATGAAGGCAAAGCAAAGTGATCAAGAATTAGAATGCTTGATGAAAATATTTTAAGAAAATTGTGGGAAAGAAATTAGAAATTAGGATGGCAAAAGAATGACAAAATCCTTCATCTCCATGCATACAAATGTTATTGTGACTTTGAAAAGAAACTAAGCAAGTTCTAGAGTTTAATTTGCTATGATTGCATGCCACACAAGAGAAAATAATAGTGCATAGGCTTGAAGTGGACCTCACTAAGTAATATTCATGCAAACAAGCTCAATTAATCAAATTGAAATCCACTATCATTTTAACTAATATCATGTAAGAAAAGCATCCAATCATGTACAATGACCTAAAATTGATGATCAAATTTAAGAAGCTTTTACCATCTTAAAAATATCACTAAACAATTCATGGAGACTTTTATTCAAATGACATGCTATGTATACCAAACTAAATGCAATGTATGAAAGTAAAATGCAAAATGCAACGTATGAAACTAAAGAAACGTGTAAAGAATTTATTAAACTCAAAGCTTGAATTAAAATGCAAGAGCAAGCAAAATTGGAACTAACTCCCCTTTCATTTCCCGGTGGTTGAAGAAGATCTAACAAAAGAAGCCACCCCGGAAGTGGAGTAATCATGGTTCTAATCAAATCCTTCTTATTCTTCCTTTTTCCTTTAAAAATTCTCTCCGGAGGTCTTAATCGGTTCAGTTTTAGCACCCACTTCGGGAGCTTGAATTCTCCTACACAATCAATAAAAGAAAACACCTCCCACACGCATGTGGGATAAAAAGAAAATAGGAGAGCATTAGTGTGGGTAAAATATATATCAAGAATTGCATCACAACTAATAAAATCAACAATTTGTACCTCAATAAAATTCTCTAAAAAATTACACAAAATACTCACCTTGTCATCTTGAGAAGTACCTGGAGTGGTGTTTGTTACCTCTTTCTCCTCAAATAATGACTTAGACTCCAGTTCTGGCGAATGTTCAACTTCATGTAGTGATTCTTGGGTGCTTGGCTCCATAGCACAAGTCCCTACACTTACATCCTCCATTCTTGGTGATTCTTGAGGTAATGCTTCCAGTAAACACTCCCCTACACTTAAATTATCTTCTGCAACAAGACCTGCATCACTCACATCATCTAAAGCAACAACATTAGTAGAATCAACAATTTGAGCAATTACATCATCATCACAAATAATATTAGAAAATTGTTGTGAAGAAATAGAAGTAGTGTCAGGCCTGACAAGATCTCCACAATCCACCTCTTCACTGGCTCTTTGTGCTTGTAACTGATTAATAGATGATGCGATCTGATCTAACTGACTCTGTATATTCTGTATCCTTGCAAATTGTTGCTCTTGATGCTCTCTCATTTGTTGCATAATATCATTGCATTTCCACATTGATTCTTCAATTTGTTCGTGTGCATCTTCATACCTATTCCGTTGCTCCATAGGTAGGTAGGACTGATAGAACTGAGTCTGAGGCTGATAAAAATAATTCTTCATCCCATCTCCAAAATACTGATGATATGGATCCATGGTCACATGAATTTCCTGTTCTTACATTGAAACACTAGCAAATAAAATCAGAAGACTCAGGAACAAATAAAATCAACACGTGAATATATAATCATGAAAGCAATCAAAACAACAATCCTAAAATTACTAAACATTGCATATTACAATGATCCCTGGCAATGGCGCCAAAATTTGATATAAGCGGATCTGTCACATCCGCTAATCAAATTGTACAAATGTATATATTTCACTGAACCCCTTAATTAAACAATAATGTTGTAGTAACGAGCCCAGGATCGATCCGAGGAACCAACGGTAGAATGTAATTTAGGATTGTCTTTTATTCCTATTTTTGGGGTTTTCGATATAAAGATGGAGTTGGGGGTTTAAAAGCTTTAAATCTAAATCTAACAGAGGAAAAACACAACGGTAAAGAAATTAATCTAAAACAAGAGTGAAACCTAAACAAATGAAATCTACTTGTGTGCCAACAATCAAACCATAATGCATTGTCACCCTACATTATAATTAAATCATTAACACACATCAAACTAAGATTGAAATAACAAGACTCAAGTAAATCTGATCTAAAGCAAGATGTAAACCCTAGCTTAGAATTTAAACACTAAATAAGTAACCAAGCATCAAATTAACTTAAACTAAGCTTCAATTAAGTAATGAAATACTAAATTACTGCTAAAAACATAACAAACAATTAATGAATCCAATCTAAGCTATAAAACAGAAATGAAATGAACTGAAAAGGTAAACCAATCCAATCTCTCAACCAATCTAACAAGCTCACACTCTTGCCATCACACAAGAGTGCCAAAGTCGAAACCACCCGACTCTGGACCTCAATGAATACTCTCAATAGCGTATCAGCTCGAGGAAGGTTCAGCTACACCGACGGACCACCCCCGGCGAGCTAAGAACAACCCTAAACCCACTCAAGTGTCGAAAATCTGGAAATCTGCCATCCTTGACCTCTGAATCTGGAATGGGAGCTACGGAATGCGAATTGTGGTCGGATGAAGCTCAAGAACGTCGAAGGACCACCGCCAAGCGTTGCTGATGGGAATCGGAGCTCAGATTTGGAAGAACACCTCCAAATCTGAGGTGAACAGAGGCATCGAAGAAATGGAGATTGCGCCGAAGGGAACACCCAAATCGGTTCCAGAGAATCGGGATGAAGTTGCTGGGACGCCCTTCACCGAGGTTGAAGCTCGGGAGAATGATCGGAGAAGAGAAAGGGGCCGGAATCCGGAGAAATGCCACGGGGACGAAGCTGCTGTGCGTGGAGGATTCGACGACGAACACGAAGCACTGTAGCTTCTCATTTAAACAGATCTCAGATTTGAACCGACGGCTGAGATTGATTCTGGGCTAAATCAACGGTGAAAAGTCATCCAAAATATGATCCGAAGGTACTGATGTTGTTAGTTCCATTTCTGCAAATGCTGTAGAAATTTTCAGTCTTGATTCCATTATAGCAGGTTCATTTTTGGTTTCTTTTTCAGCCTTTCACCTCACTCCCTTGCAACTATCAATACTGAATTCAGGTACTCAAAAAGTTTTGAATTAGAGACCAGCATCTTACATTCTGATCAGCAAATAGATTGATACGTTTGTATCAATGCATAACTGATTTTCAATTCCTTTCCTAGCTTCTGTGGTTGCATTTCTGACTTCAACCTTCAAATTAGATTGTTAAAGCATTACATTCTAAGTGCACTTGGCAACTTTCAGCAGTGTACAGAGCTGCACAAGTTAATTCAGCTTCACAAAAAATTACATTTAGCACAGAATCCATACAAATCTGAGCTTTAGTTCCTGCTCTACAAAATCAGCAAGTAAACTTGGCACAAAACAAGACCTTGAAGACTTTTGTTCCAACTGAATTCAGACTTCACAGAACTTGAGAAGTTCATTTAACATTAGAGTGACTTCAGTAAAATCAGTGTGCAGAATTCAGTAAGATTTCAGTTTTTGCCTCAACTTTGGATTTTTTTATCAATATGTCACTGTCTAGCCATAAGAAATTTCAACACCTCTTCTTCTCTTGAACAATTCAATTGATGCTGTCCAAGATCAGTTTCACAGTTTTGATTCTTAAAATTCTAGATTTTAAGTCACATGATATAGAAATCAAGTTTAGAAGACCTGCCAGAAGTGCTAAGAATTAATTCAAAGCAAGGCTTATTTGAATGAGCAGATCTGGATTTAAGAAACAAAATTCTGCAATTTCTGGATTCTGTTCATTCAACTAGTTTGCTTCTTATGCTTGGATTCCGAAATTTCTGCACATATGCAAAAAGAAAAAACCCTCTTAACATAGCCAAATTGAATTCGAGTTACTCTCTTTGTGTGCCACTCAAGTTCTATAATTCTTCACAGTCATTTCTGATTTCTTTTCATATTCTTTGCAGTGACAATATGAATCTGCCATTTAATCTCCAAACTGCCCAGCATGATGTTTCAATGCTCCTTCATCTTGTCTCTATAGACCTTCTACAATGCATATCTGAAAACTTTCCCTGCAGATTGAACATCATTCTATTATACACAAATTCCTGCTATCATCAGTAACAGTCCACTTGCTTCAATTCCTGCATTTAGCTCTGCAAACAAAATTTCAGCATTCAAAACCTTACTAAGACGTTGAGTGTATCACCATAGTATCAAATTCCAAAATTCCAAACTATTGGAGCTTGCTCTTTCCATGAATAAACTCAAAGAATGATTAGGTTTAGCATTCAATCCAATGAACCCTCCATTCACCACTTCCTTGTACAGAAGGAATCTTAACCATGTTGGCACAAAAATACTACAAAATCAGCCCTTGTCTTCAAACCATTTCCTGAATTATAACTTGTGTACACTCCATAGCATCTAACATTGAACTCCAATGCATTCAAACTTATCTTTGAACATTCAATATTCCAGCCATCCAATCTCCATGAACTTTGATCATGTGTACCATCATCATACTTAAGATATTGAGCCATCATTAAGCCATCATTAAACAATCTAACTCATCAAGATAATCAACCAAAACCCTCAATGGATGGACCAAGCAAAAGGGAATTAAAGGTTAAAATGCAAGATGAGAATGCTTAAAGGTAATTGTTAAAGAAAATTGTGGGAAAATGAATTGAAATTTGAAATAGGCAAAAGAAAAGAATTCATCCTTCCTTTCCATGCATACTTATGCTATTGTGACCTTGAAAAGAAGTAAAGCAAATTCTAGAGTTCAATTGTTGTAAGTGCATGCCACACAAAAGAAAATAATGTATAGGCTTAAAGTGGACCTCACTAGGTAATATTCATGCAACAAGCTCAATCAATCAAAATGGAATTCACTACCAAATTAACTAATATCATGCAAGAAAAGCATCCAATCATGTTAAATGACCTAAAATTGATGATCAAATTTAAAACAACTTTTACCATCTTAAAAGTATCACTAAACAATTCATGGAGACTTTTATTCAAATGACATGCTATGTATACCAAACTAAATACAAAGTATGGAAGCAAATGTGGAAATAAAATGCAAAATGTAAAAACAAAGTGCAAATGCAAAGTATAGAACTAAAGAAATGTATCAAGAATTTATTAGAGAAAAACTAAACACAACATGAATTTAAAATGCAAAAGAAAATAAAATTAGAACCAACTCCCCTTTAATTCCCGGTGGTTGAAGAAGGTTTAGAAGAAGAAGCCACCCCGGAAGTGGAGTAATCAAAGTTCCACTCAAATTCTTCTTATTCTTCCTTTTTCCATTCAAAATTCTCTCTAGAGGTCTAAGACGGTTCAGTTTAAGCATCCACTCCGGAAGCTTATGTTCTCCTACAACATCAATCAAAGAAAACACCTCCCACACGCATGTGGGATAAAAAGAAAATAGGAGAATATTAGTGTGGGTATAAAATATATCAAACATTGCATCACAACTAATAAAATCAACAATTGGTACCTCAATAAAATTCTCTGAAAAATTACACAAAATACTCACCTTGTCATCTTGAAAAGTACCTAGAGTGGTGATTGTTACCTCTTTCTCATCAAATAAATGTTCAGACTCCAGTTCTGGCGAATGTTCAACTTCATGTAGTGATTCTTGGGTGCTTGGCTCCATAGCACAAGTCCCTACACTTACATCCTCCATTCTTGGTGATTCTTGAGGTAATGCTTCCAGTAAACACTCCCCTACACTTATATCATCTTCTGCAACAATACCTGCATCTTCAACAACATCTAAAGCAACACTATCAGTAGTATCAGAAATTTAGAAATTTTAAAACTACATCATCATCACAAATAATATTAGAAAATTGTTGTGAAGAAATAGAAGTAGTGTCAGGCCTGACAAGATCTCCACAATCCACCTCTTCACTGGCTCTTTGTGCTTGTAACTGATTAATAGATGATGCGATCTGATCTAACTGACTCTGTATATTCTGTATCCTTGCAAATTGTTGCTCTTGATGCTCTCTCATTTGTTGCATAATATCATTGCATTTCCACATTGATTCTTCAATTTGTTCTTGTACCTCCTCATACTGATATTCAAGCGCATAAATCCCAATCTGAGGCTGATCATAATAACTCTGACTCCAATCTCCAAAATACGGATAATATGTATCCATGGTCAAATGAATTTCCTGTTCTTACACTGAAACACTAGCAAATAAAATCAGAAGACTCAGGAACAAATAAAATCAAACACATGGATATATAATCATGAAAGCAATCAAACAACAATCCTAAAATTACTAAACATTGCATATTACAGTCCCCGGCAACGGCGCCAAAATTTGATAAGCCCTAAAATCTATATTAAATGTCACAAATAAGCTTATCAAATTAACAATTTAATATTTCACTGAACCCCTTAATTTTGCAATAACGTTGTAGTAACGAGCCCAGGATCGATCCGAGGAACCAACGGTAGAATGTAATTTAGGATTGTCTTTTTATTCCTATTTTTGGGGTTTTCGATATAAAAATGGAGTTGGGGGGATTTAAGCTTTAAATCTAAATCTAACAGAGGAAAAACACAGCAATTAAGAAATTAATCTAAAGCAAGAGTGAAACATAACTATGTGTCAATGAACAAATCATTACGCATTGTCACTCTACGTTGTGATAAATCCATTAACACACATCAAACTAAGATATAAAATAGCAAGACACAATTAAATCTGATCTAAAGCAAGATATAAACCCTAGCTTAGAATTTAAACACTAAACACTTAACCAAGCATCAAATAAAACTTAAACCAAGCTTTAACAAGGTAATGAAATACTAAATTACTTGCTAAAATCATAACAAACATCAAATGAATATGTTCTAAGCTGTAAAAACAATAACAAAATGAAATAAAACCTTAACCAATCCAACTCACAACCAATCTGATATTCAGGCGCATAAATCCCAATCTGAGGTTTGTGATCTTTAAGATGATTTTTTTTTTTCTGATAATCTTCAATTCCAGATGATGGATGATTCCATTATCTAGCAAGTATGCTTCATCAACATCAATGTCAACAAGAGAAAGAAACAAATTTTAGATTGACAAGTCACACAGGAAAACTCAGTAACTCAGCTCAACTTCAATGTTCTGTGTTTAGTATCCTACTCTGCAACTTCAAAAATTCACTTGAGCAGAATGCTCTCCAGGTTTAAGTATCAGTTTTTCAGCCACCAGCTGGAACTTCCAGAAATTCAGCATCTGCCTATAGCTGTTGTCATTTCCCTCTTTACTGATTTGTTATCCCAACATCTAATGTACCATTTTCAAATAACCTCCCAAAGATTCAGTTCTGTTGTTGGCCAAACAAACAAATCGGATAACTGGTTCTCAAATTTCAGCTTCATAATTCCATAAATCTGGACAACACAATTGAAATCAGCAACGAATTCAGATTAAATGCAAGCTTGAGGAACTCTTGGTGTCATTTCTGAATTTTCTTCTGTTTGCAATTCTTTACTGCAGTTCCTTCAAAATTTCCAATTGAATCATAGATTCCTTGAGTTAGTTCATCACATGCTCCTAATCCACCATTTCTGATCAAAAATATCTAAGTCCTGATAATTTTAAGCTTCTGCACAGTGGAATTATGAATCTGTAACTTAGTCTTCTGATTTTGTTTCAGCAACTTCACTCTAATTATGCCTAGCTAATAAGCCTTGAAGACAGCTCATTAAATCATGAATCAAGTTAGCTCCAATTCCATTCATTTCAGATTCGAAAAGCAAGATGCCTTGGCACAATTCAGCAAGTTGTCTTTGGAACAAAACTGGTCTTCCTTTAAATCAGTATGCACTATCTTTTGCAGATATTCACTTCTTTTCTCTTACACACAACATATCTTGGATGAACTTGGTGATACAGGCGCCAAAATTTGGTGTTAATTGAAGCCCTTTTGAAGTTGAATCCTTCATGACTCAATGCCAAAATTTCCTTGGATTATGAATGCTGAAAATTGGCCAAACAGAGCTAGCATGTGGATTCTGTACCCAACATATCATTTGCAAAAATCAGCTTCAATTTTCAGGATTGTTCAATTCTGCACTATTCTCACAGAATTCTTAATTTCAGATTTGTACACTTGATATGATGCTACTGCTTCCTCATTCCAAGCCTTAAACTCAATTAGTTTCAGCTCTAACAATCAACATTTGTATCAATTTCTTTACTTGAACAAAAGCAACCATTAGCATAGTGAAAAGCTTTAGCATAGTAAATGCAATTTAGAATATCAGTTCCGGAAATTTGATACTCATAGTTAAAAGAATTTTGCTTGAAACAAGAAGAATTAAAGGGTATTATTCAATTCAGATCTAATCTGATAAGGACATATAGAACCGAACAAGTTTGGTGCCATGTCAGTAGCAACATTCCGGAAATAAACTTCTCCATGAAATGAAATTGCATCTCTGCATTTCTGTGCATTTCAAATTAAAATCACTGATTTCAGGGGCCAAATTCAGCCTTGTTTACATTTTATTCCTGATTTTTGATACCCTTTTGGCACAAGGATTCGGCACAGCTGTCAAGCCAAAGAGCTTAGAGTGAAACTGCCTTTAATGAATTCTGGATAGCCCTGCCTCCTTCAATTAGAATGAATTCAGAAACACATTTTAAGAAAGTAACTTCGAATTCCAGAAAAGCAATTCAAAATTTAGCTCCTCTTCTTCTCTTGTTATTGTAACTAGCACTTAATACCACACAACTGAAGGTATGCATCTCAATTGGGCTAAAAGAAAACCAAATCAAACTTCATTTGTGAACAAAACTATGTAAAGACTTTGCATGTGCTGAAATCTTTCTTTTAACTTCTGACCTTCCCTTTTAATCTCCCAAAGGATTATCTTCTAAACACTGCTCTGATTCATTTTCAGAATCTAATTTAACTCAGCTCTGCCCAATTCAGAATTTCAGAAACACACAAAGATTTGGCTCAATTCAGCATTCCATTTCTGATTCTTTGAATTCTTTTAACACAAAAGCTAAGCTTTACATCATTTGATAACGAGAGGGCAAAGCTTCCTTTAAAAGAAAACCACACTTTGTCACTGAAATGATAGAGGTTAAACTTCATGTTGCTGCTGGTTGAAAAGAGCATACATCTTTGGCACAACATTGACACTAAGCTCTTCATTTACATATTACTGCAGCCTCAATTTTCTGCAGATTCTCATTACTTCATTTTGTAATTTTCTGCCTTTCTCAATAAACCTCTTCCACTTCAGATTTCAGGATCTTGTAACTATCTATAACAAGCAAAGTTCAGCAAACAGAATTGTTGAAATTTAATAGCAGACAATTTCTTTTCAGAACAAGCCATTGCTGGGTTCAGAGATTGTTTTTGTGCAGAATTGTAATAGCAAGATTAGGACTAAATGCAGTAACGATTTTACAGCTTAGCAATTTATAGTTTCTGTTACAGCAATTGCTTGTTCTAAAAACAGTACAGTAGCAATGCTAATCTGCATTCCTATTGTTAAACACATTCTTCTTAAAGGTTATAGCACACCTCATGGCAGCAACACCAAAAGAATGTTTAGATTTCGGCATTTCAAAACTTTAAACAATGTATCCATCAACTTGGATTCTCAATTTCAGAATTTCCAAACCATTTGAAGTAAGAAACCTCAAAAATCTTAAGCATATACAATTCTCCCCCACACTTAATTCTTTGTCCATCTAATTAATCAAACTCATCAAGAATTCAACCAATACTCTCAATGAAATAATGACAAGCAAAGATAATAAAGAATTCGAATTCTAGATGGGAATGTATAAAGAAAATTTTGGGAAAGAAATTGGAAAGTATGAAGGGAAACAAAATTGACAAAATTCTCATGCTGAATTTCTGCAAAACAAAGAGTATCAAGAGTGGAGATAGAGTATCAAGATTCTATGATTTCCATCAAATTGAAGGAGAGGTTAGCTTGATATGTTGAATTGGTAACAACAAATGGTATTCATTTCTTTTCACATCAAAATGGTCAACTCATCAAGTATATTCCTCCAATACTCTTATCTTCTCAATTTTTCATTGAATTCTTTTCTTTTGCCAATTTCATTCACTTCCATTATTCTTTTTGCTTCCATTTCAATTCTTGTTGATAAAATCCTTTTGATTCATGTATACTATGTTTTATAGTGGTGGAGAAGTAGAAAATAAGCAAGCTTCTGGTAGTGAAATGTTGTGAGTTGCATTGAGTGAGCTCCACTTATATGCATAATTGAATGTGAGAGCTAGAATAGGTAAATCCCTTGTGAGATTGCAACTTGCTTTATTTTTCAATTGGATTGAAATTACCATACCTACTGATTAGTGTTTGGATTGTATTTATGATTGTTTGTGATCTTTAAGATGATCTTAGTTAAATTCTTTTTACTATCTTCTAGGTATTGCTAGAGAATTTTCTATGGAGATGATTTTTAGTTTTCTTTACTTGCACGGGACGTTCAAGACTAAGTGTGGGGGATTTGATAACCATGATTTTACTGCATTATTTTGATTCATATATGCATGGTTTGATGTTGATTTCATAGTTTAAATCATGGTTACATCACATTTTGTGCATTGTGTGTATTTTTGGACTTAATTACAAATTACTTTATTTTTATATTATTTGATGCTAATATTTGATTCTTATTTTGTAGGCATCAAAGGATCTTGGATTTGGATCTATTTGGACTAAAATTGGGCTCAAACCGGAGTTCAAACGAGAAGATCTAGCCATTGAGTATTATGGGCAGTTCATCAAGAATAGGACAGATCCGGACCATCCGTTGAAGATCTGGCCGATCTAATTTAATGGGGAGCAGATCTGAGCCATTGATGAAGATCCAGAAGTTTTGATGCAGATCTGAGTTCATCTAGCTATTGATCCAACCCGACTTAATCTGGACCGTTTATTGAAGATCGGCAGATCTGGGCCATCCAGTGATGATCTGATCGATCCAACCTACGGGAGAGTAGATCCAGACCTTATATCCACATCAGTACCTTCGGATCGGATTTTGGGCAAGCTTTCACCGTTGATTTAGCTCCAAATCCATCTCAGTCGTCGCTTCAAATCTGAGATCTGTTTAAATGAGAAGCTACAGTGCTTCGTGTTCTTCGTCGAATCCTCCACGCACAGCAGCTTCGTCCCCACGGCATTTCTCCGGATTCTGACTCCGATTTCTTCTCCAATCATCTTCTCAAGCTTCTACCTCGGTGATAATCTCTACGACAGCTCATCCCGATCATCTGGAGCCTTCGGTGGGTGTTTCTTCCGGCGATTTTTGCATTTCTATTCTTCTCTGTTCTAGCACCGATTTGGAGGTGGTCTTCCAATAGGCGACTCCGATTCCCATCAGAAACGCTTGGAGGTGGTCCGTCGGCGTTCCTGAGCTTCATCCGATGCCCATCCGCAATCCACAGTGCTCATTCCAATCCAGAGTTTCAGATTTGCAAATTTCCAGCATTTTCGGCACTTGAGTGGGTTCCGGGATGTTCTTAGCTCGCCGGGGGTGGTCCGTCGGTGTAGTTGAGCACTCCTTGAGCTGATATGCCATTGAGGTTCTTCATTGAGGTCCAGAGTCGGGTGGTTTCGACTTAGGCACTCTTGTGTGATGGAAAGAGTGTGAAGCTTGTTAGATTGGTTGTGAGTTGGATTGGTTAGGGTTTTATTTCATTTTGTTATTGTTTTTACAGCTTAGAACATATTCATTTGATGTTTGTTATGATTTTAGCAAGTAATTTAGTATTTCATTACCTTGTTAAAGCTTGGTTTAAGTTTTATTTGATGCTTGGTTAAGTGTTTAGTGTTTAAATTCTAAGCTAGGGTTTACATCTTGCTTTAGATCAGATTTAATTGTGTCTTGCTATTTTATATCTTAGTTTGATGTGTGTTAATGGATTTATCACAACGTAGAGTGACAATGCGTAATGATTTGTTCATTGGCACATAGTTATATTTCACTCTTGCTTTAGATTAATTTCTTAATTGCTGTATTTTTCCTCTGTTAGATTTAGATTTAAAGCTTAAATACCCCCAACTCCATTTTTATATCGAAAACCCCAAAAATAGGAATAAAAAGACAATCCTAAATTACATTCTACCGTTGGTTCCTCGGATCGATCTTGGGCTCATTACTACAACGTTATTGCAAAATTAAGGGGTTCAGTGAAATATTAAATTGTTAATTTGATAAGCTTATTTGTGACATTTAATATAGATTTTAGGGCTTATCACTAGGCAGAAGGGAAGTCCTGGTGAGTGAAGCCAGGCAGAGGAAAGTCCTAGTGAGTGAAGCTAGGCAGAAGGGAAGTCCTGGTGAATGAAGCCAGGCACGGGGAAATCCAGATGGGTCAGGGTTGACCAGACATCTGGTGAAAGTCCAAGTAGGTCAAAGGGATTGACCGGATACTTGGCACGAGGAAGAAAAGTCCATGTAGGTCAAAGGGATTGACCGAATACTTGACAAGAGGAGAAAAGTCCAAGTGGGTCAAAGGGATTGACCAGACACTTGGTGAGAGAGTCCTAGCTGGTCAAGGGTGACCGGATGCTAGGTTTTATGTACCAACAAGTCATGGTTGACTGGATGTTGGTTTAGGGGGCTTTGGACTTGCTTTTGGGCAAAAACCAAGATCTGGATTGATCAGTGGATTGATCCAGCAGATCTGGATCGATCAGCCGATCGATTGGATCATGCCCAATTGATCAGCTGATCGATTGGGTGAGTCCCCGCGAACAGAACCCCTCTAGATTGATCGATGGATCGATCCAGAGGTCCCAATCGATCAGTGGATCGATTGGGAGTTGCTGTTTGTGCGCGATAAGCCCTGGATCGATCAGTCGATCGATCCAGGCTATTCCAAAGAGCACAGAGGCACTTCGGATCGATCGGTTGATCGATCCAAAGCCTCCCCGATCGATTGGGAGCATTCCAATCTATCGGGATCCGACCGTTGGCGCAGGATATAGCTGTTGGCGTGCGATTCCTTCGGTAGTACTTCACCGATTCATCTTAGATCACTTCAGCGCTTCCACGGCTTCTCCACAAAGATCAGATCGCCAGTTCTTGAAGGTTCTTGGAGGTTTACCAAGTCAAGAGGCGGATCTACAGCTAAAGAAGAAAGCTAGGGTTAGGGTTTCTATACTCATTGTAAGCTTTTGCTTGTATTTGTGTATCCTTTCCCTTTCTTCTTGTAGTGTGAACTTGTAGGGCTTCTCAGCCTTTGGTAGTTACCGAAAAGGAGTGCTTATTAGTGGAGGTGTGTGTGTGTGCATGGATCCTTGGACTAGTCACCTCTTGTGAGGTGGATACCAAGTAAAATCACAAGTGTTAGCGTTGTATGTTTTTGTTTCTTGTATTTCCGCTGCACATCTTCGAAGAAACAAGCAACGTCAAGCACCGAGCACGAGCCGAGCTATTCCCCCCCCCCCCCCCCCTCTAGCTACTTTTCGGTCCCAACAAGGGGTGGCTTCAGTTAATTCTACTAAGTCAACTATATCAGGGTAGAGCTATATCTTCCTAGACATGCATATATAGAGCTTTTATAACCTAGTATCATCCAAAACTTCTCTAGTACTATTTGTTAAGTTAAATTTTTGTCCCTAATTAAACTAGTTCTAATGTCGAGTAAGTTATTGGTTTGGAGGTGCTAACTAATTTGGAGCCTCCTCCTAAATTATTGAGCTTTGGATTTAGGTTTTAGGTTTGTGTCATTTTATTTTATAATTATAATAAACTTGATTATAGTTGGTGTTTAGATTAATTTCGTATTTACTTGATTTAAGCTTAGTTTTTAATTTTATTTTATTTTTAGGTGTGTATTTAGTTTAGAAGGTTTAATTTTGAGATTAAGGTTGAGTTATTTGCTTCATTTTGATTTAGTTTTAGGTAGTATATTTTAATTTTAGATACATAAAATTAATTGAGTCCTACTTGCTTGGTTAGACAAGATTTTGAAACCCAAGTTTTGTTTTGTTTGTTTTAGCTTATAAGTGATATAAATATTTTATTTGTTGAGTTGGACTTATATCTAAGTCTGAATTTGTTATACACGGCTCATTGTGATCCAAGTATCATGTTGAGATACTTGGATCTTGTTGTGAATTTTTCTAACAATTCTTTTAGATTGGTTACTTCAGTTTCAATTTAGATTTTTCTTCCTCGAGACTTTCGACTTGAGTTGGGTTAGTATTTTTGGTTTGAGAATTAAGTTGTTCCTTAATGTGTTGATTTTCCTTAAGAGTGTGTCATTTTATTTTTCAGATTTAATTAATTATTTATTAAGATAAGACAATAATTTTAAAGAATTTTACAGTTAAACTAGATTTTACCTCGTCATAATCATTGGAAATGAATACAAACTCATGACTTGACTCATATTTAAACTCATCGTCTTGATCCACCTTGCTTTCTTATTTCGGTTCGGATGCCATCAACGTGAGGTAGTTGTGATGCTTTGATTCATTATTGTCCGACTCTTCTGATGATGACTCGTTCTAAGTCACTTTGAGTGCCTTCTTTCTTCAACTTGTCTTGGGTTTGTCCTCTTTTATTTTTGGATACTCGTGCTTGTAGTGCCCTTTCTTGTTACACCCGTAGCATGCGATCTTCACCTTCGCGTCATTGGATGTTGATTTGATCACCTTTTGTAAATCCTTCTTTGTGAAGTTGTTCTTCTTTCTAGTGAATATTTTTTTGACCATGTTCACTAATTATTCTTCTTCGTCGGCTTCTGAGATAGATTCAAATTTGGGCTCCACACTACAAAAAAAATTGCAATTTAGGGATGAACATTTGGGATGAATATTATTCATTGCAAATTTGTGATGGATTTGGCAACGAAAACATAATTCGTCGCACATTAGCAACGAAAATAGCAACAAAAAATATTTTTCACAAATTAGCAATAAATATATTTTTGTTGCAGAATTTGTTTCCAATCAGTGTCGAAATATAAACTTCATTGGAAATTTTATAAAATCTGTGACGAAAAAGTTTCTTCACCGTAGAATCTGATGTAAACAAAGAAATTTTTGCGACAAATCTCTGGATACATCGCTAATTGGCAACGAATATATGCTCGTCGCTAAATTCGTATGATACCTAATAAAATTTTGTAATCATAATAATAATTAGATGGAGTTTATAAATCGTATGATTTAGGGAAAAGGAGCTAGAGTTTGAAAATGGTAAAGTGATTTTGATATCCAAAAATCACTCACCAAAATATATTTTGTAGAAAAAATATTTGAGGTCATTATTATGATCAGAAGATCGATACGAAGTCATTGGAACTTGTTTCATATGATTCGAAGCTCTCTAGGTCCATCTTCCGTATTTTGGAAGCATTTATTTTGATTTTTAAAAAATTTAAATGTTGCGACGAACTTGGAAATTCGTCCCAAATTTTTTTTTAAAGTTATACTTTTAAAAAATGGAAGATGACCCTAGAGAGCTCGGAATAACATGAAATAAGTTTCTATGGGTTCATCTCATTCTCCTGATCTTACTAATGCACTCAAACATAATTTTTAACCAATACACCGACGTAAAAATTTTTGGAACAAGAATTTAATATTTATTAGTTGTTTGGTGTAAAAAATGTATAAACGTCGGTGTATTGGTTAAAAATTATGTTTGAACCCATTAGTAAAATTAGGAGAATGAGACGAACTCATAGCAACTTGTTTCGTGTCATTCCGAGCTCTCTAAGGTCATCTTCCATTTTCAAAAGTATAACTTAAAAAAAATTTGGAACGAATTTTGGAATTCATTCCTAATTTGTGACGAACCTGGAAGTTCCTCCCAAATTTGGGATGAATTTCTAAGTTCATCGCAAAATTTAAAATTTTCAAAAATAAAGAAAATGCGTCCAAAATACGGAAGATGGACCTAAAGAGCTCCGAATCACATAAAACAAGTTCCTATGAATTTCATCGATCTCCTGACCATAATGATAACCTTAAATACCTAATAATTGTTTTTAATCATAATAATAATTTGATGGAGTTTATAAATCTTATGATTTGGGGAAAAGAGCTAGAGTTTGAAAATAGTAAAGTGATTTTGATATCCAAAAATCACTCACCAAAATATATTTTGTAGAAAAAATGTTAGAGGTCATCATTATGATCAGGAGATCGATACGAAGCCATAGGAACTCGTTTCATGTGATTAGTGTTGGTTGCTACTCGGAAAGCCTATAGGTTCCACTGTACAAAAATTTTGTACAAAGGTCTGAACATTTTCCTAGCTACCATGTGTTCTTTTAAATTAAATTTTGGATCTCCTGCGGAACTTAACACGTTTGATCCAAAACTTAATCTATTTGTTCTTTTAGGTTTTGACTTGGATCTCCTGCGGAACTTAACACGTTCGACCCAAGTCTCCTTAAGTTATTAATTCCATTAAATATTAATTTCCATAAAAGGTTCCCAGTACTGACGTGGCGAGGCACATGGCCTTCTTGGATATGGGAGCAACCACCACCGACTAGACAAAACCTTTAATAGAAAGCTAATATTTAATTTCCTAAAATAACTTTAGGTTAACCAAAGAGAACAATCAAATCACAAGGAAAAGAAAGAAACAAAAGAACACAACTTGAAAAACATATTCGAAATACTAGAACGTAAGCCTCTTGTATTTGGTATTATTTCCATAAATAACTAGCATGATGCGGAAATAGAAATTACTAGTTATACCTTGTAGAAAAACCTCTTGATCTTCTACCGTATTCCTCTTCTAACCTCGGACGTTGTGTGGGCAACGATCTTCCAAGATGAGAAACCGCCAACCACCTTCTTCTCCTCCAAGCAAGGTTCGGCCACAAAGAAAAGCTTCACCAAGGAGAAAACCAAAATACTAACCAAGCTCCAAGAGATGCTAGCTTTCTCCTTCTTCTTCTTCTTCTCCGAGTAGTATCCGCCACCACAAGAGCTCCAATAGAAGGGTAGGGTTCGGCCACCACAAGAGGAAGAGATGGAGAGGTTGGCCGGCCACACTAAGGAACAAAAGAGAGAGAGAAATAATAGATGTTGTGTCTCTTGAAGGCACCTCACCCCTTCTTTTATATTCCTTGGCCTAGGTAAATTAGGAAATTTAATTACAATAAATTTTCCTTAATTTCCTTGACATGATTTAATTGAGAGAAATAAAATAAAATTTCCCAATTAATTTGTGGACGGCCACATTATTGGAATACAAAGAGGACAAGTTTTAATCAACAATTAAAACTTCCTAATTTGTTTCCGGAAATTTAAAAAATAAAATTTCTCTTTAAAATCTCTTCATGGTTAATAAAAGGAAATATCTATAATTTTAATTTTATTAACATGTGAATAATTTTAAAGAGAAAATAAACATCTCTTCAATCTACAAATAAGGAAAGAGATCTAATCTCTTTCTTTAATCTTTGTAGATCTTTTACAAGAGAGATATTTTAATTTTAATTCTCTTTAAAATATATCTTCCACATAATAATAAAATTAAAATTAAATTTCTTTTTAATTTTATTTGGCCGGCCCTACTAGCTTGGGTTCAAGCTAGGGCCGCCACCCAAACCTAGCTCGGTTCCCAAGCTTGATTCCCAAGCTAGCTTGGCCGACCCCCTTTGGGTGGGTATAGAAGGTGGGTATAGGTGGGTATAGTACTCTATAAATAAGAGGCTACGATAGGGACCGAGAGGAGGAATTGGTTTTGGTCTCCCGATAAAATTAAGCATCCCGTGTTCGCCCCGAACACACAACTTAATTTTATCAATAATAATTCATTCCACTAGAGAACTATCATTGAACTACCGCACCAATCCCAAATTACATTTTTGGGCTCCTTCTTATTATGAGTGTGTTAGTCTCCCTGTGTTTAAGATATCGAATGTCCACTAATTAAGTGAGTTACTGACAACTCATTTAATTAATATCTAAGTCCAAGAGTAGTACCACTCAACTTTATCGTCATGTCGGACTAAGTCCACCTGCAGGGTTTAACATGACAATCCTTATGAGCTCCTCTTGGGGACATTATCAACCTAGTATCTCTAGGACACAGTTTCCTTCTATAATCAACAACACACACTATAAGTGATATCATTTCCCAACTTATCGGGTTTATTGATTCATCGAACTAAATCTCACCCATTGATAAATTAAAGAAATAAATATCAAATATATGTGCTTGTTATTATATTAGGATTAAGAGCACACACTTCCATAATAACTGAGGTCTTTGTTCCTTTATAAAGTCAAGATAAAAGGAACGACCTCGAATGGTCCTACTCAATACACTCGAGTGTACTAGTGTAATTATATAGTCAAGATAAACTAATACCTAATTACACTACGACCTTCTAATGGTTTGTTCCTTTCCATTCCGGTCGTGAGCTATTGTTTATAATTTATAAGGTACTGATAACATCATCTTCTGATGTGACACCTCATACTATGTTATCTACAATATAAATTAAATGAACAACTACAAACAAATGTAGATAATTAGACCAAATGTGATTCTTTATTCATAATGAATGTTTACAAAGCTTAGGCTTTCATACACTCCAACAATCTCCCACTTATACTAATGACTCGCCATATCTTCTACCATACATCTGATTCCCATTCCTCCACATGCCGATCGAAAGCTTTCGGAAGGGCCTTAGTGAAAGGATCTGCCAGTCCGCTGATGCAATCTTGGCGATGACAACTTCTCCTCGCTTCACAATATCTCGTATCGTGGTACTTGCGCTCTATATGTTTACTCGCCTTATGAGCTCGTGGTTCCTTCGAGTTTGCACGCAACGCTATTATCACAATAAATTGTGATGATCTTGGGCAAACCAGAATCACATCTAAGTCCATTAGAAAGTTCCCGAGCCATACTGCTTCTTTAGCTGCCTGTCACATACTCAACTTCCATGGTTGAGTCCGATGCGCATTTGCTTAACACTCCTCCATGAAATGGCTCCACCTCCTAAAGTAAACACATAGCCTGATGTAGACTTACTGTTATCCCTATCGATTGGAAATCAAAATCCACACAGGGAGCAAATCATCTGCTTGGTATACTAGTATATAATCCCTAGTCCCGTGTACTTTAATATATGCTTTAATGCAGTCCAATGTTATCTACTGACCATGCCTACGACAAAACAAATATCGGTCTCGTACATAGCATTGCATACATTAGGCTTCCTATAGCCAAAGCATAAGGAACTGCTTTCATGTCCTCTATCTCTTTTGATGTCTTTGGAGACATCTCTTTAGATAAAGCTACTCCATATCTAAAAGGTAAGAAACCTTTCTTGGAATCCTAACGAGCAAGGATTGTATCTATATATGAAGCTTGGGATAGACACAACATTCTTTTCTTACGATCCCTTATAACTTTGATCCCAAGAATGTGCACATTCTCCTAAGTCCTTCATTTCAAATTGTTTGGACAACCATACCCTTACGTCGATAATACTTTGACATTGTTGCCAATTAACAAAATATCATCTACGATAGTACAAGAAATACCACCACGTTACACTTCTTATATACACAAGACTCATCCGGACTTTGAATAAATCCATATGGATTACTTCATTAAACCAGATGTTCCAAGACCTTGAAGCTTGCTTCATAAATGGACCGATTGAGCTTGCACACTAGATGCTCTTTGCCTTTTCAATGAACCCTTCGGTTGCTTCATATGGATGTTCTCTTCAAGACTTCCATTAAGGAAAGTCTTGACATCCATTTGCCAAATCTCATAATCCATATGAGAATAGATAAGAGTATCCGGATAGACTTAAGCATGGCTACAGGTGAAAAGGTCTCATAATCGATTCCCTCTCCCCTTCGCAACAAGCCTAGCTTTGAAGGTTTCTACCTTCCCTCTTTCCTTTTGTAGATCCACTTGCATCCAATGGCTTTTACACCATCGTGTGGTTCAACTCCCAGACTTTATTAGAGTACATAGACTCTATTGAATTCATTGCCTTTTGCCAAGATGTGATCTATATCTTGGAGTGCTTCGTCATATGTTCGTGGATCAGTTCATGTTTACCCGGGACCAAGTCTCAAGACTCTCCCAAAACATGAATCTTTCAGGTTGCCTTACAACCCTCCCACTACGAGACGCGGGTCTTGGGTGGTTATCATGTACACGTGTGACGTGTTGCGCCTTGTGGTACTTCATCTTGTTTGATCCTGGTAGACATGTCCTCTCTAAGTTCTTCTAAAACAACTTTACTATCGGGCTTGTGATCCATTATATAGTCTTCTTCTAAAAGCGGGCATTGGTGCTACAATGACCTTTCAGTCTTTAGGACTATAAAATAAACCACCTTTTTCGTTCCTTTGGGATATCCTACAAACACACGAACTTTTGACGAGATTCTAACTTATCAGCACATGTGTTGGACTACCCCATATCCGAATATGTCTTAGACGGGTTTCGCCCATTCCACAATTCTATGGGAGTAGAAGAAACTGATTTAGAAGGTACTAAGTTCAGAACGTATACTGCTGTTTCCCAAAACGAATTTGGTAATTCGAATAACTCATCATTGATCTAACCATCTCCATAAGAGTCCTATTCCTTTGTTCTGCTACACCATTCTGTTGGGGTGTTCCCGACCTCCGATAAGTAATTCCTAAACTCTCCTAAGAGGTATTCGCCACCACGATCGGATCGTAGTGTCTTGATACTTTACCTAATCGTTTCTCCACATCAACCTTGTATTCTTTGAACTTATCAAAGCACTCGGACTTGCGGCGCATTAGGTAAATATATCCATATCTTGAATAATCGTCTATGAAAGAGACAAAATATTCAAAACCTCCTCTTGCCTGGACAGACCACACAAATCAGAGTGAACCAACTCTAACACTTCTTTGGCTCTATAGCCTTGGGCGGCCTCTTGGTCATTTTACCTTCTAAGCAAGATTCACAAGTTGGAAAATTTTCCAACTCTAATGAACTCAAAAGTCCATCAGCTATAAGCCTTAAATTAATATGACCAAGTCTTAGATGCCAAAGATATGCTTGGTTCACATTTCAAGGTTCTTTTCTCTTATTAGAATTAGAAGATGAGTTATAAATTTCATTTTGCTTTGTGGAAGAAATTGATTTAAAGTATACAAATTGCCAACTGCAACCGTAAATAATCACTTTATTTCTTTTAATAACTACATCGTTCAAAGAAACCGAATATCCATCTAAAAGCAGTTTAGAAACTAAATTAAATTCTTTCTAAAACTGGTACATAAAGACAATTTCTTAAACCAAATTTCTATTTCTACTAAAAGACAAGTAGACGTCTCCCACCAGTTGCCACCTTAGTAGCATTGCCCATGTAGATGTAATCTCCCTTGAGATAGTCGGTTTCTGGAACCCCAGGAATTGCGCAGACATGATCGATGGCTCCTCAGATTCACACAGTGCTGGTAGATAACACCGCTAAACATGTTTCAACAACTAGAGCATGAGATATACCTTTGTTTTGGTTCCTACGAGGACAGTCCGCCTTCCAATGTCCCTTGCTTCTTACAGATGAAGCACTTGCCCTTTGGCTTCTTCATTCCACTTTAAATACCTGAGATTTATTCACTTTCTTTCTTTGAACCAAATTGTTTCTTCTTCTTCTTTCCTTTCGGTTTAGAAGTAGAACCATTTTCAAGCATAGTGAATTTGAGCATTGTGACGAAATAATCCTTATGCTGCAGTAATTCCGCTAATGAATAAACCCTCTTATTCATATTATAGTTCAGCGAACTGCTCAAAACTTCTAGGTAGCGTTTGAGGATCATATCGATCTGGGTTTCCCATCAATTTCTCCTCCAAGGATCAGATCGTATCTGCCGGATAGTCTTTAGGATATGATCCTTACAGAGTACCGCATGGTGGCGTTACATTATCTTTCTCATGGCTTCTGCCTGGCCTAAGCCCTATTGATGACCAAGAGTTCCTTGTTGCAATATCATAATTAGGTAAATCTTGATCGATGTTGCAATACATTTGACATTGAAGCCAAAATGTAACACCGCGCCATCTCATCCGCTTTTACCCATTTCCTATGATATTCAATCTCCTCTTGGGTAGATTCACCAGTGGGTGCATCACATATTTATAGCTTTCAGCAGTAAGAACAATGTCCAGTTTCTTTTCCAATCTATGTAGTTTGGTCCAGTAAGTCTATTCTGTTGATGGACAGTGGGTTGAAAGACATCCTAAGAATCACAAATAACTTTTGGTCATAACTCTAAATTTAGAATAATATTGATTCCTCAAACAATACTATTTTAAATTAACCAACACCTCATAACACCGTGAATTTTGTATGCCACGTTAGTGTGGACGATACAAATTCAACATTTGTAAAAGGAGGGTTTTAACCCATTAATTTTATTATCTTGTCAACCTAACTTTTGACAAATAAAAATAATAGTTGGTATCATTTGGTCACACAAATACAGAGGTGACTCGTTGGAGGATACTATTAGATGTGCCTAAGTGTATACATTACTTGACACTAAGTCCATTAATAAGATTATGCCCCTTCCGTTGGGGAAGATCACACGCTCTTAATTAACTTCCTATAGTCATCCAAAATAGAAGTCTATTCTAGTGATCCGAAACAAGCTCGTTATGGAGGAAGGCCACTGGCATGAAAGCTTTGCTTTCTCACTTACAAACCAAGAATGGAGACCATGGGATTTATTTAAAACCTCTCCCACTTAGTTATTTATAAATGAGGAATTTTAACTATGCTAGCCTACTTAAACTTGTAAACTAACATGCACACACAAAACAATAAATAGAAAATTTAATTTTCAACTATTATGGCTTATCTCTCTAATCCTCCCAAGTGTGTTGTCATCCCAGCATATTCCACCGCCAAAGGGTTTAGTGTCGCATCCATCTTGCTCCTAGTTTGTTGCACTCCTGGTCCTTAGAAGGTTCCACGCTTTGCAAGATTCGATCCGCGACATAAATAGAATTTTACATTTTGATCCTATATTCCATAAAAGGAATGTACATGTATCTAGATCAAAAATAATAAATACAGCTCCTGCTGTATTTTAATACAATCATGCACACACATTAAATGCCCTTGACATGTCCAAGGGTCCAATCACACACATAATAACTAAAAGCCATAATAGTTGGATCCTCGTCCACAAAGTTAGCACATCCTACTATTATCCCGCCTAAATTATGTATGACATGTGCATAATTAAACTAAATACCAAATACATGAGGCAAACCTAGCTCGATACCAATTGTTGGTTGCTACTCGGAAAGCCTATAGGTTCCACTGGTCCGAACCTTTTCCTAGCTACCATGTGTTCTTTTAAATTAAATTTTGGATCTCTGGAACTTAACACGTTTGATCCAAAACTTAATCTATTTGTTCTTTTAGGTTTTGACTTGGATCTCGCGGAACTTAACACGCTCGACCCAAGTCTCCTTAAGTTATTAATTCCATTAAATATTAATTTCCATAAAAGGTTCCCAGATTGACGTGGTGAGGCACATGGCCTTCTTGGATATGGGAGCAACCACCACCGACTAGACAAAACCTTTAATAGAAAGCTAATATTTAATTTCCTAAAATAACTTTAGGTTAACCAAAGAGAACAATCAAATCACAAGGAAAAGAAAGAAACAAAAGAACACAACTTGAAAAACATATTCGAAATACTAGAACGTAAGCCTCTTGTATTTGGTATTATTTCCATAAATAACTAGCATGATGCGGAAATAGAAATTACTAGTTATACCTTGTAGAAAAACCTCTTGATCTTCTACCGTATTCCTCTTCTAACCTCGGACGTTGTGTGGGCAACGATCTTCCAAGATGAGAAACCACCAACCACCTTCTTCCTCCAAGCAAGGTTCGCCACAAAAGAAAAGCTTCACCAAGGAGAAAAACCAAAATACTAACCAAGCTCCAAGAGATGCTAGCTTTCTCTCCTTCTTCTTCTTCTTCTCCGAGTAGTATCCGGCCACCACAAGAGCTCCAATAGAAGGGTAGGGTTCGGCCACCACAAGAGGAAGAGATGGAGAGGTTGGCCGGCCACACTAAGGAACAAAAGAGGGAGAAGAATAATAGATGTTGTGTCTTGTGAAGGCACCCTCACCCCTTCTTTTATATTCCTTGGCCTAGGTAAATTAGGAAATTTAATTACAATAAATTTTCCTTAATTTCCTTGACATGATTTAATTGAGAGAAATAAAATAAAATTTCCCCAATTAATTTGTGATGGCCGGCCACATTATTGGAATACAAAAGAGGACAAGTTTTAATCAACAATTAAAACTTCCTAATTTGTTTCCGGAAATTTAAAAAAAATAAAATTTCTCTTTAAAATCTCTTCATGGTTAATAAAAGGAAATATCTATAATTTTAATTTTATTAACATGTGAATAATTTTAAAGAGAAAATAAAACATCTCTTCCAATCTACAAATAAGGAAAGAGATCTAATCTCTTTCTTTAATCTTTTGTAGATCTTTTACAAGAGAGATATTTTAATTTTAATTCTCTTTAAAATATATCTTCCACATAATAAACCCTAGCTTGATTCCCAAGCTAGCTTGGCCGGCCCCTTGGTGGGTATAGAAGGTGGGTATAGGTGGGTATAGTACTCTATAAATAAGAGGCTACGATAGGGACCGAGAGGAGGAATTGGTTTTGGTCTCCGATAAAATTGCATCCCGAACACACAACTTAATTTTATCAACGATAATTCATTCCACTAGAGAACTATCATTGAACTACCGCACCAATCCCAAATTACATTTTTGGCTCCTTCTTATTATGAGTGTGTTAGTCTCCTGTGTTTAAGATATCGAATGTCCACTAATTAAGTGAGTATCGACAACTCATTTAATTAATGTCTAAGTCCAAGAGTAGTACCACTCAACTTTATCGTCATGTCGGACTAAGTCCACCTGCAGGTTTAACATGACAATCCTTATGAGCTCCTCTTGGGGACATTATCAACCTAGTATCTCTAGGACACAGTTTCCTTCTATAATCAACAACACACACTATAAGTGATAGCATTTCCCAACTTATCGGGTTTATTGATTCATCGAACTAAATCTCACCCATTGATAAATTAAAGAAATAAATATCAAATATATGTGCTTGTTATTATATTAGGATTAAGAGCACACACTTCCATAATAACTGAGGTCTTTGTTCCTTTATAAAGTCAGTATAAAAGGAACGACCTCGAATGGTCCTACTCAATACACTCTGAGTGTACTAGTGTAATTATATAGTCAAGATAAACTAATACCTAATTACACTACGACCTTCTAATGGTTTGTTCCTTTCCATTCTGGTCGTGAGCTACTGTTTATAATTTATAAGGTACTGATAACATCATCTTCTGTATGTGACACCACATACTATGTTATCTACAATATAAATTAAATGAACAACTACAAACAAATGTAGATAATTAGACCAAATGTGATTCTTTATTCATAATGAATGTTTACAAAGCTTAGGCTTTCAGTATACACTCCAACAATTAGGAGCTCTTTCGGTCCATCATCCGTATTTTGGAAGCATTTATTTTGATTTTTGAGAAATTTAAATTTTGCGATGAACTTGGAAATTCGTCCCAAATTTGGGACAAACTTCCATGTTCATCGCAAATTAGGGATGAATTCCAAAATTCGTCCAAAGTTTTTTTTTAAGTTATAATTTAAAAAATGGAAGATGATCCTAGAGAGCTCGGAATGAAATGAAATAAGTTTCTATAGGTTCATCTCATTCTCTTGATCTTACTAATGTGCTCAAACATAATGTTCAACCAATACACCGACGTTTATAAATTTTTAGAACAAGAATTTAATATTTATTCGTTGTTCGGAGTAAAAAATTTATAAACGTCGGTGTATTGGTTAAAAATTATATTTGAGCGTATAGTAAGATTAGGAGAATGAGACAAACCCATAGAAACTTATTTCATGTCATTCCGAGCTCTCTAGGGTCATTCCAATTTTTTAAAAGTATAACTTAAAAAAAAATTGGGACAAATTTTGGAATTCGTCCCTAATTTGTGACAAACCTGGAAGTTCGTCCCAAATTTGGGACAAATTTCTATGTTCGTCGCAAAATTTAAATTTTTGAAAAATCAAAATAAATGCGCCCAAAATATGAAAGATGGATCTAGAGAGCTCCGAATAACATGAAACAAGTTTCTATGAATTCATATCGATCTCCTGATTATAATGATGACCTCAAATACCTAATAAAATTTTTTAATCATAATAATAATTAGATGGAGTTTATAAATCGTACGACTTAGGGAAAAAGATAGACTTTGAAAATGGTAAAGTGATTTTGATATCCAAAAATCACTCACCAAAATATATTTTGTAGAAAAAATGTTTGAGATTATCATTATGATCAGGAGATTGATACAAATCCATAGGAACTTGTTTCATGTGATTCGGAACTCTCTAGGTCAATCTTCTGCATTTTGGACTCATTTATTTTGATTTTCAAAAATATAAATTTTGTGAACATGGGAATTCATCCCAAATTTGGGATGAACTTCTAAGTTCGTCGCAAATAAGGGACAAATTCCAAAATTTGTCCCAAATTTATTTTAAGTTATACTTTTAAAAAATGGAAGATGGCCCTAGAAAGCTCGGAATGACACGAAACAAGTTTCTATAAGTTCGTCTCATTCTCCTAATATTACTAATGCACTTAAACATAATTTTTTAACCAATACACTGATGTTTATAAATTTTTGGAATAAGAATTTAATATTTAGTAGTCATTCAGAGTAAAAAATTTATAAACATTGATGTATTGGTTAAAAATTAAGTTTGAGCGCATTAGCAAGATTAGGAGAATGAGAGAACCCATAGAAACTTGTTTCGTGTCATTCCGCGTTCTCTAGGGTCATCTTCCATTTTTTAAAAGTATAACTTAAAAAAAATTAGGGATGAATTTTGGAATTCGTCCCTAGTTTGTGACGAACCTGGAAGTTCGTCCCAATTTTGGGACGAATTTCGAAGTTCGTCGCAAAATTTAAATTTTTGAAAAATCAAAATAAATGCATCCAAAATGTAGAAGATGGACCTAGAGAGCTCCGAATCACATGAAACAAGTTCTTTATAGATTATAAATAGAAGCTCACTGTTGGATCGTGAAACGTCGATAGAGGGGGGGTGAATATCGATTCGAAAAACAACGAGTATAAAAGAGTTAAGCGCAGCGGAAATAAAACAGCTTAGACAGATGAACACGATGTTTTTACTCGTTCGAGAGCTGTGTGCGACTCTATTCAAGGCCCGCACTCCTTGAGTACTTTCGTTGGGCAATCACTAGCAGTTCGAATATTATTACAATTTAAAGTATAGAAATGCTAATAAAAAAAAATACCGACAAGAATTAAAGACGAGGAAAAGAGCGATTGGGATCTTCGTTAGCGTCCGGGAGGGCGAGGAGCGAGGCAAGCGATCTAAGAGTTCGAGTTGATTGATCTCGCCTCCACCCCATCTTTATATGAAGCTCGGGGCTCCCTGGATCCCTTCCAGGCGCCCTGGTGAGACGTGGCAAGTCCAACCAGCGAGCTCCAAGTGGCGACGCGCGGTCAGGATAATTTTTGCCTCCAGGGCGCCCGGGTGCCTCCCGGGCGCCCGGATCTACTCCGGGCGCCCGGACCTACTCCGGGCGCCCGGACCACCTTTTTCCAGCGAACAACTTTCCTGCAAACAAGGTCAGTCCGAGACAAATAGATCCTGTGAAATAAAGTGTTAGCACCGTTTATGAGTTTAGTATAAGAAGTATGACTTAGCAAAACAGAGTATGACCTAGATTCCGTCTTTCCGAGACCGGAATCTAGTCACGATCTCGACTTAGATATCCGAAATGGATCTAAGCCGGATCGACGCCTAATGTTCCCTTCCCGGGAACGCGTCCTCGCAGTCACTCCCCTCTAGTGACTTACCTTACTTACCTGCCAAACGTCCGGTCAACCCTTCGACCCGTCTGGACTTCTCGCCAGCTATCCGGTCAGCCCGTCGACCTAGCTGGGCTTCGTGCCGGGCATCTGATCAGCCCGTCGACCTGTCTGGAGTTTTCCTGCACACTCGATCAGAGTGTTTAGACAACAACAAGCTAACTTAACCTGATTTGTCATTCATCAAAACCTGGGTTAAATCATTAGTGCAAACCGCACCAACAATCTCCCCCTTTTTGATGGAATGACAACCTGGTTAAGTTAGTGTAAACATATGCATAAAATAATATGCATTTAATGTGGTTTTTAAAGTTAGTTTATATTTTCAGTTTGGTTCAGCTAATTTAACCACCTAACCCTCCCCCTTTGGCATTCATCAAAAATAACATGAATTAACTAAGCATAGTCTTTAGACAGAAAAAAAAAATATCAAGATAATCTGGGGGAGTTAAAACTTTTGAAAACTTGTTTAAACCATTAGCTTTTAGATTTTAGAAAAATAGCTAAGTTTAGATAGACAAAATCTCACACACAAGTGTATACGTTCTAAATTTCAAGATCAAATTTTAAATATTTCAACACAAGTTTCAATTTTGAAAATAAGTTTTCAAAAATTCCAAAACTGAGTTTGAAAAAGATTATATTTCAAAACTGATTGAAATTTATTTTTCAACACTAAGTTTGTAAAAGATTCAATTAAGGAAAGTGATTTTAATTTGTAAACTTAAGTTTTTGAAAAATCTCATTTCCACAATTTTCAATAATAAGGCAATTTTTTGCAAAATTTAACTTGCAAATTAAGTACAATCAAATTTTGAGAACTAGATTTTTAATTTTCAAAACTAAGTTAAATCTAATATTCAAAATCAATTGTCAATAAAAAGTGAAACCCAAAACAACTTATTGTATAAGAGTTAGTTTGCAAACATAGTTTTAAAATATTCAAAGTAGACAAAGGAGTTTTTAAAATAATTTTGTAAAATTCTTTTTCAGAAATAATTTTAAAGTTTAATTTGAAAAACTGAAGTAGTTGTATTTCTCCCCCTGAACCTGACTTTAAATCAAATGTCTAACCAAGTTTATTGTTAACGTAACTTATCAAAGATAGAGCGACTTTCACTTAGTCAATAAGGTTAAGTCAAGTTACAACTTGATTAATGTATATTTTGTATTTAACGCTGTTTATATCGATGCTTCGAAATAAGCAACTTAAGTCGAGGCAAGTGGCCTATACATCTCACCCCTTTCTATGTTTGTCAAACACAAGCAAGCAAGAGCCTAGGGTTTTGTGAGATGCCCAAAACTATTCCTATGGGTACATGCTTTCTAAGGATTTTAAACTAGTCTAAGGCTAAAAATCATTCTAAGAATAGGAAAGTTTTAAAACGATATATGTTTTAACCTATAATTTGAGAATAACCATTTTGAAATTTGAAACTCCTAGTCTATTAAGATCGAACATAATCAATCCATATCGAAAGAACACTAGATAGATCAATAAGTATTCTACAAGTGTAGATAGCTGAAGTGTCACAACTAAACTCTGAGATGAAGAAGGGGTGGTCCAGATCCCAAGGAGCTGATAGTCGTCAACTTTTATCGCCACCTGGGTCACTCGAGTGGCTATCGGATGCGGAGTGTCTATCTTGTCGAGTGACACTCTCGCTCTCTAGTCCACGATGGGGTCGGCTAGAGTGCGTGCGTGCGTGCTCGGCTTGAGGTGGTGGTGGAGGAACGGCTCAGTGAAGCAGTCAGCATGAACTCATCCTCGCATGAACTCGGCCTCCTCTGCTGCGCGTCTAGGTCATGTGGTCGTGCCCCTTCGCCAAGACATAGTACCGTCGCCCTCATCTATGTGGATACTAGCTAGAGAGAAGTTCCTAGCTGCTATGACGTCAAACTCAGTCATATAGCGAATGTCTCCTCTAGTGACATCAATGTCCAACGAGGACATATATGCTGTCAGAATATGACAGAACGGCATGTGGACTCGTCTATTAGTCACGTATCCAGCCGAGTAGATAATAGTGGAGAAGATATGTAGGCTGATGTCAATATCTAACCTATGACTCAGGGCATAGAGTAAAAATGAATGGAATGGGCTCATCACAGCGATGTCCCGAGTAGTCAGTGGTAAAATGCAAAAGACTAAGACCCTATAAAGAGCGTAGTCCTGGACTCGAAGTTCTACCGACCTAAACTGGGTCACAGTGGGATCTCACTCTCCCCCAAAGAAATACGAATAAATCGTATCAAGAGTGATATGTGAGTAGGGATCTCCGAATGGTAGATCCCCGGGAGGATAGCACAAAAAGGAACAAGTGGATGGACGTAACCCTAAAAACTCCCAGATCGTCGTAGGTGATAGCGTGATATCAGTACCTACTGCTCTAGTAGTATAGGTAAGGTCGTCTACTTTCACTAGGTTGTTACAAAATTCAGCACACAGACTTATGTTTATCGGACTAGTACATTCAACAAGGTTTCGTAAGTTATAGTGGTTTATTACCTCTATAACAGGAGCACACGAAACTAGAAAGAACGATCTATCTATACATTTAGTTCTAATGGCCATATAGATGGTTGACTCAAACTTGACTCTAAGTTCATTTGTGGGAAACCTAGGGTCAGTACTAGCGTTAGAGGGCCCAGCACCAGTATTTGTTCGTTTCCTACTGTTATATCAAAGAGATATTCTAAATGAAAATATCAAGACAAATTTAAAGAATTTTTAGACAAGGAAAAAGGATTTACCGAGGAGCCATCGTAAAATATAGAACTGATGACCTCGGTTAAGTCGCGGCAGCGTCTTCACCGCAAGAAAATTTAATTTTAGAACACTCTCACACTGAGGTTCGGATAGAACCTTGGTAAGGGTGAAAAGATTTGGGGCAAGTGTTGGGGGCGCCTGCTGCCCCCTATTTATAGGGAACTCCGGGCGCCCGGAGCCTTTCCGGCCGCCCGGGGTTGATTTCGGGCGTGGCGCTTTAAATGATTTTTTTTTTTAGTTTAAATTAATTTTTAAAATAACTTTTAAAGTTAATTTAATAATTTTAAAAGGGTTTTTAAGGTTAATAGTTTTTAAAGTTAATTTAATAATTTTTAAAATAGTTTTTAAAGTTAATTTAATAAAAAAAATTTAAAATAGTTTTTAAAGTTAATTTAATAATTTTTTAAAGTAGTTTTTAAAGTTAATTTAATATTTTTTAAAGTTAATTTAATAATTTTTTTTTAAAATAGTTTTTAAAGTTAATTTAATAATTTTTTTTAAATAGTTTTTAAAGTTAATTTAAAATAGTTTTTGAGGTTAATTTGGTTTTAAAATTAAAAATAAATTAATTGTAATTCATTTTAGTTATTTAATTCAAAATTTAATTTAAATTTGAAATTCGAATTTTAATTTTAATTTATTTTGAAATTCAAAATTTAATTTTAATCCTTAGTCATCTCACCCGATTTAAGTTTTCAATCAGGGAATCCTATAATTTTGTGAGATGGGTTGGATTTTAATTATGGAGTTTGGTTTAACTTGGGTTAGATTCAGATTTAGCTTTGGTCTCTACAAATAGACATTGTTCGGATAAACTTCTAAGCTTGGTGAGTCACATGGACGTCATTAGAAGTAACCAACCTTTCGAGGTTTTCCGAATAGTTCTATCCACGGAGCTTAGTACTAAATCTTGGTCTAACTAGTTAGGATCCATTTAAGGGTAGCTTCGGTCAGTTCCACTTGGCCAAATGCACCAGATTGAAACCATATCTTTCTAGACATGCGATGCCCAAGCTTCCCTAACGTACTATCATCCAAAAATTTCACCAGTATCATGATTCAAGTTAAACTTGATCTCTTTTTAACTAATCCTAATTACCCTGCCGGGTTAGTTTGTTTAGGTTACCCTGTCGGGTAAGTTAGTTTTGGAGGTGCCAGCTATTCTGGAGCCTCCCCCTGAATTATTGGCCTTTAATTTAAATTTTCGTTTTAGGTTTGTGTTGATTCCTTTTATAGTTATAATTAACTTGGTGATAATTTATGTTTTGTTGAGTTTTAATATTTTTAAATTTTGATTTCTTTGATTTGTGTTTTGGTTTTTGATTTAGTTTATTCGAGTTTATATAATATATTTTTTCTTTAGGTATGTAAAATTGATTAATTCCTACTTGCGTGGTCAAACACGCTTTCGGAACCCAAGCTTGATTAGTTGATTTGTATTGGGTTATTAATGACTTAAAGGTTTTATTTGAGTTCGACTTGTATCCAAGTCCGATTTTATTATAACATGCTTTTTGATTGTTCAGGATTAAATCTAGATTTTTTGATCTTGTAGTGAATTTCTCTAGTATTTCTTTTAAGTTATTAATTTCTGATTTTAATGATGAATTCTCTTCAAGTATTAGATCTTGAGTTGGATTTAAATTTTTTATTTGTTCCTTGAGGCCTTGATTTTCCTCAAGGAGTGATTTGTTTTCATTTTCTATTTTAATTAACTTACTATTTAAGCAGGAAATAATTTTAAAAAACTTTTTATTTAAATTAGAATGTACCTCATCAGGGCCTTCGAAAACGAGTCCGGACTCGTGGCTTGATTCGGGTTCAGACCCGTCTTCATCTTCCGACTCATCTTCCGTTTCAGCTTCGCGGGCCATCAGCGCGAGATGGCTCTGGTGTTTCTGCTCTTCTGCTTCCGATTCGTCCGAGGAGTCGTCCGACGTTGCTTTGAGGGCCTTCTTTTTGGTTGGCTTCGGTTTGTCGAACTTCAGTCGTTCTTGTAATGCCCCTTTTTGTTGCATCCGAAGCACGTTGCATTCTTTTGTTCCGAGGGAGAACTGATCTTTTGAAGGTCTTTCTTGCTGAAGCTTCTTTTTCTCCTGGTGAACATTTTTCTTACCAGGTTCACCAGGTGTTCTTCGTCTTCGGTATCTTGATCAGAATCTTCTTCAGATTCAGGCTTGTTCTTCTTTTCTTTGGATGAGCTTGCAAATAAAGCAATACCTTTCTCGGCTCCAACATTAGTTTGTTCATGTAATTCTAACTCACAGAAAAGCTCGTCTAATTTTAACTTAGATAAATTTTTTGAAATTTTGTAGGCATCTACGATTGATGCCCATAAGCTATTACGAGGAAAAGCATTTAGTGCGTACCTTATTAAATCTCTGTTTTCCATCTGGTGGCCTATCGCGTGGAGTCCGTTGAGAACGTCCTTGATTCTTGCATGCAGTTGACTTGCCGTTTCCCCTTCCTGCATTTTTATATTAAATATTTTATTTAAAAGTAGGTCTCTTTTTGTTACCTTCGCGTCGCTCGTTCCTTCATGCAACTCAATCAGTTTGTCCCACAATTCTTTAGCATTCTGATGTGGTCCGACGCGATTCAGCTCTTCTCGTGTTAGGCCGCAATGTAGCGTGATGATTGCCTTGTTTTCTGTTGATGCCTTTTTCCTCATGTCCGGAGTCCACTATTCCGGGTCTAGTGGATTTCCGGAGTTGTCGACTGGAGTTCGGTACGCCTTTATAACGCTGAACCATTGATCGTAGTCTGTCTTTAGGTACACCTCCATTCTTTTCTTCCAGTACGAGAAGTCATCCCCGTTGAATAGGGGAGGACGTACTGTGCTAAAGCCTTTTAGTTAAGACATCCTGCACACAAGTAAACAAGGAAAAACTATTCCAAGACTTGGTCTTGGATTAGCAGTGCGGAAAAAGATTATAGCAGTATCTAAATTAGTGTTGCACCAATGTAGATTTAATTGCGACGACAAAAAAAAATTCTAAATTAATAATAATATCAACTTAGAATTAAGCGTAAAGCAAAAAAAGGAAAAAATATTTTCACCCCCTGTCTGATTGGTGGTTGCACCAAATCAGAGCGGTACCGGCTCTGATACCACTTGTTGGATCATGAAACGTCGATAGAGGGGGGGGGAGTGAATATCGATTCGAAAAACAACGAGTATAAAAGAGTTAAGCGCAGCGGAAATAAAACAGCTTAGACAGATGAACACGATGTTTTTTACTTCGTTCGGAGCCTGTGACGACTCCTACTCGAAGGCCCGTACTCCTTGAGTACTTTCGTTGGGCAATCACTAGCAGTTTGAATATTATTACAATTTAAAGTACAGAAATGCTAATAAAAAAAAATAAATACCGACAAGAATTAAAGACGAGGTAAAGAGCGTATTGTCGGATCTTCGTTAGCGTCGCAGGAGCGTAGAGCAGTAGAGCAAGCAGTCTAAGAGTTCTGAGTTGATTCTGATCTCTGCCTCCACCCCATCTTTTATATGAATCTCGGGGCGCCCTGGATCCCTTCCAGGCGCCCTGGTGAGAAGTGGCAAGTCCAACCAGTGAGCTCCAAGTGGCGACGCGCGGTCAGGATAATTTTTTCCTCCAGGGCGCCCGGACCTCTAGGCGCCCGGATCCCCTCCGGGCGCCCGGACCACCTTTTTCCAGCGAACAACTTTCCTGCAAACAAGGTTAGTCCGAGACAAATAGATCCTGCGAAATAAAGTGTTAGCACAGTTTATGAGTTTAGTATAAGAAGTATGACATAGCAAAAAAGAGTATGACCTAGATTCCGTCTTTCCGAGACCGGAATCTAGTCACGATCTCGACTTAGATATCCGAAATGGATCTAAGCCAGATCGACGCCTAATGTTCCCTTCCCGGGAACGCGTCCTCATGATCTCCCCTCGAGTGACTTACCTTACTTACCCGCGACGTCGTCGGTAGCCCTTGACCGTCTCGACTTCTGCGACTATCCGGTCACCCGTCGACCTAGCTAGACTTCTCGCCAAGTCCGCGTCGTCAGCCCCGTCTGGCTTGACTTCTCGCTATCCGGTCAGCCTGTCGACCTAGCTGGGCTTCGTTCCAAACATCTGATCAGCCCGTCGACCTGTCTGGAGTTTTCCTGCACACTCGATCAGAGTGTTTAGACAACAACAAGCTAACTTAACCTTATTTGTCATTCATCAAAACCTGGGTTAAATTGTTAGTGCAAACCGCACCAACACTCACAACCAAGACGGATTGGGATAAACCATTGGAATAGTTGTAGTGTAATTTGGTACTAGTGTAACGACCACCATTCTTACTATACTACTCTCTAAGGTGACCGTTACTTAACTACTAACTCTACTTAACCGGTATGATCGAAACCACGAGGAATCCCTACCGAAAAATTTCGGCAGAGTCTCCCTTGTACGGGTGACAAAAAAAATTGAGATACATATATATATACATCAGCCACAGGTGGCTGGAACATATATCAACCACACAAAAGAAATAACATCACCACGCAATTTAATAAAATCAGATCATGCAAGTAATGAATAGCGGAAACAAAATAAAATACAGCTTCTTACTCCAAGATTTTCTTATCAACCTAAATAAAGAATTAATCTAAACAAATTCTTAAACTAAGTCCCAAGGCTTCCATAGTCCTAGCATCACACATCCATCCGCACCTCCTTGTCGCCTACCTTTGCTAAAACTTTTCCTTTCCTGTATCTGCAGTAAGAGAAAATGCAATCTATAAGCAAAATACTTAGTAAACGCTATCTAACTCATAAAAATCTCGATATGCATGTACATATATCTATAACATGAACTAACTGAATGCTTACTGAAAACTAATCATGCTCATCTAATAGTAAAGAAATCAAACAGGCTAAAACGCTAAACATGTAAAGCTACTCATGCTCTTCTAATAGAAAAGAACAGTAAGCTAATCTGAATAACATGCTAGCATAAAAGAAAACTCAACTTGCTGATTTTAAAACAAAGTGAAACTTAATTCATTTGTCCTAAACTTATTCTTTTATCTCACTTGTTTAAAACTTATTCTTTAATACTTTTATACTTATGTGAAACTTATTTTACTTGTTCAAAAACTTATACTTATAAAACTTCAAAATAATAATCAACTTCTCTTGGGCCCAAGCGTAGTACCATCTTATGCGCGTTCCCTGATAGGTTGGGGTAGCGAGCCACCAATCCTAAAAGAGCAGACCTTGGTCTACCAGGGCCAAGACCTCGGAATTAGACACCTGGATTTGTTTAACGACAACTTCTTCTTTAAATGCCTTGGCATTTTAATAAGCACCTTGTGTGCCAAAATCCCTAAAGTCTTGACTTTGGGATCTACTTAAGGCCTTAGTTTTTTTCTTTCTTTTCTTTATCTTTCTTATACTTGTTAATACTTCTAAAAGAATGCTTCTTTAAAAAGAAACTGAAATGTTTAAGCAAATTCTAACTTTGAAATGCTTAAACCAAAAATCTTCCTACTATACTAATAAAATTCTGCATATTAAGCTTAACAAAAATCTGTTCTAAGATTGGAGTTCTGCATGCAACACTTATCAAAATCTACAAGCAATACTTATGAAAGTCTGCATATCATACAAGCTTAAACTAAATCTAAAACTTGTTGGATTTAAAACCTATACTGCATGCTTCGAATTAAAAGAACTCAACTAGCTGACTCTAAACATAAGTAAAGCTTGTTGGAATAAACGGTAGCAAGGAAACATATCTAAACCTCACGTTAGAACTCAAATCTATATTCTAGAATGAGTGTGACATGAAAACATATCTGAACCTCATGCTAGAATAAAGAACCTCAAATCTGTATACTTGAATGAAAGTAGCATATCTAAACCTCAGATATGTTTACTTGAATGAAAGTAGCATATCTAAACCTCAAATCTGTATACTTTAATGAAAGTAGCATATCTAAACCTAAAATCCACTGAACCTCAAAAAGGAGCTGCTTCTACTTAACCTCGATGCTCACTAGGGCATGTCTAAGTAATGTTAAGAGCATGTAGCATTACATGCGGTCATGTGATATAAAAACTTCACCTCCTCGTACATGATTTATCATGAAGGAATTCACAAGCAGAACCTCATCATAATAAACAAAACACATTTTCACTATAGGGCTACAACCTAGCATGTTGGGAGGTAAGAACAGAACTTTACATAGTAATTCCTGCAGCATTTCATAACCGAATTCAGCATGGTAGGCATGAAGAAATTCCCAACAGTACTTCAACTTAGCTTGATAGACAATTACATAACGCAATTTGTATGGCAAGGATTTAACGTAGTAAGCATGAAATAGAAAACACATCTAAACATATTTTTGCACACATGAAAACAGGCATGGTTATTATATTGACTTTCATACATGATCTTTTGGGAATTTATGAAGAACATATGAAATCTAAGGACCCTAAGGAAGTAATGAAAGAACCACTACTTTCACACCTGATCTATTGGGAAGTTTCATACAGGACACATGCAATCTAAGGATCATAAGAAAGAAATAAAAGCACAACTACTTAAATAACATGACTTTCCAATATAACAAATCCAACCAAAGGGGATCTTATATCATCTCAAGGACCTCATACACAATGGACCAAAACATCGCCTCTAAATTGTTCTTGCCCAATGCAAAGCATAACCGAAACTAACAGTAAGGGGATGTTCGTGCCCACTTCGTAGCGCAACAAACTATACTACAGCTCTAAATTTACAGTAAGCAACAGTAAGGTAACAACATAAAGGAAACTACATGCTATTCAACAAATCTAGGCCTTCTTATGTTCAGCTAAGTAGCCGAATTGCACCGCAACCCAAAGGGAGTTACTTGTGCCCCTTTTTCTTTGCATAAGATCAAATTCAACTTGTTGTAAAGTTAAAACAAACCTATATAACACCTTCACAGCTTAACCCTTTTTGTAAAGCAACCCAAAATCTACAATCATGCTTCATCAGATTGGCAAGAAAGCAAGAAAAACCTTGAATCTATTCTAAGATCCCTAAACATCATAATTCTCTACAAATAAAATTCCGAAAACCCAAAAGAAGCAATTCCTCCCAGAATTATGGCACGGCAGAAAACTTTGAACTCATCCCTCCTCACGACATACCCAAAAAGACACAAAGAAAACACCAAACTGAACTCAAACAACTCTTACCGCAGGTGAGTAGCGACTTACCTCGGTTCCTTGGACTCACAGCCGAAGAGGGAAGGTTCTAGGGTTCGGATAACTCGAGCTCTCGGTCTCTTCTTGTGCTCACAGCTCCTCCTCGATGAGAGGATCTCAATCCGGTGAAGAATCCCTCGGAGAACACCCTCGCCGATCGTCGGAGGCGTGCCCTATGTCCGCTTCTTTGTTTCCGCCCGAGAGGAAAAACGCCGTCGGGAGAAGAAGGTAGGAAAGGTTTTGGTCTCTGGAAAAAATTAAGCCCTCTTTTGTAACTAGGGTTTTTTTATTAAATACTATACCTTAAATATTTTTCGCTGCATATCTGATCAGCATCGACCGCTGGCACACTTGGTCAGCCGGATTCCGCCGAAACCTCTGATCGCGAGTTCGATCCCTCTTCCGCCCCTTTTTATTTCAATTTATTTCCTATTCCTTAACTACTGCTTAAACAGATTTTTCTCCTTCTTTAATCAGAAAAGCCCGCGTGAACACTTGGTCAGCCAGACTCGCTTAGGGTTCGGCTTAATCCGAGGTCTCGGGTTTGAATCTCGGCTTTGACATTTTTTGTCGAAACTTCTTTCGTTTAGTAAAAATACCAAACGACCTCCAAAAATTACATAAAAATACTCTAAAAATTTCTAAAAATCTCTAAAATATTTCTAAAGTATTTCTAAATATTTTTAACCACTATTAGAACTCCAAATGAGGAAATTTGGGTCATTATAATTCCCCATACCTTATAAAAAGTTCGTCCCCGAACTTAGAATAATTCCGGATATTTCTTTCTCATACTGTCCTCACGCTCCTAAGTAACTTCCTCGTGCTTCTGGTTCTAAATGACTTTCACTAATGGTACTCTTTGTTCCTTAGTCTCTTAACTTCTCGGTCCTCTATCATTCATATCGCATCGTACCCATTAGTGGTCCTTAGAAGGCCTGTTATTAAGTCTCTGGAGACCATAGGTGCATTAGTCACACCAAATGGCATGACAACAAATTCGTAGTGTCCATATCTAGTTCTGGAAACTGTTCTAGGTGTATCACTTCCTTTCACTTCCAATTGATGGTACCCAAAGCGCAGATCTGTTTTAGAGAACACTATTGCCCTCTTTAGCTGATCAAATAGATCATCTATTCTGGAAAGAGGGTACTTGTCCTTAACTATTACTTTGCTCAGCGCTCTAAAATCTATGCACATCAACATAGATCTGTCTTTCTCCTTAACGAACAACTCTGGAGCTCCCCGAGGTGAATGACTAGGGCGGATGAAACCCTTGTCAAGTAGCTCCTAAAATTGTTCTTGTAACTCTTTTAGATCTGCTAGAGAAATTCGGTACGGAGCTTTTAAAATTGGGCTGGTGTCAGGAATTAATTCAATTCCAAACTCCACTTCTCTGTTGGGAGGTAGTTCAGGTAACTCTTCTGGAAATACTTCTGGATACTCACAGACTACCTGAACGTTTTCCTACTTGGGTCTTTCTTGTTCTTCAGTGCTTGGTCCTCAGTATGAACGTACGGGGACGTTCTCTTCTTGACAACTAGTTAACCAGAGAAAAAGGCTTGATATCTTCTCTATCCTTTCTAAACATACTTATGCATATGAATATAAGAGAAATAAAACTTCTATCTTACTAAAGCGCATATAAGCAATTACTCTATACTGCAAATAATAAAGAAAGCATAAAAGGAAAACTTAAATACTTTCTTACTAGAAGACGGCAAAGATGGTGCTGATGTGTGATGCTGGAGAATGGAGACTGCTCTGATACCAACTGTAACGACCACCCTTCTTACTATACTACTCTCTAAGGTGATCGTTACTTAACTACTAACTCTACTTAACCGGTATGATCGAAACCACGAGGAATCCCTACCGAAAAATTTTGGCAGAGTCTCCCTTGTACGGGTGACAAAAAAATTGAGATACATATATATATACATCAGCCACAGGTGGCTGGAACATATATCAACCACACAAAAGAAATAACATCACCACGCAATTTAATAAAATCAGATCATGCAAGTAATGAATAGCGGAAACAAAATAAAATACAGCTTCTTACTCCAAGATTTTCTTATCAACCTAAATAAAGAATTAATCTAAACAAATTCTTAAACTAAGTCCCAAGGCTTCCATAGTCCTGGCATCACATATCCATCCGCACCTCCTTGTCGCCTACCTTTGCTAAAACTTTTCCTTTCCTGTATCTGCAGTAAGAGGAAATGCAATCTATAAGCAAAATGCTTAGTAAGCGCTATCTAACTCACAAAAATCTTGATATGCATGTACATATATCTATAACATGAACTAACTGAATGCTTACTGAAGACTAATCATGCTCATCTAATAGTAAAGGAATCAAACAGGCTAAAATGCTAAACATGTAAAGCTACTCATGCTCTTCTAATAGTAAAGAACAGTAAGCTAATCTAAATAACATGCTAGCATAAAAGAAAACTCAACTTGCTGATTTTAAAACAAAGTGAAACTTAATTCATTTGTCCTAAACTTATTCTTTTATCTCACTTGTTTAAAACTTATTCTTTAATACTTTTATACTTATGTGAAACTTATTTTACTTGTTCAAAAACTTATACTTATAATACTTCAAAATAATAATCAACTTCTCTTGGGCCCAGGCATAGTACCATCTTATGCGCGTTCCCTAATAGGTTGGGGTAGCGAGCCACCAATCCTAAAAGAGCAGACCTTGGTCTACCAAGGCCAAGACCTTGGAATTGGACACCTGGATTTGTTTAACGACAACCTTGGAAGTCGGGTACTAGCCTCTTCAAAGTAAAATATCTTAATTACTTCTTCTTTAAATGCCTTGGCATTTTAATAAGCACCTTGTGTGCCAAAATCCCTAAAGTCTTGACTTTGGGATCTACTTAAGGCCTTGGCTTTTTTCTTTCTTTTCTTTATCTTTCTTATATTTGTTAATACTTCTAAAAGAATGCTTCTTTAAAAAGAAACTGAAATGTTTAAGCAAATTCTAACTTTGAAATGCTTAAACCAAAAATCTGCCTACTATGCTAATAAAATTCTGCATATTAAGCTTAACAAAAATCTGTTCTAAGATTGGAGTTCTGCATGCAACACTTATCAAAATCTGCAAGCAATACTTATGAAAGTCTGCATATCATACAAGCTTAAACTAAATCTAAAACTTGTTGGATTTAAAACCTATACTGCATGCTTCGAATTAAAAGAACTCAACTAGCTGACTCTAAACATATGTGAAGCTTGCTGGAATAAACGGTAGCAAGGAAACATATCTAAACCTCACGTTAGATGTAACGACCCGGCTCTCTTGGCCCATTTGGCGGCCCATTTGGAGACCCTCGGGTCGTCGACCGTCGGCCCTTATGTCGTCGGCCCATTTGGCGACCTCTCATGTCGTCGACCGACGATCCTTGGCCGTGTCGTTACTCACTAGGACTTTCCACCCCTGGCAGTGGATTTTTGCCTCCCCAGGATTCGAACTCTAAACCTCCAGGGTTAAGTATCAGAGTTTATGAATCCTGGTAACCAAGTGAGATGTAACGACCACCCTTCTTACTACTACTACTCTCTAAGGATGACCGTTACATAACTACTAACTCTACTTAACCGGTATGATTAAAAATCATATGGAAACCCTACCAGAAAATTTCGGCAGAGTCTCCCCTGTACCGGTGACCAAATCTATAATACAAACATAGTATACGCAGCCACAGATGGCTGGAACATATTTTCCACAACCACACAGTAATAAAAATCACAATAAAACAAAGAAACTACTCTAGCAATAGCAATGACTACAACACTCCATAAATAATAAAAGAGACTAGCTAGACATGCGGAAATAAACTCATCTACAATCCCAAATTTAATATAACATTAACAGAGAACTAAAAGAAAGTCTTGACAATTTTGCCAGCTACTTCTGGATCTCTCCACAGTCCAGTCACCGCACACCTTCATCACCACCACCACCCTGTCGTCTCCCTTCATATCTTAGCTTTTCCTTTATCTGCAGTAGGAGGAAAGAAAACAAAACTATAAGCAAAAACGCTTAGTAAGTACTAATCTATCTCACAAAAACTTCGAAGTGCATAAAAGAAATGCAATAATACTGAAACTGAAATGCTAAAGCAAAACTGCATGTACTCATGGTATACAGAAATAAAACTGAATACTAAACATGCTCACTAATTGACAGGAAAGTAATGAAACAACTACTGTAAGCTTAGAATTAAATAACTAAACTTTTATTGATTCTAAGCATAAACTTGTTTCATTTTTTTATATCTCTATACCAGAAATTAAACTTTTAATTTCTCTTTCACTTTCTTCTTCTTTTTCTTCTTACTTTCCTCATACTAGAAATTAATCTTTTAATTTCTTCTCTTTTCTTTTCTTCTTTGGGCCCAGGCTTAGTACCATTTTTATTTTTGCGCGCTCTCTAATAGTGACTGAGGTAGCGAGCCTCTAGTCCTATGAGGTAAAGACCTTGGTCTTACCAGGGCCAAGACCTTGGAATTGGTCACCTGAATTTGTTTAACGACAACCTTGGAAGTCGGGTACTAGCCTCTTACTTTAGTTTACTTGTTATCTCTTTTTAACTAGACCTTGGTCTTTTTCTTTTTACTCAGTTTTTTCATAATCCTTAATTAGAGTTTATTGGAATCCTGTAGATATACCTAACAAGTGTAGGATTATAATTAACTAAGCATGCTATAAAAACAATACAAGGGAAACAAATCTAGACTCTCTCTAAGCATGTTATAAAACAAAGCAACAGAAAAGTAAATCTGAACTTTCTAAACATGCTGTAAAACAAAGGAAAAGAAGCACATCTGAACTTACTAATCATGCTCTAGAATAGAGCAAAAGAGAGCTAGTTTGAACTTTTAAAACATGTTGTGATAAGAGCAAAGAAAGCTAATCTAATCTTACTAATCATGCTATAAAGTAGAGCAAAAGTAAGCTAATTCAAACTTGCTAATCATGCTATAAAATAGAGCAAAAGTAAGCTAATTCAAACTTGCTAATCATGCTATAAAATAGAGCAAAAGTAAGCTAATTTAAACTTGCTAATCATGCTATAAAATAGAGCAAAGGAGAGCTAATTTGGACTTTCTACACATGCTGTAAACTAGAGCAAAAGAAAGCTAACTTGGACTTACTAAACATGTTGTAAGATAGAGCAAAAGAAAGCTAACTTGGACTTACTAAACATGCTGTAAAATAAAGCAAAAGAAAGCTAACTTGGACTTACTAAACATGTTGTAAGATAGAGCAAAAGAAAGCTAACTTGGACTTACTAAACATGCTGTAAAATAAAGGGGTTGTTAAAAGATAACTAACACATATATGCATGTGTATCAAAACAAGGAACTAGAAACTGAACTATAATTCAATACTGCTTATGGATTTCTCATGCTGGTAAACGGCAAGGAAGAGGAAACAGCAAAGGGAGATTATAAAACTACTAATTTCTCATGCTTGTGAACAGCAAAACGAAGGAAACTATTCATGCTAAATTAAATAGCAAATAAAAGCTGTTGGTGCTTAGCTAATGGCAAGGTAGATTGTACATGCTCAAATAATAACAATGAAAACTACTGGTACTCAACTAATGGTAATGAGGATTGTGCATGCCAAATTAAAAAACAAAGAAACTAACACTTGTGCCTAAATTATGGCTGTTCGTGCCACTATACAGCATAAAAGAAAGTCTAGCCGGATATGCTAAATACAGGGTCGTTCTTGTCCAATACAAAGTATAACCAAGCCCAAACATCCCTCTGTGCATTGCTACGGTAAGGAAAACATAAGCATACCCTTCGGCAGTAATCTACCAAAAAATAGAACTACATACTAACAACTAATTATGGTCCATACAGGAAGATTAAATGTAAAGCTACTCCTTTCAAACTTATCAGACAATTATGGCAGGAATTGCTATAATCTGCACAGCATGAGGAAATTAAGAGCATAAGACAGCTACCTATCAACCCTAAACCATTTCCCTCTTATATCCTTAATGACCTCACGGCAGAAAACTAAAGAACCCAAAAATCTTTACACCGTTCTTTGAATTGAAAATGAACAAATAACACAATTTCTTGACCTTAACATGCTATGCTCATGAAAAGGAAAGGGCAACTTGCTGTGCAACCCAAATACTAAGTCTAGGGTTCATGCTAAGCCTCGGAAGCAAGGAAAAATCGAAACGAAAAACCTGAAACAACTCCTACCGCAGGTGAGTAGTACTTACCTAGGGTTTCTTGCACTTACAACCGGAAAGGAGAGGAAGAAAGCTTCTAGGGTTCGGGTAGCTAACTTTTCCCGGCGATTCCTTCGTGCTCCCGAGTTCTCCTCTGTCGCGACAACCACCCGCGGATGAAGGATGGTCGGGAGAAACTTCGTCGGCGTCGGAGACCACGCCTGACTTCTTCTTCGTTGTCGCCCGAGCAGGAGCGCCGCACGGAGTCGAGATCGGGGAGAAGGCAGGGTTTTCGGCTCGGGAAGGAAAAGAACTAGGTCCTTTAATAACTAGGGTTTTATTCCAAACTATACTATATCCTTAATTCTTTCTACATAGAGTTAACAAAAATCTCCTAGCTCAATTGGTCAAGCCGGTTTTGGCTTGGGTCCGTCCGACCCGAGGTCGTGGGTTCGAACCTCGCCTTCAACGGTTTTTGTCAAAATCTCTTTCTTTTTGTAAACATACTAAACGACCTCCAAAAATTACGTAAAAATACTCTAAAAATTTCTAAAAAATCTCTAGAATATTTTAAAAGCATTTCCAAATACTTTTATGGACATGTGGAACTCGAAATAGGGAAAATTGGATCGTTACAATCCCCCATACCTTATAAAAAGTTCGTCCTCGAACTTAGAATAGCTCTGGATACTTCTGTCTCATACTGTCCTCCCGCTCCCAAGTGATTTCCTCGTGCTTCTGGTTCTGCCAGACGACCTTCACTAGTGGTACTTCTTTGTTTCTCAATCTCTTGACTGCTCTGTCCACTATCTGTGTAGGTCTGCTCTCATAACTAAGATCCTCTTGGATCTGCATTGACTGAGGCTGAATCACTTGGCTCGGGTCATGGAGACACTTCTTTAGCATGGAGACATGAAATACATTGTGTATTGCTGACATATCTTGTGGTAAGTCCAGCTTGTAAGATACTTTCCCAATCCTCTCTATGATCAGGTAAGGTCCTACATAGCGAGGACTTAATTTGCCCTTTTTGTCAAATCTCATCACTCCCTTCATAGGAGCGACCTTGAGGAAAATTGAATCTCCTACTTGGAATTCCAATGGCCTACGAGCGTGTCAACATAACTCTTCTGTCTGCTCTGGGCGTCTCAATTCTCTGTCTGATTTTCTGGATTGCCCGAGTAGTCTCATATATCAGCTCTGTCTGAATGCCCACTCTACTTCCATTTCTTTTCTCTCTCCTACTTCTTGCCAGCATATGGGTGATCTGCATTTCCTGCCATACAGTGCCTCATAAGGTGCCATCTTGATGGTGTCCTGATAGCTATTGTTGTAGGCTAATTCAGCTAAGCACAAATACTTGCACCAACTTCCCTTGAAATCCAAGGCACAAGCTCCGAGCATATCTTCTAAAATCTGATTCACTCGTTCTGTCATCTCTGTGGATGGAAAGCTGTGCTGAACTTGAGTTTGGTGCCTAGAGCATTGAACGCACTCCCAAAAGTGTGAGGTGAAGCGCCCATCTCTATCGGAAACGATAGATTTAGGAACTCCATGAAGTCGACTACCTCTTTAACATATAGCTGGGCCAACTGGTGGGACACCTTGATGGCTAGGAAGTGAGCAGACTTGGTCAATCGATCTACTATTACCCATATCGCATCATATCCATTGGTGGTTCTTGGAAGACCGTTATGAAGTCCATGGATATGTCTTCCCATTTCCATTCCGTATTGGAAGAGGTCAAGAACCTCCTCCGGTCTCCTCGTGTTCTCGCTTGACTCTCTGGCATGTCAAGCATCGACATACTTAGCTACATCTCTTTGAGTCCCGACCACCAAAACCTCTGTTTTACATCTTGGTACATCTTGGAAGAACCAGATGCATGGAATATGGTGTACTGTGAGCTTCCTCTAAGATCTTCTTCCTCGCCTCATCATTGGGCACGCAAAATGCGACCTTGATAAAGAATTCCGCTATATGTTACCTAAACTTTGAGTTGTCTTCTTCTCGATCCCCGCTTGATCTTCCGGATGTCCGATCTTCACTTTGCTTTCTCGTATCTCCACAAGCAATGTAGACTCTAAGGTCAATACAGAGTCCTTCGATAATTTCAAGTCCAAAATCTGACAACTCCTTCTGCAGTGGCAGGGCTAGTGATGACAAAGACATCAGTGATGCACTAGATTTTCTGCTGAGTGCATCTGCCACTTTGTTAGCTTTGCCTGGGTGGTAGAGAATTTCACAGTCGTAATCTTTGACCAACTCCAGCCACCTGCGCTGTCTCATGTTTAAGTCCTTTTGAGTGAAGAAGTACTTAAGACTCTGATGATCTGTGAAAATTCTACACTGAATTTCATACAAATAATATCGCCAGAGTTTAAGTGCAAAAACTACAGCTGTCAGCTCAAGATCATGAGTAGGGTAGTTCTTCTCATAGTCTTTGAGTTGTCTGGAAGCATAAGCTATGACTTTCCCTTCTTTCATGAGTACAGCTCCTAAGCCCATCTTGGAAGCATCGCTGTAGATGTCGAAACCCTTATCGCTCTGTGGAACAGTCAGAATGGGAGCACTGATCAATCTCTTCTTTAGCTCTTGGAAACTCTGCTCACATTTATCTGACCATTCGAATCTCTTGTTCTTTCTGGTGAGGGCTGTTAGTGGAGAGGCTATCCTGGAAAAGTCCTCCACGAACTTTCGGTAGTACCCAGCTAAACCAAGGAAGCTTCTGATCTCTCTGACGTTCTTGGGTCTACTCCAGTTGTTGACCGCTTCCACCTTGGCTGGATCCACTTGAATACCTTCTTTAGAAATAATGTGACCTAAAAATGCCACCTGATTTAACCAGAACTCGCACTTTGAGAATTTAGCATAAAGCTGCTTTTGCTGCAGAGTCTGCAGTACCATCCTCAAGTGCGTGTCATGCTCCTCTGGGGTCCTTGAATAGACCAGAATGTCGTCAATAAATACGATGACAAATTTGTCAAGATATTCTCTGAACACTCTGTTCATTAAGTCCATGAAGACCGCAGGTGCATTAGTCACTCCAAAAGGCATTACCACAAACTCGTAGTGCTCGTATCTGGTCCTGAACGCTGTTCTGGGTATATCTCCTTCTTTCACCTTCAGCTGATGGTACCCAGAGCGCAGGTCTATCTTTAAGAACACTGTTGCTCCTCTTAACTGATCAAATAAGTCATCGATCCTGGGAAGGGGGTACTTGTTCTTAACTGCTACTTTGCTCAGCATTCTGAAATCTATGCACATTTGTAACGCCCGAAAATTCTCAAAACTGTTTTAGAAATATAGTATGATTTTTCTGGAATTTTTAGATATTTTTCCGGAATTTTCCGAGTAGCGGAAGTAGCAAAAATAAATATAAACGAAAACGGTCTAAGCGGGAATCGAACCCGAGACCTATCGTGTAGAGGATAATGTTAGTAACCAGTTGAACCCAGCAGGGCCGTGCTGAAAGGAAAGGGAGACAATTAAATTTATATTAGAGTTGGTTCGGGTTACCCACTTAATATAAATAGAGGGTTTAAGTGGGGTTTGGTTTATTTTAGTTTTGGTTCGGCAACTTCCTTCTCCTCACCCTAACTCACGCCGATCCTCTCCAAACCCTCACCGCCGCCCACTCCTCTTCCTCTTCCTCTTCCTCACGCACGGCACACCAAGGCAAGGGTCCATAGGTTCACTTTCCGGCGACGACTCCAACACGAAAGAGGTTCTTCTCCGCGAGAGGAACGCGAAGACGTGAGCGGATCGTCGAGAGGACCACCTCCACCGGAGTTCTAGCGAATAGAATCGTAAGAAATTACGATTAGAAGGTAAGAAACCCCTCACCTGCGGTATAATAGCTCCGTTCGTTTATATGCATTAGTTATTAGCTATATGTGTAGTTTCCGGCACCTAGGATGTGTTTTAACCCTTCTCGAAGATTAGGAATTTAGTTAGCACCTTTAGATGGGCCGGACACGTTTATTCTCCTTCAGTTGGAGATCATAGACGCGGTTGGGTGCCTAGAGGTGTCTTTCCTAATGCAGAGAGGGGTTGAAGCACACCAAGTGTTCGAAAAAGGGGTTAGTTTAGCTAATTACCCTTCAGTTATGTTTATTAGCCCAGTTAAATGCATTAGTAGCATTTAAATTAGTAACTTTGCTCACTACAGCTTATATGGGACTATGGTCCAATGGGTAGGCTCCCACAGTCGCCTCTAGGTTCAGATAACCTAGCTCTAGGTTCAGATAACCTAGAATCAGCATGTTATATCAGTTAGCTAAAGATATTAGTATTTTATTTTCAGTGCAACCGCATCGATTAGATATCCATTGGTGGACTCCGTCCCCCTAGGTTCGGACAACCTAGTAAACCCTCGCAAACGGGACTTGCAACCCGGGTCTAGTAGGGATCTTGCTAAGACAAGAAGTATCTGCAACAAAGATGTTTATTATTTTCACTTATTATGTATTAGTTTCAAACTCAAAATCAGATATGCTAGTGGAGTTTGTTTTCAGTTACAGCTTTAGTTCCAGTTAGCTTAACTTATGATTAGCTTAGTGTTATTACTTGCTATGCCATGATTCCAGTGTATATGCCATGCTTATATGTTATGCCATTAGATTTCAGGATGCCATGGTTTAGCTTTTCAGTGCATGTTTTCAAATAGCATGATTTAAATCCATGATTGCATCGTTGCATGTTTTTGTGAGGTAGATGGTTTCTTACTAAGCTTTAAGCTTACAGATTCTATTTTTCCTTATACTGCAGATAAGGGTAAAGGAAAGATGGACTAGCAGAGGAAGCTGGAGGGCAATGCAAAGATGGTGTGTGTGGCAGGAACTGGAATGAAAGATCTTAGGGATCTAACGAGCTTCATTTATACATTAGAACTCTTTAGCATTTACTTTCAGCACTTTCAGTTTATTAGTTTGATACTGTCGTTTTCATGCACGTTAAGTTGTTAAAATGTGTTTTAGTGAGTGAAATGCCATGAACCAGTTTAGAATTGCCACTACCTGTTATTAGAATAGTTTATTATGCAGTAGGTAGTTGTTGGATTGTATTTGGCACACCGAGTCCTGAAATCGAGTTCCTGGCCGAAAGATCGAATCGGGACTCTATCGATCGCGTTCGAGACCGATCGGTCCACCGACCGATCCAAGGAGATGATGGAGAAGATATCAGATTCTCCTCGGATCGGCCACCGACCGATCCAAAGACGATACAAGAGCCTCAAGAGATTAGTACACGGATCGGTCCACCGACCGATCGATTATACCGGATCGGCTCCGCCGACCGATTCAGCGATCGGATGCGCCGACCGATCCAAAGACGGGACGAAGAGCGAACCCGATTCCGGGTTTAAGGATCGGTCACCGACCGATCCAGCGTAAAGAGCACTGAAGCCACCGATCGGGTCTCTACGACCGATCAGGCACTCTGATCGGCCTAGACCGATCCACCAGAATGTAGCAATGAAGCTTCGGAGATCGGAACAGCGACTCGATCCGGTCTGTGACCGCAGACGAGATCAAGGCGATTAGTTTATAAGAATCAATTAGTTAGCAAAATTTTAATTAGCCCCTTTCCCGCGCAGATAGCTTAGCAAGATAGAGCGATTCGCCTTACCTTAGTACCCGTATATGGTCGTTCTGAGTGGTATCGAGCAGTGTTCCATACTTCCTACACACACAACAGCATTGCTGCCGCCTTCCAAGTAAGAATACCTCTACTCTCTTAATTGTTCTTGTTTATAGTTACAGTTCATGTTATATGCTTATTGCCGGTTAGTACATGATAGTTTAAACAGGATGTCGAAATTATATAACCGTGATAGTATTAGTTATACATATGTTCTCTATGTCATTAGAAATGGCACGAGGACGCCAACAAAAAGGGCACTAGCCGGTGCCTCAAAGAAGAGGCGTGCCCAGGCCTCCTCCAGATCTGACAGATTAGTGGCTCATGCAGCTAAGTTCTAAAGAAACAGAAATAGCCACCTTAAAGGCTAATCAGCAGAACACCCCACCACCTGAGCCAAACCCGACGACTCCAGAGTCTTAGAGGTTCCACCACCACCTCGCAGCCTAAGACCATCCAGACCAATTCCCCAAAGAATGAGCCAAGGAAGGAAGCCTATCCGATCCAGTGGCAGTCAAGCCAGAGAACTTCTCAGGCACTAGTGAACCATGGGATGCACAAGCATGGTTCAAAACACCGGAGAGCACGATGGAGCTTCCGGACCGCCGTAACACAGAAGGTGAAGTGTGCCTCTCCGCACCGGAGACGACGACGCATGTGGTGGAAAGAATCGAACGGCGCCCAGGAATCGATGTCGGGGGACTTGAGAAGGAATTCTTTGAGGAGTTCTTCACACGGGTTACAAACCGCCACACGACGAGTTCACGGAGTTTCGCGGCAACCTTTCGGAGGAAGCCGTGAAGAAATTCAACAGTTGCTATGTCCGAGTTAGTCAAGACCGAGAAGGAACGAGTCCGGTTGATGCTCAAGATGCCGAGGCCCGAGATCGGCGTGGAACGGGCGGTGGCATTCATAGGCCAGAACACACGGAGGAGCTAGTGAGCGGTCTTGACCACGAGCATTACGCACGGCATGAAGCAAGTAAGCAAGTCTCCTCGAGTTCAAAGGCCAAGGAAGCTCTCACACTCTAAAACAGCAAGGCCACAGCTCCAACTGGAAAGGGAACTCCAACAAGAAGCGCAAATCGGGGAGTGACCCAAGAGGAGGGCCATCTAGCAAGCGACCCGGTTATCCAAAGTGTGCTACTTGTGGGAAATTCCACCCTGTGGGTTTGTCGAAGGGCGGCAGGATGCTTTGAATGTGGACAAGAAGGGCACATGGCCAAGCAAAGGTCCGAACAAGGCCGGTCTTCCTCACCACAGCAGATTCAGATGCAGCAGCCACCAGCGCTTATATCGATGCAGGCAGCTCTAGAAGGCCCACATCGGCCAGGCAGATTAGAAGCCCCCTATGGCGAATGCGAGGATCTACTCACTCACCGAGAGGACGAGCAAATGCCTCGAAATACAGTCGATTAGCATTTTCAAGATAGTGCTACCTGTTTCTATTTGATATGGGGCAACCCATTCATATATAGCCGGATGTTCTCCAAAATTAGAGGTACCCCTGAGATACCACGCCGTCGTACAGTGACGCACCTTCGAGAGAGATCATGGCGCCCACGCTTAGCAGTCTAAAGGCCGTCATTATAGCGCATAGGGAGCTCTTTGCGATCCGATAGTGCTAGAAATGACCGACTATGACGTTATCTTCGAATGGACTTTTGGTCAAACGGTGCCTCTATCGAGTGCAGAACAGAAAGTCACGCCCAACCCGGAAGCACAAATTAATTTTGGTCGGGAACCAAGGAGAAAGGCCAAGAGGTTTCTCTCGGTATGAAGGCACTTCGTGGTTATTGATCTGGATGCACGGATTCTTAGCACACGAGTCGTGACTATCAGTGGACCAACACTAGGCAGAGGTTCGAGTCGCTTGCGACTACCTGCTAGCCTTCCCGAGGAGCTACCAGTGCTTAGCACCGCATGTGAGATTGAATTTGAGATAGAGCTCATCCCCGAGACAAATCCAATTTCCAAGGCACCTCAGCGCATGCTCCAAGCGAGAATCAAGGAACTGTGAGCAACTCTGAAGCTTGACAAAGGTATACCAGTCACTCACCATGGGGAGCGCCGTGTTGTTCGTGAAGAAGAAGGATGGAAGCATGCGACGTGCATAGACTACGCATCACCGAACCAAGTCACAATCAAAATATCCTCTTCCAATAGATGACCTATTCGATCAATCAAGGGGGCGTGTTCTAAGGTAGATCTCAGATCGGTTATCAATGTAAAGGTTAAAGAAGGATATACCAAGACAAGATTCGTAACCGGACACTGGACACTACGAGTTCGTGGTCATGCCCTTCTCCAACTACATTCATGGATCTCATGAACAGTGTATTCAGGGAGTATTTAGATAAGTTTGTTATTGTGTTTATCGATGACATTCTTATCTACTCAGAACTCGGGAAGAACATGCAGAGCACCTGAAACTAGTTCAGCAGAATCAGCTTTACGCCAAGTTCACGAAATGTGAATTTTGGCTAGATCAGTGTCCTTCCCGGGTCACATCATCTCAAAGGATGGTGTTATGGTGGATCCCAGCAAGATAGAAGGTGAAGTAACTGGCAAGCGCCTAAAGAACGCCGATGAAATGTGGAGCTCGGGATTAGCAGGATATTCAGGAAGTTTGTAGAGGATTTCTCCGGTAGCCTCCCACCGATGCAGCCTACCGTAAAGAACAGAAATTCCAAGGGATGAGGACTCGTGAGAAAATAGCAATGAGCTAAAAAGGAGATTGACCAGTGCTCCTATTTTGGCTCTAGAGCGACAAGAGTTTGACATCTATAGTGATGCCTCTAAGTTGGGACTAGGAGCAAGATTGATGCAAAACGGCAAGGTGATTGCCTATGCCTCCAGACAACTCAAGGATTATGAGAAGAATTACCCTACTCATGACCTTGAGCAGCAGTAGTGTTCGCTCTCAAAATTTGGAGACATTACTTATATGGAGCTCGTGCAGAGTGTATACGATCATCGAGTCCAAGTACTTCTTCACCGAAGGATCTGAATATGCGACAGCAGATGGCTTGAGCGGTCAAGGACTACGATATAGACATCCTCTACCACCTGTGGAAAGCCAATAAGGTAGCAGATGCACTTAGCAGGAAATCTAGTGCTACCTTATTATCTCTTACAGCCATGTCACCGCCCCTACAGAAGGAGATCGTAGATTTCGGTCTCGAACTCATCGTTGGACAGCTCTCTACTATGACCTTAGAGTCTACCTTGCTTGGTGATATTCAGTCAGCTCAGGATCAGGACCCTGAAATTCAGAAAATCAAGCAAGGGCTAACAGAATCAGAAAGTAGAGAATTCAGAGTGTCCGACAGCGGGGTGTTTCGCTTTGGTGACAGACTCTGTGTTCCAGATCAGGAGGAGCTACGGAGACAGATTTTAGATGAGGCTCACAAGACTCCCTATGCGATGCATCCAGGTTCCAAAAAAATGTATCAAGACCTGAAGAAACATTTTTGGTGGCCCGGGATGAAGCGAGACATCGCCAGATATGTTAGCATCTGCCTCACCGCCGAGGGTCAAGGTAACATCACGACTGTGAGGAGTTCTTGCACTTACTGATTCCGAATGGAAGTGGAGGATATCTCGATGGACTTCATAGTGGCTACCGGAACCACAAATGGTTTTGACGCCATCTGGGTAATAGTCGATGTTGACTAAATCAGCCCACTTCTTAGCTATCAAGGTATCCTATTCCATGGAGAAGCTAGCTCAGTTATATCTCGAGATCGCGGACTACATGGAGTCCCACGAACCATCATTTCAGACACAAGCAGATTCACATCACACTTCCGGGAGTGTATACAACAAGATTGGGCACGGTTAAAATTCAAGATGACTTTCCATCCTCATGACTGATGGTCGACTGAGCGAGTCGGCATCAAGATATGCTCCGAGCTTGTGCCCTAGATTTCAAGGAAGTTGGTGCAAATATCGAGTCTAGCTAATTTGCATACAACAACAGCTATCGTGCCACTATCTGCATGGCACCTATGAGGCACTCTATGGGCTGAGGTGGATCACCAACTGTTGGTATGAGAGTGGTGAATGTATGAACCAGAGCTCTGGCAGATCTAGTAGCAGCTACCACAGCACCAACTAGAGATTCGCGCCAGAGGATAGAGAGCAAAGAGCAGGAGCCGAAGAGCTATGCCGATACACGTGCAGACCCTAGAGTTCTCAATTGGGGATACGCCTCTCGAGTAGCTCCCATGAAGGAGTCATGCTTTGGAAAGAAGGGCAAGCTAGCCCCGGATATGTGGGACCATACCTTATCACGAGGAGAGTGGGCAAGGTAGCATATGAGCTAGAGCTACCTCAGGAGATGTCACTGTCCACAACGTATTTCACCTCCATGCTGAAGAAGCATATTCCAGACGCCACCCAGGTGAGCCCAGTTGGTACAGTCCGTGATGATCTCAACTATGACAATCGGCCTATTCGGATAATAGACCGAGTAAAGAAATTATGGAACAAGGAAGTACCATTAGTTAAAGTCACCTGGCAAAATCACACAGCAGCAGAGGCGACTTGGGAGACAGAAGTCAGCATGAGACGAAGTACCCAGATTGTTCTAAGTTCGAGGACGAACTTTTTATAAGGTATGGGGGATTGTAACGCCCGAAAATTCTCAAAACTGTTTTAGAAATATAGTATGATTTTTCTGGAATTTTTAGATATTTTTCCGGAATTTTCCGAGTAGCGGAAGTAGCAAAAATAAATATAAACGAAAACGGTCTAAGCGGGAATCGAACCCGAGACCTATCGTGTAGAGGATAATGTTAGTAACCAGTTGAACCAGGCCGTGCTGAAAGGAAAGGGAGACAATTAAATTTATATTAGAGTTGGTTCGGGTTACCCACTTAATATAAATAGAGGGTTTAAGTGGGGTTTGGTTTATTTTAGTTTTGGTTCGGCAACTTCCTTCTCCTCACCCTAACTCACGCCGATCCTCTCCAAACCCTCACCGCCGCCCACTCCTCTTCCTCTTCCTCTTCCTCACGCACGGCACACCAAGGCAAGGGTCCATAGGTTCACTTTCCGGCGACGACTCCAACACGAAAGAGGTTCTTCTCCGCGAGAGGAACGCGAAGACGTGATCGGATCATCGAGAGGATCATCTCCACCGGAACTCTAGCGAATAGAATCGTAAGAAATTAAGATCAGGAGGTAAGAAACCCCTCACCTGCGGTATAATAGCTCCGTTCGTTTATATGCATTAGTTATTAGCTATATGTGTAGTTTCCGGCACCTAGGATGTGTTTTAACCCTTCTCGAAGATTAGGAATTTAGTTAGCACCTTTAGATGGGCCGGACACGTTTATTCTCCTTCAGTTGGAGATCATAGACGCGGTTGGGTGCCTAGAGGTGTCTTTCCTAATGCAGAGAGGGGTTGAAGCACACCAAGTGTTCGAAAAAGGGGTTAGTTTAGCTAATTACCCTTCAGTTATGTTTATTAGCCCAGTTAAATGCATTAGTAGCATTTAAATTAGTAACTTTGCTCACTACAGCTTATATGGGACTATGGTCCAATGGGTAGGCTCCCACAGTCGCCTCTAGGTTCAGATAACCTAGCTCTAGGTTCAGATAACCTAGAATCAGCATGTTATATCAGTTAGCTAAAGATATTAGTATTTTATTTTCAGTGGCACTGTACTGGATTAGATATCCATTGGGTTGGACTCCCACAGTCGTCCCTAGGTTCAGATAACCTAGTAAACCCTGCTAAATTCGGGACTTGCAACCCCGGGTCTAGTAGGGATGCGCGCACAGCAAGTACAGTTGCCGGGCCCAACAGCATGTTTATTATTTTCACTTATTATGTATTAGTTTCAAACTCAAAATCAGATATGCTAGTGGAGTTTGTTTTTCGATACACTTTAGTTCCAGTTAGCTTAACTTATGATTAGCTTAGTGTTATTACTTGCTATGCCATGATTCCAGTGTATATGCCATGCTTATATGTTATGCCATTAGATTTCAGGATGCCATGGTTTAGCTTTTCAGTGCATGTTTTCAAATAGCATGATTTAAATCCATGATTGCATCGTTGCATGTTTTTGTGAGGTAGATGGTTTCTTACTAAGCTTTAAGCTTACAGATTCTATTTCCTTATACTGCAGATAAGGGTAAAGGAAAGATGGACTAGCAGAGGAAGCTGGAGGGCAATGCGAAGATGGTGTGTGTGGCAGAACTGGAATGAAAGATCTTAGGGATCTAACGAGCTTCATTTATACATTAGAACTCTTTAGCATTTACTTTCAGCACTTTCGGTTTATTAGTTCATACCTTCATGCACGTTAAGTTGTTAAAATGTGTTTTAGTGAGTGAAATGCCATGAACCCTTTAGAATTGCCACTACCGTTATTAGAATAGTTTATTACGCGAGGTAGTTGGATTGTATTTTTGGCACACCGAGTCCAAATCGAGTTCTGAATCGTGGTCTCCGTCGACGGCTCCGCACTGCTCGAGAGCACGGATCGGTCACCGACCGATCCATCTGGAGATGAAGTCCACATCGATCGGGTCGACCGAACCGATCCAAAGACGATACAAGAGCTCGAAGAGATTAGTACCTTTCACCGATAGTACCGATACTCGATACTGGATTACGACCGATTCAGCCGCCGCTGCGGTCTGGACAGCCGACCGATCCAAAGACGACAGAGCGAACCCAGATTCCGAGAGTTTAAGGATCGGTCACCGACCGATCCAAAAACGCTGCAACGAAAGCGATCGTTCACCGACCGATCGCAGGCACTCTGATCGGATCGCAGACCGATCCAATGGCAACAAGCAATGAAGCTTGGGATCGGACTGCAGACCGATCCGTGGTCTTGTGACCGCATTAAGACGATAGATCGGTCGTAAGGCGATTAGTTTATAAGAATCAATTAGTTAGCAAAATTTTAATTAGCCCATGCAGAAGATAGCTTAGCAAGATTGTATATTCGCCTTACCTACTTTAGTACCTAGGCGGTCGTTACAACATTAGCATGCATCCGTTTCTTTCTTAACGAACAACTCGAGCTCCTGGGGTGAATGACTAGGCGAATTTTGTCAAGTAACTCCTGTAGTTGTTCTTGTAACTCCTTCACTCTGCGGACATGCGACACGGAGCTTTGAAATTGGACCGGTTCCAGAACCAATTCAATCTCAAATCCATTCATTTATTGGGAGGTAGTCCAGTAGATCCTGCTGGAATACTTGATATCCATGTAACCAACCCCTTCTTACCTTCTTTCCGCTCTTCTCAGACTTACTTGACCGGGCCCTGCACCGCCTTGTCTTCTATCTTAGCCTGGCTTGAACTCTATAAACTCCTCGTAGTGCTTGTTGGTGATCTGCAGTGGAAGAACTCTTCATAAAACTCGGTTGAAAATCAGCCCACTCTTATGATCGTCACCGCCTCTTGGTCTTTATCCTCTCCCACCACGCACGAGCATCTCGAAGAGAGCAAGCACTTGACCTTCTCGACTGCCACCAAGAAGCTCCATAGTGCTCTCTAGTGTTTTAAACCAAGCCTGGCATCCCTCTCGGCCGAGAAGCTCTCTAGTTTCTTTAGCCACCTTTGATAAGGTAAGCTTCTCTCTAAGGTGTACGGTGTGGCTGTAGCTGGTGGAGTCTCGCCACCCTTGGATTCTCTGCGGTGAGGCAGGAGGGGAGGAGGAAGAACGTTGGTTTGCCATCAGATTGGCAATCACTTGCTGCTGCTCTGCTACTTGTCTCTGGAGTTAGGCAACAACTTCAGAGAGATTGGGCTCAGTTGATCTAAGCTCTTTGTTCTCCTGATCTTGGTTCTCAGTACGAACGGTACGGGGACATCCTTTTTCTTACCATCTAATTATGCAAAGGAAAAGACTTGGTATCCTCTCTCTAACCCTTCTAATCATACATAAATATGAATAAAGAAAAGGGAAACTAAATCTTCTATCTTACTTTAGTACTCAAAAAAATAAGTACTGTATACTGCAGTTAATAATGAGAAAAGCAGAATAAAGAAAGGATTTAAATACTTTCTTACTTGGAGACGGCAAGGATGATGCTGATGTGTGTGTGATGCTGGAGAATGGAACACTGCTCTGATACCAACTGTAACAACTCACCCTTCTTACTACTACTCTCTAAGGGCGATTATTACCTAACTACTACTCTACTTATTAGTGTCACTGACGCTATTATTAGAATCAGTTAGATTTATACCAGTACAGGGGAGACTCTACTGAAATTTTTCGGTAGGAATTCCTCTGAACCGTGATAAATCTAACTGATTCTAATAATAGTGTCAGTGACACTAATAAGTAGAGTAGTAGTTAGGTAATAATCGCCCTTAGAGAGTAGTAGTAAGAAGGGTGGGTTGTTACATTAGAACTCAAATCTGTATTCTAGAATGAGTGTGACAAGAAAGCATATCTAAACCTCATGCTAGAATAAAGAACCTCAAATCTGTATACTTGAATGAAAGTAGCATATCTAAACCTCAGATATGTTTACTTGAATGAAAGTAGCATATCTAAACCTCAAATCTGTATACTTTAATGAAAGTAGCATATCTAAACCTCAAATCCACTGAACCTCAAAAAGGAGCTGCTTCTACTTAACCTCGATGCTCACTAGGGCAAGTCTAAGTAATGTTAAGAGCATGTAGCATTACATGCGGTCATGTGATATAAAAACTTCACCTCCTCGTACATGATTTATCATGAAGGAATTCACAAGCAGAACCTCATCATAATAAACAAAACACATTTTCACTATAGGGCTATAACCTAGCATGTTGGGAGGTAAGAACAGAACTTAACATAGTAATTCCTGCAGCATTTCATAACCGAATTTAGCATGGTAGGCATGAAGAAATTCCCAACAGTACTTCAACTTAGCTTGATAGACAATTACATAACACAATTTGTATGGCAAGGCTTTAACATAGTAAGCATGAAATAGAAAACACATCTAAACATATTATTGCACACATGAAAACAGGCATGGTTATTATATTGACTTTCATACATGATCTTTTGGGAATTTATGAAGAACATATGAAATCTAAGGACCCTAAGGAAGTAATGAAAGAACCACTACTTTCACACCTGATCTATTGGGAAGTTTCATATAGGACACATATAATCTAAGGATCATAAGAAAGAAATAAAAGCACACCTACTTAAATAAAGTGACTTTCCAATATAACAAATCCAACCAAAGGGGATCTTATATCATCTCAAGGACCTCATACACAATGGACCAAAACATCGCCTCTAAATTGTTCTTGCCCAATGCAAAGCATAACCGAAACTAACAGTAAGGGGCTATTCGTGCCCACTTCGTAGGGCAACAAACTATACTACAGCTCTAAATTTACAGTAAGCAACAGTAAGGTGACAACATAAAGGAAACTACATGATATTCAACAAATCTAGGCCTTCTTATGTTCAGCTAAGTAGCCGAATTGCACAGCAACCCAAAGGGAGTTATTCGTGCCCCTCTTTCTTTGCATAAGATCAAATTCAACCTAGTAAAATTCCTATATAATTCATACACAACCAACACAAGCAACCCAAAATCTCCAATCATGCTTCATCAAATTGGCAAGAAAGCAAGCAAAACCTTGAATCTATTCTAAGATCCCTAAACATCATAATTCTCTACAAATAAAATTCCGAAAACCCAAAAGAAGCAATTCCTCCCGGAATTGTGGCACGGCAGAAAACTTTAAACTCATCCCTCCTCACGGCATACCCAAAAAGACACAAAGAAAACACCAAACCGAACTCAAATAACTCTTACCGCAGGTGAGTAGCGACTTACCTCGGTTCCTTGGACTCACAGCCGAAGAGGGAAGGTTCTAGGGTTCGGATAACTCGAGCTCTCGATCTCTTCTTGTGCTCACAGCTCCTCCTCGATGAGAGGATCTCAATCCGGTGAAGAATCCCTTGGAGAACACCCTCGCCGATCGTCGGAGGCGTGCCCTAGATCCGCTTCTTCGTTTCCGCCCGAGAGGAAAAACGCCGTCGGGAGAAGAAGGTAGGAAAGGTTTTGGTCTCGGGAAAAAATTAAGCCCTCTTTTGTAACTAGGGTTTTTTATTAAATACTATACCTTAAATATTTGTCACTGCATATCTGATCAGCATCGACCGCTGGCACACTTGGTCAGTCGAATTCCGCCGAAACCTTTGATCGCGGGTTCGATCCCTCTTCCGCCCCTTTTTATTTCAATTTATTTCCTATTCCTTAACTACTGCTTAAACAGATTTTTCTCCTTCTTTAATCAGAAAAGCCCGCGTGAACACTTGGTCAGCCGAACTCGCTTAGGGTTCGGCTTAATCCAAGGTCTCGGGTTTGAATCTCAGCTTGGACATTTTTTGTCGAAACTTCTTTCGTTTAGTAAAAATACCAAACGACCTCCAAAAATTGCATAAAAATACTCTAAATATTTCTAAAAATCTCTAGAATATTTCTAAAGTATTTCTAAATATTTTTAACCACTATTATAACTCCAAATGAGGAAATTTGGGTCGTTACAACTAGTTTATCTTGACTATAAAATTACACTAGTACACTATGTGTGTATAGAGCAGGACCATTTGAGGTTGTTCCTTTTATACTGACTGCATAAAAGAACAGGACCTCTGTTATTATGGATGTGCGTACTCTTAATCCCTATATAATAACAAACACTTGTACTTAGTATTAATTTCTTTAATTTATCAAAGGGTGAGATTTATTCATTAAATCAATAGGCCCGATAAGTTGGGAAATAATATTATTTATATGGTGTGTTGTTGATTATAGAAGGAAACTGTGTCCTATTTATTAGGATGATAATGTCCCCTTGAGGAGCTCATAAGGATTGTTTTGTAAACCCTGCAGGTGGACTTAGTTCCGACATGACAATAAACTTTAGTGGTACTACTCTTGGAGCTAGATGTTAATTAAGTGAATTGTCAGTAACTCATTTAATTAATTGGCATTCGATATCTTAAACACAGGGAGATTAACACACTCATGATAAGAAGGAGCCCATAATGTAATGTAGGACTAGTGCGGTAGTTCAATAATAACTCTTTAGTGTTATGAGTTATTATTGATGAACTTGAGTTGGGTGTTCGGGTCGAACACAGGAAGCTCAAGCTCATCAGGAGGTCAAAACCAATCCCTCCTCTAAGTCCTTGTTGTAGCCTCTATGTATAAAGCCTTGCATCCACCCAAGTCACCCTTATGGACGACCACATCCTTGCTTGGTGCCCAAGCAAGGGGCCAACCACCCCTTGCTTGGTGCCCAAGCAAGGGGTCAACCAAGATGGGTTTAAAAGTGAGTTTTTAATTTTTTTTAAATCTTTCTTTTTGTAGCCATCTACAATGTTTTAAAAAAGAGATTTTAAATTTTAAAATTTTCCTTTTTTGAAGTCATCCACATGGTTTTAAAAGAGAGTTTTAAATTTAAAAAATCTTTCCTTTTGTAGTCATCTACAATAGTTTAAAAGAGAGATTTTATTTTTGTTAAAACTTTTCTTTTTTGTAACCATGATTTAAAAGAGAGGTTTTAATTTTAAAAATCTTTCCTTTTTTTAGCCATCTACAATGTTTAAAAGAGGAATTTTTAGTTTTAAAACTTTCCTTTTGTCGCGATCCACAATAAGAAATTTAAAAGAGAGATTTTAATTGTTGTTAAAATCTTTTCTTTTTATCCATTACCAAGGATTATAAAAGAGGATAGATGGTGCCTTAGAGGAAATAATCATCTATACAATTTCTATTCCTCTTCTATTCTCCTAGTGGCTGACCCCCTCATATTCTTATTCTCCCCTTGCTTTCTCACCTAAGGCCGGCGACATCAAGATGCTTCAACCATCCTGTGGCCGGCGGGTTGCAAGGAGGAAAGAAGAACAAGAGATGGTGTTCCTAGCTTTGATCCCTTGGTAGCTGAAAGTTTTGGAAGAAAGAAGGACTTGGGTGGTCTTTACGTCTTGGTAGATCGTCACCCACACGACGCCCAAGAGAAGGAGAGGAATACAACAGAAGATCAAGAGGTCTTTAAGCTACAAAGAAACGTATAACTAGTTAATTGTTTCCGCTGTGTACTAATTTATTTTTCCTTTGTATGGATCTTGAAGTACCAACACAAGAGGCTAGCGATCTTGTGCTTTGATTGAGGTCTCTGTAAGTTAACCTAGGGTTTACTGTAAGGAGTTTAAATATTCAATTTCTTTGAAAGGATTTGACTAGGAAGTGGTGGATGATCCCATACTCAAGAAGGCCAAGTGTCTCGCCAACGACTTGGAAGTTAATCCTTGAAATAGATATTTAATCAACTTCTGTAATATGGTTTAACTTCTGATGAACACATGGGTTGAACTTGGATTAATAATGTTAAGTTTCGTTTGCAATCCAAGTTTAACTTCTGAAAAGCACATGGGTTGTAGGAAAAGTTCTGTGCTTGTACAAATTTTTGTACAGGGGAAACATAATCAAATTTCGAGTAGCACCAACATGGGCGCCTTGATCCCTTTCGGGCGCTCGGACCCCATTTTCTAGCAGATTCAACTCCCTGCAAGAAAATGTTAGTCCGAAGCATAATGCAAATTAGATTACTCTGCAAAACAAAGTGTTAGCACAGTTATAATAATCAAACAGAGTATTAATTAGATTCTGTCCCACCGAGACTAGAATCTAGTCAAGATCTCAACTTAGAGTTCCGAAATGATTCTAAGTTGGATCGGCGCCTAAGTTCCCTTCCTAGGAACGTGTCCTCACAATCACTCCCCTCTAGTGACTTACCTTAACTTACCTGCCAAACGTCCGGTCAGCCCATTGACCCGTCTGGACTTCGTGCCAGACGTTCGGTCAACTCTTCGACCCGTCTGGACTTCATGCCAGACGTCCGGTCAGCCTTTGGCCCGTCTGAACTTTGTGCTAGCTATCAGGTCGGCCCTTCGACCTAGCTGGGCTTCGTGCCAGACATCCAGTCAGCCCGTTGACCTGTCTGGACTTCGTACCAGCTATCTGGTCTGCCTGTCGACCTAGCAGGGCTTCTCCTGCACACTTGGTCAAAGCGTTAGATCACAATGAAACTAACTTAACCTACTTTGTCATTCATCAAAACCTGAGTTAGACCGTCAGTGCTGACCGCACCAACACTTTCAACCCCATAAATCCCCAGGAACTAAAATGGATGTAATCAGAGTTCTCTATGTTCATTAGTGGGTTTTGGTCAAAATCCACTAATGGACCTAGAGATCTCAGATTGCATCCATTCTAGTTCCTATGAATTTTTGGGGTTGCAAGGAGTTCAAATATGTTATCCATTGTTCATTTCGGCTTCTCCAAATATATTAAAATGTAATAAAGAAGAATTAGTAAAAAATCTCAATGTTGGGCTTGATATGATTCCATATCAGGCCTAACAACTTAATGAAACATGATATCTTAGTTCAATCATAGTCAGTAATTATGTGAAAGTATGAAGTCTGCACTATAAACTTGAATGAATTCTCTAGTGCTATCATGTATTTACAATCACAGATAAATTGTTGATACTGTCCAAAGCAAAGTTTAGTCTTCAGGACAATGGTATGACACTGGTGGACCATTAGCCACTTGCCTTCTTCATGATGTAGGAGGTTGGTTACATAAAATTGAACTTGGATAATGCCAATCTTCACTGCAAGAAGTCAATTGTGAGTTCCATCAATTCTAAAAAAAAATTCATCTGCGTAAATTTCGACTTTAATTTCCTTCGCAATGCTTTATGTTAAATTTTGCTTTCAAATTGGTGCAGGGACGAGGCAAGTGATGGAGGGTTGCAGAAGAACTTTGATTGAATTTTTAGTTTGATCCAGTTAGAAATTAATAGCACGAAGCTCTATAATCATTTCTGTTGGTGCAGGAAGCATCAGACGATCGAACCCAAGTTTTGATAATTGCAAAGGGTTCAAAGTTAAGTCGTCTTGCGATATAACAAGTTCATGGAGCTTGCACGAAAGTCCTAAGTGGTACTTAGGCAAAAGTCCTAGCTGCGGTTAGGAAGGTGGAAAACCCTAGGGGGTGGTAACCCTAGGTCATAGGGGGTGGTAACCCTATGCGGAAAGTCTTGGCGGGTCGAGAGAGCAAAAGTCCTAGGGGTGGTAACCTAGGTGGAAAGTCCAGTGTCGCGAACAGGTGACCTGCGGGCCGAAGCGAAGTCCAGGAAGTCGAAAGCCAAAGCTTTCAAAAGTCCGGTCGATCGGAGGATCGACCGTATAAATCCGAGTGGAATAGGTGAGGACGCGCCCCATAGAGAACGAAGTGTCTCGTCGGCCCACCTAGGTTTCGTCGACGAATCCTCAAATGACTTGATTATATCATTTATTTTAGCTAACTTTTTCTGTGTTTGTGTTTGGGACTAACACATTTGGCAAGAACAAAGAAGCACATTTGACCGATGATAATTAGGCGCCTCCATGGAGGCTCGAGAGGCGAGGCTGCGAACCTCGGACCAGGGTGAGGGCGTCTTGGACCAAGCGTTGGAGGCGCCTTGGACCAGGTGTTGGAGGCGCCTTGGACCAGCCTTGGAGGCGCCTTCAATGGGAAAAGGCAAGACTAGATCAAAGCTGATCTACGCGTGTGACTCAGCGGCCTAGAGGCGCCTCGGACAGGCTTGGAGGCGCCTCTAGCGCAGTATAAAAGTGGGTTTCGAGCAGCAGCTTAATCATCATTTGGAAAAAGCGATCTTTTTGCGACAAGCTGCCAACAACATGATTCCGAAGTGCTGCGATGACCTACCAATGACCCGGAGCTTTGATTTCAACATCTTTGTTGTCGGTATAGCATTTTTGTTATAATCTTGTAATACATACTTGTACATTTACGCTCTTATAGTGAATTGCTCAAAGTAAACGCTCAGCGAGCGTGGGCCTTGGAGTAGGAGTCGCCACAAGCTCCGAACCAAGTAAAACAGTTGTGTCGCTTGTGTGTTTGCTGTGTGTTCATTTCCGCTACGTGTTTTATACTCGAGTATTTTAATTGTACGAAATAGCCACGAGCACTATTCACCCCCCTGTTGGAGTGTATACTAAAAGCCTAGCTTTTGTATAAACATTTATAAGAATCACATTGGTCAAGTGTCTACATTTATATATACCAAATGTAGATGTTCAATTAATTTATATTGTTGATAACATAGTGTGTGGTGTCACACATAGAAGATCGTGTTATTGGTTTTTTATAAATTATAAACAGTAGCTCACGACTAAGATGGAAAGGAATAAACCATTGGAATAGTCGTAGTGTAATTAGGTATTGGTTTATCTTGACTAATAGATTACACTAGTACACTCTAAGTGTATTGAGCAAGACCATTTAAGAAAAGTTCTTTTTATACTGATTTAATAAAAGAACAAGTCCTTAGTTATTATGGAAGTGTGTGCTCTTAATCCTAATATAATAACAAGCACATATATTTAATATTTATTTCTTTGACTTATCAAAGGGTGAGATTTAGCTCGATAAATCAAAATACCCTATAAGTTGGGAAATGATGTTACTTATAGTGTGTCTTGTTGATTATAGAAGGAAACTGTGTCCGAGAAATCTAGGTTGATAATGTCCCCAAGAGGAGCTCATAAGGATTGTCATGTTAAACCCGACTCTAGATGGACATGACGATAAGGTTGAGTGGTACTACTCTTAGAACTAAGATATTAATTAAATGAGTTGTCGGAACTCAATTAATTAGTGGACACCGACATCTTAAACAGTGGAGACTAACACACTCATAATAAGAAGGAGCCAAATGTAATTTGGGATTGATGCGGTAGTAATAATTTCTTTAGTGGTATGAATTATTATTGATGAGATTAAGTTGAACAGGGGAAGCTTAATTTCATCGGGAGACCAAAATCAATTCCTCCTCTCGATCCCTATCGTAGCCTCTTGTATATAGAGAATTATACCTACCTATACCCACCTTTCTACCCACCTTAAGGTGGCTGGCCAAGCTTGCTTGGAGCCTAAGCTAGGGTCGGCCAAAGCTAATGGTGAAGCTAAATTTAGGTGGTCGGCCACTAGAAAATAAAAAGGAATTTTTATTAAAATTATTTCTTATGTGGATATCATGGTTTTAAAAGAGAGTTTGAAATTTAAATCTTTCCTTTTATAGCTTTCTACAAAAGATTAAGAAAAGATTTGAAATCTTTCCTTATTTGTAGATTGAAAGGTGGATTTTAATTTTAAAAAAACTTTCCTTTTTAACCATGTTCATGATTTAAAAGAGAGTTTAAAAAATTAAATATTCCCTTTTATAAGTTTCTACAAAAGATTAAGAAAAGATTTGATATCTTTCCTTATTTGTAGATTGAAAGGAGATTTTAATTTTTAAAGATAACTTTCCTTTTTGGAAATTATCCACATGTTTAAAAGAAAGATTTTAATTTATAAAATTTCCTTTTTACAAACCACCATGAAGGGAAAAATTATTGAAGAAATTTTTTATAAATTTCCGGAGATAAATTAGGAAGTTTTAATTAATTAAAACTCTCCTTGTTTCTAGCTTTAATGTGGTCGGCCATGTAATGTGAGAAGAGAAAATTATTTTTAATTAAATAAATTTTCCTTTTCATGGCAAAAGAATTAAGGAAGTTTTTTTATTTAAATTTCCTTATTTGCCAAGACCAAGGATTATAAAAGAGGGGTAGAGGTGCCTTCATAGCCGGCCCTAGCTTCTCCCTCTTTTCTTCTTCTTGTGGCCGGCGACAACTTCTCAAGGAGCTTGTTTGGTGGCCGGATTTTACTTGAGGAAGAAGAAGAAGGAGGAGATTTTCTTTCCTAGCATCCCTTGGAGATTGGTTGGAGGTCTAAGTTCTTCATCCCTTGAAGAAAAGAAGGTGGCCGAAACTTGGAAGAAAGGTGAAGGCTTGGGTGGTTCTCATCTCGATAGATCGTTGTCCACACAACGCCCGGGATAAGAAGAGGAATACGGTAGAAGATCAAGAGGTTATTTGCTTACAAAGAAAGGTATAACTAGTAATTATTTTCCGCATCATACTAGTTTTCTTTGTATATTTATTTTTGGAAATACTAAAAACAAGAGGCATTAGATCTAGTTTTTCAAATTAGTTTTTCGAGTTTGTGTTTTCTTCTTTTTCAAATTTGTGATTCGATTGTTCTTTTTGGTTAACCTAGAGTTATTTAAGGAAATTAAATATTAGCTTTCCTTAAAAGGCTTTGTCTAGGCGGTGGTGGTTTCTCCCATATCCAAGAAGGCCATGTGCCTCGCCATGCAGTCCTGGAAGCCAATTTTAGAAATTAATATTTAATGAAATTAATAACATAGGTGGATTTGAATCAATAGTGTTAAGTTCCACTTGCGATTCAAATCTAAACCATTAAGAACAGATAAGTTAAATTTGGAATCAATGATGTTAAGTTCCGTCTGTGATTCCTAATTTAACTTTAAAGTACACAATAGGTTATTTAAGGAAAGGTTCGACACTTGTACAAAAAAATTTTGTACAGTGGAACCGGTACATTTTCCTAGGACTAACCAACAATTGGTATTAGAGCTAGGGTTTGCCTCTGTGTGTTTGGTTTTCAAATAGATTATGCACATGTCATACATAATTTAGGCAGGATAATAATAGGATGTGCTAACTCTTTGGTTGCAGGCTCTAACTATTATGACATATAGATATTGTGTGTGATTGTACCCTTGGACATGTCAAGGACATTATTTTGTGTGCATGAGTGTATGTATCAAATACAACAGGAGCTATGTTATTTTTTAGAATTTTATTTTTGTTCGAACTAGAATACATGTACATTCCTTTATGGAATATAGGATCGATGTATGTAAAATTCTATATTTCTCGCGGATCATATCCTTGCGAGGCGTGGTGCTATCGGAGGACCAAAGGTGCAGTGGAATAAGAAGCAAGATAGATGTGATAACTCGACCCGATGGTGGTGGTTAAAGATGGCAGCAGCTAGGGTTGGAGCACACAGAGGACAGTGATGAAAATGTCATAATAGTTGGAAAATTAATTTCCAAATTTATTGTTTTTATTTACTGTGTGTGCATGTGTTATATGCTAACATAGGTTAAAATTCCTCATTTTAAATAACTAAGTGGGAGAGGGATTAGTATATAAATCTCACGGTCTCCATTACTGGTTTGTAAGTGATGCAACAAGCTTGCGTGTTGGCTCTTCCTCCACAACGGATGAGTTTGTTTATGGATCACTAGATCAAACTTCCTTAATGGATGGTTATAGGAAATTATTTAGGATGTGTGTGATCTTCTCCAAGGGCACAATTCTATTTAATGGACTTAGTATCAAAGTAATGGTGTACACTTAGATGCATCTAATAGTATCCTCCCCAACGGAGTCACTGCTATTACTTGTGTGACGAAAAAGAAACCAACTATTAATTTGTCATAAAACTGGGTTGACAAGATAATAAAATTAATGGGTTAAAACCCCTCTTACAAATGATTGATTTTGTATACGTCCACACTAACGTGGCATACAAAATTAACGGTGTTTGAGATAATTTTATTTGTCATAAAGTTAGGTTGACAAGATAATTAATGGGTAAAACCCTCCTCTTACAAATGATGATTTTGTATACGTCCACACTAACGTGGCAAGCAAAATTCACGGTGTTTTGAGGTGTTGGTAAATTTAAATAGTATTGTTAGAGGAATCAATATTATTTTAAATTTAGAGTCTTGACCAAATATTTGATTAAAGACAGACCAACTATTAATTTTATTTGTCATAAGTTGACAAGATAATAAAATTAATGGATAAAATCTCCTTTTAGAATTTGTATATGTCCACACTATTATGGCATACAAAATTCACGAAGATTTTGAGATGTTGGTCTTGACCAAATATTTTTGTGATTCTTAGGATTTCAAATGATAAATCAATCCCCTAGTTGTTATACTATAGAATAGACTTAGTAGTCTCAATTGTAATGATTGGAAAACTTGGACATTAAGGTAGACTGTCCTCTTAAAACTGAGAACAATAATGGTGTATTTTATTAGTTGTTGAAACATATTTAGTGGTATTATCTACCGGTATCTGGTGTGTAGATACATGAACCACTGATCATATCTACAATTCATTGTAGGGGTTCCAGGAAACCCGACAACTATATAAATTGTTGGTGCGGGAAGCATCCGACGATCGAACTCGTGTTTTGATAACGGCAAAGAATTCAAAGTTAAGATGTTTTGTAGTCTAACAAGTCTACTTGAGGATTTCAGGAAAGTCCTAGCTGCGTTAGAGAAAACCCAGCAGAACCCTAACATGGGGTGGTAACCCTATGCGAAAGTCTTGGCGGTCGATGGCGAGAAAAGTCCTGGGGGTGGTAAGCCTGGTGGAAAGTCCCGTGTCGCGTGTGTGTGAGCGGATCCAGAAGGCGGATGTGAAGTCCCGAAGAAGTCGAGTCTTGAGAGTCGAACAGAAGTCTCGATCTAGGAGGATCGTGGTATAAATCTCACGGAGGTGAGGCGTTCCCGAGGGTGAGGCGCTGAAGGGTCGTAATTCGTTGGACGGTTGAGACTCGAGTCGACCGCCTATCTATACTTCATTATTGTTTATCATTCAGTCCCAGGATAGTGTTTGGGACTAACATATCTTGCGGTGCAGTGCACCTAATGAGCAAGGTAAAGCGCCTCGATGAACAGGTCCTGGAGGCCTCGGGTGCAAAAGGCGGGCGAGGCGCTTTCAGCCCCGCCAGGCGGCGGCGCCTGTGCAGCCTTGAGGCGCGAGAGGGCTATAAGGTGGGATGAAATTGGGTGAATTTTGATCCACGTCGGTTTGATCCGCGGAGACCGAGCAGCATATGGGCTCTTTTATAAGGGTTTCGCCCCACTTCAAAATATCAAGTTTGAGGCTTTCCTTCAGCGCATCGCTAACAAAATCATTTCAAGTGTCACAACATTACAACAACCGCTCCGCTTTTCTTTGTTGTCGGTATAACTTTATTATAATACTTGTAAGCTTGTAATTCTTATCGAGATTATAGTTGTTGCACGAAGAGCGATCAAGGATCGCGGGCCAGTAGAGTCGCGAACCCGCGACGACTCGTCTCTGTTTGTTTGTTTTATTGCTTTAATTACTCTCTAGCTGTTCGATTCCGATATCGCATAAATAGCCACGGCTATTCACCCCTCTAGCCGTCTCGATCCAACAATTGGTATCGAGGCGGCGTTTGAATCGCGTAACTTGTTCAAAACAAGTTTCACGTAGTATTTTCATTTTTTTGGTCAATTAGAATCTAGCCTCATAGCTATATTCTAATTTCTTTCACGAATTCGCTCAAGTTGGTCAATACCACTTGAGTCATTATTTTTCTTCTTCCTCCTCACTACTAATCCAAGACTCACTTGGAATAGATCTTATTGTTTCTTTTTGTAGATCTAAATGGTCCAACAAGAAGGATATAGCATAGTCCCCCACTTTGGAAGACTCGGATATTGAAGGAAGGCGAATGGAGATATATCTGAAGATCGTTCGACACCGGATGATCGTCAAAACAAAGCGCAACTAAATACTGCACTTGAGTCACATTCATCGTGAGAGAGGGAGCGCATTTATCAAAAAGTGAAGCGACGCTAAGGCAAACCACGCTACCCAAAGGCTGTCAACAAGAGCTCAACAGGTCCATCATTCTCCGCAAAGGAACTATGGGACGATCGAACTTCGAGGGCACCCTTGAAACCAAAAGGTAAGCGTGATTTGTTACTTAATAAACTATACAATTTGAAAATGCGGGAAGGCGGGCAAGTTCTTTACATGCTCGAATTCAAGATATCCTGAATTCCCTTCATGGAATCGGGCAGAAGATAGAAAACAGAGATATAATAAGGTATGCTCTTAATTCATTTCCTAGGAGTACATTGTGGGCATCAATGGTAGATGCCAAAGTCTCTAAGGATTTATCTTCCTTAAAATTAGATGAACTATTTAGTGAATTTGAACTCCATGAACAAACTAATGACGGCTATCCAAGAAGGGTATTGGTTGCTACTAACATGAAATCGAGTATGCAGCGAAAATGAATAATCGAAGAGGCGAACCCGACTGGAAGATTCGAAGATGAACCACTAACTAGTGAATCTCGTGAAGAAGCTCTAAAAAAAAAAGGGCTTCAACAAGAAAGATCTAAAAAGGCAATCCAAGGAGGCAAACTCAAAGGTAAAGTTGAAGTCACTGCTACTACGTGCAAAGGGCATATAAAGCCAGCTGACCAAAAAAAGAAGCCAAGCAAAGAAGAAGAAGGCCCTAAAGGCAACTCGGGCGAATCTTCCTCGGAGGGACGACGAACTCGACCAAGCGAGTTTACTCGCATTGATGGCGGGACGGATCATCGTCAGTCGAAGCTCGACGCAAAGCCACGGATCCGCATCCATTTCGCACTCACCGTGTATTCAGGCCAATTAGGTCAATTATTTAGAATTAGCTAAATCTGAAATCAGCCAATACGAAAAGTCACTTAAAGGAGTAACCATTCTTAGAGATTTAAAAGTTCGAACAGCGAAGATTTAATTCAAGTTCAACAACTAGGAAGAAAATTCAAGTTTAAAATATCGTAAAGACTTAAAAATACCTTAGAGATAGGTCTGGGCTCCAATACCTAATCTGACGAGTCTCAAATAGTAGAGCTAGGATATAAAAGAAATATAAATCTTATTTATCCTAATAAACAAACAAAGTAGTAAATCCCATGGGTCCCCAAGTCTAAATTGGTCGATCAAGTTGGACTGGCAAGGAGTTCAAGGATCAAATATACTACCTCAACAGACCATATCGAGGTCGTGATCCAGGGAAAGCTAAAATGAAAACGATTATAAAAATCTAAATTCAAAATTCGAAATTAAATTAAAAAATCAAAATTAAATTATAAATTCTAAATTCAAAATTCGAAATTAAATTAAAAATTCAAAATTAAATTATAAAAATCTAAATTCAAAATTAGAAATTAAATTAAAAATTCAAAATTAAATTATAAATTATAAATTCTAAATTAAATTAAAAATTCAAAATTAAATTATAAATTATAAATTCAAAATTCAAAATTAAATTAAAAATTCTAAATTAAATTCTAAATTAAAAATTCGAAATTAAATTCAAAATTCAAAATTAAATTATAAATTCAAAATTCAAAATTCAAAATTCAAAATTAAATTGAAAATTCAAAATTAAATTCTAAATTAAAAATTCGAAATTAAATTGAAAATTCAAAATTAAATTCTAAATTCTAAATTTAAATTGAAAATTCAAAATTAAATTATAAATTAAAAATTAAAAAATAGATGGAGGATCCAAACTAGCTGGCACCTCCAACTGTACTACCCGATAGGGTAACTGAACTTAATCTACCCGAAATGGGTAAAACAAAAGTAGATTACTCGGCAGAGTAATTAAGGTTAGATTAAAACGGGACAAGTTTAACTTGAACCACAGTACTTGTGAAGTTTTTGGATGATAGTATGTTAGGGAAGCTTGGGCATCGCATGTCTAGGAAGATATGGCTTCGACCTGGTGTATTTGACCAAGTGGAACTGACCGAATTTACCCTTAAATGAATCCTAACTAGTTAGACCAAGGATTAGTATTAAATTCAATGGGTAGGACTATTTGGAAAACCTCGAAGGCATGGTTACTTTAATGAGTTCCTTGTGACTCACCATAGCCCAGAAGTTTATCCAAAAAATGCCTACTTGTTGAACCCAAAGCTAAACCTGAATCTAACACAAAGTTAAATTTTACCCTAAAAATCAACCATAATTCATCTCACAAAAATTATAGGATTCCCTGATTGAAAATTTAGATCGGGTGAGATGACTAAGAATTTCAAAATTATTTTAAAAACCTTAAATTTCAAATTATTTTAAAAAAAAACACTTAAATTTCAAAATTATTTCAAAATTATTTTAAAAACTTAAATTTCAAATTTATTTTAAAAACTTAAATTTCAAAATTATTTTAAAAACTTAAATTTCAAAATGATTTTAAAAACTTAAATTTCAAAATTATTTTAAAAACTTAAATTTCAAAATTATTTTAAAAAACTTAAATTTCAAAATTATTTGAAAAACTTAAATTTGAAAATTACTTTAAAACACTTAAAAATTAACTTTTTCCTTATCAAAACTAATCTATAAGAAATGTGTTGATTAAAAAAAAAAAAAAGGACACGTAGCTCCTTAAGGCGCCTCCAAAGGCGCCTTAAAGAGACCTTAAGGCGCCTTAAACCTTTCTTTTTGTCACGAACAGAAGCATTTTTGCTTATGTTCGTGTTTCGCCGCAAGCCGCCGATTTCTTCGGATTCTTCCCAACCAAGGCGCCTTCTACCTATTTCCTTCCCTTTAATTCCTAGCTATGCCTCCTAGGTACAATCTAAACCCTTCTTTAAGTGCTTAACTCCTATATTCTTTGCTAGTTTTGCAATTTTTCTTGCATAATAGGAAGCGTCGTATTGTGGATACCACGCCAGCAAGGGCCCCTTCCACGGATCCGAGATTCCCCTCGGAACAGCATAGGATAGATTTCTCTAGGTTTACCTTTGAGTCAATCAAACCTAGATATATTGGTAGGGAGTTCTTGTCCCAATATTGTCAACCCACTATCCAAATGATAACCCACTATGATTTAGATAAACTGGTTGATTGCACCACTACTGTCAACCAAGACCTATGTGCCCAGTTCTATCACAACCTTGAAAAGGTTGATGATCGAACTTATACCACCAGAGTAGGAGGTACTGACCTTCAGTTCACTCCATCACTACTTCGCACCAGCCTAGAGATTAGGGAGTCTGAGTGTACATTTTTATGTTATCCGAGTAGGACCCTACCCTTTGGTGCCCCCTATTCCCACATTACATTAGACGACATTTACATGCATTTTTTTGGGGAGGAGAGACCCTTAGGCCTGACTGAGTTCAGATTCACTCTTCTTCGAGTTCAGGATTATGCTATATACAGAGTCCTGACAGCTTGTATTCTACCCTTATCATCTCGAGATGTCTCGACGATGCGACCGTCCCACTCGTTCTTTTTGTACGCCCTCACCCAGCACCTGGACATAGACATAGCCCTCCATATGTTTCATAACATTATCCTTGCATCTAGCACAGTTACATCTGGAGTAGTTCATATGCCTTATTATCATATCCTGACCCAGATATTCTCCTGCTCTAGGATAGACATTACTAGAGGGGTTCTCATCCCACTTACCCTTTATGATGAGGTCGGTCAGCGTAGCCTTAGATTAGCAGGGGCAGAGGTCACTGCCGAGGGGATTCTGGCCTGGAAGGGCCGACCACCACCAGTTGCTGCCCCTGGTGGGCGCACTGATGCAGATGAGGAGTGGCCAGATTTTCTGGCAGAGGATTTCTTCACAGATCCTTCCACCTCTTCAGCCGGGCCGTCATCTTCAGCACCACTCTCTGTCGAGGATAGACTCACTCGACTTGAGATCCAGTCCACACAAACGCGGCGAGCTGTGTTAGACAGACATCGTTTTCTTCGGACTATGCGATCTGAGATAGCTGCTGGGTTCGCATCTCTTCGAGGCGAGCTTCGGCGTCAGGGACAGCCTCAGCCGCCACCTGAGCAGCACCTAGCCGATCCTCCAGCTGATGATCCACCTGCTTGATTATATCTTCTCCACCTGCTTGACATATTATTGACATCTGGGATCTTTTTCTTACTCAGTTTTTGATGTATATCTTGGATGTTTTAAACTGATTAGACATGTTATTACTCAGTTTTATGTGTTATATTTTATGAGCATAGGTTTTATTTTTTTCTTCTCTAGGAAAACCAATTTTCAAAACTCCAATTTTGCTAGATTTTCAAAATTTTCTGGAATTAGCCTAGGCTTTTCCCTAGAAATCATGTTCCCCTAGAATTAAGCCAGAGCATCTCACAAACACCTAGGTTTACCTTGATTGTGTTTGAAAAACATAGAACGGCGTGAGATGCATAGGGTATAGCCTGGACTCAAGAATGCTTATATCTGTGCATCAATATGAGTCTGGGCGTTAAATATGCAATAAACATTAATCAAGTTAAGTTCTCCAGTTCTAGTCAAGACTATCTGGACCAAAATAACTTAACTTGACTAACCTAGTGAAATCTATTGTCCTGTAGACAATCAGCAAGTAACTAAAGGTTAGACAGTTGATAAAGGATACTCAATTTTTTAGTTAAGAATGTTTTGTTCTTTATGGCTCTGATACCTAATATATCAATCTAATGAACATGACTTGTGCTTGGACTTAAGAACCAACTGAACTTAAATGAATAACCTTGTCCTAAAACTTAAAATATTATTCCAATTGACCTTAAAACCCTGTTGAACATTGCTAACCTGTTGACCTTAATAAATTCATGTACAACTCATTATTGCCCATTTTTGAGTTATGGCAAAGGGGGAGAGTAGCAAAAATGTAAACATAAACATAAAATTCAAGTTAAAAATTAAGGGGGAGCAAAAGTTAAGGGGGAGCATATAGGGCAAATTTACTTAAGTTACCTTGTTCATCTATACTTGCGATTTTCCTCTATTCGTCTATCTGATTTGTTTACTTAACTTTGAATTTGAGTTGCCATAATCAAAAGGGGAGATTGTTGGTGGAAGCATCCGACGTCGAACTCGTGTTTTGATAACGACGAAGAATTCAAAGTTAAGATGTTTTTTAGTCTAACAAGTCTACTTGAGGATTTCATGAAAGTCCTAGTTGCGGTTAGGCAAAGGGAAAACCCAAGGCGGTAACCCTAGGTCATGGGGGTGGTAATCCTATGCGGAAAGTCTTGGCGGTCGATGGCTTCAGGCAAAAGTCCTAGGGGTGGTAACCCTAGGTGGAAAGTCCCGTGTCGAACCGTGAAAGATGGACTACTGTAACGACCACTCCACGGGTGCTGGGTCGCGCAGGCAGATCGCTACATTAACCATGAACCACAGCGGCGAAAACCGAGCAAATTTGAAATTTGCTAAACTAATTACTATAAAGTCTTAACCCGACATTCTAAGAGTACCGAGTGTTGTACACATGCTAGGAGAGACAATCTATGCCTCTTGGATGTCCTGCTAGCTGTAATACATTTCAACCGATCCGTGAGTCGATTGAGGCGTCGGAGCGATTCCCCGATCGTGTCTCTTGGCACCTTACCGGATGGTCGATTGGCCGATCGATCTTCACATCGCTCACACCGACATGGGATGCGATGGACCGCCGACCGATCCAGAACTCGATCGATCGGAGGCCGTCGGTGAGCCTCCGTGATGCTTGACATTGTCACCGAACACACAGACGTCCGGAATCGCTGATCCCACGACGGCCATGGGCAGATCATATTTTATGCTTTCGTTCGTTCCGGATGCCCGCGATCCATAACCTGCCAACTCCGCTGTCGCTGCTACCGATCCAGAACCCCGCAAATCTCCTCGAGGCTATGCAGAACTAGATCGGTCGTCCGATCCAGAGGATACGATATCAGCTCGGCTTTGGATCTACTGTCTCACTGGGCACGTTGATCGACTTCTGTCCGATCAAGCGTGTCTCGATTTCACTCGACCGACTGGCGTACAACACATTACAGCACTAAAACAATGGAAATACATTCCAAGTGTAAGTACTAATATTCTAAACATGATGACTAAACAAGATATAGTTTACTAAGCCGTAACAAGACTAATTCATAAAATTAGACATGTTAAGTACTAAAACTGAAATAAAAGCGTGTAGATCCCAAGGATCTTTATTCCGAACCCTTGACACACACATCATCGTAGCATCGCCCCACCTCGCTAGTCCACTTTTCTTTTACACAGACTGCGTAAGAAAAGTAGTACTTATAAGCTTAAAGCTTAGTAAGAAACCATCTACCTCACTAAATCATGCATACGATGCGAATATGATTTTAAATCATGTTGTTTGAAAAACATACATCTTGAATACGGCATGGCATGGCATATCAAACCAAGCATAATGAATCAAACATGGCATAACATATAAAATGGCGAAATGAAACAACATCTTTGTCGAAGCTTTATCTCGAGCTGAGTCAATCAAACTCAACTAGCATCCACTGCTTTGAGTTTTGAAAACTAATACATAATAAGTGAAAATAATAAACATCGTTGTTACCACGACAGCTATGTAACTGTCACGCATCCCACGAGACCCGGATTGCAAGTTCGAATCAGCAGGTTACTAGGTTATCTCGAACCTAGGGACGAGTCCAACCCATGGATATCTGGTCATCCAAGCAGGTTGCCAGAATAAAAGTAAAATACATCTAATGCTATTTTACTTCTTTGTAGGGTTATCTGAACCTAGAGCTAGTTATCGAACACTCATGTGGCCACCCAATGGATATCTGATCCATATAGCTGTAATAACTAATAATAACTGAATAAAATGTTTCTATTACATTTTATATGCTGTTAGGACGCCTATTGGTACATCCTTCGAACGGGCATTCTACCGAATGCTTGGCGTGCACTAAAAGCATGCCCTAAAGCTGAAAACTATAAAATTCTGAACTAACGCCATAACTAACAAGCAATAATTATACTGCAGGTGAGGGTTTTTACCTCAATCGTAAGGTTTTATTCTATTCACTAGGGTTTCGAGAACCTTCGTCTTGCAGAGGAGAAGAGCCCTTCGTGAGTCAAGATGATCCTATGGACCCTTGCCTTGGTGTCGAGCGTGAGGGAAAAGGAGAAGAAGGGAGAGGCGGTGAGGTTTTGGAAGAGAAAGTCGCGTGAGGTGAAGAGCGAACCAAAATCAACCAAACCCCACTTAAGTTTATTATTTATATTAAGTGGTTTAATGAACCCAACTCTAATATAAATATATTTGGTTCTCCTTCCGTTCAATCGGTTACTAACATTATCCCTTTCACCATAGGTCTCGGGTTCGATTCCACTAAGCTAGTTTTATTTGTTTTTACTTCCTCGAAAATTCGAAAAATATCTAATAATTCCAGAAAAATCATAGAATAATTCTAAAATAAATTTGGGAATGCGCTACAATCCCCATACCTTATAAAAGTTCGTCCCCGAACTTACAACCTGGGTAATACTATCTCTCACATGCCCCAGTCGTCTGCTACATTTTGCATTTTTTTGACTTTAACTAATGGTACCTTGTTCGTAATTTCTTCATTTCCTTATTATTCGAATTAACGACATACAGACCTGAGATCATCACGGACTGTATCACTACACCAGGGCTCAATCACCGTGCTGAATATGCTTCTTCGACATGGAAACATGAAATACGTTGTGACATTCGACTCTCGAGGTAGCTCTAGCTCATGCTACCTTGCCCTCTCTCGTGATAAGGTATGGTCCCACATATCGGGAGCTAGTTTGCCCCTTCAAACGATGACTCCCTTGGGAGCTACTGAGGAGAACTCATCTCCAACTGAAAACTCTAGGGGTGCGTTGTGTCAGAGCTCTTAAGCTCTCTGGCCTGCGCTCTGTCTCTCATCCTCGGTCTATCCGTCTGATGGCGTGTGGTATCTACTACTAGATGGCTCTAAGCTCTCATGCTCACCACTCGTCAGTAAGTTACCGCACCTCAGCCCATAGAGTGCCTACAATCGTATGATGAATGCCGATAGTGCTTGTTGTATGTGGAGTAGACTTGGATATTTGCACCAACTTCCCTTGAAATCTAGGCACAAGCTCGGAGCATATCTTCGAGTACTGATTCACTCGCTCCGTCGACCATCCGTCCGGGGATGGAAGGCATGTGAATTTTAATTTGGGTGCCCATGTTGATCGCACACACTTCGCAAAGGCGATGTGTCGCGATATAATGGTTCGTGGGACTCCATGCACTGACTATCTCCTTGAGATACAACCGAGAGTTGCTCCATGGAATAGGATATTCGATAGCTAAGTTAAGTCTGTCGATATTGTGCGATTACGGATGGCGTCAAAACCATTCGTGGTTTGGGTAGTCCCACTATGAAATCCATGGAGATATCCTCCCACTTCCATTCGAATCCTGTATACAGGCACTCCTCACATGTTTACGCTCCGACCTCCCTCGTGAGGTGGGCAGATGCTAACATATCGCGATGTCTCGCTTCATCACCAAAAACGCTTTCTGGTCTTGATACATTTTGGTGGAGCCCGGATGCATCGCATAGGGAGTCCTGTGAGCCTCATCTAAAATCGCCTCCGTAGCTCCTCCCGATCGGAACAGCAGTCGCCACCAAATACAACACCCTCAGCCGGACACTCAATTCTCCACTGTACGGTTTGCTAGCCCTGCTTGATTTTTCGAATTTCGGTGATCTCATTTGAATATCACCAAGCAAGGTAGACTCTAAGGTCATAGTAGAGAGCTGTCCCACGATGAGCTCGAGACCGAAATCCACGATCTCCTTCTGTAGGGGCATGGCGGTAAGAGACAATAAGGTAGCACTGGATTTTCTGCTAAGGCATCTGCTACCTTATTGGCTTTCCCCGGATGGTAGAGGATGTCTATATCGTAGTCCTTGACCACTTCCAGTCCGGCTGTCATATATTCAGATCCTTAGGTGAAAAGTACTTCACTGGATGATCTGTAGATACACTGCTGAGCTCCATATAAGTAATGTCTCCAAATTTTGAGAGAACTGCTGCAAGCTCAAGGTCATGAGTAGGGTAATTCTTCTCATAATCCTTGAGTTGTCTGGAGGCATAGGCAATCACCTTGCCCGTTTTGCATCAGCACTGCTCCTAGTCCCAACTTAGAGGCATCACTATAGATGTCAAAGTTCTTTGTGTCGTCTGAGAGCCAAAATAGAACCGTCGATCTTTTTAGCTCTTGATCCGTGTTCAGTCCTCCTTTGGAATTTCCTGCTTCTTTCCGTAGGTCGCGGTGGGGAGGCTACCGAGAAATCCTCTACAAACTTCGTAATATCCTCCTAATCCGAAAGCTCCCGATTTCCTGCGCTCTTCTTGGTGCCATTCACTATATCGCTTTTATTGGGATCCACCATAATGCCATCCTTTGAGATGATGTGCCCTAGAAAGGCTACTCCAGCCAAAATTCACATTTCGTGAATTTGGCGGTACCGGTTGTTTCAAGGATCAGTAAAGCTGTCGTGGATGTTGCATGGTCCTCACACGAATAGATAAGAATGTCATCGATGAACACGATGACAAACTTGTCTAAGTATTCTCTGAATACTCTATTCATGAGGTCCATGAATGTAGTGGGCATTTGTCACGCCGAAAGGCATGACTACGAACTCATAATGTCCGTATCTAGTCCCTGAAGGCTGTTTTAGGTATATCACCTTCCTTGACTTTAACTGGTGATATCGATCCGAGGTCGATTTTAGAGAACACTGTGGCTCCTTTAGTCTGGTCAAACAGTCATCTATCGAAGAGGTACTGTTTTAATTGTGACCGGTTCAGTAAGTCAAGCTATAGCGCGTAGCTTCCATCCTTCTTCGAACAACAGGTGCTCCCCATGGTGAGTGACTAGGGCGTATGAAACCCTTGTCAAGAAGCTCCTGTAATTGCTCATGAAGTTTCGATTCTGCTGAAGCCATGCGGTACGGTGCCTTGGAAATTGGATTTGCTGGGAATGAGCTCTATCTCAAATTCAATCTCGTCGGTGCTAAGCCCGGTAGCTCTTAGAGGCTGGGTAATGTATGGGACTCGGAAACGCACTGTCATGCTGTTGGTCCCCGTCACAGTTGGACCCACGTGCTAAGAATCCCGTGCATCCTGAATCCAGTAACCGTGCCTTCATAGAGAGAAACCTCTTGGCCTTTCTCCTTGGCTCCCGAAGAGTCAGAGTTACGCGAGGTTCGCAGTGACTTTACTTTCTGGCTGACTAGAGGGCATTTGACCAAAAAGTCCATTCCGAAGATAACGTCATAGTCGGTCATTTCTAGCACTATCGGATCACCAAAAGCTCACCTTCGCTATAATGATACCGGCACCGGTCGTGTAGGCGACATAATGTCTCGAGAGGGCGTTTGATCGACCGACTATTAAGTACTCGAGGTGTTGCTAGTTTCTCGGCAAATGCCTGGATACATAAGAGTGGGTTGCCCATTAATAAGACGGTTGCATTATGAAAATCTTGATCGACCGTGACGACCGAGAGGCATTTGCTCGTCCTCTCGGGTCGTGAGAAAATCTCGCATTCGTGGTAGTTGGGGCTTCTAATCTGTCTTGGTGATCATGGACCATCTAAGACCAGACATCTGGGTGTGCATTTGGCCGTTGAGCTCCATATTTTGAGGAAAGTCATTGTTGGCAAGCCCTTCTCCCCATGTGCATCCATTGAAACAACCTCGCGTCACATGCAAACTCCGGATGATGTTTCCGTAGCACACTTGGGATGTCGGAATGTTTTCCGGTGTCCTCCTTTGGATCGCTTGCTCTTCCCCTTCGGGGAGCTATGCCTTGTTGTTTCCAGAGTACGATTGTCCTTGGGTTACGTAAACACCCGTCGTGCTGGTGATGAGTGCTCTTGATCGAGCACTACTCACCACCTCCTCCGTGGTTTGTGGCCTATGAACACCACCGACCACATTCATGCGATCTCAGTCCGAGCATCTTCTTGAGATCAAGCGTACTGTTCCTTCTCGAGGTGACTAGTTACGGACAGAGGGCCAACTGTTGAATTTCTTCACGGCCTCTCCGAGGCGATAGGTTGCCTCGACGAAACTCGTGAACTCGTTTGGTTCGTGACTTGCATGAAAGAATTCCTCAAGAATTCTTTCTCAAAGTTGCCCATGTCATCGTTTATCGCCACTTTAATCCGCTCCCACCACGTCGGGCTCTCCGTTAAGCAGAGGCACACACTTACCTTTACGCGGCGAATCTAGAAGCTCCATCGTTGCTCTCCGTGTTTTAAACCATGCCCGAGCATCCCATGGTTGGTGCACGAGAAGTTCTCGCTTAATTCTCTCGCCTGGATAAGGTAAGTTTTCTCTCTTAGCCCCTGGGCTCTGAGCTGAGGACGGCATAATCTTGTGTGAGTTGGTACTACCGTGATTATCGGAGTCGTGAGGTTGATCTGGAGTGGTCGGGGAGTAGTCTGGCCGTTAGCCTTAAGGAGGCTATCTCTGCTCGCTGTTCTGAAATTCATTGCAGTGGTGAGCCACTAATGTAGATGGGAGAGGCATCGAATCGCGCCCGTCGCAGCTCTATTCCCGCTTGCTTTAGCCGCGCTCGTGCCATTTTCTAAATAGCAAAGAACATATATATATAACTAGGCTATCATGTTATAGTTAACTACTGGTAACATGTTAAATACTATCACTGTAAACATGAATTAATTAACTACCAACATGCGAGCAAACATGAAAGCACATACAACTGATATGGAAGCTGAAAACAAAACTGAGTGAGAGATGTTCTTACTTGGAAGCTGCAGGTACAATGCTGATGTGTGTGTAGGAAGTATGGAACACTGCTATGAACGACCCAACTCCTGGGTGCTAGGCTGTGAGCCAGATCGCTACATTAACTACTGAAACTACTGTGCGGAAAACTGAGCAAATTTGAAATTTGCTAAACTAATTACTATAAAGTCTTAACCTGACATTCTAAGAGTACCTGAGTGTTGTACACATGCTAGGAGAGACAATCTATGCCTCTTGGATGTCTCCGTCAGAGACATTTCAACCGATCCGTGAGTCGATTGAGGCGCGAACGATTCACGGATCGTTCCGGCAGACGTACCGATCACATACGGATCGATTTCCCGGTCGGTCACCGATCCACATCGCTTACCCGCCTCTTGACATGGTTGACCGACCGATCCAGCGGCCTGATCGATCGGGAGACCGATCGGTGAGCTCGTGCTCCGCTGTGTTTCCTTGACCCTGGATCGGTGTGATTCGGAGACCGATCGAGTCGACCCAAGCCGATCGATAGATCGCTATTAGCCTTGGATCGGTCGGACCGATCCATAACCTGCCAACTCTGTTCTGCAGGTTCGGTCCGGCGACGATCCGACCCAAATCTCCTCCGAGGCTATCAGTATCGAACTAGATCGGCCACGGTGCGATCGAGGATACCATCCCGGATCGGTTGAGGAGGTCCAAGACCGATCGAGACCGACTCAACTCGATCGTCATTTCACCGAGGTTCGATTTCAGACACTCGAACAACACAACACAACGGTTCTAAAACAATGGAAATACATTCCAGCATGTAAGTACTAATATTCTAAACATGATGACTAAACAAGATATAGTTTACTAAGCTGTAACAAGACTAATTCATAAAATTAGACATGTTAAGTACTAAAACTGAAATAAAAGCGTGTAGATCCCAAGGATCTTTATTCCAAACCCCTTGCACACACACATCATCGTAGCATCGCCCTCCAGCCTCCGCTAGTCCACTTTTCTTTTACCGGTATCAGCAAAAGTAGTACCTGTAAGCTTAAAGCTTAGTAAGAAACCATCTACCTCACTAAATCATGCATACGATGCGAATATGATTTTAAATCATGTTGTTTGAAAAAACATACTGAACATGCAAGCATGGCATGGCATATCAAACCAAGCATAAACTGGAACTGAAACATGGCATAACATATAAACCGAGCATGAAACCGAAATGAAACAACATGCTGAGCTAAGCTATCTGAACTGAAGCTGCAATCAAACTCAACTAGCATCACTGTTTTGAGTTTTGAAAACTAATACATAATAAGTGAAAATAATAAACACGTAATCGATAATCACAAGCTGTAACTCTCTGGCAAGATCCCTACGAGACCGGGATTGCAAGTTCCGAATCCAGGGTTACTAGGTTATCCGAACCTAGGGACGATGGGGAGTCCCCGTCATGGATATCTCGATCCAAGTACAAGTACGAGATAAAAGTAAAATATTGAATCTTATTTTACTTTCTGTAGGTTATCTCGAACCTAGAGCTAGGTTATCGAACCTAGGAGCTACTGTGGAGCCCACCCAATGGATATCTGATCCATATAGCTGTAATAACTAATAATAACTGAATAAAATGTTTCTATTACATTTTATATGCTGTTAGGACGCCTATTGGTACATCCTTCTGAACTGGGCATTCTACCGAATGCTTGGCGTGCACTAAAAGCATGCCCTAAAACTGAAAACTATAAAATTACTGAACTAACGCCATAACTAACAAGCGAGAGCAATTATACTGCAGGTGAGGGGTTTCTTACCTCAATCGTAAGGTTTTCTTACGATTCTATTCGCAAGGGGTTTCCCGCCGAACCGCTTACGTCTTCGCGTTCCTCTCGCGGAGAAGAGCCCCTTTCGTGTTGGAGTCGTCGCCGGAAGATGATCCTATGGACCCTTGCCTTGGTGTGCCGTGCGTGAGGAAAAGGAGAAGAAGGGAGAGGCGGCGGTGAGGTTTTGGAAGAGAAAGTCGCGTGAGGTGAAGAGGTGCCGAACCAAAATAAACCAAACCCCACTTAAGTTTATTATTTATATTAAGTGGTTTAATGAACCCAACTCTAATATAAATATATTTGGTTCTCCTTCCTTTCAGCACGGCCCTGCTGGGTTCAACTGGTTACTAACATTATCCCTTTCACCATAGGTCTCGGGTTCGATTCCCGCCTAAGCTAGTTTGCGACCTATTTGTTTTTGCTACTTCCGCTACTCGGAATTCCGAAAAATATCTAATAATTCCAGAAAATCATAGAATAATTCTAAAATAAATTTGGGAATTTTTCGGGCTTTACACTAGGAAGCGGATGTCTAGCGAGAAAGTCTCGAAGCATCGAGTGTCGAGCAAGTCCAGATCCGGAGGATCGGGCAATAGTAAATCTCCGAGTGGAGTAGGAGGACACGTTCCCATGAGGAACAGCAGAGCGTCGAGTCGACCTAGGGTTTCGGTTGGAAATCCGAAGTCGTCCGGAAACTATCTATACTTCATTTATCATGTTTATTGTGCTAACTTTGTCTTGCAGGATAGTGTTTGGGACTAACGTATCTTGTAGGTGCAAAGGAGCAACCTAAAGCCTTGGATGAACAGTGTCAGGCGCCCATGGAGCTGGAGGTGCCTCGGGTGCAAAGCTAGGCTGGCAAGCACCTTGAGGCACCTGCCTATGGAAGGCACCTGAGAGGGCTATAAGGTGCCTTGAATGGATGAAATTCGACCAGGTCGGTTTTGATCCACGCGGAAGACCCGGCAGCATGGAGTCGCCCGACCAAGGCACCTGAACACCCTTTATAAGGGGTTTCACCCGACTTCAAAATATCAAGTTGAGGCTTTCCTTCTTCAACGTTTGCTAACAAAATCATTGAAGTCTCTACAACATTGACAACCCGAGCTCCGCTTTCTTCTTTAAGTTGTCGGATAACTTTATTATAATACTTTCTTTGTAAGAAGCTTGTAATTTTATCGAGATTATAGTTGTTGCTCACTGAAGCGCGGGTCTTCGAGTAGGAGTCGCCTTAGGCTCCGAACGAAGTAATTCCCTGTGTCTCTGTGGTTGTTTGTTTTATTCCGCTGCTTTAATTACTCTAACGCTGTTTTCGATTCCGATACGTACGAAATAGCCACGAGCGTTATTCACCCCCCTCTAGCGCGTCTCGATCCAACATAAATCACCGTCCACATGGGCACTGCTATAAAAGTAGCAGCTATTGCAGTGGGAGATGTCTATCCTCTGATAGGAATAAAATATGGATTTTTCATAAATTATCTTTACGTACTAAGTTTAGAAAGAACCTGATTTCAGTTTCTAAACTATTAAAGATAGATATTGTGTCTATTTTGATAATAAAGTTGTTATCGAGCAAATAGAAAAGATATCTATTCTGGTACGTTGGTTGATAATTTATAAATCCAATAACTCCCATGATGCAATAAATGGAAATTAATAACACATCTTCTAACTTTAATAAGAGAAAATAACCTTCGGAAATGAACCAATCACATCTTTGGCAGTCTAAGGCTAGGTTATATTAACTTGAGTAGGATTCAAAGGATAATAACCAATGAACTCTTGGGTTCATTGGTAGTGGAAATCTTTCCAACCTGCAGGTCTTACTTGGAAGGAAAAATAACTAAGAAGTTTTTATATCTAAGGGGTATAGAGCCGAAGATATGTTGGAATTGGTTCATTCTGATTTGTGTGATCCTATGACTATCCAGACAAGAGGTAGTTTCGAATATTTCGTCTATTTTATAGACAACTATTCGAGATACAGATACATTTACTTAATGTGCCGCAAGTCTAAGTGCTTTAATTAGTTCAAATAGTACGAGGCTGATGCGGAGAAACGTCAAAGTAAAAGTATCAAGACACTACGGTGAGATCGTAGTGACGAGCACCTCTTAGGAGAGTTTAGGAGTCGCTTATCAGAAGTCGGGATTCAATCCCAAATGACTACACCTGGTACACCCAAAAAGAATCGTGTAGTAGAACGAAGGAATAAGACTCTTATGGAAATAGTTAGATCAATGATAAGTTATTCAGAATTACCAAAATTTGTTTTGAGGATATACATTGGAAACGAAAGTAAACATAGTACCTCCAAAGTCAGAACTCTCTATTCCCATAGAATTACAGAATAGGCGTAAGCCTAATCTGAAGCATATTCGGATTTGGGGTAATCCAGTACATGTGCTAAAGGGAGACACTGATATGTTGGACAGGAGTTCACTTGTTTATGGGTTGTCCTAAAGAAACGAAAGAAGGTTTATAGTCCTAAAAATCATAAGGTCATGGTTAGCACCAATGCCCGATTTTTAGAAGATGACTATGTAATGAACCACTAGCCCATAAGTAAATTTGTTCTTAAGTAAATAAAAAGGGACATGTCTAATCTAGTACCAACTGTACAAGATGAAATATCACAAGAAAACTGCAACACGTATCACAAATTATACATAATTGTAGACAGTGTCTTGTCGTAGTGGGAGGGTTGTTAAGCAACCTAAAAGATTCATGTTTTGGGAAACTCTTTGGACTTGATACCTAGTGAACATGAACTTGATTCCCGGAAATATGATAAAGCGCTCCAAGATAAAGATGCAGCATCTTGGCAAAGAGCGATAAATATAGAAATAGAATTTATGTATTCTAATAAATTCTGGGAGCTTGTAAAACCACCAAATGGTGTAAAAGCCATTGAGTGTAAATAGGTCTACAATAGGAAAAGAGGGATAAACAGGAAGGTGAAAACTTTCAAAGCAAGGCTTGTTGAAAAAGGAAACTTTTTCGCCGGTAGTCATGCTTAAGTCTATACGGATTCTTTTATCTATATGGACTATGAGATTTGGTAAGTGGATGTCAAGACAGCTTTCCTTAATGGAAGTCTTGAAGAAAATATCTATATAAAGCAACCAGAAGGGTTCATCGCAAAGGGCAAAGAGCATCTTGTGTGCAAGCTCAATCAGTCTATGGACTGAAGAAAAGCTTCAAGGTCTTGGTGCGTCTGGTTTAATGAAGTAATCCAGACTTATGGATTTATTCAGTGTCCAAATGAGTCTTGTGTATACAAGTAGTGTGATGGAAGCGTGGTGGTATTTCTTGTACTATACGTAGATGACATTTTTGGTAGTTGGAAACAATATCAAAGTGTTGTCGGAAGTAACGGTATGGTTGTCCAAACAATTCAATATGAAGGACTTGGGAGAGTGTGCACATATTCTCGGGATTAAAAGGATCACAAGAAAAGAATGTTGTGCTTATCCCAAGCTTCATACTATCCTAACTCGTTTAGCATGCAAGACTCCAAGAAAGGGTTTCTACCTTTCAAGCATGGAGTAACTTTATCTAAAAGAGATGTTTCCAAAGACATCAAAGCAGATAAAGGACATGAAAGCAAGTTCCTTATGCTTCGACTGTTGGAAAGCCTAATGTATGCTATGCACAAGATCAGATATCTATTTTGCCCAGTGCATAGTTAGCAGATATCGAAGTAACCCAGGACCGGGACACTAGACTGCCGTAAAGTATATATTAAAGTACCTGAGAAGAACTAGGGATTATATGCTAGATTACTAAGCAGATGATTTAATCCCTGTGGATTACACGGATTTTGACCTTCAATCAGATAGGGACAATAGTAAGTCGACCTCGGGATTTTGTGTTTACTTTAGGAGGTAAAGCCATAACTATGGAGGAGTGTTAAGCATAGGTGCTTTTCAGATTCCACTATGGAAGTTGAGTATGTGGCCTCAGAGGAAGCCATAGAAGCTGAGTGACTCAGTAACCTCAAGATGGACTTAGATATGATTTCTGGTTTGTCCAAAGATTATTACAATTTATTGTAATAATAGTGGTGCAGTAGCAAACTCAAAGAAACCATGAGTCCATAAAGCAAGTAAACACAATAGAGCGCAAGTACCACCCAATACGAGACATCGTATAACGAGGAGAAGTTATTGCGCCTATATTGCATCAAGTGATAACCTGTAGATCTTTTCACTAAGGTCCTTAACGCAAGAGCTTTTGATGGACATGTTGAATGGATGGGAATCAGATGTATGGCAGCATTTATGGCAACATAGTCTTTTAGTATAAGTGGGAGATTGTTGGAGTGTATACTAAAAGCCTAGCTTTTGTATAAACATTTATAAGAATCACATTGGTCAAGTGTCTACATTTATATATACCAAATGTAGATGTTCAATTAATTTATATTGTAGATAACATAGTGTGTGGTGTCACACACAGAAGATCGTGTTATCAATTTTTTATAAATTATAAATAGTAGCTCACGACTAAGATGGAAAGGAACAAACCATTGGAATATTCGTAGTGTAATTAGGTATTAGTTTATCTTGACTAATAGATTACACTAGTACACTCTAAGTGTATTGAGCAAAACTATTTAAGGAAAGTTCATTTTATACTGATTTAATAAAAGAACAAGTCCTTAGTTATTATGGAAGTGTGTGCTCTTGATCCTAATATAATAACAAGAACATATATTTAATATTTATTTCTTTGACTTATCAAAGGGTGAGATTTAGCTCGATAAATCAAAATACCCTATAAGTTGGGAAATGATGTTACTTATAGTGTGTCTTGTTGATTATAGAAGGAAACTGTGTCCTAGAAATCTAGGTTGATAATGTCCCCAAGAGGAGCTCATAAGGATTGTCATGTTAAACCCTGCAGGTGAACTTAGTCCGACATGACGATAAGGTTGAGTGGTACTACTCTTGGAACTAAGATATTAATTAAATGAGTTGTCAGTAACTCAATTAATTAGTAGACATCCGACATCTTAAACACAGGGAGACTAACACACTCATAATAAGAAGGAGCCCAAAATGTAATTTGAGATTGGTGCAGTAGTTCAATAATAATTCTTTAGTGGTATGAATTATTATTGATGAAGTTAAGTTGTGTGTTCGGGGTGAACACGAGAGGCTTAATTTCATCGGGAGACCAAAACTAATTCCTTCTCTCGGTCCCTATCGTAGCCTCTTGTATATAGAGAATTATACCCACCTTTCTACCCACCTTAAGGTGGCTGACCAAGCTAGCTTGGAGCCCAAGCTAGGGTCGGCCAAAGCTAATGGTGAAGCTAAATTTAGGTGGCCGACCAAAGCTTGGGTCCCAAGCTTAGGTGGTCGGCCACTAGAAAATAAAAAGGAATTTTTATTAAAATTATTTCTTATGTGGATATCATGGTTTTAAAAGAGAGTTTGAAATTTAAATCTTTCCTTTTATAGCTTTCTACAAAAGATTAAGAAAAGATTTGAAATCTTTCCTTATTTGTAGATTGAAAGGTGGATTTTAATTTTAAAAAAACTTTCCTTTTTAACTATGTTCATGATTTAAAAGAGAGTTTAAAAAATTAAATATTCCCTTTTATAAGTTTCTACAAAAGATTAAGAAAAGATTTGATATCTTTCCTTATTTGTAGATTGAAAGGAGATTTTAATTTTTAAAGATAACTTTTCATTTTGGAAATTATCCACATGTTTAAAAGAAAGATTTTAATTTATAAAATTTCCTTTTTACAAACCACCATGAAGGGAAAAATTATTGAAGAAATTTTTTATAAATTTTCGGAGACAAATTAGGAAGTTTTAATTAATTAAAACTCTCCTTGTTTATAGCTTTAATGTGGCCGACCATGTAATGTGAGAAGAGAAAATTATTTTTAATTAAATAAATTTTCCTTTTCATGGCAAAAGAATTAAGGAAGTTTTTTATTTAAATTTCCTTATTTGCCAAGACCAAGGATTATAAAAGAGGGGGTAGAGGTGCCTTCATAACTAACGACTCTATTCTATTCTTCCTCTCTTTTCTTCCTTGGTGGCCGGCCCTAGCTTCTCCCTCTTCTCTTCTTCTTATGGCCGGCGACAACTTCTCTAGGAGCTTGTTTGGTGGCCAGATTTTACTTGAGGAAGAAGAAGAAGGAGGAGATTTTGTTTCCTAGCATCCCTTGGAGATTGGTTGGAGGTCTAAGTTCTTCATCCCTTGAAGAAAAGAAGGTGGCCGAAACTTGGAAGAAAGGTGAAGGCTTGGGTGGTTCTCATCTCGATAGATCGTTGCCCACACAACGCCCGGGATAAGAAGAGGAATACGGTAGAAAATCAAGAGGTTATTTGCTTACAAAGAAAGGTATAACTAGTAATTATTTTCCGCATCATACTAGTTTTCTTTGTATAGTTATTTTTGGAAATACCAAACACAAGAGGCATTAGATCTAGTTTTTCGAATTAATTTTTTGAGTTTGTGTTTTCTTCTTTTTCGAATTTGTGATTCGATTGTTCTTTTTGGTTAACCTAGAGTTATTTAAGGAAATTAAATATTAGCTTTCCTTAAAAGGCTTTGTCTAGGCGGTGGTGGTTTCTCCCATATCCAAGAAGGCCATGTGCCTCGTCATGCAGTCCTAGAAGCCAATTTTGAAAATTAATATTTAATGAAATTAATATTTAATGAAATTAATAACATAGGTGGATTTGAATCAATAGTGTTAAGTTCCGCTTGCGATTCAAATCTAAACCATTAAGAACAGATAAGTTAAATTTGAAATCAATGATGTTAAGTTCCGTCTGTGATTCCTAATTTAACTTCTAAAGAACACAATAGGTTATTTAAGGAAAGGTTCGACACTTGTACAAAAAAATTTTGTACAGTGGAACCGGTACATTTTCCTAGGACTAACCAACACCCCCTCCCTCTAGCGCTTTCGATCCAACAATTGGTATCAGAGCGGGGTTGCGTTGATTTGGTGCAACCACCAGTCACGCAAACTTTTTCGTGGTGTTTTCGATTTTATGGAGTCAATTAGAATATAGCTTAATAGCTATATTCTAATTATTTTTTTGAACCGGTTTTAGCTCAAAGTTGGTAGAACACCACTCGAGCTCGTAATCTTAACTTTATTTCCCGCACTGTTAATCCAAAACCTAGTCTTGGGACATTTCTGTTTTTCTTTTATTTTGCATACTATCAATGGCCCAACAAGAGGGTTTCAACACCGTTCATCCCCTGCTCTTCACCGGAGAAGACTTCGGGTATTGGAAGGGACGAATGGAAACATTCCTCAAAATCCTGTTCGAGACATGGATGATCGTCAAGACTGGACTGCAACTTCCAACTGACGAAGATGGCAAGCCTTCACCCTGCGAAAAATGGGAACCATCCCTAATCAAGAAAGTGGAAGCCGATGCCACAGCTACCTGCACCCTCCAGTGCAGACTGACCAAGGAAGAGCTCAACATAGTTGGACCGTTCTTCAGCGCAAAAGAGCTATGGGAGAAGCTGATCGAACTCCACGAGGGCACCTCCGACACCATGGTTAGTTAGAGGGATTTGTTATTTAATAAATTGTATAATCTAAAGATGCAGGAAGGAGAGACAGCAAGTCAACTCCATGCTCGCATACAAGACATTCTCAACTCCCTCCATGCGATCGGGCAGAAAGTCGAAAATTGGGATATTATAAGGTACGCTCTAAATGCTTTTCCAAGGAGTACATTGTGGGCATCAATGGTAGATGCCTACAAAGTCTTCAAGGACTTATCTTCCATTAGACTAGATGAATTATTTTCTGAATTCGAACTGCATGAACATACTAATACACAGCCAACCGAGAAGGGTATTGCTCTGGTTGCAGGTACCAGTCGAACACGCGAACCAAGATCATGGCGAAGAACTGAACCGGAGTCGGAAGACGAACCCAACTCAATCGATGAAGACGACGAATTAACCTCCAAACTCGTGAATCTTGTGAAGAAGCTCTACAAGAAGAAGAAGGGCTTCAACAAGAGAGACCTAAAGAAAGCAGTCCAATCCAAGGAGAGTCAACCAAGCTCTAAAGTCAAGTTCGAGGTAACCTGCTATGGGTGCAACCAGAAAGGGCACATCAAGGCCAACTGCCCAAATCAGAAGGATGCAAAGAAGCAGAGGACAAAGAAGGAGCTGAAGGTGACATGGGATGAATCCTCAGAAGAAGATACCGACGACGAACTCGATCAGACGAGTCTCCTCACACTGATGGCCCGGGACCAGATCGTTGTGTCCGAGAGCGAGAGCGAATCGGAAGCCGAGTTTGAACGAAGCCACGGATCCGTATCCGTTTCTGAAGGACCTGACACCGCTGTAAGTATTCCTCGACTTAATAATTTAGTTAATTATTTATTACGTAAATTAACAAAATCAAACCTTAGGGTCAAGTCACTTCTAAAGGAAGTAGCAGTCCTTAAAGAAGTGACTAACTCCAAAACCTTGCCTGACCCAATTCAGACTAGAAGTTCAACTCAAGTCCAAGAACTTGAGGAAGAAAATTCTAGTCTAAAAACTCAGGTCAAGGATTTGGAGAAAACTTTAGAACGGTTTTCTTTGGGTTCCAAGAACCTTAACCTAATTCTTGGGACACAAAGAGTCGTTTACAACAAAACTGAGCTAGGATATAAAACCAAAAAGAAATATAGATCTTACATATCCTTAGTAAACAGACTAAATAGCAAATCAGTCCAAGCATGGGTACCCAAGTCCAACCTAGTTAATCAAGTTGGACTTGGTCAATATTGGGTCCCTAAGGATCAAATACATTACCTCGATAGACCATACCGAGGTTATAATCCAGGGGGAGCTAGAAGAAAAACAATAAAATTAAAATTAAATTAAATTCTAAAATTAAAATTAGGATAAATCAAAAATCAAAAATCAAATTAAAATTAAAATTAAAATTAAAATTAAAATTAAAATTTAATTTAAAATTCAAATTAAAATTCAATTTAAATTAAAATCCAATTTGAAATTCAAATTAAATAAAAAATCAAATTAAAATTAAAATTAAAAATTTAGATTAATTCAAAATTCAAATAAAATTTAGAAATTAAATTCTTACAAAATCTTAAAAATCGAAGGAAAGGCTCCAGAATAGCTGGCATCTCCAAACTTAATCCACCCGACAAGGGTAACCAAGAGTAGACTACCCGGCAGGGTAATTAAGCTTAGAATAAAAATGATTAGGTTTAACTTGACTCACGATACTGGTGAAGTATTGGATGATAGTACGTTGAGGAAGATTAGTCATCGCATGTCTAGGAAGATATGGCTTCGACCTGGTGCATTTGGCTAAGTGGAACTGATCGAAGCTACCCTTTATGGATCTTAACTAGTTAGATCAAGATTTTGTACTAAGTTCAATGGGTAGGACTATTTGGAAAATCTCGAAAGCATGATTACTTTAATGATGTCCTTGTGACTCACCATAGCCCAGAAGTTTATCCAAAGAATATCTATTTGTTGAACCCAAAGCTAAACCTAAATCTAACATAAAGTTAAACCAAACTCTAAAATTGAACCTAATTCATCTCACAATATTATAGGATTCCCTGATTGAAAATTTAAATTGGGTGAGATGACTAAGAACTAAAAATTAAAAGAAATTCAAATTTCAAATTCAAATTAAAATTCGAAATTCGAAATTAAAATTCATAACTAAAATTAAATTAAATGAAATTGAAAATCGAAACTCAAATTAAAATTAAAATTCAAATTAAAATTCAAATTAAAATTAAAATTAAAATTTGAAATTAAATTAATTTTCAAAATTGAACTAAATCAAAATTCACAATTAAATTAAATTAAAATTATATTTTTTTAATTATTTCTCAAAATTTAATTAACTCAATTCAATTAACTTAAATATATTCTTCAAAACTTAAAATATTATTTCAAAATTTAAATTAAAACATTTTTTCAAAATTAATTTAAAAATTAACTTAAATATTTTTCAAAATTAAATTAACTTAAATATGTTTCAAAATTAATTAACTTAAATATTTTTCAAAATTAATTAACTTAAATATTTTTCAAAAATTAATTAAATTAAATATCTTTCAAAAATTAATTAACTTAAATATCCTTCATATTTCTCAAAATTCAATTAACTTAAATATTTTTCAAATTTAATTAACTTAAATATTTTTCAAAATTAATTAACTTAAATATTTTTCAAATTTAATTAACTTAAATATTTGTCAAATTCAATTAACTTAATGTTTTTCAAAAATTCAACTAAATATCTCTTTTACAACTTAATCACTTCACTTTCTTTTCATCAAATAGAGTCCAATTCAAACACTTTATGTGTAGGAACATAAAGAATTGGATCAGTGGATGTTGAATAGTGGATGCTCCAGACATATGACTGGAGATAAATTAAAGTTCACAAAGCTCAAATTAAAGAATTTAGGGTCTGTTGCATTCGGCAACGACGACAAACTTAAGGTAATCGGAAGAGGTAACATCGAACTCAAATCCGATTTTATTATTCAAAAAGTGTTACTAGTTGAAAACTTTAACTTTAATTTACTCAGTATAAGTCAATTGTGTGATAGTGATTATTCAGTAAACTTTACAAAATCCGAATGTATAGTTAAAAATAATGATAATCCTGAAATCATACTTAAGGGCACTAGGAGAGATAATGTCTACACCATTAACCTACCAACATCCTCAATAAAGTGTTTTCTAACACAACAAGAGAAAATTGAGTTGTGGCACAGAAGACTAGGACACACTCACACTAGACTCATTGCAAAAATGAGTCAAAATGGTCTAGTTAAAAGTTTACCCAAATTAAAATTTATTGAAAACTCAACCTGTAATGCTTGTCAACAAGGTAAACAAACTAAGGCAAACCATAAATTAACCAACCTTAATAGAACAACCTCAATACTTGAGCCCAAGTTTTGATAATGGCAAAGGGTTCAAAGTTAAGTCGTCTTGTGATCTAACAAGTTCATGGAGCTTGCACGAAAGTCCTAAGTGGTACTTAGGCAAAAGTCCTAGCTACGGTTAGGCAGGTGGAAAACCCTAGGGGGTGGTAACCTTAGGTCATAGGGGGTGGTAACCCTATGCGGAAAGTCTTGGCGGGTCGAGAGCTTCAGGCAAAAGTCCTAGGGGGTGGTAACCCTAGGTGGAAAGTCCTGGTGTTGCGAACCAGGTGGAAGACTGGACGGGTCGGGAAGCGGAAGTCTAACAGAAATCTGGAAGCTTCAAACGCTGAGCAAAAGTCCAGTCGATCTGGAGGATCGCTGTAACGACCACCCTTCTTACTACTACTACACTCTAAGGATAACCGTTACTTGACTACTAACTCTACTTAACCGGTATGATAAAAATATCACATGGAAACCCTACCGAAAAATTTCGGCAGAATCTCCCCTGTACCGGTGACCATATCCGTAACTACATACAGAGTATACTCAGCCACAGGCGGCTGGAACATATATTTTCACAACCACGCAGTTTAATAAATCAAATCATGTAAATAATGAAAAGCGGAAACATAACTTCTTACTACAAAATTTTCTTATCAACTTAACAAGAAATTAAACTAAACAAATTCTTAAACTAAGTGAGTTCTTTAGCTAAGTCCAAAGGATCTCCATAGTCCACACATCACACACCGTCACAGCATCTCCTTGTCGCCTTCTTCCTTATACTTTAGCTTTTTTTCCTTTATCTGCAGTAGGAGGAAAATAGTATCTATAAGCTAAAAGCTTAGTGAGCGCTATCCTACTCACAAAAACTCGATATGCATGTATATAAATAAAAACATGCTAAAACTGAGTACTAACATGTAAAGCTACTCATGCTCATAAATAGCAAAGAAAACAACTAACTGAAAAGCTAACATGTATAGCTAATCATGCTCATAAATAGCGAAGGAATCATGCTAACTGAAATACTAAACATGTAAAGCTAATCATAGAACTATCATGTGTATCAATAAGAAACTGAATTGATACCTAAGCTAAACTAATTAATGCTAAACTGAGTCTAACTTGTATTCACATAACTAATTTGTGAAGTTTTGAAAACTATTTACATAATAGATTAAAATAATAATCATGCTGCTGATGGGCCCGGCAACTGCGCTTTTACTTTTGTAACGACCCGACCCATTCGGCGGCCCATTTGGCGGCCCATTTGGCGACCCTATGGTCGTCGACCGTCGACCGTCGGCCGAGCCATTACTACTAGGTTATCTAAACCTAGGGACGACTATGGGAGCCCAGCCCAAGGACAGAGAGTCCAACACAGTGCCACTGATAAAAGTAAAATACTTGTTATCTTTTAATACTTCTATATAATGCCTCGGCATTTTCTTTAGCACCTTGTGTGCCAAAATCTCTAAAGTCTTGACTTTGGGATCTACTTAAGGTCTTGGCCTTTTTCTTTCTTTTCTTTATCTTTCTTATACTTATTAATTCTTCTAAAAGAATTCTTTTTTTAAAAAAGAAACTGAAATGTTTAAGTAGATTCTAACTTTGAAATGCTTAAACCAAAAATCTGTCTACTATGCTAATAAAATTCTGCATATTAAGCTTAATAAAAATCTGTTCTAAGTTTGGAGTTCTGCATGCAATACTTATCAAAATCTGCAAGCAATACTTATATAAATCTGCATACCATACAAGCTTAAACTAAATCTAAAACTTGTTGGAATTAAAACCTATACTGCATGCTTCGAATTAAGAGAACTAAACTAACTGACTCTAAACTTATTTGAAGCTTGCTGGAATAAATGATAGAAAGGAACATATCTAAACCTCATGCTAAAATAAAGAACCTCAAATCCATATACTTGAATGGAAGTAGCATATCTCAACCTCATGCTATAGCAGCCCTAAAGAACTACTATTAATATACTGCAGCCCTAAACCAAAATCAAATGAAATACTCCACACACTTAATTTGCTTCCATGTTCTCAAATATAAACCAATCCGAACATGTCTAAATCTGATGTACTAATCATAAAGGTGAAAGGATTCAAACTACATACTCAAGCTATACAAATCATCCTCTTTCTTCCTTTAAAATACATGATAGCAAACTCAAAACAGCACTCTTTCAAGCATACTTTAACACTCGTGGATCATAATCAACATAAAAGTACTTACATCCTATGTTTCCACATAAAACATTATTATATGAATTAACTAATGCTCAAAAAGTATAGAACGTGCATACATGTTTCTAACCATTTTGTACATGTGTCATCTTAGGCATGCATCCATATTGCTTCATGAAAATCAAAATGTTACTACTTGAACACAGAACAATAACAACAATTGTCATATCGTTACTTGCTTAATTAAAATCTGCAAATCTAATTAAGCTACTAGCGATCTAATTGGATCTTCCAATGCTAAACCATCAAAACTGCAATGCTATACAATTCAAAATCTACATACAAGCCTAGTAGAAATCTGTATTCAAACTTAGATAAATCTGCATATCTACTTAACCCAAATTCTGCACTGCTCTACTTAGTAAAAGTCTGTACTGCTCTTCTTAATAAAAATCTGAACAAACTAAATTGCATTATAATCTTACACAGCTTGCACTATAAGCTTACAAGAATCCACATAGGAGTAGAAACCAAACAAGATCCCTTGTGCTAAAACGGGGACAGCAAGTTGAAGCTACCTACTAGCCTATCTAAGGAAAAACCTTCATCCATACCTATATGGAGAAACTACCCATTAAGTGAAGAACAGAAACCTTGAATTGAAGCTACAACTCCCAATTTCAAACATAGATGTTCGAAATCCATACGAAAATCCTATAGGAGACACTAATGGCAGTAAGAACACCACGTAAATCCCAGGTCACAACACGAACTTCATGGGTAACACAAACCTACCAAAAACATCACGATCTTGATTCCGAACCCAAGCTATTAAGAAGAAGAAACAGGACTGGTAAACCAGAAATCCATGCCTTGCTAACAGAACTTAAAATGACGCAGAGAATACAAAACATCCATAATCTACCAAGTGCAATCAAGAACTAATCGGAATTAAAGAAAGAACAAGACCCGAAACCTCAAAAGAAACCATATCCCTAGCAACCACTCTTCTTACAGCATGTTCTTAAAAGCTATAAGGAAAAACCTAAATCCTTAGCCAATTCAAAAATTCCTCACGGCAGCAACTTAAGGAAAGCAAACCTCCATAATAACATGCTTCGAAAACAAGAAGAGGAACAAGGAATAAACCTCGGAGCTATCCTACTGCAGGTGAGAAGCAACTTACCTTGCGTTCTTAGACCCTCTACTGAAGGAGGAAAGGGCTTCTAGGGTTGCTGGGATGCTTGAGTTCCTGACCTCTTCTTGTGCCTATACGTCCACCTCGCCGAGAGGATCGTGAAGAAGCGAAGAGCTCTCGGATTGAACCCTCGTCGACCGCCGGAAACACCCCAGCTTCCTGCTGCGATTTCGCCCGAGAGAGATCGACGCCGTCGTGAGAAGAGAAGAGATGAGAAGAAATTTGTCTCGGGAAGAAAAATAAGCCCTCTTTTATAACTAGGGGTTTTTTTTTATTAAATACTATACCTTAAATACTTGTCGCTGCATATCTGATTAGCATCAACCGCTGGCGCAGTTGGTTGGCTGCGTTTTGCTTAAGGCCCGGCTCGTGGGTTCGAGTCTCGGCTGCAACCATTTTATTTCGTATTTATTCTCTATTTCCTAACTACTGCTCAAATAGAATATTTCTCCTTCTTTAATAAGAAACGCCCGCTGGAAGAGTTGGTTGGCTGTGTTTAATCGAAACCTCTGGTCACGGTTTCGAAACCTCAGACGAGCGTTTAATTTCCCTTTTATTTTAACTATTCTTAACTACTGCTTAAATGTATTTCGTCCCATATATATTCACAAAAAGGTTATAGACCAGTTGGTTGGCTGAGCTCGATAAAAACCTGATTCAGGTTCGAAGTCCTGGGTTCAAAACCCGGCTTCAACATATATATTTATTATTATTATTTTTTTATTTTTTAAACTTCTTCCTCTTGGTAAAAATACCAAACGAACTCCAAAAATTACGTAAAAATATTCTAAAAATTTCTAAAAATCTCTAGAATTTTTCTATAACATTTCAAAATATTTTTGAATTATTTTTAGAGCTCAAAATGAGAAAATTTGGGTCGTTACAATCGCACTGGCAATAGGTAAATTTCCTGAGTGGAGTAGGTGAGGGCGCGCTCCCCATAGAGGGAACAGTAGGCGTCGGGTCGACCTAGGGTTTCCGGTTGGAAATCCGAAGTCAGACCCGGACAGTCCGATGACTGTCGATTATATCATTTATCATATTTCTGTGCTAACTTTGTTTTGCAAAAAACCAGGGCAGCAGAGTTGAGGCGCCTTGGACCAGGGTGAGGGCGCCTTGGACCAGGCATTGGAGGCGCCTTGGACCAGCCTTGGAGGCGCCTTCAATGGGATAAGGCGCGACCAGATCAAAGTTGATCCACGCGTGCGACTCGACGGCCTGGAGGCGCCTCGGACAGGCTTGGAGGCGCCTCCAGCACAGTATAAAAGTGGGTTTCGAGCAGCAGCTTAATCATCATTTGGAAAAAGTGATCTTTCTGCGACAAGCTGTCAACAACACGATCCCGAAGTGCTGCGACGACCTACCAACGACCCGGAACTTCGATTTCAACATCTTTGTTGTTGGTATAGCATTTTTGTTATAATCTTGTAATACATACTTGTACATTTAAGCTCTTATAGTGAATTGTCCAAAGTAAACGCTCAGTGAGCTTGAGTTTTGGAGTAGGAGTCGCCACAAGCTCCGAACCAAGTAAAACGGTTGTGTCGCTTGTGTGTTTATTGTGTGTTCATTTCCACTGCGTGTTTTATACTCGAGTATTTTAATTGTACGAAATAACCACGAGCGTTATTCACCCCCCCCCCCCTCTAGCGCTTTCGATCCAACAATTTCTTCTTCCACTTTTTTAATTTTCTACCCTTTTGCAAAGAATAAGGTTAGGAAATATATATATTTTGTCATTCCAAGCTAGAAAATGGTTCTAGCTTAATTATACAATATTATGAGATTTTGTAAACAAATTCCAATATTGTTAATGATGAATTAAATTTGGAGTTATTGTTGATTCATCCACTCTTTGTTCATTGTGTAGATAAATTCATAGTTATTGTTTTTGATTTTTTTTCATAAACAACTAGTTTTGGGGATCTTTAGCAAAAATTCTTGATCCTCATAAATATTGACTTTGGTAAAAAAAAAAAAAATAACCCGGTTCACAAAGCTCCCACTATATGAGGTTCTGGAGAAGGATCCATTATATGCAGCAGCCTTATCCCATTTTTTTACAAGAAACTATTTTTAGGATTCGAACCCGTGATATTTTGGTCACAAAATAATAATTTTATCGTTGCGTCAAAATTTCCAAACAAATATTTACCTTGGTATAATAGAATTATTATTCTATTATTAAATCAATGAAAAAAATGTCAACTCTATTTTTAAATAATTTTTTGGATATACTTCTTTAATTCATTGTCAACTCAACCATATTGGACCAAATTTTACTATTTTTAAAAATAATGTTTATTTTCTGAAATATTATTAATATTTTGTTTTTAGTAAATATCATTAATAATTTAGTACAGATTTTGATGTATGATCATTTAATATTTTATTTAATTAAAAGTGTTAATGAGTTAAACCAATAGTTCTGCCTTGATAAAAATATTTTATTAAAAATTATTGTTGACAAATCAAATTATAATAATTAATAGCTATTAATAGTTTTCATTCCAATTAATAAATGTATTAATGCTTAATGTATTTAAATATGATTAGTAATTTCATTTAATTTAGTCTTCATTAATTAAAATTGTACCCCATTTAATTAATTTACTCGCTTTTGTTTGTCAGTGTAGAGCTCCAATCAAGCACCAATACAGTTGTGTGTGAATGTTTCAACTTCAACATCAATATGTTTTATAAATACACTGGACTTAAGTACTGCGTTGATTGAGATTTAGACAAGTAAAAATATCACCATGAAGCAGACTTATGCGATGGAAGCTTCTCTAAGTTATTAAATAAAGATTGAATTGAATGGAAATTGATCCGTGGGTCGGATATGATTCCATATGAGGCTCACATTGAGCCTAATAAGTTGTAACGATCATCCTTCTTACTACTACTATTCTCTAAGGATGTGTAACGACCCAACTCCTAAGTACTAAGCTGTGATCCGGAACGCTACATTAACTACTGAAGCTACTGTGCTATACTGTGCGGAAACTGGGTAAAACAAAATTTCACTAACTGACTCTATTAAACTGACAACTGGTACACCCATGCTGTTATAAGGAAGGGTTCAAGACCCTTTCCGGTTGAGGTATATGTGCTGAGGAGGATACTTGACCTCCCATCTGAACTAGAACTCAAAACTAACTTCCCAGCTAGCTGCTGTTCGATCCACGGATCGATCAAACTTGTCGCGATTCCGTGCCCTGCTGGATCGGTCTGCGGACCGATCCAGGTTCTGATAGTCTGAAACGAAATCAGAATTTCTGATTTCCAGCACTGATTCGTGCCAAAAATCACATACACAAGCTCTAGATACATGAAAAACACTCTAGCATGTAAATACTAACGTTCTAAACATGATAAACTAAACAAGACATAGTTTACTAAGCTATAATACCTAGTAACAAGACTAAGTCATAAAACTAGACATGTTAAGTACTAAAACTGAAATAAAAGTGTATAGATCCCAAGGATCTTTATTCCAAACCCCTTGCACACACACATCATCCAGCCTCCGCTAGTCCACTTTTCTTTTACCGGTATCTGCAGTATAAGAAAAGTAGCATCTGTAAGCTAAGAAGCTTAGTAAGAAACCATCTACCTCACAAAAACATGCAACGATGCGATTATGTTTTTAAAACATGCGGTTTGAAAACTGAACTGAGCATGGCAACATGGCATGGCATACAAACATGTACTAAACTGATCATGGCATACAAACAAGCTAAGCATAGCATACTGTATCTGAAACTAAGCATGAATACTGAACTGGTCATGCATATACATCTAACTGGTCATGAACTCAAATCATAAAACTTAACTGAGGTAATTAACTGTAATTGAAACTAAGTTAGTGTTTCCAATAGGTGTTATTTTTGGTCTCAGCATTAAGAGCATCAGTCTGACTCGCTCTTTCACTGTACTTACCAACTCTAGGCAAAGGTGAGCTAGCATGTTAAATCTTTTAACCGCTTCTTCTACTGGTAGGTCACCTGGTCTAAATTCTATAAACTCCTCATAATGTTTATTGGTGATCCGTTGGCAAAATAATTCTTCATAAAACTCTGTCTCGAAGTCAACCCAGCTCATCTGATTGACTGCTCTCTTACTCTTAACTCGCTCCCACTACATACAAGCATCTCCAGATAGGCAGAAAGAGGCACACTTAATGGTATCAACCTTCTCGACTTCTGGGCATCCCAGGGCTCAGTCGTTCCTGAGAAGCTTTCTGGTTTCAGCTTCAGCCACTGGATGAGATATGCTTCTTGTCTTTTAGATGCTGTGGCGACTTCCAGGGCAGCTGATGGGACTTCAGTCACCACTGGGGTCTCCACATTAATGGTTGGGGGAGTGGGAGGAGCTGACTTCTGATCTCGCTACTTGTCTCTGAAGTTGAGCAACAACTTCAGAGAGATTCGGTTCAGCTACTCTGGGCTCTTCATTCTCCTGTGCTCGATCCGCAGTACGAGCGGTACGGGGACGTCCTCTTCTTGACATCTAGTTATACAAATAAAAAGATTTGATATTTTCTCTATCCTTTCTATACATACATATTTGTATATGAAGAAAGAAAAATAGCAAAAACTCTTATATACTTAAGCACTTATAAGCAATCACTCTATACTGCAAATAATAATAAAGGAAAGCAATAAAGAAAGAACTTAAATACTTTCTTACTTGAAGACGGCAAGGATGATGCTGATGTGTGTGATGTAGAACTGTAACGACCACCCTTCTTACTACTACTACTACTCTCTAAGAGTGACCGTTACTTATCTACTAACTCTGTTGGTGCAACATTCCTCAGGTCAAGGCTAACCTGGTTGACCAAGCTTGAGTCTTGGTTTGGATTTCGATGTTTGACAATGCAAGGTTGATTGAAGAAGAGTCAAGTAGGTCAAGGATGACCGGATACTTGACTGGGAAGTCCTAGTGAGTGAAGCTAGGCAGAAGCCAGGTGAAAGACCTAGTGAGTGAAGCTAGGCAATTGGGAAGTCCTAGTGAGTGAAGCTAGGCAGGAGAAAAATCCTAGTGAGTGAAGCCAGGTGAAAGACCTAGTGAGTGAAGCTAGGCAATTGGGAAGTCCTAGTGAGTGAAGCTAGGCAGGAGAAATCCAGGTGAAGGACCTAGTGAGTGAAGCTAGGCAATTGGGAAAGTCCTTGTGAGTGAAGCCAGGCAAGAGAAATCCAGATGGGTCAAGGTTGACCAGACATCTGGTGAGAGTCCAAGTAGGTCAAAGGGATTGACCGGATACTTGGCACGAGGAAGAAAAGTCCAAGTAGGTCTTAGGGAATGACCGGATACTTGGCAAGAAGAGAAAAGTCCAAGTGGGTCAAAGGGATTGACCAGACACTTGGTGAGAGAGTCCTAGCTGGTCAAGGGTGACCGGATGCTAGGTCTTATGTACCAACAAGTCATGGTTGACTAGATGTTGGTTTAAGGGGCTTTGGGCTTGGTTTTGGGCAAAAACCAAGATCTGGATTGATCAGCCGATTGATCCAGCAGGTTTGGATTGATCCGTGGATTGATCCAGCAGGTTTGGATTGATCCGTAGATTGACCCAGCAGGTTTGGATCGATCCGTGGATCGATCCAGCAGATCTGGATCCAGCAGATCTGGATCGATCCGTGGATTGATCCAGAAGATCTGGATCGATCCACCGATCGATCCGGTGAGTCCCCGCGAACAGAACCCCTTTGGATCGATCGGTGGATCGATCCAGAGGTCCCAATTGATCAGTGGATCGATTGGGACGCTGCTGCTTCGCACGATAAGCGCTGGATCGATCCGTGGATCGATCCAGAAGTTTTTCCAGAGCACAGAGGCACTCTGGATCGATCCGTGGATCGATCCAAAGCCTCCCCGATCGATTGGGAGCATTCCAATCGATCGGGATTCGACCGTTAGCGTCGATTTAAGCCGCAGGCGTTCATTTCCTTCAGCATCACTTCATAGATTCATTTTAGATCTTCACCAGCTCCTCCACAACTCTTCTCAAGCTCGAGATCGCCAGTTCTTGAAGGTTCTTGGAGGCTCTTCCAAGTCAAGAGGTGGATCAAAGCAAGAAGAAGAAACTAGGGTTAGGGTTTGTGCACTCATTGTAAGCTTGTAAACTTGTATTTCTTTACTATCCTTTCTTCTTCTTGTATTGAGTCTTGTAGGGCTTCTCCGCCCTTGGTAGTTACCATAAAGGAGAGTTTCATTAGTGGAGGGTGCGTGCGTTGTGTGGATCCTTGGATTAGTCACCTCCCTTGGAGGTGGATACCAAGTAAAATCCAAGTGTTAGCGTGTTTGTATTTGTTTCTTTGTATTTCCGCTGCGCATCCTTGAAGAAACAAGCAACGCCGAGCAACGAGCACACGAAGAGCTATTCACCCCCCCCCCTCTAGCTACTTTTCGGTCCTAACAAGTGGTATCAGAGCGAGGCCGCTCTTCACCGGAATCATCGCCGGAAGGGTCAAGCATAACAAGAAGAGCTAGAGGGTGAAGAAGTTGAAGCAAATTCATCAAAAGTCAAAGATTTCAAGAAGCTCAACTTCAAGATGTAATTCCAAGATGGACTTGGATTTGACACAAGGGTGGCTCCACCTTACACATCCACAAGTTTCGATTCTTGGAAATCAAGAATCGAAAATTTTCTTATGATGGAGATAGAGCAATGGTTTGCTCTAATGGAAGGCTTTAAAGCTCCAACAAACTCCAAGGGCAAACTTCTCAAGAAAAGCAAATGGAGCTTGGAGCAAATTCAAAGAGCGAGGCAAATGATAAAGTGACCAAGCTTTTGGTCAACTTATTGCCTAGCCACATTTTGGCTCAAATCGGAGAATTCAACGATGCCAAGGAGCTTTGGAGCAAATTGGCAACAATCCATGAAGAACCCTCCACTGTAGCGAATCAAGAGGAATCCAAAGAGGGAGACTCATTGGAGCGAGATCAAGAGGAGGACTCCGAGGTTGAGAGATGCTCAACCTCCGAAGAAGAAGTCCAAGAAGAAGCTTCATCTTCAAGGGAGTGCAATGAAGAGAACAAGGAGGGAGCATACTCCTTGTTCCATGTACAAGATGATGAAGCCTCCACCTCTAGGATTGAGGGGGAGCAATCTTCATTGACACCGGATCAAGAGCAAGAAGAATCGTCTACATCCGGGTCAAGAAGAGAAGAGGATGAAGAAGCTTCCACCTCCACAAGTCAAGAAAAATCAAATGGAGGAGCATCACTATCGGATCAAGAGAAAGCCTCTACATCCACATCACATGGAGGAGAAAGCGCCACCCCTACACAAGAAGGTATAAATGTTTCAATTAAAAATAAAAATCATATAATATGTTTTGAGTGTAGGGAAAGTGGGCACTACAAGAGCAAGTGTCCCAACTTGGCCAAGAAGAAGGGTCAAGTGACACGAAAGGGCAAGGAGAAGCCAAAGGAGACCACCCCCGGGACAAAGAAGAGCAAGGAGCACATTGTGTGCTTCTTGTGTCAACAAAAAGGGCATTACCGAAGTCAGTGTCCCAAGGGGAAGAAGATGGTCAAGGCTCAAGGAGGCACCAGTCAAGGGGGAGCCTCCAAGGTAAAGAAGAAGGTAACATTTATTGAGCCTACCCCTCTACGTTATGGTAAAAAGCATGATAGTTCAAATTTTTATCATTTTAATGCAATTTACCATAAGAATAGAAAGCATGAGGGCATTAAGGAAAAGCATGTGGCCCTACATGCCAAGACTACCCAACCTAAGGTTAGGAAGGTAGATAGACATTTGGGCAAAAACACTAAGGATAATAGATACAAGCCCAAGAATAAAAATGCTCATGGATCAAATGAAAAATCAAATACTAAGGACTTAGTAAGGGAAAATCAAGTCTTGAGGTCAAGACTTGATAAATTAGAAAAGACCCTAAAAAGATTGGAAAATATCCTATTAGGGCAAAATGAGCATAACCTAGGTTTAGGGGTACAAAAGTCATCCAATGACCATAGAGGTTTGGGATACAAACCCAAAGCTAAAAAGGATGTGCCTAGTTATCATAGGGTTCCATATAGTTATGAAACAAACCCTAAGTCTAAAGGTCAAGTCAAGGATACAAGGGAAGATATCCCTAGAAGTATCTTTGCAACCAAAGTGACTAAGACTTCTAAGAAGTCTAAGAAAGTCACCAACAAGGTCACAAGGGAGGCTATCCCTAGAGTTGACCTAGAAAATGTGACCAAGGCTTCTAAGAAGCCAAACAAGGTCACTAGGAAGGTATCTAGGGAAGTTATCCCTAGTAAATACCTAGAGCATCCAAGGAGCACCAATAGGTGTTGGGTTCCTAGGAGCATTTTCTCTACCCCATAAATGGATTAGAGAGTGTCAACTCTAAGTGAAAGGGTAGTTAACCCAATCATGAAGAAATTGACACTCAAGGAGCATTTTCAAGGTTTTTGTTAACCTTTGAAAATGAAATTGAATTATTATTTACTCCTTGAAAGAGTAAAATGTGCCTAAAGGTGAAAATTTGATTTTATCTTAAAATGGCATAAATTGGGAAAACCTAGAGAAATACCAAGTTGGGATTTTGGTATTCTATTAGAAATTTAAGGCAATCCGGGCATTGATTTATGTGATTATTCTTGAGGAAAAATGGAATATGCCAACATTTGAGGATATGCTTAATTTTTAAGTGGCATAAACAAATCAAGAGAAATAGAAATATTAATTTAGGTTTTGACATTTCTTTGAAGCATTTAGGGCAATCTAGGTTTAACATTTTAAGTTAAAACGAGTGATATATTTTGGGTTAGCTAAGTGGTTAAGGATACTTAGATAGGTAATCTAGGTATATTTTACTTATGCTAAACCTTGCCATGATTATTTGCTCATCATATGTCATGACATCATGTCTATTTTTGCATTTATGTTTTATTATGAAAAATCCAAAAATACCATGTCATGACATTCATACATCAAGTAGTTATAAGATATTTTCTTTTGAAAATTATTTCATCTTGATGTATGCCATAACATAATCATGCATTAAGTTTAAATTCCTTGAAATTAAGGACAAATGGCATTTAACATCACTTATTAACAAGTGACATCCTAGGTGGATGTTTAATATCTTTAAAATGCCTAGATAGGTATGCATGATCCCTAGAATAGGGTAAAACCAAAATCTCACATCTCACAAGGACTATAAGGTGACTTGTATGTGTTTAAGTGCACATTAGATACAAGTGAGATGTTAGGAAGATGAACAAAACTCAAGATGTTGATTTAGTGCATTCTTCTGAGTTTTAGGTTCATTAAAACACATAGTTATGTGTTTTCCCATCATTGGGAAAGCTAATGTACAAGTCATGTGCATTAAGCCCAAGGAACATGGTGGGATATTGGTTTTGAAAATGTTTTTAAAAATAATTTTGGAAAACCTTGGTGAAGGCTATCTTTTATTAGTAATCACCATTGAATAGTTAGACACAAACTTGAAGAAAACACTAAAGTTTTTGCAAGTTCTCAAGTTTGTGTCAATCTTTGAAAATATGAAGTATTTTCATATAAAACTATTTTTCCATGATCAAGTATGCCCTAAATAATGTCTACACGAAATTTCATGATTTTTGGATTTTTATAGAATTTTCTAGGGGTTTCTGAAGTTGGCTGAATTTGAAATTCAGCAACTATCAGAGCTCCGATCGATCCATGGATCGATTGGAGTGTCTGAATCGATCAGTGGATCGATTCAGAAGGCAATTCTAGCGAGCAGAAGCTCGCTGGATCGATCAGCCGATCGATCCAAGAAGACTGAATCGATCGGTGGATCGATTCAGCAGGGTTCAATCGATTGGAACCCAACTCCAATCGATCGAAGATGCTGATTTTGGCTGGGAAAGCTTATTTTCAGCATTTTGAACCTATTTTAGTCTAGGTAACCATTCCAAACCCCTAAAAATACATTTGTATACATAAAAAGGGTGTTTTCGTGTGGAAAACAAGGATGGATTGGTTAAAGAAGGCTAAGTTGAAGTTTAGGTTGAGGTTTGTTTCAAATTTTGAATATTTGAACCTCAAAACTTTTAAAATTGGGTTTCCTAAAGTTTTGGGGATTCCAAGTCATTGTTGGTGCAATGACAGAAGTTACCACCATGTCTTTATGGGGAGAGACTCTTTAAAGACATAAAAATTATTTTTCATGAACCTTGGAAGGTTGTTAACCTTCCGTTAAGAACATGCTCAAGGTTGAGCGTTTGAACTTTAATGGGGAGTGGATATCCTCATTGTTCAAGTGGTTTCAAGTGGATAATGCTCAAGGATGGGCATTTGCCTACATTGGGGGAGAATGTAGGGTTAAGGTTAATGAAGGGTATGGGACCTTCATTATCGTGCTGATCACAACGAGTGACGTTGTGAACGACGATGAGCAACTCTTCAGGGGGAGAGTTTTCAACAAGTGAATCTGTTGATGTGTGCCTAAAAATGGGGCATGGTTTGATGTGTGCCAATAGGGGGAGAATGAAAGGGAGTAAGTTAGGCTTTTATCACCTAGAGGGAGTTTGCCCTCTTAGGGGGAGAATGAAAGGCTTAACTTATGTATTCATTACCTAGTGGCATGAAGAAGGTTTAGGCTATGGGATTAGCCTAACTTACATGTGGTATTGTAAGTGATAGTGTTGGTATTGTCAAACATCAAAAAGGGGGAGATTGTTGGTGCAACATTCCTCAGGTCAAGGCTAACCTGGTTGACCAAGCTTGAGTCTTGGTTTGGATTTCGATGTTTGACAATGCAAGGTTGATTGAAGAAGAGTCAAGTAGGTCAAGGATGACCGGATACTTGACTGGGAAGTCCTAACTGGGATGTTAGGCAGGAGGAAAATCCTGGTGAGTGAAGCCAGGTGAAAGACCTAGTGAGTGAAGCTAGGCAATTGGGAAGTCTTAGTGAGTGAAGCTAGGCAGGAGAAAAATCCTGGTGAGTGAAGCCAGGTGAAAGACCTAGTGAGTGAAGCTAGGCAATTGGGAAAGTCCTGGTGAGTGAAGCCAGGCAAGAGAAATCCAGATGGGTCAAGGTTGACCAGACATCTGGTGAGAGTCCAAGTAGGTCAAAGGGATTGACCGGATACTTGGCACGAGGAAGAAAAGTTCAAGTAGGTCTTAGGGAGTGACCGGATACTTGGCAAGAAGAGAAAAGTCCAAGTGGGTCAAAGGGATTGACCAGACACTTGGTGAGAGAGTCCTAGCTGGTCAAGGGTGACCGGATGCTAGGTCTTATGTACCAACAAGTCATGGTTGACTAGATGTTGGTTTAGGGGGCTTTAGGCTTGGTTTTGGGCAAAAACCAAGATCTGGATTGATCAGCCGATTGATCCAGCAGGTTTGGATCGATCCGTGGATCGATCCAGCAGATCTGGATCGATCAGTGGATCGATCCAGAAGATCTGGATCGATCCACCGATCGATCCGGTGAGTCCCCGCGAACAGAACCCCTTTGGATCGATCGGTGGATCGATCCAGAGGTCCCAATCGATCAGTGGATCGATTGGGACGCTGCTGCTTCGCGCGATAAGCGCTGGATCGATCTGTGGATCGATCCAGAAGTTTTTCCAGAGCACAGAGGCGCTCTGGATCGATCCAAAGCCTCCCCGATCGATTGGGAGCATTCCAATCGATCGGGATTCGACCGTTAGCGTCGATTTAAGCCGCAGGCGTTCATTTCCTTCGGCATCACTTCACAGATTCATTTCAGATCTTCACCAGCTCCTCCACAACTCTTCTCAAGCTCGAGATCGCCAGTTCTTGAAGGTTCTTGGAGGCTCTTCCAAGTCAAGAGGCGGATCAAAGCAAGAAGAAGAAACTAGGGATAGGGTTTGTGCACTCATTGTAAGCTTGTAAGCTTGTATTTCTTTACTTCCCTTTCTTCTTCTTGTATTGAGTCTTGTAGGGCTTCTCCGCCCTTGGTAGTTACCATAAAGGAGAGTTTCATTAGTGGAGGGTGCGTGCGTTGTGTGGATCCTTGGATTAGTCACCTCCCTTGGAGGTGGATACCAAGTAAAATCCAAGTGTTAGCGTGTTTGTATTTGTTTCTTTGTATTTCCGCTGCGCATCCTTGAAGAAACAAGCAACGCCGAGCAACGAGCACGCGAAGAGCTATTCAACCCCCCCCTCTAGCTACTTTTCGGTCCTAACAAACTCTACTTAACCGATTTATTAAAAATCTCTAGGAAAACCCTACCGAAAAATTTCGGCAGAGTCTCCCCTGTACCGGTGACCATTTTCCATAATACAAGCATAATATACTCAGCCACAGGCGGCTGGAAATATATTTCAATCAACCACGCAGTTTAATAAGAAATGAAAACTAACCACAACCACGCAGCTTAATAATTCAAATCATGCAGGTAATGAAAAACCGAAAACATAACTTCTTACTACATCCTTTTCTTATCAACTTAATAAGAAATCAAACTAATCACATTCTTAAACTAAATGAATTCCTTAGCTAAGTCCCAAGGACCTCCATAGTCCACACATCACACACTCCTCTTGCATCTCCTTGTCGCCTTCCTTCACTGTATCTTTTCTTTCCCTTTATCTGCAGTAGGAGGAAATGCAGTCTATAAGCATAAAGCTTAGTGAGCGCTATCTACTCACAAAAACTCGATATGCATGTATATAAATAAAAACATGCTAAAAACTGAATGCTAACATATAAAACTACTCATGCTCATATATAGCAAAGGAATCATGCTAACTGAAATACTAAACATGTATAGCTAATCATGCTCATAAGAATAAAACTATAACTGCATGCTGAAAGCAAATAAAGCTAAACATGCTGAATAATCTAATAGCAAGAAACAAATAAAACTACTACTGCATGCTTCAAATAACAAGAAACTAAACTTTCTAATTCTAAACATATTTGAAGCTTGTTTCATTTGTTTCAAAACTTATACTTTAATACTTCAAAATAATAATAAACTTCTTTTGGGTCCGGCATTGTACCACTTAGCGTGCATTCTTAATAAGAATCGAGGTAGCTAATCCCGAAACTACTAAGATACTTCTAGGCCTTGTGCCTAGGGGCATCTTGGAGCCCATCCCTTGGACCTTGTGTCCGGTACATGCCTTTTAAAAGTAAAATATTTTTTTTTTTAACTATAACTTCTTTATACTTGTTATGCTTTAATTCTCTTATAATAAAATGCCTTGGCATTTCTTTGAGCACCTGGCATGCTGCTGATCCCAATACTTAAACTTTAGGGATCCTATCAAGACCTTGGTCTTTTCTCACTTATAACTACTCATCATAGCAAGGAAAATCTAAACTAAATGCTATGTATATATATGTATATACTATAATCTGTTCTTGCCCATCTTAAAGCAAAAGGGAAAACTAAATCAACATACTACACTTATAAAACAAATCTGCACATGTTCAGCTAAGGGTAAACAAAAATCTGCACATGTTCAGCTAAGGGTAAATGAATTCTGCACACTAAAATGTTGCCTATTAAGTTAACACAATTCTGCATATTAAGCTACACAATTCTGCATACTAACTTAATTAAATTCTGCATTATAACTTAATAAAATCTGCATGCTTAAAATAAATTATCTAGAACTGAGGTATGAAATCTGTTCCTACTCATGGCAATAACAATAAATTCAACTGCAATGTTAATGAGGAGACTGTTCATACTTGTTAAAGTAGCAAGGAAATCCAGAATGCGTGCTTAAATAACAACCCACTATACTGCTCACAGTAGTAGCAAAAGAACTGAACCACATACTCAAAATGAGGGCAGTTCGTGCTAGTTACATAGCAAAGGAACATCTAACTAAAATGCTATTCATACAACGTAATAAGAATCTATTCATGCTTGTTAAACTAGCAAACTTCTTAAACTATCTACTCAAAATAAGAGGCTGTTCATGTATGGTAATTAGCAAGGAGAAATCAAAACTAATATGCTGCCCAATATCTCAACAGTAAGCTTAAGATGAGGGCTATTCATGCACGGCAGTAACTAAATGATTCTAAAACTGCACACTTTAGATTAAGGTAATTGGCCGCTTGTTCTTATTAATGGCACGAAAGTGACAGAAATGCTAATGTTTGCATAAAAATCTACATGGCATACTTAATGCTGTACAGGAAATCCATAGCGAGGAAAACAAAACCATTAAAATCCGAACTGCAGCAAGCTCCAAGAGGGGCTGTTTTTTTTTCATTGCAGCAAGGAAAACATGAACAAAACCTGAAACTAAGAATTTATGGTAGCAAACTCAAAACATCAACCTTTACTACAAGATTAAAAAAAAAACAAGGAGAAACAAAATCCGAAAACCACTCCTACTGCAGGTGAGTAGCAACTCACCGGGATTAGCTTGGACTTACAACCGAAGGAGAGGAAGGAGATCTAGGGTTCGGATGAGGTGAAGGTCTCGGCGATCCCTTCCTATCCGCGTGTTCTCCTTGACGAGGAGACCACGAATCCGTGAACAACTCCCGGAAAGAAGTCCTCGCCGGCCGCCGGAGACGAGCCCTAGCGCCGTCGCCCCTTTTCGCCCGAGAGAGAAGAATCGCGCCGTCGGGAGAGAAAAGGAGAGAAATTTCGAGAGAAAATTTTTAGGTTTTCCTCTCTTAACTTAACCTCTTTTTATAACCTAGGGTTATTTTATTAAATACTATACCTTAAATATAATACGTTCTTTCCTTAATTAACAACAGCCGCTGGTACAGTTGGTTGGCTGCGTTTTGCTTAAGGTGCAGCTCACGGGTTCGAGTCTTGGCTGCAACCATTTTTCTTCCTATTTATTCCCTAATCATTAACTACTGCTTAACTAGAATATTTCCCCTTCTTTAATAAGGAACGCCCGCTAGCACAGTTGGTTGGGTCGGTTTTGCTTGGGTCACTCCGACCTGAGGTCGTGGGTTCGAATCTCACCTTCAACATTTTTTTTAAAACTTCTTTCTTTTTGTAACCCTACTAAACGACCTCCAAAAATTACGTAAAAATACTCTAAAAATTCTTTAAAATCTCTAGAATATTTTAAAAGTATTTCCAAATAATTTTATGGACTTTTAGAACTTGAAATAGGGAAAATTGGGTCGTTACAAAGACCTCGATCTTACCAGGGCCAAGACCTCGGAATTGGACATCTGGATTTATTTAACGACAACCTCGGAAGTCGGGTACTAGCCTCTTAAAAATAAAATACTTATTTACTTCTTCTTTAAATGTCTTGACATTTTAACAAGCACCTTATGTGCCAAAATCCCTAAAGTCTTGACTTGGGATCTACTTAAGGCCTTGGCCTTTTTCTTTCTTTTCTTTATCTTTCTTATACTTTTTTAAACCCAAAATACTGTTAGGGTATTTTTTTTTCCATATGCATCTATAAGTGAAATCAACTAGGTAACACACAATCATGCATATTGAAGTAGCAAAGAAACTTAAATCTGTATGCTTGGAATAAATAGTAGCAAGGATGCAAATCTAATAGTAAAGAAAATTGCTCATAACCTTTAAAGAATTTAGTAGAACACCTATCTTTATTTAATAGAGCAACAGAATTCTTTAAGCATGCTACAACTAAAATAGAAAGGAGAAAGCAAATCTAGGAACTAATCCTAAACCTCTAACAATCCCATTAATCTATACAGCATGTTCTGAAAGCAAGGAAAAGAACTAAATCCCTAGCAATTCCAGTTCTATACAACATATTCCACAAGCAAGGAAAGAACTAAAATATTTCTTATCTTCTAATTCTTTTAATATAGAATGCCTCGGCATTTTTTCGAGCACTTGGCGTGCTGCTGATCCCAAATTCTGAAATTTAGAGATCCTATCAAGACCTTGGCCTCCCTTTCTTATAACTACTCCTATATCTTTAAAGAACTTAATAGTACACCTATTTTTTTCACAAACAAACAGATCCAAGGGTTTCATAGAACAAGCAAAGCCTCTTTAAACATGCTACAACAGAACATAAAGGAGCAAATAAAACTCGAAACTACTAAGTAGATTCTGTATAGCATATTCCGAAAGCAAAGAAGGATACTAAAACCCTAGGAACCATCTTGTACAACATGTTCCAGAATCAAACAAGAAATCTAAATCCCTAGCAAATCCGAAATTCTTGTACAACAAATTTTGAAAGCAAATGAATGCCTAGCAACCAAAATTCTTGTACAGCATGAACCGAAACATAATGCAATGCAGAATAATTCCTTAAACTACTCTTTAATTCCAAGCTATCCTAATGTTGTACAGGAAGGAAATCCGGAAGCAAGACAACAAGGAACACTTACTACTCTTACATTTCGATTCATCCTAATGCTGTACAAAAACCGAAGCAAGGAAAACAAAGCCATTAAAATCCAACAGAACTCCCACATTAAAGTTATCCACACCCAATGCATGGCACAAACCCAAATCCGAATAGTAAGCTTAAGGAATTGTTCATGCCCTCTTTTCCTAACACTAAACTGATTTGCACAGCAAGGTTACAAACCCGGATTACTCAACAATGAGGTGATTTCATATTCAACCTAGCAAATTTGGAATTAATGGTCATGGCAGCAACCAACACAACCAACCCGAAACCACAGCTCTTCCCCTGTTCAATGTCAACTGCCCTATATCAAAAGGAACAAAAATGCCTAGTTCATACAATTATTTCCCTTCTTTGAAGTACACGGCAGCAAACACACAAGCAACTTCACAGCATGCTTCAAAAATCAAAAGAAACAAGGAAACATTAATCGAATTCGGAACCACTCTTACCGCAGGTGAGTAAGCGACTTACCTTAGGTTTTCTTGGACTCACAGCCGAAGGGAAAGACTCTAGGGTTTCGGGTGAGCTCCAAATCTCAGTCTCTTCTTGTGCTCACGGCCTCTCCTCGACGAGAGGACCACCACGGTGTATCTGGCTCTCGGAGAACCCCCTCGACCAGCCATCGGAGTGAAGCTAGGGCTTCGTTTTCGTCTTCGCTCGGGCAAAATCGGCGTTGCACGGGAAGAGGTGAGGAGAAAGGTTTTGGGATAAAACCTAAGTTTCTCCTTTTTATAACTAGGTATTCTATTAACCATAACCATATAAATATATTTCGCCCCTTATTTGATTAGTAATGACTGCTTGCCCACTTGGTCAGCCGGATTTTGATCGAGTCAAAGGTCGCGGGTTCGATTCCTTAACCGCACCCTTTTTATTTCAATTTATTTTCGATTTCCTTACTGCTTAAATATATTTCGTTCCATATTCATTCACAAAACGTTTGTGGAACAGTTGGCTAGTTTGTTTCGATTAAGGTTTGGTTTGGTCTGAGGTTGCTGGATCAAACTTCGGCTTGGACAATTTTTTGTGGACTCGAATTGAGGAAATTTGGGTTGTTACATAAGTATCATATCAGACCCACATTAAGCATGATACGTATTATATCAGGTCTAACATGAGTTGATACGGAATGATATCAGGTTCACGTTGGCCCTGATATGGTTCCATATCAGACCGAACGTAGAGATTTTTGCTGAGTCTTTCTTATTATATTTTAATGCATCTGAGAAAACCGAAATAAACAATGGATAACATATTTGAACTTCTTGCAACCCCAAAAATCCACAAGATCTGAAATATATACAATTTGAGTTAAGTCAATTAGTGGATTTTGATTGAAATCAAGTGATGGACCTAAAGATCTCAGATTACACCCATTTCAGTTCCTATGAATTTCTGAAGTTGCAAGGAGTTCAAATATGCTATCCATTGTTTATTTCGATTTTTGAAAGGTGTTAAAAATATAATTAATGAAGAATCACCAAAATTCTCTACATTGAGTCTGATATGGAATCATATCAGGTCCAACGTAGGCCTCATATCATTCCATATCAAGCTCATGTTGGGCTAATATAATTCCATATCAGTCACAACGTGAAGAATTTTAGCGATTATTTCTTATTACATTTTAACACTTCTAATAAGTCAAAATAAACAATGGATAACATATTTGAACTTTTAGCAACCCCATAAATCCACAAGAACTGAAATAAGTACAATCGGAGCTCTCTAGGTTCATTAGTGAGTTTTGATCAAAATCTACTAATGAATTTAGAAATCTTAGATTGCATTTCATTTCAGTTTCTGTGGATTTTTGGGGTTACAAGAAGTTTACATATGTTATCGATTGTTTATTTCAACTTCTTTAAATATATTAAAATGTTATAAAAAATCAATTAAACGTTATAAAATATTATCCATACGCATGTATGCCAAAAAAGGAAGATAGAGAAGAGAGGAGAGAAAAAATAAATAGAAAGTTGTATGTAAAAGAGAGAAAAAAAAGAGAAGAGAAAGATAAATGGTAGAGAAAAAAAATTGGTCAATAATAGAACAGGAAGTACACTTGAAAAGTAGTAGTACTGCTGTTTGATATTTAGGCGCCATTTGATAAGTTGCTGTAAAAAAATTTGATTCAAATAAATTTGGTTTTTTATTCATTTAAAAATAGATTGAATAAATTTCTAATATGTTATTTAAAGTTAAAAAAATGAAATATCTTTTAGGATTAATAATTTATTAGTTTAATATTAATATGAAATGTAATCAAGTTGGGCAATCCCTAATTCCCGATCCCTGCGTCGTTCCTCCCTCCGCTTCTTTCTCCAGTCTGACCTACCTCTTCCTCCTCGCTTTTGCCTTCCATGGATCCCGACGCGGAGAATGAGATCGCCATGCTCACCCGGGTCGTCGGAAACCACCTCGCCCTCGGCCAGTTCGAAGCACTCAGAGCGTCGCTGCTCAGCCTCCGGAAGCGCAATCCAGAGCTCGCGCTCCAAATCCTTAACGCCATCATTTCCGAAGGAGGCCGCGTCGAAGGAGTCCTCTGGTCGGATTCCTGTCCCTCCCCGTCGCATCTCGCTTGGCTCTCATCGCTCGAGCTGTCCGCGTTCCGCAACTCAGCGGCTTCGATCGGAGGCGTCGACCCCGAGGTATTCCGGCTGAACGTGGAGTTCCTTCTCTTGATTCAGCACGCCTGCTCCAAAGCCTCCAACGCTGACCTAGGCAAGAATGCGGAAACATCGGACGCATCAGAGAGTGCTGTGCAGTTGCTGAACGATATCCTCAATACCGGATTAAGGTTATTGTGGAGTGGGATAGGGTACGTATCCGACACCCTTCGTCCAGTTTCTTTAATTACCAAAGGCAGGTTGAAAGGTTTATGGAAGTTTTTTCTTGATTATCCGAAGCTTTTTGATGCTATATGCTCAAACATTCATCGCCAGCTTGAGATTTTACGACCAGCAGGTACTTCAGATGACTTGAACGTTCTTTCCAATGTGCGTCAGAGTGTTCAGATGGCACACTTAGATTCATTGACGAAGTGTACCATGGCTGATGATTTGGAGGGAGCGTTTTCAAATCTTCAATTTCTTCATCTAGAATATGGCGTAGAGGAAGAGCAATACAAGTTAGCTTTGCAATCTCTTGTCAAGAAAGCCTTTTTACAAAGTGCTTATTATGAGAAATCCTGGCTTGATTCAAGGGATAGAATGTTTGTGATGTACACCGCAGCCATTTCAACCAAGTGCATTCGCCTAGTGCAGATTATTCAGGCGATTCAAGATGAAATGGTTTCTGTGGAAATTGAATTTAACAAAATTTCTGATGCAAATGTGATCCCTCTCCCCATTGCGAAGTATCTGGAAACGTTACCTAGGGAAAATATTGGTGCCTTGGATGGCGAGGATTTTTCCAGTGAAGCAATGAAATGTTGCATGAGAGACCTATACCATTATGCACGAATATCTGGAAAACATATTCTTGAATGCATTATGGACACAGCTTTATCTGCAATCAAGAGGGAGCAACTTGAAGTTGCTAGTCATGTTTTATCATTGTTCCCTCTTCTTCAGCCACTTGTAGCTGTCCTAGGTTGGGATTTACTTTCAGGTAAGACAACACTACGCAGAAGGCTAATGCAATTGCTTTGGACAAGTAAATCTCAGCTGCTAAGGCTGGAACAATTCTCTCTTTACAAGAAGCAATCTGATGAGATACTGTGTGTGGAATATCTTTGTGATGTGTTGTGTTTTCACATGGATATTGCACGCTTTGTTGCATGTGTCAACTCCGGTTTGTCTTGGAACTCAAAAAATTCACTGCTCTTTTCTCAAAAAGATAAGATTACAGATGAACACGAGAATAAGGTTTTAGACCCTTTTGTTGAGAACATGATACTTGAAAGATTAGCTGTTCAATCACCCATGAAGGTTTTATTTGATGCTGTCGCTGGGATAAAGTTTCAGGAAGCATTTGAGATTCTTAATATGCAGCCCATAGCTTCAACATCTGCAGTATGGAAAAGGATGCAGGACATTGAGCTTGTGCACATGTTATATGTCCTTGAATCAGCTGTTTTTGCTCTTGGAACCATGGAGAGGTGCATCAACAATGATATGAACTCCCAACTTCATGTAGCTATGTCTTACTTGAATAATATTCAAACACACATGGAGGCCATAAGAAACGTTTCTCGCAGAATCTTTATGGTTAGCATTGTAATATCTCTGCTCTATTTGGATGAAATGTCCATCAACATCACAGATGCTACCTTGGTTGAAAGTTATTCTGAACTTCCGCAAAATAGTGTCAAGAAATCATCCTTTGATGCAGAAAATAAAAACATAATATCTTTTATGGGATTACTACTAGACATATTGCGGCGAAATCTGCCTTCAACAATCAATGAAGTAGGAAATATGTTGGACAGTTCTGTAGAAATTGCAGCAAAACAAGTTCTCGAATGGAGGACTGCTAAATCTTCTAAGTTTATTGAAGATTGGGAATGGCGTTTAACTATTTTGGATCGTCTTCAACCCTTATCTGAATGCCAATGGACTTGGAAAGAGGCATTGGTTATTTTTCGTGCTGCTCCTTCCAAATTATTAAATCTTTGCATGCAAAGGGCAAAATATGATATAGGGGAAGAGGCTGTGCGACGATTCTCCCTGCCTCCTGAAGATAAAGCTGTTCTTGAACTCTCGGAATGGGTTGCTGCTGCTTTTAGAAGAGCATCAATTGAGAATGCAGTATCTCATGTTGCAGAGGGAAGAGCAAATGCACTACAGAAATTGGACATTTCGTCATTACAAAGCCAGCTAGGTTCTTTATCTGCGATTCTTCTTTGCATTGATGTTTCAGCAACTTCTGCAAAGTCTGTAGATATGTGCAAGTTACTTCTTGACCAGGCTATGAGTGTGCTAGCTGAGATCTTTCCTGGAAGCTCGCCAAAGCTAGGTCCTTCTTATTGGGAGCAGATACAAGAAGTTGCCACTATATCAGTAACAAGGCACATCCTTCAGCATCTGTATGATCTGTTGGAGCAAGAGAAGTCTTTGACCCTCCAAGAAATACTTTCTGAAGAGAGAATGATATTTCCTGTAAATGAGCCTAGCAAGAAAGGACAAAGGCAAAGAGCTATTGTTATCTTACATCAGATGATTGACGATGCTCATCAAGGAAAGAGGCAATTCTTAAGTGGTAAACTCCATAATCTTTCAAAAGCTCTTGCTGTCGAAGAAACAGAGAATAACTATAATAATGAAGAAGGTTCAAATTCCATCAAAATGTCTCACTCTAACAAGGGTACAATTGTTGGACTTGGCTTGAGAGCTCCAAAATCATCCTCATTGAATCCATCAAGCACTGAAAGTATTTCTGAGATTACTTATGAATTGAAAGACACCGGAAAAAGGCTTTTTGGTCCTGTAACCTCCAAGCCATCTACTTATCTTTCATCCTTTATAATCTATATTGCTACAATCGGTGACATAGTTGATGGAGTTGACACAACTCATGATTTCAATTTTTTTTCACTCGTATATGAGTCGCACAAAGATCTTCTTACTCGTCTTGTCTTTGATCGTGGGAGCACTGATGCTGCTGGAAAGATAGCTGATATTATGGGTGTGGATTTTGTGCACGAGGTTATATTGGCTTGTGTGCCGCCAGTTTTTCCTCCACGTTCTGGTCATGGCTGGGCTTGCATTCCTATCCTGCCTACTCTTTCTGGAATGAGTATGGGTAGAAAGATCTCCTCCCTCAAAGCTAGCACTTCTGGTTCACTAGAAAAGCATGGAAAACCTCTCTATCCCCTCCAGTTGAGTTTAGTAAAGCATCTTGCGAAGCTCTCACCAGTAAGGGCAGTTCTGGCATGTGTATTTGGTAGTACCATATTATCTAGCAGAAATGAATCACCTGATTCTTCCATACATTCCAAAGGCCAATTTTTACAAGGACCTGATACTGAGAGGTTATTCTATGAGTTTGCTCTTGATCAGTCAGAGAGGTTTCCGACACTCAAACGCTGGATACAGCAGCAATCAAACCTTCATAAAATCTCAACAACAACAATAACATCTAAAAGTGACAACAATGTTGCAGCTATACCTAATGGCAAAGCTTCAAGGAAACGAGTTTGTGAGCCTGAGAGTGACACTGAATCAGAAGTAGAAGACATGGTCATTGGTGGGCGTAATAGTCCATCTTTTTCTGAGTTCACTACCCATAATACAATTGCTAAATGTGCACACCGTTTTGCAATGCTTGATGATTTTGGAGTTGATCCTGCAAGCTATGTTTCATTTGACTGGGAGAATGAAGGGCCTTATGGAAAAGCTGTTGAAAGATTGATTGATGAAGGGAAACTGCTGGATGCTCTTGCACTATCTGATCGATGTTTACGTGATGGAGCATCTGACTATTTACTCCAGTTATTGATTGAACAAGAGGAAGCAAGTAATCTAGTTCTCCCACAGCCTCACGGCTATGTGATGCCAAATTTTGGTAGCACCAGTTGGCAGTATTGCTTGCGGCTCAAGGACAAGCTACTTGCAGCAAGGCTTGCATTAAATTATGTACATCGGTGGGATCTAGATCCTGCAATTGATGTTCTCACTATGTGCATTTGCCACTTGCCTCAACATCAACCCATTCGGAGTGAGGTACTGCATATGAGACAATCTTTGCAGAGATACCATCACATCTTAAGTGCTGATGATCATTATACCAGATGGCAACAAGTAGAGGTTGATTGTAAAGAAGATCCTGAAGGATTAGCATTAAGGTTAGCTGGTAAAGGGGCTGTTTCTGCTGCTTTGGAAGTCGCTGAAAGTGCATCTCTGCCAATTGAGTTGCGTAGAGAATTGCAAGGCCGGCAATTAGTAAAGCTATTAACTACAGACCCCCTTAGTGGTGGGGGGCCAGCACAGGCTTCACGGTTTCTGTCATCCTTGCATGACTCAGATGATGCCCTACCTGTTGCTATTGAAGCTATGCAGCTTTTACCCGACTTACGCTCTAAACAACTTCTTGTGCACTTTTTTCTAAAGCGAAGAGTTGGGAATCTTTCAGATGTTGAAGTTGCCAAACTTAACTTGTGGGCACTAGGTCTTCGTGTTTTGTCCTTACTGCCATTGCCAACCCAGCAACGATGTTCATCTTTGCATGAACATCCTCATCTGATTCTGGAAGTTCTGTTGATGATGAAACAGCTACAGTCAGCTTCACTTATACTAAAAGAATTTCCTTCATTGAGGGATGACAATCTAATACTTACATATGCTGCTAAAGCAATCACTATTAATGTTAGCGCTGCTCCTAGGGAATCTCGTATCTCCATTTCTGGGTCTAGATTGAAGCATAAAGTTAAGATTGGCACACCATCAAGGCCAAACATTGCAAGCAGTATTGGTAATTGGCAAAGAGAGGCTCGCCGAGCTTTTTCATGGACCACTTGGGATTCCTCTCCCAAGGTTCCTCAAAAAGATGTTCATCGTAAAAGAAAGATTTCAGGGTTTATGCATTCTGACACAGTTGCTGGGGAAGGAATCCCTGGTATTGAAGAGGAGCGGCCCACATCATTCTCGGCTGATGGCCTAGAAAGGCTTCCATTTGTTTCCATTGCTGAAGAATGGGTTCTCACAGGTGATCAAAATAAGGATAATGCTGTTCGCACCTCTCATAGATATGAAACTTCTCCTGATATTACACTTTTTAAAGCATTGCTTTCTCTGTGCTCTGATGATATGACCTCTGCCAGAGGGGCCCTGCAATTGTGTGTTGCTCAGATGAAAGATATTTTGAGCGCCCAAAATCTGCCTTTGAATGCTTCTATGGAAACTATAAGTAAAGCATATCATGCAACAGAAACTTATGCGCAGGCCTTAGGTTATGCAAAAAGCTCGTTGAAAAAACTTGCTGGATCAAGTGAATATCCAAATAACTATGATAAATACAGGGACGTAGATGATTCATCTACAGAAACTAGCAGCTCAAGTAGTGGTAGCCAGTACCCCGATGAACTTTCTGAACTTCTTGCACAAGCACATACCTGGTTAGGGCGTGCAGAAGTTCTTCAGAGCCTTCTTGGATCTGGAATAGTTGCTTCTATTGATGATATTGCTGATAAAGAATCTTCAGCCTGCCTCCGTGATAGATTAATCCTAAATGAAAGATACAGCATGGCTGTATATACGTGTAGAAAGTGTAAGATTGATCCTTTGCCTGTATGGAATGCTTGGGGTCATGCCTTGATTAGGATGGAACACTATTCTCAAGCTCGTGTGAAGTTCAAGCAAGCTATTCAACTGCATAAGGGTGATCCTTCTTCTGTTATCCTTGGGATCATCAATACTGTAGAAGGAGGTCCTCCAGTTGATGTTCCATCTAGTCGGTCTATGTATGAACACTTGGCAAAAAGTGCATCAACAATCTTGGATGATTCTCTTTCTGCAGATTCATACCTCAATATTTTACACATGCCATCGACATTTCCCCGTTCTCAAGAATTGTCTAATGGCCGCCTATCGTTTTTCCCTGCCAATTTTGAAGACGGGCCTTGCAGTAACCTCGACAGCATTAGGTATGCTGAGTGCATTTACTATCTACAAGAATATGCTCGTCAAGAAACTCTAGCATTCATGTTCAAGCATGGTCACTACTTAGATGCTTGTCTGCTGTTCTTTCCAACAAATTCTTCACCTCTTTCTCAATCTTCACAATATGCAGCACCATCTCCTGCCTCATCTCCTCAAAGAGCTGATCCTTTGGCAACTGACTATGGAACCATTGATGATTTATGTGAATTGTGCATTGATTATGGAGCTATGGATGTTTTACATAATATTGTCTTAGAAAGATCATCTGCATCGCCAGAAGATGTGACATTGAGCCAGTACATGTCTGCTGCACTCACTAGAATATGCAGCTATTGTGAAACACATCGGCATTTTAATTGTCTCTACAAGTTTCTGGTTATCAAGGGTGATCATGTTGCTGCTGGTCTATGCTGTATTCAATTGTACATCAACTCTTTTTCACAGGAAGAGGCAATAAAGCATTTGGAGCATGCAAAGATTCATTTCGATGAAGGATTATCAGCCCGACATAGAGCAGCAAGTGAGACCACCAGATTAGTGTCCAAGTCTATTCGGGGAAAAAGTGCCTCGGAAAAATTGAGTGTTGAGGGGGTTGTAAAATTCTCAGCCAGTGTATCTATCCAGATAGATGTAGTAAAGTCCCTCAATGATTCAGATGGTCCCCAGTGGAAGCATTCCCTTTTTGGAAATCCAAGTGAACCTGAAACCTTCAAGAGAAGATGCCATGTAGCTGAGGCCCTTGCCGAAAAGCATTTTGACTTGGGTTTTCGGGTTATTTATGAATTTGAACTCCCTGCCGTTGACATTTATGCTGGTGTGGCAGCATCTCTTGCCGAGAGAAAGAAAGGTGGTCAGCTAACAGAGCTTTTCAAGAACATAAAGGGTACCATAGATGATGACGATTGGGATCAGGTTCTTGGCACTGCCATTAATGTATATGCTAACAAGCACAGAGAGCGGCCGGATCGTCTCATAGACATGTTAATTAGCAGCCACAGGAAAGTGTTGGCCTGCGTTGTTTGTGGTCGCCTAAAGAGTGCCTTCCAGATAGCATCAAGAAGTGGAAGTATTGCCGATGTCGAATATGTTGCCCATCAGGCATCAGTTGCAAATGCATTGCCAGTTGTTGACATGTGCAGACAGTGGTTGACTAAGTACAAATTTGGCATTTGATCGAGCTGAGGAGCATACAATGCACAATTACAATTGTAGGATGGTGGTATGTTTGGTTTGTAAGAATATCATAAAAAATTAACAAAAGGAATAAATTTAAAACATTAAAATACTTATGTAATTAAAATGCTATATAATTATATCAATATAAAATTATCAAACTTGTAAATGGAAAAATAGGTGATTGTGCGCCAATTAAATACTACAATTCTATGAATGGAAAAAAGACTTTGAACCTCTAATTCCTAAACAAATTCTTATAGTCCAAGTTTCTACTAAGAAAAAGGAGATGAATAAAACTCTAATATCATAAATCAAGTTGAATCTTAGTATATTTTTCTTCTTCTATACATTCTTATATTTAGGACAAACAAAAATTCACTTAATGAAGATTATGATGAAAAATTAAATTAAATTAAAAAAATGAACCACTTTTTTTTTTTTAAATTTATATATATATATATTTAAAGTAAATGCCTTTAAAAAATTAAATTAATTAAATAGATCTAAATATAAATCTAAAATATTATGATTTTTTTTTATAAAAGTGCCTAATAAAAAAATAGGCATGGAATAGTTGAGTAGATCTTTTCTTTCTCTATTACCTATCTTTCTTTATTTCTATCTCCCTAAATCTTAAAATCTCTAAACATAAATTTAGTTTGTGTTCTGTTAATAAAATTATTTTTATACCATCGATTTTATTATTTTTTATTTAAATACAAAGGAGTTTTTTTTTACACCAAGTCCTTCAAAATCTAGGGTCAACCCTAGTTTATCTCTCCCCTTCTTCCTATTCCAAACGTATTCTTACCATCAATGAATCATTTATGGAAAGTCAGTGATAAACATGCATTTCTGCTTGAGTCTTATCATCCATGATTTCTTTCATTTCAGTCTCATCCTCTACATACCTTAGTTAGTTGTGGTTGAGATCTCATTGGTCATTAGTGAGTCTTGATCAAAATTCACTTATGGTCCTAGTTATAAACCATATGGATGCATTATAGGGGTTCACAACCCCTAGGATTGCTACATCTAAAATCTATGTACGGAAATACCATCAACTATTAAACTTTTCATAGAAGGAGAAACCTCCTACAAACTTCAATTAAATACAAGCACAAGTAAAATAATCACAAATACTAAAGTAAATAAAGCATTAAAAGAATCGATCATCTTTGGAGATCCTAAATGCACGTGATAACCATCCTGGAGCCTCTTGAATCTCATGCGCAGAGTCTTTGGGTGCTTCTCGAGCACAAAGTAGGAGGATTAATTAAGAATTGTTGACTATGAAGACTAAGCTTAAAGTTCTTTTTATAAGTTTTTTTGGTCGACCTAACAACTCTGTTTAGTCAATCGAATCTTAGTCAAACCTAATCCAAAGACGGAGCTCCTAGCTATCTAGATTAAGCCTCCTGATCTCATTATCAAGTGTTTAGTCGACAAGAACTTTTTTGGTCGCTTGAACTAAACCTAGTTGCCAAAACTGAAGTTTGTCGAATCAGACCCATATGGTTGACCAGACCGATTGTTTGATCGACCGGACCAGTTTGGGTCCTGTTCGACCTGAGTCAACTTCAGTTCACACTGGACGTTGTCCGATTGCATCCATCTACTCTCAAGTCTTGCTTCCATCTCAAGTTTCATGAAAGACAAATATACAAATGAAAAAATAAACCTAATCCATTGTCTACTTGACCTACTAGATTTACTTGGTTCTTGCTAGGAGTTTAGTCTTTCAAGACTTCTTGTACTTGTTGGAACCCCAAGGTTGTTTTGGTGTGATCAACAAGTTAAGTTAGGTCCTGTGTGTTTCTAACCTTGTGTCTAAGTGTGCAGGAGCTTAGGAGCACAGGTAGTCGAGCGGAAGACGCAGCTAGCGAGAAGGACGAAAGCCGGAGTGGAAGATTGCTCGGGGAGCAAGAGACGCAGCTAGCAAGAAGGACGACACGCAGTGCGTCAGAGGGACAAAAACTGCGGATGAGTACGCCGACGGACGAGAAGGAAACACGCGGCAATTCGGAGGGACGAGAAGCCGGAGGGAAGTCCGCTCGAAAAGACCGGAAGTTGGGTTCGGGTGAGCCCTTTTCCGGATGGCAGATATCACCCAAGCGAGCGGGTCCGGAGGAGAAGAACCGGACCGAGGTGGGACTGAACCAGAGAAGAGGTCCCGGACGAAAAAGTCAACACCTATTGACTTTGGGCTCCGGGGCGCCCGGAGCTATCCGGGGCGCCGGAGCCCTCCGGGGCGCGCGGAACCCTTCCGGGCGCCCGGACCCTGATTTTGACTAGGATCGCAAATTACGCGATCTGAATGTTGGGAGATAAAGTTTTATCCTCCCAGGGCGCTTGAAACCCTTCCAGGCGCCCCGACCAAGGCTATAAATATAATCTTAGTCCAGAAGCTATTCATCAATTCAGAACTCAAGCATTTCTTTCAAACACTTGTACACTCTCTGTAGTTAGTTTTTGTTTCCTGAGCTTAAACATTGTAAGAGGCTTCTCCGCATGAAGGAAATTGATAGTGCGATCATCTTTCTTGGATTAACAACCACCCCGGTTGTAACCAAGTCAAATCCGGTGCCTCTTCCTTTTCTTGCTTTTTCTTATTTAAGTTAATTTTATGCAAGTGTTAGTTTAAGAGTTCGAGAAGGGTTGTTCTATTTTTTATTTTACAGGGCTATTCAACCTTCTAGCCGGCCTAACGGTCCTACAAGTGGTATCAGAGCCGAGACACTTCAGAAGGACTAATCGCCGAACGAAGCAACGAGATGGCCGGACCAAGCATCCACCCACCGAAATACGAAGGGGACTTCGCTACCTGGAAAAAACTAATGCAGGTATTTTTTTACAACGGATATTGAATTAATTTTAACAATGAAACTTGGCTTTGAAGCTCTAGAGGACAAGAAAATAAATCAATGGACAAAAAGGGAGCTGGCCGTCTTCGTGGCGAACGACAAAGCAGAATACCATCTACTGAGTGTTCTTCTGCCTCAAGAAGTCAACAAGATCGGTAAATATAACTCCGCAAAAGAACTTTGGGAGAAGTTCCTCGAGCTGCATGAAGGTACGTCCGAAGCCAAGCTCGCTAGACGAGATCTGCTTTGCAATCAGCTCACCAGCCTGCGACTTCGGGAAGACGAGACAGTCGCACATCTGCACTCCAGAATAAAAGAAATCATCACCGGACTCACGAAATTCATTTCCGAGAAATTCAAAATGGGCATCACTAGTAGATGCTTTTTACATTTCGAAGGACTTAGAAAAAATTTCATTAGAAGAATTTTTTTCAACATTTGAAGTGCATGAGTCAAGATGTGAAGGAATGAAGGAGCCCAAGAACAACGTCGCCCTCAAAGCTTCGAGAGACGAACCTGAGTCGGAATCCTCTCTCGACGACGAGGAAATGGTAATGATGGTAAGAAGATTCAAGAAATTTTGTAAATTTAGATCTACTAACCATCCGCAGGGGAAGAAGAAAAGGACGATCCACTGCTACCACTGCGACGAAGAAGGGCACGTCAAGGACAACTGCCCAAGCTGAAGAACAAAGACAAGGAGAAGGGTAAGAAGCCTATCCAGAAACGAAAGGCCCTGAAGGCTACGTGGGACGATATGTCGTTCGAATCGGAAGTCAAAGCATTCTCTGGACTCGCACTGATGGCGAGTCATCAAGACGATGACTGCGATTCAAGCTCTTCCGAAATGAGCATCAAGAGCATCGATGAAGGGGGAGACACGTCGGAAGAAAGCAACAGTTCAGGGGGAGAAATGGACAACGAGATCGACAAGGTAAGTCAAGTACGATCTCTTCCTCCCGATAAAATGTTTAAGTTCATTAAACTTTTAACAAAAGATTGCTGCAAATTAGAAAGTGAAAATAAAAATTTAAAAGTAATTCTAGCTAAGTCTTGTCCCTTAAAAGAATTAGATAAATTAAAACTAGCAAATGAAAAATTGAAACTTGAAAATGATGATTTGAAAATTAAAGTAGATAACTTGAAAAATTATGCATGTTCATCTAAAACCAATTTTAGAAGATTTAATAATTTAAATTGGTCCTTTAAATATCACTCGGGACAAATTAAGAATATTTCAAGAAAATAAGTCCCTAAAGTTTTTTTGGTTAATCCAGTAGGCTGGAATCTATATTGGGTTCCGAAGTCATGCTTAAATTAATTTTAAAATTAAAATTAGCGCTTTAAGTGAGAAAATTAAACAAAGAATTTCTTTATGAGGCTTTGTCAATGAAGTGGTTGTTGCTCCAATAACCAAGAAGGCCTAGTACCTCGCCACGACCTGGAAGCCAAAATATTGAAATAAATGTTTAATTAACTTACTAATAAAGCATTAATGCAAGAATTAATTAATGCTTTAAAAAGGTTATTTAAAACATTTTTTCAATTTAGAAATTTACTTAATTTTTTTTTTAAGTTGACCAAGTCATTTTTTTTCTACTTGGAAAATTTTTTTTTCTTAAAAATTCTCAAATGATTAAGTTAGAAAAATTTCTTTCAAAAATAATCTTTACTTAAATTATTTTTATGTTTTTCTTAAGTTAAAAGAATTTCTAAAATTAGAAATTTATGCTCAAATTACTTAGAATTTTTTTTTTAAAAAAATTGCCTAAGTCAGATTTTCAAAACTTTACTTAGAATTGTTTTTAACTTAGAATTTCTATTAAATATTTTTTCAAATTTACTAAATTTTTAACCCTTAGATTGTTTCTCTTGGAACCTCATTTCTTTTGTGATCAAAGGGGGAGAAGGGAAAGTATAAGTGTAGAGGGAGGTAGATAGTACAAGTCTCTAGAGGGAGGTAGATAGATTTAATTAATTTTTTCCATCTTTTTGTACTGAGGTAGATAGAGTTAATTTTTTCTATCTTTTTGTACTTAAATTACAAATTAAGTTAATTTACTTAATTTTATTTAATGTCTATTTTAACCCTAGCTTAACTTGGGTTGATCACACCAAAAAGGGGGAGATTGTTGGAACCCCAAGGTTGTTTTGGTGTGATCAACAAGTTAAGTTATGTCCTGTTTGTTTCTAACTTTGTGTCTAAGTGTGCAGGAGCTTAGGAGTACAGGTAGTCAAGCGCTGCAGAAGAGTACACCGGCGGACGAGAAGGAAGCGTGCGGTGGTTCCGAGGGACGAAAGCCGGAGCGAAAGATTGCTCGGGGAGCATGAGACGCAACTAGCGAGAAGGACGGTACGCGGTGCGTCCGAGGGACGAAGACTGCAGATGAGTACGTCGACGGACGAGAAGGAAACACGCGGCGATTCCGAGGGACGAGAAGTCGGAGGGAAGCCCGCTCGAGAAGATCGGAAGTTGGGTTCGGGTGAGCCATTTTCCGGATGGCAGAGATCACCCAAGAGAGCGGATCCAGAGGAGAAGAACCGGACCGAGGCGGGACTGAACCAGAGAAGGGGTCTCGGACGAAAAAGTCAACACCTGTTGACTTTGGGCTCTGGGGCGCCCGGAGCCCTCCGGGGCGACCGAAACCCTTCCGAATGCCCGGACCCTGATTTTGACCAGGATCATGAATTACGCGATCTGAACGTTGGGGGATAAAGTTTTATCCCCCCAGGGTGCCCGGAACCCTTCCAAACACCCCGACCAAGGCTATAAATATAGCCTTGGTCCAGATGCTTTTCATCAATTCAGAACTCAATCATTTCTTTCAAACACTTGTACGCTCTCTGTAAGTTAGCTTATGTTTCCTGAGCTTCAATGTTGTAAAAGGCTTCTCCGCCTGAAGGAGATTGATAGTGCGATCATCTTTCTTGGTTTAACAACCACCCCGGTTGTATCCAAGTCAAATCCGGTGCCTCTTCCTTTTCTTGCTTTTTCTTGTTTAAGTTAATTTTATGCAAGTGTTAGTTTAAGAGTTCGAAAAGGGTTGTTCTGTTTTTTATTTTACAGGGCTATTCAACCCCCCTTCTAGCTGGCCCAACGGTCCAACAAGTGGTATCAGAGCTGAGACGCTTCAGGAGGACTAACCACCGAACGAAGCAACGAGATGGCTGGACCAAGCATCCACCCGCCAAAATACGAAGGGGACTTCGCTACCTGGAAAAAACTAATGCAGGTATTTTTTACAATGGATATTGAATTAATTTTAACAATGAAACTTGGTTTTGAAGCTCCAGAGGACAAGGAAATAAATCAATGGACAAAAAGGGAGCAGGCCGACTTCGTGGTGAACGGCAAAGCAGAATAGAATTTGCGCGTTCTTCCTCCTCAAGAAGTCAACAGGATCGGTAAATATAACTCCGCAAAGGATCTTTGAGAGAAGTTCCTCGAGCTGCATGAAGGTACGTCCGAAGCCAAGCTCGCTAGACGAGACAGTGGCACATCTGCACTCCAGAATAAAAGAAATCATCACCGGACTCACGAATCTCGGAGAAAAGGTAAGTAACCGAGATTCGCTCAGGTATGCGTTAAATTCATTTCCGAGAAATTCAAAATGGGCATCACTAGTAGATGCTTTTTACATTTCGAAGGACTTAGAAAAAATTTTATTAGAAGAATTTTTTTCAACATTTGAAGTGCATGAGTCAAGATGTGCAGGAATGAAGGAGCCCAAGAACAACGTCGCCCTCAAAGCTTCGAGAGACGAACCTGAGTCAAAATCCTCTCTCGACGATGAGGAAATGGTAATGATGGTAAGAAGATTCAAGAAACTTTGTAAATCTAGATCTACTAACCATCCGCAGGGGAAAAAGAAAAGGATGATCTGCTGCTACCACTGCGACGAAGAAGGGCACGTCAAGGACAACTGCCCCAAGCCGAAGAACAAAGACAAGGAGAAGGGTAAGAAGCCTATCCAGAAACGAAAGGCCCTGAAGGCTACGTGAGACGATATGTCGTCCGAATCGGAAGTCGAAGCATTCTCTGGACTCGCACTGATGGCGAGTCATCAGGACGATGACTGCGATTCTAGCTCTTCCGAAATGAGCATCGAGAGCATCGATGAAGGGGGAGACACGTCGGAAGAAAGCAACAGCTCAGGGGGAGAAACGGACAACGAGATCGACAAGGTAAGTCAAGTACGATCTCTTCCTCCCGATAAAATGTTTAAGTTCATTAAACTTTTAACAAAAGATTGCTGCAAATTAGAAAGTGAAAATAAAAATTTAAAAGTAATTCTATCTAAGTCTTGTCCCTTAAAAGAATTAGATAAATTAAAACTAGCAAATGAAAAATTGAAACTTGAAAATGATGATTTGAAAATTAAAGTAGATAACTTGAAAAATTATGCATGTTCTTCTAAAACCAATTTTAGAAGATTTAATAATTTAAATTGGTACTTTAAATATCACCCGGGACAAATTAAGAACATTTCAAGAGAATAAGTCCCTAAAACTTTTTTGGTTAATCAAGTAGGCTGGAACCTATTTTGGGTTCCGAAGTCATGCTTAAATTAATTTTAAAATTAAAATTTGCGCTTTAAGTGAGAAAATTAAACACAGAATTTCTTTATGACACTTTGTCAAGGAAGTGGTTGTTGCTCCAATAACCAAGAAGGCCTAGTGCCTCGCCATGACCTGGAAGGCAAAATATTGAAATAAATGTTTAATTAACTTACTAATAAAGCATTAATGCAAGAATTAATTAATGCTTTAAAAAGGTTATTCAAAACATTTTTTCAATTTAGAAATTTACTTACTAAAATTTTTTTTAAGTTGACCAAGTCATTTTTTTCTACTTGGTAAATTTTTTTTTCTTAAAAATTCTCAAATGATTAAGTTAGAAAAATTTCTTTCAAAATTAATCTTTACTTAGAATTTTTTTATGTTTTTCTTAAGTTAAAAGATTTTCTAAAATTAGAAATTTATGCTCAAATTACTTAGAATTTTTTTTAAAAAAATTGCCTAAGTAAGATTTTCCAAACTTTACTTAGAATTGTTTTTAACTTAGAATTTCTTTTAAATATTTTTTCAAATTTTCTAAATTTTTAACCCTTAGATTGTTTCTCTTGGAACCCCATTTTTTTTGTGATCAAAGGGGGAGAAGGGAAAGTATAAGTCTAGGGGGAGGTAGATAGTATAAGTCTAGGGGGAGGTAGATAGATTTAATTAATTTTTTTCCCTCTTTTTTTACTGAGGTAGATAGAGTTAATTTTTTCTATATTTTTGTACTTAAATTGAAATTAAGTTAATTTACTTAATTTTATTTAATGTCTATTTTAACCCTAGCTTAACTTGGGTTGATCACACCAAAAAGGGGGAGATTGTTGGAACCCCAAGGTTGTTTTGGTGTGATCAACAAGTTAAGTTAAGTCCTGTTTGTTTCTAACTTTGTGTCTAAGTGTGCAGGAGCTTAGGAGCACAGGTAGTCAAGCGAAAGACACAGCTAATGAGAAGGATGGCAGTCCGAGGGATGAGGTGCTGCAGGAGAGTACACCGGCGGACGAGAAGGAAGTGTGCGGTGGTTCCGAGGGACGAAAGCCGGAGCGAAAGATTGCTCGGGGAGCATGAGACACAGCTAGCGAGAGGGACGAGAAGACCGGAAGTTGGGTTCGGGTGAGCCCTTTTCCGGATGGCAGAGATCACCCAAGAGAGCGGATCTAGAGGAGAAGCACCGGACCGAGGCGGGACAGAACCAGAGAAGAAGTCCCGGACAAAAAAGTCAACACCTATTGTCTTTGGGCTCCGGGGCGCTTGGAACTGTCCGGGGCGCCCAGACCCTGATTTTGACCAGGATCGCGAATTACGTGATCTGAACATTGGGGGATAAAGTTTTATCCCCCAGGGCACCCAGAACCCTTCCTGGCACCCCGACCAAGGCTATAAATATAGCTTTGGTCCAGAAGCTTTTCATCAATTCAGAACTCAAGCATTTCTTTCAAACACTTGTACGCTCTCTGTAGTTAGATTCTGTTTCCTGAGCTTCAACGTTGTAAGAGGTTTCTCCGCCTGAAGGAGATTGATAGTGCGATCATCTTTATTGGATTAACAACCACCCCGGTTGTAACCAAGTCAAATCCGGTGCCTCTTCCTTTTCTTGCTTTTTCTTGTTTAAGTTAATTTTATGCAAGTGTTAGTTTAAGAGTTCGAGAAGGGTTGTTCTGTTTTTTATATTACAGGGCTATTCAACCCCCCTTCTAGCCGAACGAAGCAACGAGATGGCCGGACCAAGCATCCACCCGCCGAAATATAAAGGGGACTTCGCTACCTGGAAAAAACTAATGCAGGTATTTTTTACAACGGATATTGAATTAATTTTAACAATGAAACTTGGCTTTGAAGCTCTAGAGGACAAGAAAATAAATCAATGGACAAAAAGGGAGCTGGCCGTCTTCGTGGCGAACGACAAAGCAGAATACCATCTACTGAGTGTTCTTCTGCCTCAAGAAGTCAACAAGATCGGTAAATATAACTCCGTAAAAGAACTTTGGGAGAAGTTCCTCGAGCTGCATGAAGGTATGTCCGAAGCTAAGCTCGCTAGACGAGATCTGCTTCGCAATTAGCCTAGAATAAAAGAAATCATCACCGAACTCACGAATCTCGGAGAAATGGTAAGTAACCGAGATTCGCTCAGGTACGCGTTAAATTCATTTCCGAGAAATTCAAAATGGGCATCACTAGTAGATGCTTTTTACATTTCAAAGGACTTAGAAAAAATTTTATTAGAAGAATTTTTTTTCAACATTTGAAGTGCATGAGTCACGTTGTGTAGGAATGAAGGAGCCCAAGAACAACGTCGCCCTCAAAGCTTCGAGAGACGATCCTGAGTCAAAATCCTCTCTCGACGACGAGGAAATGGTAATGATGGTAAGAAGATTCAAGAAACTTTGTAAAGCTAGATCTACTAACCATCCACAGGGGAAGAAGAAAAGGATGATCCACTGCTACCACTGCGATGAAAAAGGGCACGTCAAGGACAACTGCCCAAGCTGAAGAACAAAGGCAAGGAGAAGGATAAGAAGCCTATCCAGAAACGAAAGGCCCTGAAGGCGACGTGGGACGATATGTCGTCCGAATTAGAAGTCGAAGCATTCTCTGAACTAGCACTGATGGTGAGTCATCAAGACGACGACTGCGATTCAAGCTCTTCCGAAATGAGCATCGAGAGCATCGATGAAGGGGGAGACACGTCGGAAGAAAGCAGCAGCTCAGGGGGAGAAACAGACAACGAGATTGACAAGGTAAGTCAGGTACGATATCTTCCTCCCAATAAAATGTTTAAGTTCGTTAAACTTTTAACAAAATATTGCTGCAAATTGGAAAGAGAAAATAAAAATTTAAAAGTAATTCTAGCTAAGTCTTGTCCCTTAAAAAAATTAGATAAATTAAAACTAGCAAATGAAAAATTGAAACTTGAAAATGATGATTTGAAAATTAAAGTAGATAACTTGAAAAATTTTGCATGTTCATCTAAAACTAATTTTAGAAGATTTAATAATTTAAATTGGTACTTTAAATATCACCCGGGACAAATTAAGAACATTTCAAGAAAATATGTCCCTAAAAATTTTTTGGTTAATCCAGTAGGCTGGAACCTATATTGGGTTCCGAAGTCATGCTTAAATTAATTTTAAAATTAAAATTAGTGCTTTAAGTGAGAAAATTAAACAAAGAATTTCTTTATGAGACTTTGTCAAGGAAGTGGTTGTTGCTCCAATAACCAAGAAGGCCTAGTGCCTCGCCATGACCTGGAAGGCAAAATATTGAAATAAATGTTTAATTAACTTACTAATAAATCATTAATGCAAGAATTAATTAATGCTTTAAAAAGGTTATTCAAAACATTTTTTCAATTTAGAAATTTACTTACTAAAATTTTTTTTAAGTTGACCAAGTCATTTTTTTCTACTTGGTAAATTTTTTTTTCTTAAAAATTCTCAAATGATTAAGTTAGAAAAATTTCTTTCAAAATTAATCTTTACTTAGAATTTTTTTATGTTTTTCTTAAGTTAAAAGATTTTCTAAAATTAGAAATTTATGCTCAAATTACTTAGAATTTTTTTTAAAAAAATTGCCTAAGTAAGATTTTCCAAACTTTACTTAGAATTGTTTTTAACTTAGAATTTCTTTTAAATATTTTTTCAAATTTTCTAAATTTTTAACCCTTAGATTGTTTCTCTTGGAACCCCATTTTTTTTGTGATCAAAGGGGGAGAAGGGAAAGTATAAGTCTAGGGGGAGGTAGATAGTATAAGTCTAGGGGGAGGTAGATAGATTTAATTAATTTTTTTCCCTCTTTTTGTACTGAGGTAGATAGAGTTAATTTTTTCTATCTTTTTGTACTTAAATTGCAAATTAAGTTAATTTACTTAATTTTATTTAATGTCTATTTTAACCCTAACTTAACTTGGGTTGATCACACCAAAAAGGGGGAGATTGTTGGAACCCCAAGGTTGTTTTGGTGTGATCAACAAGTTAAGTTAGGTCCTGTTTGTTTCTAACTTTGTGTCTAAGTGTGCAGGAGCTTAGGAGCACAGATAGTCAAGCGAAAGACACAGCTAGTGAGAAGGACGGCAGTTTGTGGGATGAGGTGCTGCAGAAGAGTACACCGGCGGACGAGAAGGAAGTGTGCGGTGGTTCCGAGGGACGAAAGTCGGAGCGAAAGATTGCTCGGGGAGCATGAGACACAGCTAGCGAGAAGGACGGCACGCGGTGCGTCCGAGGGACGAAGACTGCAGATGAGTACGTCGACGGACGAGAAGGAAACACGCGGCGATTCCGAGGGACGAGAAGTCGGAGGGAAGCCCGCTCGAGAAGACCGGAAGTTGGGTTTGGGTGAGCCCTTTTCCGGATGGTAGAGATCACCCAAGAGAGCGGATCTAGAGGAGAAGAACCGGACCGAGGCGGGACAGAACCAGAGAAGAGGTCCCGGACAAAAAAGTCAACACTTATTGTCTTTGGGCTCCGGGGCGCTTGGAACTGTCCGGGGCGCCCAGACCCTGATTTTGACCAGGATCGCGAATTACGTGATCTGAACATTGGGAGATAAAGTTTTATCCCCCAGGGCACCCAGAACCCTTCCTGGCACCCCGACCAAGGCTATAAATATAGCTTTGGTCCAGAAGCTTTTCATCAATTCAGAACTCAAGCATTTCTTTCAAACACTTGTACGCTCTCTGTAGTTAGCTTCTGTTTCCTGAGCTTCAACGTTGTAAGAGGTTTCTCCGCCTGAAGGAGATTGATAGTGCGATCATCTTTATTGGATTAACAACCACCCCGGTTGTAACCAAGTCAAATCTGGTGCCTCTTCCTTTTCTTGCTTTTTCTTGTTTAAGTTAATTTTATGCAAGTGTTAGTTTAAGAGTTCGAGAAGGGTTGTTCTGTATTTTATTTTACAGGGCTATTCAACCCCCCTTCTAGCCGGCTTCAGGAGGACTAACCGCCGAACGAAGCAACGAGATGGCCGGACCAAGCATCCACCCGCCGAAATACAAAGGGGACTTCGCTACCTGGAAAAAACTAATGCAGGTATTTTTTACAACGGATATTGAATTAATTTTAACAATGAAACTTGACTTTGAAGCTCTAGAGGACAAGAAAATAAATCAATGGACAAAAAGGGAGCTGGCCGTCTTCGTGGCGAACGACAAAGCAGAATACCATCTACTGAGCGTTCTTCTGCCTCAAGAAGTCAACAGGATCGGTAAATATATAACTCCGCAAAAGAACTTTGGGAGAAGTTCCTCGAGCTGCATGAAGGTATGTCCGAAGCCAAGCTCGCTAGACGAGATCTGCTTCGCAATTAGCTCACCATCCTGCGACTTGGGGAAGGCAAGATAGTCGCACATCTACACTCTAGAATAAAAGAAATCATCACCGGACTCACGAATCTCGGAGAAATGGTAAGTAACCGAGATTCGCTCAGGGCTATTCAACCCCCCTTCTAGCCGGCCCAACGGTCCTACAAGTGGTATCAGAGCCGAGACGCTTCAGGAGGACTAACCGCCGAACGAAGCAACGAGATGGCCGGACCAAGCATCCACCCGCCGAAATACAAAGGGGACTTCGCTACCTGGGACTACGCTTCAAGGAAGTGGTTGTTGCTCCAATAACGAAGAAGGCCTAGTGCCTCGCCACGACCTGGAAGTCAAAATATTGAAATAAATGTTTAATTAACTTACTGATAAAGCATTAATGCAAGAATTAATTAATGCTTTAAAAATGTTATTCAAAACATTTTTTCAATTTAGAAATTTACTTACTTAAATTTTTTTTTAAGTTGACCAAGTCATTTTTTTTCTACTTGGAAAAATTTTTTTTCTTAAAAATTCTCAAATGATTAAGTTAGAAAAAATTCTTTCAAAAATAATCTTTACTTAGAAATTTTTTATGTTTTTCTTAAGTTAAAATATTTTCTAAAATTAGAAATTTATGCTCAAATTACTTAGAATTTTTTTTAAAAAAAATTGCCTAAGTTAGATTTTCCAAACTTTACTTAGAATTGTTTTTAACTTAGAATTTCTTTTAAATATTTTTTTCAAATTTACTAAATTTTTAACCCTTAGATTGTTTCTTTTGGAACCCCATTTTTTTTGTGATCAAAGGGGAAGAAGGGAAAGTATAAGTGTAGAGGGTGGTAGATAGTATAAGTCTCTAGAGGGAGGTAGATAGATTTAATTAATTTTTTCCCATCTTTTTGTACTGAGGTAGATAGAGTTAATTTTTTCTATCTTTTTGTACTTAAATTGTAAATTAAGTTAACTTAATTTTATTTAATGTCTATTTTAACCCTAGCTTAACTTGGGTTGATCACACCAAAAAGGCGGAGATTGTTGGAACCTCAAGGTTATTTTGGTGTGATCAACAAGTTAAGTTAGGTCCTGTATGTTTCTAACCTTGTGTCTAAGTGTGCAGGAGCTTAGGAGCACAGGTAGTCGAGCGGAAGACGCAGCTAGCGAGAAGGATGACAATTCGAGGGACGAGGTTGTAACAACCCAAATATCCTCATTTGGAGTCCTTATAGGTCTTAAAAATATTTAGAAATGGTTTAGAAATATTCTAGAGATTTTTAGGAATTTTTAGAGTATTTTTATACAATTTTTGGAGGTCGTTTGGTATTTTTACCAAAAGGAAGAAGTTGCAAAAAATAAAGAGGTTAAGCTGAGGTTCGAACCGGAGACCTCCAATTAAGCAAAGCCTTAAGTTGTCTCGGCTGACCAAGTGCCCAAGCGGGCTGTGCTAATTAAGGAAGAAGCGAAATAAATTTAAGAAGTAATAGTTAACAGGATATTGAAGTTATAAAGGGAGAACTTAGGGATTATTTTCGGGAAAAACCTAATAACCTTCCTCTTCCCTTCTCTACGTGCGACGGCGGCTTCTCTCGGGCGGAAAGTAAAAGGAAGCTAGGGTTTCATCTCCGGTGGCCGGCGCAGGGCTAATCCTGTGAGTTCCTCACAGAGAAGAGACCTCCTTGCAGAAGAGGACCGTGAGCACGAAGAAGAGCCGGAAAACTTGAGTTGATCGAAACCCTAGAGCCCTTCTTCTCGGTTTGAATCCAAGAATCAATGTAAGTTTCTACTCACCTGCGGTAAGAGTAGTTTCGAGCTTTGATTCTCTTTTCTTTTGGTTTCGGAACATGCTGTTGTGTCTGAAGTGCTGCCGTGAACCTCAAAGCAAGGGAATAAACCTACTATCTAATTTAGGAGGTTTAAGATTTTCCTGATCCCAGATTTTTGTCTATCAAGAAAACCTACTTTTTTTTTAGTTGGCAATTGAAGTGGTACAACTTGCTTTCTAGGTACAGACATGCTTTGCCCTGTTAGAAATAATTTAGAATGTGTAAGTGTATCAAGTGTATGCTGTTGGTTTCATGGATTAGGGGTATGGGCAGAAATGGTTTACACGTTTTTAATAGCAGTAATTAGTTTCCTTGCTGCAGTGTATCACAATTCAGTTTGTCAGACTGGGGAAAATGAAAGAATTAATTGGATTAGCATGTGGCTTAGCAATTCGGTTGTGTGGTAAATTTATATACATGAAGTTTCGGATCCAATGTATTAGCTGCAGAAATGAACAACCCTGTTTAGAGTTTAGAACAACCCTTTCAATTTGCAGTTTTAGCAAGTACAGATTCAATTTTTAGTTAGTTTTCTTTGCTGCTGTGCAAAACCTGAATTGCCATTTATTTTCCAAGTATATAGTTAGATTCCTAATTTAGTTTCTAGTTTCCTTTTTGTTTTGGCAGTAGGCGTGTACCATAACTAGTAGAGGTGCAGAATTTTAAGTGCAGTATTCCATTAAGTGCATAATTTTAATTGCAGTTTTCCATTAAGTGCAATTTTCATTAAGTGCAGTTTTCATTAAGTGCAGATTTCTTCCATTAAGTGCAGTTTTCCATTAAGTGCAGTTTATCAATAAGTGCAGATTTTTGTGGGCATAGTGTGCATAAATTTATTAGTTGAGAATGTTTGAAATTTAATGCAGATTTTTGTTAGTCATAGTATGCAGATTTATTTGTTTCTTTGAACTGAAATTTTTGGAACTTCTCAAGCACAGCAGTTTTAGTTTGTTTAAGTATCCAATTTCAGTTTGTTTAAGCATTCAATCTTAGTATGTTTAAGTGTGCAATTTCAGTTTATCTAAGCATTTCAAAGTTAGAATTTGTATGAGACATTGTTTTTAGAGGTATTAACAAGTATAAGAAAGATAAAGTATAAGAAAGAAAAAGGCCAAGGCCTTAAGTAGATCCCAAAGTCAAGACTTTAGGGATTTTGACACACAAGGTGTTTTGTTAAAATGCCGAGGCATTATATATTAGAAGTAATAAAAGATAACAAGTATTTTACTTTTTAAGAGGCTAGTACCCGACTTCCAAGGTTGTCGTTAAACAAATCCAGGTGACAAATTCCAAGGTCTTGGCCCTGGTAAGACCAAGGTCTTTACCCTCGTAGGACTGGTGACTAGCTACCACAGTCTCTATTAGGGAGTGTGCATTGGTACTAAGCCTGGGCCCAAGAGAAAAGTTTATTATTATTTTCAAGTATAAGATTATAAGTTTTTGAAACAAATGAAACAAGCTTCAATTATGTTTAGAGTCAATAAGTTTAGTTTCTTTTAATTCGAAGCATGCAGTATTAGTTTTATTTGTTTCCTGATTAGTTTATTGAGCATGATTAGCCTTGTCTTCCAGCATGCAGTTTTATTCCTGTATATCATGAGTATGCAAATTTTGGTGCTTTGCTACTAGATGAGCATGAATAGTTTTCTTCTTACAGATTCAGTTTTAGCATTGCTGTATTTATATGCACATTCGAGTTTTTGTGAGTTAGACAGCGCTTACTAAGCATTCGCTTATAGTTTGCATTTCCTCTTACTGCAGATAAAGGAAAGGAAAAGCTATAGCAAAGGAAGGCGACAAGGAGGTGTTCGATGATGTGTGATGCCAGGACTATGGGAGAGACTTGGGGCATTATTAAGTTTCCGTGTTTTAGTGGTTAAGAAACATTTGAGATTGTACCTTATATTCATGTCATTTGAGATTATTCTTGTTTTAGATCGCATGCTAAGATGAGTTTTGTTTAGTAAGTAGATACGTTGTGTTTGCATTGAGATATAGTTTCATATGTTTCTGTTATTATGAGTTATATGTGCATGTTCTGAATTTAGAGTATTGTATTGTATTTTAGTCTTACCGAACAACATATACTCTGCCGAAATTTTAAGTTTTCGGAAAAAAAAATTTAAGTACAGTTTGTTACACTAGTGAAGTAAGAGTTTATAGTAGTTATGTAACGGACATCTTTAGAGTGTAGTGAGAAGGGTGGTCGTTACAAAGGTGCTGCGAAAGAGTACACCAGCGGACGAGAAGGAAGCGTGCGGTGGTTCCGAGAGACGAAAGCCGGAGCGGAAGATTGCTCGGGGAGCAAGAGATGCAGCTAGCGAGAAGGACGGCACGCGGTGCGTCAGAGGGACTAAGACTGCGGATGAGTACGCCGGCGGACGAGAAGGAAACACGCAGCGATTCTGAGGGACGAGAAGCCGGAGGGAAGCTCGCTCGAGAAGACCGGAAGTTGGGTTCGGGTGAGCCCTTTTCCGGATGGCAGAGATCACCCAAGCGAGCGGATCCGGAGGAGAAGAACCGGACTGAGGCGGGACTGAACCAAAGAAGAGGTCCCGGACAAAAAAGTCAACACCTATTGACTTTGGGCTCCGGGGCGCCCGGAGCCCTCCGGGGCGCCCGGAGCCCTCCGGGGCGCCCGGAACCCTTACGGGCACCCGGACCCTGATTTTGACTAGGATCATGAATTACGCGATTTGAACATTGGGGGATAAAGTTTTCTCCCCTAGGGCGCCCGGAACCCTTCCAGGCGCCCCGACCAAGGCTATAAATATAGCTTTGGTCCAGAAGCTTTTCATCAATTCAGAACTCAAGAATTTCTTTCAAACACTTGTACGCTCTCTATAGTTAGCTTCTGTTTCCTGAGCTTCAACGTTGTAAGAGGCTTCTCCGCCTGAAGGAGATTGATAGTGCGATCATCTTTATTGGATTAACAACCACCCCGGTTGTAACCAAGTCAAATCCGGTGCCTCTTCCTTTTCTTGCTTTTTCTTGTTTAAGTTAATTTTATGCAAGTGTTAGTTTAAGAGTTCGAGAAGGGTTGTTCTGTTTTTTATTTTATAGGGGCTATTCAACCTCCCCTTCTAACCGGCCCAACGGTCCTACAGTACTACCTAAGGTTTACTCCCCTATAATTTTTCCCTTTGCTCAGAGTTTAATTTTCTGAGTCTTCTCACTAGAGTTCACTTCCCTATGTTTTTTTTCTATTACCAAGCATCATATCACCCCTGACTTGCTTGAGTTTTAGCTTTGCCTAATATTCCATTCTCTAACCTGCTAGGGCTTTCCCTTTGTCAAACATGCGATCAACTTTGACTTAATTGGACTTTACCCTTGCCAAGCATCTGATCTCTCTTAACCTATTTAGACTTTTCCTTTATTAGTCACTTGATCAACCTTGACATGACTATACTTTTTTACTTATCTTCCAAGTATCTGGTTAATATTGACCTACTTGGACGTCTCACTTACTCACTTCCAAGCATCTAATTGACCTTAACTTGCTTGGATTCTCTCACCAATTTGGTCAACCTTGACCAACTCATGTTTCTTGTAAAAATCAAAACTTTGGAGGCTGATTGCATGAGTTCTTGAACCTCCTATGAAGTTGACTTATCGTCTCTCCCTTCTTCAAAGTAAAATTCTACATTTGGTTTATAAGGAGGTCCCTCTTGACAATCCTAGAGTCTTTTGTGCCTTCATTCAGTTTGATGAGCTTATCCTGCATCTCTTTGGCACTTCTAAATAGATCGAATTTGTTCAGTTGATCCATGGCAAGTCTTCATTAAAGAGTGGTCGTTGCCTTCACATTGGATTGTGCCTTTTTTCCTTTATTCAGCCGTCCATCTTCCCGATTCTAGGATTTTTTTTTGTCATTCGCTTAGGAGATGTGAAACCCTTAGCCACCATGAATCACATGTCAATGTCCATTATGTAGGTGCAGCGGAGGCCGGAAAGAGGGGGGGTGAATTTGCCTGCAAATAAAAATTATACCCTCCTTGTGCTTTCAACTCAAATAGTGCAATAGTAAATAAACTGATAAAAGCAATAAAGAAATAAGAAGACAGGAATTTAACCTGGTTACAACCAAGAGGGTTGTTAATCCAGGGCAGTAAGAAAAGCGAAGTAGAAAGATCTCCTTTGCTGAAGGCGGAGAAGCCTTTTACACACTAATGGCTTAGAACTATTGCTAGGAAGTTGTTACAGAGTTGAATGAATAATCAATTTTGAATTCCTAGCTCTAGGGGCCTTTAAATAGCCTCTAGAAATCTGATCTCGAGGGTCCAGGGCGCCTCTAACAGGGGTCCAACGCGTCTCCATCGAGTGGGTGGATAAAACTTTATCCAAAATCTCAACATTCAATTCTGCCGAGTCCGAGGAGCCTTCAATAGGGGTTGAAGGCACCCTCAAGATGGAGGCGCCTCCAAGCCTGATGGAGGCGCCTTCAAGCTGGCTGGCAGCTTTTCCAGCTTGGTTGCTTCTTTGCTTCATCTTCCGAAGTCTCGTTCTTTTGGGTGATTCTGGACAACCGAAATAGGGCTCACCCAAACCCAATTTCCGGCCTTCTCCTCGAGCAGGCTTCTGTCCGACTTCTCGTCCCTCGAACGCCGCGCACATTCTTCTCGTCCATCGGAGTACTCTTCCGCAGCTGTCTCATCCTTCGGACGCACCAAGCCCATCGACTCCCTTCCCGTGCCGTCCTTCTCGCTAGCTTCATCTTCCGCTCACTTCCTGTGCTCCTAAGCTCTTGCACACTCAGACACAGGGATCAAACACAAAGCATGACCTAACCAACTTGGTTGATCACATCAAAACACCCACGGGGACCAACAATCTCTCTCTTTTTGATGTGCATCAACCCAAGTTCAAGTTAGGGTAGAAATAGACAGAAAAGTAATTTTAAAAAATCACTTAAACTAACATGTTAAGCATCAGTTTGTAATAAATAAAATTACAACTACTTAATTAAGAGTTAACAAAAAAATATTTTGTAGTTTTTAAAAAATACTCTCAAATAAATACTCTCCCCCTAAACTTGTACTTCTCTCTCCCCCTTTGATCACAGTAAAAAACGGGGTAACAGAAAACATTTTAGCAAAACTTTTCAAAAAAAAAAATTTATAAGTAAAATGAAATTTAAAAAAAAAAATTAAGTAAAATTTCTAAGTGATAAAAGAATTCTAACTAAAATGATTTGTTTGAATTTTTCAAAATAATTCTAAGTCAAAAAATAATTTTGAAGATAATTTCCAAAACAAATTGTAAATAATTTCTAAGGCAATGTTTAAAAACTTTTCAAGGCATTATTTAATTCCAATTTTAATGCTTTTATCAGAAAGTTAATTAAACATTTTTATTTCGATATTTCGGATTCCAGGTCGTGGCAAGGCACTAGGACTTCTTAGTTATTGGAGCAACAACCACTTCCTTAGACAAAGCTTCCATAAAAAAACTCGAAGTTTAATTTTCTCACTATAAGCTTTTAACTAAAAGAGCCAATTAAACTAGCAAAGATTTTGGATCCCAATAAAGGTTCCTTCCTACAGGGTTGGTTATAAATCTAGGGGGTACATTAGTTTTAGGAATTTTCCTAAGTTGACCTTGATGCTTTCTAATATACCAGTTTAATTTCCCATAAATTCTAACTTTTGATTTTGGAAATCTATTTAGGCATGCATCATTATCTTTCAATTTCTTAATTTCAACTTTTAACTTTTCATTTTCCAATTTTAGATTATCATAAATTTCTAGTGGGCATGCTTTTGCTAGGTTTGATTTCAATTCAGCATTTTCTTTTTCTAATTTGAATAAATCTCTAGAAAGACATTTAATAAATTAAAAGGACTGAGTCGGGGTTAGGTTACGTACCTTACGTACCTGACTCGGTGATTCTCCCCCTTCATCGTAGCTTTCTTCTTCTAATGATCCTCCCCCTTCATCTATGCTCATCTTTGAACTTGAGTCATCTTCAGGAAGATGGTTGGCTGCCAGCGCTAATCTGGAGAAGACTTCGATGTCTGATTCGGAAGAAGTCGAATCTGACCAGGTGGCCTTCAGATTCTTGTGCTTGGAGGATTCTGGTTTCTTGTACTTTATCTTTTCCTTCTCTTTCCCCTTTTTCTTCAAGTCCGGGCAGTCATCTTTGATGTGTCCTTCTTCGTTGCAGTTGTAGCAACAGACCATCCTTTTTCTTTGCGGATGCCTCTTTGTCTGCGATCTAAATTTATTAGATTTAAAAAATTTATTGAAGCGTCTTACTAGTAGTGCCATTTCGGATTCGTCGACCGAGGCTTCAGAGTCAGAACCGTTTATTCTTGCCTTTAAGGCAATGTTCTGACTAGTCTTTTCTACTCCATTAGGCTCCGCAACTCGAGATTCGTGAAGTTTAAAAGTAGAAAATAGTTATTCTAGAGTACTTACCTCGAAGTCCTTAGAGATGTAGTACGCATCTACTAAGGAGGCCCACTCTAGAGTTCTGGGGAAGGCGTTGAGTTCGTATCGGATCGAGTCCCGGTTCTTTACTTCTTCTCCAAGGTTGCTTAATTGTGTGATCAGCTCTATAATCCTTGCTTGGAGTTGCGCTACCTTCTCGCCTTGGTTCATCCGGAGGTTCGTCAACTGGGTCCGGAGGATGTCGCGCCTTGCTAGCTTCGCTTCGGAGATACCTTTGTGAAGCTCCAGGAATTTTTCCCAGAGATATTTCGCGGATGTTGGAGTGTATACTGAAAGCCTAAGTTTTTGTAAACATTTATGTTAAATAAAGAATCACATTTGGTCAATTTATCTACATTTGTTCGTAGTTGTTCAATTAATTTATATTATAGATAACATAGTATGAGGTGTCACATATAGAAGATGATGTTATCAGTACCTTATAAATTATAAACAGTAGCTCACGACCAAAATGGAAATGAACAAACCATTGGAAGGTCGTAGTGTAATTAGGAATTAGTTTATCTTGACTATATAATTACACTAGTATACTTAGAGTGTATTGAGTAGGACCATTTGAGGTTGTTTCTTTTATACTGACTTTATAAAGGAACAAATACCTCAGTTATTATGGAAGTGTGTGCTCTTAATCCTAATATAATAACAAGCACATATATTTGATATTTATTTCTTTAATTTATCAATGGGTGAGATTTAGTTCGATGAATCAATAAACCCGATAAGTTGGGAAAATGATATCACTTATAATGTGTGTTGTTGATTATAGAAGGAAACTGTGTCCTAGAGATACTAGGTTGATAATGTCCCCAAGAGGAGCTCATAAGGATTGTCATGTTAAACCCTGCAGGTGAACTTAGTCCGATATGACGATAAGGTTGAGTGGTACTACTCTTGGACTAAGATATTAATTAAATGAGTTGTCAGTAACTCACTTAATTAGTGGACATTTGATATCTTAAACACAGGGAGACTAACACACTCATAATAAGAAGGAGCCCAAAAATGTAATTTGGGATTGGTGCGGTAGTTCAATAATAGTTCTCTAGTGGAATGAATTATTATTGATAAAATTAAGTTGTGTGTTCGGGGCGAACACGGGATGCTTAATTTTATCGGGAGACCAAAACCAATTCCTCCTCTCGGTCCCTATCGTAGCCTCTTATTTATAGAGTACTATACCCACCTGTACCCACCTTCTATACCCACCTAAAGGGGGCCGACCAAGCTAGCTTGGAATCAAGCTAGGGCCGGCCTAAGCATGGTTTAGGGTGGCCGGCCCTAGCTTGAACCCAAGCTAGAGGGGCCGACCATAATTAAATTAAAAAGAATTTTAATTTTAATTTTTATTATGTGGAAGATATAATTTATTAAAGAGAATTAAAATTAAAATTTCTCTCTCGAAAAGGATCTACAAAAGATTAAAGAAAGAGATTAAATCTCTTTCCTTATTTGTAGATTGGAGAAATATTTTATTTTCTCTTTAAAAATTATTCACATGTTGAAAAATTAAAATTATAGAAATTTCTTTTTATAACTATGAAGGGATTATTGAAGAGAAATTTTAAAATTTCCGGAAACAAATTAGGAAGTTTTAATTTGTTGATTGAAACTTGTCTAATTTGCTTCTCTTTGATGTGGCCGGCCAAGACATGTTGTTTTAAGAAATTTTGTTTAATTTTTCTTAATTAATTCATGTCAAGGAAAATTAAGGAAATTTTATTGTAATTAAATTTCCTAAATTACCAAGGCCAAGGAATATAAAAGAAGGGGAGGGGGTGCCTTCATGAGGGACAACTTCTATTATTTCTCTTCCTCTTTTCCTTGGTGTTGTGGCCGGCTAACCTCTTTTCTTCTCTTCCTCTTTGTGGTGGCCGAATCATCCCTATTGCTTGGAGATCTTGTGGAGGCCGGATACTACTTGGAGAAGAAGAAGAAGAAGGAGAGAAAGCTTGCATCCCTTGGAGCTTGGTTGGTGATTTGTTCTTCATCCTTGGTAAAGCTTCCTTGTTGTGGCCGAACCTAGCTAGGAGGAGAAGAAGGTGGTTGGTGGTTTCTCATCTCGGAAGATCGTTGCCCACACAACGTCCGAGGTTAGAAGAGGAATACGGTAGAAGATCAAGAGGTCTTTCTAGAAGGTATAACTAGTAATTTTTCCTTTCCGCATCATACTAGTTATTTATGGAAATAATACCAAATACAAGAGGCTTACGATTCTAGTATTTCGAATATGTTTTTCGATGTTGTGTTCTTTTGTTTTATTTTTCCTTGTGATTTGATTGTTCTTTTCGGTTAACCTAAAGTTATTTTAGGAAATTAAATATTAGCTTTCCATAAAAGGTTTTGTCTAGTCGGTGGTGGTTGCTCCCATATCGAAGAAGGCCAGTACTGGGAACCAATTATGGAAATTAATATTTAATGGAATTAATAACTTAAGGTGATTTGGGTCGAACGTGTTAAGTTCCGCAGGAGACCCAAATCAAAACCTAAAAGAATGAATAGGTTAAGTTTTGGATCAAACGTGTTAAGTTCCGCAGGCGATCCAAAATTTAATTTAAAAGAACACATGGTAGCTAGGAAAAGGTTCATACCTTTGTACAAAATTTTTTAACAGTGGAACCTCTAGGTTTTCCGAGTAGCAACCAACAATTGCTATTAGAGCTAGGGTTTTGCCTCTGTGTATTTGGTATTAGTTTAATTATGCACATGTCATACATAATTTAGGCAGGATAATAGTAGGATGTGCTAACTTTGTGGATGCAGGATCCAACTATTATGACTTATAGTTTTATGTGTGTGATTGGACCCTTGGACATGTCAAGGACATTTATATGTGTGTGCATGATTGTATTATAAAATACAGCAGGAGCTGTATTTACTTTTATTAGGATTTTAATTTTGATCTAGATACATGTACATTCCTTTTATGGAATATAGGATCAAAAATGTAAAATTCTATTTTATGTGATCGAATCTTGCAGCGTGGAACCTTTCGAGACCAGAGGCACAAGGAGCAAGATGGATGCGACAGACTAGACCTAGCGGTGGCCAAATATTAAGTGACTTGGGATGACAAAACTGAGGATCTATAGATAAAAGCTAATAGTTGAAAATTAGATTTTCTATTTATTGCTTTTATAATGTCTGTGTGTGCATGTTAGTATACATGTTTAGTAGGCTAGCATAGTTAAAATTCCTCATTTATAAATAACTATGAGAGGGATTTTTAAATCCATGGTCTCCACTTCGTTTGTAAGTGATGCAAACAAGTTTGCTGGCCAAAGTGCCTTCCTCCATATCGGATGAGCTTGTTTGTGGATCACTAGAACAAACTTCCATTTAGGATGATTATAGGAAGTTAATTAAGAGCGTCCCATCGGAAGGGACATAATCTTATTAATGGACTTAGTGTTAAGTAATGGTATACACTTAGACACATCTAATAGTATCCTCCCATCGAGTCACTGCTTATTTGTGTGACCAAAGATACCAACTATTAATTTTATTTGTCAAAAGTTGGACAAGATAATAAAATTAATGGGTTAAACCTCCTTTTACAAATGTTGAATTTGTCGTCCACACTATCGTGGCATACAAAATTCACGGTGGTTTGAGGTGTTGGTTAATTTAAAATAGTATTGTTTGAGGAATCAATATTATTCTAAATTTAGAGTTCCGACCAAAAGTTATTTGTGATTCTTAGGATGACTTTCAACCCATTGTCCATCATACTTCAAAATAGACTTACTGGACCTAATTACATAGATTGGAAAAGAAACCGGACATTGTCCTTCGAAAGCTATAAATTGACTTGGTGAGCCTTGTCTCAAACACCATCGGTGAATCTACCTAAGAGAGATTGAATCATCATAGGAAATGGGTAACGAGATGATGGCGCGGTGTTACATTTTGGCTTCAATGTCAAATGTATTGCAACATCAGCATCAAGATTTACCAACAGCCTATGATATTATGAACAATCTCAAGGAACTCTTTGGTCATTAGGATAGGACTTCTAGACAAGAAGCCATGAGAAAGATAATGACAGCCACCATGAGCGGGTACTCCTGTGAGAGATCATATCCTAAAGATAATGGCTTATCTGAACGAGATACAGATCCTTGGAGGAGAAATTGATGGGGAAACCCAGATCGATATGATCCTCCAAACACTACCTAGAAGTTTTGAGCAATTCCGCCTGAATTACAATATGAACAAAAGGGTATATTCATTGGTGGATTGTTTCGTCACAACTCTCATATTCACTATGTTGAAAATGGTTCTACTTCTAGAAAGGAAAGAAGAAGAAAAACAAGAAGAAAGAAAGTGAATAAACCTCAGCGGAGTGCCAAAAGTGGAATGAAGAAGCAAGGGGCAGTGCTTCATCTCCGCTGTTGTATTGGAAGGGGGACTATCCTCGAGGAATCATCGAACAACAAAGGGTTCCAGGGAAGACCGACTAAAGGAGAGATTATGGGCAATGCTACTAAGGTGTGGCTATTGCAGTGGGAGACGCTTACTTATCTTTTAGTAGAAATAAAATTTGGTTTTAAGAAATTGTCTTTATGTACCTTTAGAAAGAATTTAATTTCAGTTTCTAAACTGCTTTTAGATGGATATTCGGTTTCTTTAAGATGTAGTTATTAAGAGAAATAAAGTGATTATCTGCTGGTACATTAGTTGGCAATTTATATATTTTAAATCCAATTTTTCCCACAAAAACATGGAAATTTATAACTCATCTTCTAACTCAAATAAGAGAAAAGAACATCTGAAATGAACCAAGCATATCTTTGGCATCTAAGGCTTGGTCATTAAAGTAGGATTGAGGCCTTGATGGACTTTGGGTTCATTAGAGTTGGAAAATTTTCCAACTTGTGAATCTTGCTTGGAAGGTAAAATAACCAAGAGGTCGTTCAAGGCCAAGGGGTATAGAGCCAAAGAAGTGTTAAAATTGGTTCATTCTAATTTGTGTGGTACTATGTCTGTCTAGGCAAGAGGTGATTTTGAATATTTTGTCTCTTTTATAGATGATTATTCAAGATACGGATACATTTACCTAATGCGCCGCAAGTCCGAGTGCTTTGATAAGTTCAAAGAATACAAGGCTGATGTGGAGAAACGACTAGGTAAAAGTATCAAGACACTACGATCTGATCGTGGTGGCGAATACCTCTTAGGAGAGTTTAGGAATTACTTATCAGAGGCCGCGATTCAATCCCAATTATGCACCGAACACCCCAGAATGTAGGAGCAGTGAGCGAAGGAATAGGACTCTTATGGAGATGGTTAGATCGATGATTAGTTATTCGTATTACCAATTCGCTGGGGATATGCTCGAAACAAAGGATATCGCGAACTTAGTACCTTCTAAACAGTTTTCTACTCCCACAATTGTGGAATGGCGAAACCAATCTAAGACATATATTGATTGGGGTAGTCAGCAACATGCTGTGTAAACAGATCTTGAAGTGTAAATCTGGAGTGTTTAGTTTGATATCCCAAACGACGAAAGGAGTTTATTTTATAGTCCTAAGAGACGGTCATTGTTAGCACCAATGCCCGATTTTTATAATGGATCACAAGCCCAGTAGTAAAGTTGTTTTAGAAGAACTAAGAGAGGATACGTCTACTTTAGTACCATACAAGATAGATGAGTACCACAAGAAATGCACGTCACACATGATACACAACCAACTGATGCGAGTGGTGGTCAGTAACTGAGATTCATATTTTGGGAGAGTCTCGGACTTGATCCTGCAAATGACCCGGACACGAAGCACCCAAGATATAGATGCAAGATCTTGGCAAAGCGAAATTCAAATATAGTCTATGTACTTAGGTACTGGGACTTGCTAGAGAGAACGATGGTGTAAAAGTAGTTGGATGCAAGTGGATCTACAAAAGGAAAAGAGGGACGAGACGGAAGGTAGAAACCTTCAAAGCTAGGCTTGTCATACACTTAGAGGAATTATGAGAGGAAACTTTTCACCGTAGCATGCTTAAGTCTATCCGGATACTCTTATCCATTGCCTCATATAGATTATGAGATTTGGCAAATGGATGTCAAGACAACTTCCTTAATGGAAGTCTTGAAGAGAACATCCATATGAAGCAACTGTAGGGTTCATTGAAAAGGCAAAGATCATCTAGTGAAGCTTAATCGATCCATTTATGGACGAATCAAGCTTCAAGATCTTGGAACATCCGTTTAATGAAGTAATCACCATATGGATTTATTCAAAGTCGATGAAGTCTTGTATAAGAAGTGTATAAAATGAATGGTGGTCTTTCTTGTACTATATGATGATATTTTGTTAATTGGCAACAATGTCAAGGTATTATCGACGGGGTATAGTTGTCCATACAATTTGATATGAAGGACTTAGGAGAGAGTGCACATTCTTGGAATCAAAGTAATAAGGATCGTAAGAAAAGAATGTTGTTGTACCCAAGCTTCATATAGATATAATCCTTGCTCGTTTAGTAGGAGGATTCCAAGAAAGGTTTACCTTTAGGCATGGAATAGCTCTATCTAAAGAGATGACTCCTAAGACATCAAAGGAGATAGAAGACATTAACTCATGCCTCTATCTGTAGGAAGCCTTATGCAATGCTGTATACGACCGATATTTATTTTCGTGGGCATGATATCAAAGTAACCTGGACAAGGACATTTGACGAGCATGAAAGCATAAAAGCACGAAGGACTAGAGATTATATGCTAGTTTACCATGAGACGTTTGCCTCTCATGGGTTACATTGATATTTCTAATCGGATAGGGACAACGGTAAGTCTACATCGGTGCTATGTGTTTACTTTAGGAGGTGGAGCCATTTCATGGAGGAGTGTTACATAAATGTTTGGACTCAACCATGAAGTGAGTATGGCAGCGCCTCGAGCCAAAGAAGAGTATGGCTCGGGAACTTTTAATGGACTTAGATGTGATTCTGGTCCCAAAATCATCTCAATTTATTGTGATAATAAGCAATAAAACCTCAAGGAACCACGAGCTCATAAGGCAAGTAAACATATAGCGCTTACACCACCCGATACGAGATATCGTGAAGTGAGGAGAAGTTATCGCTAAGATTGCATGGCGGATAACCCGGATCCTTTCACTAAGGCCCTTAACGAAGCTTCGATCGACATGAGGGAGGAATCGGATGTATGGTAGAAGATATGGCAACTTAGTCATTAGTATAAGTGGGAGATTGTTGGAGTGTAGAAAGCCTAAGTTTTGTAAACATTTATGTTAAATAAAGAATCACATTTGATCAATTTATATACATTTGTTGTAGTTGTTCAATTAATTTATATTGTAGATAAACATAGTATGGTGTCACATATAAGATGATGTTATCGATACCTTATAAATTATAAAGCTCACCAAAATGGAAAGGAACAAACCATTGGAAGGTCGTAGTGTAATTAGGAATTAGTTTATCTAGACTATATAATTACACTAGTACACTTAGAGTGTATGAGTAGGACCATTTTCTTTTTATACTGAATTTATAAAGGAACAAATATCTCAGTTATTATGGAAGTGTGTTAATATAATAACAAGCACATATATTTGATATTTATTTTTAATTTATCAATGGGTGAGATTTAGTTCAATGAATCAATAAACCCGATAAGTTGGGAAATGATATCACTTATAGTGTGTGTTGTTGATTATAGAAGGAAACTGTGTCCTAGAGATACTAGGTTGATAATGTCCCCAAGAGGAGCTCATAAGGATTGTCATGTTAAACCCTGCAGGTGGACTTAGTCCGATATGACGATAAGGTTGAGTGGTACTCTTGGACTAAGATATTAATTAAATGAGTTGTCAATAACTCACTTAATTAGTGGACATTTGATATCTTAAACACAGGAGACTAACACACTCATAATAAGAAGGAGCCCAAAATGTAATTTGGGATTGGTGCGTAGTTCAATAATAGTTCTCTAGTGGAATGAATTATGATAAAAAGTGTGTGTCAGGCGAACACGGATGCTTAATTTTATCGGAGACCAAAACCAATTCCTCCTCGGCCCTATCGTAGCCTCTTATTTATAGAGTACTATACCCACTACTCCCACCTTCTATAACCTAAAGCTGGCCAACCTAGCTTGGAATCAAGCTAGGCCTAGCTGCTGATGGTTTAGGCCCTAGAACCCAAGCTAGGGCATAATTAAATTAAAGAATTTTAATTTTAATTTTATTATGTGGAAGATATAATTTATTAAAGAGAATTAAAATTAAAATTTCTCTTGAAAAGGATCTACAAAGATTAAAGAAAGAGATTAAATCTCTTTCCTTATTTGTAGATTGGAGAAATATTTTATTTTCTCTTTAAAATTATTCACATGTTGAAAAATTAAAATTATAGAAATTTCTTTTATTAACTATGAAGGGATTATTGAAGAGAAATTTTAAAATTTCCGGAAACAAATTAGGAAGTTTTAATTTGTTGATTGAAACTTGTCTAATTTGCTTCTCTTTGATGTGGCTGGCCAAGACATGTTGTTTTAAGAAATTTTGTTTAATTTTTCTTAATTAATTCATGTCAAGGAAAATTAAGGAAATTTTATTGTAATTAAATTTCCTAAATTACCAAGGCCAAGGAATATAAAAGAAGGGGAGGGGGTGCCTTCATGAGGGACAACTTCTATTATTTCTCTTCCTCTTTTCCTTGGTGTTGTGGCCGGCTAACCTCTTTTCTTCTCTTGTGGTGGCCGAATCATCCCTATTGCTTGGAGATCTTGTGGAGGCCGGATACTACTTGGAGAAGAAGAAGAAGAAGGAGAGAAAGCTTGCATCCCTTGGAGCTTGGTTGGTGATTTGTTCTTCATCCTTGGTAAAGCTTCCTTGTTGTGGCCGAACCTAGCTAGGAGGAGAAGAAGGTGGTTGGTGGTTTCTCATCTCGGAAGATCGTTGCCCACACAACGTCCGAGGTTAGAAGAGGAATACGGTAGAAGATCAAGAGGTCTTTCTAGAAGGTATAACTAGTAATTTTTCCTTTCCGCATCATACTAGTTATTTATGGAAATAATACCAAATACAAGAGGCTTACGATTCTAGTATTTCGAATATGTTTTTCGATGTTGTGTTCTTTTGTTTTATTTTTCCTTGTGATTTGATTGTTCTTTTCGGTTAACCTAAAGTTATTTTAGGAAATTAAATATTAGCTTTCCATAAAAGGATCCAAGAAGGCCGTGTGCCTCGCCACGTCAGTACTGGGAACCAATTATGGAAATTAATATTTAATGGAATTAATAACTTAAGGTGATTTGGGTCGAACGTGTTAAGTTCCGCAGGAGACCCAAATCAAAACCTAAAAGAACGAATAGATTAAGTTTTGGATCAAACGTGTCATGCGATCCAAAATTTAATTTAAAAGAACATATGGTAGCTAGAAAGGTTCAGACCTTTGTACAAAATTTTGTACAATGGAACCTCTAGGTTTTCGTAGCAACCAACAATGGAGTCGTAGCCTTCGATCCGATTTACCTCCGAGATGCGGTGTGCGGTGGAACTCCGCCATGCCTCCCTTATCATCCTCCTTGATCCGTGTTTCTTCTTTATCTTTCAACGTGTACCACCATTTTTCGCTTCCATGTAGCGAAATCTCCGTCGAACTTTGGAGGATGAATATTTGCTCAGGCCATCGTCTTGATCGTTGTGCTTCAGTCGACGGTTAGTCCTTCTGAGGCGGTCTGGCTCTGATAACAATTGTAGGTGCAGCGGAGGCCGGTAAGAGGGGGGTGAATTGTCTGTAAATAAAAATTATACCCTCCTCGTGCTTTCAACTCAAATAGTGCAATAGTAAATAAACTGATAAAAGAAATAAAGAAATAAGAAGACAGGAATTTAACCTAGTTACAACCAAGAGGGTTGTTAATCCAGGGTAGTAAGAAAAGCGCAGTAGAAAGATCTCCTTTGCTGAAGGCGGAGAAGCCTTTTACACACTAATGGCTCAGAACTATTGCTAGGAAGTTGTTATAGAGTTGAATGAATAATCGATTTTGAATTCCTAGCTCCATGGGCCTTTAAATAGCCTCTGGAAATCTGATCTCGAGGGTCCAGGGCGCCTCCAACAGGGGTCCAGGGCGCCTCCATCGAGTGGGTGGATAAAACTTTATCCAAAAGCTCAACGTTCAATTCTGCCGGCGAATGAGGCCCGGCGGATCTGGGCTCAAGGTTGCAGTCGCGCCCAGATGGAGGCGCCTCTAAATTTCGCCTTTTCCAGCTGTTCTTTGCTTCTTCTCCAAGTCTTGTTCTTTTGGGTGATTCCGCCAACGAAATAGGGCTCACCCAAACCCACGCCTCGAGAAAGCAGTGTCCTCTTCCATCCCTCGAACGCCAGACGCTCTCTTCTCATCGACGGAGTACTCTTCAAAGTCGTCGTCGACCGGAGACGAGCCCGCTTTCCTCCTTCCTCGCCCTCGCCTCCTAGTTACTTGTGTCTCCGACTTTCTGCGCTCCTAAGCCCTGAAGCTCCTCGCAATCGCAAACACAAAGGCAGTGAACCCAACTTGGTTGATCACATCAAAACACCCACGGCGACCAACACATTATCAAGTAGTATTTGATGTGGTTTCTCCAGTATTGGAAGTTGGTTATGTTGGTTAGTCCTAGGAAAATCGTACCGGTTCCACTGTACAAAAATTTTATACAAGTGTCGAACCTTTCCTTAAATAACCTATTATGTTCTTTAGATGTTAAATTAGGAATCGTAGACGGAACATAACATCATTGATTCCAAATTTAACTTATCTGTTCTTGATGGTTTAGATTTGGATCGTAAGCGGAACTTAACATTATTGAACCAAATCTACCTATGTTATTAATTCCATTAAATATTAATTTCCAAAATTGACTTCCAGGACTGCATGGCGAGGCACATGACCTATTTGGATATGGGAGCAACCACTACTGCCTAAACAAAGCCTTTTAAGGAAAGCTAATATTTAATTTCCTTAAATAACTCTAGGTTTAACCTAAAAGAACAATCGAATCACAAATTCGAAAAACAAAGAAAACACAAACTCAAAAAATAAATTCAAAAAACTAGATCTAATGCCTCTTGTGTTTGGAATTCTTACAAAAAGAAATAACTAGCATGATGCGGAAAACAATTGCTAATTATACATTCTCTTTGTATGCTAATGACCTCGAGATCTTCTGCCGTATTCCTCGCCTCGCCTTGGATGTCTTGTGGGCGACGATCTTCCAAGATGAACACCACCCAAAAGCTTTCCTCCTCTTCCTCTAAAATCCGGCCACCACCACCACCAAGGAGAAGAGAGCAAAAGGGAAAAGAAGAGGGAAGAGGGAGCGCCGACCACATCAAAATCTCCAAGCAAGAGAATAAGAATTGTTGTATATTGAGGCCTCCCCTCCCCCTTCTTTTATATTACTTGCCCAAGGCAAATAAGGAAAGACTTTTTACAAAAATTAAAATCTTCCTCTAGTTTTTCCTTTTCCCTTTTATTTTTTCCTTTTCTTTCCTTTTGATTGAATTAATCACCAATCATTGATTGGGTTTAATTTGATTGAGTCTTTTCAAAGCAAGTTATCATCAAAAAAAGGAATAGTAATTTTTAAAATTTTATAAGCCCTTATAAAATTTTATAAGCTCTAATTTCCTAAAGTAGAGTTAAAAAGGAAAGTTTCAAAATTAAAACCATGTTTTAAAATTTAAAACATCTCTTATTTCCTTTTTAACATGGTGATAGAAAATTTAAATTTTAAAACTTCTTTCTTTTTTTCTTAAACCATGAGGATGGTTAAAAGGAAAGTTTTAAAACTTTTAAACTTTCTTTTAAAACATGTGGCCTAATTCAAATAAGGAAATTTTATATTTTAAAATCTCTTTAAAACTTGTAGTTTTCTACAAAGAGAAGATTTAAAAATTAAAACACCCTCCTTGTTTGAATTATTGTGTCCGCCCTTGCTTGGGCACCAAGCAAGGGCAACCTATAAGAGGATATTGTGGCGGCCATTGCTTGGTCACCAGCTGGACCGAACCTTCTTGAACACCAAGAGGGTCTTTCTTTGGATGGACTTGAGGCTTTAATGAGGCTTAGCGAGACCTAGAGGAGAAATTGGTTTTGCTCGATGAGCTTGAGTATCCTGTGTTCGCCCAAACACAACTCAAGTTCATCGATAATAACTCATTCCACTAGAGAGTTATTATCGCACTACCACACCAATCCCAAATTACATTATGGGCTCCTTCTTATCATGAGTGTGTTAGTCTCCCTGTGTTTAAGAAAATGAATGTCCACTAATTAAGTAAGTTACTGACAACTCACTTAATTAATATCTAGCTCCAAGAGTAGTACCAATCAACTTCATTGTCATGTCGAACTAAGTCCACCTGCAGGGTTTAACATGAAAATCCTTATGAGCTTCTCTTAGGGACATTCTCAACCTAGATAATTAGGACACAGATTCCTTCTATAATCAACAACACACACTATAAGTAATATCATATCCCAACTTATCGGGCATATTAATTTATCGAGCTAAACCTCACCCTTTGATAAGTCAAAGAAATAAATATTAAATATACGTGCTTGTTATTATATTAGGATTAAGAACATACACTTCCATAATAACTAAGGTCTAGTTCTTTTATTAAGTCAGTACAAAAAGAACTTACATAAAATGGTCCTACTCAATACACTTAGAGTGTACCAGTGTAATTTATTAATCAAGATAAACTAATACTTAATTACACTACGACTATTCCGATGATTTATTCCGACTACTGTTTATAATTTACAAAGAACCGACAACATGATCTTCTGTGTGTAACACCACACACCATGTTGTCTACTATATAAATTAATTGAACAATTACATTTAAGAAATAAATGTAGATATTGACCAATATGATTCTTTTATTTCAAAAGTAAATGTTTACAAAAGCTAGGCTTTTAGTATACACTCTAACAATCTCCCACTTATACTAAAAGACTAAGCTGGCAAATCTGCTGCCATACATCCGATTCCCATCCCCTTCGCATGCCGATCAAAAGCTTTCCCCGGGAGGGCCTTAGTGAAAGGATCTGCCAGGTTATCTGCTGATGCAATCTTGGTGACGACAACTTCGATCTCGTCGCTTGATGATGTCTCGTATCAGGTGGTACTTGCGCTCTATATGTTTACTTGCCTTATGGGCTCATGGTTCCTTTGAGTTTGCAACTGCACCACTATTATCACAATAAATTGTGATGATTTTGGACAATCCAGGAATCACATCTAAGTCCATTAGAAAGTTCCTAAGCCATATAGTTTCTTTGGCTACCTCAGAGGCTGCCACATACTCAGCTTCCATGGTTGAGTCTGAAACACATTTCTGCTTAACACTCCTCCATGCAATGGCTCCACCTCCTAGAGTAAACACATAGCCTGATGTAGACTTAATGTTGTCCCTAGCTGATGATTGAACTGAATCGTAACCCAGGGGAGCAAATCACCGCTTGGTAGATTAACATATAACTCTAGTCCTTCTTAGGTACTTCAATATATGCTTTACAGTTCAATGTCCTTGTCCAGGTTACTCCGATATCCGCTAACCATGCCCACAGTGAAATAGATATCGTGTCCGTCGACAACATTGCATATATAAGGCTTCCTACAACCAAGCATAAGGAACCGCTTCATATCCTCCATCTCCTTTGATGTCTTTGGAGACATCTCTTTAGATAAAGCTACTCCATGCCTAAAAGGTAAGAAACCTTTCTTGGAGTTCCGTCGTAAAAGCGAGCAAGGATCATATCTATATATGAAGCTTGAGATAGGTAACATTCTTTCTTGGGATCCTATGACTTTGATCCCAAGAATGTGTATATTCTCCTAAGTCCTTCATATCAAATTATTTGGACAACCATACCCTTACGTCCGATAATACTGACATTGTTGCCAATTAACAAAATATCATCTACGATAGTACAAGAAATACCACCATGTTTCCGTTATACTTCTTGTATAATATTAAGACTCATCGGACATCGAATAAATCCATATGACTGATTACTCTGTTAACCGGATGTTTCAAGATCTTAAAGCTGCTTTAGTCCATAAATGGACCGATTGAGCTTGCACACTAGATGCTCTTACCCTTTCAATGAACCCTTTTGCTTTATATGGATGTTTTCTTCAAGACTTCCATTAAAGAAAGCTATCTTGACATCCATTTTGGCAAATCTTATAATCCATATGAGCAACAATGGATAAGAGTATCCTGAGATAGACTTAGCTATCGCAGAAAAAGTCTCCTCATAATCGATTCTCTTCTTCCTGAGTGTACCTTCACAGCATGTTGTCCCCTCCGTGCCCTCTTTTCCTTTTGTAGATCCACTTGCATCCAACAACTTTTACACTATCGGTGGTTCTCCAAGTCCTTATTAGAATACATAGATTCTATTTTTGAATTCATTGCCTTTGCCAAGATATCGATCTATATCTTGGAGTGCCTTACCATATGTCTGGGGATCAGTTCATGTTTGCCGGATCAAGTCTCAAGACTCTCCTAAAAACATGAATCTCTCAGTTGCCTTACAACCTCCCACTATGACGAGTCACCGTCGGTGGTTGTGTATAATGTGACACGTGGTTTGTGGTACTTTAGCTTGGACTGCTGGTACTAAAGTAGACGTGTCCTCTCTAATTTCTTCTAGAACAATTTTATTTTTGGGCTTATATAGTCTTCTTCTAAAAATCGGGCATTGGTGCTAACAATGACCTTCCGGTCTTTAGGACTATAAAATAAACCACTATCGCTGGGATAACCCACAAACACGCACACTTCTGTACAAGATTCTAACTTATCAAGATTCGGATTTAGCACACGGACTACCCCAAACCGAATATGTCTTTCGTCTGTGGGAGTAGAGGATACTGATTTAGAAGGTACTAAGTTCAGAATGTGGGCTGCCGTTTCCAGAGCGTATCCCCAAAACGAATTTGGTAATTCTGAATAACTCATCATCGATCTAACCATCTCCATAAGAGTCCTTTTCCTTCATTCTTCTACACCATTCTGTTGGGGTGTACCAGGTGTGGACAACTGGGATTGAATCCAGGCCTCTGATAAGTAATTCCTAAACTCTCCTAATAGGTATTCGCCACTACGATCAGACCGTAGTGTCTTGATACTTTTACCAAGATGTTTCTCCACATCAGCCTTGTACTCTTTGAATTTATCAAAGCACTCAGACTTGAGGCACATCAGGTAAATGTATCCGTATCTTGAATAATCGTCTATAAAAGAGACAAAAATATTCAAACCTACCTCTTGCCTGGATAGACATAGGACCACACAAATCAGAATGAACCAGTTCTAACGCTTCTTTGGCTCTATACCCCTTGGCCTTAAAAGGTCTCTTGGTCATCTTATCTTCCAAGCAAGATTCACAGGTTAGAAAATTTTCCAACTCCAATGGACCCAAGAGTTCATCAACTATGAGTCTTTGAATCCTACTTAAGTTAATATGACCAAGCCTTAGATGCCAAAGATACGTTTGATTCATTTCTGAAGGTTCTTTTATCTTATTAGAGTTAGAAGATGTGTTATTAATTTTCATATTTTGCTTTGTGGGAGAAATTGGATTTAAAGTATATAAATTGCCAACCAATGCACCAGAACAGATAATCACCTTATTTCTCTTTATAACCACATTGTTACTAAAAGGAACAGAATATCCATCCACATACAGTTTAGAAACTGAAATTAAATTCTTTCTAAAACTGGGTACATAAAGACAATTTCTTAAAATCAAACTTCTATTCCTATCAAAAGATAAGTAGACATCTCTCCTTCAAATAGTCGTCAGGTTTCCTGGAACCCTTGCAAAGAATTGTAGACATGATCAGTGGCTCCCGTATCTACACACCAGGTGCTGGTAGATAACACCGCTAAAGATGTTTCAAATACTAGAGCATGAGATATACCTTTATTGTTCTGATTCCTACGAGGACAGTCCTCCTTCCAATGTCCTTACTGCTTGCAGATGAAGCACTTGCCCTTCAGCTTCTTCATTCCAGCTTTTTGTCCTGTAGTATGAGATTTATTCACTCTCTTTGCTGAAAATACCTGTTTCTTCTTCTTCTTGCCTTTCGACTTAGAAGTAGAACCATTTTCAGCATAGTGAATCTGAGAACTGTGACGAAATATACCTTCTGCTGCCTGTAGTTCTGTCAAAAGTTCTGCCAACGTATACTCTCTTTTGTTCATGTTATAGTTCAGGCGGAACTGCTCAAAACTTCTGGGTAGCGTTTGGAGAATTATATCGACCTGGGTTTCCCCATCGATTTCTCCTCTAAGGACTTGTATTTCGTTCAGATAGGCCATCATTTTGAGGATATGATCCCTTACGTATGTCCCCTCAGACATGGTGGCTGTCATTAACTTTCTAATTGCCTCTTGCCTAGCAGTCCGACTCTGGTGCCCAAAGAGTTCTTTGAGATTGTTCATTATATCATAAGCCGTTGGTAAATCTTGATGCTGATGTTACAATACATTTGACATTGAAGCCAAAATGTAACACCGTGCCATCTCATCTGCTTTTACCCATTTCTTATGATACTCAATCTCCTTTGGGGTAGAGTCACCATTAGGTGCTTCAGGGCAAGCCTTAGTCAGTACAAACTTATAGCTCTTAGCAGTAAAACAATGTCCAGGTTCCTTTTCCAATCTATATAGTTGGTGTTAGGACCAAAAGTAGCTAGAGGGGGGGGGGGGGGGGAATAGCTCGTCGCGTTCGCTCGTTGCTCGGCGTTGCTTGTTCCTTCAAAGATGTGCAGCGGAAATACAAAGAAACAATCACACAACGCCAACACGGTTGGTTTACTTGGTATCCACCTCACAAGAGGTGACTAATCCAAGGATCCACACCAACACACACACCCTCCACTAAATAAAACTCTCCTTTATGGTAACTACCAAGGGCGGAGAAGCCCTACAAGACTCAATACAAGAAGAGAGGGAAAGGATACAAGAAATACAAGCTTACAAGCTTACAATGAGTATAAACCCTAACCCTAGCTTCTCTTCTTGGCTTTGATCCGCCTCTTGACTTGGAAAACTTCCAAGATCCTTCAAGGAGTCAGAGCTCCGGCTAGTGGTGAGGGGAATGGAGTGAATCGGAGAAGAACCAAGTAATGCTGCCCTCGAAGCGCCGACGCCCTTACCGTGATCCCGATCGATTCAATGTTCCCAATCGATCGGAGGCTTTGGATCGATCCACGGATCGATCCAGAGTGCCTTACTGCACCGGATTGATCCACGGATCAATCCGCCGCTTATCGCGCGCAGGCCCGTCCAATCGATCCACCGATCGATTGGAACATCTGATCGATCCACGGATCGATCCGCAGGCTCTCTGCGCTTAGAGAAGCCCGGATCGATCCACCGATCGATCCCTCGATCGATCGATCGATCGATCGATCTATCCCGATCGATCCACCGACGATTCCCGAATCGATCCGATCGATCGATCGACGATCCAACACTTGGTTTTGCCCAAAACCAAGTTCCAAGCCTCTCAAACCAACATCCGTCAACCTTGACCCTGTTGGTTCATCATGCCTAGCATCTGGTCACTCCTTTGACCCGCTAGGACTTCCCACCAAGTGTCCGGGTCAACCTTTGACCCACTTAGACTTTCTATTCATGCCAAGTATCCGATAACCCTTGACCTACTTGGACTTCCATCGATGTCCGGTCAATCCTTGACCTCTCTCTCAGATTTCCTCTTGCCAAGTATCCATCAATCCTTCGACCTACTTGGACTTCCCAACACCCGATGTCCGATCATCCTTGATCCATCCGATTTTCCTTGCCCGGCTTCACTCACGGGACTTCTACCCAGCTTCACTCACTAGGGTTTTCCATCCGCCTAGCTTCACCACTAGGGCTTTCACCGCTTCACTCACTGACTTTCACCCAGCTTCACCACTAGGGTTTTCCTTCCTACTCGGCTTCACTCACCGTGACTTTCACCCAGCTTCACTCACTAGGGTTTTCACCTGGTTTCACTCACCGGGACTTTCACCCAGCTTCACCACTAGGGTTTTCCTCACGGCTTCACTCACGTGACTTCACCTAGCTTCACCACTAGGGTTTTCCTCACTCACGTGACTTTCACCCAGCTTTACCACTAGGGTTTTCCTCGGCTTCACTCACCGTGACTTCACCTAGCTTCACTCACTAGACTTCCGTCAAGTATCCGTCAACCTTGACCTACTTGACTCTTCTTCAATCAATTTCTTATTGTCAAACATCTAAACTCAAACCAAGACTCAGCTTGGTCACCCAGTCAACCTTGACCCGAGGGATGTTGCACCAATAATCTCCCCTTTGATGTTTGACAATACCACAATAACACTTACAATACCACATAAGTTAGGCTAATCCTATAGCCTCAATCTTCATGCCACTAGGTAATGAACATATAAATTAAGCTCTTCATTCTCCCCCTACGAGGGCACACTCCCTCTAGGTAATGAAAGCCTAACTTACACCCATTCATAGGTCCTTTCATTCTCCCCCTATTGGCACACATCAACCCATCTTTGGGCACACATCAACCCATGCCCCAATTTTGGGTACACATCAACAAATCCATTTGTTGACGACTCTCCCCCTGAAGAGTTACTCATCATTGTTCACAACATCACTCGTTGTGATCAACACGATAAAGAAGGTCCCATACCCTTCATTTATCCTTAACTTCTCCCTCAATGTAGACAAATACCCAACCTTGAGCATTATCTAACCACTTGAGTTCCCACTTGAAATAATGAGGATATCCACTCCCCATTTCAAGTTCAAAAAGCTCATAGTTAACCACCTTCCAAGGTTCATGAAAAGTAATTTTTCATGTCTTTAAAGAGTCCCTCCCCCTAAAGACATGGCGGTGACTTCTGACATTGCACCAACAATGACTTGGAATCCCTAAACCTTTAGGAAACCCAAATTTAGAAGTTTTGAGGTTCAAATACTCAAAATTTGAAACAAACCTCAACCTAAACTTCAATGAAGCCTTCCTTAACCAATCCATCCTTGTTTTCACATGAAAACACCCTTTGTATGTATACAAATGTATTTTAGGGGTTTGGAATGGTTACCTAGACTCAAAGAGGTTCAAAGATGCTGAAATCAAGCCTTCCCAGCCAAAATCAGCAACTTGGATCGATTGGAGTTGGGTTCCAATCGATTGAACCTTTCTGAATCGATCCACTGATCGATTCAGACTACCTGGATCGATCGGCTGATCGATCCAGCGAGCTTCTGCTCGCGGGAGACTTGCCTTCTGAATCAATCCACGGATCGATTCGGGCACTCCAATCGATCCATGGATCGATCGGAGCTCTGATAGTTGCTGAAATTCCATTTCAGTCAACTTCAGAAACCCCTAGAAAATTCTACAAAAATCCAAAAATCATGAAATTTCGTGTAGACATTATTTAGGGCATATACTATCAAAGAAAAATAGTTTTCTATGAAAATACATCATATTTTCAAAGATTGACACAAACTTGAAAACTTGCAAAAACTTTAGTGTTTTTCTTCAAGTTTGTGTCTAACTATTCAATGGTGATTACTATCAAAAGATAGCCTTCACCAAGGTTTTCCAAAAACATTTTAAAACATTTTCAAAACCAATATCCCATCATGTTCCTTGGGCATAATGCACATGACTTGTACATTAGCTTTCCCAATGATGGGAAAACACATAACTATGTGTTTTGATGAACCTAAAACTCAAAAGAATGCACTAAATCAACATCTTGAGCTTTGTTCATCATCCTAACATCTCACTTGTATCTAATGTGCACTAATCACATACAAGTCACCTTATAGTCTTTGTGAGATGTAGATTTTGGTTTTTGCCCTAATCTAGGGATCATGCATATCTATCTAGGCATTTTAGAAATATTAGACATCCACCTAGGATGTCACTTGTCAATAAGTGTCGTTAAATGCCATTTGTCCTTAATTACAAGGAATTAAACTTAATGCATGATTATGTTATGGCATACATCAAAAGAAAATAATTTTCAAAAGAAAATATCCTATTACTACATGATGTATGAATGTCATGACATGGTATTTTTGGATTTTTCATAATAAAACATGAATGCAAAACTAGACATGATGTCATGGCATATGATGGACAAACAATCATGGCAAGATTTAGCATAAATAAAATATACCTAGATTAACTATCTAAGTATCCTTAAAGTCTTAGCTAAACTTACACCTTAAACCTAGATTGCCCTAAAGTGCTACAAGAGAATGCCAAAGCCTAAATTGGCATTTCTAATTTCCTTGATTTAATGTATGCCAATTGAAAATAAACATGTCCTCAAATGTTGGCATATTCCATTTTTCCTCAAGAGTGATTACATAAATCAAGGCCCGGATTGCCTTAAATTTCCAAGAGAATACCAAAATCCCAACTTGGTATTTCTCAAGGTTTTCCCAATTTGTGCCATTTTAAGATAAAATCAATTTTTCACCATTAGACACATTTTATTCTTTCAAGGAGTAATCAATAATTTCATTTCATTTTCAAAGGTTAACTAAAACCTTGAAAATGCTCCTTGAGTGTCAATTTCCTCAAAGTTGGGTTAACTACCTTTCTAATCGGAGTTGACACTCTCTAACCCATCTATGGGGTAGAGAAGATGCTCCTAGGAACCCAACACCTATTGGTGCTCCTTGGATGCTCTAGGTACTCACTAGGGATAACTTCCCTAGATACCTTCCTAGTGACCTTGTTGGGCTTCTTAGAAGCCTTGGTCACATTTTCTAGGTCAACTCTAGGGATAGCTTAACCTTCTTTGTGACTTTCTTAGACTTCTTAGAAGTCTTAGTCACATTTATTGCAAAAATACTCTTAGGGATGACTTCCCTAGTATTCTTGGCTTGACCACTAGACCTAGGGTTTGTTCCATAACTATATGGAACTCTATGGTAAGAGGGCACATCCTTCTTAGCCTTTGGTTTGTATCCCAAACCTCTATGACCATTAGATGACCTTTGTGCTCCTAGACCTAGGCTATGCTCATTTTGCCCTTTTAGGATATTTTCCATCCTTTTTAGGGTCCTTTCCATTTTATCAAGCCTTGACCTCAAGACTTGATTTTCTATCACTAAGTCCTTAGTTTTAGATTTTTCATTTGATTCATGAGCATATTTGTTCTTGGGCTTGTATCTAAAATCTTTAGAGTTATTGCCCAAGTGTCTATCTACCTTCCTAACCTTAGGTTGGGTAGTTTTGGCATGTAGGGCCACATGTTTTTCCTTAAAGCCCTCATGCTTTCTATTCTTATGGTAAATTGCATTAAAATGATAAAAGTTAGAACTATCATGCTTTTTACCATAATGTAAAGGAGTAGGCTCAATAAATGTTACCTTCTTCTTTACCTTAGAGACTCCCCCTTGACTAGAGCTTCCTCCATGAGCCTTGACCACCTTCTTCCCCTTAGGGCATTGACTTCGGTAATGCCCCTTTTGATTGCAAGAGAAGCACACGATGTGCTCCTTGCTCTTCTTTGTTCCGGGGATGGTCTCCTTGGGCTTCTCCTTGCCCTTTTGTGCCACTTGGCCCTTCTTCTTGGTCAATTTAGGGCACTTGCTCTTGTAGTGCCCATGTTCCCTACACTCAAAGCATATAATATGATTTTTATTTTTAATTGAAATATTTATACCTTTGCTTGTAGGGGTGGCATCTTTCCCTTTGGATCCGGAGGTAGAAGCTTCCTCTTGATCCGATCTTGATTCTCCTCCATTTGATTTTTCTTGACTCATGGAGGTAGAAGCTTCTTCAATCTCTTCATCTCTTGACCCGGATGTAGAAGCTTCTCCTTCTTCTTGATCCGGCGTCACCAAGGATTGCTCCCCCTCAATCCTAGAGGTGGAGGCTTCATCATCTTGAATATGAAACAAGGAGTATGCTCCCTCCTTGTTCCCTTCGTTGCATTCCCTTGAGGATGAAGCTTCTTGGATTTCTTCTTCTTCGGAGGTTGAACATCTCTCAACCTTGGAGTCCTCCTCTTGATCTTGCTCCAAAGAGTCACCCTCTCCGGATTCTTCATGATCTTGTACAGTGGAGGGGATCTTTTCATGAAGCTTGGCCAATTTGCTCCATAGTTCCTTTGCATCTTCAAACTCTCCAATTTGTTCCAAGATGTTGCTTGGCAATAAATTGACCAAAAGCTTGGTCACTTTGTCATTGGCCTCACATCTTTGGATTTGGTCTTTGCTCCACTTGCTCCTTTTGAGTACTTTGCCCTTGGAATTTGTGGGAGCTTCAAAACCTTCCATGAGAGCAAACCATTGCTCTATCTCCATCATAAGAAAATTTTCGATTCTTGATTTCCAAGAATCGAAGCTTGTAGATGAATATGGTGGAGCCACCCTTGTGTCAAATCCAAGTCCATCTTGGAATTGCATCTTGAAGTTGAGCTTGATAAAATCTTGAACTTGAAGAATTTGCTCCAACTTCTTCACCCCTCTAGCTTTTCTTGTTATGCTTGACCCTTCCGGCGATGATTCCGGTGAAGAGCGGCCTCGCTCTGATACCACTTGTTAGGACCAAAAGTAGCTAGAGGGGGGGTGAATAGCTCGTCGCGTTCGCTCGGTGCTCGGCGTTGCTTGTTCCTTCAAAGATGTGCAGCGGAAATACAAAGAAACAATCACACAACGCTAACACGGTTGGTTTACTTGGTATCCACCTCACAAGAGGTGACTAATCCAAGGATCCACACCAACACACACACCCTCCACTAAATAAAACTCTCCTTTATGGTAACTACCAAGGGCGGAGAAGCCCTACAAGACTCAATACAAGAAGAGAGGGAAAGGATACAAGAAATACAAGCTTACAAGCTTACAATGAGTATAAACCCTAACCCTAGCTTCTCTTCTTGGCTTTGATCCGCCTCTTGACTTGGAAAACTTCCAAGATCCTTCAAGAACTGGCGATCTGAGCTTTGTGAGTGCTGTGGAGGAGCTGGCGAGAAATCTGGAGTGAATCGGAGAAGAGATGCCGAAGGAATGAACGCCTGCAGCCTTTATCGACGCCAACGGTCGGATCCCGATCGATTCGAATGTTCCCAATCGATCGGGGAGGCTTTGGATCGATCCACGGATCGATCCAGTGCCTGTGCCGGAAAAGTGCTTGGATCGATCCACGGATCGATCCAGCGCTATCGCCGCGAAGCAGCCACGTCCCAATCGATCCACCGATCGATTGAACATCCGAATCGATCCACGGATCGATCCGCAGGCTCTTCGCTCGCTAGAGAGAGCCTCGATCGATCCACCGATCGATCTCTCGGATCGATCCATCGATCGATCCAACACTTGGTTTTGCCCAAAACCAAGTTCCAAGCCTCTCAAACCAACATCCGGTCAACCGTGACCTGTTGGTTCATCATGCCTAGCATCCGGTCACCCTTTGACCTGCTAGGACTTCCCACCAAGTGTCCGGTCAATCCTTTGACCCACTTAGACTTTTCTATTCATGCCAAGTATCCGGTCTCCCTTGACCTACTTGGACTTCCATTAGATGTCCGGTCAACCTTTTGACCTATCTCAGATTTCCTCTTGCCAAGTATCCATCAATCCTTTGACCTACTTGGACTTCCCAACACCGGATGTCCGATCATCCTGATTCATCCGGATTTTCCTGCCCGGCTTCACTCACGTGACTTTCACCTAGCTTCACTCACTAGGGTTTTCCATCCGCCAGCTTCACCACTAGGGCTTCACCGCTTCACTCACCAGACTTTCACCTAGCTTCACTCACTAGGGTTTTCTTCTGCCTGGCTTCACTCACTTTCACCCAGCTTCACTCACTAGGGTTTTCACCTGGTTTCACTCACCGACTTTCACCTAGCTTCACTCACTAGGGTTTTCCTTCTGCCCGCTTCACTCACGGGACTTTCACCTAGCTTCACCACTACTAGGGTTTTCCTCCTGTTCACTCACCGTGACTTTCACCTAGCTTCACTCACTAGGGTTTTCCCTCCCACCGCTTCACTCACGACTTTCATCTAGCTTCACCACTAGGACTTCCTGTCAAGTATACGGTCAACCTTGACCTACTTGACTCTTCTTCAATCAATTTCTTATTGTCAAACATCTAAACTCAAACCAAGACTCAGCTTGGTCACCCAGGTCAACCTTGACTTGAGGGATGTTGCACCAACAGTTGGGACCAATAAGTTTATTCTCTTTCAGAATAATGGCCAGTGGGTTGAAAGTCATCCTAAGAATCACAAAATAAATTTTGGTCAAGACTCTAAATTTAGAATAACATTGATTCCGCAAACAATACTATTTAAATTTACCAACACCTCAAAACACCGTGAATATTGCATGCCACGTTAGTGTGGACATATACAAATTCAACATTTGTAAGAGGAGGGAGTAACCCATTAATTTTATTATCTTGTCATCCTAACTTTATGACAAATAAAATTAATAGTTGGTTTTCCTTTGGTCACACAAAACAATAGCAGTGACTCGGTTGGGGAGGATACTATTGAATGTGTTTAAGTGTATACCATTACTTGATACTTAGTTCATTAAATAGGATTGTGCCCCTTTAGTTGGAGAAGATCACACACTCCTAAATAATTTCCTATAACCATCCATAAAGGAAGTTTGATCCAGTGATCTGCAACAAACCCATCTGTTGTGGAGGGAGGCACTCAGAGCCAACACGCAAGCTTGTTGCATCACTTACAAACCAGTAATGGAGACCATGAGATTTATTTAAAAATCCCTCTCCCACTTAGTTATTTAAAAATGAGGATTTTAACCTATGCTAGCATACATCACATGCACATAAACATCACAGTAAATAAAAGTAATAAATTTGGAAATTAATTTTCCAACTATTATGGCTTTTTCCATCACTGTTTTCAGTATGCTCCAACCCTAGCTGCTGCCATCTTTTGTAAAATACCGAAAATAGGCGAATATTAATAAGGGAATTTTCCGGAATTTTTGGAAATTTTTCAGGAATTTTTCGGAGTTCGTACGGACGAGTTATCGAGGATAAAATGGGGCCCGAAAAGGCCTGTTTAGGCTACCCCATCTTAACGAGGAAATGTTTATTTACTTTAAATCATTTCCTTTTTCTTTTGTTTATTTTATTTTCTTTTTATTTTTTTTTCTTCTCTCCTTTTCTACTTCTTCTGTCGTCGACCGAGCCTTTTCTTTCCCGTCGCCGACTCCTTGCCCTAACCGCAGGCGGCGGTTACCCCTCCTCGAGCATACAACCCCTCCGCCAAGCCCTCTCTTCTTCTTCTCCATTTTGTTTTCCTCCCGAGCCGCAGACCCGACGCCAGCGCGCACGCCTTCTTCTTCTTCCTCCCTGTCCAAGCGCCGGTGACGCGCGAGCACAGCCGTGTCGAGCCCTCTCTGCCCTAGCGTCAGCCTGCCGCCGAGCCCTAGCATCTCCGCCGACGCCGAGTAGTGCCGGCGACCCATCCTCTGCCCTAGACTCACTCAGGACCGTCGTCCACTTTGTGCCCTAGCTGGCTCAGACGCCACAACCACCATCCTTGTGCTCTAACGTCGGTCACCGCGACTCCTCCTCTTGTGGGCTCACGACACAGCCGATTCCTTGCTTCTGCCCTAGCCTCCAGTCGGTTCCCTGTGTGATCTTGGAGGTCACAGATTGGTGAGTTTGTTTTTTGTGTTTTGTGGGGTGTTTTTGTTTTCCGGTAGCAAACCCATCTTGCAGCATTTTGATTCCAGCAGTGATCCCCGCCGTGAGGTGAAGCTTTATGCTGTGGATTAGCGGTCAAGGCTGTAATTGTGATCATGAGGTGCATTAGAACTTGCTGTGGGGTTGTGCTGGGGTGGACAGTCACTCCATTCAGTGGCTATTGGTTCTTGTAACGACTGTGAGTTTGAGGTAAGGATTAAAGGTTAACTTGGATTCATGTGTAGGTTTAATTGAAAAATCGAATAGTGAATGGTTAAGGTTAATGGAGCTAAGCCTAATTATTATTTTTTTAGTTCAATTTAATTAGGGTTCGTTAATTGTGTTGTGTTGATTAGTTGGATCCAATTTAGAAATTCTTAATTGGATTTGGAATTTAATTGGCTAATTGTTGTATGATAGAATTAGCTAAACTAGACCTTTTGTTTGATGCCACAGGAGTTTGACGCGAGTCGAGCATCTCGACGTCGTATTTGGATCAGATTGGACAATTCGATTGGAAGCGGGTACTTTTGACTTATGTCATTTGATATGCATAGTAATGAATTTAACAAATAGCAACGATTATGTTTCTTATTTGTTTCGGTTAATCACTACCAATACCTGTTACATGCTTGGTTGATTGCTTGTTTTGCATCTCATACTATTCCTTATCTGCTTATACATGCTTATAGGGGTAGTGATATACCATGTTTCACCATGTTCAGGACCTAGGTGTGATACCCTATCTGATCTGTGAACTCTTGATATGATTTATTGATTATGGTGCACATCATGTATGTATATAGATTTGGTTCAGTATATTACCATGCTTAGTGTCATGCACCATTCACATGATTGCATGCTGTGTGATAGATTGCTCCATAGACGCGCGTCATCATCATTCATTGTTTCGCAGATCGCTTATGGATAGCGTGCAGTGTAGCCGCTCGTTGGTGCTTCTTGTTCCCTAGTCCGGCATAGTGGGTACGTGTAACGGTAGCACGTGGGACCCCCCCGCCATCGTAGGAGATGAGATCATTGCCCCCATTTATGATTTGGGGTAGAGTATGTGTACTCCGACATCCCGTCCACTCGGTCACTGATCAGGAATAGTGATGCAGAGTGCACGGTAGTCATAGCCCTACCCACTCGGTCCCACTTTTGTTGTGAGTTGGTTGTCTGGCGTCAGGGGTGACCATGACATTGGCATCATATGCATGATGCATTTATTGCTTGTGTTTGTGTTCACTGCATTTATATGATGCATATTGTTTGGATGCCTATGATTGACATGCATACAGGATTTCTATACCTCTCCGACTGTTTGTCCTTATACCCAGGTCCTGGTTAGTACGGTTTTCTCCTGTTTACTTCAGTTGCATTTTATCCTTCTTATATCAGGAGACTGTACGCATGATTAGTGCTAGATGTTGATATTTTTCAGGTTGATGCTGTCAGGAGAGAGTTCCAGTTGCTAGTCCCCTGCAGACCGCGAAAATGCTGGATGAACTTTTAGTTTTATTGTTTTGACTATGTCCGACTTATTCTGGTTTTGATACTATGGATCTGGTATGAATGTATGTGTCGATGGTTTTGGTGTTTGGATATGTTTTACTACATGCCTGCCTGGACGGCAGAAGAGGCAAGTTGATCTTATTATCGGATTTGAGCTTTACGAGTGTAGTTGAGTAGGGTTGTTTTTGAGTCCTCCTATTTCTGTTTCAGTTTGTTATCTATTAAACTGCGTGGAATGTCTGTGTGTTATTTTATTATTATTCCAGCTGAGGTATATGAGATGTAGAAAGTTGATTGTCCCGTCAGAGGTGAAATTTCTTCAGGACTCCTCCGTGACAATTTATTTGTATCGAGCATAAGTTTTACGATCGTTGTTTTCATATTTTGGATATTTAGGATAACCGATACCAATTTATATAGTATCAAGCGTCAAAGTTGGCGATACTTGTTGGGTTTCCGTGTGTTGATTTTCGAGATTTATCCGATCGATGCCAATTTATTGGTATCGGGCGAAAGGTGTGTGATACCGCTTTAATATTCTAGATATATTTTAATACTATCCCAAGTTTGTGAGACAACGGGTAGTTATTTTGAGTTACGGATTTTTCCATTACGCTTATGTTTGGACTTCCATTTGATTCATACGATCCTCTGGATCGAATTTGACTCGATTTCGGTGTCAATTTGGGGACCGGACAACGAACATCTCCTGCACAAACAATTAGGTATGATGTTATTTTGGTAATTGGTTATCGGGTAGTAATATCCTAATATAATTTAATAATTTCCCTAGAGCAGATATATGAGGCTATTCTATTGCACGTCATGCATGAGTTGATGCCAGACATGCAAGTGCAACTGCGGCGACCGGATCACGTCAGCGGACCTCGGATCTGCTGCACGGATCTCTTCTCGCCTGATTGAGTGATGAGCCCGGCGATGATGAGCGACCTACAACGACACATGTGACTATGTAGACCTGGCTGCCTCTCGTCCCTAATCCCATGGCTCCTGTGTGAGTACCCACTCCACCGATCATCATCATGTATTGATCCAGCCCATCGCATTCTCATTTTCCGTCCACGATCCATTGACGGCTCAGCTGGCTAGTAATTCTAAACTGGCAGCACTAAGTATTCACTACGGGACTCAACGGTCGTACCTACTGTACTGCACTCGTGGTTCGGGTCCCAAGACATACATCAAGTGACCATGCATCCACTTAGGGAAGATCAGGGATACCTATCACTGCGCCCACATCCAGCACCATTGCCACGGTACATCCGTACGAAATGCGCGACCACCCATCTCTGATACTCCTCCATACCACCCAGCTCGGTCCACGACTTGGTACTCACATTTATGACGATGCTAGAAGTATAGTGCATCAATGGACTGCGTGCGACATTCAATCGTAGCTCATACGCGTTCAAGGCATTGCAGTGCCGTGACATGGGCATCGAGTGTTGTAAGAAGAAGTCGATCTTCACACCTCCGAGGAGGGAAAGGCCGTGATCCATTGTTGAGACGGATTGAGACCTCGCGACTATGGAGAGACGAGGACTGACTTCATGGCTTGCTCCGTGAGAAAGCGGTGGGATGGAGGAATCCCTGCCGACGAGGCCGTGGATTACTCGTTGACAGAACCACTTGTGCATGTGAGGAGCAGAGAACACACATTTGGGCTTATTTGGGGTTTTATCCACGAAGGCCTGGTAGCCATTTCTGGATTGTCTTCGGGGATAGGATGGGTCCATTGCGGTTGACAAAGTATGACAACTGGCAGCTCATCATTGCTATGCATAAGCTCACCGAGGACATCACGCACGTTCGTCACTGGTGGGATTCGCTAGCTCATGACAGCTAAGACTCATTGTCTTGGATGGATTTGCAACATCAAGACTTGTCGGTCTTGGTATAGATGTGCGGATGTTCTATGTTGGATAGGATAAAAGAGAAGACCACAGCGTCCGAGGGAAGGTACGTCACGTATAGGAAAAACGCACCATTACGGTGAGCTCAGGTCGATCAGGCGGTGATACTTGGGTATCTATTAGGTCTCGTAAATCAAGTCTTCTTCAAGACGTCCATTAAACAACCCGCCAGCGATATATTGTGTTTTGTGTATGTCCAGAGATCACATCACCACGACGGTTTGCTTTATTGCTTTGTACCGCTTGGGCTGAGTTGAGATTGCGGCTCATCATAATGCTCGAGTTACCGCTAGGAGGACAACAATCGTGGTCTCGACGAGGAGGGCGGAGATTCCAGTCACATCATCTAGGGATTTCAGCGATTTGGCATGCATGGAGTACACTTTCCATAGCTTTTGAGTTTGCTCCGGACCTTATTATCCACGCAGGGCATTATCGATGGAAATATCCACGCCTTGTCCCGACCCATTAGTCTTACTTGCGCAATCTTCTGCAAGCACCACCTCCTCCTCCACGGTGGGCGTGTTCATGCGATGGGAGGATGCACACGGATCCGTTTTCCGCAGTATGATTTCCATTTATGCATTTCGTGATATATTGATTGATACTGGTAGCTCGCACTCTTTTATATCCCGTACTTTTATACGGGAGATTGGTAGATTACCTACTTTTAGACTGCAGCGATTGACTGCCCAAGAGGTCGAGGTTGCCCGTTAGACTTTGGCAACATGATACTTACGGTAGATCTTCTAGTATTGGAGATGGTCGAGTTTGATATCATTCTTGGCATGGATTGGTATCAAGATATCATGCTACCGTTGATTGCCAGACGAGGGTGGTCACCTTCCGCCTCCGAACCAACCCTCGTGGATTTCACGCATCAGAGACGACACATATCGATCATTTCGGCGATTCAGGCAAGTGGAGTTCGCTATTGAGCCGATTCCGGGACCGCCGAGATCGAAAGCTCCGTGTCGTATGACACCAAAAGAGTTGAATGAGTGAAGGTTCAACTCCGGGAGCTTTTGGATAGTGTATTTATCCGGCATTATTTGTCAAGAAAAAGGACGACACTATGAGGTTATGTATTGACTATAGATGTCATAAATAAATATCCTTTACCACGGATCGAGGATTTGTTTGATCACAGGTACATCGGTGTATTCTAAGATTGATCTACGATCCGGATATCATCGATGAGGGTCGAGACTCGGATATCCGAAGTCTTCACATTCCGACCATTATGAGTTTTGGTAATGCCATTTGGGCTTACCAATGCTCCAGCGGTGTTTATGGACTTGATGAACCACATTTTTCTTGAGTATCTGGATCAGTTTGTTATCATTTTCATTGATGATATATTGGTCTACTCGCATTCCGAGGAGGAGCATGCACAGCATCTTCGTATAGTCTTGGAGACTGTGGTTTCTAGCAGAGGTATTTCAGTTGATCCTCGGAAGATCGAGGCTGTCACCAGTTGGGAGCAGCCAAATCAGTTCAGAGATCCACAGTTTTCCGGGACTAGCAGGATATTATCGACATTTTGTCGAGGGTTTCTCACGTATTGCTATGCCGCTTACCGGGAAAGGCGTGAAGTTCATGTGGTCCGAGGATTGCGAGACCAACTTTCAGGAGCTGAGCGGAGATTAGTGTCGGCTCCAGTTTTGGTGTTACCTTCGGAGATGACGGATTTGTACTCTACACCGACGCTTCTCTGCAGCACGGCAGAGTAGTCTCTTATGCTTCTCGTCATTGAAGGAGCATGAGAAGAACTACCCAGTTCATGACCTGGAGTTAGCCGCCATCATATATGCTTTGAAGATTTGGCGTCATCATCTGTACGACATTACATTTGAGATTCTCACTTATCATAAGAGTCTCAAATACATTTTTACCCAGAAGGAGCTTAATCTCCGATGGATGGAGTTCTGAAGGACTACGATTGTACCATTAGCTACCACCCGGGAAAGCTAATGTGGTTGCCGATAGCAGAAGTGCAGAGGACTTTGGCTTGAGTTTCAGCCATGATCGAGTTAGATCTTGAGGAGAGGCAGGTATTCTGTTACCATGGTTGCTCGATCGTCGGGGACGAGGATTCGATGATCGCATTTGCAGTTCATTAGTAGTCGATAGCTTCGGGGCCGAGATGAGGAGGGTATTATGTACCGAGACATTATGCGTATCGGTCTTACAGAGCTACTCCAGAGGCACACCGCCTCGATTTGCTATCCATCCAGAGGGACCCGTATGTATCGAGACTTGATTATTGGTGGAACGGTATGAAGAAAGACATCACGGATTTTGTAGCTAGATGTCTTGTCAGTCAGCAGGTGAAGGCAGGATTACTTCATGATTCCTATTCCCGAGTGGAAATGGGAACATATCACTATGGATTTTGTAGTGGGGAGGACACAACGAGGCCATGACGCGATTTGGGTAATTGATTGATTAACTAAATCGCGCATTTCTTAGCGATTCTGATTCCTGGATCGATTGGCCGAGAGATCATCCGACTACATGGTGTTCCGTTGAGTATCATTTCGGATAGAGATCCACGGTTCACGCCCTTCTAGCAGAGTCTGCAGCAGGCCTTGGGCACACATCCGCTTTCAAGACATCCTTCCATCCATGCATGGGACGGTCGAGCGGACCATTCGGACTTTAGAGGACCCGAGGTCATGTGTTATGGATTGAGGAAGTTGGGAGGACCATCTCCGTTAGTAGAGTTTGCTTACAACAACGGCTTTCATTCGGCTATCCGGATGGCACCGTTTGAGGCGTTGTATGGTAGACCTTGTCGGACACCCGTCCTCTGGATGAGGTTGGAGAGGCCCGGATGTTGGGACCTCATAGAGCTCGGCAGGATGCAGAGTTGGTCCGTACTATCAAGCGGAGGATGTCAGAGGCGCTGATCGGAGACGCAGACCACTAGAGTTCTCTGTTGGCGACCATGTATTTCGTGAGTTTCACCCACGAAAGGGGTGAAGAGATTTGGCCTCGAGGTAAGCGGCTCAGCGATATATTGGCCCTTTCGAGATCTTGGAGAGGATCGGAGTGGTAGCTTACCGGTTAGCACTACCACCGTCCCTGGCAGGCGTCACGATGTATGCGGAACAAGACTATCCGACTGGTAAAAGTCGGATGGCAGCATCATTCGGACGAGGAGGCTACTTGGGAGCTCGAGGATATGATCCGAGCTCGATATCCCCATCTTTTCACTTGAGGTATGTGATTTAGTTTACCGTTCAACATTTATACTCTATATCTGTTGTTAGTACTTGCTGATGGTAGGTAACGAAATTTAGGGACCAAATTTTTATTAGTGGGGGAGAATGTAAAATACCGAAAAAAGGCGAATATTAATAAGGGATTTTTCTGGAATTTTTAGAAATTTTTCGGGAATTTTTCGGAGCTCGTACGGATGAGTTATCGGGGATAAAATGGGGTCCGAAAAGGCCTGTTTAGGCTACCCCATCTTAACGAGGAAATGTTTATTTACTTTAAATCATTTCCTTTTTCTTTTGTTTATTTTATTTTTTTTTCTTTTTTTTTCTTCTCTCCTTTTCTACTTGCCCTAACCGCAGGCGGCGGTTACCCCTCCTCGAGCATACAACCCCTCCGCCAAGCCCTCTCTTCTTCTTCTCCATTTTGTTTTCCTCCCGAGCCGCACACCCGACGCCAGCGCGCACGCCTTCTTCTTCTTCTTCCTTGTCCAAGGGTCGGCGACGCCGAGTAGTGCCGACGACCCATCCTCTGCCCTAGACTCACTCAACACTGTCGGCCACTCTGTTCCCTAGCCAGCTCCGACGCCATAGCCGTCATCCTTGTGCTCTAACATCGGTCACCGCGACTCCTCCTCTTGTGGGCTCACGACACAGCCGATTCCTTGCTTCTGCCCTAGCCTCCAGTCGGTTCCCTGTGTGATCTTGGAGGTCACAGATTGGTGAGTTTTTTTTTTATATTTTGTGGGGTGTTTCTGTTTTCCGGTAGCAAACCCATCTTGCAGCATTTTGATTCCAACAGTGATCCTCGCCGTGAGGTGAAGCTTTATGCTGTGGATTAGCGGTCAAGGCTGTAATTGTGATTATGAGGTGCATTATAACTTGCTGTGGGGTTGTGCTGGGGTTGGACAGTCACTCCATTCAGTGGCTATTGGTTCTTGTAACGACTGTGAGTTTGAGGTAAGGATTAAAGGTTAACTTGGATTCATGTGTAGATTTAATTGAAAAATCGAATAGTGAATGGTTAAGGTTAATGGAGCTAATCCTAATTGATTTTTTTTAGTTCAATTTAATTAGGGTTCGTTAATTGTGTTGTGTTGATTAGTTGGATCCAATTTAGAATTTCTTAATTGGATTTAGAATTTAATTGGCTAATTGTTGTATGATAGAATTAGCTAAACTAGACCTTTTGTTTGATGCCACAGGACTTTGACGAGTGACGAGCATCTCGACGTCGTATTTGGATCAGATTGGACAATTCGATTGGAGGCGGGTACTTTTGACTTATGTCATTTGATATACATAGTAATGAATTTAACAAATAGCAACGATTATGTTTCTTATTTGTTTCGGTTAATCACTACCAATACCTGTTACATGCTTGGTTGATTGCTTGTTTTGCATCTCATACTATTTCTTACCTGCTTATACATGCTTATAGGGGTAGTGATATACCATGTTTCACCATGTTCAGGACCTAGGTGTGATACCATATCTGATCTGTGAACTCTTGATATGATTTATTGATTATGGTGCACATCATGTATGTATATAGATTTGGTTCAGTATATTACCATGCTTAGTGTCATGCACCATTCGCATGATTGCATGTTGTGTGATAGATTGCTCCATTATTGTCGAGCACATCGCCAGTTTCATCACTGTTCGGTGCTCTGTTGTGACGCTTATGGATAGCGTGACGCAGCGTGGTAGCACATCAGTTTGCTCTTCCGGTGCTCCGTTGGTCCGCTCATGAGTAGTGTGACGCAACGTGTAACACGTTAGGGACCCCTCCCCGTCATCGTGTACCGGGAAATGAGAGCATTGCGCTCCCCCATTTATGATTTGGGGTAGGAGTATGTGTGTACTCCGACAGCATCCCGTCCACTCGGTCACTCATCAAGAGTAGAGATGCAGAGTGCACGGTCGTCATAGCCCTACCCACTCGGTCCCACTTTTGTTGTGAGTTGGCTGACTGGCGTCAGGGGTGACCATGACATTGGCATCATATGCATGATGCATTTATTGCTTATGTTTGTGTTGTTCGCTACATTTATATGCTGCATATTGTTTGGATGCCTATGATTGACATGTATACAAGATTTCTATACCTCTCGGACTGTCTGTCCTTATACCAAGGTCCTGGTTAGTACTGTTTTCTCCTGTTTACTTCAGTTGCATTTTATCCTTCTTATATCAGGAGACTGTACGCATGATTAGTGCTAGATGTTAATTCCTTACTATGTATATCAGTTGTACCTGCTGAGCGTTGGACTCACCCCGCCTCCATTGTTGATATTTTTCTGGTTGATGCTGTCAGGAGAGAGTTCCAGTTGCTAGTCCCCTGCAGACCACGAAAATGCTAGATGATCTTTTAGTTTTATTGTTTTGACTATGTCCGACTTATTCTGGTTTTGATACTATGGATCTGGTATGAATGTATGTGTCGATGGTTTTGGTGTTTGGATATGTTTTACTACATGCCTGCCTGGACGACAGAAGAGATAAGTTGATCTTATTGTCGGATTTGAGCTTTACGAGTGTAGTTGAGTAGGGTTGTTTTTGAGTCCTATTTCTGTGTCATTTTGTTATCTATTAAACTGCGTGGAATGTCTGTGTGTTATATTTTATTTCTGTTATTATTCCAGCCGCATGTGGCTGAGGTATATGAGATGTAGAAAGTTTCAGATTGTCCGCCGTACAGGGGAGGTGCTGCCGAAATTTCTTCGGACAGGGACTCCTCCGGGGCGTGACATCTTTAGCCACCGTCATCGAGTCGAGTTGTCACATCTATCTTGCTTCTTATTCCGCTGCATCTCTAGTCCTCCAATAGCACCACACCTCGCAAAGATACGATCCGCGACAAATATAGAATTTTACATATATCGATCCTATATTTCATAAAGGAATGTACATGTATTCTAGATCGAACAAAAAATAAAATTCTAAAAATAATACAGCTCCTGCTGTATTTAATTCATACAATCATGCACACAAAATAATGCCCTTGTCATGTCCAAGGGTCCAATCACACACAATATCTAAATGCCATAATAGTTGGAGCCTGCAACCACAAAGTTAGCACATCCTACTATTATCCTGCCAAAATTATGTATGACATGTGCATAATTAATTTGAAAACCAAAACACACAGAGGCAAATCCTAGCTTTGATATCAATTGTTGGTTAGTCCTAGGAAAATCATACCGGTTCCACTGTACAAAAATTTTGTACAAGTGTCGAATCTTTCCTTAAATAACCTATTGTGTTCTTTAGAAGTTAAATTAGAAATCGCAGACGGAACTTAACATCATTGATTCCAAATTTAACTTATCTGTTCTTGATGGTTTAGATTTGGATCGCAAGCGAAACTTAACACTATTGATCCAAATCCACCTATGTTATTAATTCCATTAAATATTAATTTCCAAAATTGGCTTCCAGGACTACATGGCGAGGCACATGGCCTTCTTTGGTACGAGAGCAACCACCATCGCCTAGACAAAGCCTTTTAAGGAAAGCTAATATTTAATTTTCTTAAATAACTCTAGGTTTAACCAAAAGGAACAATCGAATCACAAATTCGAAAAACAAAGAAAACACAAACTCGAAAAATAAATTCAAAAATCTAGATCTAATGCCTCTTGTGTTTGGAATTCTTACAAAAAGAAATAACTAGCATGATGCGGAAAACAATTGCTAATTATACCTTCTCTTTGTATGCTAATGACCTCGAGATCTTCTGCCATATTCCTCGCCTCGCCTTGGACGTCGTGTGGGCGACGATCTTCCAAGATGAACACCACCCAAAAGCTTTCCTCCACTTCCTCTAAAATCCGGCCACCACCACCACCAAGGAGAAGAGAGCAAAAGAGAAAAGAAGAAGGAAGAGGGAGGGCCGGCCACACCAAAATCTCCAAGCAAGAGAATAAGAATTGTTGTATATTGAGGCCTCCCCTCCCCCTTCTTTTATATTACTTGCCCAAGGCAAATAAGGAAAGATATTTTACAAAAATTAAAATCTTCCTCTAGTTTTTCCTTTTGCATTTTAATTTTTCCTTTTCTTTCCTTTTGATTGAATTAATCACCAATCATTGATTAGGTTTAATCCTATTGGCCGACCCCTTGCTTGGGCGCCAAGCCAGGTGGCCGGCCACCTCATCAAAGAAAAAGGAATAATAATTTTTTATAAAATTTTATAAACCCTTATAAAATTTTATAAGCTCTTTTCTAATTTTCTAAAGTAGGAGTTAAAAAAGGAAAGTTTTAAAAATTAAAACCATGTTTTAAAATTTAAAACTTCTCTTATAAAATTTCCTTTTTTAACATGGTGATAGAAAATTTAAATTTTAAAACTTCTCTTCCTTTTTTTTTCTTAAACCATGAGGATGGTTAAAAAAGGAAAGTTTTAAAACTTTTAAACTTTCTTTTAAAACATGTGGCCTAATTCAAATAAGGAAAGTTTTAAAACTTGTAGTTTTCTACAAAGACAAGATTTTAAAAATTCAAAACACCCCTCCTTGTTTGAATTATTATGGCCGGCCCCCTCTTGCTTGGGCACCAAGCAAGGGGTCATCCCCTTAAGAGGATATGGTGGCCGGCCATTGCTTGGTCACCAAGTAATGGACCGCCCCCCTTCTTGAACACCAAGATGGGCCTTTCTTTGGATGGACTTGAGGCTTTAATGAGGCTACGATAGGGACCTAGAGGAGAAATTGGTTTTGGTCTTCCGATGAGCTTGAGTATCCCGTGTTCGCCCCGAACACACAACTCAAGTTCATCGATAATAACTCATTCCACTAGAGAGTTATTATCGCACTATCGTATCAATCCCAAATTACATTATGGGCTCCTTCTTATCATGAGTGTGTTATTCTCCCTGTTTTTAAGATAACGAATGTCCACTAATTAAGTAAGTTACTGACAACTCATTTAATTAATATCTAACTCCAAGAGTAGTACCACTCAACTTCATTGTCATGTCGGACTAAGTCCACCTGTAGGGGTTAACATGACAATCCTTATGAGCTCCTCTTGAGGACATTCTCAACTTAGATAACTAGGACACAGATTCCTTCTATAATCAACAACACACACTATAAGTAATATCATTTCCCAACTTATCGGGCATATTGATTTATCGAGCTAAACCTCACCCTTTGATAAGTCAAAGAAATAAATATTAAATATATGTGCTTGTTATTATATTAGGATTAAGAACACACACTTCCATAATAACTGAGGTCTAGTTCTTTTATTAAGTCAGTACAAAAAGAACTTACCTAAAATGGTCATATTCAATACACTTAGAGTGTACCAGTGTAATTTATTAATCAAGATAAACTAATACTTAATTACACTACGACTATTCCGATGGTTTGTTCCTTTCCATCCTAGTCGTGAGTAACTGTTTATAATTTACAAAGAACCGACAACATGATCTTCTGTGTGTGACACTACACACCATGTTGTCTACTATATAAATTAATTGAACAATTACATTTAAGAAATAAATGTAGATATTGACCAATATGATTCTTTTATTTCAAAAATAAATGTTTACAAAAGTTAGGCTTTTAGTATACACTCTAACAGCTTCTATCGAAGAAAGGTGGACAAAGTAGTATTGCAGCCCTCTTGCACTGCAATTTTTGCAATTGAACTTTTTCTCCTTAGGATGTGAGTCCTCCAAGTCGACCAAACTCTAATACCACTTGTTAGAACTGATGTGAGATAGTGGGGGCTAAATATCTCCTTAGAGTCGAATGAGAGATTTTGCAATAGAAAGACTTTGATACATAAGAATCAACACAACACAATGCTAACACAATCCATTTACTTTATTTGAGAGTTTATGTTGTTGGTGTAGGGAGCACCATAATTGAACCTATGTTTTGATGTTATCATAAGTTCAAGTTAAGTGTTATTGTTATCTAATGAATTGATCCAATGTATAGGATGCTTAACTCAGAAAGTCTTAGTAGGTCAACTGGACCCGATATTAGACAAGGAAAGACTTAGTAGATCATAGAATTAGGTATGAAGTCCAGATGGGTCAAGTGAACCTAACATCTAGTAGGTGGACTTAGTAGGTCTGGAGGACCCGATATCAAGTCAAGTGGAAGCCCTATCATCCGATCCGATGCTGAGCGGTTAAGTCTAAATAGGTCTGGAGGACCTGATATTTGGCAAGTGAGTTGAGGTAAGTTACTGGAGGTAGTGTAGTGAGTTTGTATCCCAAAAGGGACAAACCTTAGGCATTGATCCAACTAAAGAAATCGACGGAGATTTCTAAGTTGAGATTAGGACAGTCCTTACTGTCTTGTTCATATATTAATAAATCCGTCTAACTCTATTTTGTAGGAGTACTATTATTATATTTGTGCCAACTCTATTTTGCAGATAAAATTGAATTCTAGGTTGACCAAGGTTCGGTTGATTGAACCATAGGATTGATCGATCAATCAAGCAGAAATGGTAGAACTCATGAACTTGGTAAATAGGCAGATCGGTCGACCGAATCATATGATTGGTCGACCTATCAACTAGAAATGACAGAACTTATGAACTTGGTAAACAAGCGGATCGGTCGATCGATAATGGTGATTAGTTGATCGAACCCAATCTGGCAATTACAAGTGATCAGATCAAATCTTCGCTAGAATGCTAATTCGGGGGTTTGGTCGATTGATAAGCTTGTTCAATCAACCAAATAGTGAAATTTATAGGATTAGCCAATTTATATCAATGCAAAGAAGGAAGGTGCGAGGTTCAGTTGGCTAATAGAAGGATCAGTCGACTGAACAATTTTTTAATCGATTGAATGCTGCCTCTAAAAGAAGTCCTTGAGCACCGAGCCATCAACAACTCTGATATCCAATTTATTCTGCTATTTCCATGACTGTCCATGTAAGTTTCAACATCTCTGCTCTGAGAAGCTATCCAACAACTGTGCTGACTCTTCAATCTATTGTTGTTGGTAACCTTTTTATTTACTTGCAATTATTATATGAAGATAGTAGAATTTTTACTATCATCATATCATTTTGTACGATTCAATTATAGTGGATTATCTAACGAAAGTGATCGATGATTGCTGACCTTGGAGTAGGAGTTGTTAGAGGCTCCAAACCAAGTAAAAAAGACTTATCCTTTGTCTTCTTCTTTATTTTATTTCTACTATATACTTGAGCTTTAACTAAAGAAAAGAAAAGTTTTTTAAAGCGTTGAGATTCACCCTCCCCCTTTCTCGATTTCTTATGCTCCAACAATTAGTATCAGAGCAAGGCTACTCTGAAAAGACTTAACAATCTTTCTAACATTTTCTTTAATCTTTTCTTTACAATAATTCTTGAGCAAAATTTTTCTTACACTTTTTTTTTGGTTTTTCATTGATTCGTTTCTCGATTAATTCTTTTCTTGCAATACTAATCCCAAGATGAAGTCTTGGAAATCTTGGTTAATTTTTCTATTATACAAGAATGACAAACTCTCACTAAGAAGGCCATAGCAATGTTCTTCCACCCCACTTCAATGGAGAATACTTTAGCTACTAGAAGAGGAGGATGGAATGCTTCTTGAAATCTGACATCGACATGTGGTTCAACATCAAAAAGTGCTACATACCACCAAGCAATAATGGAGAACCACTAGATCCAGAAAAATAGGATCTAGAGATGAAAAAGAAGGCTCAAATCGACTATAAAGCATTGAACACCCAGCAGTGTGCAACAAAGGAAGAGCTCAACTAAGTTGGGCCCTTCAAAAATGACAAAGAACTATGGGATCAACTAGTCAAGCTGTTTGGAGGAACCAATGACTTTAAGGTAACAAAGAGAGATCTTCTTTTAAATAAGTTGTTTAATATTTAAATGTTACATGGAGAAACCATGACACAACTACACGCAAGAATAAAAGACATCATCAACAGACTTCACCTCATTGACCACCATCTTGAAAATGAAGACATGATAAGGTACACACTAAACTCCTTCACTCAAAATACATTGTCGGCATCGATGATAGATACCTATAAAGTTTCAAAGGATTTTCCATTATAAATTAGATTAATTATTTTGCTAATTAGATTTACATGAGCAAACTAGCACTAGCTAGACTGAGAAGGATATAGCTTTGTATGTAGGACAAAATAAGATCAAGGAGGCTAAGTCCAAGTTAAAGCTGAAACAAGAACCTGAGAGCAAGTTAGATTCGATGTTTACTAAAAAGAAGTTCAATAGAAGGAATTTGATGAAAACACTCAAGGCTACTTGGGACTAATCTTCATCAAAGGAGTCAGATCTAGAGGAACCAAAGAAAATGAGCTACAAGGCACATATGGCAAGAGCAAAACATGAGTCCGAGTCTGATTTTGAGTCTGAAAGAAGCCATGAATCCGTATCTATTTAAGGCCTAGATGTGGTAAATTCACTTTCAAAAATTCTAATGCATAAAATTATAAAATATTTATTTAATAAATTGACTAAGTCCAAGGATCAGATTAACTTTCTACTTAAGGAAGTTGAACACCTTAAGCAGCAAGTCAACTTGAACCCTTCAAATAACTGTGTTTAGGAGGGAATTTCAACACAAGTTGTAAAACATGAGGAAGAAAATTCCACCCTTAAAGGTCAAGTTGAGGGACTCAAGCAAGTGTTGGAAAAGTTCAATTTGGGTTCCAAGAATCTGAATATGATCATTGGGTCCCAACGAGAAGTGTGTTGGTTAGCCCTAGGAAGATCGTACCGGTTTTATTATACAAAAATTTTGGACGAGTGTCGAACCTTTCCTAAACAACCTATTATATTCTTTAGAAATTAAATTAGGAATCGCAAACGGAACTTAACATTATTGATTCTAAATTTAACTTATCTGTTCTTAATGGTTTAGATTTGGATCGCAAGCAGAACTTAACACTATTGATCCAAATCAACCGATGTTACAAATTCAATTAAATATCTATTTCGGAAATTAGTTCCCAGGACAAACATAGCGAGGCACATGACCTTCATGGGTATGGGAGCATCCACCACTGCCTCGACAAAATCTCTTAACAAAATTAAATATTTAATTTCCTAAAATAACATTAGGTGTAACCAAAAAGAACAATCGAATCACAAATTCAAAAAATAAAAAAAAACACAAACTCGAATCACAAATTCGAAACTCTAGAATCATATGCCGCTTGTGTTTGGAATTCATACAAAGAAAATGTAACACCCCACCCTCTTCACTACTGGCCTGTGAGGGCGGAGGGCTGCTGGACTACTAACTTTACTTAACTAACGGCGCCAAAAACTTGTTACGCTCCGCAAGTGTACGGAAATGTCGCAAGTAATATAAAAGATTATCGTATCCACAGGGACTGGAATAAGCACTAGAAATGTCTCAATGCGAATTAGCTAAACAACTATCCAATCATTTCAAAAGCAAAGTAAAGGTAAACAAATCTAATCTTAAAGATCAACAAACAAGAGTTTAGTGTTTTGGGTTATGATAAAGGGAGATTCTAGGAGTTTCGGTTTCTTTGTAAGATTTCTTGAATGTAAATGGTTCACCAATTCTTATCCCTCAATTGCCAAACATGTAGAAAGTCACCGGTTCCCTCTTGCAATAGACAACCGGCTAAGGACTGAGAAATGTATCTAAATAGGATTAATTAGACATGAACCTACGTTGTCCTTACACAGAAGCGCACCTATTACTATGCCTTCCTCGGATATCAACATAGAAGCCCACAACTTATTAATCTATCAAGATACAAGAAGCTAATCATAAAATCCATCCTACTCTCTTGAATATTCCTATTTCCTCTTCAAGATTATCTCTCAAACGTCCTTACACGGGCTTGCACCTGTCACGTGGATCCCTCGGATGATCGAGTGAGAGTTTATCTTTACAAAGTCCATAAGAAATCCAAACAATCAATCAAGAATGAGAATTAAGCACAAATCACCATTAATCATTCAAGATCTAATTGATACAAGCAAGATAATGTCATTGAAACAAGAAAATGGCAAATCCATAAGAGATTACATCAATCCATCATACAAATAATCTCTAAATCCTAGAATACAAGATCTACTCTATGAATCGAGGAAGATAACCCGAAGAAATTGAGATTACAAGCATTCCTTGAATCCCCAATCTAAGAAAACAAGAAGAGGGGGAAAGAGAAAACTTATCCTCGCTCCAGAGTCGAAATCGTCGAGATCTCCCTTGAATCGCCCGAAATCCTCCCAAGATTGGGAGGAAACCACAAATCTTGCTTTCTCCCAAAGGGAGAGATCCTTTTCAATTCATGAAGAAGGGTTTAAATAGAGGAGGAATCGGCGCCACACGGCCCGTGATACGGTGAGATTCTGACCATGTCGTTCCGCACTCCACACGGCGAACCCTCTCTGGAAATGCTACGCACACAGCTTAGTCTCTGGAAATGCTACACGGCCATGTGGTGCACAAGGCCAGAAATTTCTGTAGATCCACACGGCCATGTAAGGCTTCTGCTCTGGTTGGCTTCAAATCTTGACACGGCCGTGCGAGGTTCACATGGCCATGTCATCTTCCTCTTCTGTTGGTGCCAAACTCCACACGGCCCGAGCTCCATACCAGTGCATGGCCGTGTGAGGCACACGACCCGGTGCTTTCTCCCTTTGTTTCCTCCAATGCATGCCCAAAGATGTAGATTCTTCACCAAATCGACTCCTGTGTACAGAAAATGCACAAAAAGTAAATATGCTAAAAGGAAAGCTGGAAGTATAAAAATGCATAGATCAAGCATGCTCAAAATATGTAAATATGCGTAAAAACATGTATAAAAGAGTATATAATCTACGCACATCACACCCCCAGACTTAAACCTTTGCTTGTCCTCAAGCAAAATGCTGCAGCCTAAATTCATATGTTCTACAACACATTCATAAAACCCAGTGCACTTTCCTAACTCTATCAAAAAGTTTCATTAACAAGCATGATCATGGAAACAAGTAAAGTATGGTTCAAGCATAAGAATCTTGTGCGCAGTGTAAAAGTAACTCAACACCCTTCAAGTTTCAATCCATGTCCTAGTCAAGTTGTCATCAAATTTGAATTCCTAGTGTTCCCAGTGAACGACAAGTAACCAGTGATAGGCACTTACTCACCATTCACTTGGTTCATATTTCTCAACTAACCCAAGGTCTCAAAGGTGTGCTCAATCTCAAGAGAAGCTAAACAGTCATTTCCCCAGTAACCTAACTCGGTCTCAAATGGGTGACTTGCTAGATTCCACTCATGACAACTGTTTTTTATATCCCTTATTATTCTTTTATTTATTTTTTCTCTCTCTTTTTTTTTTTATAAGTGTTTGCATTGTGCAAAACTTATTCGCAAATGTACTTTTAGCACACATGTTGGGATATTTTGATTTTTCCAAATGAGCTTTAATGATTTGAGCCTCATCCAGTAACCAAAATGAAAGTTGAGAAATCACCATGGAAACCAAGTACTAAGCAAACAAGATGAATCATGACTATTTCAATGACATCAACTATTCAAGCGTCAAGCACAAGTGTAGTGAAGATAAAATCCTTAAGGTTGAACCAAAACTAAAACTCATCACCATAAGATTCTTAGCTTATTAATGCTTCCCAAGATAGAAAAAAGAACTACACAAAGTTTACTACTAGCATCATTCGAACATCATGAATCAAGACAATAATCGTGCTAACATTTCACTTGAATCCAAGAAAGCATATAAGGGAAGATTTGATGTTCTCAAAAAAAATTTTTGCCATGATTATTTCAAAAACAAGCAAAATAAAGCAACAAGCAATGAAAATAAGAACCAACATGAAAAACTAACAAAAACTAAAAACTGAAAACCAAACTTAACAATACATGACACCCCCCCAGACTTAAACTTTTCATCGTCCCGATGAAATCAATATGGTGGAGGAGGTGGACGAGGGAAAGGAGGTCTACGACGTGGTTGGCCAATAGGAAAACTAGGAAAACCTGGAATCTCACCCAAGGATCTATGATACTCATATAAAGCATCTACTTGTTGGCTAGTAAGCGTCATACTCTGCATAAAATCTCTCATCCTAGCCTGATCAGTATCATAATCCTGCACAAACTCAGCCACTTGACCTTGAAAATTCCTCGTAAACTGAAAATGATTTTGTACCTCCCTAAACTGATCATCAGATAACGAGAAGCGCCCCTCCAACATTTTTCGTTGGGAATCTTGCTTCTCATGAAGTGATTCTAGAGACGTACGAAAATCTGAAAAATCAAACCTAGAAGATCCCGTGCCATATGCAAAAGAATGCCTAGCAGGCTCCATAAAGCTAGAAGGCTGCATGTGTCCAAATGACGAGGGCTCATGATGTGGCTCAGTGTCTCCAGGTATAGAAGGGTTATCCTCAGAATCTAACTCAGAAATCACCCAATTAGCCTGGTTACGAATAGTAGTTCGTTCAGGAAAAGGAAGGGGTAAAGGAGAACCACTCCTCCTAGGAAACGCGAAACCATTCTCATCCCGAACGATCATTTTCATAGCAAGACATGTATCAATGTCAATCATGTCATTACCATGAATTATTTCCAACCCATCAACATCAAGATTTAAATTATAAGCTATTCGGGTAATCAAACCACCAAAAACAATCGATCCCGATGATGCCCTAGCCGATCTCAATATGGTTTGAACAAAATGAAAACCAGAGTCAAATTCAACCTTATAAAGCATAGCCCATAAAGCATAAAGCTCTATCTTTTTAACCACCCCATCACTCTCTCCCCTACCAAAAATAGTTTTACTCATAACTCTATGTAGATACCTAAAGATGGGGTTTTGCATATGGGAGGCCTTAGCTCTTGAAGGCTCATAAGGTTGATCTAACCCAGTTATTGCATTCCAAAAATGATTCCAATTAAACCTTGGATCAAACCTACGAGGGCTACCGGTGGTTATTCCGAAACAAGAATTAAAGTCACTAAATGCCCATAGAAATTCTTGATTCATTAATCTAAAAGAGATTTTTCTAGAATAATCATCTTCATTAGTAAAATGGACATCCAATGAACTTAAAAATTCCAAAACAAGATGAGGATATGTAGGCAAATGTGTGTACATAATATCACTCCAATCCAAAAACCCAATCATCAAATCTACATCTTCCCTAATTCCAAGCATATCAAGAACAGTTGGGTCCATATATCTAGTACACACTATCTTTCTATTGACAAGAATTGCAAATCTAGTTACTTGATCATCATTTCTAAACACAATATTGAATTCATTGTCATTACCTTCGTTGCGTGAAGTCCTTTTGCCTTTGCCCTTCACTGGTTGTTTTCCTTTGTCCCTTGATGGCTCCTTCTCTTTGTCTCCACTAGATCCACCCCCTCCTTTGCGAAGTCTCTTCAAAATATTTGACATCTTGATGAGTTTAGAAAAGGGAAGAATTATCTAGAGTTGTGGAACTCAAAGAACAAAACTTCAAAGAACAAAGATCTTGGGTTAAGAGAACAAAAAGTCCAAGTCTTAGAGAGGAGGAGAATCGGATCTAAGAGATCTTGAGATATTAGAGAGGGGTTTTTAAGAAATTGGGAGAGAAAGATATGTTTTGGAGAGTCGGGGGTGTGCAGAACACGGCCAAGATCTGGCCGTGTGAGGTAGGAAGAAGACTTTCATAGTTCTCCTACACGGGCCGTGTAGATCTACACGGCCTCCCCATCTTTCCTCTCGGGATTCTTTGCACGGGCCGTGTAGATCCACACGGCCTCCCACTCTTCCTCCTCTGGATTCCTCGCACGGCCGTGTCTGGGACACGGCCTCTCCATCCTTCCTCTCGGGATTCTTTGCACGGGCCGTGTTTTAGACACAGCCTAGATCCTTTTCTCCTCGGAAGATGCTACACGGCCGTGTCTGGATGACACGGCCTAAGCACTTCCCTTCTCTGCAACTTTTGCCTGGCCGTGTATAGCACACGACCAAGCTCCGTTTTGCACCTAACCTGAAAACAAAAATCAAAAGAATGCATCAAACTAAAAGAGATTTAGATGCAGATCAAAACTAACTAAAAGAACCCTTGGGTTGCCTCCCAAGAAGCGCTTGTTTAAGGTCTTTAGCTCGACCAAACTTTATCATTCACTTCTTTTTCTCGCCCTTGGAGGACAGATATACTTTTCGTTTTTGTTGGGAGATCTTCTCCCAACATCCTCCACCTCATTGTCTTCTTCATTTGGTGGCCTTCCATGAGGATGGAAATTCCATTCCTCAAGTTTATAAATGCTTGACCTGCTACAAGCATTTAAAAGAGACGAGACATGGTTAGAGATATTAGATAAATCATATTCCAACTTTTCCTTACCAATTACCAAAGAAAGCTTATGATTTTTGACATCAATTATAGCTCCAGCTGTAGCAAGGAAAGGTCTTCCTAATATGATAGGAATCCTAGGGTCCTCTTCTATGTCCAACACGACAAAATCTGTGGGAATAACACTCCCATCCACCTCTACTGGCACATCTTCTATAATACCCAAAGGGTACCTGCAGGAATGATCGGCAAGTTGAAGTGCCATAGTAGTAAGTTTAATGTTTTTGAGACCTAATTTATTACAAATTGAATGAGGCTAACAAGTCACAGAAAGCATTTTCAAAAAATTCTTTTCCTATGTTGCAAGGGATATAAAAGCTCCCTGGGTCCTTCAGTTTTGGAGAAGTGTTCTTCTCAAAAATAGCACTACATTCCTCACTAAGCGCAATGGTCTCGACCTCTCCTCTTCTTCTCTTGTTTGACATGAGATCCTTCAGGAATTTGGCAAATCTAGGCATTTGCAGAATAGCATCGATAAGAGGTACCTCTACACAAATTTCCTTAACTTTTTCTAGAAACTTGCCAAATTCTTCATCTTTCTTGAGCATTGTAAGTCTTTGAGGAAAAGGGACAGCTTTGCTCTGATGGTTCAGTGGAAGAGTTTCTTCAACCTCAATGGTACTCTCCTCATTAGCTTGAATCTGATTTGATATAGGAGGAGAGAGCTCTTCTTCTTTTTGTATCCCTTTTGAGTCCCAAGGTCCGTCCGCTCCTAAGCTCAATCCTATTGCAATGCTCCATAGGATTCACATCAGGTTTTCCTGGAAGTTGTCCTGGTGCTCTGGATGATGAGGAAGCTAGTTGGGCAATTTGACTATCCTGGATCTTTTGATGCTTTTCAGAATTATCCATTCTCTGGATGAGCTTTGCTATATCTTGCTTCATTTCATTCTGACCTGAGATAATTTCTTCAAGCATCTTTTCAACATTTGACTTTGGTAAGCCTTGAGAAGATAGATGTTGAAAATTTTGTTGCCCAGCTTGAAAATTTGGTCTTGCCCCCATGGATGGTCCTTGATCTTGATTGTTTCTATAAGAAAAATTTGGATGACTCTTCCATCCAGGGTTATAAGTATTTGAGTATGGGTTGTTCTGCCTTTGATTGTAACTCATGATTGCATCACATTGTTCAAGTTGATTGATTTGTGCAGTGATAGCTCCCAATGGACATGAGTCATTTGAATGCTCTGAACTCCCACATACTTCACAAGATGTACTAATAGCATTGACCATATTAGCACTAGTCCCCATATTCTCAAATTTCTTTGTAAGAGCATCCAATTTTGCAGACAAAAGAGTGACTGCATCTACATCAAACTTCCCTGATGCTTTAATTGTTAGGTTTACAGAGGAATAGCCTCCACTTCTTTCATTTGCCCATTGATGATGGTTTTGTGCTACACTTTCAATGATTTCTTTGGCTTCATCTAAGCTTTTGTTCATAAGTGCCCCTCCAGCAGCTGAATCAAGGGACACTTTGGTATGATAATTGATACCATTATAAAAAGTGTGCAACACTAACCATCTTTCCAACCCATGATGTGGGCATTGTCTGAGCATACTATTATATCTATCCCATGCTTCAAAAAGAGATTCTGAGTCAGTTTGCTTGAAGCTTGCAATTAAATTCCTCATATGAGCTGTTTTGCTTGGTGGATAGAACTTATCAAGAAACTGTTGCTCACACTGCTCCCAAGTGGTGATGCTATTAGGGGCCAAAGAATTCAGCCATTGCTTTGCCCTATCTCTTAGAGAAAACCCAAATAACAATAATCTAACTGCATCTGAAGGAACTCCATTCATTTTCATGGTACCACATATTTCATAAAAGACCTCTAAGTGTTGATTGGGGTCTTCATGAGGTCCTCCACCAAATTGGTTCTGCTGCACCATAGATATAATTGCGGGTTTGATCTCAAAGTTATTAGCTTCCACTGAAGGTCTTGAAATACTAGATCGAAAACCTCTTGCATAAGGTGCTGCATAATCCTTGAGTGGTCTATTCGCCATGTTCAAATGTTCCTGTTCTTCAATTTGCCTTTGCAGAATTCTTCTTTTATGGAAAGTTCTATCAATCTCAGGGTCAAAAGGAAATAATTCTCCTGCAAAGTTAGATCTTCGCATACACAAGAACAAGATAGCAAATGACAATTCAACAGAAAAAGGAAAATAAAAGAATCAAAAATGCAGAATTGAATTTGTACAAAAAGAATTAACAAGAAGTAAAAGTTATACAAGAAAGTAAAAACAGAAATCTACTGATCAGTTACAACTATGCAATATGAAAGGAAAACAAATGTTATGTTTAGTCTAACTCAATTGATAATTCCTAATGTTATAGCGCAGTCCCCGGCAACGGCACCAAAAACTTGTTACGCTCCACAAGTGTACGGAAATGTCGCAAGTAATATAAAAGATTATCGTATCCACAGGGACTGGAATAAGCACTAGAAATGTCTCAATGCGAATTAGCTAAAGAACTATCCAATCATTTCAAAAGCAAAGTAAAGGTAAACAAATCTAATCTTAAAGATCAACAAACAAGAGTTTAGTGTTTTGGGTTATGATAAAGGGAGATTCTAGGAGTTTCGGTTTCTTTGTAAGATTTCTTGAATGTAAATGGTTCACCAATTCTTATCCCTCAATTGCCAAACATGTAGAAAGTTGCCGGTTCCCTCTTGCAATAGACAACCGGCTAAGGACTGAGAAATGTATCTAAATAGGATTAATTAGACATGAACCTACGTTGTCCTTACACAGAAGCGCACCTATTACTATGTCTTCCTCGGATATCAACATAGAAGCCCACAACTTATTAATCTATCAAGATACAAGAAGCTAATCATAAAATCCATCCTACTCTCTTGAATATTCCTATTTCCTTTTCAAGATTATCTCTCAAACGTCCTTACACGGGCTTGCACCTGTCACGTGGATCCCTCGGATGATCGAGTGAGAGTTTATCTTTACAAAGTCCATAAGAAATCCAAACAATCAATCAAGAATGAGAATTAAGCAAAAATCACCATTAATCATGTAACAACCACCCTTCTTACTACTACTACTCTCTAAGGATGACCGTTACTTAACTACTAACTCTACTTAACCGGTATGATTAAATATCACATGGAAACCCTACCGAAAAATTTCGGCAGAGTCTCCCCTGTACAATATACGCAGCCACAGACGGCTGGAACATATTTTCCACAACCACGCAGTAATAAAAATCACAATAAAAACAAAGAAACTACTCTAGCAATAGCAATGACTACCGCACTCCACAAATAATAAAAGAGACAAGCTAGACATGCGAAAATAAACTCAGCTACAATCCCAAATTTAATATAACATTAACAGAGAACTAAAAGAAAGTCTTGACAATTTTGCCAGCTACTTCTGGATCTCTCCACAGTCCAGTCACCACACACCTTCATCACCACCACCATCCTGTCGTCTCCCTTCATATCTTAGCTTTTCCTTTATCTGCGGTAGGAGGAAAAAAAAACAAAAGATCTATAAACGAAAACACTTAGTAAGTACTAATCTATCTCACAAAAACATCGAAGTGCATAAAAAGAATGCAACAATACTAAAACTGAAATGCTAAAAGCAAAGCTGCATGTACCCATGGTATACAGAAATAAAACTGAATACTAAACATGCTCACTAACTGACAGGAAAGTAATGAAACAACTACTGTAAGCTTAGAATTAAAGAACTAAATTTTTATTGATTCTAAGCATAAAACTTGTTTCATTTTCTTATATCTTTATACCAGAAATTAATCTTTTAATTTCTCTTTTACCTTCTTCTTCTTTTCTTCTTACTTTTCTCATACTAGAAATTAATCTTTTAATTTCTCTTTCACTTTCTTCTTTTTTTTCTTTTCTTTCTTCTTCTTTTTTTCTTTTCTTTCTTCTTTGGGCCCAGGCTTAGTACCATCTTTGTTTTGCGCGCTCTCTAATAGTGACTGGGGTAGCGAGCCTCCAGCCCTATGAGGATAAAGACCTCGGTCTTACCAGGGCCAAAACCTCGGAATTGGTCACCTGGATTTGTTTAACGACAACCTCGGAAGTCGGGTACTAGCCTCTTACTTTAATTTACTTGTTATCTCTTTTAACTAGACTTTAGTCCTTTTTCTTTTTACTCAGTTTTCTCATAATCCTTTATTAGAGTTTATTGGAATCCTTTAGATATACCTAACAAGTGTAGGATTACAATTAACTAAGCATGGTATATAAAAACAATATAAGGGAAACAAATCTAGACTCTCTCTAAGCATGTTATAAAACAAAGCAACAGAAAAGCAAATCTGAACTTTCTAAACATGCTATAAAACAAAGGAAAAGAAAGCACATCTGAACTTACTAATCATGCTCTAGAATAGAGCAAAAGAAAACTAATTCAAACTTGCTAATCATGCTGTAAAATAGAGCAAAAGAAAGCTAACTTGGACTTACTAAACATGCTATAAAATAGAGCAAAAGAAGCGAACTTGGACTTACTAAACATGCTGTGATAAGAGCAAAAGAAAGCTAATCTAATCTTACTAATCATGCTACAAAGTAGAGCAAAGGAAGACTAATTTGATCCTACTAATCATGCCACCAAATAGAGCAAAAGAAAACTAATTTGATCTTGCTAATCATACTACAAAATGGAGCAAAAGAAAACTAATTTGATCTTGCTAATCATGCTACAAAATGGAGCAAAAGAGAACTACTTTAAGCTTACTAATCATGCTAAAAAAATAGGGCAAAAGAATGCAACTTTGAGCTTCCTATACATGCTGTTCATGCCCAGTTATGTGCACATAAACTAAAATATGCAAAGTTAACATAAGATGGAATACTTAAACATATGCTAAAACCCTTATAGTTCCTTCTCCTCTTCTATATCAAACTCATGGCAGTAAAAAGGGAGTTAACCAAGGTAAGGCAGCAAAAAGGAAACTGAAGGGTTGATACTGTTCAAGTTGATACTATAGGCTCAGAATTAAAACTTCTTACAGCATGCTCCTCTATTCGAAACTAAATTAAAACATAAACGAATCTGCACTTGCTTAAAGAAAAAGCAACTGACTCAAATCTAGCATTACAAATAGCATGTGAAATCTCTAATTTCTCTAGCAATTAAAAGAAAGACTCCTAATAAACTCTTAACAAATTCTTAACAAGAATCCATTTAAATCCTCTAACAAGGTAACAACATGAAGGGAACTACATGTCAATCAACAAGCATATGCTTTCTCATGGTCAACTAAATAACCGAATTGCACAGCAACCCTAAAGAAACTACCCGTGCCCCTTTTCTTTGCCTAACTCAAGTTAAACTTGCTGTAAATTTTATAGAAAGACCTATATACACCAATTCACAGTTAAAACCCTTGTAGGCAACCAAAAATCTCTAAACTTGCTTCCACAGATTTGCAAGAAAGGAAAACACAATCTTGAATCTATTCTATTAATCCCTAATAACACAATCAATTCACATGTAACTTATTCAAACTATACCTTCACAGAATCACAGAAAACAAGCTAAAATACACTACAATACTTATACTTTACGGCACAACAGGATCTAAGATCTTGTTACAACAACACTTAGGGAGAAGAAAACCAAAAACGCATGCTGTACACAACCATCCGAAAGCCAAGAAAGCAAACCGAAGCTCGGAGCAACTCCTACCGCAGGTGAGTAGTACTTACCGAGGGTTCTTGGACTTACAACCGAAGGAGAGGAAGGTCTAGGGTTCCAAAGCTTGAAACTTTTGACTTCTTCTTGTGCCTATGCGTCCACCTTGCCGAGAGGAACGTGAAGAGATGCAAAGCTCTCGGATTTGACCGTCGCCGGCCGCCGGAGAAACCCTAGCCTTGGCTGCAGTTTTTTGCCCGAGAAGAGTCGGCGCCGTCGCGAGAAGAGAAGAGAAGAGATTTTGAGAGAAAATTTTTGGTTTTTCTGAAAATAAAAACCTAATACCCTTTCTTATATTCGGGTTTAATCACAACTACGCTTTAATACCAATTCTCTCCATATTAAGTTGACAAAGTCCGTGTAGCTCAGCTGGTTTGGGCCGGTTTTGCTTAAAGCCCAGCTCATGGGTTCGAATCCCAGCCGCGCACTTTTATTCCTCTTTTATTCAAAACGCTCTAAGTATAGCTTAAATATATTCCACCTCTTATATAGTTAACAAATCTTTCGTAGACCGGTTGGCTGGCTGCGCTTTGTCTAAGTCAGGGCTCGCGGGTTCGAGTCTCGGCTGCACTATTTTCTTTCCTATTTATTCTTATTCCTAACTACTACTTATATACATATTGCTCCATATATAATTAACAAAATCTCGCTGGCTCAGCTGGTCGAGCTGCGTCCGGTTGGGTCATGTCTGACACGAGGTCACGGGTTCGAGACCTAGCTTCAACACATTTATTTATTTTTTTTTAAACTTCTTCCTCTTGGTAAAAATACCAAATAAACTCCAAAAATTACATAAAAATACTCTAAAAATTTCTAAAAATCTCTAGAATATTTTAAAAGTATTTCCAAATATTTTTATGGACATTTGGAACTCGAAATAAGGAAAATTGGATCGTTACAATCCCCCATACCTTATAAAAAGTTCGTCCTCGAACTTAGAATAGCTCTGAATACTTCTGTCTCAAGTGCTTCTGGCTCTGCCAGACGACCTTCACTAGTGGTACTTCTTTGTTTCTCAATCTCTTGACTTCTCTGTCCCCTATCTGTGTAGGTCTGCTATCATAACTAAGATCCTCTTGGATCTGCACGGACTGAGGCTGAATCACTTGGCTCGGGTCATAGAGGCACTTCTTTAGCATGGAGACATGAAATACATTGTATATTGCTGACATGTCTTATGGTAAGTCCAGCTTGTAAGCTACTTTCCCAATCCTCTCTATGATCAGGTAAGGTCCTATATAGCGAGGACTTAATTTGCCCTTCTTGCCAAATCACATCACTCCCTTCATAGGAGCGACCTTGGGGAAAACTGAATCTCCTACTTGGAATTCCAATGGCCTACGACGTGTGTCAACATAACTCTTCTGTCTACTCTGGGCAGTCTCAATCCTCTGTCTGCTCTTCACTTTGCTCTCTCTGTATGTCTTCAAGCAAGGTAGACTCTAAGGTCAATTCGAAGAGCTGTCCGTAAATAATTTCAAGTCCAAAATTTGACAACTCCTTTTGCAGTAGCAGGGCTAATGATGACAGAGATATCAGGGATGCACTGGACTTTCTGCTTAGTGCATCTGCCACTTTGTTAGATTTGCCTGGGTGGTAGAGATTCTCACAGTCGTAATCTCTGACCAACTCCAGCCACCTGCGCTGTCTCATGTTTAAGTCCTTCTGAATTCTACACTGAACTCCATACAAATAATGTCACCAGAGTTTCAGTGCAAAAACCACAGCTGCCAGCTCAAGATCATGAGTAGGGTAGTTCTTCTCATAATCTTTGAGTTGTCTAGAAGCATAAGCTATGACTTTTCCTTCTTGCATGAGTACAGCTCCTAAGCCTATCTTGGAAGCATCACCGTAGATGTCGAAACTCTTGTCGCTCTGTGGTACAGTCAGAATGGGAGCACTGATCAATCTCTTCTTTAGCTCTTGGAAACTCTGCTCACATTTATCTGACCATTCGAATCTCTTGTTCTTTCTGGTGAGGGCTGTTAGTGGAGAGACTATCCTGGAAAAGTCCTCCACGAACTTCCTGTAGTACCCAGCTAAACCAAGGAAGCTTCTGATCTCTCTGACGTTCTTGGGTCTACTCTAGTTGTTGACCGCTTGCACTTTGGCTGGATCCACTTGAATGCCTTCTTTAGAAATTATGTGACCTAAAAACGCCACCTGATTTAACCAGAACTCGCACTTGGAGAATTTAGCATAAAGCTGCTTCTGCTGAAGAGTCTGCAGTACTATCCTCAAGTGCGTGTCATGCTCCTCTGGGGTCCTTGAATAGACCAGAATGTCGTCAATGAATACAATGAAAAATTTGTCAAGATATTCTCTGAACACTCTGTTCATTAAGTTCATGAAGACCGCAGGTGCATTGGTCACTCCAAAAGGCATAACTACAAACTCGTAGTGTCCATATCTGGTCCTGAATGTCTTTCTTTCACCTTCAGCTGATGGTACCCAGAGCGCAGGTCTATCTTTGAGGACACTGTTGCTCCTCTTAACTGATCAAATAAGTCATCGATCCTGGGAAGGGGGTACTTGTTCTTGATTATCACTTGATTCAAAGCTCTGTAGTCTATGTACATCCGCATTGATCCATCTTTCTTCTTGACAAACAACACAGGAGCTGCCCAAGATGAGTGACTGGAGCGAATGAAGCCTTTGTCAAGTAACTCCTATAGTTGTTCTCGTAACTCCTTCAGCTCTACTGGCGACATGCGATACGGAGCTTTTGAAATTGGACCGGTTCCAGGAACCAATTCAATCTCAAATTCCACCTCTCTGTTGGGAGGTAGTCCAGGTAGATCTGCTAGGAATACCTCAGAATATTCACAGACCACCCGAACCCCCTCTTTCTTACCTTCTTTGTGTTCTTCTGCACTTACTTGACTGGGGCTCCGGCTCCCTACTGTCTTGTCTTCTATCTTAGCTGGCTTGAACTCTATAAACTCCTCGTAGTGCTTGTTGGTGATCTGTAGGTGGAAGAACTCTTCATAAAACTCTGACTGAAAATCAGCCCAGCACATCTGATCAGCCGCTCTCTTGGTCTTTATCCTCTCCCACTACATACGAGCATCTCCAGATAGGCAGAGAGAGGCGCACTTGACCTTCTCGATGTAAAGCCCGAAAATTCTCAAAACTATTTTAGAAATATAGTATGATTTTTCTGGAATTTTTAGATATTTTTCCGGAATTTTCCGAGTAGCGGAAGTAACAAAACCGGTTGAACCAAGCAGGGCCGTGCTGAAAGGAAAGGGACTCAGGTACATTTATAGTTGGGTTGGCTGAATTAATCACTTGATTTAAATAGGAAGATTAATAGGGTGAAGAGTTATTGGGTTTTATTTTCACCGTGACCTATTCCTCTTCCAAAACTTCACCGCCGCCCACACCTCCTCTTCCTCCTCTCTCGGCGCCCAAGCCCAAGGACCATCGGGTCATCTTCCGGCGACGACTCCAACACGAAAGAGGTTCTTCTCCGCGAGAGGAACGCGAAGACGTGAGCGGGTCGTCGAGAAGGTCATCTCCACCGGAATTCTAGCGAATAGAATTGTAAGGAATTTAGCGTACGAGGTAAGAAACCCCTCACCTGCGGTATAATAGCTCCGGTTGGTTTCCTACGCATTAGTTTTAGCTATATGCAGGTTTTTCCGGCACATAGGGTATGTTTAAACCCTCCTCGAGGATTTAGGGATCTAGTTGAACACCTCTAGACGGGCCGGACACGTTGTTCTCCTTTAGTTGGAGATTCTAGACGTTGTCGGGTGCCTAGAGGTGATCTCCCTATTAGAGGAGAGAGTTGGAGCACACCAAGTGTTCGGTAAAATGTTAGTGTAGCTAAATACCACCTCAGTTATGTTTAATAGCTCAATTAAAGGCATTAGAGGCATTTAAACGAGCACATTAGTTTAGTTCAGTTTTATGGGACTACGGTCCAATGGGTGGGCTCCCACACGCCTCTAGGTTCAGATAACCTAGCTCTGGCTAGGTTCAGATAACCTAGAAAAAGCAAGACAAGCTATAATATTTTATTTTCAGTGGCACTGTATCGGATTAGATATCCATTGGGTTGGACTCCCAATCGTCCCTAGGTTCAGATAGCCTAGACAACCCTGCTAAATTCGGGACTTGCAACCCGGGTCTAGTAGGGATGGCGTGACAAGACTGAAGCGTGCCCAACAGATGTTTAGTATTTTCACTTATTACGTATTAAATTTTCAAAACTCAAAATCAGTTATGCTAGTTGAGTTTGTTTCCATTCTGATTCAGTTTCAATTAGTTTAGCCTATATTCATTCGGTGTTCTTTGGGTTGCTTTGCCATGACTCGGTGCTTATGCCATGCTTATATGTTATGCCTTATGATTTCAGATACCATGTCTTAGTAAGTTCACATATTTTCAAATAGCATGATTTAAAAGCATCTGCATCGAATGCATGATTTTGTGAGGTAGATGGTTTCTTACTAAGCTTTAAGCTTCTGATTCTATTTTCCTTATACTGCAGATAAAGGTAAAGGAAAGATGGACTAGCTGAGGCTGGAGGTCAATGCATTGATAAGGATGTGTGGATGGAACCCGGAAGAAGATCTTAGGGAACCTTAGCAAGCTTTATTTCAAACATTAGAACTTTTGGTTTTTAGTGAAATTTTAATTAATTGACTCGCATCTAGACTTACTAAATGGTCGTGGAATAGTTTAGCACAAGATAGTGACGATCACACCTTAGGCCTAGTGGTAGTAGGCGGTCGTTACACTCGACTTCCGAGACAAAGAGCTCCATAGTGCTCTCTAGTGTTTTAAACCGAGCTTGGGCATCGGGCTCGGCGTGCGAGAAGCTCGTAGCCTACGACCATTATATAAGGTATGCTTCTAGTCCGGATGGCTTGTGGATGCCCAGTAGCCGGTTTCAATTACCACCGAGCCTGTGAATGGCTGGAGGAGGGAGGAGGCGGTTTGCCATGGATTGCCATCATCACCGCTGCTCGCTTGTCTCCTTGTCTGAGTTAGGCAACCGAACGAAAGATTGGGCTGATTGATCTAAGCCCTTCGCTCATGATGAGAATCTGCAAGACAGGGACATCCTTTTCTTAACATCTAATTATGCAAATAAAAGACTTGCTATCTCTCTATCCTTAAACATACATATATATATGGATCAAGAAAGGAGAAACAATAACTTCTCACTTAATGTACTATAAGAAACTTTCATTTCTATTAAGCAAATAAAAGAATATAAAGACTAAGAGATTTTGCAGTCCAGATTCGGGTGTGTTTGAAGATATGTATGTGACTTCAACGCCCTTCCTGATACAAATCTCTTAACACTACTACTACTCTAAGGGATAGCTTTTAACTACTAACTCTACTTAACCGGTATGATTAAATATCACATGGAAACCCCACGAAAATTTTGGTAGTCTCCCGCATCGGTGACCAAATCTATAATACAAACATAATATACGCAGCCACATATTTTCCACAACCACGCAGTAATAAAAATCACAATAAAACAAAGAAACTACTCTAGCAATAGCAATGACTACCGCACTCCACAAATAATAAAAGAGACAAGCTAGACATGCGGAAATAAACTCAACTACAATCCCAAATTTAATATAACATTAACAGAGAACTAAAAGAAAGTCTTGACAATTTTGCCAGCTACTTCTGGATCTCTCCACAGTCCAGTCACCACACACCTTCATCACCACCACCATCCTGTCGTCTCCCTTCATATCTTAGCTTTTCCTTTATCTGCGGTAGGAGGAAAAAAAAACAAAAGATCTATAAGCGAAAACGCTTAGTAAGTACTAATCTATCTCACAAAAACATCGAAGTGCATAAAAAGAATGCAACAATACTAAAACTGAAATGCTAAAAGCAAAGCTGCATGTACCCATGGTATACAGAAATAAAACTGAATACTAAACATGCTCACTAACTGACAGGAAAGTAATGAAACAACTACTGTAAGCTTAGAATTAAAGAACTAAACTTTTATTGATTCTAAGCATAAAACTTGTTTCATTTTCTTATATCTTTATACCAGAAATTAATCTTTTAATTTCTCTTTTACCTTCTTCTTCTTTTCTTCTTACTTTTCTCATACTAGAAATTAATCTTTTAATTTCTCTTACACTTTCTTCTTCTTGTTCTTCTTTTCTTTTCTTTTCTTTCTTGGGCCCGTGCTTAGTACCATCTTTGCGTGCTCTCTAATAGTGACTGGGGTAGCGAGCCTCCAGCCCTATGAGGATAAAGACCTCGGTCTTACCAGGGCCAAGACCTCGGATTTGGTCACCTGGATTTGTTTAACGACAACCTCGGAAGTCGGGTACTAGCCTCTTACTTTAATTTACTTGTTATCTCTTTTTAACTAGACTTTAGTCCTTTTTCTTTTTACTCAGTTTTCTCATAATCCTTTATTAGAGTTTATTGGAATCCTTTAGATATACCTAACAAGTGTAGGATTACAATTAACTAAGCATGCTATATAAAAACAATATAAGGGAAACAAATCTAGACTCTCTCTAAGCATGTTATAAAACAAAGCAACAGAAAAGCAAATCTGAACTTTCTAAACATGCTATAAAACAAAGGAAAAGAAAGCACATCTGAACTTACTAATCATGCTCTAGAATAGAGCAAAAGAAAACTAATTCAAACTTGCTAATCATGCTGTAAAATAGAGCAAAAGAAAGCTAACTTGGACTTACTAAACATGCTATAAAATAGAGCAAAAGAAAGCGAACTTGGACTTACTAAACATGCTGTGATAAGAGCAAAAGAAAGCTAATCTAATCTTACTAATCATGCTACAAAGTAGAGCAAAGGAAGACTAATTTGATCCTACTAATCATGCCACCAAATAGAGCAAAAGAAAACTAATTTGATCTTGCTAATCATGCTATAAAATGGAGCAAAATAAAACTAAGTTGATCTTGCTAATCATGCTACAAAATGGAGCAAAAGAGAACTACTTTAAGCTTACTAATCATGCTATAAAAATAGGGCAAAAGAATGCAACTTTGAGCTTCCTATACATGCTGTTCATGCCCAGTTATGTGCACATAAACTAAAATCTGCAAAGTTAACATAAGATGGAATACTTAAACACATGCTAAAACCCTTATAGTTCCTTCTCCTCTTCTATATCAAACTCATGGCAGTAAAAAGGGAGTTAACCAAGGTAAGGCAGCAAAAAGGAAACTGAAGGGTTGATACTGTTCAAGTTGATACTATAGGCTCAGAATTAAAACTTCTTACAGCATGCTCCTCTATTCGAAACTAAATTAAAACATAAACGAATCTGCACTTGCTTAAAGAAAAAGCAACTGACTCAAATCTAGCATTACAAATAGCATGTGAAATCTCTAATTTCTCTAGCAATTAAAAGAAAGACTCCTAATAAACTCTTAACAAATTCTTAACAAGAATCCATTTAAATCCTCTAACAAGGTAACTGTTGGTTGCTACTCGGAAAACCTAGAGGTTCCACTGTACAAAATTTTGTACAAAGGTCTGAACCTTTTCCTAGCTACCATGTGTTCTTTTAAATTAAATTTTGGATCGCCTGCGGAACTTAACACGTTCGACCCAAGTCTTCTTAAGTTATTAATTCCATTAAATATTAATTTCCATAAAAGGTTCCTAGTACTGACGTGGCGAGGCACATGACCTTCTTGGATATGAGAGCAACCACCACCGACTAGACAAAACCTTTAATAGAAAGCTAATATTTAATTTCCTAAAATAACTTTAGGTTAACCAAAGAGAACAATTAAATCACAAGGAAAAGAAAGAAAACAAAAGAACACAACATCGAAAAACATATTCGAAATACTAGAACGTAAGCCTCTTGTATTTGGTATTATTTCCATAAATAACTAGCATGATGCAGAAATAGAAATTACTAGTTATACCTTGTAGAAAAAACCTCTTGATCTTCTACCGTATTCCTCTTCTAACCTCGGACGTTGTGTGGGCAACGATCTTCCGAGACGAGAAACCACCAATCACCTTCTTCTCCTCCTAGCTAGGTTCGGCCAACAAAGAGGAAGCTTCACCAAGGAAGAAAATCAAAATACTAACCAAGCTCCAAGAGATGCTAGCTTTCTCTCCTTCTTCTTCTTCTTCTCCGAGTAGTATCCGGCCACCACAAGAGCTCCAAGGAAGGGAGAGAGGTTCGGCCACCACAAGAGGAAGAGAGGGAGAGGATGGCCGGCCACACCAAGGAACAAAAGAGGGAGAGAAAATAATAGAGGTTGTTTCATGAAGGCACCCCTACCCCTTCTTTTATATTCCTTGGCCTAGGCAAATTAGGAAATTTAATTACAATAAAATTTCCTTAATTTTCTTGACATGAATTAATTGAGAAAAATAAAACAAAATTTCCCAATTAACTTGAGATGGCCGGCCACATCATTGGAAACAAAAGAGGACAAGTTTTAATCAACAATTAAAACTTCCTAATTTGTTTCCGGAAATTTTAAAAAATAAAATTTCTCTTTAAAATCTCTTCATGGTTGATAAAAGGAAATTTCTATAATTTTAATTTTATCAACATGTGAATAATTTTTAAAGAAAAAATAAAACATCTCTCCAATCTACAAATAAGGAAAGAGATCTAATCTCTTTCTTTAATCTTTTGTAGATCTTTTACAAGAGAGATATTTTAATTTTAATTCTCTTTAAAATATATCTTCCACATAATAATAAAAATTAAAATTAAATTTCTTTTTAATTTTATTTGGCCGGCCCTACTAGCTTGGGTTCAAGCTAGGGCCGGCCACCCAATTTTATACCTAGGCCGGCCCTAGCTTGGTTCCCAAGCTAGCTTGGCCGGTATAGAAGGTGGGTATAGGTGGGTATAGAACTCTATAAATAAGAGGCTACGATAGGGACCGAGAGGAGGAATTGGTTTTGGTCTCCGATAAAATTAAGCATCCCGTGTTCGCCCCGAACACACAACTTAATTCATTCCACTAGAGAACTATCATTGAACTATTGCACCAATCCCAAATTACATTTTGGGCTCCTTCTTATTATGAGTGTGTTAGTCTTCCGTGTTTAAGATATCGAATGTCCACTAATTAAGTGAGTTACCGACAACTCATTTAATTAATATCTAAGTCCCAGCGTAGTACCACTCACCCTTCTTGTCATGTCGGACTACGTCCACCTGCAGGGTTTAACATGACAATCTTTATGAGCTCCTCTTGAGGACATTCTCAACCTAGTATCTGTAGGACACGCTTCCTTCTATAATCAACAACACACACTATAAGTAATACCATTTCCCAACTTATCGGGTTTATTGATTCAACGAACTAAATCTCACCCATTGATAAATTAAAGAAATAAATATCAAATATATATGCTTGTTATTATATTAGGATTAAGAGCACACACTTCCATAATAAGAGGTCTTTGTTCCTTTATAAAGTCAAGATAAAAGAAACGACCTCAAATGGTCAATACACTCAAGTGTACTAGTGTAATTATATAGTCAAGATAAACTATTATCTAATTACACTACGACCTTCTAATGGTTTGTTCCTTTCCATTTTGGTGCGTGCTGCTTATAATTTATAATAATCGATAACATCAACTTCATCCGTGTGACACCACATATTATCTACAATAAAATTAAATGAACAACTACAAACAAATGACAATTAGACCAAATGTGATTCTTTATTCATAATAAATGTTTACAAAGCTTAGGCTTTCAAGATACATTCCAACAATCTCCCACTTATACTAATGACTAAGCTGCCATATCTTCTACCATACATCTGATTCCCATTCCTCAAAAGCTTTCTCCGAAGGGCCTTAGTGAAAGGATCTTACGTAGTTATCGATCTGGCAACGATGACAACTTCTCCTCGCTCACAATATATCTCTATAGTGGTACTTGGCTCTATATGTTTACTTGCCTTATGAGCTCGTGGTTCCTTCGGAGTCAGTACTACTATTATCACAATAAATTGTGATGATTTTGGGCAAACCAGAATCACATCTAAGTCCATTAGAAAGCTCCTGAGCCATACCGCTTCTTTAGCTGCTGAAGATGCTACATATTCATCTTCCATGGTTGAGTCCGAAACGCTGCTTAACACTCCTCCATGAAATGGCTCCACCTCCTAAAGTAAACACATAGCCCTGATGTAGACTTTTATCATATCCCTATCCGATTGAAATCGAACTGTAACCCATGTGAGCGATCGTCCGCTGGTAAACTAGCATATAATCTCTAGTCCTTCTCTGTACTTCAATATATGCTTTACCGCAATCCAATGTCCTTGTCCAGGTTACTTCGATATCTTGACCATGCCCACCAAGCAATGATATCGTGTCTCGTATATACATAACATTGCATACATTAGGCTTCCCAACAGAAGCATAAGGAACTGCTTTCATGTCCTCTATCTCTTTGATGTCTTTGGAGACATCTCTTTAGATAGAGCTACTCCATGTCTAAAAGGTAAGAAACCTTTCTTGGAATCCTGCATGCTAAAACGAGCAAGGATTGTATCTATATATGAAGCTTGGGATAAACACAACATTCTTTTCTTACGATCCCTTATAACTTTGATCCCAAGAATGTGTGCACATTCTCCTAAGTCCTTCATATCAAATTGTTTGGACAACCATACCCTTACGTCTGATAATACCTTGACATTGTTGCCAATTAACAAAATATCATCTACGTATAGTACAAGAAATACCACCACGTTTCCGTTACACTTCTTATATACACAAGACTCATCCGGACTTTGAATAAATCCGTATGACTGGATTACTTCATTAAACCGGATGTTCCAAGATCTTAAATCTTGCTTCAGTCCATAAATGGACCGATTGAGCTTACACACTAGATGCTCTTTGCCTTTTTCAATGAACCCTTCTGGTTGCTTCATATGGATGTTTTCTTCAAGACTTCCATTAAGGAAAGCTGTCTTGACATCCATTTGCCAAATCTCATAATCCATATGAGCAGCAATGGATAAGAGTATTCGGATAGACTTAAGCATGACTACCGGTGAAAATGTTTCCTCATAATCGATTCCCTCTTTCTGAGTATACCCTTTCGCAACAAGCCTAGCTTTGAAGGCTTCTACCTTCCCGTCTGTCCCTCTTTTCCTTTTGTAGATCCACTTACATCCAACGGCTTTTACACCATCAGGTGGTTCTACAAGCTCCCAGACCTTATTAGAGTACACAGACTCTATTTCAGAATTCATCGCCTTTTGCCAAGATGTTGCATCTATATCTTGGAGTGCTTCGTCATATGATCGGGGATCAGGTTCATGTTTACCCGGGATCAAGTCCAAGACTCTCCCAAAACATGAATCTTTCAGTCCTCACAACCCTCCCACTACGACGAGGCATTGTCGTGGTTGTGTATCATGTGTGACACGTGTTGTCTCTTGTGGTACTTCATCTTGTATTGTTAAAGTAGACGTGTCCTCTCTAAGTTCTTCTAAAACAACTTTGCTACTGGGCTTGTGATCCATTATATAGTCTTCTTCTAAAAACTGGGCATTGGTGCTAACAATGACCTTCTGGTCTTTAGGACTATAAAATAAACCACCTTTCGTTCCTTTGGGATACCCCACAAACACACGAACTTCTGTACGAGATTCTAACTTACCAGCATCTGGTTTCAGCACATGTGTTGGACTACCCCAAATCCGAATATGTCTTAGACTGGGCTTTCGCCCATTCCACAATTCTGTGGGAGTAGAAGAAACTGATTTAGAAGGTACTAAGTTCAGAATGTACACTGCTGTTTCCAGAGCGTATCCCCAAAACGAATTTGGTAATTCTGAATAACTCATCATCGATCTAACCATTTCCATAAGAGTCCTATTCCTTCGTTCTGCCACACCATTCTGTTGGGGTGTACCAGGTGCAGACAGTTGGGATTGAATCCCAGCCTCTGATAAGTAATTCCTAAACTCTCCTAAGAGGTATTCGCCACCACGATCAGACCGTAGTGTCTTGATACTTTTACCTAGTCGTTTCTCCACATCAGCCTTGTACTCTTTGAACTTATCAAAGCACTCGGACTTGCGGCGCATTAGGTAAATGTATCCGTATCTTGAATAATCGTCTATAAAAGAGACAAAATATTCAAAACCACCTCTTGCCTGGACAGACATAGGACCACACAAATCAGAATGAACCAATTCTAACACTTCTTTGGCTCTATACCCCTTGGCCTTGAACGGCCTCTTGGTCATTTTACCTTCCAAGCAAGATTCACAAGTTGGAAAATTTTCCAACTCTAATGAACTCAAAGTCCATCGGCTATAAGCCTCTGAATCCTACTTAAATTAATATGACCAAGTCTTAGATGCCAAAGATATGCTTGGTTCATTTCAAGGTTGTTTTCTCTTATTAGAATTAGAAGATGAGTTATAAATTTCCATGTTTTGCTTTGTGGAAGAAATTGGATTTAAAGTATACAAATTGCCAACTAATGCACCAGACAGATAATCACTTTATTTCTTTTAATAACTACATCGTTACTAAAGGAAACTGAATATCCATCTAAAACAGTTTAGAAACTGAAATTAAATTCTTTCTAAAACTGGGTACATAAAGACATTTTCTTAAAACCAAATTCCTATTTCTACTAAAAGATAAGTAGACGCCTCCCACTGCAACAAACCGCCACCGAGTAGCATTGCCCATGTAGACGGTAATTTCTCCTTCAGATAGTCGCCGGGTTTCCTGGAACCCCTGCAAGGAATTGCAGACATGATCGGTGGCTCCTATATCTACACACCGGTCTTGTAGATAACACCGCTAAACATGTTTCAACAACTAGAGTATGAGATATACCTTTGTTTTGGTTCCTACGAGGACAGTCCGCCTTCCAATGTCCCTGCTACAGATGAAGCACATGCCCTTCGGCTTCTTCATTCCAACTTTAAATCCCGTACTACGAGATTTATTCACTTTCTTTCTTGACCAACTTGTTTCTTCTTCTTCTTCCTTTCGGTTTAGAAGTAGAACCATTTTCAAGATAGTGAATTTGAGCATTGTGACGAAATAATCCTTCGCTTGAAGTTCACAAGAGTTCCGCTAATGAATAAACTCTCTTATTCATATTATAGTTCAATGAACTGCTCAAAACTTCTAGGTAGCGTTGGAGGATCATATCGATCCGGGTTTCCCATCAATTTCTCCTCCAAGGATCTGATCTCGTTCGGATAAGCCATCATCTTTAGGATATGATCCCTTACGAGTCCTCTTGCATGGTGGCTGTCATTATCTTTCTCATGGCTTCTTGCCTAGAATTCCTATCCTGATGACCAAAGAGTTCCTTGAGATTGTTCATAATATCATAGTCTGTTGGTAAATCTTGATGCTGATGTTGCAATACATTTGACATTGAAGCCAAAATGTAACACCGCGCCATCTCATCTGCTTTTACCCATTTCCTATGATATTCAATCTCCTCTTGGGTAGATTCACCAGTAGGTGCATCAGGGCACTGCTCAGTCAGTACATATTTATAGCTTTCAGCAGTAAGAACAATGTCCAGGTTTCTTTTCCAATCTATGTAGTTTGGTCCAGTAAGTCTATTCTGTTGAAGTATGATGGACAGTGGGTTGAAAGACATCCTAAGAATCACAAATAACTTTTGGTCAGAACTCTAAATTTAGAATAATATTGATTTCTCAAACAATACTATTTTAAATTAACCAACACCTCATAACACCGTGAATTTTGTATGCCACGTTAGTGTGGACGTATACAAATTCAACATTTGTAAAAGGAGGGTTTTAACCCATTAATTTTATTATCTTGTCAACCTAACTTTTGACAAATAATAATAGTTGGTATCATTTGGTCACACAAATAATAGCAGTGTCATTGGGAGGATACTATTAGATGTGTCTAAGTGTATACCATTACTTGACACTAAGTCCATTAATAAGATTATGCCCCTTCCGCTGGGGAAGATCACACGCCTAATTAACTTCCTATAGTCATCCAAAATAGAAGTCTGTTCTAGTGATCCGCAAACAAGCTCATCCGTTATGGAGGAAGGCACTCGAGCCAACGCGCAAGCTTGTTTGCATCACTTACAAACCAGTAATGGAGACCATGGGATTTATTTAAAATCCCTCTCCACTTAGTTATTTATAAATGAGGAATTTTAACTATGCTAGCCTACTTAAACTTGTAAACTAACATGCACACACAGCACAATATAAAAGCAATAAATAGAAAATTTAATTTTCAACTATTATGGCTTTTATCTCTAATTGTCCTCCGTGTGTTGTCATCCCAAGTTGCTGTCATATTTGGCCACCGCCTCTGGGTCTAGCTGTCGCATCCATCTTGCTCCTAGTTCCGCTGCGCCTCTGGTCCTTAGAAGGTTCCACGCATTGCAAGATTCGATCCGCGACATAAATAGAATTTTACATTTTTGATCCTATATTCCATAAAAGGAATGTACATGTATCTAGATCAAAAAATAAAATCCTAATTAAAACTAAATACAGCTCCTGCTGTATTTTAATACAATCATGCACACACATTAAATGCCCTTGACATGTCCAAGGGTCCAATCACACACATAATAACTAAAAGCCATAATAGTTGGATCCTGCATCCACAAAGTTAGCACATCCTACTATTATCCTGCCTAAATTATGTATGACATGTGCATAATTAAACTAAATACCAAATACACAGAGGCAAAACCCTAGCTCTGATACCAATTGTTGGTTGCTACTCGGAAAACCTATAGGTTCCACTGTACAAAAATTTTGTACAAAGGTCTGAACCTTTTCCTAGCTACCATGTGTTCTTTTAAATTAAATTTTGGATCGCCTGCGGAACTTAACACGTTTGATCCAAAACTTAATCTATTTGTTCTTTTAGGTTTTGACTTGGATCTCCTGTGGAACTTAACACGTTCGACCCAAGTCTCCTTAAGTTATTAATTCCATTAAATATTAATTTCCAAAAGGTTCCAACTGACGTGGCGAGGCACATGGCCTTCTTGGATATGGGAGCAACCACCACCGACTAGACAAAACCTTTAATAGAAAGCTAATATTTAATTTCCTAAAATAACTTTAGGTTAACCAAAGAGAACAATCAAATCACAAGGAAAAGAAAGAAACAAAAGAACACAACATCGAAAAACATATTCGAAATACTAGAACGTAAGCCTCTTGTATTTGGTATTATTTCCATAAATAACTAGCATGATGCGGAAAGAAAAATTACTAGTTATACCTTGTAGAAAAAACCTCTTGATCTTCTACCGTATTCCTCTTCTAACCTCGGACGTTGTGTGGGCAACGATCTTCCGAGACGAGAAACCACCAATCACCTTCTTCTCCTCCTAGCTAGGTTCGGCCAACAAAGAGGAAGCTTCACCAAGGAAGAAAATCAAAATACTAACCAAGCTCCAAGAGATGCTAGCTTTCTCTCCTTCTTCTTCTTCTTCTCCGAGTAGTATCCGGCCACCACAAGAGCTCCAAGGAAGGGAGAGAGGTTCGGCCACCACAAGAGGAAGAGAGGGAGAGGATGGCCGGCCACACCAAGGAATAAAAGAGGGAGAGAAAATAATAGAGGTTGTTTCATGAAGGCACCCCTACCCCTTCTTTTATATTCCTTGGCCTAGGCAAATTAGGAAATTTAATTACAATAAAATTTCCTTAATTTTTCTTGACATGAATTAATTGAGAAAAATAAAATAATATTTCCCAATTAACTTGTGATGGCCGGCCACATCATTGGAAACAAAAGAGGACAAGTTTTAATCAACAATTAAAACTTCCTAATTTGTTTCCGGAAATTTTAAAATAAAGTTTCTCTTTAAAATCTCTTCATGGTTGATAAAAGGAAATTTCTATAATTTTAATTTTATCAACATGTGAATAATTTTTAAAGAAAAAATAAAACATCTCTCCAATCTACAAATAAGGAAAGAGATCTAATCTCTTTCTTTATCCTTTGTAGATCTTTTACAAGAGAGATATTTTAATTTTAATTCTCTTTAAAATATATCTTCCACATAATAATAAAATTAAAATTAAATTTCTTTTTATTTTTATTTGGCCGACCCTACTAGCTTGGGTTCAAGCTAGGGGCCCACCAACCAATATAGCCGGGCTCCTAGCTTGGTTCCAAGCTAGCTTGGCCTTCTTATCAGGTATGAGAAGGTCGGTATAGGTGGGTATAGTACTCTATAAATAAGAGGCTACGATAGGGACCGAGAGGAGGAATTGGTTTTGGTCTCCCGATAAAATTAAGCATCCCGTGTTCGCCCCGAACACACAACTTAATTTTATCAATAATAATTCATTCCACTAGAGAACTATTATTGAACTACCGCACCAATCCCAAATTACATTTTTGGGCTCCTTCTTATTATGAGTGTGTTAGTCTCCCTGTGTTTAAGATATCGAATGTCCACTAATTAAGTGAGTTACTGACAACTCATTTAATTAATATCTAAATCCAAGAGTAGTACCACTCAACCTTATTGTCATGTCGGACTAGGTCCACCTGCAGGGTTTAACATGACAATCCTTATGAGCTCCTCTTGAGGACATTATCAACCTAGTATCTCTAGGACACAGTTTCCTTCTATAATCAACAACACACACTATAAGTGATACCATTTCCCAACTTATCGGGCTTATTGATTCATCGAACTAAATCTCACCCATTGATAAATTAAAGAAATAAATATCAAATATATATGCTTGTTATTATATTAGGATTAAGAGCACACACTTCCATAATAACTGAGGTCTTTGTTCCTTTATAAAGTCAGTATAAAAGAAACGACCTCAAATGGTCCTACTCAATACACTCTGAGTGTACTAGTGTAATTATATAGTCAAGATAAACTATCATCTAATTACACTACGACCTTCTAATGGTTTGTTCCTTTTCCATTTTGGTCGTGAGCTACTGTTTATAATTTATAAGGTACTGACAACATCATCTTCTGTATGTGACACCACACACTATGTTACCTACAATATAAATTAAATGAACAACTACAAACAAATGTAGACAATTAGACCAAATGTGATTCTTTATTCATAATAAATGTTTACAAATGCTTAAGATACATATTCAACAAGGTAACAACATGAAGGAACTACATGTCAATCAACAAGTATATGCTTTCTCATGGTCAACTAAATAAGCTAGAACAACCCTAAAGAAAACCTACGTGTCCCCTTTTCTTTGCCTAACTCAAGTTAAACTCATAGAATTTTATAGAAAGACCTATACCAATTCATAGCAACCAAAAATCTCTAAACTTGCTTCCATTGCAAGAAAGGAAAGGACACAATCTTGAATCTATTCTATTATAATCCCTATAACACAATCAATTCACATGTAACTTATTCAAACTATACCTTCATCACGTAAAACAAGCTAAAATACACTACAATACTTATACTTTACGGCACAACAGGATCTAAGATCTTGTTACAACAACACTTAGGGAGAAGAAAACCAAAAACGCATGCTGTACACAACCATCCGAAAGCCAAGAAAGCAAACCGAAGCTCGGAGCAACTCCTACCGCAGGTGAGTAGTACTTACCGAGGGTTCTTGGACTTACAACCGAAGGAGAGGAAGGTCTAGGGTTCCAAAGCTTGAAACTTTTGACTTCTTCTTGTGCCTATGCATCCACCTTGCCGAGAGGAACGTGAAGAGATGCAAAGCTCTCGGATTTGACCGTCGCCGGCTGCCGGAGAAACCCTAGCCTTGAGAGAAAACTTTTGGTTTTTCTGAAAATAAAAACCTAATACCCTTTCTTATATTCGGGTTTAATCACAACTACGCTTTAATACCAATTCTCTCCATATTAAGTTGACAAAGTCCGTGTAGCTCAGCTGGTTTGGGCCGGTTTTGCTTAAAGCCCAGCTCATGGGTTCGAATCCCAGCCGCGCACTTTTATTCCTCTTTTATTCAAAACGGTCTAACTATAGCTTAAATATATTCCACCTCTTATATAGTTAACAAAGCTTTCGTAGACCGGTTGGTTGGCTGCGCTTTGACTAAGTCAGGGCTCGCGGGTTCGAGTCTCGGCTGCACTATTTTCTTTCCTATTTATTCTTATTCCTAACTACTACTTATATACATATTGCTCCATATATAATTAACAAAATCTCGCTGGCTCAGCTGGTCGAGCTGCGTCTAGTTGGGTCGTGTCTGACACGAGGTCACGGGTTCGAGACCTAGCTTCAACACATTTATTTATATTTTTTTAAACTTCTTCCTCTTGGTAAAAATACCAAATAAACTCCAAAAATTACATAAAAATACTCTAAAAATTTCTAAAAATCTCTAGAATATTTTAAAAGCATTTCCAAATATTTTTATGGACATTTGGAACTCGAAATAAGGAAAATTGGGTCGTTACAAATCATTCAAGATCTAATTGATACAAGCAAGATAATGTCATTGAAACAAGAAAATGGCAAATCCATAAGAGATTACATCAATCCATCATACAAATACTCCCTAAATCCTAGAATACAAGATCTACTCCATGAATCGAGGAAGAAAACCCGAAGAAATAGAGATTACAAGCATTCCTTGAATCCCCAATCCAAGAAAACAAGAAGAGGGGGAAAGAGAAAACTTATCTACGAAGAAGCCTTGTCTTCGGATCCAATCCTCGCTCCGGAATAGTCGAGATCTCCCTTGAATCACCCAAATCCTCCCAAGATTGGGAGGAAACCACCAAATCTTGCTTTCTCCCAAAGGGGAGAGATCCCTTCAATTCATGAAGAAGGGTTTAAATAGGGAGGGACAAGCCACAGCCGACCATCGCGGAGTGTGAGATTCTCACCCACCCTGTCCAGGTCTCGACTGGCCGACGATTCTTCTCTCCTCGCACACGCAGACTCCATACCGTGCTACTGGCAGCTGGAGTGCCGCTTGGTACACCACGCAGCACTGACTTTCACTGGCTCTGATCTTAAGCTCTGCTCCAAGCTAATACCTCTGTCTGCTCCGGAGAGGTTCTGACACGTGTCATCTTCATCTTCTCTTGGTGCCAAACTCACACGGGCCACGACTCCATACAATGGGCGTATGGCATGCATGGCACGGTGCTTTCTCCCTTTGTTTCCTCCAATGCATGCCCAAAGATGTAGATTCTTCACCAAATCGACTCATGTGTACAGAAAATGCACAAAAAGCAGATCTCCGAACCAAAAGAGTAAATATGCTAAAAGGAAAGCTGGAAGTATAAAAATGCATAGATCAAGCATGCTCAAAATATGTAAATGTGCGTAAAAACATGCATAAAAGAGTATATAATCTACGCACATCAAGTGTCGAACCTTTCCTAAACAACCTATTATATTCTTTAGAAATTAAATTAGGAATCGCAAACGGAACTTAACATTATTGATTCTAAATTTAACTTATCTGTTCTTAATGGTTTAGATTTGGATCGCAAGCAGAACTTAACACTATTGATCCAAATCAACCGATGTTACAAATTCAATTAAATATCTATTTCGGAAATTAGTTCCCAGGACAAACATAGCGAGGCACATGACCTTCATGGGTATGGGAGCATCCACCACTGCCTCGACAAAATCTCTTAACGAAATTAAATATTTAATTTCCTAAAATAACATTAGGTGTAACCAAAAAGAACAATCGAATCAAAAATTCAAAAAATAAAAAAAAACACAAACTCGAATCACAAATTCGAAACTCTAGAATCATATGCCGCTTGTGTTTGGAATTCATACAAAGAAAATGTAACACCCCACCCTCCTCACTACTGGTCTATGAGGGCGGAGGGCTGCTGGACTACTAACTTTACTTAACTATCCTTGTTCACATGTTGATAGAAATTCCTAAAACTCTCAGAGAACTCAAAACATACAATTAACTAGCAGCAGAAGACTAAATGACTCATCTAATACATTCTACTCAACTCTTTGTTAATAAATTCTTATGCTAAATCCCAAGGCTTCTATAGTCCAGGCATCACACATCCATCCGCACCTCCTTGTCGCCTTCCTTTGCTATAACTTTTCCTTTCCTTTATCTGCAGTAAGAGGAAATACATCTATAAGCAAAATTGCTTAGTAAGCGCTATCTAACTCACAAAACTCGAGTATTCATGTAAGCTGAAAGAAATCTAGAAACTGAATGCTCATCTAATAGCAAACGAAACATAGCATACTGAAATACTAAACATGTAAGCAAATCTAAACAACATGTCAGTATATAAGAAAGCTAAACTTGCTGAATTTTAAACTTATGTGAAGCTTATTTTTTTTGTTTGAAAACTTATAGTTTAATACTTCAAAATAATAATCAACTTTCTTCTTGGGCCCCGGCAACTGTACTTATTATGCGCGCATCCCTAACTAGACCCGAGATAGCTGGTCCCGAATCTAGTAGGGTTTACTAGGTTATCTAAACCTAGGGACGACGACCGAGACGAAACTAGAGAGTCCTGCATACTAGGTTATCTAAACCTAGGTACGAATATGGGAGCCCAACCCAAGGATAACTGAGAGTCCAGTACAGTGCCACTGATAAAAGTAAAATACTTGTTATCTTTTAATACTTCTAATATATAATGCCTCGGCATTTTAACGAGCACCTTGTGTGCCAAAATCCCTAAAGTCTTAACTTTGGGATCTACTTAAGGCCTTAGCCTTTTTCTTTCTTTTCTTTATCTTTCTTATACTTGTTAATACCTCTAATAAAAGAATGTTTCTTTAAAAACTGAAATGTTTAAACAAATTCTAACTTTGAAATGTATAAACAAAAATCTGCATACTATGCTAATCAAAATTCTGCATACTATCCTAATCAAGATTCTGCATTCTATGCTACACTATTTCTGCATACTATGCAAACATAAAATCTGCACTATAAGCTTAATTAAAATCTGCACTATAAGCCTACATAAAAATCTGCACTATAAGCTTAATTAAAATCTGCACTATAGGCTTAATTAAAAATCTGCACTATAAGCGCTTAATTAAAATCTACAATATAAGTTGTACATAAAAATCTGCACTATAAGCTTAATTAAAATCTGTACTATAGGCTTAATTAAAAATCTGCACTATAAGCTTAATTAAAATCTACAATATAAGCTCTACATAAAAATCTGCATTATAAGCTTAATTAAAATCTGCACTATAGGCTTAATTAAAAATCTGCACTATAAGCTTAATTAAAATCTGCAATATAAGCTCTACATAAAAATCTGCATTATAAGCTTAATTAAAATCTGCACTATAGGCTTAATTAAAAATCTGCACTATAAGCGCTTCTTATGCTTCGAATTCAAGAAGAACAAAGGTCCGAAACTACTCCTACTACAGGTGAGAAGCACTTACCTTGCTTCTTGGACTCATAACCGAACAAAAAGGGCTTCTAAGACCATGGTCGGCCGCCGGAGATGATGCCCTAACTCCCTTTCGTTTTCTGCCCGAGCTCCGCCATCGTACGCAGAAGAGAAGGAGAGAATGGTTTAAGTCACGGGAAAACAGAGCATCAACTTATCCCTTTTTATAACTTAATATTTCTGTTAACTCCTTAAATAAATTCGCTACCTTTTCTAAACAAATCCAACATCAACTTACTCTTTCATAATCCAATATTCAACTATCTAACTATCTTAAATAAATTCGCTACCTTTTCTAAACAGACAAATCCAACATCAACTTATCCCTTTTATAATATCCTGTTAACTATCTTAAATAAATTCGCTACATTTTCTAAACAGACAAATCCAACATCAACTTATCCCTTTTATAATATTCTGTTAACTATCTTAAATAAATTCGCTACCTTTTTTAAATAGAAAAATCCGTTTGCCCACCTGGTCAGCTAGGTTTTGACCGAGTCAAAGGTCGTTGGTTCAATTCTTGGCTTGGACATTTTTTTGTCGAAACTTGCTTCGTTTAGTAAAAATACCAAACGACCTCCAAAAATTACATAAAAATACTCTAAAAATTTATAAAAATATCTAGAATATTTCTAAATATTTTAAAGAACTTTTAGAACTCCTAATGAGGAAAATTGGGTCGTTACAGAAAAACTAGCATGATGTAGAAAATAATTAATAGTGATACCTCTCTTTGTATGCAACGACCTCTTGATCTTCTACCGTATTCCTCTTCTTATCTCGGATGTCGTGTGGGTGACGATCTACCGAGACTAGAACCACCCAAGCTCCTTCTTCTCCTTGCAAGGTTCGGCCACCACAAGTATTCCAAGAATAGATGAGGTTCAGCCACCATCACCAAGCTCCAAGGGATGCTTCCTTTCTCTCTTTCCTCTCCAAGCTAAAATCCGGCCACCTTCAAGCTCCAAGAGATGATGAGGTTTGGCCAATGAAGAAGAAAGAAAAGGAAGAGGGAAAAGCAATAGGGCTGACCACCACCAAGGAGGAAAAGAGAGGAAGAAATAGTAGAGAGTTGTGTCTCATGAAGGCACCCCTACCCTCTCTTTTATATCCTTGGTCATGGAAAATAAGGAAATTTAATTATAATTAAAATCTTCTTATTGTCCTTGCCAATGGCTATTAAGGAATTCTTAATTAAAAGTTCCTTTTAAACTTCTACATGGCTGGCCACCTCATGCTCCACAAATAAGGAAAGTTTTCGCCAAAAATTAAAACTTCCTTATTTGTTTCCAGAAAATTTTAAAAATAAAATTTCCCCTTTTTTAATCCCTTCATGGTTGGTTATAAAAAGAAATTTTATAAATTAAAATCTTTCTTTTAAACATGTGGATGATTTACAAAAAAGAAAAGTTTTCGTCAAAAATTAAAACTTCCTTTTAAAACATCTCTCCACAAAAAGAAACTTGGTCAGGCAGTCTCAATTCTCTGTCTGATTTTCTGGATCGCCTGAGTGGTCTCGTCTATCAGCTCTGTCTGAATACCCAGCTCTACTTCCATTTCTTTTCTCTCTCCTGCTTCTTGCCAGCATATGGGTGATCTGCATTTCCTGCCATATAGTGCCTCAGAAGGTGTCATCTTGATGGTGGCCTGATAGCTATTGTTGTAGGCGAATTCAGCTAAGCACAAATACTTGCACCAACTTCCCTTGAAATCCAGTGCACAAGCTCTGAGCATATCTTCTAAAATCTAATTCACTCGCTCTGTCTGTCCATCAGTCTGTGGATGGAAAGCTGTGCTAAACTTGAGTTTGGTGCCTAGTGCATTCTGAACGCACTCCCAAAAGTGTGAGGTGAAGCGCCCATCTCTATCAGAAATGATAGATTTAGGAACTCCATGAAGTCTGACTACCTCTTTAACATATAGCTGGGCCAACTGCTCTATGGAGTGGGACACCTTAATGGCTAGGAAGTGAGCAGACTTGGTCAATCGGTCTACTATTACCCATATCGCAACATATCCATTGGTGGTTCTTGGAAGACCTGTTATGAAATCCAAGGATATGTCTTCCCATTTCCATTCTGGTATTAGAAGAGGCTGAAGAACTCCTCTTGGTCTCTGGTGTTCTGCTCTGACTCTCTGGCATGTCAAGCAGGTATTGACATACTTAGCTACATCTCTTTTGAGTCCTAACCACCAAAACCTCTGTTTCACATCTTGGTACATCTTGGAAGAACCCGGATGCATGGAGTATGGTGTACTGTGAGCTTCTTCTAAGATCTTCTTCCTCAGTTCCTCATCATTGGGCACGCAAATGTGACTCCCCTGATAAAGAATTCCGCTATCTGTTACTCTAAACTCTGAGTTAGCTTCTTTCTGTATCCCCTGCTTGATCTTCTGGATGTCCGGATCTTCACTTTGCTTTCTCTGTATCTCCACAAGCAATGTAGACTCTAAGGTCAATGCAGAGAGCGGTCCTTCGATAATTTCAAGTCCAAAATCTGACAACTCCTTCTGCAATAGCAGAGCTAGTGATGACAAAGACATCAGTGATGCACTAGATTTTCTGCTGAGTGCATCTGCCACTTTGTTAGCTTTGCCTGGGTGGTAGAGAATTTCACAGTCGTAATCTTTGATCAACTCCAGCCACTTGCGCTGTCTCATGTTTAAGTCCTTCTGAGTGAAGAAGTACTTAAGACTCTGATGATCTGTGAAAATTCTACACTGAATTCCATACAAATAATGTCACCAGAGTTTAAGTGCAAAAACCACAGCTGCCAGCTCAAGATCATGAGTAGGGTAGTTCTTCTCATAATCTTTGAGTTGTCTGGAAGCATAAGCTATGACTTTTCCTTCTTGCATGAGTACAACTCCTAAGCCCATCTTAGAAGCATCACTGTAGATGTCGAAACTCTTGTCGCTCTGTGGAACAGTCAGAATGGGAGCACTGATCAATCTCTTCTTTCGATCTTGGAAACTCTGCTCACATTTATCTGACCATTCGAATCTCTTGTTCTTTCTGGTGAGGGCTGTTAGTGGAGAGGCTATCGTGGAAAAGTCCTCCACGAACTTCCAGTAGTACCCAGCTAAACCAAGGAAGCTTCTGATCTCTCTGACGTTCTTGGGTCTACTCCAGTTGTTGACCGCTTCCACCTTGGCTGGATCCACTTGAATACCTTCTTTAGAAATAACGTGACCTAAAAACGTCGCCTGATTTAACCAGAACTCGCACTTTGAGAATTTAACATATAGCTGCTTTTACTGCAGAGTCTGCAGTACCATCCTCAAGTGCGTGTCATGCTCCTCTGGGGTCCTTGAATAGACCAGAATGTCGTCGATGAATACGATGACAAATTTGTCAAGATATTCTCTGAACACTCTGTTCATTAAGTCCATGAAGACTGCAGGTGCATTAGTCACTCCAAAAGGCATGACCACAAACTCGTAGTGTCCATATCTGGTCCTGAACGTCGTTCTAGGTATATCTCTTTCTTTCACCTTCAGCTGATGGTACCCAGAGCGTAGATCTATCTTTGAGAACACTGTTGCTCCTCTTAACTGATCAAATAAATCATCGATCCTGGGAAGGGGGTACTTGTTCTTGATTGTCACTTGATTCAAAGCTCTGTAGTCTATGCACATCCGCATTGATCCATCTTTCTTCTTGACAAACAACACAGGAGCTCCCCAAGGTGAGTGACTGGGGCGAATGAAGCCTTTGTCAAGTAACTCCTGTAGTTGTTCTTGTAACTCCTTCAGCTCTGCTGGAGACATGCGATACGGAGCTTTTGAAATTGGACCGGTACCAGAACCAATTCAATCTCAAACTCCACTTCTCTGTTGGGAGGTAGTCCAAGTAGCTCTTCTGGAAATACTTCTGGATACTCGCATACTACCCGGACCTCCTCCGGCTTGAGTCCCTTCGCTCTTCCGCCTTTACTATGTATGCAAGAAAACTAGCACACCCTTTAGCTAACATCTGGTGAGCTGTTAGAGAAGAAAGAAATTTCTGGGTCTTCTTCCTTGGCACTCCTGTGAACTCGAAGGGTGGTTCACCCTCTGGACTGAAGATCACTTTCCTTCTGCGGCAGTTCACTGAAGCGCTATACTTGCTGAGGAAATCCATACCTAAAATGATATTGAAATCCTGCATCGCGAGAACTACTAGGCTAACATATAGTTCTCGGTCTGCAATTCTGAGTGGTATAGCTTGAAGCCACCGATTGGATTCCATGAGTTCCCTGAAGGTAGGGTCGTCGAGAACTTGGAGTTCGTACTCTCTGTACCTACTAAAACCACGGCAAAAGGTATCGATACAAAGAATGGGTCGCCCTGTGTCAAATACAAGGTAGCTATGTCTGTGGAAAATAACTACTTGACTTCGACTGGAGTTACTAGCGACTTCTTCTTTGGTGAGGAGATACTCGGCACCATCAAAATGGGGTGAACTGGGGCTTCTAACCTTCCTTGACTGATATAGGGTCCCTCCAATGCTGCTTCCATGTGGTGCAACTGTGCAGGCTGGCCTCCATATTGCAATGGCTGTGGCTGAGGTGCTTTGAATTTGCTAGGACACTCTTTAGCCATGTGTCCTTCCTGACCACAGGAGTAACATCCAGTCTTACCCAAAAGACATGCTCCTGGATGTGTTCTCCCACATTTGGGACATGGAGGAAACTTGGTCTACTTGTTTGTTGGTCCTCCCTTCTGGCTACCTCCTGTGTTCCACTGCTTCCTTTTACCTTTGCCTTTCCAGTTCTGTTTACTTGACTGTGATTTCTGGCTTCCTGCTGTCTTGTCCTTTGTCTTCACTAGCTTATGTTGCGCTCGTTGTGCCTTGATGTTGTTCAGGTAGTGTTCAGCAATTAATGCTCTACTGATCAACTCTTCACCAGTCTGGGGCCGATGAGCTCCACTGCTCACATTCAGTGCTATCTGGGGTCTCAGCATTCTGAGCATCAGTCTGACTCGCTCCTTCTCTGTACTTACTAGCTCTGGGCAGAGACGAGCTAGTCTGTTGAACTTCTTGGCTGCTTCCTCCACTGACAGGTCACCTTGCTTGAACTCTATAAACTCCTCGTAGTGCTTGTTGGTGATCTGCAGGTGGAAGAACTCTTCATAAAACTCTGACTGACAATCAGCCCAGTTCATCTGATCAGCCGCTCTCTTGGACTTTATCCTCTCCCACCATATACGAGCATCTCCAGATAGGTAGAATGATGCGCACTTGACCTTCTCGACTTCTGGCCAGTCAATAAGCTCCATAGTGCTCTCCAGTGTTTTAAACCAAGCCTGGGCATCCCGGGCTCACTGGTCGAGAAGCTCTCTGGTTTCAGCTTTAGCCACATAAGGTAAGCTTACGGTCTCCGAGGTCCGTGCGGCTCGGGCAGGCGGTGGAGGTCGATTCCTCTGGATATTCTCGTGTGCCTGGAGAGGGGAGGAAGCTACTCGTTGTTTGCCATCGATTGCATGCCGCTTACTTTGCTTGTGTCGTCAGCTAAAGCACCTTTGAAGAAAGATTGGGCGCCAGTTGCTTCGGGACGTTCTCTGAGCTTGGTCCTCAGAGCGAACGGACTGGGATGTCCTCTTCTTGCCATCTAGTCGCAAGGAAAAGACCATATTTCTCTATCCTTTCTAACATACACATTTGTTGGGAATAAAGAACAAAAACTCTTATCGACTTAAGCACTTATAAGCAATTACTTTCCGCAATTAGTAATAAAGGAAAGCAATAAGGAAAGAAAATAAATACTTTCTTACTTGAAGACAAGGATGATGCGGATGTGTGTGTGTGTCTGAGGATGGAACCGCTCGATACCCAACAACTCGATACAACTCACCCTCCTTCTACTCTGGGGAATGTTACCTAACTACATCCTCTATCTAGTGTCACCGACGCTATTATTAGAGTCGGTTAGATTTATCACGGTTCAGAGGAATTCCTACCGAAATATTTCGGCAGAATCTCTAATACATAAGATATATACGCAGCCACATGCGACTGGATCACATTTTATTCACAACCACGCAGTAATAAATTCATATTATAACCAAAAGACTAGTCTAACAACAAGAACTAAACACAATCTCCCAGAATGGAACATAATAAGCTACAATCCGAATCAAACTCAATCACAATCTCATAACTTTCATAACAGTAATTAAAGAAAGGAATTAGAGCATAAACTCTATATAACTAAGTCCTGCAGGTTTGCTAGAACCCTCTGGATCTCTCCATAGTCCAGTCACCACACATATTCAGCATCACCACCACCCTGTCGCCTCCCTTCATATCTTAGCTTTTCCTTTATCTGCAGTAGGAGGAAAGAAAACAAAACTATAAGCAAAAACGCTTAGTAAGTACTAATCTATCTCACAAAACTCGAAGTGCATAAAAAGTAATGCCATAATACTGAAACTGAAATGCTAAAGCAAATCTGCATGTGCTCATGGTATACAGAAAATGAAACTGGATACTAAACATGCTCACTATCTAACAGGATAATAAGAAATTAACACTGTAAGCTTAGAATTAAAGAAACTAACTTTTTATTTATTCTAAGCATAAAACTTGTTTCAATTTCCTATATCCTTGTAATAGAAATTAATCCTTTAATTTCTATCTTTTACTTTCTTCTTCTTTCTTTCTTCTTTTTCTTAACTTTTCTTTTCTTCTTTTCTTTTTTTCTTTTTCTTTGGGCCCAGGCTTAGTACCATCTTTGTTTTGCGCGCTCTCTAATAGTGACTGAGGTAGCGAGCCTCCAGTTCTATGAGGTAAAGACCTTGGTCTTACCAGGGCCAAGACCTTGGAATTGGTCACCTGGATTTGTTTAACGATAACCTGGGAGGTCGGGTACTAGCCTCTTACTTTAATTTACTAGTTGTCTCTTTTTAACTAGTCTCTAGTCTTTTCTTTACTCATTTTTTTCCCTCATAATCCTTTATTAGAGTTTATTGAAATCCTTTAGATATACCTAACAAATATGGGATTGCAATTAACTAAGCATGCTATATAAAAACAATACAAGGGAAATCAATCTAAACTCTCTCTAAGCATGTTATCAAACAAGGCAAAAGAAAGGTAAAATCTGAACTTCTAACATGCTGTAAATAAAGGAAAAGAAAACACATCTGAACTTACAAATCATGCTATAGAATAGAGCAAAAGAAAGTAACTTTGGGCCTTCTAAACATGCTGTAAAATAGACAACAGAATGCTACTTTAAGCTTTCTAATTTCTCATGCATATAGACTACAAAGAACAATGACTCATAAATGGCACGGAAGATACAATCAATTAAGCTTAAGGTAAAATCGTCAAGGAAATCCAAACCTAAGCTTAAGGTCTGTTCATGCCATGCAAATACTGATCTTACTTGTGTTACTGTCAGAAAAATTCAGAATTTCTTCTAAAAGCATTCTAACATGTAGTTAACAATTTAGAGCAACCAAAATAGACAAATCTACACATGCATAGGGCCAGATCCTCTAAGCAGGCTACCACAACAACCCTAAGGCAGTAAATAAGTTTTCAGAACTCCTAAACAGATCCTAGGATTTCCAAAAAGGGCAACCGAATTCCTTATGCGATTTACAACAGCAATACAAGCCATAAGAAATCTTCAGAACTACCACTTAGCCTACTAACAACCACAATCCTGTTTAGCTTGTTCCGAGAACAACAAAGAGAATTAAGTCCCTGGCAAGCACCAAAACAGCACATATTGAATGCTATAGAGATAGAACTAAGCCCTAACAACCCTAATCCAGCATGTGCCGAGACAAGGAGAGAAGACTAAACTCCTAACATCCACAATACTGCCTATTTCAGAAATCACCAAGAAAACACAGACCCGGAAGCTACTCCTACCACAGGTGAGTAGTACTCACTGCCGGTTCTTGGACTTACAACCGAAGAGAGGAAGAGATTCTAGGGTTTCGGCCGAAGGTTCTCCTTTGTGCTTCCGAGCTCCTTCCGTCGGGATGACCATGCACGATCAAGCTTGGAGATTGGCCGGAAGAGTCCTTTCGCCGGCACCGGAGAGGAACCCTAGCGCCGTCGCCTCGGTGTGTGAGAGAAAGAATTTCGGGAGGAAAAGATCCTTTTCCGAAAAATCACTTAAGTTTTTCCCTCTTATTATCTCTAGGGTTTCCATATAACTTTACTTTAAATATTTTTCTCTCCATACCTAGTTAACAGAAGAGCGTAGCTCAACTGGTCGGGCCAGTTCAGTTTGGTCAATCCGACCCGAGGTCGTAGGTTCGAACCTCGCCTTCAACAATTTTTTCTTTTTGTAAACATACTAAACGACCTCCAAAATTGCGTAAAATACTCTAAAATTTCTAAAAATCTCTAGAATATTTTAAAAGCATTTCCAAATATTTTTATGGACATTTGGAACTCAAAATAGGGAATATCGGTCGTTACAATACCTTATAAAAAGTTCGTCCTCGAACTTAGAATAGCTCTGCCTATACTTCCTCCCGCCTCCCGCTCCCAAGTGATTTCCGCTTCCTCGTTACGGTTACTTCTTCACTAGTGGTACTTCTGTTTCTCAATCTCTTGTTGCTCCCTCACCACTATACTCGTGTAGGTTTCTTATAACTAAGATCCTCTTGGATGCCGGTCAGAATAATCACTTGGCTCGGGTCATGAGACACTTCTTTAGCATGGAGACATGAAATATATTGTGTATTGCCGACATGTCTTGTGGTAAGTCTCTAGTAAGCTACTTTCCCAATCCTCTCTATGATCGTGTAAGGTCCTACATAGCGAGGACTTAATTTACCCTTCTTGCCAAATCTCATCACTCCCTTCAGAGGCGACCTTGAACTCGAATCTCCTACTTAGAATTCCAATGGCCCACAGGATAACTGGCAACATAGTCCTCTCCCGGTCTCGAATTCTTACGATTTTCGGTCGAGTGTTGCAGCCGGTGGTCTCTGTCAATGTCGAATACTACCAACTCTACTTCCATTTCTTCTCTCCTCCTACTTCTGCTAGCTATATGGGTGATTGATCGCATTTCATCGCCATATAGTGCCTCATAAGGTGCCATCTTGTGATGATGGCTGGAGGCGATCCAGGCATTAATAAGCACATACTGCACCAACTTCCCTTCAATACCCAGCTCGCCTGCATATCTTCTAAAATCGATTCTACTCATTCTGTCCTGCCCACACGGGAATATCAATAACGACTAACTTGAACTTGAAGTGCATTCTGCATAGCGAGCGCCTCCCAAAAGTGTGAGGTGGCTCTCAAGCGATAGATTTAGGAACTCCATGAAGTATCTACCTCTTTAACATATAGCTAGCTAGGCTCTGGAGGGAGTGGGACTTGATGGCTGAAGTGAAGGAGACTTGGTCAATCGGTCTACAATTACCCATATCGCATCATATCCATTGGTGGTTCTTGGAAGACCTTGGAAGTCCATGGATATGTCTTCCCATTTCTATGTAATTTGAAGAGGTCAAGAACTCCTCCGGTCCTTGTTCTTCTTTGACTCTCCGTGTCAACGGACATCATATATGCTACATCTCTTTGAGTCCTGATCACCAAAACCTCTGTTTCACATCTTGGTACATCTTGGAAGAACCCTGGATGCATGGAGTATGGTGTGTGAGCTTCTTCTAAGATCTTCTTCCTCCTCATCATTTCTCGCCTCAATCGACTCCACGATAAGAATTCCCGCTCATCTGCTACTCTAAACTCTGGCTTTACTGTATCTGATGGCTTCCTGGATGTCATCTTCACTTTGCTTTCTCTGCACTCCAGTAATGTAGACTCTAAGGTTAATGTGCTGCATCCTTCGATAATTTCAAGTCAAATCAACATGGCTCATGATTAGTGATGGCAAGACATGACAAAGACATCAGTGATGCAATAGATTTTCTGCTGAGTGCATCTGCCACTTTGTTAGCTTTGCCTCGGTGGTAGAGAATTTCACAATCGTAATCTTTGACCAACTCCAGCCACCTGCGCTGTCTCATGTTTAAGTCCTTCTGAGTGAAGAAGTACTTAAGACTCTGATGATCTGTGAAAATTCTACATTGAATTCCATACAGATAATGTCGCCAGAGTTTAAGTGCAAAAATCATAGATGCCAGCTCAAGATCATGAGTAGGGTAGTTCTTCTCATAATCTTTGAGTTGTCTGGAAGCATAAGCTATGACTTTTCCTTCTTGCATGAGTACAGCTCCTAAGCCCTTCTTGGAATCATCACTGTAGATGTCGAAACTCTTGTCGCTCTGTGGAACAGTCAGAATGGGAGCACTGATCAATCTCTTCTTTAGCTCTTGGAAACTCTGCTCACATTTATCTGACCATTCGAATCTCTTGTTCTTTCTGGTGAGGGCTGTTAGTGGAGAGGCTATCCTGGAAAAGCCCTCCACGAACTTCCTGTAGTACCCAGCTAAACCAAGGAAGCTTCTGATCTCTCTGACGTTCTTGGGTCTACTCCAGTTGTTGACCGCTTCCACCTTGGCTGGATCCACTTGAATACCTTCTTTAAAAATAACGTGACCTAAAAACGCCACCTGATTTAACCAGAACTCGCACTTTGAGAATTTAGCATAAAGCTGCTTTTGCTGCAGAGTCTGCAGTACCATCCTCAAGTGCGTGTCATGCTCCTCTGGGGTCCTTGAATAGACCAGAATGTCGTCGATGAATACGATGACAAATTTGTCAAGATATTCTCTGAACACTCTGTTCATTAAGTCCATAAAGATCGCAGGTGCATTAGTCACTCCAAAAGGCATGACCACAAACTCGTAGTGTCCATATCTGGTCCTGAACACCGTTCTGGGTATATCTCTTTCTTTCACCTTCAGTTGATGGTACCCAGAGCGCAGGTCTATCTTTGAGAACACTGTTGCTCCTCTTAACTAATCAAATAAATCATCGATCCTGGGAAGGGGGTACTTGTTCTTGATTGTCACTTGATTCAAAGCTCTGTAGTCTATGCACATCCGCATTGATCCATCTTTCTTCTTGACAAACAATACAGGAACTCCCCAAGGTGAGTGACTGGGGCGAATGAAGCCTTTTTATCAAGTAACTCCTGTAGTTGTTCTTGTAACTCCTTCAGCTCTGCTGGAGACATACGATACGGAGCTTTTGAAATTGGACCGGTTACAGGAACCAATTCAATCTCAAATTCCACCTCTCTGTTGGGAGGTAGTCCAGTAGGCTTGAAATACTCGGATACTCATACTACGGACCTCCTCTGCTTGAGTCCCTTCCTTTCGCTCTTGCCTTTACTATGTATGCAAGAAAACACCACACCCTTTATCTAACATCCGGTGAGTCGCTAGAGATAAGAGAAATTTGGGTCTTCTTCCTTGGCACTCTGTGAACTCAAAGTTGGTTCACCTTGGACTAAAATCACCTTCCTTCTGCGGGTCCATCCATCACTTTAACTAAAATCCATACAAAATGATATCGAAATCCTGTGGCGAGAACTATCGATTCACATATAGCTCTCTGCTGCTGCCACAAGGTGACACCGAGAGCCACCGATTGGATTCCATGAGTTCCCTGGAAGGTAGGGTCGGAACTTGGAGTTCTGATCTGTGAGGCACTGTAAACTGGCAAAAGGTATCGATACAAAGAATGGGTCGCCCCGGTGTCAAATAGTCGTAGCTATGTTGGAAAATAACTACTTGACTAATGACACCGGGAGTTACTAGCGACTTCTTCTTTGGTGAGGAGAATACCGCACCATCAAACTGGAACGGTGGGGCTTCTAACCTTCCTCGAGTGATATAGGGTCCCTCTCAATCGCTTCCATGTGGTCCAATGCCGCTGTGGCCGTATTGCAATGGCTGTGGCTGAGGTGCTTTGAATTTGTTAGGACACTCTTTAGCCATGTGTCCTTCCTGACCACAGGAGTAACATCCAGTCTTACCCAAAAGACATGCTCCTGGATGTGTTCTCCCACATTTGGGACAGGGAGGAAACTTGGTCTGCTTGTTTGTTGGTCCTCCCTTCTGGCTACCTCTTGTGTTCCACTGCTTCCTTTTACCTTTGCCTTTCCAGTTCTGTTTACTTGACTGTGATTTCTGGCTTCCTACTGTCTTGTCCTTTGTCTTCACTGGCTTATGTTGCGCTCGTTGTGCCTTGATGTTGTTCAGGTAGTGTTCAACAATTAATGCTCTACTGATCAACTCTTCACCAGTCTGGGGCCGATGAGCTCCACTGCTCACATTCAGTGCTATCTGGGGTCTCAGCATTCTGAGCATCAGCCTGACTCGCTCCTTCTCTGTACTTACTAGCTCTGGGTAGAGACGAGCTAGTCTGTTGAACTTCTTGACTGCTTCCTCCACTGACAGGTCACCTTGCTTGAACTCTATAAATTCCTCGTAGTGCTTGTTGGTGATCTGCAGGTGGAAGAACTCTTCATAAAACTCTGACTGAAAATCAGCCCAGCTCATCTGATCAGCCGCTCTCTTGGACTTTATCCTCTCCCACCATATACGAGCATCTCTAGATAGGTTGAAAGAGGCGCACTTGACCTTCTCGACTTCTGGCCAGTCAAGAAGCTCCATAGTGCTCTCCAGTGTTTTAAACCAAGCCTGGGCATCCCAGGGCTCAGTCGTGCCTGAGAAGCTCTCTGGTTTCAGCTTTAGCCACTGTATAAGGTAAGCTTCTGGTCTCTGAGGTGCTGTGACGGATCCCAGGGCAGCTGGTGGAGTCTCAGTTACCACTGGATTCTCTGCAGTGACATCTAGAAGAGGGGTAGGAACTGCTTGCTGGTTTGCCATCAGATTGGCAATCACTTGCTGCTGCTCCGCTACTTGTCTCTGGAGCTGAGCAACCACTTCAGAAAGATTGGGCTCAGTTGCTCTAGGAACTTCGTTCTCTTGAGCTTGGTCCCCAGCACGAACGGTACGGGGATGTCCTCTTCTTGCCATCTAGTAATGCAAGGAAAAAGACCTGATATTTTCTCTATCCTTTCTAACATACACATTTGTACAGGAATAAAGAAACAGCAAAAACTCTTATCTGACTTAAGCACTTATAAGCAATTACTTTATACTGCAATTAGTAATAAAGGAAAGCAATAAGGAAAGAAATTAAATACTTTCTTACTTGAAGACGACAAGGATGATGCTGATGTGTGTGTGTGATGCTGGAGAATGGAACTCTGCTCTGATACCAACTGTAACAACTCACCCTTCTTACTTCTACTCTCTAAGGGCGAATGTTACCTAACTACATCCCTCTATCTAGTGTCACTGACGCTATTATTAGAGTCAGTTAGATTTATCACGGTTCAGAGGAATTCCTACCGAAATATTTCGGCAGAATCTTCCCTGTACCGGTGACCAAATCTCTAATACATAAGATATATACGCAGCCACATGCGACTGGATCACATTTTATTCACAACCACGCAGTAATAAATTCATATTATAACCAAAAGACTAGTCTAACAACAAGAACTAAACACAATTTCCCAGAATGGAACATAATAAGCTACAATCCGAATCAAACTCAATCACAATCTCATAACTTTCATAACAGTAATTAAAGAAAGGAATTAGAGCATAAACTCTAAATAACTAAGTCCTGCAGGTTTGCTAGAACCCTCTGGATCTCTCCATAGTCCAGTCACCACACACATTCATCATCACCACCACCCTGTTGCCTCCCTTCATATCTTAGCTTTTCCTTTATCTGCAGTAGGAGGAAAGAAAACAAAACTATAAGCGAAAACGCTTAGTAAGTACTAATCTATCTCACAAAACTCGAAGTGCATAAAAAGTAATGTCATAATACTAAAACTGAAATGCTAAAGCAAATCTGCATGTGCTCATGGTATACAGAAAATGAAATTGCATACTAAACATGCTCACTATCTAACAGGATAATAAGAAATTAACACTGTAAGCTTAGAATTAAAGAAACTAACTTTTTATTTATTCTAAGCATAAAACTTGTTTCAATTTCCTATATCCTTGTAATAGAAATTAATCCTTTAATTTCTATCTTTTACTTTCTTCTTCTTTCTTTCTTCTTTTTCTTAACTTTTCTTTTCTTCTTTTCTTTTTTTCTTTTTCTTTGGGCCCAGGCTTAGTACCATCTTTGTTTTGCGCGCTCTCTAATAGTGACTTAGGTAGCGAGCCTCCAGTCCTATGAGGTAAAGACCTTGGTCTTACCAGGGCCAAGACCTTGGAATTGGTCACCTGAATTTGTTTAACGACAACCTTGGAAGTCGGGTACTAGCCTCTTACTTTAATTTACTAGTTATCTCTTTTTAACTAGTCTCTAGTCTTTTCTTTACTCATTTTTTTTCCCCTCATAATCCTTTATTAGAGTTTATTGAAATCCTTTAGATATACCTAACAAATATGGGATTACAATTAACTAAGCATGCTATATAAAAACAATACAAGGGAAACCAATCTAAACTCTCTCTAAGCATGTTATCAAACAAGGTAAAAGAAAGGTAAAATCTGAACTTCTAACATGCTATAAATAAAGGAAAAGAAAGCACATATGATCTTACTAATCATGCTATAGAATAGAGCAAAAGAAAGTAACTTTGGGCCTTCTAAACATGCTGTAAAATAGACAACAGAATGCTACTTTAAGCTTTCTAATTTCTCATGCTTATAGACTGCAAAGAACAATGACTCATAAATGGCACGGAAGATACAATCAATTAAGCTTAAGGTAAAATCGTCAAGGAAATCCAAACCTAAGCTTAAGGTCTATTCATGCCATGCAAATACTGATCTTACTTGTGTTACTGTCAGAAAAATTCAGAATTTCTTCTAAAAGCATTCTAACATGTAGTTAACAATTTAGAGCAACCAAAATAGACAAATCTACACATGCATAGGGTCGGATCCTCTAAGCAGGCTACCACAGCAACCCTAAGGCAGCAAATAAGTTTTCGGAACTCCTAAATAGATCCTAGGATTTCCAAAAAGGGCAACCGAATTCCTTATGCGATTTACAACAGCAATACAAGCCACAAGAAATCTTCAGAACTACCACTTAGCCTACTAATAACCACAATCCTGTTTAGCTTGTTCCGAGAACAACAAAGAGAATTAAGTCCCTGGCAAGCACCAAAACAGCACATATTGAATGCTATAGAGATAGAACTAAGCCCTAACAACCCTAATCCAGCATGTGCCGAGACAAGGAGAGAAGACTAAACTCCTAACATCCACAATACTGCCTATTTCAGAAATCACCAAGAAAACACAGACCCGGAAGCTACTCCTACCACAGGTGAGTAGTACTTACCGCCGGTTCTTGGACTTACAACCGAAGAGAGGAAGAGATTCTAGGGTTTCGGCCGAAGCTTCTCCTTTGTGCTTCAGAGCTCCTTCCATCGGGATGACCACGCACGATGAAGCTTGGAGATTGGCCGGAAGAGTCCTTTCGCCGGCACCTGAGAGGAACCCTAGCGCCGTCGCCTCGGTGTGTTTTCCGCCCGAGCCGCCGCTGTCGCACGAGAGAGGTGAGCAGAGAAAGAATTTCGGGAGGAAAAGATCCTTTTCCGAAAAATCACTTAAGTTTTTCCCTCTTATTATCTCTAGGGTTTCCATATAACTTTACTTTAAATATTTTTCTCTCCATACCTAGTTAACAGAACGAGCGTAGCTCAACTGGTCGAGCTAGGTTCAGTTGGGTCAGTCCGACCCGAGGTCGTAGGTTCGAATCTCGCCTTCAACAATTTTTTGTCAAAATTTCTTTCTTTTTGTAAACATACTAAACGACCTCCAAAAATTGCGTAAAAATACTCTAAAAATTTCTAAAAATCTCTAGAATATTTTAAAAGCATTTCCAAATATTTTTATGGACATTTGGAACTCGAAATAGGGAAAATCAGGTCGTTACACTTAGTCTAAGAGTAGTACCACTCAACCTTATCATCATGTCGGACTAAGTCCACCTACAGGGTTTAACATGACAATTCTTATGAGCTCCTCTTGGGGGCATTCTCAACCTAAACTACTAGGACACAGTTTCCTTCTATAATCAACAACACACACTATAAGTAATATCATTTCCAAACTTATCGGGCCTCTTGATTTATTGAGTTAAATCTCACCCTTTGATAAGTCAAAGAAATAAATACTAAATATATGTGCTTGTTATTATATTAGGATTAAGAGCACACACTTCCATAATAACTAAGGTCTAGTTCTTTTATTAAGTCAGTATAAAAAGAACTTACCTTAAATGGTTCTACTCAATACACTTAGAGTGTACTAGTGTAATTTATTAGTCAAGATAAACTAATACCTAATTACACTACGACTATTTCAATGATTTGTTCCTTTCCATCTTAGTCGTGAGCAACTATTTTTAATTTATAAAGAACTGATAACATGATCTTCTGTGTGTGACACCACACACCATGTTATCTACAATATAAATTAATTGAACAACTACACTTAACAAATAAATGTAGATATTGATCAATGTGATTCTTTTATTTCTAAATAAATGTTTATACAAAAGCTAGGCTTTTAGTATACACTCTAACAATCTTTCACTTATACTAAAAGACTAAGCTGCCATATCTGCTGCCATACATCTGATTCCCATCCTTTCTATATGCCCATCAAAAGCTCTTGCCTTAAGGGCCTTAGTGAAAAGATCTCTCAGGTTATCATCTGATGCAATCTAGGCGGCAACAACTTCTTCTCGTTATATGATGTTTCATATTGGGTGGTACTTGCGCTCTATTGTGTTTATTTGCTTTATGGACTTATGGTTTCCTCGAGTTTGCTACTGTACCATTATTATTACAATAAATTATAATAATTTTGGGCAAACCAGAAATCATGTCTAAGTCTATTATGAAGTTTCTGAGCTATATAACTTCTATGACTGCCTCAGAGGTTGTCACATACTTAGCTTCTATGGTGGAGTCTGGAAAAGCTCCTATGCTTAACACTCCTTCATAGTTATGGCTTCACCTCCTAAAGTAAACACAAAACCCCGAGGTCGACTTACTTTGTCCCTATCTGATTGAAAGTCAAAAATTCGTGTAACCCACAGGGATTAAATTATCTGCCTGGCATATAATCTCTAGTCCCTCTATGGTACTTTAATATATGCTTTACGACAGTCTAGTGTCCCATTCCTGGGTTACTTTGATATTTGCTAACCATGCCCACGGTAAAACAAATATCCGGTCTTTTTCATAGCATACATTAGGCTTCCGACAGCCGAAGCATAAGGAACTGCCTTCATCCCCTCTATCTCCTTTGATGTTTTTCGAGACATCTCTTTAGATAAAGCTACTCCATGTCTAAAAGGTATAAAACCTTTCTTGAAATCACGCATGCTAAAACGAGCTCGTTATATGATGCTTGGGATAAGCACAACATTCTTTTCTTGCGATCCCTTTGATCCTGAGAATATGTGCGCATTCTCCCAAGTCCTTCATATCGAATTGCTTGGACAACCATACCCTTACTTCTGACAACACTTTGATATTGTTTCCAACTCCAAAAAATGTCATCTACGTATAGTACAAGAAATACCACCACGTTTCTATCACACTTCATAAGACTTATCCGATCACTGAATAAATCCATACGACTAGATTACTTCATTAAACCAGATGTTCCAAGACCTTGAAGCTTTGCTTCAGTTCATAGACTGATTGAGCTTGCACATAAGACGCTCTTTGTCCTTTGCAATGAACCCTTCTAGTTGATTTATATCGATGTTTTCTTCAAGACTTCCATTAAGGAAAGATGTCTTGACATCCACTTGCCAAATCTCATAGTCCATATGAGTAGCAATAGATAAAAAAATCCAGATAGACTTAAGCCTGGCTACCGGTAAAAAAGTTTCCTTTTTGAACAAGCCTTGCTTTGAAAGTTTCCACCTTCCTGTCAATCCCTCTTTTCCTATTGTAGACCTATTTACACCCAATGGCTTTTACACCATCTGGTAGTTCTATAAGTTCCCAGAGTCTATTAGAATACATATATTCTAATTCTGTATTCATTGCTCTTCGTCAAGATGCTGTACCTTTATCTTCGAGTGCTTTGTCATATGTCCGGGGATCAGGTTTATGTTCACTAGGGATCTAGTCCAAAGACTCTCCCAAAACATGAATCTTTCAGGTTGCATCACAATCCTCCCACTACGACGATGCACTATCTGTAATTGTGTATCATTTGTGATACGTGTTGCAGTTTCTTGTGATATTTCATCTTATACAGTTGGTACTAGATTAGATGTGTCCTTTATTATTTCTTTAAGAACAAATTTACTTATGGATTTGTGGTTTATTACATAGTCCTCTTCTAAAAATCGAGCATTAGTGCTAACAATGACCTTCTGATTTTTAGGACTATAAACCTTCTTTCGTTCCTCTAGGATAACTCACAAAGAAGTGAACTCCTGCCCAACTTCTCAGTGTCTCCCTTCAGCACATGTGTTAGACTACCCTAAATCCCAATATGCTTTAATTAGGCTTACGCCTATTCTGCAATTCTATGGGAGTAGAGAGTTCTAACTTGGAAGGTACTATGTTCACTTCCGTTTCCAGAGTATATCCTTAAAATGAATTTGGTAATTTTCTGAATAACTTATCATCGATCTACTCATTTCCATAAGAGTCCTATACCTTCTTTCTTTTACACCATTCTGTTGGGGTGTACCAGGTGTAGTTAGTTGGGATTGAGTCACGACTTCTGATAAGTGACTCCTAAACTCTCCTAAGAGGTGCTCGCCACTACGATCTAACCGTAGTGTCTTGATACTTTTACCTTGATGTTACTCCACATCATCCTAGTACTCTTTGAACTCATCAAAGCACTTAAACTTGCGATGCATCAAGTAAATGTATCCGTATCTTGAATAGTTGTTTATAAAATAGATGAAATATTCAAAACCACCTCTTGCCTGGATAGACATAGGACCACACAAATCAGAATGAACCAATTTCAACACATCTTTGACTCTATACCCCTTAGACTTAAAAAGCTTCTTGGTTATTTTTTCTTCCAAGTAAGACTCGCAGGTTGGAAAGATTTCCACTACTAATGAACCCAAAAGTTCATCGGCTATTATCCTTTGAATCCTACTCAAGTTAATATAACCTAGCCTTAGATGCCAAAGATATGATTGGTTCATTTTTGAAGGTTGCTTTCTCTTATTAGAGTTATAAGATATGTTATTAATTTCCATTTGTTGCATTATGGGAGTTATTGGATTTTTAAATTGCCAACCAACCTACCAGAACAGATAACTTCCTTTTTTTTTATAACAACTTTGTTATTAAAAGAGGAAGAATATCAAGCTCTTTGAATAGTTTAGAAACTGAAATCTAGTTCTTTCTAAACATGGTACATAAAGATAATTTTTCAAAATCCATGTTTTATTCTTATCGAAGAATAAACATCTCCCACTGCAACAGCTGCTAATTTTGCAGCAGTGCCCATGTAGACGGTATTTTCCCTTTCATATAGTTGTCAGGTTTCCTGAAATCCTACAATGAATTGCAGACATGATCAGTGGCTCCTGTATCTACACACCAGGTACCGGTAGATAACACCACTAAATATGTTTCAACAATTAATGAATAAAATATACCTATATTGTCCTTAGTTCTGAGAGGACAGTCCACCTTAATGTCCAAATTTTGTTTCCAATCATAATTGGGACTACTAAGTCTATTCTATAGTATAACAACTAGGGGATTGACAAACATTTGAAATCCTAAGAATCACAAAAATATTTGGTCAAGACCAACACCTTAAAATCCCCATGAATTTTATATGCCATGATAGTGTAGACGTATACAAAATCAAAGAGGAGATTTTATCCATTAATTTTATTATCTCGTCAACCTAACTATATGGCAAATAAAATTAATAGTTGGTCTATCTTTGATCAAATATTGGTCAAAACTTTGAATTTAAAATAATATTGATTCCTCAAAACAATATCATTTAAATTCACCAACACCTCAAACACCATGAATTTTGCATGCCACGATAGTGTGGATGTATACAAAATTGAACATTTGTAAGAGGAGGGTTATACCCATTAATAACCTTGTCAACCTATCTTTATGACAAATAAATTACCTTAAACACCGTGAATATTGTATGCCACGATAGTGTGGATGTATACAAATTCAAACATTTGTAAGAGGAGGGTTATACCCATTAATAACCTTGTCAACCTATCTTTATGACAAATAAAATTACCTCAAACACCATGAATATTGTATGCCACGATAGTGTGGACGTATACAAATTCAAACATTTATAAGAGGGGTTTCACCCATTAATTTTATTATCTTGTCAACCTGACAAATAAAATTATCTCAAACACCATAAATTTTGTATGCCACGATAGTGTGGACGTATATAAAATCTCAACATTTGTAAGAGGGGTTTTAATTTTATTATCTTGTTAACCTATCTTTATGACAAATTAATAGTTGGTTTTCCTTCGGTCACACAAATAATAGTAGTGACTCCGATGGAGAGGATACTATTAAATGTGCCTAAGTGTTTACCATTAGTTGACACTTAGTCTATTAATAAGATTGTGCCCCTTCCGATGGGGAAGATCACACGCTCTTGATTAATTTCCTATAGTCATCCAAAATGGAAGTTTGATCTAGTGATCCGCAAACAAACTCATCCGATTCGATATGGAGGAAGGCACTCAGAGCCAACGCGCAAGTTTGTTTGAATCACTTACAAACCAGTAATGGAGACCAAGGAATTTATTTAAAAAAATCCCTCTCCCACTTAGTTATTTAAGGTGAGGAATTTTAACCTATGCAAGCATACATCACATGCACACACACACATCACAGTAAATAAAAGTAATAAATTTGAAAATTAATTTTCCAACTATTATGGCATTTTCCATCACTGTCCTCCGTGTGCTCCAACCCTAGCTACTTCCATCTTTAGCCACCGCCATTGGGTCCAATCATCGCATCTATCTTGCTTCTTATTCCACTACGCCTCTGGTCCTCCAATAGCACCACGCCTCACAAGGATACGATCCGCGACAAAAATAGAATTTTACATATATCAATCCTATATTCCACGAAGGAATGTACATGTAATCTAGATCGAAAATAAAATTCTAAAATCCTAGGGCTAATACAACTCCTGCTGTATTAGTCACACACAATCATGCACACACAAAAATAATGCCCTTGATATGTCCAAGGGTCCAATCACACACAACATTTATAAGCCATAATAGTTGGAGCCTGCAACCAAAGAGTTAGCACATCCTACTATTATCCTGCCTAAATTATGTATGACATGTGCATAATTAACTGAAAACCAAAACACACAGAGGTAAACTCTAGCTCTGATACCAATTGTTGGTTGGCCCTAGGAAGATCGTACCGATTTTATTGTATAAAAATTTTGGACGAGTGTCGAACCTTTCCTAAACAACCTATTGTGGTCTTTAGAAATTAAATTAGGAATCGTAAATGTAACTTAACATTATTGATTCTAAATTTAATTTATCTGTTCTTAATGGTTTAGATTTGGATCGCAAGCAGAACTTAACACTATTGATCCAAATCAACCTATGTTACAAATTCAATTAAATATCTATTTCGGAAATTGGTTCCCAGGACAAACATGGCGAGGCACATGACCTTCATGGGTATGGGAGCATCCACCACTGCCTCGACAGAACCTCTTAACGAAATTAAATATTTAATTTCCTAAAATAACATTAGGTGTAACCAAAAAGAACAATCGAATCACAAATTCGAAAAATAAAAAAAAACACAAACTCGAATCACAAATTCGAAACTCTAGAATCATATGCCTCTTGTGTTTGGAATTCATACAAAGAAAAACTAGCATGATGCAGAAAATAATTACTAGTAATACCTCTCTTTGTATGTAACGACCTCTTGATCTTCTACCGTATTCCTCTTCTTATTTCAGGCGTCGTGTGGGTGACAATCTACCGAGACGAGAACCACCCAAGCTCCTTCTTCTCCTTGCAAGGTTCGACCACCACAAGTATTCCAAGAATAGATGAGGTTCGACCACCATCATCAATCTCCAAGGGATGCTTCCTTTCTCTCCTTCCTCTCCAAGCTAAAATCCGGCCACCTTCAAGCTTCAAGAGATGATGAGGTTCGGCCAATGAAGAAGAAAGAAAAGGAAGAGGGAAAAGCAATAGGCTGGCCACCACCAAGGAGGAAAAGAGAGTAAGAAATAGAAGAGAGTTGTGTCTCATGAAGGCACCCCTACCCTCTCTTTTATATCCTTGGTCATGGAAAATAAGGAAATTTAATTATAATTAAAATCTCCTTATTTTCCTTGCCAATGGCTATTAAGGAAATCTTAATTAAAAGTTCCTTTTAAACTTCTACATGGCTGGCCACCTCATGCTCCACAAATAAGGAAAGTTTTCGTCAAAAATTAAAACTTCCTTATTTGTTTCCAGAAAATTTTAAAAATAAAATTTCCCCTTTTTTAATCCTTCATGGTTGGTTATAAAAAGAAATTTTATAAATTAAAATCTTTCTTTTAAACATGTGGATGATTTACAAAAAAAGAAAGTTTTCGTCAAAAATTAAAACTTCCTTTTAAAACAACTCTCCACAAAAAGAAATATTTTAATTAAAACTCCTCTCCTCTTAATTCCATGTGATCACGTTGGCAATTGGTAAGCTTCTCACGTTGACTCAATTGTCAAGCAAAACAAAGCTTCTCACGCTGACTCAATTGACAAGCAAAAACATGAGTTACTGTTCTATTTAAGCAATTGGCATTTCACAACAAACAATTGGGAACTTGCTGTTCTCATTGATCACAGCAACATGAAGCATCCTTGGATAGCAACGCTAATAACATGGACTTGAAGATAGACTTGGATGGATACAAGGCTTTATAGATAAGAGGCTATGATAGGGACCAAAAGGAGGAATTAGTTTTGGTCTCCCGATGAAAATAAGCTTCCCGTGTTCGCCCCGAACACCCAACTTAATTTCATCAATAATAATTCATACCACTAAAGAATTATTATTGAACTACCGCACCAATCCGAAATTACGTTTTGGGCTCCTTCTTATTATGAGTGTGTTATTCTCTCTGTGTTTAAGATGTCGAATGCCCACTAATTAAATGAGTTACTGACAACTCACTTTAATTAATTTCTTAGTCCAAGAGTAGTACCACTCAACCTTATCGTCATGTCGGACTAAGTCCACCTATAGGGTTTAACATGACAATCCTTATGAGCTCCTCTTGGGAACATTCTCAACCTAGACTACTAGGATACAGTTTCCTTCTAAAATCAACAACACACAGTATAAGTAATATCATTTCCCAACTTATCGAGCCTCTTGATTTATCGAGCTAAATCTCACCCTTTGATAAGTCAAAGAAATAAATACTAAATATATGTGCTTGTTATTATATTAGGATTAAGAGCACACACTTCCATAATAACTAAGGTCTAGTTCTTTTATTAAGTCAGTATAAAAAGAACTTACCTTAAATGGTCCTACTCAATACACTTAGAGTGTACTAGTGTAATTTATTAGTCAGGATAAACTAATACATAATTACACTACGACTATTCTAATGGTTTGTTCCTTTCCATCTTAGTCGTGAGCAACAATTTTTAATTTATAAAGAATTGATAACATGATCTTCTGTGTGTGACATCACACACCATGTTATCTACAATATAAATTAATTGAACAACTACACTAAGGCCCAAGCTAGGGCTGGCCAAGCCTTGTTTGGAGACCGAGCAAGGGGTCGACCAAGCTAGGGCCGACCAAGCCTTGCTTGGTGCCCAAGCAAGGGGCCGACCACACACAAGAAGAAAAGGAAGTTTTATTTTTTGTAAAATCTTTCCTTTTATAGAGATCCATAAAAAGGATCTAAAAGGATGATTTTATTATAAAACTTTCCTTTTTTAGATTAGTCACAAAAGGATATAAAAGGAGTTTTTATTTTGTTAAAAACTTTCCTTTTATGATTGTTTTAAAGAGAGTTTTAAATTTTAAAATATTTCCTTTTATATTCTACAAAGGAATAAAAGAGAGATTTGAAATCTTTCCTTATTTGTAGTTATCTATAATGTGAAAGATGTTAGAGTGTATACTAAAAGTCTAACTTTTTGTATAAACATTTATTTTAGAAATAAGAATCACATTGGTCAAATGTCTACATTTATATGCTAAGTGTAGTTGTTCAATTAATTTATATTGTAGATAACATGGTGTGTGATGTCACACACAGAAGATAATGTTATCAGTTCTTTATAAATTATAAACAGTAGCTCACGACTAAGATGGAAAGGAACAAATCATTGGAATAATCGTAGTGTAATTAGGTATTAGTTTATCTTGACTAATAAATTATACTAGTACACTCTGAGTGTATTGAGCAGGACCATTTAAGGTAAGTTATTTTTATACTGACTTAATAAAAGAACAAAATATTAGTTATTATGGAAGTGTGTGCTCTTAATCTTAATATAATAATAAGCACATATATTTAGTATTTATTTCTTTGACTTATCAGAGGGTGAGATTTAGCTCGATAAATCAATAGGCCCGATAAGTTGGGAAATAATATTACTTATAGTGTGTGTTGTTGATTATAGAAGGAAATTGTGTCCTAGTAATCTAGGTTGATAATGTCCCCAAGAGGAGCTCATAAAGATTGTCATGTTAAACACTGCAAGTGGACTTAGTCCAACATGACGATAAGGTTGAGTGGTACTACTCTTGGACTAAGATATTAATTAAAGAGAGTTGTCAGTGACTCATTTAATTAGTGGGCATTCGATATCTTAAACACAGGGAGACTAACACACTCATAATAAGAAGGAGCCCAAAATATAATTTGGAATTGGTGCGGTAGTTCAATAATAATTCTTTAGTGGTATGAATTATTATTGATGAAATCAAGTTGGGTGTTTGGGGCGAACATGGGAAGCTTAATTTCATTGGGAGACCAAAATCAATTCCTCCTCTTGGTCCCTATCGTAGCCTCTTGTATATAGAGAATTATACTCACCACATACCCACTTCCTACCCACCCTTAGGTGGCCGACCAAGCAAGCTTGGAGTCCAAGCTTGGGCCGGCCAAGCCAAGGGATGAGGCAAATGAAGGGGGACTGGCCATACCTTGGAGCCCAAGCTTGTTGTGGTCGGCCCTAATAAATTAAAAGGATTTTATTTTAAAATCTTTTCTTATGTGGATATCATGGTTTTAAAAAAGAGAGTTTAAAATTTAAATCTTTTCTTTTATAGTTTTCTACAAAAAACTAAGTGAAAGATTTGATAGCTTTCCTTATTTATAGTTAAAAGGAAGATTTTAATTTTTGATTAAACTTCCCTTTTTTGTAACCATGTTCATGATTTAAAAAGAGAGTTTTAAAATTAAATATTTCCTTTTATAAGTTTCTACAAAAGATTAAGAAAAGATTTGATATCTTTCCTTATTTGTAGATTCAAAGGGAGATTTTAATTTTAGAGAAAACTTTTCTTTTTAGAAATCATCCACATATTTTAATAGAGAGATTTTAATTTATAAAATTTCTTTTTATAACCAACCATGAAGGTAAAAATTATTAGAGAAATTTTTATTTTAAAATTTTCGGAAACAAATAAGGAAGTTTTAATTTTGTGTTTAAAACTTGCCTTATTTGGAGCTTGTGATGTGGCCGACCATGATGAGGGTTAAAAGGAAAGTTTAATTAAATTTTCCTTATTAACCAATGGCTAGATGAATAAGAGAATTTTAATTATAATTAAATTTCCTTATTTACCAAGACCAAGGAATATAAAAGCGGGGGTAGAGGTGCCTCACCTAACACAACATATCTGTAAGACCGATAGGTTCGATAGAGGGGGGGTGAATATCGATTCGAAAATATCGAGTATAAGCGCAGCGGAAAAGAAAAGTAGACACAGTTGTTTTTACTTCGTTCGGAGCCTGTGACGACTCCTACTCGAAGGCCCGTGGTCCTTGACCACTTTCGTTGGGCAATCACTAGCAATTCGAATATAATTACAAAATGAGTACAAGGAATGCTAATGAAACAAAGTAATGTCGAAAAGGAAATTAACCAAAAGACGAAGAAGCACTTTGGTGGAGCTTTGTTAGCGTCGCGAGAACATGGAGCGGCGAGGACCAGTGAATGAAGAGTTCTCGAATGATGATTTTGAAGCTCCCTGCTGGGCTTCTTTTATATCTTTGTCCGGCGCTGGATCACTTGGCGCCTGGAACGTGACGTAGCTGCACAAACCATGATGCTCCACGGTGGCGGCGACTTGGATGAAATTTGCCTTCGGGCGCCGGATCAGGGCGCTTGACCTCAGCGCCAGATCCTCAGGTACCCCTCTTCTCCGAAAGTCCTTCTCCCGCAAGAAAAGGTTAGTCGAGGCAAATGTACCTGCCAAGAAGAATGTTAGCGACTTTATAGATGAGCAAAGTATGACTTAGATTCCGTCTTCGAGACAGGAATCTAGTCACGATCTCGACTGAGATATCCGAAATGGATCTAAGCGGATCGACGCTAATGTTCCCTACCGGAACGTGTCCGCATGATCCTCCCTCCATGACTTACCTCACTTACTGCGGACGTCCGGTCAGGCCGTTGACCTGTCCTGGACTTCTCGCCAGCGTCCGGCCGGCCCGTCGGCTCCGCTCGGCGTCGGCCTGGGCGACTATCCGCGCGACCAGCCCCGACCTCCGACGACCTCCATCGACCTTCAGACCATTCTCGCATCCGGTCGGCCGCCACCCGGCCAGAATCTTACTCTTGAACCTATCCGGTCACGCCCGACGTCCTGGACTTTTCCTGCACACTTGATAAAAGTGTCAGACAACAACAAACCTAACTTAACCTGATTTGTCATTCATCAAAACCTGAGTTAGACCGTTAGTGCTAACCGCGCCAACAATATCATCTAGTATTCTCTCTCCTCTTCCTTGGTGTGGCCGGCCATATTCTTCTCCTCTTCTCTTCTTCTTTAGTGGTCGGTTCATCTCTCTTTTGGAGCTCTTGTTGGTGGTCGGTTCTTGCTAGGAGATGAAGGAGAGAAAGGAGGCTTTGCTCTTGCATCCCTTAGAGCTTGAAGGTTGGTGGCCAAATCTTACAAGAAGGAAGGTGTTGGTGGTTCTCATCTCGGTAGATCGTTGCCCACATAACGTCTGAGATAAGAAGAAGAATACGGTAGAAGATCAAGAGGTTATTGCTTACAAAGAAAGATATAACTAGTAATTATTTTCCACATCATACTAGTTTTCTTTGTATTAATTCCAAACACAAGAGGCTAGTTATTCTAGATTTTCGGATTAGATATTCAAAGTTGTGTTTCTTTTGTTTTGTTTTTTCAAATTTGTGATTCGATTGTTCCTTTTGGTTAAACCTTGAGTTATATAAGGAAATTAAATATTAGATTTCTTTAAAAGGCTTTGTCTAGGCGGTGGTGGATGATCTCATACCCAAGAAGGCCTAGTACCTCGCCATGCAGTCTTAGAAGCAAATTTTGGAAATTAATATTTAATTGAATTTATAACATAGGTGGATTTGGATCAATCATGTTAAGCATCGTTTTCGATCTAAGTATAAACCATTAAGAACAGATAAGTTAAATTTGGAATCAATAATGTTAAGTTCTGTTTGTGATTCCGAATTTAATTTCTAAATAACACAATAGGTTGTTAGGAAAGGTTCAGGACTTGTACAAAATTTTTGTACAGTGAAACTGGTACGATCTTCCTAGGACCAACCAATAATTGGTATCAGAGCTAGGGTTTGACTCTGTGTGTTTGGTTTTCAATTTATTTATGCACATGTCATACATAATTTAGGCAGGATAATAGTAGGATATGCTAACTCTATGGTTGCAGGATCTAACTATTATGACTTATGGTTATTGTGTGTAATTGGACCCTTGGACATGTCAAGGGTATTTTATTGTGTGTGCATGATTGTATTTAACTATTACAGCAGGAGCTGTATTAGCCCTAGGATTTTACATTTATGTTCGATCCAGACTTGATGTACATTCCCTTGTGGAATATAGGATCGATGTATGTAAAATTTTATTTTCTATCGTAGATCGTATCCTTGCGAGGCGTGGTGCTATGAAGGACCAGAGGCGTAGCAGAAAAGGAAGCTCGATGAACCCGACGACATGAACCATAGGGCCGGCAGCACGTGAAGGACAGTGATGGAAAAGGTCATAATAGTTGGAAATTAATTTCCATATTTATTGCTTTTATTTACTGTTATGTGTGTGATGTGTACTTGCTAGGTTAAAATTCCTCACCTTAAATAACTAAGTGGGAGAGGAATTTTTAAATAAATTCCATGGTCTCTATTATTGGTTTGTAATGATGCAACAAGCTTGCGTGTTGGCTCTGAATGTCTCCCTCCACAACGGATGGGTTTGTTGTGGATCACTAGATCAAACTTCCTTTATGAATGGTTATAGGAAATTATTTAGGAGCGTGTGATCTTCTCCAACCGAAGGGGCACAATCCTATTTAATGGACTAAGTATCAAGTAATGGTATACACTTAGACACATTCAATAGTATCCTACCCAACTGAGTCACTGCTATTGTTTTGTGTGACCAAAGGAAAATCAACTATTAATTTGTCATAAAGCTATGTGAAACCCCCTCTTACAAATATTTTGTAACGACCCAATTTTCCCTATTTCTAGTTCTAAAAGTCCTTATAAAAATCTGGAAATGCTTTTAAAATATTCTAGAGATTTTTAGAAATTTTTAGAGTATTTTTATGCAATTTTTGGAGTTCGTTTGGTATTTTTACCCAGAGGAAGAAGTTTTAAAAATAAAATAAAAAGAAAAGAAAAAAAATAAGTTTGTAGAAGCTGGGGTTCGAACCCAGCTCCTCGGCCCAAGCAGAAATCGGCCCAACCAGCTGAGCTACACGGTTTTGTTAATTATATATGGAGCGATATATATTTAAGTAGTAGTTAGGAACAGTAAAATAAATTGGAAATAAAAGTGCGCGGCTGAGGAATCGAAGCCGTGACCTGGGATTTGGTTAAAGCCGGGCTGACCAAGTGTGCTAGCGATCGTTTCTTATTTAAAAAGGAGAAATATTCTATTTAAGAAGTAGTTAATGAATAGGAAATAAATAGGAAGGAAAAATGGTTGCAGCCAAGTTTCGAACCCATGCGCTAGGCCTTAAGCAGAACGCAGCCCACCAACAGACCAGCCGAACTTTTCTTAATAAAACCCGAATCAAGTTGTATTTAAGCAATAGTTAGTTAACAGAATATTAAAGTTATAAGAAGAGAACTTAGGTTTTCCCGTGACAAAATCTTCTCCTCCCCTTTCTCTCGGCGACGGCGTTTTCTCTCGGGCGAAAAACGCAGCGAGCTTTAGGGCGTCTCCGGCGGCCGGCGAGCACCCTTCTCCGTGAGTTCTTCATACCTTTGTGATCCTCTCGTCGAGGAGAGCAAGAAGATACCAAGAGATCGTCGAGGAAGCATATATCCGAAGCCCTAGAAGCCTCCTTCTTCTCCGGTTGTAAGTCAAAGTATTCCAAGAAAAGGTGAGTTGCTACTCACCTGCAGTAGGAGTAGTTCCCTTCGATTGGTTTTCGATTGGTTTGATTTCTTGCCACGATTGTGGATTTCCTGCGTAGCACAGCGTGTTGGTTCAATGTGTTTGTCTGATAGAATGTGGACTTAGTTTTATTTGCTCCTTTATGTTCTGTTGTAGTATGTGTAAAGAGGCTTTGCTTGTTCTATGAAACCCTTGGATCTGTTAGTTTGCTAGTGGGCAAGAACAGCCCTTGCTGTTGATTCCGGATTGTACATGCAGTTTTATTTGCATTTCGTAACCATGAACAGCTTAATTAGAGCTTAGAACAGCCCCTCTTAGAGCTTGTTACAGTCAGGATTCTAGTATGCTTTGATTCCATGCTTGGATTTTTCTGTACAGCAAGTGTTTCAGTGTTTCCTGTTTCAGATTTAGTGTGCAGTTTTAGAACCCTTTAGTTACTGCCGTGAGTTTGATAGAGAAGAGGAGAAGAGATTTTTTATTAGATTTTAAGCTTCAGCAGATTTTAGCTTTGTTTGTGCCATGCATTGAAAAGAACAGCCTTTGGAACCTGCTGTAACAGATTATGGTTGCTAGGGATTTAGTCCTTCCTTGCCTTTGGAACCTGCTATTAGTTTAAAAACAGTTAGTTAAATAGATTTATTTCTTTTAAGCATGATCGGCTTGTAAATGAACAACAATGAACAGATTTAATTAGGGAAGTTCAAGTTGGATCCTTAGTAGCTAATCCATACACGAAGTTTTGGTTTTCTGATGAACCTTTTAGTAGGAACGACTGATGTGGTTACCATACTGTTAAACCAGTTGTCATGGATTTGTTTAGCATTGCAGTTTTGATGGTTTAGCATTGGAAGATCCAATTAGATCCCTAGTAGCTTAACTAGATTTGCAGATTTTTGGTGGAACTTGTAATGCAGATTTTAGCAAGTTATAATGCAGAATTTAATTAAGTTAGTATGCAGAATTGTGTTAGCTTAATATGCAGAATTTTATTAGCTTATTATGCATATTTTGGATAAGCTTAATATGCAGATTTTTTTTGTTAAGCTTTGCATGCAGATTTATGTTATGCTTTGTATACAGATTTTCAGTACGTAGGGTGTGTTCTAGTGCACACCAAGTGTTCGATAGAATGCTTAGCTCAGTAGGATGCTACAGTAAGCATCTATATAGCACAGTGAATGCAGTAAGAAGCATTTAATTCAGCTTATATAGTCTTGCTACAGCTTTTATGGACTAGATGTCCAATGGGTGGGCTTCCACAGTCGCCTCTAGGTTCAGATAACCTAGTTTTAGGTTCAGATAACCTAGTTAAAGCAAGGTAAGAAAATTAGCTATGAAATCAGTATTTTATTTTCAGCAGTGGCACTGTACTGGATTAGATATCCATTGGGTTGGGCTCCCACAGTCGTCCCTAGGTTTAGATAACCTAGTAAACCCTACTAGACTCGGAACTTGCAATCCCGGGTTTAGTTAGGGATGCGCGCACAGCAATCGGGCCCATCAGCAGCATGATTATTATTTTAATCTATTATGTAAATAGTTTTCAAAACTTCACAAATCAGTTAGGTGAATACAAGTTAGACTCAGTTTAGCATTAATTAGTTCAGCTTATGTATCAGTTCAGTTTCCTATTGATACTCAGGATAGTTCTATGATTAGCTATACATGTTTAGTATTTCAGTTAGTATGATTCCTTATTGGTTTATGAGCATGATTATCTTTACATGTTAGCTTTTCTTTTAGTTGTTTTCTTTGCTATTTATGAGCATGAGTAGCTATACATGTTTAGTTTTTTTTCAGTTAGTTGATTTCTTTACTATTTATGAGCATGAGTAGCTATACATGTTAGTTTTCCAGTTAGTTGATTTCTTTGCTATTTATGAGCATGAGTAGCTTTACATGTTAGCATTCAGTTTTAGCATGTTTATATTTATATACATGCATATCGAGTTTTGTGAGTAGGATAGCGCTCACTAAGCTTTTAGCTTATAGATACTATTTTCCTCCTACTGCAGATAAAGGAAAAAGCTAAAGTATAAGGAAGAAGGCGGCAAGGAGATGCTGTGACGGTGTGTGATGACTGGACTATGGAGATCCTTAGACTGGCAAAATTGTCAAGACTTTTCTTTTAGTTCTCTTTTAATGTTATATTGAAATTAAGTTTATTTCCGCATTTGTAGGTTGATTCCTCCTATTGTTGGAGTGATATGGTTGTTTGCCATTGCTAGAGTAGTTTCATATTTTTATTGTGCTATTATACTGCGTGGTTGTGAAATTATATGTTCCCAAGTAGAAGTATACTCTGTATGTATTTACGGATAGTTACGGTCGCAGGGGAGACTCACTGAAATTTTTCTAGAGTTTATGTGATTTTAAATCATAGGTTAAGTAGAGTTAGTAGTCAAGTAGCGTCCACATTTAGAGAATAGTAGTAGTGTAGAAAGGTGGGTTTATAGTTGGTATCGGAGTATTCCATTCTCAGAAGATCACACACATTGATCCTTAGTCTTCCAGTAAGAATACCTCTTCTCTTATCTATGTTTTCGCTTTCATGTTTATAGATAACTAAAGCATGTTAATATTTGATAGCATTTGACATGATAGTAGTAGTTACCTATAACGATAGTATTAGTTATGCGTGTTCTCACCCATTTAGAAAATGGTATGAGGGGCCCACCTTAGAAAGGGCACCGACATCCTGAGCCCGGCGTGTGCGTGGCCCATGCCTCCCGGACGACGTTAGTAGCTCGATTATAGCGAACTAGAATAGAGTGACCATGAGATAGCCACCTTAAAGGCTAATCAGCGAGTAATACTCACCCCGGAACCAAACATAGCAACCCCAATAGTTATAGAGGTTCCACAGATCTCTGACTCGACCGAGTATCTAGTAGCTGAGCGAAACCGTAAACTTATCGATCCGAGAATCAAGCCCGAGAACTTCCGAGCACCGGTGAACCATGGGATGCTCAGCGTGGTTCGGAAACACGAGACGATGGAGCTTCTAGCGAAGCGGCGAAAAGGTGAAGTATGCCTCTCCTGAGCGGACGGGAGCGGATATGGTGGGAGAGAATCGGCGGCGCCCGGTGACTAGATGACATGGGCGGACTTGAGGAGAATTCTTCGAGGAGTTCTTCCATACGAGTCACGAATCGCCACTACGACGAGTTCACTGATTCGTCAGGCAACCTATCATTGAGGAAGCTGAAGAAATTCAGCTGTGGCTATGTCCTCAATAGTCGAAAAAGGCGAGTTGGTGATGCTCAAATGATGAGGCCGGAAATAGCGATGAATGTACGGTGGCATCCATAGGACCCTACAGAAACTAGTGAGTAGTGCCTCGATCACAGACACTACACCGAATAACATCAGCATAAACCTCCTCGATTCCAAGGCGAGGAAGTTCGGATACTCGTAAATCTCAAGGCCAGCTCTTAAGCGAAAGGGAACTCCAGAACAAGTGCACAGGAATTACCAAAAGGAGGACCAGCCACCAAGTTATCCCAGTGTGCTACTTGGGAAATTTCACCTGAGTTTGTCGCAAGGGCACGAGGATGCTTGAATGTGGACAAGAGGGGCATGGCCAAGCAAGGCCCGAACAAGACCGGTCTTCCTCCGCCACAGCAGATTTATATCAGATGCAGTCCGCTCTAGAAGGTCCACTTATCAGCCAGGGTAGCAGCTATGGCGGATGTGAGGATCTACTCACTCACCCAGAGGGACGTGGCGCGCCACACGGCGGTTGTCGCTGGTCGATTAGTATTTTTGATATAGTCTTCTTTATTCTACATTTGATCTGGGCAACCCATTCTTATATAGCTGGCGTTCGCAAAAGCTAGCAATACCCCTGCAGTACTCTAGTCGCTTTAACAACATTACCTTCGGGGAAGTTATGGCATCCAGCTGGCTCGAGCGGTGCCGGTCGTGATAGCGCAAGAGAACTCTTTGTGATCGATTGGTGCGTACCGACTACGATGTCATTTGGAATGAACTTCCCGATCGTATACTGCCTCCATAGAGTGTCAGGTAGAAAGTCGTATTCCAAACTGAAGCGAAGCGGTTCGAGTACATCGGAGAACCCAAGAGAAAAAGAGCGAGTTAAGTCCTCTCGTGGGACCCTACCCGATCCAGAGAGATTGGGAAGGTAGCTTGGCTAGACTTACCTCAGATATACGCCGAATATACAATGTATTTCATGTCTCCATGCTAAAGGAGTGTATTCACGACCTTAGCCAAGTGATTCGACCTCGAGAAGGTGTAGATCCAAGAGGATCTTAGCTAGAGCATGTACAGAGATAGTGGAAAGTGATACGAGACTAGGAAACGCAGAGGTGTCAATAGTAAAGTCATGGTAGAACCGTACACGAGAAAGTTACTAGGGGGCGTGGAGGAGACAGTATGGACGAAATATATCCAGAATTATTCTAAGTTCGAGGACGAACTTTTTATAAGGGAGGGAGAATTGTAACGACACAATTTTCCCTATTTCGAGTTCTAAAAGTCCTTATAAAAATCTAGAAATGCTTTTAAAATATTCTAGAGATTTTTAGAAATTTTTAGAGTATTTTTATGCAATTTTTGGAGTTCGTTTGGTATTTTTACCCAGAGGAAGAAGTTTTAAAAATAAAATAAAAAGAAAAGAAAAAAAATAAGTTTGTAGAAGCTGGGGTTCGAACCCAGCTCCTCGGCCCAAGCAGAAATCGGCCCAACCAGCTGAGCTACACGGTTTTGTTAATTATATATGGAGCGATATATATTTAAGTAGTAGTTAGGAACAGTAAAATAAATTGGAAATAAAAGTGCGCGGCTGAGGAATCGAAGCCGTGACCTGATTTGGTTAAAGCCGGGCTGACCAAGTGTGCTAGCGATCGTTTCTTATTTAAAAAGGAGAAATATTCTATTTAAGAAGTAGTTAATGAATAGGAAATAAATAGGAAGGAAAAATGGTTGCAGCCAAGTTTCGAACCCATGCGCTAGGCCTTAAGCAGAACGCAGCCCACCAACAGACCAGCCGAACTTTTCTTAATAAAACCCGAATCAAGTTGTATTTAAGCAATAGTTAGTTAACAGAATATTAAAGTTATAAGAAGAGAACTTAGGTTTTCCCCGTGACAAAATCTTCTCCCCTTTCTCTCGGCGATGACGTTTTCTCACGAAGCTAGGGCTTCGTCTCCGGCGGTCGGCGAGCACCCTTCTCCGTGAGTTCTTCATACCTTTGTGATCCTCTCGTCGAGGAGAGCAAGAAGATACCAAGAGATCGTCGAGGAAGCATATATCCGAAGCCCTAGAAGCCTCCTTCTTCTCGGTTGTAAGTCAAAGTATTCCAAGAAAAGGTGAGTTGCTACTCACCTGCAGTAGGAGTAGTTCCCTTCGATTGGTTTTCGATTGGTTTGATTTCTTGCCACGATTGTGGATTTCCTGCGTAGCACAGCGTGTTGGTTCAATGTGTTTGTCTGATAGAATGTGGACTTAGTTTTATTTGCTCCTTTATGTTCTGTTGTAGTATGTGTAAAGAGGCTTTGCTTGTTCTATGAAACCCTTGGATCTGTTAGTTTGCTAGTGGGCAAGAACAGCCCTTGCTGTTGGTTCCGGATTGTACATGCAGTTTTATTTGCATTTCGTAACCATGAACAGCTTAATTAGAGCTTAGAACAGCCCCTCTTAGAGCTTGTTACAGTCAGGATTCTAGTATGCTTTGATTCCATGCTTGGATTTTTCTGTACAGCAAGTGTTTCAGTGTTTCCTGTTTCAGATTTAGTGTGCAGTTTTAGAACCCTTTAGTTACTGCCGTGAGTTTGATAAAGAAGAGGAGAAGAGATTTTTAATTAGATTTTAAGCTTCAGCAGATTTTAGCTTTGTTTGTGCCATGCATTGAAAAGAACAGCCTTTGGAACCTGCTGTAACAGATTATGGTTGCTAGGGATTTAGTCCTTCCTTGCCTTTGGAACCTGCTATTAGTTTAAGAACAGTTAGTTAAATAGATTTATTTCTTTTAAGCATGATCGGCTTGTAAATGAACAACAATGAACAGATTTAATTAGGGAAGTTTCAGTTGGATCCTTAGTAGCTAATCCATACACGAAGTTTTGGTTTTCTGATGAACCTTTTAGTAGGAACGACTGATGTGGTTACCATACTGTTAAACCAGTTGTCATGGATTTGTTTAGCATTGCAGTTTTGATGGTTTAGCATTGGAAGATCCAATTAGATCCCTAGTAGCTTAACTAGATTTGCAGATTTTTGGTGGAACTTGTAATGCAGATTTTAGCAAGTTATAATGCAGAATTTAATTAAGTTAGTATGCAGAATTGTGTTAGCTTAATATGCAGAATTTTATTAGCTTAGTATGCAGATTTTGGATAAGCTTAATATGCAGATTTTTTTTGTTAAGCTTTGCATGCAGATTTATGTTAAGCTTTGTATACAGATTTTCAGTACGTAGGGTGTGTTCTAGTGCACACCAAGTGTTCGATAGAATGCTTAGCTCAGTAGGATGCTACAGTAAGCATCTATATAGCACAGTGAATGCAGTAAGAAGCATTTAATTCAGCTTATATAGTCTTGCTACAGCTTTTATGGACTAGATGTCCAATGGGTGGGCTCCCACAGTCGCCTCTAGGTTCAGATAACCTAGTTTTAGGTTCAGATAACCTAGTTAAAGCAAGGTAAGAAAATTAGCTATGAAATCAGTATTTTATTTTCAGCAGTGGCACTGTACTGGATTAGATATCCATTGGGTTGGGCTCCCACAGTCGTCCCTAGGTTTAGATAACCTAGTAAACCCTACTAGACTCGGAACTTGCAATCCCGGGTTTAGTTAGGGATGCGCGCACAGCAAGTACAGTTGTCGGGCCCATCAGCAGCATGATTATTATTTTAATCTATTATGTAAATAGTTTTCAAAACTTCACAAATCAGTTAGGTGAATACAAGTTAGACTCAGTTTAGCATTAATTAGTTCAGCTTATGTATCAGTTCAGTTTCCTATTGATACTCAGGATAGTTCTATGATTAGCTATACATGTTTAGTATTTCAGTTAGTATGATTCCTTATTGGTTTATGAGCATGATTATCTTTACATGTTAGCTTTTCTTTTAGTTGTTTTCTTTGCTATTTATGAGCATGAGTAGCTATACATGTTTAGTTTTTTTTTCAGTTAGTTGATTTCTTTACTATTTATGAGCATGAGTAGCTATACATGTTAGTTTTCCAGTTAGTTGATTTCTTTGCTATTTATGAGCATGAGTAGCTTTACATGTTAGCATTCAGTTTTAGCATGTTTTTATTTATATACATGCATATCGAGTTTTGTGAGTAGGATAGCTTTTAGCTTATAGATACTATTTTCCTCCTACTGCAGATAAAGGAAAAAGCTAAAGTATAAGGAAGAAGGCGGCAAGGAGATGCTGTGACGGTGTGTGATGACTGGACTATGGAGAGATCCAGAATTAGCTGGCAAAATTGTCAAGACTTTTCTTTTAGTTCTCTTTTAATGTTATATTGAAATTAAGTTTATTTCCGCATTTGTAGGTTGATTCCTCCTATTGTTGGAGTGATATGGTTGTTTGCCATTGCTAGAGTAGTTTCATATTTTTATTGTGCTATTATACTGCGTGGTTGTGAAATTATATGTTCCAGCCGCCTGTGGCTGAGTATACTCTGTATGTATTTACGGATATGGTCACCGGTATAGGGGAGACTTTGCCGAAATTTTTCGGTAGAGTTTCTATGTGATTTTTAAATCATACCGGTTAAGTAGAGTTAGTAGTCAAGTAGCGTCCACCTTTAGAGAATAGTAGTAGTGTAGAAAGGTGGGTCGTTATATGTTTGAATTTGTATACATCTACACTAATGTGACATACAAAATTCATGGTGTTTGAGGTAATTTTATTTGTCATAAAGTTAGGTTGACAAATAAAATGGGCAAAACCTCCTCTTACAAACAATTGAATTTGTATACGTCAACACTAACGTGGCATACAAAATTTATGGTGTTTGAGGTAATATAAGGTTGACAAGATAATTAATGGGTAAGACCCTCCTCTTACAAATGTTTGAATTTGTATATGCCCACACTAACGTGGCATACAAAACTCACGATGTTTGAGGTGTTGGTGAATTTAAATGATATTATTTTGAGGAATACATATTATTTTAAATTCAAAGTTTTGACCAAATATTTGATCAAAGAAAGACCAACTATTAATTTTATTTATCATAAAGTTAGATAATAAAATTAATGTATAAAATCTCCTCTTAAAGTTTGAATTAGTATACGTCCACACTAACATGGCATACAAAATTCACGGGGATTTTGAGGTGTTAATCTTGACTAAATATTTTGTGATTCTTAGGATTTCAAATGTTTATCAATCCCCTAGGTGTTATACTATAGAATAGACTTGGTAGTCCCAATAATGATTGGAAACAAAACTTGGACACTAAGGTGGACTGCCCTCTCAGAACTGAGAACAATAAAGGTGTATTTTATTTGTTAGTTGTTAAAACATGTTTAGTGATGTTATCTACCAGTACCTGGTGTGTAGATACGGGAACCACTGATCATGTTTACAATTCATTGCAGGGGTTCCAGGAAACCTGACAACTATATGAAGGAGAAATCACCGTCTACATGGGCACTACTGCAAATATAGCAATTGTTGTAGTGAGAGATGTTTATTATCTGATAGGAATAAAACATGGATTTTGAGAAATTATCTTTACGTACTAAGTTTAGAAAGAACTAGATTCCAGTTTCTAAACTATTCAAAAGAACTTGATATTTTGTCTCTTTTGATAACAAAGTTGTTATCAAGAAAAAGAGGAAAGTTATCTGTTCTGGTACGTTAGTTGGCAATTTATATAAATCCAATAAATTCCACGATGTAACAAATGAAAATTAATAACATATCTTTTAACTCTAATAAGAGAAAGCAACCTTCGGAAATGAACCAATCATATCTTTGGCATCTAAGGCTAGGTCATATTGACTTGAGTAGAATTCAAAGGATAATAGCCGATGAACTTTTGGGTTCATTGGTGGTGGAAAACTTTCCAACCTGGGAGTCTTACTTGGAAGGAAAAATGACCAAGAGGCCTTTTAAGTCTAAGGGGTATAGAGCTAAAGAAGTGTTGGAATTGGTTCATTCTGATTTGTGTGGACCTATGACTATCCAGGCAAGAGGTGGTTCCAAATATTTCATCTCTTTTATAGATGACTATTCGAGATACAGGTATATTTACTTGATGCGCCGTAAATCTAAGTGTTTTGATAAGTTCAAAGAGTACAAGACTGATGTGGAGAAACGTCAAGGTAAAAGTATCAAGACACTACGGTGAGATCGTAGTGGCAAGGACCTCTTAGGAGAGTTTAGGAGTCACTTATCAGAAGTCGGGATTCAATCCCAACTTACTGCACCTGATATACCCTAACAGAATGATATAGTAGATCCAAGGAATATGACTCTTATGGAAATAGTTAGATTAATGATGAGTTATTCAGAATTACGAAATTCATTTTGAGGATATACTCTAGAAACAGAAGTGAACATAGTACCTTCTAAAATCAGAACCCTCTACTCCCATAGGATTGTAGAATGGGCGTAAGCCTAGTTTGAAGCATATTCAGATTTGGGGTAGTCTAGCACATGTGCTGAAAGGAGACACTGATAAGTTGGACAGAAGTTCACTTGTTTGTGGGTTATCCTAGAGAAATGAAAGGAGGTTTATAGTCCTTAAAAATCAGAAAGTCATTGTAAGCACCAATGCTCGATTTTTAGAAGAGAACTATGTAATGAACCACAAGCCCATAAGTAAATTTGTTCTTAAGGAAATAATAAAGGACACGTCTAATCTAGTACCAACTGTACAAGATGAAATATCACAAGAAACTACAACACGTATCACAAATGATACACAATTGCACAAAGTGCCTCGTCGTAGTGGGAGGGTTGTTAGGCAACCTGAAAGATTCATGTTTTGGGAGAATATTTGGACTTGATCCCTGGTGAACATGGACCTGATTCCCGGACATATGATGAAGCACTCCAAGATAAAGATGCAGTATCTTGGCAAGCAGCAATGAATACTGAAATAGAATCTATGTATTCTAATAGATTCTGAGAGCTTATAGAACCACCAAATAGTGTAAAAGTCATTGGGTTAAAATAGGTCTATAATAGAAAAAGAGGGGCAGACGGGAAGGTGAAAATTTTCAAAGCAAGGCTTGTTGAAAGAGGGAAACCTTTTAACGCTAGTCATGCTTAAGTCTATCCAGATTCTTTTATCTATTGTTGCTCATATGGATTATGAGATTTGGCAAGTGGATGTCAAGATAGTTTTCCTTAATGGAAGTCTTGAAGAAAGCATCCATATAAAGCAACTAGAGGGGTTTATTGCAAAGGGCAAAGAGCATCTAGTATGTAAGCTCAATCGGTCTATTTATGGACTGAAGCAAAGCTTAAAGATCTTGAAACATCTGGTTTAATGAAGTAATCTAGACCTATGGATTTATTCAGTGTCCGGATAAGTCTTGCATATATAAGAAGTGTGATGGAAACGTGATGATATTTCTTGGACTATACGAAGATGACATTCTTTGGTAGTTAGAAACAATATCAAAGTGTTGTCGGAAGTAAGGGTATGGTTGTTCAAACAATTCGATATGAAGGACTTGGAAGAATGCACACATATTCTCGGGATCAAAGGGATCACAAGAAAAGTATGTTGTGCTTATCCCAAGCTTCGTACTATCCTAGCTCGTTTTAGCATGCAAGACTCCATGAAAGGTTTTTTCTATCTTTTGGGCATGGAGAATGTTTATCTAAAGAGATGTCTTCAAAGACATCAAAATAGATAGAGGACATGAAGGCAGTTCATTATGCGTCGGCTATCGGAAGTATAATATATGCAATGCTGTGTACGTAACCGGATATCTATTTTGCCCAGGGCATAGTTAGCAGATATCGAAGTAACCCAGGACCGGGACACTAGACTGCCGTAATGCATATATTAAAGTACCTTAGAGGGACTAGAGATTATATGTTAGTTTACAAGGTAGATAATTTGATCCCTGTGAATTACACAGATTTTGACTTCCAATCAGATAGGGACAATAGTAAGTCGACCTCGGGGTTTTGTGTTTACTTTAGGAGGTGAAGCCATAACTATGGAGGAGTGTTAAGCATAGGTACTTTTCCGGACTCCACCATAAAAGCTGAGTATGTGGCAGCCTCTAAGGCAGCCATAGAAGTTATATGGCTCAAAAACTTCTTGAAGGACTTATATGTGATTCCTGGTTTGCCCAAAATTATTACAATGAATTGTGATAATAAGTGGTGCAGTAGCAAACTCGAAGGAACCACGAGTCCATAAGGCAAGTAAACACAATAGAGCGCAAGTACCACCCAATACGAGACATCGTATAACGAGGAGAAGTTGTTGCCGCCTAGATTGCATCAGGTGATAACCTGGAAATCCTTTCACTAAGGCCCTTAAGGTAAGAGCTTTTGATGGGCATGTTGAAGGGTTGGGAATCAGATGTATGGCAGGGTATATGGCATCATAGTCTTTTAGTATAAGTGGGAGATTGTTAGAGTGTATACTAAAAGCCTAGCTTTTTAAATAAACATTTATTTTAGAAATAAGAATCACATTGGTCAAATGTCTACATTTATATACTAAGTGTAGTTATTCAATTAATTTATATTGTAGATAACATGGTGTGTGGTGTCACATACAGAAGATAATGTTATCAGTTCTTTATAAATTATAAACAGTAGCTCACGACTAAGATGGAAAGGAACAAACCATTGGAATATTCATAGTGTAATTGTTTGAGTGCAGCGTGAGGAGAGTGAACAAAAACAAAAATACCCTCCTCGGATTTCAACTCAATTAATGCAATAGTAAATAAGTAAAGGCGAAATAAAATTAAACTAAGCAAGAAATAGAAATTAAGTAGAAAGCGATTTAACTTACAACCAAGGAGGTTGTTAATCCGAGCGATGAAAAAGCTCGATAGAAAAATCTCCTTTCTTAAGGCGGAGAAGCCTTTACACTTTGGAAGCTTAGAACTATTGCTAGGAATGGCTACACAATGATTGCTTGAGTTGTTGTTGAATTCCTAGCTCCAGCCTTTATAGCTCCTGAAAATCTATCTCGAGTCCAAGGCGCCTCCAACAAGGTTTAAGGCGCCTCCACTCGTCTGCGGATAAAACTTTATCCAAACATGTGACACAGATTGGAGGCCCATTAAACATTCATTCAGGCGCCTTCAATGTGTTCAGCGCCTTGATGTGTTTAAAGGCGCCTTCCTATGAATTTCAGCCTCTTTTGTCTTCTTTTCTTCTCCTCTTTAGCTTCGCTCCGTTCTTTTGGGTGATTGCGACCCGAATAGGGCTCACACCCAATTCCGGCCTCTCGAAAGCGCGTCCTTGCGTCCTCGAACGGCCCTACCGCACGTCTTCTCCACAGAGAGTACTCTTCTCAGACTCTCTCGTCGATGCCTCCGGATGAGCCCGTCGGCTCCCTTCCGTGCCATCCTTCTCGCCGTTGCGTTCCGCTCGACTTCCGTGTTCTCCCCTGCACACCCTCGACTGCATATGGGATCAACTGAGGACCTAACCAACTTGGTTGATCACCAAAACTACCACGGGTCCAACAATCTCTCCCTTTTGATGTGCATCAACCCAAGTTCAAGTTAGGGTTAAAATAGACATAAAAAGTAATTTTAAAGAAAAAATTACTAAACTAACAAGTTAAGCATAATTTTTTGCAATTAGTAAAATTGCAACACTTTTTATAATAACAGAAATTTCAAAATTTTCTAACTCCCCCTAAACTTGTATTTTTCTCTCCCCCTTTGATCACAGCAAAAATGGGGTTAAAAAAATAACCTAAGTTAAGTGAAATGTATAGAATTTAAAAAAATTCTAATTTAAAAATGAATTTTTTCAAACAAAAAAATTCTAAGTCAAATTTTTGAATTTTCAAAAAAAATTTTCTAAGTCAAATTTTTCCAAAAATTTCTAAGTCAAATTTTTGAATTTTAAAAAATTCTAAGAAAAAAATTTCTAAGTCAAATTTTTGAATTTTCACAATCTGACTTTTAGAATTTTAAAAGATTTAAGAACTTTTAAAGCACTATTTAATTCTAGTTTAATGCTTTTTCAGAAAGTTAATTAAACATTTTTTTTCAATATTTTAGCTTCGGTGTGGCCTAGCACTAGGTTTCTTGGAGCAACAACCACTTTCTTAGACAAAGCTTTATAAAGAATTTCAATATTTAATTTTCTCACTGTGTAAGCTTTTAATTTTGAAAAATTAATTAAGCATGATGAACCCAATAGAGGTTCCTACCTACTGAGTTATTCGAGATACTTAGGGGAATTTTTGGGTATCCTTCTGTCTACGATGGTTTCTAATATACGATTCAATTTTCCATAAACTTTAATTTTTGAATTTGGAAATCTATTTAAACATGTACTATTTCTTAATTTCTCAATTTCTAATTTTAGATTTTTATTTTCAGATTTTAAATTTTTATTTTCTTTTTCTAATTGATCTAATTCTTTAGACAAAGCTTTAATAAACTCAAAAGACTGTTTAGAGTTTAGGGCACGTACCTTACTTACCTCATCTTGCGATGCTCCCCCTTCATCATTGCTTTCTCCTTCCGATGTTCCTCCCCTTCATCTATGCTCTTTGATACTAGGCGTTTCTTCAGGTGATGGTTGGCCATCGCTGCATCCGAGAATTCTTGATGTCGACTCGGAGGATGATGAATCGACCAAGTAGCCTTGAGTTCTTGTGCTTGGAGGATTCTGGTTTCTTGCTTTGAATTTTCCCTTTCTTTCTCCTTTCTCTTTAATTTGGGGTATCATCCTTGATGTGCCCTTCTTTATAGTTGTAGCAGCGAACCGTCCTTTTTCTTTGTTGATGCCTCTTTTTCTCGGTCTAAATTTATTAGAATTAAAAACTTATTGAACCGCTTTACCAGTAGTGCCGCTTCTGATTCATCGCCCGAGGCTTCGGAGTTAGAACCGATTACTTTTGCCTTTAGAGCTATGTTCACGGTCTTCTCTACTCCATTTGGCTCTGAAACTCGAGATCTAAAGTACTTACCTCGAGGTCCTTAGAGATGTAGTATGCATCTACTAAGGAGGCCCACTCGAGTTCTCGGGAAGGCATTGCGTGGCAGTCATAGAGTCCGAGGTTACCTCTTCCTCGAAGATTCCTCCTTGGATTCTCGCTTCGGTTCTTCGGCTTGCTTGCCTCTCAGCCGGAGGTTTCAATCGGTTGGGAGGATGTCGCCGCTTTGAGCCTCAGAGGTACCTGAGAGAGAATTTCCTCTTGAAGTTCGAGGGTCGTAGTTCCGATCCGTTCCGGAGTGAGAATGGTGTCACTTCCGGTACAAAATCAGTTCTCTTCCTTGCTTTTGCTCTTTCTTTGTCTTTAGGAGCTGGAAAACCATATTTCATAGTAATTAAAATATCAAAGTCTGCTTTAAAAATACCTCCATTTTCGCTTCCGTGTGGCGAAGTCTCGCTCGAAGGGGAGGATCGTAGTGCCGCACTCTGATCACAAGGCCATCGTAGATACGAGGCGACGTGCTCGATACCACTTGTTGGCTGAGGCAGAGGGGGTGGTGAATTCAAACAAAAAATACCCTCCTCGGATTTCAACTCAATTAATGCAATAGTAAATAAGTAAAGGCGAAATAAAATTAAACTAAGCAAGGAAATAGAAATTAAGTAGAAAGAGGATAACTCGTGATAACCAAGGAGGTTGTTAATCGCGAAAGAAGAAAAGCTCGATGAAAAATCTCCTTTTCTCGGAGAAGCCTTTACACTTTGAAGCTTAGAACTATTGCTAGGAATGGCTACTGATGATTGCTTGAGTTGTTGTTGAATTCCTAGCTCGAGGGCCCTTTTAGCTCCCCTCGAAAGTCTATCTCGAGGTCAACGCCCAACAAGGTAGAGCGCCCATCTCGATCATGCGCCATAAAACTCTTAGCAGTCAAGGCCTTAAACACATTGCGCGCCTTGATTTTCAGCCTTGATATGCTGTTAAGGCACTGATTACTAATAATTTACCTTCATGATAATAATTTCATTTTTGTCTTCTTTCTTCTCCTCTTTAGCTCACTCCGTTCTTTTGGGTGATTGCGACCAACCGAATAGGGCTCACCAACCCATTCCGGCCTTCCGCTTCCGACTGCGTCCCTCGACGCGCTTCGTCCGCCTCCTCAACGCCACAACTACTCGCCCACCGATTCTCTCGCCCCGACTCTCCGTCGGCCTCGCTCAGTCTCCCTTCTCGTCTTTCCTGCGTCAGCTCGACTTCCTGTGTTTCTAAGCTCCTGCACACTCAGACACAAGGATCAAACACAGCAGGACCTAACCAACTTGGTTGATCACATCAAAACTACCACGGGGTCCAACAGTAATTAGGTATTAGTTTATCTTGACTAATAAATTACACTAGTACACTCTGAGTGTATTGAGCAGGACCATTTAAGGTAAGTTCTTTTTATACTGACTTAATAAAAGAACAAAATATTAGTTATTATAGAAGTGTGTGCTCTTAATCCTAATATAATAACAAGCACATATATTTAGTATTCATTTCTTTGACTTATCAGAGGGTGAGATTTACCTCGATAAATCAATAGGCCCGATAAGTTGGAAAATAATATTACTTATAATGTATGTTGTTGATTATAGAAGAAAACTGTGTCCTAGTAATCTAGGTTGATAATGTCCCCAAGAGGAGCTCATAAAGATTGTCATGTTAAACCCTGCAGGTGGACTTAGTCTGACATGACGATAAGGTTGAGTGGTACTACTCTTGGACTAAGATATTAATTAAAGAGAGTTGTCAGTGATTCATTTAATTAGTGGGCATTCGACATCTTAAACACAGGGAGACTAACACACTCATAATAAGAAGGAGCCCAAAATGTAATTTGGGATTGGTGTGGTAGTTCAATAATAATTCTTTAGTGGTATGAATTATTATTGATGAAATCAAGTTGGGTGTTCGGGGCGAACATGGGAAGCTTAATTTCATTGGGAGACCAAAACCAATTCCTCCTCTCGGTCCCTATCGTAGCCTCTTGTATATAGAGAATTATACCCACCGCATACCCACTTCCTACCCACCCTTAGGTGGCCGGCCAAGCAAGCTTGGGCCGGCCAAGCCAAGAGATGAGGCAAGTGAAGGGGGGTCGGCCATAGCTTGGAGCCCAAGCTTGTTGTGGTCGGCCCTAATAAATTAAAAGGATTTTATTTTAAAATCATTTCTTATGTGGATATCATGGTTTTAAAAGAGAGAGTTTAAAATTTAAATTTTTCCTTTTATAGTTTTCTACAAAATATTAAGTGAAAGATTTGATATCTTTCCTTATTTGTAGTTAAAAGGAATATTTTAATTTTTGATAAAACTTTCCTTTTTTGTAACCATGTTCATGATTTAAAAAGAGTGTTTTAAAATTAAATATTTCCTTTTATAAGTTTCTACAAAAGATTAAGAAAAGATTTGATATCTTTCCTTATTTTTAGATTGAAAGGGAGATTTTAATTTTAGAGAAAACTTTCCGTTTTGGAAATCATCCACATGTTTTAATAGAGAGATTTTAATTTATAAAATTTCTTTTTATAACCAACCATAAATGAAAAAATTATTATAGAAATTTTTATTTTAAAATTTCTAGAAACAAATATGGAAGTTTTACTTTTGTGTTTAAATATTGCCTTATTTGGAGCTTGTGATGTGGCCGACCATGATGAGGGTTAAAAGGAAAGTTCAATTAAATTTTCCTTCTTAACCAATGGCTAGGAGAATAAGGGAATTTTAATTATAATTAAATTTTCTTCTTTGCCAAGACCAAGGAATATAAAAGAGGGGGTAGAGGTGCCTCACCTTACACAACATATCATCTAGCATTCCCTCTCCTCTTCCTTGGTGTGGCTGGCCATATTCTTCTCCTCTTCTCTTCTTCTTTAGTGGCCGGTTCATCTCTCTTTTGGAGCTCTTGTTGGTGGTCGGTTCTTGCTAGGAGAAGAAGGAGAGAAAGGAGGCTTTGCTCTTGTATCCCTTGGAGCTTGAAGGTTGGTGGCCGAATCTTGCAAGAAGGAAGGTGTTGGTGGTTCTCATCTCGGTAGATTGTTGCCCACACAACGTCCGAGATAAGAAGAGGAATACGGTAGAAGGTCAAGAGGTTATTGTTTATAAAAAAAGGTATAACTAGTAATTGTTTTCCGTATTATACTAGTTTTCTTTGTATGAATTCCAAACACAAGAGGCTAGTGATTCTAGATTTTCGGATTAGATATTCGAAGTTCTATTTCTTTTGTTTTGTTTTTTCGAATTTGTGATTCGATTGTTTCTTTTGGTTAAACCTAGAGTTATATAAAGAAATTAAATATTAGATTTCTTTAAAAGGCTTTGTCTAGGTGGTAGTGGATGATCTCATACCCAAGAAGGCCTAGTAGCTCGCCATGCAGTCCTGAAAGTTAATTTTAAAAATTAATATTTAATTGAATTTATAACATAGGTGGATTTGGATCAATAATGTTAAGCATCGTTTGCGATCCAAGTCTAAACCATTAAGAACAGATAAGTTAAATTTGGAATCAATAATGTTAAGTTCTGTTTGAGATTCCGAATTTAATTTCTAAAGAACACAATAGGTTGTTAGGAAAGGTTCAGGACTTGTACAAAATTTTTGTACAGTGGAACCGGTACGATCTTCCTAGGACCAACCAACAAAAGAAAGATTTTTATTTTTGTTATAAAACTTTCCTTTTTGTAACCATGTTTTATTTTAAATCTTTTCTTTTATAGATATCCATAAAAGGATTTAAAAGAGAGAGATTTTAATTTATAAAACATTCCTTTTATAACTATCCACAAAAGGGATTTTAAAAGAGAGAGTTTAATTTTGTTTAAAATCTTTCCTTGCTTGGAGCACAAGCTTGTGGTCGGCCATGTCATGGGAGAAAAGGAAGTTTTATTTTTTGTTATAAAACTTTCCTTTTTTGCCAAGACCAAGGAATATAAAAGAAAAGGAGGGGGCGCCTCACCTTATAATACATCTTATATTCCTCTTTATTCTTCCTTGGTGGTCGACCCTTGTTCTTTCTCTTCTCTCTTGTTTTCTCTCTTGGAGGCCGGCGGCATCAATTGTGGGAGATCTCTTGGTGACCGGTTGCTTGAAGGAGAAGAAGAAGAGAAGGAAACTCTCTTGTCTAGCATCCCTTGGAGATTATTTGGTGGTCGGATCTGGGAAGCCTTGGAAGAAGCTTGAGTGGATTTTATCTTGGAAGATCGTCGCCCACACAACGTCCAAGAGAAGGAGGGGAATACAATAGAAGATCAAGAGGTCTATAAGCTATAAAAGGTATAACTAGTTATTAGTTTCCGCATCATAACTAGTTCATCTTTTGTATAGATTTTGAAAAACCAAACACAAGAGGTTATCGGTTTTAAGTTATCGTTTTTGTTATCGATTTTATTTTTCAATTTCATGTTTCGATAATGTGTTTCTATTGAGGTCTCTATAGTTAAACCTAGTTTACTATAAGAAGTTAAATATTCGATCTCTTTATGAGGCTTTGTCTAGGAAGTGGTGGATGATCCCATACCTAAGAAGGCCTAGTGCCTCGCCATGTTTAACCTGGAAGCCGATCTTTGAAATAGATATTTAATAACTTCTGTAATATGGTTTAACTTAGGAAGATCACATCGGTTGAACTTGGAGTAAGAATGTTAAGTTTCGTTCCCAATCCAAGTTTAACTTTTAAAAGAAAATTTGGATTAACAATGTTAAGCATCGTTTGCAATCCAAATTTAACTTTAGTATAACACATGGGTAGATAGGATAGTTCTATGCTTGTACAAATTTTTATATAGGGGAACTAGGATGGTATACCGAGTAGCAACCAATAGTATTCTCCTGCCGTCATGGTTACGTTGATTTTTTCAGTGTCCTCCATCTTCACGCTCCAAAACAGGTGAAGAAAGTTCCCATAAACGGCGCCAAATTGATCCCGTCTGGAATCTGAGTCAGATGAAGGCCCGATGAGGTGTCTCTAGTGTTGATGGAGGAGAGATTGTGATACTGTGATCGTGCTGGCTCCTACAAACAGACCCCCCACGTGGCCCTGAAGGACTACTGGGTCTGGACCGGCGGTACTAGAACTTTGCGCACGCTCAGACAAGCACACGAAACGTTAGAGACCAAGAATCAGAGAAAAAGTCCTCGGAGCAGGCCCTCCAACGCTCAAGTCAGGTACTTTTTCCCCAGAAGAACAGTGTACGAAGGAAGAAGAAAAGTAGACAAGTGTGCGAGTGAGTGTACCTGCGCAAGGGAGAGGACACCCCTTTATATATGACAGTGCATACCTTCTGGCGACTCACCCCTCTTAGAGGGTGCCGGGTGTCAAGACTTGTTGAATGGTGGGGGACACGTGGCCTTCTCCTATAGGCTGGAGGAAGGTTCTATTTGCAGATGACCCCAACTGCTGAAATATTCCCTGACATGCAGCAAATATTCTCTGACAGTTGGTTACGATTCCCTGACCTGTTATTATGTAGCACCTACTATCCTGCCCGGGTGTGATCGATGCAGCCCGCGTCTATCTACTAAGTGCTGACAAACGGACTGGATGGATGGAGGGGTGCGATCGGAGTCCTTTCCTTTCTGCTTTTATGATTCAGACCCGACCGGGAATGTCAAGTCTATTTACGCGGGCTAGCTTGAGAAAACCCGACCGGTAAAGCCAAGTCGGGCTTCGCCCTGATCATGCGTCCTGCTGCAGACTTGATTTCCTGACCGGTAGACCCCACCCTGGCTTCATACGTCGGATGACCTAGGGTGGTCTCACTTCGTATATTGACTGCCACGTCCCCTTGACTTCTGATTACCATGTCCTCTTGATTTCTGACTGTCACATTCCCTTGACTTCTGACTATCACATTGCCGACTTTCAGACCCTATCATTATGCATCGTATCACTTTTATTATTCCGTTGTATTTTATTATGATAGATAAGAACTCTAATATGACAGATACGATCGACACGAAAGCGAGAAAAGTGATGAGGACTATACAACATATTTCCAGTCCAACACGACTAGAGCCGTCAATTTGGGTTGGGCCCATTGGGTTGGCTCGCCCCGCCAAACAATTTAAGCGGGTTGAGTTGGAATTTTATCAACCCAAATACGCCGTGAGCCGACCCGCCTAGGCCCGCGACCCGCGCGGGTCGGCCCACTCGGGCTTGGGTTAGCCTGCGGGTTGAAAAACATATGTAAGTTAAGATTTAGGTCAATTTATTATCTTTCTTTGTTATAATTTTGAAATAAAAATAGTACTTTTCATCCAACATAAGTACTCGTTTGTGTTCATTTATATCTAAAATACATGTTTATATATACATTTAATTGTAGAAAACTTTTTCGAAGTAAAATGTTGAAGATATGAAATATTTTTTAATTTTTTTAAAAATTTTTGATGGGCCCGCGGGTTGGCCCACCAAACCGGCAACCCACCTTAGAATGGGTTGGATTGGAAATTTCTCAACCCGTCAAGTTGGCGGGTTGGCCCGCTCCGCCCGGCCAAATGGTTAGTCCGCCACGGGCCGACCCGCCCCGCCACGGGTTGACCCGTCTGACAGCTCTAAACACGACAAACATGATGAATTACTCAAATTGCATGTAAATGCATAAAATGGTTTTTAGGTGCATTTAACATTCTTGATTAACCAATTGACTTAAACAAATTGTCATTTTTGCAAACCTGCAAAAAGAATATATATATATATATATATATATATATATATATATATATATATATATATATATATATATATATATATATATATATATATTTATTTATTTATTTATTGAACTTCAAAGTATTGATGCATTAAATAAGTTGGGCTCAATAAGATTTGGATTTCCCCATCACAAATATCGTTGATTAGTATCTACTTAGTGGTATTAATCCAATTGCCTTAATTAAGTTTAACCATGTGTGCAAGCTGATGCATGTGTTATGCATATAGTAGATATATACTTATCTTTTCTATTCAATTGATCTCCTGAACTTGAGTTAATGAATGAGCTTGAATTCCAGATCAAACTCATAGAGATTGCAATGAAGCAAATGTTAAATTTATCTAAGGATCAAACTCATGCTCTACAAAAATACTATCGTTAATGTTATTGCATCATCTTGGATACATAGTTGTTATCTCTTTCAGACTAACCTGTCCAACAGACCATCATCAACTTGATCGGCCGCCATCCTTTTCAAATACCAAAATCTCTAGAAGCGTATGCTGATTAACACTTTCTTGAGTGGGAAGCAATCCAAGTCAATAAAAATGATATGAATAATAAATGCATGACTAGAAGTTTCATATCACAAGGCATAGGGAATGATTTTATTTATTTATTTGTTTTTTATAATTCATGTATTTAACTTTTGATCCGATTAATTTTAAAAATGATTGATTTAGTCCAATGAAAAATTTCCATTTGTCACCAGGATAAATTTAAAAATGTAAATGACGGATGACTCAATAATCTAACATCCCAGATTTTTCATCTTACTAAAAAAACCCTATTGTATAATGTAACTGGCAATCGAAATGTAAATACTTAACAAAGTACACAAGCGTCTTATCGTTGCATCGTAGTCTGAAGGGTCAAGGCATAGACAATCATGTGGTAAAAGATGAAACGCTCATCTCCAATACCACTGTCAATCCTCCTCATTCAATCCTCCTCATGATAAATATGGAGGAGATAAATCATAGTGATTAAGGAGGCAAGAGGATGACGGGGTGAGTGAAAAGGGATGCAGGGATTTACGCTCTGCCAGTCTTGAGTTTCGATCCCTCGACCTTAAGTGAAAAACTCCCATCCACTTACCACCTAAACTATGCCCATGGGGGCCAAGGCATAGATAGTCATTGTAACAAAAGATGATTATATCACCTTAGATATCTCTCACAGTTCGTTTTGATCAGATTATGTGAAGGGAGACATATCACGGGTCAGTTTATAATCGACCACCAAGTAATTAGAGGATAGAATTTTTTTTTTCTAAAGGTATATACCTATCGATAATTAATCTCTTATTCTATTATAATAAAATTATCATCCTCTAATTAACGGAGCATTCCGAAAAGACCCAGACATGAACAACCATGCCATGGCCGTTGGTGGATTTGAATGCGCAATTAATTCCTTGAGACCTACACTACTCCACGGCATCACATTGTTTCAAATATCAATAAATTCTCAGCAACTGCTCCCCTCTTTCCTTCTTCCCCATTCAATGCTCACCCTTCCTATTAATTAATCTGCATTGTCTTCTTCCCCTCCATGTTCCCTTGTCCCAAATCCTCATTTCTCTCTTTCAAGGTCTGGTCTGCGTTATCTGTCTTTGCTTTATTTAACATTTTTTTTTGTGCATTCATCGGCAAGGAAAGGAAGACAACGAGATATTGGTGCGGTTCAATTAGAAAGCATCGTTGTTTATTAATGCAACTCTGGTTTTCAATTGAGCCGTGCCAATATCACGTTACGTTAATTGGATCTGTGTTTTTAGGTAACTTTTTTCTAACTTATAGATAATTTCTCAAGAGGAATTGAAAGGTTGATTCCCTTTTTATAGTAGTCACCTCATTTTTATTTATTATGTTACTAGATCTGATACTTGCCGGGGAAGATGCTATACAGTTGTGACTTTTAAATACAATTTATAGGATAAATTTTCATTAAAGAGTCAGAGAAAATGCTCACTCGTTCCTATAATTTTTTTGTTTTATAAACTTATTTATTCATGTTTCTACTTCATTAATTAATTATGAAAATTAATTTTGGCACTGAATATGCCCACAATTAAAAAAGGATAAATGATTTTGTCACTGAATATGTCTTTGATATAGACCAAATTTAATATATGTGATTATTAACAAAGGTTTAAAATCTTATTATATAAGCACCATCACATTCGTAATGGAATCCTAGATAATATTCTGATTCTTTAAAATATGATTTTGATCTCTTTTTTATTATCAAAGTTTTTTTTTTGGCAAAATCATCTTCATGGTCGACTAAACGGGTTTGAAATCATATCATATGGACATCATTGCATTCCTACGATCTTTTCATAATGTTTGTATTCTTTAATCATTATTTTGAAAGTAGTTTGGTCAAATTATTTTGATAGCCAAAATACTTGAAAATTATGTCATATTAGCGGCATCGCATATATACATGCTAATCTTATTCTGAACAATATTTTATTTTGAGGCATCTTCATTATTTTGAGGCCTTCTGGATCTTCTAAGTTATTTTGATGAAAACAATTTTGATCCGGTGATAAGGACGGAGGATCCTTATTGGCGGGAGGTCAACGACACGTGGAGGTTAATGGTCAAGAAGGTCAACCCCAAGGTCATACCGAGCGGACAGAAGTCGTGTCGAGCGGAGTGGTGAGCCGACCGAGCATCCGGGCGACCGGACATCCGGCCAAGGGTCTCCTGGACCGGACAAAAGATAGCCCGACCAGGGGTCGGATTTCCGATGCTCAAGATAAAAGAGTCTATGGGCCGGGCGGACAGGCCGCTCGGCCGAGCCACAGGGCAATAAGGCGCAATTCCATCCGAGCACATGAGCAGGGCTTCCCCGCTCGGGCCGAGGTATGTGCATTCCCGGAGGCCATGAGCGCCGAGCGGCTGGTCCGCTCGGCCCGGGAATAGGTAAGAGCGCAAAGAGACAAAAAGGACAGCTGGTAACTTCATCCTCGAGACACCTGCCGCCGACAAAAAGCATGGTCTGCGACCGGAGCGGACAGAGTATCGTACGGTGGAAGTTTCCACCGTCACATCCGAGATATGCTCGGACAATTGTGAAATGACGTCAGACATACTTTTCTGACACAACCCTACTGAGGTATGTTTTTGGGAAGTGTGCACGCATCGAGAAGCGTGCCCACGCTCCCCGGGGTCCTATATAAGGACCTCCAGACATCGACGGAGGTATGCAATTCTCATCACTGTAGCCACAGTAGCGTTACTTTGCTACTCTCCTTCTTCATTGCCTGACTTGAGCGTCGGAGGGTCGTCGCCGGGAAACCCCTCCCGGCTCGGCTGCTTTGCAGGTTCGCCGGAGATCTACATCACCAGTCGGAAACAGCGGAGAGTGCCACGTCCCCAGTGTCCATCGACACAACGATCGGACAGGATCAAATTGGCGCCGTCTGTGGGAACGTTCCTAAATCCGAGCATAGACAATGGAAGAAGCTGGACGCCAACTCATGGTGACACTCTCTCCCGAAGAACTAGGTGCGCTCATCCAAGCGCGGGAAGCCAAGATAGTAGAGCAACAGCAAAAGGCTCAAGCCGATCGGATAGCGTAACAGGCAACGTCGGCATCAAGCGGTCGGGCGGCACCAGACGACCGGCCCGAGCAGCTCTCAATATGGGGCCAGAAAAAAGGGCCGACCGGCACTCAGGTGGAAGCCCCACCCGCCCCGATACCATTCCATCGGGCTTTATTCCAAACGCCCTCAGAAGTCGTGCAAGCCAACCTCGACCGGGGCTCTTCGTCCGATGAGGCGCCCCTTGCGACGCAAGGAAGGGCAAGGCACCATGAACAAACTCGTCCCCTGAGCGGATCAATAGACAATTCTCCGAGGACATCCTGCGCGACGCATTACCAAGGCATTACGCGCCCCCGACGATCGAGGAATACAACGGGACCACTGACCCGGACGACCATCAGGGTAAGTTCAACAACATAGCCACACTGCATCAATATACAGATGGTGTGAAGTGTCGGGTGTGTTATGACCTTCGGATGCGGCTAGAGAGGGGGGGTGTGAATAGCCGACCCCAAATTCACGTTTCTTCCTACAATTTTAGTTAGCGCAGCGGAAATAAAAGATAGAAACGAAAATGGAGAAGATCAAACCTCAAACACGATGAGATAACGAGGTTCGGAGATGATACTCCTACTCCTCGGCGTGTCCGTAAGGTGGACGAATCCTATCAATCCGTTTGTGGATGAGACCCCGGAGAACCGGCTAATAAAAACTCCTTCTAGGTGGAGAAACCTCGCCACAATCTCTCTTCCAACAGCAAGATTAGCGTACAAGAAATACAGCAAGAAGCCAAGAACAATATGAATATAAAAACACTAGTTTGCTTGCCTTCTTGTCATCGTTGATGAGCGAATCAACGCTAACAAACCGGTCGCGATCTTGGAGTCCACCAGGGAAGCTCATACGAAGCAAGGTGGAGAGAGCTCAGAAAGCTCGATCGCAAGGAACAATAAGGAGCAAGAAGAACACCCCAACAACAGAAGGCCTATATGAACTCGCGAAGAAGAAGAAGAAGAAGAAATCTAGGCTTGTGTCTCAGGCTGAACGACCGAGCTCTCCACCGATCGGTCGATCGATCTGATCGGTCCCCGGACCGATCCCAACTCTGAGAGTTGGTTGCGATCCTGATCGGTCGTGGACCGATCAGGCCTAAGCTGATCGGTCCTCAGACGATCCCAACTCTCCTGAGAGTTGGTTGCGGAGTCCCGGATCGGCGTGGGCTCAGTCCTTCCTCTCCCAATTGTTTGGTTCTGATCGGTCACCGGATCATTGAGATGACTTAGTTACATTGGATCGGTCATGGACCGATCCAATTTCTAGCCTTAATCCTAAATCATTCCTGATCTAGAGAACGAGCCAGCGGGCCTCTCGACCTAGTCCAGGAGAACGCTCAGAGCCCTCTCCGACTTCCGTCCCATAGAGAACGAGCTACGGGCCCTCTCCTACTGTAGTCCGAGAATGAGTTGCCGAGCCCTCTCCGACTTCGTCGTCCGTAGGAAGAACAATCTCTGAGCCCTCTCTCGACCTAGTCTAGAGGAACGTGCCGGCTTATGTCGAGAGCGGAGAGCTACAGAGCCCTCTCGACCTAGTCGGAGGCAACGAGCGAGCCCTCCGAGGCTTCGTGGTCGAGCAGACTCAGAGCCCTTTGACGTCCCGGAGTCAACTAGCCACCGACCTCCACTCCACCGTCCAGGTCAGGAGAAGGCAGCTCAGAGCCCTCTCGACCTAATCGAGGAGCAGAGCTACTACCTCCCGACTCCTCATCCATCCAGAGCGAGGCAAGAGCCCTCTCGACCTCCCATGCCAAGCTTCCATACTTGGACTTTTCCCCGTGCCAAGCTCCCGCTTGGACTTTTCGTGTGCCAAGCTCCTTGCTTGGACTTTTCCGTGCCAAGTCTCCATACTTGGACTTTTCCGTGTCAAGCTCCTGCTTGGACCTTTCCGTGCCAAGTCTCCATACTTGGACTTTTCCCGAATCAGTCAACACAGGTCAACCAGTCAACCTTGACCAAAGGTTGCACCCACAATCCCAAGTTTCTATTCTTGTCAAACATCAAATATAACTTCTCTATTTTTGTCAAACCTGAAAATATACCTCGAGTCGTCAACTGAGTCACCTCAGTCGTCAACCTTGACCTAAGATTGCACCAACAATCTCCCCCTTTTTGATTTTTGACAAAAACCATAATCAAGTTAGGTTAACCCGATAACCTAACTTAAGTTTTCCAATAGTTCTCCAATGTTCTTCCTTGAACATTCTCTGGACATTCTCCCCCTTTTTGACACACATCAAAAAGAGTGAATCAAGGTCAAGAGTTTCTTCCTAATGAAGGTCCCATACCTTTCATTGAAACCGTTAATTTCCCCCTTGATACTAAAATCAACAATCAACTTAGTGATAATCCCATATCACTCATCCTCAGAAATCTTGACGAGTAAAAACTCCCCCTAAAAGTCAACTCCCCCTTAACCAATAGGTAAAACTCCCCCTAAAAGTCAACTCCTCCTTAACCATTGCACCAACAATGTCTTGGAGAGTTTCAACCCTTTAGAAATCTAAAACACCAACTTCCACAGCTGAAATTTCAGACAATCAGTCGAAAATCAGCATTTTGGCATGCTCTGATCGGTCACCAGACCGATCAGGCTCCACTGGATCGGTCACCAGACCGATCCACACTTCCCTGGATCGGTCCAGTGACCGATCCAGACTTCCCTGGACCGATCAGAATCTCCTCTGATCGGTCCACGGCTCTCTGATAAGATTTCTGATTTTTTCTCCCGAAATTCAGAAATCCCTAAAAAATTACAGAAAATTCCAAAAATTGTAAAATTTTGAGAATACATTCCTCATAACATATATTATCATGGAAAAATAGTTTTCTATGAAAATAACTCCCATTTTTTAATCTTGATACAAAGTTCGAAAGACTTTGAAATAGCTCAAGGTTAATCCATCTTTGTATCAACTTGCTCAATGATGAATGCTATCACTAGAAAAGCTTCATCAAGGTTTTTCAAATCAATTTTGAAATGATCTTAAACCATTCAATTTAGGACCACAATCTTAGGGCTAAATGTACATGACGTGTACACAAGTTTTCCCTATGATCCTCAAATTCGAATTAGGCTCATCTAGGTACAAGAACTATGCACCTTGATCCTAACTCATAATCCTAATATCTCACACACATCTAAGGTGTATCAAACACATCCAAGTCAATTTTGATGTGAGATATGGGTTTAGGTCATCTTAAGCTAAGTTCTCATGCATTTTCTAAACAACAATTTGATCTCCATATCAAATTGTGTTTCTATCCTTAAATCAAATTAATTGATCATAAATGCAAGAGATGATGACATGACATAAAATAATATCATAAGTGGAAACATGTGCCAATGTCATGATGTCATGTCATCAAGTATGAAACTTAAATAAGGCATGACATATAACTAACCTAAGCATTATCATGACATTTCAAATGATAATAAAATAAATATGATGTCATGACATGGCATATGACAAACAATGTATGGCAAATAACATATAAAGGTATGGAAAATACCTAATTCTAGCCTTAGTTGCCATTTTTGATAATTTTGATCATTTTGCCATAAATTCTATATTCCTAAGTGTAATAGACCTAAAATCATATATTAAAGATTTTTAGATCACTATGTGCTAATTAGATTGACCCTAGAAAACTCCTCAAATGTGGTTGGCACATCCTAATCACCTTAGGAATAATTTTTAATTTCATTTTCAAGGCTTGATTACACCTTGAAAATTCCTAAAATGCCACCTTTTGCCATGAGTAGGTTAACTACCTATCCAATTAAGGTTGACACACCCTAAACCATCTAGCGTGAAGGAATCACGCTCCTAGGAACCCAATACCTATTTGAGCTCATTGGGTTCACTAAATATTCACTAGGGATGACTTCCCTAGCAACCCTCCTAATGACCCTCCTAGGCTTTAAAGCCTTGGTCATTTGGGACTCATCAAGATCAACTCTAGGGGTGACTCCCCTTGTGACCTTGGTGATGGTCTTCCTAGCCCTAGGTCTTGTTCCATAATCGAATGGAACATTATGATACGTGGGCTTGACTACTTGAGACTTAGGTTTGTGACCCAAACCTCTCATGTCCTTGGGCTTTGATTTTTGACCCTTAGACCCTAGAGTTGACTTCTCCAAATTCTTAAGAGCCTTTTCTAAAGTGTCAAGTCTTGACCTCAAGACTTGATTTTCCTTCTTTAATACCTCAAGCTTTAATTTGTCATTTTTCTTTGAGGTATTCCTAGGCATATGTCTAGTTGTTTTGGGATTCCTATCTAGGTTTTCCTTAACCTTAGATGAATTAATTCTAGGGTTGGCATTTCTAGTGTTGTCCTTATCTAGGCTAACATGTTTGGCACCTAAGCACATGTATCGGTTTCTATGGTTATCATGCTTATCATTATTGACAATTGCAATACAACTACTAGCATGTGTCTTATTAGAATTGCAAGAATGTGCCTTAAAAGATACCTTAGGGTTTGCCTTAGCTCCCCCTATAGATGTGCTTGGTCTCTTGTCCTTGTGAGGTTGCCTCCCCCTTGGACATTGACTCCTATAATGTCCCCTTTGCTTGCATTGGAAGCACACCACGTGCTCCTTGTCCTTGCGTATCAGGACTCCAGCTTCCTTGACTTTTGGTGCCGATGGAGTCTTCCTAATCCTCTTTGGACATTTACTTTTGTAATGCCCATATTCCCTACACTCAAAGCACATTATATGTAATTTACTTGAAATTAAGTTGCTTAAGTTACCTAGGGTTGAGGATGGATATAAGCTCTCTCCTTCATCCCTTCCAGAGGTAGAGGCTTCTTCTTCTTGCTCCAATCTTGAAGAAGAACTCTCCTCCTCTTCTTCCTTAGGTGTTGAGTAGCCCTCAACTTCTAATTCCATATTTCCATGATGTGAGCTACTTGGCTCACTTGACTCCTCTTCATGACTTGAATTGGAGCTCTCCTCATGGAACTTAGCCAAGTTGTTACACAACTCCTTGACATTGTTGTATCTACCTATCTTACACAAGATATCATTAGGTAATGAAAATTCAAAGATTTTCGTTACCTCGTCGTTGATTATGGATTGGTGGATTTGTTCCTTCGTCCACTTGTTCTTCTCGAGAGGTTCTCCTTCTTTATCCACCGGAGGAATAAAACCTACTTGTACACAATTCCAATTTACTAGGTTAGTCATAAGAAAATACTTCATTCTTACCTTCCAATACGCGAAGTCGTCGCGATCGTAGAAGGGTGGAATTATGATGTCTTCTCCAAGTTGATCCATTCTCTAGCTCGTGCTCCCCCGGATGTTAATCCGACGAAGAGCGACCTCGCTCTGATACCACTTGTTAGGACCTTCGGATGCGGCTAGAGAGGGGGGGTGTGAATAGCCGACCCCAAATTCACGTTTCTTCCTACAATTTTAGTTAGCGCAGCGGAAATAAAAGATAGAAACGAAAATGGAGAAGATCAAACCTCAAACGCGATGATATAACGAGGTTTGGAGATGATACTCCTACTCCTCGACGTGTCCGTAAGGTGGACGAATCCTATCAATCCGTCGGTGGATGAGACCCCGGAGAATCGGCTAATAAAAACTCCTTCTGGGTGGAGAAACCTCACCACAATCTCTCTTGCAACAACAAGATTAGCGTACAAGAAATACAACAAGAAGCCAAGAACAATATGAATGTAAAAACACTAGTTTGCTTGCCTTCTTGTCGACTGTTGATGAAGCAGCAACTTCACGCCAACAATAGCAGCAACTGATCAGTTGGAGTCCAGCCGAGGGAAACTCACATGAAGCTTCAGCAGTGGAGAGCTCAGCAAAGCTCTGATCGCAAGGAACAATAAGGAGCAAGAAGAACACCCCAACAACCTACTGTAGAGGCCTTATATGAACCTGCTAAGAAGAAGAAGAAGAAATCTAGCCGTTGTGTCTCAACGGCTAGACCTGGACCGATCAGGCTCCACCCTGATCGGTCCAGGACTGATCTGATCGGTCCCCAGACCGATCCCAACTCTCTGTGAGAGTTGGTTGCGATCCCTGATCGGTCTGTGGACCGATCCACCTATGATCGGTCTCAGACGATCCCAACTCTCGCAGAGAGTTGGTTGCAGAGCTCCCGATCGCGGTGTGGACCGATCATGCCATTCTTCTCCCAATTGTTTGGTTACCGATCGGGTCACGGATCGATCGATGACCCAGAGTATCCGGATCGGGTCCAACGCCGATCAATTTCCACCTTAAACCTAAAGCCTTCCTGATCTAGACGAGCTACGAGCCCTCTCTAACCTTGTCCGGAGAACGAGCTACAGAGCCCTCTCCGACTTCCACGTCTGGTCCGAGAAGCAGCTCCCTCTCTCGACCTTCTAGTCAGAGACCAGTTGCGAGCCCTCTCCGACCTCCGTCCGGTCCAGAGAACAAGCTACCGAGCCCTCTCGACCTAGTTTGGAGAACGAGCCCGAGTCCTCTCCGACTTTGTCGGTCGAGAGCAGCTACAGGCCCTCGGCCTAGTCAGAGAGCAGCTTGAGCCCTCTCGACCTAGTCCGGAGAACGAGCTCGAGGCCCTTCTCGACCTAGTCGGAGAGCACCGAGCCCTCTCCACCGGCTCGGCAGAACGAGCTACCGAGCCCTCTCTGACCTAATCCGGAGAACGAGCTACCGAGCCCTCTCCGACTCCATCCAGTCCAGAGAACGAGCTACCGAGCCCTCTCTGACCTCCCATGTCAAGCTTCCATACTTGGACTTTTCCCCGTGCCAAGCTCCCTGCTTGGTCTTTTGTAACACCCATAAAATTATGAGATAAGTATATGGGTGTTATTTGCTTTAGAGCCTAAAAATTTGAAGAATCAAAAATAAAAAAAAAAAGAAATAAGAGAAATAAAAGAAGAGGTGAAGGTTTGAAACTTGAACCTCTCACAAAGGATAGAAATAAAATTATGTATGATAACCACTAGGATAATGAATAATATGTGAATGGGAAATGATGGGAATTATAGTTAAAAGTAAATCTAAAATTTAGTGAAGGAACAAAGGGAAAATCAAGTGGCTTCTTTCTCTTGTTTACCTCTTGGTTAAGGAAAAAGAGTAGCAAAAGACAAGTTGTCCTTCTCCCTTTCCTTCTCTATTTTCGTGGGTTTTAAGAGGATAATAAAGAGAAGAATTTAGGGAAGGGAATGAGGACATATTCTCATTAAGAAAATACATGCATGAGATAAGGAGGAAGGGAAGCAAAGTTCATTTTGGTAACTTCCACCTACTTAGCATAAAAAGGAAAGGAACTAAAGGTTTTCATTTTTTTTTCCTTCTCCCTCACCCTTGCCGAGACTCTAAGCCTCCTCCCTCATCTCCACAAGCCAAGTTTAGGTTTCTCCCTAAGAGAAAACTAAACTACAAGAAGGAGCCTTCAAGGTGTACCCTTCCAAGCAAGAGAAAATCAAAAGGAGTGCTAGAAGAAGAAGCCCCCTACTTCCTCTTCACCAAGGGTACCATTTCTTTAAAGATTAACAAGTTATTACTAGGTAAGCTTCCCCTCACCTGTGGTACAATAGTTTGTATGGTTTTTCATGGAGTTAGATCGCTTAAAAACCTAGGACTTGCCTTAAGAAAATTCGGCCAAAAGAAGAAGAGTTTAGGAAAGTTGTAATTAGATATGCTTACTATCTTTCTTGTGATATGTATTTTATGTAAAAAGTTAATCTAAGGTTTCCATGCTAGAATAAATGATGAAAACTTAGATCCATAAGCTTTAAACTCTCGGCCAAGCATGAACAAGAAGACTAGGTAAGTTTAAGACTCAAACTAAGCATGTTTCCTTATTCTTGAGTTATGTACCCTATGATAATGATGTTGTTAACTTTTTCTCCTACTTGTATATTGTTGAAACTCCATTTTTCATGCCCATGAGTATTCGGCCATATAAGAAGTAAAGGCTTAAGAGAGTTTTAAATCTAGGGCTAAGCATGCTAAGATTGTTCCTAAGACAAGGTATGAAGTTTTATGCCATGATTGTATGTTAGTTATAAATCTTATTTCATGCTTATAAAGGTTCGGTTATGATGAGATTTGAAGTCTAGGAAAGTTTAAACCAAGGCTAGGAAGCTCATGACTTTCTTGATAAAATAATATGGAACTAGTGGATGTTTTTATGGTTGCTTGTTACATAGAATTTTGAGTACATGTAACTTTCGGCCATTACAAGTTTAAAAGCCTAGAGAAAACTTAGAACCCAACTTATATATGCTTATGATGTCTTATGATATATTCTATGAAATGTAGTTGTGGTTCCATGCTCTTATGCCACTAGAAATGTAGTTCATGCTTGTTAGGGTTCGGCCAATACTAGTGCGAAGGCCTAGAGAAATTTTGAAACCAACTTACATTTGTTCATGATGTTTTTGTGATAAGTACCATGAAATGTAGTTGTGATTCCTATGCTCTTATGTCACTAAAAATCTAGTTCCATGATTTATATGTTTCGGCCATTACAAGTTTAAAAGCCTAGAGAAAACTTAGAACCCAACTTATATATGCTTATGATGTCTTGTGATATATGCTATGAAATGTAGTTGTGGTTACCATGCTCTTATGCCACTAAAAACCTAATTCCATGAGTTATAGGTTTCGACCACCTTGAGTTAAGGGGTCTAGGAAGTTTGGAATTTAAAACAAATATGCTTATGTTGTTTCTCATGAACATGTATAAGATATTGCCTTAAGGTTCAATACTCCCATGCTACTTGTAACCTAGAAGGAGACATGTTAGGGTTCGGCCATGATAAGTTTGGGAGCTTAAGGAACTTAGAACCCAAACTAAATATGCTTAAGTGGTTCCTTATGAAATATGATATGATATGAGCTTCGGGTTTACATGTTTGCATGTTATTTAGAACTTGTTTGCTCTACATGAAAGGTTTCGGCCATGAAGAATTTGAAACCTAGGAGGGCTTAAAAATTTAGGTTAACATGCATATGACCTTTATTATGCTAGTATGTGAAGATATCATGAGATTTTTATATTTGTATGTTGTCTAGATATCATGCCTCTATTCACGACTTTCGGCCATATGGGTTTAGTGACCTAGATGTACCTCACATGTTATGAATGAATCAAGAGATGTTATTTAATGATTCCATGAATGGTTATGTCTTTTAGGATAAGTGATATGCTCTCTTATGTATGCTTATGATCCATGTATGTGCTATGTGCTCAATCATGCATGCTTTAGGATATGATAAAAATGATATGTTCATTATGCAAGCTTATGATTCATGCATGTGCTGTGTGCCCAAATATGCATGCTTATGATATGCTAAGTGATATGTTCATGATGTATGCTATGATTCATGCATGTGCTGTGTGCCCAAAAAAATGCATGTTTTATGATATGTCAAGAAACATGATATGCATGTAAGAATAAGAACTACGATATGTATGACATGCTACTTTACTTTATGTATGGCTTGTACCAAGGGTGGGCTCCATAAGCGCCCCAGGGTCGATGGACTAAGAAACGGGTCTCGTTAGGGATGGGCTCCTAAGTGCCCCTAGGTCGATGGACTAAGAAACGAGCCTAGTATGTATGCCTTGTAGGGTTCAAGACTTGCTACCTTGGACCTACATAGGACGCGCGCATTTATGTATGTGCTATAAGCCGGGGCCCCAATCATGTTGAGATTATGTTTAAGTATGTATTGTATAAGTTTTCAAAAGACATGTTGCATATGTTACATGATATATGTTTAGGAATTTACCATGCTTATACTTTATGATTATGCCATGATACTTTATGTTATGTTATGATATGCCATGATATGCTCTTGACATGATACATTTGTCTTTATGCCTTATGACTTGTGTTTTTAATATGCTTTACGGTTTTTGTGAGTTGGAAAGGAACTTACTGAGCCATGAGTGCTCACAACTTACTTTCTTGTACCACAGATAAAGGCAAGAAATGGATGGACTAGGGGAGCAGCAGGAGGGGCTAGAAGGATGTGTGCGGTAGTGGACTGGCTAAAAGAAATGACCTGCTTTTATTTAATAAGAAATTTACCATGCTGATGTTTTTACCTTATGACTCCATGACCTTAAGTATGTGTTTGGGTATTTAAAACTCAAAAATATGATAGGTATGCTATATGGTTGTTTTATATCTATGGTGAATTTTTAAGTAAGAAAATGTTTTTTTTTAATTCTCTAAGTAAGACTTCCGCTGTGTTAAGTATGTATGTGTCGCAAGTAACCCCCGTCACCTTAGCAGGAGGGGCGGGGCGTTACACTTTTCCCGTGCCAAGCTCCTTGCTTGGACTTTTCCGTGCCAAGTCTCCATACTTGGACTTTTCTCGTGCCAAGCTCCCTGCTTGGACCTTTCCGTGTCAAGTCTCCATACTTGGACTTTTCCCGAATCAGGTCAACACAAGTCGGGTCAACCAGGTCAACCTTGACCAAAGGTTGCACCCACAATCCCAAGTTCCTATTCTTGTCAAACATCAAAATATAACTTCTCTATTCTTGTCAAACCTCAAAATATACCTCGAGTCAGGTCAACTCGAGTCGGGTTACCCAGATCAACCTTGACCTAAGATTGCACCAACAGGGTGTTCCTCACCACCCTCTCAGGATCGGCGCAACGATGGTTCTGGAGGTTGTCGGACGGATCGATCACAAGCTTCAAAGAGTTTCGCACGGCATTCCTCCATCAGTTCGCGAGCAGCAGACGCTACCAGAAGACTAGCGTCAGTCTGTTTGCCATCAAACAAGGATCGAAGGAGTCGCTCCGAGCCTACATCCAGCGTTTTAACCAGGTGGCCATGGATATCCCGGCGGTCACTTCAGAAACTATGATGAACGCGTTCACACAGGGGCTCGTGGACAGGGATTTCTTCCGTTCTCTCATCAGAAAGCCGCCTCACAGCTACGACCACATGTTGAACAAGGCCAATGAGTACATCAACGTGGAGGAAGCTCAGATGGCGAGGAAAAAGGAAGCACCATCCGATCCACCAGCTCATGCCGAGCGGAAGCCACCTTCCAATTATCAACCACCGAGAGGACCCCGCGCAGAGGTAGCCCATCCTCATCAGCAAGCAAGGCCGCATGCCGTTCAATAAGTAGTGGTCGATCGGCCTAAGCACAAGGGGAAGATATGGACTCCCATGTTTTGTTCGCTCCATCAGTCAACAACTCACAACACCCGCGACTGTCGGAGCCTCCCCCCAATCACTCATCCTACACCAAGGAGCTATCGCCGTCGATCACCTTCGCCGAGCCGACGACGTCAGCACCAAAGTCCTGGCCGGCGTACAGAAAGGAGATCTCCCGAGCGACCACATAACCAGCAGCACAGAGTCATTCCTCGGACATCGCATGAACGACCCCGACCATCCGCTCGGGAGGAGGAGAATAGAGGCATTGCGTCGAGGGGTGAAATCAACATCATCGCTGGAGGGTCGACCAGGGGCGACTCCAATAGGGCACGAAAAGCGCATGCAAGGCAGCTCACGATCCATGCAGTGGGCTACAGCCAGGAGCGGGCGAATGTGCCCGAGATCAGCTTTGGGCGTAGGGACCTCAAAGGAGTCGAAGTCGCACATGATGACACCCTCATCATCCGAGCAGTAATAGCTAACTACACTATTCACCGCATCTTTATTGATACGGGCAGATCGGTCAACATAATCTTTCGGAAGGCATTCGACCAATTGCAAATCGACCGAGCCGAGTTGCTGCCGATGACAACCCCCCTCTACGGGTTCACCGGTAATGAAGTTTTGCCGGTCGGACAAGTCTGGTTGGCTATCTCGTTGGGAGAGGAGCCGCTCAGAAGAACGCGGACTGCCAACTTCATTGTAGTCGACGCTCCCTCCGCGTAAAATGTGATTTTGGGGCGACCGGCTCTCAATGAGTTCCGAGCGGTCGTCTCCACCTTCTGCCAGAAAATCAAGTTCCCAGTAGAAGACCAAGTTGGAGAAGTCCGAGGGGATCAACTGGCAGCCCGGCGATGCTACGTAGAGATGGTCCGAGCTGAGGCTAAATCCGCTCAGAAAGTGCCATGAGTCGAGGTAAACGCTATAACCGAAAAGCCACCTTCTCTAGTTTATGAAGAAAAGGAGGAGGTACAGATCCACCCTACTCGATCGGAGGCCACGACTTTCATAGCGTCCGACCTGGAGGCAGGTCAAAAGGAGGAGCTGATCGGATGTCTCCAGTGAAACTGCGACGTCTTCACTTGGTCAACTCATGAACTGCCGGGGGTCTCGCCGAGCGTAGCGCAGCATGAACTCCACGTCCGATCGGACGCTCGGCCGATGAAGCAGAGGAAGAGGGACTTCAGCGCTGAACAGAACATCATCATCCGAGCTAAAGTTGAGAACCTGCTGGAGGCCGACCACATACGGGAGGTGCAATTCCCGAGCTGGCTCGCCAATGTGGTGCTGGTCTCCAAGCCAGGCAACAAATGGAGAGTCTGCATCGACTTCCGGGATCAAAACAAGGCATGCCCAAAGGATTTTTACTTTCTACCCCGGATCGATCAGCTGGTAGACTCTACCTCAGGGTAAGAGCTGATATGCATGCTGGATGCATACCAGGGATACCACCAAGTGCCGTTCGCTCGGGAGGATCAGGACAAAGTGAGCTTCGTTACTGCGGACGACACCTACTGCTACCACGTGATGCCGTTCGGACTCAAGAACACTGGGGCTACCTACGAACGACTGATGAACAAAGTATTCCGGGAGCAGATCAGGCGCAACCTGGAAGTCTACGTGGATGATATACTAAGCAAGTCACTCTGAGTGGCCGATCTTTGTACAGATATAGAGGAAACCTTCCGAACACTGAGAAGGTATGGAGTCAAGCTGAACCCCCAAATATGTCTGTTAGGAGCAAAAGGTTGGCGCTTCTTGGGATATATCGTGACCGAACGGGGCATAGAGGCGAACCCTAGCAAGGTGAAAGCACCCAAGATATGCCGCCTCCCGGGAATCTGAGGGAAGTGCAAGACGGCATTGTCGAGATTCATCTCTAAGACAGCCGACCGGAGCTTGCCATTTTTCAAGATCTTGCGCTGAGCAACCAAGTTCCAATGGGATCAGGAGTGAGACCGGGCGTTCGAAGAGCTAAGAGTCTATCTCAACTCACTACCTGTGCTGGCTAAACCAAATGTGGGTGAGCCGCTCCGTATATACCTGTTATCAACTGAGCATGCTGTCGGCTCCGCACAGGTAAAGGGAGGCGGCTCGGCATAGGTAAAGGGAGGCAGAGAGGAGCAGCCAGTGTATTTCCTGAGCCATATTTTAAAAGATGTTGAGTCCCGCTACACTGGTCTCGAGAAGCTTGCTTTCACGCTAATCCTGGCCGCACGGAGGCTCCGCCCTTATTTCTTGACACACACAATCATCGTTATGACGAACAGCCCGTTAGGGAGGGTGCTCTTAAATCCGGAAGCGTCCGGGCGGCTCATTAAGTGGACGACAGAGCTCAGTGAATTCGACATCCAGTATCAGCCTCGCTCGGCGATCAAGGCGCAGTCCTTGGCAGATTTTGTAACTGAGGTACAGAATCCCGAGCCCGAAGCTTTGTGGAAAGTATTTGTGGACAGATCATCCACTCGGCTCGGGAGCGGAATAGGTATTTTACTACTTTCCCCTCAAGAAGAGCGGATGCACCTATCCGTCCGTCTGGATTATCGGGCAACAAATAATGAGGCGGAATATGAGGCCCTCATAGCCGGCCTACAAGTCACGCGACATGCGGGAGCCCACCGAGTGATGTTGTACTCTGACTCCCAGTTGGCCGCTCAGCAACTCTCGGGGTCCTTTGAGATAAACAGCGCAAGGCTCCGGCTCTACGTGGAGACCTTTGAAAAGCTCAGAACTAACTTCACCGAGGTTGTCATACAGAAGATTCCCCGAGCCGAGAACCAGTCTGCGGATGAATTAGCCAAATTCGCTAGCTCAATATCGCCGATCGTCATCCAACAGCCAGTTGAGCAGGTGTCCTTGGTGGCGCACATCGACCGGATGGAAGACTTCACATTCCCAAGCGATTGGAGAACAGCCATAACAGAATTTTTGCGTTTGGAGGCCACGCCGTCCGATCGAGAGGAAGCCCAGCTACTGAGAAGGAGAGCCGGCCGGTTCACACTCATTGGGGACCAACTTTACAAAAAGGCGTTCTCCCGTCCGCTGTTGAAATGTGTCAGCTCGGAAGACGCAAAATATAATCTCCAGGAAGTACATCAAGGATCCTGCGGAGGCCATCCGGACGGGCGATCGTTGTCTAGGAAGGTCCTTCTGGCCGGATACTTCTGGCCAACTCTACAAGAAGACGCCGCTTGGACCGTCGCTACCTGCCTTTCCTGTCAGACGTTCCACAGCTTCTCCCATAGGCCAATGGAGAAGATGAAGGCGTCTACTGTGTCCTGCTCGTTCGACCAGTGGGGTATGGATATAGTGGGGCCTTTCCCTATGGTGACTGGCCAACGGAAGTTTTTATTAGTGGCGGTCGACTATTTCTCCAAGTGGGTCGAAGCCGAATCGCTGGCCAAAATAACCGAGCAGATGGTCAAAAAGTTCATCTGGAAGCATATAATTTGTCGGTTCGACATTCCTCGCCGGCTCATTTCGGATAACGGGCGGTAATTCGTTGGTCAGGAGCTCGGTGAATGGTGCAAGGAATACGACATCGAATAACACTTCACTTCCGTGGTGTATCCTCAAAGCAATGGTCAAGCCGAAGTAGCCAATCGGGAGATCCTGCGAATACTTCGGGTTCGGCTCAATCACATGGGAGGAAGCTGGGTGGACAAATTGCCCGACGTGCTATGAGCCATTCGCACAACCCCAAAAGAGGGAACGGGGGGGTAACACCGTTCCACTTGGTATATGGGGGCGAGGCAGTCGTCCCAGTCGAGATCAGAGTCGAGTCCGATCGGATCCAGAACTATATGGGGTCAACGCCGAGCGGAGACAGCTGGAGTTGGACGTAGTTGACGAAGCACGAGCTAAAGCAGCCGTCCGACTGATGGCATACCGGCAAAGAATGAAGCAGAATTACAATAGGCATGTAATTCCTAGAGCATTCTAGATCGGCGACCAAGTATAGAAGAAGGTGAAGCCGGTCGACGATGTGAGTAAGATGGCAGCTCCGTAGGCGGGACCCTTTAGAGTCGTCGAGAAGCTCCGATCGGGTGCATACTATCTGGAAGATGAGGACGGACGGCGGCTAGAATGACCGTGGAGCGCAAACCATCTCCAGCCGTACCGAGCGGGGTAAAAGGTGTGCCGGTGTAATTTATCTCATGTATGCCATGTTCGTCTATATCATTTGGCTGCAGGAGTAAAAACTGAAAAAAAACAAAGGATATGAGCATTTGTTGCCGAACGACAAAACTACCGGAAGACCGTCGAGCGGCGATGTTAAACTCTAGAGTCGAACCGGCGACTATAAACCCCCCGGTCAGAAGACCGTCAAGCGGCGACGTTAAACTCTAGAGTCGGACCAGCGACTATAAACCCCCCGGCTTGAAGACCGTTGAGAGGCGATGTTAAACTCTAGAGTCGAACCGGCGACTATAAACCCCCCGGCTTGAAGACCGTCGAGCGGCGACGTTAAACTCTAGAGTCGGACCGACGACTATAAATCCCCCCGGATTGAAGACCGTCGAGCGGCGATGTTAAACTCTAGAGTCGAACCGGCGACTATAAACCCCCCGGTCGGAAGACCGTCGAGCGACGACGTTAAACTCTAGAGTCGGACCGGCGACTATAAACCCCCCCGCTTGAAGACCGTCGAGCGGCGACGTTATATTCTAGAGTCGAACCGGCGACTATAAACCCCCCGGTCAGAAGACCGTCGAGCGATGACGTTAAACTCTAGAGTCAGACTGGCGACTATAAACCCCCCGGCTTGAAGACCGTCGAGCGACGACGTTAAACTCTAGAGTCGGACCGGCGACTATAAACCCCCCCCCCCGGCTTGAAGACCATCGAGCGGTGACGTTAAACTCTAGAGTCGAACCGGCGACTATAAACCCCCCGACTTGAAGACCGTCGAGCGGCGACGTTAAACTCTAGAGTCGGACAAGCGACTATAAACCCCCGACTTGAAGACCGTCGAGCGGCAACGTTAAACTCTAGAGTCGAACCAACGACTATAAACCCCCCGGTCGGAAGACCGTCGAGCGGCGACGTTAAACTCTAGAGTCGGATCGGCGACTATAAACCCCCGGCTTGAAGACCGTCGAGCGGCGACGTTAAACTCTAGAGTCGGATCGGCGACAATAAACCCCGGCTTGAAGACCGTCGAGTGGCAACGTTAAACTCTAGAGTCGAACCGGCGACTATAAACCCTCCGGTCGGAAGACCGTCGAGCGGCGACGTTAAACTCTAGAGTCGGACCGGTGACTATAAACCCCCCGGCTTGAAGACCGTCGAGCGGCGACGTTAAACTCTAGAGTCGGACTGGCGACTATAAACCCCCCCGGCTTGAAGACCGCCGAGCGGCGACGTTAAATTCTAGAGTCGGACCGGTGACTATAAACCCCCCGGCTTGAAGACCGTCGAGCGGCGACGTTAAACTCTAGGGTTGGACCGGCGACTATAAACCCCCCGGACGGGACAGCGTCGCGCTGGTATACTAAGGCCTAGTGTCTAGGGTCGATGATCAACAAGCCTTGATCCTAAGACGGAGAAAACAATGGCGTGTGCCTACCAGCGGCGACCAACGAAAAGCTAACGGAATGGAAGGTCGTTCGACTGAGCGGCGTAGTTGAGAAAAACACCAACGAAAAACTAACAGAAGTCCCATGCGGAATGAAGGTAGTTCGACCGAGCGGTGCAGTTACAAGAAACACTTCATTCAAGATAACAGAGCAAAAATGGGCATTCCAAAATTACAGTTATAAGTTCGCCGATCGGGAGGATTACAGAAAACACTTCATTCAAGATAATCGAAAACATGCTTCGGAATGGTGGTGAGAAGCGCCGCATGCCCCGTAGTAGGGATGACCACGGATTCGGGGAGTTGACCCTTGGACTTCAGATAGTCCGCCGTGGCGGTGATGGCCAACTCGAAGGCAATGACCATCCGGTCGCAGACCTTCTCAACAAATTCCGTCAAGCGGATGTACTTCTACCTCAAGGTGGCGACACGGCCTGGCTCCGCCTCCTGGTACTCCTTGAAGGTGGCGCGGGAAGCATCAAGAGCCTCCTGCAAGGCCTTCAAATCGTCCTTGAGAGCCGCCGCCTCGACCGAGCGACCCTTCTTTGTTAGTTAGAGCCCTAGAGCCAATCATTTGATGATTGTATTATGGACTTGTTGTATCATATTCTTATATAAATAAAGGCATTTGTTTTGTTTATTATACTTACTTGTATTGGTGCCAAATAAACTAAGTATAATAGCGTCCTTGAGTAGAAGGTTCTTACCTATATAAATCGATTGGTTGAATCGATAGTGAGATGATATAGGAAACACTACTCTTAATCATTCCTAGTCGAGTATTAACATTCCGGGATAATGTTAATGCAATAATACTAGCATGTAGGTCAACTCGATGACTTGATCTCACAAGTCATGGATATAGAGATATCAAGTTGACACATGAGTATGCATTGGAGAATGTATACTGAATGACCCGCCATGAGAAAGTATCATGGATCCTTATATGAGTGTCATATACTTTCTCATGTGGCTATTAGTATGACTATTAGTCCTTGGACCTGAAGTCACCATGGATCCCTACATAAGTAGTTATGTACTTTGGTTTCGTCAAACGTCACCCGTAACTGGGTAGACTATAAAGGCGATTACTGGGTATGTAACGAATTATGCAGAGGGATGTGAGTGATGTAGATGGGATCTATCCCTCATATATGACGGGAGCGACATCGATATTCTTAATAGAGTGAGACCACGAAGTGCATGGCCATGCCCAAATGAGTCAATATGAGATATTGAGCTCATTTGATTTAGTGAGTCTATTTAGAGATCAAGATTTAGATTGGTCAGAGGATGACACGGTCTATGCCTCACATTGATCAATCTAGATGTCTAGGATAGAAGGACACTTGTCATATATTGTGAGGAGTCACAATTAGTAGTCACAAGGTGATGTTGATCTCAACATTCTTGTAACTTGGGTAGTAATGTTGTGTTGCTAGATACCACTCATTACTTATGCTCCTAAATGGGTTTAGGGGCATTGCCAACGTTACAAGAACCTATAGGGTCACACATTAAGGACAATTAGAAGGACATTAGGTTCATATGATGAACCAAGAGGATTTGATTCATGTGATGAATCAAATTGGATTAAGAGTAATCCTAATTGGGATAATTGAGTTGGACTCAAGTTGATTCATGTGTTTAATGAGTCTAATTTAGATTATGACTCATTGAATCAATTTAATTAAATGTATTAGATTCATTATATTAAATTAGCTTGAATTAAATGGTTGGATTAGATCAACCATGAGAGAGATTAAGTCAAGTTTGACTTGACTTGAGAGGAAGAGGAAGAGTCAAGTTTGACTAGACTTTATGCCACATCATTTGTGATTTGGCATTAAGTGGCCAATGATGATGTGCCACATCATCATAGCTAACACATGTATGTGCCACCTAATGGAGGTTATAAATTCCCTCTTTAATGGCCACTTAATGCAAAAAGGGGGTTACACTTCTTGAGGTGGCCGACCACTTTTGTTGTGAATGAAAAATTGATTTTTGATTCAAGGCTCATTCACATCATCTTCTTCCAAGCTCTCTCCTCAAGCTCTCCCTCTCCTCCTCTTGCCATGGCTGATCAAGGGTGCTAGCACACCTCTGTTTAATTTTTCTCCCCCCATTTGTTTGTGTGGATACTTCTAGAGGATCGTACGCTTGACGATCTCGAGATCCGACACTTCCTTGGACGAGCGGGATTCGTAAAGGGCACGCATCAAGGGTAAAAGGTTTTCTCCTTGTAAATCTATTTTAGAACTAGCATAAAACTAGTACTCGTAATGTTTTCGAAAGTTTTTACTTCGCACGGATCCGGTGGCATGGGGGTTTCGGGGTTTCCGCGACGCGAAAAAGTGGTTTTCGCGGCCCGAAAAATCCAACAGTGGTATCAGAGCCACGTGCGAAGACTTGTACGAGTTTAGTTTGTATTTTTATGAAAAATATAGAATCTGTAACATTCTGTAATTTTATGATTTTTATAGTTTTTATGGGTATTTTTCTTGTAGAAGCGAAGCACAAGTGTTTTGACACTTGTAGGCTTCGACTACCGAGAAGATTTTTCCGAAATTGCAAGGTTTCGCCCCAAAACTTTTTGGGACAGCGGGCTAAGGCACTGTAGGATTGCTTAGAGACACTCGTGATGGTTAGATCGTGGGTAGGGGCGTTGTCCCTGACCCCGCAAGGGGATTCGTTCCGCGATTGCGCCCGAAAATCGCTAAACGGGACCGCCGGGAATATTTACTCATAAAGTTGTAAAAATTGGTATTAAAATTACAGAAAATTATGGAAATTACATAATTTAGAATTATGTATAATTTGTGATAGTCATGGCCCAAAAAGACCCAATTGGATTGGTATATTTGTGTTGTAATTCATATTACGGCCTGCGCGCTGTCATTTGTATTGAGTGTGCTGTATATTTGATACGCGACGTGCGCGTCATGCTTTTCTCCATTTATTCTTGAGTGTGTTGTATATTTGATACGCGACCGTGTGGTTTGCTCCTCCGTCCAATGTCGTGATCGGAGCTTCTTCCCTTTCTTGTCTTTTGGGACTTCGAACGGTTTCTTGATCATCATCATGATATCCCAATCCGTGTTGAAGAAGACCTCCATCCTCATCATCCAATACGTGATGTCCCCAAGGCTTCCTCCTTCAAATTTTGGAGGGACAATAAACCCGGCCATCATGTGCTTCCTTGGCGGTTAGTCCAACGGAGAGCAACCTCGCTCTGATACCACTTGTTGGAGGATCGGTGGCTGGCTTGAAGGGGGGTTGGATAGACGGCGCCCCCAAATCGTTAGCTTCCTACACTATTGTTAGCTTGCGCAGCGGAATACAAATAAAAACAAACAAGCTAAACTAAATACAAGACAAAGAAAGGAAATGCAAACCAAATCGCTAACACGTTCGTTTACGTGGTTCGGAGATAACTTGCTCCTACTCCACGGCGTGTCCGTAAGGTGGACGATCCCTCAATCCGTCGGTGGATTAGTCCCCGGCAAACTCCGGCTAGCTCAACCTCCTTGTGGGTGGAGAAACCTCACCACAACACTCACCAACAACACTTGGACACAAGGGAACTTTGAGCACTTTGGTGACTACTAATTAGGCTTTAACCAAGTCTAATTCAGGTTGACCGGCCATCCCAAGCTCCCTCTTATAGAGCTTGGGGAAATCATGCCGATTTGATTACACCGATCGGTCCTTGCACCTCGGACCGTGCCAACCAACGCCTCTCTCAGCGGCTAACTATCACGGTCGTCCCAGGGACCCGTCGAAGTCACCGTTTGGGCATAGAGGCTTCATGCTCACCACGGTCGATGGTCCCGAGTGCTCCCGTCGGTACAACAAACTTAGGGTTTCCCATCCCGAGTACATTTCACTCACACTCGGACCCTCACGACTCACTTGACTCTTCTTTGCAGCCTTGACCTCTTGCCTTCAAACCTACTTCCTTTGGCTCTCGTCCCTCGGATGCATCCAAGCCCGCGACTTGTCTCCAATGTCATCCTTCACGTATGCCTCGAAGTCGCTTCCCTCGGTCCTTGTCCTTGCTGCCTTGTCCACGATCCCTCAGATGCATTCAAGCCCGCGGCTTGACCTCAATGCCATCCTTCATCAGACCCGAAGCTGTCAACCTGAGTCACATGTGTCACCTGCAGTCCTGCACAACTCAAGTACACATATTAAATAACGAGGGTAAACCTAACTTAAACCCTTTGCCCAAACACCAAAACACATGGTCCCGCGGACCATTGGGATTGCTCCAACAATCTCCCTCTTTTTGGTGTTTGGCAATACGTTTAAGTTAGGGAAAACAAATAGCAAATAAACATGCTAATACACTGGACTTACGATGCCAAGACTACACACTTGGACTTACTCCGCCGAATGGACTTACGTTGCCAAGGCTACACACTTGGCAATCGCCGAATGGACTTACGTTGCCAAGGCTACACACTTGGCAACCGCCGAATGGAAATGCAAACATGCATTGAAACCTATCACAAGGCTCCCCCTACACCTAAGCTCCCCAATGAGCTAGGATTTTACCACGGGCTTTTTAAGAACCTATCCCAAGGCTCCCCCTACACCTAAACTCCCCAATGAGCTAGGATTTTACCACGGGCTTTTTAAGAACCTATCCCAAGGCTCCCCCTATGCAAAGGCACTTAAGGTTTTCCCAATTTAAACCTTACTTCTCCCCCTTTGCCTAACATCCAAAAAGTTCTCCAACAATATCCCAATTGTTGAAAACTTATCATCTAACTGACCCTAAACTCATGTATTAATCCCCCTTGGATCCCATACATCTAACCGAGTTGACTTGGTCACATACCAATGCTGAAGCGATTGCAGTATCGACGGCGACCCTCAGTGCCACCGCCCCCTTCGAAACCTTATGTAGCATTACGTGGTCGAAATCTCTTACCGTACCGATGTCTGTGGTACCCGATGCCGCCTCGTCAAATGAGCTTAGAACCATTCTGGCTCAAAACATTGTTACCCGACGGTGGTCGACTGATGTCAGACGGTACCCTATTTGAAAAATCAGCCTTTTCCAACTTTAGAAATGCACAGAAATTTAGACCTCCAAAAATTCCCAAATTTTGTGGAGAGGTCTATTGTACCCTTGTCTACTTGGAAAAAATACATTACAAAATATATCTATTACCAATCCCAAGATTGACACAAAATCCAAAACTAACTAAATGGTTCAATTGAACCTTGACCTAAAGTCCTAGTTTTGGCTTCCTTTTGATGTATTTGCACATACCAACCCACAATGCATCCCTAGCATTGGTTTATATGGCATCTATACATCCAAAACCAATTATCATGCTATATGACCCCAAATGTCATATTTCTTGCATGAAACACAAACCATGTGTGCCAAATCCCTAGGTTTGAGACTCAAATCCATCTCCAAACCTTTTGGCACACTCCATAGCTCCTCTAGACTCCCAAGTAGTACCCACCTGAGATCCATTGGCCATGGGTCCCAAATTGACTCTTAGAGCTCCCCCTAGAGCTCTTAGCCTTAGCCACATCCCTAGGTGACTCATCCACAATGGCTAGGCCACATCGGTCCACCCCCGGCGACACTTGGCCTACAAACGTAACTTTCTTAACCTTGGACACCTTGTCCTTGGTTAATTTCTTCTTACCATTAAATGACTTTCCCTTACCATTTATTGGCTTCTCCTTGCTATAGTCATATGCAACCCTAGCATAAGACTTTCCCTTAGCTTTGGAGGACTCTCTCTTGCCATTATCATGTGCCACCTTAGCACATGTTCTTCTTTTAGCCTTAGAGACACTAGATCGGTATCCCAAACCCGATCTATCATTGTTGGGTTTTTGACTCCCCAACACCATACTCAATCCCTTAGATCCAATAGTGAATCTCTTAAGGAATTTCTCCAAATTATCAAGCTTTGACTTCAAAGCTTGATTCTCCCTCTCTAGGTTCCTAACCCTAGAGTCAACATGTCCACCTTGGACATTCCTAGATCTACCCATTCTAGGCATGTGTCTCCCCTTCTTGGGATTAATGCCTTAGGTCTCCTTAGGTCTACCATTCCTAGGTTTTTCATGAATTGGCCTCCTAGGGTTTTGATCTACATTAACCCTATTCCTATCATGATACTTAAATCCAAAATTTTGCATTGCTACATAATGATAATCATTATTTTTCCTAGCATGCATGGGAACATAAGAATTTGCATTGCATTTCAAATTAGGGTATACCTCCCTTACCCTTGTAGCTCCCCCTTGACTCTTGCTTCTCTTCTTCTCCCATTTCTTTAGATGCGCAAGCTTCTTGATTTCCCCCTTCTTGGGGCATGTGGTGTGGTAGTGTCCCTTCTCCCCACACGTGAAGCACACAATGCGCAATCTCCTCCTTTGGGCTTCTTCACTCCTACAACCCTTGTTAGTGTTTAAATTAACTTGAATGGGTTTAGGAGATACCTTCTTCTTACCCATAGGACATCTACTTTTGTAGTGCCCCCTTTCATTGCACCCGAAGCACACAATGTGATCTTTTGATTTTGCTTCGGTGGAGGTTCTCACTAGGTTGACTTCTTCCAAGATTTCTTCTTCTTCTTCTTCACTTGTCTTGGATTCTTCTTCAACCATTGAGGATGTAGATGCAATATCTTCCTCATCCACACTTGTGGATGACCTTTCTTCATCCTTTTCCTCAAATGTGACCAAATTTACTTCCTCTTCTTGAGCTACTAATCCCATCTCCTTGGGCTCCACATCCGATTGGTCCTTCTTCTCCTTTTGGACCACTTCGTCACTTTCTTCGGATTTTTCTTCTTCTTCTTGTGTAGGCAAAAATTCCTCCCATGGAAATTTCTTTATTTTGCTCAACAAATCGTGGGCATTCTCGTATTTACCTACACGGCTTATCACGTCATTAGGCAAAATATCAATCAAAATAGATATTACCTTATCGTTTGCTTTTGACCGTGTGGTTTGCTCCTCCGTCCAATGTCGTGATCGGAGCTTCTTCCCTTTCTTGTCTTTTGGGACTTCGAACGGTTTCTTGATCATCATCATGATATCCCAATCCGTGTTGAAGAAGACCTCCATCCTCATCATCCAATACGTGATGTCCCCAAGGCTTCCTCCTTCAAATTTTGAGGGAAATACCATCATGTGTTCCTTGGCGGTTAGTCCAACGGAGAGCAACCTCCTGATACCACTTGTTGGAGGATCGGTGGCAGGCTTGAAGGGGTGATAGGAGGCCCCCAAATCGTTAGCTTCCTCCACTATTGTTAGCTGCATGAGATGAATACAAAAAAACAAACAAGCTAAACTAAATACAAGACAAAGAAAGGAAATGCAAACCAAACCGCTATAACGCGTTCTTACGTGGTTCGGAGATAACTTCCTACCTCACGGCAGTGTCCGTAGGTGGACGATCCTCAATCCGCTTCGGTGGATTAGATTACTGCAGCTCTCAACCTCCTTGTGGGTGGAGAAACCTCACCACAACACTCACCAACAACACTTGGACACAAGGGAACTTTGAGCACTTTGGTGACTACTAATTAGGTTTTAACCAAGTCTAATTTCGTCAGGTTGACCGGCCATCCCAAGCTCCCTCTTATAGAGCTTGGGGAAATCAGCCTTGCTGATTTGCCCGTTACCAGTCGACTGGTCCTTGCACCAGTCGACTGGAGCTTCTGTGCTCACCACCCGTCGACTGGTCCCAGTACCAGTCGATTGGTACAACCCTAAACTTAGGGTTTCCCATCCCGAGTACATTTCACTCGCACTCGGACCCTCACGACTCACTTGACTCTTCTTTGCAGCCTTGACCTCTTGCCTTCAAGCCTACTTCCTTTGGCTCTCGTCCCTCGGATGCATCCAAGCCCGCGGCTTGTCTCCAATGCCATCCTTCACGTATGCCTCGAAGTCGCTTCCCTCGGCCCTTGTCCTTGCTGCCTTGTCCACGATCCCTCAGATGCATTCCATCCTTCTTCGGACCCGAAGCCGTCAACCTGAGTCACATGTGTCACCTGCAGTCCTGCACAACTCAAGTACACATATCAAATAACGAGGGTAAACCTAACTTAAACCCTTTGCCCAAACACCAAAACACATGGTCCCGCGGACCATTGGGATTGCTCCAACAGAAACCAGGTTTGGTCTCCGGCGCCGGCGAGCTCTCTCCTCCACGGATCCTTCACCAAGCCGAACTTCTCACGGCAAGGTCAGCGCGGGCACAAGAAGAAGCCGCAAGTTTTCAAGCTTTGAAACCCTAGACCTTCCTCTCCTTCGGTTGTAAGTCCAAGAATCGTCGGTAAGTACTACTCACCTGTGGTAGGAGTTGCTCCGAACTTAGGGTTCTTGTTTCCTTGCTTCGGTTTTTGCTATGCCGAATAGAATTATATGCTAGGGCTTTATTTTTCCTTGCCCTGTTTATCAAGCCGAACAATGACTTTCAACATTAGAGATTGTAAACTTCAGTTTTGAACCTAAGTGTAGCATTTAGAATTATGATACTGCTGTGAGAGAAATCTTTACTTAAAAGCCTCCGGATTAGATTCAAGACAACACTAGGCATTCATTTGGCTTGCTGTTTTAGTTCTTTGAGTTGTGTTTTGTGCTTGAATTTCCTTGCCATTGAAGAGCCTAATTAATTACATCTTCAAGCATGTCTCCATATGTTCCTTATTGATGAACAGATTCAGTTCTTGGCATTTCAAGAGCATGAACAGCCGTAAGTTCCAACATGCAAACATTAGCATTTTCGTTACGTTTGTGCCATTTAGCAAGATCAAATTAGTTTTCTTTTGCTCCATTTTGTAGCATGATTAGCAAGATCAAATTAGTTTTCTTTTTGCTCTATTTTGTAGCATGATTAGTAAGATTAGATTAGCTTTCTTTGCTCTTATCACAGCATGTATAGGAAGCTCAAAGTTGCATTCTTTTGCCCTATTTTACAGCATGTATAGAAAGCTCAAAGTTGCATTCTTTTGCCCTATTTTACAGCATGTTTATAAAGCTCAAAGTTGCATTCTTTTGCCCTATTTTACAGCATGTATAGGAAGCTCAAAGTTGCATTCTTTTGCCCTATTTTACAGCATGTATAGAAACCTCAAAGTTACATTCTTTTGCCCTATTTTACAGCATGTTTAGAAAGCTTAAAGTTACTTTCTTTTGCTCTATTTTATAGCATGATTAGTAAGCTTAAAGTTGCTTTCTTTGCTCTATTTTATAGCATAATTAGTAAGCTTAAAGTTACTTTCTTTTGCTCTATTTTATAGCATGATTAGTAAGTTCAGATTTTCTTTCCTTTGCTTTGTTTTATAACATGCTTAGAGAGAGTTTAGATTTGTTTCCCTTGTATTGTTTTTATATAGCATGCTTAGTTAATTGTAATCCTACACTTGTTAGGTATATCTAAAGGATTCCAATAAACTCTAATAAAGGATTATGAGAAAAATGAGTAAAGAAAAAAACCAAGGTCTAGTTAAAAAGAGATAACTAGTAAACTAAAGTAAGAGGCTAGTACCCGACTTCCAAGGTTGTCGTTAAACAAATCCAAGTGACCAATTCCAAGGTCTTGGCCCTGGTAAGACCAAGGTCTTTACCTCATAGGACTAGAGGCTCGCTACCTCAGTCACTATTAGAGAGCGCGCAAAACAAAGATGGTACTAAGCCTGGGCCCAAAGAAAAGAAAAGAAGAACAAGAAGAAGAAAGTGAAAGAGAAATTAAAAGATTAATTTCTAGTATAAGAAAAGCAAGAAGAAGAAGAAGAAGAAAGTGAAAGAGAAATTAAAAGATTAATTTCTAGTATAAAGATGTAAGAAAATGAAACGAGTATTATGCTTAGAATCAATAGAAGTTTAGTTATTTAATTCTAAGCCTACAGTAGTAGTTTCATTACTTTCCTGTCAGTTAGTGAGCATGTTTAGTATTCAGTTTTATTTCTGTATACCATGAGTACATGCAGCTTTGCTTTAGCATTTCAGTTTCAATATTATTGCATTACTTTTATGCACTTCGAGTTTTTGTGAGATAGATTAGTACTTACTAAGCGTTTTCGCTTATAGTTTTGTTTCTTTCCTCCTACTGTAGATAAAGGAAAAGCTAAGATATGAAAGGGAGGCGACAGGGTGGTGGTGGTGATGAAGGTGTGTGATGACTGGACTGTGGAGAGATCCAGAAGTAGCTGGCAGAATTGTCAAGACTTTCTTTTAGTTCTCTTCTAATGTTATATTAAATTTGGGATTGTAGTTGAGTTTATTTCCGCATGTCTAATTAGTCTCTTTTATTATTTGTGGAGTGCTGTAGTCGTTGCTATTGCTAGAGTAGTTTCTTTGTTTTTACTGTTATTTTTTTATAACTGCGTGGTTGTGAAAAATGTGTTCCAGCTGCCTGTGCGGTACAGGGGAGACTCTGCCGAAATTTTTCGGTAGGAATTCCTCTGAACCGTGATAAATCTAACTGATTCTAATAATAGCATCATTGACACTAGTAAGTAGAGTAGTAGTTAGGTAACGGTCGCCCTTAGAGAGTAGTAGTAAGAAGGGTGGGTTGTTACAGGAGCAAATTTCCTGGACTGGTACAGGAACTTGAGAATAGTTCTCACCCAGGAACGTAAACTCCTCCTACCAATGCCACGCGAGCAGACAAAGATGCTTACAAGAAGCATCAAGATGACGCATTAGATGTGTCCTGTCTAATGCTCGCGACCATGAACTCTGAGCTTCAGAAGCAACACGAGTTGATGGGCGCTTACGATATGGTTGAACATCTTCATCAACTGTATCAAGGACAAGCGAGGCACGAGAGATTTGAGATCTCAAGGGCACTATTTCAGTGCAAGATGTCAGATGGGGCTCCCGTAGGCCCATATGTACTCAAAATGATTGGGTAGATAGAAAACCTACAGAGGTTGGGGTTTCCACTTGGCCAAGAGCTGGCCACTAACCTGATCTTGCAATCCTTGCCGGATAGCTATAGTCAATTCGTTCTAAACTACAACATGAACGAAATCGACAAGCCACTGCCCGAGCTGCTTAGCATGTTAAGAAGGCTAAGCCCCACTCTGTTCTGATGGTTCAGAAACACAAGGGCAAGGGCAAGCCCAAAGACAAAGGAAAGTCCCAAGCCAAGGGCAAAGGCAAGGCACTGAAGCCTAAAGGAGGGGTCGCCAAGGATGCTACCTACTTCCACTGCGATCAGACCGGGCACTTGAAGAAGAACTGCAAGGTGTACCTGGAAGATCTTAAGAAGAAGCGAAGTAAGACTTCCACTTCAGGTATATATGTTATAGAAGTCAATTTATCTATTTCTTCATCATGAGTTTTAGATACCGGATGTGCTTCTCACATTTGTGCTAATGTGCAGGCGCTGAGAAATAGCACGACATTGGCAAAGGGCGAGGTGGACCTACGCGTAGGCAATGGAGCACGGGTTGCTGCTGTTGCTGTAGGAACTTATCATCTATCTCTGCTCTCTGGGCTTGTATTAGAATTAGATGAATGTTGTTATGTGCCTGCATTAACTAAGAACATAATTTCAGTTTCTTGTTTGGACAAGAAAGGTTTCTCTTTTATTATAAAGGACAAATGTTGTTCTGTTTATTTAAAAGATATGTTATATTGTAGTGCACCTCTGATGAACAGACTCTACATTCTAGACCTTGACAACCCTATCTATAACATAAATACCAAGAGGTTCAAGTCAAATGACTTGAATCAAACCTATCTCTGGAACTGTCGCTTAGGTCATATAAATGACAAGCGCTTATCCCAGCTCCATACGGATGGTTTGCTGGACTCATTTGATTTTGAATCTTACGAGACGTGCGAGTCATGCCTACTAGGCAAGATGACCAAGACTCCCTTTAGTGGGCACAGCGAAAGAGCGACTGATTTGTTAGGAATTATACATAGTGATGTATGTGGCCCTTTCAATGTCGCTGCTAGAGGCGGTTATAGGTACTTCATCACATTTACTGATGACTTCAGTAGATATGGTTATATGTACTTGATGACACATAAGTCTGAATCCTTTGAAAAGTTCAAAGAATTCAAGAATGAAGTACAGATACTTCGATCAGATCGAGGTGGAGAATACCTTAGCCATGAGTTTCGTGACTATCTAGCTGAGTGTGGGATTCTATCCCAACTCACTCCTCCTGGAACACCACAGTGGAATGGTGTATCCGAAAGGAGGAATCGTACCCTATTAGATATGGTACGATCTATGATGAGTCACATAGATCTTCCGACATTCCTTTGGGGCTATGCTCTAGATACGGCAGCTTTTATACTCAACCGAGTTCCATCCAAAGCCGTGATAAAGACATCATATAGGATATGGACTGGGAGAGATGCCCAGGTGTCTTTTATGAGGATTTGGGGTTGTGAGGCTTACGTTAGACGTCAAGTCTCAGATAAATTAGGACCCAAATCCGACAAGTGCTACTTTATTAGATATCCCAAGGAAACCCAGTCAGCACAAGGTAGTTGTGGCAAAGACTGGGGTCTTTCTAGAAAGGGACTTTGTTTCTAGAAAGACTAGTGGGAGTACGTTCGATCTTGAAGAAGTTCAAGATGCGGACCATAACACTGAAGCCTCGATGGAAGTTGAACTGGAACCACAAAGTGTTGTGGATGATGTTGTTCCACAAAGAGATGAGGAACAACAACCAGTTCAAGTAGACATACCTCTTCGCAGGTCTGATAGGGTACGTCGTCAGCCTGAGAGATACTCATTTCTCTTATGACGTTGTGCTCATAGAGGATGAGCCTACCACCTATCAGGAAGCTGTGATGAGACCAGTTTCCGAGAAATGGCTAGAGGCCATGAGATCCGAAATGGAATCCATGTACACCAACCAAGTATGGACTTTGGTTGATCCACCTGAAGGGGTAAACCCCATTGGGTGTAAGTGGGTCTTTAAGAGAAAGACTGACATGGATGGACTTATCGATAAGGGTCGCTTGGTAGCTAAAGGTTTCAAGCAAATTCATGGTATTGACTATGATGAAACGTTTTCTCCAGTAGCGATGTTTAAGTCCATTCGGATCATGCTTGCTATTGCAACATACCATGACTATGAGATATGGAAGATGGATGTCAAAACCGTGTTTCTGAATGGAAACCTGCTCGAGGATGTGTACATGACACAACCTGAGGGTTTTGTAGATCCACAGCATACTAGCAGAGTATGCAAGCTGCATAGATCCATTTATGGACTAAAGCAAGCTTCTCGGAGCTGGAATCTTCTTCGACTAGACTTGAGGGGGAGGCATGTGATCCGGTGGTAAGGACGGGGGGCCCTCGTTGGCGGGAGGTCAACGACACGTGGAGGTCAATAGTCAAGAGGGTCAACCCAAAGGTCGTGCCGAGCGGACAAAGGTCGTGCCGAGCGGAGTGGCGAGCCGACCGAGCATCCGGCCGACCGAACATCCGGCCAAGGGTCTCCTGGACCGGACGAAAGACAGCCCGACCAAGGGTCGGGTTTCCGATGCTCAAGGTAAAAGAGTCTATGGGCCGGGTGGACAGGTCGCTCGGCTGAGCCACAGGGCAATAAGGCGCAATTCCATCCGAGCACATGAGTAGGGCTTCCCCGCACGGGCCAAGGTATGCGCATTCCCGGTGGCCATGAGCGCCGAGCGGCTGGTCCGCTTGGCTTGGGAACAGGTAAGAGCGCAAGGAGACAAAAAGGACAGTTGGTAACTTCATCCTCGAGACACCTGCCGCTGACAAACAGCATGGTCGGCGGCTGGAGCGGACAAAGTATCGTACGATGGAAGTTTCCACCGTCACATCCGGGATATGTTCGGACGATTGCGGAATGACGTCAGTCATGCTTTTCTGACACAACCCTACTTAGGTATGTTTTGGGGAAGCGTGCCACGCCTCCCCGGGGTCCTATATAAGGACCCGCAGACTTCGACGGAGGTATACGATTCTCATCACTGTAGCCACAGTAGCATTACTTTGCTCCTCTCCTTCTTCATTGTCTGACTTGAGCGTCGGAGGGTCATCGCCGGGAAACCCCTCCCGGCTCAGCTGCTTTGCAGGTTCGCCGGAGATCCACATCACCAGTCGGAAACAGCGGAGAGTGTCACGTCTCCAGTGTTCGTCGACTCAGCACTCGGACAGGATCAACTTTGATTACTGAAATGACTTCAAATCATATAATATGAGTATCATTGCATTCATACTAATTTCATCATAGTGTTTTTATTTTTTTTAACCATGACTTTTAAGCCCAAATTTAAGCCTCTTTTGTCATCAAAATATTTTAGCAAAAAAAAAAAAAAAGCCGATACTTTCAAAAGTAGGGCTTAATAATCGAATTGACTGAACCAATGAAATTGAAATCAAACAAATTGTATTTTTTTTCTTTTACAAATTGAACTGATCGAAACTTCTTTGAGAAAAAATTAATTAATACAGTCAAAACCCAAAATGATTGAGTATTCAGATACTCGAATCCACCAATTAACTATTAGCCGAGCAGTTGAGTTGATTAACCGACGACTCAACTCTTTCTTCGACTTTTAGTCGTGCAGTTGAGTTGAGCGTTCGGTTTCTATCGAACAGTGATCAATCGATTGCTAACATTCTAATCAATTTCCAAGTCAATGAGTTACGTTGATCAGTTGATTGCTAAACTTATTGTTTGATTTCCTAATTGATTAGTCAAGTTGATCGACTGACTACTAAACTTCGTCAAGTTGATTGATTGACTACTAAACTTTCTATTCAATTTCATAATATATTAATCAAGTTGATCAATCACTACTCAACTCTGTTCGATTTCTCATTCAATCAGTCAAGTTGAGCAATTGACTGATACACTTTCTTTTAGATTTTTAATCCATCAAATTCGGTTTATTACTCAAATAGCCGAATGGAGCTGTCGATTGATCAAATTTTTTTTCAATTTCAGTCGAGCGATCGAGTTGAAAAAGATACTCCCAACTTTCTTTTTAATTTCTCAGTCAAGCAATTGAGTTGGTGAGTGCGTTATGACAGATCTGAATCCTTTAATGAGTGATGATTAATGAGCTTGTGATAAAATATTCAAGGTGTGTCAATTTCAGAGACCTACTACTATCTATTTAGGCTATGAAAAAAATCCATGTCTAAGGAGTAAGGACAGATCTGAGTCCTTTAATGAGTAATGATTAATGAGTTCGTGGTAAAATATTTTAAGGTGTCTCAATTACAAAGACCTGCTACTATCTATTTAGGCTATGAAAAAAAAAATCCATGTCTAAGGGCATGGATGATGATTATACTCATGAGCCAAGAACTCAAAGAGTGTAATGATTTGATGAAGTGTTTTTTAGGAATAGAATTATGTATATTTTTATTATGAGAATGTGTCATTATATAAATAGCTAGCTAGCCTAGCTAGAATGTTAGATAATATGCCTATGTATCATATTCACCTCTTATGATGGTGCCTCCTATTGAATGGAAAAATAGGTTTGACATACTTTTTATTTTAATTGTAAATCTTTTTGATATATACATAAGGTATACTCCAGATAATTTAAAATTTTAAATCTAAGTAATTTGACTATGTATCATAGTAAATACTAAATATGAAAATTGAGTATGTAGTTTGGATATTTTGTATTCGAGAATTTTTGTCTATATGGTTTAATAATTTGGCCCAAAAAAATCAAAATACCTCTCCTATATTATTGAATTAATCTCCTTGTGCATTTGAAAAATTAACTCAATAAAATACCTCAAAATTTTTTGCATTTTGCATATCACAAAATTAACCAAAATATTACCTCAAATTAAATCACATTCTTACATTTCACCATAAACATGATCTACAACTCAATGTTAACTGAATTAAATACATTGTATCTCACAATATCAATTACATACAAATTTTAGTTCATTAAACAGTTACACAACCAACCACTATTGACATTTTTAAGTTCCAACAAGTTCAACCGCTACAAGTTCAGAATTAAGAATTATAAGTTTTGTCAAATGCCAATTAAGAGATGATAAACATAATTCCACTTCCACATAAATCACATTGAAGACTAAAGAATAAAGATCAGATTGCAATCTTGCATGACGTGGCCACATGGGATTTTGCTTTGTCCTTGATTTCTTATGTAGTTGTGCTTGTCCCTAATGACCCAGAAGTAAAAATTTATTATTTATAATCTGAGAATGATAATTAATAAATAAATGCACTTCTAAATAAAATTAAATATTTAAAATATACCATTGATTATTATCTAATTTATCTATGCATCGATGTGGCCAAAGAAGACGAGTCTATATAATTTTGAGAATTTTGACAAAAAAAAAATGATGACATGCAAGTCAAATAAATTAATATTTTAAAAGTTTATCATTATAAATAAAAATTTAATTATATTTTTTTTAAAAAAAAGAAAAAGCTTATCGACATCCTCTATTTTTTTTTTAATATTGATTAGCTTCAAACTTAATGAAAGTGGATTCTAAAGTAACAATTGATATTGAAATGGATAACATACCACGAGCAATCTAAACAAGGATAAAAAATATTATAACAAATTTGAATTTTCATAGTGCGTAATTATTTTATCTATAGCGTGCATCTCATGTTGTAGATATATGATAATGTTTTTTCCGTCATCCCAAAATATAGTAAGTATCTCAATACAACTCAATTATTTCATTAAGATATTTGTCTTATTTTAACATATTGTCAATAAAAAAACTTATGCATTTTGTTTTATATAATTCATGTGGATTGGTTGTCCTTTCAAATCCATTTGACTCATATGATTTAGCACATTGTTATTGTCACTTAATTCTGGAATAGGTGAAACTTTCGAGGAGTACCTTGAGATTCTATTATTTCCTTAAAATTATTGTACAAAGAAAATAAATATCCTTTATTATCTTTATTGCTCTTGTACTCTTTTCATCTTCATATAATTCAATCAACATAAATTTTATGAAATTTAAGCACCACTGCAATGTAAAGCAAGTTATTCATCTTCTTAAGATCTCAATACTTGTTAAATTTATTTTTCATTCTAATCCTCATTGAATACACATCTAGATCCTTACTTTCTTTTCACTCCTTTAATATGGTCTGAACACAACTAATTTTTTATGCAAAAGTATTGGAAGTGACAAAAAAGATCCTGAAACGGTTAATGGTAGCTCATAAAACCTGCAATAATGATGCAAAAAAGCCTAATATTATTTTAATTTGCACTTGTTGACTTTCAATCAAAAGTCTTCAATTCTCTTAAGTTTACCATCTAATTCAAGTATCACCTCCATTATCATTCAAAATAACATGCTAATTTATATATTAAAGATCTAATTTATAACATGAATCTTGTTCATTTAACCTATCAAAAGTTTTTTTTTCAAAATTTTGAGCAACATTCTACATCAAGAAACTAGAGGAGAGTTGTCTTGAATCGAGAGCTTTAAGTACATAAAATCTTTTTTATAAAAGGATGGAAGGATTGAGAAAGATTTCTTATATAGAATACAAGTAAGATGATTAAAATGAATGAGAGCATGGGGCGTTTTATGTGATTGTAAAGTACTTCTAAACTTAAAAGAAAGTTATATTAAATAGCGGTTAGACATTCTATGTTATATAAGTTGAATGTTGGGCTATGACTCGAATATATGAGTAAAAGATGAGAGTTACAGAGATGAGGAGTTAAGATGGATGTGTGGACATATGAGGATGGACATGAAAAAATAATGAAGCCATTAATTAGAGAGAAAGTCAGGATTGCATATATTAAGAGACAAATCCTAAGAGACTCATTTAAGATGATGTAAACATGTACTTAGACTATTGGTGCAAGATGCACCATACGATCAAACTAAGTTTTGATGATGGTAAATGGTTAAAAGTTAAGTATGTTTGAGGTTTTGACGTGCTTATTAAGTGTTCAAGGAAGTCCTAGTTGAGGTTAGGTAAGAAATTCCTGGTCGGTAGGACTAAATAAGGAAGTCCTGATCAGTGGGACTTAATAGGATATCTTGGTGGATTGAGGACATCGGGCAAGAAGTCCAAGGGGGCGACTGTATGGATCTTTGACGATAAACAAATTAAAAACATAGCAAAATTGATGTAGGGATCTTTTGCATAAAATAACACATAAACGCAGCCGAAAAATGATCCCTCCAGAGATCTAAGCGAATATAGTATACACATTTTCTACTCTATCAAAATAGAATAGTTATCTTTCCTGTGTGAATGATACAATCCTGATAGCAACTTTGATTCGATAGATCTCAGCATGATTAGAATGGTCGTGCCTCTACAGTATCCACATAAGCACACATCCCTATGAATCATCTCACGAACACTAGAATTGGAGAATCTTGTTGGGTTTTTCGGGCCGCAAAAACCGCTTTTTGCGTTGTGAAAACCTCGAATCTCATGCCATCAGATCCGTGCGAAGTTATAAAATTTCGTAAAAACTTCGTGTACATGTTTTCTAGCCTAGATCTACACTAGATCTACAAGAAGAGACTTATACCTTTGTAGCGAAGCCCTTCGCGTATCCCGCTCGTCCAAGGTTCGCAAGATCTCAAGGTTGTCAAGTGTACAACCCTCTATGCGTATCCACATGAACAAATCGATGGAGAGAACCTCTAAAGATATGGTATCAACCTTAGAGGATCAGCAATGGTGGATGAGAGGGAGAGAAGAAACAAGGAAGAAGATGGAAGTTACACCAAGCACATCAAATGCTCACATAAAGTGGCCGGCCACTTCAAGAGGGGATTTTATCTCCATGGGATACCAAGAGTCACAACTCTTGGTCTCCCTAATGAGGTGGCACACACATGTGCTAGCCTTGATGATGTGGAATATCATCATTGGCCCACTTAATGCCAACTCACAAATGAGGTGGCAATGGTCAAATCAAACTTGACCTTTCATCTTCCTCTCAAGTCAAGTCAAACTTGACCACTTCTCTCCCATGGTTGATCAAATCTAACCATTGGTTCAAGTCAATTTTAATTTAATGAATCTCTATTCATTGAATTAAATTGCCCCAATGAGTCTAAATCCAAATTAGACTCATTTAACACATGAACCAAATTGAGTCCAACTCAATTAGTTTACTTTGGATTACTCTTAATCCAATTTGGTTCATCATATGAACCCAATCCTCTAGGTACATCAAATGAACCTAATCTCCATCTAATTACCCTTTGTGTGTGACCCTATAGGTTCTTGTAACGTTGGCAATGCTACTAAACTCATTTAGAAGCATAAGTAATGAGCGGTATCTAGCAACACATCATTACTACCCAAGTTACAAGAATGTTGAGATCCAACATCACCTTGTTGTTGATGCGGGAAGCATCCGACGATCGAACTCGTGTTTTGATAATGGAAAAGGATTCAAAGTTAAGGTGTTGTGTGATCTATCAAGTCTGCTTGAGTATTTCTGGAGAGTCCTAGCTGCGGTTAGGCAAAGAGAAAACCCTAGGGGGTGGTACCCTAGGTCATAGGGGGTGGTAACCCTATGCAGAAAGTCTTGGCAGGACGATGGCTTCAGGCAAAAGTCCTAGGGGGTGGTAAACCTAGGTGGAAAGTGTTGGGAGATCGGTGGCCGGCTTGAAGAGGGGTTGGATAGACGGTGCCCCCAAATCGATCACTTTCTACGTATTTGTTAGTTGCGCAGCGGAATACAAATAATACAAGCACAAATACGAAAGCTAAATACAAATACAAAGAACAAGAAAGAGCAAGCAAACCAACACACGCCGATTTACGTGGTTCGGAGATAAAGCTCCTACTCCACGGCTGTCCGTAAGGTGGACGATCCCTATCCGTCGGTGGATTACTCCCCGGAAGACCTCCGGCTAGCTCAAACCTCCTTGTGGGTGGAGAAACCTCACCACAAACTCACCAAGACCTCTTGGACACAAGGGAAACTCTTGAGCACTTGTAGACTACTAATTAGACCTTAACCAAGTCTAATTTCGTCAGAGATAACCAAGCTTCCAAGCCTTGGTTATATAGGCCGCGGGTTGAAAACCCCGCCTACCAGTCGACTGACAAAACATGCAGTCGACTGCCCTCAGTGGAAATTCGACCGTTACATCCCAATGACTCGATTCCACACTGCCAGTCGACTGCTACAGTACTGCTACAGTACTGCTACAGTAAAACCCTAAAACTAGGATTTTACTTCGAGTACAATCTCTCATGCACTCGTACCCTCACCCTTACGACTCATTTGACACTTCATTTGCAGCTTTGACCTCTTGCCTTCAAGCCTACTTCCTTTGGCTCTCGTCCCTCGGATGCATTCAAGCCCGCGGCTCGTCCCCAATGCCATCCTTCATGTACTTCCCTCGGCCCTTGTCCTCGCTGCCTTGTCCACGGTCCCTCGGATGCTCCATCCTTCACCGGACCCGAAGCCATCAACCTGAGTCACATGTGTATCCTGCAGTCCTGCACAACTCAAGTACACATATCAAATACAAGGGTGAACCTAACTTAAACCCTTTGCCCAAACACCAAAACACATGGTCCCGCGGACCATTGGGATTGCTCCAACAATCTCCCCCTTTTTGGTGTTTGGCAATACGTTTAAGTTAGGGAAAACATATAGCAAATAAACATGCTAAAACAAATGGACTTACGTTGCCAAGGCTATACACTTGGAATTACATCGCCGAATGGACTTACGTTACCAAAGCTACACACTTGGACTTATACTGCCGAATGGACTTACGATGCCAAGGCTACACACTTGGATTTACAACGCCGAATGGACTTACGTTGCCAAGGCTACACACTTGGCAACCGCCGAATGGACTTACGTTGCCAAGGCTACACACTTGGCAACCGCCGAATGGACTTACGTTGCCAAGGCTACACACTTGGCAACCACCGTAACAATGCACAGGGCTTTTTAAGAACCTATCCCAAGGCTCCCCCTACACCTAAGCTCCCATTGAGCTAGGATTTTCCACATAAGGCTTTTTAAGGACCTATCCCAAGGCTCCCCCTTTACCTACGCTCTCCATTGAGCTAGGATTTTTCCACAGGGCTTTTTAAGAACCTACAAGGCTCCCCCTACGCAAAGGCACTAGGTTTCCCAACTAAACCTTACTTCTCTCTCTTTGCCTAACACCCAAAAAGTTCTCCAACAATATCCCAATTGTTGAAAACTTATCATCTAAATTGACCTAAACTCATATATTAATCCCCCATGGATTTCATACACTTGTATGAGTTGACTTGGTTAAAATCTAGTGCTGAAAATAATTTCAGACTGGTATCAGTCGACTGCAAGAAGTACCAGTCAACTGGTCGCTACTGGTTGAGCGAACAGAATGCTTCTGTTTCTAGCCAGTTGACTGCAACTTTTAGCAGTCGACTGGTGCAGTCGACTGCTAAAACTAGCAGTCGATTGGCACAGTTTTTCAGCCTTTTTCAGCATTTCTGACCCACTTTCAGAAATGCACCAGAAATTCCCTAGACCTCCAAAAATTCCAAAATTTTGTGGAGAGGTCTATTGTCCCCTTGTATACCTGGGAAAAATACATTACAAAATGTATCTATCACAAATCCCAAGATTGATACAATATCCAAAACTAGCTAAATGGTTCAATTGAACCTTGACCTAAAGTCTTAGTTTTGGCTTCCTCTTGATGTATTTGCCCATACCAACCCACAATGCATCCCTAGCATTGGTTTATATGGCATCTATACATCTAAAATCAATTATCATGCAATATGATCCCAATGTCATATTTCCTTGCATGAAATATAACCCAATTATGCCAAAACCCTAGGGTTGAGACTCTAGTCCGTCTCCAAACCATTTGGCACACTCCATGACTCCTCTAGACTCCCAAGTAAAATCCACCTGAGATCCATTGGCCATGGGTCCCAAATTGATTCTTTGAGCTCCCCCTAGAGCTCTTAACCTTAGCCACCTCCCTTGGTGACTCATCTATTGTGACCAAACCACAATGATGTCCCTTAGAAGATCTCCTTATCTTCTTGACCTTGGACACATCATCCTTGCCATAGTCATATGCAACCCTAGCATATTTATTTTTGGCCTTGGATGACTCTCCCTTGCCCTTATCATGTGTCACTCTAGCACATGGTCTCCTTTTAACCTTGAAGGGATTAGATCGGTATCCCAAACCCGATCTATCATTGTTGGGTCTTTGGCTCCCCAACACCATATTCAATCCCTTAGATCCAATAGTAAATCTCTTAAGGAATTTTTCCAAACCATCAAGCTTTGCCTTCAAAGCTTGATTCACCCTTTCTAGGTTCCTAAACCTAGAATCAACATGTCCACCTTGGACATTCCTAGACCTACCCTTTCTAGGCATATGTCTCCCCTTCTTGGGATTAATGCCTTGGGTCTCCCTAGGTCTATTGTTTCTAGATTTTTCATGCATAGATTTCCTAGGGTTTTGATCTACATTAACCCTATTCCTATCATGATATCTAAATCCAAAATTTTGCATGGGTAAATAATAACAATTATTCCTAGCATGCATGGAGGAATTTAAATTTGATTTCAAATTTAAATTTGGGTTTACCTTACCCTTTAGCATTGGAGCTCCCCCTTGACATGAGCCTCCATTCTTCCTCCACTTCTTCTCCTCCTTCTTCAAATATGCCAACTTTTTGATCTCTTTCTTCCTTGGGCATTTGGTGTGGTAATGACCCCGCTCACCACACGTGAAGCACACTATGTGCTTTTTCTCCTTCTTCTTCCTACAACTCAAATTAGATTCAAAATGAATTGAATTGAGTTTAGGAGCTACCTTCTTCTTACCCATAGGACATCTACTCTTGTAGTGCCCCTTCTCATTGCACCCGAAGAAAGTGATATGGTCCTTTGACTTCACTTCGGTGGAGGTGCATGCTAGGTTGACCACTTCCAAGACCTCTTCTTCATCCTCTTCACTTGTCTTGGATTCTTCTTCAATTCTTGAGGATGTTGATGATGACGCATCTTCCTCATCCACACTTGTGGATGGCCTTTCTTCATCCTTCTTCTCCTCGGATGTTGAGTGCTCGTCACCTTCCGGTTGCTCCTCCTCTACTCGAGCTTCTTCATCTGTTTCTTCGGATTTTTCTTCTTCTTGTGTAGGCAAAGGTTCTTCCCATTGAACCTTCTTTATCTTGCTCCACAAATCATGAGCATTCTCGTATTTTCCTACACAACTCATCACGTCATTAGGCACAATATCAATCAAAATGGATATCACCTTATCATTTGCCTTTGATAGTGTGGTTTGCTCCTCCATCCAATGTCGTGATCGAAGCTTCTTCCCTTTCTTGTCTTTAGGAACTTCAAACGGCTCTTTGACCACCATCATGGTGTCCCAATCTGTGTTGAAGAAGACCTCCATCTTCATCATCCAATAAGTGATGTCCCATAAGCCTCTACCTTCAAGCTTTGGCAGTTCAATTAAGCCGGTCATCTTTGCTTCCTTGGCGGTTAGTCCAATGGAGAGCGGCCTCGCTCTGATACCACTTGTTGGGAGATCGGTGGCTGGCTTGAAGGGGGGTTAGATAGACAGTGCCCCCAAATCTATCGCTTTCTACGTATTTATTAGTTGCGCAGCGGAATACAAATAATACAAGCACAAATATGAAAGCTAAATACAAATACAAAGAACAAGAAAGAGCAAGCAAACCAACACACGCCGATTTACGTGGTTCGGAGATAAAGCTCCTACTCCACGGTTGTCCGTAAGGTGGACGATCCCTATCCGTCGGTGGATTACTCCCCGGAAGACCTCCGGCTAGCTCAAACCTCCTTGTGGGTGGAGAAACCTCACCACAAACTCACCAAGACCTCTTGGACACAAGGGAAACTCTTGAGCACTTGTAGACTACTAATTAGACCTTAACCAAGTCTAATTTCGTCAGAGATAACCAAGCTTCCAAGCCTTGGTTATATAGGCCACGGGTTGAAAACCCCGCTTACCAGTCGACTGCCAAAACATGCAGTCGACTGTCCTCAGTGGAAATTCGACCGTTACATCCCAACGGCTCGATTCCATACGAACAGAGACATTCTAGTACTGCTAAAGTACTGCTACAGTAAAACCCTAAAACTAGGATTTTACTTCGAGTGCAATCTCTCATGCACTCATACCCTCACCCTTACGACTCATTTAACACTTCATTTGCAGCTTTGACCTCTTGCCTTCAAACCTATTTCCTTTGGCTCTCGTCCCTCGGATGCATTCAAGCCCGCGGCTCGTCACCAATGCCATCCTTCGCGTATGCCTCGAAGTCGCTTCCCTCGGCCCTTGTCCTCGCTGCCTTATCCACGGTCCCTCGGATGCTCCATCCTTCACCGGACCCGAAGCCATCAACTTGAGTCACATGTGTATCTTGTAGTCCTGCACAACTCAAGTACACATATCAAATACAAGGGTGAACCTAACTTAAACCCTTTGCCCAAACACCAAAACACATGGTCCCGCGGACCATTGGGATTGCTCCAACAGAAAGTCCTGGTGTCGCGAACCAGGTGAAAGACTGGACTATCCGGGAAGCGGATGTCCAGCAGAAAGTCCGTAAGCGTCGAGTGCTCAGCAAAAGTCTAGTCGATCTGGAGGATTGCACTGGCAACAGGTAAATCTCCTGAGTGGAGTAGGTGAGGAGCGTTCCCCGTAGAGGGAACAGTAGGCGTCGGGTCGACCTAGGGTTTCCGGACGGAAATCCGAAATCAGACCCGGATAGTCTGATGACTATCGATAATATTTTGTTACCTTATTTATGACTTTATGTGCTAACTTTGTGTTGCAGGATATTGGTTGGGACTAACATGTCTTGCAGGTACAAAATAATAATGTCTTCCCTCGGATGAACAGTGTCCGAGGTGCCTCCATGGAGCTTGGAGGCGCCTCGGGTGCAAAGCTGGAGCTGGCTGCGAAGCAGATGAACTTCGACCAGTTCAAGCTTGATCCACGCGGGAGACTCGGCAGCATGGAGGCGCCTTGAATAGCCTTCATGGCGCCTTGAACACCCTTTATAAGGGGGTTTCGAGCAGCACCTTGAACCATCAACTTCCAGGCTTCCTTTCTTCAATGTGCCACTAACAAGATCATTCCGAAGTGCTGCTGCAACATTCCGACGTCCCGGAGCTTCGTAACTTGTGGTTTCTATACTGTTGTCGGTATAACCGTGTTTCTTTTTATTGTACTTATTTGCAATACTTGTACTCTATTTGAACTTATAGTTGTTGCCCATGGAAAGTGATCAAGGATCGCGGGCCTTCGAGTAGGAGTCACCATAGGCTCTGAACGAAGTAAATTCCCCGGTGTTTGTGTGTTTGTTTTTATTCCGCTGCGTTTTAACTCCGATAGTTTTACGATTTGAAAAATGAAATAGCCACGAGCGCTATTCACCCCCCCTCTAGCGCTTTCTCGATCCAACAATTAGTATCTGAGTGGGGTCGTTTTGAATTGGTGCAACCACCATTTAAAACAATTTTTTCGTGGTAATTTCAGATTTTCGGAGTCAATTAGAATTTAGCTTTATAGCTATATTCTAAATATTTGTCTCGAATCGGTTTTTGCTCGAGGTTGGTGCAACACCACCCGAGTTCGTGTTCTATTATTAAATACTTCCCGCACTACTAATCCAGGACCAAGTCCAGGAATTTTCTTGTTATTTATTTTCTTCGTAGTTAATCTAAAATGGCCCAACAAGAGGGTTATAGTACCACTCGTTCACCGCTCTTCTCCGGCGAAGACTTCGACTACTGGAAAGGCCGAATGGAGTCGTACCTATGAACCGAGTTCGATGTCTAGATGATCACCATGACCGGGCTCGAAATACCAACTGACAAAGCCGGCATGCCACTACCGTACGAGAACTGGGATGCGAACCTTATCAAAAAGGTAGAAGCAGACGCAAAAGCAACGTATACACTTCAATGCGGCTTAACGAATAAGGAGCTGAATCGTGCCGACCCATTCTCAAGCGCCAAGGAGCTGTGGGAGAATCTGATTCAGTTACACGAAGGTAACCAAGTAAGCATAATGTAATAGATGATTTATTTGATTTAGATGAACAGTATGATATTACTTCAGCCGAGGAAGGTATTACGTTGGTTGCAGGTATAAGCAAGTCAGAGGAAGCTAGAAAGAAACAAATGTTGAAGGCAACATGGTTCGAGTCTTCAGACGAATCCAAGACTGACGAAGAAGAACCGGCAAGCTTCCTCGCACTACCGGTACTAGCATCTGTGGCGGAAACTGAGTCCGAATACGAGACAGATACCGAGAGTGAATCCGGATCTGAGTTCGAGAAAAGCCACGGATCCATATCCGTTTCCGAGGGACCCAAACCCACTGTAAGTTCTTTAATTTCTAGTATTAACTTAGATGATACGGAAAACTTAATTCCTTACTTATTAAAGAAATTGGCTAAATCCAACGTCCGGGTCAAGTCACTCCAAAAGGAGGTAATAACCCTTAAGGAAATGACTGACTCGAGTTCTTTAAATTAGCCAGTTCAAATTGGAAGTTCAACTCAAGTTCAACAACTTGAGGAAGAAAATTTCAATTTGAAAACTCAAGTTAAAGAACTTAAAGACATATTGGAACGGTTCACGTTGGGTTCCAAGAATCTTGATTTGATTCTTGGAAAACAAAGAGCCGTTTACAATAAATCCGGACTTGGATTTAAGCGAAAACTAAAATATAAATCATATTTGTCAATTATAAATAGACAAAATAATAAATCAGTCCAAGCATGGGTCCCCAAGTCCAAATTGATTAATCAAGTTAGACTTGGTCAATATTGGGTCCCGAAGGATCAAATACACTACCTCGATAGATCATATCGAGACTATGATCCAGGAGGAGGAAAAAGAAAAACGATCTTAATAAAACAAAATTCAAAATTCAAAATCAAATTAAAAATTTGAAATTAAATTTTAAATTCAAAATTCAAAAATCAAAATCAAATTACAAAATTCGAAATTAAAATATCAATTCAAAATTCAAAAATCAAAATCAAATTCGAAATTAAATTCAAAATTCAAATAAAATATAGATGGAGGATCCAGAATAGCTGACACCCCCAACTGAACTACCCGACAAGGTAACTGAACTTAATCTACCCGAAATGGGTAAAATAAGAGTAGATTACCCGGTAGGGTAATTAAGGTTAGATTAAAACGGGCTAGGTTTAACTTGACCCACAGTACTGGTGAAATTTTTGGATGATAGTACGTTAGGGAAGCTTGGGCATCCCATGTCTAGGAAGATATGGCTTTGACCTGGTGCATTTGGCCAAGTGGAACTGACCGAAGCTACCCTTAAATGGATCCTAAGTAGTTAGACCAAGGTTTAGTATTAAGTTCAATGGGTAGGACTATTTGGGAAACCTCGAAGGCATTGTTACTTTAATGAGTTCCTTGTGACTCACCATAGCCCAGAAGTTTATTCAAAGAATGCTTACTTGTTGAACCCAAAGCTAAACCTGAATCTAACACAAAGTTAAAACCAGACCCTAAAATTCAACAATAATTCATCTCACAACAATTATAGGGTTCCCTGATTGAAAATTTAGATCGGGTGAGATGACTAAGTATTTAAAATTCTTTTCAAAATTATTTAACTTTAAAATCTTTTCAAAATTAACTTAAATTCTTTTCAAAATTTAATTAACTTTAAAATCTTTTCAAAATTAACTTAAATTATTTTCAAAATTAATTAACTTAAATTATTTTCAAAATTTAATTAACTTGAATTATTTTCAAAATTAATTAACTTAAATTAAATGATTTTAAAACTTAATTTCAAAATGATTTTAAAACTTAATTTCAAAAAGATTTTAAAACTTAATTTCAAAATGATTTTAAAACGTAATTTCAAAATGATTTTAAAACTTAATTTCAAAAAGATTTTAAAACTTAATTTCAAAATTATTTTAAAACGTAATTTCAAAATGATTTTAAAACTTAATTTCAAAATGATTTTAAAACTTAATTTCAAAATGAATTTAAAACTTAATTTCAAAATTATTTTAAAACGTAATTTCTAAATGATTTTAAAACTTAATTTCAAAATGATTTTAAAACTTAATTTCAAAATTAATTTAAAATTTAATTTCAAAATGATTTTAAAACTTAATTTCAAAATGATTTTAAAACTTAATTTCAAAATTATTTTAAAACGTAATTTCAAAATGATTTTAAAACTTGATTTCAAAATGAATTTAAAAGTTAATTTCAAAATGATTTTAAAACTTAATTTCAAAATGAATTTAAAAGTTAATTTCAAAATGATTTTAAAACTTAATTTCAAAATGATTTTAAAACTTAATTTCAAAATTATTTTAAAACGTAATTTCAAATTATTTTAAAACTTAATTTCAAAATGATTTAAAACTTAATTTCAAAATGATTTTAAAACGTAATTTCAAAATCTTTTTAAATATTAGAAAATCATTTTAAATCGTTTAAAACTTATTAAAATTAATTAACTTATTTTTCAAATATAATTTAATTAAAATTATTTTTCACAAATTAACTTAAAATTATTCTTGTCAAAATTTAATTAACCTAAATTATGTGAAATATGTGTTGACTTAAAACTAATTCAACCTAATTAAAAAAAAAAATTAATGGACACGTGGCGCATGAATGAAGGTGCCTCCCTCACGAGGGAGGAACCCTTTAAGGTGCCCTCAAAAGCGCCCTAAAGAGCCCTTAAAGGCGCCTTAACCCTTCCCTTTTGCCACGAACAGAAGCATTTTCTTCTGATTCGTGTTCTGCCGAAACACAACTTCATCCGATTCCTCCAAACCAAGGCGCCTTCTACCCATCTCTTCCCCCTTCATTCCTAGCTATGCCTCCAAGGTATAATCTAAACTCTTCTTAATCATCTATTTCCTAAATTCTTTGCTAGTTTTGCTATTTTTTCTTGTATAATGTCAACAATAGGAAGCGTCGTATTGTGGATTCCACACCAGCTAGGGCCCCTTCCACGGACCCTAGATTCCCCTCGGAACAGCATAGGATAGATTTCGCTAGGTTCACCTTTGAGTCTATTAAACCTAGATATGTTGGTAGGGAATTTTTGTCCCAATACTGTCAACCCACAATCCAGATGATAAACTACTATCATCTAGATAAACTGGTTGACTGTACCACTACAGTCAACCAAGATCTATGTGCCCAGTTCTATCACAACCTTGAAAAGGTTGATGATAGTACTATTCCACCAGAGTTGGTGGTACTGACCTTCAGTTTACTCCCTCCCTACTTCGCACTAGCCTAGAGCTTAGGGAGTCCCAGTGTACATTCTTATGTTACCCGAGTAGGAACCTACCCTTTGGTGATCCCTATTCCCACATTACCTTAGATGACATCTACATGCATTTCTTTGGGGAAGAGAGACCCTTGGGCCTGACCGAGTTCAGATCCACTCTTCTTCGTGTTCAGGATTATGCTATGTACAGAGTCCTGACAGCTTGCATATTACCCATCTCATCTCGAGACGTCTCAAAGATGCGACCGCCCCACTCGTTCTTTCTGTACGCCCTCAGCCAGCGCCTAGATATAGACATAGCCCTCCATATGTTTCATAACATTGTTCTTGCATCTAGTACAGTTACATCTGGAGTGGTTCATATGCCTTACTGCCATATCCTGACCTAGATATTCTCCAGCTCTAGGATAGACATCACTAAAGGGGTACTCATCCTGCTTACCATTTATGATGAGTTCGGTCAGCGTAGCCTTAGATTAGCGGGGGCAGAGGTCACTGCCGAGGGGATTTTGGCCTGGAAGGGCCGACCACCACCAGTTGCTGCCCCTGGTGCTCCAGAGGTCGTGGACGTACTAGATGCGGATGAGGAGTGGCCCGATTTCCTGGCAGAGGACTTTTTTATAGATCCTTCCACCTCTGCCGGACCCTCCACATCAGCCGAGCCTTCATCTTCGGCACCACTCTCTGTCGAGGACAGACTCACTCGACTCAAGATCCAGTCCACTCAGACGCGACGAGCTGTGCTAGATAGCCATCGCTTCCTTCGATCTATGCGATCCGAGATGGCTGCTAGTTTTGCATCTCTCCGAGGTGAGATTCAGCGTCAGGGACAGCCTCAGCCGCCACCCAAGCAGGCTCTAGCTGATCCTCCAGCTGACGATCCACCGGCTTGATTCCATCTTTTAGACTATCTGGACATGTCATTCACTTCTTGGATCTGCCTATCTTACTCAGATTTTGGATTGTATCTTGGAGTTGGTCATCTGATGTTTAGCTACCTTATATTTAATTGAGTACTTATGTGTTATGTTTTTTTGTGAGCATAAGTTCAAAAAATAACTTTTAAATTGGTTTTTAAAATTTCTAGGAAAAATACATTACTTGCAAAGAGCTTAGCTAAAGGTTAGACAGTTGGTAAAGGATACTCAGTTTTCTGGTTAAACATGTTTGATTTTTAGGGCTCTGATACCTCTTAAAGTCAATCTATTGAACTTGACTAATGCTTGGACTTAAGGACAAACTGACTTTGAATAAATAACCTAAACTAGATTTTTAGCTACTCTACTCCCTCCTTGTCCTAAAATTTAATAAGTATTGTTTAAAATTAAGCTTTTTTTTAACCTAAGCTATAGCTTTCAAAATCCAATACTTGCAAAGAGCTAAGCTAAGCACCAATCTTCATTTTCAAAAACTTAGCTCACTTTGAAATCTAACTTTGTAAATTCTTGCTTTCCTGAGTAAAGCACAATTTTGTAAAATTCAACTCAAAAATTAAAAAACGACTTCAAAAATATTTTCTCCAACAAATTTTCAAAGTCTAAACAAGTACTTCTCTATGTATAGTTTTACTAGCTTTTCAAAACCTATCAAAAGGTTCCACCCTCTAGTAGTTTTATAATTTTAACTAAGTTTCCAAAGAGCTAACATCATCTTTTCACTTAGCTAATAATTAGAAATGACAATTATAAACTATTACGTGTTTTCAAAATCTTGTTAAATCAAATAACTATTTTTGCTTATTTTTGATATATGGCAAAGGGGGAGAGTAGCAAATTCAAATAATTGTAAAATTCAAATTTAAAATAATGAATATTAAAGGGGGAGTAACAGTTAAGGGGGAGCCTTTACTTGGTGCTATACTTTAAATTCATAGAGTTTACTTTAGCAAATTTGCTAAGCTTGCTTTAAATGCGTTCATCTATTCATTTTTTTTATCTGTTTACTTAACTTTGAATTTGAGTTGGCATAATAAAAAGGGGGAGATTGTTGATGCGGGAAGCATCCGACGATCGAACTCGTATTTTGATAAAGGCAAAGGATTCAAAGTTAAGGTGTTGTGTGATCTAACAAGTCTGCTTGAGTATTTCAGGAAAGTCCTATCTGCGGTTAGGCAAAGGGAAAACCCTAGGGGGTGGTAACCCTAGGTCATAGGGGATGGTAACCCTATGCGGAAAGACTTGGCAGGTCGATGGCTTCAGGCAAAAGTCCTAGGGGGTGGTAACCCTAGGTGGAAAGTCCTGGTGTCGCGAACTAGGTGAAAGACTGGACTAGCCGGGAAGCGGATGTCCAGCAGAAAGTCCGGAAGCGTCGAGTGCTGAGCAAAAGTCCAGTCGATCTGGAGGATCGCACTAGCAACAGGTAAATCTCCTGAGTGGAGTAGGTGAGGACGCGTTCCCCGTAGAGGGAACAGTAGGCGTCGGGTCGACCTAGGGTTTCCGGACGAAAATTCGAAGTCAGACCCGGATAGTCTAATGACTATCGATAATATTTTGTTACCTTATTTATGACTTTATGTGCTAACTTTGTGTTGCAGGATATTGTTTGGGACTAACATGTCTTGCAGGTACAAAATAATAAAGTCTTCCTTCGGATGAATAGTCTCCGAGGCGCCTCCATGGAGCTTTGAAGGAGACATAAGGCGCCTTGGACGGCGCCTTGAATGGGGCATAAGGCGCCTTAAGCAGATGAACTTTGACCAGTTCAAGCTTGATCCATGCGGGAGAATCGGCAGCATGGAGGCGCCTTGAATAGCCTTCAAGGCGCCTTGAACACCCTTTATAAGGGGGTTTCGAGAAGCACCTTGAACCATCAACTTCCAGGCTTCCTTTCTTCAATGTGTCGCTAACAAGATCATTCCGAAGTGCTGCTGCAACATTCCGACGACCCAGAGCTCCGTAACTTGTGGTTTCTATACTGTTGTCGGTATAACCGTGTTTCTTTTTACTGTACTTATTTGCAATACTTGTACTCTATTCGAACTTATAGTTGTTGCCCACGGAAAGCGATCAAGGATCGCGGGTCTTCGAGTAGGAGTCACCTTAGGCTCCGAACGAAGTAAATTCCCCGGTGTTTGTGTGTTTGTTTTTATTTCGCTGCATTTTAACTCCGATAGTTTTGCGATTCGAAAAACGAAATAGCCGCGAGTGCTATTCACCCCCTCCCCTCTAGCGCTTTCTCGATCCAACACTTGTGACTACTAATTGACATCTCGAGTCCTTCTATCCTTGACATCTAGATTGATCAATGTGAGGCATAGACCGTGTCATCCTCTAATCAATCTAAATCTTGAATCCCAAGTAGACTCACTCAATCAAATGATCTCAACATCTCATATTGACTCATTTGGGCATGATCATGCACTTAGTGGTCTCACTCTATCAAGAATAATGATGTCACTCCCGTCATATAGGAGGGATAGATCCCATCTACATCACTCACATCCCTCCGCATAATTTGTTACATACACAGTAATCGCCTTTATAGTCCACCCGACGAAGCCAAAGTATGTAACTCCTTATGTAGGGAACCATAATGACTTCAGGTCCAAGGACTAATAGTCATATTAATAGCCACATGAGAAAGTATATGACACTCATATAACGATCCATGATATTTTCTCATGGCGGGCCATTCAGTATACATTCTCCAATGCATACCCATGTGTCAACTTGATTTCTCCATATCCATGACTTGTGAGATCAAGTCATCGAGTTGACCTACATGCTAGTCTCATCGCATTAACATTGCCCCTGAATGTTAATACTTGACTAGGAATGATTAAGAGTAGTGTTCCCTATATCATCTCACTATCGATTCAACCAATCGATTGATATAGGTAAGAACCTTCTACTCAAGGACGCTATTATACTTAGTTATTTGGTACCAATACAAGTAAGTATAATAAGCATAAATAAATGCCTTTATATATATAAGAATATGGTACAACGAGTCCCTACAATAATCATCAAATGATTGGCTCTAGGGCTCTAACTAACAATCTCCCACTAGCACTAGTGCCAATCAGTATAGGCTCTAAGGAATAATGACCTAATGTGACCATCATGCTTTCTCTGTGCCAAAGCCTTGGTCAAGGGATCTATGATGTTAGCCTTAGTGGGTACTTTGCAAATCTTCACATCTCCTCTGTCGATTATCTCTCGAATGAGATGGAAGCGCCGTAGTATGTGTTTGGTCCGCTGGTGTGAGCGAGGTTCCTTAGCCTGTGCTATTGCTCCATTGTTGTCACAATAGAGCTCTATGGGATCAGCCATGCTAGGAACCACCCCAAGTTCAGTAATGAACTTGCGGATCTAAACTGCCTCCTTTGCTGCTTCTGATGTAGCAATATACTCGGCCGCTGTTGTAGAATCAGCGACTGTGTCCTGCTTCGAACTCTTCCAGCTCACAACACCACGATTTATGCAAAACACGAACCCAGACTACGATCGATAATCATCCTGGTCAGTTTGGAAGCTAGCATCACTGTAACCCTTTACAGCTAGCTCATCATCGCCTCCATATATCAATAAATATTCTTTAATCCTTCTCAAGTACTTAAGAATATTCTTAACCGCTATCTAGTGAATTTCACTTGGATCTGACTGGTATCTGTTCGTCATGCTCAAAGAATACGAGACATTAGGACGAGTACATAGCATGACGTACATGATAGATCCTATAGCTGAAGCATAAGGGATCTGATCCATGCGGTCTCTCTCCTCTCTAGAAGACGGACCTTGAGTCTTCGATAGACTCACACCATGTGGCATCGACAGAAATCCTTCTTGGAGTTCTGCATGGCAAACCGTAGTAATATCTTGTCAATGTATGTACTCTGACATAGGCCAATCAATCTCTTAGGTTTATCTCTATAGATCTGTATGCCTAGAATGCGGGATGTTTCACCTAAGTCTTTCATTGAGAAACAAGTCCCTAGCCAAGTCTTGACAGACTGCAGCAAAGTGATGTCTTTCCCAATGAGTAGTATGTCATCCACATACAATATAAGGAAGATAACTGTATTTCCTACAACCTTCTTGTAGACACAAGGTTCATCTTCATTCTTGCTGAAATCAAACTATTTGATTGCATCATCGAATCGAAGATTCCAGCTCCGAGAAGCTTGCTTTAGTTCATAAATGGGCCTCTGCAGCTTGCATACTCTACTAGTATGCTGTGGATCTACAAAACCCTCAGGTTGTGTCATGTACACATCCTCGAGCAGGTTTCCATTCAGAAACATGGTTTTGACATCCATCTGCCAGATCTCATAATCGTGGTATGCCGCAATAACAAGCATGATCCGAATGGATTTAAACATCGCTACTGGAGAAAAGATTTCATCATAGTCAATACCATGAATTTACTTGAAACCTTTAGCTACCAAGCGACCCGTATAAATAAGTTCATCTATGTCAGTCTTTCGCTTAAAGATCCACTTACACCCAATGGGTTTGACCCCTTCAGGTGGATCAACCAAAGTCCATACTTGGTTAGTGTACATGGATTCCATCTCGAATCTCATGGCCTCTAGCCATTTCTCGGAATCTGGTCTCATCACAGCTTCCTGATAGGAGGTAGGCTCATCCATAATGAGCACAACGTCATCATGGTCAGACAAGAGAAATGAATACCTCTCAGGCTGACGACGTACCCTATCAGACCTGCGAAGAGGTAGGTCTACTTGAACTGGTTGTTGTTCCTCAACTCCTTGTGGAACAACATCATCCACAACACTTTGTGGTTCTAGTTCAACTTCCATCGAGGCTTCAGTGCTATGGTTCACATCTTGAACTTCTTCAAGATCGAACGTACTCCTACTAATCTTTCTAGAAACAAAATCCCTTTCTAGAAATACCCCAGTCTTAGCCACAACTATCTTATGTTGACTGGGAATGTAGAAGTAATATCCCTTCGTTTCCTTGGGATATCCAATAAAATAGCACTTATCGGATCTGGGTCCTAGTTTGTCCGAGACTTGACGTCGAACGTAAGCCTCACAACCCCAAATCCTCATAGAAGACACCTAGGCATCTCTCCCAGTCCATATCCTATATGGTGTCTTTATTACAGCCTTAGATGGAACTCGGTCGAGAATGAAGGCTGCTGTGTCTAAAGCATAGCCCCAAAAATACATGGGAAGATCTGTGTGACTCATCATAGACTGTACCATATCTAATAAGGTGTGATTCCTCCTTTCAGATACACCATTCCACTGTGGTGTTCCAGGAGGAGTGAGTTGGGATAGAATCCCACACTCAGCTAGATAGTCATGAAACTCATGTGTCACGCCCCGGAGGAGTCCCTGTCCGAAGAAATTTTGGCAGCATCTCCCCTGTATGGCGGACAATCTGAAACTTTCTACAATGCCCTCTGAGCCACATATACCTCGACCAACACAACAAACTGTAACAGTGATAATATGACTCAAAAATAACCCTACTCAACTACACCCATAAAGCTCAAAACATATTCCTACTCCACTACACTCATAAAGCTCAAATCCGACGATAAATTCAACTTACCTCTTCTGTCGTCCAGGTAGGCATGTAGTAAAACAAATCCAAATAAAAACTCATCGACAATGTCCATATAAGATCCAAGTGTATCAAAATAAAACAAGTCTCAACATATATAGTCTAGTAAAAGACACCAAAAGATAAATAAACATCCTCGTGGACTGCAGGGGACTAGCGACTGGAACTCTCTCCAGACAGCATCAACCTGAAAATAACAAAGGAGGAGGGTGTGAGTCCAACACTCAGCGGGTATCAACTGATATGCAAAATAAAGAAAATAACATTCAGCACTAATCATGCGTACAGTCTTCTGATACAAGAAGGATAAATGTAACTGAATAAAGCAGGAGAAAACTGTACTAACCAGGACCAAGGTATAAGTATAACAAGGTCATCAGACCGAGAGTATCATAAATCCTATATGCATGTCAATCATATGCATCTATATAAATGCAACAAGTAAATGCAGCAAACACAAGCAATAAATGCATCATGCATATGATGCCAATGACATGGTCACCCCTGACGCCAGTCAGCCATCTCACACACAATGGTGAGTCCGAGTGGGTAGGGCTGTAACAACCGTGCACTCTGAAATGGGGGAGCACAATGCTCTCATCTCTCGGTACACGATGACGGGGAGGAATCTCTGCCGGCTACCACGCTGCGTCACACTACCCATGAGAGGACCAACAGAGCCAAACAAAGTCCAACCGCCTGCCGGCTACCACGCTGCTACACTAAACCAGCAGAGCCAAACAAAGCAGAACTGTTTGCCGACTACCACGCTGAGTCACCAGACCAATGGAGCCAAACAGCAGAACTGTCACACACCTATCTGATCTACCACTAACCCATGAGTGGTGGTGTGTATGGATACATGTAACTGGCGATGTGCTCGACAATAATGGAGCAGACTATCGCACAGCATGCAATCATGCAAGATGATGCATGACACTAAACATGGCAATATCATGAATAGCATAGTAAGATCCATATATAAATATAAAATGTGTACCACAGAATAATGTATCAAATGAAAGGTATACAGATCAGATAGGGTATCAAATAAACCCTAGGTCCTGAACATAATGTATAATATGGTTGTGTCACTACCTCTATAAGCATGTATGATCAGGTAATACTAACATGATGTGCATAAAAATAAACAAACAACATGTAACAGGTCGTGTAGTGATCAACCGAAGCAAATGAGAAACATAATCATTGCTATATGTTAAAAACATTATTATGCATATCAAAAGACATAAAGTCAAAGTACCCGCCTCCAAATCGGAAAGTCCAATCTGGTTCAAATCAGATGTCAAGATACTCGTCTCGCGTCAAAGTCCTGTGGTATCAAACATAATGTCTAGTTTAGCTAATTCTATCATACAACAATTAGCCAAACTAAATTCTAATCCAATTAATCAATTAGGGTTAACTTCATTAACCCTAATCGTTCCACCTTCTAATTAGGACTTACTATAACATAATCCATCATAGATTCAACATAAAAACTCACCTAAATCTGTACTTACCCACTGCTAGAGAAGGTTATACCCGGATCCAGTGGCTGCAGCAAGATGAAATTGATGATCAACAACACAATTATCCTATTTCATCAACAACATGAATCACTTACCCTAACCCTTACCTAAATCACAGATCTCTGCTATTGATCCACAGCCAAAGAGGTGCTGCCGGAACCAAGACAACCAACAACACAAACCTACCCTGTCGGAACAGTGTTGTGGTGGTGAACTAGGGCAGAGGGAAAATTGCCCGACGCTTGGCTGAGGAGTAGCGGCACCCAACGATCTCTTGCTCCGAATCGATGTCTTCTCTGTGGAGGAGACCAAGCACAAGAGAGATAAGCAAAATGGGTAGAAGAGCAAGGATAGGGTTCAAGCAACCTACCTCAGTTGCCTACCCATGCTCTCGGCTATGATGATCTAGGGCACATCCAAGTGGAGGCTCAGATGAGGCGTCAGCGCTAGGGCAGCGGCAAGGAAGTGGCGTCGGGCTCGCTAGGGCACAAGCACAGAGGAGGGGCAGGCGATCGGCTGGTGTCGGCAGTGAAGTCGCCGCTGGTTGTTGGGTTCGATAGCAACACAGAGGGGAAAAAGGGGGAATCGGCTCAGCCGATTAGGGCACGGTTGCGGTCAGCGAGGAAGACGCGAGGAAGATGGAGGGCGACACAAGATCAGGGAAGAAGAAACCGTCGCGTGACGGTTTTAGCAAGGGGTCGGCGGCTCGGCGCGAGGAGGAAGGGAGATCGCGCGTGTGCGGCTCAATGTGGGCACGGGGAGGAGAAGAAAATAAATAAGAAAAAGGGAAAAGAAAATAAATAATTAAATAAATCTTTTCCTCACTTAAATTGGTAGCCTAAACAGGCTTTCCCGGGGTCCAGTTTTTATCCCCATAAACTCGTCCATACAAACTCCGAAAAATTCCCAAAAAATTTCCAAAAATTCCGGAAAATTCCCTTATTATTATCTTCCATTTTTCCGGTATTTTACATCATGTCTAAGGTATTCTCCATCTCGATCTGATTGAAGTATTTTAATACTTTTACCAAGCTAGTTTTCCACTTTTCAAAGGATTCTGACTTATGTGTCATCAAATACACATAACCATATCTACTGAAGTTATCAGTAAATGTAATGAAGTACCTATAATCACCTCTGGCAACGACATTGAAAAGGCCACATACATCACTATGTGTAAGTCCTAACAAGTCAGTCGCTCTCTTGCTGTGCACAATAAAGGGAGCCTTGGTCATCTTGCCTAGTAGACATGACTCGCATGTCTCATAAGATTCAAAATCAAATGATTCCAGCAAACCATCTTTATGGAGTTGGAATAAGCGTTTTTCATTTATATGACCTAAGCGACAGTGCCAAATATAGGTTTGGTTCATGTCATTTGACTTGAACCTCTTGGTACTTATGTTATAGATAGGGTTTTCAAGGTCTATAATATAGAGTCCATTCATCAGAGGTGCACTACAATAAAACATATCATTTAAATAAACCGAACAACATTTGTTCTTTATTATAAATGAAAAGCCTTTTTTGTCTAAACAAGAAACTGATATAATGTTCTTAGTTAAAGCAGGCACATAACAACAATCATCCAATTCTAGTATAAGCCCAGAGGGCAGAGATAGAGAATAAGTTCTTACAACAACAGCAGCAACCCATGCTCCATTGCCTACTCATAGGTCCACCTGGCCCTTTGTCAATGCCCTTATATTTCTCAGCGCCTGCACATTAGTACAAATGTGAGAAGCCCATCCGGTATCTAATACCCATGATGAAGAAATAGATAGATTGACTTCTATAACATATATACCTGAAGTAGAAGTCTCACTTCTCTTCTTCTTAAGATCTTCCACCTGTCTGATCGCAGTGGAAGCAGGTAGCATCCTTGGCAACCCCTCCTTTGGGTTTCAGTGCCTTGCCTTTACGCTTGGCTTGGGACTTTCCCTTACCTTTGGGATTGCCCTTGCCCTTGTGTTTCTGAACCATCATAATAGAGTTGGGCTTAACCTTCTTAAGGTTGAGCTCAGCAGTTCTCAACATGCTAAGTAGCTCGAGCAGTGGCTTGTCAATTTCGTTCATGTTATAATTTAGAACAAATTGACTATAGCTATCTGGCAAGGATTGCAAGACCAGGTCAGTGGCCAGCTCTTGGCCAAGTGGGAATCCATTTTGAGTACATATGGGCCTACGGGAGTCCCATCTTGCATCTTGCACTGAAACAATACCTTAGAGATCTCGAATCTCTCGTGCCTCGCTTGTCCTTGATATAGTTGACGAAGATGTTCAACCATATCATAAGCGCCCATCAACTTGTGTTGCTTCTGAAGCTCAAAGTTCATGGTCGCGAGCATAAGACATGACACATCTAATGCGTCATCTTGATGCTTCTTGTAAGCATCATGGTCAGCTCGCGTGGCAGTGGCAGGAGGTGCCTCCGGAATGGGCTGCTCTAGAACGTACAGTTTGTTGGGGGATCGGTGGCGGGCTTGAAGGGGGGTTGGATAGACGGCGTCCCCAAATACTCGCTTCTTTCTAAAACGTTAGTGCGTAAGCGGAAATGCAAACAAAGCAAGTAGAAAGCTAAATACTAAAGGAAAGAATGAAAACCAAGCTACACGATCATTTACGTGGTTCGGAGATAAAGCTCCAACTCCACGGCGTGTTCGTAAGGTGGACGATCCCTATCCGTCGGTGGATTACTCCCCGGAAGACCTCCGTCTAGCTCACGTAGCTCCTTGTGGGTGGAGAAACCTCACCACAACTCTCACCAAGGACTCTTTTCAAGCTAGGGCACAAGTAGACTACTAATAGGGTTTAACCACCTCTATTTCGTCAACCTCAACCAAGCTTCCAAGGCTTGGTTATATAGGCTACGGGCTGGAAAACCCCGCCTACCAGTCGACTGCTAAAACATGCAGTCGACTGCCCTCTGTGGAAATTCGACCGTTACATCCCAACGGCTCGATTCCACACATTCTGTTCACTGCTAGTCGACTGCCCCAATCGACTGCTAAAACATGCAGTCGACTGCTACAATACTGCTACAGTAGAGCTACAGTACTGCTACAGTAGTGCTACAGTGCGATAAAGTACTGCTACAGTAAAACCCTAAAACTAGAATTTTACTCCGAGTACAATCTCTCATGCACTCGTACCCTCACCCTTATGACTCATTTGACGCTTCATTTGCAGCATTGACCTCTTACCTTCAAGCCTACTTCTTTTGGCTCTCGTCTCTCGGATGCATTCAAGCCCGCGACTCATCCCCAATGCCATCCTTCGCATATGCCTCGAAGTCGCTTCCCTCGGCCCTTGTTCTCGCTGCCTTGTCCACGGTCCCTCGGATGCTCCATCCTCAACCTGAGTCACATGTGTATCCTAGAATCGCACAACTCAAATACACATATCAAATATAAGGTGAACCTAACTTAAACCATTTGCCCAAACACCAAAACACATGGTCCACGGACCATTGGGATTGCTACAACAGAATCTCCTGGTGTTTGGCCACATACGCGAAGTTTAATATATGAGCTAGCTAAACAATGTGATGCTGATCTACAAGCCTGGCAATAAATGGAGGGTCTGCATCGACTTCCGGGATCTTAACAAGGCGTGCCCGAAGGACTTCTATCCTTGCCCAGGATAGATCAGATGTGGACTCCACGGCCGACTGCGAGCCGTATCAATGCATCATGCATTTGAACCTATCCCAAGGCTCCCCTACACCTACGCTCCCCATGAGCTAGGATTTTTACAACGGGCTTTTTAAGAACCTATCCCAAGGCTCCCCCTACACAAAGGTACTTTCAGGTTTTCCCAACTAAACCTTACTTCTCCCCCTTTGCTTAACATCCAAAAAGTTCTTCAACAATATCTCAATTATTGAAAACTTGTCATCCAAATGACCCTAAACTCATGTATGTATCCCCCATGGATCCCATACATCTATATGAGCTGACCCGGTCAAAATATAGTGCTGATTACCAGTCGACTGCCCCCATGAAAACGTGCTTACAGAGACATTCTATGCTTGTGAACAGTGTTACCAGTCGACTGGTACACTATTCATGAAAAAATCAACCTTTTCTGGCCAACTTCAGAAATGCGCCAGAAATTCCACAGACCTCCAAAAATCCCCAAATTTTGTGGAGAGGTATATTATATCAATATATACTTGGGAAAAATATATATAAAAATATATCTATCACCAATCCCATGATTGACACAAAACACAAAACTAGCTAAAAAGTTCAATTGAACCTTGACCTAAAGTCCTAGTTTTGGCTTCCTCTTGATGTATTTGCCCATACTAACCCACAATGCATCCCTAGCATTGGTTTATATGACATCTATACATCCAAAACCAATTATCAAGCTATGTGACCCCAATGTCATATTTTCAAGCATGAAACACAACCCATGTGTGTCAATTCCCTAGGTTTGAGACTCAAGTTCGTCTCCAAACCACTTGGCACATTCCATGACCTAACCTAGACTCCCAAGTAAAATCCACTTTAGATCCATTGGACATGGGTCCCAAATTGACTCTTTGAGCTCCCCCTAGAGCTCTTAGCCTTAGCCACCTCCCTTGGAGACTCATCCACAATGGCTAGGCCATTCCGGTGCACCTCCGGTGACACTTGGACTACAAATCTAACTTTCTTAACCTTGGACACTTTGTCCTTGGTTAATTTCTCCTTACCATTAAATGACTTTCCCTTGCCATTTATTGGCTTCTCCTTGCTATAGTCATATGCAACCCTAGCATAAGACTTTCCCTTAGCTTTGGAGGACTCTCCCTTGCCATGATCATTTGCCACCCTAGCACATGATCTCTCATTAGCCTTGGAGGAACTAGATCGGTATCCCAAGCCCGATCTATCATGGTTGGGTCTTTGGCTACCCAACACCATATTTAATTCCTTAGATCCAACATTGAATCTCTTAAGGAATTGTTCTAACTTATCAAGCTTTCCCCTTAAGGCTTGATTCTCCTTCTCTAGGTTCCTAACTCTAGAGTTAATTTGTCCAAATTGGACATTCCTAGACCTACCCTTTCTAGGCATATGTCTCCCCTTCTTGGGATTAATGCCTTGGGTCTCCTTAGGTCTACCATTTCTAGATTTTTCATGAATGGGTCTCCTAGGGTTTTGATCTACAATTACCCTACTCCTATCATGATATTTGAAACCAAAATTTTGCATGGGCATATAATGATTAACATTATTTTTCCTAACATGCATGGAAGAATTTGAATTTGAATTCAAATTCAAATTAGGTATACCTCCCTTACCCTTGAAGCTCCCCCTTGACTTGAGCTCCTCTTCTTCTTCTCCCACTTCTTTAGATGCTCCAACTTCTTGAACTCTCCCTTCCTTGAGCATCTTGTGTGGTAGTGTCCAAGTTCTCCACACGTGAAGCATCTAATGTGCTTCTTCTTCCTACAACTCAAATTAGATTTTAAAGAGATTGAATTGAGTTTAGGAGATACCTCTTTCTTACCCATAGGACATCTACTCTTGTAGTGTCCCTTCTCATTGCACCCGAAACAAATGATGTGATCTTTTGACTTTGCTTCGGTGGAGGTGCTCACTAGGTTGACTTCTTCCAAGATTTCTTCTTCTTCTTCTTCACTTGTCTTGGATTCTTCTTCAACCATTGAGGATGTAGATGCTATATCTTCCTCATCCACACTTGTGGATGACCTTTCTTCATCCTTTTCCTCAAATGTGACCAAATTTACTTCCTCTTCTTCTTTTAATGTTGAATTGGTCTCCACATCCGATTGGTCCTTCTTCTCCTCTTGGACCGCTTCATCACTTTCTTTGGATTTTTCTTCTTCTTGGCTAGATCTTCCTCCCATGGGTAATTTCTTTACTTTGCTCCTTCATTCATGGCTTCTCATACCACCACTTATCACATTAGGAGGCAATAAATTAGTTAAAATTGCTATTACCTTTGAGTTTGCCTCCGATCGTGAGGTTTGCTCCTCCGTCTAATGTCATGTTCGGAGCTTCTCACCTTACTTGTCCTTTGGGACTTTAAATGGCTCCTTTACCACCATCATGGTGTCCCAATCCGTGTTGAAGAAGATCTCCATCTTCATCATCCAATAGGTGATGTCCCCAAGGCTTCCTCCTTCAAACTTTGGAGGTTCAATCAAGCCAGTCATCTTTTGCCTCCTTGGCGGTTAGTCCAATAGAGAGAGTCCTCGCTCTGATACCACTTGTTGGGGGATCGGTGGCCGGCTTGAAAGGGGGTTGGATAGACGGCGCCCCCAAATACTCGCTTCTTTCTACAACGTTAGTGCGCAAGCGAAAATGCAAACAAAGCAAGTAGAAAGCTAAATACTAAAGGAAAGAATGCAAACAAAGTTACACGATCATTTACGTGGTTCGGAGATAAAGCTCCTACTCCACGGCGTGTCCGTAAGGTGGACGATCCCTATCCATCGGTGGATTACTCCCCGGAAGACCTCCGTCTAGCTCACGTAGCTCCTTGTGGGTGGAGAAACCTCACCACAACTCTCACCAAGGACTCTTTTCAAGCTAGGGCACAAGTAGACTACTAATAGGGTTTAACCACCTCTATTTCGTCAACCTCAACCAAGCTTCCAAGGCTTGGTTATATAGGCCACGGGTTGGAAAACCCCGCCTACCAGTCGACTGCTAAAACATGCAGTCGACTGCCCTTTGTGGAAATTCGACCGTTACATCCCAACGGCTCGATTCCACACATTCTGTTCGCTGCCAGTCGACTGCCCCAGTCGACTGCACTAGTCGACTAGGATTTTACTCCGAGTACAATCTCTCATGCACTCGTACCCTCACCCTTATGACTCATTTGACGCTTCATTTGCAGCTTTGACCTCTTACCTTCAAGCCTACTTCCTTTGGCTCTCGTCCCTCGGATGCATTCAAGCCCGCGGCTCATCTCCAATGCCGTCCTTCGCATATGCCTCGAAGTCGCTTCCCTCGGCCCTTGTTCTCGTTGCCTTATCCACGGTCCCTCGGATGCTCCATCCTTCACTGGACTCGAAGCCATCAACCTGAGTCACATGTGTATCCTGCAAATCTGCACAACTCAAATACACATATCATATACAAGGGTGAACCTAACTTAAACCCTTTGCCCAAACACCAAAACACATGGTCCCACAGACCATTGGGATTGCTACAACACAGTTTACGTTCTTGTGTGAGAACGATTTTCAGATTCCTGTACCAGTCCAGGAAATTAGCTCCGTTGAGCTTGTCCTTCTCAAGGACAGAACGCAGGGGGAAAGAGTTCGTATTTGACGTCATGGCAATCTACAATAAAAATTAAAGCAAAAAGTAAATATCATATTCCTTTTTATCATTTAATTAGGCCTTTAACTAAATGATGCTCCCACTGAATTCTATAATTCAAGTGGGACAAGATCCACATCATACTACGCCTTGAGTTAGCTTTGGCTAAATCACCCAAAATCTAGTATGATTGATAGGTAACTAATTACCAATTACATCTCTATGCAACTCTTGTTTATAGGATCAAGATCTGCATATATATTAAAACTTGAGTTAGCTTTGACTAAATCGCCCAAGAATTAATATAAATGTAATTTTGACCTATCTACCAACCATTGGAAAATGCCTATAGTTAAAATCGATCCAATTGAGTTAACTAGTTACTCAATCTAATTAACTTGTACTCACCCATACGTTGATAGGCGGGACCAAGATTGTCCCTCCGCAGCCTACCAATATAATATGCATTGCTCTGCTTTGGCAGATTCAACAACAACATGTGATCGAGGTAGTGATAGGTATCACGGCATGGTAGGCATTTCGAGTTGACGTGATTGAGATCTAATCTAATCGACGATGTGTATCATATACGCGATTTAGATCTAATCTAATCGTGGAGGTGCATCATGTGCGCAATTTAGATCTAATCTAATAGTTAAGGCACTAATTAATTACTAATCTAGCATGCATCACATACACACACACAAGCAATTAATTAAATTTTGTGATTAGTCATGACCCTACTACAATCTTCTCAAGCCAATGAGAAGATTGGTTGGTCAACCTAGGGTCAATAGCTTCCTCAAGCTCCTCCCTTTGACCGTCATGTGTTGCTCGCACCCTCCTCGTAACTCCGTCTCGAGTGGACCTTCCACTGCTCCAATTTTGTACATTACAAAAAGTGAAACTCGAGTTACATTCGAGTCTAAAACTATTTTACAACAGGAATATAAATAGAAGGGCAAGACGCGCAGGTCGCGAATAAAGTACAACACGCACAAACACACAAAATGGCGCGCAGACCATATTATGAATTACAACACATATTTCCAATCAAATTGGGTTTTTTGGGCCATGACCATCACAAAATGATACATAATTATAAATTATGTGATTTCTATAATTTTCTGTAATTTTTCTAATATTTTGACGATTTTATGAGTCGCAACTTCCTGGCGGTCCCGATTAGCGATTTTCTGGCGCAATCACAGAACGAAGCCCCTTGCGGGGTTAGGGGCAGCACCCCTACATGCGATATAACCATCGCAAGTATTCCTAAGCGATCCTACAGCGTCTTAGCCCGCTGTCCCAAATCATTTTGGGCAAGACCTTGCCGATTGATATAGCGAATCTGTCACATCCGCTAATCAAATTGTACAAATGTATATTTCACTGAACCCCTTAATTAAACAATAATGTTGTAGTAACGAGCCCAGGATCGATCCGAGGAACCAACGGTAGGATGTAATCTAGGATTGTCTTTTATTCCTATTTTTTGGGGTTTTCGATATAAAAATGGAGTTGGGGGTTTAAAAGCTTTAAATCTAAATCTAACAGAGGAAAAACACAGCAATTAAGAAATTAATCTAAAGCAAGAGTGAACCCTAACTATGTGCCAATGAACAAATCATTACGCATTGTCACTCTACGTTGTGATAAATCCATTAACACACATCAAACTAAGATATAAAATGGCAAGACACAATTAAATCTGATCTAAAGCAAGATGTAAACCCTAGCTTAGAATTTAAACACTAAACACTTAACCAAGCATCAAATAAAACTTAAACTAAGTTTTAACAAGGTAATGAAATACTAAATTACTTGCTAAAATCATAACAAACATCAAATGAATATGTTCTAAGCTGTAAAAACAATAACAAAATGAAATAAAACCCTAACCAATCCAACTCACAACCAATCTAACAAGCTTCACACTCTTGCCATCACACAAGAGTGCCTAAGTCGAAACCACCCGACTCTGGACCTCAATGAAGAACCTCAATGGCATATCAGCTCAAGGAGTGCTCAACTACACCGACGGACCACCCCCGGCGAGCTGAAAACAACCCGAACCCAAGAAAATGCCGAAAATGCTAGAAATCTGCTACCGGAGCTCTCTGAATCTGGATGGAAGTCGTGGATTGCAGATGGGCATCGGATGAAGCTCAATAACGCCGGTGGACCACCTCCAAGCGTCACTGATGGGAATCGGAACCTCAGATTGGAAGACCACCTCCAAATCTGAGGTGAAACAGAGATTTACCGCGAGCAGATTTTCCGCCGGAGAGAACACTTGCCGGTGCTCCAGATGATCGGGATGAGCTGCTAAGAAGTCTTCCACCAAGGTAGAAACTCGGGAGGATGATCGGAGAAGGAATGGTGGTCGGAATCCACTGGAAATCTCGCGGGACACGGCGCTGTGCGCGGAGGAGTCGATGAAGAAGCTGGGTACTGTAGCTTCTCATTTAAATCAGATCTGGATCTGGAATGGACGGTTGAAATGATTCCCGGCTAAATCAACGATGAAAAGTCATCCAAAATCTGATCCGAAGATACTGATGTTGATCTAGGGGTCTGGATCTACCCTCCCGTAGGTCGGATCGATCAGATCATCACTGGATGGCCCAGATCGGCCCAGTCTTCATTGAACGGCCCAGATTAATTCGGCTTGATCAATCGCTAGATGAACTCAGATCTGGATCAAAACTTCTGGATCTTCATAAATGGCTTAGATCTGCTCCCCATTAAGTTGGATCGGCCAGATCTTCAACGGATGGTCCAGATCTGTCCTATTCTTGATGAACGGTCCAAATCTACCCAAAGCTTGATCTTCTTGTTTCAACTCTGATTCGAGCCCAATTTCGGTCCAAATAGATCGAAATCTAAGATCCTTTGATGCCTACAAAATAAGAATCAAATATTAGTATCAAATAACACCAAAAATAATATCATTTGCAATTAAGTCCAAAAATACACACTATGCACAAAATGTGATGTAACCATGATTTAAACTATGAAACCAACATCAAAACCATGCATAAATGAATCAAAATAATGCAGTAAAATCATGGTTATCAAATCCCCCACACTTAGTCTTGAACGTCCCGTGAAAGTAAAGAAACTAAAAATCATCTCCATAGAAATTTTTCTAGCAATACCTAAAAGATAGTAAAAAGAGTTTAACTAAGATCATCTTAAAAATCACTAACAATCATGAATACAATCCAAACAATAATCAGTAGGTATGGTAGCTTCAATCCAATTGAAAAATTAAGCAAGTTGCAATCTGACAAGGGATTTACCTATTCTAGCTCTCACACTCAAAATTACATATATGTGGAGCTCACTCAATGCAACTCACAACATTTCACTACCATAAGCTTGCTTATTTTCTAATTCTCCACCACTATAAACATAGCATACATGAATCAAAAGGATTTAATCATGAAGGATTTAAATAGAAGCAAAAAGAACAATTGAAATGGATGAAATAGGCAAAAGAAAAGGCATTAATGAAGAAAATGAGAAGATGAGAGTATTGGAGGAGTATACTTGATGAGTTGACCATTTTGATGCAAAAAGAGTTGTATACCATTTGTTTTAACCAATTCAAAGTATCAAGCTACCCTCCCATTCAATTTGAATGTAGAATCTTGATACATTGTCTCCCTTTTGATACTCTCTTGAATGTGCCAATTTTCAAAAAAATTTCTTTCACTATTTTTCCACTTCAATTTCAAAAATTTGGAAGCTCAAAAATAATCTCAAATCATGAAGAATAATTCCCTTCCCCCACACATAAACTTGGTCGTCTCGGGCAATAAAACACATCATGCATTCACTTAATTGATACTAATCTTGCCACTGTTTGCATCATTCTGCATATTCTGTTTTCTTTATCTATGTTTCTGTCTTTGGCATTCCTTCCAAGCAAATTTATTCAAAACCTCAATTGCAACATGAGCTAATTATTGCAGCAACTTAGAAATCAGAGTTTCTGCAACTTGTACTACAATTGCAGAAATAGACTGTCAATTTCGAATTCTGTTGCAGCCTCTGCTGTGCACTTCCTAGCATCCTGCTCTCTTCAAATTCTGCAGCTTCATCCATCTCTGTAAATAGATTAAGATCCAATATTGGCACAAGCAGCTTCACCTTACTTGCAAATTTTGATGTACATTTCAAAATGGCTAACAGATCCTTTGATAATTAACAACAGAGTTAACTTGACAAGAAAACAATTTTAGTGCCTTTTCAAAATTCTAGATTTTCAGGAATTCTGAATAAAGTTTCAGAATCTGTAATTGAAAGTAATTTCAGTATCAGCATATCAGCATATCAGCAGTTATAATCCAGCTCCACTCACTAATATTTCTCATTTACTGCTATAATCACAAGAAGTTGAATTCTAACCATATTGATCAGGAACAGCACTAGTAATTGACACAAAAACAAATTTTGCAGCTGAACACAAAATCCAGAACTTGCAACTAACTTCTGCAATTAGATTTCGGAATTATCAGAATTGAATTGGTTACTGAAATATACATCTTCAAGCTTCTAATTCAGACGTTAGATTCCAGATTAACTTAACAGCATGAAGAAATCGACTTGTAAAAAAAAAAATGTATCCATTGGCACAATTTCAGATCTCATTTCAGATTCCTGCAGATTTTTTTTTTTTTTGTAGATTCTGTAAGTTTCTAAATTCTGTGTGTCAAACAGTTTATAAACCTAGCTTTGCTTGATCCTTCCATTGAATAGATACTTGCAGGAAGAGCTTGGCACACACTTGCCCAGAGCTTGGTATCTAGTAGCAGCAATTGCAGAATTCAGACATGTCTATGGTTGTTGTCACTGCCTTTCCTCTTTCAGAATGGCTTCAAGCTCAACATAGCAAAGGTAAAGAACCAGCAACAGGCCTGAAAACAGAAGGGACCAACTATATGGAGATTGATACAAAACTGGCACACACAAATCATAAAATTACATCTCCTATACTGTTATTCTTGCTCCAAAATTCCAGCAACTGCATTCTTCCAAGCTTCTGAATATATAACCTCAATTGACATTGCAAATTAGACCTAAAACTTGTATTAGTCACTGTCCAGGAAGTTCATAAGAGAAGGTGACACCAAATAGGATTGGTAGTGCATATTCTGAAATCTGGAATAGATTTCTACAAATAGATTTTCAGAAATTCATTGTCATTACATAGCTTCTGATCTAATCAGTGATTCAACACTTTCGGAATTCAGATTCATGAAGAACTCCAAAGGTTTGCAATTCCCATAAGGATTCAAAAATAAGACTTATTACAACAATCAACTCCCCTCCAGCAAATCCAGTTCTGCACTTATAAAACTTCCCAATTCTTTAACTGAATTTAAGTTATATCCAATCAGCAATTCTAAATGATATCCGCAACTAATACTGCAGTAACAGTTTATCAATCTTACACTTCAATGCCCTGTTAGTGCAGTCTTGAAATTTTTCTGCTGTAATTGTGATCAACTGATTTAAGAACTTAAGTGCAACTACCCAATTCCAGAAATCAGCATCTTTTGCATTCTTGTTATATCAGCTTCCTGCTCACTTAAGCCATGGAAATCTTCATACAAAAATTTCAGAAATGGTTGGCACACAACACTTCAGTTGATACACATTTTTCCTCATTCCGATTTAAATTTGATACAAACTCCATCTTGGTATTTAAGTTCCTATCTCTTCAAAATCAGCACATCTGCAAGCTTCAATTTCCGGCAGATTCTTGATCTTCATTTGCAAATATCTGCAAAATTTGGAATTGGCCAGTCGCACATCTCCTGTATATTATCTCACTGCTACAGCTTACAACTTTCTTCATTCTTAAACTTGTTACCTGATGACTACAACTTAATTCCCTTGGAACCATGAGATCCATTTCCTTGTTTTCATCAGCCTTTAAAATATGAGCTGCTGTGAAAAATTCCAGCAACCACTCTGACATCAGCAGCACCTACAAAACAAGAATTTGTACTTCCTTTTTACACCATTCCGGACCTCTCTGAATACTTAATTTCCCCATAAACTGAATCAATGAAGAATAAGCAATCCTGAATTACAATTCCTGAAATCCAAAATTCACTTGCTGATTTCTGCACTGCAGTTCCCAGTAGATTCTTCAATGCATTCCCCTGCCTTATAAATTCCAGATTTCACAACAACATCCCCTTCATCATTGCAAGGTCTTCACTACTGTCAACAACCACTTTGCAAGAACTCATTACACACTTGCAGATTCTGCATTTCTACTATCCAAAATTTTAAGAGGTCTTGGAAGGCAAGAACAACATTTGTTGCTGCACAAAACATGACTCCACTCAAGTTTATCACTGATTTACATTAGTAACTGAATTTTGATACACCATTTGATACACAACAGCCTCCAGCTTCCTTGTTCTGCACTTCTATTTTTCTACAGATTTCCTGTTCCTGCATCTACAAATTTCAGGAACTCAATTTACTAGAAAACTTTATTTCCAAAAATTCAGAAATCTCGACCTTCCAGGTTATTCATTCTGGTAAGTTTCTGATTTCTTTACAGCAGAATTCAGTGTAGCAATTTAAGTGTCTTCACTTGAGTATCAGCAATGCAAGAATGCATGTATGTTCTTCCTCTATTCTCTTCTTCCATCAGAACCTTGGACTCAAGTTTCAGAATTCAAGAGCTAAGTTAAGCAAGAAATCTCATTTGGCATCTGCATTTCAAATTCCAACAGCTCACGCTTCTGTTGTCTAACACATACACTTTATTGAAGGAAAGCTATGATCTCATTCTAGACGTTATGCTTATTCAAATTAAAAGACCAGTTTCCTCAGCATCAATGACAACGTGAGAAAGAAACAAATCTTAGCTTCACAAGTTCAACAGCAAAATCAGTAACTCAGCTCAACAAATCCAGAATTACATGAATTTTGATTTTCTGCATTCGTTGATACAATTCCAGAATTCCAGAAATCATATTCAAGAGTCTACTAGCAAGGCTAAATCTAATTCAAATTCTGATATAGCTCTAAATGTGCATCACCATTCAAGCAATCAAAATTAGGTTTCAAATTAGATAGAGTTCCAAAATCTGAAACAACTCAGCACTTCATCAACTCCTGAATAGTTACTGCTTGCTATTCAAAGATATTATATAGAATTGGCACCAAACAGAATTTCAATTTCAAGTTCTAGAATTCAGATTTACAGTTTAAGTTGTGCCATTCAAAACCTACACTTAAGTTTCAATTTTTTACTTCTTTGGAATTTTGCATTTCTGCATTTAAACTTGTCACAACTCAATAGAATTCTCAGATTCCAGAATTCTGAATCCTCATCCTTGTTGCTTCAATCCTTAGTTTCAAAACTTGGATTATAATCCTTGCATTGAATTAAACTTTACTACTTCAATTCTTATCACTGTCTGCCTTAATTTCTACATCTGCAGCTAGCATTGTTTCTGCATTTCAATTCAGTATTCTGATTTTGCCAACGCTCTTACTACCTTAGTTTCAGTAATGAGAATCCTAGACCCTTTTGGCTTAAATCTTGTAGAACTAGGCTTACCCAAAGGTATCATTTAGCACCAAATCAATGCAAAGTTGAATTCCAATTCCTGCTGTTCAGAATCAACACATCAGATTGGAACAAAACAAAATCGATTCTGCCCTGCAAATTCCAGCAAATTTAATCCAATTCTACTTGATGAATGATTCCAAAGCTCACCAGTACAACTTCATTAGCATAGTGAAGAGCTTAAGTGATCATAGAAATGAATTTCTGAGAAATCAACTCCTTAACAGTTGATGAAATTCTAAAACTAATGTTGATCTCCGGAACTTGATACTTCAATAGTTTCAGGATTCTGATTTCAGAAATTAGGATCCTGGCACGATATGTTTTCATTCACAAAGTCATGGTAGAGAAAAACCACTAATTTGCTGCATCTCAACTTCAAAACTTAAAATCTACAGAAATTCCAGCTCAAATTCCTTATTTCAGAATTCAGCTCAATGAAAAATTCAAAATCTGTAATTCAATTTCCATATAATTTCTGCAGATATACACTCGCAAAACCTCCAACATCCTCATACATATTCCAACCCTCCCCCACACTTAAAACTTTGTCACGATCTTGGTCAAGCTAACTCATCAATTCAACCAAAACTCTCAATAGAGGGATGACAAGCAAAGGTGATCAAAAGTTAGAATGCTAGATGAAAATGATTAAAGAAAATTGCGAGGAAAGAAATGAAGAATAATAAGGGAACAAGAATGACAAATATCCTTTATCTCCATGCACACAAATGTTATTGTGACCTTGAAAAGAAACTAAGCAAGTTCTAGAGTTTCAATTGTTATGAGTGCATGCCACACAAAAGAAAATAATGATTAGGCTTAAAGTGGTCCTCTCTTGGCATTTTTTATGTACTCAAAGCTCAATTAATCAAATTGGAATTCACTACCATTTTAACCAATATCATGTAAGAAAAGCATCCAATCATGTCAAGTGACCTAAAATTGACGATCAAATTTAAGAATCTTTTACCATCTTAAAAATATTACTTAGAAAATTCCCATGGAGACTTTTATTCAAATAAAATGCTATGCACTAACAAAATGCAAAGTATGAAAGTAAAATGCAAAATTAAATGTAAAGTGTAAAAACAAAGTGCAATTGCAAAGTATGAAACCAAAGAAACGTATAACGAATTTATTAGAGAAAAACTAAACACAAAGCATGAATTAAAATGCAAAAGAAAACAAAATTAGAACCAACTCCCCTTTAATTCCCGGTGGTTGAAGAAGGTCTAAAAGAAAAAGCCACCCCGGAAGTGGAGTAATCATGGTTCCACTTAAATTCTTTCTATTCATCCTTTTTCCCTTGAAAACTTTTTCCGGAGGTCGTAGACGGTTTAGATTTAGTACCCATTTCAAACATCTATTATGTCTTGCAAATGTAAAGATAAGCAACACATTCCGAACACTATCATGAAAAGATAAATGGGTATCACATTCTACAAATTCAATTAATGGTACCTCTATGAAATTTTTAGATAATTCACAAGAAATTCTCACCTTGTCGTGTTGAAAGGTACCTAAAGGTTCTAGAATGGTGTTTATTACCTCCTCTTCATCAACTAATAGCTCAGACTCTAGTTCTGGTGAATGTACAACTTCATGTAGTGATTCTTGGGTGCTTGGCTCCATAGCACAAGTCCCTACACTTGCATCCTCCATTCTTGGTGATTCTTGAGGTAATGCTTCCAGTAAGCACTCCCCTACACTTATATCATCTTCTGCAACAATACCTGCATCTTCAACAACATCTAAAGCAACACTATCAGTAGAATCAGAAATCTGAACAACTACATCATCATCACAAATAAAATTAGATAAATCTTGTGAATAAATGGGAATAGGGTCAGGCCTGACAAAATCACTACTCTCCATCTCTCCACTGAAGTTCTGTGCTTGTAACTGATTAATGGATGATGCAATCTGATCTAACTGACTCTGAATATTTTGTATCCTTGTAAATTGTTGCTCTTGATGCTCTCTCATTTGTTGCATAACTTCATTGCATTTCCACATTGATTCTTCAATTTGTTCTTGTGCATCCTCATACCTATTCCGCTGCTCCATAGGTAGGTAGGACTGATAGAACTGAGTCTGAGGCTGATAAAAATAATTCTCCATCCCATCTCCAAAATACTGATGATATGGATCCATGGTCACATGAATTTCTTGTTCTTACACTGAAACACTAGCAAATAAATCAGAAGACTCAGGAACAAATAAAATCAGCACATGAATATATAATCATGAAGGCAATCAAAACAACAATCCTAAAATTACTAAACATTGCATATTACAATGTCCCCAGCAACGACTCCAAAATTTGATGTAGCGAATCTGTCACATCAGCTAATCAAATTGTACAAATGTATATTTCACTGAACCCCTTAATTAAACAATAATGTTGTAGTAACGAGCCCAGGATCGATCCGAGGAACCAACGGTAGGATGTAATCTAGGATTGTCTTTTATTCCTATTTTTTGGGGTTTTCGATATAAAAATGGAGTTGGGGGTTTAAAAGCTTTGAATCTAAATCTAATAGAGGAAAAACACAGCAATTAAGAAATTAATCTAAAGCAAGAGTGAACCCTAACTATGTGCCAATGAACAAATCATTACGCATTGTCACTCTACGTTGTGATAAATCCATTAACACACATCAAACTAAGATATAAAATAGCAAGACACAATTAAATCTGATCTAAAGCAAGATGTAAACCCTAGCTTAGAATTTAAACACTAAACACTTAACCAAGCATCAAATAAAACTTAAACTATGCTTTAACAAGGTAATGAAATACTAAATTACTTGCTAAAATCATAACAAACATCAAATGAATATGTTCTAAGCTGTAAAAACAATAACAAAATGAAATAAAACCCTAACCAATCCAACTCACAACCAATCTAACAAGCTTCACACTCTTGCCGTCACACAAGAGTGCCTAAGTCGAAACCACCCGACTCTGGACCTCAATGAAGAACCTCAATGGCATATCAGCTCAAGGAGTGCTCAACTACACCGACGGACCACCCCCGACGAGCTGAAAACAACCCGAACCCAAGAAAATGCCGAAAATGCTGGAAATCTGCTACCGGAGCTCTCTGAATCTAGATCGAAGTCGTGGATTACAGATGGGCATCGGATGAAGCTCAATAACGCCGGCGGACCACCTCCAAGCGTCACTGATGGGAATCGGAACCTCAGATTGGAAGACCACCTCCAAATCTGAGGTGAAACAGAGATTTGCCGCGAGCAGATTTTTCGCCGGAGAGAACACTTGCCGGTGCTCCAGATGATCGGGATGAGCTGCTAAGAAGTCTTCCACCAAGGTAGAAGCTCTGGAGGATGATCGGAGAAGGAATGGTGGTTGGAATCCACTGGAAATCTCGCGGGACGCGGCGCTGTACGCGGAGGAGTCAACGAAGAAGCTGGGTACTGTAGCTTCTCATTTAAATCAGATTTGGATCTGGAATGGACGGTTGAAATGATTCCCGGCTAAATCAACGGTGAAAAGTCATCCAAAATCTGATCTGAAGGTACTGATGTTGATCTAGGGTCTGGATCTACCCTCCTGTAGGTCGGATCGATCAGATCATCACTGGATGGCCTAGATCGGCCCAGTCTTCATTGAACGGCCCAGATTAATTCGGCTTGATCAATGGCTAGATGAACTCAGATCTGGATCAAAACTTCTGGATCTTCATAAATGTCTTAGATCTGCTCCCCATTAAGTTGGATCGGCTAGATCTTCAACGGATGGTCCAGATCTGTCCTATTCTTGATGAACGGCCCAAATTGACCCAAAGCTTGATCTTCTTGTTTCAACTCTGATTCGAGCCCAATTTCGGTCCAAATAGATCGAAATCTAAGATCCTTTGATGCCTACAAAATAAGAATCAAATATTAGCATCAAATAACACCAAAAATAATATCATTTGCAATTAAGTCCAAAAATACACACTATGCACAAAATGTGATGTAACCATGATTTAAACTATGAAACCAACATCAAAACCATGCATAAATGAATCAAAATAATGCAGTAAAATCATGGTTATCACTGATTCGGAAGGTGTTTCTCGGTAGTCGAAGCCTACAAGTTTTCAAACACTTGTTGCTTCGCTTCTACGAAAAATTTACCCATAAAATACATAAAAATCATAAATTTATAGAAAGTTACAGAACATATATTTTTCATAAAAATACAAATAAAACACGTACACGCTTCGCATGTGGCTCTGATACCACTATTGGGTTTTTCGGGCCGCAAAAACCGCTTTTTGCGTTGCGGAAACCCCGAATCCCATGCCACCGGATCCGTACGAAGTTATAAAATTTCGTAAAAACTTCGTGTACATGTTTTCTAGCCTAGATCTACACTAGATCTAATCAATCTAAATCTTGAATCCCTAGTAGACTCACTCAATCAAATGAGCTCAACGTCTCATATTGACTCATTTGGGCATGGCCATGCACTTAGTGGTCTCACTTTATCAAGAATAATGATGTCACTCCCGTCATATAGGAGGGATAGATCCCATCTACATCACTCACATCCCTATGCATAATTCATTACATACCCAGTTACGGGTGATGTTTGACGAAGCCAAATTATGTAACTCCTTATGTAGGGAACCATGATGACTTCAGGTCCAAGGACTAATACTCATACTAATAGCCACATGAGAAAGTATATAACGCTCATATAACAATCCATGATACTTTCTCATAGCGGGTCATTCAGTATACATTCTCCAATACATACCCATGCGTCAACTTGATATCTCCATATCCATAACTTGTGAGATCAAGTCATCGAGTTGACTACATGCTAGTCTCGTTGCATTAACATTGTCCCTGAATGTTAATACTTGACTAGGAATGATTAAGAGTAGTGTTCCCTATATCATCTCACTATCGATTCAACCAATCGATTGATATAGGTAAGAACCTTCTACTCAAGGACGCTATTATACTTAGTTATTTGGCACCAATACAAGTAAGTATAATAACCATAAAAAATGCCTTTATATATATAAGAATATGATACAACGAGTCCATACAACAATCATCAAATGATTGGCTCTAGGGCTCTAACTAACAAATCTCACCCATCTCCTTTCTCTTTCTACTCATGAATTCATGAAGAAGAAGTAGAAGAAGGGGGAAAACAAAGAGATTCACACACCTTCTCATCTTGCTAGAGACAACTACTTAAGGTAGTAATTAATAGAGAACCCAACTCTTCACCTTCTCTTTCTTAAAGACCCTCTTAAAGAGATGGTTATTAAGGTGCCATAAAGAAACCACTAACTCTTCATCTTCTCCACCATCTAAGATGAGATGACTATTAGTGTTTCTCTTATTGGGCTCTTAGTTGGGTTGGCCTTTAAGGTCTGAACTCATTTCGGGCTTAAGGTACAAACCCATCTTATTTTAGTAAAACTAAAATATATCAATCTCTAAGTCAACATGCTCTTTATGTGTGACCCAATAGGTTCTCGTAACATTGACAATGTCTCTAAAATAACATTTTAGATATATAAGCAATGAGTGACATCTAGCAATACATTATTACTTCCGAATTGATGAGAATGTCAAGATCTGACCTAACCGTTCTTTGTCTATTATCTTGTGTAACTTGATATTTAGATTGATTCATGAGATATAGTTCATGTCATCCTCTTATCAATTTTTATGTTTCTTGATTTCTAAGTAGCCTCACTTAGCCAAATGAGCTTAATATTTTATATTGACTTATTTGAGCATGACCATGTAGTTTAGTAGTCTGACTTAATCAAGGGGCCCACAGATATTACTTTTGTCATATGGAAGGGATAAATCTCATCTACATCACTCACATCCTTTCGTATAACTTATTACATACCTAGTGATTAACTTTATAGTCCACCTTGTTACATGTGACATTTGCCAATACCAAAGTACACAACTCCTTATGTTTATGACACTCATATAACGATCCATGAAATATTTTCATGATGGATCAATTCAGTACATATTTTCTAATATATACCCATGTGCTAACTTGATATCTTTTATCAATAACCTGTGAGATTAAATCATCAATTGACCTATATGTTAATCTCAATGCATTGCATACATTAGGTTTCCTACAACCGAAGCATAAGGAACTGCCTTCATGTCTTCTATATCCTTTGATGTCTTAGGATACATCTCTTTAGATAACGGTACTCTATGCCGTAAAGGTAGAAAACCTTTCTTGGAATAAGCACAATATCTTTTTCATGCTAAAATGAGCTAGGATAGTATCGATGTATGAAGCTTGGAATAAGCACAATATCTTTTTCTTGTGATCCCTTATTACTTTGATTCCAAGCAAATGTCCACATTCTCCCAAGTCCTTCATATCAAACTGCTTGGATAACCATACCCTTACGTCTGACAACACTTTGACATTGTTGCCAATGAGCAAAATGTCATCTACGTATAGTACAAGAAATACCACCACGTTTTCGTCACTTTTCTTGTATACACAAGACTCATCTGGACACTAAATAAATCCATAAGACTGGATCACTTCATCAAATCGGATGTTCCAAGATCTCGAAGCTTGCTTCAGTTCATAAATAGACCGATTGAGCTTACAAACAAGATGCTCTTTGCCCTTTGCAATGAACCCCTCTGGTTGCTTCATATGGATGCTTTCTTCAAGACTTCCGTTAAGGAAAGCTATCTTGACATCCTCATAATCCATATGAGCAAAAATATATAAAAGAATCCAGATAGACTTAAGCATGACTACTGGTGTAAAGGTTTCCTCATAATCGATTATCTCTTTCTGAGTATACCCCTTCGCAACAAGCCTTACTTTAAAGGTTTCCACCTTTCCGTCTACTCTTCTTTTTCTTTTGTAGACCCATTTACATCCAATAGCTTTTACACCATTGGATGGTTCTACAAGCTCCCACACTTGATTAGAGTACATGGATTCTATTTCAAAGTTCATTGCACTTTGCCAAGATGCTGCATCTTTATCTTGGAGTGCTTCATCATATCCAGGGATCAGATTCATGTTCACTAGGGATCGAGTCCGAACACTCTCCCAAAAACATGAATCTATCAGGTTGTCAAACAACCCTCCCACTACGATGAGGCACTACCTGTAATTGTGCATCATTTGTGACACGTGTTACAGTTTCTTGTGGTATCTCATCTTGTACCGTTGGTACTAAATGTAACGCCCGCCCTCCCTGCTATCAACAAGGGACGGGGCTACGATACTCTACGTACGTATTACAGCGGAAGACTTAAAATTATTTTTCATAACTTAATTAAAACCGAACTACACTAACATGGTTTCATAACATGATAACAAAATAAATAAAAACTTAACATCAAGTCACCCATATTGTATTACATTTCACAAAACCAAAGCATAGTTCTTAAAGGTTTTAAAGCAGGTTCTTGATTAGTTGCCTAGCCACCGCCACACACATCTTCGTTGCCCCTCCTGCTGCTCCTTTAACTCATCCAGCTTTTTCCTTTATCTGTGGTACAAGGAAAGTAAGCTATGAGCACTCATGGCTCAGTAAGTTCCTTTCCTACTCACTAAAACCAACAATCAGTACATAATCAAATAATGTCTCAACTTAACATGATCTCAACTAGTCATGGCATAACATATCATACTCTTTAATCATATCATGCAACATAACAACATTATAACTAGTCATGGCATATCATCTCTTAAAGCATAGCGTGGAACATAACATAATCATATCATGGCATATCATCTCTTAAAACATAGCATGAAACATAACATAATCTTATCATGGCATATCTTAAATCATAGCCTCAACACAACATAATCATAGATTATATGCATCATGATTTTAAAAACATGTATCCGAAAAACATGTGTATGTCTCATGATCTTTTAAAACCATTTTCTTCTTACATATATATACTTGAACATAATATCAACATATTTAGGGTCCCGGCTTGTACCATACATACATAACATAGATGCGCACGTCCTAAGTATATCCAAGGTAGCAAGTCTTGAATCATACTAGGAACTAGGTCAAGATCACAAAGCATGGCCTAGGGGCGTATTTGAAGAGTCCATCCCTTATTAGCCTAGATCACAAAGCAAGGCTTGGCCTAGATCACAAAGCAAGGCCTAGGGGTGTACTAAGGAGCCCATCCCTTATTAGCCTAGATCACAAAGCAAGGCTTAGCCTAGATCACAAAGCAAGGCCTAGGGACTGATTAGGAGTCCACCCTTGGTACAAGCCTTACAAAGTAAAATAGCATGTATAAAAATGCATCATTTAGTCGCATAGCATAGCATAAAAGTATGCATCACTTAGGCATACATTATGTCATAAAAGTATGCATCACTTAGGCATACATCATATCATAAAAAGTATGCATCACTTAGGCATACATCATGTCATAAGAAAGTATGCATCACTTAGGCATACATCATATCATAAAAAGTATGCATCACTTAGGCATACATCATGTCATAAGATAGTATGCATCACTTAGGCATACATCATATCATAAAAAGTATGCATCACTTAGGCATACATCATGTCATAAGAAAAAGTAGGCATATTTTAAACACATAGCACATCATAAAAACATGCATATTCTAAGTACATAGCATATCATTAAAGCTTACATATCTCTAAGCACATAACATATCATTTAAACATGCATATCCCTATCCACATATCATATCATAAAAAGGTATAAATCACAAGCATACATGATTAAGCATAAGGGTATATCATGTGATTATACTATCATAAGAAACATGGTAACATAGTTAACTTGGGTTCTAAGCTTCCTAAACCCTTGGGTTCCTATCATGGCCGAACCCCCTTAGGTCTCAATTTAGGTAAAAACAACCTCCAAACATGTGAACCCTAAATCATCATCACATAAATTTCATAGGAAGTATTATAAGCATGATTAACTTGGTTTCTAAGTTCTCCAAGTCCTTAAACTCATGTGGCCGAACCCTATCAGTATATAAACAAGGTCCCAAATGTCATGAAAGCATGGAAACCTTAAACCATATTTATAGCATTTTTTTCCAAATAGCATAGTAAGCATATTGAGCTAGTTCCTAAGTCCTTCAAGCCCTTAACGTATGTCTTGGTCAATCTTTTAACAAGTATTCATTAGGGCTAAAAACAAACATACGAGCATGTGAACTTGAACTAACATCATGTATAAATTCATAACAAGATATCATACAATAGGTATGGCCAAAACTTACCCTAGCCTCATTTAGGTCACTAAACAACATATAGTATAAGAACTTTGGTTTTCTACTTATCATATTTCATGTAGAGTGACATAAGCATATTTAATTTTTTTCTAGGGTTTCTAGGGCATTTATCCCTTCATGGCCAAAACACACAATGATCCATTTAGGTCATGGAAAAAATTATACAAATATGTGACACAATCAACACATTATCATATTTTCATAAGAAGCACTTTTAACACATTTGGTTTCATTTCTAAGGCCTCTAGGTCTTTTAAACCTTACTTGGCCAAAACTCACAGAATATAAACTTGCTTCAAATAGCCTAAAAACATGAGAAATTATACAAGTTTCATAGCATGTATATAAAGACAAGCATAATAAACATACATGTGAATTGTGTCTTAGGCTTCCTAGGTTTCTTTCCCTTTTTCTTTTATTTTTCCTTATGGCCGAAACCTACCAATCTCTAAACTAGGTTTTAAGTGGCCTAAAGAATGGAAAACCTAAGTAAGTTTCATGGCAAAATATCTAAGAACATCATATACAAAGTTGGTTCATAAACAAGCTAGGACCCTTGTGATCTTACATGTCATATATCATGTAACTAATTTTCTATACTCAATTTAAACATAAGAGCATTAAACAACTTTCATATCATAATATCACAGAGGTCTTGAGCATATTAGAATTTTGTTCAAGCTCTTCTAAACTATCCATCTTATCATGGCCGAAAATCTAAAATAAGAGTTCATGAATTTCTAGCAATGTACAACATGCAATTCTTTAAGAGAACTCTATATTCTATCATACAAACATGGTTATTCAAATTTAAAGGTCTTCCTAACCCTAAGACCTTTTCTTGGCCGAAACATATAAATGGATTTCTTTGGTTCTAAGTAACTTTCAAGCAAGAAAACCAATAAAAACCCTTAGTAGTTCATGGGAGAAATTTTGTACTAGTTTAGTTAAACAATATTTTTCCCTAACCTCCTTAACATATTTTTGGCCGAAATTCTAGGGTTAGGTACTCCTCTGATCAAGCATCATTTAAGTATAAAAACATGAAGAAAATCCTTCATACATAGCATAGAAAGAATATCATGAAATAAGGACTTGTTTAAACCATCCTAGATTTGAAACCCCTTTCTTTAGCCGAATTTTCTTAAATTATTTTCTAGGTCTTCTAATCCTTATAGAATCCAAAAATCACATAAAAGCCTTGTACCACAGCTGAGGGGAAGCTTACATCCTTTTCGCTTGTGGATCTAAGGTATGGTGAAGAAGAAGTAGCCTCTTCTTCTAGTTCCTTTCCCTTGATTCCTTTGCTAAGTCCTCCTTGTATCTTAGGCTTTCTTAGGGAACAAACTTGGCTTTGGGGCCGAAGATGGAGGAGAGGGGACTGTGCTGTTCTCGGTGAGGGAGAGGATGAATGAGAGAAAAATAATTTTCTCTTTTCTTGCTCCCTTTTATGTTAAGGGGGAAGAAGTAGCAAAATTGATTTTTGCTTTCCTTCTCCCTTAACCCATTTTCTATTTTTCTTACATTTATTTTATTTTCTATTTATTCTCACCATTCATGGTAAAATAAGGGGAATGAATCCCTTTAATCCCTTCTTTAAATTTTTGGCAAAATGAAGAAGGAAAGAGGGAGAGAATGAAGGAAGGCAAGTTGCCTTTCTCTTGCTCTTTTCTTGTTTTCTCTTCTTAGATCTTTACTCCTATCTTTATCATGAGTTTCCCTCCTTTGTTATCAACATCTTCTCTCTATTCCAATTGCTTTCTACTAATTAATTCTATGAAATATAATATAAGAGGTTCAAGGTTCAATCCTTGACTTCCTCTTCTTTTTATTTCATTTTATTTCCTTTTTGCTTCAACTCATTTCTTATTATTTTTCTAAGGCAAAAATCCCATATTCATATATTTATCTTACAAGATTAGTGGGTATTACAGTACCCCGTACCTCATAAAAAGTTCGTTCTCGAACTTTAAAATAGCTCCGGGTACTTTTGTTTCATATCGTCCTCGCGTTCCCAAGTGGCTTCTTCGAATCGTTGATTCCGCCACAAGACCTTTACTAGAGGTATTTCTTTGTTCCTTAACCTCTTGATTTCTCGGTCCAGAATCTGGATGGGTTTACTTTCGTAACTCAGGTCTTCCTGCACCTGTACCGACTGAGGCTCAATCACTTGATCTGTGCTGGGAGTACATTTCTTGAGCATCGATACATGGAACACATTGTGAATGGCTGCCATGTCTGGAGGTAGTTCTAGTCTGTATGCGACTTGGCCCACTCTTTCTAAAATCCGGTACGGTCCTACGTATCGTGGGCTTAACTTGCTCCTCTTTCCGAACCTCATTATCCCTTTCATGGGGGATACTTTAAGGAATACCAAGTCTCCGATGTTGAATTCTAGCAGTCTGCGCCGTTTATCGGCATAATTCTTCTGCCGACTCTGAGCAGTTTCTATTCGTTGACGGATCTTTTGTATAGCTCGGGTGGTGTCATCAATAAGTTCCGTTCGGAACCCCATTTCCTTCTTTTCACCACTTTCATACCAGCATATAGGAGACCTACACTTCCTCCCATATAGAGCTTCGTAAGGTGCCATTCCAATAGTAGCTTGGTAGCTATTATTGTAGGCGAATTCTGCCAGGTATAAATATCGGCACCAGCTCCCCTTGAAGTCCAGGGCACAAGCTCTTAACATATCCTCCAATATTTGATTTACTCTTTCAGTCTGCCCATCAGTCTGTGGGTGGAAGGCTGTGCTAAACAACAACTTCGTGCCGAGGGCCTTCTGAACGCACTCCCAAAAGTGCGAGACAAAACGTCCATCTCTATCAGAAATAATGGTCTTAGGGATACCATGTAATCTGACGATTTCCTTAACATATATCTGAGCTAGTTGTTCAGTTGAATACGTCATCTTGATCGCCAAAAAGTGTGCAGACTTCGTCAGTCTGTCCACGATCACCCATATAGCATCATACCCGTTTGCCGTTTTGGGTAGACCTGAAATGAAATCCATGGAGATTTCTTCCCATTTCCATTCTGGAATTTGGACAGGTTGTAATAATCCCGGGTCTCGGTGTTCAGCTTTTACCCTTTCCGCAGTTATAGCACTTTCTTTTCTTACGGACCACCAAAATTTCTTCTCACATGTGGAACATTTAGTGGTACTTGGTCTGCTTATTGGCCGGCTTCTTTCATCTTCTTCGCACTGGATCCTCTTTCCACTTGAGTTTCCTTTCCAGTCAGTTCTGGTACTGTCAGTGATTTTTGTCCTCCGGTCATGCTTGGTTCTTGCCCTTATTCATTGCTTCGATAGTGCTCGGTGTCGACCTGACAGGCACGGCTCCTCTGCTCAGCGGTCTATTAACTCGCTCACGTTCGTGAGCTATCTCGGGTCGGAGCATCTTTAACATCAACCCCTTTCTTTTTGAAGACGGACCGTCGGGGCTAAGGCGGTTGAACCTCTTGACGGCTTCATTGACGGATCACCTTGCGAAACTCGGTGAAATCGTCATAGTGCTTGTTGGTCACTTGCATATGGAAAAATTCCTCTAAGAACTCGTCTCAAAATCATCCACTGCATTTGATTTATTTGCCTTTTCGCCTTTACTCTGTCCCACCACATCCGGGCATCTCCGGTAAGACAGAACGACGCGCATTTGACCTTCTCGTGTTCAGCCAATCCAATAATTCCATTATGTTCTCCATGGTTTTGAGCCAGCTGCGCATCCCATGGTTCCAGTTTCGAGAATGCTTCCTAAGCCTTTGCCATCGAATCGATAGGCCTCTTGCCGGACCATCGGAGTAGAGGCTGCCGGGGGCACTGGTGCGGCTGTAGGTACAACAGGTAGTGGATTCACCGGTGGGGTGATTGGGTTGCCTTGCTGACCCATCAAGGTAGTGATCAGCTGCTGTTGCTCTGCGATCTGATGCTGGAGGTCTGCGACTACCTGTGTCAGATCTGGTGGAGTCACTGTTCCTCCGGTTCGGGTATTGCGTGTCCTAACCATGTTTATCTAAATAAGAACAAACAGACTAGTGTAAGTGGTTATCGTTTTTAGCCAATCTAACCTATTGTTTTGATTCTATCTATTTGTTCTGGTATTATTCCTAACCTACCAATATGTAATCCTAATCTAATTTATAACTAAAAGTATAGAATAAAGCATCAAACATAAGCAAGTAGAACATGAAACTAAAACATAAACAACATAAGGAAAAATAAGGAATATAATGACAAACAATGTAACATAATGAAATAAAGCATAAGCAATGTAGTAAAGAAAATAAAGCACAGGCAATATAACAAGAAAGAAAAATAAAGCATAAGTTATATAACATGAAACTAAACATAAGTATGTAACAAGAAAATTAAACATAAGCATATAACAAGTAAATTAAGCATAAACATTCTTACTTGGAGCGGCAGGTAGAAGGCTTGATGTGTGTGTAGTGAGCTGGCAATAACTTGGCTCTGATACCAACCTGTAACGCCCGCCCTCCCTGCTATCAACAAGGGACGGGGCTACGATTATCTACGTACGTATTACAGCGGAAGACTTAAAATTATTTTTCTTAACTTAATTAAAACCGAACTACACTAACATGGTTTCATAACATGATAACAAAATAAATAAAAACTTAACATCAAGTCACCCATATTGTATTACATTTCACAAAACCAAAGCATAGTTCTTAAAGGTTTTAAAGCAGGTTCTTGATTAGTTGCCTAGCCACCGCCACACACATCTTCGTTGCCCCTCCTGCTGCTCCTTTAACTCATCCAGCTTTTTCCTTTATCTGTGGTACAAGGAAAGTAAGCTATGAGCACTCATGGCTCAGTAAGTTCCTTTCCTACTCACTAAAACCAACAATCAGTACATAATCAAATAATGTCTCAACTTAATATGATCTCAACTAGTCATGGCATAACATATCATACTCTTTAAGCATATCATGCAACATAACAACATTATAACTAGTCATGGCATATCATCTCTTAAAGCATAGCGTGGAACATAACATAATCATATCATGGCATATCATCTCTTAAAACATAGCATGAAACATAACATAATCTTATCATGGCATATCTTAAATCATAGCCTCAACACAACATAATCATAGATTATATGCATCATGATTTTAAAAACATGTATCCGAAAAACATGTGTATGTCTCATGATCTTTTAAAACCATTTTCTTCTTACATATATACACTTGAACATAATATCAACATATTTAGGGCCCCGGCTTGTACCATACATACATAACATAGATGCGCACGTCCTAAGTATATCCAAGGTAGCAAGTCTTGAATCATACTAGGAACTAGGTCAAGATCACAAAGCATGGCCTAGGGGCGTATTTGAAGAGTCCATCCCTTATTAGCCTAGATCACAAAGCAAGGCTTGGCCTAGATCACAAAGCAAGGCCTAGGGGTGTACTAAGGAGCCCATCCCTTATTAGCCTAGATCACAAAGCAAGGCTTAACCTAGATCACAAAGCAAGGCCTAGGGACTGATTAGGAGTCCACCCTTGGTACAAGCCTTACAAAGTAAAATAGCATGTATAAAAATGCATCATTTAGTCACATAGCATAGCATAAAAGTATGCATCACTTAGGCATACATTATGTCATAAAATTATGCATCACTTAGGCATACATCATATCATAAAAAGTATGCATCACTTAGGCATACATCATGTCATAAGAAAGTATGCATCACTTAGGCATACATCATATCATAAAAAGTATGCATCACTTAGGCATACATCATGTCATAAGATAGTATGCATCACTTAGGCATACATCATATCTTAAAAAGTATGCATCACTTAGGCATACATCATGTCATAAGAAAGTATGCATCACTTAGGCATACATCATGTCATAAGATAGTATGCATCACTTAGGCATACATCATATCTTAAAAAGTATGCATCACTTAGGCATACATCATGTCATAAGAAAAAGTAGGCATATTTTAAACCCATAGCACATCATAAAAACATGTATATTCTAAGTACATAACATATCATTAAAGCTTACATATCTCTAAGCACATAACATATCATTTAAACATGCATATCCCTATCCACATATCATATCATAAAAAGGTATAAATCACAAGCATACATGATTAAGCATAAGGGTATATCATGTGATTATACTATCATAAGAAACATGGTAACATAGTTAACTTGGGTTCTAAGCTTCCTAAACCCTTGGGTTCCTATCATGGCCGAACCCCCTTAGGTCTCAATTTAGGTAAAAACAACCTCCAAACATGTGAACCCTAAATCATCATCACATAAATTTCATAGGAAGCATTATAAGCATGATTAACTTGGTTTCTAAGTTCTCCAAGTCCTTAAACTCATGTGGCTGAACCCTATCAGTATATAAACAAGGTCCCAAATTTCATGAAAGCATGGAAACCTTAAACCATATTTATAGCATTTTTTTCCAAATAGCATAGTAAGCATATTGAGCTAGTTCCTAAGTCCTTCAAGCCCTTAACGTATGTCTTGGTCAATCTTTTAACAACTATTCATTAGGGCTAAAAACAAACATACAAGCATGTGAACTTGAACTAACATCATGTATAAATTCATAACAAGATATCATACAATAGGTATGGCCGAAACTTACCCTAGCCTCATTTAGGTCACTAAACAACATATAGTATGAGAACTTTGGTTTTCTACTTATCATATTTCATGTAGAGTGACATAAGCATATTTAATTTTTGTTCTAGGGTTTCTAGGGCATTTATCCCTTCATGGCCAAAACACACAATGATCCATTTAGGTCATGGAAAAAATTATACAAATATGTGACACAATCAACACATTATCATATTTTCATAAGAAGCACTTTTAACACATTTGGTTTCATTTCTAAGGCCTCTAGGTCTTTTAAACCTTACTTGGCCGAAACTCACAGAATATAAACTTGCTTCAAATAGCCTAAAAGCATGAGAAATTATACAAGTTTCATAGCATGTATATAAAGACAAGCATAATAAACATACATGTGAATTGTGTCTTAGGCTTCCTAGGTTTCTTTCCCTTTTTCTTTTATTTTTCCTTAAGGCCGAAACCTACCAATCTCTAAACTAGGTTTTAAGTGGCCTAAAGCATGGAAAACCTAAGTAAGTTTCATGGCAAAAATTACGAAGAACATCATATACAAAGTTGGTTCATAAACAAGCTAGGACCCTTGTGATCTTACATGTCATATATCATGTAACTAATTTTCTATACTCAATTTAAACATAAGAGCATTAAACAACTTTCATATCATAATATCACAGAGGTCTTGAGCATATTAGAATTTTGTTCAAGCTCTTCTAAACTATCCATCTTATCATGGCCGAAAATCTAAAATAAGAGTTCATGAATTTCTAGCAATGTACAACATGCAATTCTTTAAGAGAACTCTATATTCTATCATACAAACATGGTTATTCAAATTTAAAGGTCTTCCTAACCCTAAGACCTTTTCTTGGCCGAAACATATAAATGGATTTCTTTGGTTCTAAGTAACTTTCAAGCAAGAAAACCAATAAAAACCCTTAGTAGTTCATGGGAGAAATTTTGTACTAGTTTAGTTAAACAATATTTTTCCCTAACCTCCTTAACATATTTTTGGCCGAAATTCTAAGGTTAGGTACTCCTCTGATCAAGCATCATTTAACTATAAAAACATGAAGAAAATCCTTCATACATAGCATAGAAAGAATATCATGAAATAAGGACTTGTTTAAACCATCCTAGATTTGAAAACCCTTTCTTTTGCCGAATTTTCTTAAATTATTTTCTAGGTCTTCTAATCCTTATAGAATTCGAAAATCACATAAAAGCCTTGTACCACAGGTGAGGGGAAGCTTCATCCTTTTCGCTTGTGGATCTAAGGTATGGTGAAGAAGAAGTAGCCTCTTCTTCTAGTTCCTTTCCCTTGATTCCTTTGCTAAGTCCTCCGTGTATCTTAGGCTTTCTTAGGGAACAAACTTTGCTTTGGGGCTGAAGATGGAGGAGAGGGGACTGTGGTGTTCTCGGTGAGGGAGAGGATGAATGAGAGAAAATGAGAGAAAAATAATTTTCTCTTTTCTTGCTCCCTTTTATGTTAAGGGGGAAGAAGTAGCAAAATTGATTTTTGCTTTCCTTCTCCCTTAACCCATTTTCTATTTTTCTTACATTTATTTTATTTTCTATTTATTCTCACCATTCATGATAAAATAATGAGAATGAATCCCTTTAATCCCTTCTTTAAATTTTCGGCAAAATGAAGAAGGAAAGAGGGAGAGAATGAAGGAAGGCAAGTTGCCTTTCTCTTGCTCTTTTCTTGTTTTCTCTTCTTAGATCTTTACTCCTATCTTTATCATGAGTTTCCCTCCTTTGTTATCAACATCTTCTCTCTATCCCAATTGGTTTCTACTAATTAATTCTATGAAATATAATATAAGAGGTTCAAGGTTGAATCCTTGACTTCCTCTTCTTTTTATTTCATTTTATTTCTTTTTTGCTTCAACTCACTTCTTATTATTTTTCTAAGGCAAAAATCCCATATTCATATATTTATCTTACAAGCTTAGTGGGTATTACACTAAATTAGATGTGTCCTCTCTTATTTCCTCAAGATCAATTTTACTCATGGGCTTGTGGTTCATCACATAGTCCTCTTCTAAAAAGTGTGCATTGGTGCTAACAATGGCCTTCTGATCTTTAGGACTATAAAACAAACCACCTTTCATTCCTCTAGGATATCCCATGAACAAGTGAACTTCCGTACGTGATTCCAACTTATCAGCATCTCCCTTAGCACATATGCAAGACTACCTCAAATCGGAATGTGTTTCAAAATAGGCTTATGCCCATTTCATAATTCTATGAGAGTAGAGGGTACTGACCTAGAAGATACCAAGTTCAAAATGTACGCCACCGTTTTCAGAGCATATCCCCAAAATGAATTTGGTAATTCTGAATAACTCATCATTAATCTAACAATTTCTATAAGAGTCCTATTCATTCATTCTGCAACACTATTCTGTTGGGGTGTACCAGGTGTAGACAGCCTGGATTGAATCCTGGGCTCTGATAAGTGATTCCTAAACTCTCCTAAGAGGTACTCTCCACCACAATTTGACCGTAGTGTCTTGATACTTTTACCATGATATTTCTCCACATCGGCCTTATATTCTTTGAACTTATCAAAGCACTCAGACTTGCGGCGCATCAAGTAAATGTACCCATATCTCGAATAATCATCTATAAAAGAGATAAAATATTCGAAACCACCTCTCACTTGGATAGTCATAGGCCCACACAAATGAGAATGAACCAATTCCAACACTTCTTTGCCTCTATACCCCTGTTCCTTAAAAGGTCTCTTGGTCATTTTTCCATCTAAGCAAGATTGGTAGGTTGGAAAATTTTTCACCACCAATGAACTCAAAGGTCCATCAGCTATTAACCTTTGAATCCTACTCAAATTAATATGACCTAGCGTTAGATGTCAAAGATATGTTTGGTTCATTTCCGAAGGCTGCTTTCTCTTATTAGAATTAGAGGATGTGTTATTAATTTTCATTTGTTACATCGCGGGAGTTATTGTATTAAGAGTGTACAAATTGTCAACCAACTTGCCAAAATAGATAACCACTATATTTTTCTTGACAATTACTTTGTCATCAAAAGACACAGAATATCCATCTTTAAATAATTTAGAAACTGAAATCAAGTTCTTTCTAAAACATGGTACGTAAAGATAATTTCTCAAAATCAATATTTTATTCCTATCAAAAGATAAATAAACATCTCCTACTGCAATAGCCACTTCTCTTGTAGCATTGCCCATGTAGACGGTGATCTCCCCTTTATATAGTCGTCGAGTTTCATGGGACCCCTGCAATGAATTGCAGACATGATCAGTGACTCTCGTGTCTACATACCAGGTACTGGTAGATAACACCGCTAAACATGTTTCGATGACTAATGAATAAGATATACCTTTATTGTTCTCGTTTCTGCGAGGACAGTTCATCAAATGAGCCATCATCTTGAGGATATGATGCCTTACAGGTGTCCCCTCAGTCATGGTGGTCGTCATTAAGTTTCTCATGGCCTCTTGCCAGGTAGCCCATTCGGGTGTCCGAAGAGTTCTTTGAGATTATACATCATATCATAGGCAGTAGGCATGACCTGATGCTGATGTTGCAGCACATTTGACATAGAATCTAAAATCTAACATTGCGCCATCTCATCTGCCTTGACCCATTTCCTATGTCTGTCAATCTCCTCTTCACTAGTATCACTATCAGGAACATTAGGAAAGACCTCAAAAAGTATGAACTTGTATCCTTCAGCAGTTAAGACAATGTCCAAGTTTTGTTTCCAATCAATATAATTGGGACCAGTAAATTTGTTTTCTTTTAAAATAAGAGCAAGAGGATTGAAATCCATTTTGAAATCCTGAGAATCACAAAATAAAATATTTTGTCAAAACTTTAGAATTTAAAATAATATTGATTCCTCGAACAGTATAATTTAAATTCACCAACACCTCAAAATACTGTGAATTTAGTATGCCACGATAGTATGGACGTATACTAATTCAAACATTTGTAAGAGGAGATTTTACCCATTAATTTTATTATCTTGTCAACCTAACTTTATGATAAATAAAATTAATAGTTGGTTTATCTTCGGTCACACAAATGATAGCAGTGACTCCAATGGGACGAATACTATTAAATGCACCTAAGTGTATATCATTACTTGATACTTAGTCCATTAATTAGGATTGTGCCCATTCAGATGGAGAAGATTACACAAACCTAAATAATTTCCTATAATCATCCATAGAGGAAGTTTGATCTAGTGATCCATAAGCAAACTCATCCGATGTGGAGGTAGGCACTTAAAGCCAACGAGCAAGTTTGAATGCATCACTTACAAACCAGTAATGGAGACCGTGGAATTTAAATAAATAAACCCTCTCCCACTTAGTTATTTAAACGAAGAATTTTAATCATGCACGCACAGAACAGCACACACATCACAAAAAAGCATATACATCGCAACACATAAAGGCAATAAATATGAAAAAATAATTTTTCAACTATTATGGCATCATCCATAGATGTCCTCCATATGCCGCTAACCCTAGCTGTCGCTAACCCTAGCCACTGGCCCTAGAGTTCATGTTGTTGCATCCTTCTTGCTTCCTTTTCCGCCGCACCTCCGGTCCTCAAGGTAGCACCACGCATAGCAAGGAGATGAGCTGCAACAAAATTAAATTTTACATTTATCGATCCTATATTTCACAAAGGAATGTACATGTAATCTAGATCAAAATGTAAAATAAACTAATACAGCTCCTGCTATATTTAATAATTACAATCATGCACACACAAAATGCCCTCGACATGCTCAAGGGTCCAAATCACATACAAGCACAATAGGCCATAATAGTTGGAACTTGGATGCTTGCAACTACAGAGTTAATCTATTTTGCATATCCTACTATTATCCTGCCTAAATTATATATGACTAGTGCATAATTTAACCGAAAACCAAACATACAGAGCCAGAAACTTTTCTCTGATACAAATTATTGGCGCTCGGAATTCCATTATGTGTAAATCCCCTGTACAAAAATTTGTACAGGCATAGAACTTTTCCTAGCAACCTACATGCTCGATCAGACATGTGTTTACTCAATCAAGCAAGTTCTTGATTGATCAAAATGTACCATGATCGAAGCACTAGATCGTAGCCTCTTGTGTTGGTATTTCAGGATCCATATAAAGAAAAACAAACTAATTGCGCCGCAGAATAAAGAAATAGTTGTACCTTTCTTTGTAGTCAAAGTGTTAGAGTGTACACTAAAAGTCTAGCTTTTTGTATAAACATTTATTTTTAAATAAGAATCACATTGGTCAATTGTCTACATTTATACTAAGTGTAGTTGTCCATTTAATTTATATTGTAGATAACATGGTGTGAGGAGACATACAGAAGATCATGTTATCAGATCCTTATAAATTATAAATAGTAGCTCACAACCAAGATGGGATGGGATAAACCATTGGAATGGTTGTAGTGTAGTTTGGTTTAATTAAGTTTATCTTGACTATAATATTACACTAGTACACTATGAGTGTATTGAGCAGGATCATTTGAGGTAGTTTGTTTTTATACTGACTATATAAAAGAATAAAACCTCTGTTATTATGAAAGTGCATACTCTTAATCATGATATAATAACAAGCACGTATACTTAATATTATTTCTTTAATTTATCAAAGGGTGAGATTTAGTTCGTCAAATCAATAGGCCCAATAAGTTGGGAAATGATATTATTTATATGGTGTGTTGTTGATTATAAAATGAAACTATGTCCTAGTAATCTAGGTTGATGATGTCTCCTTGAGGAGCTCATAAGGATTGTCATGTAAACTCTGCAAGTGGACTTAGTCCAACATGACAATAAGGTTGAGTGGTACTACTCTTTTTGCTAGATATTAGTTAAGTGAGTTGTCAGTAACTCATTTAATTAGTGGGCATTCTATATCTTAAACACAGGGAGAATAACGTACTCATGATAAGAAGGAGCCCATATTTTAATATGGGATTGGTGCGGTAGTGCAATAATAATTCTTTAGTGGTATGAGTTATTATTGATGAACTTGAGTTGGGTGTTCGAGGCGAACACGGGAAGCTCAAGCTCATCGGGAGACCAAAACCAATTCCTCCTCTCAGTCCCTGTTGTAGCCTCTTATTTATAAAGTCTTATATTCACTTAGATCCAAGTTTCTTACCCATCATATGGTGGTCGGCCAAGCCAAGCTTGGAGCCCAAGCTAGGGTCGGCCAAGCCAAAGATTGGAGCCAAGAATTATGGCTGGCCAAGATTGGAGCCCAAGCAAGGTGGCCGGCCACATTAAATTAAAAGGGTATTTTAATTTTAAAATATTTTCTTTTGTGGAAGCCATGATTTTAAAAGAGAGTTTTAAAATTTTAAAATCTTTCTTTTTATAACTTTCTACAAAGGATTAAGAGAAAGATTTGATATCTTTCCTTATTTATAGTTAAAAGAAAGATTTTAATTTTTGATAAAACTTTCCTTTTTGTAACCATCCACATGTTTTAAAAGAGAGATTTTAATTTACAAAATTTTCCTTTTATAACCAACAAGGGATTTAAAAGAGAAATTTTTATTAAAACTTTCTTACCGGAGACAAATAAGGAAGTTTTAATTTTATGTTTAAAACTTTCCTTATTTGGAGCACAAGTAGGTGGCCGGCCATGACAAGTATAAAAGGAAGTTTTAATTTTTTGTTTTAAAACTTTCCTTTTTAGTCATTGGCATAGAATATAAGGAAGTTTTAATTATGTTTAAAACTTTCCTTTTTTGCCAAAACCAAGGATTATAAAAGAGAAGGAGGGGGTGCCTCACCTCATAACACATCTTCTTTTCTTCTCTTCTAATCCCTCGGTGGCCGGCCCTATTATTTCTCTTCTCTCCTTTTGTTTTCTCTCTTGGAGGTCGACGGCATCAAGGTAGGTCTTCTCTTGGTGGCCGGTTGCTTGAAGGAGAAGAAGAAGAGAAGGAAGCTCTCTTGTCTACCATCCCTTGGAGGTTAGTTGGTGGCCGGATCTTGGAAGCAAAGGAAGAAGCTTGGGTGGATTTCTCTTGGAAGATCGTCGCTCACACGACGTCTAAGAGAAGGAGAGGAATACAACAAAAGATCAAGAGGTCTATAAGCTACAAAAGATATAACTAATTATTAGTTTCTGCATCATAACTAGTTTATCTTTTGTATAGATCTTGAAAAACCAAACACAAGAAGTTATCAGTTTTAAGTTATCATTTTTGTTATCGATTTTATTTTTTGATTTCATGTTTTGATAATGTGTTTCTATAGTTAAATCTAGTTTACTATAAGAAGTTAAATATCCGATTTATTTGTGAGGCTTTGTCTAGGAAGTGGTGGATGATCTCATACCCAAGAAGGCCTAGGCCTCACCATGTTTAACCTGGAAGCCGATCTTTGAAATAGATATTTGATAACTTCTGTAATATGGTTTAACTTAGGAAGACCACATCGGTTAAATTTGGAGTAAAAATGTTAAGTATCGTTTTCAATCCAACTTTAACTTCTGAATGATAATTTGGATTAATAATGTTAAGCATCGTTTGCAATCCAAATTTAACTTCAGTAGAGCACATGGGTAGCTTGGATAGTTCCTTTCTTGTACAAATTTTTGTATAGGGGAACTAGAACGGTATTCCGAGTAGCAACCAAAAATAGGTATCAGAACTAGGTTTTACCTCTGTGTGTTTGGTTTTTAGTTTAATTATGCACATATCATATATATTTTAGGTAGGATAATAGTAGGATATGCAAATAGATTAACTCTGTGGTTGTAGGTGTTGGTTGCTACTTGGAATGTCGTACTGGTTTCCCTGTACAAAATTTTGTACAAGTCCTGAACCTTTCCTAACATCCTATTGTATTCTTTAGATTTATTTTAAAACATGTAGATGATTTACAAAAAGGAAAGTTTTCTCTAAAATTAAAATCTTCCTTTTAACTACAAATAAGGAATCTTTTGTAGAAAGCTATAAAAGGAAAGATTTAATTTTAAAACTCTCTTTTAAAATCACGAGGATGATTTTATAAAAGGAAAGTTTTATAAAAAAAATAAAATCTTCCTTTTAACTAAAAATAAGGAAAGATATCAAACCTTTCACTTAATCTTTTGTAGAAAGCTATAAAAGGAAAGACTCTCATTTAAAACCATGGGGATGGTTTCATAAAAGCAAAGTTTTATCAAAAATTAAAATCTTTCTTTTAACTACAAATAAGGAAAGATATCAAACTTTTCACTTAATCTTTTATAGAAAGCTATAAAAGGAAAGATTTAAATTTTAAACTCTCTTTTAAAACCATGGCTTCCACATATGAAAGATTTTAAATAATAAAAAAAACCTTTTAATTTATCATGGCCGGCCACACCAAGCTTGGGTTCAAGCTAGTGCTAGCCACACCTTGGATCCAACTCACCTTGGTTTGGCCGTGTAACGCCCACCCTTCTTACCCAACCAAAGGTGGCGCTACGTTCTTATACTACTTACGTACATGCTTTAGTTATAACAGCGGAAGAATAAAAACTTTAAAGAATTTAATTTATTAAGCATAATATCACATATTTTGATTTGTTCAAATGTGCATATGTTGATTCTATAACTAATCATATTAATTTGTTCGGATCGTTCTTTGCCGAGCCACCACCACACACATCACTATCTGCTCCTCCTGTTGCTCCTCTAGCTCATCCAGCTTCTTTATCTGCGGTACAAGGAAAGTAAGCTATGAGCACTCATGGCTCAGTAAGTTCCTTTCCTACTCACTAAAACCGAATTCATATCATTGCATATCAATATCATGCGAGGTATCATAAGCATACGACATACAAGGGTATCATATTCATAGTCATATCATAATATCACGTGACATAATATCTAATCATCAGATAATTCAAGCACATATGTAGGCAATGCATCATGAATTTGAAAACTTATACTTATAAGTACTTGAAATTCATATCATCATTAGAGGGGATCCCGGTTTGTACCACATACATAATGCGCGCGCTTCTTAAGTAGGTCCAAGGTAGCAAGTCTTGAACCCTACCATACATACATACTAGGTCCAAGTCTTACTCCATCGACCTAGGGCATTCAGAAGCCCATTTCTGACGAGGCCCGAGTCTTATTCCATCGACCCCGGGGCGTTTACGGAGCCCACCCTTGGTACAAACCATACAAAAATAATTTATCATGCATAACTATCATATCATATCCCTAACAATCTTTCATGCATTTCATTTTTCATTTCTTTTCATTATGTATAGCATTTCCTATGATATCACATATCATGGCATTTACATAACATAAATTTCATTCTTTTCTCATTATGTATAGCATTTCTTATGCTAACACATATCATGGCATATACATAACATAAATTTCATTCTTTTCTCATTATGTATAGCATTTCCTATGCTATCACATATCATGACATATACATAACATAAATTTCATTCTTTTCTCATTATGTATAGCATTTCCTATGCTATCACATATCATGGCATATACATAGCATAAATTTCATTCTTTCTCATTATGTATAACACTTCCTAGGTTCCTTTCCTTTTTTTTTTTTTTATTTTCAATTATCTTCTAAACAAGAAAACAAATACATGATCCTTAACATTTCATAGGGAGAACCTCGTACTAGTTGGGTAAAACAATAATTTCCCTAGCCTCTTAAAAATATTTTTGGCCGAAATTCTAGGGTTAAGTACTCCTTTGATCAAGCATCATATAGGTGTAAAAACATGAAGAAGATCCCTTTTCTATGGCATAGAAAATCTATCATGTAGTGTAGACTTAGTTAAACCTCACTAGATTTCGAAAGCTCTTCTTAACCGAATTTTCTCAAACTTGTTTCTAGGTTTTAAAATCCTCATAAAATCTGAAAAATATATAAAAAGCCTTGTACCACAGGTGAGGGGAAGCTTACCTTCTTTGCTTAAGTTTCCTAGAGTTGAGAACTTGCTTGGACCTTTCTTCCTTGCTTGCTTTGCTCGGCACCAATGGAGGAGAGGAGTGGCTAGGTCTTTTGGTGGAGAGGAGGAGGAAGAAGAGGCTTCTCTTTCCTCTTGTGTTGCTCGGCAACAACAAGAGAGAAAGAGGGAGAGAGTGAAGAGGAAGAAGAGGTTCTTCCTCTTGTGTTGCTCGGCAACAAGAAGAAGAAGAGAGAGGGAGAGGTGAGTCTCGGCACAAAAGGGAGGAGAGGAGGAGAATGAGTGGGGGATGAAGTTGAAGTCACCCTCCATGCCTATTTATACTAAAATGAGGGGAGGAAACTTGACTTGATCCATCCTCCCTATTCATTTCTCCCCTTAAATGACAAGAATATTCTAGAGAAATGCCTTTTGAGTTCTCTCTTTTCTTTCCCTTAATTTCTCTCTTTTCTCTCCTTTAATTAAAATTCCTATCTCTCCTCTTACAATATCCTCTCCTATCCCACTTGGTTAACACATGCATGCATCCACAAGAGAACCAAGGATCAAAACTTGTTTATGTATATTTTTATTTCTTTTTACTTCCTTTTCCTTTTAAGTAGAAAGAATCCTTTCTTATTCTTAACTACTTAATCCTTTCTCTCCTTATCAATAATTCTCCTATCCCCTTTGGTATCCCATACATGTTCCTTACAAGAGATCCAAGGTTCAATCTCTCTTCTAACATTTTATTTTCTTTTGTACATAATAATTCGTATATTACTATATTATGCATTATGCATAAATATTTCATACATATATATATTATCTCATATTTTTTCCTTTTGTCCATATTAATTCTATACATTTTAAATCATGCATAGATGATTTATACTCTCAACTTTATTTTTCTTTCATAAAGTTTTAATCATCTAAATCCATCTTAATATTTAACATAGAATATTTACACCTTCTTTTCATTCATACTCTCATTATCCTTACTTTCTTATCTAGGCTTTCTAGGGGTGTTACAGGCCGACCCTAGCTTGGGCTCCAAGCTAGGCTTGGCTAGCCACCTTAAGGTAGGTAAGAAGGTGGGTATAATACTTTATAAATAAGAGGCTACGATAGAGACCCAGAGGAGGAATTGATTTTGGTCTCCTGATGAACTTGAGCTTCCCGTGTTCGCCCCAAACACCCAACTCAAGTTCATCAATAATAACTCATTCCACTAAAGAGTTATTATTGAACTACCGCACCAATCCCATATTACTATATGGGCTCCTTCTTATCATGAGTATCTTAATCTCCCTGTGTTTAAGATGTCGAATGTCCACTAATTAAATGAGTTACTGACAACTCACTTTAATTAATTTCTTAATCCAAGAGTAGTAGCACTCAACCTTATTGTCTGTCGGACTAAGTCCACCTACAGGGTTTAACATGATAATCATTATGAGCTCCTCTTGGGAACATTATCAACCTAGATTCCTAGGACACAGTTTCCTTCTATAATCAACAACACACCATATAAATAATATTATTTCCCAACTTATCGGGTCTCTTGATTTAATGAACTAAATCTCACCCATTGATAAATTAAAGAAATAAATACTAAATATATGTGTTTGTCATTATATCGAGATTAAGAGTACGCACTTCCAAAAATAACAGAGATCCTATTCTTTTATGCAATCAGTATAAAAAGAATAACCTCAAATGGTCCTGTTTAAAACACTCAGAGTGTACTAGTGTAATTTATAATTTATAAAGAACTGATAACATGATCTTCTATGTGTGACACCACACACCATATTATCTACAATATAAATTAATTGAACAACTACACTTAGCTTATAAATGTAGATATTTGACCAATATGATTATTATTTCTAGGTAAATGTTTATTCAAAAGGCTAGGCTTTTAGTATACATTCCAATAATCTCCTACTTATACTAAAAGACTATGCTGCCATATACCCTGCCATACATTTGATTTCCAATCCTTCAACATGCCCATCAAAAGCTCTTGCCTTATGGGTCTTAGTGAGAGGATCTGTAACGTCCGCCCCTCATGGATACATAGACTACCCTAAAGGGATGGGGTTACTTAGACTTACTTGACATATACATGCATATGAACTCATGGCAGCGGAAGACATATTTAGAATTTATGAATTTTTTTCTTTGTCATATGCATCTTACCCTTAACATGGCATGTGAACAACATACTTGATTCATATCTGCTACTTGAACATGATTCATAATGTCATGAATATACTAACATGAATAAGATATCATAAGTGCACCACATACTAGTTCAAGTTATCATCACAAGTATAAAATCCAAACTTAGTTCACATGCACAACTTAACCAAATATAAGTTTTAGAAATATAATTAGATCTATCCATCATGCCACTTCCACACACAATCTTGCCCTTCCTGCTGCTCCCCTTAGTTCATCCATTCCTTCCCTTTTTCTGCAGTACAAGGAAAAATAATCTATAAGCCCATAGGCTTAGTGAGTTCCTTTCCTACTCATAAAATCATGAATCATACATACACAAAAAAGCATATACAAGCATGTGGAAACATAACATAAAACATATCATAGCATGTGTGAACATAAATATAAAACATATCATGGCATGTGAGAAACATAACATAACATATCATAGCATGGGCGAACATAACATAACATATAACATGATCATAACCATATTCTCAAGGGCATCTTTTGTAACGCCCGCCCTCCCTGCTACTAAAGGGACGGAGCTACTTACTTACTTAACTATTCCAGGATACACATGCATATTTAAAATTTATTTCTAGTAACATAAAGCAGCGGAAATGTCATGAAGTTATAATGGAATGTAACATAATACACTTGGTTCATATCAGACATAACAAAAATAACATAGCAGGTCTTTATTTGTCTTAGCCGAGCCACTGCCACACACACCTCCTTGCCTCTCCTGCAGCTCCCTTAGATCATCCATTCCTTGCCTTTATCTGTGGTACAAGGAAAGTAAGCTATGAGCACACATGCTCAGTAAGATCCTTTTCCTACTCACAAAAAACCGTATCTCATAGCATAGTCAAACAAGCATATAATCAATGGAGACATAATCATCTAACATTATATCATGTGAACATAGCCTCCTATCATATCATATTATTAAGAAACATCCTACTCTAACATATCATAAATAAAGGAATCATGTGATGTGAATCATAGCAGCATAACATATCATCAGGTCATATGAATCATAAACAAAACATCTCATAACATCATGTCCTATAAGTCATAAGAGTATGGCATAACATCATGTCATATAATTCATAAAAAAAACATATCATATCATGAATGGGTGCATTATGCAGAATGTCTTTTTAAAACATATGTCATGTCAAGTGCAAGATGTCTTTAAACATATCTTTTGATACTTAAACATAATATCATCATCACGAGGGCCCGGCTTGTACCACATACATACATAAATGCGCGCAATCCCTAGGACAGGGTAGCTAGCCCCGAACCTGCTAGGGATCTAGACCCGTTCATAGTCCGTCGGCCTAGGGGCGTACTAAGGAGCCCATCCCTTTTTACTAGACCCGTTCATAGTCCATCGGCCTAGGGGCGCTTATGGAGCCCACCCTTGGTACAAGCCATACAAAGTAAAATACATGTCATGCATATCATACCATAATAACTGTCATATCATATCAACATACATGTCATGCTCTTGTCTTAACATGAAGAGTGCTCTTAATCCCAACTTAAGGGAAGCAACTCTTAGCCATTTTCTTATCATATCATAAGGCATGCATACTTGGGCACATAGCCATCATAAAAAAAAATCATTTTTCATGCTTGGTTCATAAGCTTACATAAATGAGCATGCAACATATTTGAAATCATACATACTTGGGTACATAGCGATCATAAGAATCATTTCATGCATGGTTCATAAGCATACATAAATAGGCATGTTACTTGTCTTATCATAAAGCATGCATACTTAAGCATAAAACACATCATAAAAGTCATCCTCATACATAGTTCATAAGCATACTTAAATGAGCATATAATGCATCATAGAAACATAATCATACATGGACAAACATTTACTAGCATCTCCTAATTCATATCCTAGTATGTGAGACAACTAGCAAAATCATGATTGGATCTCCAACCCTAATTCCATATAGTGGCCGAAAGTCACCATGCTTGGTTCTAGATTACAACATCATATAAGCTTGTGAACCATAGATAAATTTCAGATCATAAACTACAACATATCATGAGCATAAGAAGTTTAGGTTCTAAGCTTCCTAGGCCTTTTAACTTAGTTGTGGCCGAACCTTGTAAGAACATGAACTAAGTTCTATACAAGTATAAGAATACCAAACTAACTTCATATCATATCATAAGGGAATCCATGAGCTTTCTAAGTTTAAATTTAAACTTCCTTGAACCCTAGAATATAGTCATGGCCGAAAGTTCATGAAAGGGAAAAGTAAGCTCTAACAACATACAAGCATGAATATTGAATTGCATTCATATCATATCATGAGAAGATTCATGTGCATGCTAGGTTTTAAATTTAAACTTCTTGAAACCCTAAAATCTATTATGGCCGAAACTTCAAGAAAAGAAATAAACTTCTAAGCAACATACAAACATGAATACTTAGCCAAGTGCATATCATATCATAAAGAAGTCTATGAGCATGTTAGGTTAGGTTTTAAGCTTCTTGAAACCCTATACCCTATCATGGCAGAAACTTCAAAGAAAGGAAATTAAATTCCAAGCAACATACAAACATGAATACCTAGCCAAGTTCTTATCATATCATAAAGGAATCTATAAGCAAGCTAAATTAAGTTTTGAGCTTCTTGAAACCCTAGATCCATCATGGCCGAACCTTTACAATAAAGGAAATAAAATTTCCAAGCAACATACAAACATGAATACTTAGTCAAGTTCATATCTTATCATAAAGGAGTCTATAAGCATGTTAAATTAGGTTTTGAGCTTCTTGAAACCCTAGATCCATCATGGCCGAAACTTCAAGGAAAGGAAATTAAATTCCAAGCAACATACAAACATGAATACTTAGTCAAGTTCATATCTTATCATAAAGGAGTCTATAAGCATGTTAAATTAGATTTTGAGCTTCTTGAAACCTTAGATCCATCATGGCCGAACCTTTACAATAAAGGAAATAAAATTTCCAAGCAACATACAAACATGAATACTTAGTCAAGTTCATATCTTATCATAAAGGAGTCTATAAGCATGTTAAATTAGGTTTTGAGCTTCTTGAAACCCTAGATCCATCATGGCCGAACCTTTACAATAAAGGAAATAAAATTCCAAGCAACATACAAACATGAATACTTAGTCAAGTTCATATCTTATCATAAAGGAGTCTATAAGCATGTTAAATTAGGTTTTGAGCTTCTTGAAACCCTAGATCCATCATGGCCGAAACTTCAAGGAAAGGAAATTAAATTCCAAGCAACATACAAACATGAATACCTAACCAAGTTCTCATCATATCATAAGGGAGTCTATAAGCATGTTAGGTTAGATTTTTACGCTTCTTAAAGCCCTAGAATATTCTTGGCCGAAACATATAAAGAAGAAGATCAAGCTTTAAACAACCTCCAACATAAATCTTTAACAAAGTTCATATCATAACATAAGGAGATCCATGAGCATGGTTTTCTTTTCTTTTATTTTTATTTTAAAGCATTCTAACCTTACGGAAATTTCGTAAACGACTTGTACCACAGGTGAGGGGATACTTACATCCTTGTGTTTGATTTCCTTAGGTAAGTAATCTTGATTGTGGAGCCTTCCTAAAGATGAGTCCTCCTTTGTTTGGGTTTCGGCAATGGAGGTGGGGAGAAAGCTTGGTCACGGTGAAGAGAAAGAGGGAGGAGGAAGAGAGAAAAATGAAGATTTTCCTTCATTTTTCCTTTTATTCCATATGAGAAGAAGAAGGAAAAATGGGTTTTTCCTTCTCTTTTCCTTTACTTCTCCTTTAATGAAAAGAGGAGGTAAGAATCCTCTTTTCTTTTGAGAGGAAGAAGGCAACTCTAACTTCTCCTTCTAAATGAAAGAAACTCTTTTCTTACTCTTAACTATGTTGTCACTTCTCTTTCTAACAATATCTTCTCTTGGTCTATTGGTTAACACATACATGCATCTAGTAAGAGATCCAAGTTTCAAACCTTGGTCATCTCTTTTTGGTTCTCTTATTCTTATTTTTTTTTTGAAATTTTACATATAAGGCCTATTTTTATTCATGATAAAAATATCTAAAATCTTGCTAAGTACCCTATGGGTGTTACATCTTTAATAAGTGTAAAGGAAAACATATGGCATAAACATGTAGATGCAAGATGTTCCTTGAAAACATGCATAATGAAATGAACATATGCAACATGTCCTTTTTTTTTTAAAATCATATCGTATACATACTTGAATATAATCTCAACATGAGGGTCCGGCTATGTACCACATAACATGAATGCGCGCAAATCCCTAGGACAGGGTAGCTAGCCCCGAACCTACTAGGGAACTAGGTCCGTACTACGACCGTCGACCTAGGGGCGTACTGAGGAGCCCATCCCTTTACTAGACCTGTTCATAGTCCGTCGGCCTAGGGGCGCTTATGGAGCCCACCCTTGGTACAAGTCATACAAAGTAAAATAGCATGTCATACATATCGTGTTTCTTATCATATCATACATATCATGTTCTTGTCATATCATGAAGAGTGCTCTTGATCCCTTCTCAAGGGTAGCATCTCTTAGGCTTTTCCTCTTGCATAAGCCTTTCATAAACATATATCATGAAGCATAACATGTTCTTATCATAGCATAGAGCATAACATGTTATTATCATATCATCAAGCATGGCATGTATCATATCATGAAGTATGGCATATCTTATCATGAAGCTTAGCACATCATACCATGAAGCATAGCATATATCACATCATGAAGCATAGCATATCATATCTTGAAGCATAGCATATCATATTAGGAAACATAGCATATATTATATCATGAAGCATAACATATCATATCTTGAAGCATAGCATATATCATGTCATGAAGCATGGGAACTTAACTAACCATATATCAAGAATAATACATCATGGGAGAACCTAAGCATACATAGTTAGGTTCAAAACTTTTCCCTAAACCTATTCATTCAATCTTGGCCGAACCCCTATAGTAGGATTTTTTTCCACTTTGACTACTATAAGAAGCATGAATCTTAAGCTAGCCATAGATAAATAATCATTCATCACAAAGAAGCAAAAACCAACATGGTTAGATTTCAAGTCCTTGCTCTAAGCCTCATATACTTGCTTGGCCGAACCCTAGGGTGAAGTTCTAAGGTTCATTTGTACAACATGTAGCATGATAACTTATCTAACAACATACCAAAAGATCATACATCATGTAAAAAACATAACTAAGCATAATTAGTTGTTCTAAGCCTCATATACTTGCTTGGCCGAACCCTAGGGTGAAGTTCTAAGGTTCATTTGTACAACATGTAGCATGATAACTTATCTAACAACATACCAAAAGATCATACATCATGTAAAAACATCACTAAGCATAATTAGGTTTCAAAAACTTTACTCTAGGCTTTACATTCTATGTTGGCCGAAACCTACAAGTAGGGTTCCATTCCCTCTAATACCACATGTAACATAAAGACTTAACCTAACCACATACAAGATATCATACCTCATGAATAAGCACAAACAAGTATGATTAGGTTTTAAATTTTCTTCTTGCCCTAAGCTTCACATCTCATCTTGGCCGAAACTTTAGACTAGTGTTCTTATATAATTTTTTTTCAACACAAAGCATGGAAACCTAGGCTATCAACACATGAGAGATCATATATCATGAAGGAGCATAAACAAGCATGTTATCATTTGAAGACTTTTCTCTAAACCTTATTTCTATTCTTGGCTGAAACTTGAAACTAGGGTTCTCCTATATATATATATATTTTTATACAACATGGAGCATGAACCTAAGCTATCACATATAAGATCTTTCATCATGAAGGGGTATAAACAACATGTTTCCTTTTCAAAACTATGCCCTAGACTCTATAATGAATCTTGGCCAATACATTAAGTTAGGGTTCTCATATTTTTTTATACAACATGGAGCATGAAAACCTAAGCAATTAACATACAAGAGATCTTTCATCATGAAGGGGCATAAACAAACATGTTTCCTTCCAAAACTATGTCTTAGACTCTATAATGAATCTTGGACGAAACATTAAGTTAGGGTTCTCAGATTTTTTATACAACATGAAGCATGAAAAACCTAAGCTATTAACATATAAGAGATCATACATCATGATAGAGCATAACCAACATGTTTCCCTTTCAAAGCTTTGCCCTAGACCCCATTTTCTATCTTGGCCGAAACTTCCAAGGTGAGATTCTAGAATTTTTGGTTACAACATCAAGCATAACTCGTAAACTTGCTAACCCTAAGTGACCACAAGTCTTTATCTTGGCTGAAACATGCAAGAAAGTTTTTACGGTTTCAATAACATTTACATACAACATGCGATAACTACTTGTACTGCAGTGAGGGGATACTCACATCCTCTCGCTTAATTCTCTAAAAGAAGAAATCCTTGGTTGTGAAGCTTTTCCTAGAGAGCTCCCTTCTTGCTTGGTTCGGCAATGGTGAGGGAGAGGAAAGGGGTTTCGGTGGAGAGGAGGAAGGAGGAAGAGAGCAACCAAATGAAAATTTTCATTCTTTCCTCTTTTATTCCTAATGAAAGGAAGAAGGGAAAATGGGTTTTTCTTCCTCCTTTCTTTTACTCATCTATTAATGAAAAGAGAAGCAAGAATCATCTCTTCATTTGAGAGGAAGAAGGCAACTCCAACTTCTCCTTCCAAGTGGAAGAGAACCTTTTCTTACTCTTAATTATATTGTCCCTTCCCTTTCTAATAATATCTCTTCTTGGTCTATTGGTTACACTATACATGCTTCTAACCAGAGGTTCAAGGTTCATGCCCTGGTCTTGCCCCTTTTTACTTCCATTTTATTTTATTTTTTGCTAATATTCACATAAGGCCTATATTTTTTTAACCATGGTAAAAATATATGAAATTGCTAGGAACCCTATGGGTGTTACAGGATCTCTCAGGTTATCATCTGATGTAATCTAGGCGGCAACAACTTCTCCTCGTTATATGATGTCTCGTATTGGGTGGTACTTGCGCTCTATTGTGTTTACTTGCCTTATGGACTTATGGTTTCTTCGAGTTTACTACTGCACCACTATTATTACAATAAATTGTTATAACTTTTAGGCAACCCATAAATCATGTCTAAGTCCATCATGAAGTTTCTTAGACATTCAGCTTCTATGGCTGCCTCAGAGGCTGCCATATTCTTAGCTTCTATAGTGGAGTCTGAAAAATCACCAATGCTTAACACTCCTCCATAGTTATGACTTCACTTCCTAAAGTAAATACAAAACCCCGAGGCCGACTTACTATTGTCCCTATCTGATTGGAAGTCAAAATCCAAGTAACCCACAAGGATCAAATCATCAACCTTGTAAACTAACATATAATCTCTAGTCCTCTTCTCAGGTACTTTAATATATACTTTATGACAGTCCAGTGTTCAGTCCTGGGTCACTTTTATATCTGCTAACTATGCCCACGGAAAAATAGATATCCGATCTTGTTCACAACATAGCATACATTAGGCTTCCTACAGCTGAAGCATAAGGAACTACCTTCATTTCTTCTATCTCTTTTGATGTCTTCGGAGACATCTCTTTAGATAAAGATTCTCCATGCCCAAAAGGTAGAAAAACCTTTCATGGAGTCTTGCATGCTAAAACAAGCTAGGATAGTATCGATATATGAAGTTCGGGATAAGCACAACATTCTTTTCTTGTGATCCCTTATTACTTTGATCCCTAGAATATGTGTGCATTCTCCCAAGTCCTTCATATTTAATTACTTGGGCAACCATACCCTTATTTCCGATAACACTTTGATATTGTTTTCAACTACCAAAAATGTCATCTACGTATAGTACAGGAAATACCACCACGTTTCCATCACACTTCTTGTATACACAAGACTTATCCGGACATTGAATAAATCCATAGGTTTGGATTACTTCATTAAACCGGATGTTCCAAGACCTTGAAGCTTTGCTTTAGTCCATAAATAGACCAATTGAGCTAACATACTAGATGCTCTTTGCCCTTTACAATGAATCCTTCTTGTTTCTTTATATGGATCTTTTCTTCAAGACTTCCATTAAGGAAAGTTTTTTTGATATCCACTTGCCAAATCTCATAATCCATATGAGCAATAATAGATAAAAGAATCCAGATAGACTTAAGCATGGCTACCGGTAAAAGGTTTACCTTTTTCAACAAGCCTTGCTATGAAAATTTCCACCTTCCTGTCTGTCCCTTTTTTATATTGTAGACCTATTTTTACCCAATGGCTTTTGCACCATTTGGTGGTTCTATAAACTCCCAGAATTTATTAGAATACATAGATTCTATTTCTGTATTCATCGCTTTTTGCTAAGATGCTGCATCTTTATCTTGGAGAGCTTCGTCATATTTCTGGGTATCAGGTTCATGTTCACCAGGGATCAAGTCCAAAGACTCTCCCAAAACATGAATTTTTAAGGTTGCCTAACAACCCTCCCACTACGACGAGGCACTATCTATAATTGTGTATCATTTGTGATACGTGTTGTAGTTTCTTGTGATATTTCATCTTGTACAGTTGGTACTACATTAGACGTGTCCTTTATTATTTCCTTAAGAACAAATTTACTTATGGACTTGTGGTTCATTACATAGTCTTCTTCTAAAAATCGGGCATTGGTGTTAACCATGACCTTCTGATTTTTAGGACTATAAACCTCCTTTCGTTTCTCTAGGATAACCCACAAACAAGTGAACTCCTGTTTTTAATTCCAACTTATTAGTGTCTCCCTTCAACATATGTGCTGGACTACCCCAAATCCGAATATGCTTTAGACTAGGCTTATGCCCATTCTACAATTCTGTGGGAGTTCTGACTTAGAAGGTACTATGTTCACTTTTATTTCTAGAGTATATCCTCAAAACGAATTTGTTAATTTTGAATAACTCATCATTGATCTAACTATTTCCATAAGAATCATATTCCTTCGTTCTAATACACCATTCTATTGGGGTGTACGAGGTGTAGTCAGTTGGGATTGAATCCCGACTTCTGATAAATGACTCCTAAACTCTCCTAACATGTATTCACCACTACGATCTTACCGTAGTGTCTTGATACTTTTACCATGACGTTTCTCCACATCATCTTTGTACTCTTTGAACTTATCAAAACACTTAGACTTCTGGAGCATCAAGTAAATATACCCGTATCTCAAATAGTCATCTATAAAAGAGATGAAATATTTGAAACCACCTCTTGCCTGGATAGTCAAAGGTCCACACAAATCAGAATGAACCAATTCCAACACATCTTTGGCTCCTTACCCCTTAGACTTAAAATGTTTCTTGGTTATTTTTCCTTCTAAGTAAGACTCGCAGATTGGAAAGATTTCCACTACCAATGAACCCAAAGGTTCATTGGATATTATCCTTTGAATCCTACTCAAGTTAATATAACCTAGCCTTAGATGCCAAAGATAAGATTGATTCATTTCCGAAGGTTGCTTTCTCTTATTAGAGTTAGAAGATGTGTTATTTGTAGGACCGTTGGGTCGGCTTGAAGGGGGGGGGAGTTGAATAGCCCTAAAAAAAAATAAAAAAAGACCCTTTTCGAACTTTCAACAGAACACTTGCAGAATAATAAAGTAAACAGAAAACAGAAAGTAAAGGCTCACAAAGAGTTGACTTGGTTACAACCGAGGAGGTTGTTAATCCAAGGAAGATGTCGTACTATTATCTCCTTCTGGCGGAGAAGCCTTTTTACAGCAGTGTAGGCACAGAAAGACAGAAGCTTATCTAAATAGTGGAAGCACACAAGTGTTGTTTACAATTTCTGAATTGATGAAAAGCTTCTGGACCAAGGCTATATTTATAGCCTTGGTCGAGGCGCCTGGAAGGGTTCTGGGCGCCCTAGGGGGATAAAACTTTATCCCCCAACGTTCAGATCACGTAAATCATGATCCTGGTTAAAATCAAAGTCCAGGCGCCCCGGAGCCCGGAGTCAACAGGTGTTGACTTTTTCGTCCGGGACCTCTTCTCTAGTTCAGTCCCGCCTCGGTCCAGTTCTTCTCCTCTGGATCCACTCGCTTAGGTGATCTCTGACATTCGGAAAACGGCTCACCCAAACCCAACTTTCGGTTTTCTCTAGTAGGCTTCCCTCTAGCTTCTCGTCCCTCGGAATCGCCGTGTGTTTCCTTCTCGTCCGCCGGCGTACTCATCCGTAGTCTTCGTCCCTCGGACGCACCGCATGCCGTCATTCTCGCTAGCTACGTCTCTTGCTCCCCGAGCAATCTTCCGCTCCGGCTTTCGTCCCTCGGATCCACCGCACACTTCCTTATCGTCCGTCGGTGTACTCTTTCATAGCACCTCGTCCCTCGGACTGCCGTCCTTCTCGCTAGCTGTGTCTTCCGCTCGACTACCTGTGCTCCTAAGCTCCTGTACACTTAGACACAAGGTTAGAAACACACAGGACCTAACTTAACTTGTTGATCACACCAAAACAACCTTGGGGTTCCAACAATCTCCCCCTTTTTGGTGTGATCAACCCAAGTTATGCCAGGGTAAAAATAGACATTAAATAAAATTAAGTAAATTAACTTAATTTGCAATTTAAGTATAAAAGGATAGAAAAAATAAATCTATCTACCTCTCCCTAGACTTATACATTTTCCTTCTCCCCCTTTGATCACAAAAAAATGGTGTTCCAAGAAAAACAATCTAAAGGTTAAAGACTTAGAAAAAAAAATTCTAAGTTTTTAAGAAATTTAGAAAATTTTTCTAAGTAATTTAAGCTGAGATTTCTGGTTTCAAGAAAAATTTCTTAACTTAGGAAATAATGATTTTTGAGAATTTTTCTGAGTATTAAAAAAAGTTCTAAGTAAAATATTTTTGAAATTAAAAAAAAAATCTAACTTAAATTTTTGAGAATTTTTAAGCACATTTTTTTTGTTTTTTTTAAAAATGACTTAGGCAATTAAAGAAAATTCTAAGTAATTTATGAATTGAAATAAAATGTTTTGAATAACCTTTTTAAAGCACTAATTAATTCTTGTATTAATGCTTCATTAGTAAGTTAATTAAATATTTATTTCAATATTTTGACTTCCAGGTCGTGGCGAGACACTAGGCCTTTTAGTTATTGGAGCAATAACCACTTCCTTGACAAAGCCTCATAAAGAAATTTTTTGTTTAATTTTCCCACTTAAAGCACTAATTTTAATTTCTAAAATTTTGTTTAAGCATCATTTAGGAACCCAATATAGGTTCCAATCTACTGGATTAACTAAAAAGTTTTTAGAGACATATTTTCTTGAAATGTTCCTAATTTGTCCCGAGTGATATTTAAAGTACCAATTTAAATTATTAAATCTTCTAAAATTGGTTTTAGATGAACATGCATAGCTTTTTAAGTTATCTATTTGAATTTTCAAATTTTGATTTTATAATTTCAATTTTTTATTTTCCAATTTTGATTTGTCTAATTCTTCTAGAGGGTAGGATTTAGCTAAAATTGTTTTTAAATTTTTTTATTTCTTTTTCTAATTTACAGCAGTCTTTAGTTAATAACTTAACAAATTTAAAAAGTTTATCGGGAGGAAGAGAACGTACCTGACTTACCTTGTCGAGTTCGTTGTCCGTGTCTCCCCCTGAACTGCTGCTTTATTCTGACTAAGCTCCCCCTTCATCGATGCTCTCGATGCTCATCTCGGAAGAGCTTGACTCACAGTCGTCGTCTTGATGACTCGCCATCAGTGCGAGTTCGGAGAATGCCTCGACTTCCGAGTCGGATGACGTATCGTCCCACGTCGCCTTTAGGGCCTTTCGCTTTTGGATGGGGTTCTTACCCTTCTCCTTGTCCTTGTTCTTCAGCTTGGGGCAGTTGTCCTTGACGTGCCCTTCTTCGTCGCAGTGGTAGCAGCCGATCGTTCTTTTCTTCTTTCCCTGCGGATGGTTAGTAGATCTGGATTTACAAAGTTTCTTGAATCTTCTTACCATCATTAACATTTCCTCATCGTCGATAGAGGATTCTGATTCTGGTTCGTCTCTCGAGGCTTGAAGGCGACGTTGTTCATGGGCTCCTTCATTCCTGCACATCTTGACTCATGCACTTCAAATGTTGAAAAGAATTCTTCTAATGAAATCTTTTCTAAATCTTTAGAAATGTAAAATGCATCTACTAATGTTGCCCATTTAGTATTTCTAGGAAAGGAATTTAAAGCGTACCTAAGCGAATCTCGGTTACTTACCTTTTCTCCGAGATTCGAAAGTCCAGTAATTATTTCTTTTATTATTGAGTGCAGATGTGCGACTGACTCGTCTTCCCCAAGTCACAGGCTGGTGAGCTGATTCCGAAGTAGATCGCTTCTGGCGAGCTTGGCTTCGGACGTTCCTTCGTGCAGCTCGAGGAACTTCTCCCAAAGTTCCTTTGCTGAGTCGTAGCGCCCGATCCTGTTGACTTCTTGTGGTGGAAGAACGCTTAGCAGATGGTATTCTGCTTTGTCGTTCGCCACGAATTCAGCCTGCTCCTTTTTTGTCCATTGGCATTTTTCCTTACCTTCTGGAGCTACATTGCCAGATTCCATTGTTAAGGTTAATTCAAAGTTTGTTGTAAAAAATACTTGCATCTGCTTCTTCCAGGTAGCGAAGTCCCCTTCGTATTTCGGCGGGTGGATGATTGGTCCGGCAATCTCGTTGCTTCGTTCGGCGGTTAGTCCTCCTGAAGCGCCACAGCTCTGATACCACTTGTAGGACCGTTGGGTCGGCTAAAAGGGGGGGTTGAATAGCCCTAAAAAAAAAAAACAAAGACCCTTCTCGAACTTTCAACAAAACACTTGTAGAATAATAAAGTAAACAGAAAACAGAAAGTAAAGGCTCACAAAGAGTTGACTTGGTTACAACCGGGGAGGTTGTTAATCCAAGGAAGATGTCGTACTATTATCTCCTTCTAGCGGAGAAGCCTTTTTACAGCAGTGTAGGCACAGAAAGACAGAAGATTATCTAAACAGTGGAAGCGCACAAGTGTTGTTTACAATTTCTGAATTGATGAAAAGCTTCTGGACCAAGGCTATATTTATAGCCTTGGTCGGGGTGCCTGGAAGGGTTCTGGGTGCCCTGAGGGGATAAAACTTTATCCCCCAACGTTCAGATTGCGTAAATCGCTTTCCTGGTCAAAATCAAGGTCCGGGCACCTCGAACTGCTCCGGGCGTCCCGGAGCCCAAAGTCAATAGGTGTTGACTTTTTCGTCCGGGACCTCTTCTCTGGTTCAGTCCCGCCTCGGTCTGATTCTTCTCCTCCGGATCCGCTCACTTGGGTGATCTCTGACATCTGGAAAAGGGCTCACCCGAACCCAACTTATGGTCTTCTCGAGCGGGCTTCCCTCCGGCTTCTCGTGCCTCGGAATCGCCGCGTGTTTCCTTCTTGTCTGCCGGCGTACTCATCCGCAGTCTTCGTCCCTCGGACGCACCGAGTGTCGTCCTTCTCGCTAGCTGCGTCTCTTGCTCCCCGAGCAATCTTCCGCTCAGGCTTTCGTCCCTCGGAATCACCGCACGCTTCCTTCTCGTCCGCCGGTGTACTCTTCCGCAGCACCTCGTCCCTCGGACTGCCGTCCTTCTCGCTAGTTGCGTCTTTCGCTTGACTACCTGTGCTCCTAAGCTCCTGCACACTTAGACACAAGGTTAGAAACACACAGGACCTAACTTAACTTGTTGATCACACCAAAATAACCTTGGGGTTCCAACATTATTAATTTCCATTTGTTGTATTGTGGGAGTTATTGGATTATAATGTTCCAAAACTGATAACTTCCTTATTTTTCTTGATAACAACTTTGTTATGAAAATAGACAGAATATCTATCCTTAAATAGTTTTAGAAACTGAAATCAAGTTCTTTCTAAAACTTGGTATGTAAAGACAATCAATGTTTTATTCCTTTCAAAAGATAAACATCTCCCACTGCAACAGCTGCTACTTTTACAGCGGTGCCCATGTAGATGATATTTTCCCTTTCATATACTTGTCAGGTTTCCTGGAACCCCTACAATGAATTGCAGATATGATCAGTGACTCCCGTATCTACACACCAGGTATCGGTAGATAACACCACTAAACATGTTTCAACTAATGAATAAAATACACTTTTATTGTTCTCATTTCTGAGAGGACAGTCCACCTTAGATTCCAAGTTTTGTTTCCAATCATAATTGAGACTACTAAGTCTATTCTATAGTATAACAGCTAGGAGATTGATAAACATTTGAAATCCTAAGAGTCATAAAAATATTTGGTCAAGACCAACACCTCAAAATCCCCGTGAATTTTGTATGTCACGTTAGTATGGACGTATACAAATTCAATCTTTAAGAGGAGATTTTATCCATTCATTTTATTATCTCGTCAACCTAACTTTATGACAAATAAAATTAATAGTTGTTCTATTTTTGATCAAATATTTGGTCAAAACTTTGAATTTAAAATAATATTGATTCCTCAAAACAATATCATTTAAATTCACCAACACCTCAAACACCGTGAATTTTGTATGCCACATTAGTGTGGAGGTATATAAATTCAAACATTTGTAAGAGGAGGGTCTTACCTATTAATTATCTTGTCAACCTTAAATTACCTCAAACACCATGAATTTTATATGCCACGTTAGTGTGGACGTATACAAATTCAATTGTTTGTAAGAGGAGGTTTTATCCATTTTATTTTGTCAACTTAACTTTATGACAAATAAAATTACCTCAAACACCGTGAATTTTGTATGCCATGTTAGTGTGGACGTATACAAATTCAAACATTTGTATGAGGGGGTTTTACCTAACTTTATGACAAATTAATAGTTGGTGTTCCTTTGGTCACATAAAATATTAGCAGTGACTCCGTTGGGGAGGATACTATTGAATGAGTCTAAGTGTATACCATTACTTGATACTTAGTCCATTAAATAGGATTATGCCCCTTCAGTTGGAGAAGATCACACACTCCTAAATAATTTCCTATAACCATCCATAAAGGAAGTCTGATCTAGTGATCCACAAACAAACTCATCCGTTGTGGAGGGAGACCCTCAGAGCCAACACACAAGTTTGTTGCATCACTTAGAAACCAGTAATGGAGATCGTGAAATTTATTTAAAATCTCTCTCCCACTTATTATTTAAGGTGAGGAATTTTTCATGCAAGCACATATCACATGCACACACACATCATAGTAAATAAAAGCAATAAATATGAAAATTAATTTTCTAACTATTATGGCTTCTTCCATCAATGTTCTCCATATGCTCTCGCCCTAGGGTTCATGTTGTCGGGTCCATTGAACTTCCTTTTCCGCTGCGCCTCTGATCCTCAAATAGCACCATGCCTCGCAAGGATACGATCCGTGATAAAAATAAAATTTTACATATATCGATCCTATATTCCACAAGAGAATGTACAAAAAGTCTAGATCGAACAAAAATGTAAAATCCTAGGGCTAATACAGCTCCTGCTGTATTTAATAAATACAATTATGCACACATATAAAATGCCCTTGACATGTCCAAGGGTCCAATCACACACAATCACATTAAGCCATAATAGTTGGAGTCTGCAACCATAGAGTTAGCATATCCTACTATTATCCTGCCTAAAATATGTATGACATGTGCATAATTAAACTGAAAACCAAACAACAGAGGCAAACCTTAGCTCTGATACCAATTGTTGGTTGCTACTCGGAATGTCGTTCTGGTTCCCCTGTACAAAATTTTGTACAAGTCTTGAACCTTTCCTAACAACCTATTGTGTTCTCTAGAAATTAAATTCGGAATCACAAACAGAACTTAACATTATTGATTCCAAATTTAACTTATTTGTTCTTAGAGGTTTAGACTTGGATCACAAACGATACTTAACATTATTGATCCATATCCACCCATGTTATAAATTTGATTAAATATTTATTTCAGAGATCGGCTCCCAGGTCAAACTTGGCGAGGCACTAGGCCTTCTTGGGTATGGGATCATCCACCACTACCTCAACAAAGCCTTTCAAAGAAATTCAATATTTAATCTCCTTATAATAACCCTAGGTTTAACCATTAAGAATAATCGAATCACAAGATCAAAAAACAAAAGAAACACAAATTTGAATCACAAATCAGAAACCAATCACTAGCCTCTTGTGTTTGGTATTTCAAGATCTAAACAAAAGGATGAACTAGTTATGATGCGGAAACTAATAACTAGTTATACCTTATGTAGCTTATAAACCTCACGATCTTCTATCGTATTCCTCTTCATATCTCGGATGTCATGTGGGAGACGATCTACCAAGACGAGAATCCACCCAAGCTTCCTTCTTCTCCAAGCAAGTTTCGACCACCACAAGAACTCCAAGAGAAGTCGAGGTTCGACCACCACCACCAAGCTCCAATGGATGCAAGAAACAAATCCTCCTATCTTTCCTTCTTCTCCAAGCAAAGTCTGGCCACCAATATTTCTCCAAGAAGATGATGTCACCAGCCACTTGAGAAGAAGAATAGGGGAAGAGGATGAAGAGAATAGCCGGCCACCACAAGGAAGAAAAGAGAGGAACACTAGATGATATCTTGTTGTGATGTGAGGCACCTCTACCCTCTCTTTTATATTCCTTGGCCTTGGCAAATAAGGAAAATTTAAATAAAACCTTCCTTATCCTCTTTGCAAATAAGCATCATTTGCAATCCAAATTTAACTTCAGTAGAGCACATGGGTAGCTAGGATAGTTCTATGGCTGTACAAATTTTTGTGTAGGGGAACTAGAAAGGTATTCCTAGTAGCAACCAACACAAAGACCTCTTGATCTTCTGCTGTATTCCTCTTCTCTTCTTGGACGTCATGTGGGTGATGATCTACCAAGACAAACCACCCGAACCTTCTTTTGTTTCCAAGCTGCCTACCACTAAAAGATGCAAAGAAAAAGGGCGCCTCCTTCTTCTTCTTCTCCTCCAAACCGCCTATCACCTCGGGTTGTTCTTCTCTTCTTCTTCTTCTCCTCCAAGCTCCGGCCACCAAAGGAGATATGTGCCGGCCCTTGAGGGAGGAAAGGGAGGAAGAGATGAGAAGGTGGAGCGTTGGTCCTAGGAGGAAGAGAGGAGGTGGGCGCCGACTTTAGGGAAAAAGAAAAGAGAGAAAAGAAGAGATGAGGTGCCGTCCACAAGCAAAGGAAAACAACTCAAGAGAGATTAGGTTATGGTGGCATGACCTCTTCCCTTTTTATAACCTTTGGCACCAGATAAAAGAGGAGAAATATTAACAGAATTATTGTTTAGAAAAAATCTCTAGAAAAGAATTAACATAATTCTTTTTTGAAAAATTTCTTTGGAAAGAATTAATATAATTCTTTTTAGAAAATTTATAAGGAAAAATTAACATAATTCTTTTTTAGAAAAATCTCTAATTCTGTTAAAAAAAATTCCCTTTTACAACTCCCCTTTTTTTTCTTCCTTTTCTTTTCTTTTCCTTTTCTTTTCTTTTGGTTTGGCAGGCCCCTTGCTTGGGCACCAAGCAAGGCTTTGTCGGCCACTCTCTTGGGTAGGAAACAAAATCAAATGAGTGAATGCGAGGCTATGTAGAGATTACAACAGGGACCGAGAGGATAAATTGATTTTGGCCTCCTGATTGACTTCAGCTTCCTGTGTTCGGCCCGAACACCCAACTCATGTTTATCAATAATAACTCATACCACTAAAGAGTTATTATTAAACTACCGCACCAATCCCATATTACAATATGGGTTCCTTCTTATCATGAGTGTGTTAATCTCCCTGTGTTTAAGATATCATATATCCGTTAATTAAATGAGTTACTGACAACTCACTTAATTAACATCTAACTACAAGAGTGGTACCACTCAACTTTATTATCATGTTGGACTAAGTCTACCTGCAGGATTTACATGATAAACCTTATGAGCTCCTCAAGGGGACATCATCAACCTAAATAAATAGGACACAGTTTCCTTTTAAAATCAACAACACACCGTATAAATAACAATATCTCCTAACTCATCGGGCCTATTGATTTAACGAATAAATCTCACCCATTGATAAGTCAAAGAAATAAATACTAAGTGTACGTGCTTGTTATTATATCGGGATTAAAAGAACGCACATCCATAATAACAGAGGTTCTGTTCTTTTATGCAGTCAATATAAATCAAACAACCTCAAATGGTTCTACTCAATACACACATAGTGTACTAGTGTAATTTTATAGTCAAGACAGACTAATACCAAATTACACTATAACCGTTCTAATGGTTTATCCCTATCCATCTCGGTCGTGAGCTACTATTTATAATTTATAAGGAACTTATAACATGATCTTCTGTGTGGTACTACACACCATATTATCTACAATATAAATTAAATGGACAACTACATTAATATATAAATAAATGTAAAATGCAACATTTGACCAAAGTAATTTTTATTTCAAAATACAAATGTTCATACAAAAAGCAAGGCTTTTAGTATACATCCTAACAAAGGGGACATCATCAGCCTAAATAATTAGGACACAGATTCCTTCTATAATCAACAACACACCATATAAACAATACTATTTCCCAACCTATTATGCCTATTGATTTAATGATTAAATCTCACCCATTGATAAGTTAAAAAAATAAATACTAAGTATACGTACTTGTTATTATATAGGGATTAAGAGAACGCACAACCATAATAACAGAGGTTCTGTTCTTTTATGTAGTCAATATAAATCGAACAAGATCAAATGGTCCTGCTCAATACACATATAGTGTACTAGTATAATTTTATAGTCAAGGCAGACTAATACCAAATGACACTACAACTGTTCTAATGGTTGCAGGGTGCTACTTGGAATATCGTTCTGTTTCCCCTATACGAAAAAAATTTGTACAAGCACAGAACTTTACCTAGCAACCCATGTGCTCTTCAGAAGTTAAACTTGGATTGGAAATAAAACTTAACATTTTTACTCCAAGTTCGTTCTTCAAAGTTAAATCTGGATTGGAAACGAAACTTAACATTTTTACTCCAAGTTCAATCCATGTGTTCTTCTAAAGTTAAACCATATTACAGAAGTTGATTAAATATCTATTTCAAGGATTGACTTCTAAGTCATTGGCGAGGCGCTAGGCCTTCTTGGTTATGAGATCATCCACCATTTTCTAGATAAAACCTTTCAAAGAAATTGAATATTTAAACTTCTCACAGTAACCTTAGGTTTAACTACAGAGACCTCAATCAAAGCACAAGATCGAAACACAAAATTGAAGCATAAAAATGAAAACACAAAATCGCTAGCCTCTTGTGTTGGTATTTCAGGATCCATACAAAGAAAACAAAACTAGTTGTGCTACGGAATAAATAATAGTTGTACCTTTCTTCGTAGACAAAGACCTCTTGATCTTCTGCCGTATTCCTCTCCTCTTCTTGGATGTCGTGTGGGCGACGATCTACCAAGACAAAAACACCCAAACCCTTTTTGTTTCCGAGCCGCCTACTACCAAAGGATGCAAAGAAAGGAACGCCTTCTTCTTCTTCTTCTCCTCCAAACCGCCGGCCATTAAGGTTCTTCGTCTCTTCATTTTCTTTTCCTCCAAGCTCCAGCCACCAAGAGAAGATGGGGTGCCAGCCCTAGAGGGAAGAAAAGGGAAGAAGAAAAAGAAGTAGGGCATCGACCTTAAAGGAAAGAAAAGAAAAAATGGGGCGTCAGTCTTAAGGGAAAGGAGAGGATTTTTAGTTATGGAGAAAAACTTATCACTTCTTAATTGAATTCTTGTGGCACAACTTCCTCTCCTTTTATAACCCTTTTCCCCAGATAAAAAAAAGGAGAAAAAGTAATAGATTTTTGTTTAGAAAAAATCTCTAGAAAAGAATTAACATAATTCTTTCTAGAAAAATGTCTTAAGAAAGAATTAGTATAATTCTTTTTAGAAAATTTCTAAGAAAGAATCAACATAATTCTTTTTAGAAAAATCTCTAGGAAAGAATTAACATAATTCTTTTTAGAAATAAATCTTAGGAAAGAATTAATATAATTCTTTTTAGAAAATTTCTAAGAAAGAATCAACATAATTCTTTTTAGAAAAATCTCTAATTCTGTTGAGAAAAAATCTCCCCCTTTTTTCTTTCTTTTCTTTTTTATTTTGGTTTGTCCGGCCCCTTGCTTGGGCACCAAGCAAGGCTTGGCCGACACCTTTCTTGGGTAGGAAGTAAGACTTGGCCGACACCTTTCTTGGGTAGGAAGCAAGACTTGGCCGACACCTTGCTTGGGCACCAAGCAAGGATGTGGCCAACCCCTTTCTTGGGTAAGAAGCAAAACCAAAACAGGTGAATGCGAGCCTTTATAGAGGCTACAACAGGGACCGAGAGGAGAAATTAGTTTTGGCCTCCTGATGGACTTGAGCTTCATGTGTTCGACCCGAACACCCAACTCAAGTTCATCAATAATACCTCACACCACTAAAGATTTATAATTGAACTACTACACCAATCTCATATTATAATATGAGCTCCTTCTTATCATGAGTGCGTTAGTCTCCATGTGTTTAAGATATCGTATGTCTGTTAATTAAATAAGTTACTGACAACTGACTTAATTAACATCTAGCTCCAAGAGTAGTACTACTCAACCTTATTATCATGTCAGACTAAGTCCACCTGTAGGGTTTACATGATAATATTTATGAGCTCCTCAAGGGGATATCATCAACCTAGATTACTAGAACATAGTTTCCATTTATAATCAACAACACGCCATATAAATAATATTATTTCCTAACTTATCGGGCCTATTAATTTAACTGAATAAATCTCACCCTTTGATAAATTAAAGAGATAAATACTAAGTATATGTGTTTGTTATTATATCGGGATTAAGAGTACACACATCCATAATAACAGAGGTTTTGTTTTATTATGCAGTCAGTATAAAAAGAAACAACCTCAAATGGTCCTACTCAATACACACATAGTGTACTAGTGTAATTTTATAGTCTAGATAAACTAATACCAAATTACACTACAACCATTCCAATGGTTTGTCCCAATCCATTTTGCTTGTGAGCTACTACTTATAATTTATAAATAACTGATAACATGATCTTCTGTGTGACACCACACACCATGTTATCTACAATATAAATTAAATGAACAACTGAATTAACATATAAATATAAAATATAATATTTGACCAAAGTAATTCTCATTTCAAAATATAAATGTTCATATAAAAAGCTCGGATTTTAGTATACATCCTAAAAATCTCCCACTTATACTAAAAGACTATGCTGCCATATATGCTGCCATACATATGATTTCCATTCCCTCAACATGCCCATTAAAAGCTCTTGCAGGAAGGGCCTTAGTGAAAGGATCTGCCAGGTTATCTGCTGATTCAATCTTAGCGACAACAACTTCTCCTCGCTTACGATATCTCGTATCAAGTGGTACTTGTGCTCAATGTGTTTACTTGCCTTATGGGCTCGTGGTTCCTTTGAGTTTGCTACTGCACCATTATTATCACAATAAATTGTGATAATTTTGGGCAAAACAGGAATCACATCCAAGTCCATCAAGAAGTTTCTGAGCCATACTGCTTCTTTGGCTACCTCAGAGGCTGCCACATACTCAGCTTCCATGGTGGAGTCCGAAACGCATTTCTGCTTAACACTACTCCATGTTATAGCTCCACCTCCCAAAGTAAACACATACCCTGAGGTTGACTTACAACTTTCCCTATCTGATTGGAAATCCGAATCCGTGTAACCTACAGGGAGCAAATCATCTGTCTGGTAAACCAGCATATAATCTCTAGTCCTTCTCAGGTACTTTAATATATGCTTTACGATAGTCCAATATCCCTGTGCTAGATTACTTTGATATTTGCTAACTATGCCCATGATAAAATAGATATCTGATCTCGTACATATCATTATATACATTAGGCTTCCTACAGCCGAAACATAAGGAACTGCCTTCATCTCCTCTTTCTCCTTTGATGTTTTAGGACACATCTCTTTAGATAAAGGTACTCAATGCCAAAAAGGTAGAAAACCTTTCTTGGAGTTTTGCATGCTAAAACGGGCTAGGATAGTATCGATGTATGAAGCTTGGGATAAGCACAACATTATTCTTTTGTGATCCCTTATTACTTTGATTCCAAGAATATGTCCATATTCTCCCAAGTCCTTCATATCAAATTGCTTGGACAACCATACCCTTACGTCTGACAACACTTTGACATTGTTGCCAATGAGCAAAATATCATCTACGTATAGTACAAGAAATATCACCACTTTTTCATCACTCTTCTTGTATACACAAGACTCATCCGGTCATTGAATGAATCCATAAGACTAGATCAATTTATCATACCGGATGTTCCAAGATCTCAAAGTTTGCTTTAGTCCATAAATGGACCGATTAAGATTGCATACAAGATGCTATTTGCCCTTCACAATGAATACCTCTGGTTGCTTCATATGGATGTTTTCTTATAGACTTCCGTTAAGGAAAACTATCTTGACATCCATTTGCCAAACCTCATAATACATATGAGCAGCAATAGATAAAAGAAATCGGATAGACTTAAGTATGACTATCTGCGAAAAGGTTTCCTCATAATCGATATCAATCGATTGGTTGAATTGATAGTGAGATGATATAGAGAATACTACTCTTAATCATTCCTAGTCAAGTATTAACATTCAGGGACAATGTTAATGCGATGAGACTAGCATGTAGGTTAACTCGATGACTTGATTTCACAAGTCATGGATATTAGATATCAAGTTGACACATGGGTATGCATTGGAGAATGTATACTAAATGACCCGCCATGAGAAAGTATCATGGATCGTTATATGAGTGTCATATACTTTCTCATGTGACTATTAGTATGACTATCAGTCCTTGGACCTGAAGTCACCATGGTTCCCTACATAAGGAGTTACATACTTTGGCTTCATCAAATGTCACCCGTAACTGGGTGGACTATAAAGGCGACTACTGGTATGTAACAAATTATGCGGAGGGATGTGAGTGATGTAGATGGGATCTATCCCTCCTATATAATGGGAGTGACATCATTATTCTTGATAGAGTGAGACCACTAAGTGCATGACCATGCCCAAATGAGTCAATATGAGATATTGAGCTCATTTGATTATAGTGAGTCTACTTGGAGTTCAAGACAAAGATTATTAGAGGATGACACGGTCTATGCCTCAATTGATCAATTTAGATGTCAAGGATAGAAGGACATTGTCACATATTGTGAGAGTCATAATTAGAAGTCAACATGGTGATGTTGGTTCTCAACATTCTTGTAACTTGGGTAATAATGATGTGTTGCTAGATACCGCTCATTGCTTATGTTTCTAAATGGGTTTAGGAGCATTACCAACGTTACAAGAACCTATAGGGTCACACACAAAGGGAAATTAGATGGAGATAGGTTCATATGATGGACCAAGAGGATTAGGTTCATGTGATGAACCAAATTGGATTAAGAGTAATCCAAATTAGACTAATTGAGTTCGACTCAATTTGATTCATATGTTGAATAAGTCTAATTTTGACTATAATTCATTGAGTCAATTTAATTCAATGAATAGAGATTCATTAAATTAAATTGACTTGAATCAAAGGTTAGATTTGATCAACCATGGGAGATAAAAAAAGGTCAAGTTTTACTTGACTTGAGAGGGAAGATGAAGGGTCAAGTTTGACTTGACCAAATGCCACCTCATTGTGACTTGGCATGGGGCCGACCAATGATGATGTTCCACATCATCAAGGCTACATCATTGAGTGCCACCTCATGAGGAAGACCAAGATCCATGACTCTTGGTATTCTATGGCGGTATTAAACCTCCATTAAGTGGTCGGCCACTTTAATTGTGTGAATTAATTGCATGGTGTGCTCATTAACTTCTTCTTCTTCCTCCTCTCATTCTCTTGTTCTCTCCCTCTCCTCCATTGTCGAAACCACTCATGGGTGCTAGCACACTCTAAGTGATTTTTCTCCACCTTTTGTCTGTGTGGATACGTGTAGAGGAGTGTACACTTGACACTCTATGAGATCCGGCAACCGTTTGGACAAGCGGGATAAGCGAAGGGCATCGCTACAAGGTTAACACTCTTATCATGAAGATCTAACGTAGATCTAGGATAAACAAACATGTACAAGAATAATTTTTGTTTTATTTATCTTCGTACGGACCCGTGGCAAGACTTCGAGGTTTTCGCAACGCAGAAAGCGATTTTTGTGGCTCGAAAGTCCCAACAGTGGTATTAGAGCCAAGTTCGAAGCTTGTACATGTTTGTATTTGTTTATTATGAAAAGGTTTCAGATCTGTAAGTTTTAGTAATTTTTATATTTTTATGGATTTTGTGAGTATTTTTCTTATAGAGGCGAAGCAACAAGTGCTTGGACACTTGTAGGCTTTATCTACCAAGAAAAACCTTCCGAAACGGCAAGGTCTCGCCCAAAAAAAAATAATTTTGTTTGGGACAACAACTTACGGCACTGTTAGATCAAGATGGGACACTTGTGATATTAATTTCGCGAGAAGGGGCGCTGCCCCTAACCCCGCAAGGGGCATTGTCCCGCGATCGCTCCCGAAAATTGCTAAACGGGACCATCGAGAAGTTGTGGCTCATAAAATTCATAAAAACAGTAGTAAAATTATGGAAATTTATGTAAAATACATAATTTAGAATTATATATGATATTATGATGGTCATGGCCCAAAAACCCCAATGTGATTGGATAAATTGTGTTGTAATTCATAATATGGCCTGCGCACCATTTTTTGTGTTGTGCGTGTTGTATATGATATGCGACCTGCACGTCGTGCCTCCCTTATTATGTTCCTATTGTAAATAGATTTTAGACTCGAATGTAACTCAAATTTCATATTTGTAATGTACAAAATGAAGCAGTGGAAGGTCCACTCAAGAAGGAGTTACGAAGAGGGTGCTGTCAACACATGGCGGTCAAAAGGAGGCGTTTAAAGAAGTCGTTAACCCTAGGTTGACCGTCTGATCTTTTCATTGGCTTGAGAAGATCGGAGTAGGGCCATGACCTCATCACAAATTAATTAATCAGTATATATATATATATATATATATATATATATATATATGTATCTATCATTGCTTGTGTATATGTGATGCATCCTAATATAGGGTAATTAGTGCCTTAATACGTATATGATACACATTCATGATTAGATTAGATTTTAATCAAGTCAACTCGAAATGCCTACCAAGTTTTGATACCCATCACTACCTCGATCATTTGTTGTTGTTGAATCTGCCAAAGTAGAGCAACACATATTATCTTGGTAGGGTTCGGAGAGACAATCTTGGTCCCGCCTATCAAAGCTTGGGTGAGAACAAACTCAATTAGATTGAGTATAACTAGTTAACTCAATTGGATCGGGTAAAACTATAGGCATTTTCCAACGGTTGGGAAGATAGGATAAAGATCACATTTATCTTGATCCTATAAACAAGAGTTACGTAAAGATGTAATTGATAATTAGTTATCTACCGATCATACTAAGTCTTGGGCGATTTAGCCAAAGCTAACTCAAGGCGTAGTATGATGTGGATCTTGTCCCGTGAGAATTATAGCTAATTGATATGAATCTAGTAGTGTGGTTTAACCACATCCATGACTTGATTCTACAAAAGACCTATAATTCAGTGGGAGCATCATTTAGTTAAAGGCCTAATTAAATGATAAATGGAATATGATATTTACTCTCTGCTTTCTTTATGTTGTAGATTGCCATGTCGATAAACACGAACACTTTCTCCCTGCGTTTTTTCCTTGACAAGGACAAGCTCAATGGAGCTAATTTCCTGGACTGGTACAGGAATCTGAGAATCATTCTCACTTAAGAAAGAAAACTGTACGTCCTGGAGCAACCCATTCCGGAGGTACCTCCTGCCACTGCCACGCGAGACGACCGAGATGCTTATAAGAAGCATCAAGATGATGCATTAGATGTGTCATGCCTCATGCTCACAACCATGAACTCTGAGCTTCAGAAGCAACACGAGTTGATGACTGCTTAGGATATGGTTGAATATCTTCGTCAACTATATCAAGGACAAGCAAGGCACGAGATATTCGAGATCTCTAAGGCACTGTTTCAGTGCAAGATGCAAGATGGGACTCCCATAGGTCCATATGTCCTCAAGATGATTGGGTACATAAAGAACCTACAGAGGTTGGGATTCCCACTTGGCCAAGAACTGGCCACTGACTTGATCTTCCAATCCTTGCCAGAAAGTTATTGTTAATTTGTCATAAATTACAACATGAACAAAATTGATAAGCCACTGCCTGAGCTGCTAAGCATGTTGCGAACTGCTGAGCTCAACCTTAAGAAGGTAAAGCCCAACTCCATTTTGATGGTGCAAAAGCATAAAGGCAAGGGCAAGCTTAAAAGTAAGGGAAAGTCCCATGCCAAGGGCAAAGGCAAGGTAATGAAACCTAAAGGAGGGGTTGCCAAGGATGCTACCTGCTTCCACTGCGGTCAGACCGGGCACTGGAAGAGGAACTGCAAAGGATACCTGGAAGATCTTAAGAAGAAGAGAAATGAGATTTCTACTTCTGGTATATATGTTATAGAAGTTAATCTCTCTATTTCTTCATCGTGGGTATTTGATACTGGATGTGTTTCTCACATTTGTACTAATGTACAGGCGCTCAGAAATAGCAGGACATTGGCGAAGGGTGAGGTGGACCTACGAGTAGGCAATGGAGCACGGGTTGTTGCTGTTGCTGTAGGAACTTACTTTCTATCTCTGCCCTCTGGGCTTGTACTAGAATTAGATGAATGTTGTTATGTTCCTGCTCTCACAAAGAACATCATTTCAGTTTCTTATTTAGACAAGAAAGGCTTTTCGTTTATAATAAAGAATAAATGTTGTTCTATTTATTTGAAAGATATGTTCTATTGTAGTGCACCTCTAATGAATGGACTCTACATTCTAGACTTAGAGAACCCCATCTATAACATAAGTACCAAAAGGTTCAAGTCAAATGAAATGAACCGAACCTATCTCTGGCATTGTCGCTTAGGTCATATAAATGAGAATCGCTTATCCCCAGCTCTATAAAGATGGTTTGCTGGACTTATTTGATTTTGAATCATATGAGACATGCGAGTCATGCCTACTAGCCAAGATGACCAAGACTCCCTTTAGTGGACATAGCGAAAGAGCAATTGCCTTGTTAGAACTTATACATAGTGATGTATGTGGCCCTTTCAATGTCACTGCCAGAGGTGGTTATAGGTACTTCATTACATTTACTGATGACTTCAGTAGATATGGTTATGTGTATCTGATGACACATAAGTCACAATCCTTTGAAAAATTCAAAGAATTCTAGAATGAAGTAAAAACCAGCTAGGCAAGAGTATTAAGATACTTCGATCAGATCGAGGTGGTGAATACCTTAGCCATGAGTTTCGTGACTATCTAGTTGGGTGTGGGATTTTATCCCAGCTCACTTCTCCTGGAACACCATAGTGGAATGGTGTATCCGAAAGGAGGAATCGTACCCTATTAGATATGGTATGATCTATGATGAGTCACACAGATCTTCCTATATCTTTTTGGGGATATGCTCTAGATACAACCGCCTTCACACTTAATCGTGTTCCATCCAAGGCTATTATAAAGACACCATATAGGATATGGACTGGGAGGGATGCCCAGATGTCTTTTATGAGGATTTGGGGTTGTGAGGCTTACGTTAGACATCAAGTCTCGGACAAATAGGGACCCAAATCCGATAAGTGCTATTTTATAGGATATCCCAAGGAAACCAAGGGATATTACTTCTACATTCCCAGTCACACACAAAGTGTTTGTGGCTAAGACAGGGGTATTTCTAGAAAAGGACTTTGTTTCTAGAAAAACTAGTGGGAGTACATTCGATCTTGAAAAAGTTCAAGATATGGACAATAGCACTGAAGCCTTGATGGAAGTTGAACTGAAACCATAAAACATTGTGGATAATGAGATTATTGCATAAGGAGTTGAGGAACAACAACCAATTCAAGTAGACCTACCTCTTCGCAGGTCTGACAGGGTACGTCGTCAGCCTGAGAGATACTCATTTCTCTTGTCTGACCATGACGATGTTATGCTCGTTGAGAATGAGCCTACATCCTATCAGGAAGCTGTGTAATGCCCGCCCCTTCCGGGGGCGCTAAGGCTACCCTAAGGGACGGGGTTACTTACAGCTACCTAACATACATGTGCATATTATCTCAAGGCAACGGAAGATATTTATTAAAATTTTCTTTTTATTTTATCATACGCATCTTTTTTTTTCATGACATGTGAACCATAAATCATACTAATATTCATGCATAACTTAATCTATATTTGCTACTTGAACATGAATCATGATCTTATAAATCTACTGACATGAAATAAGACATCATAAATGCATAACATACTAGTTCAAGTTATCATCATAAACATAAGGTCCAAACTTAGCTCACATGCACAATTCAACCAAATAAAGTTTTTAAACTAAATTAGATCTATCCACCATGCCACTTCCACACACACTCCTTGCCTTTCCTGTTGCTCCCCTTAGTTCATCCATTCCTTGCCTTTCTCTACAGTACAAGGAAACATAAAAACTATAAGCCCTAAGGCTTAGTAAGTTCCTTTCCTACTCATAAAACCATAAATCGTACGTACACATAAAACATATCATAGCATGTGAAAACATAACATAACCATATCATAGCATGTGAGAACATAACATAAAACATATCATGGCAAGTGAGAACATATCCTGAAACATATCATAGCATGTGAGGACATAACATGAAACATAGCATAACATGTGAGTACATAACATGAACTAATAACATGATCATCCAAGCATCATAAACATGATTTCAAAAGTATCTTTAATAAGTGTGAAGGGAATCATATAACATGTACATGTAGATCCAAGATGTTCATTTGAAAACATGCATAATGAAATGAACATATGCAACATTTTTTTTCCATATCATATACATACTTGAACATAATATCAACATAAGGGCCCGACTTGTACCACATACATACATAAATGCACGCAATCCCTAGGACAGGGTAGCTAGCCCCGAACCTACTAGGGATCTAGGTCCGTTCATAGTCCGTCGACCTAGGGGCGTACTAAGGAGCCCATCCCTTTTTACGAGGCCCGTTTCATAGACCATCGACCCCGGGGCGCTTATGGAGCCCACTCTTGGTACAAGCCATACAAAAAGTAAAATAGCATGTCATACATATCATGTATCATGTTTCTTATCGTGTCATCATACATATCATGTTCTTGTCTTATCATACATGTCATATCATGAAGGGAGCTCTTGATCCCAACTTAAGGGAAGCATCTCTTAGGCTTTTCCTCTTACATAAGCCTTTCATAACATATCTCATAAACCATAGCATGTTCTTATCATAACATAGAGCATCGCATGTTACATGAAACATAGCATTTTTCATGTCATGAAGCATAGCATATCATCTCATGAAGATTAACATATATCATATCATGAAGCATAGCATATCATATCATGAAGCATAGCATATATCATATCATGAAGTATAACATATCATATCATGAAGTATAGCATATCATATCATGAAGCATAGCATATATCATATCATGAAGTATAGCCTATATCATTCCATGAAACATAGCATATCATCTAATATCATGAAGCATAACATATCTTATCATATCATGAAATATGAAACTTAAACTAACCATATATCAAGAATCATACAACATGAGGAAACATAAGCATGCATAGTTAGGTTCAAAAACTTTTCCCTAAACCCCTTTTTCCCAATCTTGTCCCAACCTTAAGGTTAGGGTTTTTAAACCTTAACTACCTAAAAAAACATGAAACTTAAACTAACCATAAATAATCATACATCATAGGGAAGCATAAACAAACATGGTTAGATTCCAAGACTTTGCTCTAAGCCTCCTATACTTACTTGGCCGAACCCTAGGGGTGAAATTCTAAGGTTCATTTGTTCAACATTGTAGCATGAAAATCTTATCTAACCTCATACAAAAGATCATACATCATGTAGAAACACAACTAAACATAATCAGGTTTCAAAACTTAGCTCTAAGCTCTACATTCCATCTTGGCCGAAACTTACAAGTGGGGTTCCAACTCTTCTAGTGAAACATGTAATATAAAGACTTCACCTAACCACATACAAGATATCATAACTCATGAATAAGCAAAAACAAGCATGATTAGGTTTTAAATCTTGTCCCTAAGCTTCATATCTTATCTTGGCCGAACCCTAGGGTGGAATTCTAAGGTTCATTTGTTCAACATTGTAGCATGAAAATTTTATCTAACCTCATACAAAAGATCATACATTATGTAGAAACACAACTAAGCATAATTAGGTGTCAAAACTTAGCTCTAAGCTCTACATTCTATCTTGGCCGAAACTTACAAGTGGGGTTCCAATTCTTCTAGTGAAACATGTAATATAAAGACTTCACCTAACCACATACAAGATATCATACCTCATGAATAAGCATAAACAAGCATGATTTGGTTTTAAATCTTGTCCCTAAGCTTCATATCTTATCTTGGCCGAAACTTCTACTAGGGTTTTCATATATATTTTTTTTATACAACATGAAGCATAAAACTTAAACTTTCATCACATAAGAGTTCATTCATTAAAGCATGTTATCATAAAAGAAACCTTATTCTAAACTTCATTTCTATTCTTGGCCAAGACTTGAAGATAGGTTTCTCCAAATTTTATCCAACATGGAGCATGAAAAAAATAACTAAGCTATAAACCTATGAAAAACATACATCATGAAGGAGCATAACAAATATGTTTTCTTTTCAAAACTTTGCCCTAAACCCTATGATTCATCTTGGCCGAAACATTAGGTTAGGGTTCCTAATATTTTAATAACATATAAAGCCTTAAAACTTAAACTAACAACATATGAAATATCCTACATCATATAAGAGCATAGGCAAGCATGTTACCAAAAGAAACTTTGCTCTAGACCTTCTCTTTTTGTCTTGGCCAAAACTTCAAGGTGAGGTTCTAGATTTTTTTTTTTTTTTGTACAACATAAAGCATAACTTGTAAACTTGTTAATCCTAAGTGACCACCAATCTATCTTGGCCACAACTTACAAGGAAATCTCTAAGGTTTCAAAAAAAAATGTTTTCATACGAAACATATCGACAACTATTTGTACTGCAGTGAGGGGATACTCACATCCTTTCGCTTGATTTTCCTAAAAGGGGTGTCCTTGCTTGTGAAGCTTTCCTAGAGCAACCCTTTCTTGCTTGGTTCGGCAATGGTGAGGGAGAGGTGTGGTTTCGGTGGAGAGAAGGAGGAAGGAGAAAGAGAGTAACAAAAATGACATTTTTCATTCTTTCCTCCTTTTATTCCAATTGAATGGAAGAAGGAAACATGAATTTTTCCTTCCCTTTTCCTTTACTCATCCTTAATGAAGGGAGAAGGTAAAAACTTTCTTTTCATTGTGAGAAGAAGAAGGAAACTTGGACTTCTCTTCTTTAGTAAAGAGAGCCTCCACTTCCTTACCTTTAACAATAATTCCCCTCTTTTCATATCAGCACACCCCTGCTTGTAAAGCCCGAAAATTCTCAAAACTGTTTTAGAAATATAGTATGATTTTTTTGGAATTTTTAGATATTTTTCCGGAATTTTCCGAGTAGCGGAAGTAACAAAAATAATTAGAACCGCAAAATAGCTTAGGCGGGAATCGAACCCGAGACCTATGGTTTCGGGATAATGTCAGTAACCGGTTGAACCCAGCAGGGCCATGCTGAAAGGAAAGGGAATCAGGTACATTTATAGTTGGGTTGGCTGAATTAATCACTTGATTTAAATAGGAAGATTAATAGGGTGAAGAGTTATTGGGTTTTATTTTCACCGTGACCTATTCCTCTTCCAAAACTTCACCGCCGCCCACACCTCCTCTTCCTCCTCTCTCGGCGCCCAAGCCCAAGGACCATCGGGTCATCTTCCGGCGACGACTCCAACACGAAAGAGGTTCTTCTCCGCGAGAGGAACGCGAAGACGTGATCGGATCGTCGAGAAGGTCATCTCCACCGGAATTCTAGCGAAAGGAATTGTAAGAAAATTAGCGTACGAGGTAAGAAACCCCTCACCTGCAGTATAATAGCTCCGGTTGGTTTCCTATGCATTAGTTTTAGCTATATGCAGGTTTTTCCGGCACATAGGGTATGTTAAACCCTCCTCGAGGATTTAGGGATTTAGTTGAACACCTCTGGACGGGCCGGACACGTCGTTCTCCTTTAGTTGGAGATTCTAGACGTTGTCGGGTGCCTAGAGGTGATCTCCCTATTAGAGGAGAGAGTTGAAGCACACCAAGTGTTCGGTAAAATGTTAGTGTAGCTAAATACCACCTCAGTTATGTTTAATAGCTCAATTAAAGGCATTAGAGGCATTTAAACCAGCACATTAGTTTAGTTCAGTTTTATGGGACTACGGTCCAATGGGTGGGCTCCACGATCGCCTCTAGGTTCGAGATAACCTAGCTCTGGTTCGAATAACCTAGAAGCGAGATGTTATATCGTTAGCTATGGATATCGGTATTTTATTTTCTGATGTCGCATGCTGATTAGATATCCATTGGGTTGGACTCCACAATCGTCCCTAGGTTCGAGATAGCCTAGACAACCCTGCTAAATTGGGACTTGCAACCGGGTCTAGTAGGGATCATGTGACAAGAAATGTAGAAGTGGGCCCAACAGCATGTGTAGTATTTTCCCTTATTACGTATTAAATTTCAAAACTCAAAATCAGTTATGCTAGTTGAGTTTGTTTCCAGTTACAGATTCAGTTTCAGTTAGTTTAGCCTATATTCAGTTCAGTGTTCTTTGGGTTGCTTCGCCATGATTCAGTGCTTATGCCATGCTTATATGTTATGCCTTATGATTTCAGTATACCATGTCTTAGTAAGTTCAGTGCATATTTTCAAATAGCATGATTTAAAAGCATACTGCATCGAATGCATGATTTTGTGAGGTAGATGGTTTCTTACTAAGCTTTAAGCTTACAGATTCTATTTTCCTTATACTGCAGATAAAGGTAAAGGAAAGATGGACTAGCGGAGGCTGGAGGTCAATGCATTGATAAGGATGTGTGTGGATGGAACCTGGAAGAAGATCTTAGGGAACCTTAGCGAGCTTTATTTCAAACATTAGAACTTTTCAATGTTTCTTTTTATCATCTTGCACTTTAGTATGTTATTCATTACGAATTAGTTAACCATGCACTTTATTATGCTTAGAACACCTCTTTTATGTTGTTAGAATGTTAGTTGTTGTCATTAGAGTGTTTCTTAGTCATTTTGGTACTTGTAATGTGGTTGAGGCACGAAACTGTGAAATCGGACATTTGGCACGAAATCGCTCGAATCGATCGGTGATCGATTCGAGGGTTTCAATCGATCGGTGATCGATTAGGCAATCTGCTCATGAGCGGTGAGGCCTTTGGATCGATCGGCCGATCGATCCGGCCATTCGATCGCGAGCGAGCCGGGATCGATCACGGATCGATTGATCAACTGGATCGATCGACGATCGATCAAATTATCGTCCGACCAGATATCTTTGGATCGATCCGGATCGATCCAACTTATATCATCCTCGATCCGATGGATCGATCACTGGATCGATCCGACTATTCCAATCGATCCGTGGATCGATTGGGAGGTCTGGTATCAGCATGGAAGTGTCTAAGTCCAGTTCCTTGGCCATGGGGAAGGTAAGACATGTTATGAGTAGTTAGTTACCTTCCTTAGCATGTATAGAACCAAGAAATGTCAGTGTTTTAGTGAAATTTTAATTAGTACAGCTTCCGCATCTAGACTTACTAAATGGTCAGGGAATAGTTTAGCACAGCATAATGTGACGATCAGCCTTACAGCCTAGTGGTAGAAGGCGGGTCGTTACAGAGTGGTATCAGAGCGGTGTTCCATACTTCCTACACACACATCAGCATTGTACCTACAGCTTCCAAGTAAGAACACCTCTACTTTATTTATGCTTCTTGTTTATTATTACAGCTCATGTTTATATACCTACTGCTTGTTAGCATGTGATAGTTTAACCATGATATCAGTAGTTAGATAACCGTGATAGTGTTAGTTATACCTGTGTTCTATGTCTTTAGAAATGGCACGAGGACGCCCAGCTAGAAGGGCACTAGCTACTGAGCCCCAGCAAGAGGCAGGCGGTTCGGTGCCTCCTCCGGACCTTACTGCATGTGGTAGCTCGATAGCTAGCTGAACAGCAACAGAAATAGCCACCTTAAAGGCTAATCGAGTACCCCACGATCACCGGAACACGACTGGCGACTCGAGTCTTAGAGGTTCAACCAACCTAAGCATAACACAGCTTCCAGCCCCGGTGAGCCAAGAAAGGAAGCCTATCTGATCCGTGGCAGTGAGTCAAGCCAGAGAACTTCAGCGCTAGTGAACCATGGGATGCACAAGCATGGTTCAAAACACTGGAGAGCACGATGGAGCTTCTGGACTGGCCAGAACACGAGAAGGTGAAGTGTGCCTCCTTCTGCCTGACAGGAGACGCACACATGTGGTGGGAAAGAATCAGAACGAAGCGCCCAGTGAACCAGATGACATGGGCTGACTTCGAGAAAGAGTTCTTCGAGGAATTCTTTCATATGCGGGTTACAAACCGCCACTATGACGAGTTCACCGAGTTTCGTCAGGGCAACCTATCGGTTGAGGAAGCCGTGAAGAAATTCAACAGTTGGCTCGTCTGTGCCCTGAGCTAGTCGGCATAGAAAAGGAACGGATCGGGTTGATGCTCAAGATCCGAGGCCGAGATAGTAGTGAGCGTGGTAGGTGGCATACATAGCCACAAACCACGGAGGAGTTAGTGAGCGGTGCCTTGACCACAGAGCATTACCAGAACAGCATGAAGCAGCGAAGCAAGCCTCCTCGAGTCCAAGGGCCAAGGGAACTCTCACACTCAAAAACAGCAAGGCCACGGCTCTAACTGGAAAGGGAACTCCAACAGCAAGCGTAAATCAGGGAGTGACTCAAAAGGAGGACCATCTAGCAAGCGACCCAGTTATCCAAAGTGTGCCACTTGTGGGAAATTCCACCCAGGGGTTTGTCGCAAGGGCACACGAGGATGCTTTGAATGTGGACAAGAAGGGCACATGGCCAAGCAGTGCCCGAACAAGACCGGTATTCCTCAGCCACAGCAGATCCAATATGCAGGCCAGTCGGCTCGATTACATCAGATGCAGGCCGCTCTAGAAGGTCCACTTATCGCCGGGGCGATTAGAAGCCCCTCCAGCTATGGCGAACGCGAGGATCTACTCACTCACCGGGGAGGACGTAGCAAATGCCTCGACAGTCGTCACAGTCGATTAGCATTTTTCAGCATAGTCTATTTGATACTGGGGCAACCCATTCATATATAGTCAGGATGTTCTCCGAGAAATTAGAAATACCCTCGGAGGTACTCGGTGGTCAGTTTTCGACGGCACTACCTTCAGGAGAGGTCATGGCATCCACGCACTGGCTCGGAGCAGTGCGGCCAGTCATTATAGCAGACAGGGAACTCTTCTGTGATCTGATCCTGCTCGAAATGACTGACTACGACGTCATCCTTGGGATGGACTTTCTGATCAAATACGGTGCTTCCATAGAGTGCCGTAAACAGAAAGTCGTATTCCAACCCGAAGCAGAAGCACAGTTCGAGTACATCGGAGAACCAAAGAGAAAAGCCAGAAAATTTCTCTCAGCTATGAAGGCACAGAGGTTGATGGATTCGGGATGTGCGGGGTACCTAGCACATGTAGTCAATACCAGCCATGACGAGGACCAACAGCTAGCAGAGGTCCGAGTTGTATGTGACTACCCAGCAGTCTTCCCTGAAGAGTTACCAGGCCTAGCACCAGTCAGGGAGATTGAATTTGAGATAGAGCTCTTCCCCGGCACCAATCCTATATCCAAAGCAGCAGAACTGAAGGAACTTCATGAGCAGCTACAGGAGCTACTTGACAAGGGCTTCATACGCCCTAGTCACTCACCATGGGGAGCGCCTGTGCTATTCGTGAAGAAGAAGGATGGAAGCATGCGACTATGTATAGACTACAGAGCACTGAATCAGGTCACGATCAAGAACAGGTATCCTCTTCCCAGAATAGATGACCTGTTCGACCAATTAAAGGGAGCAGCAGTGTTCTCAAAAATTGACCTCAGATCAGGATACCACCAAGTCAGAGTCAAGGAGGGTGATATATCGAAGACAGCATTCAGGACCAGATACGGACATTACGAGTTCGTAGTCATGCCTTTTGGCGTGACAAATGCTCCAGCTACATTCATGGATCTCATGAACAGGGTATTCAGGGAGTATTTAGATAAGTTTGTTATTGTGTTTATCGATGACATTCTTATCTACTCAGGAACTCAGGAAGAACACTCAGAGCACCTGAAACTAGTATTGCAGACCCTTCAGCAGAACCATCTATACGCCAAGTTCACGAAATGTGAGTTTTGGCTAAATCAGGTGTCCTTCCTGGGTCACGTAATCTCAAAGGATGGTATTATGGTAGATCCCAGCAAGATAGAAGCAGTAAGTAACTGGAGGAGACCTAGGAACGCCAGCGAGATCGGGAGCTTTCGGGATTAGCAGGATATTACAGAAAGTTTGTAGAGGACTTCTCCGGGATAGCCTCCCAGATAGCTCTCACCGGAAGAACAAGAAATTTCGGTGGACGGAGGCGTGAGAATAGCTTCCAGAACTCAAGAGGAGATTGATTAGTGCACCTATTCGAGACTCTGCCAGAAAATACTGATAGCTTGATATATATAGTGACGCCTCTAAATTGGGATTAGGAGCCGGCTGATGCAAGATGGCAAGGTAATCGCCTATGCCTCCGGACAACTCAAGGATTATGAGAAGAACTACCCTACTCATGATCTTGAGCTTGCAGTAGTGTTCGCTCTCAAAATTGGAGACATTATTTGTATGGAGCTCGGTGCGAGTGTATACGATCTCATCAGTTCAAGTACTTCTTCACTCGGAAGGATCCGAATATGCGACATAATAGTGGCTAGAGCTAGTCAAAGATTATGACATAGACATCCTCTACCACCGGGGAAAGCCAATAGGGTAGCAGATGCACTTAGCAGAAATCCAGTACTACCTTATTATCTCTAGCGCCATGTCACCACCCCTACAGAAGGAGATCGCGGATTTTGGTCTCGAACTCATCGTCGGACAGCTCTCTACTATGACCTTAGAGTCTACCTTGCTTGGTGATATTCGGTCAGCTCAGGACAGGACCCAAATTCAGAAAATCAAGCAAGAAAGTAGAGAATTCAGAGTGTCCGATGGCGGGGTGTTGTATTTTGGTGATAGACTCTGTGTCCCAGATCGGGAGGAGCTACGGAGACAGATTTTAGATGAGGCTCACAGGACTCCTTATGCGATGCATCAGGCTCCACCAAAATGTATCAAGACACGAAGAAACATTTTGGTGGCCCGGGATTAAGCGAGACATCGCCAGATATGTTAGCATCCTCACAGAGGTCAAGGCGAGAACATCGGCGACAGGAGGAGTTGCGACCTATCTGATTCGAGAATGGAAGTGGGAGGATATCTCGATGGACTTTATAGTGGGGCTACCCGAACCACAAATGGTTTTGATGCCATCTGGGTAATAGTCGACGGGTTGACTAAATCAGCCCATTTTTAGCTATCAAGATATCCTACTCCATGGAGAAGCTAGCTCAGTTGTATCTTCAGGAGATCGCCGGACTACATGGAGTCCCACGAACCATCATTTCCAGAGGACGAGCGATTCACATCACACTCAGGGGTGTGTACAGTCGATTGGGCACCAAATTGAAATTCAGCCTGACCTTCCATCCTCAGACTGATGGTCGACAGGAGGCGAGTAAATCGTGTACTCAAGATATGCTCGGCAGTGCCCTAGACTCAAGGAAGTTGGTGCAAATATCCGAGCTTAGCAGAATTTATACAACAACAGTTATCGAGCCACTATCGGCATGGCACCTTATGAGGCACTCTATGGGCGGAGGTGCAGATCACCAATCTGTTGGTATGAGAGTGGTGAACAGAAGGAGCTAGAGCTTCAGACAGATCTAGTGGCAGATACCACAGCAGCTATACAGCAGATCCGCCAGAGGATAGAGACAGCCCAGAGCCAAAGCTATGTTGATCCACGACGCAGACCCCTAGAGTTTTCAGTTGGGGATACAGTTTTCCTCAGAGTAGCTCCCATGAAGGGAGTCATGTGTTTTGGGAAGAAGGGCAAGCTAGCTCCCGGATATGTGGGACCATACCCTATCACGAAGAGAGTGGGCAAGGTAGCATATGAGCTAGAGCTACCTCAAGAGATGTCACTGTCCCAGCGTATTTCATGTCTCCATCTTTGAAGAAGCATATCGCGCACCGGTGATTGAGCCCATTGAGTGCAGTCGTGATGATCTCTATGAGCAGATTCGGCCTATTCGGATAATAGACCGAGTAGTAAAGAAATGGGAACAAGGAGTACCATTAGTCAAAGTCGGTGGCAAAATCACACAGCAGAGGCGACTTGGGAGTGGAGGCCAGATGGCATGAGACAGTACCAGGTGTTTTAAGTTCGGGACGAACTTTTATAAGGTATGGGGATTGTAAAGCCCGAAAATTCTCAAAACTGTTTTAGAAATATAGTATGATTTTTCTGGAATTTTTAGATATTTTTCCGGAATTTTCCGAGTAGCGGAAGTAACAAAAATAATTAGAACCGCAAAATAGCTTAGGCGGGAATCGAACCCGAGACCTATGGTTTCGGGATAATGTCAGTAACCGGTTGAACCCAGCAGGGCCGTGCTGAAAGGAAAGGGAATCAGGTACATTTATAGTTGGGTTGGCTGAATTAATCACTTGATTTAAATAGGAAGATTAATAGGGTGAAGAGTTATTGGGTTTTATTTTCACCGTGACCTATTCCTCTTCCAAAACTTCACCGCCGCCCACACCTCCTCTTCCTCCTCTCTCGGCGCCCAAGCCCAAGGACCATCGGGTCATCTTCCGGCGACGACTCCAACACGAAAGAGGTTCTTCTCCGCGAGAGGAACGCGAAGACGTGATCGGATCGTCGAGAAGGTCATCTCCACCGGAATTCTAGCGAAAGGAATTGTAAGAAAATTAGCGTACGAGGTAAGAAACCCCTCACCTGCAGTATAATAGCTCCGGTTGGTTTCCTATGCATTAGTTTTAGCTATATGCAGGTTTTTCCGGCACATAGGGTATGTTAAACCCTCCTCGAGGATTTAGGGATTTAGTTGAACACCTCTGGACGGGCCGGACACGTCGTTCTCCTTTAGTTGGAGATTCTAGACGTTGTCGGGTGCCTAGAGGTGATCTCCCTATTAGAGGAGAGAGTTGAAGCACACCAAGTGTTCGGTAAAATGTTAGTGTAGCTAAATACCACCTCAGTTATGTTTAATAGCTCAATTAAAGGCATTAGAGGCATTTAAACCAGCACATTAGTTTAGTTCAGTTTTATGGGACTACGGTCCAATGGGTGGGCTCCCACAGTCGCCTCTAGGTTCAGATAACCTAGCTCTAGGTTCAGATAACCTAGAAACAGCATGTTATATCAGTTAGCTATAGATATCAGTATTTTATTTTCAGTGGCACTGTACTGGATTAGATATCCATTGGGTTGGACTCCCACAGTCGTCCCTAGGTTCAGATAGCCTAGACAACCCTGCTAAATTCGGGACTTGCAACCCCGGGTCTAGTAGGGATGCGCGCACAGCAAGTACAGTTGCCGGGCCCAACAGCATGTTTAGTATTTTCACTTATTACGTATTAAATTTCAAAACTCAAAATCAGTTATGCTAGTTGAGTTTGTTTCCAGTTACAGATTCAGTTTCAGTTAGTTTAGCCTATATTCAGTTCAGTGTTCTTTGGGTTGCTTTGCCATGATTCAGTGCTTATGCCATGCTTATATGTTATGCCTTATGATTTCAGTATACCATGTCTTAGTAAGTTCAGTGCATATTTTCAAATAGCATGATTTAAAAGCATACTGCATCGAATGCATGATTTTGTGAGGTAGATGGTTTCTTACTAAGCTTTAAGCTTACAGATTCTATTTTTCCTTATACTGCAGATAAAGGTAAAGGAAAGATGGACTAGCGGAGGCTGGAGGTCAATGCATTGATAAGGATGTGTGTGGATGGAACCTGGAAGAAGATCTTAGGGAACCTTAGCAAGCTTTATTTCAAACATTAGAACTTTTCAGTGTTTCTTTTTATCATCTTGCACTTTAGTATGTTATTCATTACGAATTAGTTAACCATGCACTTTATTATGCTTAGAACACCTCTTTTATGTTGTTAGAATGTTAGTTGTTGTCATTAGAGTGTTTCTTAGTCATTTTGGTACTTGTAATGTGGTTGAGGCACGAAACAGTGCTGAAATCAGACATTTGGCACGAAATCAGTAACTCGAATCGATCAGCTGATCGATTGGGCAATCTGCTCCGCGAACAGTAGGCCTTTGGATCGATCAGCCGATCGATCCAGCCATTTCAGTCGCGAACAGAGAGCCCTGGGATCGATCACTGGATCGATTGATCAACCTGGATCGATCAGCCGATCGATCCAAATTATCGTCCCGGCCACAGTAGCATGCTGGATCGATCACTGGATCGATCCAACTTATGTCCCGCATACAGTTGCCGGCTGGATCGATCACTGGATCGATCCGACTATTCCAATCGATCCGTGGATCGATTGGGAGGTCTGGTATCAGCATGGAAGTGTCTAAGTCCAGTTCCTTGGCCATGGGGAAGGTAAGACATGTTATGAGTAGTTAGTTACCTTCCTTAGCATGTATAGAACCAAGAAATGTCAGTATTTTAGTGAAATTTTAATTAGTACAGCTTCCGCATCTAGACTTACTAAATGGTCAGGGAATAGTTTAGCACAGCATAATGTGACGATCAGCCTTATAGCCTAGTGGTAGAAGGCGGGTCGTTACACTGCTGGGGCTACTGGTTATGACATGTAACCATTTACCAAGAGGTCCAAGGTTCAATCCTTGGTCATGCCTCTTTTTGGGGTTTTTTTATTTTATTTTCTAAAGAAGAATCCACATAAGGCCCATATTATATCATGTATAAATCTATTGAATTATTAAGGCTTATTTTAATCATGCATTAATCTATACTAATCATGCATAAATCTACATGAATTTTTAGAGACCCTATGGGTGTTGCAAGCTGTGATGAGACCAGATTCCGAGAAATGACTAGAGGCCATGAGATCCAAGATGAAATCCATGTACACCAACTAAGTATGGACTTTGGTTGATCCACCTGAAGATGTCAAACTCATTGGATGTAAGTGGGTCTTTAAGAGAAAGACTAACATGGATGGACTTATTACCTATAAGAGTCGTTTGGTAGCTAAAGGTTTCAAGCAAATTCATGGTATTGACTATGATGAAACTTTTTCTCTAGTAGTGATGTTTAAGTCCATTCGGATCATGCTTAATATTGCGGCATACCTCGATTATGAGATTTGGCAGATGGATGTCAAAATCGCATTTCTGAATGGAAACTTGCTCAAGGATGTGTACATGACACAACCTGAGGGTTTTGTAGATCCACTGCATACTAGCAGAGTATGCAAGCTTATCAGAGATGGAATCTTCAATTCGATGATGCGATCAAACAATTTGGTTTCATCAAGAATGAAGATGAACCCTATGTATACAAGAAGGTTGTTAGGAACACAATTGTCTTCCTTGTATTGTATGTGGATGACATACTACTCATTGGAAATGACATCCCTTTGCTGTAGTCTGTAAAGACTTGGATGGAGAATTATTTCTCAATGAAGGACTTAGGTGAAGCAGCCTGTATTCTAGGCATAAAGATCTATAGAGATAGATCTAAGAGATTGCTTGGCTTAAGTCAAAGTACATATATTGACACGGTATTACTACGATTTGCCATGCAGTGTTCCAAGAAAGGATTTTTGTCGATGTCACATGGTGTGAGTTTTTCAAAGACTTAAAGTCCCTCTTCTAGAGAGAAGAGAGACCGCATGGATAAGATCCCTTATGCTTCAACCATAGGATCTATCATGTACGCCATGCTATGTACTCGTCCTGATGTTTCATATGCTTTGAGCATGACGAGTAGAAACCAGTCAGATCTAGGTGAGCGTCACTGGATAGCGGTCAAGAATATTCTTAAGTACTTGAGAAGGACTAAAGAATATTTCTTGATATTTGGAGGCGAGGGTGAGATGGCTGTAAAGGGTTACAATGATGCAGCTTCCAAACTAAGCAGGATGATTATAGATAGCAGTCTGGGTTCATGTTTTTCTTGAATGGTGGTGTTGTGACAACAATAGAGCAATTGCGCAGGCTACGGAACCTCGCTCACACCAGCGGACCAAATACATACTACGACGCTTCCATCTCATTCGAGAGATCATCGATAGAGGAGATGTGAAAATTTGTAGAGTACCCACAGACGCTAACGCCGCTGATCCCTTGACCAAGGCTTTGGCACAGAGAAAGCATGATGGTCACACTAGGTCATTGGGTATTAGAGCTTACCCTGATTGAACCTTCCACGAATGATAGAATTAAGTTGGTGTATGGTAACCACTAGAGTAATGAATAATATATGAATAGAAAAGAATGGAAATGTTAGTTAAGAGTGAGAAGATAGTTAAGTAAAGGAACAAGATAAAACCAAGTAGCTTACCTCCTCTTCTCTTGATTAAGAAAAGAATAAGCAAAAGACAAGTTGCCTTCTCCTTGTGTTCTTTTCTTTTCTTTTCTTTCTTTCTTCTATTTTCGTGGGAGTTAATGTGGAGAGGGATTTGAGAAATCAAGGGGGATGTATAGGGACATTTTCCATTTATTTTATCATTAAGGATAAATAAGAAAGGAGAGTACCATTTTTATTCCTTTCTTCTTCCTCCTTCCTCACCATTGCCGAAACCTAGAGCCTCCCCTCTCCCAAATTCCAAAATCCAACTAAGTTTTCTCCCTAAGAAAACTAAACCACAAGAAGAAGTCCTCAAGATCTACTTCTTACAAGCAAGAAGGGCAAAAAGGAATACTAGAAGGAGGAGCTCTCTTCTTCTTCTCCACAAGGGTACCTTCTTTTAAGAAAAGACCAAGCAAAAGGAAGTGAGTATCCCCTCACCTGTGGTACAAGTGGTTTATGGTTTTTCTATAATCTTGAATGGTTAGAAAAAAAAACCTTAAGGATGTCCTGGTAGGATTCGGCTATGAGAAGTTTTAAAGCATAGGAAAGCTTAAACTCAAAACTAACTTGCTTATGAATTTCCTTATGATACGATATGAATATTTCCTTAGAATCCATGCTTGTATGTTGCTTGGAATTAGATAAACCCCATCTTAGGGTTTCGGCCAAGATAGGTTTGAAGGCCTAGGCAAGCTTAAACTCAACTCTAACATGCTCATGTTATTCCTTATGATATGATAAGAAGATAACTTGACATACTTATGATTTCATGTTGTTTAGAACTAGGTTTTCATGTTTGAACTTTCGGCCAAGATAGGTTTGAAGGCCTAGGCAAGCTTAAACTCAACTCTAACATGCTCATGTTCTTCCTTATGATATGATGAGAAGATAACTTGATGTACTTATGATTTCATGTTGTTTAGAACTAGGTTTTCATGTTTGAACTTTCGACCAAGATAGGTTTGAAGGCTTAGGCAAGCTTAAACTCAACTCTAATATGCTCATGTTCTTTCTTATGATATGATGAGAAGATAACTTGATGTACTTATGATTTCATGTTGTTTAGAACTAGGTTTTTCATGTTTGAACTTTCGGCCAAGATAGGTTTGAAGGCCTAGGCAAGCTTAAACTCAACTCTAACATGCTCATGTTCTTCCTTATGATATGATAAGAAGATAACTTTATGTACTTATGATTTCATATTGTTTAGAACTAGGTTTTCATGTTTGAACTTTCGGCCAAGATAGGTTTGAAGGTCTAGGCAAGCTTAAACTCAACTCTAACATGCTCATGTTCTTCCCTATGATATGATATGAAGTTACCATGATCTTCTTTTGCTTGTGGTTGGTTTAGAATTTAATTCCACTCTTCATGACTTTCGGCCACATCATGAGTTTAGACTTAGGAAACTTAGTACCTAAATTAAATATGCTTATGATGTTCCTTATGATAAATGTTATGAAGTTGGTTTAGGGTTCATATGTTTATATGATTACTTGTTACCTAGGTTTAGACCTTTGCATGTTTCGGCCACATCATAAATTGTGGACCTAGGAAGCTTAGAACCTAAACTAAATATGCTTATGATGTTCCTTATGATAAATGTTATGAAATTGGTTAGGGTTCATATGTTTATATGATTTCTTGCAATTTAGTTGATCCCTTGCATGTTTCGGCCACCAATGAGGGATTGATGATTGAGACCCAATTATGATCCTTTATGTGCTTCACATGCCATGATATGATTTAGGAGATGTTAACTTATGTGTCATGAATGATTATGTTCCCATGATATGATATATGCTCATTTATGTATGCTTATGAATCATGCATTTAAAAGATCTCCTATGATGTGCTATATGCTCATGTATGTATGCTTATGAAATGACAATGTATAGGCCTAAGAGTTGCTTCCCTATCAAGTGGGACTAAGAGCACTCTTTATGATATGCTAAGTGAAAGGCCTAAGAGTTGCTTCCCTATCAAGTGAGACTAAGAGCACTCTTCATGCTAAGTTAAGTTATGAATGACATGAACATGATGAATTATGAATGACTTGAACATGATATGCTATGGATGACATGTACATGATATACTATGAATGACATGAACATGATATGCTATGATTATATGACATGTTATTTTACTTTGTATGGCTTGTACCCAAAGGGTGGGCTCCTTATGCACCCCTAGGTCGAAGTACGGGCCTAGTAAAGGGTGGGCTCCTTACGTGCCCCTAGGTCGAGCTACGGGCCTAGTTTCCTAGTAGGTTCAAGACTAGCTACCTTGGGTCTACTTAGGATGCGCGCATTTATATATGTATGTGGTACTAAGCCAGGCCCCCTCATGTTGAGATTATTTTCAAGTACTATATTATATTGTTTTTAAGACATCTTGCACCATGACATGAAGCATGTTTTTGAAAAGCATCTTGCACATGACATTACCCATGTTTTAAAGGACATCTTGCATGTATGGTTATGAAATGATATGATATGATGCTTACATTTATGCTATGATATGATGTTTTTTATGCTATGATAGGATATGTCATGATGCTTATTTTCTTTTATGATATGATATGATATGATCTGATGCTTTCATATGTCATGCTATGATGCTCCTTTATGCTATGATGTTTCCTTTATGCTATGATATGATTTTCATTTATGCCATGTTATGATTTCCATTTATGCGATGGTATGAGTTCCATTTACATTCGTACTATGATATGATGTTCATGTATGCTATGATATGTGATATGATTACTCTTACAAAATATGTGGTTTAGATGCTCTGTATGTTCATGCTATCTGTATTATGTTGAATGATTATGTTATGACATATGGTTTTTGTGAGTAGGAAAGGATCTCACTAAGTCTTGTGTGCTTATACTTACTTTCCTTGTACCACAGATAAAGGTAAAGGATGGATAAACTAAAGGAGCAACAGGAGGGGTAGGAGATGTGTGTGGTGGTGGCTTGGCTAAGAAAGAAAAACCTGCTTATGTTGATTTAGGATTGATATGAACTATGCTTATTTTATGTTGATGACTTGCATGATCACTTTACTTATGCTTATGTTAAGATATGGATATTATGACTCTTTAAGTTTGTAACTATGCTGAGCATGCTAGTATGATTAGTTGTGAAAAAAAAAATGAACGATTACTTCCGCTATTTAGAAATTCATGTACGTACGTTATGTATGTAGAAAGTAACACTGCCTCCACTAGCAGGAGGGGGCGGGCTGTTACAATGGATATTAGATATCAAATTGACACATGGGTATGCATTGGAGAATGTATACTAAATGACCCGCCATGAGAAAGTATCATAGATCGTTATATGAGTGTCATATACTTTCTCATGTGACTATTAGTATGACTATCAGTCCTTGGACCTGAAGTCATCATGGTTCTCTATATAAGGAGTTGCATACTTTGACTTCGTCAATCGTCACCCATAAATGGGTGGACTATAAAGGCGACTACTGGGTATGTAACAAATTATGCGGAGGGATGTGAGTGATGTAGATGGGATCTATCCCTCTTATATGACGGGAGTGACATCATGATTCTTGATAGAGTTAGACTATTAAGTGTATGGCCATTCCCAAATAAGTCAATATGAGATATTGAACTCATTTGATTAGAGTGAGTCTACTTGGAGTTCAAGACAAAGATTGATTAGAGGATGACACGATCTATGCCTCAATTGATCAATTTAAATGTCTAGGATAGAAGGACATTGTCATATATTATGAGAGTCACAATTAGTAGTCACAATGGTGATGTTGGATCTCAACATTCTTGTAACTTGGGTAGTAATGATGTGTTGCTAGATACCGCTCATTGCTTATGTTTCTAAATAGGTTTAGGAGCATTGCCAACGTTACAAGAACCTATAGGGTCACACACAAAGGGTAATTAGATGGAGATTAGGTTCATATGATGGACCAAGAGGATTAGGTTCATGTGATGAACTAAATTGGATTAAGAGTAATCCAAATTAGACTACTTGAGTTAGACTCAATTTAATTCTTGTGTTGAATAAGTCTAATTTGACTATGATTCATTGAGTCAATTTAATCCAATGAATAGAGATTCATTAAATTAAATTGACTTGAATCAAAGGTTAGATTTGATCAACCATGGGAGATAAAAAAAAGGTCAGGTTTGACTTGACTTGAGAGGGAAGATGAAGGGTCATGTTTGATTTGACCAAATGCCACCTCATTGTGACTTGGCATGGGGCCAACAATGATGATGTTCCACATCATCAAGGCTATATCATTGTGTGCCACCTCTTGAGGAAGACCAAGAGCCATGACTCTTGGTATTCCATAGAGGTATTAAACCTCCATTAAGTGGTCAAGCACTTTAGTTGTGTGAATGATTTGCATGGTGTGCTCATTAACTTCTTCTTCTTCCTCCTCTCATTCTTTTGTTCTCTCCCTCTCCTCCATTGCCGAAACCACTCAAGGGTGCTAGCACACTCTAAGTGGTTTTTCTCCACCTTTTGTCCGTGTGGATACGTGTAGAGGAGTGTACACTTGACACTCTACGAGATCCGACAACCGTTTGGATGAGCGAGATAAGCGAAGGGCATCGCTAGAAGGGTAACACTTTTATCATGTAGATCTAAGGTAGATCTAGGATAAACAAACATGTACAAGAATAATTTTTGTTTTATTTATCTTCGCACGGATCCGTGGCAAGACTTCGAGGTTTCAGCAACTCAAAAAGTGGTTTTTGCTGCTCGAAAGTCCCAACAGTGGTATCAGAGCCAAGTTCGAAGCTTGTACATGTTTGTATTTGTTTATTATGAAAAGGTTTCAGATCTGTAAGTTTCTATAATTTTTCTATTTTTATGGATTTTGTGAGTATTTTTCTTGTAGAGGCGAAACAACAAGTGCTTGGACACTTGTAGGCTTCATCTACCAAGAGAGAAAGAGAAAGGATGCTTATCCAATGATGATAAGTGATCTTCGGATCTAATCCTTTACTTCTGGAGTTGATGTGGTGATGAAGGATCGCTAGATGGAGGTCACGGATGATGTGGAACGACACCAAGGCGATTCTCCCTTTGACGGCTCGATTCCCCCCAGAGGAGAAGGGTTAAAACCCTTTTTATAGGCTAGGGCACGGTACTGCGGTACTACCGTGCAGATGTGGCACAGCCATGCCTCCTTCTACCTCTGGCCATAATGCATGGTCGTGCCATTGGCACAGCCATGTGGATCTGGGGCTCTGCTCCTGGGACATGACTGTGTAGAATTGCACTGTAATGCATTGCTTGGCTGCTGGTCGTGGGGGGCACAGCCATGCAGCTTTGCACGACCATGCACAGATCCATCTCTATTTGGCCACACGACCGTGCAAGAGTTGAACAGTCATGCATTGTCCTTCTTCTGTTTAGCCACACGGTCGTGCGAGGTTGCATGATCGTGTTCTCTGCCTCGTTCTAGTGCGTCGACAATCGCTGTTTTTGCTCCAAAAGTTATCTCTGTCAATACAAAACCAAACAAAGTGCAGATCTCCGAACAAAAGAGTATTTATGATGAGTGTATGATAAAAGAGACGATCATGTAAAGAATAGATACGCATAAAGCAAGTGAATGTGCGTTAAAACGTGCATAAATGATCATAATATTTTTGCACATCAGTACCAATGGTACAAGATGAGATACCACAAGTAACTGCAACACCTGTCACAAATGATGCACAATTACAGATAGTGCCTTATCGTAGTGGGAGGGTTGTTAGGTAACCTGATAGATTCATATTGTTGGGAGAGTCTTTGGGCTTAATCCCTAGTAAATATGAAGCTGGTCCCTGGACATATGATGAAGCACTCCAAGATAAAGATGTAGCATCTTGGCAAAGTGCAATGAACTTTGAAATAGAATCTATGCATTCTAATCTGGTTTAGGAGCTTGTAGAACTACCAAATGGTGTAAAAACCATTGGATGTAAATAGGTCTACAAAAGGAAAAGAGGAACACACGGGAAGGTGGAAACCTTTAAAGCGAGGCTCGTTGCGAAGGGGTATACTCAGAAAGAGGGAATCGATTATGAGGAAACTTTTTCACCGGTATCCATAAGTCTATCCGGATTCTTTTATCTATTGCTGCTCATAGGGATTATGAGGTTTGGGAAATGGATGTTAAGACAGCTTTCCTTAACGGAAGTCTTGAAGAAAACATCTATATGAAACAACCAGAGGGATTCATTGCGAAGAGCAAAGAACATCTTGTATGTAAGCTCAATCAATCTATTTATGGACTGAAGCAAGCTTTGAGATCTTGGAACATCCAGTTTAATGAAGTGATTCAGTCTTATGGATTCATTCAGTGGCTGGATGAGTCTTGTGTATACAAGAAAAGTGACGGAAATGAGGTGGTATTTCTTGTACTATACGTAGATGATATTTTGCTCATTGGAAACAATGTCAAAGTATTATCAGATATAAGAGTATGGTTGTCCAAGCAGTTTGATATGAAGGACTTGAGAGAATGTGGACATATTCTTGGGATCAAAGTAATAAGGGATCGCAAGAAAAGGATGTTTTGCTTATCCCAAGCTTCCTATATCGATACTCTCCTATCTCGTTTTAGCATGCAAAACTCTAAGAAAGGTTTTCTACCTTTTAGGCATGGAATACCTTTATCTAAAGAGTTGTGTCCGAAGACACCAAAGGAGATAGAGGAAATGAAATCAGTTCCTTATGCTTTGGCTGTAGGAAGTCTAATGTATGTGATGCTATATACGAGACCGAATATCTATTTTGTTGTGGGCATGGTTAGTAGATATCAAAGTAATCCAGGAGTGGGACATTGGATTGTCGTAAGGCATATATTAAAGTACCTGAAAGGACTAGAGATTATATGCTGATTTACCAGGCAGATGATTTGCTCCCTGTGGGTTACACGGATGCGGACTTCCAATCAGATAGGGACAGTAGAAAGTTAACCTTGGGCTATATGTTTACTTTGGGAGGTGGAGCCATAGCATGGAGGAGTGTTAAGCAGAAATGCATTTCAGACTCCACCATAGAAGCTGAGTATGTGACATCCTCTGAGGCAGCTAAAAAGTTGTATGCCATAAAAACTTCTTGATGGACTTAGATGTGATTCCTGGTTTGCCCAAAGTTATCACAATTTATTGTGATAACAGTGGTGCAGTAGTAAACTCAAAGGAACCACGAGTCCATAAGTAAACACATTAAGCGCAAGTACCACCTGATACAAGACATCGTAAAACGAGGATAGCTTGTTGCCGTCAAGATTACATCAGTAGATAACCTGGCAGATCCTTTCACTAAGGCCTTCCAGCGAGAGATTTTGATAGGCATGTTGAGGGGATGTGAATCAGATGTATAACAACATTTTATGGCACCATAGTCTTTTAATATAAGTGGGAGATTGTTGGGATGTATAATATAAGCCTAGCTTTTGTATGAAAATATGTTTTGAAATATTTTGAAATGAGAATCACTTTTGTCAAATGTTTGTATTTTATATTTATATATATGTCGATGCAGTTGTCCATTTAATTTATATTGTAGATAATATGATGTGTGGTGTCACACAGAAGATCATGTTATCAGTTCCTTATAAATTATAAATAGTAGCTCACAACCAAGATAGATAGAGACAAACCATTGATATGGTTGTAGTGTAATTTGGTATTAGTTTGTCTTGACTATAAAATTACACTAGTACACAATGTGTGTATTGAGCAGGACCATTTGAGGTTGTTCGATTTATACTGACTATATAAAAGAACAGAATCTCTGTTATTATGGATGTGCATCCTCTTAATCCCTATATAATAACAATCACGTGTTAGTTAGAGCCCTAGAGCCAATCATTTGATGATTGTATGGACTCATGTATATCATATTCTTGTATATTAATAAAGGCATTTGTTTGGTTATTATACTTATTTATATTAGTGCCAAATAGACTAAGTATAATAGCATCCTTGAGTAGAAGGTTCATACCTATATCAATCGATTAGTTGAATCGATAGTGAGATGATATAGGGAACACTACTCTAAATCATTCCTAGTCGAGTATTAGCATTCTGGGACAATGTTAATACAATAAGACTAGCATGTAGGTCAGCTCGATGACTTGATCTCACAAGTCATGGATATAGAGATATCAAGCTGACACATGGGTATGCATTAGAGAATGTATACTGAATGACCCGCCATGAGAAAGTATCATGGATCGTTATATGAGTGTCATATACTTTCTCATGTGACTATTAGTATGACTATTAGTCCTTAGACCTGAAGTCACCATGGATCCCTACATAAGGAGTTATGTACTTTGGTTTCGTCAAACGTCACCCGTAACTGGGTGGACTATAAAGGTGATTACTGGGTATATAACGAATTATGTAGAGGGATGTGAGTGATGTAGATGGGATCTATCCCTCCCATATGACGGGAGCGACATCGGTATTCTTGATAGAGTGAGACCACTAAGTGCATGGCCATGCCCAAATGAGTCAACATTAGATGTTGAGCTCATTTGATCGAGTGAGTTTACTTGGAGTTCAAGATTTAGATTGATTAGAGGATGACACGGTCTATGCCTCATATTGATCAATCTAGATGCCTAGGATAGAAGGACACTTGTCATTATTTTGTGAGTAGTCACAATTGGTAGTCACAAGGTGATGTCGGATCTCGACATTCTTGTAACTTGGGTAGTAATGATGTGTTGCTAGATACCGCTCATTACTTATGCTCCTAAATGGGTTTAGGGCATTGCCAACGTTACAAGAACCTATAGGGTCACACACTTAGGACAATTAGATGGAGATTAGGTTCATATGATGAACCAAGAGGATTAGATTCATTTGATGAATCAAATTGGATTAAGAGTAATCATAATTGGGTTAACTTGAGTTCGACTCAAGTTGATTCATGTATTTAATGAATATAATTTAGATTATGACTTATTAAATCAATTTAATTTAATGAATTAGATTCATTATATTAAGTTGGCTCGAATCAAATGGTTGGATTATATCAACCATGGTAGAGATTGAGTCAAGTTTGACTTGACTATAGAAGGAAGACCAAAGGTCAATTTTGACTTGACCTTTTGCCACCTCATTGGTGAGTTGGCATTAGGTGGACCAATGATGATATTCCACATCATCATGGATGCCACCTCATGGAAGTTACAAAGCCATTTTCTTATTAACTTCACATTAATTGCATTTAATGGGGAGTTACACTAGAGAAGAAAAGTGGCCGGCCACTTTGTGAATTGGTGTGAATTCATTTTCATTCAAGTGTGGTTTTTCTTCCTCCTTCTTCCTCTCAAGCTCTCCCTCTCCCTCTCCTCCTTGCTTGGCTGAATCTCACCTAGGTGCTAGCACACCTTTGTGTGAGGTTTTCTCCACCTACGTGTCCGTGTGGATACTTCTAGAGGACCGGCGCTTGACGGTCTAGAGATCCGGCAACTCATTGGACGAGCGGGATAGGCGAAAGGCACGCTTCGAAGGTATAACCCTTATCTAGTGTACATCTAAGGTTTTACAAACTCGTACAAGAAAAGGTTTTGCGAAAAGTTTTTGTTTCGAATCTTTGCACGGATCTACGGCTTTGGGTGACTCGGGGTTTCCGCGACGCGAAAAAGCGGTTTTCGCGGCCCGAAGAACCCAACATCACGTATACTTAGTATTTATTTCATTAACTTATCAATGAGTCAGATTTATTTGTTAAATCAATAGGCCCGATAAGTTGGGAAATATTACTATTTATATGGTGTGTTGTTGATTATAGAAGGAATCTGTGTCCTAATTATTTAGGTTGATGATGTCCCCTTGAGGGGCTCAAAAGGATTATCATGTAAACCCTGCAGGTGGACTTAGTTCAACATGATAATAAAGTTGAGTGGTACTACTCTTGGAATCAAATGTTAATTAATTGAGTTGTCAGTAACTCATTTAATTAACGAACATATGATATCTTAAACACAGGGAGTTTAACGCACTCATGATAAGAAGGAGCCCTTATTGTAATATGAGATTGGTGCGGTAGTTTAATAATAATGCTTTAGTGGTATGGGTTATTATTGATGGACTTGGGTTAGATGTTCGAGCCAAACACAGGAAGCCCAAGCCCATCAAGAGGCCTAAACCAATTCCTCCTCAAGGTCCCTGTTGTATCCTCTATATAAAGCCTCGCATCCATCCATCCACAACTTGGTTTGGTTTCACTTACTTGGTTTAGTTTAACTTAACTTGGTTTAGTTTAACTTGCTTTGGTTTAACTTAACTTGATTTGGTTCAACTTAACTTGGTTTGGTTTAACTTAACTTGTTTTGGTTTAACATAGTTTGGTTTAGATTTTTTCTAAACAAAATTCTATTATTTTTTCTTCCTTTGTAACTAACAGCAAGCCTATAAAAAGGAGTCAGTGGTGGCCCATAAAACCTAACTTTCTAATTTTCCTAATTCTCTTTTCCTCCTTTGTGGCCGGCGCCACCTTCACCTCCACCTAGGGTTGGTGCCACCTCCACCAAGGGCCGGCGGTTTCCTCCTCCACCTTGGCTAAGGCCGGCGGTTCCCTTCCCTCCCTTGCTTGTGGCCAGCGCCCCCTCTCTTGCTTGGAATTCTTGGTGGTCGACGACTTAAAGAAGAGGAAGAAGAGGAAGAAGAAGAAGAAGAGAAGGAAGAAGAATAGAAGGTGCCCCATCCTAAAGCCTCCTTTTGTAACCGATGGTTTGGAAACTAAGAAGAGAAGAAGAGTGGTGTTGTGTTGGTAGATCGTCACCCACACGACGTCCAAGAAGAGGAGAGGAATACGGCAGAAGATCAAGAGGTCTTTAGCTACAAAGAAAAGGTACAACTAGTTCTCTAATTCCGCTACGTAATTAGTTTCATTTTCTTTGTATCATTTTTTAATACCAACACAAGAGGCCAACGATCTTGTACTTCGATCAAGGTGTTCTTTGATCATTCAAGAACTTACTTAATTGATCAAACACATGTTTGATCGAACATGCGGGTTGCTAGGAAAAGTTTTGTTCTTGTACAATTTTTTGTACTGGAAATTTTAAACAGAACGGAATTCTTGCGCCTTCATTTTAAGTATTTTTCAAAGAAATATTTTACTTATCTAATTTTTTAAAAATATTTTTAAAGCTAAGTGTTTATAAAAATATTTTTAAAAGCTAAACTTTTATGAAATTTTTTTTAAGCTAAGTACTTAACTAAGCTTGTATCAAATTTTTTTTAAGCAAAGTACTTAACTAAGCTTTTATCAAAAAATTTTTATAAGCTAAGTACTTAACTAAGTTTTTATCAAAATCCTTTTTAAGCCAAGTACTTAACTAAGATTTTATCAAAATCTTTTTAAAACTAAGTTTTTTTTAATCAAAATCATTTTAAAGCTAAGTTTTATCAAAATAAATTTTTTTTGAAAAAGCTAAGTATTTTTAAAGCATTTCTAATTTAGCTAAGTATTTTTCAAAACAATTATTTTCAAAGCTAAGTTTAGCTAAGGTTTTTTGAAAAAGCTGACTCACTTTCAATTATTAAAAATTAGCTTAAGTTAAACAGAGTAAATTTTTTTTTGTCAAACAATCTTTCATCCCTAAATTATTTTTGATATATGACAAAGGGGGAGAGAATGGTCAAAATTTAAGGGGAGTGATAAATTATGGAAGAGCTAATACTTAGTGAGAAAATGCTATATTTTTATTTAAATGTTTTTCATTAACCTGCTATATATTTACTTAACTTTTGAACTTGGTTATCATAATAAAAAAGGGGGAGATTGTTGGTGCAAGAAGCACCAGATGATCAAACCTGTATTTTGATAATGACAAAGGATTCAAAAGTTAAGATGTCTTGTTACCTAATAAGGTTGATTGAGCTTACAGGAAAGTCCTAAGTTGTCTTAAGCAAAAGTCCTAGTGGATTCTAGGTAGGTGGAAAACCCTAGAGGGAGGTAACACGAGATCCGAACGGGTGATAACCCTAAGTGATGAAAAGTCCTAGTTGCGGTTAGACAGGTGAAAAACCCTAGGGGATGGTAACCCTAGGTCATAGAGGGTGGTAACCCTAGGCGGAAAGTCTTGGTGGGTCGAGCGCTTTGGGCAAGATCCTAGAGTCGGGGACTCTATGTTGGGATGTATACTATAAGCCTAGATTTTGTATGAACATTTGTTTTGAGACATTTTGAAATGAGAATCACTTTGGTCAAATGTTTGCATTTTATATATATGCAGTTGTCCATTTAATTTATATTGTAGATAACATGGTGTGTGGTGCCACATAGAAGATCATGTTATCAGTTCCTTATAAATTATAAATAGTAGCTCACAACCAAGATGCATAGGGACAAACCATTGGAACGGTTGTAGTGTAATTTGGTATTAGTTTGTCTTGACTATATAATTACACTAGTACACTATGTGTGTATTGAGCATGACCATTTGAGGTTGTTCGATTTATACTGACTGCATAAAAGAACAAAACCTCTATTATTATAGATATGCGTACTCTTAATCCTGATATAATAACAAACACATATACTTAGTATTTATTTTTTTAACTTATCAATGAGTGAGATTTATCTGTTAAATTGATAGGCCCGATAAGTTGGGAGATAGTACCATTTATATGATGTGTTGTTGATTATAAAAGGAAACCGTGTCCTACTTATTAAGGTTTATGATGTCCCCATGAGGAGCTCATAAGAATTATCATCCAAACCCTACAGGTGGACTTAGTTCGACATGATAATAAAGTTGAGTGGTACTACTCTTGGAGTCAGATGTTAATTAAATGAGTTGTCAGTAACTCATTTAATTAACGGATATACGATATCTTAAACACCGAGAGATTAACACACTCATGATAAAGAGGAGCTCATATTGTAATATAGGATTGGTGCGGTAGTTCAATAATGACCCTTTAGTGGTATGGGTTATTATTAATGAACTTGAGTAGGGTGTTCGGGTCAAACACAGGAAGCTCAAGTCCATCAGGAGGCCAAAACCAATTCCTCCTCTCGGTCCCTGTTATAGCCTCTATAAAGCCTCACATTCATCCGTTTTGATTTTGTTTCCTATCCAAGAAAGGGGTCGGCTACTGTAACGACCCAACTCCTGGGTACTAAGCTGTGAGCCGGATCGCTACATTAACTACTGAAACTGCTGTGCCGTACTGTGCGGAAAACTGGGTAAAATAAAATTTCTCTAACTGACTCTATTAAATTGACAACTGGTACATCCATGCTGTTATAAGGAAGGGTTCAAGACCTTTCCGGTAGGAGTATATGTGCTAAGGAGGATACTTGACCTCCCATCTGAGCTAGAACTCAAAGCTAACTTCCCAGCTAGCTGTTGTTCGATCCACGGACCGATCAAACTTGCCGTGATTCTGTGCCCTGCTGGATCGGTCTACGGACCGATCCAGCAGAGGCTGGATCGGTCGGCAAGACCGATCCAGGTGTGTCCGGATCGGTTTGCAGACCGATCCAGGCACCTGGAGGCGCTGAGATGCCTACCTTTCGATGCTGGATCGGTTGGCTGACCGATCCAGGCACCTGGAAATCTTCTCCGAGGCTACTGTATCTCGCTGGATCGGTCGGCTGACCGATCCAGTGGTACAGCTCAGACCCTGATCGGTCTGGGGACCGATCAGTGTCTGATTTCACTCGAGAGTTCTGATTTCAGCACTTTGGCGTGCCAAAACATCACACAACAGTTCTAAAACAATGGAGATACATTCTAGCATGTAAGTACTAATGTTCTAAACATGATAAACTAAACAAGACATAGTTACTAAGCTAGAACAATTAGTAACAAGACTAAGTATGAAACTAAACATGTTAAGTGCTAAAACTGAAATAAAAGCGTATAGATCCCAAGGATCTTTATTCCAGACCCCTTGCACACACACATCATCGTAGCATCGTCCTCCAGCCTCCGCTAGTCCACTTTTCTTTTACCGGTATCTGCAGTATAAGAAAAATAGTATCTGTAAGCCAATAAGCTTAGTAAGGAACCATCTACCTCACAAAAACATGCAATGATGCAATTATGTTTTTAAAACATGCTGTTTGAAACCTAAACTGAGCATGCAAGCATGGCATGGCATGGTATCATACAAAGCATGGCATAACATATAAACTGAACCTGAAATTGAACTAGTCATGCATATATCTAAATTTGTATACGAACTCAAATCATGTAAACTGAACTTGAACTAAACTGAATGCTAAATTAGTGTTCTCATCACTGGTTTCAAATTTGAAAATTATACATATAATAGATGAAAATACTAAACATGCTGTTGGGCCCTGGCAACTGTACTTACTGTGCGCGCATCCCTACGAGACCCGGGATTGCAAGTTCCGAATCCAGCAGGGTTACTAGGTTATCTGAACCTAGGGACGACTGTGGGAGTCCAGCCCATGGATATCTGATCCAAGTACAGTGCCAACTGAATAAAAGTAAAATACTGAATACTGTTTTATCTTACTTTGCTGTTCTAGGTTATCTGAACCTAGAGCTAGGTTATCTGAACCTAGAGGCTACTGTGGGAGCCCACCCAATGGATATCTGATCCATTAGCTGTAATATCTGATAATAAACTGAGTAAAAATGTTTCTAATTCATTTTACATGCTGTTAGGACGCCTATTGGTGCATCCTTCGGAACTGAGCATTCTACCGAACGCTTGGTGTGCACTAAAAGCACACCCTAAAACCGAAAACTGTGAAATTACTGAACTAATGCTAAAACTAACAAGCAAGAGCAATTATACTGCAGGTGAGGGGTTTCTTACCTCAATCGCAAGGTTTTCTTACGATTCTATCCGCTAGGTTTTCCGGAAAACTGCTCTGTTCGACGAACCGCTTACGTCCTCGCGTTCCTCTCGCGGAGAAGAACCTCTTTCGTGTTGGAGTCATCGCCGGAAGATGACCCGAGAGTCCTTGGGTTTGGGCACCGAGAGAGGAGGAGGAAGAGGAGTGGGCGGCGATTTTAGGTTTCGGGTGAGGAAAAGCTACGGTGAGAAATAATCTAAAACTTCTCACTTAAATCTTTATTTATTTTTACTAATTAATTCACCCAAAATCAATTATAAATATAATTGATTCCCTCTTCTTCCAGCACGACCCTGCTGGGTTCAACTGGTTACTAACATTATCCCTTAAACCATAGGTCTCGGGTTCGATTCCCGCTTAGGCCGTTTTCGTTTATATTTATTTTTGCTACTTCCGCTACTCGGAAAATTCTGGAAAAATATCTAAAAATTCTAGAAAAATCATAGAATAATTCTAAAATAGTTTTGAGAATTTTCGGGCGTTACAATCCCCCATACCTTATAACAAGTTCGTCCCCGAACTTAAAACAATTCTGGGTACTTCTGTCTCATACTGGCCTCTGTCTCCCAAGTCGCCTCTGCTGCTGTGTGATTTTGCCAGCTGACTTTGACTAATGGTACTTCCTTGTTCCGTAATTTCTTTACTGCTCGGTCTATTATCTGAATAGGTCGACTGTCATAGCTGAGATCATCACGGACCTGTACCAACTGGGGCTCAATCACTTGGGTGGCGTCTGGAATATGCTTCTTCAGCATGGAGACATGAAATACGTTGTGGACAGCTGACATCTCCTGAGGTAACTCTAGCTCATATACTACCTTGCCCACTCTCTTCGTGATAAGGTATGGTCTCACATATCTGGGAGCTAGCTTGCCCTTCTTCCCAAAACGCATGACTCCCTTCATGGGAGCTACTCTGAGGAAAACTGTATCACCAACTAAAAACTCTAGGGTCTCGGCTGGTACATCGAGATAGCTCTTCCGACGGCTGCTGTCTGTCTCTATCCTCCGCGAATCGATGGCTGCAGTGTATCTCTGCTACTAGATCTGCTCAAGCTCTAGTTCCTTCATGCTCACCACTCTATACCAAGACAGTGGTGATCCGCACCTCCGCCCATAGAGTGCCTCATAAGGTGCCATGCCAATAGTGGCACGATAGCTGTTGTATGCAAATTCGCTAGACTCGGATATTTGCACCAACTTCCTTGAAATCTAGGGCACAAGCCCGAGCATATCTTCGAGTACACGATTTATCGCTCCCGCTCGACCATCCGTCTCGAGGATGGAAAGTCGTGGTCAATTTTAATCGGGTGCCCATAGTTGATATACACTTCCGTAAGTGTGATGTAAATCTTGCCTCTCGTCGATATAATGGTTCGTGGGACTCCATGCAGCCTGACTATCTCCTTGAGATACAACTGAGCTAGCTGCTCCATGGAATAGGATATTCTGATAGCTAAAAAGTGGGCTGATTTAGTCAACCTGTCGACTACTACCCAAATGGCATCAAAACCATTCGTGGTTCTGGGTAATCCCACTATGAAGTCCATAGAGATATCCTCCCACTTCCATTCTAGAATCTGGATCGGCTGCAAAACTCCTCCTGGTCGCTGATGTTCTGCCTTAACCCTCTGACAGGTTAGACAGATGCTGACGTATCTAGCGATATCTCGCTTCATCCCAGGCCACCAAAATCGTTTACTTAGATCCTGATACATTTTGGTGGAACCAGGATGCATCGCATAGGGAGTCCTGTGAGCCTCGTCTAGAATCTGTCTCCGTAGCTCCTCCTGATCTGGAACACAGAGTCTGTCACCAAAATACACTACCCCACTGGCGGACACTCTGAACTCTCCACTTTCTGATTCTGCTAACCCTTGCTTGATTTTCTGGATTTCAGGATCCTGCTCCTGAGCTGTCTGGATATCATCAAGCAAGGTAGATGCTAAGAACATAGTGGAAAGCTGCCCGACCATAAGCTCGAGACTAAAATCTGTAATCTCCTTCCTTAGGGGTGGTGACATAGCTGCTAAAGATAATAAGGTGGCACTGGACTTCCTGCTGAGTGCGTCTGCTACCTTATTAGCTTTCCCTGGATGGTAGAGGATATCTATGTCATAATCCTTGACCAGCTCTAACCATCTGCGCTGTCGCATATTCAGATCCTTCTGAGTAAAGAAATACTTTAGACTTTGATGATCTGTATACACTCTGCACTGAGCTCCGTACAAATAATGTCTCCAAATCTTGAGAGCGAACACCACTGCTGCAAGCTCAAGGTCGTGAGTAGGATAGTTCCTCTCATAATCCTTGAGTTGTCTGGAGGCATAGGCGATCACCTTGCCCTGCTGCATCAGTACTGCTCCTAATCCCAATTTGGAGGCGTCACTGTAGATGTCGAAGCCGTCTGTGTTTTAAAATAGGAGCACTGGTCAATCTCCATTTTAGTTCATTGAAGCTGTTCTCAGCCCTCCGTCCACTGAAATTTCTTGTTCTTCCCGTGAGAGATGCTGGGAGGCTATCCGAGAAGTCCTCTGACTTTCTGTAATAGCCTCGCTAATCCCGAAAGCTTCGATTTCACCATGCGTTCTGGGTCTCTTCCAGATTACTTACGCTTCTATCTTCTTTGGGATCTACCATAACACCATCCTTGGAGATGATGTGACCTAGAAAGGCTACTCTGGTCTAGCCAAAATTCACATTTCGTGAATTTGGCGTATAGCTGGTTTCTGTGAAGGATCTGCAAAACTGTCTTCAGATGCTCTGCATGATCCTCCTGAGTGCTTGAATAGATAAGAATGTCATCGATAAACACGATGACAAACTTGTCTAAGTATTCTCTGAATACTTTGTTCATGAGGTCCATGAAAGTAGCTGGAGCATTTGTCACGCCGAAAGGCATGACTACGAACTCATAATGTCCGTATCTGGTCCTGAAAGCCGTTTTAGGTATATCACCTTCCTTGACTCTAACCTGGTGATATCCTGATCTTAGGTCAATTTTAGAGAACACGTGGCTCCTTTAGGCGATCAAACAGTCATCTATCCCGGGAGAGGGTACTGCTTTTAATTGTGACCGGTTCAAGGCACAGTAGTTTATGCAAGGCGCATGCTTCCATCCTTCTTCATCACGAACAACACAGGTGCTCCCATGGTGAGTGACTAGGCATATGAAACCCTTGTCTAGAAGCTCCTGTAATTGCTCCCGAAGTTCCTTCAGTTCAGCTGGAGCCATGCGATACGGTGCCTTGGAAATTGGATTTGTGCCGAATGAGCTCTATCTCAAATTCAATCTCCTCATCGTGCTAAGCCGGTAGCTCTTGTGGAAGATCATTGGTAGTCACACACGACTCAACCTCCGATAGCTGTTGGTTCTTGTCCCGGCCGGTGCCGACTACATTTGCTAAAAATCCCATGCATCCCGAATCCAATAGCTGTTGTGCTTTCAATGCCGAGAGTTTCGGCTTTTCTCTTTGGTTTTCCTATGAACTCAAATCGTACTCCTGCTTCAGGTTGGAATATGACCTTCTGTTTACGGCACTCTATAGAAGCGCCGTATCGATCGAAAATCCATTCCAAAGATGACATCATAGTCGGTCATTTCTAGCACTATCAAATCACTCTGCTATAATGACCGGCACCGCTCTGAGCCGGTGTGTAGATGCCATAATGTCTCCCGAGGGTAGTGTTGTCAGAAACCGACTATTGAGTACTTCTGGAGGTGTTGCTAATTTTTCGACAAACGCCCTGGATACATAAGAGTGGGTTGCCCTATCGAATAAGACATGCATCATGTCAGAAAATACCGATCCGACTCCGTGACAACCGCCGAGGCATTTGCTACGCCCTCTCGGAGAAAATCACGGCATTCGTGGTAGCTGGGGCTTTAATCTGCTCGATCGATCGTGGACCATCTAAGGCAGATACATTCCGTGTAATACCGCTGGCCGAGCTCCATATCATACGAGGCCGAGGAAGATCGTTCTTGTTCGCAATCGCTAGCATGTGCCCTTCCTCCCACATTCAAAACAACCTCGCGTACCCTTGCGGCAAACTCTGGATGATGTTTCCCACAAGTAGTACACTTGGGATGTCTCGGAATGTTTTACACCGGTCCTCCTTTGGGTCACCGCTGCTTTACGCTTCCCTTCCAGCTGGAGCTATGTCCCTGTTACGAGTACCGAGCCCGCTGCCCTTGGGCTCTGTGAAAACCTCGTCACTTGGATGATGTCGTCGATAGTGCTCGGTGATCGAGCACTACCACTAGCTCCTCTCGTGGTTTGTGGCCTATGAACGCCACCACCACATTCATTGCGATCTCCAGTCCGAGCATCTTCAACATCAACCGCACTGCTCCTTCTCTCGAGTGACTAGTTCGACACGAGACGGGCCAACCTTGTGAATTTCTTCACGCCTCGAATCGATAGGTTGCCCCGACGAAACTCAGAACTCGCCATAGTGTCGGTTCGTGACTTGCATGTGAAAGAATTTCAAGAACTCTTTCTCAAGTTGGCCCATGTCATCCGGTTATCGCCACTTCGATTTAATCCGCCCCACCACATGCGTGCATCTCCGTTAAATGTAAGGAGGCACACTTCACCTTTGTGCGGCCGGCGCCTAGAAGCTCCATCGTGCTTTCCAGTTTTAAACCATGCCCGAGCATCCCATGGTTCGCCGGTGCCCGAAGTTCTCGCTTTATTCTCTCGCCAGGATAAGGTAAGCTTTCTCTAGCCCCTCGCACCGGGACTGGACTCACCGGTACGATGCTGCGGTGGTACAACCTCCGTGATTACTGGAGTCGTGAGGTTCGGTACTGGAGTGACTGGGGGAGTAGTCTGCTGGTTAGCCTTTAAGGAGGCTATCTCCTGCTGCTGTTCAGCTAACTGCTGCTGTAGCTGAGCCACTAGTGCTGTAAGGTCTGGGGGAGGCACTAAACTGCCTGCCTCATGCTGGGGCTCAGCCGCTGCTGCTTTCTTAGCTGGACGTCCTCGTACCATTTTTTGGAAGCTGCAGGAACAATGCTGATGTGTGTGTAGGAAGTATGGAACACTGCTCTGATACCACTCAGTAACGACCCAACTCCTGGGTACTAAGCTGTGAGCCGGATCGCTACATTAACTACTGAAACTGCTGTGCCGTACTGTGCGGAAAACTGGGTAAAATAAAATTTCTCTAACTGACTCTATTAAATTGACAACTGGTACACCCATGCTGTTATAAGGAAGGGTTCAAGACCTTTCCGGTAGGAGTATATGTGCTAAGGAGGATACTTGACCTCCCATCTGAGCTAGAACTCAAAGCTAACTTCCCAGCTAGCTGTTGTTCGATCCACGGACCGATCAAACTTGCCGTGATTCGCCTTCTCGCCGATCGGTTCACGGATCGATCCAACAGAGGTCGGATCGGTGAAGACCGATCCAGTGTGTCCGGATCGGTATGGCACCGATCCAGCACCGGAGGCGCCGAGATGCTTTTTTCGATGTCGGATCGGCCTGACCGATCCGAGCACTGAAATCTTCTCTCCGAGGCTATCAGAGATCGGATCGGCCGTTGCCGACCGATCCGTGAGGATCATGAGCATATTCAGATTCGGCCGATCGGCCACGACCGATCCAGAGATGCAAGATAGACCTGATCGCGGGGATCGATCCTCCGATTTCACTCGAGAGTTCCGATTTCAGCAAGCGTGCAAAACATCACACAACAGTTCTAAAACAATGGAGATACATTCTAGCATGTAAGTACTAATGTTCTAAACATGATAAACTAAACAAGACATAGTTACTAAGCTAGAACAATTAGTAACAAGACTAAGTATGAAACTAAACATGTTAAGTGCTAAAACTAAAATAAAAGCGTATAGATCCCAAGGATCTTTATTCCAGACCCCTTGCACACACACATCATCGTAGCATCGTCCTCCAGCCTCCGCTAGTCCACTTTTCTTTTACCGGTATCTGCAGTATAAGAAAAATAGTATCTGTAAGCCAATAAGCTTAGTAAGGAACCATCTACCTCACAAAAACATGCAACGATGCAATTATGTTTTTAAAACATGCTGTTTGAAATCTAAACTGAGCATGCAAGCATGGCATGACATGGTATCATACAAAGCATGGCATAACATATAAACTGAACCTAAAATTGAACTAGTCATGCATATATCTAAATTTGTATACGAAGTCAAATCATGTAAACTGAACCTGAACTGAACTGAATGCTAAATTAGTGTTCTCATCACTGGGTTCAAATTTGAAAACTATACATATAATAGATGAAAATACTAAACATGCTGTTGGGCCCTGGCAACTGTACTTACTGTGCGCGCAAGGGTTACTAGGTTATCTGAACCTAGGGACCAACTGTGGGAGTCAGCCCATGGATATCTGATCCAGTACAGTGCCACTGAAAATAAAATAAAATCTAGTAATTGCTTATTTTGTTGTTTCTAGGTTATCTGAACCTAGAGCTAGGTTATCTGAACCTAGAGGCTACTGTGGGAGCCCACCCAATGGATATCTGATCCATTTGCTGTAATATCTGATAATAAACTGAGTAAAAATGTTTCTAATTCATTTTACATGCTGTTAGGACGCCTATTGGTGCATCCTTCGGAACTGAGCATTCTACCGAACGCTTGGTGTGCACTAAAAGCACACCCTAAAACCGAAAACTGTGAAATTACTGAACTAATGCTAAAACTAACAAGCGAGAGCAATTATACTGCAGGTGAGGGGTTTCTTACCTCAATCGCAAGGTTTTCTTACGATTCTATCCGCTAGGTTTTCCGGAAAACTGTTCCGTTCGACGAACCGCTTACGTCCTCGCGTTCCTCTCGCGGAGAAGAACCTCTTTCGTGTTGGAGTCGTCGCCGGAAGATGACCCGAGAGTCCTTAGGTTTGGGCACCGAGAGAAGAGGAGGAAGAGGAGTGGGCGGCGATTTTAGGTTTCGGGTGAGGAAAAGCTACGGTGAGAAATAATCTAAAACTTCTCACTTAAATCTTTATTTATTTTTACTAATTAATTCACCCAAAATCAATTATAAATATAATTGATTCCCTCTTCTTCCAGCACGACCCTGCTGGGTTCAACTGGTTACTAACATTATCCCTTAAACCATAGGTCTCGGGTTCGATTCCCGCTTAGGCCGTTTTCGTTTATATTTATTTTTGCTACTTCCGCTACTCGGAAAATTCCGGAAAAATATCTAAAAATTCTAGAAAAATCATAGAATAATTCTAAAATAGTTTTGAGAATTTTCGGGCGTTACAGCTACATCCTTGCTTGGTGCCCAAGCAAGGGGCTGACCAAGCCTTATTTGTTGCCCAAGCATAGGGTCGGCCAAGCCTTGCTTGGTGCCCAAGCAAGAGGCCGACCACAATAAAAGAAAAAAAAGGAAAAAGAAAAAGGGGGAGATTTTTTTTCTCTCAACATAATTCTAAAAAAAATCTGTTAATTTTTATTCTTTTTTATCTGGCGCCAAGGATTATAAAAGAAGAGGAGGTTCTGCCACAAAACAAGAAGTGATAAGTTTTTCTCCACAACAAAAACCCTCTCCTTTTCTTTCCTCTAGGGTCAGTGCCCAAAACTCCTCCCTTTCTTTCCACTAGGGTCAGCGCCCCATCCCTTTCTTCATCCCTTTCTTCCCTCTAGGGTCGGTGCCAATCTCCCTTTGGTGGCTGGGGCTTGGAGGTGAAGAAAAAGAAGAGAAGAAGCACCTAGATGGCCAGCGGTTTAGAGGAAAAGAAGAAGAAGGAAGCACCCCTTTTGCTTTGCATTCTTTAGTGGTAGGAGGCTTGGAAAGGAAGAAGAAGTTTGGGTGTTTTGTCTTGGTAGATCGTCGCCCACACGACGTCCAAGAAGAGGAGAGGAATACGGCAGAAGATCAAGAGGTCTTTAGCTACGAAGAAACGTACAACTAGTTCTTTAATTCCACTACGTAATTGGTTTTGATTTCTTCGTGTCGATTTTGGATATCCATTTTGAATACCAACACAAGAGGCCAGTGATCTTGTACTTTGATCAAGGTGTGCTTTGATCATTCAAGAACTTGCTTGATTGATCAAACACATGTCTGATCGAGTGTGCGGGTTGCCAGGAAAAGTTTTGTGCCTGTACAAATTTTTATACGGGAAATTTAAACAGAGCGGAATTCCCAGCGCCAACAAGTGGTATCAGAGTGAGTTTTCTGGTTCTGTGTGATTGGTTTTCGGTTAAATTTTGCACTATTCATATATAATTCAGGCAGGATAATAGTAGGATATGCAAAATAGATTAACTCTATAGTTGCAGGCATCCTTGTTCCAACTATTATGGCCTATTGTGTTTGTATGTGATTTGAACCCTCGGGCATGTCGAGGGCATTTTGTGAGTGCATGATTATAATTATTAAATATAGCTAGAGATGTATTAGTTTATTTTACATTTTGTTCGATCTATATTACATGTACATTCCTTCATGGAATATAGGATTGATAAATGTAATTTTTTATTTTTATTGTTGCGGCTTGCTATGCGTGATGCTACCTTGAGGACCGGAGGCACGGCGAAGAAGGAAGCAAGATAGATGCGACAACATAAACCCTAGGGCTAGCGGCTAGGTTTTCTCCTCCACACTTGGTTAGGGTTGGCGGCGGCTATGGTTGGTGGCATACGGAGGACATCAATGGATGAGGCAATAAAAGTTGGAAATTTATTTTTATATTTATTACCTTTATATGCTGTGTTTGTATGCTTGTGTGCATGTGTGATGTGTGTGCATGTTAAAATTCCTCAATTTTAAGTAACTAAGTGGGAGAGGAATTATTTAAATAAAGTCCACGGTCTCCATTATTGGTTTGTAAGTGATGCATTCAAACTTGCGCATTGGCTTTATGTGCCTTCCTCCATATCGGATGAGTTTGTTTGCAGATCACTAGATCAAACTTCCTCTATGGATGATTATAGGAAATTATTTAGGTTTGTGTGATCTTCTCCATCTGAAGGGACACAATTCTAATTAATGTACTAAGTATTAAGTAATGGTATATACTTAGGCGCATTTAATAGTATCCTCCCCATCAGAGTCACTGCTATTATTTGTGTGACCGAAGATAAACTAACTATTTATTTTATTTGTCATAAAGTTAGGATTGATAAGATAATAAAATTAATGGGTAAAACCTCCTCTTACAAATGTTTGAATTAGTATTCGTCCACACTATCGTGGCATACGAAATTCACGGTGTTTTGAGGTGTTGGTGAATTTAAATTATATTGTTCGAGGAATCAATATTATTTTAAATTCTAAAGTTTTGACAAAATATTTTATTATGTGATTCTTAGGATCTCAAAATGACTTTCAATCCTCTTGTTGTTATTTTAAAAGAAAACAAACTTACTGGTCCCAATTATATTGATTGGAAACGAAACTTGGGCATTGTCTTAACTACTGAAGGATATAAGTTCATACTTTTTAAGGTCTGTCATAATGTGCCTGATAGCGATTCTAGTGAAGAGGAGATTAACAGACATAGGAAATGGGTCAAGGCAGATGAAATAGCGCGGTGTTACATTTTGGCTTCTTTGTCAAATGTGTTGCAACATCAGGATCAGGTCATGCCTACTGCCTATGATATGATGTACAATCTCAAAGAACTCTTCAGACACCAGAATCGGGCTGCCAGGTAGGAGGCCATGAGAAACTTAATGACGACCACCATGACTGAGGGGACACCCGTAAGGGTTCATATCCTCAAAATGATGGCTCACTTGAATTAGATGTAAATCCTTGGAGCTGAATCGATGGGGAAACCCAGGTCGATATCATTCTCCAAACGCTAACCAAGAGTTTTGAGCAGTTCCGTCTGAACTATAACATGAACAAAAGGACTTATTTGTTGGAAGAACTTCTAACAGAACTCCAAGTAGCAGAAGAGCTATTTCGTCAAAGTTCTCAAATTCACATTGCTGAAAACGTTTTTGCATGTAAGCCGAAAGGCAGGAAGAAGAAAGAAAACAAGTTGGTTTAGCAAAGAAAGTGATCCGACCTCAAGGGACTGGACCGCAAGTAGGTGTGAAGAAGCCAAAGGGCAACTGCTTCACATGCAAGCAGTCTGGACATTGGAAGGTGGACTGTCCTCACAGAAAGGAGAATAATAAAGGTATATCTTATTCATTAGTTGTTGAAACATGTTTAGCGGTGTTATCTACCGGTACCTGGTGTGTAGATACGGGAGCCACTGATCATGTCTACAATTCATTGCAGGGATTCCAGGAAACTTGACAACTACATGAAAGGGAGATCACCATCTACATGGACAATGCTACAAGAGTGGCCGCTGTTACAGTGGGAGATGTTTAATTATCTTTTAATAGGAATAAAATATTGATTTCGAGGAATTGTCTTTACGTTCCATGTTTTATAAAGAACTTGATTTAAGTTTCTAAATTATTTAAGGATGGATATTATGTTTCTTTTGATGACAAAGTAGTTATCAGGAAAAAAAAGTGGTTATCTATTTTGGTACGTTGGTTGATAATTTGTACACTCTTAATCCAATAACTCCCACGATGCAACAAATGGAAATTAATAACACATCCTCTAATTCTAATAAGAGAAAGCAGCATTCGGAAATGAACCAAACATATCTTTGACATCTAAGGCTAGGTCATATTAACTTGAGTAGGATTTGTTGGATCGAGAAGCGCTAGAGGGGGGGGTGAATAGCGCTCGTGGCTATTTCGTTTGATTCATAAAACTATCAGAGTTAAAACACGCAGCGGAATAAAGAAAAACAAACAGAAAGAACACGAGTATTTACTTCGTTCAGAGCCTAGATCGACTCCTACTCGAAGGCCCGCGATCCTTGATCGCTTTCCGTGGGCAACAACTATAATCTCGATAAGGTTTACAAGTATAACAATTTACAGCATAATTTAAACCAGAAATCTTATACCAACAACAATGGATGAAAAAACGAAGCTCTGGGTCGTCGGTGTCAAGTTGCAGCACTTTCGGGTCATCGATTTAGCAGCACGCAGCAAGAGGATCACTTTGAATGAGTTGTATAGAGCTGCTGGTCGAGACCCCTTTATAAGGGGTGTTCAAGGAGCCTCCATCAGGCTCCAAGGCGCCTTGAATCCCTAAGTATTATCCTGGAAATAATTCTGCGATGAAGCTTTGATCGCTGCCTCTTATCCATCTTAAGGCCCCTTCATCACTGTCTAAGGCGCCTTAAGCCACCTGTTCAATGCGCCTTGAGCTTCCTTCAAGGCGCCTCCAACCCTTCTGGACAGCTGGCTTCGGCTCACACCCGAGGCGCCTCCAAGCTCCATGGAGGTGCCTCGGTCACTGTTCATTCGAGACTATTCTTTGCACTTTGGTCCATGCAAGATACATTAATCCCAAATATACCCTGCAGCACAAAGTTAGCACATAAAACATAATAGATATGATAATGACAGTCTCCGGACTGTCCGAGTCTGACTTCGGGTTTTTGACCGGAAACTCTACGTCGACCCGACGCCTACTGTTCCCACTACGGGGAACGCGTCCTCACCTACTCTACTCAAGAGATTTACCTGATGCCAGTGCGATCGTCCAGATCGACTGGACTTTTGCTTGGTGCTCGATGCTTCCGGACTTTCAGCTGGACTTCCGCACCCCTGTTGGTCCAGTCTTTCACCTGGTTCGCGACACCAGGACTTTCCACCTAGGGTTACTCCCTTTCCCCTAGGACTTTTGCCTGAAGCACTCGACCCACCAAGACTTTCCGCATAGAGTTACCACCCCCTATGACCTAGGGTTACCACCCCCTAGGGTATTTACCTTGCCTAGCACAGTTAGAGCTTTTGCCTAACTACACTTAGGACTTTCCTGCAATCTCATTCAGATCATTAGATCACCACACATCTTAACTTTGAATCCTTTTCCATTATCAAAACTCAGGTTCGATCGTCGGATGCTTTCCGCACCAACAATCTCCCCCTTTTTGATTATGCCAACCGAAATTCAAAGTTAAGTAAAACAAATGCATAAGATACTTAAAAAGTGTAAGTGAGCAAGCTTAAGTATATAAGATCAAATACAAGCATAACTTAAGCTAACACTTAAACTTTGTGAAGCTCCCCCTTAATACAGGGCTTTTTTTTTAATCAGATTTAATTTTGAATTTCCCTACTCTCCCCCTTTACGATTTATCAAAAATAAGCCATTTGAAAGCAAGTTATAAGTTTTCTTATTGAAAAACAGATTAGGCTTTGAAAGATGGGATAAATGCTAAATTGACTTCAGAAAAAAAAATTTTCGCCTAAGTTTAAAAGGCTTATATATAGTAGACTGTGAAGGACGATTTTAGCCACTTTTAAAACTTAGTTGTTTTTTAAAATATACTTACTAAATTTTGAAAATCTTAAAGAAAATTGAAGTCTTTTTTTACTTAGCAAAAAATATTTTGAAAGCAATGAGTAAAATTTTGCAAAACTATGATTTTTAATACTTTAAGGTTAGTAAAAATATCTTAGCAAGAATTTATAAAAAGTTAGATTTGAAGGTTGGCTAAGTTTGAAAAAGTTTGAAGGTTTCTATATGAACCACTTAGCTTAGTCTTTTGCAAACATTGAATTTTGAAAATATAGCTTAAGTTAAAAAGACACTTAGCTTAATTTGAATAACACAAAACTTTTTTTTTTTAAAAAAAAAAAATAGGAGTAAGAACTTGTTAATTTTTAGGGCGAAGAGGGAGTAGATAAAAATTTAGGTTATTGATTCAGTTGGTCCTTAAGTCCAAGCATGAGTCAACTTATCTAACTTGTCTTGATCAGGTATTAGAGCCCTAAATTACAAGCATGCTTAATCTTAATATTTCTATTTCCTTCACCAACTGTCTAACCTTTAGCAACTTGCTGATTGCCTAGAGGGCAACAACTTTCACTTGGTTAGTCAAGTTAAGTCATTTAGTCCAGTTAGATTTGACTAAGGCTGGAAGACTTGACTTGATTGCTGTTAATAAAGTATTTAACGCCCAGACTCATATTGATGCACAGAAATACGCATTCTTGAGTTCAGGCTGTACCCTATGCATCTCACACCATTCTATGTTTTTCAAACACAAGCAAGGTATACCTAGGTGTTTGTGAGATGCTCTGGCTTCAATCTAGGGGAGCAGGATTTCTAAGGTAGAGCCTAAACTAAGTCCAATTTTTGAAAATTCTAAGAAAAGGGGATTTTGAAATCATTATTTTTCCTAGAATTTTTGAAAAGAAATCATTTAAAAGTGGTTTTGAAATTCTACTCACAATCTTGAAAAAGTGACAAATAAGTACTGAATTAAAACATAAGTCTGCTGAACATAAGATAACTAACTCCAAGATACAACCAAAAGGTGAGTAAGATATCTAGATCCAAAAAGTGAGTGACATATCCAGATAATCTAAAAAGATAGAGTCAAGCAGGGGGATCGTCAGCTGGAGGATCGACAGCTAAGGGATCATCAGCCGGGGGTGGTGCTAGGGGCTGCTCGGGTGCAGGCAGAGGCCGTCCCTGGCGTCGGATCTCGTCTCAGAGAGTGGCGAACCCAACAGCCATCTCAGATCGCATAGATCGAAGAAAGCGATGGTTGTCTCGCACAGCTCGTCGCGTCTGCGAGGACTGGATCTCGAGTCGAGTGAGTCTGTCCTCGACAGAAAGTGGTGTCGAAGATAAAGGCCCAACTAATGTGGAGGGCCTGGCAGAGGAAGAAGGATCCATGAAAAAATCCTCGGCTAAGAAGTCATCCCACTCCTCTCCCTCGCCTGGTATATCCTCAGCCTTTGGAGCAATAGGTGCAGCAGCTGGCTGTGGTTGACTTGTCCAGGCTAGAACTCCATCAGCGTTGACCTCAGCTTGGGCTAGTCTACAACTGCGGGACCCTAGTTCGTCGTATATGGTTAAAGGAATAACTGCCCCTCTGGTCACATCTATGCCCTCGATGGTCGAAAAGATGGAAGTCAAAATATGGCAGTAGGGCATATGCACCATACGGGATGTGACTGTGCTAGATGTTGAGATAATGTTCTGGAACATGTGTAAGGCTATATCAATGTCCAAACGATGACTCAGGGCATATAGAAAGAATGAATGTGAGGATCGCATCTTCGGGACATCCCGAGATGAGATTGGCAATATGCAGGCTGTCTGGACCCTATACAAAACATAGTCCTGGACTCTAAGAAAAACTGACCTGCACTCAGTCAGGCCGAGTGGTCTCTCCCCACCAAAAAAGTACGTATAGATAGTGTCCAACGTAATATGAGAGTAGGGATTGCCAAATGGCAGATCCCTATCGGGGTAGCATAGGATACACTCTGATGCTCTAAGTCCTAAGGCGGTACGTAACAAAGTGGGGGTAATCTAGATGTCAGTGCTACCGACTTTTGAGGAGTATGCACGATCATCAACCCTTTCAAGGTTGTGATAGAACTGTGCACATAAGTCATGATTTACTGCATCACTACAGTAAACCAATTTGTCCAGCTGATAGTATTCTATCATCTGGACTGATGGGTGACAGTACTGACTAAAAAATGTTCGTTAGAGCCCTAGAGCTAATCATTTGATAATTGTATTATGGACTTGTTGTATCATGTTCTTATATAAATAAAGGCATTTATTGCTTTGGTTATTATACTTACTTGTATTGGCGCCAAATAAATTAAGTATAATAGCGTCCTTGAGTAGAAGGTTCTCACCTATATCAATCTGTTAGTTGAACCAATAGTGAGATGATATAGAGAACACTACTCTAGATCATTCCTAGTTGAGTATTAACATTCAGGGACAATGTTAATGTAATAAGACTAGCATGTAGGTCAACTCGATGACTTGATTTTACAAGTCATGGATATAGAGATATCAAGTTGACACATGGATATGCATTGGAGAATGTATACTGAATGACCCGCCATGAGAAAGTATCATGGATCGTTATATGAGTGTCATATACTTTCTCATGTGGCTATTAAAATGACTACTAGTCCTTGGACCTGAAGTCACCATGGTTCCCTACATAAGGGGTTACGTACTTTGGCTTCGTCAAACGTCACCCGTAACTGGGTGGACTATAAAGGCGATTACTGGTATGTAACGAATTATGTAGAGGGATATGAGTGATGTAGATGGGATCAATCCCTCCTATATGACGGGAGTGACATCGATATTCTTGATAAAGTGAGACCACGAAGTGCATGGCCATGCCCAAATGAGTCAATATGAGATATTGAGCTCATTTGATTTAGTGAGTCTACTTGGAGTTCAAGATTTAGATTGATTAGAGGATGACACGGTCTATGCCTCATTTTGATCAATCTAGATGTCTAGGATAGAAGGACACTTGTCATATATTGTGAGGAGTCACAATTAATAGTCACAAGGTGATGTTGGATCTCAACATTCTTGTAACTTGGGTAGTAATGATGTGTTGCTAGATACCGCTCATTACTTATGCTCCTAAATGGGTTTAGGGGCATTGCCAACGTTACAAGAACCTATAGGGTCACACACTAAGGACAATTAGATGGAGATTAGGTTCATATGATGAACAAGAGGATTAGATTCATTTGATGAATCAAATTGGATTAAGAGTAATCCTAATTGGGCTAATTGAGTTGGAGTCAAGTTTATTCATGTGATCAATGAGTCTAATTTAGATTATGACTCATTGAATCAATTTAATTAAATGAATTAGATTCATTCACTACAAGAAATTTTAGATTTAACCACACCTAATAGACAACAGTTTTTCGAGAAACTGTTGTCTTTTTGCCATTTAACAACGGTTTTATTGAAAACCGTTGTTGTTTACCATAATTTTTTTTTAAATGACAACGGTTTTTAAAAAACTGTTGTTTAATGTATGTCAAAGACAACGATTTTTAAAAAACTGTTGTCTAATGTATGTCAAAGACAACGGTTTTAAAAAACTGTTGTCTTTTAGCGTTGCTTACATGATAATATACAACAGTTTTATTAAACTGTTGTCTATTGAATGTTGTTGAATCCCAAAAAAAATAGTTTTTTTTAACTTCACGAAAAAAAACTCACGAACAAAGAGTTTTTTTGTTCGCGTGAGGCTAGGTCACCACTGCTGATTCCCCTTTCCCCTCCTTCCCAACCCGACGCTGATCCTCGACGCCTATCGACGGCGTGATACTTCTTCTCCCCACATACATAACTACCAGCCAAGAGTTACTCAACGCCGGCTGAAGCCTCATTGAGTCGTGCCTTGCTCCGATCAACGCCATAGCTGCCGTTGCCGAGCCTTAACTCTTCCTAGACACCAGAGCCACGAGGAAATTGATCGCGCTAGCACCAAGCGTCCACCGCCGGCTAAGGCTCTTCTCCACTGATCACTGGAGTCCATCCGGAGATTTCTCTTCTCCTAGAGTCGCCGACCCTGCATTGGTGGATCTCCGGTTAAGAGGGGTTTGAACCCTAGATATAACCTCCTGCGGCGCCTCTCTACACATCGCAGCTTCGACGATCGAACCAGGTTTGCTCTAACCGATCTTTACTCTAGTGTTGGCATTGCCCTATTCCTCTGTCCCAGCTCACCGCCATAATAACCTCCCGAGCCCTCCGAGAGAGATATCAGATATGGCTCGAGGGTAAGTTGTTTTTAGTGCTAGATTTGTGTGGACTTGATTGTATACATTGTTTGGGATGTTGAGCTTGGTTGTGTGATCGTTTATTATAGATCCGTCCGGCCAAAAAACATATGCCGCGTTCTCCCCTGCCAGCCGCAACTTCCCCACCGCGCCCTCACCGAGAAGCACCCTGACTCCTCCTCCGCCGACGGCGAAGACGATCCCCTTGATAACTAGTATTTTGATGCATTATTTTGACTCTTATACTTAACATTTTTACTCTCTCGTATACTTAATTCCGCATTTATATCATGTTTTATGAGTTGAGATTTATTTGGAGCATTGATCTAATTTTTTCTATATTTTCTGGTATTTTATCTAAAAGATACATCTTGTTTTGCAGGGGAGTAATTTGGGCCATTGATCGGGATCAAATAATCCAAGGGCTCATGTTATTCTATGTTGAATCAAGAAGAGCCAAATCCAATCAAACCCAATCCAAAAGCTTCAATTCAAACCCAATCTTAAAGCCCACTTTTAAAAGCCTAATTCCACTCATCTTATTGGATCCGGATCTTCTCATTAATCCAAACCCAAAATCCCATGCCTTTCCAAACCCGATCCACTAAGAAACTTCCCTTACCTCACGCACGGCACAAAAGGATCGATACCTTTTTGCGTCTCTTCCCCGTGCAGAGCTAGGGCACGCGCGCGAGCTCCCCACACCGCACCTTTCTCTTCTTCCTTTCTTTCTCCGGCCGGCGGCTTCTCCTCTTCTATTCACTGTCGCCGGCCGGCCATCCACAATCCAAATTTCTTCTTCTCAGATTCCAGCTGCGAGCGAAAGCAAGTTTTCTTCCCATGGCAGCAAGATTCGGCAGCGATTTCGGTTATCCACCTCACCGGAGGGGTTCTCCGGTGTGAACTCCACCTTCCGGCTACTTTCTGGCAGCTTCACCACCCGGGGTACAGGTGGCAGAGCAAGAGGCAATGACGGTGGTTCGTCTTCATCTCCGGCCAACTTCCAGCGAAGGGGTTCTTCGTTTGAAGATTCGTTCATCTACCTCATTGTTGAAGCAGTAGCAACCAGCGGAGAGAGCTACTGTTCACTGGTTCTCGGGGTTTCCGGAGCCGGGCCCTTGTGTGACGGCAAGGGTAGTCATTGGATCGGTAGTTGATGTTTGGATTGTGGTTGGAATTTTCTTAGTTTATTACTGTTGATTAGCTTAGTTTACTTATTTTGATGTTTTGTGGTTAAATGTTTGTATTGAACTAGATTTTTCATATTTAAAATGCATGTATTATGTTCAATTTGATTAATGCTCACAATGTGTTCGATCAAATGCTTCAACCAATAGTTAGGTTTAATTTGATGCAATTTATTTTGTTTAATTCTTACTTTGTCTTGTTCTTTTAATTTAGTTAAGTCCTAGCTTTGATTTAATGCAATTAGGATAGATTAATTTAGGCTTTCATTATATTCTTAGTTTCTTTAATGCTTTACTTCATGTTATGCCCATTGATAGATAATCTTGTATCGTAGTTTCTTTAATTTGATGGCTCCAAATAAAAATTGGATGATTATATTTACTGATAATGAGGATGATATCATGCTTGTTGGAGATGACCCTTGGCAGTAAGCATGCTTCTACATTCCTAATGTTCTTCTCTTATGTATATATATCTTCCATTTTCTATGTATAAAGTGGATATGTTGACAACTAGTGTTGTATAATTTTCTACAGGGAATTTTGTGCTATGGTCCATCAGATTTTTATATACACAAAAGAGGAGGTCCGGAAGATGGATTCAAGTACCTTGAACCCAAAAAATGAAGATTGTCCTGATATGAAAGAGAATGTCAAGGAAACAAAAGGCAGTCAATCTGCATCATCATCTAATTCAAAAAACTCATAGGCTTATCCTGCAATGTAAGTAGGAATCTCTTTCTGTTTAATATAAATTGTCGTGATAATCATTTTATCCCATCATTTTCCAGGTTATTGAGATGTTTTATTTGAAAACTATGATAGGTTAGGTCCTTCTCCATTAATTCGACATTTGAAAAATAACTCCAACAGTTAATCCCCGAGTACTTCATACTCATATTACAGCTAGTCAAGTATTTATGCAACATGTTATCTGTCAATGAAAATTAAACTGCATCCTTTGCAAGAAAGACTAACAACTAGAAAAATAGTTCAATATCGCTACTAGTATTTCGTGTTTGGAAATTGATTTAAGCGAGAAGTTTGCAGGCTGACGACATCTTTGCCATGTGCAATTCAATCTTTGTAGGATCTTGAAGCACAAACAAAGTGATTGTTTGTGCTTTATCTAAGTGATTGTTTGACCAGTTTTATAGCATGCATCTTGACAATTAATATAATTTTGAAATCACTATCAAGGAAGAATGTTCAAAGGAAAGTAAAGGCTAAGGAGAAGATCACGTAATTAACTACACGGGTAGGTTTCTGTAAGAATTCAACTTTTTCTTGATCTATTCTTATGTAGTCCATGGTACACATTAAAGATTTCACTGTAGCTTATTTTCAATATTCTAACATGTAAATTAATACACTTCTGTGGATCCTCCAAACAATCTAAGTTGTGATGGATTGATATCCCTTTATGTTCCAAACCTTTGTTTTTTTTTGGAGCTTGTAATTTTCATTGCAAACAATCCATATGGTGTATGAATTACATTCAGTCCAGTATAAACTTAGCACTTTCGCTTCAGAGGCAATTTATGAGTTTTATTCTACAATCATGTTTACTAATTGATCAGATTCATTAAGAAGGGCGTTGGAGTAGCTTGGTAAATTTGTTTTGCTAGGTTATGATAAATTAGCATTCAGTAGAATAGATGTTTGGTTTCTTCTTCAAATCACACAGTAATATTTCTCTTGTCATTGGTGAAACAATCAATCCACTCATTATAACTTCCACAACAGAAAATTTTATGTTATTTGTCTACTACCAATGCAGTTTAACTGATTTTACATTGACTGAACAAGGTTGATTTTATTTAGGTATCAAACTCTCCCATTTGTTTTAGATATTACATGTCTTGTTTGTTAATTTCTCCAAACCATTATTTCTCAATTTGTTAACAAGGAAACTCATGTTAGCATAGTCATGATCAGAGCCTAATTATAATTTACAATTATCTGAGTGCTATTGATTAACTGTTCTGTCCTTTCTTCTGGTTCTTTTTTTTTAATTTGTGCACTCATTTAGATGGTTTATTATTCTTGTTGTGATGAATTCAGGTCTAGTGAAAATACTGAAGAAGTATGACAAGAGAACAGGAGCACTTATCAGGCAGCCCTTCATCGAAAAGGTGCTGCAGCAGCCATTCTTTACAACTGATCTCCTATACAAACTCGTGAAGGAGTGTGGCTATGCTCGACCACCTCTTCCCCAGCAGCAACCTGTCAATTTCAGCAGAATGCGACGGACAAAATGGAGTGCCAAAGCCGGCACAATCAGGTTGGAGGGTTCCAGAGTTGGAGGAGATTAAATATATGTAGAGCTTATACATGAAGAGCACCGTAGTAGCGCTGCGGTCCTTGAAACAGATTAGGAGCAAAAGTTCAACAGTCAAAACATATTAGAAAATCTCGTGTTATATTGTTCTACCTTTGTTTTAATAGTGTTATTATTTTGTTGGTTGCTTATGAAATTTCTTCAGAATGTTATAGATATTATTTTTGAATGTTAGAAAATTGTATATTAAATTTTATTTTGAAATTTAGTATTTTGAATGATTTATAATATTGGAAAATTGTGTATTAATTTTTTTTTATTTTTTATCTAAAAAAGACAACGGTTTTTCACCGTTGTCGTAAATAGTTTAAAACTGTTATTGAAGACCCTGTTATTAAAGTAGACGCTCAAAGACAACGGTGAAAAACTGTTGTCTTTGAAGGAAAAGACAACAGTTTTTACCGTTGTAAAACTATTGTCTTTGCCTTCAAAGACAACGGTTAAAAACTGTTGTCTTTGGGCATCCCTTTTAACAACACGGCCTTTAACAACAGTTCGAAAGGGGCTACGACAACGGTGAAAAACCGTTGTTGTTAGGTTTTTTTCTTATAGTGATTATATTAAATTGGCTTGAATTAAATGGTTGGATTAGATCAACCATGAGAGAGATTAAGTCAAGTTTGACTTGACTTGAGAGGAAGAGAAAGAGTCAAGTTTGACTTGACTATATGCCACATCATTAGTGAGTTGGCAAGATGTGGACCAATGATGATGCTCTACATCATCATGGTTACTTAAGTGTGTGCCACATCATGGAGGTTAAAAACCTCCATTCCATTTAATGTGGCCGGCCACATTAATTGTAATGGAGTTACAATTGTGGCCGACCACACACAAAAATGAATGGAATTCATTTTTGTCATTCAAGGGGGCATTCACTTCTTCTTCCTCCTTGAGCTCTCTCTTCTTGCTCTCCCTCTCCTATCTTGGCCGAACACCCTAGGTGCTAGCACACCTTGTAACATAATCATAAAGTTCATCCTAACATAACATAACATAATCATAAGCATTATGACATATCATGATAAAATCATAAGGTGCATCCTAGCATAACATAATCATGATCATAGCATATCATAACATAATCATAAAGTTCATCCTAACATAACATAACATAATCATAAGCATTATGACATATCGTAACATAATCATAAAGCGTTATGCGAGATGATTTTCAAAAACATGATTCATGCAATAATATATGCAACATGTCCTTTGAAAACTTATTACATACATACTTAAACATAATCATAACATGATTAGGGGCCCGACTTGTACCACATACATAAATGCGCGCGTCCTATGTAGGTCCAAGGTAGCAAGTATTGAAATACATACTAGGCCCATTTCTTAGTCCATCGACCTAGGCTTGTACCACATACATAAATGCGCGCGTCCTATGTAGGTCCAAGGTAGCAAGTCTTGAACCCTACAAGGCATACATACTAGGCCCATTTCTTAGTCCATCGACCTATCGTAGCATAATCATAAAGCGTTATGTGAGATGATTTTCAAAAACATGATTCATGCAATAATATATGCAACATGTCCTTTGAAAACTTATTACATACATACTTAAACATAATCATAACATGATTAGGGGCCCGACCTGTACCACATACATAAATGCGCGCGTCCTATGTAGGTCCAAGGCAGCAAGTCTTGAATCCTACAAGGCATACATACTAGGCCCATTTCTTAGTCCATCGACCTAGGGGCACTTAGGCGTCCATCCCTAACGAGGCATGTTTCTTAGTCCATCGACCCCGGGGCGCTTATGGAGCCAACCCTTGGTACAAGCCATATAAAGTAAAGTAGCATGTCATACATATCATGGTTCTTAATATTTCATGCACATCATATTTCTTATCATATCATACCATACAGAATTTGGGCACACAGCTCATCATAATGGTATGTAAAATTTGGGCACACAGCACATCATAATTACATGCATAATTTGGGCACACAGCTCATCATAAATAGCACACAGCATAGCATAAGGGTTACCATCATACATAGATCATAAGTGTACATAATTAAACATAGAAGCATAACAAGCTCTTACCACATTATAAACATTTCATGTGAGATACATGGGAAAATCATATTTAGATTTCTAACCCTAATGCCATGTAATGGCCGAAACATATAGATGTGACTTAGGTTAGAAATCAACATACAAGCATGTGAACCCTAAACCAATATCATATCATATACCATAAGGAAACATCATGAGCATGCTTTAGGTTAGGTTCTAGGTTTCCTAAGCTTATAAATCTTATCATGGCCGAATCTTATCAATCATTACATTGGGTTAAAAACAACATTCAAGCATGTGAAACTTAAGCAAATGTTACAAGGAACATCATGAGCATAGTTAGGTTAGGTTCCAAGTTTCCTAGGCCCTTAAACTTGTTGTGGCCGAAACCTTTAAGGCTTGGAGCTAGGTTTCAAGTGTCATAAAAACATGGAAACCCTAAACAAGTTTCATAGCAATTATTACAAGGAACATCATGAGCATAATTAGGTTAGGTTCCAAGTTTCCTAGGCCCTTAAACTTGTTGTGGCCGAAACCCTTAAGGCTTGGAACTAGGTTTCAAGTGTCCTAAAAGAATGGAAACCCTAAACCAATTTCATAGCAATTATTACAAGGAACATCATGAGCATAATTAGGTTAGGTTCCAAGTTTCCTAGGCCCTTAAACATGTTGTGGCCGAAACTTGTAAGGCTTGAATCTAGGGTTCAAGTATCATAAAAGCATGAGCACCCTAAACAACTTTCATTGCAATTATTTCAAGGAACAACATGAGCATGTCATATTAATTTCATAACTTGTCTTAAGGAGGATCATGGCATAATTAGTTTAGGTTTAACAATTTTTTTCTAGGCCCCTAGTCATATCATGGCCGAATACTTATGAGCATGGAATGAAGTTTAATCATCATATAGGCATGAGCATATTATGTTAACAACTTCCTCATCATGAGGCACATATCATAAACAAAAATAAGAAACATGCTTGGTTTGAGTCTTAACTTACCTATTTCCTTTGTTCATATTTGGCCGAGAGTCTAGGGGTATGACTCTAAGTTCTAACCAATATTCTATCATATGAACATTAGATATATCCCTACCATATAATACATGTAACAAGAAGCATATTGAGCATGTCAAAATTTAGGTCTTTACATTTCCTAGATCTTTCTTTTTGGTCTTGTCTTGGCCGAAATTTTCATGAAGGTATCCTAGGTTTTTAGGCAACCAAATCTCATAGAAAAATACACAAGCTATTGTACCACAGGTGAGGGAAACTTAGATCCTTTCGCTTGTGGTTTTTCTTAAGGAAAAAGATATCCTAAGTGCCAAGGAAGGAGAAAACTTCTTCTTCTTGTACCTCCTTTTGCTTCTTTTGCTTGGAAGGGATAGAACTTGAAGGTTTCTTCTCGAAATTTAGTTTTCTTGGAGAGGAACTTAGCTTAGCTTTTGGAATAAGGAGATGGAAAGGCTCTTGGTTTCGGTGAAGAATAAGGAAGGAGAAAGAAGGAGGAAGAAAAGAAATTTAATCTCTTGTTTTTCTTCTCCCAATCTATTTATTCCTTTGCCAATGAAACATGTCTTCATTCATTCCCTCAACTCCTCTTTTCCCCCACTCCTTTAATTCCCACAAAAAATAGAGAGAGGGAGGGAAGTAGGCAATTTACCTTTTGCTTGCTTCTTCTCTTAACCAAGAGGAAGAGGAGGTAAGCCACTTGGTTTTCTCTTGCTCTTTTGCTTAGTTTTATTTTATTTCCTTCTCACCTTTAACTAAATTTTTCATTCCTTTCTATCCAAATATTATTCATTATCCTAGTGGTTATCATACATCAATTTATCTCCATTATTTATGGGAGGTTCAAGGTTCAATCCTTGACCTCACATCTTCTTATTCTATTTTTGGTTTCTATTTTCCCTTTTCTCTTATCCTTTTTATTTCTATGCTCTAAAGAAAATAATATCCATATACCTATCTTAATATTTCGTGGGTGTTACAGTACCCCATACCTCATAGAAAGTTCGTCCTCGAACTTAGAATAGCAACGGATACTTCTGTTTCATATCCTCTTCCCGTTCCCACGTGGCTTCTTCGTATCATTGATTTTGCCACAGGACCTTTACTAAAGGTACCTCCTTGTTCCTCAGTCTTTTGACGTCTCGATCCAATATCTGGATTGGTCGGCTCTCGTAGGTTAGGTCCTCTTGCACTTGTACTGCCCGGGGTTCGATCACTTGATCCGTGCTCGGAAGGCATTTCTTTAGCATCGATACGTGGAACACGTTGTGAATGGATGACATCTCTTGAGGCAGCTCTATTTCATAAGCTGCTTTGCCGATTCTTTTCAGAACTCGGTATGGTCCCACATAATGGGGGCTTAGCTTTCCCTTCTTACCAAACCTCATTACTCCTTTCATAGGAGCTACTTTGAGAAATACTGAGTCTCCGACACTGAATTCCAATGGCTTTCGTCGCTTATCCGCATAATTCTTTTGTCGACTCTGAGCAGTTTCTATTCGTTGGCGGATGTTCTGTATAGCACGGGTGGTGTTATCAATGAGCTCAGTTTGAAATCCCATCTCTTTCTTTTCACCGCCTTCGTACCAACATATAGGGGATCTACATTTCCTCCCGTACAAAGCCTCGTAAGGTGCCATCCCATTAGTAGCCTGGTAACTATTATTGTAGGCGAATTCCGCCAGGCATAAATATCAGCTCCAGCTCCCCTTGAAGTCTAATGCGCATGCCCATAACATATCTTCTAACACTTGATTAACCCTTTCTATTTGTCCGTCGGTCTGAGGGTGAAAGGAAGTACTGAATAATAGCTTCGTACCAAGAGCCTTCTGGATGCATTCCCAAAAATGTGAAACGAAACGACCATCTCTGTCTGAAATGATGGTCTTAGGAATCCCATGTAGCCTAACAATTTCCTTGACATATAATTGAGCCAGTTGCTCAATCGAATAAGTTATTTTGATTGCTAGAAAATGGGCGGATTTGGTTAATCTATCCACAATTACCCATATGGCGTCATAGCCGTTTGTTGTCTTGGGTAATCCTACTATAAAGTCCATAGAGATATCTTCCCATTTCCATTCTGGAATTTGGACAGGATGCAGTAATCCTCCCGGTCTCTGATGTTCTACTTTAACCCTCTGACAGGTCAGGCAGGTACCGACATACTGAGCCACATCTCTTTTCATACCGGACCACCAAAATTTCTTTTTCAAATCTTGGTACATTTTGGTGGATCCTGGGTGCATTGCATAGGGCGTTGAATGAGCTTCCTCTAGTATCCTTCTTCGCAACTCTGGATCTCTGGGAATACATAATCAATCCCTGAGGTATAATATTCCATTGTCCGCGATCTGGAATTCGTCATTCTTTCCTTCTAGGGTTTCTTGTTTAATCCTTTGGAGACTTTGGTCACTGGTTTGTTTCTCTAATAGATTGTCGAATAATGTGGGTGCTATGGTCATGGTAGAGAGCTGCCCGGACATATTTTCGATCCATTGACTCGTAATATCTCTCGGTTTCCCAATAATTTCGAACACTGGTTCGCCTTTTGCATCAGATATAGCTTTGGCATATTGACTAAAAGTAGGTAACTGACCTGTGACGACAGTAGAGGCACCCACCATATCTTCTTTAGTAAGCGAGAAAATCCTGGCGTTCGTTGTAGTTGGTGGGGTTTCCAGTCTCCCTTGGCTAATCGGTGTTCCTTCAATAGTAGCTTGCATCTGATGTAGTTGTGAGGGGGTACTCTTGTTTTGGTTGTTCTGCTGGGGTGGTACCTGGAACCGGTTAGTGCAGTCTCTGGCCAGATGTCCTTCCCCTCCGCAATTATAGCACCTTCTTGTACCCTTGTGACATAATCCAGAATGCAGCTTCCCGCCAATTGTGCACTGGGGGTATGTTGGTTGCTTATTCACTGAGCCACCTTTAGCATTGTCCCATTGTTTCCTTTTTCCTGTAGAGGTCCCTTTCCAGCTTGTTTTGCTACCTGAGGGTCTCTCTCCTTCTGTTCGGGCCTGACTCTTATTCTCGTTCATCACTTTCTGATAATGTTCTGTGATTAGGGCACTGCTGACCAATTCCTCTGTAGTCTGCGGTCTATTAACTCCGCCGGCCACGTTCAGTGCTATCTCAGGTTGAAGCATCTTCAGCATCAGTCTGACCCTTTCTCTTTCTGTGCGAACCAACTCTGGACATAGGCGTGCCAAACGGTTGAAGCATTTTACTGCTTCGTTCACTAATAGGTCACCTTGCCGAAACTCGATGAACTCGTCGTAGTGCCGGTTCGTCACTTGCATATGGAAGAACTCCTCGAAGAACTCTGTCTCGAAGTCCGTCCAGTTCATCAGATTAATCTATCTCTTTGCCTTTACTCTTTCCCACCACATCCTTGCGTCTCCGGAAAAATAGAATTATACACATTTGATCTTTTCCGATACGGGCCAGTCCAGTAATTCCACTATGCTTTCCACTGTCTTGAACCAGGCCTGAGCGTCCCATGGCTCGCAAGTATCTGAGAAATTTTCCGGCTTAAGCCTTAGCCACTGTATCAATAGGTCTCCTGTCTGACCACTGGGGCAGGGGCTATCGGTGGTACTGGTGCAACTATTGGGATGACGGGCACTGCATTCTGATTTACTGGCGGGGTGGCAGGATTTTCTTGCTGACACATCAAGGTCGTGATCAGCTGTTGTTGCTCCATGATCTGACGCTGGAGGTCAGTAACTATCTGAGTCAGATCTGGTGGAGTTGCTGTCACGTCTGCTCGGGTAGTACGTCTCCTAGCCATGCTTATCTTCAATAAATAACAACAAATTATCGTTATTTCTATCCAGGCTTAACATAAGATCGTTATTATTCCTATCCTACCATCATGCATACCTAAACTAGAACTGTGACTTAACATCATAAAATAAAAAAAAAAATAAGTAAACATGCTTAATATTAAAGCATCATAGAAGAATTAATTTCAGTATATAGATTCTTACTTGGAGCGGCAGGATGGAGGCTTGACATGTGTGTAGTGAAAAGACTAAACTTAGCTCTAATACCAAACTGTAACGCCCCGCCCCTTCTTGCTTAAGCTGACGGGGGTTACTTATCTTTTCTTCTTAAAACAGCGGAAGTCTTATCTATAGTATAAGTTTTTTTTTCTTTAAAACTTTTTCTTTACTTTTCAAATCATCATCACTAACTACCTATCATATGAGTCACATAACATGCTTAACATAAATTTAAACCATAATACCAAAGAGCATGATGAAATGTCATGGAGTCATAAATAAACGACATAAATATAATTCTTATTAACTAGAAGCAGGTCTTTCTCTTTAGCCGATTCAATACTACACACGTCCTCCTTGCCCCCTCCTGCTGCTCCCTTAGTACATCCATTCTTTGCCCTTATCTGTGGTACAAGGAAAGTAAGCTGTGAGCACACAAGGCACAGTAAGAACCTTTCCTACTCACAAAAACCGTATAGCATAACTAAATCTCCAAGGCATAAAGCATAAAGACAACTCATCATATCATGTATAGAAGCATCATATCATAACATAATCGTAAGGTATCATGGCATATCATAATAAAATCATAAAGTGCATCCTAACATAACATAATCATGATCATAACATATCATAACATAATCATAAAGTTCATCCTAACATAAGATAACATAATCATAAGCATTATGACATATCATGATAAAATCATGAGGTGCATCCTAGCATAACATAATCATGATCAAAGCATATCCTAACATAATCATAAAGTTCATCCTAACATAACATAACATAATCATAAGCATTATGACATATCGTAACATAATCATAAAGCGTTATGCGAGATGGCTTTCAAAAACATGATTCAGGCAATAATATATGCAACATGTCATTTGAAAACTTATTACATACATACTTAAACATAATCATAACATGATTAGGGCCCCGGCTTGTACCACATAAATAAATGTGCGCGTCCTATGTAGGTCCAAGGTAGCAAGTCTTGAACACTACAAGGCATACATACTAGGCCCGTTTCTTAGTCCATCGACCTAGGGGCACTTAGGAGCCCATCCCTAACGAGGCCCGATTCTTAGTCCATCGACCCCAGGGCGCTTATGGAGCCCACCCTTGGTACAAGCCATATAAAGTAAAGTAGCATGTCATACATATCATGGTTCTTAATATTTCATGCACATCATATTTCTTATCATATCATACCATACAGAATTTGGGCACACAGCTCATCATAATGGTATGTAAAATTTGGGCACACAGCACATCATAATTACATGCATAATTTGGGCACTCAATAAATAGCACACAGCATAGCATAAGGGTTACCATCATACATAGATCATTAGTGTACATAATTAAACATAGAAGCATAACAAGCTCTTACCACATTATAAACATTTCATGTGAGATACATGGGAAAATCATATTTAGATTTCTAACCCTAATGTCATGTAATGGCCGAAACATATAGATGTGACTTAGGTTAGAAATCAACATACAAGCATGTGAACCCTAAACCAATATCATATCATATACCATAAGGAAACATCATGAGCATGCTTTAGGTTAGGTTCTAGGTTTCCTAAGCTTATAAATCTTATCATGGCTGAATCTTATCAATCATTACATTGGGTTAAAAACAACATTCAAGCATGTGAAACTTAAGCAAATGTTACAAGGAACATCATGAGCATAGTTAGGTTAGGTCCCAAGTTTCCTAGGCCCTTAAACTTGTTGTGGCAGAAACCTTTAAGGCTTGGAGCTAGGTTTCAAGTGTCATAAAAACATGGAAACCCTAAACAAGTTTCGTAGCAATTATTACAAGGAACATCATGAGCATAATTAGATTAGGTTCCAAGTTTCCTAGGCCCTTAAACTTGTTGTGGCCGAAACCCTTAAGGCTTGGAACTAGGTTTCAAGTGTCCTAAAATCATGGAAACCCTAAACCAATTTCATAGCAATTATTACAAGGAACATCATGAGCATAATTAGGTTAGGTTCCAAGTTTCCTAGGCCCTTAAACATGTTGTGGCTGAAACTTGTAAGGCTTGAATCTAGGGTTCAAGTATCATAAAAGCATGAGAACCCTAAACAACTTTCATAGCAATTATTGCAGGGAACAACATGAGCATGTCATATTAATTTCATAACTTGTCTTAAGGAGGATCATGGCATAATTAGTTTAGGTTTAACAATTTTTTTCTAGGCCCCTAGTCATATCATGGCCGAATACATATGAGCATGGAATGAAGTTTAATCATCATATATGCATGAGCATATTATGTTAACAACTTCCTCATCATGAGGCACATATCATAAACAAAAAAAAGAAACATGCTTGGTTTGAGTCTTAACTTACCTATTTCCTTTGTTCATATTGTTAGTTATAGCCCTAAAGCCAATCATTTGATGATTGTATTTTGGACTTATTGTATCATATTCTTATATTAATAAAGGCATTTGGTTTTTGGTTATTATACTTACTTGTATTGCTGCCAAATAAACTAAGTATAATAACATCCTTGAGTAGAAGGTTCTCACCTATATCAATCGGTTAGTTGAACCGATAGTGAGATGATATAGGGAACACTACTCTTAATCATTCCTAGTCGAGCATTAACATTCAGGGACAATGTTAATGCAATAAGACTAGCATGTAGGTCAACTCGATGACTTGATCTCACAAGTCATGGATATAGAGATATCAAGTTGACACATGGGTTTGCATTGGAGAATACAAAATCGATAGTACGAAATCGAAACATAAAATCACTAGCCTCTTGTGTTGGAGTTTCAGAATCCATGCAAAGAAAACTAACTAATTAATTCGGAGCGGAAACCATTAATTAGCTATACCTTTCTTTGTAGCTAAAGACCTCTTGATCTTCTGTTGTATTCCTCTCCTCCTCTTGGACATTGTGTGGGCAATAATCTACCAAGATGGAATCCACCCGAACTACTTCTTCTCCTCCAAGACTCTCGAGCCACCAAGGGATGCCAAAATAGGAAACTCCTTCTATTCTTCTTCCCCTCCAAGCAACCGGCCACCTAGGTACTTCTTGTCTTCTCCTTCTTCTTCTTCAAGCTCCGACCTTAGAAGGAAGAAAATGAGGAAGAAGGGAATATAGATGCCACCGACCTTAAGGGAAGAGAGAAGGAGAGGGTCGGTCACAAGCAAGGAGAAGAGGAGAATAATAATATGTGTCACACCATAAGCCATCACCTCCTCTTCTTTTATAATCCTTGGTCATGGCAAAAAAGGAAAGTTTTAAACATAATTAAAACTTCCTTATTTATAGCCTCCCTTTAAAAAAGAAAATTTTAACAACAATTAAAATCTCTCTTTTCTAAATTTCCTATTGTACATGGTAATAAAGGAAGGTTTTAAAATTAATCTCTCTCTTTTAAATTATGTAGACATCTACAAAAAAAGGAAAGATTAAAATTAAAATTTGTCTTTTAAATCATGGTTACAAAAAAGAAAAGTTTTATCGAAATTTAAAATCTCTCTCTTAAGGAAAGATTTTAAAATTTAAAACTCTATTTTAAAACCATGTGGATGGCTATAAAAGGAAAGATTAAAATCTCTCTCTTAAATTCCCTTAGTATATTTCTATAAAAGGAAATATTTTAAATAAAATGAAAATCTTTCTTTTAACCATTATAGATAACTACAAAAAATGAAAGATTTTAATATAAATAAAACCTCTCTTTTAACCATTGTAGATAACTACAAATAAGGAAAGATTTTTTGAAAAAATTATTTTTTATCAAAAAGTTCCTTTTTCCTTTTACTTTGGTCGGCCCCATGCTTGTTCACCAAGCATGGCTTGGTCGGCTCCTACTTGGGCTCCATGAAGGATTTGGCCGGCCACATCTTGGACACCAAGATGTGCTTGGCCGACCACAACATGGACTAGAAGATAGGCTTAGGGTGGATAAAAGGCTTTATAGAGGCTACAACAGGAACCGAGAGGAAAAATTGGTTTTGGTCTCTCGATGAGCTTGAGCTTCCTATGTTCGCCCCGAACACTCATCTCAACTTCATCAATAATAACTCATACCACTAAAGAGTTATTATTGATCTACCACACCAATCCTAAATTACATTATGGGTTCCTTCTTATCATTAGTGCGTTAGTCTCCCTGTGTTTAAGATATTGAATGTCCACTAATTAAATGTGTTACTGACAACTCATTTAATTAATATCTAGCTCCAAGAGTAGTATCACTCAACTTCATTGTCATTTCGGACTAAGTCCACCTGTAGGGTTTACATGACAATCCTTATGAGCTCCTCAAGGGGACATCATCAACTTAGATTACAAGGACACAGTTTCCTTCTATAATCAATAACACACCATATAAATAATATCATTTCCCAACTTATCGGGCCTATTAATTTAATGAACTAAATCTCATATATTGATAAATTAAAGAAATAAATACTAAGTATATATGCTTGTTATTATATCGGGATTAAGAGTACGCACATCCATAATAATAGAGATTTTGTTCTTTTATGCAGTCAGTATAAAAACAAACAATCTCAAATGGTCCTCCTCAATACACACATAGTGTACTAGTGTAACTTTGTAGTCAAGATAAACTAATACTAAATTACACTACAACCATTCAAATGGTTTGTCCCAATCCATCTTGGTTGTAAGCTACTATTTATAATTTATAAGAAACTGATAACATGATTTTTTGTGTGGCACCACACACCATGTTATCTACAATATAAATTAAATGGACAACTGTATTTAACAAAAATACAGACATTTGACCAATGTTATTCTTATGTTCATATAAAAAGCTGGGCTTTTAATATACATCCCAACAATCTTCCACTTATACTAAAAGACTATGCTGCCATATATGCTGCCATGCATCTGATTCCCATCCTTTCTACATGCCAATCAAAAGCTCTCGCCGAAAGGGCCTTAGTGAAAGGATCTGCCAGGTTATCTTCTGATGCAATCTTGGCTACAACAACCTCTCCTCGTATTAAGTGGTACTTGCGCTCTATGTGTTTACTTGCCTTATGGACTCATGGTTCCTTCGAGTTTGCTACTGTAGAACTATTATCACAATAAATTGTAATAATTTTGGGGGAAAGTAGGAATCATATCTAATTCCATAATGAAGTTTCTGAGCCATACAGCTTCTATGGCTGCCTCAAAAGCTGCCACATGCTCATCTTCCATGGTGGAGTCCGAAACGCATTTCTCCTTAACACTCCTCCATTGTTATGGCTCCACTTCCTAAAGTAAACACAAAACCCTGAGGTCGACTTACTATTGTCCAATTCAGTCCGAATCCGTGTAACCCACTGGGAGTAAATCATCTGCCTTGTAAACTAGCATATAATCTCTAGTCCTTCTCAGATACTTTAATATATGCTTTACGGCAGTCCAATGTCCCGGTCCTGGGTGACTTTAATATCTTTTAACCATGCCCACGGAAAAACAGATATTCAGTCTTGTACATAGCATTGCATACATTAGGCTTTCTACAGCCGAAGCATATGGAACTGCCTTTATCTCCTCTATCTCCTTTGATGTCTGAGGAGACATCTCTTTAGATAAGGGTACTCCATGCCGAAAAGGTAAGAAACCTTTCTTAGAGTTTTGCACGCTAAAACGAGCAAGGATAGCATTGATGTATGAAGCTTGGGATAAGGACAATATCCTTTTCTTGCGATCTCTTATTACTTTGATCCCAAGATTATGTCCACATTCTCCCAATTCCTTCATATCAAAACACTTGGACAACCATACCCTTACATCTGACAATCACTTTGATATTGTTGCCAATGAGCAAAATGCCATCTACATATAGTACAAGAAATACCATCACGTTTCCGTCTCTTTTCTTATATACACAAGACTTATTTGGTCACTGAATAAATCCATAAGACTGGATCACTTCATTGAACCGGATGTTCCAAGATCTCTTGCTTCATCATATGTCCATGGATCAAGTTCATGTTCTCCAGGGATCAAGCCCAAAGACTCTTCCAAAAACAACCATCCCACTACGATGAGGCATTACTTGTAATTGTACAGCATTTGTGACACGTGTTGCAGTTTCTTGTGGTATCTCATCTTGTACCGTTGGTACTAAAGTAGACGTGTCTTCTTTAATTTCATCATGAACAATTTTACTCATGGGCTTGTGGTTTATTACATAGTCCTCTTCTAAAAATCGGGCATTGGTGCTAACAATGACCTTCTATTTTTTTAGGACTATAAAATAAACCTTCTTTCGTTCCTTTAGGATAACCCACAAACAGGTGAACTTCTGTATGTGTGATTCCAACTTATCAGTGTCTCCCTTCAGCACATATGCTGGACTATCCCAGATCCAAATATGTTTCAGACTAGGCTTACGCCCATTCCATAATTCTTTGGGAGTAAAGGGTAGTGACTCAAAAGATACCAAGTTCAGAATGTACATTGCTATTTCCAGAGCATATCCCTAAAATGAATTTTATTGTATCGTGGGAGTTATTGGATTTAGAGTATACAGATTGTCAGCTAACGTACCATAACAGATAACTACTCTATTTTCTTTACCAAAAGAAAGAGAATATCCATCCATAATTTTTTGAAACTGAAGTCAAAATTTTCTAAAACTTGGTACATAAAGACAAGTTCTCAAAATTAATATTTTATTTTTATCTAAAGATAGATAAACATCTCCCACTGTAATAGCCGCCACCTTCGTAGCATTGCCCATGTAGACGGTAATCTTCTCTTCATATAGTCATCGAGTTTCCTGGAACCCTTGCAATGAATTGCAGACATGATCAGTGGCTCCCATATCTACATACCAGGTACCGGTAGATAACACCACTAAACATGTTTTAACTACTAGAGAATAAAATATACCTTTATTGTTCTTCTTTCTAAGAGAGCAGTTCTCCTTCCAATGTCCAGACTGCTTGCATGTGAAGTACTTGCCCTTCGGCTTCTTCACACCTGCTTTTGGTCCAGTCCCTAGAGATCGATTTACTTTCTTTGTTTGTTTCTTCTTATTTATGCCTTTCGGTTTAGAAGGAGAAACGTTTTCAATAATGTGAATTTGAGAATTTTGATGAAATAGCCCTTCTACTGCTTGAAGTTCTGTCAGAAGTTCCACCAACGAATAAACCCTTTTATTCATGTTATAGTTCAGGCAGAACTACTTAAAACTTTTTGGCAGCATCTGGAGAATGATATCGACTTGGGTGTCCCCATCGATTTCTGCTCCAAGGACTTCTATCTCATTCAAAATAGCCATCATTTTGAGGATATGATCCCTCACGGGTGTCCCCTCAGTCATGGTGGTCGTCATCAAGTTTCTCATAGCCTCCTTTCCTAGCAGCCCGATTCTTGTGTCTGAAGAGTTCCTTGAGATTGTACATCATGTCATAAGCAGTAGGCATGACCTGATGTTGATGTTGCAGCACATTTGACATAGAAGCCAAAATGTAACACCACGCCATCTCATCTGCCTTGACCCATTTCTTATGACACTCAATCTCCTATTCACTGGAATCACTATTAGGCAAGCTTGGACAGATCTCAAAAAGTATGAACTTATAGCCTTCAGTAGTTAAGACAATGTCAAGGTTTCATTTCTAATCAATGTAATTGGGACCAGAAAGTTTGTTCTCTTTCAATATAATAGCAAGGGGATTGAAGGTCATCCTAAGAATCACAAAACATTTGGTCAAGACTTTAGAATTTAAAATAATATTGATTCCTCAAATAATTTCATTTAAATTCACCAACACCTCAAACATCGTGAATTTTTTATACCACGATAGTGTGGATGTATATAAATTCAAACATTTGTAAGAGGTGGGTTTTACCCATTAATTATCATGTCAACCTAACTTTATGACAAATAAAATTACCTCAAATACCGTGAATTTTGTAAGCCACGATAGTGTGGACGTATACAAATTCAAACACTTGTAAGAGGGGATTTTTCCCATTAAATTTATTATCTTGTCAACCTAACTTTATGACAAATAAAATTACCTTAAACACTGTGAATTTTGTATGTCACGATAATGTGGACATATACAAATTCAAACATTTGTAAGTGGGGGGTTTTACTCATTAATTTTATTATCTTATCAACCTAACTTTATGACAAATAAAATTAATAGTTAGTTTTTCTACGGTTACACAAATAATAGCAGTGACTCCGATGGGGAGGATACTATTAAATGCACCTAAGTATATATCATTACTTGATACTAAGTCCATTAAATAGGATTGTGCCCCTTCAGATGAAGAAGATCACATGCTCCTAAATAATTTCCTATAATCATCCATTAAGGAAGTTTGATCTAGTGATCCGTAAACAAACTCATCTGATATGGAGGAAGACACTCAGAGCCAATACGCAAGTTTGAATGCATCACTTACAAACCAGTAATAGAGACCATAGAATTTAAATAAAATTCCTCTCCCACTTAGTTATTTAGAGACGAGGAATTTTAACATGCCCACAAGCGCACAAAACACCAGCACACAAAGCATAAAAGTCAATAAATAAGAAAAAATAATTTTTCAATTATTATGGCCTCATCCAAAGATGCCCTCCGTGTGCCACCAACCCTAGCCGCCGCCAAAGGGTTTACGTCGTCGCATCCATCATACTTCCTTTTTCCACTGTACCTCTGGTCCTCAAATAACACCACACCTCGCAAGGATACGATCCGCGACAAAAAATAAAATTTTACATTTATCGATCATATATTCCATGAAGGAATGTACATGTAATCTAGATCGAGCAGAATGCAAAATTCTAAAACTAATACAACTCCTACTGTATTTAATAATTACAATCATGCACACATATAAAATGCCGTCAACATGTCCGAGGGTCCAATCACATACAATCGCAATAGGTCATAATAGTTGGAGCCTGCAACCATAGAGTTAATCTATTTGCACATCCTACTATTATCCTGCCTAAACTTATGTATGAAAAGTACATAATTAACTGAAAACCAAACACACAGAGGCAAAAACCTAGCTCTGATACCAATTGTTGGTTGCTACTCGGAACTGTTAGTTAGAGCCCTAGAGCCAATCAATTGATGATTGTTGTATGGACTCATTGTATCATATTCTTGTATATAAATAAAGGCATTTGTTTTGGTTATTATACTTACCTGTATTGGTGCCAAATAACTAAGTATAATAGCGTCCTTGAGTAGAAGGTTCTTACCTATATCAATCGATTGGTTGAATCGATAGTGAGATGATATAGGAAACACTACTCTTAATCATTCCTAGTCGAGTATTAACATTCAGGGACAATGTTAATGCGACGAGACTAGCATGTAGGTCAACTCGATGGCTTGATCTCACAAGTCATGGATATAGAGATATCAAGTTGACACATGGGTATGCATTGGAGAATGTATACTGAATGACCCGCCATGATAAAGTTTCATGGATCGTTATATGAGTGTCATATACTTTCTCATGTGGCTATTAAAATGACTACTAGTCCTTGGACCTGAAGTCACCATGGTTCCCTACATAAGGGGTTACGTACTTTGGCTTCGTCAAACGTCACCCGTAACTGGGTGGACTATAAAGGCGATTACTGGTATGTAACGAATTATGTAGAGGGATATGAGTGATGTAGATGGGATCAATCCCTCCTATATGACGGGAGTGACATCGATATTCTTGATAAAGTGAGACCACGAAGTGCATGGCCATGCCCAAATGAGTCAATATGAGATATTGAGCTCATTTGATTGAGTGAGTCTACTTGGAGTTCAAGATTTAGATTGATTAGAGGATTACACGGTCTATGCCTCACATTGATCAATCTAGATGTCTAGGATAGAAGGACACTTGTCATATATTGTGAAGAGTCACAATTAGTAGTCACAAGGTGATGTTGGATCTCAACATTCTTATAATTTGGGTAGTAATGATGTGTTGCTAGATACCGCTCATTACTTATGCTTCTAAATGGATTTAGGAGGATTGCCAACGTTATAAGAACCTATAGGGTCACACACAAAGGGCAATTAGATGGAGATTAGGTTCATTTGATTAACCTAAAGGATTAGGTTCATGTGATGAACCAAATTGGAGTAAGAGTAATCCAAATTAGGCGAATTGAGTTGGACTCAATTTGATTCATGTATTAAATGAGTCTAATTTGCACTTAGACTCATTGAATCAATTTAATTCAATGAATAGAGATTCATTAAATTAAAATTGACTTGAACCAATGGTTAGATTTGATCAACCATGGGAAAGAAGTGGTCAAGTTTGACTTGACTTGAGAGGAAGATGAAGAGTCAAGTTTGACTTGACCATTTGCCACCTCATTGGTGAGTTGGCAAGAAGTGGACCAATGATGATGCTCCAAATTATCATGGTTGTTTAAGTGAGATGCCACCTCATGGGAGTTACCAAGAGTTGTGACTCTTAGCGTCCCATGGAGGTTACATTCTCTCTTAAAGTGGTCGACCACTTTAGATGAGGGACTTAGTGCATTTTGTGTGCTTGGTGAGTAACTCCTTCTTCTTCCTCAAGCTCTTCTCTTCTCTCCCTCTCCTCCACCATTACTGATCTTCTAAGGTTGCTAGCACATCCTTAGAGGTTCTCTCCATAGAGTTGTCCGTGTGGATACACATAGAGGAGTATCTACTTTGATACTCTCGAGATCCGGCGACGAACCTTGGATGAGCGGGATTGCGAAGGTCTTCACATCAAGGGTAACCTTTTTTCTCCTTATAGATCTAGTGTAGATCTAGGTTAGAAAACTCATATTAGAATTTTTACGAAATTTTATTCTTCGCACGGATCCGGTGGCGGGGGTTTTGGGGTTTCCGCAACGTAAAAAGTAGTTTTTACGGCCCGAAAAACCCAACAGGAACACTGTTCTGTTTCCTCTGTACAAAAATTTGTACAAGCACAGAACTTAACCTAGCTACCTATGTGCTCTACTGAAGTTAAACTTGGATTGCAAATGATGCTTAACATTATTAATCCAAGTTTCTCTTTAGAAGTTAAACTTGGATTGGAAATGATACATAACATTTTTACTACAAGTTTAATCGATATGATCTTCCTAAGCTAAATCATATTATAGAAGTTGATTAAATATCTATTTCAAAAATTAGCTTTCAGGTTAATCATGGTGAGGCACTAGGCCTTCTTGGTTATGGGATCATCCACTACTTTCTAGACAAAGCCTTTTAAAGAAATTGGATATTTAACTTCTTATAGTAACCCTAGGTTTAACTACAGAGAGCACAATAGAAACACAAGATCGAAACGCAAAATCGAAATACAAAATTGATAGCACAAAATCTAAACATAAAATAACTAGTCTCTTGTGATGGTGTTTCAGAATCCATGTAAAGAAAACTAACTAATGAATTTAAAGCGGAAACCATTAATTAGTTATACCTTTCTTTGTAGCTAAAGACCTCTTGATCTTCTGTTGTATTCCTCTCCTCATCTTGGGCGTCGTGTGGGCAACGAGCTGTTAGAGTATATACTAAAAGCCTAGCTTTTGTATAAATATTTAAGAATCACATTGGTGAAATGTATACATTTATGCAAAGTGTAGTTGTCCATTTAATTTATATTGTAGATAACATGGTGTGAGGAGACACAAAGAAGTTCATGTTATCAGTTCCTTATAAATTATAAATAGTTGCTCATGACCAAGATGGAATGGGACAAACCATTGGCGTGGTTGTAGTGTAATTAGGTATTAGTTTATCTTGACTAATAAGTTACACTAGTACACTATGAGTGTATTGTGCAGGACCATTTGAGGTAGTATCTTTTTATACGGACTATATAAAAGAACAATACCTCTGTTATTATGGAAGTCCGTGCTCTTAATCATGATATAATAACAAGCACATATACTTAATAGTTATTTCTTTGATTTATCAAAGGGTGAGATTTAGCTCGTTAAATCAATAGGTCCGATAAGTTGGAAAATGATATTATTTATATGGTGTGTTGTTGATTATAGAATGAAACTGTGTCCTAATAATCTAGGTTGATGATATCCCCTTGAGAAGCTCATAAGGATTGTCATGTAAACTCTGCAGATGGACCTAATTCGGCATGACAATAACGTTGAGTGGTACTACTCTTGAAGCTAGATATTAATTAAGTGAGTTGTTAGTAACTCATTTAATTAATGGACATTCGATATCTTAAATACAGGGAGATTAGCGTACTCATGATAAGAAGGTGCCCACATTGTAATATGGGATTGGTGAGGTATTTCAATAATAACTCTTTAGTGGTATGAGATATTATTGATGAACTCGAGTTGGGTGTTCGGGGTGAACACGTGAAGTTCAAGTTCAACGGGAGTCCAAAACCAATTCTTCCTCTCGGTCCCTATTGTAGCCTCTTATTTATAAAGTCTACCCACCTAAACCCAACTTCTTACCCACCTTAAGGTGTCTGGCTAAGCCTAGCTTGGAGCCCAAGCTAGGGTCGGCCTAACCAAGGCTAGATGGGTTCAAGTGCTGGCCGACCCTAGCTTGGAGCCCAAGTAGGGTGGCCGGCCATATTAGATTAAATGGAGTTTTAATTTTTTAAAATCTTTTCTTATGTGAAAGTCATAGTTTTAAAAGAAAGTTTAAAATTCAAGTATTTCCTTTTATAGATTTCTACAAAAGATTAAGAGAAAGATTTGATATTTTTCCTTATTTATAGTTAAAAGGAAGATTTTAATTTTGATAAAACTTTCCATTTTTATAACCATCCCCATGGTTTTAAAAGAGAGTTTTAAAAATTATAAATCTTTCCTTTTATAGCTTTCTACAAAGGATTAAGAGAAATGTTTGATATCTTTCCTTATTTGTAGTTTAAAGGAAGATTTTAATTTTTGATAAAACTTTCTTTTTTGTAACCATCCACATGTTTTAAAAGAGAGAGAGATTTTAATTTATAAAATTTTCCTTTTAACCAACCATGAAGGGATTTAATGAAAGAAATTTTTTAATTAAAATTTCTTACCGTAAACAATTAAGGAAATTTTAATTTTTATTTAAAATTTTCCTAGTTTGGATAACATGATGTGGCTGGCCATTGAAAGATTACAAGGAAGTTTTAATTAAAATTTCCTTTTTAGTCATTGGCAAGGAAAATAAGGAAGTTTTAATTATGTTTAAAACTTTCCATATTTGCCAACACCAAGGAATATAAAAGAGAGGGTAGAGGTGTCTCACCTTACAACAACACATCTATTATTCCTCTCCTCTCTTCCTTGGTGGTGGTCGGCCCTCTTCTCTTGCTCATCCTCTTCTTTTCTTCCTTGGAGGCTGGCGGAATCACAATCTCTTGGAGCTTTTGGTGGCTGGATCTTGATTGAGGAAGGAGAGAAAGGAGATTTTGTTTCCTAGTATCCCTTGGAGCTTGGTTGGTGGCCGAACTTCATCATCTCTTGGAGAAAGTTGGTGACCAAAACTTGGAAGGAAGAAGAAGGCTTGGGTGGATTCTCGTCTTGCTAGATCATCGCCCACACGACGTCTGAGATAAGAAGAGGAATACAATAGAAGATCAAGAGGTCTATAAGCTACATAAGGTATAACTAGTTATTAGTTTCCGCATCATGACATGTTCATCCTTTTGTATACATCTTGAAAAACCAAACACAAGAGGTTGTCGATTTTAATTATCATTTTTGTTATCGATTTTCATTTCGATTTCATGTTTCGATAATGTGTTTCTATTAATGTCTCTATTGTTAAACCTTGTTTACTGTAAGAAGTTTAAATATCCGATTTCTTTGAAAGGTTTTGTCTAAGCAGTGGTGGATAATCCCATACCCAAGAAGGCTTAGTGCCTCGCCACGTTTGACCTGGAAGCCGATCCTTGAAATAGATATTTGATCAACTTATGTAATATGGTTTAACTTAGGAAGATCACATCGGTTGAACTTGAAGTAAGAATGTTAAGTTTCGTTCCCAATTTAAGTTTAACTTCTAAAGGGCAAATTTGGATTAATAATGTTAAGCATTCTTTACAATCCAAATTTAACTTTAGTAGAACACATGGGTAGCTAGGATAGTTCTATGCTTGTATAAATTTTTGTACAGGGGAATTAGGACGGTATTCAGAGTAGCATCCAACTATCGGTATCAGAGCTAGGTTTTAACCTCTGTGTATTTGGTTTTAGTTTAATTATGCACATGTCATACATATTTTAGGCAGGATAATAGTAAGATGTACAAATAGATTAACTCTGTGGTTACAGGCTCCAACTATTATTGCTTATTGTGATTGTGTATGATTGGACCCTCGGACATGTCGAGGGCATTTTATGTGTGTGCATGATTGTACTTATTAAATACAGTAGGAGCTGTATTAGTTTTTGGATTTTAAATTTTTGTTCGACCTAGAATTTATGTACATTCCTTTAACAAAAATAGGATCAATATATGTAAAATTCTATTTTGTCGCGGATCATATCCTTGCGAGGCGTGGTGCTATTTAAGGACCAGAGGCACAGTGGAAAAAGAAACAAGATAGATGCAGTGATGAGACCCGATTGTGGTGGTTAAAGATGGCAGTTGCTAGGGTTGGCGGCACACGGAAAACAATGATGGAAAAGGCCATAATAGTTGAAAAATTCTTTTCCATATTTATTGCTTTTATTTGTTGTGATGTGTGTGCTATGTTTGTGTGCTTGTGTGTATGATAAAATCCTCATCTTAAATAACTAAGTGGGAGAGGAATTTATAAATAAATTCCACAATCTCCATTACTGGTTTGTAAGTGATGCAACAAACTTGTGTGTTGACTCTGAGTGCCTCCCTCCACAACGGATGAATTTGTTTGCAGATCACTAGATCAAACTTCTTTTATGGATGGTTATAGGAAATTATTTAGGAGCGTGTGATCTTCTCCAACTGAAGGGACACAATCCTATTTAATAGACTAAGTACCAAGTAATGGTATACACTTAGGCGCATTTAATAATATCCTCCTCAACGGAGTCACTGCTATTATTTGTGTGACCAAAGGAATACCATCTATTAATTTTATTAGTCATAAAGCTAGGTAAAACCCCCTCTTACAAATGTCTGAATTTGCATATGTCCACACTAATGTGGCATACAAAATTCATGGTATTTGAGGTAATTTTATTTGTCATAAAGTTAGGTTGACAAAATAAAATGGGTAAATCCTCCTTTTACAAACAATTGAATTTGTATACGTCCACACTAACGTGGCATACAAAATTCATGGTGTTTGAGGTAATTTAAGGTTGACAAGATAATTAATGGGTAAGACCCTCCTCTTACAAATGTCTGAATTTGTATAAGTCCACATTAACGTGGCATACAAAATTCACGGTGTTTGAGGTGTTGGTGAATTTAAATGATATTGTTTTGAGAAATCAATATTATTTTAAATTCAAAGTTTTGACCAAATATTTGATCAAAGATAGAACAACTATTAATTTTATTTGTCAAAAAGTTAGGTTGACGAGATAATAAAATTAATGGATAAAATCTCCTCTTTGAATTTGTATACATCCACATTAACGTGGCATACAAAATTCACGGGGATTTTGAGGTGATGGTTTTGACCAAATATTTTTGTGATTCTTATGTTTTCAAATGTTTGTCAATCACCTAGCTGTTATACTATAGAATAGACTTAGTAGTCCCAATTATAATGATTCGAAACAAAACTTGGACACTAAGGTGGGCTGTCCTCTTAGAACTAAGAACAATAAAGGTGTATTTTATTCATTGGTTGTTGAAACATATTTAGTGGTGTTACCTACCGATACCTGGTGTGTAGATACGGGAGCCACTGATCATGTCTGTAATTCATTGTAGGGGTTCCAGGAAACTCGACAACTATATGTAGGGAAAATCACTATCTATATGGGCACTGCTGCAAAAGTAGCAGTTGTTGTAGTGGGAGATGTTTATCCTCTGATAAGAATAAAACATGGATTTTGAGAAATTGTCTTTACGTACCAAGTTTAGAAAGAACTTGATTTCAATTTCTAGACTATTCAAAGAACATGATATTCTGTCTCTTTTGATAACAAAGTTGTTATCAAGAAACATAGGGAAGTTATCTGTTATAGTACGTTGGTTGGCAATAACTCCCACAATGAAACATATAGAAATTAATAACAAATCTTATAACTCGAATAAGAGAAAGCAACTTTCGGAAATGAACCAATCATATCTTTGGCATCTAAGGGTAGGTCATATTAACTTGAGTAGGATTCAAAGGATAATAGCTGATGAGCTTTTGGGTTCATTGGTGGTGGAAAAATTTCCAACCTGCGAGTCTTACTTGGAAGGAAAAATGGCCAAGAGACTTTTTAAGACTAAGGGGTATAGAGCCAAAGATGTCTTGGAATTAGTTCATTCTGATTTGTGTGGACCTATGACTATCCAGGTAAGAGGTGGTTTTGAATATTTCATCTCTTTTATAGATGACTATTCGAGATACGGGTACATTTACTTGATGCACCGCAAGTCTAAGTGCTTTGATAAGTTCAAAGAATACAAGGTTGATGTGGAGAAATGTCAAGGTAAAAGTATTGAGACACTACGGTGAGATCTTAGTGGCGAGTACCTCTTAGGAGAGTTTAGAAGTCACTTATCAGAAGTCGGGATTCAATCCCAACTGACTGCACCTAGTACACCCCAACAGAATGGTGCAGTAGAACGACGGTATAGGACTCTTATAGAAATGATTAGATCGATGATAAGTTATTCAGAATTATCAAATTTGTTTTGGGGATATACTCTGGAAACGACAATGAACATAGTACCTTCTAAAGTCAGAACCCTCTACTTCCATAGAATTATATAATGGGTGTAAGCCTAGTCTGAATTATATTCAGGTTTGGGATAGTCCAACATATATGCTGAAGGGAGACAATGATAAGTTGGACAGGAGTTCACTTGTTTGTGGGTTATCCTAGAGAATTGAAAGGAGGTCTATAGTCCTAAAAAATCAGAAGGTCATTGTTGGCATCAATGCCCGATTTTTAGAAGAGGACTATGTTATGAACTACAAACCCATGAGTAAAATTATTCTTAAGGAAATTAGAGAAGACACGTTTAAACTAGTACCAACTGTACAAGATGAGATACCACAAGAAACTGTTGACGTGTCACAAATGATACACAATTACATACAGTGCCTCATCGTAGTAGGAGGGTTGTTAGGCAACCTGAAAGATTCATGTTTTGGGAGAGTTTTTGAACTTGATCCCTGGTGAACACGAACCTGATCCCCGGATATATGACAAAGCGCTCCAAGATAAAGATGCAGCATATTGTTAAAGAGCAATGAATACAGAAATAAAATCTATGTATTCTAATAAAGCCTGGGAGCTTGTAGAACCACCAAATGGTGTCAATGTTGGGAATTTTGGGCTGTAAAAATCATTTTTTCGCGTTACGGAAACCCCGAACCCCAAGCCACCGGATCCGTATGAAGTAAAATAAAACAAAAATTTTACGAGTACGAGTTTCTTACATCTTGATCTACACTAAGAGAAGAAAGTTACCCTCGATGCGATGCCCTTCGCAATCCCGCTCATCCAACGGTTCGCCGGATCTCGAGATCATCAAGCGTACGATCCTCTAGAAGTATCCACACGAACAAACTAGGTGGAGAGGCCAAACAAAAGGTGTGCTAGCACCTATGAAGTGTTCGGCCAAGGAGGAGGAGTGGGAGAGAAGAAAGAGCTCAAGGAGGAAGAAGATAGAATGAATGCCTTGAATGAAAAGTGAATTCCATTCATCACAATAAGTGGCCGGCCACTATTGTAACCTCCTCTCATTTAATGTGACCATTAAAATGAGGAGATTTGTAACCTCCATGAGGTGGCACACACATGTTCTAAACATGATGATGTGTAACACCATTATTGGCCACTTAATGCCAACTCACAAATGATGTGGCATAAAGTCAAGTCAAACTTGACTTTTCCTCTTCCTCTCAAGTCAAGTCAAACTTGACATTATAACTCCCATGGGTGATCTAATCCAACCACTTGATTCAAGCAAAGTTAATATAATGAATCTAATTCATTTAATTAAATTGATTCAATGAGTCAAAATCTAAATTAGACTAATTGAACACATGAATCAACTTGAGTCCAACTCAATTAGTACAATTAGGATTACTCTTAATCCAATTTGATTCATCACATGAATCTAACCCTCTTGGTTCATCATATGAACCTAATCTCCATCTAATTGTCCTTTGTGTGTGACCCTATAGGTTCTTATAACGTTGGCAATGCTCCTAAACCCACTTAGAAGCATAAGTAATGAGCGGTATCTAGCAACACATCATTACTACCCAAGTTATAAGAATGTTGAGATCCAACATCACCTTGTGACTACTAATTGTGACTTCTCACAATATATGACATTGTCCTTCTATCCTAGACATCTAGATTGATCAATGTGAGACATAGACCGTGTCATCCTCTAATCAATCTAAATCTTGAACTCCAAGTAGACTCACTGAATTAAATGAGCTCAATATCTCATATTGACTCATTTGGGCATGGTCATGCACTTCGTGGTCTCACTCTATCAAGAATATCGATGTCACTCCCGTCAAATAGGAGGGATAGATCCCATCTACATCACTCACATCCCTCCGCATAATTTGTTACATACCCAGTAATCGCCTTTATAGTCCACCCAGTTACGGGTGACGTTTGACGAAACCAAAGTACATAACTCCTTATGTAGGGATCTATGGTGACTTCAGGTCTAAGGACTAGTAGTCATACTAATAGCCACATGAGAAAATATATGACACTCATATAACGATCCATGATATTTTCTCATGGCGGGGCATTCAGTATACATTCTCCAATGCATACCCATGTGTCAACTTGATATCTCCATATCCATGACTTGTGAGATCAAGTCATCGAATTGACCTACATGCTAGTCTTATTGCATTAACATTATCCCTGAATGTTAATACTCAACTAGGAATGATTAAGAATAGTGTTCCCTATATCATCTCACTATCGGTTCAACTAACCGATTGATATAGGTGAGAACCTTATACTCAAGGACGCTATTATACTTAGTTTATTTGGCACCAATACAAGTAAGTATAATAACCAAAACAAATACCTTTATTTATATAAGAATATGATACAATAATTCCATAATACAATCATCAATTGATTGGATCTAGGGCTCTAACTAACAATCTCCCACTAGCACTAGTGTCAATCAGTGTAGGCTCTAAGCCCCAATGACCTAGTGTGACCATCATGCTTCCTCTGTGCCAAAGCCTTAGTCAAGGGATCTACAATGTTAGCCTCTGTAGGTACTCTGCATATCTTCACATCTCTTTCGATAATCTCTCGATTGAGATGGAAGCGCCGTAGTATGTGTTTGGTCCACTGGTGTGAGCAAGGTTCCTTAGCCTGTGCTATAGCTCCATTGTTGTCACATTAGAGCTCAATAGGGTCAGCGATACTGGGAACCACCCCAAGTTCAGTGATGAACTTGCGGAACCAAACTGCCTCCTTCGCTGCCACTGATGCAGAAATGTACTCGGCCTCTGTCGTAGAATCAGCTACTATGTCGATCGATAATCATCCTGATCGGTCAGGAAGCTGTCATCACTGTAACCCTTTACAGCTAGCTCATCATTGCCTCCATATATCAAGAAATATTCTTTAGTCCTTCTTAAGTACTTAAAAATATTCTTGACCGCTATCCAGTGACTTTCACCAGGAGTTGACTGGTATCTGCTCGTCATGCTCAAAGCATACGAGACATCAGGTCGAGTGCATAGCATGGCGTACATGAAAGATCCTATAGCTGAGGCATAAGGGATCTGATCTATGCGGTCTCTCTCCTCCCTAGAAGAGGGCCTTGAGTCTTCGAAAGACTCACGCCATGTGACATTGGCAGAGCATGGCAAACCGAAGGAGTACCTTGTCAATGTATGTACTCTGACTTAGGCTAAGCAATCTCTTATATCTATCTCTATAGATCTGTATACCTAGAATGCGGGATGCCTCACCTAAGTCCTTCATTGAGAAACAAGTCCCTAGCCAAGTCTTGACAGACTGTAGCAAAGGGATGTCTTTCCCAATGAGTAGTATGTCATCCACATACAATATGAGGAAGACAACTATATCCCCTAAAACCTTCTTGTAGACACAAGGTTCATCTTCATTCTTGATGAAACCAAACTGTTTGATTGCATCATCGAATCGAAGATTCCAGCTCCGAGAAGCTTGCTTTAGTCCATAAATGGACCTATGCAGCTTGCATACTCTGCTAGTATGCTGTGGATCTACAAAATCCTCAGGTTGTGTAATGTACACATCCTCGAGTAGGTTTCCATTCAAAAATGCGATTTTGACATCCATCTGCCATATCTCATAGTCATGGTATGCTGCAATAGCAAGCATAATCCGAATGAACTTAAACATCGCTACTGGAGAAAAGATTTCATCATAGTCAATACCATGAATTTGCTTGATATCTTTAGCTACCAAGTGACCCTTATAGATAAGTCCATCCATGTCAGACTTTCTCTTAAAGACCCACTTACACCCAATGGGTTTTACCCCTTCAGGTGGATCAACCAAAGTCCATACTTGGTTGGTGTACATGGATTCCATTTCGGATCTCATGGCCTCTAGCCATTTCTCGGAATCTGGTCTCATCACAGCTTCCTGATAAGTGGTAGGCTCATCCTCTATGAGCACAACGTCATCATGGTCAGACAAGAGAAATAAGTATCTCTCAATCAGACCTGCGAAGAGGTATATCTACTTGAACTGGTTGTTGTTCCTCAACTCCTTATGGAACAACATCATCCACAACACTTTGTGGTTCCAGTTCAACTTCCATCGAGGCTTCAGTGCTATGGTTCGCATCTTGAACTTCTTCAAGATCGAACGCACTAGTCTTTCTAGAAACAAAGTCCCTTTCTAGAATGACCCCTGTCTTGACTGAGAATGTATAAGTAATATCCCTTAGTTTCCTTGGGATATCCAATAAAATAGCACTTGTCGGATTTGGGTCCCAATTTGTCTGAGACTTGACGTCTAATGTAAGCCTCACAACCCCAAATCCTCATAAAAGACACCTGGGCATCTCTCCCAGTCCATATCCTATATGGTGTCTTTTATCACGGTCTTGGATGGAACTCGGTTGAGTATACAAGCTACCATGTCTAGAGCATAGCCCCAAAGAAATGTAGGAAGATCTGTGTGACTCAGCATTGACCGTACCATATCTAATAGGGTACGATTCCTCCTTTCGGATACACCATTCCACTGTGGTGTTCTAGGAGGAGTGAGTTGGGATAGAATCCCACACTTAGCTAGATAGTCACGAAACTCATGGCTAAGGTATTCTCTACCTCGATCTGATCGAAGTATCTTAATATGCTTGCCAAGATGGTTCTGTACTTCATTCTTGAATTCTTTGAACTTTTCAAAGGATTCTGACTTATGTGTCATCAAGTACACATAACCATATCTACTGAAGTCATCAGTAAATGTGATGAAGTACCTATAAACGCCTCTTGCAGTGACATTGAAAGGGCCACATACTTCACTATGTATAAGTCCTAACAAATCAGTCGCTCTCTCACTGTGCCAACTAAAGAGAGTCTTGGTCATCTTGCCTAGTAGGCATGACTCACACGTCTCATAAGATTCAAAATCAAATGAGTCCAGCAAACCATCCTTATGGAGCTGGGATAAGCGCTTGTCATTTATATGACCTAAGCGACAGTGCCAGAGATAGGTTTGGTTCATGTCATTTGACTTGAACCTCTTGGTATTTATGTTATATATAGGGCTCTCAAGGTCTAGAATATAGAGTCCGTTTATCAGAGGTGCACTACAAATAGAACATGTCTTTTAAATAAACAGAACAACATTTGTCCTTTATTATAAAAGAGAAACCTTTCTTGTCCAAACAAGAAACTGGAATTATGTTCTAAGTTAAAGCAGGCACATAACAACAATCATCCAACTCTAGTACAAGCCCAAAGGGCAGAGATAGAAAATAAGTCCCTACAGCAACAGCAGCAACCCGTGCTCCATTGCCCATGCGTAGGTCCACCTCGCCCTTTGTCAATGCCGTGCTATTTCTCAGCGCCTGCACATTAGTACAAATGTGAGAAGCACATCGGTATCTAATACCCATGATGAAGAAATAGATAGATTGACTTCTATAACATATATACCTGAAGTGGAAGTCTCACTTCTCTTCTTCTTAAGATCTTCCAGGTACACTTTGCAGTTCCTCTTCTAGTGCCCGGTCTGACCGCAGTGGAAGCAGGTAGCATCCTTGGCGACCCCTCCTTTAGGCTTCAGTGCCTTGCCTTTGCCCTTGGCTTGGGACTTTCCTTTGCCTTTGGGCTTGCCCTTGCCCTTGTGTTTCTGAACCATCAGAACAGAGTGGGGCTTAACCTTCTTAAGGTTCAGCTCAGCCATTCTTAACATGCTAAGTAGCTCGGGCAGTGGCTTGTCAATTTCGTTCATGTTGTAGTTTAGAACGAATTGACTATAGCTATCCGGCAAGGATTGCAAGATCAGGTCAGTGGCCAGCTCTTGGCCAAGCGGGAATCCCAACCTCTGTAGGTTTTCTATGTACCCAATCATTTTGAGTACATATGGGCCTACGGGAGCCCCATCTGACATCTTGCACTGAAATAGTGCCCTTGAGATCTCAAATCTCTCGTGTCGCGCTTGTCCTTGATACAGTTGACTAAGATGTTCAACCATATCATGAGCACCCATCAACTCGTGTTGCTTCTGAAGCTCAGAGTTCATGGTCGCGAGCATTAGATAGGATACATCTAATGGTTCATCTTAATGCTTCTTATAAGGATCTTTGTCAGCTCGCGTGGCATTGGCAGGAGGAGCCTCCGGAATGGGCTGCTCTAGAACGTACAGTTTACGTTCTTGGGTGAGAACTATTCTCAGATTCATGTACTAGTCCAGGAAATTTGCTCTGTTGAGCTTTTCCTTGTCAAGGACAGAATGCAGAGAGAAGGTGTTCGTGTTTGACGTCATGGTTATCTACAACAGAAAAATATAGAAAATAAATATCATATTCTTTTAATCATTTAATTAGGCCTTTAACTAAATGATGTTCCCACTGAATTCTATAACTCATGTGGGACAAGATCCACATCATACTAACCCTTGAGTTAGCTTTGGATAAAACACCCAAGACTTAGTATGATTGGTAGGTAACAATTTACCAATTACATCTCTATGCAACTCTTCTTTATAGGATCAAGATCCGCATTTATATTAAAACTCGAGTTAGCTTTGGCTAATACGCCCAAGAATTAATATAAATGTGATTTTGACCTATCTACCAACCATTGGAAAATGCCTATAGTTAAACTCGATCCAATTGAGTTAACTAGTTACTTAATCTAATTGAGTTGTACTCACCCATGCGTTGATAAAGCGGGACCAAGATTGTCCCTCCGTACCCTACCAAGATAATATGTGTTGCTCTGCTTTGGCAGATTCAACAACACATGTGATCGAGGTAGTGATAGGTATCACGGCACGGTAGGCATTTGAGTTGACGTGATTGAGAACTAATCTAATTGAGAGGGTGCATCTTGTACATGATTTAGATCTAATCTAATCGCTAGGCACTAATTAATTACTAATTATGCATCACATACACTCAAGCAATTAATTAAATTATTAGTGATTAGTCATGGCCCTACTACGATCCTCTGAAGCCAATGAGAAGATCGGATGGTCAACCTAAGGTCAACAGCTTCTCAAACTCCTCCCTTTGACCACCTTGTGTTGTTTGCGCCCTCCTCGTAACTCCGTCTCGAGTGGACCTTCCACCGCTCCAATTTTGTACATTACAATTTTTGAAACTCAAGTTACATTCGAGTCTAAACTAATTTACAACAAGAATATAAAATAGAGAAAGGCACGACACGCAGGTCGCGAATCAAATATACAACACGCACATCACATGACGGCACGCAGGCCGTATTATGAATTACAATACATTTCTAATCAGATTGGGTCTTTTTGGGCCATGACTATCAAAAAATAATACATAATTATAAATTATGTATTTTCTATAATTTTCTGTAATTTTTACTACAATTTTTACAATTTTTATCAGTAAAATTCTCGGCGGTTCCGTTTAGCGGGTTTTCGGGCGTAATCGCGGAATGAATCCCCTTGCGGGGCCAGGGGCAGCGCTCCTACCCGTGATCTAACCATCGCGAGTGTTCCTTAGCGATCCTACAGAGCCTTAGCCCGCTGTCCCAAAAACATTTGGGGTGAAACCTTGCCGTTTCGGAAAAATCTTCTCGGTAGTCGAAGCCTACAAGTGTTGAAACACTTGTGCTTCGCTTCTACGAGAAAAATACCCATAAAAACTATAAAAATAGGAAATTTACAGAATATTACAGAACTTCTATTTTTCATAAAAATACAAAATAAACTCGTACAAGACTTCGCACGTGGCTCTGATACCACTGTTGGGAATTTCGGGCCGCAAAAATCGCTTTTTCGCGTTGCGGAAACCCCGAACCCCAAGCAACCGGATCCGTGCGAAGTAAAATAAAACAAAAATTTTATGAGTACGAGTTTCTTACATCTAGATCTACACTAGGAGAAGGAATTTACCCTCGATGCGATGCCCTTTGCAATCCCGCTCATCCAACGGTTCGCCGGATCTCGAGATCGTCAAGCGTACGATCCTCTAGAAGTATCAACACAAACAAACTAGGTGGAGAGGCCAAACAAAAGGTGTGCTAGCACCTATGAAGTGTTCGGCCAAGGAGGACGAGAGGGAGAGAAGAAAGAGCTCAAGGAGGAAGAAGATAGAATGAATGCCTTGAATGAAAAATGAATTCCATTCATCACAATAAGTGGCCGGCCACTATTGTAACCTCCTCTCATTTAATGTGACCATTAAAATGAGGAGGAGATTTGTAACCTCCATGAGGTGGCACACACATGTTCTAAACATGATGATGTGTAACACCATTATTGGCCACTTAATGCCAACTCACAAATGATGTGGCATAAAGTCAAGTCAAACTTGACTTTTCCTCTTCCTCTCAAGTCAAGTCAAACTTGACATTATAACTCCCATGGTTGATCTAATCCAACCACTTGATTCAAGCCAATTTAAGATAATGAATCTAATTCATTTAATTAAATTGATTCAATGAGTCAAAATCTAAATTAGACTCATTGAACACATGAATCAACTTGAGTCCAACTCAATTAGTACAATTAGGATTACTCTTAATCCAATTTGATTCATCACATGAATCTAATCCTCTTGGTTCATCATATGAACCTAATCTCCATCTAATTGTCCTTTGTGTGTGACCCAATAGGTTCTTATAATGTTGGCAATGCTCCTAAACCCATTTAGAAGCATAAGTAATGAGCGGTATCTAGCAACACATCATTACTACCCAAGTTATAAGAATGTTGAGATCCAACATCACCTTGTGATAACTAATTGTGACTCCTCACAATATATGACATTGTCCTTCTATCCTAGAGATCTAGATTGATCAATGTGAGGCATAGACCGTGTCATCCTCTAATCAATCTATATCTTGAACTCCAAATAGACTCATTAAATCAAATGGGCTCAATATCTCATATTGACTCGTTTGGGCATGGCCATGCACTTCGTGGTCTCACTCTATCAAGAATATCGATGTCACTCCCATCATATAGGAGGGATAGATCCCATCTATATCACTCACATCACTCCGCATAATTTGTTACATACCCAGTAATCGCCTTTATAGTCCACCCAGTACGGGTGACGTTTGACGAAACCAAAGTACATAATTCCTTATGTAGGGACCATGGTGACTTCAGGTCTAAGGACTAGTAGTCATACTAATAGTCATATGAGAATGTATATGACACTCATATAACGATCCATGATACTTTCTCATGGCGGGCCATTCAGTATACATTCTCCAATGCATACCCTTGTGTCAACTTGATATCTCCATATCCATGATTTGTGAGATCAAGTCATCGAGTTGACCTACATGCTAGTCTTATTGTATTAATATTGTCCCTGAATGTTAATACTCGACTAGGAATGATTAAGAGTAGTGTTCCCTATATCATCTCACTATCGATTCAACCAATCGATTGATATAGGTAAGAACCTTCTACTCAAGGACGCTATTATACTTAGTTTATTTGGCACCAATACAAGTAAGCATAAAAACCAAAAACCAAATGCCTTTATATATAAGAAATATGATACAATGAGTCCATACAACAATCATCAAATGATTTGCTCTAGGACTCTAACTAACAGTAAAAGCCATTGGGTGTAAATAGGGCTACAATAGAAAAAGAGGGGCACCGGAAAGGTGGAAACTTTAAAGCAAGGCTTGTTGAAAAAGGGTATCAATTGTTAGCAAACCTTTTCACCTGTAGTCATGCTTAAGTCTATCCGGATTCTTTTATCTTTTGCTGCTCATATGGATTATGAGATTTGGCAAGTGGATGTCAACACAGCTTTCCTTAATGGAAGTCTTGAAGAAAGCATTCATTTGAAGCAACTAGAGGGGTTCATTGCAAAGGGCAAAGAGCATCTAGTATGTAAGCTCAATCACTCTATTTATGGACTGAAGAAAAGCTTCAAGGTCTTGGAACATTCGGTTTAATGAAGTAATCTAGACCTATGGATTTATTCAGTGTCCGGATGATTCTTGCGTATACAAGAAGTGTGATGGAAACGTGATGGTATTTCTTGTACTATACGTAGAAGATATTTTTGTTAGTTGAAAACAATATCAAAGTGTTGTCAGAAGTAAGGCTATAGTTGTCCAAGCAATTCGATATGAAGGACTTGGGAGAATGCGCACATATTCTTGGGATCAAAGTAATAAGGGATCACAAGAAAAGAATGTTGTGCTTCTCCCAAGCTTCATATATCTATACGATCCTAGCTCATTTTAGCATGCAAGACTCAAAGAAGGTTTTCTACCTTTTAGGCAAGGAGTATCATTATCTAAAGAGATGTCTCCGAAGACATCAAAAGAGATAGAAGAAATGAAGACAATTCCTTATGCTTCAACTGTATGAAGCCTAATGTATGCAATGTTGTGAATGAGACTGGATATCTGTTTTGCCGTGGGCATTAGCAGATATCAAAGTAACCGAGGACTGGGACACTGGACTACCGTAAAGCATATATTAAAGCACCTGAGAAGGACAAGAGATTATATGCTAGTTACAAGATAGATAATTTGATCCCTGTGGGTTACACGAATTTTGACATACAATCAGATGGGGACAATAGTAAGTCGACCTCGGGGTTTTGTGTTTACTTCAGGAGGTAAAGCTATAACAATGGAGGAGTGTTAAGCATAGATATTTTTCAGACTCCACCATGGAAGCTGAGTATGAGGCAGCCTCTGAGGCAGCCATAGAAGTTGTATGGCTTAGAAACTTCATGATGGGCTTAGATGTGATTCCTGGTTTGCCTAAAAATTATTACAGTGTATTGTAATAATAAGTGGTACAGTAACAAACTCGAAGAAACCATGAGCCCATAAGGCAAGTAAACACATAGAGCGCAAGTACCACCCAATACGAGATATCATATAATGAGAAGAAGGTGTTGTCACCAAGATTGCATCAGATGATAACCTGGGAGATCCTTTCACTAGGGCCCTTAAGGAAAAAGTTTTTGATGGACATGTTGAAGGGTTGGGAATCAGATATATGGCAGGGTATAAGGCAGCATAGTCTTTTAGTATAAGTGAGAGATTGTTAGAGTGTATACTAAAAGCCTAGCTTTTTTGTATAAACATTTAAGAATCACATTGGTGAAATGTCTACATTTATGCAAAGTGTAGTTGTCCATTTAATTTATATTGTAGATAACATGGTGTCAAGAGACACACAGAAGTTCATGTTATCCATTCCTTATAAATTAAAAACAGTTGCTCACGACCAAGATGGAATGGGACACCCCATTGGAGTGGTTGTAGTATAATTAGGTATTAGTTTATCTTGACTAATAAATTACACTAGTACACTATGAGTGTATTGAGTAGGACCATTTGAGGTAATATCTTTTTATACTGACGATATAAAAGAACAATACCTCTGTTATTATGGAAGTGCGTGCTCTTAATCATGATATAATAACAAGCACGTATATTTAATAGTTATTTCTTTGATTTATCAAAGGGTGTAATTTAGCTCGTTAAATCAATAAGCCCAATAAGTTGGGAAATGATATTATTTATATGGTGTGTTGTTGATTATAAAATGAAACTGTGTCCTACTAATCTAGGTTGATGATGTCCCCTTGAGAAGCTCATAAGGATTGTTATGTAAACCCTACTGGTGGGTCTAGTCCGGCATGACAATAAGGTTGAGTGGTACTACACTAGGAGCTAGATATTAATTAAGTGAGTTGTTGGTAACTCATTTAATTAATGGGCATTCGATATCTTAAATACAAGGAGATTAGCGCACTCATGATAAGAAGGTGCCCACATTGTAATATGGGATTGGTGCGGTAGTTCAATAATAATTCTTTAGTGGTATGAGTTATTGTTGATGAACTCGAGTTGGGTGTTCGGGGCGAACACGGGAAGCTCAAGTTCATCGGAAGTCCAAAACCAATTCTTCCTCTCGGTCCCTATTGTAGCCTCTTATTTATAAAGTATTATACCCACCTAAACCCAATTTCTTACCCACCTTAAGGTGGCCGGCCAAGCCTAGCTTGGAACCCAAGCTAGGGTCGGCCTAAGCAAGGCTAGATGGGTTCATGTGCTGGCTGACCCTAGCTTGGAGCCCAAGTAGGGTGGCCGACCATATTAGATTAAAAAGAGTTTTAATTTTTTAAAATCTTTTCTTATGTGAATGTCATGGTTTTAAAAAAAAGTTTAAAATTCAAGTCTTTCCTTTTATAGCTTTCTATAAAAGATTAAGAGAAAGATTTGATATCTTTCCTTATTTATAGTTAAAAGGAAGATTTTAATTTTGATAAAACTTTCCTTTTTTGTAACCATCCCCATGGTTTTAAAAGAAAGTTTTTAAAATTATAAATCTTTCCTTTTATAGCTTTCTACAAAGGATTAATAGAAAGGTTTGATATCTTTCCTTATTTGTAGTTTAAAGGAAGATTTTAATTTTTGATAAAATTTTCCTTTTTGTAACCATCCACATGTTTTAAAAGAGAGATTTTAATTTGTAAAATTTTTCTTTTAACCAACCATGAAGGGATTTGAAGCAAGAAAATTTTTAATTAAACTTACTTACCAGAAACAATTAAGGAAGTTTTAATTTTTATTTAAAACTTTCCATGTTTGGAGAACATGATGTGGCCGACCATTGAATGATTAAAAGGAAGTTCTAATTAAATTTTCCTTTTTAGTCATTGGCAAGGAAAATAAGGAAGTTTTAATTATGTTTAAAACTTTCCTTATTTGCCAACACCAAGGAATATAAAAGAGAGGGTAGAGGTGTCTCACCTTACAACAACACATCTATTATTCTTCTCCTATCTTCCTTGGTGGTGGTCGTCACTCTTCTCTTGCTCATCCTCTTCTTTTCTTCATTGGAGGCCGACAGCATCACAATCTCTTGGAGCTTTTGGTGGTCGGATCTTGATTGAGGAAGAAGGAGAGAAAGGAGGCTTTGTTTCCTAGTATCCCTTGGAGCTTGGTTGGTGGCAGAACTTCATCATCTCTTTGAGAAAGTTGGTGGCCGAAACTTGGAAGGAAGAAGAAGGCTTGGGTGGATTCTCATCTTGGTAGATCGTTGCCCACATGACGTTTGAGATAAGAAGAGGAATACAATAGAAGATCAAGAGGTCTATAAGCTACAGAGGTATAACTACTTATTAGTTTCTGCATCATGACTAGTTCATCCTTTTGTATAGATTTTGAAAAACCAAACACAAGAGGTTGTCAATTTTAATTATCATTTTTGTTATCGATTTCCGTTTCAATTTCATGTTTCGATAATGGGTTTCTATTGAGGTCTGTATTGTTAAACCTTGTTTACTGTAAGAAGTTTAAATATCCAATTTCTTTGAAAGTATTTGTCTAGGCAGTGGTGGATGATCCCCTAACAAAGAAGGCCTAGTGCCTCGCCACATTTGACCTGGAAGCCGATCTTTGAGATAGATATTTGATCAACTTCTTAATATGGTCAAACTTAGGAAGATCACATTAGTTGAACATGAAGTAAGAATGTTAAGTTTCAATCTCAATTCAAGTTTAACTTCTAAAGGAAAATTTGGATTAATAATGTTAAGCATCATTTGCAATCCAAATTTAACTTTAGTAGAATATATGGGTAGCTAGGATACTTCTATGCTTGTACAAATTTTTGTACAGGGGAACTTGGACAGTATTCCGAGTAGCAACCAACATGATCTACCAAGATGGAATCCACCCGAACCACTTATTCTCCTCCAAGACTCTCGAGCCACTAAGGGATGCCAAAATAGGAAACTCCTTCTCTTCTTCTTCCCTTCCAAGCAACCGACCACTTGTCTTCTCCTTCTTCTTCTTCAAGCTCCGGCCTTAGAATGAAGAAAAGGAGGAAGAAGGTAATATAGATGTCGCCGACCTTAAGGGAAGAGAGTAGGAGAGGGCCGGCCACAAGCAAGGAGAAGAGGAGAATAATTATATGTATTACACCATAAGGCATCACCTCCTCTTCTTTTATAATCCTTGGTCATGGAAAAAAGGAAAATTTTAAACATAATTAAAACTTCCTTATTTGTGGCCTCCCTTTAAAAAAGAAAATTTTAACAATAATTAAAATCTCTCTTTTCTAAATTTCCTATTGTACATGGCAATAAAGGAAAATTTTAAAATTAATCTCTCTCTTTTATATCATGTAGACATCTACAAAAAAGGAAAGATTAAAATTAAAACTTCTCTTTTAAATCATGGTTACAAAAAAGGAAAGTTTTATCAAAAATTAAAATCTCTCTTTTAAGGAAATATTTTAAAGTTTAAGACTCTCTTTTAAAATCATGTGGATGGCTATAAAAGGAAAGATTAAAATCTCTCTTTTAAATTCCCTTAGTAGATGGCTATAAAAGGAAAAGTTTTAAATAAAATTAAAATTTTTTTTTTTAACCATTGTAGATAACAACAAAAAAGGAAAGATTTTAACAAAAATAAAATCTCTCTTTTAACCATTGTAGATAACTACAAATAAGAAAAGATTTTAACAAAATTTTATTTTTAATCAAAAACTTCCTTTTTCCTTTTACTTTGGTCGACCCCATGCTTGGTCACCAAGCATGGCTTGGGCGGCCCCTACTTGGGCGCCATGAAGGACTTGGCCAGCCACATCTTGGACACCAAGATGTGCTTGGCTGGCCACAACATGGACTAGAAGATAGGCTTAGGGTGGATACAAGGCTTTATAAAGTCTACAACAGGGACCGAGAGAAAAAATTGATTTTGGTCTCCCGATGAGCTTGAGCTTCCTATGTTCGCCCCGAACACTCAACTCAACTTCATCAATAATAACTCATACCACTAAAGAGTTATTATTGAACTACTGCACCAATCATAAATTACATTATGGGTTCTTCTTAACATGAGTGTGTTATGTTGGGTTCTTCGGGCCGTGAAAACCGCTTTTTCGCGTTGCGGAAACCCCGAATCACCCAAAGTCGTAGATCCGTGCAAGGAAAACCGAATGAAATACAAGTACGAGTTTCAAAACTTTAGATCTACTCTAGATCTATGTGTTGAGAAGTATACCTTGAAGCGTGCCCTTTCGCGTTTCCGCTCGTCCAAGGAATTGCCGGATCTCTAGACCGTCAAGCATCGGTCCTCTAGAAGTATCCACACGGACACGTAGGTGGAGAAAACCTCACACAAAGGTGTGCTAGCACCTTGGTAAGATTCGGCCAAGCAAGGAGGAGAGGGAGAGCTTGAGGAAGAAGAAAGGAGTAATACACACATGAATGAAAAATTGAATTTCTCATTCAATCAAAAGTGGCCGGCCACTCTCTATTGTAACTCCCCTCATTAATGCATTAAGTTGTCATCAAGGAGAGAATGTAACCTCCATGAGGTGGCACTCACTAGTAACTCCCATGAGGTGGCAACCATGATGATGTGGTGCATCATCATTGGTCCACATCAATGCCAACTCACCAATGAGGTGGCATAAAGTCAAGTCAAACTTGACTTTTAATCTTCCTCTCAAGTCAAGTCAAACTTGATCAAATCTCTTCCATGGTTGATCTAATCTAACCATTTGATTCAAGCCAACTTAATATAATGAATCTAATTCATTTAATTAAATTGATTCAATGAGTCAAAATCTAAATTAGACTCATTGAACACATGAATCAACTTGAGTCGAACTCAAGTTAGCCCAATTAGGATTACTCTTAATCCAATTTGATTCATCAAATGAATCTAATCCTCTTGGTTCATCATATGAACCTAATCTCCATCTAATTGTCCTAAGTGTGTGACCCTATAGGTTCTTGTAACGTTGGCAATGCCCTAAACCCATTTAGGAGCATAAGTAATGAGCGGTATCTAGCAACAAATCATTACTACCCAAGTTACAAGAATGTCGAGATCCAACATCACCTTGTGACTACTAATTGTGACTCTTCACAAAATATGACAAGTGTCCTTCTATCCTAGACATCTAGATTGATCAATGTGAGGCATAGACCGTGTCATCCTCTGACCAATCTAAATCTTGAACTCCAAGTAGACTCACTAAATCAAATGAGCTCAATATCCTATATTGACTCATTTGGGCATGGCCATGCACTTCGTGGTCTTACTCTATCAAGAATACCGATGTCTCTCCCGTCATATAGGAGGGATAGATCTCATCTACATCACTCACATCCCTCTGCATAATTTGTTATATACCCAGTAATCGCCTTTATAGTCCACCCAGTTACGGGTGACGTTTGACGAAACCAAAGTACATAACTCCTTATGTAGGGATCTATGGTGACTTCAGGTCTAAGGACTAGTAGTCACACTAATTGCCACATGAGTAAGTATATGACACTCATATAACGATCCATGATACTTTCTCATGGCGGGTCATTCAGTATACATTCTCTAATGTATACCCATGTGTCAACTTGATAACTCTATATCCATGACTTGTGAGATCAAGTCATCGAGTTAACCTACATGCTAGTGTTATTGCATTAACATTGTCCCTGAATGTTAATACTCGACTAGGAATGATTTAGAGTAGTGTTCCCTATATCATCTCACTATCGATTCAACTAATCGATTGATATAGGTATGAACCTTCTTCTCAAGGACGCTATTATACTTAGTCTATTTGGCACTAATACAAATAAGTATAATAACCAAAAAAATGCCTTTATTAATATACAAGAATATGATACAATGAGTCCATACAATCATCAAATGATTGGTTCTAGGGCTCTAACTAACAATCTCCCACTAGCACTAGTGCCAATCAGTATAGGCTCTAAGGCCTAATGACCTAGTGTGACCATTATGCTTCCTCTGTGCCAAAGCCTTGGTCTAGGGATCTGCGATGTTAGCCTCTGTAGGTACTCTGCAAATCTTCACATCACCTCTCTCGATGATCTCTCGAATGAGATGGAAGCGCCGTAGGGTTCCTTCGCCTGTGCTATAGCTCCATTGTTGTCACAATAGAGCTCAATGGAGTCAGCAATGCTAGGAACCACCCCAAGTTAAGTGATGAACTTGTGGATCCAAACTGCCTCCTTTGCTGCCTCTGATGCAGCAATGTACTCGGCTTCTGTTGTAGAATCAGCTACTGTATCCTGCTTCGAACCACCATTTATGCAAAATACGAACCCTGACTGTGATCGATAATCATCCTGGTCGGTCTGGAAGCTGGCATCACTATAACCCTTTACAGCTAGCTCGTCATCGCCTCCATATATCAAGAAATATTCCTTAGTTCTTCTTAAGTACTTAAGAATATTCTTGACCACTATCTAGTGACTTTCACTTGGATATCTGCTCGTCATGCTCAAAGCATATGAGACATCAGGTCGAGTACATAGCATGACGTACATGATCGATCCTATGGCTGAAGCATAAGGGATCTGATCCATGCGGTCTCTCTCCTCTCTAGAAGAGGGACCTTGAGTCTTCGAAAGACTCACGCCATGTGACATTGGCAGAAATCCCTTCTTGGAGTTCTGCATGGCAAACCGAAGGAGTACCTTGTCAATGTATGTACTCTGACTTAGGCCAAGCAATCTCTTAGATCTATCTCTATAGATCTGTATCGCTAGAATACGGGATGCCTCACCTAGGTCCTTCATTGGGAAGCAACTCCCTAGCCAGGTCTTGACAGAGTGAATCATAGGGATGTCCTTCCCAATGAGCAGTATATCATCCACATACAATATGAGGATGATAACTATGTCCCCTACAACCTTCTTGTAGACACAAGGTTCATCTTCGTTCTTGATGAAACCAAACTATTTGATTGCATCATCGAATCGAAGAGTCCAGCTCCGAGAAGCTTGCTTTAGTCCATAAATGGACCAATGCAGCTTGCATACTATGCTAGTATGCTGTGGATCTACAAAAACCTTAGGTTGTGTCATGTACACATCCTTGAGTAGGTTTCCATTCAGAAATACGGTTTTGACATCCATCTGTCATATCTCATAGTCATGGTAGGCTGCAATAGCAAGCATGATCCGAATGGACTTAAACATCGCTACTGGAGAAAAAGTTTCATCATAGTCAATACCATGAATCTGCTTGAAACCTTTAGCTACCAAGCAACCCTTATAGATAAGTCCATCCATGTCTGTCTTTCTCTTAAAGACCCACTTACCCCTTCAGGTGGATCAACCAAAGTCCATACTTGGTTGTTGTATATGGATTCCATCTCGGATCTCATGGCCTCTAGCCATTTCTCGGAATCTGGTCTCATCACAGCTTCCTGATAGGTGGTAGGCTCATCCTCTATGAGCACAACGTCATCATGGTCAGACAAGACTAACGACGTACCCTATCAGACCTGCGAAGAGGTATGTCTACTTGAACTGGTTGTTGTTCCTTAACTCCTTGTGGAACAACATCATCCGCAACACTTTGTGGTTCCAATTCAATTTCCATCGAGGCATCAGTGCTATTGTTCGCATCTTGAACTTCTTCAAGATCGAACGCGCTCCCACTAGTCTTTCTAGAAACAAAGTCCCTTTCTAGAAAGACCCCAGTCTTTGCCACAACTACCTTGTGCTGACTGGGAATGTAGAAGTAATATCCCTTAGTTTCCTTGGGATATCCAATGAAATAGCACTTGTTAAATTTGGGTCCTAATTTATATGAGACTTGACGTCGTACGTAAGCCTCACAGTCCCAAATCCTCATGAAAGACACCTGGGCATCTCTCCCAGTCCATATCCTATATGGTGTCTTTATCACGGCCTTTGATGGAACTCGGTTGAGTATAAAAGCTGACGTGTCTAGAGCATAACCCCAAAGGTATGTCGGAAGATCTGTGTGACTCATCATAGATCGTACCATATTTAATAGGGTATGATTCCTCCTTTCGGATACACCATTCCACTGTGGTGTTCCAGGAGGAGTGAGTTGAGATAGAATCCCGCACTCAGCTAGGTAGTCACAAAAATCATGGCTAAGGTATTCTCCACCTCGATCGGATCGAAGTATCTTAATACTCTTGCCAAGCTGGTTCTGTACTTCATTCTTGAATTCTTTGAACTTTTCAAAGGATTCGGACTTATGTGTCATTAAGTACACATAACCATATCTACTGAAGTCATCAGTAAATGTATCTATAACCGCCTCTAGCAGCGACATTGAAAGGGCCACATACATCACTATGTATGAGTCCTAACAAATCAGTCGCTCTCTCGCTGTGCCCACTAAAGGGAGTCTTGGTCATCTTGCCTCGTAGGCATGACTCGCATATCTCATATGATTCAAAATCAAATGAGTCCAGCAAACCATCCTTATGGAGCTGGGATAAGCGCTTGTCATTTATATGACCTAAGCGACAGTGCCAGAGATAGGTGTGGTCCATATCGTTCGATTTGAACCTCTTGGTACTAACGTTATAGATAGATCTCTCAAGGTCTAGAATATAGAGTCTGTTCATCAGAGGTGCACTACAATAGAACATATCATTTAAATAGACAGAACAACATTTGTTCTTTATTATAAATGAGAATCCTTTCTTGTCCAAACAAGAAACTGATATAATGTTCTTAGTCAATGCAGGCACATAACAACAATCGTCTAACTCTAGTATAAGCCCAGAGGGCAGAGATAGAAAATAAGTCCCTACAGCAATAGCAACAACCCGTGCTCCATTGCCTACTCGTAGGTCTATCTCGCCCTTTGTCAATGCTCTGCTATTTCTCAGTGCTTGTACATTAGTACAAATGTGCGAAGCACATCCGATATCTAATACCCACGACGAAGAAATAGAGAGGTTGACTTCTATAACATTTATACCTGAAGTAGACATCTTATTTCTCTTGTTGTTAAGATCTTCTAGGTATCCTGTGAAGTTCCTCTTCCAGTGCCCTGCTTGTCCTTGATATAGTTGACGAAGATGTTCAACCATATCGTAATCACACATCAACTCATGTTGCTTCTGAAGCTCAGAGTTCATGGTTGCCAGCATTAGACAGGACACATCTAATGCGTCATCTTGATGCTTCTTGTAAGCATCCCGGTCAGCTCGCGTGGCAGTGGAAGGAGGAGCCTCCGGAATGGGCTGCTCCAGAACGTACAGTTTACGTTCCTGAGTGAGAACTATTCTCGGGTTCCTGTGCCTTGTCCTTCTTAAGGACAGAACGCAGGGAGAAAGAGTTCGTATTCGACGTCATGGTTATCTACAACAGAAAATTTGCAAAAATAAATATCATATTCTTTTAAAATCATTTAATTAGGCCTTTAATTAAATGATGCTCCCACTAAATTCTATAATTCTTGTGGGACAAGATCCACATCATACTAACCCTTGAGTTAGATTTGGATAATACGCCCAAGGCTTAGTATGATCGGTAGGTAACGATTACCAATTACATCTCTATGCAACTCTTGTTTATAAAATCAATATCCGCATTTATATTAAAACTCGAGTTAGCTTTGGCTAATACGCCCGAGAGTTAATATAGATGTGATTTTGACCTATCTTTTCCAACCGTTGGAAGAATGCCTATAGTTGACTCGATCTAACCGAGCAACTAGGAATACTCAATCTAATTGAGTCTGTATTTACCCATGCGTTGATAGGCGGGACCAAGATTGTCCCTCCGTACCCTACCAAGATAATATGTATTGCTCTGCTTTGGAAGATTCAACAATACATGTGATCGAGGTAGTGATAGGTATCACGGCACGGTTAGGCATTTAGAGTTGGTTCGATCGAGATCTAATCTAATCGAAAAAGATGCATCTTGTGCACGACTTAGATATAATCTAATCGCAAGGGTGCATCACGTGCACGACTTAGATCTAATCTAATCGTAAGGCACTAATTAATTAATTACTTATTAAACATGCATCATATACATAAGCAATTAACTAATTAATCTATTTGTGATTTAGTCATGGCCCTACTACAATCTTCTCAAGCCAATGAGAAGATCGAATGGTCAACCTAGGGTCAACAGCTTCTCCAAGCTCCTCCCTTTGACCACCTTATGTTGCTCGTGCCCGCCTCGGAACTCCGTCTCGTGTGGACCCTCCACCACTCCAATTTGTACAATACAATTTGAAACTCGAGTTACATTCGAGTCTAAATCTAATTTACAACCAGAATATATGAGAAAGGCACGACGCGCAGGTCGCGGAAAAATAAAAACATACAACACGCGCAAACACATAACGGCACGCAGGCCGTATTATGAATTACAACACAATCCAATCATATTGGGTTTTTGGGCCATGACTATCACAAAATTAATATATAATTCAAAATAATATATTTTCATAATTTTCTATAATTTTAAAATTAATTTTTACAATTTTTACGAGTAAAATTTCCCGGCGATCCCGTTTAGCGGGAACGGATCCCCTTGCGGGGCCAGGGGCAGCGCCCCTACCCGTGATCTAACCATTGCGAGGGTTCCTTTGCGATCCTACAGCGCCTTAGCCCGCTGTTCCAAAACAATTTGGGACGAAACCTTTGAGAAGAATTTTCCCGGCGGTCCCGATTAGCAATTTCGGGGGCAATCGTGAAGCAAATCCTCTCGCGGGGTTAGGGGGAGTGCCCCTACCCACGATCTAACCATCGTGAGTTGCTCCTAAGCGATCCTACAGCGCCTTCGCTCGCTGTCGCAAACGGATTTGGGTCGAAACATCACCGTTTTGGAAAAATCAAGCGTCTAAACACTTGTGCTTCGATTACTCGGGAAAAATACTCATAAAAAACCCAAAAATCATAATTTTACACAAAATTACAGAAACTTTAGTTTTCATAAAACTAAAAAATAAACTCGTACAAGCCTTGCACGTGGCTCTGATACCACTGTTGGGTTCTTCGAGCCGCGAAAACCGCTTTTTCGCGTCACGGAAACCCCGAATCACCCATAGCCGTAGATCCGTGCAAGGAAGACCGAATGAAATACAAGTATGAGTTTCAAAACTTTAGATCTACTCCTAGATCTATGTGTTGAGAAGTATACCTTGAAGCGTGCCCTTTCGCGTTCCCGCTCGTCCAAGGAATTGCCGGATCTCTAGACCGTCAAGCGTCGGTCCTCTAGAAGTATCCACACGGACACGTAGGTGGAGAAAACCTCACACAAAGGTGTGCTAGCCCCTTGGTAAGATTCGGCCAAGCAAGGAGGAGAGGGAGAGCTTGAGGAAGAAGAAAGGAGTAATACACACATGAATTAAAAATTGAATTTCTCATTCAATCAAAAGTGGCCGGCCACTCTGTATTGTAACTCCCCTCATTAATGCATTAAGTTGTCATCAAGGAGAGAATGTAACCTCCATGAGATGTCACTCACTAGTAACTCCCATGAGGTGGCAACCATGATGATGTGGTGCATCATCATTGGTCCACATCAATGCCAACTCACCAATGAGGTTGCATAAAGTCAAGTCAAACTTAACTTTTAATCTTCCTCTCAAGTCAAGTCAAACTTGACCAAATCTCTTCCATGGTTGATCTAATCTAACCATTTGTTTCAAGCCAACTTAATATAATGAATCTAATTCATTTAATTAAATTGATTCAATGAGTCAAAATCTAAATTAGACTCATTGAACACATGAATCAACTTGAGTCGAACTCAAGTTAGCCCAATTAGGATTACTCTTAATCCAATTTGATTCATCAAATGAATCTAATCCTTGAGGTAAATCCAACCTTTGATTCAAGTCAATTTCAATTTAATGAATCTCAATTCATTAATATAAATTGACTCAATGAATCAAATTTAAATTAGACTCATTCAACAATTGAATCTAATTGAGTCTAACTCAATAAGTCTAATTTGAATCCAATCTTTGGTGCATCATATGAACCTAATCCAATTGGTTCATCATATGAACCTAATCTCCATCCACTTGTTCTTTGTGTGTGACCCAATAGGTTCTTGTAACGTTGGCAATGCCCTAAACCCATTTAGGAGCATAAGTAATGAGCGGTATCTAGCAACACATCATTACTACCCAAGTTACAAGAATGTCGAGATCCAACATCACCTTGTGACTACTAATTGTGTCTCCTCACAAAATATGACAAGTGTCCTTCTATCCTAGACATCTAGATTGATCAATGTGAGGCATAGACCGTGTCATCCTCTAACCAATCTAAATCTTGAACTCCAAGTAGACTCACTAAATCAAATGAGCTCAATATCCTATATTGACTCATTTGGGCATGGTCATGCACTTCGTGGTCTCACTCTATCAAGAATACCGATGTCTCTCCCGTCATATAGGAGGGATAGATCCCATCTACATCACTCACATCCCTCTGCATAATTTGTTATATACCCAGTAATCGCCTTTATAGTACGGGTGACGTTTGACGAAACCAAAGTACATAACTCCTTATGTAGGGATCTATGGTGACTTCAGGTCTAAGGACTAGTAGTCATACTAATAGCCACATGAGAAAATATATGACACTCATATAACGATCCATGATATTTTCTCATGGCGGGTCATTCAATATACATTCTCTAATGTATACCCATGTGTCAACTTGATATCTCTATATCCATGACTTGTGAGATCAAGTCATCGAGTTGACCTACATGTTAGTCTTATTGCATTAACATTGTCCCTGAATGTTAATACTCGACTAGGAATGATTTAGAGTAGTGTTCCCTATATCATCTCACTATCGATTCAACTAATCGATTGATATAGGTATGAACCTTCTACTCAAGGACGCTATTATACTTAGTCTATTTGACACTAATACAAATAAGTATAATAACCAAACAAATGCCTTTATTAATATACAAGAATATGATACAATGAGTCCAGACAATCATCAAATGATTGGCTCTAGGCTCTAACTAACATGTTAGTCTTCCTGTGTTTAAGATATCGAATGTTCACTAATTAAATGTGTTACTGACAACTCATTTAATTAATATCTAGCTCCAAGAGTAGTACCACTCAACTTCATTGTCGTGCCAGACTAAGTCCACCTACAGGGTTTACATGACAATCCTTATGAGCTCCTCAAGGGGACATCATCAACCTAGATTACTTGGACATATTTTCCTTCTATAATCAACAACACAGCATATAAATAATATCATTTCCCAACTTATATGACCTATTGATTTAACGAACTAAATCTCACCCATTGATAAATTAAAGAAATAATTACTAAGTATATGTGCATGTTATTATATCGGGATTAAGAGTATGCACATGTAACGACCACCCTCCTTACTACTACTCTCTAAGGGTGGACGCTACTTAACTACCCATTCTACTTAACTGATATTGCTTACTCTAAAGATAGTAACACTTAACCCCATTTAACTGATCAAATAATAAGAACAAAACATGTAACTTACTGCAACTAATGCATGCAATTCAAGTGTAATGACTGTATCATATTAAAATTTCCAGGCAACCTTAGCTAACAATAAGGAAAATAGTTAACCCATCAATGAATCCCCTAGCAGCACGAAATAGAAAATCCGATTCCAAAATTTCCTTATCAACATAAATAAGGAATTAATCTTAATAAATTCTTTGGCGAGGTCCCAAGGCTTCCATAGTCCAGACATCATACATCCATCCCACTCCTCCTTGTCACCTTCCTTCACTGTAGCTTTCCTTTTCCTTTATTTGCAGTAAGAGGAAATGCAACTATAAGCGGATGCTTAGTAAGCGCTATCTAACTCGCAAAACTCGGATATGCATGTGTAGAAAAAGGAATCTAGAAACTGAATGCTTTAAAAGAAAAGCTGCTCATGCTCATCAAATAGCAAAGGAATCGAAATCAATGTAATCAATACTGCAAAGCTAAAGGTTCGGCTGGTCATACCTGTCAAGCTAACAGAGGAATCAAAACAAACTGAAATGCAAAACATGTAAGGCTGTGTTGGACCCCGTGATAGTTTTGATGTGATCAACCAAGTTGGTTAGGTCCTGTGTTGTATTTGATCCCTGTGTCTGAGTGTGCAGGAGCTTAGGAGCACAGAAAGTCGAGCGGAAGACGCAACTAGCGAGAAGGACGACACGGGAAGGGAGCCGACGGGACGAGCTGAAGAGTACCTCGGTGGGCGTGAAGGCGATTTGGCGAGGGGCGTTGGGGGACGGAAGGCGCTCGAGGAAGGCCGTTGGGTGAGCCCTATTTCGGTTGGCCAATCACCCAAAGATCGGAGCATCTAAGTCGCAACAAGTCGAAACGAAGTCAAAAGAGCTGAGCCGCCCTGAGGCACCTCAACTGAGGTGCCTCAGTTGACCGGCGCCTTTGTTCGCCGCCAGTTGAGGCGCCTTGACCCGAAGTGACCGCTGCATGGATAAAGTTTTATGCGCTGACTCCCATGGAGGCGCCTTGGACCCTCATTGGATGTGCCTTGGAGCCTCGGGATAGGATTTCCAGGACCTATATAAAGGCCCCTGGAGCTAGGAATTCAATATCAACTCAAGCATTCAATATATAGTGTGTCCTAGCAATAGTTCTGAGCTTTTGAAAGTGTAAAAGGCTTCTCCGCATTCAGCAAAGGAGAGATTTTTTATTGCGCTTTTTCTACTGCCCTGGATTAACAACCTCCTTGGTTGTAACCAAGTTAATTCTCCTGTGTCTTTCTTTTACTGTTTTATTTAACTATTGCACTAATTGAGTTGAAAGTACGAGGAGGGTATATTTATTTTTTCAGGAGCAATTCACCCCCCTCTTACCGGCCTCCGCTGCACCAACAAGTGGTATCAGAGCCTGATCGCCTCAGAAGGACTAACTGCCAACTGAAGCACTAGAAACAAGATGATGGCCAGAGCGAACATCCATCCCCCGAAGTTCGACGGAGACTTCGCCACATGGAAGCGCAAAATGGAGGTATTTTTTAAAACGGATTTTGATATTCTAATTACGATGAAATATGGTTTTGCAGCGCCAAAAGACAAAGAAGAAAACACATGGAGCAAGAAGGAGTTATCCGATTTTGTGGCCAACAGAAAGGCAGAGTTCCACCTGCTCAGCGTTCAACCACCACAAGAAGTAAATCGGATCGGAAGCTATGATTCAGCGAAAGATCTCTGGGAAAAATTCCTGGAGCTACACGAAGGTACTTCCGAAGCAAAGCTAGTAAAGCTAGCAAAGCGTGACATCCTCCGGAACCAGTTAACAAACCTCCGGATGAACCAAGGCGAGAAGGTAGCGCAACTCCAAGCGAGAATCAAGGAGCTGATAACGCAACTAACGAACCTTGGAGAAGAGGTAACCAACCGGGACTCTATCCGGTACGCGCTCAACGCCTTCCCTAGAACTCCAGAGTGGGCTTCCTTACTAGATGTGTATTACATCTCTAAGGACCTCGAGGTAAGTACTTTAGAACTGTAAAATACCGGAAAATAGAGAATAATAATAAGGGAATTTTTCGGAATTTTTGGAAATTTTTCAGGAATTTTTCGGAGCTCGTACGGGCGAGTTAATGGGGACAAAAACGGGGCTCAGAAAAGCCTATTTAGGCTACCCTATTTAAGTGAGGAAATGTTTATATTTCCTTTTCTTTTTATAATTCTTTTTCTTTTATATTTGTCGTCGTTTACAGCCGAGCCGCGCACCTTTTTTTTTTTTTTTCCTCTCACGCCCGAAATCTTCCTTGTGAGATCCTTTGCCCTAACCGCTCGGCGGCGATTTCTTCTTCCTCCTCTCCTCTGCCGACGCCGGCGACCATCCTCTTCCCTAGTTTCTGCCGTCGACGATGAGAGCTACCGCCGACCCTCTGACGCCGCTTCTCCATAGGCGAGCACGCCGACGCCACAGCCGAACCACCGCAAGCACGTCTGTGCCCTAGGGCCGGCGCCACCGTCGACCACCCGGAGCCCTAGCCCTTGCCGTGGAGTTCCTAGCGCCGGCTGCTACTTTTTGTGCCCTAACCGAGTCCCTTCCAGTTGCGGCTGTTACCCTTTTTCCTTTAGCCGACGTCAGCCACTCGAGTAGCGCTGGCCACCCCCGATTCCGGCACCCGAGTACACTGTTGGGGTTCTTCCGTGCCGTAGCACTGCCTCCGACCATATCTTTTCTCTGGTTTCTGGTGATCAAGAAGGTAAAGGTTAATTAGTTGAAGTTTGGGATCTAGTTGTTTACTATGGTTGTATTCCTGATCTTCTTCCATTTTGTTAAGTAGGGTTTCAGTGAGTGAGGAGGTTTGCCAGCATCTACTTCTTCCGGCAACAATCCACTTTGACTGTGGGTTGAGGTAAGTGTTATCCCTAGTTGCTGAAATAGGGGATGGGTAATGGATTTCTAATTTTTGGGCATTTAACCATGATTGGACAGCGGTATCACAGCGTATACCTCCGACCTTGATCAACTGAGGAATCCCTATTTCTTGGTGAGTTTTTGTGTTCATTTTGATGGTTGAATAATTAGGGATATTGACTTCAATGTAGGAGCCATTGCTATGAGTGTGTTGATCATTTTGTCGATGATTGACAGATAGGTTAATAACTAATGTTAACCTAGGTATATGTGTTGAATTAAGGAATGGATATGAGTATTAAATAGTTTTGGAGATTTTTATTTAGCTATATAGCTAAATACATTGTCTGTTTGATATCACAGGATTGTGACTCGAGACGGTGTCTCGACGAGGGATCTGTTTCGGATACGATCTTTTCTATTTTCGGAGGCGGGTACTTTTGACTTATTGTCTTTGATATGCTTAGTAATTAAATTAACAAGATGCATTAATTGTGTTTCTTACTTGTTTCGGTTAATCACTGCCCAATACATGCTACCTGTTGATTGATTGTTTGTTTACATCTTGTATGGATATGTACCTGATTCCACATGCTCATGGGTAGTGATATAACCATATTTTACCATGTCAGGACCTAGGTTTGATACCTTATATGATCAGATACCTTGATATGATTCATTCTCTTTGGTGCACATTATGATATGTCCAGAGATTGGTTTAGTATATTACCATGTTTAGTGACATGCACCATTCGCATGATTGCATGCTGAGTGATTGATTGCTCCTTTATTGTCGAGCACTTTGCCGCATCAACGTTGTGGCCAGACGTGGGTAGCGGGACTGCGAAAGCTCTTCCGTTGTTGGTCCGCTCGTGGGTAGTGTGTGTGTGTGCACGTTAGAGATCCCTCCCGTACCGGGATTGAGCTCCCCATTTATGATTTGGGGTAGGATGTATGTACTCGACAAAGATCCCGTCCACTTGTCACTCAGTAGTGATGCGAGTGGTCGCCCCCACTCGGTCCCCGTTGTGTGCGACGATGACATTGGCATCATGCATTTATTGTTTGTTTGTGTTTGTTGCACTTATATGCTGCACATTGCTTGGATATCTTAATTTACAGGATATCTATACCACTCGGTCTGTTTGTCTTTATACCCAGGTCCTGCTTACTTCAGTTTGGCATTTACCTTTATTCATCAGGAGACTGTACGCATGATTAGTGCTAGGTGTTATTTCTTTACTTTGCATATCAACTGTACCTGCTGAGTGTTGGACTCACCCCACCTCCATTGTTGTTATTTTCGGGTTGATGCGTAGTGCTAGTCCTGCAGACCTCCAGCTATTTGCTATCGTTTGTATTGTTTTTGATTCTCACTTGACTATATTTGGATTTGGATGTTGAATACTTAGATATTATATAGTTTGTCTCGTTGATGGATTTGTTTTCGATTTTATACTACTACATGCCTGCCTGGACGGCAGAAGAGGTAAGAAAAATCGGATTTGGGCTTTACGAGTGTAGTTGAGTAGGGTTGTTTTCGAGTCAGAGTATTACTATGTTGTGATAGCCAGAGGCTGAATACTTATCTAAACTGCGTGGTGATTGGTTTTATTTACTGTTATTATTCCAGCCACCTGTGGCTGAGGTATTTATGTATGTAGAAAGTTTCAGATTGTCCGTCGTACAGGGGAGATGCTGCCGAAATTTCTTCGGACAGGGACTTCTCTGGGGTGTGACAAGAACAATTATTTTCCACTTTTGAACTTCACAAATCTCGAGTTTCATAACCCATTGGAGCAGAGAAGACAAATCAGAACATTGCCTTAAAGGCAAAGATGAACAATTCTGACTCCGAAGCCTCAGTCGACGAATCCGAAGCGGCACTACTGGTAAGACGCTAACAAATTTAAATCGCAGAGGCATCATCGAAAGAAGAGGATTGTTCGCTGTTACAACTGCAACGAAGAGGGGCACATCAAAGATGACTGCCCAAAGCTAAAGAGAAAGGAGAAAGAAAGGGAAAAGCCAAAATACAAGAAGCCAGAATCCTCCAAACACAAGAACCTTAAGGCAACGTGGGATGATTCGTCATCCTCCGAATCGGAAGTCGAAGAATTCTCGGGACTAGCACTGATGGCCAACCATCAGTAAGAAGAAACGTCAGAAGAAAGCAGCAGTGAAGGGGGAGCGTCACCTGATCAGGTAAGTAAGGTACGCAATCTAACCCCATCTCAGTCATTTCGATTTATTAAATCGCTTTCTAAAGATTTATTCGAATTAGAAAAAAAAAATAAAGAATTAAAAATGAAATTAGCAAAAGCATGTCACTTGAAATGTACGATAGTATGAAATCAGAAAATGAAAATTTAAAATTAGAAATTAAAAAATTGAAAAATGATCCATGCTTAAAGAAATTTCCAAAGTAAAAAATTAGAATTTATGTTAAATTAAATTGGTATATAAGGAAGCATCAAGGACAACTTAGGAAAATACCAAGAAACTATGTACCTCCTAGATTTTTGAATAATCCTGTAGGAAGGAACCTCTATTGGGTTCCAAAATCTGTACTTAATTAATTTATCAAAAATTAAAAACTTACAGTGAGAAAATTAAACATTGAAATTTTTTATGGAAGCTTTGTCTAAGGAAGTGGTTGTTGCTCCAATAACCAAGAAGGCCTAGTGCTTCGCCACGACCTGGAAGCTAAAATATTGAAAAAAAATGTTTAATTAACTTTCTGAAAAAGCATTAAACTAGAATTAAATAATGGTTTAAAAGTTTTTAAATCTTTTTAAAATTCTAAAAAGTCAGATTGTGAAAATTCAAAAATTTAAATTTGACTCAGAAATTTTTTTATTGACTTAGAAAATTTTTTCTGAAAATTCAAAAATTTGACTTAGAAATGTTTTTGGGAAAAATTCATTTTAACTTAGAAATTTTTTGAAAAATTCATATTGACGTAGAAAATTTTTTCTGAAAATTCAAAAATTTGACTTAGAAATTTTTTTTGTAAACTCAAAAATTTAAATTTGACGTAAAATTTTTTTTTTTCATTTTTAACTTAGATTTTTTTTTAAATTCTATACATTTCACTTAACTTAAGTTATTTTTTTTATATTTTCTTAACCCCATTTTTGCTGTGATCAAAGGGGGAGAGAAAGGAACAAGTTCAAGGGAGAGTTAAATAAAGGGGATATAAAATTTCAAATGTTTACTTATTGCAAATTTTTTTTTAAAAAGGTGTTGTAATTTTATTTATTGCAAAATTGTACTTAAACTTGTTAGTCTAGTAATTTACCTTTAAAATTACTATTTATGTCTATGTTGTCCCTAACTTGAACTTGGGTTGATGCACATCAAAAAGGGAGAGATTGTTGGACCCCGTGATAGTTTTGATGTGATCAACCAAGTTGGTTAGGTCCTGCGTTGTATTTGATCCATGTGTCTGAGTGAGCAGGAGCTTAGGAGCACAGGAAGTCGAGCGGAAGATGCAGCTAGCGAGAAGGACGGCACGGGAAGGGAGCCGACGGGCTCGGTGCGTCCGAAGGACGAGAGAGCTGCGGAAGACGAGGGACGTTAAGCCGGGACGGAAGGCTGCTCGAGGAAGGCCGGAAATTGGGTTCGGGTGAGCCCTATTTCGGTTGGCCACAATCACCCAAAAGATCGGAGCATCGGAAGTCGCAACAAGCTGGAAACGAAGTCAAAGGAGCTGAGCTGCCAGCTTGGAGGCGCCTTCAGCCAGGTTGGAGGCGCCTTCAACCAGTCAAAGTGACCATTCTGCGCGCGGATAAAGTTTTATCTGCTGACTCCCATGGAGGCGCCTTGGACCCTCGGGATAGGATTTCCAGGACCTATATAAAGGCCCCTGGAGCTAGGAATTCAATATCAACTCAAGCATTCAATCTGTAGTGTTTCCTAGCAATAGTTCTGAGCTTTTGAAAGTGTAAAAAGCTTCTCCGCCTTCAACAAAGGAGATTTTTTTTACTGCGCTTTTTCTACTGCCCTGGATTAACAACCTCCTTGGTTGTAACCAGGTTAATTCTCCTGTGTCTTTCTTTTACTGTTTTATTTAACTATTGCACTAATTGAGTTGAAAGTACGAGGAGGGTATATTTATTTTTTAGGAGCAATTTACCCCCCCCCCCCTCTTGCCGGCCTCCGCTGCACCAACAGGCTGCTCATGCTTGCAAATAACAGTAAGAAAGTCAAAACAACATGCTAGAATAAAAGAGCTAAACTTGCTGGTTTTTTAAACCTATGTGAGGCTTATTTCATTTATTCCAAAACTTATACTCTTATACTTCAAAATAATAATCTCTTGGGCCTAGACTTAGTATCATTGCGTACTCCCTAATAGAAACTAAGGTAGCGAGCCACCAGTCCTACGAGGGTAAAGACCTTGGTCTTACCAGGGCCAAGACCTCAGAATTGGTCACCTGGATTTATTTAACGACAACCTCGAAAGTCGGTACTAGCCTTTTCAAATAAAATATATATTATCTTTAAATACTTCTAAAATGAAGTGCCTCGGCATTTCTTCAAACACTTAATGTATGTTTGATCTCAAATTCTGGAATTTGGGATGAAATTAAATCCTTGGTCTTTTCTTACTTATAACTACTCAAATATGTTATTTGTTCATGCTCAATAACTTAACACGAACTAAAAACAAGCAAACTGGGATGCTAAAGGAACATCTAAAACTACATGCTGGAGCGTAGGTAAGGTTGTCCGTGCTAATTGAAAAGCAAAAAAGGTCTAAACGGCATGGTTCAAATAAAGTTGTTCTTATTCATTGTAGTAACAGAGCAAACCAACATGGTATACTTAAAACACAGGCTGTTCATGCTCCCTAAATCAGTAACAAAACTAAAAACTGAAATACTAACATGCACAATCAAGAAGCAAGAAAACTCAACTAACGTGCTAAGGGTAAGGGGTTGTTCGTACCACATAAATAGCAAAAGAAAATCTAAACTTGCTGAAATTAGACTTCTATTAATTGTCTGTTGAAAAACTCAAACTAAAGAAGGAAACAAAGATACGAAACTACTCCTACTGTAGGCGTGAGCACTTACCTATGTGTTATTGAACTTACAGCCGAGAACAGAAGCTTCTAGGGTTTTAGAGGGCTTGAAATCTCGACCTCTTCTTCGTGCCTACGGGTTCTCCTCGACGAGAGGGTCTCGAATCTGTGAAGAGCTCACGAAGCCCTAGCTTCGGCTTCGTTTTCGCCCGAGCAGCGCTATCGCACGCGAGAGAGGAGAGGATGAGAGGGTTTTGGTCGTGAGGAAATAACCCGATTCCTTTTTATACCAATGGGTATTCTAGGTTTCAGTTATTAGTTAAATTTATTTCGCCATCACTTTGATCACGAAACACCTGCTTGAGCGCTTGGCTATCGTGCTTCGCTTAAGTCTTGGATCGGGTCGGAGGTCGCGGGTTCGAACCTCTTTATTTTTTTCAACTTCTTTCTTTTGGTAAAAATACCAAATGAACTCCGAAAATTTCATAAAAATACTCTAAAAATTCCTAAAAATCTCTAGAATATTCCTAAAGCATTTCTTAATATTTATAAGCACTTTTAGAACTCCAAACAATGAAATTTAGGGTGTTACAATTCTCCGTACCTTATAAAAAGTTAGTCCTCGAACTTAGAATAATTCTGGATATTTCTGTCTCATGATGTCCTCACGCTCCCAAGTAACTTCCCCGTGCTTCTGGTTCTACCAGATGACTTTCACTAGTGGCACTTCTCTATTTCTTAGTCTCTTAACTCCTCTGTCCACTATATGTGTAGGTCTGCTCTCATAGCTAAATCCTCCTGGATCTGCACTGATTGAGGCTGAATCACTTGGCTAGGCTTGTGGAGGCACTTCTTTATCATGGAGACATGAAATACATTGTGTATTACTGACATGTCTTGAGGTAAGTCCAGCTTGTAAGCTACCTTCCCAATCCTCTCTGTGATCAGGTAGGGTCCTACGTAGTGAGGACTTAACTTGCCCTTTTTGCCAGATCTCATCACTCCCTTCATAGGAGCGACCTTGAGAAAAACTGAATCCCCTACTTGGAACTCAAGTGGCCTACGACGTGTGTCAGCATAACTTTTCTGTCTTCTCTGGGCAGTCTCAATTCTCTGTCTGATCTTCTGGATAGCCTGAGTGGTCTCATCTATCATCTCTGTCTGAATGCCCAACTCCACTTCCATTTCTTTCCTTTCACCTACTTCTTCCCAGCAAATGAGTGATCTGCACTTTCGGCCATACAGTGCCTCGTAAGGTGCCATCTTGATAGTGGCCTGGTAGCTATTGTTGTAGGCATTTTTAGCTAAACACAGATACTTGTACCAACTGCCCTTAAAATCTAATGCACAAGCCCGGAGCATGTCTTCTAAAATCTGATTTACTCGCTTTGTCTGTCCATCAGTCTGGGGATGGAAGGTTGTGCTGAACTTAAGTTTGGTGCCTAATGCATTCTAAATACACTCCCAAAAATGGGAGGTGAAGCCCCCATCCCTACCAGAAACTTTCGACTTCGGAACTCCATGAAGTCTGATCACTTCCTTAACAAATAGCTGTGACAACTGCTCTATAGAGTGGGACACCTTGATGGCTAGAAAATGGGCAGACTTTGTCAACCTGTCCACTATCACCCATATCGCATCGTACCCATTAGTGGTCCTTGGAAGACCAGTTATAAAGTCCATGGATATTTCTTCCCACTTCTACTCTGGTATTGGGAGAGGCTGTAGGACTCCTCCTGGTCTCTTGTGCTCTGCTTTGACTCTCTAGCATGTCAGGCAGGTATTGACATATTTTAAAAAATCTCTCTTGAGCCCAGACCACCAGAATCTCTGTTTCAAATCTTGATACATCTTGGTGAAACCATGATACATGGAGTACGGTGTACTATGAGCTTCTTCTAGAATCTTCCTTCTCAATTCCTCATCGTTGGCGACACAAAGGCGACTCCCCTGATAAAGGATTCCATTGTCTGATACTCGAAACTCTGAATTTTCTACTTTTTTGTATACCTTGCTTGATCTTTTGGATATCTGGATCTTCACTTTACTTTCTCTGTATATCCTCAAGCAGGGTTGACTCTAAGGTTAATGCCGAGAGTTGCCCATAAATAATTTCAACTCCAAAGTCTGACAATTCCTTTTGCAGTGGCAGTGCTAATGATGACAAGGGCATCAGGGTTACACTGGATTTTCGGCTTAGTGCATCCGCCACTTTGTTAGCTTTACCTGGGTGGTAGAGGATTTCACAGTTATAATCTTTAACTAACTTTAGCCACCTGCACTGTCTCATGTTTAAGTCTTTTTGGGTAAAGAAATACATCAAGCTCTGATGGTCGGTGAAGATTCTGCACTGGACTCCATACAAATAATGTCGCCAGAGCTTTAGTGCAAAGACCACAACTGCCAGCTCAAGATCATGATTTGGGTAGTTCTTCTCATAGTCTTTGAGTTGTCTGGAAGCATAAGCTATAACCTTCCCCTCTTGCATGAGAACAGCTCCAAGGCACATCTTGGAAGCATCACTGTATATGTCAAAACTCTTGTCACTCTCTGGAACAGTCAGAATGGGAGCACTGGTCAATCTTTTCTTCAATGCTTGGAAACTTTGCTCACATTTGTCTGACCATTCAAACTTCTTGTTCTTCCTAGTTAGGGTTGTTAGTGGAGAGGCTATCTTGGAAAAGTCCTCCAAGAATTTCCTGTAATACCCAGCTAAACCAAGGAAGCTTCTGATCTCCCTAGCGTTCTTGGGTCTACACCAGTCGTTGACTGCCTCTATTTTGGCAGGATCAACCTGGATACCTTCTTTAGAAATGTTGCGACCTAGGAACGCCACCTGCTCCAACCAGAACTTGCACTTTGAGAATTTGGCATAAAGCTGTTTTTTTGCTGAAGGGTTTGCAGTACGATTCTCAAGTGCGTGTCATGCTCCTCTAGGGTTCTTGAATAAATCAGAATGTCGTCGATGAAAACAATGACGAATTTATCGAGGCAATCTCTGAACACTCTGTTCATTAAGTCCATGAAGACTGCAGGTGCATTAGTCACACCAAAAGGCATGACTATAAACTCATAGTGTCCATATCTGGTCCTGAAAGCTGTTCTGGGTATATCACTTTCTTTCACTTTCAACTGATGGTACCTAGAGCGCAGGTCTATCTTAGAGAACACTGTTTCCCCCTTTAATTGGTCAAATAGATCATCTATTCTGGGAAGAGGGTACTTGTTCTTAACTGTTACTTTGTTCAGCGCTCTATAATCTATGCACATCCGCATAGATCTGTCTTTCTTCTTAACGAACAACACTGGAGCTCCCCAGGGTGAATGACTAGGGCGGATGAAACCCTTATCAAGTAGCTCCTGAAGTTGTTCTTGTAACTCTTTTAGCTCTGCTGGAGACATTCGGTACAGAGCTTTTGAAATTGGACAGGTGTCAGGAACCAACTCAATTTCAAACTCCACTTCTCTGTTGGGAGGTAGTCTAGGTAACTCTTCTGGAAATACCTCTGGATACTCACAGACTACCCGAACATCTTCCTGCTTGGGTCCTTTTTGTCCTTCTGTATTCACAATGTACGCAAGAAAGCCAACACACCCTTTAGCTAACATTTGGTGAGCTGTTAAAGAAGATAGGAACTTCTTAGTCCTCTTTGGGACTCCCGTGAATTCAAAGGGTGGTTCACCTTCTAGGCTGAAGATCACTTTCCTTTTGCGGTAGTCCACCGAAGCACTGTACTTGCTGAGGAAATCCATACCCAGAATAACATTGGGTCTGAAATTTTGACTGGTACAGCCTGAAGCCACTGGTTGGACTCCATGACTTCCCCAGAAGGTAGGGTTGTCAAGAACTTGAAGTTCATGCTCTCTGTAGGCACCTGAAATTCCTTGGCAAAGGGCATTGATATAAAAGAATGGGTCGCCCAGTATCAAATAGTACAGTAGTTAAATGCTGAAAAATAACTACTTAACCTGTTACGACCGTGGAGGCACTAGCAGCTTCCTGTTTAGTGAGGGAGATTACTCTGGCACTGGCTGGAACTGGTGGGGCTTCCAACCTTCCTTAACTGAGCTGAGGTCCGTCCAGAGTTGTAGGCATGTAGTGTAACTGAGGCTTGCTCCCGTATGGCGCTGCCTATTGCTGACGTGCTTTGAGCTTGTTAAGACATGCCTTAGCCAAGTGTCCTTCTTGACCACACGAATAACATCCAGTCATACCCAAAAGATAGGTTCCTGGATGTAGTCTCCCACATTTAGGGAAGGGAGGGAACTTGACCTGCTTGTCTACTAGACCTCCCTTTTGGTTGCCTCCTGTATTCCATCATTTCCTTTTGTTATCCTTGCCCTTCCAGTTCTGCTTACTTGCTTGGGGTTTCTGACTCCCTGCTGTCTTGTCCTCTATCTTGACTGGCTTGAGTTGTGTTTGTTGTGCCTTGATGTTGTTCAGATAGTGCTCAGCGACTAATGCCTTGCTGACCAGCTCTTCACCAGTCTATGGTCGGTGAGTTCCACTACTCACACTAAGTGATATTTCTGGCCTCAGCATTCGGAGCACCAGTCTGACTCGTTCTTTCTTTGTACTTACTAGCTCTGGGCAAAGACGAGCTAGCCTGTTGAATCTCTTGACTGCTTCTTCTACTGGCAGGTCACCTTGTCTGAATTCTATAAACTCCTCATAATGTTTATTGGTGATCCGTTGGCGGAAGAATTCTTCGTAAAACTCTGTCTCAAAGTTAGCCTAGCTCATCTGGTTGGCTGCTCTCTTGCTCTTAACTCTCTCCCACCACATACGAGCATCTCCAGATAGGCAGAAGGAGGTACACTTGACTTTCTCGACTTCTGGCGAGTCAAGAAGCTCCATTGTGCTCTCCAGTATCTTGAACCAAGCCTGGGCATCCCAGGGCTCAGTCGTGCCTGAGAAACTTTCTGGCTTCAACTTCAGCCACTGTATCAGGTATGCTTCTTGTCGTTTAGGTGTTGTGGCGCCTTCCAGGATACCTGGTGGAACCTCAGCCTCCACTGGGTCTCCACATTGATAGTTGGGGGAGGGGGAGGAACTAGCTGCTGATTTGCCATCAGATTGGTGATTACTTGTTGCTGCTCTGCTACTTGTCTCTGGAGTTGAGCAACAACTTCAGAGAGATTAGGCTCAGTTGTTCTGGGCTCTTCGTTCTCCTGAGCTCGATCCTGAGTATGAGCGGTACGGTGACGCCCTCTTCTTGCCATCTAGTAATGCAGAGAGAGAAAACTTGAAATCATCCCTATAATCTCTAGACATATATATATATATATATATATATATATATATATATAAACATAGAAAGAAAACAAAAACAAGAACTTTTATCTTACTTAAACACATATAAGCAAATACTTCTAAGGTTTCTCTATACTGCAATTAATAAGGAAAGACATAATAAATAAAAAAATTAAGTACTTTCTTACTTGAAGACGACAAGGCTGATGCTGATGTGTGTGTGATGCTAGAGAATGGGGACTGCTTTGATACCAACCTGTAACGACCACCCTCCTTTCTACTACTCTCTAAGGGTGAACGCTACTTAACTACCCATTCTACTTAACTGATATTGCTTACTCTAAAGATAGTAACACTAAACCCCCTTTAACTGATCAAATAATAAGAACAGAACATGTAACTTACAGCAACTAATGCATGCAATTCAAGTGTAATGACTGTATCATATTAAAATTTCCAGGCAACCTTAGCTAACAATAAGGAAAATAGTTAACCCATCAATGAATCCCCTAGCAGCACGAAATAGAAAATCCGATTCCAAAATCTCCTTATCAACTTAAATAAGGAATTAATCTTAATAAATTCTTTAACGAGGTCCCAAGGCTTCCATAGTCCAGACATCACACATCCATCCCACACCTCCTTGTCGCCTTCCTTCACTGTAGCTTTCCTTTTCCTTTATCTGCAGTAAGAGGAAATGCAACTATAAGCGGATGCTTAGTAAGCGCTATCTAACTCGCAAAACTCGGATATGCATGTGTACAAAAAGGAATCTAGAAACTGAATGCTTTAAAAGAAAAGCTGCTCATGCTCATCTAATAGCAAAGGAACCGAAATCAATGAAATCAATACTGCAAAGCTAAAGGACCGACTGGTCATACCTGTCAAGCTAATAGAGGAATTAAAACAGACTGAAATGCTAAAAATGTAAGGCTGCTCATGCTTGCAAATAGCAGTAAGAAAGTCTAAACAACATGCTAGAATAAAAGAGCTAAACTTGCTGGTTTTTTAAACCTATGTGAAGCTTATTTCATTTATTCCCAAACTTATACTCTTATACTTCAAAATAATAATCTCTTGGGCCCAGTCTTAGTAACATTGCGCGCTCCCTAATAGAAACTGAGGTAGCGAGCCACCAGTCCTACGAGGGTAAAGACCTTGGTCTTACCAGGGCCAAGACCTCGGAATTAGTCACCTGGATTTATTTAACGACAACCTCAGAAGTCGGTACTAGCCTTTTCAAATAAAATACATATTATCTTTAAATACTTCTAAAATGAAGTGCCTCGGCATTTCTTCAAACACATGGCGTATGTTTGATCTCAAATTCTGGAATTTGAGATTAAATTAAATCCTTGGTCTTTTCTTACTTATAACTACTCAAATATGTGATCTGTTCATGCTCAATAACTTAACACGAACTAAAAACAAGCAAATTGAGATGTTAAAGGAACATCTAAAACTACTTGCTGGAGCGTAGGTAAGGTTGTCCGTGCTAATTGGAAAGCAGAAAAGGTCTAAATGGCATGGTTCAAATAAAGTTGTTCTTATTCATTGTAGTAACAGAGCAAACCAACATGGTATACTTAAAACACAGGCTGTTCATGCTCCCTAAATCAGTAACAAAACTAAAAAATGAAATACTAACATGCACAATCAAGAAGCAAGAAAACTCAACTAACGTGCTAAGGGTAAGGGGTTGTTCGTACCCCATAAATAGCAAAAGAAAATCTAAACTTGCTGGAATTAGACTTCTATTAATTGTTTGTTGAAAAACTCAAACTAAAGAAGGAAACAAAGATCTGAAACTACTCCTACTGCAGGCGAGAGCACTTACCTATGTGTTCTTGAACTTACAGCCAAGAAGAGAAGCTTCTAGGGTTTCAGAGGGCTTGAAATCTTGACCTCTTCTTCGTGCCTATGAGTTCTCATCGACGAGAGGGTCTCGAATCTGTGAAGAGCTCACGGAACTACCCCTTAGCCGGTCGCCGGAGACGAAGCCCTAGCTTCAGCTTCGTTTTCGCCTGTGCAACGTCCTCGTACGCGAGAGAGGAGAGGATAAGAGGGTTTTGGTCGTGAGGAAATAACCGGATTCCTTTTTATACTAATGGGTATTCTCGATTTCAGTTATTACTTAAATTTGTTTCGCCATCACTTTGATCACGAAACACTTGCTTGAGCGCTTGGCTATCGAGCTTCGCTTAAGTCTTGGATCAAGTCGGAGGTCGTGGGTTCGACCTCTTTATTTTTTGCAACTTCTTTCTTTTGGTAAAAATACCAAACGAACTCCGAAAATTTCATAAAAATACTCTAAAAATTTCTAAAAATCTCTAGAATATTCCTAAAGCATTTCTAAATATTTATAAGCACTTTTAGAACTCCAAACAGTGAAATTTGGGGTATTACAACACATTCATAATAACTGAGGTTTTGTTCTTTTATACAGTCAGTATAAAAAGAAACAACCTCAAATAGTCCTACTCAATACACACATAATGTACTAGTTTAACTTTACAGTCAAGATAAACTAATACCAAATTACACTACAACCATTCAAATGGGTTGTCCCAATCCATCTTGGTTGTGAGCTACTATTTAAAATTTATAAGGAACAGATAACATGATCTTCTGTGTGGCACCACACACCATATTATCTACAATATAAAGTAAATGGACAACTGCATTTAACATAAATATAGACATTTGACCAATGTGATTCTTATGTTCATACAAAAAGCTAAGCTTTTAGTATACAACCCAATAGGTTTAACTTCTGATGAACACATGCGTTGAACTTGGATTAATAATGTTAAGTTTCATTTGCAATCCAAGTTTAACTTCTGAAAAGCACATGGGTTGCTAGGAAAAGTTCTGTCCTTGTACAAATTTTTTTACAGGGGAAACATAACGGAATTTCGAGTATCGCCAACACTCACCACATCTTGGAAGTCAATTATTGAAATAGATACTTAATTAACTGACTGTTAAACCTTAGTCTAATTCAAATGTTGATCAATCCTTAGATTGGAATTTAAATTGAAGATTAAATTAACCATCTCACAAAACTATTAAGGTTCCCTAGTCGAAAATGTAGAAAAAGGTAAGATGAACCTATGTTTAAAGTAGTAAATCAAAACTAAATTAATTAAATTAAAGATAACTCAAATAAAATACATAATTAATTTCAAAATCAAATTAATTACAAAAGTTTAGTTAATTTCAAAATCTAATTAATTATAAAATTATAATTAATTACAAAAGTTTAATTAATTTTTAAAACCTAATTAATTACAAAAGTTTAATTAATTTTTAAAATCTTAATTTTTTTTAAATATTGGTTATTTTGAAATCTTAATTAATTTCTAAAATATTAATCATTTTCAAATCATTAATCATTTTAAAATTATAATTAATTTTAAAATTATTTTTGAATATTAATTATCTTTAAATGATAATTAATTTTCAAATCATTATCAATTTTTAAAAATATAATTATTTTTAAAAATCTTAATTAATTAATTAATTTCAAATTCTAAAATTCAAACTTAAATATTCTGAAATTTAAAATTCAATTGAAATTCAAATTTAACTTATTTTTCAAATTCATTAGTCTTCAATATCATAAATATTTAACTTCATCTCATACAAAGTTATAATCTGAATATGCTTTATAACCTAAAATGGATGAGATGGAAAATCAAGAAACTAAATATAACTTTTATATTTTTTATTTACATACTTGGACTCTAGGACCCTCAAACATTTTCGGTATTAATTAAGAGGGAGTGAAAGGAAAGTTAAGAAATTATTTTTTATTTTGTTAAAGCATTGTTTTTCAAAGCTAAACTTTTCAAAAGTTCAAAATACTTCTGAAAATGGAAGTTTAATTTTTTAAATTATTTTTGAAAAGAAAAATAAATTATTTTTGAAAAGACAGAAACTAAGTATTTGATAAAGTATTTTTTATATAAATCATTTAATTAGATCAGTATTTTTATCAAAAAGTTTTTAAAGGTAAGTTTTTATCAAAATATTTTTAAATGCTAAAGTTTTTATCAAAATCATTTTAAAGCTAAAGTTTTATCAAAATATTTTTAAAGCTATGTGTTTATCAATTTTTTTTTTTAAAGCTAAGCTTTTATGATAGGAATTTAAAGTTAAGTATTTAACTAAATTTTTTATCAACTTCTTTTTAAAACTAAGTGCTTAACTCAATTTTTATCAAATTTTTAAACTAAGCTTGTATCAAAATCTTTTTAAAGTTGCGTACTTTTAACTAAGCTTTTTCAAGTTAAGTATTAAAGCTAAGTTCTTATCAAAGTCTTTTTAAAAGCCAAGTTTTTATCAAAATTTCATTTCAGAAAGTTAAAATACTTATTATTGGAGCAATCCCAATGGTCTATGCGACCATGTGTTTTAGTGTTTGGACAAAGGGTTTAAGTTAGGTTCATCCTTGTTATTTAAAATGTGTATATGAGTGTGCAGGTTTGTAGGATACACATATCACTAAGCTGAAGGCACTGGAATTCCTTTCTATTTAAATTTCCCTGTACAAGAATAGAACTTTTCCTAGCAACCGGCATGTTCGATCAAATATGTATTTGATCAATCAAGCAAGTTCTTAAATGATCAAAGCACACCTTGATTGAAGTACAAGATCGTTAGCCTCTTGTGTTGGTATTCAAAATCGATACGAAGAAAACAAAACTAATTACGTAGCAAAATTAAAGAACCAGTTTTACCTTTCTTCGTAGCTAAAGACCTCTTGATCTTCTGCCGTATTCCTATCCTCTTGGACGTCGTGTGGGCGACGATCTACCACGACAACACCACCCTCCTTCTCTTCTTGATTTCCAAACCGCCAGCTACAAAAGGAGACTCTAGGATGGGGCACCTTCTAATCTTCTTCCTTCTCTTCTTCTTCCTCTTCTTCTTCCTCTTCTCAAATCTGCCGGCCACCATGTAGGAGGGAGCGCCGACCATATGAGTAGGGGCGTCGGCCACCAAGGATAAAGGGGGCACCAACCCTATAAAAGGAGAAGGGGAGGGGCTCTGGCCCTAGGTGAGGAGGAAAGGGAGGGGCATCAGCCACAAGGAGGAGAAGAGAGAAAATTAGAAAGTTAGGTTTTAGGGGTCACCACCTACTCCTTTCAATAGGATTGTCATCGGTTACAAAGAAAGAAAAAATAACAGAATTTTGTTTAGAAAAAATCTAAACTAAACTATATTAAACCAAACCAAGTTTAACCAAACGAAGTTAAGTTAAACCAAATAAAGTTAAGTTAAACTAAATCATGTTGTGGATGAGTGGATGTGAGGCTTTATATAGAGGCTACAATAGGGACCTAGAGGAGGAATTGGTTTAGGCCTCCTGATGGGCTTGGGCTTCCTGTGTTCGGCCCGAACACTCAACCCAAGTCCATCAATAATAACTCATTCCACTAAAGGGTTATTATTGAACTACCGCACCAATCTCATATTACAATATGGGCTCCTTCTTATCATTAGTGCGTTAAACTCCCTATGTTTAAGATATTGTATGTCCGTTAATTAAATGAGTTACTAACAACTCAATTAATTAACATCTAATTCCAAGAGTAGTACTACTCAAATTTATTATTATGCCGGACTAAGTCCACCTGCAGGGTTTACATGATAATCCTTACGAGCACCTCAAGGGGACATCATCAATCTAAAAAATTAGGACACAGATTTCTTCTATAATCAACAACATACCATATAAATAGTACTATTTCCCAACTCATCGGGCCTATTGATTTAATGAATAAATCTCACCCATTGATAAGTTAAAGAAATAAATACTAAGTATACGTGCTTGTTATTATATAGGGATTAAGAGAATGCACATCCATAATAGCAGAGGTTCTATTCTTTTATGTAGTCAGTATAAATCGAACAACCTCAAACGACCCTGCTTAATACACACATAGTGTACTAGTGTAATTTTATAGTCAAGACAAACTAATATCAAATTATACTACAACAATTCCAATGGTTTGTCCCAATCCATCTTGGTTGTGAGCTACTATTTATAATTTATAAGGAACTGATAACATGATCTTCTGTGTGGCGCCACACACCATGTTATCTACAATATAAATTAAATGGACAACTGCATCGACATATATATATATATATATATACAAACATTTGACGAAAGTGATTCTCATTTCAAAATACTTCAAAATAGATGTTCATACAAAAGCTAGGCTTATAGTATACAACCGAACAATTTCCCACTTATACTAAAAGACTATGCTGCCATAAATGTTGCCATACATCTTATTCCCATCCCCTCAACATGCCTATCAAAAGTTCTCGCCGGAAGGGCCTTAGTGAAAGGATCTGCTAGGTTATCTGCTAATGTAATCTTGATGACAACAACCTCTCCTCGTTTTACAATGTCTCGAATCAGGTTGAACTTGTGCTCAATGTGTTTACTTGCCTTATGGGCTCGTGGTTCCTTCGAGTTTGCTACTGTACCATTGTTATCACAATAAATTTTGATAACTTTGGGCAAACCAGGAATCACATCTAAGTCCATCAAGAAGTTTCTGAGCCATACAGCTTCTTTTGCTGCCTCAGAGGCTGCTACATACTCAGCTTCTATGGTGGAGTCTGAAACACATATCTACTTAACACTCCTCCATGCTATGGCTCCACCTCCTAAAGTAAATACATACCCTGAGGTTGACTTACTATTGTCCTTATCTGATTGGAAGTCCGCATCCGTGTAACCCATAGGGAACAAATCATCTGCTTGGTAAATCAGCATATAATCTCTAGTCCTTTTTAGGTACTTTAATATATATACTTTACGGTAGTCCAATGTCCCGGTCTTGGGTTACTTTGATATCTGCTAACCATATCCACAGTAAAATAGATATCCGGTCTCATACATAGCATCGCATAAATTAGGCTTCTACAGCCAAAGCATAAGGAACTACCTTCATCTCCTCTATCTCCTTTGATGTCTTAGGACACATCTCTTTAGATAAAGGTACTCCATGCTGAAAGATAGAAAACCTTTCTTGGGGTTTTGTATGCTAAAACGAGCTAGGATAGTATCGATGTATGAAGCTTGGGATAAGCACAACATCATTTTCTTGTGATCTACTTTGATACCAAGAATATGTCCACATTCTCCCAAGTCCTTCATATCAAACTACTTAGACAACCATACCCTTATGTCTAATGTCATCTACATATAGTTCAAGAAATGCCACCACGTTTCCATCACTTTTCTTGTATATACAAGACTCATCTGGACACTGAATGAATCCATAACACTGGATCACTTCATCAAACCAGATGTTTCAAGATCTCGAAGCTTGCTTCAGTCCATAAATGGACCGATTGAGCTTACATACAGATGCTCTTTGCCCTTCGCAATAAATCCCTCTGGTTGCTTCATATAGATGTTTTTTTCAAGACTCCCGTTAAGGAAAGCTGTCTTGACATCCAATTGCCAAATCTCATAATCCATATGAGCATCAATAGATAATAGAATCAGGATAGATAGACTTAAGCATGACTACCGGCGAAAAGTTTCCTCATAATCGATTCCCTCTTTCTGAGTATACCCCTTCACAACAAGCCTCACTTTAAAGGTTTCCACCTTCCCGTCTGTTCCTCTTTTTCTTTTGTACACCCATTTACATCTAATGGCTTTTTACACCATTTGATGCTTCTATAAGCTCCCAAACCTGATTAAAATGCATAGATTCTATTTCAGAGTTCATTGCACTTTGCCAAGATACTGCATCTTTATCTTGGAGTGCTTCATCATTTGTCCAGGGATCAACTTCATGTTCACCAGGGATCAAGTCCGAAGACTCTCCCAAAAATATGAATCTATCACGTTGCCTAACAACCCACCCACTATGATAAGTTACTACCTGTAATTGTGCATCATTTGTGACACGTGTTGTAGTTACTTGTGGTATCTCATCTTGTACCATTGGTACTAAAATAAACGCGTCTTGTCTTATTTCCTGAAGAACAATTTTACTCATGGGCTTATGGTTCATCACATAATCCTTTTCTAAAAATCGGACATTGGTGCTAACAATAACCTTCTAATCTTTAGGACTATAAAACAAACCACCTTTCATTCCTCTAGGATATCCCATGAACAAGCGAACTTCTGTACGTGATTCCAACTTATCAGCGTCTCCCTTCAGCACATGTATTAGACTACCTCAAATCTGAATGTGTTTCAAACTAGGCTTATGCCCATTCCACAATTCTGTGGAAGTAGAGGGTACTGACTTAGAAGGTACCAAGTTCAGAATGTACACCGTCGTTTCCAGAGCATACCCCAAAAATGAATTTGGTAATTCTGAATCACTCATCATTGATCTAACCATTTCTATAAAAGTCCTATTCCTTCATTCCGCCACACCATTCTGTTGGGGTGTACCAAGTGCAGACAATTGGGATTGAATCCCGACCTCTGATAAGTAACTCCTAAACTCTCCTAAGAGGTACTCTCCATCACGATCAGATCGTAATGTCTTGATACTTTTACCATGACGTTTCTCCACATCAGCCTTGTACTCTTTGAACTTATCAAAGCACTCAGACTTGCGGCGCAACAAGTAAATGTACCCATATCTCGAATAGTCATCTATAAAAGCGACAAAATATTCAAAACCACCTCTTTCCTGGATAGTCATAGACCCACACAAATCAGAATGAACCAATTCGAACACCTCTTTGGCTCTATACCCCTTTACCTTAAAAGGCCACTTGGTCATTTTTCTTTTCAAGCAAGACTCATAGGTCAGAAAGTTTTCCACTACCAATGAACCTAAAGGTCTATCGGCTATAAACCTTTGACTGCTACTCAAGTTAATGTGACCCAACCTTAGATGCCAAAGATATGTTTGGTTCATTTCTGAATGTTGCTTTCTCTTATTAGAATTAGAAAATGTGTTATTAATTTTCATTTGTTGCATCGTGGGAGTTATTGGATTAAGAGTATACAAATTGGCAACCAACGCACCAGAACAGATAACCACCCTATTTTTTTTGACAACCACTTTGTCATTAAAAGAAATAGAATATTCATCCATAAATAATTTAAAAACTGAAATCAAGTTCTTTCTAAAACATGGTCTGTAAAGATAATTTCACAAAATCAAAGTTTTATTCCTATCAAAAGATAAATAAATATCTCCCACTGCAGCAACCACCACTCTCGTGGCATTGCCCATATAGACGGTGATTTCCCCTTCATGTAGTCATCAGGTTTCCTGAAACCCCTGTAATGAATTGCAGACATGATCAGTGGCTCTCGTATCTACACACCAGGTACCGGTAGATAACACCTCTAAACATGTTTCAATAACTAATGAATAAGATACACCTTTATTGTTCTCCTACCTGGAAGCCCGATTTTGGTGTCCGAAGAGTTCCTTGAGATTGACCATCATGTCATAGGAAGTGGGTAGGGCCTGATGCTGATGTTGCAGCACATTTAACATAGAAGCCAAAATGTAACACCGCGCCATCTCATCTGCCTTGACCCATTTCCTATGTCTCTCTATATCCTCTTCACTAGAATCCTTACCAGGCACGCTAGGGTAGACCTCAAGAAGTACGAACTTGTATTCTTCAATAGTTAAGACAATGTCCAAGTTTGATTTCCAATCAATATAATTTGAACCAGTAAGTTTGTTTTCTTTTAAAATAACAACAAGAGGATTGAACATTATTTTGAAATTCTGAGAATCACAAAATAAAATATTTGATCAAAACTTTAAAATTTAAAATAATACTGATTCCTCAAACAATATAATTTAAATTCACCAACACCTCAAAACATCATGAATTTTGTATGCCACGATAGTGTGACGTATACTAATTCAAACATTTGTAAGAGGAGGTTTTACCCATTAATTTTATTATCTTATCAACTTAACTTTATGACAAATAAAATTAATAGTTGGTTCATCTTTGGTCACACAAATAATAGCAGTGACTCCGATGTGGAGGATAGTATTAAAGGCGCCTAAGTATATACCATTACTTTATACTTAGTCCATTAATTAGGATTGTACCCCTTCAGATGGAGAAGATCACACATACCTAAATAATTTCCTATAATCATCCATAGAGGAAGTTTGATCTAGTAATCCACAAACAAACTCATCCGATATGGAAGAAGGAACTTAAAGTCAACGGGCAAGTTTGAATGCATCACTTACAAACCAGGAATAGAGATTGTGGAATTTATTTAAATAATCCCTCTCCTACTCAGTTATTTAAATTGAGAAATTTTAACATGCACACACATCACAACACGCACATCACAACACAAAAAAGAAGCATATAAAGGCAATAAATATGAAAATAAAATTTCCAACTATTATGGCATCATCCAACATTGTCCTCCAATATGCCGCCAATGGATCAAACCGTCACGTCTATCTTGCTTCCTTCTTCGCCGTGCCTCCGGTCCTCAAAATAGCACCATGCATAGTAAGGATACAAGCCGCAACAAAAAAAAATAAAAAATTACATTTATCGATCCTATATTCCACAAAGGAATTTACATATAATCTAGATCAAACAGAATATAAAAAAAATAATAATGCAGTGACCGACTGCATTTAATTATTACAATCATGCACACAAAATAACCTCGACATGCCTGAGGGTTCAAATCACACACAAACACACAAAGCCATAATAGTTGGATATAGGATGCTTGCAACCATAGAGTTAATTTATCTAGCACAACCTAATATTATCCAGCCTAAACTTATATATTAGCAGTGTATAATTTAACCGAAAACTAATCACACAGAACCAGAAAACTCGCTCTGATACCACTTGAAGGTGCTGGAATTTCGTTCTGTTTAAATTTCCCTGTACAAAAAAATTTGTACAAGAACAGAACTTTTCCTAGCAACCCGCATGTTTGATCAAACATGTGTTTGATCAATCAAGCAAGTTCTTGAATGATCAAAGCACACCTTAATCGAAGTACAAGATCACTGGCTTCTTGTGTTGGTATTCAAAATTGATATAAAGAAAACAAAACTAATCATGCAGCGGAATTAAAGAACTAGTTGTACCTTTCTTTGTAGCTAAAGACCTATTGATCTTCTACCGTATTCCTATCCTCTTCTTGGATGTCATGTGGGCGAAGATCTACCAAGAGAACACCACCCTCCTTCTCTTCTTGATTTCCAAACCGCTGGCTACAAAAGGAGGCTCTAGGATGGGGCACCTTCTAATCTTTATTCTTCTCTTCTTCTTCCTCTTCTCCAATCCGCCGGCCACCAAGTAGGAGGGAGCGCCGACCACCAAGGAGGAGGGGCGCCAGCCACCAAGGACATAGGGGGCACCGTCCCAAGCAAAGGAGAAGGGGAGGGGCGTCGACCCTAGGTGAGGAGGAAAGGGAGGGGTGCCGGCCACAAGAGGAGAAGAGAGAAAATTAGAAAGTTAGGTTTTAGGGGCCACCACCTACTCCTTTTTATAGGCTTGTCGTCGGTTACAAAGAAAGAAAATATAACATAATTTTGTTTAGAAAAAATCTAAACCAAACTATGTTAAACCAAACCAAGTTTAACCAAACCAAGTTAAGTTAAACCAAACCAAGTTAAGTTAAACCAAACCAAGCTATGTTAAACTAAACCAAGTTGTGGATGGGTGGATGCGAGGCTTTATATAGAGGCTACAACAGGGACCTAGAGGAGGAATTTATTTAGGCCTCCTGATGGGCTTGGGCTTCCTATGTTCAGCCTGAACACACAACCCAAATCCATCAAAAATAACTCATACCACTAGAGGGTTATTATTGAACTACCGCACCAATCCCATAGTACAATATGGGCTCCCTCTTATCATGAGTGCATTAAACTTCCTGTGTTGAAGATATCGTATGTCCATTAATTAAATCAGTTACTAATAACTTAATTAATTAACATCTAATTCTAAGAGTAGTATCACTCAACTTTATTATCATACCGGACTAAGTCCACCTACAGAGTTTACATGATAATCCTTATAAGCTCCTCAAGGAGACATCATCAACCTAAATAATTAGGACACAAATTTTTTCTATAATCAACAACACACCATATAAATAGTACTATTTCCCAACTCATCGAGCCTATTGATTTAATAAATAAATCTCACCCATTGATAAGTTAGAGCAATAAATACTAAGTATACGTGCTTGTTATTATATAGGGATTAAGAGAACGCACATCCATAATAACAGAGGTTCTATTCTTTTATATAGTCAGTATAAATTGAACAACCTCAAATGGTCCTGCTCAATACACACATAGTGTACTAGTGTAATTTTATAGCCCAGACAAACTAATACCAAATTGCAATACAACCATTCCAATGGTTTGCCCCAATGCATCTTGGTTGTGAGTTACTATTTATAATTTATAAGGCATCAATAACATGATCTTCTATGTGGCATCACAAATCATGTTATCTATAATATAAATTAAATGGACAACTGCATCGACATATATATAAATATAAAATACAGACATTTGACCAAAGTGATTCTCATTTCAAAATATTTCAAAATAGATGTTCATATAAAATATAGGATTATAGTATACATCTCAATATCAGCTTGATGGCTTCGGGTCCGGTGAAGGATGGAGCATCCGAGGAACCATGGACAAGGCAGCAAGGACAAGGGCCGAGGGAAGCGACCTCGAGGCATACGCGAAGGATGGCATTGGGGACGAGCCACGATCTTGGATGCATCCGAGGGATAAGAGCCAAAGGAAGTAGGCTTGAAGGTTAGAGGTCAAGGCTGCTATTGGAATGTATACTAAAAGCCTAGCTTTTGTATAAACGTTACTTAGAAATAAGAATCATATTGGTCAAATATCTATATTTATAAGTTAAGTGTAGTTGTTCAATTAATTTATATTGTAGATAACATGGTGTGTGGTGTCACATACAGAAGATCATGTTATCAATTCCTTATAATTATAAACAGTAGATCATGACTAAGATGGATAGGAACAAACCATTGAAATAGTCGTAGTGTAATTTGGTATTAGTTTATCTTGACTATAAAATTGCACAAGTACACTCTGTGTGTATTGAGCTGGACCATTTAAGGTAAGTTCCTTTTATACTGACTAAATAAAAGAACAATACCTTTATTATTATGGAAGTGTGTGCTCTTAATCATGATATAATAACAAGCATATATACTTAATATTCATTTCTTTGATTTATCAGAGGGTGTGATTTAGTTCGATAAATCAATAGGCCCAATAAGTTGAGAAATAGTATTATTTATATGGTGTGTTGTTGATTATAGAATGAAACTATGTCCTAGTCATATAGGTTGATAAATGTCCCCAAGAGGAGCTCATAAGGAATGTCATGTTAAACCCTGTAGGTGGACTTAGTCCGACATGACAATAAGGTTGAGTGATACTACTTTTGGACTAAGATATTAATTAAAGAGAGTTGTCAGTAACTCATTTAATTAGTGGACATTCGACATCTTAAACACAGGGAGATTAACACGCTCATGATAAGAAGGAGCCCATATAGTAATATGGGATTGGTGTAGTAGTTTAATAATAACTCTTTAGTGGAATGAGATATTATTGATGAACTCGAGTTGGGTGTTCAGGGCAAACACGGGAAGCTCAAGTTCATCGGGAGACCAAAACCAATTACTCCTCTCGGTCCCTGTTGTAGCCTCATATTTATAAAATTTTATACCCACTCATACCCACCATAAGGTGGTCGGCCAAGCCTAGCTTGGAGCCCAAGCTAGGGCCGACCTAACTAAGGTGAGTTGGTTCCATTGGGTGGTCGGCCCTAGCTTGAACCCAAGCTTAGGTGGCCGGCCAAGATAAAAGAAAAGGGATTTTATTTTTTAAAATTTTTCTTATGTCGAAGCCATAGTTTTAAAAGAGAGTTTAAAATTTAAATCTTTCCTTTTATAACTTTCTACAAACGCTTAAGAGAAAGGTTTGATATCTTTCCTTATTTGTAGTTAAAAGGAAGATTTTAATTTTTCAGAAAACTTTCCTTTTTTGTAGCCATCCTCATGGTTTTAAAAGAGAGTTTTAAAAATTATAAATCTTTCCTTTTATAGCTTTCTACAAAAGATTAAGTGAAAGGTTTGATATCTTTCCTTATTTGTAGTTAAAAGGAATATTTTAATTTTTGATAAAACTTCCCTTTTATGAAACCATCCTCATGATTTTAAAAGAGAGTTTTAAAATTAAATCTTTCCTTTTATAGTTTCTACAAAAGATTAAGAAAAAGATTTGATATCTTTCCTTATTTGTAGATTGAAAGGAAGATTTTAATTTTAGAGAAAACTTTCCTTTTTGGAAATCATCCTCATGTTTTAATAGAGAAATTTTAATTTATAAAAGTTTCCTTTTAAGACCAACCATGAATGGAATTTTCAAAAGAGAAATTTTTATTTAAAAATTTCCGGAAACAAATTAGGAAGTTTTAATTTTGTGTTTAAAACTTTCCTTGTTTGGAGGGATTAAGGTGGCCGACCATTAGAGGTTTAATAAGGATATTTTAATTAAATTTTCCTTCTTAAACAAAGCAAGGAATATAAGGAAGTTTTTATTTATAAAGCTTTCCTTATTTTCCAAGACCAAGGAATATAAAAGAGAGGGTAGAGGTGCGTCACCTAACAACATATCCTTTCAACTTTCCTTATTTCCTTGGTGTGGCCGGCCCTATTCCTCTTCTCCTTTCTTCTTCTTATGGACGAACCTCATCATCTCTTGGAGCTCTTGTGGTGGCCGGATTTTGCTTGGAGAAGGAGAGAAATGAGGCTTTGTTTCTAGCATCCCTTGGAGCTTGGTGGTGGTGGCCGAACCTCATCCTTTCTTGGAGTTATTGTGGTGTCTGAATCTTGCTTGGAGAAGAAGGTGGCTTGGGTGGATTCTCATCTTGGTAGATCGTTGCCCACACGACGTCCGAGATAAGAAGAGGAATACGACAGAAGATCATGAGGTCTATAAGCTATAAAAGGTATAACTAGTTATTAGTTTTCGCATCATAACTAGTTCATCTTTTATTTAGATCTTGAAATACCAAACACAAGAGGCTAGTGATTCTAGGTTTCAAATTTGTTTCGAATTTGTGTTTTCTTTGTTTTTCAATCTTGTGATTCGATTGTTCTTTTTGGTTAAACCTAGAGTTACTACAATGAAATTAAATATTAAATTTCGTTGAAAGGCTTTGTCTAGGAAGTGGTGGTTGCTCCTATATCCAAGAAGGCCTAGTGACTCACCATGTTTAACCTGGAAGCCGATCTCTAAAATTAATATTTAATTGAATTTGTAATATGGGTAGATTTGGATCAATAATGTTAAGCATCGTTTGCGATCCAAGTCTAAATCTCTAAGAACAGATAAGTTAAATTTGGAATCAATAATGTTAAGTTCCGTTTGCGATTCCGAATTTAATTTCTAAAGAACACAATAGGTTGTTAGGAAAAGTTCAGGACTTGTACAAAATTTTTGTACAGGGGAACCGATATGATATTCCTAGTAGCAACCAATAGTTGTAAGGAAGGGTCAAGTGAGTCTTGAGGGTACGAGCACATAAGATATTGTACTAAGGGTAAACTCCTAGGTTTAGGGTTTTACTGTAACAGTTATTGTAGCATCATTGTTGCAATTACTATAGTAGCCGACTGGTATTTTCACCAGTTGACTGGTGTAGTCAGCTGGGCAGTCGACTAGGAGCGAATAGAATGCTTCTGTTCGCTCTACCAGTGGGGAGAAGTCAACTAGTACTTTTACCAGTCGACTGGTATCGAGCCATTGGGATGTAACGGTCGAATCTTCATAGAGGATAATCGACTGATGGTTTTAGTAGTCGACTAGTAGGTGGGGTTTTCCAACCCGTGACCTATATAACCAAGCCATGGGAGCTTGGTTAAGGTTGATGAAATAGAGGTGGTTAACCCCTATTAGTAGTCTACTTATCCCCTAACGTCTCAAGTATTCTTGTGAGGGTTGTGATGAGATTTCTCCACCCATAAGGAGCTACGTAAGCTAGCCAGAGTATGTCGGGGAGTCATCCACCGACGGATTGAGGGATCGTCCACCTTATGGACAACCGTAGAGTAGGATCCCTAATCTCCGAACCACGTTAAACAACGTGTTAGCGGTTTGCATTTCCTTTCTTAGTCTTAGTCTTTAGCTTTCGTATTTGTATTTGTATTGTTTGTATTCCGATGTGCTAACAAATAAGTAGGAAGCGAGTTTTTGGGGGCGTTGTCTATTCAACCCCCCTTTTAGCCGGCCACCGATCCCCTACACTTATTACAGTATTTTAAGCTAAGTGTTTTTGTAAAGTAATTATTTTCAAAGTTTTTTAAAAAAAAACTAACTCACTTTCAACGCTTAAAAATTAGCTAATTTTTTTTAAGTGCTACCCTTCAAGGGGAGCTTAAAGTTAAACAGAGTAAAAAATTTTTTATCAAACAACCTTCTCTCCTTATATATTACTTTTTGATTTATGTCAAAGGGGAAGAAAAAAAGTTAAAGTTAAGAGTTAAATATAATTTTTATGAAAGGGGAAGAGTTAAACTTTTTGATTTACAAATTATTGTATTTATGTTTTACTTAACTTTGAACTAGGTTGCAATAATAAAAAAGGAGAAGATTATTGGTGCAAGAAGCACTAGATGATTGAACCTGAGTTTTGATTATGTCAAAGGGTCCAAAGTTAAGTTGTCTTGTGATCTAACAAGGTTGATTGAGCTTGTAGAAAAGTCCTAAGTTGTCTTAAGCAAAAGTCCTAGTGGATTCTAGGCATGTGGAAAAACCTAGGGGAAGGTAACCCTAGGTCCTAGGGGCGGTAACCCTAGGTGATGGAAAGTCCTAGCTGCAGTTAGGCAGGTGGAAAACCCTAGGGGTGGTAACCCTAGGTTATGAAAACCCCTAGGGGAGGTAACCATAGGTTCTAGGGGGTGGTAACTGTAGGTTATGGAAAACGCTAGGTCCTAGGAGATTGTAACCCTAGGTAGAAAGTCCAATCGGTCTGGAGGACTAGCCTGGCAACAGGTAATCTCTCTTGAGAGGAGTAGGTGAGGATGCGTTCCCCGTTGAGGAAACAATAGGTGTCAGTTCAACTTAGGGTTCCCGGAGGAAATCTGAAATCTGAACGGGACAATCCGAAGGATGTCAAGTTAATAATGATTTATATATTATTTACTATTTTATCTAACTCTATTTTATAGGAAACTAATAGTTTTGCAGGGTCAGACTTAGCCTTGATTGGTCGACCGAACCTCCAAGCAAGCAGAGTTGGCTTCCAAGCCAGTTGATTGGGTTCAACCGAAGAATTGGTCGATCGAACCTGGGGTTCAGTCGATCGATCGATGGATAGGCATCGATGTGGTCGGGCCTGGTGGATCAGATCAGATAGGTCAGTGAGGTCAGCGGGATCGATCGACCGAACGGTGGGATTAGTCGACCGAATGAAGACTTATCCAGGCGACAAAAGCATGTGGATGAGAAGCTGAGCAAGTTCAGAGGGTTTGGTCGACCAAACCTAGGGATTGGTCGACCGATCATAGTCGAGTCAAAGACTGATCCCGAGATCAGTGGTCTGAATCAGGTCTACCTTAGCAATAAATGGATGGTCGACCAGCAGCTTCGAACACAACATAATTTCTTAGATCAAGAATGAATAACTGTTGCTATCTTCAACGCTGCTCCGACAAACGATGAAAGACTTCTAATTCTATTGTTGTCGGTAACTTTTTTATATTGTACTTCAAGTTTTATAATCTTTATTCAAACTATTAGTGATTGTCCATCGAAAGCAATCAACGATCGCAGGCCTTGGAGTTGGAGTCGTCACAAGCTCCGAACCAAGTAAAAAAAATTGTGTTAGCATTGCTTTTGTCTTCTTTATTCCGCTACATTACTTTTGAGTTTTACGAAATGAATGAATTAGCCACAAGCACTATTCACCCCCACCCCACTGTAGCACGTCATTGATCCTACAACTATCACAACCTAGAGGATCTCAACCCTAACTATGTCCAAATAGGAGGAGTTTGACTCCTCTAGAGGACTTGTTATTTGAGTTTCTTAAGATGAAAAGGGCTTCAGGTGATTGGCGCTCCATGGGTGATTGAGCTTCTTGCTATTGACATCTTTCAAATAGTATGCACCTAAGCTCCTCTTGTATTTCATCCAGAATGGCCCCTCCACTATGGATCTAGCTTGTCACCGTCCCCATATGCTTGACATTTTTCTAGATTAAGTCTCTGATTTGGAAGGTGTGAGGAATGACCTGTTATTTATACATGAAAGACATCTATTATCAATAGACCATGAGTTGAGCAGCTGCCCTTTCTTGGGTTTCTATGAACAAGTCAAAATCTAAGAGTCACTAATCGGGGTTGTCCTACCTATAGGTACTTCTTTGAATGGATTCTTCCCTGACTAGTGTTTACTGCATAGCTCTCTAACCTTCTACCATATGTCTTCTATACTTTAGTGAAATCTGCATCCATTGGTCCTTCTAATATCATGTTTATAGTCCCTCAGGGATTGATCTTGTCTTTATCCCTTTTGTCCACATCCTTTCCATATGTTTCTTGACAGGATTGGGAGGAGTTTCAGGTTTCCTTTATGGAGGAGTGCTATAGCCAACTTGAGTGATAGGTACCATGATCAGAACGACGACGACATTTGTAAGACTTGGGATAGGAATGATAATAGGTCATATTTAGATCAGATTTCATATCTTCTATACTCATTCCATTGATTATATCTATTCTCATATACATCTGTATCCCCATATCCATCGAGTATTTAACTTTCATACCCATCGGAGGATCAGGTATCCATATCTTACCCATCATGCTATTACTATCTACCATTCTTGTTTTTATTAAAATAAATTATTTTAATGTACTTGTCTATTCTTCCTCGTCTCGTGCTCCTTTGATTGGATAAGCATTTCTCATAGAAAAGAATATCAGATACGTGTTAGTGACCAGATCAAGAGGTAACCAAGTTTTTTTTTCAGACGGGAAGCGGGATAAAGTTTTTTCTTTTCCAATAAAAAATGTGTCTTATATATAATATACATATACATCCACCTTCATACCATAACCCAAAAATACTCATAATCAAATACTCTATTACTATAATCAGGTTTAAAAACTCCCTCCATATCACTCCTCTATTTGAGTTGAATATCAAATTTCCCATCGAATTTGCAGGAAATTACTATCCTTAACTTGGGAGAACTTTTCTTGCTGGACTAACTTTGATTAGCCTTCCATTGATTAGTGATTCATCTCAATTCCTTTGCATAGTGTTGGCATTCTCAAGTGGAATAAGTCTTTAATTGATGGAAGGCACAATACCGACCTGTTAGTAATAGCCCTAGTACCAACTATGAGATGATTGTAAAGGGCTCATTTTTATATCATATTACATTATTAATAAAAGACAAATGTGGTTATTATATTTATTCCAGTTCAGTGCTGATTGAATAAGTATAATAATATCCTTGGGTAGTAGGTTCTTATCTACAATATATCAATTGATTGAATTGATAGTGAGATATTGTAGATATACATAGAACGCTACTCTTAACTATTCCTAGTCAAGCATTAATATACAAGGACAATATTAATGCGTTGAGACTAGTATGTAGGTCAACAGATGACTTTATCTCACAAGTCATGGATATGAGATATCAAGTTGACATGGGTATATGTTAGAAAATATATATTGAATGACCCGCCATGAAAATATTTCATGGATCATTATATGAGTGTCATAAACATTCTCATGTGACTATTGGTATGAATAGACCTTAGACCTGAAGTCACTACGGTTCCCTACATAAGGAGTTATGTAATTTGGTATCGACAAACGTCACCTGTAATAAGGTGGACAATAAAGTTGATCACTGTGTATGCAATGAATTATACGGAGGGATATGAGTGATGTAGATAGGATCTATCCCTTCCATATGATGGAAGCGATATCTGTGGTCCCCATGATTAGTAGGACGTAAGAAAGCATGACCATACTCAAATGAGTCAATATGAGATATTGAGCTTATTTGAATTAGTGTGTCTACTTAGAAATCAAGAAACACAAAAGTTGATAATAGGATGACACGGTCTATGCCTCATTAATCAATCTAGATATCAAGGATGTAGGGACTAAGTCATATAAGATAATAGTCACGGACAAGTTAGGTCGGATCTCGACTTTCTCATCACTTGGGTGGCAATGATGCCTTGCTAGATGTCACTCATTGCTTATGTATCTAATGTTGATTTAGATACATTACCAAATTATGAGAACCTATTGGGTCACACATAAAGAACAAGTAGTAATGGATCTTGGTTCATATGATGAATCATTGAATTAAGTCTAATCCGAATTAGATTTATTAAGCTAGACTCAATTGGATCTAATTATTAGATTGAGTCCAATTCAAACTAGACTTAAGGAGTCAATTCAAATTAATGAAATAGTGATTCATTGAATTTAAAATTGCATGAGATTAATTGAGTTAGACTCAAGTGAATCCAACCATATGGATTCAATAAAATCTGAATTAGACTTGAGTTAGACTTAAGTAAATTCATTCACTAAAGAGGATTAATGGAGATTAATTCATTCACTTGAATTAGAAGAATTTCAAAATTAATTATTCATTCAATTTCAACATTGAATTCAAAATGAAGAGTTAAAAAATGGTCCTTAATGGAGTGTTAATGCTCATTAAGGCTCATTAATTGAATTAATGCTTATTATTCATTGGATGAAATACAAAAACATTTTTCTCTCATTTTAAAAGGTGGATCCTTCTTCTTCCTCTTTTTCTCTTGCATTGGCCGAAACTCATCATCTTGGTTGCTAGCACAACCTTAGGAAGTTGTCCTTCTCCACTTTGTGAGTTTGTGAGACAAATGGAAACACTTATTCGTGTGGATACCGAAAGAGGCACGAACGCTTGATCGTGCTGAGATCTGAGCTCTCAGGAGATCGTGTGCGTGCATTAAAGGTATAACCTTCTTATGATGTAAAACTTAGTATATGTTGTTATTTTCTTTTCCTTCGCATGGATCTTCTGGAGGAACTAGATGTTTTCCGCTACGCTTTAGCATATTTAGCACCCTAGTTCCTTACAGTGGTATCAAATCCACTTGCGAAGATATATACTAAGTTGTAGTTAGAATTTTATATGTGTGATATAAAATTTACATGATAGATCTGCTATGCTTTCACGATTATGAGTTTTTGTCTCTATTGAGAATGAAATAGTGAGTATATGTACAAACTAAAGGATATAGCATCTTCATACATGTTATGAACAAGTGTTATAACCCATTTTGTTTGATTGATATATATTTCCAAGTTTCGGACCAATAGAAGTTATGAGCAACAAGGTGATCTCAGCCAAAATGTTGTGAATAACATAGGCTCATAATTTGTTGTTGAAATTATAGTAAATTTATGTCATAAGGATATTGTGAATTATAATTGTTCTCATTAGCTTGAGAAGATCGTAGTTTATGGGGGCCATAACCATGTCATGTTTTAATTATGCATATATATGATGTGTGCCTTGGTTGTATTCGATACATGTTTAGTTTAACCATAATTAGGTCCTTTTAATATATGTCTACCAAAGTTTAGTACTGACTTCTAGCTTGATAAATTATAGTCATGTTTTGCCAAAGCAAAGTGACACGATTTATCTTACTAGAGTGCGACAGGATAATTGTGATGTCCGACTATTAAACTTTGAGTGCGATTTAACTAAGTTGTTTCACTTGGATTGAGAGCTTATAGGCACATTATAGGATTGAAAGATTGCGATAGAGGGGGGGAGGGTGAATATCACACTTTAAAAAACTTTTCTTTTACTCGTTTAAATTAAAGTCGTGCAGCAAAATAAAGAACAAGTTCGGTTACTTGGTTCAAAGCCTAGGTCGATGTTGGGATGTATACTATAAGCTTAGCTTTTGTATGAACATTTTTTTTGAAATGAGAATCACTTTGGTCAAATGTTTGCATTTTATATTTATATATATGTCAATGCAGTTGTCCATTCAATTTATATTGTAGATAACATGGTGTGTGGTGCCACACAGAAGATCATGTTATCAGTTCCTTATAAATTATAAATAGTAGTTCACAACCAAGATGAATTGGGATAAACCATTGGAATGGTTGTAGTGTAATTTGGTATTAGTTTGTCTTAACTATAAAATTACACTACTACACTATGTGTGTATTGAGCAGGACCGTTTGAGGTTGTTCAATTTATACTGACTACATAAAAGAACAGAACCTCTGCTATTATGGATGTGCGTCTTCTTAATCCCTATATAATAACAAGCACGTATACTTAGTATTTATTTCTTTAACTTATCAATGGGTAAGATTTATTCGTTAAATCAATAGGCTAGATGAGTTGGAAAATTGTCTTATTTATATGGTGTATTGTTGATTATAGAAGAAATCTATGTCCTAATTATTTAGGTTGATGATGTTCCCTTGAGAAATTCATAAGGATAATCATGAAACCCGGCAGGTGGACTTAGTCCGGCATGATAATAAAGTTGAGTGGTACTACTCTTGGAATCAGATGTTAATTAATTGAGTTGTTAGTAACTCATTTAATTAACGGACATACGATATCTTAAATACAAGGAGTTTAACACACTCATGATAAGAAGGAGCCCATATTGTAATATGGGATTGGTGCGGTAGTTCAATAATAACCCTTTAGTGGTATGGGTTATTATTGATGGACTTGAGTTGCGTGTTCGGGCCGAACACAAGAAGCCTAAGCCCATCAGGAGACCTAAACCAATTCCTCCTCTAAGTCCTTGTTGTAGCTTCTATATAAAGCCTCGCATCCACCCATCCACAACTTGGTTTGTTTTTGGTTTTCTCTTCCTTACCTAGGATCGGCAACAAGCTTATAAAATGGAGTAGGTGGTGCCCCCAAAACCTAATTTTCCACAATCCTCTTCTCTCCTTGTGGTCGGCTCCCCTCTCCTCCTCCATGCTTAGGGCCGATGCCCCTCCCCTCCTCTATTAGAGTGTATACTAAAAGTTTAGCTTTTGTATTAACATTTATTTTGAAATAAGAATCACATTGATCAAATGTCTACATTTGTGCTAAGTGTAGTTGTCCATTTAATTTATATTGTAGATAACATGGTGTGAGGAGACACACAGAAGATCATGTTATCATATCCTTATAAATTAAAAATAGTAGCTCACAACCAAGATAGAATGAGATAAACCATTAGAAGTGGTTGTAGTGTAATTTAATATTAGTTTATCTTTACTATAATATTACACTAGTACACTATGTGTGTATTGAGCAGGACCATTTGAGGTAATTTCATTTTATACTGACTATATAAAAGAACAAAACCTCTGTTATTATAGAAGTGTGTATTCTTAATCATGATATAATAACAAACACGTATACTTAATATTTATTTCTTTAATTTATCAAAGGGTATGATTTAGTTCATAAAATCAATAGGCCGAGAAGTTAGGAAATAATATTATTTATATGGTGTGTTGTTCATTATACAATGAAATTGTGTCCTAGTAATCTAGGTTGATGATGTCCCCTTGAGGAGCTCATAAGGATTGTCATGTAAACCCTGTAGGTTGACTTAGTCCGACATGAAAATAAGGTTGAGTGGTACTACTACTCTTGAAACTAGATATTAATTAAGTGAGTTGTTAGTAACTTATTTAATTAGTGGGCATTCGATATCTTAAACACAGGGAGACTAACGTACTCATGATAAGAAGGAGCTCATATTGTAATATCGGATTGGTGTGGTAGTGCAATAATAACTTTTAAGTAGTATAAGTTATTATTGATGAACATGAGTTGGGTGATCGGGGTGAACACAGGAAGCTCAAGCTCATCAGGTGACCAAAATGAATTCCTCCTCTCGGTCCCTATTGTAGCCTCTTATTTATAAACCCTTATATCCACTTAGAGCCAAGCTTCTTACCTATCTTATGGTGGCCGGCCAAGCCAAGCTTGGAGCCTAAGCTAGGATCGGCCAAGCCAAAGATTGGAGCTAAGAATTATGGCCGACCAAGCTTGGAGCCCAAGCAAGGTGGTCGACAACATTAAAATAAAAGGGTATTTTAAATTTTAAAATCTTTCCTTATGTAGAAGCCATGGTTTTAAAAGAGAGTTTTTAAATTTTAAAATCTTTCCTTTTATAGTTTTCTACAAAGGATTAAGAGAAAGGTTTGATATCTTTTGTTATTTTAGTTAAAAGAAAGATTTTAATTTTTGATAAAACTTTCCTTTTTTGTAACCATCCACATGTTTTAAAAGAGATATTTTAATTTATAGAATTTTCCTTTTATAACCAACAAGGGATTTAAAAGATAAATTTTTTATTAAAATTTCTTACCGGAAACAAATAAAGAAGTTTTAATTTTATGTTTAAAACTTTCCTTGTTTGGAGCACATGTGTAGGGTCGACCATGACAAGCATTAAAGGAAGTTAAATTTTTGTTTTAAAACTTTCCTTTTTAGTCATTGGCAAGAAATATAAGGAACTTTTAATTATATTTAAAACTTTCCTTTTTTGCAAACACCAAGGATTATAAAAGAGAAGGAGTGGGTGCCTCACCTTACAACACATCTTCAATTCTTCTCTTCTAATCCTTTGGTGGTCGACCCTTGTCCTTTTCTCTTCTCCTTTTGTTTTCTCACTTGGAGGCCGATGACATCAAGGTATGTCTTCTCTTGGTGGCCAGTTGCTTGAAGGAGAAGAAGAAGAGAAGGAAGCTCTCTTGTCTAGCATCCCTTGGAGGTTAATTGGTGGCCGGATCTTGGAAGCAAAGGAAGAAGCTTGGGTGGATTTCATCTTGAAAGATCGTCGCCCACACAACGTCCAAGAGAAGGAGAGGAATACAACAGAAGATCAAGAGGTCTATAAGCTACAAAAGGTATAACTAGTTATTAGTTTTCGCATCATAACTAGTTAATCCTTTTGTATAGATCTTGAAAAACCAAACACAAGAGGTTATCAGTTTTAAGTTATCATTTTTGTTATCGATTTTATTTTTCAATTTCATGTTTCGGTAATGTATTTCTATTGAGATCTCTATAGTTAAATCTAGTTTACTGTAAGAAGTTAAATATCTGATTTCTTTGTGAGGCTTTGTCTAGGAAGTGGTGGATGATCCCATACCCAAGAAGGCCTAATGCCTCGCCATGTTTAACCTGGAAGCCGATCTTTGAAATAGATATTTGATAACTTCTATAATATGGTTTATCTTAGTAAGATCACATCAGTTAAACTTGGAGTAAAAATATTAAGTATCGTTTCTAATCCAAGTTTAACTTCTGAAGGATTATTTGGATTAATAATCTTAAGCATCGTTTGCAATCCAAATTTAACTTCAGTAGAGCACATGGGTAGATAGGATAGTTCTATGCTTGTATAAATTTTTGTACAGGGGAACTAGGATGATATTCTGAGTAGCAACCAATAATTGGTATTAGAGCTAGGTTATACCTCTGTGTGTTTGGGTTTTATTTTAATTATGCACATGTCATACATATTTTAGGCAGGATAATAGTAGGTTATGTAAAAAGATTAACTTTATGGTTATAGGCTCCAACTATTATGGCCTATTGTGATTGTGTGTGATTGGACCCTCGGACTGTTAGTAATTAGCCCTAAGAGTCAATCATGTGTTGATTAGGCCTTTTGGTTACTAATTGAGTCAGACTCAAATGAACCAACTCATTGGATTGAGTTCAATCCAAATTAAACACATTGGATTAATGGGTTAGACTCAATGAGTTAAACTTATTGGGTTATTAGATTAATAGTTAATCCAATATAATAAATCCAACCCATTAAGAGGAATACAAAGAGACAAAAACCCTTGGTATTCATGGGATGAATATAAATAGGTTTTTGGATTTATTTTTTCATTAGATGAAAGAGATGTGACTTTTAGACTTCTCTCTTCTTCCTCCTCCTTCCTCCTTGGCTGAATCTTCAAGCTTGGTCGAATCATACTTCTTGCTAGCACAAGAAGATAGTTCTTCTCTGAAGGCTTCATTCGTGCGACGAACGAAGGATATGTTCGTGTGGATACCATAGAGGCGCGGACGCTTGAACGCACTGAGATTTGGATCCAAAGAAAAGGTTGATGTTGGGATTGCGAAGGGCACACAACAAAAGTATAATCCTATCATGTAGCTTAGTATAGATTATGAATAGAAACTGTTTCTTTCCTTCACATGGATTCGCTGGATAAGAGTATATAGTAATTTTTTCGCTGTGTTTTCGCATCTTTGGCACGCTAGATCCCAACAGTGGTATCAGAGCCACTTGCGAAGGGCTATGCTGAGTTAGAATTTTTATATATGATATAGAAATTACTTGATAGAGTTTACTGTGATTTGAAAAAGGATTTATGAGTCTCGGCCAAACAAGGTTTCGGCCAAGAGAGTGAATCTCGGCCAGACTATGAGTCTTGGCCAGATTTTGTGTCTCGGCCAAATCCTAAGCCTTGACCAAAATGGGTGTTTTGTTGGGAACAAAGCATAGTTGGTGTGTGACCAACAAGGTCTCGGCCAAGGGTGTTTTGTTGGGAACAAAACATAGTTGGTGTGTGACCAACAAGGTCTCGGCTAGAGGTGTTTTGTTTAGAACAAGTTGCCTACCTATTTATACAAGTCTTGGGCGATTAGCCAAAGCTAACTCAAGATGAGGTATAATGTGGATCTTGTCCCACTAGAATGTCTTTGTTTATGGGTATAGAACTAGTAGTGACTTCCTTCTATCAAGCTTTAGAGTTTAGTGGGAGAATCATTTAATTAAAGGCCTAATTAAATGATCTGAGTATGATACTTCTTTGCATTTTATTGTTGTAGACCACATTGTCGTCTAGTAATAGAAGACACTATCTCTGCGATCTGTCCTTGATAAGAATAAGCTCAATGAAGCTAATTTCTAGACTGGTATAGAAACATAAGAATAGTTCTCAAGAGAGAAAGAAAACTGTACGTCCTAGAGCAGCCTATTCCTGAAGTGCCCCCTGCTACTGCCACTAGAGCTGATAGGGATGCTTACAAGAAGAATCAAGATGATGCATTAGATGTATCATGCCTTATGCTCGCCACCATGAGCTCTGAGCTTCAGAAGCAACATGAGAACATGGATGCTTATGATATGGTTGAACACCTTAGTAAACTATATCAAAGACAAGCAAGGCATGAGAGATTTGAGATCTCCAAAGCACTGTTTCAAAGTAGAATGCAAGAAGGAAGCCCCGTTGGGCCATATGTGGTCAAAATGATCATGTATGTGGAGAATCTACAAAGGTTGGGATTTCCACTAGGCCAAGAATTGGCCACTGATCTTATCTTGCAGTCGTTGCCCGATAGTTATAGTCAATTCGTCATGAACTACAACATGAATGAAATTGACAAACCACTGCCTGAAATGTTGAGCATGTTGAGAACTGCTGAACTTAACATTAAGAAGGCAAAGCCTAAAGGTAAGGGTAAGACCCAAGACAAAGGCAAGGGCAAGGTTCATGCACTGAAACTCAAAGGTGGGGTTGTTAAGGAAGGAACCTGATTCCACTTCGGTGAGACCGGACACTGGAAGAGGAACTGCAAGGTATACCTAAAGGAACTAAAAAAAGAAGAGAAGTGAGACTTCTGTCTCAGGTATATATGTTACAGATGTCAATCTATCTATTTCGTCTTCTCGGGTATTAGATACCGAGTATGTATCTCACATTTGTACTAATGTGAAGGGGCTGAGAAATAGTAGATCATTGGCAAAGAGCGAAGTAGACCTACGAGTAGGCAATGGTGCAAGAGTTGCTGTTGTCACTGTAGGAACATATTCCTTATCTTTGCCCACTGGGCTTATTTTATAACTTAAAGAGAGCTGTTATCTGCCTACCTTGACCAAGAACAATATCTCTATTTCTTGTTTGGACAAGAACGATTTTTTATTTGTAATAAAGGACAAATGTTGTTCCATTTATTTCAATGAAATGCTCAATTGTAGTGCACATCCTGGGAATGCACTCTATGTTCTAGACTTTGGCAACCCAATCTATAACATAAATGCCAAATGGTTTAAGTCTAATGATTTGAATCAAACATATCTCTGGCATTGTCGCTTAGGTCACAAAAATGAGAGTCGCATATCCCAACTCCATAAGGATGGACTTTTTGAGTCATTTGATTTTGAATCATATGAGGTATGCGAATCTTGTCTTCGAGGCATGATGACAAAGACTCCATAGTGGACATGGTGAAAGGGCTAATGATCTGTTAGAATTCATACATACTGATGTATGTGGTATTGGGTTTTTCGGGCCGCGAAAACCGCTTTTTCGCGTCGCGGAAACCCCGAATCACCCTAGCCAACGGATCTCGTGCGAAGAAAAATTCGAAAACATACGAGTACGAGTTACAAAACTTCTAGATCTACATGATGAAGATCTTTACCCTTGTTGCGTGCCCTTTTGCGTATCCCGCTCGTCCTTGGTACGCCGGATCTCGAAGTTGTCAATGTAGACAACTCTCTACACGTATCCACACGAACACACTAGGTGGTGGTGACCAAAAACTAAGGTGTGCTAGCACCTATGTGGTTCGGCCAAGGAAGGAGGAGAGGGAGAGCTTGAGAGGAAGAAGATGTAAAATTCCACACTTGAATGAATAATGAAAATCAATTCACACACCATTGAAAATGTGGCCGGCCACTTTTCTCATGTGTAACTCCCCTCATTAATGCATTAAGTTATCATCAAGGAGAGAATGTAACCTCCATGAGGTGGCACTCACCAGTAACTCCCATAAGGTGGCAACCATGATGATGATGTGGAGTAACATCATTAGTCCACATCAATGCCAACTCACCAATGAGGTGGCATAAAGTCAAGTCAAACTTGACTTTTAATCTTCCTCTCTAGTCAAGTCAAACTTGACCAAACCTATTCCATGGTTGATCTAATCTAACCATTTGATTCAAGCCAATTTAATATATAATGAATTTAATTCATTAAATTAAATTGATTCAATGAGTCATAATCTAAATTAGACTTATTGAACACATAAATCAACTTAAGTCCAACTCAAGTTAGCCCAATTAGGATTACTCTTAATCCAATTTGATTCATCAAATGAATCTAATCCTCTTGGTTCATCATATGAACCTAATCTCCATCTAATTGTCCTTAGTGTGTGACCCTATAGGTTCTTGTAATGTTGGCAATGCCCTAAACCCATTTAGGAGCATAAGTAATGAGTGGTATCTAGCAACACATCATTACTATCCAAGTTACAAGAATGTCGAGATCTGACATCACCTTGTGACTACTAATTGTGACTTCTAATTGTGACTTCTCACAAAAAATGACAAGTGTCCTTCTATCCTAGACATCTAGATTGATCAATGTGAGGCATCGACCGTGTCATCCTCTGACTAATCTAAATCTTGAACTCCAAGTAGACTCACTAAATCAAATGAGCTCAATATCCTATATTGACTCATTTGGACATGGCAATGCACTTCGTGGTCTCACTCTATCAAGAATACCGATGTCTCTCCTGTCATATGGGAGGGATAGATCTCATCTACATCACTCACATCCCTCTGCATAATTCGTTATATACCTAGTAATCGCCTTTATAGTCCACCCAATTACGGGTGACGTTTGACGAAACCAAAGTACATAACTCCTTATGTAGGGAACCATGGTGACTTCAGGTCTAAGGACTAGTAGTCATACTAATAGCCACATAAGAAAGTATATGACACTCATATAACGATCCATGATACTTTCTCATGGCGGGTCATTCAGTATACATTCTCTAATGTATACCCATGTGTCAACTTGATATCTCTATATCCATGACTTGTGAGATCAAGTCATCGAGTTGACCTACATGCTAGTCTTATTGCATTAACATTGTCCCTGAATGTTAATACTCGACTAGGAATGATTAAGAGTAGTGTTCCCTATATCATCTCACTATCGGTTCAACTAACCGATTGATATAGGTGAGAACCGTCTATTCAAGGACGTTATTATACTTAGTTTATTTGGCACCAATACAAGTAAGTATAATAACCAAATGCCTTTATTTATATAGAATATGATACAACAAGTCCAAAATACAATCATCAAATGATTGGCTCTAGGGCTCTAGCTAACAATCTCCCACTAGCACTAGTGCCAATCAGTGTAGGCTCTAAGCCCAAATGACCTAGTGTGACCATCATGCTTCCTCTGTGCCAAAGCCTTGGTCAAGGGATCTGCGATGTTAGCCTCTGTAGGTACTCTGCAAATCTTCACATCTTCTCTCTCGATGATCTCTCGAATGAGATGGAAGCGCCGTAATATGTGTTTGGTCCGCTGGTGTGAGCGAGGTTCCTTCGCCTGTGCTATAGCTCCATTGTTGTCACAATAGAGCTCAATGGGGTCAGCAATGCTAGGAACCACCCTAAGTTCAGTGATGAACTTGCGAATCCATACTACCTCCTTTGCTACCTCTGATGCAGCAATGTACTCGGCTTCTGTTGTAGAATCAGCTATTGTGTCCTGCTTCGAACTCTTCCAGCTGACAGCACCACCATTAATGCAAAATACGAACTCCGACTGTGATCTATAGTCATCCTGGTCGGTCTGGAAGCTAGCATCACTGTAACCCTTTACAGCTAGCTCATCATTGCCTCCATATATCAAAAAATATTCTTTAGTCCTACTTAAGTACATAAGAATATTCTTCACCGCTATCCAGTGACTTTCACCTGGATCTGACTGGTATCTGCTCGTCATGCTCAAAGCATACGAGACATCAGGTCGAGTACATAGCATGGCGTACATGATCGATCCTATGGCTGAAGCATAAGGGATCTGTTCCATGCGGTCTCTCTACTCTCTAGAAGAGGGACCTTGAGTCTTCGAAAGACTCACGCCATGTGACATCGGCAGAAATCCCTTCTTGGAGTTCTGCATGGCAAACCGAAGGAGTACCTTGTCAATGTATGTACTCTGACTTAGGCCAAGCAATCTCTTAGATCTATCTCTATAGATCTGTATCCCTAGAATACGGGATGCCTCACCTAGGTCCTTCATTGAGAAGCAACTCCCTAGCCAGGTCTTGATAGACTGAAGCATAGGGATGTCCTTCCCAATGAGCAGTATGTCATCCACATACAATATGAGGAAGACAACTATGCCCCCTACAACCTTCTTGTAGTCACAAGGTTCATCTTCGTTCTGGATGAAACCAAACTATTTGATTGCATCATCGAATCGAAGATTCCAGCTCCGAGAAGCTAGCTTTAGTCCATAAATGGACCTATGCAGCTTGCATACTAGATCTACAAAACCCTCAGGTTGTGTTATGTACACATCCTCGAGTAGGTTTCCATTCAAAAATGCGGTTTTGACATCCATCTGCCATATCTCATAGTCATGGTAGGCTGCAATAGCAAGCATGATCCGAATGGACTTAAACATCGCTACTGGAGAAAAGGTTTCATCATAGTCAATACCATGAATCTTCTTGAAACCTTTAGCTACCAAGCGACCCTTATAGATAAGTCCATCCATGTCAGTCTTTCTCTTAAAGACCCACTTGCACCCAATGGGTTTTACCCCTTCAGGTGGATCAACCAAAGTCTATACTTGGTTGGTGTACAAGGATTCTATTTCGGATCTCATGGCCTCTAGCCATTTCTCGGAATCTGGTCTCATCACAGCTTCCTGATAGGTGGTAGGCTCATCCTCTATGAGCACAATGTCATCATGGTCAGACAAGAGAAATGAGTATCTCTAAGGCTGACGACGTACCCTATCAGACCTTCGAAGAGGTATGTCTTCTTGAACTGGTTGTTATTCCTCAACTCCTTGTGGAACAACATCATCCACAACACTTTGTGGTTCCAGTTCAATTTCCATCGAGGCATCAATGCTATTGTTCACATCTTGAACTTCTTCAAGATCGAACGCGCTCCCACTAGTCTTTCTAGAAACAAAGTCCCTTTCTAGAAAGATCACAGTCTTTGCCACAACCATTTTGTGCTGACTGGGAATGTAGAAGTAATATCCCTTAGTTTCCTTGGGATATCCAATAAAATAGCACTTGTCAAATTTGGGTCCTAACTTGTCTGAGACTTGACGTCGAACGTAAGCCTCACAACCCCATTTCCTCATGAAAGACACCTGGGCGTCTCTCCCAGTCCATATCCTATATGGTGTCTTTATCACGGCCTTGGATGGAACTTGGTTGAGAATGAAAATTGCCGTGTCTAGAGCATATCCCCATAGATATATCGGAAGATCTGTGTGACTCATCATAGATCGTACCATATCTAATAAGGTACGATTCCTCCGTTCGGATACACCATTCCACTGTGGTGTTCCAGGAGGAGTGAGTTGGGATAGAATCCCACACTCAGCTAGATAGTCACGGAACTCATGGCTAAGGTATTCTCTACCTCGATCGGATCGAAGTATCTTAATACTCTTGCCAAGCTGGTTCTGTACTTCATTCTTGAATTCTTTGAACTTTTCAAAGGATTCAGACTTATGTGTCATCAAGTACACATAACCATATCTACTGAAGTCGCCAGTAAATGTGATGAAGTACCTATAACCGCCTCTAGCAGCGACATTGAAAGGGCCACATACATCACTATGTATGAGTCCTAACAAATCAGTCGTTCTTTCGCTGTGCCCACTACAGGGAGTCTTGGTCATCTTGCCTCGTAGGCATGACTCGCATATCTCATATGATTCAAAATCAAATGAGTCCAGCAAACCATCCTTATGGAGCTGGGATAAGCGCTTGTCATTTATATGACCTAAGCGACAGTGCTAGAGATAGGTTTGGTTCAGGTCATTTGACTTGAAGCTCTTGGTATTTATGTTATGGATAGGGCTCTCAAGGTCTAGAATATAGAGTCCGTTCATCAGAGGTGCACTACAATAGAACATATCATTTAAATAGATAGAACAACATTTGTTCTTTATTGTAAACGAAAATCCTTTCTTGTCCAAACAAGAAACTGAAATTATGTTCTTAGTCAAGGCAGACACATAACAACAATCATCTAATTCTAGTACTAGCCCAGAGGGCAGAGATAGATAGTAAGTTCCTACAGCAATAGCAGCAACCCGTGCTCCATTGCCTACTCGTAGGTCTACCTCACCCTTCGTCAATGGCCAGCTATTTCTCAGCGCTTGTACATTGGTACAAATGTGCGAAGCACATCCGGTCTCTAATACCCACGATGAAGAAATAGAGAGGTTGACTTCTATAACATGTATACCTGAAGTAGAAATCTTATTTCTCTTCTTCTTAAGATCTTCCAGGTATTCTTTGGAGTTCCTCTTCCAGTGCCTTGCTTGTCCTTGATATAGGTGACAAAGATGTTCAACTATATAGTAAGCACTCATCAACTCATATTGCTTCTGAAGCTCAAAGTTCATGGTCGCAAGCATAAGACAGGACACATCTAATGCGTCATCTTGATGCTTCTTGTAAGCATCTCGGTCTGCTCGCGTGGCAGTGGCAGAAGGAGCCTCCGGAATGGGCTGCTCCAGAACGTATAGTTTACGTTCTTGGGTGAGAACTATTCTCAGGTTCCTGTACCAGTCCAGGAAATTTTCTCCGTTGAGCTTGTCCTTCTTAAGGACAGATCGCAGAGAGAAGGTGTTCGTATTCGACGTCATGGAAATTCTACAACAGAAATAAATGCAGAAATATGTATCATATTCTTAATCATTTAATTAGGTCTTTAACTAAATGATGCTCCCACTGAATTCTATAATTCACGTGGGACAAGATCCATATCATACTAACTCTTAAGTTAGCTTTGGCTAATATGCCCAAGACTTAGTATGATTGGTAGGTAACGATTACCAATTACATCTCTATGCAACTCTTGTTTATAGGATCAAGATCCGCATTGATATTAAAACTCAAGTTAGCTTTGGCTAATACGCCCGAGAGTTAATATAAATGTGATTTTGACCTATCTTTCCAACCGTTGGAAGAATGCCTATAGTTATACTCGATCCAACCGAGTTAACTAGGAATACTCAATCTAATTGAGTTGTACTCACCCATGCGTTAATAGGCGGGACCAAGATTGTCCCTCTGTATCCTACCAAGATAGTATGTGTTGCTCTGCTTTGGCAGATTCAACAACTACATGCGATCGAGGTAGTGGTAGGCATTACGAGTTGGCGTGATTTAGATCTAATCTAAACGATGATGCGTATCATATACTCGATAGATCTAATCTAATCGAAGGGTGCATCATGTGCACAACTTAGATCTAATCTAATCGTAAGGCACTAATTAATTACTTAATTAACTAGCATGCATCACATACACACAAAACAATTAATTAAATAATTAATCAAATAGTTTTGTGATTATGTCATGGCCCTACTACGATCTTCTCAAGCCAATGAGAAGATCCGATGGTCAACCTAAGATCAACAGCTTCTCAAGCTCCTTCCTTTGACCACCTCGTGTTGCTCGCGCCCTCCTCGTAACTCCGTCTCAAGTGGACCTTCCACAGCTCCAATTTTGTACATTACAATTTTGAAACTCGAGTTACATTCGAGTCTAAATCTAATTTACAATCAGAATATATGAGAAAGGCACGACGCGCAGGTCGTGAAAATAAAATAAAATAAAATAAAAATATAAGCACGCACATAACATAACGGCACGCAGGCCGTATTATGAATTACAACACATATTGTCCAATCAAATTGGGTCTTTGGGCCATGACTATCATAAAATTAATATATAATTCAAAATTATATATTTCTGTAATATTTCTATAATTTTTCATAATTTTACAGATTTTATGAGTAAATTTTTCCCGGCGGTCCCGATTAGCGATTTCGGGCGCAATCGCGGAGCAAATCCCCTTGCGGGGTTAGGGGCAGTACCCCTACCCGCGATCTAACCATCGCGAGTTGCTCCTAAGCGATCCAAGAGCACCTTATCCCGCTGTCCCAAAAAGATTTGGGTCGAAATGATGCCGTTTCGGAAAAAACTTCTCGGTAGTCGAAGCCTACAAGTGTATAAACACTTGTGCTTCGCTTCTATGAGAAATATTACTCTTAAAACTATAAAAACCATAAATTTACAGAAATTTACAGAAGCTTTAATTTTTCAAAAAAATCAAATTAAACTCTATTGGGTTTTTCGGGCCGCGAAAACCGCTTTTTCGCGTCGCGGAAACCCGGAATCACCCTAGCCAACGGATCTCGTGCGAAGAAAAATTCGAAAACATACAAGTACGAGTTACAAAACTTCTAGATCTACATGATGAAGATCTTTACCCTTGTTGCGTGTCCTTTTGCGTATCCCGCTCGTCCTCGGTACGCCGGATCTCGAAGTTGTCAATGTAGACAAATCTCTACACATATCCACACAAACACACTAGGTGGAGGTGACCAAAAACCAAGGTGTGCTAGCACCTATGTGGTTAGGCCAAGGAAGGAGGAGAGGGAGAGCTTGAGAGGAAGAAGATGTAAATTTCCACACTTGAATGAATAATGAAAATCAATTCACACACCATTCAAAATGTGGCCGACCACTTTTCTCATGTGTAACTCCCCTCATTAATGCATTAAGTTGTCATCAAGGAGAGAATGTAACCTCCATGAGGTGGCACTCACTAGTAACTCCCATGAGGTGGCAACCATGATGATGATGTGGAGTAACATCATTAGTCCACATCAATGCCAACTCTCCAATGAGGTGGCATAAAGTCAAGTCAAACTTGACTTTTAATCTTCCTCTCAAGTCAAGTCAAACTTGACCAAACCTCTTCCATGGTTGATCTAATCTAACCATTTGATTCAAGCCAATTTAATATATAATGAATCAAATTCATTAAATTAAATTGATTCAATGAGGCATAATCTAAATTAGACTCATTGAACACATGAATCAACTTGAGTCCAACTCAAGTTAGCCCAATTAGGATTACTCTTAATCTAATTTGATTCATCAAATGAATCTAATCCTCTTGGTTCATCATATGAACCTAATCTTCATCTAATTATCCTTAGTGTGTGACCCTATAGGTACTTGTAACGTTGGCAATGCCCTAAATCCATTTAGAAGCATAAGTAATGAGCGGTATCTAGCAACACATCATTACTACCCAAGTTACAAGAATGTCGAGATCCGACATCATCTTGTGACTACTAATTGTGACTCCTCACAAAAAATGACAAGTGTTCTTCTATCCTAGACATCTAGATTGATCAATGCGAGGTATAGACCGTGTCATCCTCTGACCAATCTAAATCTTGAACTCCAAGTAGACTCACTAAATCAAATGAGCTCAATATCCTATATTGACTCATTTGGGCATGGCCATGCACTTCGTGGTCTCACTCTATCAAGAATATCGATGTCGCTCCCGTCATATGGGAGGGATAGATCCCATCTACATCACTCACATCCCTCTGCATAATTCGTTATATACCCAGTAATCGCCTTTATAGTCCACCCAGTTACGGGTGACATTTGACGAAACCAAAGTACATAACTCCTAATGTAGGGAACCATGGTGACTTCAGGTCTAAGGACTAGTAGTCATACTAATAGCCACATGAGAAAGTATATGACACTCATATAATGATCCATGATACTTTCTCATGGCGAGTCATTCAGTATACATTCTCTAATGTATACCCATGTGTCAACTTGATATCTCTATATCTATGACTTGTGAGATCAAGTCATCGAGTTGACCTACATGCTAGTCTTATTACATTAACATTGTCCCTGAATGTTAATACTCGACTAGGAATGATTAAGAGTAGTGTTCCCTATATCATCTCACTATCGGTTCAACTAACCGATTGATATAGGTGAGAACCGTCTACTCAAGGACGTTATTATACTTAGTTTATTTGGCACCAATACAAGTAAGTATAATAACCAAATGCCTTTATTTATATAGAATATGATACAACAAGTCCAAAATTCAATCATCAAATGATTGGCTCTAGGGCTCTAGCTAACATGTGGCCCTTTCAGAATAGCAGCTAGCGGAGGCTATCATTACTTCATTACCTTAACTGATGATTTCAGTAGATACAGCTATATGTATCTGATGAGACACAAGTCAGAATCCTTTGAAAAGTTCAATGAATTCAAGAATGAAGTACAAAACCAACTTGGTAAGAGTATTAAGATACTTCAATCAGATCGAGATGGGGAATACCTTAGCCAAGAGTTTCATGACCATCTCGTTGAGTGTGGGATAATATCTCGACTCACTCCACCTGGAACACCACAATGGAATGGTGTATCTGAAAGGAGGAATCGTACTTTATTAGATATGGTATGATCGATGATGAGTCATACAGATCTTCCTACTTCTTTCTGGGAATATGCTCTAGAGACAACCGCTTTCACACTTAACCGAGTTCCATCTAAGGCCGTCATAAAGACACCATATACGATATGGACAAGGAGGAGTCCAAATATGTCTTTTATGAAGATTTTGGATTGTGAGGCTTACGTTCGATGACAAGTCTCAGATAAACTAGGACCCAAATCAGATAAGTGCTACTTTGTTGGATATCCCAAAGAAACAAAGGAATATTACTTCTATAATCCCACACATGGCAAGGTGTTTGTTGCCAGGACTGGTATATTTCTAGAAAGGGAATTTATTTCTAGAAAAATTAGTGGGAGTGAAGTCGATCTTGAAGAAGTTCAAGATACTAGCACTGACACCTTGATGGAAATTGAATAGGTACCACAAGATGTTGTGGATCAGGATTTTGTTACACCACAAGAAGTTATGGAGCAACAACCTGTTCATGTAGCACAAACTCTACACAGATCTGATAGGACCCCGTCGTCAACCTGAGAGATATTCATTTCACTTGTCTGACAATGGTGATGTAGTGCTTATTGGTCTTGATGAGCCTACATCTTATCAGGAAACTGTATAGGGTCCAGCTTTTGAGAAATGGCTAGAGTCCATGAGATTCAAAATGGAATCCATGTACACTAACCAAGTATGGACTTTGGTTGATCCACTAGAAGGGATCAAACCCATTGGGTGTAAGTGGGTCTTCAAGGTGAAGACTGACATGGATGGAAATATGCATACCTATAAAGGTAGATTGGTGGCTAAAGGATTCAAGCAGATTCATGGTATAGACTATGATGAAACCTTTTCACCAGTTGCGATGCTCAAGTCCATTCGGATCATGCTTACTATTGCTGCTTACTATTATTTTAAGATCTGGCAGATGGATGTCAAAATCGCATTTCTTAACAGAAATCGACTCGAGGATGTGTACATGAAACAACCTGAGGATTTGTCGATCCAGAGCTTGCTGGAAAGGTGTGTAAGTTGCAACAATCCATTTATGGATTAAAGCAAGCTTCTAGAAGCTGGAATCTTCGATTCGATAATGTGATCAAAACATTTGATTTCATTAAGAATGAATATGAACTTTGTGTCTACAAGAAGTTAGTGGGAGCACAGTCATTTTTTTTATATTATATGTAGATGACATACTTCTCATTGGAAATGATATCCCTACTCTTTAATCAGTGAAGACTTGGCTTGGGAATTATTTCTCAATGAAGGACTTAGGTGAAACATCCTATATTTTGGGCATCAAGATCTATAGAGATAGATCTGGGAGATGGCTTAGTCTAAGCCAGAGTACATATATTGACAAGGTGCTTAAACTTTTTGCTATGTAGAATTCCAAGAAGGGTATCCTACCTATGTCACATGGTGTGAGTCTTTCGAAGACTTAATGCCCCTCTTCTAAGGTAGAAAAAGATCGCATGGATCAGATTCCTTATGCATCTGCTATAGGGTCTATCATGTATGTCATGCTTTGTACTCGCCTAGATGTCTCGTATGCGTTAAGCATGATGAGCATATACCAGTCAGATCCAGGTGAAGGTCACTAGACAGCAGTCAAGAATATTCTTAAGTACTTGAGAAGGACTCAAGATTATTTCATGATATTTGGAGGCGATAAAGAGCTTGCTGTAAAGGGTTACAGTTGTTGCTGTAAAGGGATACAGTGGTGTAAGCTTCCAAATTGACAAGGACTATTCTAGATCACAGTTAAGGCATGTATTTTACATAAATGGTGGTCTTGGGTATTGGATACTACAACAATTTCATCTCATTAGAGGGATCCTTGATATATGAGATATGAGGATATGCAGATAACCAAAAAAATGCTAACATTATAGATCCTTTGACTAAGGCTTTGACACTAAGAAAGCATGATGGTCACACTAGGTCAATGGATATGAGATATTTTAGTGATTGGCGCAAGTGATATAAGGAGATTGTTTGTGTAAGCCCTAAGAGGCAATCAAGAGTTGATTGACTTAGGACATTTTGTATCATATTTCATTATTTCATTAGAAGGTAAAGGTTATGGTTATTATATTTACTTCAGTTTAGTGTCGAATGAATAAATATAATAATGTCCTTGGGTGGTAGGTTCTTATCTACAGTATATCAATTAGTTGAATTGATAGTGAGATTTGTAGAGAACATTACTCTTAATTATTCCTAGTCGAGCATTAATATCAAGGACAATATTAATGCATTGAGACTAGCATGTAGGTCAACAGATGACTTGATCTCACAAGTCATGGATATGAGATATCAGGTTGACACATGGGTATATATTAGAGAATATATACTGAATTGACCAACTATGAGATGTTTCATGGATCATTATATGAGTGTCATAAACATTCTCATGTGACTATTGGTACGAATAGTCCTTAGACCTGAAGTCACTACGGTTCCCTACATAAGGAGTTGTGTACTTTGGTATCGTCAAACGTTACCCGTAACAGGGTGGACTATAAAGTCGATCACTGGGTATGCAATAAATTATGCAGAGGGATGTGAGTGATGTAGATGGGATCTATCCCTTCCATATGATGGAAGCGATATCTGTGGGCCCCTTGATTAGCAGGGCACAGGAATGTATGGCCATACTCAGATGAGTCAATATGAGATATTGAGCTTATTTGCTTAGTGTGTCTACTTAGAGATCAAGAAACACAAAGATTGATAAGAGGATGACACGATCTATGCCTCATTGATCAATCTAGATATCAAGGATAGAGAGACTGAGTCATACAAGATAATAGCCACGGACAGGTTAGGTCGGATCTCGACTTTCTCGTCACTTGGGTAGCAATGCTGTATTGCTAGATGCCACTCATTGTTTATGTATCGCAAATATTGATTTGGATACATTGCCAACGTTACGAGAGCCTATAAGGTCACACACAAAGAACATAATGGTTTGGAGATGGGTATTTTAGTTTGACTAAAATACTAAGGATATTAAGAATAATGGGTAAAACCAAAGTGTTGGTGTCATCTCAGTGGTAATTGACATTAGTATTAGTGGGAGATTGTTAGTAATTAGACCTAAGAGTCAATCATGAGATGATTAGGCCTTTTGGTTACTAATTGAGTTAGACTCAAATGAACCCACTCATTGGATTGAGTTCAATCCGAATTAAACACATTGGATTAATGGGTTAGACTCAATCCGTTAGACTTATTGGGTTATTGGATTAATGGTTAATCCAATATAATAAATCCAACCCATTAAGAGGAATACAAAGAGACAAAAACCCTTGGTATTCATGGATGAATATAAATAGGTTTTTGGATTTATTTTTTCATTAGATGAAAGAGATGTGACTTTTAGACTTCTCTCTTCTTCCTCCTCCTTCCTCCTTGGCTGAATCTTCAAGCTTGGTCGAATCATACTTCTTGCTAGCACAAGAAGATGGTTCTTCTCCGAAGGATTCATTCGTGCGACAAACGAAGGATATGTTCGTGTGGATACCATAGAGGCGCGGACGCTTGAACGCGCTGAGATCTGGATCCAAAGAAAAGGTTCCTGTCGGGATTGCATAGGGCACGCAATAAAGGTATAATCCTATCATGTAGCTTAGCATAGATTATTTCCATGAAAATTGTTTTCTTCCCTTCGCATTGATCCACTGGATAAGAGGATCTAGTATTTTTTTCCGCTACGCTTTCGCATGTTTAGCGCGCTAGATCCCAACACGGACATGTCGAGGGCATTTTATGTGTGTGCATGATTGTATTTATTAAATACAGCAGGAGCTGTATTAGTTTTAGGATTTTACATTTGTTCGATCTAGACTTTATGTACATTCCTTTGTGGAATATAAGATCGATATATGTAAAATTTTATTTTTGTCACGGATCATATCCTTGTGAGGCGTGATGCTATTTGAGGACTAGAGGCGCAGCAGAAAAGGAAGCTCGATGGACACGACAACATGAGCCCTAGGGCTGGCGGCTAGTTTTGACGACTGCTAGGGCTAGCAGCACACAGAAGACAGTGATGGAAGAGACCATAATAGATGGAAAATTATTTTTCCATATTTATTGCTTTTATTTGCTGTGATGTGTGTGTGCATGTTAAAATCCTCATCTTAAATAACTAAGTGGGAGAGGGATTTATAAATAAATTCCACGGTCTCCATTACTGGTTTGTAAGTGATATAAACAAACTTGCGTGTTGGCTCTGAGTGCCTTCCTCCACATCGGATGAGTTTGTTTACGGATCACTAGATCAAACTTCCATTATGGATGATTATAGGAAATTATTTAGGAGTGTGTGATCTGTTGGGTTTTTCGGGCCGAGAAAACCGCATTTTAGCGTCGCGGAAACCCCGAATCACCCATGCCACTGGATCTCGTGCGAAGGATAGATTTCAAAATTTAAATACGAGTACGAGTTTCTACTTAGATCTACTCCTAGACCTACATGAAGAAAGATTTATACCTTTGATGCGAAGCCCTTTGCAATCCCGCTTGTCCTCGGTTCGCCGGATCTCGAAAGTGTCAAAGTAGACACTTCTCTATGTGTATCCACACAAGCAAGAGATGGAGAAAAATCTCTAAGAATGTGCTAGCAACCTTAGAGATCAGTAGGGAAGAGAGGGAGAGCAAGAAGAAAACTCAAGAGGAAGAAGAAGATGGAGTTACAACCACTTGAATGAAAAATCAATTTTCATTCCACCTAAAAGTGGCCGGCCACTTCAAGGCATGTAACCCCCATGGAATATCAAGAGTCAAGTCTCTTGATCTCCTCCATGAGGTGGCATTTGGTCAAGTCAAACTTGACCAAATGAAGAAGCCTTGATGATGTGGCATTGGTCAAGTCAAAGTCAAGTCAAAACTTGACTCTTCATCTTCCTACTTAAGTCAAGTCAAACTTGACCACTTCTCTCCCTTGGTTGATCTAATCTAACCATTGGTTCAAGTCAATTTTAATTTAATGAATCTCTATTCATTGAATTAAATTAATTAAATGAGTCTAAGTCCAAATTAGACTCACTTAACACATGAACCAAATTGAGTCCAACTCAATTAGCCTACTTTGGATTACTCTTAATCCAATTTGGTTCATCATATGAACGTAATCATTTAGGTTCATCTAATGAACCTAATCTCCATCTAATTGCCCTTAGTGTGTGACCCTATAGGTTCCTGTAACGTTGGCAATGCCCCTAAACCCATTTAGGAACATAAGTAATGAGCAGTATCTAGGAACACATCATTACTACCCAAGTTACAAGAATGTTGAGATCCAACATCACCTTGTGACTACTAATTGTGACTCCTCACAAAATATGACAAGTGTCCTTCTATCCTAGACATCTAGATTGATCAATGTGAGGCATAGACCGTGTCATCCTCTAATCAATCTAAATCTTGAACTCTAAGTAGACTCACTCAATCAAATGAGCTCAATATCCTATATTGACTCATTTGGGCATGGCAATGCACTTCGTGGTCTCACTCTATCAAGAATATCGATGTCGCTCCCGTCATATAGGAGGGATAGATCCCATCTACATCTCTCACATCCCTCTGCATAATTCATTACATACCTAGTAATCGCCTTTATAGTCCACCCAGTTACGGGTGACGTTTGACGAAACCAAAGTACATAACTCTTTATGTAGGGATCCATGGTGACTTCAGGTCTAAGGACTGGTAGTCATACTAATAGCCACATGAGAAAGTATATGACACTCATCTAACGATCCATGATAATTTCTCATGGCGGGTCATTCAGTATACATTCTCCAATGCATACCCATGTGTCAACTTGATATCTCTATATCCATGACTTGTGAGATCAAGTCATCGAATTGACCTACATGCTAGTCTTATTACATTAACATTGTCCCTGAATGTTAATACTCGACTAGAATTGATTAAGAGTAGTGTTCCCTATATCATCTCACTATCGGTTCAACTAACCGATTGATATAGGTGAGAACCGTCTACTCAAAGACATTATTATACTTAGTTTATTTGGCACCAACACAAGCAAGTATAATAACAAAAAACCAAATGCCTTTATTTATATAGAATATGATACAACAAGTCCAAAATACAATCATCAAATGATTGGCTCTAGGGCTCTAACTAACAATCTCCCACTAGCACTAGTGTCAATCAGTGTAGGCTCTAAGCCCCAATGACCTAGTGTGACCATCATGCTTCCTCTGTGCCAAAGCCTTGGTCAAGGGATCTGCGATGTTAGCCTCTGTAGGTACTCTGCAAATCTTCACATCTCCTCTCTCGATGATCTCTCGAATGAGATGGAAGCGCAGTAGTATGTGTTTGGTCCGCTGGTGTGAGCGAGGTTCCTTCGCCTGTGCTATAGCTCCATTGTTGTCACAATAGAGCTCAATGGGGTCAGCAATGATAGGAACCACCCCAAGTTCAGTGATGAACTTGCGGATCCAAACTGCCTCCTTTGCTGCCTCTGATGTGCAAAGCCTTGGTCAAGAATCAGCAATGTTATCCTCTTGATCTCTTCCAGCTGACAGCACCACCATTAATGCAAAATATGAACCCCGACTTCGATCTATAGTCATCCTGGTCGGTCTGGAAGCTAGCATCACTGTAACCCTTTACAGCTAGCTCATCATCGCCTCTATATATCAAGAAATATTCTTTAGTCCTTCTTAAGTACTTAAGAATCTTCTTGACAGCTATCCAGTGACTTTCACCTAGATCTGACTGGTATATGCTCGTCATGCTCAAAGCATACGAGACATCAGGTCGAGTACATAACATGGCATACATGATCGATCCTATGGCTGAGGCATAAGGGATCTGATCCATGCGGTCTCTCTCCTCTCTAGAAGAGGGACCTTGAGTCTTCGAAAGACTCACGCCATGTGACATCGGTAGAAATCCCTTTTTGGAGTTCTGCATGGTAAACCGTAGGAGTACCATGTCAATGTATGTACTCTGACTTAGGCCAAGTAATCTCTTAGATCTATCTCTATAGATCTGTATCCCTAGAATGCAGGATGCCTCACCTAAGTCCTTCATTGAGAAGCAACTCCCTAGCCAGGTCTTGACAGACTGAAGCATAGGGATGTCCTTCCCAATGAGCAGTATGTCATCCACATACAATATGAGGAAGACAACTATGTCCCCTACAACCTTCTTGTAGAAACAAGGTTCATCTTCGTTCTTGATGAAACCAAACTATTTGATTGCATCATCGAATCGAAGATTCCAGCTCCGAGAAGCTTGCTTTAGTCCATAAATGGACCTATGCAGCTTGCATACTCTGCTAGTATGCTGTGGATCTACAAAACCCTCAGGTTGTGTTATGTACACATCCTCGAGCAGGTTTCCATTCAGAAACACGGTTTTGACATCCATCTGCCATATCTCATAGTCATGGCAGGCTGCAATAGCAAGCATGATCCGAATGAACTTAAACATCGCTACTGGAGAAAAGGTTTCATTATAGTCAATACCATGAATCTGCTTGAAAACTTTAGCTACCAAGTGACCCTTATAGATAAGTCCATCCATGTTAGTCTTTCTCTTAAAAACCCACTTACACCCAATGGATTTTACCCCTTCAGGTGGATCAACCAAAGTCCATACTTGGTTGGTGTACATGGATTCCATTTCAGATCTCATGGCTTCTAGCCATTTCTCGGAATCTGGTCTCATCACAGCTTCCTGATAGATGGTAGGCTCATCCTCTATGAGCATAACGTCATCATGGGCAGACAAGAGAAATGAGTATCTCTCAGGCTGACGACGTACCCTATCAGACCTGCGAAGAGGTATGTCTACTTGAACTGGTTGTTGTTCCTCAACTCCTTGTGGAACAACATCATCCACAACACTTTGTGGTTCCAGTTCAATTTCCATCGAGGCATCAGTGCTATTGTTCGCATCTTGAACTTCTTCAAGATCGAACGCGTTCCCACTAGTATTTCTAGAAACAAAGTCCCTTTCTAGAAAGACCCCAGTCTTTGCCACAACTACCTTGTGCTGACTGGGAATGTAGAAGTAATATCCCTTAGTTTCCTTGGGATATCCAATAAAGTAGCACTTGTCGGATTTGGGTCCTAATTTGTCTGAGACTTGACGTCGAACGTAAGCCTCACAACCCCAAATCCTCATGAAAGACACCTGGGCATCTCTCCCAGTCCATATCCTATATGGTGTCTTTATCACAGCCTTGGATGGAACTCGGTTGAGTATAAAAGCTGCTGTGTCTAAAGCATAGCCCCAAAGGTATGTCGGAAGATCTGTGTGACTCATCATAGATCGTACCATATATAATAAGGTACGATTCCTCCTTTCAGATACACCATTCCACTGTGGTGTTCCAGGAGGAGTGAGTTGGGATAGAATCCCACACTCAGCTAGATAGTCACGGAACTCATGGCTAAGGTATTCTCCACCTCGATCGGATTGAAGTAACTTAATACTCTTGCCAAGCTGGTTCTGTACTTCATTCTTGAATTCTTTGAACTTTTCAAAGGATTCAGACTTATGTGTCATCAAGTACACATAACCATATCTACTGAAGTCATCAGTAAATGTGATGAAGTACCTATAACCACCTCTAGCAGCGATATTGAAAGGGTCACATACATCACTATGTATGAGTCCTAACAAATCAATCGGTCTCTCTGTTGGGCTTTTCGGGCCACGAAAACCGCTTTTCGCGTCGCGGAAACCCCGAATCACCCATGCCACTGGATCCGTGCAAAGGAAAAATTCAAAAAATTTCGAGTACGAGTTAGAAAACTTCGATTTACACTAAATCTACAAAGGTTAAGATGTTTATACCCTTGATGCGTGCCCGACGTGAATCCTGCTCGTCCAAAATGCCGGATCTCTAGAGTATCAAAATAGCTACTCCTCTAGAAGTATCCACACAAACAACTCTAGATGGAGAAGACCAAAACCAAGGTGTGCTAGCACCTATGTGGTATTCGGCCAAGGAGGAGGAGAAGGGAGAGAGCAAAAACTTGAGGAAGAGGATGAAGTAAATGAGGCTTGAATGAAAAATTCATTTCATTCCCCTACAATAGTGGTCGGCCACATTCAAAAGAATGTAACTCCCATTTCCACATTAAGTGCAATTAATGTGGAGCCATTAAAGAGTTGTAACCTCCATGAGATGGCACCCATGATGATGTGTAGTAACATCATTATTCCACATCAATGCCAACTCACCAATGAGGTGTCATAAAGTCAAGTCAAACTTGACTTTAATCTTCCTCTCAAGTCAAGTCAAACTTGACCAAATCTCTTCCATGGTTGATCTAATCTAACCATTTGATTCAAGTCAACTTAATATAATGAATCTAATTCATTAAATTAAGTTAATTTAATGAGTCATAATCTAAATTAGACTCATTGAATACATGAATCAACTTGAGTCCAACTCAAGTTAGCCCAATTAGGATTACTCTTAATCCAATTTGATTCATCAAATGAATCTAATCCTCTTGGTTCATCATATGAACCTAATCTCCATCTAATTGTCCTTAGTGTGTGACCCTATAGGTTCTTGTAACGTTGGCAATGCCCTAAACCCATTTAGGAGCATAAGTAATGAGCGGTATCTAGCAACACATCATTACTACCCAAGTTACAAGAATGTTGAGATCCAACATCACCTTGTGACTTCTAATTGTGACTCCTCACAAAAAATGACAAGTGTCCTTCTATCCTAGACATCTAGATTGATCAATGTGAGGCATAGACCGTGTCATCCTCTGACTAATCTAAATCTTGAACTCCAAGTAGACTCACTAAATCAAATGAGCTCAATATCCTATATTGACTCATTTAGGCATGGCCATGCACTTCGTGGTTTCACTCTATCAAGAATACCGATGTCGCTCCTGTCATATGGGAGGGATAGATCCCATCTACATCACTCACATCCCTCTACATAATTCGTTATATACCCAGTAATCACCTTTATAGTCCACCCAGTTACGGGTGACGTTTGACGAAACCAAAGTACATAACTCCTTATGTAGGGAACCATGGTGACTTCAGGTCTAAGGACTAGTAGTCATACTAATAGCCACATGAGAAAGTATATGACACTCATATAACGATCCATGATACTTTCTCATGGCGGGTCATTCAGTATACATTCTCTAATGTATACCCATGTGTCAACTTGATATCTCTATATCCATGACTTGTGAGATCAAGTCATCGAGTTGACCTACATGCTAGTCTTATTGCATTAACATTGCCCCTGAATGTTAATACTCGACTAGGAATGATTAAGAGTAGTGTTCCCTATATCATCTCACTATCGGTTCAACTAACCGATTGATATAGGTGAGAACCGTCTACTCAAGGACATTATTATACTTAGTTTATTTGGCACCAATACAAGTAAGTAAAATAACCAAAATCCAAATGCCTTTATTTATATAGAATATGATACAATAAGTCCAAAAATACAATCCTCAAATGATTGGCTCTAGGGCTCTAGCTAACACTCTTGCTGTGCCCACTAAAGGGAGTCTTGGTCATCTTGCCTCGTAGGCATGACTCGCATACCTCATATGATTCAAAATCAAATGAGTCCAGCATACCATCCTTATGGAGCTGGGATAAGCGCTTGTCATTTATATGACCTAAGCGACAATGCCAGAGGTAGGTTTGGTTCATGTCGTTTGACTTGAACCTCTTAGTATTTATGTTATAGATAGGGCTCTCAAGGTCTAGAATATAGAGTCCGTTTATCAGAGGTGCACTACAATAGAACATATCGTTTAGAAAGACGGAACAACATTTGTTCTTTATTTTAAACGAGAAACCTTTCTTGTCCAAACAAGAATCTGATATAATGTTCTTAGTTAATGCAAGCACATAACAACAATCGACTAACTCTAGTACAAGCCCAGAGTGCAGAGATAGAAAGTAAGTCCCTACAGCAACAGCAGCAACCCGTGCTCCATTGTCTACTCGTAGGTCCACCTCGCCCTTTATCAATGCCCTACTATTTCTCAGCGCCTGCACATCAGTACAAATGTGAGAAGCACATCCAGTATCTAATACCCATGATGTAGAAATAGATAGATTGACTTCTATAACATATATACCTGAAGTGGAAGTCACACTTCGCTTCTTCTTAAGATCCTCCAAGTATACCTTGCAGTTCCTCTTCCAGTGCCCGGTCTGACCGCAATGGAAGCAGGTAGCATCCTTGGCGACCCCTCCTTTAGGCTTCAGTGCCTTGCCTTTGCCCTTGGCTTGGGACTTTCCCTTGCCTTTGGGCTTGCCCTTGCCCTTATGTTTCTGAACCATCAGAATAGTGTTGGGCTTAGCCTTCTTAAGGTTCAACTCAGCAGTTCTTAACATGCTAAGCAGCTCGGGCAGTGACTTGTCAATCTCATTCATATTATAGTTTAGAACGAATTGACTGTAGCTATCCGGCAAGGATTGCAAGATCAGGTCAGTGGCCAGCTCTTGGCCAAGTGGGAACCCCAACCTTTGTAGGTTGTCTATGTACCCAATCATTTTGAGTACATATGGGCCTACAGGAGCCCCGTCTGACATCTTGCACTGAAACAGTGCCCTTGAGATCTCAAATCTCTCATGCCTCGCTTGACCTTGATACAGTTGACGAAGATGTTCAACCATATCGTAAGCGCCCATTAACTCGTGTTGCTTCAAGCTCGAGTTCATGGTCGCGAGCATTAGACAAGACACATCTAATGCGTCATCTTGATGCTTCTTGAAAGCATCTCGGTTAGCTCGCGAGGCAGTGGCGGAGGAGCCTCCGGAATGGGCTGCTCCAGAACATACGATTTACGTTCTTGGGTGAGAACTATTCCAGTCCAGGAAGTTTGCTCCGTTGAGCTTGTCCTTCTCGAGGACAGATCGCAGGGAGAAGGTGTTCATATTCGACGTCATGGTAATCTACAACAGAAATAAAAGCAGAAATAAATATCATATTCTTAATCATTTAATTATGCCTTTAACTAAATGATGCTCCCATTGAATTCTATAATTCATGTGGGACAAGATCCACATCATACTAACCCTTGAGTTAGCTTTGGCTAATACGCCCAAGACTTAGTATGATCGGTAGGTAACGATTACCAATTACATCTCTATGCAACTCTTGTTTATAGGATCAATATCCGCATTTATATTAAAACTCAAGTTAGTTTTGGCTAATACGCCCGAGAGTTAATATATATGTGATTTTGACCTATCTCTCCCACCGTTGGAAGCATGCCTATAGTTATACTCGATCCAACCAAGTTAACTAGGAATACTCAATCTAATTGAGTTGTACTCACCCATGCGTTGATAGGCGGGACCAAGATTGTCCCTCCGTACCCTACCAAGATAGTATGTGTTGCTCTGCTTTGGCAGATTGAACAACAACATGCGATCGAGGTAGTGGTAGGTATCACGGCATGGTAGGCATTACGAGTTGACGCGTTTTAGATCTAATCTAAACGATGATGCGTATCAAATACTTGATTTTGATCTAATCTAATCGTGGGGTGCATCATGTGCACGATATAGATCTAATCTAATCGCTAGGCACTAATTAACTACTTAATTAAACATGCATCACATACATATAAGCAATTAATTAAATTATTTTGTGATTGTGTCATGGCCCTACTACGATCTTCTCAAGCCAATGAGAAGATCAGATGGTCAACCTAAGGTCAACAGCTTCTCAAGCTTCTTCGTTTAACCACCTTGTGTTGCTCGCGCCCTCCTCGTAACTCCGTCTCGTGTGGACCTTCCACCGCTTCAAATGTTACATTACAATTTTGAAACTCGAGTTACATTCGAGTCTAAATCTAATTTACAACCAGAATATAAGAGAAAGGCACGACGTGCAGGTCATGAAAATAAAATTAAAAAAATAAATAAATACAGCACGCACATCACATAACGGCACGCAGGTCGTATTATGAATTACAACACATTTCCAAATCCAATTTGGGTCATTTGGGCCAAGACTATCACAAAATTAATATATAATTCTAAATTATATTTTTTTTCATAATTTTCTATAATTTTCATAATTTTTACAATTTTATAAGTAAATTTTTCCCGGTCGTCCCGTTTAGCGTTTTCGGGCGCAATCGCGGAACGAATCCCCCTGCGGGGCCAGGGGCAGCGCCCCTACCCGCGATCTAACCATCGCGAGGGTTCCTTTGCAATCTAACAGCGCCTAAGCCCGCTGTCCCAAAAAATTTTGGGGCGAAACATTGTCGTTTCGGAAATTTCTTCTCGTTAGTCAAAGCCTACAAGTGTCTAAACACTTGTGCTTCGCTTCTACGAGAAAAATATCCATTAAAAATATAAAAACATGAATTTACAGAAAGTTTACAGATATATATTTTTCATAAAAATACGAATCTAAACTCGTACTCTCTTAGCACGTGGCTCTGATACCACTATTGGGTTTTTCGGGCCGCGAAAACCGCGTTTTCGAATCGCGGAAACCCCGAATCACCCATGCCACTGTATCTCGTGCGAAGGATAGATTTCAAAATTTAAATACGAGTACGAGTTTCTACTTAGATCTACTCCTAGACCTACATGAAGAAAGATTTATACCTTTGATGCGAAGCTCTTCGCAATCCCGCTTGTCCTCGGTTCGCCGGATCTCGAAAGTGTCAAAGTAGACACTTCTCTATGTGTATCCACACAAGCAAGAGATGGAGAAAAATCTCTAAGAATGTGCTAGAAACCTTAGAGATCAGTAGGAAGGAGAGGGAGAGCAAGAAGAAAACTCAAGAGGAAGAAGAAGATGGAGTTACAACCACTTGAATGAAAAATCAATTTTCATTCCACCTAAAAGTGGCCGGCCACTTCAAGGCATGTAACCCCCATGGAATATAAAGAGTCAAGTCTCTTGATCTCCTCCATGAGGTGGCATTTGGTCAAGTCAAACTTGACCAAATGAAGAAGCCTTGATGATGTGGCATTGGTCAAGTCAAAGTCAAGTCAAAACTTGACTCTTCATCTTCCTACTTAAGTCAAGTCAAACTTGACCACTTCTCTCCCTTGGTTGATCTAATCTAACCATTGGTTCAAGTCAATTTTAATTTAATGAATCTCTATTCATTGAATTAAATTAATTAAATGAGTCTAAGTCCAAATTAGACTCACTTAACACATGAACCAAATTGAGTCCAACTCAATTAGCCTACTTTGGATTACTCTTAATCCAATTTGGTTCATCATATGAACGTAATCATTTAGGTTCATCTAATGAACCTAATCTCCATCTAATTGCCCTTAGTATGTGACCCTATAGGTTCCTGTAACGTTGGCAATGCCCCTAAACCCATTTAGGAACATAAGTAATGAGCAGTATCTAGGAACACATCATTACTACCCAAGTTACAAGAATGTTGAGATCCAACATCACCTTGTGACTACTAATTGTGACTCCTCACAAAATATGACAAGTGTCCTTCTATCCTAGACATCTAGATTGATCAATGTGAGGCATAGACCGTGTCATCCTCTAATCAATATAAATCTTGAACTCCAAGTAGACTCACTAAATCAAATGAGCTCAATATCCTATATTGACTCATTTGGGCATGGCCATGCACTTCGTGGTCTCACTCTATCAAGAATATCGATGTCACTCCCGTCATATAGGAGGAATAGATCCCATCTACATCACTCACATCCCTCTGCATAATTTGGTAATCGTCTTTATAGTCCACCCAGTTACGGGTGACGTTTGACGAAACCAAAGTACATAACTCCTTATGTAGGGATCCATGGTGACTTCAGGTCTAAGGACTAGTAGTCATACTAATAGCCACATGAGAAAGTATATGACACTAATATAATGATCCATGATAATTTCTCATGGCGGGTCATTCAGTATACATTCTCCAATGCATACCCATGTGTCAACTTGATATCTCTATATCCATGACTTGTGAGATCAAGTCATCGAGTTGACCTACATGCTAGTCTTATTACATTAACATTGTCCCTGAATGTTAATATTCGACTAGGACTGATTAAGAGTAGTGTTCCCTATATCATCTCACTATCGGTTCAACTAATTGATTGATATAGGTGAGAACCGTCTACTCAAGGACGTTATTATACTTAGTTTATTTGGCACCAATACAAGTAAGTATAATAACCAAAAATCAAATTCCTTTATTTATATAGAATATGATACAACAAGTTCAAAATACAATCATCAAATGATTAGCTCTAGGGCTATAGCTAACATGATCTTCTCCATCTGAAGGGGCACAATCCTATTTAATTGACTAAGTATCAAGTAATGGTATACACTTAGGCACATTTGATAGTATCCTCCCCATCAGAGTCACTGCTATTATTTGTGTGACCAAAGGAATTCCAACTATTAATTTTATTTGTCATAAAGTTAGGTTAACAAGAATAAAATTAATGGGTAAAACCTCTTCTTATAAATATTTGAATTTCTATATGTCCACACTGTTAGAGTGTATACTAAAAGTCTAGCTTTTTGAAAACATTTATTTTGAAATAAAGAATCACATTGGTCAAATGTCTACATTTATGCTAAGTGTAGTTGTTCAATTAATTTATATTGTAGATAACATGGTGTGTGGTGTCACACACACAAGATAATGTTATCAGTTCTTTATAAATTATAAACAGTTGCCCACGACTATGATGGATAGGAACAAACCATTGGGATAGTTTCACTAATAGATCCTTTCACTAACCTTAGCAGATAACCTGACAGATCCTTTCACTATGGCCCTTCCGGTGAAAGTTTTCGATCGGGATGTTGAAGGAATGGGAATCAGATGTTTGGCAGCGTTTATGACAACATAGTATTTTAGTATAAGTGGGAGATTGTTAGAGTGTATACTAAAAGCCTAGCTTTTTGTAAATATTTATTTTGAAATAAAGAATCACATTGGTCAAATGTCTACATTTATGCTAAGTGTAGTTGTTCAATTAATTTATATTATAGATAACATGGTGTGTGGTGTCACACACAGAAGATAATATTATTATTTCTTTATAAATTATAAATAGTTGCTCACGACTAAGATGGATAGGAACAAACCATTGGAATAGTCGTAGTTTAATTTGGTATTAGTTTATCTTGACTATAAAATTACACTAGTACACTCAGAGTATATTGAGTTGGACCATTTAAGGTAAGTTTTTTTTATACTGACTGAATAAAAGAACAAGACCATTGTTATTATGAAAGTATGTGCTCTTAATCATGATATAATAACATGCACATATACTTAATATTCATTTCTTTGATTTATCAAAGGGTGTGATTTAGTTTGATAAATCAATAGGCCCGTTAAGTTGGGAAATTCTATTATTTATATGGTGTGTTGTTGATTATAGAATGAAACTATGTCCTAGTAATCTAGGTTGACAATGCCCCCAAGAGGAGCTCATAAGAATCGTCATGTTAAACCCTACAAGTGAACTTAGTCCGACACGACAATAAGGTTGAGTGGTACTACTCTTGGACTAAGATATTAATTAAAGTGAATTGTAAGCAACTCATTTAATTAGTGGGCATTCGACATCTTAAACACAAGGAGATTAACACACTCATGATAAGAAGGAGCCCAAAATGTAATTTGGGATTGGTGCGGTAGTTCAATAATAATTCTTTGGTGGTATGAATTATTATAGATGAAATTAAGTTGGGTGTTCGGGGCGAACACGGGAAGCTTAATTTCATCGGGAGATCAAAACCAATTCCTCCTCTCGGTCCCTATCATAGCCTCTAATATATTGAGAATTATATCCACCAAATACCCATTTCCTACCCACCCTTAGGTGGCTGGCCAAGCAAACTTGGAGCCCAAGCTTGGGTCGGCCAAGCCAAAGACTTGAGCCAAATAGGGTGGCCAGCCATAGCTTGGAGCCCAAGCTTGGTGTGGCCGGCCACAATAAATTAAAAAGGTTTTTATTTTTTAAAATATTTCTCATGTGGATGCCATGGTTTTAAAATAGAGTTTAAAATTTAAATCTTTCCTTTTTTAGCTTTCTACAAAAGATTAAGAGAAAGGTTTGATATCTTTCCTTATTTGTAGTTAAAAGGAAGATTTTAATTTTTGACAAAACTTTCCTTCTTTTAACCATCCTCATGATTTTAAAAAAGAGTTTTAAAATTTAAATCTTTCCTTTTATAGTTTCTACAAAAGATTAAGAGAAAAGATTTGATATCTTTCCTTATTTGTAGATTGAAAGAAAGATTTTAATTTTGAAAAAAACTTTCCTTTTTGTAAATCATCCACATGTTTTAATAGAGAGATTTTAATTTATAAAAGTTTCTTTTAATAACCAACAATGAAGGGAATTTTTTAAAGAGAAATTTTTATTTTAAAAATTTCTGGAAACAAATAAGGAAGTTTTAATTTTGTGTTAAAACTAGCCTTATTTGGAGCAATTGAAGGGGCCGACCATGAGAAGGGTTAAAAGGAATTTTTAATTAAATTTTCCTTATTAACCAATGGCAAGGAAAATAAGGAAATTTTAATAATAATTAAATTTCCTTATTTGCCAAGACCAAGGAATATAAAAGAGAGGGTAGAGGTGTCTCACCTCACAACATATCATCTAGTATTCCTCTCTTCTCTTCCTTGGTGTGGCTGACCCTATTCTCTTCTCCTTTTCTCTTCTTCTTTAGTGGTTGGTGCATCCTTCTCTTGGAGTTCTTGTGGTGGCCAGTTCTTGCTAGGAGAAGAAGGGGAGAAAGGAGACTTTGCTCTTGCATCCCTTGGAGCTTGAAGGTTGGTGGCCGAAACCTGCAAGATGGAAGGTGTCTTGGTGGTTCTCATCTCGGTAAATCATTGCCCACACAACGTCCGAGATAAGAAGAGGAATACGATAGAAGATCAAGAGGTTGTTGCTTACAAAGAAAGGTAACTAGTAATTCTATTCCGCATCATACAAGTTTTTCTTTGTATGAATTTTTGAAATACCAAACACAAGAGACATATGATTCTAGGTTTCGGATTTGTGATTCGAATTTGTGTTCCTTTGTTTTTCAATCTTGTGATTCGATTGTTCTTTTCGGTTAAACCTAGGGTTACTATAAGGAAATTAAATATTGAATTTCGTTGAGAGGCTTTATCGAGGCAGTGGTGGATGTTCCCATACCCAAGAAGGTCAAGTGTCTCGCTATGTTTGACCTGGGTGCCGATCTCTGAAATAAATATTTAATTGAATTTGTAACATAGGTGGATTTGGATCTATAATGTTAAGTATCGTTTGCGATCTAAATCTAAACCTCTAAGAACAGATAAGTTAAATTTGGAATCAATAATGTTAAGTTCTGTTTGCGATTCCATATTTAATTTTTAAAGAACACAATAGGTTGTTAGGAAAGGTTCAGGACTTGTACAAAATTTTTATACAAGGGAATCGGTATGACATTGTGAGTAGCAACCAACACACACTATCGTGGCATACAAAACTCATGGTGTTTTGAGGTGTTGGTGAATTTAAATAATATTATTTGAGGACACAATATTTTTCCAAATTCTAAAGTATTGACCAAAACTTATTTTGTGATTCTTAGGATGACTCAACCCACTGGCTATTATTCTGAAAGAGAACAAACTTACTGCTCCAAATTACATAGATTGGAAAAGAAACCTGGACATTGCCCTAACTGCTGAAGACTATAAGTTTGTACTGTTAGAGGTCAGCCCTAATGAGTCTAATAGTGATTCTAGTGAAGAGGCGATTGAGTATTATAAGAAATGGGTCAAGGCAGATGAGATGGTGCGGTGTTACATTTTGGCTTCTATGTCAAATGTGCTACAACATCATCATCAGTCCATACCTACAGCCTATTACATGATGTAAAATCTCAAGGAACTCTTCGAACACCAGAATCGGGCTGCTAGGCAAGAGGCTATGAGAAACTTAATGACAACCACCATGTTAGAGGAGACACCCGCAAGGGATCATATCCTCAAAATGATGGCTTACTTTAACGAGATACAAATCCTTGGAGCTGAAATCGATGGGGAAACCTAGGTCGATATTATTCTCCAAACGCTACCCAAAAGTTTTGAGCAGTTCCGCTTGAACTATAATATGAATAAAAGGATTTATTAATTGGCGGGACTACGGACAAAACTTCAGCCAGCAGAAAGGCTATTTCATCATAATTCTCAAATCCACTTTGTTGAAAATATTTCTACTTCTAAGTCAAAAGGCAAGAAGAAGAAGAAGAAGAAGAAACAAGCTAGCTTGGCAAAGAAAGTAAATCGATCTCTAGGTACTGGACTTAAAGCAAGAGTGAAGAAGCCGAAGGGCAAGTGCTTCATTTGCAAGCAGTCTAGACATTGCATGGCGGACTGTCCTAGTAGGAAAAAGAACAATAACGGTATATCTGTTAGTTAGAGCCCTAGAGCCAATCATTTGATGATTGTTGTATGGACTCATTGTATCATATTCTTATATATATAAAGGCATTTGTTTATGGTTATTATGCTTACTTGTATTGGTGTCAAATAACTAAGTATAATAGCATCTTTGAGTACAAGGTTCTTACCTATATCAATCGGTTACTTAAATCGATAGTGAGATGATATAGGGAACACTACTCTTAATCATTCCTAGTCAAGTATTAGCATTCAAGGACAATGTTAATGCGACGAGACTAGCATGTAGGTCAACTCGATGACTTGATCTCACAAGTTATGGATATAGAGATATCAAGTTGACACATGGGTATGCATTGGAGAATATATACTGAATTACCCGCCATGAGAAAGGATCATGGATCGTTATATGAGTGTCATATACTTTCTCATGTGGCTATTAGTATGACTATTAGTCTTGGACCTGAAGTCACCATGGTTCCCTACATAAGGAGTTACATACTTTAGCTTCGTCAAACGTCACTCATAACTAGGTGGACTATAAAGGTGATTACTGGGTATGTAACAAATTATGCGGAGGGATGTGAGTGATGTAGATGGGATCTATCCCTCCTATATGACAGGAGAGACATCAATATTCTTGATAGAGTGAGACCCCTAAATGTATGGTCATGCCTAAATGAGTCAATATGAGATGTTGAGCTCATTTGATTAAGTGAGTCTACTTGGGATTCAAGATTTAGATTGATTAGAGGATGACACGGTCTATGCCTCACATTGATCAATCTAGATGTCAAGGATAGAAGGACACTTGTCATATATTGTGAAGAGTCACAATTACTAGTCACAAGGTGATGTTGGATCTCAACATTCTTATAACTTGGGTAGTAATGATGTGTTGCTAGATACCGCTCATTACTTATGCTTCTAAATGGGTTTAGGAGCATTGCCAATGTTATAAGAACCTATAGGGTCACACACAAAGGGCAATTAGATGGAGATTAGGTTCATTTGATGAACCTAAAGTATTAGGTCCATGTGATGAACCAAATTGGATTAAGAGTAATCCAAATTAGGCTAATTGAGTTGGACTCAATTTGGTTCATGTGTTAGATGAGTCTAATTTGGACTTAGACTCATTGAGTCAATTTAATTCAATGAATAGAGATTCATTAAATTAAAATTGACTTGAACTAATGGTTAGATTTGATCAACCATGGGAGAGAAGTGGTCAAGTTTGACTTGACTTAAGAGGAAGATGAAGAGTCAAGTTTGACTTGACCATTTGCCACCTCATTGGTGAGTTGCAAAGAGTGGACCAATGATGATGCTCCACATCATCATTGTTGCTTAAGTGGGATGCTACCTCATGGAAGTTACCAAGAGTTGTGACTCTTGGTATTCCATGGAGGTTATTAACCTCTTAATGTGGTCGGCCACAATTGATTCAAGAGAGGAGTTTTTCATTTTGTGTGTAACTCTCATCTTCTTCCTCAGGCTCTCTTCTCTCCCTCTCTTCCTCCATTGCCGAGAGCCACAAAGGGTGCTAGCACACTCTAGTGTCTTTTCTCCATCTCCTTGTTCGTGTGGATACACATAGAGGAGTGTCTACTTTGACATTCTCGAGATTCGACATCATTTGGACGAGCAGAATTAAGCTAAGGGAATCGCTTCAAAGGTATACCCTCTGATCTTGTAGATCTAATGTAGATCTAGGAGTAGAGAAACTCGTACACAAATTTTAAACTTTGCACGGATCTGGTGGCATGGGATTCTGGGTTTCCGCAACGCAAAAAGGCGATTTTGCGGCCCGAAAATCCCTACAATATCTTATTCTCTAGTAGTTGAAACATGTTTAGGGATGTTATCTACCAGTACTTGGTGAGTAGATACAGGAGTCACTGATCATGTCTGCAATTCATTGCAGGAATTCCAGGAAACCCGACAACTATATGAAGGAGAGATAACCGTCTACATGAGCAATGCTACGAAAGTGGTGGCTGTTGCAGTGGGAGACGTCTACTTATCATTCGATAGGAATAAAACTTTGATTTTGAGACATTGTCTTTATGTACCAAGTTTTAGAAAGAATTTAATTTCAGTTTCTAAACTATTTTTGGATGGATATTCTGTTTCATTTGATGACAAAGTGTTTATCAAGAAAAATAGGATAGTTATCTGTTCTAGTACATTAGTTGGCAATTTGTATACTCTAAATCCAATAACTCCCACAAAGCAACAAATGGAAATTAATAACACATCCTCTAATTCTAATAAGAGAAAGGAACCTTCAAAAATAAACCAAACATATCTTTGGCATCTATGACTTGGTCATATTAACTTGAGTAGGATTCAAAGGCTAATAGACGATGGACTCTTGGGTTCATTAGTGTTGGAAAACTTTTCAACCTACGAATCTTGCTTGGAAGGAAAAATGACCAAGAGACTTTTTAAGGCCAAGGGGTATAGAGCAAAAGATGTGTTAGAATTGGTTCATTCTGATTTGTGTGGACCTATGACTATCCAGGCGAGAGGTGGTTTCAAATATTTTATCTCTTTTATAGATGATTATTCAAGATATGGGTACATTTACTTGATGCGCCATAAGTCTGACTGCTTTGATAAGTTCAAAGAGTTCAAGGCTGATATAGAGAAACGTCATAGTAAAAGTATCAAGACACTACGGTCTGATCGTGGTGGCGAGTGTTGGTTGCTACTCGGAATACCGTTCTAGTTCCCCTGTACAAAAATTTGTACAAGCATAGAACTTAACCTAGCAGCCCATGTGCTCTACTTAAGTTAAACTTGGATTGCAAATGATGCTTAACATTATTAATCCAAGTTGCTCTTCAGAAGTTAAACTTGGATTAGAAATGATACTTAACATTTTTACTCCAAGTTTAACCAATGTGATCTTCCTAAGTTAAACCATATTACAGAAGTTAATTAAATATATATTTTAAAGATCGGCTTCCAGGTTAAACATGGCGAGGCACTAGGCCTTCTTGGGTATGAGATCATCCACCACTTCCTAGACAAAGTCTTTCAAAGAAATCGGATATTTAACTTCTTACATTAAACTAGGTTTAACTATAGAGACCTCAATAGAAGCACAATATCGAAACATGAAATTGAAACACAAAATCGATAACAAAAATGATAACATAAAATCGAAAGCCTCTTGTGTTTGTTTTTTCAAGATCTATACAAAGAACATGAACTAGTTATGATGCGGAAACAAATAACTAGTTATACCTTTCTTTGTAGCTTAAAGACCTCTTGATCTTCTGTTGTATTCCTCTCCTCCTCTAGGACATTTTGTGGGCAACAATCTACCAAGATGGAATCCACTGGAACCACTTATTCTCTTCTACGACTCTCGGGCCACCAAGGGATGCCAAAATATGAAACTCCTTCTCTTCTTCTTCTCCTCCAAGTAGCTGGCCACTAAGATAGAGTCTTCTCCAATTCTTTCAAGTTTCGGCCACGAAGAAGAAATGAGTGTCGACCTTAGAAATAAGAAAGGAAGAGAAGAGAGGATGGAGTGTCGCCGGCCTAAATAATAGAAAAGAGAGGGACGAAGGGGCCAGCCACACCAAGGAAAAGAGAGGAGAGAATAGGGTTTCCCCAAGATTGCATCAGCAGATAACCTGGCAGATCCTTTCACTAAGGCCCTACCGGAGAAAGCTTTTGATCGACATGTTGAAGGAATGGGAATCAGAAGTATGGCATCATTTATGACAGCATAGTCTTTTAGTATAAGTGGGAGATTGTTAAAGTGTATACTAAAAGCCTTGCTTTTTGTAAATATTTATTTTGAAATAAAAAATCACATTGGTTAAATGTCTACATTTATATGCTAAGTGCAGTTTTTCAATTAATTTATATTATAGATAACATAGCGTGTTGTGTCACACACAAAAGATCATGTTATCAGTTCCTTATAAATTATAAATAGTAGCTCACAACTAAGATCGATAGGAACAAACCATTAGAATAGTCGTAGTGTAATTTGGTATTAGTTTATCTTGACTATAAAATTACACTAGTACACTCTGAGTGTATTGAGCAGGACCATTTAAGGTAGTTTCTTTTTATATTGACTGCATAAAAGAACAAGACCTTTGTTATTATGGAAGTGTGTGCTCTTAATCCTGATATAATAACAAGCGCATATATCTAGTATTTATTTCTTTGACTTATCAACGGGTGAGATTTAGTTAGATAAATCAAAAGTCCCGATAAGTTGGGAAATGATATTATTTATAGTGTGTGTTGTTCATAATAGAAGGAACTATGTCCTAGTGATCTAGGCTGATGATGTCCCTAACAGGAGCTTATAAGGATTGTCATGTAAACCCTATAGGTGGACTTAGTCCGACATGACAATAAGGTTGAGTGGTACTACTCTTGGAGTTAGATATTAATTAAGTGAGTTGTCAGTAACTCATTTAATTAATGGGCATTAGATATCTTAAACACAGGGAGATTAACATACTCATGATAAGAAGGAGCCCATATAGTAATATGAGATTGGTGCGGTAGTTCAATAATAACTCTTTAGTGGTGTAACACCCCTAGAAAGCCTAGATAAGAAAGTAAGGATAATGAGAGTTTGAAGGTAGTGAAAAGAAGATGTAAATATTCTAAGTTGAATATTAAGATGGGAAGGATTTAGATGATTAAAACTTTATGAAAGAAAATAAAGTTGAGAATATAAATCATCTATATTTATAATACATGAAATTAATGTAAACAAAAGGAAGGAATATGAGATAATATATATGTGTATGAAATATTTATGCATAATGCATAATATGGTGATATATGAATTATTATGTACAAAAGAATATCAATAATATGTTAGAAGAGAAATAGGATTGAACCTTGGACCTCTTGTAAGGAACATGTATAGGATATCAAAGGGGATAGGAGAATTATTGATGAGGAGAGAAAGGACTAAGTAGTTAAGAATAAGAAAGGATTCTTTTAACTTAAAAGGAAAAGGAAGTAAAAAGAAGTAAAAATATACATAACCAAGTTTTGATCCTTGGTTCTCTTGTGGATACATGCATATGTTAACCAAGTGTGATAGGAGAGGATATTGTAAGAGGAGAGATAGGAATTTTAATTAAAGGAAAGAAAAGAGAGAAATTAAAGGAAAGAAAAGAGAGAACTCAAGAAGCATTTCTCTAGAATATTCTTATCATTAAAGAGGAGAAATAAATAAGGAGGATGAATCAAGTCAAGTTTTCCTCCCCTCATTTTAGTATAAATAGGCATGGAGGGGTGGCTTCATCCTCAACTCACTCTCCTCCTCTTCTCCTAGAGGTGCCGAGACACTCCCTCTTTTCTTTCTTTCTTTTTGTTGTCGAGCAACACAAGAGGAAGAAGCCTCCTCTTCTTCCTCCTCCTCTCCACCAAAAGACCTAGCCACTTCTTCCTCCATTGGTGCCGAGCAAAGCAAGCAAGGAAGAAAGGTCCACAAGCAAGTTCTCAACTCTAGGAAACTTAAGCAAAGAAGGTAAGCTTCCCCTCACCTGTGGTACAAGGCTTTTATGTGATTTTCGGAATTATAAGGATTAGAAAACCTAGGAAAGAATTTAAGAAAAATTCGGCTAAAGAAAAGGTTTTCAAATCTAGGATAATTTAAACAAGACCTCATTTCATGATAAGATTTTCTATGCTATGTAGAAGGATTCTTTTCCATGATTTTATACTGATATGATGTATGATCAGAGGAGTATCTAACCCTAGGATTTCAACCAAAAATATTTTAAAGAGGTTAGGAAGATTATTGTCTAACCAAACTAGTGCAAGGTTCCTTCTATGAAATGCTAGGGACCTTTCTATGGATTTCTTGCTTGGAAATTAATTGGAACCAAAAGAAAACTCACTTGTATGTTTCGGACCAGAAAGGTTAAGGGTTAGGAAGACCTTCAAAATTTAAATAAGCATGCTCATATGATAGGATATAAAGTTTCTCAAAGGATTTCCTATTGTTAGAAACTCATGAACTCTTTTTAGGGTTTTTCGGCCATGATAAAAGGGATAGCTTAGATTAGCCTAAACAAAAATATTAATATGCTCAAGACCTCTGTGATATTATGATATGAAAGTTGATTAATGCTCTCATGTTTAATTGGAATGTAGAAAATTGGTTACATGATATAAGACATGTAAGATCACTAGAGTCCTAGCTTGTTTATGATCCAATTTTGTGTATGATGTTCTTAGTAACTTTTGCCATGATATTTACTTAGGCTTTCCATGCTTTAGGCCACTTAAGAAACCTAACTTAAGGACTGGTAGGTTTCGGCCATGAAGGAAAATAAAAGAAAAAAAAGGAAAGAAACCTAGGAAATGCTATACATAAAGAGAAGAAATGAAATTATGTTACGTAACATGCCCTGATATGTTATAGCATAGGAAATGCTATACATAATGAGAAGAAATGAAATTATGTTACGTAACATGCCATGATATGTTATAGCATAGGAAATGCTATACATAATGAGAAGAAATGAAATTATGTTACGTAACATGCCATGATATGTTATAGCATAGGAAATGCTATACATAATGAGAAGAAATGAAATTATATTATGTAATATGCCATGATATGTTATAGCATAGGAAATGCTATACATAATGAGAAGAAATGAAATTATATTATGTAATATGCCATGATATGTTATAGCATAGGAAATGCTATACATAATGAAAAGAAATGAAAAAGGAAATGCATGAAAGATTGTTAGGGACATGATATGATAGTTATGCATGATAAGTTATTTTTGTATGGTTTGTACCAAGGGTGGGCTCCGTAAACGCCCCGGGGTCGATGGAGTAAGACTCGGGCCTCGTCAGTAATGGGCCTCTGAATGCCCTAGGTCGATGGAGTAAGACTCGGGCCTAGTATGTATGCATAGTAGGGTTCAAGACTTGCTACCTTGGACCTACCTATGAAGCGCGCGCATTATGAATGTGGTACAAACCGGGATCCCCTCTAATGATGATATTAATTTCAAGTACTTATAAGTATAAGTTTTCAAATTCATGATGCATTGCCTACATATGTGCTTGAATTATCTGATGATTAGATATAATCACTACAACAAAATTGCTCATAGACATCGGTTTTCCACCGGTGTCTATTTGATTTTCGACCGATGTCTATGAAGCCGATGTTAAAAGTCTGCCATTTTAGACATCGGGTTAAAACCGGTGTAGTATCACTTAACGACACCGGTTTTCGAATCGGTTATTAACCGGTGTAGTATCACTTAACGACATAGTTTCATACACGGTGTAAAACCGATGTAATATTGTATGTTAATAACACCAGTTTTGGCAGCGGTAAATGACCGATGTAATATTATTTTATAACACCGGTTTTACATCGGTGGAAAACCGATGTAATATATATTTTTTCTAACAGCACAGATTTGATTTTAAAACCGACAATAACAAAAAAAAATACACAAATATTCACAAATTGTACAAATATTCTTCATTTAATAATATCCATAAAATACACAAATATTCACAAATTATATAAATAATCTTCTTACAACAATATCCATAAAATACCCAAACATTCTTTTTACATCAAAAGCTAGCTAATAAATATCAAAATCAAGGTAGAACATTCTTTTAACACATCAAGGTAGAACCGCACTTCAAATGTAATCTAGCATGCATTCAGCCCACTCGAACCGCACTTCATCAATTTCAACTCTGGAGTACTTGAGATTTGTAAACTGTAAAAACACATAAATCCACCATATGTCAAATAACTAAAACAAATGTGTACATGTATCAAATAAAATAGAATACTGAGTTTTTAAAGGCTGCTGTGCAAGATAACGAATATAACATAGAATCTAAAACTTTCATAGATGACACTTAGTATATGCTGCTTAGAATATAACATAGATAATTTGCTCCTTCTAATTCAAGTGTACAGATTGATAAGAACCGACAGCATCATACAACAACTTACTAGGCATGATAATGGTTGAACAAAGAAATATGACTACACAACAAATCTAGTGAAGCATAGAAGAACAAAGCTACCTCTGATGAAGAGATATACTATTTATTGTACTACCGCTGATGCCATCTTGGTATCCTAAATATCCTGCACTAAGGCCCCTATTTTCTGTGATTTCTGCTACCAACCACAGCAGCAAGGAATGCGGCAAGAAGGCAGCTGCCTCCTTAGTTCAGCACCCAAAACAGCAAGTTAGAGCTTCCTTTTGGGTCCATTAAATCCTCTAGTAAGTAGAAACTATTTTCCCTTTGGTTTATGATGGATTTGGAGTGTCTTGACCTAAGATATAATCCTCTTGTAGCCCTCTATATTAAAGGCCAGCATACATGGAAAATTCAGCATATTCTTCTGAAGTCATAACAGGGTAGGTAAACTTTACTTGTAGTTTTTATTCATTTGCTTCATGTAGGAGTAGATTCTAGTAAATTCCCACACATTTAATGTTTAATGATCGGCTAGGGATAAGATTAGCGATCAACATGATCATTTCCTCCCTATAGCCATGTGGTAGAGGTCGAGCTTGTAGCCTAAATAATGTAGTTAGGGGTCTCTATCTGATTAATGAAAAACATGAATATAGGTAAAAACAAAAGATGTGAGTAAAATAATGAAGAGGGGTTAAATCATAAAAACAAAGAGTTCCCTATTCTTGAGGTACCCACAGGCATATTGACACTCACTCTTACTTCTAGTTGAACTTGAAATTCATTGGTATAGCTAAATATGGTAATGGGTACCCTTTAAGTTTGATTACCCATTTATCTTAATAGGTTAGGTTAAATTCGAGTATCAATGTGTTAGATATTTAGAGGAAGTTGAGCAGGTTAAAAATGTAATCAATACTTTAATCCTAAGGTTACCATTTAAGATAGCTTATCCAGCCACTCTACTCACTGCAGCTCCTAATCTCTAATTCCTTTCTTCTTAGGCAATCATTTAGTCTCCAACTAGTATCTGGTTTGTAACAAAAGCATAGCATCCGATTTGTAACTTATTTTAGGCAAATAAAGCAACCATATAAGCTTATGAAATGAGAGAATGCTACACTCATTAATGGTTGCATAAGGATTGCTTAAGTCAACATATAAATTTTCTTTAATGGGATGTAGGTCAATTAATATGGGTTGTTTAATTCATGTGTTTTATGTTGTGTGAATTGCTTAAGGTCATCCCTAAGCTACTGTACATGCTATGTCAGAGCTAAATTCATTCCAATTTGTGTGGGTTCTTTTCTCCTTTTCACCTAAGCCATATGCATAAACCATGTACATATTAAGTAGAAGCAACTAGTTTTCACTCTTGTGAAACAAAACATCTAATGCTTTTTGTAAACGTTTACATGCTATCAAATTAAGAGTGTCAAGTTTTGATTGGAAGTGTGGATGTTTCCAGCGGTATACAGCTTTCTGAAGAATCAAACATAATCAGATACACCGCTACAATGTGATAGTGTACATAAGCATATCACGCATAACAAGCCACAAGTCCTATCAATCTACCATTAATTATGTACTTACATTCATAGTATTGGTTCAAGTCATATCTAAGTTCATGTCGATCTCTTCACATTTATAAATTTTTCAAATAATTAATATTAGCTTCTGCAAATGATGTTGCCCCTACAGATAAAAACATTCATTGGACAATAAAGGTTGAGAAAAATAACCACCTCAAAGTTTCCTTTCAGTTCTGATTCGAGCTTTTTGGTGAGACTCTCGTTGTACAATTCCTCGTAAGCCAACTGAATCTGCTTTCTTTGGGTGGCATTTCTATGCGCTAAAATGTTGATCAGTGTCTTCTCATTAGTTCCCCATCCTGACACATGTAGATGTCGCGGTAAGGCTATTTAGCTTATACAAATTTTGCTTCACTATTTCTTCATAAATTTATATATGCTATTCAAAACTAGTGTATCTGAGCAAGGTATCGAAATACACTGTAGAAGAACTTGCATCTCTCTTATGCACAATGACATTATATGAGGCCTTGATGAACCCATTGCTAGACATTAGGCTTCAAAGGGACAAGGCTTCAGGGATGGACAAACAGAACACTTTTGCAAACTCCAAGAAAAATTACCATCACAGTCTATGCAGTTTAATAGTATTTCTCCAGCTCCAAGTTCTTGGACAGCTTTTGCAAGTTCAAAAGCTCCAATAGGCCGAACCTCACGTCCACCATTGACCTGCACAAGAAAAGGTCAAATCAGACAAGAGAAAGATTTGAAGACCTTGTTTGTTCATCTGAGGTTAACACAAAGTAATCCAATTTATAGTTACGAGTTTGGGTTGAAGCATCCAGACTAGTTTGAAGAAATTAGTGACAAAATACATGACTAGGGAAAATAATGTGCATAAATAATGAAAAGCTTACTGTGCACTGATACCATGCCTACTCTTCACCTGAGGGGCCTGAAGTTATCATGGAAGAAGAAATGTAATCATAGAGAAGTGGAAAGAAACATATAATGAGAAAAGCAATAATTTGTGGAGCTAAAAGAAGCAAGAAAGGCTAAATTATAATTATATAGTACCTGGGGAAGAAACCTTAATGGTCTTAAATTCAACATCATCAGGGCTCCCGACAAAGACTCTCCGAGGGTCAATGCTCACAACTACTGCCTGATGGAGTTAAAAGTATCGACAATAAACATTATCATTGTCATTGTTTTTTTTAGTAAGTCAGATGCATACTGCACAAAATTGAAAATCCATTTTCCACAATAGTGAATATCAAGAAAAGAAGGTGACAAGAAATGCAACTTGAGTTGTACTCTCAGTAAACAATTAACCTATCACATACTTTCATTGAACAGGTTCAGATAGGGAGAGAGAACAGCTGAAATATAGGTGCAACAAACATAGGATCAAGGTTATAGAATGGGAACAAATAAACATCAAGAATATACGTAGTCACCAGCTCTCCTCATTGCAGCGATAACTCGTTGATAAAGATCAATTTTTAGCACAGAAAGGTCTTCCACCCACCAGTCCTGACAATGCATCATTAATTTTCCTGATCTGCTATCACATTCTAAGTGAGCTAAACCAGAAACCAAATCAAAAGAAATCCGTAAACGATGCTGCAGGGGAAAATTCATTGAGTGGAAATTACCCAAAGATTTCAAATCAACTTCTCACGAAGACACAAATTCGACTCTAAATCATTCCGAAACCCTCCAATTAGGAACCAAAACTTCAAGGAAAGCTCGAATCACTTCTGACCTCTCTGTGACCCATTCTAACAAACAGGTAACGTGCAACTCTCTACAACTTGTTCATCATGGAAAACACAACACAACTCAACCTCAAATCATCGAACACCAGCCAAAATCTCTAGGAAAACCTACTGTGAACACATCAGAAATCACTGTCAAACAATTTTGGGTAACATACGCAAACCAAGCAGTAACCTTCAACCGAAACCTCCAACAAGAACACATCCCACCGAGAAGAATCCAACCCGAATCGTATACAAAGAAAAACCAATCAAACACATCCACAGAAGAGGAAAACATATCGAAAGCGTCTACAAAAGAAGTAAATCAAAACATCTCCAGGAAGAACAATCAAAGCCTTTACCAGAAGAAAACCAGTCGAAATCCATACCAAATCCTCACTTTCTATAGGTTTTCCACCCCACTATACCTCATGGATTTCGAGTTATCACAGGTAGATACACTTGCCTCTTTCTTCTTCGTCTCGCCTCCACTCGTCCTCGCGTTGTGCCCCGTCAGCTGTGGCGCCGCCTGCGAAGCTCAGCTAGGCAGCGAAATGGCGCGACGAGTGGCTCTGTCGACTCGGGAAAAATGGAAAGAAGAGAAGGGTCGGCGGAATCGGGCAGGGAGATGTGACGAGGAAATGAACCCACTGTTCAAAGGGGACGGCGACGGCGAGATCTCCGAGGGCGAGACGGCGGAAGGGGAAGAGGGAGATGAGGCTGAGGTTTAGGTTTAGGTTGAGAGAAGGGGCACGATATTGGTTTAGGTTTGGAGGGAATTTTGTGAAGTCTTGTAAATTTTAGCAGGTGAAAAAATTAAATTATTTAAGAAGGGGTTTATTAACATCGGATTTTAAAAACCGATGTTAAAATCGGTGTCTATTAACCAAAAAAAGGGCGCTCATAGACATCGCCTATAAAACCGATGTCTATGAGCTAAAATCTGCGCTCATAGACACCGGTTTTTAGAAAAACCGGTGTAAAATACTCAACGACTTCGGTTTTAGCCTAAAACCGATGTTGTTCCACTGATGTCTATGAGCGATTTTGTTGTAGTGAATGTCATGTGATATTATATGAATATGAATATGATACCCTTGTATGTCGTATGCTTATGATACCTCGCATGATATTGATATGCAATGATATGAATTCGGTTTTAGTGAGTAGGAAAGGAACTTACTGAGCCATGAGTGCTCATAGCTTACTTTCCTTGTACCGCAGATATGGGACAATGGAGCAGCAGGAGGAGCAGATAGTGATGTGTGTGGTGGTGGCTCGGCAAGAACGATTCGGACAAATTAATATTTTTAGTTATATGATCAATATATGCACATTCGAACTAATCAGAATATGTGATATCATGCTTATTTAAATAAAAGGAATGATTTAAAATTTTCCGCTGTTATAGTATAACTAAAGCATGTACTAAGTAGTATAAGATCGTAGTGCCGCCCTTGGGTAAGAAGGGTGGGCGTTACAAGTGGTATGAGTTATTATTGATGAACTCGAGTTGGGTGTTCGGGGTGAACACGAGAAGTTCAAGTTCATCGGGAGACCAAAACCAATTCCTCCTCTTGGTCCCTGTCGTAGCCTCTTATTTATAAAGTCTTATAACCACCTAAACCCACATTCATACCTATTCTTAGGTGGTCGACCAAGCCAAGCTTGGAGCCCAAGCAAGGGTAAGCCAAGCTTGGAGCCCAAGCAAGGGTCGGCCAAATCAAGCCTTGGATGGATCAAGTGGTGGCCGACCCTAGCTTGGAGCTCAAGTAGGTGGCCGACCATAATAAAAATAAAAGAAATTTTAATTTTAAAATCTTTCCTTATGTGGAATCCATGATTTAAAAGAGAGTTTTAAAATTGAATATTTCCTTTTATAGTTTCTACAAAGGATTAAGAGAAAGGTTTAATATCTTTCCTTATTTGTAGTTAAAAGGAAGATTTAAATTTTGGAGATAACTTTCCTTTTTGTAATCATCCACATGTTTTATGTAACACCCCACCCTTCTCACTACTGGACTGTGAGGGCGGAGCACTACTGGACTACTACCTTTACTTAACTATCCTTGTTCACATGTTGATAGTAATTCCTAAAACTCTTGGAGAACTCAAAACATACAATTAACTAGCAGCGGAAGACTAAATGACTCATCTAATACATTCTTAATAAATGGCAATCTTAATAAATTCTTATGCTAGGTCCCAAGGCTTCTATAGTCCAGGCATCACACATCCATACACACCTTCTTGTCGCCTTCCTTTGCTATAACTTTTCTTTTCTTGTATCTGCAGTAAGAGGAAATGCAAAGTACAAGCAAAATGCTTAGTAAGCGCTATCTAACTCACAAAATCTCGATATGCATGTACATATACTGAAAACTAAAACTGAATGCTCAAAAGGGAAACTACTCATGCTCATCTACTAGTAAAAGAAACAAACATACTGAAATGCTAAACATGTAAAGCTACTCATGCTCTTCTAATAGCAAAGAACAGTAAGCTAATCTAAATAACATGCTAGCATAAAAGAAAACTCAACTTGTTGCTTTTAAAACAAAATGCAACTTATTTCATTTGTTCTAAACTTATTCTTTTATTTCACTTGTTTAAAAAGCTTCTTCTTTAATACTTTTATATTAATGTAAAACTTACTTTACTTGTTCAAAAACTTATACATATAATACTTCAAAATAATAATCAAATTTCTTCTTGGGCCCGACAACTGTACTTGCTATGCGCACATCCCTAACTAGACCCGAGATAGCTGGTCCCGAATCTAGTAGGGTTTACTATTGTAACAACCCAACCCATTTGGCGGCCTATTTGACGGCCCATTTGGTGACCCTCGGGTCATCAACCGTCGACCGTTGGCCGTGCCGTTATTACTAGGTTATCTAAAACTAGGGACGACTATGGGAGCCCAACCCAAGGACAACTGAGAGTCCAGTACAGTGACATTGATAAAAGTAAAATACTTGTTATCTTTTAATACTTCTAATATATAATGTCTTGACATTTTCTTTAGCACATTGTGTGCCAAAATCCCTAAAGTCTTGACTTTAGGATCTATTTAAGGCCTTGGCCTTTTCTTTCTTTTCTTTATCTTTCTTATACTTGTTAATACTTCTAATAAAAGAATGCTTCTTTAAAAACTGAAATGTTTAAACAAAAATCTGCATATAAGCTTAATCAAAATCTGCATTCAAGCTTATTAAAAATCTGCATTATAATCTTAATAAAATCTGCACTTGTAAGCTTAATAAAATTCTGCACACTAATGCTTAACAAAAATCTGTATTATAAGCTTAAATAAAAATCTGCACTATTAGCTTAATTAAAAATCTACACTATAAGTTTAATTAAAATCTGCACTATATGCTCAATTAAAATCTGCACTATAAGCTTAATTAAAATCTGTACTATAAGTTTAATTAAAATCTGCACTATAAGCTTTCATATAAATCTGCATTATAAGCTTAATTAAAATATGCACTATAAGCCTACAAAAAAATCTGCACTATAAGCTTAATTAAAATCTGCACTATTGGCTTAATTAAAAATCTGCACTACAAGTTTAATTAAAATCTGCACTATAAGCCTACATAAAAAATCTGCATTATAAACTTAATTAAAATCTGCACTATAATCCTACATAAAAATCTGCACTATAAGCTTAATTAAAATCTGCACTATAGGCTTAATTAAAAATCTGCACTACAAGCTTAATTAAAATATGCACTACAAGCCTACATAAAAATCTGCACTATAAGTTTAATTAAAATCTGCACTACAGGCTTAATTAAAAATCTGCACTATAAGCGCTTCTCATGCTTCGAATTCAAGAAGAACAAAGGTCCGAAACTACTCTTACTGCAGGTGAGAAGCACTTACCTTGCTTCTTAGACTCACAACCGAACAAAAAGGGCTTCTAGGACCTTGGTCGGCCACCGGAGATGATGCCCTAACTCCCTTTCGTTTTCTGCCCGAGCTCCGCCATCGTACGCAGAAGAGAATGAGAGAATGATTTAAGTCACGGGAAAACAGAGCATCAACTTATCACTTTTTATAACTTAATATTTCTGTTAACTCCTTAAATAAATTCGCTATCTTTTCTAAACAGACAAATCCAACATCAACTTATCCCTTTTATAATCCAATATTATGTTAATTATCATAAATAAATTCGCTACCTTTTCTAAACAGACAAATCCAACATCAACTTATCCCTTTTATAATCCAATATTCTGCTGCTAACTATCTTAAATAAATTTGCTACATTTTCTAAACAGATAAATACAACATCAACTTATCCCTTTTATAATATTCTGTTAAATATCTTAAATAAATTCTCTACCTTTTCTAAACAGACAAATCCAAGATCAACTTATCCCTTTTATAATCCAATATTCTGTTAACTATCTTAAATAAATTCGCTACCTTTTCTAAACAGAAAAATCTGTTTGCCCCCTTGGTCAACTGGGTTTTGACTGAGTCAAAGGTCGTGGGTTCAATTCTCGGCTTGGACATATTTTTTTCGAAACTTCGTCCATTTAGTAAAAATACCAAACGGCCTCCAAAAATTACATAAAAATACTCTAAAAATTTCTAAAAATCCCTAGAATATTTCTATATCATTTTTAAATATTTTTAAATTACTTTTAGGACTCTAATTGAGGAAATTTGGGGTGTTAAATTTTAATAGAGAGATTTTAATTTATAAAAGTTTTCTTTTATAACCAACCATGAAGGGAGTTTTTTAAAAGAGAAATTTTTATTTTAACAATTTTCGGAAACAAATTAGGAAGTTTTAATTTTGTGTTTAAAATTTTCCTTATTTGGAAGACTTGTAGGGGTCGACCATTAAATGTTTAAAAGGAAATTTTAATTAAATTTTCCTTTTCTTCATTGGCAAGGGAAAATAAGGAAGTTTTAATTATGTTTAAAACTTTCCTTATTTGCCAAGACCAAGGAATATAAAAGAGAGGGTAGAGAAGCCTCACCTCATAACAATACATCTATTATTCCTCTCCTCTCTTCCTTGGTGGTGGTCGGCCCTCTCCTCTCTTCTTTCTCTCTTCTCCTTTTATTGAGGCTGGCGGCACTTGGAGGCTTTATTTCATCTTGGTGGCCGGTTTCTTGTGGAGAAGAAGAAGAGAAAGAAAGCTTCTCGTCAAGAAGAGTTGGTGGTCGAAACGTGCAAGGTGAAGAAGGAGACTTGGGTGGATTCTCGTCTCGGTAGATCGTCGCCCACATGACGTCCGAGATAAGAAAAGGAATACGATAGAAGATCGTGAGGTCTATAAGCTACAAAAGGTATAACTAGTTATTAGTTTCTATATCATAACTAGTTCATCTTTTTGTTTAGATCCTGAAATACCAAACACAAGAGGCTAATGATTCTAGGTAATCGAATTTATGTTTCGATTTTGTGTTTCTTTTGTTTTTCGATCTTGTAATTCGATTGTTCTTAGGGTTAAATCTAGGGTTACTATAAGGAGATTAAATATTGAATTTTTTTGAAAGGCTTTGTCTCGACAGTGGTGGATTTTCCCATACCCAAGAAGGCATAGTGTCTCGCCACGTTTAACCTGGAAGTCGATCTTTGAAATAAATATTTAATTAACTTAGTAACATGGGTAGAATTGGATTAATAATGTTAAGCATCATTTGCGATACAAGTCTAAACCTCTAAGTGTTGTTTAGTCCTAGAAAAATCGTACCGGCTCAACTGTATAAAAATTTTGTACAAGTGTCGAACCTTTCCTTAAATTACCTATTGTGTTCTTTAGAAGTTAAATTAGGAATCGCAGACGGAACTTAACATCATTGATTCCAAATTTAACTTATCTGTTCTTAATGGTTTAGATTTGAATCACAAGCGGAACTTAACACTATTGATTCAAATCCACCTAAGTTATTAATTCCATAAATATTAATTTCCAAAATCGGCTTCCAGGACTACATGGCGAGGCACATGGCCTTCTTGGATATGGGAGCAGCCACCACCGCCTAGGCAAAGCCTTTTAAGGAAAGATAATATTTATTTCCTTAAATAACTCTAGATTAACCAAAAAGAACAATCGAATCACAAATTCGAAAAAGAAGAAAACACAAACTCGAAAAAAAAAACTATTTTGAAAACTCAAGAATCATATACCTCTTGTGTTTGGTATTTCCAAAAATAACAATACAAAGAAAACTAGTATGATGCGGAAAACAATTACTAGTTATACCTTTCTTTGTAAGCAAAAATAATCTCTTGATCTTCTACCGTATTCCACTTCTAACCTCAGACGTTGTGTGGGCAACGATCTTCCGAGATGAGAACCACCATGCACCTTCTTCTTCTTTGCAAGGTTCGGCCACCACAAGACTCCAAGAGAGGATGAGGTTCGACCACCACCACCAAGCTCCAAGGGATGCAAGAAACAAAACCACCTTTCTCTCCTTCTTCTCCTAGCTAGAACCGGCCACCATCAAGAGCTCCAAGAGGCGTTGTCGCCGGCCATAAGAAGAAGAGAAGAGGAAGAAGCTAGGGCCGGCCACCAAGGAGGAAGAGAGAGGAGAAGAATAATAGAGTTGTTTCCATGAAGGCAACTCTACCTCCTCTTTTATATTCCTTGGTCTTGACAATTAAGGAAATTTAATTAAAAACCTCCTTAATTCTTTTGCCATGAAAAAGAAAAATTAATTTATTAAAAATCAATTTTCTTATTTCAATAATATTGGCCGGCCACTTATTCCCCCAAAACAAGGGGAATTTTAATTAAACAAGAATTAAAACTTCCTAATTTTTTTCCAGAAATTTATAAAAATTTCTCCAATAATTTTATCCCTTCATGATTGGTTACTAAAAAGGAAATTTTATAAATTAAAATCTTTCTTTTAAACATGTGGATAATTTTCAAAAAGGAAAGTTATCTCTAAAAATTAAAATCTCCTTTCAATATACAAATAAGGAAAGATATCAAATCTTTTCTTAATCTTTTGTAGAAACTTATAAAAGAGAATATTTAATTTTTAAACTCTCTTTTAAATCATGAACATGGTTAAAAAGGAAAGTTTTTCTCAAAATTAAAATCTACCTTTCAATCTACAAATAAGGAAAGATTTCAAATCCTTTCTTAATCTTTTGTAGAAAGCTATAAAAAGAAAGATTTAAATTTTAAACTCTCTTTTAAAACCAAGGAATCCACATAAGAAAAATTTATAAATAAAATCCTTTTTAATATGATGTGGCCAGCCACCTAAGCTTGGACTCCAAGCTATTGGCCGGCCACCTTAAGGCTCAACCTTTAGGCTTGGCCGACCCTAAGCTTCAGCTTCAAGCTTAGCTTGGTCGGCCCCTATTGGTTGGGTAAGAAGGTGGGTATGTGGTGGGTATAAATCTCTATATACAAGAGGCTACGATAGGGACCGAGAGGAGAAATTAGTTTTTGTCTCCCGATGAAATTAAGCTTCCTGTGTTCGCCCCGAACACACAACTTAATTTCATCAATAATAATTCATTCCACTAAAGAACTATTATTGAATTACCACACCAATCCCAAATTATATTTTTGGGCTCCTTCTTATTATGAGTGTGTTAGTCTCCCTATGTTTAAGATGTCGGATGCCCACTAATTAAGTGAGTTCCTGACAACTCATTTAATTAATATCTTAGTCCAAGAGTAGTACCACTCAACCTTATAGTCATGTCGGACTAAGTCCACCTGCAGGGTTTAACATGATAATCCTTATGAGCTCCTCTTGGGGACATTATCAACCTAGATCACTAGGACACAGTTTCCTTCTATAATCAACAACACACACTATAAGTGATATCATTTCCCAACTTATCGGGCTTATTGATTTATCAAACTAAATCTCACCCATTGATAAATTATAGAAATAAATATCAAATATATGTGTTTGTTATTATATTAGGATTAAGAGCACACACTTTCATAATAACTGAAGTCTTTGTTCCTTTATAACGTCAGTATAAAAGAAACGACCTCTAAATTGTCCTGCTAAATACACTCTAAGTGTACTAGTGTAATTATATAGTTAAGATAAACTAATACCTAATTACACTACCACCTACCAATGGTTTGTTCCTTTCCATCTTGGTCGTGAGCTACTGTTCTTAATTTATAAAGAACCGATAACACGATCTTCTATGTGTGACACCACACACTATGTTATCTACAATATAAATTAATTGAACATCTACATTTGGTATATATAAATATAGACACTTGACCAATGTCATTCTTATAAATGTATATACAAAAGCTAGGCTTTTAGTATACACTCCAACACTAAGAACATATAAATTGAATTTGGAATCAATAATGTTAAGTTCTGTTTGCGATTCCAAATTTAATTTCTAAAGAACATAATAAGTTGTTAGGAACGGTTTGGGACTTGTACAAAATTTTTGTACAAAGGAACTGTTAGGATCTAGCGCGCCAAAGATGCGGAAACGCAGCGGAAAAATAAATTAACTAGATCCTCTTATCCAACAGATTCATGCGAAGGGAAGAAACAATTTCTATTCATAATCTATACTAAGCTACATGATAGGATTATATCTTTATTGCGTGCCCTTCGCAATCCTGACAGCAACCTTTTCTCTAGATGCAGATCTCAGCACGTTCAAGCATTTGTGCCTCTACGGTATCCACACGAACAAGCCTTGCCTTCATTTGTCTCACAAACTCAACAAGATGGAGAAGAAAAACACACAAGGTTGTGCTAGCAACCTCAATGGTGTGTTCGACCAAGATAGGGAAGGAGGAAGAAGGAGAATGCCAAGGGTCTCTTCACATTCACATCTAATGAAAATCACTTCCAAAATGATTTATATAACCATCCCATGGTATACCAAGAGTCTCCTCCCTTTCATCTTCTAATCCAATGGCTCAAAATCAACTATTCAATCCAATGGTTGAATTTTGACAATTCAACTTCCTTTGTGAACTCAAGTTCACCCAATGAGTCTAACCCATTGATTCCCATGCAATTGAATTCAATCCAACAATTGGATCCCTTTGAGTCTAACTCAATGAGTCAAATTCGGATTACACTTAATCCAATGATTCATCACATGAACCTATCTCCATATAAACTTGTTCTTTGTGTGTGACCCTATAGGCTCTCGTAACATTGGTAATGTACCCAAATCAATATTTGCGATACATAAATAATGAGTGGCATCTAGAAAGGCATCATTGCTACCCAAGTGACGAGAAAGTCGAGATCCGACCAAACCTGTCCGTGGCTATCATCTTGTATGACTTGGTTCCTCTATCCTTGATATCTAGATTGATCAATGAGGCATAGACCGTGTCATCCTAATATAAATCTTTGTGTTTCTTGATCTCCAAGTAGACACACTTAAACAAATGAACTCAATATCTCATATTGTTTCATTTACGCATGTCCATGCTTTCTTGTGTCCTACTAATCAAGGGGCCCATAGATATCGCTTCCGTCACATGAAAGGGATAGATCCCATCTACATCACTCATATCCCTCCACATAATTCATTGCATACCCTGTGATCGACTTTATAGTCCACCCTGTTACGGGTATCATTTGACGATACCAAAGTATACAACTCCTTATGTAGGGAACCGTAGTGACTTCAGGTCTTAGGACTATTCATACCAATAATCACATGAGAATGTTTATGACACTCATACGACGATCCATGAAACATTCTCATAGCGGGTCATTCGGTATATATTCTCTAATATATACTCATGTGTCAACCTGATATCTCATATCCATGACTTGTGAGATCAAATCATCCGCTGACCTATATGCTAGTCTTAACGCATTAATATTGTCCTTGTATATTAATGCTCGACTAGGAATAGTTAAGAGTAGTGTTCTCTACAATATCTCACTATCAATTCAACCAATTGATATATTGTAGATAAGAACCTACTACCCAAGGACATTATCATATTTATTTAATTGGTACTAAATTGAAATAAATATAATAACCACCTTTTGACTTTTATTAATAATGATATATGATACAATATGAGCCCTTTACAATCATCTCATAATTGGTACTATGGCTAACACTAATAGAACCAGTATGATATTCCGAGTAGCAACCAACAGTTTTGTGGGCAACGATCTACAAAGATAGAATCCACTCGAACCACTTCTTCTCCTCCAAGACTCTCGAGTCACAAAGGGATGCCAAAATAGGAAACTCCTTCTCTTCTTCTTCTCCTCCAAGTAGTCGGCCACCAAGATAGAGTCTTCTCCAATTCTTTCAAGTTTCGGCCACCAAGAAAAGATGAGTGCCGACCTTAGAAAGAAGGTAGAGAAGAGAGGATGGAGTGGCGCCGGCCTAAGGAAGAGAAAAGAGAGGGAGGAAGGGGCCGGCCACACCAAGGAAAAGAGAGGAGAGAATAGGGTTGTGTCCATTCATGAGGCACCCTCTCCTTCTCTTTTATAATCCTTGGTCAAGGCAAAAAATGGAAAGTTTTAAACATAATTAAAACTTCCTTATTTGTGGCCTCCCTTTAAAAAAGGAAATTTTAATAACAATTAAAATCTCTCTTTTCTAAATTTCCTATTGTACATGGCAATAAAGGAAAGTTTTAAAATTAATATCTCTCTTTTAAAACATGTAGGTAACTACAAAAAAGGAAAATTAAAACATCTCTTTTTAAATCATGGTTACAAAAAGGAAAGTTTTATCAAAAATTAAAATTTCTCTTTTAAACATTATAGATAACTATAAATAACGAAAAATTTTAACAAAATAAAATCTCTCTTTTATCCTTTTGTAGACAGCTATAAAAGGAAAGATTTTAAAATTTTAAAACTCTTTTTTAAATCCATCAGGCTGGCTATAAAAGGAAAGCTTTTAACAAAATTAAAATCTTTCTTTTAACCATTGTAGATAACTACAAAAAAGGAAAGATTTTAACAAAATAAAATCTCTCTTTTAACCATTGTAGATTACTACAAATAAGGAAAGATTTAACAAAATTTTGTTTGCAAAACTTTCTTTTCCTTTTCTAGTGTCGGCCCCTAGCTTGGGCACCAAGCTTGGTCGGCCACCTCTTGGCTTCCAAGCTCATGCTTGGTAGGCCCCTTGCACCAAGTAAGGATGTGTCCGACCCATTACTTGGGTAAGAAGTGGACTTTGTGGATATAAGGATTTATAGAGGCTACAACAGGGACCGAGAGGAGAAATTAGTTTTGGTCTCTTGATGAGCTTGAGCTTCCTGTGATCGCCCCGAACACCCAACTCAAGTTCATCAATAATAACTCATACCACTAAAGAGTTATTATTGAACTACCGCATCAATCCCAAATTACATTATGGGCTCCTTCTTATTATGAGTGCATTAATCTCCTTGTGTTTAAGATATCGAATGTTCACTAATTAAATGAGTTACTAACAACTCACTTAATTAATATCTAGCTCCAAAAGTAGTACCACTCAACTTCATTGTCATGCCGGACTAGGTCCACCTGTAGAGTTTACATGACAATTCTTATGAGCTCCTCAAGGGGACATCATCAACCTAGATTATTAGGACACAATTTCATTCTATAATCAACAACACACCATATAAATAATATCATTTCCCAACTTATCGGGTCTATTGATTTAACGAACTAAATCACACCCTTTGATAAATTAAAGAAATAAATATTAAAAATACGTACTTGTTATTATATCATGATTAAGAGTACGTACTTCCATAATAATAGAGGTTTTGTTCTTTTATATAGTCAGTATAAAAAGAAATTATCTCAAATGGTCCTGCTCAATAGACTCATAGTGTACTAGTGTAATATTATAGTCAAGATAAACTATTACCAAATTACACTACAACCACTCCAATGGTTTTGTAACACCCACAAAATTATAAGATAAGTATATGGGTGTTATTTGCTTTAGAACATAAAAGAAGAAGAATCAAAGAAAAAGAAATAAGAGAAATAAAAAGAAGAGGTGAAGGTTTGAACCTTGAACCTCCCACCAAGGATAGAAATAAAATTATGTATGTTAACCACTAGGATAATGAATAATATGTGAAAGGGAAATGATAGAAATTGTAGTTAAAAGTAAAGATATAATTTAGTAAGGGAACAAGAGAAAAACCAATGAGCTTTCTTCCTCTTGTTTACCTCTTGGTTAAGAAAAGAGTAGCAAAAGACAAGTTGTCTTCCTCCCTTTTCCTCTCTATTTTCGTGGAGTTTAAAGAGGATAGTGAAGAGAAGAGTTAAGGGGAAAGGAATGAGGACATCTTTTCATTAAAAAAAAAAATACATGTATACATTAAGGAGGAAGGGAAGCAAAGTTCATCTTTGTAACTTCCACTCACTTAGCATAAAAAGGAAGGGAACTAAAGGATTTCATTTTTTTTCCCCTTCTCCCTCACCCTTTGCCGAGACTAGTATCCTCCTCCCTCATCTCCACAAGCCAAGTTTAGGTTTCTCCCTAAGAGAAAACTAAACTACTAGAAGGAGCCTTCAAGGTGTACCTTTCCAAGCAAGAGAAATCGAAAGGAGTGCTAGAAGAAGAAGCTCCCTACTTCCTCTTCACCAAGGGTACCATTTCTTAAGGATTAACAAGTGAACATTAGGTAAGTTTCCCCTCACCTGTGGTACAATAGTTTGTAGGGTTTTTCCATGGAGATAGATCGCTTAAAAACTTAGGTTTTTGGTTTAAGAAAAATTCGGTCAAAAAGAAAACAAGAAGAAAAGTTTAAGAAAGTGGTAAATAGATATGCTTTCTATTTTTTCTTGTGACATGTATTTTATGTATGAAGTTAATCTATGGTTTCCATGCTAGAATAATTAATGAAAAATTAGTTTCATGATTTACATGTTTCGGCCAAGCATGAACAAGAATATTAGGTAAGTTCAAGACTCGAACTAAGCATGTTTTCTTATTCTTTTTTGTTATGTACCCTATGATAATGAGGTTGTTAACTTTTCTCTTACTTGTATGTTGTTTGAAACTCCATTTACATGCTCATGAATATTCGGCCAAGTAAGGAGTAAAGGCCTAGGAGAGTTTTAAACCTAAGACCAAGCATGCTAAGATTTTTCCTAAGACAAGACATGAAGCTAAAATGTTATGCCATGATTGTATGTTAGTTATGAATTTTATTTCATGCTTATGAGGGTTCGGCTAGGATGAGAGTTGAAGTCTAGGAAAGTTGAAACCAAGGCTAAGAGGCTCATGACCTTCTTGATAATATAATATGAAACTAGTTGATGTTTTATGGTTGCTTGTTATATAGAATTTTGAATACATGTAACTTTCGGCCACATTAGGTTTAAAGCTAGCATGTGTAGTTTTTTTTACTAAGTTTACTCATGTTGTTCCTTGTTATGAAGCCATGAAAATTGTGTAGGGTTTCCATGCTCTTGTGCCACTAGAAACTTAGTTTCATGCTTGTTAAGTTTCGGCCACTACAAGTTTAAAGGGTCTAGAGAAATTTGAATCCAACTTATACATGCTTATGATGTCCTTGAGATATATGCTATGAAATGTAGTTGTGGTTGCCATGCTCTCATGTCACTAAAAATCTCGTTCCATGATTTACATGTTTCGGCCCCTACAAGTTTAAAGGCTTAGAGAAATTAGAACCCAACTTATATAAGCCTATGATGTTCTTGTGATGTATGCTATGGAATGTAGTTATGGTTTCATACTCTTATGCCACTAAAAACCTAATTCCATGATTGTTAGGTTCGGCCACCTTGAATTAAGGGGTCTAGGAAGTTTGAAATTTTAAACAAACATGCTTATGTTGTTCCTCATGAAAATGTATATCATGTTGGCTTAAGGTTCAACACCTCTATGCTACTTGTAACCTAGGATGAGATAAGCTAGGGTTTGGCCATGATATGATTAGGAGCTTAGGGAACTTAGAACCCAAACTAAATGTGCTTAAGTAGTTCCCTATGAAATATAATATGATATGAGTATAGGGTTTACATATTTACATGTTGCTTAGAACTTGATTCCTCTTCATGAAAGGTTTCGGCCATGAAATAATTGGAAACCTAGGAGGGCTTAAAAATTTAGGTTAACATCCTTATGATCTTTCTTATGTTAGTATGTGAAGATATCATGAAAATTTTTATTTTTGTATGTTGTCTAGAGATCATATGGTCCTTTCATGACTTTCGGCCATATGGGTTTAGTGACTAGATATACCTCACATGCTATGAAGAGATGATATTTAATGATTCCATGAATGATTATGTCTTTATAGGATATGTGTTATGTTCTTTCATGTATGCTTAAGACCCATGTATGTATGTACTATGTGCTCAAACATGCTTACTTTATGACATGATAAAATGATACGTTTGTTATGCAAGCATATGATTCATGCATGTGCTGTGTGCCCAAATATGCATGCTTTAAGATAAGTGATATTTCATGATGTATGTTATGATTCATGCATGTGCTGTGTGCCCAAATATGCATGTTTTATGATATGTTAAGAAATATGATATGCATGAAATGATAAGAACTATGATATGTAAGTTAAGTCATGCTACTTTACTTTATGTATGGCTTGTACCAAGGGTGGGCTCCATAAGTGCCCCGGGGTCGATGGACTAAGAAACGGGCCTCGTTAGGGATGGGCTCCTAAGTGCCCCTAGGTCGATGGACTAAGAAACGGGCCTAGTATGTATGCCTTGTAGGGTTCAAGACTTGCTACCTTGGACCTACATAGGACGCGCGCATTTATGTATGTGGTACAAGCCGGGGCCCTAATCATGTTGAGATTATGTTTAAGTATGTATTGTATAAGTTTTCAAAAGACATGTGCATATGTTGCATGATATATGTTTAGGGATGTACCATGATTATACTTTATGATTACGCCATGCTAGTTATGATGATGTTATGCTATGACAGGATACGTTTGATAATCATGATATGTTATGCCATGATACTTTATGTTATGTTATGATATGCCATGATATGCTCTTAACATGATACACTTGTCTTTATGTCTTATGACTTGTGATTTTAATATGCTTGACGGTTTTTGTGAGTAGGAAAGGAACTTACTGAGCCATGAGTGCTCATAGCTTATTTTTTTGTACCACAGATAAAGGCAAGGAATGGATGTACTAAGAGAGTCAGCAGGAGGGCTTGAAGGATGTGTACGGTAGTGGACTGGCTAAAAGAAATGACCTGCTTTCATTTAATAAGAAATTTGCCATGTTGATGTTTTTACCTTATGACTCCATGACTTTAAGTATGTGTTTGGTATTAAGACCCAAAATTTATGATAAGTATGCAATGTGGACCTTTTATGTCTATTGTGATTTTTAAGTAAGAAAAAGGTTTTTAAATTCTCTAAGTAAGACTTCCGCTGTGTTAAGTATGCAAGTGTCGTCAAGTAACCCCCGTAGCCTTAGCAGGAGGGGCGGGGCGTTACAGGTTTGTCCCATTCCATCTTGGTTGTGAGCTACTATTTATAATTTATAAGGATCTGATAACATGATCTTCTGTGTGTCTCCTCACACTATGTTATCTACAATATAAATTAAATGGACAACTCCACTTAGTATAAATGTAGACATTTGACCAATGTGATTCTTATTTCTAAATATGTAATAATTTCGGGTAAATCAGGAATCATATATAAGTCGATCATGAAGTTTCTAAGCCATATAGCTTCTATGGTTGCCTCAGAGGCTGCCACATACTCAGCTTCCATGGTGGAGTCTGAAAAAGCATCTATGCTTAACACTTCTCCATAGTTATGGCTTCACTTCCTAAAGTAAATACAAAACCCCGAGGTTGACTTACTATTGTCCCTTTCAGATTGGAAGTCTGAATCCGTATAACTCACAGGGAGTAAATCATCTGCCTTGTAAAGTAGCATATAATCTCTAGTCTTTCTCAGGTACTTTAATATATGCTTTATGGAAGTCAAGTGTCCCGATCCTGGGTTACTTTAATATCTGCTAACCATGCCCACGACAAAACAGATATCCGATCTCGTGCATAACATTGCATGCATTAGGCTTCCTACAACTGAAGCATAAGGAACTGCCTTCATTTCCTCTATCTCTTTTAATATCTTAGAAGACATCTCTTTAGATAAAGATACTCCATGCCTAAGAGGTAGAAAATCTTTCTTGGAGTCTTATATGCTAAAACGAACTAGGATAGTATCGATATATAAAGCTTGGGATAAGCACAACATTCTTTTTATGTGATCCTTATTACTTTGATTCCAAGAATATGTCTGCATTATCCCAAGCCCTTCATATCAAATTGCTTGGACAATCATACCCTTAGTTCTGACAACACTTTGATATTGTTGCCAACTAACAAAATGTCATTTACGTATAGTACAAGAAATACCACCACGTTTCTATCACACTTCTTGTATACACAAGACTTATCCGGACACTGAATAAATCCATAAGACTAGATTACTTCATTAAATCGGATGTTCCAAGATCTTGAAGCTTGCTTCAGTCCATAAATAGATTGATTGAGCTTACATACAAGATGCTCTTTGCCCTTCGTAATGAATCCATCTGGTTGCTTTATATGGATGTTTTTTTTTAAGACTTCTATTAAGGAAAGTTGTCTTGACATCCATTTGTCAAATCTCATAATCTATATGAGCAGCAAAAGAATCTGAATAGACTTAAGCATGGTTACCGATGAAAAGGTTTCCTCATAATCGATACCCTTTTTCAACAACCCTTACTTTGAAAGTTTCCACCTTCCCATCTGTCCCTCTTTTTCTATTGTAGACATATTTACATCCAATGAATTTTACACCATTTGGTGATTCTACAAGCTTCCAGACTTTATTAGAATACATAGATTCTATTTCTATATTCATTGCTCTTTGCCAAGATGCTTCATCTTTATCTTGGAGTGCTTTGTCATATGTCTGGGGATCAGGTTTATGTTCACCATGGATCAAGTCCAAAGACTCTCCCAAAATATGAATCTTTCAGGTTGCCTAACAACCCTCCCACTACGACGAGACACTATCTGTAATTGTGCATCATTTGTGACACGTGTTACAGTTTCTTGTGGTATCTCATCTTGTACTGTTGTTACTAGATTAGATGTATCCTCTCTTATTTCCTCAAGAATAATTTTACTCATGGGCTTGTGGTTCATTACATAGTCCTCTTCTAAAAATCGGGCATTGATGCTAACAATGACCTTATGATCTTTAGAACTATAAATAAACCACCTTTCGTTCCTTTAGGATAACCCACAAACAAGAAAGCTTCTGTACGTGATTCCAACTTATCAGTGTTTCCCTTCAGCACATGTGCTGGACTACCCTAAATCCCAATATGCTTCAGACTAGGCTTATGCCCATTCCACAATTCTATGGGAGTAGAGGGTACTGACTTAGAAGGTACCATATTCAGAATATACACTGTTGTTTCCAGAGCATATCCCCAAAATGAATTTGGTAATTCTGAATAACTCATCATTGATCTAACCATTTCCATAAGAGTCATGTTCCTTCGTTCTGCCACATCATTCTGTTGGGTTGTACCAGGTGTAGACAATTGAGATTGGATCCCTGCCTCTGATAAGTAATTCCTAAACTCTCCAAAGAGGTATTCGCCACCATGATCAGACCGTAGTGTCTTGATACTTTTACCATGGCATTTCTCCACATCAACCCTTTACTCTTTGAACTTATCAAAGCACTCAGACTTGCGGTGCATCATGTAAATGTACCCGTATCTTGAATAGTCATCTATAAAAGAGATGATATATTCAAAACCACCTCTTGCATGGATAGTTATAGGTCCACACAAATCAAAATGAACCAATTTCAACACATCTTTAGTTCTATACCCCTTAGTCTTAAAAGGCCTCTTGGTCATTTTTCCTTCCAAGCAAGACTCGCAGGTTGGAAAGTTTTCCACCACCAATGAACCAAAAAGTCCATCGGCTATTAACCTTTGAATCATACTCAAGTTAATATGACCTTGCCTTAGATGCCAAAGATATGATTGGTTCATTTCTGAAGGTTGCTTTCTTTTATAAGAATTAGAAGATGTGTTATTTGTTACATCGTGGGAGTTATTGGATTTAGTATATAAATTGCCAACCAACGTACCAGAACAGATAACTTCCCTATTATTCTTGATAACAACTTTGTTATCAAAAGAGACAGAATATCCATTCTTTGAATATTTTAGAAATTGAAATCAAGTTCTTTCTAAAACTTGGTATGTAAAGACAATTTCTCAAAATCCATATTTTATTCCTATCAGAGGATAAACATCTCCCACTACAACGGCTACTACTTTTGCAGCAGTGCCCATGTAGATGTTGATTTCCCCTTTATATAGTTGTCAGGTTTCCTGGAATCCCTGCAATGAATTACAGACATGATCAGTGGCTCCTGTATCTACACACCAGGTACTAGTAGATAATATCGTTAAACATGTTTCAACAACTAATGAATAAAATATACCTTTATTGTTCTCATTTCTGAGAGGACAGTCCGCCTTAGTGTACAAGTTTTGTTTCCAATCATTATAATTGGGACTAGTAAGTGTATTTTCTAATAGCTAGGGAATTGAAAAACATTAGAAATCCTAAGAATCACAAAATATTTGGTCAAGACCAACACCTCAAAATCCTCATGAATTTTGTATGCCATGTTAGTGTGGACATATACAAATTCAAGCATTTGTAAAAGGAGATTTTATCCATAATTTTATTATCTTGTCAACCTATCTTTATGACAAATAAAATTAATAGTTGGTCTATCTTCGATTAAATATTTAGTCAAAACTTTAGAATTTAAAATAATATTGATTCTTCAAACAATATCATTTAAATTCACCAACACCTCAAACACCGTGAATTTTGTATGTCACAATAGTGTGGACGTATACAAATTCAAACATTTGTAAGAGGAGGGTTTTATCCATTAATTATCTTGTCAACCTAACTTTATAAAATTACCTCAAACACCATGAATTTTATATGCCACGATAGTGTGGACGTATACAAAATCAATTATTTGTAAGAGGAGGTTTTACCCATTAACTTTATTTTGTCAACATAACTTTATGACAAATAAAATTACCTCAAACACTATAAATTTTGTATGCCATGATAATGTGGATGTATACAAATTCAAACATTTGTAAGAGGGGGTTTTACCTAGCTTTATGATAAATTAATAGTTGGTTTTTCTTCGGTCACACAAATAATAACAGTGACACTGATAGGGAGGATACTATTAAATGTATCTAAGTGTATACAATTACTTGATACTAAGTCCACTATATAGGATTGTGCCCCTTCAGTTGGAGAAGAGCACACACATCCTAGATAATTTCCTATAATCATCCATTAAGGAAGCTTGATCTAGTAATCCACAAACAAACTCATCTGATGTGGAGGAAGGCACTCAGAGTCAATGTACAAGTTGGAATGCATCACTTACAAACCAGTAATGGAGACTATGGAATTTAATTAAATTCTTCTCCCACTTAGTTATTTAGGATGAGGAATTTTAACATGCATACAAGCACACACAGCATAAAAGGTAATAAATAAGAAAAATAATTTTTCAACTATTATGGCCTCATCCAATGTTATCCTTCGTATGACACCAACCCTAGCTACTGCTATCTTTAGCCACCACCATCGGGTCTAGTCGTCGCATCTATCTTGCTTCTTTTTTCGCTGCGCCTTTGGTCCTCAAATAGTCCCATGCCTCGCAAGAATACGATCCACGACAAAAGTAAAATTTTACATTTATCAATCCTATATTCCATAAAGGAATGTACATATAATCTAGATCGAACAAAATGTAAAATCCTAATAACTAATACAGCTCTTGCTGTATTTAATATTACAATCATGCACACACATAAAATGCTCTCGACATGTCCGAGGATCTAATCACACACAAACACAACATGGCCATAATAGTTGGATCTAGGATGCCTGCAACTACAGAGTTAATATATTTGCACATCCTACTATTATCATGCCTAATTAAGTATGACATGTGCATAATTAAACTAAAAACTAAACACACAATGGCTAAAACCTAGCTCTGATACCAATTGTTGGTTGCTACTCAGAATACTGTCCTAGTTCCCCTGTACATAACTTTGAACAAGCATAGAACTTAACTTAGCTACCCATGTGCTCTACTGAAGTTAAACTTGGATTGCAAACGATGCTTAACATTATTAATCCAAGTTACTCTTCAGAAGTTAAACTTGGATTGGAAACGATACTTAACATTTTTACTCCAAGTTTAACCGATGTGATCTTCCTAAGTTAAACCATATTACAAAAGTTAATTAAATATTTATTTCAAAGATCGGCTTCCAGGTTAAACAAGGCGAGGCATTTGGCCTTCTTGGGTATGGGATCATCCACCACTTCCTAGACAAAGTCTTTCAAAGAAATCAGATATTTAACATCTTACAGTAAACTAGGTTTAACTATAGAGACCTCAATAGAAGCACAATATCGAAACATAAAATCGAAACACAAAATCAATAACAAAAACGATGACATAAAATCGATAACCTCTTGTGTTTGGTTTTTCAATATCTATATAAAGAACATGAACTAGTTATGATGCGAAAACAAATAACTAGTTATACCTTTCTTTGTAGCTTAAAGACCTCTTGATCTTCTGTTGTATTCCTCTCCTCCTCTTGGACGTTTTGTGGGCAACGATCTACCAAGATGGAATCCACTCGAACCACTTCTTCTTCTCCAAGACTCTTTAGCCACCAAGGGGTGCCAAAATAGGAAACTCCTTCTCTTCTTCTTCTCCTCCAAGTAGCCGGCCACCAAGATAGAGTCTTCTCCAATTCTTTCAAGTTTTGGCCACCAAGAAGAGATGAGTGCCGACCTTAGAAAGAATAAAGGAAGAGAAGAGAGGATGGAGTGTCACCGGCCTAAGGAAGAGAAAAGAGAGGGAGGAAAGGGCTGGCCACACCAAGGAAAAGAGAGGAGAGAATAGGGATGTGTCCATTCATGAGGCACCCTTTATAATCCTTGGTAAAGGAAAAAAAGGAAAGTTTTAAATATAATTAAAACTTCCTTATTTGTGGCCTCCCTTTAAAAAAGGAAATTTTAACAACAATTAAATTATCTCTTTTCTAAATTTCCTATTGTACATGGCAATAAAGGAAAGTTATAAAATTAATCTCTCTCTTTTAAAACATGAAGACAACTACAAAAAAGAAAAGATTAATTTAAACTTCTCTTTTTAAATCATGGTTACAAAAAGGAAAGTTTTATCAAAAATTAAAATCTCTCTTTTAAACATTATAGATAACTACAAATAAGGAAAGATTTTAACAAAATAAAATCTCTCTTTTATCCTTTTGTAGATAGCTATAAAAGGAAATATTTTATAACTATCTTTTAAATCCATGAGAATGGCTATAAAAGGAAAGTTTTTAACAAAATCAAAATCTTTCTTTTAACCATTGTAGATAACTACAAAAAAGGGAAGATTTTAACAAAATAAAATCTCTCTTTTAACCATTGTAAATTACTACAAATAAGGAAAGATTTAACAAAATTTTATTTACAAAACTTCCTTTTCCTTTCCTAGTGGTCGGCCCCTAGCATGGGCACCAAGCTTGGCCAACCACCTCTTGGCTTCCAAGCTCATGCTTGGCCGGCCCCTTGCACCAAACAAGGATGTGTTCGGCCCATTACTTGGGTAAGAAATGCACTTTGTGGATACAAGGATTTATAGAGGCTATAACAGGGACCGAGAGGATAAATTGGTTTTGGTTTCCCGATGAGATTGAGCTTCCTGTGTTCGCCCCGAACACCCAACTCAAGTTCATCAATAATAACTCATACCAATAAAGAGTTATTATTGAACTACCACATCAATCCCAAATTACATTATGGGCTCCTTATTATGAGTGCATTAATCTCCCTGTGTTTAAGATATCGAATGTCCACTAATTAAATGAGTTACTAACAACTCACTTAATTAATATCTAGCTCCAAGAGTAGTACCACTCAACTTCATTGTCATTCTGGAGTAGATCCACCTGCAGGGTTTACATAACAATCCTTATGAGCTACTCAAGGGGACATTATCAACCTTGATTACTAGGACACAATTTCATTCTATAATCAACAACACACCATATAAATAATATTATTTTCCAACTTATAAGGCATATTGATTTAATGAACTAAATCGCACCCTTTGATAAATTAAATAAATAAATATTAAATATACGTGCTTGTTATTATATCATGATTAAGAGTACGTACTTCCATAATAACAGAGGTTTTGTTCTTTTATATTGTTAGTATAAAAAGAAACTACCTCAAATGGTCATGCTTAAGACACACATAGTGTACTAGTGTAATTGAAACGCCCGCCCTTCCACTGCTTACGAAGGACAGGGTTACTTGAAACATACATACATGAATATATGGCAGCGAAAGTAAATAAATAAAAACTAATAATCATGTGGCAATAAAAACAAATAATCATGTTATCATAGAAGCATGTCCGTTATCATAAACCATATATCAAAAACATGTCATGTGAACAATATAATCATGTATCATATTAACATGTGAACATGCTAGCATTCATAACTTGATTTAACATCTACTACTTGCTACGTGATACATGATATTTTACTTAACTGGAGCATAAAGCATACTAACATGGAACATGAAAACAAAAGTTCATAATGAGTATAAACCATCAATTATCATCCATCAAAAGCATTATGTAGCAAAATAGGATCACATGCAAAGCTTTAAAACATATAAGCATAAGGTAGATTTATTCCACCATGCCACTGCCACACACATCTTTCCTTTTCCTGCTGCACCCTTTTAGTTTAACCATTCTTTTCCCTTTTCTGCAGTACAAGGGAAATTAAACTATAAGCACATAGGCTTAGTAAGATCCTTTCCTAAGCACAAAAACATAAATCATGCATTTAAACACAAAGTAGTGGAATGCTCATTTAACCAACTTCTAGATATAAAATATGTATGCTAGCATAAAGTAGTGTCATACTCATTTAAGCAAATCATAACATAGCATGTGAGAACATAAACATAAAGTAGTAGCATGATCATCTAGGCATCATAGACATATTTTCAAAAAGCATCTTACTAAAGCATAAAGAAAACCATTTAGCATGAAATAAGTATATGCAAGATGCCCTTTTGAAAACATGTATCATGAAATGAGTATATGCAAGATGTTCTTTTGAAAACATATATCATATAAGTACTTAAACATAATCCCAACATGAGGGCCCGGCTTTGTACCACATACATGAATTTGCGTGCATCCTAAATAGATCTGAGGTAGCTAATCTCGAACCTATTAGGAACTAGGCCCGTTTCCTTGACCATCGACCTAGGGGCACTTAGGAGCCCATCCCTTACTAAGCCCGTTTCTTTGACCATCGACCTAGGGGCAACATAGGAACCCATCCCCGGTACAAGCCATACAAAAGTAAAATAGCATATCATGATTCTTATCATATCATGGCATATCATGTTTCTTGTCATATCATGGCATATCATGTTCTTGTCATATCATGGCATATCATGTTCTTGTCATATCATGAAGAGTGCTCTTAATCCCAACTTAAGGGAAGCATCTCTTAGGCTTAACATGATGGCATAAGTGCACATAACATATAGCATATCATAGAGAAAGCATAACATGATGGCATAAGTGCACATAACATATAGCATATCATAAAGAAAGCATAACATGATGGCATAAGTGCACATAACATATAGCATATCATAGAGAAAGCATAACATTATGGCATAAGTGCACATAACATATAATATGGTGATATAAAATCCATATCACATCATAAAGAGTCTTTATCATGCATGGTTGGGGTTTTGAACTTCCTACAAAGCCTAAATCATAACTTAGGTGAAACAAATAAGCATGAATCATAGATTTTCAAGCAACATAAAAACATGGGATCAATAGCCTAAGTTCTCATAATACTTAACATAACATGTGAGACCTTTAAAAAACCCTTGGTAGCTCCTCAACCTCATTTTTCTTGTCTTGGCCGAAACATGTGAGCATGAATCTTAGGTTTTCAAGCAACATAAAGACATGGGATCAATAGCCTAAGTTCTCGTAATACTTAACATAACATGTGAGACCTTTAAAAACCCTAGGTAGCTTCTTAACCTAAATCCCTTGTCTTGGCCGAAACATGTAAGCATGATTCTAGTTTTCTTTTAACAACATAAAGCATGAAACTTTTACACCATACATAGTATAGCAAGTGAGACTCTTAGTAGGCATAAATGAGGTTCCAACCCTAATTTTCAAATCTTAGCCAAAACCTCTAGAAGCATGATTCTAAATTTTAATGCACCATAAGGCATGGAACTTAAACTAACAATATATAGAAGATCATACATCATGAGGAAGCATAAGCAAACATAATTTAGGTCTAAAAACTTTCTCTAAACCTTTTCATTTCTTGTGGCCGAAACCTAAAGGTAAGACTCTAGGTTTTTAATGCAACATAAGGCATGGAAACTTAAACTAACATTATATAGAAAGTCATACATCATGAGGAAGCATAAGCAAGCATAGTATAGGTCTAACAACTTCCTCTAAGGCCTTTATTTCTTCTTGGCCGAAACCCTAAAAGCATAGTTCCAAGTTTTTCTTTTTTTTTCTTTTTTTTTTTTGATTTTTTTTTAACAACATGAAGCATGAAAGTTCTTAGTAACCATAGATAACCTCTTAACTTTATCTTGGCCAAAACTTTACGAGGTAAGACCCTAGGTTTTTCAAGCAACCTTTAAGCATAAAGCATACGAAAGCTACTTGACTCGCAGGTGAGGGAATACTTACATCCTTTCGCTAAGGAAAAGTACCCTTGCTTGAGAAGTTTTCCTAGGAAGAAGACCCCTTAGCTTGGTTTCGGCAATGAAGAAGATGGGCTTGGGATTTTGGTGGGAGAAGGAAGGAGGAGGACGAAAGAAGAAAAAAATGAAGTTTTCCTTTCCTTTCTCTTATTTATGCTAAATGAAGGAAGAAGGCAAAACCATCTTCTCATTGGGAAGGAAGAAGGAAACTTAAACTTTTCCTTCTAAGTGAAGGGGGCCTTCACTTTCACCACCCTTAACTACAATCTCCCTTCTCTTCCTAACAGCACACCCCTGCTGGGGCTACTGGTTATCACATACAACCACCTACCAAGAGGTTCAAGGTTCAAGCCTTGGTCATGCCTCTTTGTTGGTTTTGTTTTTTTGCTCTTTATTTTTTTTGAAAAGTCTACATAAAGCCCATTTTAATCATGCAATAATTTATATAAAATTGCTAGGGATCCTATGGGTGTTACAATCCCCCATACCTCTTAAAAGTTCATCCTCGAACTTAGAATAACTCCAGGTACTTTTGTTTCATATCGTCTTCGCGTTCCCAAGTAGCTTCTTCGAACCGTTGATTCTGCCACAGGACTTTTACTAAGGGCACCTCTTTGTTCCTTATTCTTTTAACTTCTCGATCTAATATCTGGATAGGTCGACTCTCATAACTTAGGTCCTCTTGAACTTGTAATTTCTGTGGCTCGGTAACTTGGTCTGCTTGGGTAATGCACTTCTTGAGCATTGAAACATGGAACACGTTGTGAATAGCCGACATCTCCGGGGGTAGCTCTAATTCATAAGCTGCCTTGCCGACTCTTTTCAGAATCTGATATGGTCCCACGTAGCGTGGACATAGCTTACCCTTCTTTTCGAATCTCATCACTCCTTTCATAGGGGCTACCTTGAGAAATATTGAATCCCCGACGCTGAAGTCCAACGGCCTACGCCGCTTATCAGCGTAGTTCTTTTATCGGCTCTGAGCAATTTCTATTCTTTGGCGGATGTTCTGTATAGCATGGGTGGTTTCGTTAATGAAATCTGTTCGGAGTCCCATCTCCTTCTTTTCACCACCTTCGTACCAGCATATAGGGGACCTACATCTCCTCTCGTATAGAGCCGTGTAAGGCGCCATTCCAATAGTAGCTTGGTAGCTATTATTGTAGGCGAATTCCGCCAAGTATAGATATCGGCACCAACTCCCCTTAAAATCTAAGGCGCAAGCTCGTAACATATCTTCTAGTGTTTGATTCACTCTTTCTGTTTGTCCGTCCATCTGAGGATGGAAGGCATTACTGAATAATAATTTCGTACCAAGGGCCTTCTGAACACATTCCCAGAAATGAGATATAAAGCTACCATCTCTATCCGAAATGATGGTCTTCGGAATCCCATGTAATCTGATAATTTCCTTAGCATATAATTGAGCCAGTTGCTCAGTCGAGTAGGTCATCTTGATTGCTAGGAAGTGGGCAGATTTTATCAATCTGTCCACAATCACCCATATAGCATCGTATCCGTTCGTCGTTTTGGGTAGTTCTAAGATGAAATCCATAGAAATTTCCTCCCATTTTCATTCTGGAATCTGAATTGGCTGCAGTACTCCTCCAGGTCTCTGGTGTTCTACTTTAACACTCTCGCAAGTCAGGCAGGTACTGACATACTGAGCCACATCCCTTTTCATACCGAACCACCAGAATTTCCTTTTCAGGTCTTGGTACATCTTGGTGGATCCAGGATGCATCGCATAGGGTGTTGCGTGATCTTCCTCAAATATACTTTTTCGTAACTCTGGATCATCAGGAATACATAAACGATCTCTGAGGTATAGTACTCCATTGTCAGCGATACGAAATCCCTCATCCTTTCCTTCTAGAACCTCTTGCTTGATCCTTTGGAGGCTTGAGTCACGGGCTTGCTTTTCTAATATATCATCGAACAGCGTCGGTGCTATTGTTAGGGTAGAGAGTCGCTTGGACATAATTTTGACCCCATAACCCATACTTTCCATTCGGTTTCCAACAAATTCAAACATCGGTTCTACTTCCGGCCGGAATACTGCTTTTCTTTTACGACACTGTATGGAAGCACCGTACTTGCTCAGGAAATCCATGCCCAATATAACGTCATAATCTTGCATGTCGAGCACTATCAGAACACAATAGAGCTCTCTGCCCGCGATTCTGATAGGTGTGGCTCGCAGCACATGAGTAGATGGCATCACTTCTCCCGAGGGCAGGGTCGTTAAGAACTTGCAATCTAAAGCTTGCGGTGGCATGTCTTTCTTCCTTGTGAAAGGTGTAGAGACGAATGAGTGCATTGCCCCAGTATCAAATAATACAGTAGCATGCTGACTGAAAATAAATATCTGACATGTGACAACTATAGAAGCATTCGCCATGTCCTCCTTGGTGAGGGAGAAAATTCGAGCATTTGTCATAACTGGCGGGGCTTCCAATCTCCCTTGGCTTATTTGAGTACCTTCTATCGCAGCTTGCATCTGGTGTAGCTGTGAGGGAGCACCCCTGTTCTGAACATACTGCTGAGGAGGTGTCTGAACCTGGGTAGGGAAGTCTCTGGCTCTATGCCCTTCTAGTCCACAATTGTAGCACCTATTTGTGCCCATACGGCATACTCCAGGATGCTTCTTTCCACATATGGTACACTGAGGGTACATAGGTTGCTTGTTCGCTGGACCACCCTTAGTGTCATTCCATTGCTTCCTCTTGCCACTGTGGTTTTCTTTCCAGCTGGCTCTGGTGCTTTGAGATTTCTTTCCTCCCAACTGGGCTGACTCTTGCCCTCGTTCAGCGCCTTCAAGTAGTGTTCGGTGATCAAGGCACTGCTGATTAGCTCTTCTGCGGTCTGCGGTCTATTAACTCTGCCGGCCACATTCAGAGCTATCTCGGGTCTGAGCATCTTCAGCATGAATCTGACCCTTTCTCTTTTTGTACTGACCAGCTCTGGGCATAGGCGCGCTAGTCGGTTGAATCTCTTCACTGCTTCATTAACTAAAAGGTCACCTTGCCGGAACTCGGTGAACTCGTCGTAGTGCTTGTTTGTCACACGCATGTGAAAGAATTCTTCGAAAAATTCAATTTCAAAGTTCGTCCATTTCATTTGATTCACTTGTCTCTTTGCTTTAACTCTGTCCCACCACATTCTAACATCTCCCGTAAGGCAGAACGATGCACACTTGACTTTCTCATATTCAGGCCAGTCCAATAGTTCTACTATACTCTCTACAGTCTTGAACCAGGCTTGAGCGTCCCATGGTTCACAAGTACCAGAGAAGGCTTCCGGCTTCAGCCTCTGCCACTGAATCAGGTACGCCTCCTATCGAACCACTGGGATCGTATTCTGATTCACTGGTGGGGTAGCAGGGTTCCCCTGCTGATTCATCAGAGCATTAATCACCTGCTGTTGTTCTATAACCTGACGCTGAAGCTCGGTAACTACATGCATCAGATCAGGTGGGGGTACTATCTCATCAGCTCTGGTATTGCATCTTCTAGCCATTCTTATCTTCATCAACGACAACAAGGCTAGCATAAGATTACCATTCTAACCTATATTCATGCATACTTAGACTAAAGCATTCCTTATCATAATTAAAAGAATAGAGTAGGCATGCATACTTAGATTAAAACATTCCTTATCATACATAAAAGAAATAGAGTAGGCATAGAAATTCTTACTTGGAGCGGCAAGATGGAGGCTTGATGTGTGTGTAGTGGAAAGGCAGACCTGCTCTGATACCAAACTGTAACGCCCACCCTTCCACTGCTTATGAAGGACGGGGTTACTTGAAATATACATACATGCATATATGGCAGCGGAAGTACATAAATAAAAACTAATAATCATGTTATCATAGAAGCATGTCTGTTATCATAAAACATATATCAAAAACATATCAAGTGAATAATGTAATCATGTATCATATTAACATGTGAACATGCTAGTATTCATAACTTGATTTAACATCTACTACTTGCTACGTGATACATGATATTTTACTTAACTGGAGCATAAAGCATACTAACATGGAACATGAAAACAAAAGTTCATAATGAGTATAAACCATCAAATATCATCCATCAAAAGCATTATGTAGCAAAATAGGATCACATGCAAAGCTTTAAAACATATAAGCATAAGGCAGATCTGTTCCACCATGCCACTGCCACACACATCTTTCCCCTTCCTGCTACTCCCTTTTAGTTTAACCATTCTTTTCCCTTTTCTGCAGTACAAGGGAAATTAAACTATAAGCACATTGGCTTAGTAAGATCCTTTCCTACTCACAAAAACATTAATCATGCATTTAAACATAAAGTAGTGACATGTTCATTTAACCAACTTCTGGATATAAAATTTGCATGCTAGCATAAAGTAGTGTCATACTCATTTAAGCAAATCATAACATAGCATGTGAGAGCATAAACATAAAGTAGTAGCATGATCATCTAGGCATCATAGACATATTTTCAAAAAGCATTTTACTAAAGCATAAAGAAAACCATTTAGCATGAAATAAGTATATGCAAGATGTCCTTTTGAAAACATGTATCATGAAATGAGTATATGCAAGATGTCCTTTTGAAAACATATATCATATAAGTACTTAAACATAATTCCAACATGAGGGCCCGGCTTTGTACCACATACATGAATTTGCACGCATCCTAAATAGATCCGAGGTAGATAATCTCGAACCTATTAGGAACTAAGCCCGTTTCCTTGACCATCGACCTAGGGGCACTTAGGAGCCCATCCCTTACTAGGCCCGTTTCTTTGACCATCGACCTAGGGGCAACTAAGGAGCTCAACCCCGGTACAAGTCATACAAAAGTAAAATAGCATATCATGTTTCATATCATATCATGGCATATCATGTTTCTTGTCATATCATGGCATATCATGTTCTTGTCATATCATGACATATCATGTTCTTGTCATATCATGAAAAGTGCTCTTAATCCCAACTTAAGGGAAGCATCTCTTAGACTTTTCATCATACATAAGCCTTGCATAAACATAACATGATGACATAAAGTGCACATAACATATAACAATCATAGAGAAAACATAACATGATGGCATAAGTGCACATAACATATAGCATATCATAGAGAAAGCAAAACATGATGGCATAAGTGCACATAACATATAGCATATCATAGAGAAAGCATAACATGATGGCATAAGTGCACATAACATATAATATGGTGACATAAAATCCATATCACATCATAAAGAGTCATTATCATGCATGGTTGGGGTTTTGAACTTCCTACAAACCCTAAATCATAACTTGGGTGAAACAAATAAGCATGAATCATAGATTTTCAAGCAACATAAAAACATGGGATCAATAGCCTAAGTTCTCATAATACTTAACATAACATGTGAGACCTTTAAAAAACCCTTGGTTGCTCCTCAACCTCATTTTTCTTTTCTTGGCCGAAACTTGTGAACATGAATCTTAGGTTTTCAAGCAACATAAAGACATGGGATCAATAGCCTAAGTTCTCGTAATACTTAACATAACATGTGAGACCTTTAAAGACCCTAGGTAGCTTCTTAACCTAAATCCCTTGTCTTGGCCGAAACATGTAAGCATGATTCTAGTTTTCTTTTAACAACATAAAGCATGAAACTTTTACACCATACATAATATAGCAAGTGAGACTCTTAGTAGGCATAAATGAGGTTCTAACCCCTAATGTTCAAATCTTGGCCGAAACCTCTAGAAGCATGATTCTAAATTTTAATGCACCATATGGCATGGAACTTAAACTAACAATATATAGAAGATCATACATCATGAGGAAGCATAAGCAAACATAATTTAGGTCTAAAAACTTTCTCTAAACCTTTTCATTTCTTTTGGCCGAAACCTAAAGGTAAGACTCTAGGTTTTTAATGCAACATAAGGCATGAAAACTTAAACTAACATTATATAGAAAGTCATACAACATGAGGAAGCATAAGCAAGCATAGTATAGGTCTAAAAACTTCCTCTAAAGCCTTTATTTCTTCTTGGCCGAAACCCTAAAAGCATAGTTCCATGTTTTTCTTTTTTTTTTCTTTTTTTTTTTAACATCATGAAGCATGAAAGCTCTTAGTAACCATAGATAACCTCTTAACTTTATCTTGGTCGAAACTTTACAAGGTAAGACCCTAGGTTTTTCAAGCAACCTTTAAGCATAAAGCATACGAAAGCTACTTGTACCGCAGGTGAGGGAATACTTACATCCTTTCACTAAGGAAAAGTACCCTTGATTGAGAAGTTTTCCTAGGAAGAAGACCCCTTAGCTTGGTTTCGGCAATGAAGAAGATGGGCTTCGGATTTCGGTGGGAGAAGGAAGGAGGAGGAAGAAAGAAGAAAAAAATGAAGTTTCCTTTCCTTTCTCTTATTTATGCTAAATGAAGGAAGAAGGCAAAACCATCTTCTCATTGGGAAGGAAGAAGGAAACTGAAACTTTTCTTTCTAAGTGAAGGGGGCCTTCACTTTCACCACCCTTAACTACAATCTCCCTTCTCTTCCTAACAGCACACCCCTGCTGGGGCTACTGGTTATCACATACAACCACCTACCAAGAGGTTCAAGGTTCAAGCCTTGGTCATGCCTCTTTTTTGATTTTTTTTTTTTTGATCTTTATTTTTTTTGAAAAGTGTACATAGCCCATTTTAATCATGCAATAATTTATATAAAATTGCTAGGGATCCTATGGGTGTTACAGTAATATTATAGTCAAGATAAACTATTACCAAATTATACTACAACCACTCCAATGGTTTGTCCCATTCCATCTTGGTTGTGAGCTACTATTTATAATTTATAAGGATCTGATAACATGATATTCTGTGTGTCTCCTCACACTATATTATCGACAATATAAATTAAATGGACCACTACACTTAGCATAAATATAGACATTTGATCAATGTGATTCTTATTTCTAAATAAATATTTATACAAAAAGCTAGGTTTTTAGTATACATTCCAACAGCGAGTATCTCTCAAGAGAGTTTAGGAATTACTTATCAGAGGTTGGGATTCAATCCCAATTATTTATACCTGGTACACCCCAACAGAATGGTGTGGTAGAACAAAGGAATAGGACTCTTATGGAAATGGTTAGATCGATGATAAGTTATTCAGAATTACCAAATTCATTCTACGGATATGCTTTAGAAATGGTAGTGTACATTCTGAACTTGGTACCTTCTAAATCAGCCCCTCTACTCCCACGGAATTGTGGAATGGGCGTAAGCCTAGTCTGAGTCATGTCCAGATTTGGGGTAGTCCAGCACATGTGCTGAAGGAAGATGCTAATAAGTTAGAATCTCGTGCAGAAGTTCGCCTATTTATAGGTTATCCTAAAGGAACGAAAGGTAGTTTATTTTATAGTCCTAAAGATCAGAAGATCATTGTTAGCACAAATGTCTAATTTTTAGAAGAAGATTATGTAATAAACCACAAGCCCATGAGTGAAATTATTCTAGAAGAAATTAGAGAGGAAATGTCTACTTTAGTACCAACAGTGCAAGATGAAATATCACAAGAAACTACAACATGTATCACAAACGATACACAACCACAGACAGTGCCTCATCCTAGTGGGAGGGTTGTGAGGCAACTTGAAAGATTCATGTTTTTGGAAAAGTCTTCGGACTTGATCCCAGGTAAAACATGAACCTGATCCCCGAACATATGATAAAGCGCTCCAAGATAAAGATGTAACGCCCCGCCCCTCCTGCTAAGGCCACGGGGGTTACTTTACCCTACTTAACGACTTATTAACTTATTACAGCGGAAGACTTACTTGTAAATTTTTAGAACATAGAATCCATATGTCATGCTTTACATTATTTCAAGATATATAGGAGTTAACATGATAAAATGTCATGGAGTTACAATCATAAAAATATCAACTAAGCACAATTCATATTTAATGAAAGCAGGTCTTTTCTTCTTTAGCCAGTCACTACCACACACATCCTGCTAGCCCCTCCTGCTGCTCCCCTAGTTCATCCAACCTTTGCCCTTATCTGTGGTACAAGAAAGTATGCTGTGAGCACTCGTGCCCCAGTAAGTTTCCTTTCCTACTCACAAAATCCGTATAGCATGTCATCAATCACAAAGCATATATCAATACATAAAGTATCATAGCATATCATAAGTGATCATCAAATGCATCATGAGCACAATCATAGATATCATGGCATAATCATGGCATAAACACAAGGTAGCATGGCATATCATAACATGAACATCATACTCATCATGGCATATTCAAAAAGTATATGCAAGGTGAACTTTTAAAACATGCATCATGTCTTGTTAAAACATATAGTATAGATACTTAAACATAATCTCAACATAAGAGGGGATCCCGGCTTGTACCACATACATAAATGCGCGCGTCCTAGTAGGTCCAAGGTAGCAAGTCTTGAACCCTACAAGGCATATACTAGGCCCGTTTCTTAGTCCATCGACCTAGGGGCACTTAGGAGCCCATCCCTAACGAGGCTCGTTTCTTAGTCCATCGACCCCGGGGTGCTTATGGAGCCCACCCTTGGTACAAGCCTTAAAAGTAAAATAGCATGTCATATTTACATAGTCCATATCACTCATGTCATATTCATATCATGAAGAGTGCTCTTATCCCACTTATAGGGAAGCAACTCTTTTAGGCATAGCTTAAAGCATGTATATTTGAGCACACAACATATCATGATTTTGAGCACACAGCATATCATGAACACATGCATAATTAAGCATACAACATATCATGAGTTTAAGCACACAACATATCATGAATTTTAGCACATAGCATATCATGATTTTAGGCACATAGCATATCATGAATTTGAGCACATAGCATATCATGAGATTGAGCACACAGCATATCATGAAAATAAGCACATAGCATATAATGAAACCAAGTACACAACATATCATAAAATAAGCACATAGCATATTATGAAATTTAGCACACAGCATATCATGAAAATGAGCACATAACATATCATGAAATCCAGCACACAGCATGTCATGAATAGGACCTAACATGTATAAATGAACATCACAGCATGTCATACTCTCCACATATTATAAAGCATTGCATGTGAAGTTCATGGAAGAACACAATTAGGTCTCTAACCCTAGTGCCAAGTGGTGGCCGAAACATGTAGAGATGGTTTAGGTTATCAAGCAACAAAAGAACATGTGAACCCTAAACATCTATCATTTATTATGACATAAGAGGCATCTTAAGCATGTTAGGTATAGGTTCCAAGCTTTCTAGGTCCCTTTTCATAACCTGGCCGAAACTCATTAAGCCTCCTTTTGGGTTATTAACAACATACAAGCAAGAACAACCCTAACAATTTTCATATCATATTCCATAAGCAACCACTTGAGCATATTTGATTGAGGTTCTAGGTTCTCTAAGCCTTTAACCCTAACATGGCCGAAACCCTAGTAACATGTTTCTAGGTTACAAGCAACATGAAAAGGTTGATCTTCATACTAACATATCAATACATATCATGAGAATCACCATAAGTACTTTTAGTCTAAGTTTCAAGCTTCTCAAGCCTTTTAACCTAATGTGGCCGAATCTTGTAAGCATGGGAATTAAGTTTCTAGTGGCATATTAGCATGAAGACCATAAGAACTTTCCTAGCATTCATTTCAAAGAATAACATGGACCACTTAGTTTAGAAATTTAAGCATCCTAGGTCTTAAAAATAATTGTGGCCGAATGCTAAAGAACAAGGATTCAAGTTTCAAGCAACATGTGAACATTAATTTATTTCATATCTCTTCATCAAGTAGATCATAAGTATCTTAGACTTGCTTTAAACTTTCCTAGGGTTCAAGTCTTAAAATGGCCGAATCATCATATACATAAGAAATATTGTTCAACTTAACCTAAGATCATGGCATGTCATATTAGCTTCATATCTTTTCCTATGAGAATCATAGCATGCTTAAATTTTTAGGTTAAAGCCCTTCTAGGCCCTCAACTCTATCATGGCCGAATGTATATGAATATGGAATCAAGTTTAAGTTAACATACAAGGGGGAAAAACATTAACAACACCATTTATCATGAGGTACACATCATAAGAACAAGGGAACATGCTTGGTTTAGGTTTAGAGCTCTTCTAGTTCTTTTGTTCCTTCTATGCCGAAAATCTAAGTTCATAAATTTATGTTCTAACCAAACATTCTAGCATGAAAATATTAGTTTAACCCTCCTACCATAAGGTACATTACATAAGCAACATCATGAACATATCGTAGTTGGTTTTCAAGGTTCTTTAAACTCTTTCTTTTTGTTTGGCCGAAACCCTCATGAAACAACCCTAGGTTTTTAAGCAATATTTTTACATAACAATCACATAGCTATTGTACCACAGGTGAGGGGAACTTACATCCTTTCGCTTGTGGTTTTTCTTAAGGAGGAAAGTGTTCTAGTTGTTAAGGAAGGGAGAAGGTTCTTCTTCTTGTGCCTCCTTTGATTTCCTTTGCTTGGGAGGGCTAGAACTTGAAGATTTCTTCTTGGAAATTAGCTTCCTTGGAGAAGAACTTGACTTAGTGCTCAGATCAAAGAGTAGGAGGATCTCCTAGTCTCGGTGAAGAAAAGAAAAGGAGGAAGGAGGAGGAAGAATGAGGAAAATGAGAGATTTACTTCTCATTTTTCTATTTATTCATCATGAGAGGAATTTAAGCCTTCATTAATCTTTCCCTTAATTCATCCATTACTCCTCTCTTGATTCCCATGAAAATGAGGAGAGGGAAGGGTGAGGAAGACAACTTGCCTTCTTCTTGTTCCTTCTCTTAACCAAGAGGGAGAAGAGGTTTTCTCTTGCTCTTTGCTTTATTTTTTCTTCTCTCCTTTAACTAACATTTTTATTCCTTCCTATGCATATGTTACTCTCAATCCTAGTGGTGATCATGCCATTAATCTTTCTCCATTATTGGTGGGAGGTTCAAGGTTCAATCCTTGGTCTACACCTCTTACCTCTTATTTTTATTTTGTTTCTTACTCTTCTTTTTCTCCTATTCTTTTTATTTATTTCCATGCTCTTAATGAGAATAATACTCATGTATTTATAAAAATTTGTGGGTGTTACAAAAGATGCAGCATCTTGGCAAAGAGCAACGAATTCAGAAATAGAATCTATGTATTCTGACAAAGTCTGGGAGCTAGTCGAACCATCAAATAATATAAAATCTATTGGATGTAAATGGATCTACAAAACAAAAAGAGCGACAGGAGAGAAGGTGGGAACCTTCAAAGCAAGGCTTTTTGCGAAGGGGTATACTCAAAAAGAGGGAATCGATTATGAGGAAACCTTTTCACCAGTAGAGGGGATCGATTAGGGGTATACTCAGAAATAGGGAATCTATCTGGATACTCTTATCTATTACTGCTCATATGGATTATGAGGTTTGGCAAATGGATGTTAAGATAGCTTTCCTTAACGGAAGTCTTGAAGAAAACATCCATATGAAGCAACCAGAAGGGTTTATTCCAAAGGGCAAACAACTACTTGTATGTAAGCTCAATCGGTTTATTTATGGAATAAAGCAAGCTTTAAGATCTTGGAACATCCAGTTTAATGAAGTAATCTAGTGTTATGGATTTATTCAGTGTCCGGATGAGTCTTGTGTATACAAGAAGTGTGATGGAACCGTGGTGGTATTTCTTGTACTATACGTAGATGACATTTTGTTAATTGACAACAATATCAAAGTGTTTTCAGAAGTAAGGTTATGGTTGTCGAAGCAATTCGATATGAAGGACTTGGGAGAATGCGCATATATTCTCGGAATCAAAGTAATAAGGGATCGCAAGAAAAGAATGTTGTGTTTATCCCAAGCTTCATATATTGATACTATCCTAGCTCGTTTTAGCATGCAAGACTCCAAGAAAGGTTTTCAACTTTTTCGGCATGGAGTATCTTTATCTAAAGAGATGTCTCCTAAGACATCAAAAGAGATAGAAAAAATGAAGGCATTTCCTTATGCTTCAGCTGTAGGAAGCCTAATGTATGCAATGTTATGCATGAGATCGGATATCTATTTTACCGTGGGCATGGTTAGCAAATATCAAAGAAATCCAGGACAGGGACATTGGACTATCATAAAGCATATATTAAAGTATCTGAGAATGACTAGAGATTATATGTTGGTTTACCAAGCAAAAGATTTGCTCCCTATGGGTTACACGGATTCTAACTTCCAATCAGATAGGGAAAATAGTAAATCTACCTTAGGTTATGTGTTTACTTTAGGAGGTGAAGCCATAGCATAGAGGAGTGTTAAGCAGAAATGCGTTTCAGACTCAACCATGGATGCTGAGTATGTGGCAGCCTCTGAGGCAGCCGAAGAAGCTGATAGATCGTTTGGAGTGATAGAGGGGGGGGTGAATATCGTGAGTTTAAAACTTTTTCTTTTAACCTTTTGAAATCAAAGTCGTGCAGCGGAAATAAGAAAGAGACACAATTCGGTTTCTTCGTTCGGAGCCTAGCTCGACTCCTACTCGAAGGCCCGCGGTCCTTGACCGCACCGATGGGAAAAGCACTATAATCCTTCTTTCCGAAATCCTCGGAAAGAAGTGAATCGTACAATGGAGTAAGATAGTAACACCCTACTATCTTGCTTAAATCAAAGTACAAAGCAAGCTTTAATTAAATTATACCGACAATGTATTGCAGATGAAGCTTAGGTCGGTACTCCGGACGATGTTGCTTGCTGAGCTGACGAAGATGAGTAGTGTGAGCAGCTTACAGAGTAGCACCAGAATTGATCAGAAAATTGTTATTCATGGCCTCTAACTTTGAGCCTCAATTTATAGGTATGATGGATGTTCGGTCGACCGATCCCTCTGGTCGACCGAACTAGCTCCGATCCCTTCCAGCTGGAGTCTGACGCTAGCTCGATATTCTGCATTAACTGGACTTCAATGGTTCGGTCGACCGATCCCTCTATTCGGTCGACCGAACAAGCTCCTTCCCTGTTCTTCGAGATTTTCCGTGATCTGCATTTACTGCGCCTTTAATATTGATGGTTCGGTCGACCGATCCTCAGGTTCGGTCGACCGATCAGTGTATTTTCCTTATGCATCTGATCGTTGCTGATTAAACTGATCTGTGCTGAGTCATCTTGGTTCGGTCGACCGATCCTCTGGTTCGGTCGACCGATCCGGCCAAACCTGCAACACAGTATTAAGCAAAGTATCCCTGCAACACAAAGGTTAGCACAGTAATATATAATGTATGAGTATGACAGTTAGGACTGTCTTGATCTCAATTTGGAAACCTTTCCGGTTTCTTTAGTTAGATCAGCGACCTTAGGTTGTTCCCTATAGGAACCCGAACTCACTGTCGCTCTTCCAATTGCATACCTCATCTTACCTGCCAAACATGATCCTCCAGACATGTTTGGTCTTTTGTCTGCTCAGTGTCTGATCGCCTGATCCACTAAGACTTTTCCTGCAATACCATATTAGCCAACAGCAATAATAGTAATACAGAAAATAATGGCAAACCTAAATCTAGATTTATCGAGATCTGCTAGTCCGGTCGACCGCGCGTCCGATCAACCTTTCTTGGAGTTCACTCCTCCAAGACTTCTCATTACCTAAGGTTACCACCCTTAGGATTTTCTCCACTTGGCTTCACTCACCAAGACTCTGTATTCGGCTACCCAGGGGTCAAGTCCTCCAGACCTATCCACCTGACTTCCACGACATACCGAGATTTCCCTTTCCTAGCCTACAACTAGGACTCAGTATTCGGCTACCTAGGGATTAGGTCCTCCAAACCTATCCACCTGGCTTCCACGATATACCGAGATTTCTCTCCTTGCCTAGCCTCCAACTAGGACTTTCCTTACCTAGCCTACAACTAGGACTTCCCTAGATCAACCTTCATACTTAAACATACTTAAACATATTTGTCTGACATTAAAACCTTGGAGGTCGATTGCACCAACAGAAGTTGTATGGCACAGGAACTTTTTGATGGACTTAGATGTGATTCCTGGTTTTCCAAAAATTATCACAATTTATTGTGATAATAGTGGTGCAGTAGCAAACTCGAAGGAACCACGAGCCCATAAGGTGAGTAAACACATTGAGCGCAAGTACCACCTGATACGAGACATCGTAAAACGAGGAGAAGTTGTTGTCGCCAAGATTGCATCAGTAGATAACTTGACAGATTCTTTCACTAAGGCCCTTCCGGTGAAAGCTTTTGATCGGCATGTTGAGGGGATGAGAATCAAATGTATGGCAACATTTATGGCAGCATAGTTTTTTAATATAAGTGGGAGATTGTTAGAGTGTATATTAAAAGTCTATCTTTTTGTCTTAACATTTATTTTGAAATAAGAATCGTCAAATGTCTATATTTTTGCTAAGTGTAGTTGTCCATTTAATTTATATTATAGATAACATGGTGTGAGGAGGCACACAGAAGATCATGTTATCAGATCCATATAAATTATAAATAGTAGATAACAACCAAGATGGAATGGGACAAACCATTGGAAGTGGTTGTAGTGTAATTTGATATTAGTTTATCTTGACTATAATATTACACTAGTACACTATGAGTATATTGAGCAGGACTATTTGAGGTAGTTTGTTTTTATACTGACTATATAAAAGAACAAAACCTTTATTATTATGGAAGTACGTACTCTTAATTATGATATAATAACAAACACGTATACTTAATATTTATTTCTTTAATTTATCAAAGGGTGTGATTTAGTTCGTTAAAGCAATAGGCCCGATAAGTTGGGAAATGATATTATTTATATGATGTGTTGTTGATTATAGAATGAAACTGTGTCATAGTAATCTAGGTTGATGATGTCCCCTTGAGGAGCTCATAAGGATTGTCATGTAAACCCTGTAGGTGGATTTAGTCCGACATGACAATAAGGTTGAGTGGTACTACTTTTAGAGCTAGATATTAATTAAGTGAGTTGTCAGTAACTCATTTAATTAGTGGGCATTCGATATCTTAAACACAGGGAGACTAACATACTCATGAAAAGAAGGAGTCCATATTGTAATATGGAATTGGTGCGGTAATGCAATAATAACTCTTTAGTGGTATGAGCTATTATTGATGAACTTGAGTTGGGTGTTCGGGGTGAACACGAGAAGCTCAAGCTCATCGGGAAACCAAAACAAATTCCTCCTCTCGGTCCCTGTTGTAGCCTCTTATTTATAAAGCTTTATATCCACTTAGAGCCAAGCTTCTTACCTATCTTATGGTGGTCGGCCAAGCCAAGCTTGGAGCCCAAGCTAGGGTCGGCCAACCCAAAGATTGGAGCCAAGAATTGTGGTCGGCCAAGCTTGGAGCCCAAGCAAGGTGGCCGACCACATTAAAATAAAAGGGTATTTTAAATTTTAAAATCTTTCCTTATGTGGAAGCCATGGTTTTAAAAGAGAGTTTTTAAATTTTAAAACTTTTCTTTTTATAGTTTTCTACAAAGGATTAAGAGAAAGGTTTGATATCTTTCCTTATTTGTAGTTAAAAGAAAGATTTTAATTTTTAATAAATCTTTCCTTTTTTGTAACCATCCACATGTTTTAAAAGAGAGATTTTAATTTATAAAATTTTTCTTTTATAATCAACAAGGGATTTAAAAGAGAAATTTTTTATTAAAATTTCTTACCAGAAACAAATAAGGAAGTTTTAATTTTATGTTTAAAACTTTCCTTGTTTGGAGTACATGTGTAGGGCCGGCCATGCAAGGATTAAAGGAAGTTTTAATTTTTTATTTTAAAACTTTCCTTTTTAGTCATTGGCAAGGAATATAAGGAAGTTTTAATTATGTTTAAAACTTTCTTTTTTTGCCAAGACAAAGGATGATAAAAGAGAAGGAGGGGGTGCCTCACCTCACAACACATCTTCAATTCTTCTGTTCCAATCCTTTGGTGGCCGGCCCTTGTCCTTTTCTCTTCTCCTTTTCTTTTCTCTCTTGGAGGCCGACAGAATCAAGGTATGTCTTCTCTTGGTGGTCGGTTGCTTGAAGGAGAAGAAGAAGAGAAGGAATCTCTCTTGTCTAGCATCCCTTGGAGGTGAATTGGTGGTCGGATCTTGGAAGCAAAGGAAGAAGCTTGGGTGGATTTCATCTTGGAAGATCATCACTGATGTGCGTAGATTGTATACACGTTTAGCATGTTTTAACGCACATTCACATGTTTTGAGCATGTTTTATCTGTGCATTTTCATACTTCCAGCTTTGCTTTTAGCATATTTACTCTTTTTGTTCGGAGATCTGCTTTTGTGTATTTTCTGTACACAAGAGTCGTATTTGGTGAAGGATTTATGATCGTGGCCAGATCTACAAGCAAACCAAAGGAGGAAGGCACCATCCTTATGTGCCACACGGCCTTGCCATGGGGGGTTGCCCAGGCCGTGTGAGGATCACCACCCGTGTGGCTGCAGCAGGAAAGGGAGTGGTCATGGCCGTGTGAGTTTCACATGGTCGTGCCAAGTTTTGAAGCCAACAGGAACCAGGCCGTGTACACCACACGCCCTTTCAAACTCTCCATTTCTGAGGCAGTGCACAGCCGTGTAGATATACACGGTCGTGCAACATTTCTAGAGGCCAAGAGCGCCCTGGCCGTGTGCACCACACGGTCGTGCAGGAGCTTCAGAGTCGGGGGCAGTGCAGGTCATGTAGATCTACACGACTGTGCATGGGGAGCAGTGGCAGAGCAAGTCACGACCGTGTGAGACTGGCAGAGAGGGGAGTAGTGTTGGATCGTGAATTTTGATAGAGGGGGGTTGAATATCGATATAAAACTTTCAAAAAGAGTGAGCATAGTGGAAAAGTAAATGCAACGCTAACACATAACCTTTTTACTTGGTTCGGAGCCTGTGTCTACTCCTACTCCAAGGCTCGTACTCATTGAGTACTTTCGTTGGGCAATCCACTAGCAATTTGAATATAGATTACAAATTCAGTACAAGATTGCTAATAAAGAAAATTACCGACAATAAAAAAAATTAGAATAGAAAAGGAAAGCTTGTCGGAGATTATAGCATCGCCGGACCAAAAGGAAGCAGATTGTCAATTCTGAGTTGTGTTTTGAGCTCCTCCTTTGACCCTCCTTATATAGGAGGCTCAGGGCGCCCCGGATCGCTTCTGGGTGCCCTGGTGTGATGTAGTAGGCTCAACCAGCGAGCTCTGTGTGTCGACGCCGCGATCAGGATAAAATTTTCCTTCGGGCGCCCATACCACCTTTCTCCAGAAACTCCTTCTCCTGCAAAACAAGGTTAGTCCAAGGCAAATATATAATGTATATCCTGAAAAAATAAAGTATTAGCACAGTTTAACATAAAGAGTATGAATTAGATTCCGTCTCTCCGAGACCGGAATCTAGTCAAGATCTCGACTTAGAGTTTCGAAATGATTCTAAGTCGGATCGGCGCCTAAGTTTCCTTCCCGGGAACGCATCCTCACTATCACTCCCCTCCAGTGACTTTCCTTTACTTACCTGCCAGATGTCCAGTCAGCCCTTCGACCCATCTGGACTTCGTGCCAGATATCCGGTCAGCCCGTCGACCTAGCTGGACTTCGTGCCAGCTATCCGATCGGTCCGTCGACCTAGCTGGGCTTCGTGCCAGACATCCGGTTAGCCCGTCGACCTGTCTGGACTTCTCCTGTCCGAAGAAATTTCGGCAGCATTTCCCCTGTACGGCGGACAATATGAAACATTACTACATACAAAATATACCTTAGCCACACTCGGCTGGAATATATATGCAAAATGAAATAAACACAACCACACAGTTTATAGCATCAGCCCACTCGGCTGGAACAAAATAAATACAACCACGCAGTTTAACAAGCCTACACAACTGAACATTAACACAGCAGCGGAAGACATAAAACGATACGAACGTAAAACCAACAACGATACTAACAAAAATACCTGTCATCACAGACTTGACCCAAAATTCACATAGACTTATTGAAAAACAGAATACACAAAATCAATATACCACCTCAAACGATAACAAAACCAAAATGAAAACTATCCTCGAGTGTGACGTAGGACCCAGGACTGGCAGCCGACATCTCTCCAAGCATCCATGAATCATCTACCTATACCTGGCAAAAGAAAACCATTTTGTGGGGTGGTGAGTATTGGAACTCAGCGGGTAAGGAAAGAGATAGTGCATGAACATAACAAACCAATAGAGAATACCCAAAAGGAATACAGTCTCATAAGAGAATTGCAGATACAAAAATAAAACCATGATAAAGGTTCATACCTGGAACCATATCCTAGACTAGATATAGAAAGTCAGAAATGGTACCAATCTGCTACAGTACTACTCATAACTACAGAGGTAATGGGTAAGGTATATAAACATTTCCAATTAATAAACCAAGGTTTAACCGCCTACAACGTGAGCATATCTCAACATAAGACAGCATATCAGCATAAGTGAACAACAGCAAGAAGCAACGGCAGCATAAACATACCACAGCAGCATAAGTAAGCAATAACAATATAAGTAAACAGCAGCAGCCAAAGCAGGCATAATAACAGCGTATGCACGGATGGTCACCCCGCCCACCTCTCTGCACCATGACCCCTGTATGGTCGAGAGGCCGAATCAATGACAACTGTACCACCCAAATGCCGCCACTCCCGCGAGTGACCGGATGGATAGGTGCTGAGTAGCTAACTAGCTACACAGTGAAGGGGGTCCCTGCTGCTCGTACTCCAGCTACCACTCACACGAGTGGCCGAGTGTGGCACGACAGGACAAGCGGCATCAACTCCAGCTACCACTCTCTCGAGTGGCCGAGGATGCGGCATGCATGCAATGACATGATGCGAACAATGCAACAGTCATCATACCAATATAAGCAGAAACAAGTATGCTACATAAAGCAGCATGCTCAATATAGTACATAATAAACAACAGTCAAAGCATACAAACATGGTATCTAGTATCTGCTACTGGTCATAGACAACAACAAGAGACTGTATAGATATGGAATGAATTTCTCAAAGATTTCGTGGAAGTATCAAGCGCAGGAAAGTAAGAGTGGAGTCAAGGTAAACAATCCTTATCCAAAATAATTCATGCACTAAGGTCAAAGTACTAAAAGAAAACGAGCAAGAAGTACCCGCCTCAAAAATGGAGATCGTATCCGAAAGATCCCACGTTGAGACACTTGTCTCGAATCCAAGTCCTGCAAATCACGTGATGTAAAATTTAACTAATTTCATAAATAACAACTAGCTAAACTCAAACCCAACTTAATTAAGGAAAAATCCTAATCCAACTGTGAACCTCGATTCAACCCAAATCCATCCAGAGATCAAGGCTATCTTCCAAAACCAAAACAATATTGAGGTTGATTCAAAATATACAAATCTGTCTAGGAGATTTAGCTAACATGAAAAGAAACAACGACCACCTCGGATTCGATTCAAAATCCACCAAATATGTCACAGAAGTATAAAGCCAACACAAGTTAACAAAGCTCAAGGAATAGCCCATCCAAACCCCTCAAACTTTGTAAAATATAGAGCTTGGTAACTCAGTTTTCAAAGTTTAAGTAGAACAAAATTTCAAAATTTAGAATAAAATTTCAAAGTTTTATAAAATTTAATTTCCAAAACTAAGTTTCTATTTGCTTGACTTAATTAAGTTTGAAAAATCAGACTTTCAAAATTAAGTAAAGTCCAGCTTTTAAAAGTAAGTTTGAAAAATCTAATTTCAAAAGCTAAGTTTGTAGAATTCAATTCTCAAAACCGGTTTTTAAACCTAAGTTTGTAATATATAATTTTCAAAACCAGTTTTCAAAATCAAGTTAAAAAATATTTAACATAAAACTTATTTTTTTCAAAGGTTAGTTTTCAAAAACATATTTCTAAAACATTTTTAGAAGAATATTTTTCAAATCCTGATTTTAAAAATATTTTTAATAAAAACTAGATGTGAAAATAATTATTGCTCCCCCTGAACCTGACATTGTTAAATCTGTCTAACCAGTTAGTTACTTACTGGCTATTCAGAAGATAGCAGCTTTCACTAGGTTAGTCAAGTTAAGTCTAAGTATTAGTTGGTGTTTGACTAAACTGAATAACTTAACTTGATTACTGTCTAGTTTGTATTTAACGCCCAGACTTATATCGATGCACTGGCATAAGCATCTTATGTCACGCCCTAAAGGAGTCTCTGCCAGACAAAAATCCGACAGCATCCCCCCTATACCGGTGACAATATGAAACATCACTATAAACAAAATATACATCAGTCACATGCGGCTGGAATATATATACACAACCACGCAGTTATAATCACAGCCCACACGGTTGGAATGAAACAATCACAACCACGTAGTTATATATAAAGCAGCCCACACGACTGTACTAAAAACACAGCGGAAAAATGATAACGGAAAGCCCATACAAAACACATCAACACACTGCTAGCCGGCTAGGCTTAATACAACAACCACAACTACAAATACAACAACACACCAAATACAGCAAATACCAAATACAAATAAAGCATATTCAAAAACCCGAAACGGTCTCCGAATGTGACGTAGGGCCCGGCAGACAGGATACTCCAAGCGACACATCAACCATCCATAAGCTACCTGAAAACATAAATGTATACATGCGGTGGTGAGTATAGGTAACTCAGCGGGTAATAGAAAAGACAGTGCACGGTCCACAAATAAAACATGGAGATCAAAAGTATACAGTCTCAGTAGGGAATAAAAACATGATCATACTATCATAATCAATGCACCTAAACACTTCTGACATAATAACCTGACATATAAACTGTACAAACCACAACTAACATAATGAAAAATACATACCCAATCTGAAATCGATGCAAGGTACAAAGATTAGTACACTCACTGGATCTGCAACAGACATACCCGTGACACCTGTGCAATATAAATACGACTGCATATACATGTAAAATAAATGACATGTATGCAGCATGACAACCAAATACAACAATCATATCTCAAACAAGTGCAACATATCACAATCACATGCAACTAGTATCTACTAGGCATGTATGCAAATATATCCCCCCAGATGCATCGCGCATCATGTAACGACCCAATTTTCCCCATTAGAAGTTTTAAACGTTCTTAAAAATATTTAGAAATGCTATAGAAATATTTTGGAGATTTTTAGAAATTTTTAGAGTATTTTTATGTAATTTTTGGAGGCCGTTTGGTATTTTTACCAAGAGGAAGAAGTTTAAAAAATAAAATAAATATTTGTTGAAGTCGGGTTTTGAACCCAAGACCCTGGACCCGAATCCGGACTTAGCCAACCAACTGGTCTGGAAACATTTTGTTAATCATATATGGAACAAATGGTATTTAAAGAATAGTTGGTAACAGAAAATAATTAGAAAAGGAAAAAAAGGGTGTTCGGTAGGATTCGAACCCGTGACTCCAATCACGAGCCAAGCTGTGGCTAACCAAGCGTGCTGTGGATGTTTCGTGAAAAAATTAATAATGAATTGGTCTTAATCCATAATTGAATTAGAAAATACCTAAGTTATAAGAAGGCATCTCCTAGCTCCGTCAGCTTCGGCTTCGTCTTCGTCCTAGCTAGGGCTCAACTCCGGCGGTCGGCCAAGGCAAGGCTCCGTGGGTTCTTCACAGATCTAAGGTCCCCTTGGTGAGGAGAGCGCGTGGACAGAGGAGTTGCCGGAATATCGAGCTCTCCGAAGCCCTAGAAGTTTTCTCCTTCGGTTGTAAGTCAAGGAACTCCAAGAAGCAAGGTAAGTGCTCTCACCTGCAGTAAGAGTAGTTCCCTTCGATTGGTTTGTTTGGTTTGTAGCATAATTCTTTCTTTTAAGGCGTTTGATTAGTATTGATTTAGGGATTTCGTCAGATTTCTAGTGAAAGGTATGTTGGAATATTTTGGTATGTTAGGAATGTCCTGATCCTCCTATCAATTTAGTCATGCAAAACATCTTGCATGATAGCATGTGTTTGCTTTACATGTGAGTGTGCTGTTGTTTGGAATTGCTCCATGGTGTTTGAAAGAACTAACGTATGCATTAGGAACTCAAAAGGTAAATAAGCAATAGGAAGAGAAGCTAGCATGTCTCTTATCTGAAGTTTCATCTGTAGGTCCCTGTATGATTACCTTAATATAGTGTGTATCCAGTTTATCATGAATATCCACTTGGTTGCATAACAAACAGCTGTAAGCAAGACTATCTGGATTCACTACATCAACTTGGCTGACTCCCGATCCATGTTTATATTTTTTTTTCCATATTTGGACTTATATAAACAAAACATTGGACCCAGGATTTATGTTGATGTAAATGACCAAGGATTTATGTTGATCATATAGAATCAGATCATTTACCACTCATCAACATGTTTGTTTTATTTAATATGAAATAAATGATTATTGATCTGATTTTATATTTGCTGCCTTTAGTTTATATAAGAAAGATAAGCAGACTCCCAATCCAAGACACCCATGAGTTTGTTACTTAAAATGCCTTAGAGTATCTTGGTAGCTATGGTTGATTTCAGTGATAGGAATAGTGGACAAGTTTTATATAATCAAAGTATTAATGTAAGTGTTGGAACAACTATTTTAACCCAGGCTCTACTGGATGTTAAGTGTCCACTCAAAATCTCAATATATGATTCAGATATTAAAGGTCTAAGAGTCCCTGCATTAGAGCTACTGGGTAGAAGATTATATGATCTATTTCAATGGGGTTTCGCTACATATAATCAGATGACTGTAAGATATATCATGTTGATGATCAAACAGAAAGTTTAGAAGGCAGTCGTTGATACTAGATGAGTGGGAGAACTGAAATGATTGAAATCAATTTGGAAGTTTTAATGAAGTTTAGATCTCCTTGTAGTACAGAATTTTAGTGCAGTTTAGATCTCATTGTAGTACAGGTTTTTATTAAGGTTATATGCAGAATTTTGTTAACTTGAATATGCAGAATTTTAGTATGCAGATTTTGTTAAGCTTAGTATGCAGATTTTAGATAAGCTTAGTATGCAAATTTTAGATAAGCATAGTATGCAGATTTTGTTAAGCTTAGTATGCAGATTTTAGATAAGCTTAATATGCAGATTTTAGTTAAGCTTAACATGCAGATTTATGTTAAGCTTTGTATGTAGATTTTTGTTTAAGCATTTCAGTGTTAGAATTTGTTTAAATATTTTAGTTTTGTAAGGGGCATTCTTTTATAAGAAAAGTATAAGAAAGATAAAGACAAGAAAGAAAAAGGCCAAGGCCTTAAGTAGATCCCAAAGTCAAGACTTTAGAGATTTTGGCACATAAGGTGCTTAAAGAAAATACCGAGGCATTATATATTAGAAGTACTAAAAGATAACAAGTATTTTTCTTTTATCAGTGGCACTGTACTAGACTCTTAGTGGTCCTTGGGTTGGGCTCCCATAGTCGTACCTAGGTTTAGATAACCTAGTATGCAGGACTCTCAGTAGTCCTTGGGCTGGGCTCCCATAGTCGGTCTCTAGGTTTAGATAACCTAGTAAACCCTACTAGATTCGGGACCAGCTATCTCGGGTCTAGTTAGGGATGCGCGCATAGCAAGTACAGTTGTCGGGCCCAAGAAGAAAGTTGATTATTATTTTGAAGTATTATAAGTATAAGTTTTTTTGAACAAGTAAAACGAGTTTTACATAAACATAAAGTATTAAAGATTAAGTTAGAACAAATGAAATAAAGTTTCATATAGTTCTAAAAATTAGTAAGTTTAGTTCTTTATTCTACAATGTTTATCTAGTGGATGAGTAGTTTTCATGTTTACCTATTAGATGAGTAGCATGATTAGCGATTAGAATTACATGAGTAGATTCCTTAGCTTTTCTTTGCTATTAGTTTGACATGAGCAGTTATGTTTATGCTTTATTTCTTTTTAGAGCATATAGTTTCTAGTTCTTTTCATATACATGCACATTCGTGATTTTGTGAGTTATATAGCGCTTACTAAGCAAAATTTTGCTTATAGATTGCACTTCCTCTTACTGCAGATACAGGAAAGGAAAAGATATAGAAAGGAAGGCGACAAGGAGGTGTTCGAAGGATGTGTGATGCCAGGACTATGGAAGCCTTGGGACTAGGAAAGAAGTTTTGTTTTAGTTTCCATTGTCTTTTGCTATGTTAGGAGTATTTGAGATAGTATTTGTTATTTTGATATGATTAGGACATAGTAGAAGAATTGTAATCTTGTGTGATGATTTATGGTGTTGTTTTCTTTATTTTTATATTTATTATACTGCGTGGTTGATTGATATGTGTTCCAGCCGCTTTTGGCTGAATATATATTGTATGTATTGTTGAATATGGTCACCGGTACAGGGGAGACTCTGCCAAAATTTTTCGGTAGGGTTTCCATGTGATTATTTTTAATCATACCGGTTAAGTAGAGTTAGTAGTTAAGTAACGGTCATCCTTAGAGAGTAGTAGTAGTAGAAGGGTGGTCGTTACACATCATATGCAAAAGTGCATGGCATGCTCCATGGTCACCCCTGCCACCTCTCCAGACACCATGACCCCTGTATGGCCGAGAGGTTTGGGTCTGTGACGACTGTACTACCCTCCAGCCCACTATATAGTGGTTGAGGCGGACAGTCCACTAGTAGCTATCTAGCTAAATAGCATCAGGGTCCCTGACTGCTCAAAACGCCGGATCTCACAAAACCTCGTGACCAGGTGGCACGACAGGACTAGTGGCAACTGCTTCGGCTACCACTACCTATGAGTGGCCGAGTGTGCGACGCTATTCCCAAACCAACTGATGGCTCTCTCAACCACAAGGGAGACAATGGTCATCAGATGCAATGAATGATGAACATGATATATATATATATAATCATCATCCATGCAACAACCCCAAACCTCATAAGTACCTCCAACATGAGTATAATCATCATGATATATCCACGTATCCCACCAAACATATATACACACTACACATGTATAATCAACCAAAAATCTCCAATAATCCCACCAGACACATGTACACAAAAGATAAGTACAATCAACATGTATCCTCTAGTAAAAACACAACAAACATGTGTATATACCCCAAACATACAATCAACACAACTCCTCCAAAAGTACATGACAAATACGTATGTACACACCACATGTAAATGCACGGTCAACAAGATGACTCCTATAACACATACCCACCTATGTACAGTCCACATCATATATCCAATTAGCATGGGAATACCAACAATCCGACAATCCCTACAAGACATACTCTACACGTGTAATCACAACAGAGTAGATATCAAGAATGGAGACTGTATATGAATTAAATAGATCATCACAAGGGTCAAGCATAAGTATCATGCAGGAAAAATAGCAACCGATCATGATATAAGATAAATCAGCCTAATTCATCCAATAATAATCATGCACTAAGTTTCAAAGAAACTATAAAGAGGCCAAGGAAGAAATACCCGCCTTTATCTGTCGATCGTGCCAAATGATCCCGCGTCGAGACACTCTTCCCGAATCTAAGTCCTGCGATCACATAATATATATTTAGCTAATTACATAGGTAGCAAATAGCTAAATAAACTCTCCAATCTAATTAGGGAAAACCCTAATCGAAATAATTTACCTAATTCCTTAATCCAACTCCTTCTAGACCCAAACATAATCCACAATCTATTAATCAATCCAAAACTCACTAATCTAAACTCATCATAAATCCACAACAACCTAACATCATCATCTATAACTAACTAAACCACCACATCTGATAATCCAACCAACAATCAATCTAATGATCCTAAGAATGATCACATAACAATCTACATCAACCAATCACCATCAACAACTAATTAACAATTCATCATCGAAATGCAAACTAATCTCCAAAACACATAAATGAATCAAATCCACATAGTTCATCGACCTCGATCGATCCAACCACAATAATTCATCCAATCCACATCACACCACTCATAAATCTAAGCAAGCACAAAAACCCTACATCTTTTAGAAACCCAATTTAGCTACATACTAATGAAATCAATAGAAATACTTCATTGGAACAACCCTTACCTTGGAAGGTAGCAACAAATCAAAAGCTTACAGCCTCTACTAACACTGCCCACTGCCACCAAGACCTCCTACACCAATTCTTTCCAAGATCAGTCCCAGAAACAATTGCACAATAATGAATTTTCTAGAACTCTAACAAATAAGACAACATATACCTCAATTGAACCCTTACCTCTTCACCCGAGAGCTTCCCAAAATCCCAGTCGCAAGAATTAGAGAAGGTCAGTGATCGGCACAGGGGAAGATCTATAATTCTGATCCAACTCCTCCTCCTAGTTCGGATCAGTGAGATCATCATAAAGGGGAAACAAATTACACAAGATTCTTGAATCCACCAAACTTTCTGACAGAGCTTACCTCAATCGGTCACCTACAATTGGTATCACACAATCCACCTCAGCTGGTGACGATCTGCAATGCCCACCAGTAACCAGATCAAGGAGGAGAACCAAAAGGGCCACAATGTCGTGCCCTAGCTCCGCCGAGTCGTTGCCGCACGCGCACAAGCACAGCCTAAGAGAGGATCGCATCGTCGGAGATGGTCGGAGCCGTCAAGATCCGGCAACTCTTCCTCAGGCGACTCGGCGAGGACGGAACCACGGCAGAGGGAGCTCTCCGTCGGTGTCAGGCGCGCACGCGTGAGAGAGGAGGAGAAAGGATCGCAAGAGGAGCCAATGGAGTCTTTGCCCTAGCCTCACCCGAAGGAAGATAGTCGGCGATCGTGAGCTCGGCGTCGGTGTGGAGAGAAATCGCCGGAGAGGGAGAGAGAGGTTACGGGCGCGATGTGAGGAGAAGGAGGAGATCGGGGAAGAGAGGGTCGGGAATCGGCGATTTGGGGGAAAAAAATAAAAGAAAATGAATTTATAATTGAAAACATTTTCTCACTTAAACGGGTATCCCAAACAGGCTTTATCCACGCTCGCCGATCGATCCCCTCAAAACCCTCCGTACAAGCTCTGAAAAATTCCCATAAAATTTCTAAAAATTATGGAAAAATCCAATAAGATTTTGCGTCTAATAATATTTATTATTTAATTTTTACAGTATCTTACATCTTAATTCCAGGCAACTGGCCTATACATCTCACATCTTTCTATGTTTGTTAATCACAAGCAAGGTAAACCTAGGGTGTTGGAGAGATGCTCAAGTACTAGTCCTAGGGGAACATGATTTCTAAGGGATTGACCTAGTCTAAGGCTAAAACCTTTTTGAAATTATAAAAATATGAAGTTTTGAAAATAAAATTTGACCCAAATTTTTAAACAATCATTTTTTTAAAATAATTTAATTTTTAATTATCCTAATCTACTAAATTAGAGCAGAACCAATCAATTCTGAAATGATAATTAATAGATCAAGATGTACTACAAAAGCTGTAATAAAGTCATAACAGAACTATATAACAATCACGACTACTGGTACGATGAAGGAGGTGGTCCGGAACCCAACGAACGAAGTAGTGCCAATAGCTCAGTGTGACGAGTCCGGTCATCCTCTCGTAGGTCTCGTCACAGGTCGGCGATATCCTGCCGCACATCTCGTCGTAAATCGGAGACCTCCTGTCGCACCTCTCATCGTAGGTCGGAGACCTCTCGCCATATGTCTCGGTGAAACTCGGAGGTCTCCTGCTGGAGGCTCATCATAGCTCTCTCTAGTCCGGTTACTCGATCGGCTAGAGTGCGAGAAGCGGGACGTGGTGCTCGAGCTGGAGCTGGTGGTGGGGCAGGAGCGACCTCGTCAAGAAACAGTGCGAGCAAAAACTCATCCTGCTCCGCCTCCTCCTGTTGGGCATCTGGGTCGGGCTGGTGCTGTGCCCCCCTCTGTCAAGACATAATACCCTCATCATCTATATGGACACCAGCTAGGGAAAAGTTCCTAGATCATACAACATCAAAGTCGGTCATAGGGCGGATATCACCTCTAGTGACATCAATGCCCAAAGAGGCAATATATGCTGTCAGAATATGACAGTATGGCATATGAACTCGTCCACTAGTCATGAATCCGGCTGAGTAGATAATGGTAGAAAAAATATGTAAACTGATGTCAGTATCTAACTTATGACACAAGGCATAGAGAAGAAAAGAGTGGAATGGACGCATCATCGCGATGTCGCGAGTGGTCAATGGTAGAATGCAAAAGACTAAGACCCTATAAAGGCGTAGTCCTGGACTCGAAGAGCAACTGACCTAAATTGGGTCACAGTGGGTACTCGCTCGCCCAAAAAAAAATGTGAATAAATCGTATCAAGAGTAATATGCGAGTAGGGATCTCCAAATGGTAGATCCCTGGGAGGATAGCACTGAAAAAGACAGGTAGATGGTCGTAACTCTAAAAATTCTCGGATGATAGTAGGGGATAGCGTGATATCAGTACCAGCTGCCCTAGTAGTATAGGTAAGGTCATCTACTTTCACTAGGTTGTTATAAAATTCAGCACACAAACCTATGTTTACTGAACTGGTACAGCAAACAAGGTTCTGCAAGTTATAGTGGTTTATAATCTCTATAACTGGAACGCAAGAACGTAAAAAGAACGTTCTATCTAGACATTTAGTCCTAATGGCCATATAAATGGTCGACTCAAACTTAACCCTAAGTTCGTCAGTAGGAAACCTATGGTCAATACTAGCAGTGGAAGGCCTATCAGGCCTAGCACCAGATTTAGAACATTTCCTAAATTAAAAAATATATTCTTAAGTAACAAACAAACTAGCATGAAACAAATTAAATATTTAGACAAGGGAAAATAATTATACCGAGGAGCCATCGTAAAATATTATTTAGAAATGATGACCTCGGTTGATTTGCAACAGCGTATTAACCGCAAAATGAGGTAAAATTTAATTTTAATCACTCTCGCAGTACAGCTCGAAAGGAGCCTTGACGAAAGTGAAAAGTTTGTGGTGCAAGTGGAGGGGCGCCCCTGCCCCTCCCGCCCCCTATATAAAGGGGGCTCCGGGCGCCCAGATCTATTCCGGGTGCCCGGGGTCAAGCGGGGCGGAAGATTATTTAACTTAACAGTTTTTTGAAACTTTTTTTTAAAATAAAAATAATTAAGTTAAAAAGGAATTTTTGAAAAAGTTTTTGAGTAACCAAAAATTTAAGTTAACAAGATTTTTGAAATTAAAAAGAAAAAAAATTAGGTAAAGAAAAATTAAGTTTAAATTTAAAATGAAATTTTAGGTTAAAAAAAAATTAAGTTTAATTTTTAGAATAAATTTTTAAGTTAAAAAAAATTTAACTTTAATTTTTAAAATTCATTTTTAAGTTAAAAAAAATTAAGTTTAATTTATAGAATAAATTTTTTAAGTTAAAAAAAATTAAGTTTAATTTTTGAAATAAAATTTTTTAAGAAAAATACTTTAAGTTTAATTTTTAAAATAAAATTTTTAAGTAAAAATAAATTTAAGTTTGATTTTTAGAATAAATTTTTAATTAAAAAAAAATTTAAATTTAATTTAAAATTTTAATTTTAATTTTAATTTTTAATTTTTAATTTTTAATTTAATTTTTAATTTTGATTTTTAATTCTAATTTAATTTAATTTTTAATTTTAATTTAATTTTAAATTTTAAATTTTAAATTTTAAATTTTAAATTTTAATTTTTTATTTTATTTTTTATTTTTTATTTTAATTTTTTATTTTTATTTTTATTTTAAATTTAATTTTAATTTAATTTTTAATTTTAATTTAATGTTTAATTTTAATTTAATTTTTAATTTAATTTTAATTTTTTATTTTTTATTTTAATTTTAAATTTTAATTTTAAATTTTTACTTTAATTGAGTCCTTAGTCATCTCACCCGATTTATGTTTTCAATCAGGGAATCCTATTATTTTGTGAGATGAGTTAGGTTCAATTTTAAGGTTTGGTTTTAACTTGTGTTAGATTCAGATTTAGCTTTGGGTTCAACAAATAGGTGTTCTCTGGATAAACTTCTGGGCTATGGTGAGCCACTTGGATGTCATTAGAGTAACCATGCCTTCGAGGTTTTCTAAATAGTCCTATCCACTAGACTGTTGGTGCGGAAGCATCAGACGATCGAACCCAAGTTTTGATAATGGCAAAGGGTTCAAAGCTAAGTCATCTTGTGATCTAACAGTTTGAATGAGCTTGTAGGAAAAGTCCTAAGTCTACTTAGGCAAAAGTCCTAGCTGCGATTAGGTAGGTGGAAAACCGTTGGGGGTGGAAAACCCTAGGGGGTGGTAACCCTAGGTCATAGGGGGTGGTCACCCTATGCGGAAAGTCCTGACGGGTCGAGAACTTTAGGCAAAAGTCCTAGGGGGTGGTAACCCTAGGTGGAAAGTCTTGGTGTCGCGAACCAAGTGGAAGACTGGACGGGCCGGGAAGCGGAAGTCCAGTAGAAAGTCCGGAAGCTTCGAACGCTGAGCAAAAGTCCAGTCGATCTGGAGGATCGCACTGGCAACTGGTAAATCTCCTGAGTGGAGTAGCTGAGGATGCGTTCCCTGTAGAGGGAACAGTAGGCGTCGAGTCGACCTAGGGTTTTCGATTGGAAATCCGAAGTCAGACCCGGACAGTCCGATGACTGTCGACTATCATTTGTTATATCGTTTCTGTGCTAACTTTGTTTTGCAAGGTATGTGTTTGGGACTAACACATTTTGCAGGAACAAAGAAGCAACTTTGGCCTCGGATGAACAGTGTCCGAGGCGCCTCCATAGGTCTTGGAGGCGCCTCGGGTGCGAGCCAGCAGAAGTCTGCGCAGAAGACTTAGAGGTGCCTCGGACGTTGCTGGAGGTGCCTTGGACCAGGCGTTGGAGGCACCTTAGAGCAGCTTGGAGGCACCTTCAAAGGGATAAGACGCGACCGGATCAGCGCTTATCACCGTGGCGGACTCGGGGCTTGGAGGTGCCTCGAACAGGCTTGGAGGCGGCTCCAGCACTGTATAAAAGAGGGATTCGAGCAACACCTTTTTCCAAGAATTCTAAAGAGCTATTCCTCCTGTGCGCTGCTTACGTAACGACCTCGACGTGCTATTTCAAGTTTCTGACGACCCGGAGCTCAGCTATTTTAGATTCTGTCGTTCGGTACCATTTTCATTATTGCACTCATTGTAACTCATATTCTATACTATTGTTTCGAGCTTATAGTTGTTGCCCACCGGAATTGATCAACGATCGCGGGCCTTGGAGTAAGAGTTGCCACAGGCTCCGAACCAAGTAACTCCTCGTGTCTTTGTGTGTTGCTGTGTCTTCTTTACTTTATTCAGCTACTTTAACTCGTACGATTTACGAATTCGAAAATAGTGAAAGCCATGAGCGTTATTCACCCCCCCTCTAGCGCTTCTCGATCCAACAATTGGTATTAGAGCAGGGTCACGTTGATTTGGTTCAACCACCAATCACACAAAATTTTTCGTGGTGTTTTTGATTTTACAGAGTCAATTAGAATCTAGCTTAATAGCTACATTCTAATTCATTTTTTTCGAATCAGTTTTAGCTCGAAGTTGGTGCAACACCACTCGAGCTCGTAATCTTAACATTATTTCGCGCACTGCTAATCCAAGACCTAATCTTGGGACGTTTCTTTTTTCTTTTATTTTGCATACTATCAATGGCCCAACAAGAGGGTTTCAGCATCGTTTGTCCCCTGCTGTTCACCAGAGAAGATTTCAGGTACTGGAAGGGACGAATGGAAACCTTCTTCAAAATTTAGTTCGAGACGTGGATGATCATCAAGACGGGATTGCAACTACCAACCGACGAAGACGGCAAACCTACACCCTGCGAAAAATGGGAACCAACCCTAATCAAGAAGGTGGAAGCCAATGCAGAGCAACCTGCACCCTCCAATGTGGCCTGACCAAAGAAGAGCTCAACAGAGTTGGACCGTTCTCCAACGCAAAAGAGCTATGGGAGAAGCTAATCGAACTCCACGAGGGCACCTCCTACACCAAGGTTAGTAAGAGGGATTTGTTATTTAATAAATTATATAATCTAAAGATGCAGGAAGTGTTGGTGTAAGCTGCACCAGAATCAAACCTGAGTTTTGATGTTGTCAAAGGTTCAAGTTAAGTCTTGTTATGATCTAACAAGTTGACTAAGTGTGCAGGATGTTTACTCAACCGGGAAAACCCTAGCTGGAGGCTAGGCAGAAAAGTCATAGCAGAATGTGGAACCCAGGTGCAAATCCAAGCAGGTCAAGGGGACTCATTGCTTGGTGGTATGATCGAGAGGTCTGGAGGGCCAAAGATCGAAGGAAAGTCCTGGGGAGCCAATCAAGGCTAAGTGAAAAGTCCAAACAAGATCTGGAGGAGCAGAGTTTGGCAGGTGGGTTGAGGTAAACAAACTGGAGGAGCGACAGTGAGGTCAGGTTCCCAAAGGGAACAACCTTAGGTCGCTGATCTAACTGAAGAAACCGGGAAGGTTTCCAAGTTGAGATCAAGACAGCTCTACTGTCTATATTACTCATGCATTATATTACTGTGCTAACACTTGTTTTGCAGAAATATTGTTTAAACTCTGTTATGCAGATTCGGCCTGATCGGTCGACCGAACTGGAGGATTGGTCGACCGAATAAGCTTTACTCAGACCAGAGATCAGTTCAGATCAAACTGAGTCAAAGTCAGATCAAAGCTTTATCGATCGACCGAACCGTAAGATCGATCGACCGAACCATGATGACTCAGCCTAGCCAGTTCATCAGCACCGATGAGCAGCAAAGGAAAGGAGGGTTGATCGGTCGACCGAACTCCTAGATCGGTCGACCAATGCAATCAAAATTAATTGCACCATTAATGAAGATTTCTACAGATTTCGATAAACAGGGAAATTAACTGTTCGGTCGACCGAAAAAGGGGTTCGGTCGACCGAACCATTAAAGATCAGTAAATGTAAAAGATTGAGCCAGCTTCAGACTTCAGCCAGAATGGAAGGGAGCAGGTTCGATCTACCGAACATAGGGATCGGTCAACCGAACTTCCAGTACACCTATAAATTCAGACTCGAAGACAGAGGCTAAAATGAGAACTTTCTGAACAATATTTCTGGTGCTCTTCTGCAAGCTACTCACGCCTACGATCTCAGCAAGCAACTTCATTCGTGCCGACCGAGCTTCAACTTTAAATTGTCATTGTCGGTATATTTCTTTTTTTATTGTACTTAATTCCATAAGATAGTAGAGTGTTACTATCTTACATTCTTGTAACTGTACGATCCACTTCTTTCTGAAGGTTTCAGAAAGAAGTGTCATAGTGGTTTGCCCATCGGTGCGGTCAAGGACCGCGGGCCTTCTAGTAGGAGTCGAGCTAGGCTCCGAACGAAGTAAATCAATGTGTCTCTCTCTTTACTTTCCGCTGCACATTTTTTATTAGAATTTGAAAAGAAAAGTTTTTTTAAAAGGCGCGATATTCACCCCCCCCCCCCTCTATCGCTTCAAACGATCTATCAATTGGTATCAGAGCCGGTTAGCTCTGAAATTATTTAACCGTTTTTCAAAGCATTTTTAAAAAAACTTTTTCTCTTTTCTTCAATTTATTTTCTTTTAGAATATTTTTCTCTTCAAACACTACTAATCCCAAGACGAAAGTCTTGGAAATATTTTTGTTCTTTAACTTTTTTTTGTAAGGATGTCGAATTCATATCAAGAAGGCTATAGCACGGTTCGACCTCCACTATTCAAAGGAGAGAATTTCAGTTACTGGAAGAATAGGATGGAGTGCTACTTAAAGTCCGACATTGAGCTCTAGTTCACGGTCTTGAAAGGCTATACTCCTCCAAGGAAGGACGGAACAATCCTAGAACCAGAAGAATGGACACCTCAGATGATCAAGAAGGCATAACTGAACTACAAAGCAATCAATATCATTCAGTGCAGACTCACGATGGAGGAGTTGAATAGAGTTGGTCCCTACGACAACGCCAAAGAATTATGGGACTCGATAGTCAAACTACACGAAGGAACGAACGACTCGAAGGTAAATAAACGAGATCTACTTTTAAATAATTTGTTAAATATAAAAATGTTTCCTGGAGAGACCGCCTCGCAACTACACGCTCGACTGAAAGACGTCCTCAACGGTCTTCACCTGATCGGACACAATCTCGAAAATCACGACACAATAAGGTATGCTCTGAATGCCTTTCCAAGGAATACTTTGTGGGCATCAATTGTAGATGCTTACAAAGTTTCTAAGGATCTTTCAATTCTTCAGTTAGATGAGTTATTCTGTGAATTAGAACTACACGAGCAATCTAACATGAGCCATGGCGAGAAAGGTGTTGCTTTGTATGCAGGGCCGAGCAAGGAGACAAAATCAAAAACAAAGATCGAGTTAGAAAGTGAATCAGACCCTGACTCAACTAATGAAGAAGAATTAGTTAACATGGTCCGAAGACTATTGACTAAGAAGAAGTTTAGAAGAAGCTCCAAAAAGACTCCACCAAACCAAATCCAAAACAAATCAGAAATGATTTGTTATGGATGCAACAAGAAGGGACATTTCAAAAATGAATGCCCAAATCGAAAAGAAGAAAGACCCAAATCGACAAGATGGAAGAAGGCTCTTCAAGCAACATGGGACGAGACTTCTTCCGACGAATCCGACGCGGAGCAAACGAAGCACTTAAGTCACCTTGCATTTATGGCAAGAAACGAAGATTCCGGGTCTGAGTCCGACAAAGAATACGAGTCCGAGATCGACCTCGATTCCGAGAGAAGCCCCGGATTGTAAGATCCGAATATGGTAACGATTTATTCAAAGTCAAATTTACTTAAATGTTTGTTTAAAAAATTAGCAAAATCGGAAAAACAAAATAACTTGTTACTTAAGGAAATAGACCACCTTAAGCAACAAGTTAACTTGAGTGACTCGACTAACCGAGTTCAAGTCGGAACTTCAACTCAAGTTGAAAAACTTGAGGAAGAAAATTCTAATTTGAAATGTCAAGTCGAGCGACTTAAGAAAACGTTGGAAAAGTTCGAAATGGGATCCAAGTGTCTAAATATGATACTTGGATCACAACGAGCCGTGTACAACAAATCAGGACTCGGTTACAAACCAAAACAAACAAACAAATCATACTTATCCTTAATCAGTCAAAATACTAGAAGGCAAGTCCAAGCATGGGTTCAAACAAAACAGTTAATCAAACCAATTCAACCAAATTTCTACTTAGTCCCCAAGAGTCAAGTCCATTACTTAGATAGACCTTATCTAAGCTATGACTCAGGGGGAGCAACTAGAAAAACAATCCAACCAACTTAATTAAAACAAACTCAATACTTAGGATTAGGATTATTAGAACGGTTAGATGAAAAAGGTTTACCAAACCATATAACATAGCACCGGAATGGATTGGGATGATAGTACGTCACGGAAACTCTGTCGAAGGCATGTCTAGGTTGAATATGGAATTCTACTTGGTGCACTAGACTTAGTGGATCTGACCGAAGCTACCCCAGTCAAACATAGGCTAGTTAGACCAAAATTTAGTATTAAATTTTTTGGGCAGGAACAGTTTGAAAAGTCTTCAGCAAGTGGTCTAATGATATTCAAGTAGGCCATATGCCTCGCCACTGAACTGAAACTTATCCTTAGGACGCCTGCTTGATTAACCCAAAGCTAAGTTTGAATCTAACATGGGTTCAATAACCTCTTTTAATAAAATTAATTCTAATTAAAACTAAATATAACGACCACCCTTCTTATCTATACTATTACACTCTAAGGATGACCGTTACTTGAATACTAACTCTACTTAATCGGTATGATCGAAACCACGAAGAATCTCTACCGAAAAATTTCGGCAGAGTCTCCCCTGTACTGGTGACCATAAACCGAGATACAAACATAGTATACATCAGCCACAGGCGGCTGGAACATATATCAATCACTCACGCAGTTAAATAAGTGACAACACCAAAATATCTACTTATTAAACAAAACTCATCTCCATGCAATCTAAACAAAAGAATCTCAAATGACATGAACCTAAAATACAGCTTCAAATGTTTATTAATTACTAAAATTCGGAAACTTAATAATATCCCAAGTCTCTTCCATAGTCCTGGCATCACACACCATCCGCACCTCCTCGTTGTCTTCCTGTATCTGCAGTAAGAGGAAATGCAATCTATAAGCAAAATGCTTAATAAGCGCTATCTAACTCACAAAATCTCGACATGCATGTGAATATACTAAAAACTAAAACTGAATGCTCAAAAGGAAAACTACTCATGCTCATCTACTAGTAAATAAACAAACATACTGAAGTGCTAAATATGTAAAGCTACTCATGCTCTTCTAATAGCAAAGAACAGTAAGCTAATATAAATAACATGCTAGCATAAAAGGAAACTAAACTTGCTGATTTTAAAACAAAGTGAAACTTAATTCATTTGTTCTAAACTTTTTCTTTTATACTTTTATACTTATGTGAAACTTATTTTGTTTGTTCAAAAACTTATACTTATAATACTTCAAAATAATAATCAACTTTCTTCTTGGGTCCGGCAACTGTACTTGCTATGCGCGCATCCCTAACTAGACCCGAGATAGCTGGTCCCGAATCTAGTAGGGTTTACTAGGTTATCTAAACCTAGGGACGACTATGGGAGTCCAGCCCAAGGACAACCGAGAGTTTTGCATACTAGGTTATCTAAACCTAGGGACGACTATGGGAGCCCAACCCAAGGATAACTGAGAGTCCAGTATAGTGCCACTGATAAAAGTAAAATACTTGTTATCTTTTAATACTTCTAATATATAATGTCTCGACATTTTAATAAACACCTTGTGTGCCAAAATCCCTAAAGTCTTGACTTTGGGATCTACTTAAGGCCTTGGCCTTTTTCTTTCATTTCTTTATCTTTCTTATACTTGTTAATGCTTCTAAAAGAATGCTTCTTTAAAAAGAAACTGAAATGTTTAAGCAAATTCTAACTTTGAAATGCTTAAACCAAAAATCTACTTACTATACTTAGAAAATCTACATTCTATACTTGTAAAGATCTGCATATATAACTAACAAAATCTGCACTACATTATGCCAATCAGATTCTGCAAGTATAACAAAATTTACTATCCGAACTGAACTGTTAAACCACATGCCAATCTAAAATTGCTTATATAAGAAAACTGATAATGGAAGGTCTAAGGCACGGAGGATAGAGCTCTTCAATCTACCGAAAAACGATTGCATAGAACAACTGAAAGCTTAAAGTATACAACAGCAGCTATGCAAAGAGGGAATAAACATTGGTCTCTTTCTATTTTAGCTACTTATCATCACCTAAAGGTTAGGAACATGCACAGTTTATAAAGGCCAAAACATAATATCATTAACATGGAAACCAAGCCATACTTACAAGCTTCAGAAATCCTGATCTAAACCGCAAAGGAACTAGATGCTAAAAGGGGACTAAAATTCTGCGCTACTAAAGAGATGAACTGCAAATCAATTCCTCCCTGTTCAGTGTCCCAGCAAGGAATCCATTGCAGCTATCAAAAAGGTTTGCTACTAGTAATTCTACCAGGTACGAAAGACCAAAATCCTAACCTCGCAGTAAGTTGCAATAAACACTGATTTCGCTAAACAAGAGTTAACTTGGATTGTGGGAGAACCAGTTCATGTTTTAGTAGAATTGCAAATCCTTGTAGCTTTGATCTTATTGGGAAAAATTTCTATCTCTCAGCTCATTCTGATAACTTTGATCATAGAGGTGAAAGAATTCAAACTACATGCTCAAGCTTATACAAATCATCCCCTTTCTCCCTTTGGAATACCTGGAAGCAAGCACACTGTTGCCTACCTCACGCTTATCAAACGAACAATAAACAAACAAACACACCTTAATTCCCCTCTTTGAGGTGCACGGCAGCCACATCAATTCAACCAGAAATAACTAAGCTACATGCTCAAAGTTTATTTAAAACCTCTTCTCATCTCCCTGATGAATTCCACGACAGAAACAAAAAGGAATTGCTACTTGAAACCCAGAATCTGAATTGTTTCTCATGCTCATTGCCTAGAACTGCAAAAATCCGAAGCAAGCAACCACAAGCTAAACAAAGAAACAAGCAAACCCTATTTCCTTTCATTGAAGCACACGGCAGAAATCTCAAGACTAAAATTTACAATATACATCGAATTCAAGAGAACAAGATCCGGAACCACTCTTACCGCTGGTGAGTAAGCGATTTACCTTGCTGTTCTTGAACTCACAGCCGAAAAAATCGCTTCTAGGGTTTGGAGGAGCTCACGATCTCGGCGCTCTCCTCGTGTCCACGCGTCCTCCTTGACAAGACGATCACGACGGTGTTGTGTTTTCGCCCGAGAGAAATTGTCAACGCCATCGCGAGAGAAGAGGAAGGAGAGAAAGATTTTCGGGCAATTAGGTTTCGGGTATCATTAAGCTCCCTTTTGTAACTAGTGTTTCATTATAACTTAACTATATTTTGATATAGGTTTAGTTAAGAAAAGTTCGGCTGGTCTGTTGGTTAAGCAAATCTCTACTTAACCCGAGGTTTCCGGTTCAAACCTCGTCTTGGACATTATTTTTGTTAAAACTTCTTTTGTTTTGTAAAAATATCAAACAACTTTCAAAAATTGCATAAAAATACTCTGAAATTTTCTAAAAATCTCTAGAATATTTTAAAAGCATTTCCAAATATTTTTAAGGATATTTAGAACTCGAAATAGGGAAATTTGGGTTGTTACAATTCTCCCTACCTTATAAAAAGTTCGTCCTCTAACTTATAATAATTCTAGATCTCTCTGTCTCATACTGTCTTCACGCTCCTAAGTAACTTCCTCGTACTTCTAGTTCTAAATGACTTTCACTACTGGTACTCTTTGTTCCTTAGTCTCTTAACTTCTCGATCCTCTATTATTCATATCGCATCGTACCCATTAGTGGTCCTTAGAAGGCTTGTTATCTTTTCTATCCTTTCTAAACATACTTATGTATATGAATATAAGAGAAACAAAACTTCTATCTCACAAAAGTGCATATAAGCAATTACTCCATACTGCAAATAATAAATAAAGCCTAAAAGGAAAAACTTAAATACTTTCTTACTTGAAGACGACAAGGATGGTGCTGATGTGTGATGTTGGAGAATGGGAACGGCTCTGATACCAACTGTAACGACCACCCTTCTTATCTATACTATTACATTATAAAGATGATCGTTACTTGACTACTGACTCTACTTAATCGGTATGATCGAAACCACGAAGAGTCTCTACCGAAAAATTTCGGCAGAGTCTCCCCTGTACCGGTGACCATAAACCGAGATACAAACATAGTATACATCAGCCACAGGCAGCTGGAACATATATCAATCACTCACGCAGTTAAATAAGTGACAACACCAAAATATCTACTTACTAAACAAAGCTCATCTCCATGCAATCTAAACAAAAGAATCTCAAATGACATGAACCTAAAATACAACTTCAAATGTTTATTAATTACTAAAATGTGGAAACTTAATAATATCCCAAGTCTCTTCCATAGTCCTGGCATCACACACCATCCGCACCTCCTCGTCGTCTTCCTGTATCTGCAGTAAGAGGAAATGTAATCTATAAGCAAAATGCTTAGTAAGCGCTATCTAACTCACAAAATCTCGATATGCATGTGAATATACTGAAAACTAAAACTGAATGCTCAAAAGGAAAACTACTCATGCTCATCTACTAGTAAATAAACAAACATACTGAAGTGCTAAACATGTAAATCTACTCATGCTCTTCTAATAGCAAAGAACAGTAAGCTAATCTAAATAACATGCTAGCATAAAAGGAAACTAAACTTGCTGATTTTAAAACAAAGTGAAACTTAATTCATTTGTTCTAAACTTATTCTTTTATACTTTTATACTTATATGAAATTTATTTTGTTTGTTCAAAAACTTATACTTATAATACTTCAAAATAATAATCAACTTTCTTCTTGGGTCCGGCAACTGTACTTGCTATGCGCGCATCCCTAACTAGACCCGAGATAGCTGGTCCCGAATCTAGTAGGGTTTACTAGGTTATCTAAACCTAGGGACGACTATGGGAATCCAACCCAAGGACAACTGAGAGTCCTGCATACTAGGTTATCTAAACCTAGGGACGACTATGTGAGCCCAACCCAAGGACAACTGAGAGTCCAATACTGTGTCACTGATAAAAGTCAAATACTTGTTATCTTTTAATACTTCAAATATATAATGCCTCGACATTTTAATAAGCACCTTGTGTGCCAAAATCCCTAAAGTCTTGACTTTGGGATCTACTTAAGGCTTTGGCCTTTTTCTTTCTTTTCTTTATCTTTCTTATACTTGTTAATGCTTCTAAAAGAATGCTTCTTTAAATAGAAACTGAAATGTTTAAGCAAATTCTAACTTTGAAATGCTTAAACCAAAAATCTGCTTACTATACTTATAAAATCTGCATAATATACTTGTAAAGATCTGCATATATAACTAACAAACATTTGCACTACATTATGCCAATCAGATTCTGCAAGTATAACAAAATTTACTATCCGAACTGAACTGTTAAACCATATGCCAATCTAAAATTGCTTATATAAGAAAGCTGATAATGGAAGGTCTAAGGCACGGAGGATAGAGCTCTTCAATCTACAGGAAAACAATGGCACAAAACAACTGAAACCTTAAAGTATACAACAGCAGCTATGCAAAGAGGGAATAAACATTGGTCTCTTTCTATTTTAGCTACTTATCATCACCTAAAGGTTAGGAACATGCACAGTTTATAATGGCCAAAACATAATATCATTAACCTGGAAACCAAGCCATACTTGCAAGCTTTAAAAATCCTAATCTAAACCGCAAAGGAACTAGATTCTAAATGGGGACTAAAATTATGCGCTACTAAAGAGATGAACTGCAAATCAATTCCTCCCTATTCAGTGTCCCAGCAAGGAATCCATTGCAGCTATCAAAAAGGTTTGCTACTGGTAATTCTACCTAGTACGAAACACCAAAATCCTAACCTCGCAGTAAGTTGCAATAAACACTGATTTCGCTAAACAAAAGTTAACCTGGATTGTGGGAGAACCAGTTCAAGTTTTAGTAGAATTGCAAATCCTTGTAGCTTTGATTGTAAGATACCACAAAATTAAATAATAAATGTTATTGGACGAAAAATCTTATTGGATTTTTCCAAAAATTTTAGAAATTTTCTGGGAATTTTTCGGAGCTCGTACGGAGGGTTTTGAGGGGATTGATCGGCGAGCGCGGATAAAGCCTGTTTGGGATACCTGTTTAAGTGAGAAAATGTTTTCAATTATAAATTCATTTTCTTTTATTTTTTTCCCAAATCGTCGTTTCCCCCTTCCTTCTTCCCTCTCTCGATCTCCCCGATCTCCTCCTCCTCAAATCGCGCCCGAAACCCCCTTCCCTCTCCGGCGATTCCTCCTCGACCGATCGCCGGTCACCGCGAGCTCACTGCCGGTAGGGGTCCTTCCCTCCGCTTGCTCTACAGACGCCCCCTCCTCCATTCCTCTCTCTCGTACCTGCCCTAGATCGCCGACGGAGAGGTTTCGTCCACTGCGATCGCGTTCTTGCCGAGTCGCTGGAGGAAGGTCGTTAGAGATCGAAGGGTACCGATCATCTCGGGCTGAGCATGCATCTTGGTGGTTGTCTCTTGTGGGCGATCGATGGTGATCCGGCGGAGCTAGGGCACGGTGGGGTTCCGGCCGATTGAGCCCCTTTCGGTTCTCCTCCTCAATCGGTTCAATGGAGTATGTTCCGAATCGTCATCAGTTGGAATGGATCATGCAACACCATCTGGAGGCAACTGGTTAAGGTTAGGAAGTGTCGGGAAGTGCTGTGAATTCAAGGATTCTTATGTAATTGGATTTGTTTGTGATGTTCTTCCTGATGCTGGACTTGTAGGAGGCATCGGATCAACGTCATGGTGGATTCTTCGTGAGCATATCACTTCCCCTTCACTTCTTGTAGCTGTTGAGGTCTTGGTGGGAGGATTAGGGATCAATGGAGGTGAGTAAGGTCTATATTTGTTAGAGTTCTAGCAAATTCATTGTTGTGCAATTGTTTCCAGGACTGATCTTGGAAAGGATTAGTGTAAGAGTTCTTGGTGGCAGTGGGCAGAGGTTAGTAGGAGATGTGAGCTCTTGATTTGGTGGATGTGGGCAGAGGTTAGTAGGAGATGTGAGCTCTTGATTTGTGTCCATGCCTCAAGGTGAGTTTCCTTTGGTGATGTACCTTTAAATTTTTCCTATTATTGCTCTGTTCTATCGGTATTGTTAATGGTTATTAGGTTATGTCTGGTTTAGAGAACATGGAAGCGTGTAGAAGGATTTGTTATAGTTTTGGCCAGGAGTTTCCAGTAGCATGCTTCTTCGAATGAGTCAACATTGAAGTCTCTGGATTTGGGTATGTTTTGGAGTTGATTTGTAATGGTTATTTGGTGGATGATTTATGTAGATGGATATATGATCGTTATTGGCATGTGTTAGATTGATTGGGGTTTGTATTTGGTTGGAATTTGTGGATTATGTTGGGATCTAGAAGGAGTGTGATTAAGGATTATTTGGAGGATTAATTAGAGATTAGATTTGAGTGGAGTTATCTTGATTGGGTGGGAATTTTATTTAGCTATTTTAATTCATATGAATTTAGCTAAATCAAATATATATATATTGATTGCTGCAGGATTTGGATTCGGGACGAGCGTCTCGACGTGGGATTTCTTGACATGGTCTATATATAAAGGCGGGTATTTCTTCCTTTGCCTCAATGTAGATTTTCTTTGAGCTTAGTGCATGGTTGTTATTTGACGGATTAGGTTACTTTACCTTATATCGTGTTCGGTTGCTGTTTTTCCTGCTTGTTACTTTTGCTTGAGCTTAGAGATGATATATTTAATTCATATATAGTCTCAACTCTTAATATCTACTCTGTTGTGATTACATGTGTAGAGTAGGTCTTGTAGGGATTGTCGGGCTGTTAGTATTACCATGCTGATTGGGTATATGATGTAGACTGTACGTAGGTTGGTACACATGATAGGAGTCATCATGTTGACTATACGTTTGCATATCGTATGTACACACGTATTTGTTATGTACTTTTGGAGGAGTTGTGTTGGTTGTAGGTTTCTTGTATATACACGTGTCTGATGTGTTTACTGGAGGATACATGTTGATTGTACTTATGTTCTGTGTACATGTGTCTTGTGGGGTTATTGGAGATCTTTGGTCGATTATACATGCGTAGTTGTGCGCATGTGGTTGATGGTATATATGGAGGTATCATGACGATTATACTAATATTGTGGGGTACTCATGTGGTTTGGGGGTTGCATTGATGATGACAGTGTCAGTATCATGATTATATATGTATATATATCATGTCATCATTCATTGCATACTGACGACTATTGTCTCCCTTGTGGTGAGAGAGTTGTCGGTTGTTTATAGCTGCCCATTCAGCCACTGTTGGAGAGTGGTAGCTAGGAGTGGAGCTAGTCCTGTCGTGCTCATTCAGCCGCTCAGTGTTCTGTCAGCCTCGACCACTCTGGAGTAGTGGGTCTTGAGGGTACAGTAGTCAGAGGGCTTGAGTTGTGAGTGGTCAGGGACCCTTAGCTATGTAGTTATATAACTACTTAGCTGACTGTCCGCTTCGGCTGTCTATAGTGGTGCATGTACTGGAGGCTAGTACGGTTTGTCACGGACCCAAGCCTCTCGGCCATACAGGGGTCGTGGTATCTAGAGAGGTGGTGGGGGTGACCATGGAGCATGCATGCACATTTGCATTTGATGCACGGTGCATCGTTGGAGATATATTTGCATACATGCCTAGTAGATACTAGTTGCATGTGTTTGTGGTATGTTGCATTTGTTTGCAATATGATTGTTGCATATGGTTGTCATGCTTCATACATGTCATTTATTTTACATGTATTTGCAGTCGTATTTATATTGCACAGGTGTCACGAGTAGGTCTGTTGCAGATGTGGTGAGTTTACTGACCATTGTACCAGGTGTTGATTCCAGATTGGGTATGTATCTATCATTATGTCAGTTGTGGTTTGTACAGTATCTATGTCAGGTTAGTAGGTCTGATATGTTCAGATGCATTGATTATGAAAGTAGGATCATGTTCTTTGATTCCCTACTGAAACTATATACCTTTGATCTTTATGTTTATTTATAGACCATGCACTATCTTTTCTATTACCCACTGAGTTACCTATACTCACCACCGCATGTATATCTTTATGTTTTCAGGTAGATGGTTGGAGTGTCGCTCGGAGTATCCTGTCTGCCAGGTCCTACGTCACATCCGAAGAGCGTTTCAGGTTTCCGCTTATGTTTTACTTGTATTCGTTATTTGGTGCATTCGGTGTATTTGGTGTATTTGGTGTTGTTGTTGTATTTGTGTTGTTGTGGTTGTTGTATAAAGCCTAGCCGGCTAGCAGTGTGTTGATTGTGTTGTGTGGGCTTTCCTTCATTTTTTGCTGTGTTTTAGTACAGCCGTGTGGGCTGTTTTATATATAACTGTGTGGTTGTGATTGATTCATTCCAGCCGAGTGGGTTGTTATTATAACTGCGTGGTTGTGTATATAAATATTCCAGCCGCATGTGGCTGATGTATTTTGCTTGTATTGATGCTTCATATTGTCACCGGTACAGGGGAGATGCTGCCGGATTTTTATCTGGCAGAAACTCCTTTGGGGGCGTGACATTGATCTTATTGGGAAAAATTTCTATCTCTCAGCTCATTCTGATAACTTTGATCATAGAGGCGAAAGAATTCAAACTACATGCTCAAGCTTATACAAATCATCCCCTTTCTCCCTTTGGAATACCTGGCAGCAAGCACATTGCTGCCTACCTCACGCTTAGCAAACGAACAACAAACAAACAAACACACCTTAATTCCCCTCTTCGAGGTGCACGACAGCCACATCAATTCAACCAGAAATAACTAAGCTACACGCTCAAAGTTTATTTAAAACCTCTTCTCATCTCCCTGATGAATTCCACGACAGAAATAAAAAGGAATTGCTACAGGAAACCCAGAATCTGAATTGTTTCTCATGCTCATTGCCTAGAATAGCAAAAATCTGAAGCAAGCAACCACAAGCTAAACAAACAAACAAGCAAACCCTATTTCCTTTCATTGAAGCACACGGCAAAATTCTCAAGACTAAAATTTACAATATACATCGAATTCAAGAGAACAAGATCCGGAACCACTCTTACCGCAGGTGAGTAAGCGACTTACCTTGCTGTTCTTGAACTCACAGCCGGAAAAATCACTTCTAGGGTTCGGAGGAGCTCACGATCTTGGCGTTCTCCTCGTGTCCGCGCGTCGTCCTTGACAAGACGATCACGATGGTGTGAAAGACCCTCAGATTTGGTCCTTGACCGGCCGCCGGAGACGCCGGGCTGCTTGCTGCGTTTTCGCCCGAGAGAAATTGCCAACGCCGTCGCGAGAGAAGAGGAAGGAGAGAACGATTTTCGGGCAATTAGGTTTCGGGTATCATTAAGCTCCCATTTGTAACTAGTGTTTCATTATAACTTAACTATATTTCGATATAGGTTTAGTTAAGAAAATTTCGGCTGGTCTGTTGGTTAAGCAAATCTCTGCTTAACCCGAGTTTTCCGGTTCAAATCTCGTCTTGAACATTATTTTTGTCAAAACTTTTTCATTTTGTAAAAATATCAAACGACTTCCAAAAATTATGTAAAAATACTCTAAAAATTTCTAAAAATCTCTGGAATATTTTAAAAGTATTTTCAAATATTTTTAAGGATATTTAGAACTCAAAATAGGAAAATTTGTGTTATTACAATAAATTAATTCTAATTCAAACTAAATTAATTCAAATATAATTCAAACTAATTCAATTTCTAACCTAATTCAAACTAAATTATTTTATTAGAAATTATTTTAAACTTATTAAAAATTATTTTAAACTTATTAAAAAATTAATTTAAACTTATTAAAAATTATTTTAAACTTATTAAAAATTATTTTAAACTTATTAAAAAATTATTTTAAACTTATTAAAAAATATTTTAAACTTATTAAAAAATTATTTTAAACTTATTAAATATTATTTTAAACTTATTAAAAAATTATTTTAAACTTATTAAAAATTATTTTAAACTTATTAGAAAAAACTTAATTAAAATTAAAACTTTTAAAATTACTTTAAATTTGAAACATAATCACTTTACTTGATTCGAACAATAAATAATACATATTAAATTCATGTAAATCAACTAAAGTTCAAAACTACTTATTTAATCCTTTAACCACACTTTGTTCTCATCCTACATTTTGTAGGATTCCAAAATTCTGGATAAATGGATCTTGGATAGCGGGTGTTCTAGACATGTAACGACCACCCTTCTTACTACTACTACTCTCTAAAGATGACCATTACTTAACTACTAACTCTACTTAACCGGTATGATTAAAAATCACATGGAAACCCTAACGAAAAATTTCGACATAGTCTCCCCTGTACCGGTGACCATATTCAACAATACATGCAATATATACTCAGCCACAAGCGGCTGGAACACATATCAATCAACCACGCAGTTAAATAAGTATCAAACACACAATTATCTACTTACTAAACTAAACTCATCCTACATGCAATCTAAACAGAATAATCTCAAATGACATGAACTTAAAATACAACTCAAATGTTTACAATAACTAAAATGCGGAAACTAAAATTAAAACTTCTTTCCTAGTCCCAAGGCTTCCATAGTCCTGGCATCACACATCCTTCGAACACCTCCTTGTCGCCTTCCTTTCTATATCTTTTCCTTTCCTGTATCTGCAGTAAGAGGAAGTGCAATCTATAAGCAAAATTTGCTTAGTAAGCGCTATCTAACTCACAAAAACTCGATATGCATGTGAATATACTGAAAACTAAAACTGAATGCTCAAAAGGAAAACTACTCATGCTCATCTGCTAGTAAATAAACAAACATACTGAAGTGCTAAACATGTAAAGCTACTCATGCTCTTCTAATAACCAAGAACAGTAAACTAATCTAAATAACATGCTAGTATAAAAGTAAACTCAACTTACTGATTTTAAAACAAAGTGAAACTTAATTCATCTGTTCTAAACTTATCCTTTAATATTTTATAGTTATGTAAAACTTGCTTTACTTATTCAAAAACTTATACTTATAATACTTCAAAATAATAATCAACTTCTTCTTGGGCCCAACAACTGTACTTACTATGCGCGCATCCCTAACTAGACCCGAGATAGCTGGTCCCGAATCTAGTAGGATTTGCTAGGTTATCTAAACCTAGGGACCGACCATAAGAGTCCAGCCCAAGGACTACTGAGAGTCCTGCATACTAGGTTATCTAAACCTAGGGACCGACTATGGGAGCCCAGCCCAAAAACTATTGAGAGTCCTGCATACTAGGTTATCTAAACCTAGGGACCGACTCTGGGAGCCCAGCCCAAGGACTACTGAAAGTCCAGTACAGTGCCATTGATAAAAGTAAAATACTTGTTATCTTTTAATACTTCTAATATATAATGCCTTGGCATTTTAATAAGCACCTTGTGTGCCAAAATCCCTAAAGTCTTGACTTTGGAATTTACTTAAGGCCTAGGCCTTTTCTTTCTTTTCTTTATCTTTCTTATACATTTCTTATAAAAGAATGCTTCTTACTAAACTGAAATGTTTAAACAAATTCTAACACTGCAATGCTTAAACAAAATCTGCATACAAGTTTAAACAGAAATCTGCATATTAAGCTTAACTAAAATCTGCATATTAAGCTTATCTAATATCTGCATACTAAGCTTAACAAAATCTGCATACTAAGCTTATCTAAATTCTGCATGATATACTTATGAAAGTCTGCATATCATACAAGCTTAGACTAAATCTAAAACTTGTTAGAATTAAAACCTACACTACACAACTATTCAAAACTGAACAATTTGAATTGAGTTTCATGGCAGCAAAGGGACTTCATTCATTTCCTATAACTAATTTCATGCATAAAGTCAATGAGCTACTGAAGAATAATTCATCTCTTGCATAGTAAAACTAGAGAATAACTCACAGGTATTAGAACTAGCATAGAGAACTTGAACTATAGCAAACTACAATAATTAGTATGAACCTAACAAATCTGATTCATTCTACAGCTTCTAAGGAAAAATATGATTTAAAACCAAAACGATTGCTCACAAAAATCTGCATTAAAACAAACGAGTGCTTACACATCTGCGTTAACTAGATAACTGCATATGAAAACTGCATTATAAACCAAGGTGATTGCTCACAAAACTTGCATTAGAAACTAAAACGATAGCTTACAAATCTACATTAAAACATACATGACGACACAAAGCTGTTCAAACCAAAAATACTACACATAATTCTAAGAGCTAAATGAAAACTAAAATCTGCTCATGCTTCAATTAAAAGAAAATCTGTACACTTGGATGAATGTAGCAAGGAAACATAACCCAAAGCTAACAATCATGTCGATGTTAAAAAGAAACCTAATTTAAACTTGTTCAAAACTCAACTTTTGCCAAGCAACAGAAGACACAATCGAAACTGACAGCAAGGCTGCTCGTGCCCCTCTAGCACAGATCTAGACCTGCACAGCAAGGTCCACAAGGCTTGCTGGAATTTTAAAACAAAACCCATATAAAACTTGTTCACAGCTTAAACTTATATAAGGCAACCGAAATTAAATCATTATGGGCAACTAGACATCTGGTAAGAGGAATCACAACCGGACCAAATCTATAATTCGAAACAATATAATCTGTTTCTCTTCTCTGATATTCTCGGCAGAAAACTAATGACTGAAGGAAACATGAATCCTTAAACTATTTTAGATAACTTAAGGACACAAAGGATTTAGATAAGAACACAATCTATTCTTCCTTTGAAGGTCACGGTAGCAACCCTAATCTAACCTTCTTCACAGAACAAGTTCGGAACACAAAGAAATGGAAATCCGAAGCTATCCTACTGCAGGTGAGTAAGCGACTTACCCTTGCGTTTGGGACTTACAACCGGAAGAGGAAGGCTCTAGGGTTCGGAGAAGCTTCAAATTCTGACGGCTTCTTTGCGTTTCCGAGCTCCTCTCGTCGAGGTGGTCACGCACGGGTGAAGTCCGGCCGGAAAACGGTGCTCGTCGGCCGCCGGAGACGTGCCCTAGGTCGTCTTCGTTTTCGTTCTCGCTCGGGCCGAAACGGCGCACGCGAGAGGTGAGGAGAAAGGTTTGGAATAATACCTAAGTTCCTTTTTCTTATACTAGGGTTTTTATTAATAACTATTGCTTAAGAATATTTCGCTCCTTTCTAAATTAGCAAAGTCCGCTGGCGCAGTTGGTTGGCTGCGTTTTGCTTAAGGCGTAGCTCGCGGGTTCGAAACTCGGCTGCAACCAATTTTTCTTCCTATTTATTCTCTGTTTCCTAACTACTGCTTAAATAGAATTTTTCTCCTTCTTTAATAACAAACGATCGCTAGCACACTTGGTTAGTCCGGCTTTAACCAAATCCCAGATCGCAGCTTTGATTCCCTAGCCGCGCACTTTTATTTCCAATTTATTTTAAACATTCCAACTATAGATTAAATATATTTTGCTCCATACTTGATTAACAAAACTCTTGCAGACCGGTTGGTTGGCTGAGTTCGGTTAAAATCTGGTTCGGGTCTGAGGTCTTTGGGTCAAAACCCGGCTTTAACTCTTTTTTTTTTAAACTTCTTCTTCTTGGTAAAAATACCAAACGAACTCCAAAAATTACATTAAAATACTCTAAAAATTTCTAAAAATTCCTAGAATATTTTTATAGCATTTCTAAATATTTTTAAGAACTTTTAAAACTCCTAATGAGTAAAATTGGGTCGTTATAATCCCCCATACCTTATAAAAATTTTGTCCTCGAACTTAGACTAATTCTGGATATTTCTGTCTTATACTATCCTTTACTAGTGGTACTTCTTTGTTTCTTAATCTCTTAACTTCTCGGTCCTCTAGTATTCATTTCGCATTGTACCCATTAGTGGTCTTTGGAAGACTTGATATCTTCTCTATCCTTTCTAAACATACTTATGTATATATGAATATAAGAGAAACAAAACTAAAATTGTCTCTATTCTTTCTAAGCATATATATCAAAACATAGAAAATTAAAACATGAATTTTCTTCTTTCCTAAGCACATATAAGCAGATACTCTATACTGCAAATAATAAAGAAAGCATAAAAGAAAATTAAATACTTTCTTACTTGAAGACGGCAAGGATGGTGCTGATGTGTGATGCTGGCGAATGGAAACTGCTCTGATACCAACTGTAACGACCACCCTTCTTACTACTACTACTCTCTAAAGATGACCATTACTTAACTACTAACTCTACTTATCCGATATGATTAAAAATCACATGGAAACCCTATCGAAAAATTTCGACAGAGTCTCCCCTGTACCGGTGACCATATTCAACAATACATGCAATATATACTCAGCCACAAGCGGCTGGAACACATATCAATCAACCATGCAGTTAAATAAGTATCAAACACACAATTATCTACTTACTAAACTAAACTCATCCTACATGCAATCTAAACAGAATAATCTCAAATGACATGAACTTAAAATACAACTCAAATGTTTACAATAACTAAAATGCAGAAACTAAAATTAAAACATCTTTCCTAGTCCCAAGGTTTCCATAGTCCTGGCATCACACATCCTTCGAACACCTCCTTGTCGCCTTCCTTTCTATATCTTTTCCTTTCCTGTATCTGCAGTAAGAGGAAGTGCAATCTATAAGCAAAATTTTCTTAGTAAGCGCTATCTAACTCACAAAAACTCGATATGCATGTGAATATACTGAAAAATAAAACTGAATGTTCAAAAGGAAAACTACTCATGCTCATCTGCTAGTAAATAAATAAACATACTGAAGTGCTAAACATGTAAAGCTACTCATGCTCTTCTAATAATCAAGAACAGTAAACTAATCTAAATAACATGCTAGCATAAAAGTAAACTCAACTTATTGATTTTAAAATAAAGTGAAACTTAATTCATCTGTTCTAAACATATCCTTTAATACTTTATAGTTATGTACAATTTGCTTTACTTGTTCAAAAACTTATACTTATAATACTTCAAAATAATAATCAACTTCTTCTTGGGCCCGACAACTGTACTTACTATGCGCGCATCCCTAACTAGACCCGAGATAGCTGGTCTCGAATCTAGTAGGATTTGCTAGGTTATCTAAACCTAGGGACCGACTATGTGAGCCCAGCCCAAGGACTACTGAGAGTCCTGCATACTATCTTATCTAAACCTAGGGAGCCTAGCCCAAGGACTACTGAGAGTCCTGCATACTAGGTTATCTAAACCTAGGGACCGACTATGGGAGCCCAGCCCAAGGACTACTGAAAGTCCAGTACAGTGTCATTGATAAAAGTAAAATACTTGTTATCTTTTAATACTTCTAATATATAATGCCTTGGCATTTTGATAAGCGCCTTGTGTGCCAAAATCCCTAAAGTCTTGACTTGGGATTTACTTAAGGCCTTGGCCTTTTCTTTCTTTTCTTTATCTTTCTTATACTTTTCTTATAAAAGAATGCTTCTTACAAAACTGAAATGTTTAAACAAATTCTAACACTGCAATGCTTAAACAAAATCTGCATACAAGTTTAAACAAAAATCTGCATATTAAGCTTAACTAAAATCTGCATATTAAGCTTATCTAATATCTGCATACTAAGCTTAACAAAATCTGCATACAAAGATTATCTAAATTCTGCATGCTATACTTATGAAAGTCTGCATATCATACAAGCTTAAACTAAATCTAAAACTTGTTAGAATTAAAACCTACACTACACAACTATTCAAAACTGAACAATTTGAATTGAGTTTCATGGCAGCAAAGGGACTTCATTCATTTCCTATAACTAATTTCATGAATAAAGTCAATGAGCTACTGAAGAATAATTCATCTCTTGCATAGTAAAACTAGAGAATAACTCACAGGTATTAGAACTAGAATAGAGAACTTGAACTACAGCAAACTACAATAATTAGTATGAACCTAACAAATCTGATTCATTCTACAGCTTATAAGGAAAAATATGATTTAAAACCAAAACGATTGCTCACAAAAATCTGCATTAAAACAAACGAGTGCTTACACATCTGCGTTAACTAGATAACTGCATATGAAAACTGCATTATAAACCAAGGTGATTGCTCACAAAACTTGCATTAGAAACTAAAACGATAGCTTACAAATCTACATTAAAACATACATGACGGCACAAAGCTGTTCAAACCAAAAATACTACACATAATTCTAAGAGCTAAATGAAAACTAAAATCTACTCATGCTTCAATTAAAAGAAAATCTGTACACTTGGATGAATGTAGCAAGGAAACATAACCCAAAGCTAACAATCCTGTCGAAGTTAAAAAGAAACCTAATTTAAACTTGTTCAAAACTCAACTTTTGCCAAGCAACAGAAGACACAATCGAAACTAACAGCAAGGCTGCTCGTGCCCCTCTAGCACAGATCTAGACCTGCACAGCAAGGTCCACAAGGCTTGCTGGAATTTTAAAACAAAACCCATATAAAACTTGTTCACAGCTTAAACTTATATAAGGCAACCGAAATTAAATCATTATGGGCAGCTAGACATCTGGTAAGAGGAATCACAACCGGACCAAATCTATAATTTGAAACAATATAATCCGTTTCTCTTCTCTGATATTCTCGGCAGAAAACTAAAGACTGAAGGAAACATGAATCCTTAAACTATTTTATATAACTTAAGGACACAAAGGATTTAGATAAGAACACAATCTATTCTTCCTTTGAAGGTCACGGCAGCAACCCTAATCTAACCTTCTTCACAGAACAAGTTTGGAACACAAAGAAATGGAAATCCGAAGCTATCCTACTGCAGGTGAGTAAGCGACTTACCCTTGCGTTTGGGACTTACAACCGGAAGAGGAAGGCTCTAGGGTTCGGAGAAGCTTCAAATTCCGACGGCTTCTTTGCGTTTCCGAGCTCCTCTCGTCGAGGTGGTCACGCACGGGTGAAGTCCGGCTGGAAAACGGTGCTCGTCGGCCGCCGAAGACGTGCCCTAGGTCGTCTTCGTTTTCGTTCTCTCTCGGGCAGAAACGACGCACGCGAGAGGTGAGGAGAAAGGTTTGGAATAAGACCTAAGTTCCTTTTTCTTATACTAGGGTTTTAATTAATAACTATTGCTTAAGAATATTTCGCTCCTTTCTAAATTAGCAAAGTCCGCTGGCGCAGTTGGATGGCTGCGTTTTGCTTAAGGCGTAGCTCGCGGGTTCGAAACTCGGCTGCAACCAATTTTTCTTCCTATTTATTCTCTTTTTCCAAACTGGAGGATTGGTCGACCGAATAAGCTTTACTCAGACCAGAGATCAGTTCAGATCAAACTGAGTCAAAGTCAGATCAAAGCTTTATCGATCGACCGAACCGTAAGATCGATCGACCGAACCATGATGACTCAGCCTAGCCAGTTCATCAGCACCGATGAGCAGCAAAGGAAAGGAGGGTTGATCGGTCGACCGAACTCCTAGATCGGTCGACCGATCCAATCAAAATTAATTGCACCATTAATGAAGATTTCTACAGATTTCGATAAACAGGGACTTTAACTATTCGGTCGACCGAAAAAGGGGTTCGGTCGACTGAACCATTAAAGATCAGTAAATGTAAAAGATTGAGCCAGCTTCAGACTTCAGCCAGAATGGAAGGGAGCAGGTTCGATCGACCGAACACAGGGATCGGTCAACCGAACTTCCAGTACACCTATAAATTCAGACTCGAAGACAGAGGCCAAAATGAGAACTTTCTGATCAATATTTCTGGTGCTCTTCTGCAAGCTGCTCACGCCTACGATCTCAGCAAGCAACTTCATTCGTGCCGACCGAGCTTCAACTTTAAATTGTCATTGTCGGTATATTTCTTTTTTTATTGTACTTAATTCCATAAGATAGTAGAGTGTTACTATCTTACATTCTTGTAACTGTACGATCCACTTCTTTCTGAAGGTTTCGGAAAGAAGTGTCATAGTGGTTTGCCCATCGGTGCGGTCAAGGACCGCGGGCCTTCGAGTAGGAGTCGAGCTAGGCTCCGAACGAAGTAAATCAATGTGTCTCTCTCTTTACTTTCCGCTGCACATTTCTGATTAGAATTTGAAAAGAAAAGTTTTTTTAAAAGGCGCGATATTCACCCCCCCCCCCTCTATCGCTTCAAACGATCTATCAATTGGTATCAGAGCCGGTTAGCTCTGAAATTTTTTAACCGTTTTTCAAAGCATTTTTAAAAAAACTTTTTCTCTTTTCTTCAATTTATTTTCTTTTAGAATATTTTTCTCTTCAAACACTACTAATCCCAAGACGAAAGTCTTGGAAATATTTTTGTTCTTTAACTTTTTTTTGTAAGGATGTCGAATTCATATCAAGAAGGCTATAGCACGGTTCGACCTCCACTATTCAAAGGAGAGAATTTCAGTTACTGGAAGAATAGGATGGAGTGCTACTTAAAGTCTGACATTGAGCTCTAGTTCACGGTCTTGAAAGGCTATACTCCTCCAAGGAAGGACGGAACAATCCTAGAACCAGAAGAATGGACACCTCAGATGATCAAGAAGGCATAACTGAACTACAAAGCAATCAATACCATTCAGTGCAGACTCACGATGGAGGAGTTGAATAGAGTTGGTCCCTACGACAACGCCAAAGAATTATGGGACTCGATAGTCAAACTACACGAAGGAACGAACGACTCGAAGGTAAATAAACGAGATCTACTTTTAAATAATTTGTTAAATATAAAAATGTTTCCTGGAGAGACCGCCTCGCAACTACACGCTCGACTGAAAGACATCCTCAACGGTCTTCACCTGATCGGACACAATCTCGAAAATCACGACACAATAAGGTATGCTCTGAACGCCTTTCCAAGGAATACTTTGTGGGCATCAATTGTAGATGCTTACAAAGTTTCTAAGGATCTTTCAATTCTTAAGTTAGATGAGTTATTCTGTGAATTAGAACTACACGAGCAATCTAACATGAGCCATGGCGAGAAAGGTGTTGCTTTGTATGCAGGGCCGAGCAAGGAGACAAAATCAAAAACAAAGATCGAGTTAGAAAGCGAATCAGACCCTGACTCAACTAATGAAGAAGAATTAGTCAACATGGTCCGAAGACTATTGACTAAGAAGAAGTTTAGAAGAAGCTCCAAAAAGACTCCACCAAACCAAATCCAAAACAAATCAGAAATGATTTGTTATGGATGCAACAAGAAGGGACATTTCAAAAATGAATGCCCAAATCGAAAAGAAGAAAGACCCAAATCGACAAGATGGAAGAAGGCTCTTCAAGCAACATGGGACGAGACTTCTTCCGACGAATCCGACGCGGAGCAAACGAAGCACTTAAGTCACCTTGCATTTATGGCAAGAAACGAAGATTCCGGGTCCGAGTCCGACAAAGAATACGAGTTCGAGATCGACCTCGATTCCGAGAGAAGCCTCGGATTGTAAGATCCGAATATGGTAACGATTTATTCAAAGTCAAATTTACTTAAATGTTTGTTTAAAAAATTAGCAAAATCGGAAAAACAAAATAACTTGTTACTTAAGGAAATAGACCACCTTAAGCAACAAGTTAACTTGAGTGACTCGACTAACCGAGTTCAAGTCGGAACTTCAACTCAAGTTGAAAAACTTGAGGAAGAAAATTCTGATTTGAAATGTCAAGTCGAGCGACTCAAGAAAACGTTGGAAAAGTTCGAAATGGGATCCAAGTGTCTAAATATGATACTTGGATCACCACGAGCCGTGTACAACAAATCAGGACTCGGTTACAAACCAAAACAAACAAACAAATCATACTTATCCTTAATCAGTCAAAATACTAGAAGGCAAGTCCAAGCATGGGTTCAAACAAAACAGTTAATCAAACCAATTCAACCAAATTTCTACTTAGTCCCCAAGAGTCAAGTCCATTACTTAAATAGACCTTATCTAAGCTATGACTCAGGGGGAGCAACTAGAAAAACAATCCAACCAACTTAATTAAAACAAACTCAATACTTAGGATTAGGATTATTAGAACGGTTAGATGAAAAAGGTTTACCAAACCATATAACATAGCACCGGAATGGATTGGGATGATAGTACGTCACGGAAACTCTGTCGAAGACATGTCTAGGTTGAATATGGAATTCTACTTAGTGCACTAGACTTAGTGGATCTGACCGAAGCTACCCCAGTCAAACATAGGCTAGTTAGACCAAAATTTAGTATTAAATTTTTTGGGCAGGAACAGTTTGAAAAGTCTTCAGCAAGTGGTCTAATGATATTCAAGTAGGCCATATGCCTCGCCACTGAACTGAAACATATCCTTAGGACGTCTGCTTGATTAACCCAAAGCTAAGTTTGAATCTAACATGAGTTCAATAACCTCTTTCAATATAATTAATTCTAATTAAAACTAAATATAACGACCACCCTTCTTATCTATTCTATTACACTCTAAGGATGACCGTTACTTGAATACTAACTCTACTTAATCGGTATGATCGAAACCACGAAGAGTCTCTACCGAAAAATTTCGGCAGAGTCTCCCTTGTACTGGTGACCATAAACCGAGATACAAACATAGTATACATCAGCCACAGGCTGCTGGAACATATATCAATCACTCACGCAGTTAAATAAGTGACAACACCAAAATATCTACTTATTAAACAAAACTCATCTCCATGCAATCTAAACAAAAGAATCTCAAATGACATGAACCTAAAATACAACTTCAAATGTTTATTAATTACTAAAATGCGGAAACTTAATAATATCCCAAGTCTCTTCCATAGTCCTGGCATCACACACCATCCGCACCTCCTCGTTGTCTTCCTGTATCTGCAGTAAGAGGAAATGCAATCTATAAGCAAAATGCTTAGTAAGCGCTATCTAACTCACAAAATCTCGACATGCATGTGAATATACTGAAAACTAAAACTGAATGCTCAAAAGGAAAACTACTCATGCTCATCTACTAGTAAATAAACAAACATACTGAAGTGCTAAATATGTAAAGCTACTCATGCTCTTCTAATAGCAAAGAACAGTAAGCTAATCTAAATAACATGCTAGCATAAAAGGAAACTAAACTTGCGGATTTAAAAACAAAGTGAAACTTAATTCATTTGTTCTAAACTTTTTCTTTTATATTTTTATACTTATGTGAAACTTATTTTGTTTGTTCAAAAACTTATACTTATAATACTTCAAAATAATAATCAACTTTCTTCTTGGGTCCGGCAACTGTACTTGCTATGCGCGCATCCCTAACTAGACCCGAGATAGCTGGTCCCGAATCTAGTAGGGTTTACTAGGTTGTCTAAACCTAGGGACGACTATGGGAGTCCAGCCCAAGGACAACCGAGAGTCTTGCATACTAGGTTATCTAAACCTAGGGACGACTATGGGAGCCCAACCCAAGGATAACTGAGAGTCCAGTATAGTGCCACTGATAAAAGTAAAATACTTGTTATCTTTTAATACTTCTAATATATAATGTCTCGACATTTTAATAAACACCTTATGTGCCAAAATCCCTAAAGTCTTGACTTTGGGATCTACTTAAGTCCTTGGCCTTTTTCTTTCATTTCTTTATCTTTCTTATACTTGTTAATGCTTCTAAAAGAATGCTTCTTTAAAAAGAAACTGAAATGTTTAAGCAAATTCTAACTTTGAAATGCTTAAACCAAAAATCTACTTACTATACTTAGAAAATCTACATTCTATACTTGTAAAGATCTGCATATATAACTAACAAACATCTGCACTACATTATGCCAATCAGATTCTGCAAGTATAACAAAATTTACTATCCGAACTGAACTGTTAAACCACATGCCAATCTAAAATTGCTTATATAAGAAAACTGATAATGGAAGGTCTAAGGCACGGAGGATAGAGCTCTTCAATCTACCGGAAAACGATTGCATAGAACAACTGAAACCTTAAAGTATACAACAGCAGCTATGCAAAGAGGGAATAAACATTGGTCTCTTTCTATTTTAGCTACTTATCATCACCTAAAGGTTAGGAACATGCACAGTTTATAAAGGTCAAAACATAATATCATTAACATGGAAACCAAGCCATACTTACAAGCTTTAGAAATCCTGATCTAAACCGCAAAGGAACTAGATGCTAAAAGGGGACTAAAATTCTGCGCTACTAAAGAGATGAACTGCAAATCAATTCCTCCCTGTTCAGTGTCCCAGAAAGGAATCCATTGCAGCTATCAAAAAGGTTTGCTACTAGTAATTCTACCTGGTACGAAACACCAAAATCCTAACCTCGCAGTAAGTTGCAATAAACACTTATTTCGCTAAACAAGAGTTAACTTGGATTGTGGGAGAACCAGTTCAAGTTTTAGTAGAATTGCAAATCCTTGTAGCTTTGATCTTATTGGGAAAAATTTCTATCTCTCAGCTCATTCTGATAACTTTGATCATAGAGGTGAAAGAATTCAAACTACATGCTCAAGCTTATACAAATCATCCCCTTTCTCCCTTTGGATTACCTGGCAGCAAGCACACTGTTGCCTACCTCACGCTTATCAAACGAACAACAAACAAACAAACACACCTTAATTCCCCTCTTTGAGGTGCACGACAGCCACATCAATTCAACCAGAAATAACTAAGCTACATGCTCAAAGTTTATTTAAAACCTCTTCTCATCTCCCTGATGAATTCCACGACAGAAACAAAAAGGAATTGCTACTTGAAACTCAGAATCTGAATTGTTTCTCATGCTCATTGCCTAGAACAGCAAAAATCCGAAGCAAGCAACCACAAGCTAAACAAAGAAAGAAGCAAACCCTATTTCCTTTCATTGAAGCACACGGCAGAAATCTCAAGACTAAAATTTACAATATACATCGAATTCAAGAGAACAAGATCCGGAACCACTCTTACCGCAGGTGAGTAAGCGATTTACCTTGCTGTTCTTGAACTCACAGCCGAAAAAATCGCTTCTAGGGTTCGGAGGAGCTCATGATCTCGGCGCTCTCCTCGTGTCCACGCGTCCTCCTTGACAAGACGATCACGACGGTGTGAAAGACCCTCGGATTTGGTCCTTGACCGGCCGCCGGAGACGCCGGGCTGCTTGCTGTGTTTTTGCCCGAGAGAAATTGTCAACGCCATCGCGAGAGAAGAGGAAGGAGAGAAAGATTTTCGGGCAATTAGGTTTCGGGTATCATTAAGCTCCCTTTTGTAACTAGTGTTTCATTATAACTTAACTATATTTTGATATAGGTTTAGTTAAGAAAAGTTCGGCTGGTCTGTTGGTTAAGCGAATCTCTACTTAACCCGAGGTTTCCGGTTCAAACCTCGTCTTGGACATTATTTTTGTTAAAACTTCTTTTGTTTTGTAAAAATATCAAACAACTTTCAAAAATTGCATAAAAATACTCTGAAATTTTCTAAAAATCTCTAGAATATTTTAAAAGCATTTCCAAATATTTTTAAGGATATTTAGAACTCGAAATAGGGAAATTTGGGTTGTTACAATTCTCCCTACCTTATAAAAAGTTCGTCCTCTAACTTAGAATAATTCTAGATCTCTCTGTCTCATACTGTCTTCACGCTCCTAAGTAACTTCCTCGTACTTCTGGTTCTAAATGACTTTCACTACGGGTACTCTTTGTTCCTTAGTCTCTTAACTTCTCGATCCTCTATTATTCATATCGCATCGTACCCATTAGTGGTCCTTAGAAGGCTTGTTATCTTTTCTATCCTTTCTAAACATACTTATGTATATGAATATAAGAGAAACAAAACTTCTATCTTACAAAAGCGCATATAAGCAATTACTCCATACTGCAAATAATAAATAAAGCATAAAATGAAAAACTTAAATACTTTCTTACTTGAAGACGACAAGGATGGTGCTGATGTGTGATGTTGGAGAATGGGAACGGCTCTGATACCAATTGTAACGACCACCCTTCTTATCTATACTATTACACTCTAAAGATGACCGTTACTTGACTTGTAACGCCCTGGCCCGGGCAGGACCCCCCCGGACCGAACCAGGAACGACACCAGAATTACCTATCGGTTTGATGACTAGCTCCACAGACCACCGGAGGTCCTTTCAGCACACTTTGTCCTCACTCGCACGCACCCTGGAAAACTTCCCAGGAGGTCACCCATCCTTAGATTTCTCCAAGCCAAGCACGCTTAACTTTGGAGTTCTTAAGTTTGGGCTTCCGAAAAGGAAGGTGCACCTTGGTGATATGGATAGTACCATCTAACCTTTTAAGTCATACTTAACCAGAATCTCAGAACCGGGTTATTACATGACTACTGACTCAACTGAATCGGTATGATCGAAACCACGAAGAGTCTCTACCGAAAAATTTCGGCAGAGTCTCCCCTGTACCGGTGACCATAAACCGAGATACAAACATAGTATACATCAGCCACAGGCAGCTGGAACATATATCAATCACTCACGCAGTTAAATAAGTGACAACACTAAAATATCTACTTACTAAACAAAGCTCATCTCCATGCAATCTAAACAAAAGAATCTCAAATGACATGAACCTAAAATACAACTTCAAATGTTTATTAATTACTAAAATGTGGAAACTTAATAATATCCCAAGTCTCTTCCATAGTCCTGGCATCACACACCATCCGCACCTCCTCGTCGTCTTCCTGTATCTGCAGTAAGAGGAAATGTAATCTATAAGCAAAATGCATAGTAAGCGCTATCTAACTCACAAAATCTCGATATGCATGTGAATATACTGAAAACTAAAACTGAATGCTCAAAAGGAAAACTACTCATGCTCATCTACTAGTAAATAAATAAACATACTGAAGTGCTAAACATGTAAAGCTACTCATGCTCTTCTAATAGCAAAGAACAGTAAGCTAATCTAAATAACATGCTAGCATAAAAGGAAACTAAACTTGCTGATTTTAAAATAAAGTGAAACTTAATTCATTTGTTCTAAACTTATTCTTTTATACTTTTATACTTATATGAAATTTATTTTGTTTGTTCAAAAACTTATACTTATAATACTTCAAAATAATAATCAACTTTCTTCTTGGGTCCGGCAACTGTAGTGCATCCCTAACTAGACCCGAGATAGCTGGTCCCGAATCTAGTAGGGTTTACTAGGTTATCTAAACCTAGGGACGACTATGAGAATCCAACCCAAGGACAACTGAGAGTCCTGCATACTAGGTTATCTTAACCTAGGGACGACTATGTGAGCCCAACCCAAGGACAACTGAGAGTCCAATACTGTGTCACTGATAAAAGTCAAATACTTGTTATCTTTTAATACTTCAAATATATAATGCCTCGACATTTTAATAAGCACCTTGTGTGCCAAAATCCCTAAAGTCTTGACTTTGGGATCTACTTAAGGCTTTGACCTTTTTCTTTCTTTTCTTTATCTTTCTTATACTTGTTAATGCTTCTAAAAGAATGCTTCTTTAAATAGAAACTTAAATGTTTAAGCAAATTCTAACTTTGAAATGCTTAAACCAAAAATCTGCTTACTATACTTATAAAATCTGCATAATATACTTGTAAAGATCTGCATATATAACTAACAAACATCTGCACTACATTATGCCAATCAGATTCTGCAAGTATAACAAAATTTACTATCCGAACTGAACTGTTAAACCATATGTCAATCTAAAATTGCTTATATAAGAAAGCTGATAATGGAAGGTCTAAGGCACGGAGGATAGAGCTCTTCAATCTACAGGAAAACAATGGCACAAAACAACTGAAACCTTAAAGTATACAACAGCAGCTATGCAAAGAGGGAATAAACATTGGTCTCTTTCTATTTTAGCTACTTATCATCACCTAAAGGTTAGGAACATGCACAGTTTATAAAGGCCAAAACATAATATCATTAACATGGAAACCAAGCCATACTTGCAAGCTTTAAAAATCCTAATCTAAACCGCAAAGGAACTAGATTCTAAATGGGGACTAAAATTATGTGCTACTAAAGAGATGAACTGCAAATCAATTCCTCCCTGTTCAGTGTCCCAGCAAGGAATCCATTGCAGCTATCAAAAAGGTTTGCTACTGGTAATTCTACCTAGTACGAAACACCAAAATCCTAACCTCGCAGTAAGTTGCAATAAACACTGATTTCGCTAAACAAAAGTTAACTTGGATTGTGGGAGAACCAGTTCAAGTTTTAGTAGAATTGCAAATCCTTGTAGCTTTGATTGTAAGATACCACAAAATTAAATAATAAATGTTATTGGACGAAAAATCTTATTAGATTTTTCCAAAAATTTTAGAAATTTTATGGGAATTTTTCGGAGCTCGTACGGAGGGTTTTGAGGGGATTGATCGGCGAGGGCGGATAAAGCCTGTTTGGGATACCTGTTTAAGTGAGAAAATGTTTTCAATTATAAATTCATTTTCTTTTATTTTTTTTTCCCAAATCGTCGTTTCCCCCTTCCTTCTTCCCTCTCTCGATCTCCCCGATCTCCTCCTCCTCAAATCGCGCCCGAAACCCCCTTCCCTCTCCGGCGATTCCTCCTCGCCCGATCGCCGGTCACCGCGAGCTCACTGCCAGTAGGGGTCCTTCCCTCCGCTTGCTCTACAGACGCCCCCTCCTCCCTTCCTCTCTCTCGTGTTCCTGCCCTAGATCGCCGACGGAGAGGTTTCGTCCACTGCGATCGCGTTCTTGCCGAGTCGCTGGAGGAAGGTCGTTAGAGATCGAAGGGTACCGATCATCTCGGGCTGAGCATGCATCTTGGTGGTTGTCTCTTGTGGGCGATCGATGGTGATCCGGCGGAGCCAGGGCACGGTGGGGTTCCGGCCGATTGAGCCCCTTTCGGTTCTCCTCCTCAATCGGTTCAATGGAGTATGTTCCGAATCGTCATCAGTTGGAATGGATCATGCAACACCATCTGGAGGCAACTGGTTAAGGTTAGGAAGTGTCGGGAAGTGCTGTGAATTCAAGGATTCTTATGTAATTGGATTTGTTTGTGATGTTCTTCCTGATGCTGGACTTGTAGGAGGCATCGGATCAACGTCATGGTGGATTCTTCGTGAGCATATCACTTCCCCTTCACTTCTTGTAGCTGTTGAGGTCTTGGTGGGAGGATTAGGGATCAATGGAGGTGAGTAAGGTCTATATTTGTTAGAGTTCTAGCAAATTCATTGTTGTTCAATTGTTTCCGGGACTGATCTTGGAAAGGATTAGTGTAAGAGTTCCTGGTGGCAGTGGGCAGAGGTTAGTAGGAGATGTGAGCTCTTGATTTGTGTCCATGCCTCAAGGTGAGTTTCCTTTGGTGATGTACCTTTAAATTTTTCCTATTATTGCTCTGTTCTATCGGTATTGTTAATGGTTATTAGGTTATGTCTGGTTTAGAGAACATGGAAGCGTGTAGAAGGATTTGTTATAGTTTTGGCCAGGAGTTTCCAGTAGCATGCTTCTTCGAATGAGTCAACATTGAAGTCTCTGGATTTGGGTAAGTTTTGTAGTTGATTTGTAATGGTTATTTGGTGGATGATTTATGTAGATGGATATATGATCGTTATTGGTATGTGTTAGATTGATTGGGGTTTGTATTTGGTTGGAATTTGTGGATTATGTTGGGATCTAGAAGGAGTGTGATTAAGGATTATTTGGAGGATTAATTAGAGATCAGATTTGAGTGGAGTTATCTTGATTGGGTGGGGATTTTATTTAGCTATTTTAATTCATATGAATTTAGCTAAATCAAATATATATATATTGATTGCTGCAGGATTTGGATTCGGGACGAGCGTCTCGACGTGGGATTTCTTGACATGGTCTATATATAAAGGCGGGTATTTCTTCCTTTGCCTCAATGTAGATTTTCTTTGAGCTTAGTGCATGGTTGTTATTTGACGGATTAGGTTACTTTACCTTATATCGTGTTCGGTTGCTGTTTTTCCTGCTTGTTACTTTTGCTTGAGCTTAGAGATGATCTATTTAATTCATATATAGTCTCAACTCTTGATATCTACTCTGTTGTGATTACATGTGTAGAGTAGGTCTTGTAGGGATTGTCGGGCTGTTAGTATTACCATGCTGATTGGGTATATGATGTAGACTGTACGTAGGTTGGTACGCATGATAGGAGTCATCATGTTGACTATACGTTTGCATATCGTATGTACACACGTATTTATTATGTACTTTTGGAGGAGTTGTGTTGGTTGTAGGTTTCTTGTATATACACGTGTCTGATGTGTTTACTGGAGGATACATGTTGATTGTACTTATGTTCTGTGTACATGTGTCTTGTGGGGTTATTGGAGATCTTTGGTCGATTATACATGCGTAGTTGTGCGCATGTGGTTGATGGTATATATGGAGGTATCATGACGATTATACTAATATTTTGGGGTACTCATGTGGTTTGGGGGTTGCATTGATGATGACAGTGTCAGTATCATGATTATATATGTATATATATCATGTCATCATTCATTGCATACTGACGACTATTGTCTCCCTTGTGGTGAGAGAGTTGTCGGATGTTTATAGCTGCCCATTCAGCCACTGTTAGAGAGTGGTAGCTAGGAGTGGAGCTAGTCCTGTCGTGCTCATTCAGTCGACCACTCTGGAGCAGTGGGTCTTGAGGGTACAGTAGTCAGAGGGCTTGAGTTGTGAGTGGTCAGGGACCCTTAGCTATGTAGTTATATAACTACTTAGCTGACCGTCCGCTTCGGCTGTCTATAGTGGTGCATGTACTGGAGGCTAGTACGATTTGTCACGGACCCAAGCCTCTCGGCCATACAGGGGTCGTGGTGTCTAGAGAGGTGGTGGGGGTGACCATGGAGCATGCATGCACATTTGCATTTGATGCACGGTGCATCGTTGGAGATATATTTGCATACATGCCTAGTAGATACTAGTTGCATGTGTTTGTGGTATGTTGCATTTGTTTACGATATGATTGTTGCATATGGTTGTCATGCTTCATACATGTCATTTATTTTACATGTATTTGCAGTCGTATTTATATTGCACAGGTGTCACGAGTAGGTCTGTTGCAGATGTGGTGAGTTTACTGACCATTGTACCAGGTGTTGATTCCAGATTGGGTATGTATCTATCATTATGTCAGTTGTGGTTTGTACAGTATCTATGTCAGGTTAGTAGGTCTGATATGTTCAGATGCATTGATTATGAAAGTAGGATCATGTTCTTTGATTCCCTACTGAGACTATATACCTTTGATCTCTATGTTTATTTATAGACCATGCACTATCTTTTCTATTATCCACTGAGTTACCTATACTCACCACCGCATGTATATCTTTATGTTTTCAGGTAGATGGTTGGAGTGTCGCTCGGAGTATCCTATCTGCCAGGTCCTATGTCACATCCGAAGAGCGTTTCAGGTTTCCGCTTATGTTTTACTTGTATTCGTTATTTGGTGCATTCGGTGTATTTGGTGTTGTTGTTGTATTTGTGTTGTTGTGGTTGTTTTATAAAGCCTAGCCGGCTAGCAGTGTGTTGATTGTGTTGTGTGGGCTTTCCTTCGTTTTTTGCTGTGTTTTAGTACAGCCGTGTGGGTTGTTTTATATATAACTGTGTGGTTGTGATTGATTCATTCCAGCCGAGTGGGTTGTTATTATAACTGCGTGGTTGTGTATATAAATATTCCAGCCGCATGTGACTGATGTTTTTTGCTTGTATTGATGCTTCATATTGTCACCGGTACAGGGGAGATGCTACCGGATTTTTATCTGGCAGAGACTCCTTTGGGGGCGTGACATTGATCTTATTGGGAAAAATTTCTATCTCTCAGCTCATTCTGATAACTTTGATTATAGAGGCGAAAGAATTCAAACTACATGCTCAAGCCTATACAAATCATCCCCTTTCTCCCTTTGGAATACCTGGCAGCAAGCACATTGCTGCCTACCTCACGCTTAGCAAACGAACAACAAACAAACAAACACACCTTAATTCCCCTCTTTGAGGTGCACGGCAGCCACATCAATTCAACCAGAAATAACTAAGCTACATGCTCAAAGTTTATTTATAACCTCTTCTCATCTCCCTGATGAATTCCACGACAGAAATGAAAAGGAATTGCTACTGGAAACCCAGAATCTGAATTGTTTCTCATGCTCATTGCCTAGAACAGCTAAAATCCGAAGCAAGCAACCACAAGCTAAACAAACAAACAAGCAAACCCTATTTCCTTTCATTGAAGCACACGGCAAAATTCTCAAGACTAAAATTTACAATATACATCGAATTCAAGAGAACAAGATCCGGAACCACTCTTACCGCAGGTGAGTAAGCGACTTACCTTGCTGTTCTTGAACTCACAGCCGGAAAAATCGCTTCTAGGGTTCGGAGGAGCTCACGATCTCGGCGTTCTCCTCGTGTCCGCGCGTCGTCCTTGACAAGACGATCACGATGGTGTGAAAGACCCTCGGATTTGGTCCTTGACCAGCCGCCGGAGACGCCGGGCTGCTTGCTGCATTTTCGCCCGAGAGAAATTGCCAACGCCGTCGCGAGAGAAGAGGAAGGAGAGAAAGATTTTCGGGCAATTAGGTTTCGGGTATCATTAAGCTCCCATTTGTAACTAGTGTTTCATTATAACTTAACTATATTTCGATATAGGTTTAGTTAAGAAAATTTCGGCTGGTCTGTTGGTTAAGCAAATCTCTGCTTAACCCGAGTTTTCCGGTTCAAATCTCGTCTTGAACATTATTTTTGTCAAAACTTTTTCATTTTGTAAAAATATCAAGCGACTTCCAAAAATTATGTAAAAATACTCTAAAAATCTCTGGAATATTTTAAAAGTATTTCCAAATATTTTTAAGGATATTTAGAACTCGAAATAGGAAAATTTGTGTTATTACAATAAATTAATTCTAATTCAAACTAAATTAATTCAAATATAATTCAAACTAATTCAATTTCTAACCTAATTCAAACTAAATTATTTTATTAGAAATTATTTTAAACTTATTAAAAATTATTTTAAACTTATTAAAAACTTATTAAAAATTATTTTAAACTTATTAAAAATTATTTTAAACTTATTAAAAATTATTTTAAACTTATTAAAAAATTATTTTAAACTAATTAAAAATTATTTTAAACTTATTATAAATTATTTCAAACTTATTAAAAATTATTTTAAACTTATTAAAAAATTATTTTAAACTTATTAAAAAATATTTTAAACTTATTAAAAAATTATTTTAAACTTATTAAAAAATATTTTAAACTTATTAAAAAATTATTTTAAACTTATTAAATATTATTTTAAACTTATTAGAAAAAACTTAATTAAAATTAAAACTTTTAAAATTACTTTAAATTTGAAACATAATCACTTTACTTGATTCGAACAATAAATAATACATATTAAATTCATGTAAATCAACTAAAGTTCAAAACTACTTATTTAATCCTTTAACCACACTTTGGTCTCATCCTACATTTTGTAGGATTCCAAAGTTCTGGATATATTGATCTTGGATAGCGGGTGTTCTAGACATGTAACGACCACCCTTCTTACTACTACTACTCTCTAAAGATGACCATTACTTAACTACTAACTCTACTTAACCGGTATGATTAAAAATCACATGGAAACCCTATCGAAAAATTTCGACAGAGTCTCCCCTGTACCGGTGACCATATTCAACAATACATGCAATATATACTCAGCCACAAGCGACTGGAACACATATCAATCAACCACGCAGTTAAATAAGTATCAAACACACAATTATCTACTTACTAAACTGAACTCATCCTACATGCAATCTAAACAGAATAATCTCAAATGACATGAACTTAAAATACAACTCAAATGTTTACAATAACTAAAATGCGGAAACTAAAATTAAAACTTCTTTCCTAGTCCCAAGGCTTCCATAGTCCTGGCATCACACATCCTTCGAACACCTCCTTGTCGCCTTCCTTTCTATATCTTTTCCTTTCCTGTATCTGCAGTAAGAGGAAGTGCAATCTATAAGCAAAATTTGCTTAGTAAGCGCTATCTAACTCACAAAAACTCGATATGCATGTGAATATACTGAAAACTAAAACTGAATGCTCAAAAGGAAAATTACTCATGCTCATCTGCTAGTAAATAAACAAACATACTGAAGTGCTAAAAATGTAAAGCTACTCATGCTCTTCTAATAACCAAGAACAGTAAACTAATCTAAATAACATGCTAGCATAAAAGTAAACTCAACTTACTGATTTTAAAACAAAGTGAAACTTAATTCATCTGTTCTAAACTTATCCTTTAATACTTTATAGTTATGTAAAACTTGCTTTACTTATTCAAAAACTTATACTTATAATATTTCAAAATAATAATCAACTTCTTCTTGGGCCCAGCAACTGTACTTACTATGCGCGCATCCCTAACTAGACCCGAGATAGCTGGTCCCGAATCTAGTAGGATTTGCTAGGTTATCTAAACCTAGGGACCGACCATAAGAGCCCAGCCCAAGGACTACTGAGAGTCCTGCATACTAGGTTATCTAAACCTAGGGACCGACTATGGGAGCTCAGCCCAAGGACTATTGAGAGTCTTGCTTACTAGGTTATCTAAACCTAGGGACCGACTCTGGGAGCCCAGCCCAAGGACTACTGAAAGTCCAGTACAGTGCCATTGATAAAAGTAAAATACTTGTTATCTTTTAATACTTCTAATATATAATGCCTTGGCATTTTAATAAGCACCTTGTGTGCCAAAATCCCTAAAGTCTTGACTTTGGAATTTACTTAAGGTCTTGGCCTTTTCTTTCTTTTCTTTATCTTTCTTATACTTTTCTTATAAAAGAATGCTTCTTACAAAACTGAAATGTTTAAACAAATTCTAACACTGCAATGCTTAAACAAAATCTGCATACAAGTTTAAACAGAAATATGCATATTAAACTTAACTAAAATCTGCATATTAAGCTTATCTAATATCTGCATACTAAGCTTAACAAAATCTGCATACTAAGCTTATCTAAATTCTGCATGCTATACTTATGAAAGTCTGCATATCATACAAGCTTAAACTAAATCTAAAACTTGTTAGAATTAAAACCTACACTACACAACTATTCAAAACTGAACAATTTGAATTGAGTTTCATGGCAGCAAAGGGACTTCATTCATTTCCTATAACTAATTTCATGCATAAAGTCAATGAGCTACTGAAGAATAATTCATCTCTTGCATAGTAAAACTAGAGAATAACTCACAGGTATTAGAACTAGCATAGAGAACTTGAACTATAGCAAACTACAATAATTAGTATGAACCTAACAAATCTGATTCATTCTACAGCTTCTAAGGAAAAATCTGATTTAAAACCAAAACGATTGCTCACAAAAATCTGCATTAAAACAAACGAGTGCTTACACATCTGCGTTAACTAGATAACTGCATATGAAAACTGCATCATAAACCAAGGTGATTGCTCACAAAACTTGCATTAGAAACTAAAATGATAGCTTACAAATCTACATTAAAACATACATGACGACACAAAGCTATTGAAACCAAAAATACTACACATAATTCTAAGAGCTAAATGAAAACTAAAATCTGCTCATGCTTCAATTAAAAGAAAATCTGTACACTTGGATGAATGTAGCATGGAAACATAACCCAAAGCTAACAATCCTGTCGAAGTTAAAAAGAAACCTAATTTAAACTTGTTCAAAACTCAACTTTTGCCAAGCAACAGAAGACACAATCGAAACTGACAGCAAGGTTGCTCGTGCCCCTCTAGCATAGATCTAGACCTGCACAGCAAGGTCCACAAGGCTTGCTGGAATTTTAAAACAAAACCCATATAAAACTTGTTCACAGCTTAAACTTATATAAGGCAACCGAAATTAAATCATTATGGGCAACTAGACATCTGGTAAGAGGAATCACAACCGGACCAAATCTATAATTCGAAACAATATAATCCGTTTCTCTTCTCTGATATTCTCGGCAGAAAACTAAAGACTGAAGAAAACATGAATCCTTAAACTATTTTAGATAACTTAAGGACACAAAGGATTTAGATAAGAACACAATCTATTCTTCCTTTGAAGGTCACGGCAGCAACCCTAATCTAACCTTCTTCACAGAACAAGTTCGGAACACAAAGAAATGGAAATCCGAAGCTATCCTACTGTAGGTGAGTAAGCGACTTACCCTTGCGTTTGGGACTTACAATCGGAAGAGGAAGGCTCTAGGGTTCGGAGAAGCTTCAAATTCCGACGGCTTCTTTGCGTTTCTGAGCTCCTCTCGTCGAGGTGGTCACGCACGGGTGAAGTCCGGCCGGAAAACGGTGCTCGTCGGCCGCCGGAGACGTGCCCTAGGTCGTTTTCATTTTCGTTCTCGCTCGGGCCGAAACGGCGCACGCGAGAGGTGAGGAGAAAGGTTTGGAATAATACCTAAGTTCCTTTTTCTTATACTAGGGTTTTTATTAATAACTATTGCTTAAGAATATTTCGCTCCTTTCTAAATTAGCAAAGTCCGCTGGCGCAGTTGGTTGGCTGCGTTTTGCTTAAGGCGTAGCTCGCGGGTTCGAAACTCGACTGCAACCAATTTTTCTTCCTATTTATTCTCTGTTTCCTAACTACTGCTTAAATAGAATTTTTCTCCTTCTTTAATAACAAACGATCGCTAGCACACTTGGTTAGTCCGGCTTTAACCAAATCCCAGATCGCAGCTTCGATTCCCTAGCCGCGCACTTTTATTTCCAATTTATTTTAAACATTCCAACTATAGCTTAAATATATTTTGCTCCATACTTGATTAACAAAACTCTTGCAGACCGGTTGGTTGGCTGAGTTCGGTTAAAATATGGTTCGGGTCTGAGGTCTTTGGTTCAAAACCCGGCTTTAACTCTTTTTTTTTTAAACTTCTTCTTCTTGGTAAAAATACCAAACGAACTCCAAAAATTACATTAAAATACTCTAAAAATTTCTAAAAATCCCTAGAATATTTTTATAGCATTTCTAAATATTTTTAAGAACTTTTAAAACTCCTAATGAGTAAAATTGGGTCGTTACAATCCCCCATACCTTATAAAAATTTTGTCCTCGAACTTAGACTAATTCTGGATATTTCTGTCTTATACTATCCTTTACTAGTGGTACTTCTTTGTTTCTTAATCTCTTAACTTCTCGGTCCTCTAGTATTCATTTCACATTGTACCCATTAGTGGTCTTTGGAAGACTTGATATCTTCTCTATCCTTTCTAAACATACTTATGTATATATGAATATAAGAGAAACAAAACTAAAATTGTCTCTATTCTTTCTAAGCATATATATCAAAACATAGAAAATTAAAATATGAATTTTCTTCTTTCCTAAGCACATATAAGCAGATACTCTATACTGCAAATAATAAAGAAAGCATAAAAGAAAATTAAATACTTTCTTACTTGAAGACGGCAAGGATGGTGCTGATGTGTGTTGCTGGCGAATGGGAACTGCTCTGATACCAACTGTAACGACCACCCTTCTTATTACTACTACTCTCTAAAGATGACCATTACTTAACTACTAACTCTACTTAACCGGTATGATTAAAAATCACATGGAAACCCTATCGAAAAATTTCGACAGAGTCTCCCCTGTACCGGTGACCATATTCAACAATACATGCAATATATACTCAGCCACAAGCGGCTGGAACACATATCAATCAACCACGCAGTTAAATAAGTATCAAACACACAATTATCTACTTACTAAACTAAACTCATCCTACATGCAATCTAAACAGAATAATCTCAAATGACATGAATTTAAAATACAACTCAAATGTTTACAATAACTAAAATGCAGAAACTAAAATTAAAACTTCTTTCCTAGTTCCAAGGTTTCCATAGTCCTGGCATCACACATCCTTCGAACACCTCCTTGTCGCCTTCCTTTCTATATCTTTTCCTTTCCTGTATCTGCAGTAAGAGGAAGTGCAATCTATAAGCAAAATTTGCTTAGTAAGCGCTATCTAACTCACAAAAACTCGATATGCATGTGAATATACTGAAAACTAAAACTGTATATAATGCTCAAAAGGAAAACTATTCATGCTCATCTGCTAGTAAATAAACAAACATACTGAAGTGCTAAACATGTAAAGCTACTCATGCTCTTCTTATAATCAAGAACAGTAAACTAATCTAAATAACATGCTAGCATAAAAGTAAACTCAACTTATTGATTTTAAAACAAAGTGAAACTTAATTCATCTGTTCTAAACATATCCTTTAATACTTTATAGTTATGTAAAACTTGCTTTACTTGTTCAAAAACTTATACTTATAATACTTCAAAATAATAATCAACTTCTTCTTGGGCCCGACAACTGTGCTTTTACTTTTGTAACGACCCGACCCATTCGGCGGCCCATTTGGCGGCCCATTTGGCGACCCTATGGTCATCGACCGTCGGCCGTGCCGTGACTCACTAGGACTTTCCACCCTTATCGAAACCTAGGGAGCCTAGCCCAAGGACTACTGAGAGTCCTGCATACTAGGTTATCTAAATCTAGGGACCGACTATGGGAGCCCAGCCCAAGGACTACTGAAAGTCCAGTACAGTGTCATTGATAAAAGTAAAATACTTGTTATCTTTTAATACTTCTAATATATAATGCCTTGGCATTTTGATAAGCGCCTTGTGTGCCAAAATCCCTAAAGTCTTGACTTTGGGATTTACTTAAGGCCTTGGCCTTTTCTTTCTTTTCTTTATCTTTCTTATACTTTTCTTATAAAAGAATGCTTCTTACAAAACTGAAATGTTTAAACAAATTCTAACACTGCAATGCTTAAACAAAATCTGCATACAAGTTTAAACAAAAATCTGCATATTAAGCTTAACTAAAATCTGCATATTAAGCTTATCTAATATCTGCATACTAAGCTTAACAAAATCTGCATACTAAGATTATCTAAATTCTGCATGCTATACTTATGAAAGTCTGCATATCATACAAGCTTAAACTAAATCTAAAATTTGTTAGAATTAAAACCTACACTACACAACTATTCAAAACTGAACAATTTGAATTGAGTTTCATGGCAGCAAAGGGACTTCATTCATTTCCTATAACTAATTTCATGAATAAAGTCAATGAGCTACTGAAGAATAATTCATCTCTTGCATAGTAAAACTAGAGAATAACTCACAGGTATTAGAACTAGAATAGAGAACATGAACTACAGCAAACTACAATAATTAGTATGAACCTAACAAATCTGATTCATTCTACAGCTTATAAGGAAAAATATGATTTAAAACCAAAACGATTGCTCACAAAAATCTGCATTAAAACAAACGAGTGCTTACACATCTGCGTTAACTAGATAACTGCATATGAAAACTACATTATAAACCAAGGTGATTGCTCACAAAACTTGCATTAGAAACTAAAACGATAGCTTACAAATGTACATTAAAACATACATGACGGCACAAAGCTGTTCAAACCAAAAATACTACACATAATTCTAAGAGCTAAATGAAAACTAAAATCTACTCATGCTTCAATTAAAATAAAATCTGTACACTTGGATGAATGTAGCAAGGAAACATAACCCAAAGCTAACAATCCTGTCGAAGTTAAAAAGAAACCTAATTTAAACTTGTTCAAAACTCAACTTTTGCCAAGCAACAGAAGACACAATCGAAACTAACAGCAAGGCTGCTCGTGCCCCTCTAGCACAGATCTAGACCTGCACAGCAAGGTCCACAAGGCTTGCTGGAATTTTAAAACAAAACCCATATAAAACTTGTTCACAGCTTAAACTTATATAAGGCAACCGAAATTAAATCATTATGGGCAGCTAGACATCTGGTAAGAGGAATCACAACCGGACCTAATCTATAATTTGAAACAATATAATCCGTTTCTCTTCTCTGATATTCTCGGCAGAAAACTAAAGACTGAAGGAAACATGAATCCTTAAACTATTTTAGATAACTTAAGGACACAAAGGATTTAGATAAGAACACAATCTATTCTTCCTTTGAAGGTCACGGCAGCAACCCTAATCTAACCTTCTTCATAGAACAAGTTTGGAACACAAAGAAATGGAAATCCGAAGCTATCCTACTGCAGGTGAGTAAGCGACTTACCCTTGCGTTTGGGACTTACAACCGGAAGAGGAAGGCTCTTGGGTTCGGAGAAGCTTCAAATTTCGACGGTTTCTTTGCGTTTCCGAGATCCTCTCGTCGAGGTGGTCACGCACGGGTGAAGTCCGGCTGGAAAACGGTGCTCGTCGGCCGCCGAAGACGTGCCCTAGGTCGTCTTCGTTTTCGTTCTCGCTCGGGCAGAAACGGCGCAAGCGAGAGGTGAGGAGAAAGGTTTGGAATAAGACCTAAGTTCCTTTTTCTTATACTAGGGTTTTAATTAATAACTATTGCTTAAGAATATTTCGCTCCTTTCTAAATTAGCAAAGTCCGCTGGCGCAGTTGGATGGCTGCGTTTTGCTTAAGGCGTAGCTCGCGGGTTCGAAACTCGGCTGCAACCAATTTTTCTTCCTATTTATTCTCTGTTTCCTAACTACTGCTTAAATAGAATTTTTCTCCTTCTTTAATAACAAACGATCGCTAGCACACTTGGTCAGTCCAGCTTTAACCAAATCCCAGATCGCAGCTTCGATTCCCTAGCCGCGCACTTTTATTTCCAATTTATTTTAAACATTCCAACTATAGCTTAAATATATTTTACTCCATACTTGATTAACAAAATTCTTGCAGACCGGTTGGTTGGCTGAGTTCGGTTAAAATCTGGTTCGGGTCCGAGGTCTTGGGTTCAAAACCCCGCTTTAACTCTTTTTTTTTTAACTTCTTCTTCTTGGTAAAAATACCAAACGAACTCCAAAAATTACATAAAAATACTCTAAAAATTTCTAAAAATCCCTAGAATATTTTTGTAGCATTTATAAATATTTTAAGAACTTTTAAAACTCCTAATGAGTAAAATTGGGTCGTTACAATCCCTCATACCTTATAAAAAGTTTGTCCTCGAACTTAGACTAATTCTGGATATTTCTATCTTATACTATCCTTTACTAGTGGTACTTCTTTGTTTCTTAATCTCTTAACTTCTCGGTCCTATACTATTCATTTCGCATTGTACCCATTAGTGGTCTTTGGAAGACTTGATATCTTCTCTATCCTTTCTAAACATACTTATGTATATATGAATATAAGAGAAACAAAACTAAAATTGTCTCTATTCTTTCTAAGCATATGTATCAAAACATAGAAAATTAAAACATGAATTTTCTTCTTTCCTAAGCACATATAAGCAGATACTCTATACTGCAAATAATAAAGAAAGCATAAAAGAAAATTAAATGCTTTCTTACTTGAAGAGCAACAGGATGGTCTGTGATGGTGATCTTGGAGAATGAATGGGAACTGCTCTGATACCAACTGTAGCGATCACCCTTCTTACTATTACTACTCTCTAAAGATGACCATTACTTAACTACTAACTCTACTTAACCGGTATGATTAAAAATCACATGGAAACCCTATCGAAAGATTTCGACAGAGTCTCCCCTGTACCGGTGACCATATTCAACAATACATGCAATATATACTCAGCCACAAGCGGCTGGAACACATATCAATCAACCACGCAGTTAAATAAGTATCAAACACACAATTATCTACTTACTAAACTAAACTCATCCTACATGCAATCTAAACAGAATAATCTCAAATGACATGAACTTAAAATACAACTCAAATGTTTACAATAACTAAAATGCAGAAACTAAAATTAAAACTTCTTTCCTAGTCCCAAGGCTTCAATAGTCCTGGCATCACACATCCTTCGAACACCTCCTTGTCGTCTTCCTTTCTATATCTTTTCCTTTCCTGTATCTGCAGTAAGAGGAAGTGCAATCTATAAGCAAAATTTGCTTAGTAAGCGCTATCTAACTCACAAAAACTCGATATGCATGTGAATATACTGAAAACTAAAACTGAATGCTCAAAAGGAAAACTACTCATGCTCATCTGCTAGTAAATAAACAAACATACTGAAGTGCTAAACATGTAAAGCTACTCATGCTCTTCTAATAACCAAGAACAGTAAACTAATCTAAATAACATGCTAGCATAAAAGTAAACTCAACTTACTGATTTTAAAACAAAGTGAAACTTAATTCATCTGTTCTAAACTTATCCTTTAATACTTTTGTTGGTTGCTACTCGGAAAACCTAGAGGTTCCATTGTACAAAAATTTTGTACAATGGTCTGATCCTTTTCCTACCTACCATGTGTTCTTTTAAATTAAATTTTGGATCGCCTGCGGAACTTAACACGTTTGATCCAAAACTTAATCTATTCGTTCTTTTAGGTTTTGACTTGGGTCTCCTGCGGAACTTAACACGTTCGACCCAAATCACCTTAAGTTATTAATTCCATTAAATATTAATTTCCATAATTGGTTCCCAGTACTGACGTGGAGAGGCACATGGCCTTCTTGGATATGGGAGCAACCACCACCGACTAGACAAAACCTTTTATGGAAAGCTAATATTTAATTTCTTAAAATAACTTTAGGTTAACCGAAAAGAACAATCAAATCACAAGGGAAAAAAAATAAAAGAACACTATATCGAAAACAAATTCGAAACTCTAGAATCGTATGCCTCTTGTATTTAGTATTATTTCTAAAAATAACTAGTATGATGCGGAAACAAAAATTACTAGTTATACCTTTTAGAAAGACCTCTTGATCTTCTACCGTATTCCTCTTCTAACCTCGGACGTTGTGTGGGAAACGATCTTCCGAGATGAGAACCACCAAGCACCTTCTTCTTCCTTACAAGTTTCGGCCATCAAAACTTCTCCTAGGATGAAGAGGTTCGGCCACCACCACCATGCTCCAAGGGATGCTAGAAAAGAGGCTTCTTTTCTCTCCTTCTTCTCCTTCTTAGATCCGGCCACCAAAGCTATCTCCACCATGAGAAGGATTCGGCCACACAAAGGAGAGGAGAGGAAAGAAAGGGCCGGCCACACCCAAGGAGAAAAGAGAGGGAAAATAGAATAGAGTCGTTAGCCTTAAAGCCTCCTCTACCCCCTCTTTTATAATACTTGATCTTGGCAAATAAGGAAAATTTAATAAAAACTTCCTTAATTATTTTTCCATTGAAAAGGAAAATTTATTTAATTAAAATAATTTTTTCTTTTCAAATTATAATGGCCGGCCACTCTTCTCCCCAAAACAAGGAGAGTTTTAACAAAAATTAAAACTTCCTAATTTGTTTCTAGAAATTTATAAAAATTTCTCCAATAATTTTAATCCCTTCATGATTGGTTAATAAAAAGAAATTTTATAAATTAAAATCTTTCTTTTAAACATGTGGATAATTTCCAAAAAGGAAAGTTATCTCTAAAAATTAAAATCTCCTTTCAATCTACAAATAAGGAAAGATATTAAATCTTTTCTTAATCTTTTGTAGAAACTAATAAAAGAGAATTTTTAATTTTTAAACTTTCTTTTAAATCATGAATATAATTAAAAGGAAAGTTTTTACCAAAATTAAAATCAACATTTTAATTTACAAATAAGGAAAGAGATTTTAACTCTTCTCTTAATCTTTTGTAGAATCTTATAAAAGGAAGGATTTAAATTTTTAAACTCTCTTTTAAATTATATTATCCACATAAGAAAATTTTAAAATTAAAATTCTTTATTTTAATAGGGTCGGCCACCATGAACCCATGAACATACCCATGGCCGACCCTAGCTTGGTCTCCAAGCTAGCTTGGACGACCCCTATAGCATGGGTAAGAAGGTGGGTATAGGTGGGTATAGTACTTATAATTAAGAGGCTACGATAGGGACCGAGAGGAGGAATTGATTTTGTCTCCGATAAAATTATGCATCCCGTGCTCGAACACACAACTTAATTTTATCAATAATTCATTCCACTAGAGAACTATTATTGAACTACGCACCAATCCCAAATTACATTTTGGGCTCCTTCTTATCATGAGTATGTTAGTCTCCCTGTGTTTAAGATAACAATGTCCACTAATTAAGTAAGTTACGATAACTCACTTAATTAATATCTAGCTCCAAGAGTAGTACCACTCAACTTCATCGTCATGTCGGACTAAGTCCACCTGCAGGGTTTAACATGACAATCCTTATGAGCTCCTCTTGGGGACATTCTCAACCTAGATCACTAGGACACAGTTTCCTTCTATAATCAACAACACACATTATAAGTGATATCATTTCCCAACTTATCGGGCTTATTGATTCATCGAACTAAATCTCACCCATTGTTAAATTAAAGAAATAAATATCAAATATATGTGCTTGTTATTATATTAGGATTAAGAGCACACACTTCCATAATAACTGAGGTCTTTGTTCCTTCATAAAGTCAGTATAAAAGGAACGACCTCAAATGGTCCTATTCAATACACTCTAAGTGTACTAGTGTAATTATATAGTTAAGATAAACTAATACCTAATTACACTACGACCTTCCAATGGTTTGTTCCTTTCCATCTTGGTCGTGAGCTACTGTTTATAATTTATAAGGAACCGATAACATGATCTTCTGTGTGTGACACCACACACCATGTTATCTACAATATAAATTAATTGAATAACTACATTTATCATAAATGTAGACATTTGACCAATGTGATTCTTATTTCTAGATAAATGTTTATACCAAAAGCTAGGCTTTTAGTATACATCCTAACAACTTTATAGTTATGTAAAACTTGCTTTACTTGTTCAAAAACTTATACTTATAATACTTCAAAATAATAATCAACTTCTTCTTGGGCCCGGTAACTATACTTACTATGAGCGCATCCCTAACTAGACCCGAGATAGCTGGTCCCGAATCTAGTAGGATTTGCTAGGTTATCTATGTTGGTTGCTACTCGGAAAACCTATAGGTTCCACTGTACAAAAATTTTGTACAAAGGTCTGAACCTTTTCCTAGCTACCATGTGTTCTTTTAAATTAAATTTTGGATCGCCTGCGAAACTTAACACGTTTGATCCAAAACTTAATCTATTTGTTCTTTTAGGTTTTGACTTGGATCTCCTGCGGAACTTTACACTTTCGACCCAAGTCTCCTTAAGTTATTAATTTCATTAAATATTAATTTCCATAATTGGTTCCCAGTACTGACGTGGCGAGGCACATGGCCTTCTTGGATATGGGAGCAACCACCACCGACTAGACAAAACCTTTTATAGAAAGCTAATATTTAATTTCCTAAAATAACTTTAGGTTAACCAAAGAGAACAATTAAATCACAAGGAAAAGAAAAACAAAGAACAAAGATAGAAAAACATATTCGAAATTCTAGAACGAAGCCTCTTGTATTTGGTATTATTTCCATAAATAACTAGCATGATGGAAATAAAAATTACTTGTTATACCTTGTAGAAAAACCTCTTGATCTTCTACCGTATTCCTCTTCTAACCTCGGACGTTGTGTGGACAACGATCTACCGAGATGAGAAACCACCAACCACCTTCTTCTCCTCCAAGCAAGGTTCGGCCACAAAGGAAAACTTCACCAAGGAGAAAAACCAAAATACTAACCAAGCTCCAAGAGATGCTAGCTTTCTCTCCTTCTTCTTCTTCAAGTAGTATCCGGCCACCATAAGAGCTCCAAGGGGGAGAGAGAGGTTCGGCCACCACAAGAGGAAGAGAGGGAGAGGATGGCCGGCCACACCAAGGAACAAAAGAGGGAGACAAATAATAGATGTTGTGTCTCATGAAGGCACCCTCACCCCTTCTTTTATATTCCTTGGCCTAGGCAAATTAGCAAATTTAATTGAAATAAAATTTCCTCAATTTCCTTGACATGATTTAATTGACAAAAATAAAATAAAATTTCCCAATTAAATCTACATTGGCCGGCCACATCATTGGAGAACAAATTGGACAAGTTTCAATCAACAATTAAAACTTCCTAATTTGTTTCCGGAAATTTTAAAATTAAAATTTCTCTTTAAAAATTTCTACATGGTTAATAAAAGAAATTTCTATAATTTTAATTTTACAACATGTGAATAATTTTTAAAGAGAAAATAAAATATCTCACCAATCTACAAATAAGGAAAGAGATCTAATCTCTTTCTTTAATCTTTTGTAAATTTTACAAGAGAGATAATTTAATTTAAATTCTCTTTAATAAATTATTTCTTCCATATAATAAAAATTAAAATTAAAATTATTTTTATTTTATTTTGGCCGGCCCTACTAGCTTGGGTTCAGCACACCCACCCAATCTATATATTAGCGACCCAGCTTGTTCCCAAGCTAGTGGGCGAACCCCATGGTGGGTATAAGGTGAGTATAGGTGGGTATAGAACTCTATAAATAAGAGGCTACGATAGGGACCGAGAGGAGAATTGGTTTTGGTCTCCCGATAAAATTAAGCATCCCGTGTTCGCCCCGAACACACAACTTATTTTTATCAATGATAATTCATTCCACTAGAGAACTATTATTGAACTACCGCACCAATCCCAAATTATATTTTTGGGCTCCTTCTTATTATAAGTGTGTTAGTCTTCCTGTGTTTAAGATGTCGAATGTCCAGTAATTAAGTGAGTTACTGACGACTCATTTGATTAATATCTTAGTCCAAGAATAGTACCACTCAACCTTATCGTCATGTCGGACTAAGTCCACCTGCAGGGTTTAACATGACAATCCTTATGAGCTCTTCTTGGGGACATTATCAACCTAGTATCTCTAGGACACAGTTTCCTTCTATAATCAACAACACACACTATAAGTGATACCATTTCCCAACTTATCGGGTTTATTGATTCATCGAACTAAATCTCACCCATTGATAAATTAAAGAAATAAATATCAAATATATGTGCTTGTTATTATATTAGGATTAAGAGCACACACTTCCATAATAACCGAGGTCTTTGTTTCTTTATAAAATCAATATAAAAGAAACGACCTCAAATGGTCCTACTCAATACACTCTAAGTGTACTAGTGTAATTATACAGTCAAGATAAACTGATACCTAATTACACTACGACCTTCTAATGGTTTGTTCCTTTCCATTTTGGTCGTGAGCTACTGTTTATAATTTATAAGGTACTGATAACATTATCTTCTGCATATGACACCACATGCTATGTTATCTACAATATAAATTAATTGAACAACTACAAACAAATGTAGATAATTTGACCAAATGTGATTCTTTATTCAAAACAAATGTTTACAAAAGCTTAGGCTTTCAGTATACACTCCAACAATCTCCCACTTATACTAATGACTAAGCTGCCATATCTTCTACCATACATCTGATTCCCATTCCCTCCACATGCCGATCGAAAGCTTTCGCCGGAAGGGCCTTAGTGAAAGGATCTGCCAGGTTATCCGCTGATGCAATCTTGGCGATGACAACTTCTCCTCGCTTCACGATATCTCGTATCAGGTGGTACTTGCGCTCTATATGTTTACTTGCCTTATGAGCTCGTGGTTCCTTCAAGTTTGCTATTATTATCACAATAAATTGTGATAATTTTGGGCAAACCAGAATCACATCTAAGTCCATTAGAAAGTTCCCGAGCCATACGCTTCTTTAGGCCTCAGAGGTCGCTACATACTCGACTTCCATGGTTGAGTCCGATACGCATTTAACACTCCTCCATGAAATGGCTCCACCTCCTAAAGTAAACACATAGCCTGATGTAGACTTACTATTGTCCCTATCCGATTGAAATCAAAATCCGTGCCATGGGGATCAAATCGTCGCTTGGTAAATTAGCATATAATCTCTAGTCCTTCTCGTGTACTTTAATATATGCTTTCCTGCCCAATGTCCTTGTCCAGGGTTACTCGATCGACCACCTACCAAGAGAAAACAAATATCGTCTCGTCATACATATGCATCATCATAAGGCTTCCACTGAAACCAAGCATAAGGCCTTTCATGTCTTCTATCTCCTTTGATGTCTTTGGAGACATCTCTTTAGATAGAGCTATTCCATGCCTAAAAGGTAAGAAACCTTTCTTGGAATCCTGCATGAGCAAGGATTGTATCTATATATGAAGCTTGGGACAGACACAACATTCTTTTCTTGCGATCCCTTATCACTTTGATCCCAAGAATGTGTGCACACTCTCCTAAGTCCTTCATATCAAATTATTTGGACAACCATACCCTTACGTCAATACCTTGACATTATTGCCAATTAACAAAATATCATCTACGATAGTACAAGAAATACCACCACGCTTCCATTTCTTGTATACACAAGACTCATCCGGACATCGAATAAATCCATACGATCGGATTACTTCATTAAACCGGATGTTCCAAGACCTTGAAGCTTGCTTCAGTCCATAAATGGACCGATTGAGCTTGCACACTAGATGCTCTTTGCCTTTTCAATGAACCCTTGTCGCTTCATATGAATGTTCTCTTCAAGACTTCCATTAAGGAATCTGTCTTGACATCCATTTGCCAAATCTCATAATCCATATGAGCGAATGGATAAGAGTATCCGGATAGACTTAAGCATGGCTGGTGAAAAGGTCTCCTCATAATCGATTCCCTCTTCGAGTGTACCCTTTCGCAACAGCCTAGCTTGAAGGTCTCTACCTTCTCCGTCTCTCTTTTCCTTTTGTAGATCCACTTGCATCCAACGACTTTTACACCATCGTGGTTCTACAAGCTCCGGACTTTATTAGAGTACATAGACTCTATTTCAGAATTCATTGCCAAGATCTGCATCTATATCTTGGAGTGCTTCATCATATGTTCAGGATCAGGTTCATGTTTACCCGGATAAAGTCCCAAGACTCTCCCAAAACATGAATCTTTCAGTTGCCTTACAACCTCCCACTGACGAGGCACTGTCTGTGGTTGTGTATCATGTGTGACACATGTTGCAGTCTCTTGTGGTACTTCATCTTGTATCGTTGGTACTCAAGTAGACATGTCAGTTCTTCTAAAACAACTTTGCTTCGGGCTTGTGATCCATTATATAGTCTTCTTCTAAAATCGGCATTGGTGCTAACAATGACCTTCGGTCTTTAGGACTATAAATAAACCACCTTTCGTTCCTTTGGGATATCCTACAAACACGAACTTCTAGCCGGATTCTAACTTATCAGATCTGGTTTCAAGACATGTTTGGACTACCCAATCCGAATATGTTTTAGGCGCTTTCACCCATTCCACAATTCTATGGGAGTAGAAGAAACTGATTTAGAAGGTACTAAGTTCATAACGTTCTTCTTGTTTCGAGCATATCCCCAAAGCGAATTTGGTAATTAATAACTCATCATTGATTTAACCATCTCCATAAGAGTCCTATTCCTTCGTTCTGCCACACCATTCTGTTGGGGTGTACCAGGTAGCCTCCGATAAGTAATTCCTAAACTCTCCTAAGAGGTATTCGCCACCACGATCCGATAGTAGTGTCTTGATACTTTACCTAGTCGCGTTTCTCCACATCACCTTGTATTCTTTGAACTTATCAAAGCACTCGGACTTGCGGCGCATTAGGTAAATGTATCCATATCTTGAATAATCGTCTATGAAAGAGACAAAATATTCAAAACCTCCTCTTGCCTGGACAGACATAGGACCACACAAATCAGATTGAACCAATTCTAACACTTCTTTGGCTCTATACCTCTTGGCCTTGAACGGTCTCTTGGTCATTTTACCTTCCAAGCAAGATTCACAAGTTGGAAAATTTTCCAACTCAAATGAACTCAAAAGTCCATCGGCTATAAGCCTCTGAATCCTACTTAAGTTAATATGACCAAGCCTTAGATGCCAAAGATATGCTTGGTTCATCTCCGAAGGTTCTTTTCTCTTATTAGAGTTAGAAGATGAGTTATAAATTTCCATATTTTGCTTTGTGGAAGAAATTGGATTTAAAGTATACAAATTGCCAACTAATGCACCGAAATAATCACTTTATTTCTTTTAATAACTACATTATTCATGAAAAGAAGAATATCCATCTAAAACAGTTTAGAAACGAAATTAAATTCTTTCTAACGGGTACATAAAGACAATTTCTTAAAATCAAATTTCTATTTCTACTAAAAGATAAGTAGACGTCCTGCAACAACCGCCACCTTAGTAGCATTGCCCATGTAGAGTAATTTCTCCTTCGATAGTCGTGGGTTTCGGAACCCCGGAATTGCGCAGACATGATCGGCTTCTAGATTCTACACTGTGTGGTAGATAACACCGCTAAACATGTTTCAACAACTAGAGTATGAGATATACCTTTGTTTTGGTTCTTAGGAGGACAGTCTGCCTTCCAATGTCCTTCCTGCTTACAGATGAAGCACTTGCCCTTCGGCTTCTTCATTCCAGCTTTAAATCCCGTACTCTGAGATTTATTCACTTTCTTGAACCAGCTTGTTTCTTCTTCTTCTTTCCTTTCGGTTTAGAAGTAGAACCATTTTCAAGATAGTGAATTTGAGCATTGTGACGAAATAATCCTTCTTCTGCTTGAAGTTCTCGCAGTAGTTCCGCTAATGAATAAACCCTCTTATTCATATTATAGTTCGAGCGAAACTGCTCAAAACTTCTAGGTAGCGTTTGGAGGATCATATCGATCCGGGTTTCCCATCAATTTCTCCTCCAAGGATCAGTATCTCGCTGATAAGCCATCATCTTTAGGATATGATCCTTACAGGAGTGCCCTCTTGCATGGTGGTGCCATTATCTTTCTCATGGCTTCTTGCCTAGAAGCCCTATCCCGATGACCAAAGAGTTCCTTGAGATTGTTCATAATATCATAGGTTGTTGGAAAATCTTTACCGATGTTGCAATACATTTGACATTGAAGCCAAAATGTAACACCGCGCCATCTCATCTGCTTTTACTCATTTCCTATGATATTCAATCTCCTCGGGTAGATTCACCAAGAGGTGCATCGGCATTGCTCACCAAGAAAATTTATAGCTTTCAAATAAGAACAATGTCCGGTTTCTTTTTCAATCTATGTAGTTTGGTCCAGTAAGTCTATTCTGTTGAAGTATGATGGACATGGGTTGAAAGACATCCTAAGAATCATAAATAACTTTTGGTCGAACTCTAAATTTAGAATAATATTGATTCCTCAAACAATACTATTTTAAATTAACCAACACCTCAAAACACCGTGAATTTTGTATGCCACGTTAGTGTGGACGTATACAAATTCAACATTTGTAAAAGGAGGGTTTATCCCATTAATTTTATTATCTTGTCAACCTAACTTTTTGACAAATAAAATTAATAGTTGGTGTCTTTGGTCACACAAATAATAGCAGTGACTCCGATGGGAGGATACTATTAGATGTGTCTAAGTGTATACCATTACTTGACACTAAGTTCATTAATAAGATTATGCCCTTCCGTTGGGGAAGATCACACGCTCTTAATTAACTTCCTATAATCATCCAAAATGGAAGTCTTATAGTGATCTACAAACAAGCTCATTTGTTATGGAAGGCACTCGAGCCAACGCGAAGCTTGTTTGCATCACTTACAAACCATGAAGGGAGACCATGGGATTTATTTTAAAATCCCTCTCCCACTTAGTTATTTATAAATGAGGAATTTTAACTATGCTAGCCTACTAAAACTTGTAAACTAACATGCACACACAGCATAATATAAAAGCAATAAATAGAAAATTTAATTTTCAACTATTATGGCTTTTATCACTAATTGTCCGCCGTGTGTTGTCATCCCTAGCTGCTGCCATATTTGGCCACCGCCACCGGATCTAGCTGTCGCATCCATCTTGCTCCTAGTTCCGCTGCGCCTCTGGTCCTTAGAAGGTTCCACGCTTTGCAAGATTCGATCCGCGACATAAATAGAATTTTACATTTTGATCCTATATTCCATAAAAGGAATGTACATGTATCTAGATCAAAAATAAAATCCTAATAAAACTAAATACAGCTCCTGCTGTATTTTAATACAATCATGCACATACAGATAAATGCCCTTGACATGTCCAAGGGTCCAATCACACACATAATAACTAAAAGTCATAATAGTTGGATCCTGCATCCACAAAGTTAGCACATCCTACTATTAACCTGCCTAAATTATGTATGACATGTGCATAATTAAACTAAATACCAAATACACAGAGGCAAAACCCTAGCTCTGATACCAATTGTTGGTTGCTACTCGGAAAACCTATAGGTTCCACTGTACAAAAATTTTGTACAAAGGTCTGAACCTTTTCCTAGCTACCATGTGTTCTATAAAATTAAATTTTGGATCGCCTGCGGAACTTAACACGTTTGATCCAAAACTTAATCTATTTGTTCTTTTAGGTTTTGACTTGGATCTCCTGCGGAACTTTACACGTTCAAATCCTCCTTAGTTATTAATTCCATTAAATATTAATTTCCATAATTGGTTCCCAAGATTGACGTGGCGAGGCACATGGCCTTCTTGGATATGGGAGCAACCACCACCGACTAGACAAAACCTTTTATAGAAAGCTAATATTTAATTTCCTAAAATAACTTTAGGTTAACCAAAGAGAACAATCAAATCACAAGGAAAAGAAAAACAAAAGAACACAAGATCGAAAAACATATTCGAAATTCTAGAACGTAAGCATCTTGTATTTGGTATTATTTCCATAAATAACTAGCATGATGCGGAAATAAAAATTACTAGTTATACCTTGTAGAAAAACCTCTTGATCTTCTACCGTATTCCTCTTCTAAACTCGGACGTTGTGTGGGCAACGATCTACCGAGATGAGAAACCACCAACCACCTTCTTCTCCTCCAAGCAAGGTTCGGCCACAAAGGAAAACTTCACCAAGGAGAAAAACCAAAATACTAACCAAGCTCCAAGAGATGCTAGCTTTCTCTCCTTCTTCTCCAAGTAGTATCCGGCCACCACAAGAGCTCCAAGGGGGAGAGAGAGGTTCGGCCACCACAAGAGGAAGAGAGGGAGAGGATGGCCGGCCACACCAAGGAACAAAAGAGGGAGACAAATAATAGATGTTGTGTCTCATGAAGGCACCCTCACCCCTTCTTTTATATTCCTTGGCCTAGGCAAATTAGGAAATTTAATTGCAATAAAATTTCCTCAATTTCCTTGACATGATTTAATTGAGAAAAATAAAATAAAATTTCCCAATTAAATCTACATTGGCCGGCCACATCATTGGAGAACAAATTGGACAAGTTTCAATCAACAATTAAAACTTCCTAATTTGTTTCCGGAAATTTTAAAATTAAAATTTCTCTTTAAAAATCTCTACATGGTTAATAAAAGAAATTTCTATAATTTTAATTTTACAACATGTGAATAATTTTTAAAGAGAAAATAAAATATCTCACCAATCTACAAATAAGGAAAGAGATCTAATCTCTTTCTTTAATCTTTTGTAAATTTTACAAGGGAGATAATTTAATTTAAATTCTCTTTAATAAATTATTTCTTCCACATAATAAAAATTAAAATTAAAATTATTTTTAATTTATTTTGGCTGGCCCTACTAGCTTGGGTTCATGCTAGGGCCGGCCACCCAATCTTATACCTAGGCCGGCCCTAGCTTGTTCCCAAGCTAGCTTGGCCGGCCCCTATTGGGTGGGTATAGAAGGTGGGTATAGGTGGGTATAGAACTCTATAAATAAGAGGCTACGATAGGGACCGAGAGGAGGAATTGGTTTTCGTCTCCCAATAAAATTAAGCATCCCGTGTTCGCCCCGAACACACAACTTATTTTTATCAATGATAATTCATTCCACTAGAGAACTATCATTGAACTACCGCACCAATCCCAAATTACATTTTTGGGCTCCTTCTTATTATAAGTGTATTAGTCTCCCTGTGTTTAAGATATCGAATGTCCACTAATTAAGTGAGTTACTGACAACTCATTTAATTAATATCTTAGTCCAAGAGAAGTACCACTCAACCTTATCGTCATGTCGGACTAAGTCCACCTGCAGGGTTTAACATGACAATCCTTATGAGCTCCTCTTGGGGACATTATCAACCTAGTATCTCTAGGACACAGTTTCCTTCTCTAATCAACAACACACACTATAAGTGATACCATTTCCCAACTTATCAGACTTATTGATTCATCGAACTAAATCTCATCCATTGATAAATTAAAGAAATAAATATCAAATATATGTGCTTGTTATTATATTAGGATTAAGAGCACACACTTCCATAATAACCGAGGTCTTTGTTTCTTTATAAAATAAGTATAAAAGAAACGACCTCAAATGGTCCTACTCAATACACTCTAAGTGTACTAGTGTAATTATACAGTCAAGATAAACTGATACCTAATTACACTATGACCTTCTAATGGTTTGTTCCTTTCCATTTTGGTCGTGAGCTACTGTTTATAATTTATAAGATACTGATAACATTATCTTCTGCATATGACACCACATGCTATGTTATCTACAATATAAATTAATTGAACAACTACAAACAAATGTAGATAATTTGACCAAATGTGATTCTTTTTTCAAGACAAATGTTTACAAAAGCTTAGGCTTTCAGTATACACTCCAACAATCTAAACCTAGGGACCGACTATGGGAGCCCAGCCCAAGGACTACTGAGAGTCCTGCATACTAGGTTATTTAAACCTAGGGACCGACTATGGGAGCCCAGCCCAAGGACTACTGAGAGTCCTGCATACTAGGTTATCTAAACCTAGGGACCGACTATGGGAGCCCAGCCCAAGGACTACTGAAAGTCCAGTACAGTGCCATTGATAAAAGTGAAATACTTGTTATCTTTTAATACTTCTAATATATAATGCCTTGGCATTTTAATAAGCACCTTCTGTGCCAAAATCCCTAAAGTCTTGACTTTGGGATTTACTTAAGGCCTTGGCCTTTTCTTTCTTTTCTTTATCTTTCTTATTCTTTTCTTATAAAAGAATGCTTCTTACAAAACTGAAATGTTTAAACAAATTCTAACACTGCAGTGCTTAAACAAAATCTGCATACAAGTTTAAACAGAAATCTGCATATTAAGCTTAACTAAAATCTGCATATTAAGCTTATCTAATATCTGCATACTAAGCTTAACAAAATCTGCATACTAAGCTTATCTAAATTCTGCATGCTATACTTATGAAAGTCTGCATATCATACAAGCTTAAACTAAATCTAAAACTTGTTAGAATTAAAACCTACACTACACAACTATTCAAAACTGAACAGTTTGAATTGAGTTTCATGGCAGCAAAGGGACTTCATTCATTTCCTATAACTAATTTCATGCATAAAGTCAATGAGCTACTGAAGAATAATTCATCTCTTGCATAGTAAAATTAGAGAATAACTCACAGGTATTAGAACTAGCATAGAGAACTTGAACTACAGCAAACTACAATAATTGGTATGAACCTAACAAATCTGATTCATTCTACAGCTTATAAGGAAAAATCTGATTTAAAACCAAAACGATTGCTCACAAAAATCTGCATTAAGACAAACGAGTGCTTACACATCTGCGTTAACTAGATAACTGCATATGAAAACTGCATTATAAACCAAGGTGATTGCTCACAAAACTTGCATTAGAAACTAAAACGATAGCTTACAAATCTACATTAAAACATACATGACGGCACAAAGCTGTTCAAACCAAAAATACTACACATAATTCTAAGAGCTAAATGAAAACTAAAATCTGCTCATGCTTCAATTAAAAGAAAATCTGTACACTTGGATGAATGTAGCAAGGAAACATAACCCAAAGCTAACAATCCTGTCGAAGTTAAAAAGAAACCTAATTTAAACTTGTTCAAAACTCAACTTTTGCCAAGCAACAGAAGACACAATCGAAACTAACAGCAAGGCTGCTCGTGCCCCTCTAGCACAGATCTAGACCTGCACAGCAAGGTCTACAAGGCTTGCTGGAATTTTAAAACAAAACCCATATAAAACTTGTTCACAGCTTAAACTTATATAAGGCAACCGAAATTAAATCATTATGGGCAGCTAGACATCTGGTAAGAGGAATCACAACCGGACCAAATCTATAATTTGAAACAATATAATCCGTTTCTCTTCTCTGATATTCTCAGCAGAAAACTAAAGACTGAAGGAAACATGAATCCTTAAACTATTTTAGATAACTTAAGGACACAAAGGATTTAGATAAGAACACAATCTATTCTTCCTTTGAAGGTCACGGCAGCAACCCTAATCTAACCTTCTTCATAGAACAAGTTCGGAACACAAAGAAATGGAAATCCGAAGCTATCCTACTGCAGGTGAGTAAGCGACTTACCCTTGCGTTTGGGACTTACAACCGGAAGAGGAAGGCTCTAGGGTTTGGAGAAGCTTCAAATTCCGACGGCTTCTTTGCGTTTCCGAGCTCCTCTCGTCGAGGTGGTCACGCACGGGTGAGGTCCGGCCGGAAAACGGTGCTCGTAGGCCGCCGGAGACGTGCCCTAGGTCATCTTCGATTTCGTTCTCGCTCGGGCAGAAACGGCGCACGCGAGAGGTGAGGAGAAAGGTTTGGAATAATACCTAAGTTCCTTTTCCTTATACTAGGGTTTTTATTAATAACTATTGCTTAAGAATATTTCACTCCTTTCTAAATTAGCAAAGTCCGCTGGCGCAGTTGGTTGGTTGCGTTTTGCTTAAGGCGTAGCTCGCGGGTTCGAAACTCGGCTGCAACCAATTTTTCTTCCTATTTATTCTCTGTTTCCTAACTACTGCTTAAATAGAATTTTTCTCCTTCTTTAATAACAAACGATCGCTAGCACACTTGGTCAGTCCGGCTTTAACCAAATCCCAGATCGCAGCTTCGATTCCCTAGCCGCGCACTTTTATTTCCAATTTATTTTAAACATTCCAACTATAGCTTAAATATATTTTACTCCATACTTGATTAACAAAACTCTTGCAGACCGGTTGGTTGGCTGAGTTCGGTTAAAATCTCGTTTGGGTCCGAGATCTTGGGTTCAAAGCCCGGCTTTAACTCTTTTTTTTTTTAAACTTCTTCTTCTTGGTAAAAATTCCAAACGAACTCCAAAAATTACATAAAAATACTCTAAAAATTTCTAAAAATCCCTAGAATATTTTTATAGCATTTCTAAATATTTTTAAGAACTTTTAAAACTCCTAATGAGTAAAATTGGGTCGTTACAAGACACATGACTGGGGATCAGCACAAATTTACCAACATTGAATTCAAAAATTTAGAGTCCGTTGCCTTTGGAAACAATGGCAAGTTAAAGGTAATCGGTACAGGTGAAATTCCATTACAGTCAAACATTTCAATTAAAAAGGTTTTACTTGTTGAACATTTTAATTATAATTTACTTAGTATAAGTCAACTTTGTGATTCAGGTTTTAAGGTTCAATTTTTGTCTTCTAAATGCTTAATAAATTACAATGACTCAACTAATGTTTTACTAAAAGGTTTTAGAGACAAAAATATATACTCCATTCATCTACCTAAAACAATATCTAAATGTCTTCTAGCAAATAATGATGAAACTTGGTTATGGCATAGGAGACTAGCTCATACTCACCTTAGAAATTTATTAAAATTAAGCAAAAATGGTTTAGTTAAAGGTTTGCCAAAGTTAGGAAATCCTTTAAATAAATTTTGTAATTCCTGTCAACAAGGTAAACAAATTAAATCAACTCATAAACTTACAAATCAAAATAGAACAAATAAAATACTTGAACTAATACATTTGGATTTATTTGATTCTCATGGAATAAAATCTTTTAATGGAAATCTATATTGCTTAGTAATCATTGATGACTATTCTAGATATACTTGGGTAAAATTTTTATCTAATAAAAATGACACCTTTGAAATATTCAAGCATTTTTGTAAACAAGTAGAAAATGATAGAGATATTAAAATAAAAAAGATAAGAAGTGATAATGGAGGAGAATTCAGAAATTATAATTTTAATAATTTTTGTTTAGAAAATGGTTATCACCATGAGTTTTCATGCCCTAAAATACCACAACAAAATGGCTTAGTAGAACGTAAGAATAGAACCTTACAAGAAGCTGCCCGAACCATGTTAAATGAATACAATACACCAAAATACTTTTGGGATGAAGCTGTTAACACAGCTTGTTATGTTCAAAATCGAATCATAATTAATAAAGATCAAAATAAAACATCCTATGAAAATTATTTCAACAAAATTCCTAATATAAAATATTTTAAAGTTTTTGGTTGCAATGTACATATTTTAAATCTTAAAGATCACTTAGGCAAATTCACTTCAAAAACTAACCTAGGAATTTTTCTAGGGTATTCATCTACAAGTAGGGCCTATAGAGTTTATAATAAATCTACTTTGAAAATTGAGTAAACGACAAATGTAACATTTAATGAAATTGATAACGTTTCTACTACTCAACCTCATTCAAATGGTAATCAAGAAGACGATGAAGAATTACCCAACCTTAATGAATCTGAAAATTCAAAATTATTAAAATCTAACCCTCACCATCCAGTCAATCAAATCATAGGAAATCCTGAATTAAGGGTTCAAACAAGATCTGCTTTTAGAAATCTAAGTCAAATAGCATTAATATCTAATATTGAACCTAAAAATATAAATGATGCATTAATAGAACCTGATTGGGTAATTGCAATGCAAGAAGAGTTAAACCAATTTGAATGAAATCAGGTTTGGGACTTAGTACCTCCACCAATAAATAAAACGGTCATTGATACTAAATGGGTGTTTAGAAACAAATTAGATGATCAAGGTAATATTTTAAGAAATAAAGCTCGTTTAGTAGCGAAAGGGTTTAGTCAAGTCGAAGGACTAGATTACGACGAGACTTATGCCCCGGTAGCTAGACTTGAATCAATTAGAATGTTGCTAGCCTATGCTGTATTTAAGGGGTTCAAGTTGTACCAAATGGATGTTAAATCCGCTTTTCTAAATAGCGTTATTAAGGAGGAAGTCTACGTTAGTCAACCACCTGATTTTGAAGATCTAGAAAATCCAACCTATGTCTTTAAACTTAAAAAAGCTTTATATGGATTAAAACAAACACCTAGGGCTTGGTATGAACGTCTATCTAGTTTTCTAAAATCCAAGAGTTTTAAAGAAGGCCAAATTTATCCTACACTTTTTATTAAAACCTTTAACTCAGACATTTTTATAGCCCAGGTTTATGTAGATGATATTGTATTTGGTTCAACCAATTCAAAATTTTTAAAAGAACTTGTAACCTTAATGAAAAATGAATTTGAAATGAGTTTAGTTGGTGAATTAAATTATTTTTTAGGTCTCCAAATTAAACAAACTAAATATGGTAATTATGTACATCAAACTAAGTATACAAAAGAACTTCTTAAAAAATTTGGTATGGAAAATTGTAAAGGGCTTAAAACACCAATGGCAAGTAACCTAACCATTGATAATGATAAAAATGGTATACCTGTTGACTTAAAGTATTACAGAAGTATGATAGGGAGTTTACTTTATCTAACTGCAAGCCAACCTGACATTTTATTTGCAGTTAGTATATGTGCCTGATATCAAACTTGTGCAAAAGAAACTCATCTTTCACTGGTTAAAAGAATTGTCAAATATTTAAAAGGCACTATTAATGTAGGAATTTGGTACCCAAGAACCTCACATTTTGACTTAGTCGGATACTCGGATTCGGATTATGCTGGGTGTAAGTTAGATAGGAAGAGTACAAGTGGAGGTTGTCAATTGTTAGGATCATCTTTAGTTAGTTGGTTTAACAGTAAGCAACAATGTGTTGCCTTATCTACCACTGAGGTCGAATACATAGCAATGGGTGAATGTGTAGCTCAATTGTTGTGGATGTCTCATACATTAAAAGATTTTAATCTAGATTATAAAAATGTAAAAACCTACATTGATAATATAAGTTCTATAAATCTTACTAAAAATCCAGTACATCACTCTAAAACTAAACATATAGAGGTTAAGCATCACTTCATTAGGGATCATGTGTCTAAGGAGAATATTGAACTTAATTATATTGAATCCAAATCTAACTTGGCAGACATTTTTACTAAACCTTTACCTGAAGCAGAATTTAGTAATCTAAGAAGACAATTAGGGTTATGTTTTGTAGAATAGGTTCTTTTTGAAAATTACTACTTAGTTTATTTTTCAAATGTATTTTTATAAAAATCCCCATTTCAAATTTATTCAAAATCCTTTGAAATTATTTTTCACTTTCTGGAATAGCTTAGGTCTTACCGTAGAATTGCATGATCCTATAGTTCTAGAAGCCAGCATCTCACAAGCACAATAGGATCCCTTGTTTGATAACTTAGAATGGGTGAGATGCTTAGGTCCTAGCTGTCACGCCCCAGGTAGTCCCTGTCCGAAGAAATTTCGGCAGCATCTCCCCTGTACGGGTGACAATATGAATCTCAGTATACATATATCTATACCTCGGCCACACTCGGCCGGAACAATACACACACATAGTAAACAATCTACGCAGTTATATTCAACATTTCTAAACAGATATAATATGAACAATCCACGCAGTTGTATAAAGAAAAGATGATATAGAAATCAACGAAGATATACGTACACATCCTACTCCACTACAACGAAGAAACGAAATCCACGAAGTAATGAAATATTCGCAGCGGAAAAACAAAAGTAGTAAACCCAATGTGCGTCATCAAGTCCACAATACAAACCCACATCACAAGTATACGTATAAAAGCGAACACAGAAAACGATATCTAGAAATCCTCGCGACCAAGGGGCTAGCGACTGGAATCTCTCCTAACGGCCTCAACATGAAAAATAGTAACAACGGGGTGAGTTCAAGAACTCAGCAGGTAAACCAATAGACATGTACAACAATATATATCCACCAGTAATAACCTAAGGTACAGTCTCCTAAACCATAGGATCAATAGTACAGTTCTCTAACCATACAATCTATGGTATAGTCTCCTAACAGTTCAACAGATATGCAGAGCTGAGATAAACTGTAATAACCAACAATAGGCATAAAGCACAATCTATAGCACGAATAATAAGAAAATGCATAACTGTAATAAACTGTACTCACCTGCGAGGCTTGGGCAATGACTGTGGGCATACACAGACAAAGATAGTCAGAGCAAATAAGCATGTATCCTGTATGCATGTCAATCATATGCTGTCACCCAAGTGCATCATCAAATATGCAACAATCACAATAAATGCAATATGTGCATATGATGCAATATGACATGGTCACCCCTGACGCTAGTCAGCCGTCTCACACGCGATGGCGAGACCGAGTAGGTAGGGCTGTGACACCGTGCACTCTGTCGTCACTACCCCTGATGAGTGACCGAATGGACGGGAAGCTGTCGGAGTACACCTATCCTCCTACCTCAAACATAGTGTGGGAGCGTAACGCTCTCAACTCCCGGTATGCAATGATGGGGAGGGATCCCTGTCTGTTACCACGCTGCAGTCACACTACCCATGAGCGGACCAGCGGAGCACTACAGAGCTACTGCCATACACACCCTACTGTGTTGTGCCACTACCCATGCAGTGAAACACGTTGTGTGCAGGCCTATGTAGCCGGCCGACGAGCTCAACAATAATGGAGTCGTCAATCGCCCAGCATGCAATCATGCAGGATGGTGCATGATGCTACAGTATGTCATACCTGAACATAGCCTCCTCCATATATGTGTGTGCCCAAAAGGTAAACGCATATATATAACCATGATATAAACAGCATAAATCCAAAGACATCACATATAACAATGATGTAAGTGTCATGAATCCAAGAGCATGTATCACACATGTAAAGCAACTAATCCAGTAGAGTAGAGCACTATAGATATGCATCTCTATGAACATATATACACATGGCAAGAAATAAAATATCCAATCCTGAAGTAAAGCAACTAGCAGATGAAGCATGTGATAGGTATCAACTAGCTAAGACCAGGGAAGAAATAATCTACTATCTACCACTAGTAAATATATATAAGCTACACATATCATAAGACATTATCAAAAGATAAGTCAAAGGGTACCCGCCTCAAATAGAAGGTACAATCCAAATCCGAAGTCGAGATGCCCGTCTCAAATCAGAGTCCTGTGTCAAACAAACAATTTTATTTAGCTAAATCAAATGAATAGCTAAATAAAATCCCTAAAACTAAATTAGGGTAGAACCCTAATCAACACAATCACCACCTACCTAATTAAAACTAGCGTTCAATTAGGGTTAGTTACATAATCCCTAATCACCAATAGATTAGAAATCTAAACTTAGATTAAATCTAATAGTTAATTAGGGTTAATCGTCTTAACCCTAATTATTCCATTATATTAATCAAAGTAATTAAATCTAATCACAATCAACATAACCCTAATTCAATTCTAGAATAATTTACCTACAACATGAAACAATTACTCTACGCATACCTCAAACTCAGTCACTGTTGATTGTTGGAACCAGAACAACTCCACAGATCAGATCCTCACAACTGAATTAGGTGCCTGCCGAAACCAAAGACACCACAGCAAGAACCAAAATAGCTCCTCACCTTGCTGAATCAGAAAACCCACAGCAACCTCTGCTAGAGTTCTTCCCCAATTCAACCGAAACCTTAATCACAGCAAAGAAGGAAACATCCCAGAACTGATCTGTGTGTTACAGCAAGTAATTGGATCCGATCTCTCCTTCCTAGTTCAAAACTGAAAGAAGACATCACAATTCCAGCAAGGATCAAACCAGAAACAAGCCCTAACCTCCAAGATCGGCAACCAGAGAGGGAAAAGAAGGAATCAGTTGCTTACCCTCGAAACCCTAGGGCATCTTCAAGCCGGCGATCGGATCTGGCTCGATTCCAGTAGCGTCAGATCAGGGGAGAAAGAATCGACAGACACAACCGATCAGGGGCAGAAAGAACCACGATGAAGGAGACTAGAGAAGGGAAAGGGGAGGTCTACCGGTGAAGAGGATGCAAGATCCGGCTCCTCGCCGTGCCCTAGCCACCGAGGGGTCGTCGGATCGTCCGCGAGAGAGAAGGTCTGCGGCTGGATCGAAGATCAATAGATGCCGATGCCGGCAGAAGGAAGATCGCCGGAGCTGAAGCCTTGCTCCCGTCGGCGCCGATCGTCCGCGAGAGATAATAGAGAAGAGAGGGGAGATCGGGATCGCGTCGGGGCAGAGAGGGGAGGAAGAAGCTCGGTTCGGCGATTTGGGAAGGGAATAAAAGAAAAAGGAATATATAATTAAAACTTCTCCTCACTTAAACGGGTATCCAAAACAGGCTTTATCCGAACCCGCCGATCGATCCCCTCAAAACCCTTCGTACGAGCTCCGAAAAATCTCCAGAAAATTTCTAAAAATTCCGGAAAAACTCTATAAGGCTATTTCTCAAATAACCCTATTATTTAAATTTTCCGAGATCTCACACTAGCCCTAGATTTGAGATGCTTATGTCAGTGCATCACTATAAATCTGGGCTTTAAATAATAAACATTGATCAATTTGAGTTGACTAGTAAGTAAAACCTTGCTAGTTATAAATACTCAAATTGACCAACCTGAGTCATAATTGCTACTATCTTGTGATAGCTAGCTTTGGACAAGGGTTGGACATTTCATCATAAGGACAACTTTTCCTTAGTTTTTCTATACCCATGCTTGGACTTTAGGAATTTGTCTATTTTAGGGGGAGCTTCAAAACAAGATTTTTTTTTTAAGATTATATTATTTTTACTTAGTAATCATTTTCAAAATATATTAAAAAAATATTCTTTTCAAAATATTTTTCATTCTTTTTAAAAATGTTATTCAAAATTTAAAAATTTTTTTTGGCTTTTTCAAAATTCATTCATTTTCGAAATATTTTTAAAAAAAACTTTATTTTCAAACTGTTATTTTTATGTTTTTCAAAATTCATTTTTCAATATATTTTAAATTGTTTTTCAAAATTCAAAGTATAATTTTTCATAATGTTGTTTAAAAATTTATTCTTTTCATAATATAAAATGTTTTACTTTTTAATATCTTTCAAATTTAAAACTTTAGTAAATGTTTTCAATTACTTGACTTAGTATATTTTTAGTAATGTTTTTCAATATATTAGTAAATTCTTTGATAAGTCTATTCAAAATTTACTTGGTTTTTGGTTCTACCCCTATTTTTGATGTGTGTCAAAGGGGGAGAGATAGTGAATTCAGGGGGAGTTAGTTAATTCAAAGGGTGATTTAAAAGTTAAATTGCTTGTTTATTTACTTGTTGCATACTTTTATAAATTATTTTAAACTTAACTTTGAACCTTGGTTGCCAAACATCAAAAAGGGGGAGATTGTTGGTGCAAGCTACACCAGAATCAAACCTGAGTTTTGATGTTGTCAAAGGTTCAAGTTAAGTCTTGTTATGATCTAACAAGTTGACTCAGTGTGCAGGATGTTTACTCAACCGGGAAAACCCTAGCTGGAGGCTAGGTAGAAAAGTCTTAGCAAATTGTGGAACCCAGGTGCAAATCCAAGCAGGTCAAGGGGATTCATTGCTTGGTGGTATGATCGAGAGGTCTGGAGGACCAAAGATCGAAGGAAAGTCCTGGGGAGCCAATCAAGGCTAAGTGAAAAGTCCAAACTAGATCTGGAGGATCAGAGTTTGGCAGGTTGGTTGAGGTAAACAAAGTGGAGGAGCGACAGTGAGGTCGGGTTCCCGAAGGGAACAACCTTAGGTCGCTGATCCAACTGATGAAACCGGGAAGGTTTCCAAGTTGAGATCAAGACAGCTCTATTGTCTATATTACTCATGCATTATATTACTGTGCTAACACTTGTTTTACAGGAATATTGTTTAAACTCTGTTATGCATATTCGGCCTGATCGGTCGATCGAACAGGAGGATTGGTCGACCGAACCAGCTTTACTCAGACCAGAGATCAGTGGAAAGCAGGGTTGATCGGTCGACCGAACCCAGACATCGGTCGACCGATCCAATCAACATTAAAGCTGCATTAAATCAAGATCACGACAGATTCTGACGAACAAGGAAAAGCTTGTTCGGTCGACCGAAAAAGGGGTTCGGTCGACCGAACCATTAAAGATCAGTAAATGCAAAAGATCGAGCCAGCTTCAGACTTCAGCCAGAACGGAAGGGAGCAAGTTCGATCGACCGAACAGAGGGATCGGTTGACCGAACTTCCAGTACACCTATAAATTCAGACTCAAAGACAGAGGCCAAAATGAGAACTTTCTGATCAATATTTCTGGTGCTCTTCTGCAAGCTGCTCACGCCTACGATCTCAGCAAGCAACTTCATTCGTGCCGACCGAGCTTCAACTTTAAATTGTCATTGCCGATATATTTATTTTTGTATTGTACTTAATTCCATAAGATAGTAGAGTGTTACTATCTTACATTCTTGTAACTGTACGATCCACTTCTTTCCGAAGGTTTCGGAAAGAAGTGTCATAGTGATTTTCCCATCGGTGCGGTCAAGGACCGCGGACCTTCGAGTAGGAGTCGAGCTAGGCTCCGAACGAAGTAAATCAACGTGTCTCTCTCTTTACTTTCCGCTGCACATTTCTGATTTGAATTTGAAAAGAAAAGTTTTTTAAAAGGCGCGATATTCACCCCCCCTTCTATCGCTTCAAACGATCTATCAGGAAGGAGAGACAGCAAGTCAACTCCATGCTCGCATACAAGACATTCTTAACTCCCTCCATGCGATCGGGTAGAAAGTCGAAAATCGGGATATTATAAGGTACGCTCTAAATGCTTTTCCAAGGAGTACATTGTGGGCATCAATGGTAGATGCCTACAAAGTCTCCAAGGACTTATTTTCCATTAGACTAGATGAATTATTTTTCTGAATTCGAATTGCATGAATAGACTAATACACAGCCAACCGAGAAGGGTATTGCTTTGGTTACAGGTACCAGTCGAACACGTGAACCAAGATCATGGCGAAGAAGTGAACCGAAGTCGGAAGACGAACCCGACTCAGACGATGAAGACGATGAATTGACCTCCAAACTCATGAATCTCATGAAGAAGCTCTACAAGAAGAAGAAGGGCTTCAACAAGAGAGACCTAAAGAAAGCAGTCCAATCCAAGGAGAGTCAACCAAGCTCAAAAGTCAAGCTCGAGATAACTTGCTACAGGTGCAACCAGAAAGGACACATCAAGGCCAACTGCCCAAATCAGAAGGATGCAAAGAAGTAGAGGAAAAAGAAGGTGTTGAAGGCAACATGGGACGAATCCTCAGAAGAAGATACCGACGACAAACTCGATCAGACAAGTCTCCTCGCACTGATGGCCCGGGACCAGATCGTTGTGTCTGAGAGCGAGAGCGAATCGGAAGCCGAGTCCGAACGAAGCCACGGATCCGTATCCATTTCCGAAGGGCTTGACACCGCTGTAAGTATTCCTCGGTTAAATAATTTAGTTAATTATTTATTACACAAATTAGTAAAATCAAACCTTAGGGTCAAGTCACTTCTAAAGGAAGTAGCAGTCCTTAAAGAAGTGACTAACTCCATGACCTTGCCTGACCCAGTTCAGACTGGAAGTTCAACTCAAGTCCTTAAACTTGAGAAAGAAAATTCTAGTCTGAAAACTCAGGTCAAGGATTTGGAGAAAACTTTAGAACGGTTCTCTTTGGGCTCCAAGAACCTTAACTTAATTCTTGGGACACAAAGAGCCGTTTACAACAAAACTGGGCTAGGATATAAAACAAAAAAAAATATAGATCTTATCTATCCTTAATAAACAGGCCTAATAGTAAATCAGTCCAAGCATGGGTACCCAAGTCCAACCTAATCAATCAAGCTGGACTTGGTCAATAATGGATCTCCAAGGATCAAATACATTACCTCGATAAACCATATCGAGGCTATGATCCAGGGGGAGCTAGTAAAAAAAAACTATATTAATAAAAAGAATTTAATTAAATCAAATTCAATTTAAAATTCAATCTAAAATTTAAATTAAATCAAAAATCAAATTAAAATTAAATTCAAATTAATTCAAAATTTAAATCAAATTTAGAAATTAAATTCTTACAAAATCTTAAAAATTCAAGGGAAGGCTCCAGAATAGTTGACACCTCCAAACTTAATCCACCCGACAAGGGTAACCAAGAGTAGACTACCCGACAGGGTAATTAAGGTTAGAATAAAAAGGGTTAGGGTTAACTTGATTCACGATATTGGTGAAGTATTGGATGATAGTACGTTGGGGGAAGCTTAGTCATCGCATGTCTAGGAAGATATGACTTCGACCTGGTGCATTTGGCTAAGTGGAACTGACCGAAGCTACCCTTTATGGATCCTAACCAGTTAGATCAAGGTTTTGTACTAAGTTCAATGGGTAGTACTATTTGGAAAACCTCGAAGGCATGGTTACTTTAATGATGTCCTTGTGACTCACCATAGCCTAGAAGTTTATCCAAAGATTGTCTATTTGTTGAACCCAAAGCTAAACCTGAATCTAACACAAAGTTAAACCAAACCCTAAAATTGAACCAAATTCATCTGACAATATTATAGGATTCCCTAATTGAAAATTTAGATCGGGTGAGATGACTAAGCATAAATTTAAATTAAATCAAAATTAAATTATAAAATTATATTAAAACTAAAATTAAAATTAAATTAAATAAATTAAAAATTAAAATAAATTATAAATCAAAATTAAAATTAAAATAAATTATGAATCAAAATTAAAATTAAATTAATTTAACTTAAATATCTTTTTTAAAATTAAATTAAATTAACTTAAATATTGTTTTTTAAAATCTAATTAACTTAAATTTTTTTAATTAACTTAAATATATTTTTTAAAAAAATTAAAATTAACTTAAACATTTTCAAATTTAATTAACCTAAATATTTTTCAAAAACTTAATTAATACTTTTTCAAAAATTTAATTAATACTTTTTCAAACTTTAATTAATTTAATTAATATTTTTCAAAGTTTAATTAACTTAAATACCTTTATAAAAATTTAATTAATTTAATACTTTTTCAAAATTTAATTAAAACATTGTTTCAAAATCCTAATAGTAACTCAAACTTAATCACTTCACTTTCTTTTCATCAAATAGAGTCCAATTCAAGCACTTTATGTGTAGGAACATAAAGAATTGGATCAATGGATGTTGGATAGTGGATGCTCCAGACATATGACTAGAGATAAATTAAAGTTCACAAAGCTCAAATTAAAGAATTTAGGGTCTGTTGCATTCGGCAACGACGGCAAACTTAAGGTAATCGGAAGAGGTAACATCGAACTCAAATCCGATTTTATTATTCAAAAAGTGTTACTAGTTGAAAACATTAACTTTAATTTACTTAGTATAAGTCAATTGTGTGATAGTGGTTATTTAGTTAACTTTACAAAATCTGAATGTATAGTTAAAAATATTGATAATCCTGAAATCATACTTAAGGGCACTAGGAGAGATAATGTCTACACCATTAACCTACCAACATCCTCAATAAAGTATTTTCTAACACAACAAGAGGAAACTGAGTTGTGGCACAAAAGACTAGGACACACTCACACTAGACTCATTGCAAAAATGAGTCAAAATGGTCTAGTTAGAGGTTTGCCCAAATTAAAATTTATTGAAAACTCAACCTGTAATGCTTGTCAACAAGGTAAACAAACTAAGGCAAACCATAAATTAACCAACCTTAATAGAACAACCTCAATACTTGAGCTCCTTCACGTAGACTTGTTTGAATCACATGGAGCCAAGTCACTAAGTAAAAATCAATATTGCTTTGTGATAATCGGCGATTACTCAAGATTTACTTGGGTATAATTTATAAAAAATAAAAGTTAAACCTTTGAAGTATTTAAAATCTTCTGTAAACTAATAGAAAATGAAAAAGACACTCAAATAAAAAGAATTAGAAGTGACCACGGGGGGGAATTTGGAAATCACAATTTTACTAAATTTTATGAAATTAATGGGTATCAACATGAATACTCTTGCCCTAAGACCCCCCAAAAAAATGGCCTATTAGAACGTAAAAATCAAACCCTACAAGAAGCCGTTAGGACTATGTTAAATGAATACAAACTGTCCAACCAATTCTGGGCTGAAGCTATAAACACAACATGTTATATACAAAATAGAATCTTAATTAACAAATCTCATAATAAAACACCTTATAAAATATATTATAATAATATCCCTAATCTAAATTATTTAAAAGTTTTTTGATGTAAAGTACACATTTTAAACACTAAAGACTACTTAGGAAAATTTTCATCAAAAACAACTTTAGGAATATTTTAAGGGTATTCAACAACTAGTAGGGCATATAGAGTGTATAACAAACATACCCTAAAAGTTGAAAAACGATAAATTTAATATTTGATGAAGATAATAAAATAACAAATGAAAATAATACAGAAAATCTTAACCCAAGAATTATTGAAGATGATGAAATTCAATCTAACACCAATAAACCATAGGAACAAACTTCTGACCCAAATATAAGACCAACAAGAGTAAGTACTTCTCGCTCACCTGACCAAATTTTGGGTGATCCAAACCTAGGAGTCAGAACTAGATCTTCCTATAGAAACTTGAGTCAGATTGCCCTTTTTTCTATGATTGAACCTAAGACCATTGAAGAAATCTTACCTGACCCAGGCTGGATCATTGCTATGTAGGAAGAATTAGCTCAATTTGATAGAAACCAAGTCGGGGAACTTGTACCTAAACCCATAGATAAGTCCATAATTGACACCAAATGGGTATTTAGGAACAAATTAGATGATCAGGGTGATATAGTGAGAAATAAGGCAAGACTAGTTGTCACGCCCCCAAAGGAGTCCCTGCCAGACAAAAATTCGACAGCATCTCCCCTGTACCGGTGACAATATGAAGCATCACTACAAACAATATACATCAGCCACATGCGGCTGGAATATTTATATACACAACCACGCAGTTATAATAAAACAGCCCACTCGGCTGGAATGAAACAATCACAACCACGCAGTTATATATAAAACAGCCCACACGGCTGTACTAAAAACCAACAGCTGAAAAACGAAGGAAAGCCCACACAACACAAATAAATACAATGCATGCCGGCACGGCTTAAACACAAATAGAACACCACAACCATAGGATAGCCACATGGCTATACACAAATACAATGCCAAAAATAAGAAAAGAATATACAAAAGAAAACAATCACGATCTTCGGATGTGACGTAGGACCCGGCAGACAGGATACTCCGAGCGACACCAACCATCTACAGGCTACCTGAAAACATAAATGTATACATGCGGTGGTGAGTATAGGTAACTCAGCGGGTAATAGAAAAGATAGTGCATGGTCCATAAACAACATGGAGATCACAAGTATACAGTCTCAGTAGGGAATAAGAACATGATCATACTATCATAATCAATGCACCTATAATAACCTGACATAAACTGTACAAACCACAACTAGCATAATGACATATACATACCCAATCTGGAATCGACACATGGTACAATGATCAGTAAACTCACCAGATCTGCAACAGACCTACTCGTGACACCTGTGCAATATAAATACGACTGTAAATACATGTAAAATAAATGACATGTATGCAGCATGACAACCATATGCAACAATCATATTGCAAACAAATGCAACATACCACAAACACATGCAACTAGTATCTAGTAAGCATGTATGCAAATATAACCCCCAGATGCATCGTGCATCATATGCAAAAGTGCATGCATGCTCCATGGTCACCCCCGCCACCTCTCCGAACACCACGACCTGTATGGCCGAGAGGCTTGGGTCTGTGATGACTGTACTACCCTCCAGCCCACTATATAGTGGTCGAGGCGGACAATCCACTAGTAGCTATCTAACTACATAGCATCAGGGTCCCTGACTGCTCACAACGCCGGATCTCACTAAACCTCGTGATCGGGTGGCACGACAGGACTAGCAGCAACTGCTCCAACTACCACTACCCATGAGTGGCCGAGTGTGCGGTGCTAAACCAAACCAACTGATGACTCTCTCACCACAAGGGAGACAATGGTCATCAGATGCAATGAATGATGAACATGATATATATATACAATCATCATTCATGCAATAACCCCAAACCTCATAAATACCTCCAACATTAGTATAATCGTCATGATACCTCCACGTATCCCACCAAACATATGTACACTCTACACATGTATAATCAACCAAAAAAATCTCCAATAATCCCACCAGACACATGTACACAAAAGATAAGTACAATCAACATGTATCCTCCAATAACAATACAATAGACATGTGTATATACTCTAAACATACAATGAACAGAACTCCTCCAAAAGTACATGACAAATACGTATGTACACACCACATGTAAATGCACGGTCAACTAGATGACTCCTATAACACATACCCATCTATGTACAGTCCACATCATATACCCAATCAGCATGGGAATACCAACAACCCGACAATCCCTACAAGTCATACTCTACACGTGTAATCACAACAGAGTAGATATCAAGAGTGGAGACTGTATATGAATTAAAATAGATCATCACAAGGGTCAAGCATAAGTATCATGCAGGAAAAGCAGCAACCGATCATGATATAAGATAAAGCTGCCTAATTCATCCAATAATATCCATGCACTAAGTACAAGAAAATCTATATAGAGGCCAAGGAAGAAATACCCGCCTTAAAATGTAGATCGTGCCAAGTAATCCAGCGTCGAGACTCTCGTCCCGAATCCAAGTCCTGCAGTAATCAATATATTTATATTTTATTTATCTAAATTTATATGAATTAAATAGCTAAATAAAATCCCTAACTCAATAGGATCACTCCAATCAAAACTAATCTCTGACTAATCCTCCAAATCAACACATTATGTAATTCCAATAACAAATCCATCTCTCAAATACCAATCCACCACATAATGATATCCACCCACAATAACCTATCATAAAATTAAATCTCTATCATAAATCCACAACAACCTATCATCATCAACAACTAACTAAACCATCACATCTAATAATGCAATCAACCATCAATCCAATGATCCTAAGAATAATCATATAACAATCTACATCAACCAATCACCATGTCCATAATTCCAACTCAATACAAACCCTAATCACTCCAACACATACCAATAACGATCATGCATCCATTCACATAAATCGTTCACCCAATAGCCATTATAAGTCAACTCCAAAACTCACTTATCAAACACTACTCAAACCTCCTTAAAAATCCTTCAATCTTTCCCAACACAATCTACAATCCATCTACTAATCCAAACCAATGTGGGAATTAAATCAACATTCAAAAACTCACCTAAAACTGGGTATAGTTGATGGTGTTTCACCGCCATCTTTAGAGCTACTACTGCCCCCTCCCACTCCCATCACCTACTAACCAAACAGCCCAATCCAGATTTAAAATCTTAACCAACAAAGGAGCAATGATCGGATATCTATACCTCATCCATGATCTGTTGGAGTTGTTCCTTGTCCACCAGAGAATCCATCCAGGCAAAAGAAGTGGGATCAAGCTCTCTGCCAATAGGTATAGTCACAGAGAGGAACTCACTCCATCAGGGCAAACGACGCCAGGCGGAAGGGGGAAACAGAAAGGCAATGGATCAATCAGCTATAGAACGATCTGAAATGTGATAATCGAATATAAAATGAGGAACAATCCATGCTAGTGCTCACCTTTATCCCCCCCCCCTCTTAGCCGAAGACTAACCTATGCAGCCAGCTATGCGATGGCAATGGAAATCTGGAGCTAGGGCACGGCCGAATAGGGGCTCGGGTGCTCGATGCCCGCTGAGATATGAAGGCTCAACCGAGGGTGGTCGAACGACAATAACATCCGAAGAGGGTGGCTTAACTCCAACATCTTGAGGATCGACGGATCACAGCGGTACGAGAGAGAGAGGGAGGAGGGAGGCTCAGCAACGACGATCGGGATGGACATCACCGGCGTGATCAAGAATCACTAGCATCAAGGCGGAGATGTGGTGGGAACCGAGAGAGAGGAGGAAGAGAAAGGTCGGGGAAGAGCCTCTGTCGGCGTCGGCGATCTCGAGCAGAGACGTGAGGGAAGGAAGGAGAGACGCACGAGCAAACAAGGAGAAGAGAGACTCAGCCGGCGGCGTCGACCAGTAGCCGGCGATCGCGAGCTCATCGTCGGTGAGGCGGAAAATCGCCGGAGAAGGGGGCTTTCGGGAAGAATGAATCGGGAAGAAAGAATTGGAATAGGGGAAATTTAGGGAAGTTTGGATTTAAAGCTAGGTTAGATTAATTAAAATCTAAGTCAACCCTTAAATCAACTCCCACTTAAATGGGTATTTTAAAACATGCTTCCACTGTACCCTGAATCCATCCCATCAAAACGGGTCATACGGACTCCGTTTAAATCCCGAAAAAATTCTAAAAATTCCTGAAAAATCCCATAAGATTTTTCGTCCAATAATTTTTATTATTTAAATTTGTGATATCTTACACTAGTAGCCAAAGGGTTCAGCCAGGTTGAAGGTTTGGACTATGACGAAACCTATGCACTAGTAGCTAGACTCGAATCCATTAGGATGCTACTGGCTTATGCAACACATAAAGGATTTAGATTATATCAAATAGATGCCAAGTCAAACCTTTTTAAATGGGTTTATTAAGGAATAAGTATATGTAAGTCAACCTCCAGGGTTTGAGGACTTAGACAACTCAAACCATGTATTTAGACTGAAAAATGCATTATATGGATTAAAGCAAGCACCTAGGGCATGGTATGAAAGGTTATCCAATTACTTGATATCCAAAGGCTTTAACCAAGGTCAAATAGATCCAACCCTATTTGTAAAAATCATAGAAAAAGACATATTCATAGCCCAAATCTATGTTGATGATATAATTTTTGGCTCAACCAACTCTAAACTTTTAAAAGAATTTGTTAAACTAATGGAAAATGAATTTAAAATGAGTTTGGTTGGGGAACTTAACTTTTTCTTAGGCTTACAAATCAAACAAACCAAATATGGAATCTATATTTATCAAACTAAATATGCTAAGGAATTAATTAAAAAGATTGGCATGGAAAACTCAAAAATTATAAATACTCCAATGGCAACTAACATCAACATTGACTCTGACCCAGAAGGAAAACCAGTAGACCCAAAGTACTATAGAAGTGCAATAGGTAGCTTACTCTACCTAACTATAAGTCGACCCGATATATTATTTGCAGTGGGTATGTGCGCAAGATACCAATCTTGTGCAAAAGAGTCGCACCTAACATATGTTAAAAGGATACTTAGGTACATTAAAGGTACCCTAAATGTAGGACTTTGGTACCTTAGAACTTGCACCATTGACCTTTTTGGCTATTCTGATTCAAACTATGCCGGGTGTAAACTAGATAGAAAAAGCAAAAGTGGTAGCTGCCAAATTCTAGGTCAGTGCCTAGTAAGTTGGTCAAGCAGAAAGCAACACTGTGTTGCTCTATCCACTACTGAAGCTGAATACATAGCCCTAGGAGAGTGTGCTTCTCAATTTTTATGGATGATGCATACACTAAAAGACTATCAACTAGAATACAAAAATACAAAAATTTTAATTGATAATATGAGTTCAATTAATCTAATCAAAAATCCAATTCACCACTTAAGGACTAAACACATAGAGGTAAAACACCATTTTGTAAGGGATCATGTAGCCAAGGGTGAAATTATACTCAACTATGTTGAGTCCAAATCAAACCTAGCTTACATTTTCACAAAACCCTTACCTGAACTTGAGTTCAGTGCACTTAGAAGGAAAATAGGAATGTGTTGAGTAGAATAGATTTTGATTTTCAAATCAGTTTCCTACCTTTATTCTTAATTGTTTTACTTGTTTTCAAAATCATCTTGTGTTTTAAAAATTCTAAGAAAAATTTTATTTTCAAAATTCCAATTTTACTAGAATTTCAAATTTGGACTTAGCCTAGGCTCTACCTTAGAAATCATGTTCCCCTAGAATTCAGCCAGAGCATCTCACAAACACCTAGGCTTACCTTGATTGTGCTTGAAAAACTTAGAACGGTGTGAGATGCATAGGGTACAACCTGGACTCAAGAATGCTTATATCTATGCATCAATATGTGTCTAGGCGTTAAATACCTATTTTACAGTAATCATGTCAAGTCATCCAGCCCTAGTCAAATCTAACTGGATCTATTGACTTAACTTGACTAACCAAGTGAAAGTTGTTGTCCTCTAGGCAATCAGCTAGTAGCTAGATGGTTAGACATGTGGCCATGAAATGAAGTGTTTGATCTTTAGGGTTACTCAACTTGCACATTAGGGCGCTGATACCTTACTAAAAGAACTTAGTTAACTTGCAATGAATTTAACTCGACTCATGCCTAGACATTAAGGTTTAAACTTATTGCTCCTCCTTGGCCGTTAAGTATTTTGTAATTCATTACTCGTTTAAATATTTTTTAAAAATAGTCTTAGACTTTCTTAATATTCTTTTATATACTTTTCAAAGTCTTTTGAAAATTTAGCGAAGTTTATTTTTTTCTCCTTCCAAGTTATTGTTCAAAAAGCTTGTTCAAAATTAAGAAAATATTTCAACAAAGCTTTTCGAATCTATCTAACAGAGTTTGAAAATTTATTTTTCCCAAAAGATTTCAACTAAGTTTCAAAATTGGCTAAAGTTATTTTTCAAAGTAAACTTTTTACTAGCTCTTTAAACTTAGTTGAAAGAAAATTATCTCTTTAGACATTTAGCTAAGCGTTTTACAATGAAAATTAATTATAAAAATGTAAGTGTTTGAAAAGCTCTTTAAATTAGCCAAATATCCTTTCTTTAAAGCTAAGTGTTTTCCTTAAAAGTTTTCCCAAACTTAATTCAATTTTCGTACTTAAGAAAATCTCTTTTTAAGTTTAATGAAAAATCTTTAAATAAAGTCTTTAAAAGCTTAAGTTTTCAAAATTTTGGCTAAACAAAGTTGTTTTGCACTTAAACTATTTTCACTTAGAAAATTTTACTAAGTTTTTCCTACAATGTTTTCCACGCAAAGTTTTAAAAGCCAGGTGTTTTAAATGTTATTTTGGGCTAAAACATATTTACTAAGTTTTTCCTACAAAGTTTTTTTATATATGGCAAAGGGGGAGAGTAGGACAAAAAATTTAAATTAAGGATAAGAATTCTCTTATTAAGGGGGAGCCTTAACTTTGAAAATTTTAAATTTACCTTAACTTTCATAAAATTTAAATTTTCTTTTTACTTAAGTATGCTTACTTTTGTGTTTAAACTTCTTATTTAAAAGCATGCTTATGTTTATTTATGCATTTTTGTTTTACTTAACTTTGAATTTGAGTTCCCATAATAAAAAAGGGGGAGATTGTTGGTGCGGGAAACATCAGATGATCGAACCCAAATTTTGATAATGGCAAAGGGTTCAAAGTTAAGTTGTCTTGTGATCTAACAATTTGAATGAGCTTATAGGAAAAGTCCTAAGTGTACTTAGGCAAAAGTCCTAGCTACGGTTAGGCAGGTAGAAAACCCTATGGGGTGGTAACCCTAGGTCATAGGGGGTGATAACCCTAGGTGGAAAGTCTTGGTGTCGCGAAACAGGTGGAAGACTGGACGGGCCGGGAAGCGGATGTCCAGCAGAAAGTCCGGAAGCTTCAAACGCTGAGCAAAAGTCCAGTCGATCTGGAGGATCGCACTGGCAACAGGTAAATCTCCTGAGTGGAGTAGCTGAGGACGCGTTCGAAGTCAGACCCGGACAGTCCGATGACTGTCGACTATCATTTGTTATATCGTTTCTGTGCTAACTTTGTTTTGCAGGGTTGTGTTTGGGACTAACACATTTTGTAGGAACAAAGAAGCAACTTTGGCCTCGTATGAACAGTGTCCGAGGCGCCTCCATGGGGCATGGAGGCGCCTCGGGTGCGAGACAGTAGAAGTCTACGCAGAAGACTTGAAGGCGCCTCGAACGTCACTGGAGGCACCTTGGACCAGCGTTGGAGGCGCCTTGGAGTAACTTGGAGGCACCTTCAAAGGGATAAGGCACGACCGGATCAGCGCTTATCACTGCGGCGGACTCGGGGCTTGGAGGTGCCTCGGACAGGCTTGGAGGTGCCTCCAGCACTGTATAAAAGAAGGATTTGAGCAGCACCTTTTTCCAAGAATTCCAAAGAGCTATTCCTCCTGTACGCTGCTTACGTAACGACCTCGACGTGATATTACAAGTTTCCGACAACCCGGAGCTCCACTATTTTAGATTTTATCGTTCGGTACCATTTTCATTATTGCACTCATTGTAACTCATATTCTATACTATTGTTTCGATCTTATAGTTGTTGCCCACCAGAAGCGATCAACGATCGCGGGCCTTGTAGTAGGAGTCGCCACAGGCTCCGAACCAAGTAACTCATCGTGTCTTTGTGTGTTGCTGTGTCTTCTTTACTTTATTCCGCTGCTTTAACTTGTATGATTTACGAATTCAAAAATAGTGAAAGCCACGAGCGCTATTCACCCCCCCCCCCTCTAGCGCTTCTCGATCCAATATGGACTTAGTACAAAACCTTGGTTACTGGTTAGGATCCATAAAGGGTAGCTTCAGTCAGTTCAACTTAGCCAAATGCACCAGGTCGAAGCCATATCTTCCTAGACATGCATAGACTAAGCTTCCCTAACGTACTATCATCCAAAACTTCACCAGTACCATTTTTCAAGTTAAACTTGAACCCTTTTTAACTAGTCCTAATTATCCTGTCGGGTAGGTTGGTTAGGGTTACCCTGTCGGGTAGGTTAGTTTTGGAGGTGCCAGCTATTCTGGGGCCTCCCCCTGAATTATTGGTCGTTAATTTAATTTTTAGTTCTAGATTTATGTCTATTTCTTTTATAGTTATAATATACTTGGTGATAGTCTAAGTTTTGGTTTTTAAAATATTTAGATTTTGAATTTTTTGGTTTAGGTTTGTATTCTGGTTTATTTGACTTTACGTAATATATTTTATCTTTAGGGATGTAATATTGGTTAAGTCCTACTTACGTGATCAAACACGCTTTCGGAACTCTGGCTTTACTTGTTGGTTTGTGTTGAGTTTATTAATGATTTAAAAGTTTTATTTGAGTTTGACTTATATCCAAGTCCAATTTTGTTATAACATGATTTTTTATTATTTAAAATTATATCTAAGTTTTTAAATCTTGTTGTAAAGTTTTTTTAACATTTCTTTTAAATTATTAATTTCTGATTTTAGTGATAGATTCTCCTCCTCAAGTGTTAGATCTTGAGTTGGATTATTATTTACAATTTGTTCCTTGAGGTTTTGATTCTCCTCAAGGAGTAATTTGTTTTCACTTTATAATTTAACTAATTTATTATTTAAGCAAGAAATAATTTTTAAAAAATTTCGATTTAAAGTGAGGTATACCTCTTCGGAACCTTCATAAATGAGTACTGAATCGTGGCTCGATTCGGGTTCGGACCCGTCTTCCGATTCTTCTTCCGCCTCTGCTTCGCGGGCCATCAACGCGAGGTGGCTCTGGTGCTTCTGATCTTTGACCTTCGATTTGTCCGAGGAGGAGTCGTCCCATGTCGCTTTGAGGGTCTTCTTTTTGGTCAGCTTCATTTTGTCGATCTTCAATCTTGGACACTCGTTCTTGTAGTGCCCCTTCTTGTTGCATCCTAAGCATGTCACGTTCTTTGATTCTGTTGGAGAATTGATCTTCTGAAGGTCCTTCTTGCTGAAACTTCTCTTCCTCCTGGTGAACATCTTCCTTACCAGGTTCACCAGGTGCTCTTCATCTTCGGAATCTTGGTCAGAATCTTCTTCAGGTTCAGGCTTGTTCTTATTTTCTTTGGAGGAACCTGCAAGTAAAGCAACACCTTTCTCGACTCTAGTGTTAGTCTGCTCATGTAACTCTAATTCACAAAATAATTCATCTAATTTAAGTTTAGATAAGTTCTTAGAGATTTTGTAGGCATCCACGATAGATGCCCACAAATTGTTGCGTGGAAACGTGTTTAATGCATACCTGATTAGGTCTCTGTTTTCCATCTGGTGGCCTATTGCGTGGAGCCCGTTGAGGATATCCTTGATCATCGCATCCAGCTGACTCACCATTTCTCCTTCCTCCATTTTTATATTAAATATTTTATTTAATAGCAGGTCTCATTTCGTTACCTTTGCGTCACTAGTGCCTTCATGCAGCTCGATCAATTTGTCCCATAGCTCTTTAGCGTTGTGGTGCGGTCCTACTCGGTTCAGCTCTTCCCTTGTCAATCCGCATTGTAACGTGTTGATCTCCTTATTTTCCGTCGACGCTTTCTTCTTTATGTCTGCCATCCATTGTTCTGGATCAAGCAGATTTCCAGAGTTGTCAACTGGCGGTTTGTAGGCTTTTGTGACGCTAAGCCACTGGTCGAAATCCGTCTTGAGATACACCTCCATCCGCTTCTTCCAGTACGGGAAATCATCCCGGTTGAACAGGGGAGGTGGCACTGTGCTGAAGCCCTCAAGCTGTTACATTTTAATATGCACATAGGAGAACAAACAAGAGTGGTTCCAAGCTTGGTCTTAGATTAGTAGTGCGGGAAGAAATAAATAAATAACTAAATTGGTGTTGCACCAATTTAGATTTAATTACAATGGAAAGAAATTTCCAAAAGGGTAACAATACCAGTTTGGAATAATATGAAAAACTAAAATCTGAAAAAAAAAAATTCAAAACAGATCACCCCCTTGTCTGATTGGTGGTTGCACCAAATCAAAGCGGTACCTGCTCGGATACCACTTGTTGGATCGTGAATTTCAATAGAGGGGGTGAATATCGATATAGAACTTTCAAAATGAGTGAGCATAGCGGAAAAGTAAATTCAACGCTAACACAAAACCTTTTTACTTGGTTCGGAGCCTGTGTCGACTCCTACTCCAAGACCCAAACTCGTTGAGTACTTTCGTTGGGCAATCCACTAGAAATTCGAATATAGATTACAAATTCAATACAAGATTGCTAATAAAGAAAACTACCGACAATAAAAAGAATTAGAACAGAAAAGGAAAGATTGTCAGAGAACACAGCGTAGCAGGAGCAAAAGGAAGTAAATTGTCAATTCTGAGTTGTGTTTTGAGCTCCGCCTTTGACCCTCCTTATATAGGAGGCTCGGGGCACCCCGGATCCCTTCCGGGCACCCTGGTGTGATGTAGCAGGCCTAACCAGCGAGCTCCATGTGTTGACGCCGCGATCAGGATAAAATTTGCCTCCGGGCGCCCAGACCTTTGGGCGCCCGGACCTTCGGGCGCCCGGACCACCATTCTCCAGAAACTCCTTCTCCTACAAAACAAGGTTAGTCCGAGGTAAATATATAATGTATATCCTGAAAAAATAAAGTTTTAGCACAGTTTAACATAAAGAGTATGAATTAGATTCCGTCTCTCCAAGACCGAAATCTAGTCAAGATCTCGACTTTGAGTTCCGAAATGGTTCTAAGCCGGATCGGTGCCTAAGTTCCCTTCCCGGGAACGCGTCCTCACAGTCACTCCCCTCCAGTGGCTTACCTTTACTTACCTGCCAGATGTTCGGTCAGCCCTTCGACCCATCTGGACTTCGTGCCAACTATCCGGTCAATCTGTCAACCTAGCTGGACTTCATGCCAGCTATCCGGTCAGTCCGTCGACCTAGCTGGGCTTCGTGCCAGACATCCAATTAGCCCATCGACTTATCTGGACTTCATCTGCACACTCGGTCAGAGTGTTAGATCAACAACAAAACTAACTTAACCTATTTTATCATTCATCAAAACTTGGGTTAAACCGTTAGTGCTAACCGCACCAATAAGTAGCACAAGCCGTGTGAGCTTCACACGGCCGTGTCTCGAGGCCGTGTGGTGCCCAAACCCGTCCTCTATATAAGGCCTTCTTCAAGATTTGAAAGGGGATCTTCTCCCTTTTAGGGGGAATCAAGATTTGGGGTGTTCCTCCACCTTCTTGGAGGGATTTTCCGGCGATTCAAGGGCAGTTCTTCATCGTTTCGACTCCGGAAGCGAGGATTGGATCCGAAGACCATTCTTCATCGAAGATAAGCTTTTCTTACCTTTCTTTCTTGGTTTTGGGGAATCAAGATGCTTGTAATCCTCTTATTTTTGGGTTTCATTCCTTGTTCTATTGATTAGATCTCTTGTTCTAGGATGGAGGGAGTATTTCTAATGAAGATTTGATGTAAAACTCTTATAGATTTGCCAATTTCCTATTTCTATGATTTTATCCTATTTGTATCTATTCGATCTTGTGTGGATTGTTGTGATTTAAACCTAATTCCCCTTCTTGATTGAATGTTTGAATATCTTGTGGATTTTGTAGAGGTAATTCTTCATTCGATTTTCCGAGGGACTTTCGTGATAGGAACAAGCTCGTGTAAGGATGTTTGAGGGATAATCTTGAAGGTGAAATAAGGTCATTCAAGAGGGTAGGATAGATTGTATGCATTAATCTTTATATCTCGATGAGGTTGTGAAGGAATGAATTCTTATGTTGATTATCCGAGGGGCGCAAGTGATAGGCAAGCCCGTGTAAGGTCAACATAGATTTCATTCCTAATTGATCACATTTAGATATATTTCAGTTCTAGGCCGGTTGTCTATTGCAAGAGAGAACCGGCAACCTTCTACAAATGACGAGCATTTGAGGAATAAGATTTGGTAGATCATTTACGTTGAAGAACATTACAAAGAAACCAAAACTCCTAGAACATCTTTTATCACCGCCTTATTTCTTGTTTCTATTCTTTTATTTCTATGTTTTGTTCTTCATAGTTACACTTAGTTCCTGTAAATCAATTGATTGGTTGTTTAGCTAATTCGCGTTGAGATATCTTTAGTGGTTATTCCAGTCCCTATGGATACGATATCTTTTATTATTACTTACGACATTTTCGTACACTTGCGGAACATCAACAAGTTTTTGGCGCCGTAGCCGAGGACTGCACTATAACATTAGAGGTTATCAATTGAGTTAGACTAAACATAACTTTTCTTTTCTTTTCATTAGCATAATTGTAACTAATCTTTAGAATTCTGTTTTTCTTGTATATCTTTTTACTTCTTGTCAATTCTTTTTGTTGCAATTCTAATTCTGCATTTTTTATTTCTAACATCCTAGTCTAACTTTTCCCTGTTTTTCTTTTGATTTAGTTACTTTCTTCCTTTTCTTTTGAGCATATATATCTTGCAATCTTGTTCTTGTGTATGTGAAGATCTAACTTTGTAGGAGAACTTCTTCCTCTAGTCCCCGAAATTGACAGAACATTTCATAGAAGAAAAATTCTACAAAGACAACAAATAGAACAAGATCATTCAAGCATGGCGAATAGACCACTAAAGGATTATGCAGCACCTTATGCTAGGGGGTTTAGATCTAGCATTTCAAGACCTTCAGTGGAAGCAAATAATTTTGAGATCAAACCGATTATTATTTCTATGGTGCAGCAAAATCAGTTTGGTGGAGGGCCGCATGAAGACCCAAATCAACACTTGGAGGTCTTTTATGAGATATGCGGTATGTAGGACCGTGATCGTTCGATAGAGGGGGGGGTGAATATCGATTCGAAAATTCGAGTGTACAAGTACGCAGCGGAAAAGTAAATGAACACAGTTGATTTTACTTCGTTCGGAGCCTGTGACGACTCCTACTCGAAGGCCCGTGGTCCTTGACCACTTTCGTTGGGCAATTACTAGCAGTTCGAAAATGATTACAATTTAAGGTACAGTAATGCTAGCAAAATAAAGAAAATACCAACAATAGAATTAAAACAAAACCAGCACTGAGTCGGAGAGCTTTTCGTTGCGTCGCAAGAGCGTAGAGCAGCAGAACAAGCAGTCGAAGAGTTCTCAGTTGTGTTTGAAGCTCCACCCCTGGATCCCTTCCGGGCGCCTTGGTGCGGCGTGGCAAGTCCAGTCAGGATGCTCCACGTAGTGAGGCGATGCAGAGGATAAAAGTTTCCTCCGGGCGCCCGGACCACCTTTTTCCAGAAATTCCTTCTCCTGCAAAACAAGGTTAGTCCGAGGCAAAATATACCCTGCAACACAGATTGTTAGCACAATTTATAAAGTACGAATTAACAGAAAAAGTATGACTTAGATTCCATCTTTCCGAGATCAGAATCTAGTCACGATCTCGACTTAGATTTTCGAAATGGATCTAAACCGGATCGACGCCTAATGTTCCCTTCCCGGGAACGCGTCAGTCACTCCCCTCCAGTGACTTACCTTACTTACTTGCCAGACGTCCGGTCAGCCCTTCGACCCGTCTGGACCTTTCGCCAGCTATCCGGTCAGCCCGTCGACCTAGCTGGACTTCTTTCCAAGCGTCCGGTCAGCCTGTCGACCCGCTTGGACTTCTCGTGTAACGACCCGCCTTCTACCACTAGGCTGTAAGGCTGATCGTCACATTATGCTGTGCTAAACTATTCCCTGACCATTTAGTAAGTCTAGATGCGGAAGCTGTACTAATTAAAATTTCACTAAAACACTGACATTTCTTGGTTCTATACATGCTAAGGAAGGTAACTAACTACTCATAACATGTCTTACCTTCCCCATGGCCAAGGAACTGACATACACACTTCCCAGCTGATATCGGACCTCCCAATCGATCCACGGATCGATTGGAATAGTCGGATCGATCCAGTGATCGATCCAGACGGCTACTGTATGCGGGACATAAGTTGGATCGATCGGCTGATCGATCCAGGTTGATCAATCGATCCAGTGATCGATCCCAGGGCTCTCTGTTCGCGATCGAAATGGCTGGATCGATCGGCTGATCGATCCAAAGGCCTACTGTTCACGGAGCAGATTGCCCAATCGATCAGCTGATCGATTCGAGTTACTGATTTCGTGCCAAATGTCTGATTTCAGCACTGTTTCGTGCCTCAACCACATTACAAGTACCAAAATGACTAAGAAACACTCTAATGACAACAACTAACATTCTAACAACATAAAAGAGGTGTTCTAAGCATAATAAAGTGCATGGTTAACTAATTCGTAATGAATAACATACTAAAGTGCAAGATGATAAAAAGAAACACTGAAAAGTTCTAATGTTTGAAATAAAGCTTGCTAAGGTTCCCTAAGATCTTCTTCCAGGTTCCATCCACACACATCTTTGCATTGACCTCCGACTCCTCCGCTAGTCCATCTTTCCTTTACCTTTATCTGCAGTATAAGGAAAAATAGAATCAGTAAGCTTAAAGCTTAGTAAGAAACCATCTACCTCACAAAATCATGCATTCGATGCAGTATGCTTTTAAATCATGCTATTTGAAAATATGCACTGAACTTACTAAGACATGGTATACTGAAATCATAAGGCATAACATATAAGCATGGCATAAGCACTGAATCATGGCAAAGCAACCCAAAGAACACTGAACTGAATATAGGCTAAACTAACTGAAACTGAATCTGTAACTGGAAACAAACTCAACTAGCATAACTGATTTTGAGTTTTGAAATTTAATACGTAATAAGTGAAAATACTAAACATGTTGTTGGGCCCCTACTAGACCCGGGTTGCAAGTCCCGAATTTAGCAGGGTTGTCTAGGCAACCTAGGGACGATTGTGGGAGTCCAACCCAATGGATATCTAATCCATGCAGTGCCACTGAAAATAAAATATTGATATCCATAGCTAACCGATATATGCTCTTTCTAGGTTATCCGAACCTAGAGCTAGGTTATCTGAACCTAGAGGCCCCACCCATTGGACCGTAGTCCCATAAAACTGAACTAAACTAATGTGCTGGTTTAAATGCCTCTAATGCCTTTAATTGAGCTATTAAACATAACTGAGGTGGTATTTAGCTACACTAACATTTTACCGAACACTTGGTGTGCTTCCACTCTCTCCTCTAAAAGGGAGATCACCTCTAGGCACCCGACAACGTCTAGAATCTCCAACTAAAGGAGAACGACGTGTCCGGCCCGTCCAGAGGTGTTCAACTAAATCACTAAATCCTCGAGGAGGGTTTAACATACCCTATGTGCCGGAAAAACCTGCATATAGCTAAAACTAATGCATAGGAAACCAACCGGAGCTATTATACTGCAGGTGAGGGGTTTCTTACCTCGTACACTAATTTTCTTACAATTCCTTTCGCTAGAATTCCGGTGGAGATGACCTTCTCGACGATCCGATCACGTCTTCGCGTTCCTCTCGCGGAGAAGAACCTCTTTCGTGTTGGAGTCGTCGCCGGAAGATGACCCGATGGTCCTTGGGCTTGGGCGCCGAGAGAGGAGGAAGAGGAGGTGTGGGCGGCGGTGAAGTTTTGGAAGAGGAATAGGTCACGGTGAAAATAAAACCCAATAACTCTTCACCCTATTAATTTTCCTATTTAAATCAAGTGATTAATTCAGCCAACCCAACTATAAATGTACCTGATTCCCTTTCCTTTCAGCACGGCCCTGCTGGGTTCAACCGGTTACTGACATTATCCCGAAACCATAGGTCTCGGGTTCGATTCCCGCCTAAGCTATTTTGCGGTTCTAATTATTTTTGTTACTTCCGCTACTCGGAAAATTCCGGAAAAATATCTAAAAATTCCAGAAAAATCATACTATATTTCTAAAACAGTTTTGAGAATTTTCGGGCTTTACAATCCCCATACCTTATAAAAAGTTCGTCCCGAACTTAAAATGTCTCCCAAGTCGCCACTTCTGTTGTGTGATTTTGCCAGTGACTTTGACTAATGGTACTTCCTTGTTCCGTAATTTCTTTCTGCTCGGTCTATTATCCGAATAGGCCATATAGATCATCACGGACTGTACCAGCTCAATCACCGGTGGCCTGGATATGCTTCTTGAGATGGAGACATGAAATACGTTGTGGACACATCTCTGAGGTAGCTCTAGCTCATATGCTACCTTGCCCACTCTCTTCGTGATAGGGTATGGTCCCACATATCGGGGACTTAGCTTCTTCCCAAAACGCATGACTCCTCATGGGAGCTACTCGAGGCATGAAAACTCTAGGGTCTGCGCTGTATCAAGATAGCTTTTTCTCAAGGCTCTCTATCCTCTGGCGGATGGTGTGGTATGCCACTAGATCTCCTCAAGCTCTAGCTCATGCTCACCACTCTCATACCAACAGATTGGTGATCTGCACCTCCGCCCATAGAGTGCCTCATAAGGTGTCATGCCGATAGTGGCACGATAGCTGTTGTATGCAAATTCCGCTAAGCTCGGATATTTGCACCAACTTCCTGAAGTCTAGGGCACCGAGCATATCTTCTAGCGATTTACCCGTCGACCATCTGCATAGGGATGGATGGTAGTCGTTGAATTTCAATTTGGTGCCCAATCTTGGTACACTCCCAGTGTGATGTGAATCTCTCGTCTCGAAATGATGGTTTATGGGACTATGTAGTCGACGATCTCACGAAGATACAACGAGCTAGCTTCTCCATGGAGTAGGATATCTTGATAGCTAAAAGTGGGCTGATTTAGTCAACCTGTCGACTATTACCCGGATGGCATCAAAACCATTTGTGGTTCTGGGTAGCCCCACTATAAAGTCCATCGAGATATCCTCCCACTTCCATTCTGGAATCTGTATAGGCTGCAGAACTCCTCCTGGTCGCCGATGTTCTGCCTTGACCCTCGACGGTGAGGCAGATGCTAACATATCTGGCGATGTCTCGCTTCATCCCGGGCCACCAAAAACGTTTCTTCAGGTCTTGATACATTTTGATGAGTTCTGTGAGCCTCATCTAAAATCTGTCTCCGTAGCTCCTCCCGATCTGGGACACAGAGTCTATCACCAAAATACAACACCCCGCTATCGGACACTCTGAATTCTCTACTTTCTGATTCTGAATTTCAGGGTCCCGGTCCCGAGTGACTGAATATCACCAAGCAAGGTAGACTCTAAGGTCATAGTAGAGAGCTGTCCGACGATGAGTTCGAGACCAACATCCGCGATCTCCTTCTGTAGGGGTGGTGACATGGCTGCTAGAGATAATAAGGTAGCGCTGGATTTCTGCTACCCTATTGGCTTTCCCTGGGTGGTAGAGGATGTCTATGTCATAATCTTTGACTAGCTCTAGCCACCTCGCTGTCGCATATTCAGATCCTTCTAAGTGAAGACACTCTACACTGAGCTCCATACAAATAATGTCTCCAAATTTTGAGAGCGAACACTACTGCTGCTCATGAGTAGGGTAGTTCTTCTCATAATCCTTGAGTTGTGGAGGCATAGGCGATTACCTTGCCATCTTGCATCAGCACTGCTCCCAGTCTGCATTTTCTGGTAGAGTCAGAATAGGTGCACTAGTCAATCTCCTCTTGAGTTCTTGAAAACTCTCCTCACATTTATTTGTTCTTCGAGTCAGTGGGGAGGCTATCCTGGAGAAGTCCTCTACAAACTTTGTAATATCCCGCTAATCCCGTAAAGCTCCATCTCCGTTCCTAGGTCTCCTTGCTTCTATCTTGCTGGGATCTACCATAATACCATCCTTTGAGATTACGTGACCCGTGAAGGACACCTGATTTAGCCAAAACTCACATTTCGTGAACTTGGCGTATAGCTGGTTCTGCTGAAGGGTCTGCAATACTAGTTTCAGGTGCTCTGAGTGTTCTTCCTGAGTTCCTGAGTAGATAAGAATGTCATCGATAAACACAATAACAAACTTATCTAAATACTCCCTGAATACCCATTCCATGAATGTAGCTGGAGCATTTGTCACGCCAAAGGCATGACTACGAACTCGTAATGTCCGTATCTGGTCACGTCTTCGATATATCACCCTCCTTGACTCGACTTGGTGGTATCCGATCCGAGGTCAATTTTGAGAACTGCTCCCTTTAATTGGTCGAACAGGTCATCTATTCTGGGAAGAGGATACCTGTTCTTGATCGTGACCTGATTCAATGCTCTGTAGTCTATACATAGCCGCATGCTTCCATCCTTCTTCTTCACGAATAGCACAGGCGCTCCCCATGGTGAGTGACTAGGGCGTATGAAGCCCTTGTCAAGTAGCTCCTGTAGCTGCTCATGAAGTTCCTTCAGTTCTGCTGGAGCCATGCGGTAGGGCGCTTTGGAAATAGGATTGGTGCCGGGGAAGAGCTCTATCTCAAATTCAATCTCCCTGACTGGTGCTAGGCCTGGTAACACATACAACTCGGACCTCTGCTAGCTGTTGGTCCTCGTCATGGCTGGTATTGACTACATGTGCTAGGTACCCCGCACATCCCGAATCCATCAACCTCTGTGCCTTCATAGCTGAGAGAAATTTTCTGGCTTTTCTCTTTGGTTCTCCGATGTACTCGAACTGTGCTTCTGCTTCGGGTTGGAATACGACTTTCTGTTTACGGCACTCTATGGAAGCACCGTATTTGATCAGAAAGTCCATCCCAAGGATGACGTCGTAGTCAGTCATTTCCAGCAGGATCAGATCACAGAAGAGTTCCCTGTCTGCTCCTCTCCCGAAGGTAGTGCCGTGAAACTGACCACCGAGTACCTCGGGGTATTTCTAATTTCTCGGAGAACACCCCGGCTATATATGAATGGGTTGCCCGAGTATCAAATAAGACAGTTGCTATATGCTGGAAAATATTACGTCCTCCCGGTGAGTGAGTAGATCCTCGCGTTCGCCATAGCTGGAGGGCTTCTAATCGCGCCTGGCGATAAGTGGACCTTCTAGGCACATCGATGTAATCGCCGCTGTATTGGATCTTGTGGTGAGGAATACTGGGTCTTGTTCGAGCCGCCATGCCCTTCTTGTCCACATTCAAAGCATCCTCGTGTGCCTTTACAACAACCCACAAGTGGCACACTTTGGATAACTGGGACGCTTGCTAGATGGTCCTCCTTTTGAGTCACTCCCGATTTACGCTTGCTGTTGGAGTTCCCTTTCCAGTTAGAGTTGTTGAGTGAGACTTGCTTCTGCTGCTTCATGCTGTTCTGGTAATGCTCTGTGGTCAAGACACCGCTCACTAACTCCTCCGTGGTTTGTGGCCTATGTATGCCACCAGCCACGTTCACTGCTATCTCGGCCTCAGCATCAACCCGATCCGTTCCTTTTCTGTGCTGACTAGCCAACCTGTTGAATTTCTTCACGGCTTCCTCAACTGATAGGTTGCCCTGACGAAACTCGGTGAACTCGTCATAGTGGCGGTTTGTAACCCGCATATGAAAGAATTCCTCGAAGAACTCCTTCTCAAGTCAGCCCATGTCATCCGGTTCACTGGGCGCTTCGTTCGATTCTTTCCCACCACATGCGTGCGGCAAGCTAGGCTTTTAGTATACACCCTAACAGCTCCATCGTGCTCTCCAGTGTTTTGAACCAGGCTTGTGCATCCCATGGTTCACTAGTGCCTGAGAAGTTCTCTGGCTTGACCCGCTGCCACTGGATCAGATATGCTTCTTTTCTTGGCTCAGCTGCTGGGGCTGGGGGTGCTCTGCTGATTAGCCTTTAAGGTGGCTATTTCCTGTTGCTGTTCAGCTAGTTGCTGCTGTAACTGAGCTACCAGTGCTGTAAGGTCTGGAGGAGGCACTGAACTGCCTGCCTCTTGCTGGGGCTCAGTAGCTAGTGCCCTTCTAGCTGGGCGTCCTCGTGCCATTTCTAAAGACATAGAGAACACAGGTATAACTAACACTATCACGGTTATCTAACTACTGATATCATGGTTAAACTATCACATGCTAACAAGCAGTAGGTATATAAACATGAGCTGTAATAATAAACAAGAAGCATAAATAAAGTAGAGGTGTTCTTACTTGGAAGCTGTAGGTACAATGCTGATGTGTGTGTAGGAAGTATGGAACACCGCTCTGATACCACTCTGTAACGACCCGCCTTCTACCACTAGGCTGTAAGGCTGATCGTCACATTATGCTGTGCTAAACTATTCCCTGACCATTTAGTAAGTCTAGATGCGGAAGCTGTACTAATTAAAATTTCACTAAAACACTGACATTTCTTGGTTCTATACATGCTAAGGAAGGTAACTAACTACTCATAACATGTCTTACCTTCCCCATGGCCAAGGAACTGGACTTAGACACTTCCATGCCGATATCAGACCTCCCAATCGATCCACGGATCGATTGGAATAGTCGGATCGATCCAGCGATCGATCCAGACAGTGGATCGATCCATGATCGATCCAGCATGCTACCGTGGCGGGACGATAATTTGGATCGATCCAGGTTGATCAATCGATCCAGTGATCGATCCCAGGGCTCTCTGTTCGCGACTGAAATGGCTGGATCGATCGGCTGATCGATCCAAAGGCCTACTGTTCGCGGAGCAGATTGCCCAATCGATCAGCTGATCTATTGGAAACCCTCGAATCGATTAGCTGATCGATTCGAGTTACTGATTTCATGCCAAATGTCTGATTTCAGCACTGTTTCGTGTCTCAACCACATTACAAGTACCAAAATGACTAAGAAACACTCTAATGACAACAACTAACATTCTAACAACATAAAAGAGGTGTTCTAAGCATAATAAAGTGCATGGTTAACTAATTCGTAATGAATAACATACTAAAGTGCAAGATGATAAAAAGAAACACTGAAAAGTTCTAATGTTTGAAATAAAGCTTGCTAAGGTTCCCTAAGATCTTCTTCCAGGTTCCATCCACACACATCCTTATCAATGCATTGACCTCCAGCCTCCGCTAGTCCATCTTTCCTTTACCTTTATCTGCAGTATAAGGAAAAATAGAATCTGTAAGCTTAAAGCTTAGTAAGAAACCATCTACCTCACAAAATCATGCATTCGATGCAGTATGCTTTTAAATCATGCTATTTGAAAATATGCACTGAACTTACTAAGACATGGTATACTGAAATCATAAGGCATAACATATAAGCATGGCATAAGCACTGAATCATGGCAAAGCAACCCAAAGAACACTGAACTGAATATAGGCTAAACTAACTGAACTGAATCAGTAACTGGAAACAAACTCAACTAGCATAACTGATTTTGAGTTTTGAAATTTAATACGTAATAAGTGAAAATACTAAACATGTTGTTTGCTATTCGCGCATCCCTACTAGACCCGGGTTGCAAGTCCCGAATTTAGGAGTGCTACTATCTGAACCTAGGGACGATCGTGGGAGTCCAACCCAATGGATATCTAATCCAGTAATACTAAATATAGCTAAACTGATATAACATGCTCTTTCTAGGTTATCCGAACCTAGAGCTAGGTTATCTGAACCTAGAGGCAGGAGCCCACCCATTGGACCGTAGTCCCATAAAACTGAACTAAACTAATGTGCTGATTTAAATGCCTCTAATGCCTTTAATTGAGCTATTAAACATAACTGAGGTGGTATTTAGCTACACTAACATTTTACCGAACACTTGGTGTGCTTCCACTCTCTCCTCTAATAGGGAGATCACCTCTAGGCACCCGACAACGTCTAGAATCTCCAACTAAAGGAGAACGACGTGTCCGGCCCGTCCAGAGGTGTTCAACTAAATCCCTAAATCCTCGAGGAGGGTTTAACATACCCTATGTGCCGGAAAAACCTGCATATAGCTAAAACTAATGCATAGGAAACCAACCGGAGCTATTATACTGCAGGTGAGGGGTTTCTTACCTCGTACGCTAATTTTCTTACAATTCCTTTCGCTAGAATTCCGGTGGAGATGACCTCCTCGACGATCCGATCACGTCTTCGCGTTCCTCTCGCGGAGAAGAACCTCTTTCGTGTTGGAGTCGTCGCCGGAAGATGACCCGATGGTCCTTGGGCTTGGGCGCCGAGAGAGGAGGAAGAGGAGGTGTGGGCGGCGGTGAAGTTTTGGAAGAGGAATAGGTCACGGTGAAAATAAAACCCAATAACTCTTCACCCTATTAATCTTCCTATTTAAATCAAGTGATTAATTCAGCCAACCCAACTATAAATGTACCTGATTCCCTTTCCTTTCAGCATGGCCCTGCTGGGTTCAACCGGTTACTGACATTATCCCGAAACCATAGGTCTCGGGTTCGATTCCCGCCTAAGCTATTTTGCGGTTCTAATTATTTTTGTTACTTCCGCTACTCGGAAAATTCCGGAAAAATATCTAAAAATTCCAGAAAAATCATACTATATTTCTAAAACAGTTTTGAGAATTTTCGGGCTTTACATCTCGCCAGCTATCCGGTCAGCCCGTCGACCTAGTTGGACTTCATGCCAGACATCCGGTCAGCCCGTCGACCTGTCTGGACTTCTTCTGCACACTCGATCAAAGTGTCAGACAACAACAAAACTAACTTAACCCATTTGTCATTCATCAAAACCTAGGTTAGACCGTTAGTGCTACCCGCACCAACAATCTCCCCCTTTTTGATGGAATGACAACCTGGTTAAGTTAGTGAAAAAGACGCAAAAAAATAAATGGAACTGGTACATGGTTTTTAAAGTTAGTTTTGGTGTTTTCAATTTGGTTTAGCTAACTTAACCACCTAACCCTCCCCCTTTGGCATTCATCAAAAATATACAAGGGTAAACAAGTATAGTGTAGAGTTATTGTAAAAATTTGTTAATTTAAGACACAACTAATTTTGAAAATATCTAAGTTTGATTCAAAAATTCAAAGATACTGATAAAAGTATAATTTTTAAAACCAAGTTAAAAAGATAGTCAAGTTGACTTGGGGGAGTCTTAGATTAAAAAAAATATTTCTTTAAAGTTTTTTTTTTTTTGCTTTTACTTTTTAAAAGGTAAAGTCTAATTTTCAAGTTCCATTTTTCAAACGCTAAGTTGAATCTAGTTTTCAAATTTGATTTTTTAAAACAAGGCAAAAAAAATTTTCAAAAACAAGTAAAGTTTTAGCCAAAATAAATTTGTTAAGGCTAAAAAGCTAAGTTTTGGAAAATTTAATTTTCAAGCATATGTTACAAAATTGAATAAGTTTAAGTTTGTAATGATTCTCAACTTTAAAATCAAGTTTAAAAATTAGGTGGGATTTTTAAACTTCCAATTTTTCAAACACTCAGTTAAATTTAACTTTATGAAAACTAGTGTTCAAAAATAAGTTAGTTTTAAAATAGATGTACAATGATATACAAAATTTTAATTAATTTCTCCCCCTGAACTTGACACTTAAAATTAAACAGTTGTCTTACCAATTAGGTACTAACTAACTATCAGAAGATAGTAGCTTTCTCTTGGTTAGTCGGATTAAGTTGATTATAAGCAGTCAGTGTTTGACTTGACTGATGAACTTAATCTGATTAATGTCTGATTTGTATTTAACGTCCAGACTTATGCTGATGCACTGAGATAAGCATCTTAAGTCCAGACAGTTGGCCTATGCATCTCACCCCTTTCTATGTTTGTCAAACACAAGCAAGGTAAACCTAAGGAGTTGGTGAGATGCTCAAAAACTTGTCCTATGGGTACATGCTTTCTAAGGATTCAAAGCTAGTCTAAGGCCAAAACTGTTTTTGAAAATCTAAAAATGGAAAGTTTTGAAAAAAAACAAGTTTAACTTATGATTTGAAAGCAATAATTTTGAAAGTATTTTGAAATTCAAAATTCCTAGGCTATCAAGATAGAACATAATCAATGCAGGTCTTAAATATCACTAGATAGATCCAAAATATTTTACAGGTAGTGTAGCTACATAAGTGAGTCATAACTAGAGCTACTGAGATGATGAAGGGGGTGGTCCAGATCCCAAGGATCGGAGAAGTGCCATCAGCTCAGTGTGTCGGGTCTCCCCGGCAGCTCGTAACTCGGCAACCTCTCGTCGTATGTCCCGATGAAAATCAGAGTTCTCCTGCTGGAGACTCGCCATAGCTCTCTCTAGTCCGGTCATACGGTCGGCTAGAGTGCGGGGAGCGTGATGAGGTGCTCGAGCTGGGGGCGGTGGTGGAGCCAGTGCGGCTTCCTCTAGAAACAGTGCAAGCATGAACTCGTCCACCTGTGCGTCTGGATCAGGCTGGTGCTGTGCCCCCCTCCGCCAAGACAAAGTCCCGTCATCCCTATCTATGTGGATACCATCTAGGGAGAAGTTCCGAGCTGCTATAACATCGAACTCGGTCATATAGGCAATGTCTCCTCTAGTGACATCAATGTGCAACGAGGACATATAGGCTGTCAGAATGTGACAGAATGGCATGTGGACTCGTCTATCAGTCACATATCCAGCCGAGTAGATAATGGTGGAGAAGATATGTAGGCTGATGTCAATATCTAACCTATGACTCAGGGCATAGATTAAAAATGAATGGAATGGGCGCATCACAGCGATGTCCCGAGTAGTCAGTGGTAAAATGCAAAGGACTAAGACCCTATAAAGAGCGTAGTCCTGGACTCGAAGTTCTAGCGACCTAAACTGGGTCACAGTGGGATCTCGCTCTCCCCCAAAAAAATACGAATAAATCGTATCGAGAGTTATATGTGAGTAGGGATCTCCGAATGGTAGATCCCTGGGAGGATAACACAAAAAAGAACAAGTAGATGGACATAACTCTAAAAACTCTCGGATAGTCATAGGGGAAAATATGATATCAGTACCCGCTGCCCTAGTGGTATAGGTGAGATCATCTACTTTCACTAGGTTATTGCAAAATTCAGCACACAGACTTATGTTTACTGGACTGGTACATTCGACAAGGTTCTTTAAGTTATAGTGGTTTATAACCTCTATAACGGAGGGACATGAACCTAGAAAGAACGATCTATCTATGCAGGTAGTCCTAATGGCCTTATAAATGGTTGACTCAAACTTAATCCTTAGTTCATCTGTGGGAAACCAAGGGTCAGTGCTAGCATTAGAGGGTCCAGCACCAGTATTTGTTCGTTTCCTACTGTATATATATAATAAAATATTCTAAGAAAAAATGAGAGGACCAATTCTAATAAATTTTTGGAGAGGGGACAAAGTTTTACCGAGGAGCCATCGACAAATATAGAACTGACGACCTCGGTTGAATCGCAGCAACGTCTTCACCGCAAGAAAATTTTGATTTAAAATACTCTCGCACTGAGGTTCGGAGTGAACCTTGGCAAAAGTGAAGTTTTTATGGGCAAGGGTTGGGGGCGCCTGCTGCCCCTTATTTATAGGGAGCTCCAGGCGCCCGGAGCCATTCCGGGCCCCCGGAGTTACTTTTAGGCAGGGCGCCCGGATCCCCTCCCGGGCGCCCCGGAGGGGAATACCAGGGGCGCCCACCCCTGGTGTTTGAGTTAAAATTCATATTTTAAGAATTAATTAAATTTTAAAATTCAAATTTTAAGTTTAGAATTAAAATTAATTTTTAAATTTAAAATTAAAATTTTGAAATTTATTTTTAAGTTTGAAATTAATTTTTAAGTTTAAAATTTTAATATTAATTTTTAAGTTAAAAATTTTGAAATTAATTTTTAAGTTTAAAATTAAAATTTTGAAATTAATTTTTAAGTTTAAAATTAAAATTTTGAAATTAATTTTTAAGTTTGAAATTAAAATTTTGAAATTAATTTTTAAGTTTGAAATTAAAATTTTGAAATTAATTTTTAAGTTTAAAATTAAAATTTTGAAATTAATTTTTAAGTTTAAAATTAAAATTTTGAAATTAATTTTTAAGTTTAAAATTAAAATTATGAAATTAATTTTTAAGTTTAAAATTAAAATTTTGAAATTAATTTTTGAGTTTGAAATTAAAATTTTGAAATTAATTTTTAAGTTTGAGATTAAAATTTTGAAATTAATTTTTAATTTTGAGATTAAAATTTTGAAAATAATTTTTAAGTTTAAAATCAAAATTTTGAAATTAATTTTTCTGTTTAAAATTAAAATTTTGAAATTAATTTTTAAGTTTGAAATTAAAATTTTAAAATTAATTTTTAAGTTTAAAATCAAAATTTTGAAATTAATTTTTAAGTTTAAAATTAAAATTTTGAAATTAATTTTTAAGTTTGAAATTAGAGTTAATTTTTAAGTTAAAAATTTTGAAATTAAATTTTAAATTTTAAATTTAAGCCTTATTCATCTCACCCGATCTATATTATCAATCAGGGAATCCTATGATTTTGTAAGATGAAATTGGATTGTTAATTATGGAGTTTTGGTTTAACTTGTGTTAGATTCAGATTTAGCTTTGGTTTCCACAAATAGGCAATCTTCGGATAAACTTCTAAGCTTGGTGAGTCACATGGACGTCATTAGAAGTAACCAACCTTTCGAGGTTTTCCGAATAGTCCTATCCACTGAGCTTAGTACTAAACCTTGGTCTAACTGGTTAAGATTCATTTAAGGGTAGCTTCGGTCAGTTCCACTTGGCCAAATGCACCAGATCGAAACCATATCTTTCTAGACATGCGATGCCCAAGTTTCCCTAACGTACTATAATCCAAAAACTTCACCAGTACCATGATTCAAGCTAAACTTGGTCTCTAATCCTAATTACCCTGCCGGGTTAGTTTGTTTTAGGTTACCCTGTCGGGTAAGTTAGTTTTGGAGGTGCCAACTATTCTGGAGCCTCCCCCTGAATTATTGGCCATTAATTTAAATTTTGGTTTTAGGTTTGTGTCGATTCCTTTTATAGTTATGGTTAACTTGGTGATAATTTTGTTGATTTTTAAAGTGTTTAGATTTTGAATTTGATTTAGGTTTGTATTTTGGATTTTGGTTTGGTTTATTTAATTTTATATAATGTATTTTTTCTTTAGGTATATAATATTGATTAAGTCCTATTTGCGTGGTTAAGCACGCTTTCGGAACCCAAGCTAGATTGGTTGATTTGTATTGGGTTATTAATGATTTGAAGGTTTTATTTGAATTCGAATTATATCCTAGTCCGGTTTTATTATAGCATGCTTTTTGATTATTTAGGATTAAGTCTAGATTTTTTGATCTTGTTGTGAATTTTTCTAACATTTCTTTTAAATTGTTAGTCTCATTTTTTAATGATAAATTCTCCTCCTCAAGTGTTAGATCTTGAGTTGGATTTGAATTTTTGATTTGTTCCTTAAGATTTTGATTTTCCTCAAGAAGTGATTTGTTTTCATTTTCTATTTTAATTAATTTACTATTTAGACAGGAAATAATTCTAAAAAAATTTTTGTTTAAATTAAAATATACCTCATTCGGGCCTTCGGAAATGAGTACGGACTCGTGGCTTGTTTCGGGTTCAGACACGTCTTCATCTTCCGGCTCGTCTTCTGTTTCAGCTTCGTGGGCCATCAGTGCGAGGTGGCTCTGATGTTTCTGCTCTTCTTCCTCCGATTCGTCCGAGGAGTCGTCCCACGTTGCTTTGAGTGCCTTCTTTTTGGTTAGCAAGTCACGTTCCTTTGTTCTGCGGGAGAACTGATCTTTTGAAGGTCCTTTTTGCTGAAGCTCCTTTTTCTCCTGGTGAACATTTTTCTTACCAAGTTCACCAGGTGTTCTTCGTTTTCGGAGTCTTGGTCGGAATCTTCTTCAAATTCAGGCTTGCTTTTCTTTTCTTTGGAGGAACCTGCAAATAAAGCTATACCTTTCTCGGCTCCAGCATTAGTTTGTTCATGTAATTCTAATTCACAGAAAAGCTCATCTAATTTTAACTTAGAAAGATTTTTAGAAATTTTGTAGGCATCTACGATTGATGCCCACAAACTATTACGTGGAAAAGCATTTAATGCATACCTTATTAAGTCTCTATTTTCCATTTGGTGGCCTATCGCATGAAGCCCGTTGAGGATGTTCTTGATCCTTGCGTGGAGCTGATTTGCCGTTTCGCCTTCCTGCATTTTTATGTTAAGAATTTTATTTAAAAGCAGGTCCCGTTTTGTTAACTTGGCGTCGCTCGTTCCCTCGTGCAGCTCGATCAATTTGTCCCACAGCTCCTTAGCGTTTTTATTCTCTTGTTAATCCGCACTGTAGAGTGTTGATCGCTTTATTTTCTGTTGACGCCTTTTTCTTCAAATCTGCTGTCCAGTCTTCAGGATCCAGTATGTTCCCAGAGTTGTCCGTTGGAATTTTATAGGGTCTCGTGACGCTCATCCACTGGTCGAAGTCTGTTTTGAGGTAAACCTCCATGCGCTTCTTCCAGTACGAAAAATCGTCCCCGTTGAAGAGTGGAGGTCGTACTGTGCTGAATCCTTCTGTCTGAGACATTTTAGTCCTGCACACATAAGAAAGAAGAGAGAAAGAAAAAAGATCCCAAGACTTGGTCTTGGATTAGTAGTGCGGAAGAAGAAAAATATAGAAGTATCTAAATTGGTGTTGCACCAATTTAGATTTAATTGCAACGGGAAAAAAATTCGTAAAACTGAAAACCGAAAAAGAATTAATTTTTCACCCCTGTCTGATTGGTGGTTGCACCAAATCAGAGCGGTACCTGCTCTGATACCACTTGTAGGACCGTGATCGTTCGATAGAGGGGGGGGGTGAATATCGATTCGAAAATTCGAGTGTACAAGTACGCAGCGGAAAAGTAAATGAACACAGTTGATTTTACTTCGTTCGGAGCCTGTGACGACTCCTACTCGAAGGCCCGTGGTCCTTGACCACTTTCATTGGGCAATTACTAGCAGTTCGAAAATGATTACAATTTAAGGTACAGTAATGCTAGCAAAATAAAGAAAATACCGACAATAGAATTAAAACAAAACCAGCACTGAGTCGGAGAGCTTTTCGTGGCGTCGCAAGAGCGTAGAGCAGCAGAACAAGCAGTCGAAGAGTTCTCAGTTGTGTTTGAAGCTCCACCCCTAGGGCTTCTTTTATATGCTGCTCCGGGCGCCTGGATCCCTTCCGGGCGCCCTGGTGTGGCGTGGCAAGTCCAGTCAGGATGCTCCACGTAGTGAGGCGACGCAGAGGATAAAAGTTGCCTCCGGGCGCTCGGACCTCCGGGCGCCCGGATCCCCTCCGGGTGCTCGGACCACCTTTTTCCAGAAATTCCTTCTCCTGTAAAACAAGGTTAGTCCGAGGCAAAATATACCCTGCAACACAGATTGTTAGCACAATTTATAAAGTACGAATTAACAGAAAAAGTATGACTTAGATTCTATCTTTCGGAGACTGGAATCTAGTCACGATCTCGACTTAGATTTCTGAAATGGATCTAAGCCGGATCGACGCCTAATGTTCCCTTCCCGGGAACGCGTCAGTCACTCCCCTCCAGTGACTTACCTTACTTACCTGCCAGACGTCCGGTCAGCCCGTCGACCCGTCTGGACCATTCGCCAGCTATCCGGTCAGCCCGTCGACCTAGCTGGACTTCTTGCCAAGCGTCCGGTCAGCCCGTCGACCCGCTTAGACTTCTCGCCAGCTATCCGGTCAGCCCGTCGACCTAGCAGGGCTTCGTGCCAGACATCCGGTCAGCCCGTCGACCTGTCTGGACTTCTCCTGCACACTCGATCAAAGTGTCAGACAACAACAAAACTAACTTAACCCATTTGTCATTCATCAAAACCTAGGTTAGACCGTTAGTGCTACCCGCACCAACACGGTACAATGAAGATGAATGGTGTTCCTTCTAAAGCGGTGCGCTTATTATTGTTTGGTTTTCTCTAAGAGATAGAGCTAAGCAATGGTTGAACTCTTTAGTTCCAAATAACATCACCACATGGGAACAATGTGAGCAACAATTTCTTGACAAATTCTATCCGCCTAGTAAAACGACTCATATGAGGAATCTCATTGCATGTTTCAAACAAGCTGACTCAGAATCTTTTTTTGAAGCTTGGAATAGATACAACAATATGCTCCAACAATGCCCACACCATGGTTTGGAGAAATGGTTAGTGTTACACACATTCTATAATTGGATTAATTATCACACTAAGATGTCCCATGATTCAACTATTGGAGGGGCACTCATGAACAAAAGTTTAGATGAAGCCGAGGAAATAATTGTGTGTAGCAAAAAATCATCATCAATGGGCAAATGAGAGAAGTGGTGGTCATTCTTGTCTAAACCCAACAAAAGCATCAGGAAAGTATGATGTTGATGTAGTTACTTTAATGGCTACAAAACTAGATGCTCTTATGAAGAAATTATAAAGCATGGGAGCAAATTCAAATACGGTTAATGTCATTGTAACTACTTGTGTAGTATGTGGAAGTTCTGATCATTCTAGTGACTCATGTCCTTTGGGAGCTATTTCTTCACAAATCAATTAGTTAGAGCAATGTGATGCAATTATGGGTTTCAACCAGAGGCAGAATAACCCATACTCAAATACATACAACCCTGGGTGGAAAAGTCATCCTAATTTTTCTTATAGAAATAATCAAGAGCAAGAACCACCTATGGGGGCAAGACCTACGTTTCAATCTGGGCAGCAAAGTTTTTAGCAACAACAATCTTTTCAAGGCCTTCCAATGTCAAAAATTGAAAAGATGTTTGAAGAAATTATCTCTGATCAGAATGAAATGAAACAAGATATTTTGAAGCTTACTCAGAGGATAGATAATTTTGATAAACATCAAAAGATTTAGGATAGCCAGATTGCCCAGTAAACTTCTTCATCTTCAAGAGCATTAGGACAACTTCCTGGAAAACCTTATGTTAATCCTATGGAGCACTGCAATAGAATTAAACTTAGGAGTGGACGGACTATGGGGGATCCCCAAGTGACTGCTCAAAAAGGGATGAATATTGAAGAAGAGCTTTCTCCTTCAACAAATGAACCCATTCAGGTTCAAGAAGAGGAGGAGAGTACCGCTAAGGTTGAAAAGACTCTTCCACTTTACCCACAAGGTCAAGTAGTCCCTTTTCCTCAAAGACTTGTCATGCTCAAGAAGGATGAAGAGTTTGACAAATTCTTGGAGAAAGTCAAAGAAATATGTGTTGAAGTACCTCTTATTGATGCAATCTTACAAATGCCCAATTTTGCCAAATTCTTAAAGGACATCATGTCTAGCAAAAGAAGAAGAGGAGACATTGAGACCATAGTACTTATGGAGGAATGTAGTGCTCTTTTTGAAAAGAACACTTCCCCAAAGTTGAAGGATCCAGGAAGCTTTTATATTCCTTGCAACATAGGAGTTGAATTCATTGAGAAAGATTTTTGTGATTTGGGGGCAAGTGTTAGCCTCATTCCTTATTCCATTTATAATAAATTAGGTCTCAAAAACTTTAAACTTACTACTATGGCACTGCAGCTAGCTATCATTCCTGCAGGTATCCTATGTATATAGTTGAAGATGTGCTGATAGAGGTAGGTGAGAGTTTAATTCCCACTGATTTTGTAGTACTTCACATGGAGGAGGATCCAAAAATTCCTATCATATTGGGAAGACCTTTCCTAGCTACAGCTAGAGCTATTATTGATGTTAAAAATCATAAGCTTTCTTTGGTGATTGGTAAGGAAAGGTTGGAATATGATCTATCTAATGCCTCTTACCATGTCTCTTCTCTTTTAAATGCTTGTAGCAAGGCAAACATTTACAAACTTGAGGAATGGAATTTCCATCCTCATGGGAGGCCACCAAATGAAGAGCATAACTTGGTGGAAGATGTTGGGAGAAGGCCTCCCAACAAAAATGAAAAATATGTCTGCCCTCCAAGGGAAAGAAAAAGAGAAGAATGATTAGATTGGTTGAGCTAAAGACCTTAAACAAGAGCTCCAAGGGTTCTTTTAGTTAGTGCATTTTATGTTCTATTTTTCATTAGTAGTGTTTTTACTCTATTTTCGCTTTAGTTTTCAGGTTAAATTTCACTTTCATGAGCTGGCTATGACTTCTTCATGGGCATGGAAGTGTTGGAGAAGCAAGACAAGAGTTGAACTATCTTTTGGAGCAAAACAGAGCTTGGTCGTGTGCCACACACGACCAATTTCATCTTGCATAAAAGGGGGATGTTAGGGCCGTGTCTACATGACACGGCCATGTGAGGCATCCTGAGAAGAAAAAGGACTCGGTCATGCCCCAGACACGGCCGTGTGATAATTCCAGAGGAGGAAAGGTTCTTGGCCGTGTATCAAACACGACCGTGTGAAGATCCGAGAGCAACAACTGCACTAGCTGTGCCATCCAGCACGGTCATGCAAGGCTTCCCGAGGAGGAGAAGGAAGAGGTCGTGTCTCACACACGGTCGTGCAAGCTGAACTGACAAGGAGATGTTTGTGGCCGTGCCAATTGGCACGGTCGTGTGAGCCACCCCGAGAGGGAGAAGGGAGAGGTCATGTAGATCTACACGGCCGGTGTGGAGTGGAGTTGTTCAAGCCGTGTCTCCTATACACAACCAGATCCAAGTCGTATCCGCCACACACACCCTTCACCTCCACACCTTTTTCTCTTCCAAACTCCTCTCTTCTTCAATCTTTCTTCCAAATCTTTCTTCCAAATCTTCTCAAATCTAGATCTCAAATTCTTTCTTCTTCACAAATTTTATCAAGATCTAGATTATTCTCCTCTCTAGCATCCAAGATCTCCAACTCCTTAGCCTTAAGACCTTGTTCTTCAAGATCTATTTCTTCAAGATCCAACTTCTCCAACCATAAATAGTACCCTTCTCCACTTAAACTTGAAAATATGTCTAATATTTTGAAGAGATTGCACAAGGGAAGCGATGGATCTAGTGGAGGGAAGGAGCCAACACAGGACAAAGGAAAACAACCAATGAAGGGCAAAGGAAAGAGGACCTCACGCGACGAAGGTAATGACAATGAATTCAATATCATCTTTAGAAATGAAGATCATAAGACTAGACTTGCAATTCTTGTCAATAGAAAGATTGTGTGTACAAGATAAATATCCGAACTCTAAGGAAAAATCATTATTGATGGTCCAAGACCATAGATATTGATAGATGGAACTTCCATTTATTTCTTGAATAGATAAATTGGCTAAAAATACCATAGCTATACTTAAGAAAAAAATACTAGCAAAAGCCATATATGACGAATATTTTTTGTTGCTGTCGGAATAAGTAGAAGCCCGAATGCTATTGACATAGTAACTGGAAGTGGAAGAAAAGTTATTATCCATGCATATTGATATGTATGTTCCATAATAAAAAATCAAATTTTTAATCATTCTACTAAAACTGGAATAATACAATATTACATCCTGGTAATTTATAGGCATATTATATAATATAGTATATTAAGGAAAAATAGTATACCAAAAGGAATACTTAATTCGAATATAGATAGTACGATCTGTACTTTAAATTTAAATTAAAAAAATAAATAAGATTATTGTTATCAGGTAATCAAATATCGTAGTTAACAGATTAACTACTAATTCGAATTGTAATTTCAATTATGGACATAACCGTTTTAGATATGCTAGGAATTAGAGAAGATGTGGATTGGATGATTGTGTTCCTAGATTGGAGTGATATATTGTACTCACATCAACCTACGTATCCTTGTATTATATTGGAGTTTCTAAGCTCATTAGATATCCACTTTGCCAATGAAGATGATTATGTTGGCAAAATAACATTTAGGCTAATGAACCAAGAATTTCAGTGGACATTTAATGATTTCAATAATTGTTTTGGATTGTCTACCGGTTACTCTCGTAGGTTTGATTCTAGGTTTAATTGGAATCATTTTTGGAACTCGATCACTGGATTAGAACAACCTTATGAGCCCTCTAGAGCTAAGGCTTCTCACATGCAAAACCCCAGTTTTAGATACTTACATCGAGTCATGAGTAAAACTCTTTTTGGTAGGGGGGAGAGTGATAGAGTTGTTAAGAAAGTAGAGCTTTATTCTTTATGGGCTATGCTACATAAGGTTGATTTTGATTCCGATTTTCATTTTTTACAAACCTTAGTGAGAGTCGGGAGGGCATCCTCGGGATCTATTGTTTTTGGTGGTATGATTACTCAAATAGCTATTAGTTTGTAGATTGATCTAGATGGGTTGGAAGTCATCCATGGAAATGACATGATAGACATTGATGGATGTCTTGCCATGAAAATGATTGTCTGGGATGAGAATGGTTTTGCATTTCCTAGGAGGAATGGTTTTCCTTTACTTCTTCCTTGTCCCGAAAAAACTTCCATTCGCAACCCTGCTAATTGGGTAATTACTGATTCAGACCCCGAGAATGTTCCTTCTATATCCGGAGACACAGAGCCACACCTTAATCCCTTGTCATCTGGACACCCGCAACCCTCCGGTTATCCGGATCCTGCTAGGCATTCTTCTCTAGATTTGATTTTTCAGATTTTCGTGCATCTCTAGAATCACTTCATGAGAAGCAAAATTTCCAATGAATAATGTTGGAGGGCCGCTTCTCTTTATCAGATGATCATCTTAGAGAAGTACGAAATCATTTTCAGTTTACGAGGAATTTTCAAGGTCAAATGGCTGAATTTGTTCAAGACTATGATATTGATCAGGCTAGAATGAGGGATTTTATGCAGGGCATGAGTGTTACTAGCTAACAAATAGATGCTCTTTATGAATATCATAGATTCCTAGGTGAAATGCCTGGTTTTCCTAGTTTTCCTATTGGAGAATGACGTAGACCTCCTTTCCCTCATCCACCACCTCCTCCACCATATTGATTTCATTAGGACGATGAAAAGTTTAAGTCTGGAGAGGTTGTCTGAAAACTTGAAATTTTTTGCATTTTTCTGTTTTGTTCTGCAGTTTGTTTTGTTTTGCATTTGTTCTTGATTTTCTTGGATTGTTTTGATAGTCACTTGACTGTCTTTTAAAAAACCTTGTGGCATACATCTTGAGAACATCAAACTTCACTTATATGTTTTCTTGTCTTCAAGTGAAAAATGTTAGCACGTTCATTATCTAGATTCATGATGTTCAAATGATGCTAGTAGTATGCTTAATGTACCTCTTTTCTCTATCTTAAGTAGCATGAAATAAGCTAAGTATCATATGGAGATAGGTTTTAGTTTTGGCTTGACCTTAAGGATCTTACCTTCACTTCACTATACTTGATGCTTGGATAGTTGATATCATTGAAATAGTCATGATTCATCTTATTTGTTTAGTACTTGGTTTCCATGGTGATTTCTCAAACTTCATTTGGGTTACTAGATGAGGCTCAAATCATGTAAGCTCATTTGAAAAAATCAAAATATCTCAACATTTGTGCTAAAAGCACATTTGTGAATAAGATTTGCACAATGCAAATACTTATGAAAAAAAGTGAAAAAAATGAATAAGGGATATAAAAAATAGTTGTCGTGAGTGGAATCTAGTAAGTCACCCCTTTGAGACCAAGTTAGGTTACTGGGGAAATGATTGCTTAGCTTCTCTTGAGATTGAGCACGCCTTTGAGACCTTGGAATGATTGAGAAATATGAAACAAGTGTGTAACATGTAAGTGTCTATCACCGGTTACGTGCCTATCACTAGAAACATTAGGAACACAAATTTGATGACGACTTGACTATGACGAAGATTGAAACTTGAAGGGTTTTGAGTTACTTATTGCACTGTGCACAAGATACTTATGCTTGATCCATACTTGACTTGTTTTCATGATCATGCTTGTTAATGAAACTTTTTGATAGAGTTAGAAAAATTCATTAGGGATATGAGTGTATTGTAGAACATATGAATTTAGATTGCAGCATTTTGCTTAAGGACCAACAAAGGTTTAAGTCTGGGGGTGTGATGTGCGTAGATTGTATACACTTGTTTAGTACGTTTTGACGCTCATTCACATGTTTTAAGCATGTTTTATCTATATATTTTTGTACTTCCAACTTTACTTTTAGCATATTTACTCTTTTTGTTTGGAGATCTGCTTTTGTGCATTTTCTGTACATAGGAGTCATATTTGGTGAAGGATTTATGATCGTGGCCAGATCTGCAAGCAAACCAAAGGATGAAGGAACCATCCTTGTGTGCCACACGGTCTTGCCATGGGGGGTTGCCCAGGCCGTGTAAGGATCACTACCCGTGTGGCTACAGCAGGAAAGGGAGTGGTCATGGTCGTATGAGTTTCACACGGTCATGCCAAGTTTTGAAGCCAACAGGAACCAGGCTGTGCACACCACACGGCCGTGCAAACTCTCCAGAGTTGAGGTAGTGCACGGCCGTGTAGATCTACATGACCGTGCAACATTTCCAGAGGCCAAGAGTGCCCTGGCCGCTTGCACCACCCGGTCGTGCAGGAGCTCCAGAGCCGGGGGCAGTGCAGGCCGTGTAGATCTGCACGGCCGTGCATGGGGAGCAGTGGTAGAGCAAGCCACGACCGTGTGAGACAAGCAGAGAGGGGAGTAGCACAGGCCGTGTGAGCTTCACACGGCCATGTCTCGGGTTCGTGTGGCACCCAAACCCCTCCTCTATATAAGTCCTTCTTCATGATTTGAAAGGGGATCTTCTCCCTTTTGGGGGGAATCAAGATTTGGGGCGTTCCTCCACCTTCTTGGAGGGATTTTCTAGCGATTCAAGGGTAGATCTTCATCATTTTGACTCCGGAAGTGAGGATTGGATCTGAATGTAACACCCATAGGGTCCTTAGCAAAATTCTAGAATATTCTATCATGAATAAAGAATAAAGAAAAATATATATATGCTTTAGTTGAATTTTTGCTCCTAGCCGAACACTTAAATAAATAAAATAGAAATAAAAATACATAAGGTCTAGGACTTGAACTCTAGATCTCTCATTAGATACCTGAATAAGATAACCACTAGACCAAGAGAAATTATTGTTGGGAAAGAGAGGGAAACCATAATTAAATGTAAGAAGAAAAGGCTCTTCTCCTAGAAGGAGAAGTGAGAGTTGTCTTCTCCCTCTCTAATGAAGAGATGCTCTAGAATATTCCTTTCTTACTCACCAAGAAGGGATGTATCTAGACTTTTCTTATTGATGAAGAGAGTAAAAGAAAGGAGGAAGAAAAATATTTTTTTCCTTCCTCCTCTCATGATGAATAAAGGGAAGAAATTAAAATGAGTTGGCATTTTTCTCATTCACTCTCTTACTCCTTCCTCCTTCACCGTGCCCCCTTCTTCACCCATTCCTTCTTCTTGCCGAGACCAAGGAGCAAGGAAGCTTCCCCTCTCTAGGAAGGATCCACAACAAAAGGTTAAATCTCTAAGGAAATCAAGCGCAAGGATGTGAGTATCCCCTCACTGCAGTACAAGTAGCTTCGGTTTTTAGAATGTTTTTCTCTTTCGAAACTCTAAAACTTTTCTTGAAAGAAGATGGTCAAGATAAAGAATAGGTAGTCACTTAGGGTTAACAAGTGATAAGAGATGCTTCATGTTATAAAAAAAAAAGAAGAAGAAATTTAGAACTTGTTGCATGATTCGGCCAAGGATGGAAGAAAGGATCTAGAACAAGTTTTTCTTTGATCACATGCTTAAATTTCTACTCTATGATATATGAATTTCATATGTTGTTAGTTTAGTCTTCATTATTCATGTTGTGAAGAAAAAAAAAAAAGAGAAACCTATCTATATGGTTCGGCCAAATTGATTATAAGGCTTTAGGTCAAGAATTTTAGTTAGAAACCATACTAGTTGTACCTCTTTGTGATGTATGAATTTTTACATGTTTATAACTAAGGTTTTTATGCTTCATATGGAATGAAATGGTAGTAAACCCTACTGATATGGTTGGCCAAATTGAATAAATGGGTTAGGGTTTAAGTTTTTGAACTCAAATATGCTTAGAACATGAAGTACAATACCTTGTAGGCACTTAGATTAAATGGGCTTGTTATAAGTTTAAGTTTTATGCTTCTTATGGAATAAAATGATATGGAACTCTACTGATATGATTCGGCCAAATGAAAATAAAAGGGTTAAGGTTAGAGTTTTGAATTCAAATAGGCTTATTCATGAAGTATGGTTCCTTGTAAGTACTTGTACAATATTCTATAGGTACTTAGATTAAATGTGCATGCTACATGTTTAAGTTTTATGCTTCCTAAGGGATAAAAAGACATGAAACCCTACTGATATGTTTCGGCCAAATAAAAATAAAAGGGTTAGGGTTAGAGTTTTGAACTCAAATAGGCTTATTCATGAAGGATGGTTCCTTGTAAGTACTTGTACAATGTTCTATAGGTACTTAGATTAAATGTGCATGCTACATGTTTAAGTTTTATGCTTCCTAAGGGATAAAAAGACATGAAACCCTACTGATATGTTTTGGCCAAATGAAAATAAAAGGGTTAGGGTTAGAGTTTTGAACTCAAATAGGCTTATTCATGAAGTATGGTTCCTTGTAGGTACTTGTACTATGCTCTATAGGAACTTAGATTAAATGTGCATGTTACATGTTTAAGACTTATGCTTCTTATGGAGTAGAATGATATGAAATCCTACTGATATGTTTTGGCCAAATTGAAATAAATGGGTTAGAGTTAGAGTTTTGAACTCAAACATGCTTATTCATGAAGTACAATGCCTTGTATGTGCTTAGATCAAGTTTACATGCTATGTGGATAAGTTTTATGCTTCATATGGAACCAAATGATATAAGAACCCTACTGATATGTTTTGTCCAAATTGAGATAAATGGGTTAAGGTTAGAGTTTTGAACTCAAACATGCTTATTCATGAAGTATATTGCCTTGTATGTGCTTAGATCAAGTTTACATGCTATGTGGATAAGTTTTATGCTTCATATGGAACCAAATGATATAAGAACCCTACTGATATGTTTTGTCCAAATTGAGATAAATGGGTTAATGTTAGAGTTTTGAACTCAAACATGCTTATTCATGAAGTATATTACCTTGTATGTGCTTAGATTAAGTTTTACATGTTATGTGGGTAAGTTCTATGCTTAATATGGAATGAAATGAGGATGAAACCTACTGATATGGTTCAGCCAAGATGGATAAATTGGGTTAGGAAAGAGTTTAAACCTAACCAAACATGCTTAGGCATTTTCATGATATGTAGTCTTTGATATATAAGTGGAGTAAGCTTTCATGCTTTATGATATGTTGCATTTCTATGTCTTATGATAAGATGTGCCATGTTTATGATATGACATGATAGACTTATGACATGATATGTCATGTTAATGATATGATATGCTAGACTCATGATATGATATGCCATGTTAATGATATGATATGCTAGACTCATGACATGATATGCCATGTTCATGATATGTATGCTAAGTTCATGAGATGATATGCCATGTTTGATGATATGAAAATGACATGTTATGCTTTATGTTATGATAAGAACATGTTATGTTTCATAATGCATGTATGAATGGCTTATGTAAGAAGAAAAGCCTAAAGAGTTGCTTCCCTTAAGCTAGGACCAAGAGCACTCTTCATGTTATGGAAAAGAGTTGCTTCCCTTAAGTTGGGATCAAGAGCACTCTTCATGCTATGGTAAAGAGATGCTTCCCTTAAGTTGGGATCAAGAGCTCTCTTAATGATATGACAAGAATTATGACATGTATGATATGATGAGATATGATATGCATGATATTTTACTTTGTATGGCTTGTACCAAGGGTGGGCTCCATAAGCGCCCCGGGGTCGACGGACTATGAACGGACCTCGTTAAGGGATGGGCTCCTCAGTATGCCCCTAGGTCGACGGACTATAAACGGACCTAGATCCCTAGTAGGTTCGGGGCTAGCTACCCTGTCCTAGGGATTGCGCGCATTTATATTTACATGTGGTACAAGCCAGGGCCCTTCTCATGATGATGATGATATGATATTCAAGTATGTATACTATATGTTTTGAAAGAAGCATGATGCATATGTGCATTCCATGATACATGTTTTAAAAATATACATATTGCATCTACATGCACATATTTATGAAATTATGTTTATGCACCCTTATGAACAGGTATGAGTTATGATACATGTTTACATGATATGATAGGCTTCATGATATGTGCTTATAGAATGTGATATGAATCATGATATACACTCACATGATAGACTTTGATATGTTATGCTCCTTATGTGATATGATATATTATGTTCTACTTTCCCTCATGTTATGCTATGAGTTGTTATGGTTTTTACATGATAAGATATGTTCTATGTTATGACTCTCCATGCTATGTTATGCTATGCTATGTTTTCTACATGTTATGTTATGTTATGTGTTTTTCGGATTTATGGGTAGGCAAGGATCTCACTAAGCCTTTGTCTTATAGCTACACGTTTTCCTTGTACTGCAGATAAAGGCAAGGAATGGATTGTTTAAGGGGAGCAGAGCAGGAAAGGCAAGGAAGATGTGTGTGGAAGTGCTGGTGGATAGATCTATTTAAGTTTCTATGAATTATCTAAGTTATGCATGTGAACAATGTTGGACCTATGCTTATGCTGATGATTTCAGCTAGTATTTCATACACTTATGATATTTTACTCATGTTAGAAGAATGATGATATGATGATAATGTTCAGTATGCTTTGATTCACATGCCATGATAAGTAAACTAAATGCATATGATAAAAGAAAAAATTTTAAATAAGTTCTTCCGCTGCCATGAATCCATATGCATTAGTATAATTGATGTCTATGTTTCAGTGACGTCCGTCCCTCCGGGGTGGCCTTAGTGCTACCTGGAAGGGCGGGCGTTACACTGAAGACCATTCTTCATCCAAGATAAGCTTTTCTTTCCTTTCTTTCTTGGATTTGGGGAATCAAGATACTTGTAATCCTCTTGTTTTTGGGTTTCATTCCTTTTTCTATGGATTAGATCTCTTATTCTAGGATGGAGGGAGTATTTGTAATGAAGATTTGATGTAAAACTCTTGTGGATTTGCCAATTTCCTATTTCTATGATTTTTTCCTATTTGTATCTATTCGATCTTGCGTGGATTGTTGTGATTTAGACCTAATTCCCATTCTTAATTGAATGTTTGAATATCTTGTGGATCTTGTAGAGGTAATTCCTCATTCGATTTTTCAAGGGATGTTCGTGACAGGAACAAGCCCGTGTAAGGACGTTTAAGGGATAATCTTGAAGGTGAAATAAGGTCATTCAAGAGGGTAGGATAGATTGTATACATTAATCTTTATATCTCGATGAGGTTGTGAAGTGATGAATTCTTATGTTGATTATCTGAGGGATACATGTGACAGACAAGCCCGTGTAAGGATAACATAGGTTTCATTCCTAATTGATCACATTTAAATATATTTCAGTCCTAGGCTGGTTGTCTATTGCAAGAGAGAACTGCCAGCCTTCTACAATGACGAACATTTGAGGAATAAGATTTGGTAGATCATTTATGTTGAAGAACATTACAAAGAAACCCAAACTCCTAGAACATCTTTTATCACAGCCTTATTTCTTATTTATATTCTTTTATTTCTATGTTTTGTTCTTCATAGTTACACTTAGTTCCTATAAATCAATTGATTGGTTGTTTAGCTAATTCATGTTGAGATATCTTTAGTGGTTATTCCATTCCCTGTGGATACAATATCTTTTATTATTACTTATGACATTTCTGTACACTTGCGGAACGTCAACAGTCGTCCACACAACGTCCAAGAGAAGGAGAGGAATAAAGTAGAAGATCAAGAGGTCTTTAAGCTACAAAAGGTATAATTAGTTATTCGTTTCCACATCATAACTAGTTCATCCTTTTGTATAGATCTTGAAAAATCAAACACAAGAGGTTATAGATTTTAAGTTATCATTTTTGTTATCGATTTTATTTTTCGATTTCATGTTTCAATAATGTGTTTCTATTGAGGTCTCTATAGTTAAATATAGTTTACTATAAGAAGTTAAATATCCGATTTCTTTGTGAGGCTTTGTCTAGGAAGTGGTGGATGATCCCATACCCAAGAAGACCTAGTGCCTCACCATGTTTAACCTGGAAGCCGATCTTTAAAATAGATATTTGATAACTTCTGTAATATGGTTTAACTTAGGAAGATCGCATCGATTAAACTTGGAGTAAAAATGTTAAGTATCGTTTCCAATCCAAGTTTAACTTCTGAAGGATAATTTGGATTAATAATGTTAAGTATCATTTGCAATCCAAATTTAACTTCAGTAGAGCACATGGGTAGCTAGGATAATTCTATGCTTGTACAAATTTTTGTACAGGGGAACTAGGACGGTATTCCGAGTAGCAACCAATATCCTCCTCCTTGCTTAGGGCTAGCACCCCTCTCCTCCTCCTTGCTTAGGGCAGGCACCCCTCCTCCTTGTGGGTGGCGGCTTGAAGAAGAGGAAGAAGAAGAGAAGGCGCCCCATCCTAGAGCATCTCCCCTTGGTGGCCGGCGGTTTGGAAGAGAAGAGAAGAAGGGTGGTTTTGTCTTGGTAGATCATCTCCCACACGACGTCCAATAAGAGGAGAGGAATACGGAAAAAGATCAAGAGGTCTTTAGCTACAAAGGAAAGGTATAATTAGTTCTTTAATTCCGCTGTGTAATTAGTTTTGTTTTCTTTGTATCGATTTTGAATACCAACACAAAAGGCCAGCGATCTTGTACTTCGATCAAGGTGTACTTTGATCCCTCAAGAACTTGCTTAATTGGGTTGCTAGGAAAAGTTCTGTACTTGTACAATTTTTATACAGGGAAATTTTAACAGAACGGAATTCCAGCGCCTTCAGTCGACTCCTACTCCAAGGCCCGCGATCCTTGATCGCACCGTTGGGCAATCTACTAAAACTCTTCTTTCTGAAAACCTCGGAAAGAAGCAGTGTGTATAATATACAAGAATATAAGATAGTACAGCCTACTATCTTATATGAGTATAAGTACAATGTAAGCTTCTTAAAATAAAAATATACCGACACTTGTATGGAAGATGATGCTCGATCAGCACTTGAACGAAGTAGTTGCTTGTGTGAAGATGAGTTGTAGAGCAGTAGTACGAACAGCAGCAGCTAGCACAAAGATGAACTTCGAACCCACCAGATTTTGTTTTTCTTACACAGCCTCGGACCTCAATTTCACTTTTATAAGAGTCGTCAGCATTTGGTCGACTGATCCCTAGGTTCAGTCAACCGAACCAACTCCCTTCCATCTTCACTGAGATCTGATGCTGATTCGATCTTTAGCATTTAATGACATTAAAGTGTTCAATCGACCGATCCCCGTGTTCGGTCGACAAAATAGAGATGCTTCCCTATTCACCGAGATCTGGAATTAATACACCATTAAGTGATGATTGTTTGATCGACCGATCCCTTGTTCAATCGATCGATTAGTCGCTCTTCCTTATTTGCTTCTACTCGACCTGAACTATGCTGAGTAATTAGGGTTCGGTTGACCGATCCTCCAATTCGATCGATCGTTCAAGCTTTGATCGAGCCCTGCTCTGTTTTGGTCTGAACTGATATCTGCTCTGAGTTAGCCTTGTTCAGTCTACTAATCATCAGGTTCGGTCGACCGATCAAGCCAAACCTGCAAAACAGTGTTAGACAATAATCCTATAAAATAGATATTAGAATAGTAATAATATATCTAATGCATGAGTAATAATAATAGATAGTTCAACTGTCATGATCTCAACTTGGAAACATAATAATACCTTGTGTTTATTATGTTCAGGATCTAGGTTTTTATACCTTTTCTGATCTGTGTACCTTTCATTTGGTTCATTGTCCTATGGTACACATTTTATATATATATGGATATTACTATGTTGTTCAGGATTCTGTCATGCTTAGTGTCATGCATCATTCGCATGATTGCATGCTGCGCGATAGTCTGCTCCATTATTGTTGAGCACATCGCCAGTTTCATCTCTATCGGTGCTCCGTTGGTCCGCTCATGGGTAGTGTGATGCAGCATGGTAGCACGTCAGGGATCCCTCCCCATCATCGTGTACTGGGAGATGAGAGAATTGAGCTCCCCCACTTATGATTTGGGGTAGGAGGATAGGTGTACTCCGACAGCATCTCATCCACTCGGTCACTCATCAGGTGCAGTGACGTCAGAGTGCATGGTTGTCACAGCCCTACCCACTCGGTCTCACCATCATGTGTGAGACGGCTGACTGGCAGTAGGGGTGACCAGGACACATCATGGACATCATACGCATTGATGCATTTATTGCTTATGTTTGCTGCACTTATTTGCTGCATTTTGGTGGATGCATTTGTTTGACATGCATACAGGATTTATGATACTCTTGGTCTAACGACCTGACTATTCTGATTGGAGGCCCTGGTGAGTACAGTTCTCTTTACCCTTTTCTATTGTGTATTTTCAGCTTTTGTCAAGGAGACTGTACTCCATAGTTATTACTATTTGTTATAGTTTACTATACATGTCAACTAGGTATCTGCTGAGTTGTTGAACTCACCCCCGTGGATACTATCTTTTTCAGGTACAAGGTTGTTTATGGAGTCGCTTGGAGTATCCTGCCTGCCGGTTCCCACGTCACATCAGAAGACTTACCATTTCCATTTATGTTTTATTTATTTTATGTATCAGTGTATTTAGCTTTGTGCTCCGATTTTGTTTCTAGAGTGTTGTTTTGTTATGTGGTGTAAGCCTAGCCGGCTAGCGGTCTTCGTTTTTAGTTTGTATGTGTTGCCCATTGTATTTCTGCTGTGTTTGATTTTGATACAACCGAGTGGGCTGTTAGATTTACATATAACTACATGGTTGTTTTTTTATTATATCAGCCGAGTAGGCTACATATAAATTACGTGGTTGTGTATATATTCTAGCCGCCTGTGGCTGAGGTATATTATGTATGTAGAAATGGTTCAGATTGTCACCCGTATAGGAGAGATGCTGCCGGAATTTCCTCTGGCAGGGACTCCTCTGGGGTGTGACAATTTATTTGGTATCAGAGCCAAGTTTACGAGTCTTATTTCCTGTGTTTCGGATTTCGTGATTTGATTTTTCTCGATGTGACTTTTCGGGTTTTGGGACCTGGCAACAGCAGGACATCTCCAAGCTATAGGAGGTATGTTGGTTTATTGTTATCCTACCTTTTTGTTAGTAGATGCACTATTGACTATTATAGTTTATGACATGTATTAGCATTCTTTATTAATACCTGTCTAGTTGATATAGCATATATTTTATGTGTTAGGTATGCCACTGATCATGATCGACCTTAATAGAGATCAAGGATTATAGTCTCTGGTGATTTTTCATATCATACCACCAGTAGTTTTAGCTTCTGTTACTACTAGTTGGTTAGGAGATGGAGGCACATATCAGCCTCTACTATTATTAGCTGGATAGTGGATAGTATCTGTATTCATGTTGACTTAACCAGTAGAATATCATTTTATCTTAGTTAATTTCATCAGTAGATAATTTATTTACTCTTGTTAGATCGGTTAGTAGTCTGATTTACACTTGTTGATTTGGATAGTCGTGGATTGATATACCTTAGTTGCTTATGCAGGATTAATGTATTCTTGATTAGTTAGTAGATGACCAATTTAGTTTTGTTGGTCCGATCAGTAGGGGATTGTCATACTCTATTTTTAGAGGTTCGAATCTTTGAGTTATTTGTGCTTAGTTAGGTATCTAGAGCACATTTGAGTACATGTTTTGTACTGACGTGGAAAAGACTAGATTAGCTATATACCATTGTCGGTTTGGGTCAGTCTATAGAGGATCGATGTATCCTATCCCATGTGGACTTTAATTTTTGACTGTATGTACCTAGTTGGATAACATAGAAAGTAGCATAGGGAATGTGAGGTTGATTGAGTTAAATATACTGATTATTCATAGCTATGTTGCGTGCACATATGATTGTTATGTGTTGTAGGAGTCCTATGGTAGACTGTCCATTTGCAAGTAGTATTTGTATACATGTTCCGATATGGTTATTGTAGGTTCCTTGTGGATGATAGCTATGTAGTTAGGTGTACGTGTCTGATTGTATTATTGAAGGTATCATGTCGATTAAATCTGTGTTATGGTATGTGTACATATGTTTGGTGTATTTTAGGAGATATCTTGTTGATTATATTTTTCTGTGTGTACACTTGTGACTATTATGATTCGTTGAAAGTATTACGTTGATTATACTCTTGGCATAGGTGTATATATGTTGGGTGAGTGTTGTTTGAGGTGTATTGTCGATTCTACCTACGTTGATATATGCACACAGATTCGGAATGTATTTTTAGAGATATCATGTTGGTTTATACCTGTGTTATGAGTATGTTTGGTGTGTACTAATTGGAGGATTATGTCGATCATACCTATGTTGTGTATGCACATGTACTAGGTGTATTGTTGGTAGCATCATGATGATTCTACTTATGTGGAGTGTCAACATTATGGCATTTGTTGTATTGCCTTACCAACTAATTCTCCGATTAGTAGGTGACCCACTACGATGTTGATAGAGTTGACAATGGATTTGATTTGCTTACTGGATTGTGATACCCTTGGTTGCTCATAGTGATATGTGATAGAGTGATTTCGTGCAGTCACTAGTTGGATAGTTAGATGTCTTCTTCACTTATGAATTGAGTGTGGTGGAGCGTTGCTCCCACATATTTTAGATGGTTGTGGTGGAGCGTTGCTCCCACATATTATGGATTGTTTGTGGTGGAGCGTTACTCCCACGTGTTATGGATTGTTTGTGGTGGAGCGTTGCTCCCACATGTTATGGATTGTTGTGGTGGAGCGTTGCTCCCACATATTATGGATTGTTGTGGTGGAGTGTTGCTCCCACGTATTATGGATTGTTTGTGGTGGAGCGTTGCTCCCACGTATTTTGGATTGTTGTGTTGGAGTGTTGCTCCCACATAGGTTGCCTTGTTGGTGGTAGAGTGTTTCTCCCACATATGTAGTATTTCTTGTGATAGAGCATTGCTCTCACATTAGATGATCTATTCTTTGGTGATTTGTAGTTAGTGATCAGATTTCAGACTTGTTATTAGGGATCTCTGGTTGAGATGTCTGTTGTACAGACATTATGAGTTTTTGGTAATGTCATTTGGGCTTACCGATGCTCCAGCGGTATTTATGGATTTGATGAACCGCATCTTTATGGAGTATCTAGATGAGTTTGTTGTCATTTTCCTCAATAACATATTGATCTATTCGCGTTCCGAGGAGGAACATGCACAGCATCTTCGCATAGTCTTGGAGACTTTTCGACGAAATCAGCTATATGCGAAGTTCAGCAAGTGTGTCTTCTGGCTATCTTCAGTCAATTTTCTGGGACACGTGGTCTCTAGCAGAGGTATTTCATTAGACCCTCAGAAGATCGAGGCTGTCACCAACTGGGATATTTTCGACGTTTTGTCGAGGGTTTCTCCGGCATTGCTATGCCGCTGACACGCCTGACCAGGAAAGGCATGAAGTTCACTCGGACAAAGGACTGCGAGACCAGCTTCGAGGAGCTGAAGCAGAGATTAGTGTCGGCTCCAGTTTTGGTTTTACCTATGCAGCACGGCAGGGTAGTCTCCTATGCTTCTCAACAGTTGAAGGAGCATGAGAAGAACTATCTAGTATATGATTTGGAGCTGGCCGCCATTATTTTTGCCTTGAAGATTTGGCGGTATCACCTTTATGGTATTACATTTGAGATTCTCACTGATCATAAAAGTCTTAAATACCTTTTTACTCAGAAGGAACTCAATCTCTGACAGAGAAGATGTATGGAGTTCCTAAAGGATTATGATTGTACTATTAGCTACCACCCTAAGAAAGCTAATATGGTTGCCGATGCACTTAATCGAAAGTCCAGAGGGACTTTGACTTGCCACCGAGTTTCAGTCACAGACTTGGTTCAAGGTTTCTCCGAGTTGGGCCTTCAGGAGTAGGGACAGATAGAGTAGGGTATTCTGGTTACCATGGTTGTTCAGTCATCGATCAGGACGAGGATCCGAGAGGCCCAGGCCGGTGATCAGCATTTGCAGTTTATTGGCAGCCAGATAGCTTCCGAGTAGCAGACCAAGTTTACACAAGATGAGGAGGGTATTATATACTTCCGAGGCAGATTATGCGTACCTCAGTCTCACCTGATCTTACAGGAGCTACTTTAGGAGGCTCATCGCTCGAGATTTGCTATCCACCCCGGCGGTACCCGTATGTACCGAGATTTGAGGTGTTTTTATTGGTAGAACGACATGAAGAAAGACATCGCGGAATTCGTAGCTAGATGGTTTGTCTGTTAGCAGGTGAAGGCTGAGCATCAGAGACCTGCCGAATTACTTCAGCGGATTCCTATTCCTGATTGGAAATTGGAACATATCACCATGGACTTTGTGGTGGATTTGTCGAGGACACAACGAGGCCATGACGCGATTTGGGTAATCGTTGATTGATTAACCAGATCCACACACTTCTTAACGATCCGGAAGACTGATTCCCTCGATCGATTGGCAGATATGTATTGCCGGGAGATCATCAGATTACATGGTGTCCCTTTTGACTATTATTTCGGATAGTGACCCTCGGTTCACGTCTCGATTCTGATAGAGCCTGCAGCAGACCTTGGGCACTCAACTCTGATTCAGTACAGCTTTCCAACCGCAGACAGATGGACAGTCAGAGCGGACCATTCAGACTCTAGAGGACTTGCTGAGATCTTGTGTATTGGATTTTGTAGGCAGTTAGGAGGACCATTTGTCATTGGTAGAGTTTGCCTACAACAACAGCTTTCATTCGACTATTCAGATGACACCGTTTGAAGCATTGTATGGTAGTCATTGTCGGACACCCACCCTCTGGGATGAGATTGGGGAGGCCCAGTTGTTGGGACCTCATAGAGCTCAGCATGAGGCAGAGTTGGTCCGTACTATCAGACGGAGGATGTCAGAGGCACAGGACCGCCAGAAGAGTTATGCAGATCGGAGACACAGACCCCTGGAGTTCTCTACTGGCGACTATGTATTTCTGCGAGTTTCACCCATGAAAGGGGTGAAGGGATTTGACCTCAGAGGTAAGCCAGCTTCGTGGTACATTGGCCCTTTCTAGATCCTAGAGAGGATTGGAGCAGTGGCTTATCGTCTAACACTACCACCGTCCCTGGCAGGTGTTCACCACGTATTCCATGTGTCTATGCTGAGAAGATACATACCCGATGTGACACATGTGCTGACAAATGTCTCAGTTCTCGTTCAGCCTGACATCACTTATAAGGAGGTTCCGATACGGATTCTGGACCGAAAAGAGCGTCAGTTGCGGAACAAGACTATCCGACTGGTTAAAGTCGGATGACATCATCATATGGACGAGGAGGCTACTTAGGAGCTCGAGGATTCTATCTGAGCTCGATACCCCCACTTTTTCACTTGAGGTATGTAAGTTATGGTTCCGTTCAGCATTAATACTATCTATCCGTTGTTAGTATTTGCTGATGGTAGATAACGAAATTTGGGGGACTAAATTTTTATTAGTGGGGGAGAATGTAAAATACCGAAAATGGGCGAATCACCATAACAGAATTTTCCGGAATTTTTGAAAAATTTTCGAGAATTTTTCGGAGCTCATATGACGAGTTAATGGGGATAGAAACTGGCCCTCGAGAAAGCCTGTTTAGGCTACTCCACTGAACGAGGAAAAGTTTACTTTTCTTTTCCTCTTTCCTTTTCTTTTTCTTTTTCCTCCCGTTACTGTGTCGTGCATTTCCCCTTCGATTCCTCCTCGCGTGCCCGACACCTCGCCACGCCTTCTTCCCCTCGCGCCCGATTTACCCTAACCGCAAGCGGGCAGTTTCCTTCTCCCTCGCGTGCACGCCCTCCTCTCCTCTGCCCGACGCCGATGACGCCAGGGAACAGAGAGCCGACGATTGAGCATCTTCTCTCTCCCTCTTCCTTTCTTCTTTCTAATCTCCACTGCTGAGATCAGGACCCGCTGCCGCTCCTCTGCACAGCGTCGCCGCTGCACGGAACACCGTCGGCCTCCTCCATGATGTGGCCTAGTCCTGAACCGTCGCCAGCCCTCTCCGATCTTCTCTGTGCCAGCCACCGAGATTCCCAGCAGATCTCTCATCGTGCCCTTTCCTTTCGCAGCATCTCCTCACTTGATCCTCATCTTCTTCACGCCGCCGGTGCCTTACCTGGTTTGTTTCGGCGCCACCGGATCAAGTCGGAGCCACTACTAATCGCCGGAGTGGAAGGGTTATTCGGACTTCAAGGGTTCTACCGAGCCACGACCAGCCTTTGTTTTGCTTGCTGCCACTACCGCAGAAGAGGAAATTGTTGGATCGAGACGCGCTAGAGGGGGGTTGAATAGCGCTCGTGGCTAAATCGTTTTTCGGAAAACACTCGAGTAATTAAAACGCAGCGGAAAATAAGAAAGCAAGCACACAGAGACAGGTCGATTTTACTTCGTTCGGAGCCTTGATCGACTCCTACTCGAAGGCCCGCGATCCTTGATCCCTTCCGGTGGGCAACAACTATAAGCTCGATAATGATTACAATTTGAAGTACAATAAATGACAACAATTAATTATACCGACGACAATATCGTAATCTGAAAATTCGGAGCTCCGGGTCGTCGGTGTCTCGTAGCAGCACTTCGGAATCGTCTCGTGAGCAGCTTGTAGCAGAAAGATCGCTTGTAAGTTCTTGATTCAAGAAGCTGCTCGAAGTCCCCTTATAAAGGGCATCCAAGGCGCCTTGAAAGCCATCCAAGGCGCCTCCACCGCTCCGATTCCATCGTGCAGATAAGCGCTGACCATTCTGCGCTTATCACAGTTGAAGGCGCCTCCATCACCACTAAAGGCGCCTTCAACAGGTCCAAGGCGCCTCCATCACCACTCAAGGCGCCTTGAACACTGTTTTGCAGCCATCTCTTCCTTTGTACCCGAGGCGCCTCCAAGCTCCATGGAGGCGCCTTGGACACTGTTCATCCGAGGCTTTAAGTTGCTCCTTTGCACCTGCAAGATACGTTAGTCCCAAACACTATCCTGCAGCACAAAGTTAGCACATAATACAATAGATATTATAAATGAAGTATTAACAGTCTCCGGACTGTCCGAGTCTGACTTCAGGTTTCCCCCCGGAAACCCTAGGTCGACCCGACGCCTACTGTTCCCTCTACGGGGAACACGTCCTCACCTACTCCACTCAGGAGATTTACCTGTTGCCAGTTGATCCTCCAGACCGACTGGACTTTTTGCCTAGGGTTACCACCCCCTAGGACCTAGGGTTACCGCCCCCTAGGGTTTTTCTCCACCTAGGGTTACCGCCCCCTAGGACCTAAGGTTGCCGCCCCTTAGGGTTTTCCTCCACCTAGGGTTACCGCCCCCTAGGACCTAAGGTTGCCGCCCCTTAGGGTTTTCCTTCACCTAGGGTTACCACCCCCTAGGACCTAAGGTTGCCGCCCCTTAGGGTTTTCCTTCACCTAGGGTTACCACCCCCTAGGACCTAAGGTTGCCCCCCCTTAGGATTTTCCCTTACCTAACCGCAGTTAGGACTTATGCCTAAGTTCCACTTAGGACTTTCCTGCAAACTTGTTCAACATATTAGAAACAAAACACCTTAACTTTGAACCCTTTGACATAATCAAAACATAGGTTCGATCGTCGGATGCTTCCCGCACCAACAGAAATTAGGTACAGACTTTTGTACACTTCAACCAGAGATGTGGGTTTTGGTAAATTAGTGTTATAATTCCTAACTAGTTGTATTTGGGATAGTACGTGCTAACTGGTTTTGGTTTTCGGCAGCAGTTTTCAAGCAGCAAGGTTTTTAGTTGTGTGTCAACAAGAAATTCTTCGACCTTGGATCAACAGTGATACATCAGGTGAGTTTAGAGGTGATTCCATTCTACATTGAATTTCATTAGTAATAATGGATTGTACCAGTTGATTAATTTATATTAGATTGATAAATGAGTATGTGGGATCCCATTTGGATAAGTTAATTGATGATCCAAAAGGATTTATAATTGGATCTGGACTTTTGTTAGCTTCTCGAGGACTTGATTTAGCTAATTAATTTATATGAAATTAGCTAAATCTGTATATCATGTATTACAGGACTTTGATTCGAGACGAGCATCTCGATGTTGGATTTAACTGGATTGGACCTACTATTTGAGGCGGATACTTTGACTTATCTTTGATAATGTCATGTTGATATGTTTAGTAGGTTATAACCTTTAGTAATGATTATGTTCATCTTTGCTTCGGTTGGTCACTACCCGATACCTGTTACATGCTTGTTTTATTTACCTATTATGCACTTCATGTTAGTACCTACCTGATTATACATGCTTATAGGGGTAGTGACATAACCTTGTGTTTATTATGTTCAGGATCTAGGTTTTTATACCTTATCTGGTCTATATACCTTTGATTTGGTTCATTGTCCTATGGTACACATTTTATATATATATGGATATTGCTATGCTGTTCAGGATTCTGTTATGCTTAGTGTCATACATCATTCGCATGATTGCATGTTGCGCGATAGTGTGCTCCATTATTGCTGAGCACATCACCAGTTTCATCTCTATCGGTGCTCCGCTGGTCCGCTCATGGGTAGCGTGGCGCAGCATGGTAGCACGTCAGTTTTGCTCTGTCCGTGCTCCGTTGGTCCGCTCATGGGTAGTGTGATGCAGCATGGTAGCACGTCAGGTATCCCTCCCCGTCATCGTGTACCGGGAGATGAGAGTATTGAGCTCCCCCACTTATGATTTGGGGTAGGAGGATAGGTGTACTCCGACAGCATCCTGTCCACTCGGTCACTCATCAGGAGCAGTGACGTCAGAGTGCACGGTTGTCACAGCCCTACCCACTCGGTCCCATCATCGTGTGTGAGATGGCTGACTAGCAGTTGGGGTGACCAGAACACATCATGGACATCATACTCATTGATGCATTTATTGCTTGTGTTTGCTGCACTTATTTGCTGCATTTTGGTGGATGCATTTGTTTGACATGCATACAGGATTTATGATACTCTTGGTCTGACGACCTGACTATTCTGATAGGAGACCCTGGTGAGTACAGTTCTCTTTAGCATTTTCTATTGTGTATTTCCAGCTTTTGTCCAGGAGACTATACTCCATAGTTATTACTATTTGTTATAGTTTACTATACATGTCAACGAGGTATCCGCTGAGTTGTTGAACTCACCCCCGTGGATACTATCTTTTTCAGGTACCAGGTTGTTTATGGAGTCGCTTGGAGTATCCTGCCTGCCGGTTCCCACGTCACATCAGAAGACTTACCATTTCCATTTATGTTTTATTTGTTTTATGTATCAGTGTATTTAGCTTTGTGCTCCGATTTTGTTTCTGGAGTGTTGTTTTGTTATGTGGTGTAAGCATTACCGGCTAGCAGTCTTCGTTTTTAGTTTGTATGTGTTGTCCATTGTATTTCCGCTGTGTTTGGTTTTGATACAGCCGAGTGGGCTGTTAGATTTACATATAACTGCGTGGTTGTGTTTTTATTGTATTAGCCGAGTAGACTGCATATAAACTACGTGGTTGTGTGTATATTCCAATCGCCTGTGGCTGAGGTATATTATGTATGTAGAAATGGTTCAGATTGTCACCCGTACAGGGGAGATGCTGCCGGAATTTCCTCTGGCAGGGACTCTTCAGGGGCGTGATAATTTATTTGGTATCACTTGGCTACCAGGATTCATAAACTCTAGTACTTAGCCTGGAGGTCTGGAGTTCGAATCCTGGGGAAGGCAAAAATCCACTGCTAGGGGAGGAAAGTCCTAGTGAGTAACGACACACCCAAGGGTCGTCGGTCGACGACATTAGAGGTCGCCAAATGGGCCGACGACATAAGGGGCCGCTAATGGGCCGCCGCAAGGGCCGCCCAAGAGGCCAAAGGGTCGGGTCTTTACAATAAAATTGTTGGTTGCTACTCGGAAAACCCAATGGCTCCACTGTACAAAAATTTTGTACGTGATCTGAACCTTTCCTAGCTACCATGTGTTCTTTTAAGTTAAACTTGTATCTCCTGCGGAACTTAACACGTTTGATTCCAAGTTTAACTTATATGTTCTTTTAGGTTTAGATTTGGATCTCCTGCGTAACATAACACGTTTGATCCAAATCACCTAGGTTATAAATTCAATTAAATATTAGTTTCCAAAATTGACTTCCAGTACTGCATGGCAAGGCACTTGGCCTTCTTGGATATGGGAGCAACCACCACCGACTAGACAAAGCCTTTTAAGGAAAGTAAATATCTAATTTCCTTATATAACTCTAGGTTAACCAAAAGGAACAATCAAATCACAAGGAAAAAGAAAAGAACACAACATCGAAATTAAATTCGAAAAACAAGAATCGAATGCCTCTTGTATTTGGTATTTATACAAAGAAAAATTAACTAGTATGATGCGGAAATTAAATACTAGTTATACCTCTTCCTTGTATGCTAAAAACCTCGAGATCTTCTGTCGTATCCCTCGCCTCCTCTTGGACGTCGTGTGGGCGACGATCCTCCAAGACGAACACCACCCGGAAACTTCTCCTCCTTCTCTAGAATTCGGCCACCACCACCACAAAGGCGCAAAATGTTGGGACCGAAAAGTAGCTAGAGGGGGGGTGAATAGCTCTTCGCGTGCTCGGTGCTTGGCGTTGCTTATTTCTTCAAAGATGTGTAGTGGAAATACAAGAAACAACTACAACAATGCTAACAAATAGATTTTACTTGGTATCCACCTCACAAGAGGTGGCTAGTCCAAGGATCCACGCACACACACACACCTCCACTAATAAACACTCCTTTTCAGTAACTACCGAAAGCGGAGAAGCCCTACAAGTTCACACTACAAGAAGAAAGGGAAAGGGAAACAAAATACAGCCCAAGCTTACAAGGAACCCTAACCCTAGCTTTCTTCTTCAGCTATAGATTCGCCTCTTGACTTGGAAAACCACCAAGAACCTTCAAGAACTGGCGATCTGAACTTTATGGAGAAGCTGTGGAGTCGCTGAGATGAATCGTATGAAGTCTCGAAAGTTCTACCGAAGAAGACGCACGCCAACGACCTTTATCTACACCAACGGTTGGATCCTGATCGATTGGATTGATCCCAATCGATCGGGGAGGCTTTGGATGGATCAGTGGATCGATCCAGAGTGCCTCTGTGCTCTGGGAATTTGCCTGGATCGATCGGCTGATCGATCCAGGGCTTATCGTGACAAAACACACCTTCCCAATCGATCCACTGATCGATTGGGACCTCTGGATCGATCCACTGATCGATCCAGCAGGCTTCTGTGCGCTCGCGACTTTCTCCCAATCGATCCACTAATCGATTGGGATGAAGGCTTCTCGTGGGGACACCCCAATCGATCGGCTGATCGATCCAACTTCTGGTTTTTACCCAAAACCAAGTCCCAACACCCCCAAACCAACATCCGGTCAATCCACGACATGTTGGTTCATCATGCCTAGCATCCGGTCACGCTTGACCAGCTAGGACTCCCTCACCAAGTGTCCGGTCAATCCCTTTGACCCACTTGGACTTTTCTTCATCATGCCAATTTCACCAGATGTCTGGTCAACTTTGACCCATCTGAATTTCTCCGTGCCAAGTATCCAGTCAATTCTTTGACCTACTTGGACTTTCACCAGATGTCTGGTCAACCTTAACCCATCTGGATTTCTCCGATGCCTGGCTTCACTCACCAGGACTTTCAACTAGCTTCACTCACTAGAATTTCTCCTCACCAGCTTCACACTCACAGCTTCACTCAAGGATTTTCTCTACCAGCTCACTAAGGATTTTTCACACCGCCAGCTTCACTCACTAAGTCTTTCCTTGTCTTTAATCACCGGGTTTCTCCTCACTGGCTTCTCGTCACTTTCACGCTTCACTCACTAGGATTCTTCCTCTTTCTCACTATCGACTTCTCTTTTGCTCAGCTTCACTCACCCCAGGACTTTCACCTACCGCCTAGCTTCACTAAGGATTCCATTACACTCACTCACTAGGACTTTCTCCTAGCTTCACTCACAAGTTTTCCCCGCTTCCTAGCTTCACTCAAGGTCTTTCCTTCGCCTTCTCACCTAGCGCTTCTCCTACTTCACTCACCTTTTGCTTCCCTTCAGCCTTTCACCGCCTCACTCACTGTCATCCTCCTTCCCTGGCTTCACATGCCTCACTCAGCCACTTTCACCCTACTCACTAGGATTTTCTCCTTGCTAGCTGCTCAACAGGACTTTTCACACCCAGCTCCTGGATTTTCCTCACCAGCTTTCACACTAGTTTCACCTCACTTCACTCACCAGGGTTTCCTCCACTTACCTGGCTACTTACTCACCTTCACTCCTTAGTTTCTCTTACGGCTCACTTCACACAGGACTTTCCTTCCTTGCTCAGACTCTCTCACCTCACGGGACTTTCACCCAGACTCCACTCACTAGGTTTCTCTTGGCTTCCTTCACAGGACTTTCACCTAGCTTCACTCACTAGGACTTTCACTCACCACTCACTCACTAGGTCTTTCATCTTCGGCTTCACTCACCAAGACTTTCACTCAACATGTCAATCCGCCGACTCTTCTTCAATCAACTGATCAGATATCTCCCGATCGAGGAATTGCTCCAAACAATCTCCCCAAATGAACAACTGCACCTACACTTGTCCATATCATCGAAGTCTTGTATTGTCAAACATTGAAACGCAAACCAAGACTCAAGCTTGGTCAACCAGGTCAACCTTGACCTAAGGGATATTGCACCAACAATCTTCCCCTTTTTTATGTTTGACAATACCACATGTAAGTTAGACTAATCCCATAGCCTAAACCTCCTTCATACCACTAGGTAATGAAGGCATAAGTTAAACCCTTCATTCTCCTCCTAAGAGGGCAAATTCCCTCTAGGTAATGAAGTCCTAACGTAAACCCTTCATTCTCCCCCTATTGGCACACATCAACAACATGCCCCATCCTTAGGCACACATCAACAAATTCACTTGTTGAAAACTCTCCCCTTTGAGACTCTCCCCCTGAAGAGTTGCTCATCGTTGTTCACAACTTCACTCGTTGTGATCAACACGATAATGAAAGTCCCATACCCTTCATTATCCATAACCCTACATTCTCCCATTAATGTAGTCAAATGCCCATCCTAGAGCATTTCAAACTTAAACCACTTGAACAATGAGGATATCCACTCCCCATTAAAGTTCAAATGCTCAACCTTGAGCATTTTCTGAAAAGAAGGTTAACCACCTTCCAAGGTTCATGAAAAAATAGTGTTCATGTCTTTAAAGAGTCCCTCCTCCTAAAGACATGGTGGTAACTTCTGTCATTACACCAACAATGACTTGGAATCCCTAGACCTTTAGGAAACCCAAATTTAGAAGTTTTGAGGATCAAAAATTCAATATTGAAACAAACCTCAACCTAAACTTCAATTTAGTCTTTCTTAACCAATCCATCCTTGTTTTCAACACGAAAACACCCTTTATATGTATACAAATGTATTTTTAAGGGTTTGGAATGGTTACCTAGACTAACCATGGTTCAAAATGCTGAAATCAGCCTTTACCAGCCAAAATCAGCAACTTCGATCGATTGGAGTTGGGTTCCAATCGATTGAACCATGCTGAATCGATCCACTAATTGATTCAGGTAGTTTGGATTGATTGGTGGATCGATCCAGTGAGCTTCTGCTCACGGGATTTGCCTTCCCAATCGATCGCCCGATCGATTGAGGCATTCCAATCGATCGGGTGATCGATTGGCGTTCTGATAGTTGCTGAAATTCCATTTCAGTCAACTTCAGAAACCCCTAGAAAATTCTACAAAATTCCAAAAATCGTAAAAATTTGTGTAGACATTATTTAGGGTATACTTTATCATGGAAAAATAGTTTTCTATGAAAATACATCATATTTTCAAAGATTGACATAAACTTGAAAACTTGTAAAAACTTTAGTGTTTTCTTCAAGTTTGTGTATAACTATTCAATGGTGATTACTATCAAAAGATAGCCTTCCCCAAATTTTTCCAAAATCATTTTAAAAACATTTTCAAAACCAATATCCCACCATGTTCCTTGGGCTTAATGCACATGACTTGTACATTAGCTTTCCCAATGATGGGAAAACACATAACTATGTGTTTTGATGAATTTAAAACTCAAAAGAATGCACTAAATCAACATCTTGAGTTTTGTTCATCATCCTTACATCTCACTTGTATCTAATGTGAACTAAAACACATACAAGTCATCCTATAGGTCTTTGTGAGATGTAAAATTTGGTTTTGCCTTAATCTAGGGATCATGCATATCTATCTAGGCATTTTGTGGATATTGAACATCAACCTAGGATGTCACTTGTTGACTTGTTGATTAATGCCATTTGTCCTTAATTTTAAGGAAATGAACATAATGCATGATAATGTTATGGCATACATCAAAATGAAATAGCTTTCAAAAGAAAGATTCCTATAACTACATGATGTATGTATGACATGACATGGTATTTTTATATTTTTCATAGTAAGTCATGAATGTAAAATACAAAACTAAATATGATGTCATGGAATATAATGAGCAAACAATCATGGCAAGGTTTAGCATAAATAAAATACCTAGATTACCTATCTAAGTGTCCTTAAACCTTAGCTAAGTTAAAACTTAACCCTAGATTGCCCTCTAAATGCTCCAAGAAAATGCCAAAGCCTAAATTGACATTTCTAGTTCTCTTGATTAACTTATGCCAATTGAAATTAAGCTTATTCCTCAAATGTTGGCATATTTCGTTCTTCCACAAGAGTAGCACTTTAAATTAAGGCTTAGATTGGCCTTAAATTTCCTAAGAACATACCAAAATCCCAATTTGGTAGTTCTTATGATTTTCCTAAATTGTGCCAATTAAGATTAAAATCACTATTTCCAAAATTTGACACATTTTACTCTTCCAAGGAGTAAATGATAAATCCATTTCATTTTTTAAAGGTTGATAATAACCTTGAAAATGCTCCTTGAGTGTCAACTTCAACATGATTAGATTAACTACCCTTTCACTTAGAGTTGACACTCTCTAACCCATCTATGGGGTAGAGAAGATGCTCCTAGGAACCCAAAACCTATTGGTGCTCCTTGGATGCTCTAGGTACTCACTAGGGATAATCTCCCTAGATACCTTCCTAGTGACCTTGTTTGGCTTCTTAGAAGCCTTTGTCACATTTTCTAGGTCAACCCTAGGAATTGCTTTCCTTGTGACTTTCTTTGTGACTTTCTTGGACTTCTTAAAAGTCTTAGTTACATTTGTTGTTGCAAAGATACTTCTAGGGATAACTTCCCTTGTATCATTGACTTGACCTCTAGACTTAGGGTTGGTTCCATAGCTATATGGAACCCTATGGTAAGTAGCTACATTCTTTTTGGTTTTAGGTTTGTATCCCAAACCTCTATGGTCCTTGGATGACCCTTGTTGTCCTAAACCTAGATTTTGCTCATTTTACCCTTTAATGATGTTTTCCATCCTTTTTAGGGTCTTTTCTAGTTTGTCAAGTCTTGACCTCAAGACTTGATTTTCCATCACTAAGTCCTTAGTTTTTGATTTTCCATTAAGTCCATGAGCTTTTTTGTTTCTAGGCTTGTAGCTATTGACCTTAGTGTTCTTGCCTAGATTTTTATCTACATTCCTAACCCTAGGTGTAGTGGTTTTAGCATGTAGGGCCATATGATTTTCCTTAACTTTATTATGCTCTCTATTCTTATGGTAAATAGTATTAAAATGATAAAGACTTGACTTAGCATGCTTTTTACCATTGTTCAAGGGAGTAGGATCAATAAAAGTTACCTTTCTTTTTACCTTGGAGGCTCCCCCTTGAGTTGAGCTTCCTCCTTGAGCCTTGACCACCTTCTTCCCCTTAGGGCATTGACTTCGGTAATGCCCTCTTTGTTGGCACAAGAAGCACACAATGTGCTCCTTGCTCTTCTTTGTTGTGGGGATGGTCTCCTTGGGCTTCTCCTTGCCCTTGGGTGCCACTTGGCCCTTTTTCTTGGCCAATTTAGGGCACTTGCTCTTGTAGTGCCCATGTTCCCTACACTCAAAACATATAATATGGTTTTTATTATTAATTGAAATTGTTATACCTTTGCTTGTAGGGGTGGAATCTTCTCCTTTTGATCCGGAAGTAGAAACTTCCTCTTGATTCGAAGATGATACTCCTCCATTTGATTTTTCTTGACTTGTGGAGGTGGAAGCTTCATTATCCTCTTCTTCTTTTGACCCGGATGTAGAAGCTTCTCCTTCTTCTTGATCTGGTGTCACCAAAGATTGCTCCCCCTCAATCCTAGAGGTGGAGACTTCTTCATCTTCATCTTGTATGTGGAACAAGGAGTATGCTCCCTCCTTGTTCTCTTCATTGCATTCCCTTGAAGATGAAGCTTCTTCTTGAACTTCTTCTTTGGAAGTTGAGCATCTCTCAACTTCGGAGTCCTCTTCCTCTTCCTCCAATGAGTCACCCTCTTTGGATTCCTCTTGATTTGGTATAGAGGAGGGGATCTCATGAATTGATGCCAACTTGCTCCAAAGCTCCTTGGCATCCTTGAATTCTCCAACTTGAGCCAAAATGTGGCTAGGCAATAAGTTGACCAAAAGCTTGGTCACTTTATCATTTGCCTCGCTCCTTTGAATATGCTCTTTACTCCATTTGCTTTTCTTGAGAGGCTTGCCCTTGGAGTTTGTTGGAGCTTCGAAGCCTTCCATAAGAGCAAACCATTGCTCTATCTCCATCATCAAGAAATTTTTGATTCTTGATCTCCAAGAATCGAAGCTTGTAAAAGTGTATGGTGGAGCCACCCTCGTGTCAAATCCAAGTCCATCTTGGAATTGCATCTTGAAGTTGAGCCTTTTGATGAAGTCTTCGACTTGTAGGATTTCTTCAACTTCTTCACCCTCTAGCTTTGCTTGTTTTGTTTGCCCCTTCCGGCGATGATTCCGATGAAGAGGGGCCTCGCTCTGATACCACTTGTTGGGACCGAAAAGTAGCTAGAGGGGGGGGGGGTGAATAGCTCTTCGCGTGCTTGGTGCTTGACGTTGCTTGTTTCTTCAAAGATGTGCAGCGGAAATACAAGAAACAACTACAACAATGCTAACAAATGGATTTTGCTTGGTATCCACCTCACAAGAGGTGACTAGTCCAAGGATCCACGCACACACACACACCTCCACTAATAAACACTCCTTGTAACCACCAAGGTGGAGAGAACAAGACAGCTACACTACAAGAAGAAAGGGAAAGAAAATAAAATACACTTACAAGGAACCATAACCCTAGCCTTCTTCAGCTATAGATTCACCTCTTGACTGGGAAAACTCCAAGAACCTTCAAGAACGGGTGATCCGAACTTTGTGGAAAGATGGAGTCACCGAGATGAATCGTATGAAGTCTCGGAAGTTCTCCAAGAAGACTCACGCCAACGCGACCTTTATCCGCAACTGTCAGCGGATCTCGATCGATGGATTGATCCCATAGGGGGATCGATCGTGGATCGATCGGGATTTCCTCGCGCGGTGCGATGCATCGGATCGATGATGACTGCCTCATCGACAAAACGCACCTTCCCAATCGATCCACGATCGATTAGGACCTTGGATCGATCCAAAGTCAGGCCTGGCGACATTCTCCCAATCAATCCACGATCAATTGGGATGAAGGCTTCTCGGGGGACACCCCGATCGATCGGCCTCGATCGATTGGGCCTCCCAATCGATGATCCACTCAGTTTTGCCCAAACCAAGTCAACACCCCCACCAACCAACATCGGTCAATCCATGACACCTTGGTTCATAATCTAGTCCGGTCCTTGACCAGCTAGGACTCCCTCCTCAATGGCACTCACCAAGTTTCGGTCATTCGCTCCACTGGACTTTTCCTTCATTGCCATATCGTGACTTGACTGGACTTTCACGGATGTCGGTCAACCTTGACCCATCTGAATTTCTCTGTGCCAAGTATCCAGTCAATCCTTTGACCTACTTGGACTTTCACCAGATGTCTGGTCAACCATGACCCATCTGGATTTCTCCGATGCCTGGCTTCACTCACCAGGACTTTCACCTAGCTTCACTCACTAGGACTTTCACCTAGCTTCACTCTCTAAGATTTTCTAACTGCCTAGCTTCACTCACTAGGTCTTTCACTTAGCTTCACTCACAAGGGTTTCTCTTCTGCCTGGCTTTACTCACCAGGACTTTACCTAGCTTCACTCACTAGGATTTCTCTTCTGCCTAGATTCACTCACCAGGACTTCTCTTTTGCTTGGCATCACTCACTTGGACTTTCACCTAGCTTCACTCACTAGGATTTCCATTCTGCCTAGCTTCACTCACTAGGACTTTCACCTAGCTTCACTCACTAGGATTTTCTCACTGCCTAGCTTCACTCACTAGGTCTTTCACCTGGCTTCACTCACCAGGGTTTCTCTTCTGCCTGGCTTCACTCACCAGGACTTTCACCTAGCTTCACTCACTAGGATTTCTCTTCTGCCTGGCTTCACTCACCAGGACTTCTCTTTTGCCTGGCTTCACTCACCAGGACTTTCACCTAGCTTCACTCACTAGGATTTCTCTTCTGCCTGGCTTCACTCACCAGGACTTTCACCTAGCTTCACTCACTAGGACTTTCACCTGGCTTCACTCACTAGGTCTTTCATTCTGCCTGGCTTCACTCACCAAGACTTTCACAGTCAAGTATCCAGTCAACCTTGACATACTTGACTCTTCTTCAATCAACCTGATCAGATCCTGATCAGAGGGGAATTGCTCCAAACAATCTCCCCAAATGAACAACTGCACCTGCACTTGTCCATATCATCGAAGTCTTGTATTGTCAAACATTGAAACCGAAACCAAGACTCAAGCTTGGTCAACCAGATAAACCTTGACCTAAGGGATATTGCACCAACACAAAAGAGAACAAAGGGAAGAGAGGGAGAGGGACCGGTCACTTGATGATCTCCAACAACACAATATCAATTGTTATGTTATTCAAGGCCTCCCCTTCCCCCCCTTTTTATATTAGTTTTGCAACGGAAAATTATGGAAAGAGTTTTATAAAAAATTATACTCATTCCTATTTCCTTTTTTTTTTCTTTTTCTTTCCTTTTAATTAATCAATCCTAGATTGATTTATTAATTAAACAACTATTTGTTGATGTTTAATTATTTGACCGGCCCCTTGCTTGGGCACCAAGGAAAAGAAAGAAAAAAATTTTATTAAATTTTAAAAGAAGAAAACTTCTAATAAAATTTTACAAACTCTTTTTTTTTTCTAATGTCAATATTAAAAGGAAAGTTTTAAAATTTAAAACCAAGTTTTAAAATTTAAAACATCTCTAATAATATTTCTTTTTAAAAGAAAGTTTTATAAATTTTACAACTCTCTTTTAAAACCTTGTGGCCTAATTTAAATTAGGAAAATTTTATAAATTTTTAAAATCTCTCTTTTTACAAATTGTAAATATCTGAGAAAATTTAAAAATTCAAAACCAACCTTCCTAATTTAAATATTGCAGCTAGCCCCCTTGCCCAAGGCAAGGGCCGGCCATTTCTAGAGAATATGAACCGGCCGCTTCTTGGACACCAAGATAGGCTTTTCTTTGGATGGACTTGAGGCTTTATTGAGGCTACAACAGGGACCTTGAGGAGAAATTGGTTTTGGCCTTCTGATGAGCTTGAGTATCCCGTGCTCGCCCCGAACACACAACTCAAGTTCATCGATAATAACTCATTCCACTAGAGAGTTATTACCGCACTACCGCACCAATCCCAAATTACATTATGGGCTCCTTCTTATCATGAGTTTGTTAGTCTCCCTGTGTTTAAGATTACGAATGTCCACTAATTAAGTGAGTTACTAACAACTCATTTAATTAATATCTAGCTCATTTAATTACGAATGTCCACTAATTACGAATCTCCCTGTGTTCCTTTCCATTTTAGTCGTGAGCAACTATTTATAATTTATAGAGAACCGACAACATGATCTTCTAAGTGTGACTCCACACTCCATGTTATCTACTATATAAATTAATTAAACAATTACATTTAACAAATAAATGTAAACATTTGACCAATGTAATTCTTTATTTCAAAAAAAATGTGTACAAAAGCTAAACTTTTAAGTATACACTCCAACAATCTCCCACTTATACTAAAAGTCTAAGCTGCCATATCTGTTGCCATACATCTGATTCTCATCCCCTCCACATGCCGATCAAAAGCTTTCGCCGGAAGGGCCTTAGTGAAAGGATCTGCCAGGTTATCTGCTGACGCTATCTTGGCGATGATAACTTCTCCTCGCTTGACGATGTCTCGTATCAGGTGGTACTTGCGCTTTATATGTTTACTTGCCTTATGGGCTCGTGGTTCCTTCGAGTTTGCAACTGCACCGCTATTATCACAATAAATTGTGATGATTTTGGGTAAACTAGGAATCACATCTAAGTCCATTAGAAAGTTCCTGAGCCATACTGCTTCTTTAGCCGCCTCAGAGGCTGCTACATACTCAGCTTCCATGGTTGAGTCCGAAACACATTTATGCTTAACACTCCTCCATGCAATGGCTCCACCTCCTAAAGTAAACACATAGCCTGATGTAGACTTACTGTTGTCCCTATCTGATTGGAAATATGAATCCGTGTAACCCACAGGGAGCAAATCGTCTGTTTGGTAAACTAGCATATAATCTCTAGTCCTTCTCAGGTACTTTAATATATGCTTTACCGCAGTCCAATGTCCTTGTCCAGGGTTACTCTGATATCTACTAACCATGCCCACAGCAAAATAGATATCAGGTCTCGTACATAGCATTGCATACAATAGGCTTCCTACAACCGAAGCATAAGGAATTGCTTTCATGTCCTCTATCTCCTTTGATGTCTTCGGAGACATCTCTTTAGATAGAGCTACTCCATGCCTAAAAGGTAAGAAACCTTTCTTGGAATCCTGCATGCTAAAACGAGCAAGGATTGTATCTATATATGAAGCTTGGGACAAACACAACATTCTTTTCTTGCGATATCTTATAACTTTGATCCCAAGGATGTGTGCACATTCTCCTAAGTCCTTCATATCAAATTGTTTGGACAACCATACCCTTATGTCCGATAATACCTTGACATTGTTGCCAATTAACAAAATATCATCTACGTATAGTACAAGAAATACCACCACGTTTCCGTTACACTTCTTGTATACACAAGAGTCATCCGGACACTGAATAAATCCATATGACTGGATTACTTTATTAAACCGGATGTTCCAAGACCTTGAAGCTTGCTTCAGTCCATAAATGGACCGATTGAGCTTGCACACTAGATGCTCTTTGCCTTTTTCAATGAACCCTTCTGGTTGCTTCATATGGATGTTCTCTTCAAGACTTCGATTAAGGAAAGCTGTCTTGACATCCATTTGCCAAATCTCATAATCCATATGAGAAGCAATGGATAAGAGTATCCTGATAGACTTAAGCATGGCTATCGGTGAAAAGGTCTCCTCATAATCGATTCCCTCTTTCTGAGTGTACCCTTTCGCAACAAGCCTAGCTTTGAAGGTTTCTACCTTCCCTTCTGTCCCTCTTTTCCTTTTGTAGATCCACTTGCATCCAACGGCTTTTACACCATCGGGTGGTTCTACAAGCTCCCAGACCTTATTAGAGTACATAGACTCTATTTCAGAATTCATTGCCTTTTGCCAAGATGCTGCATCTATATCTTGGAGTGCTTCGTCATATGTTTGGGGATCAGGTTCATGTTTACCCGGGATCAAGTTCGAAGACTCTCCCAAAAACATGAATCTATCAGGCTGCCTTACAACCCTCCCACTACGACGAGGCACTGTCTGTGGTTGTGTATCATGTGTGACACGTGTTGCAGTCTCTTGTGGTACTTCATCTTGTACTGTTGGTACTGAAGTAGACGTGTCCTCTCTAAGTTTTTCTAGAACAATTTTACTACTAGGCTTGTGATCCATTATATAGTCTTCTTCTAAAAACTGGGCATTGGTGCTAACAATGACCTTCTGGTCTTTAGGACTATAAAATAAACCACCTTTTGTTCCTCTGGGATACCCCACAAACACGCGAACTTCTGTACGAGATTCTAACTTATCATCATCTGGTTTCAGCACATGTGCTGGACTACCCCAAATCCGAAAATATCTTAGACTGGGCTTTCGCCCATTCCACAATTCTGTGGGAGTAGAAGAAACTGATTTAGAAGGTACTAAGTTCAGAATGTACACTACTGTTTCCAGAGCGTATCCCTAAAACAAATTTGGTAATTCTGAATAACTCATCATCGATCTAACCATCTCCATAAGAGTCCTATTCCTTCATTCTGCCACACCATTCTGTTGGGGTGTACCAAGTGCGGACAATTGGGATTGAATCCCGGCCTCTGATAAATAATTCCTAAACTCTCCTAAGAGGTATTCGCCACCACGATCAGACCGTAGTGTCTTGATACTTTTACCTAGATGTTTCTCCAAATCAGCCTTGTACTCTTTGAACTTATCAAAGCACTCAAACTTGCGGCGCATTAGGTAAATGTATCCATATCTTGAATAATCGTCTATAAAAGAGACAAAATATTCAAAACCACCTCTTGCCTGGACAGACATAGGACCACAAAAATCAGAATGAACCAATTCTAACACTTCTTTGGCTCTATACCCCTTGGCCTTAAAAGGCCTCCTAGTCATTTTACCTTCCAAGCAAGATTCACAAGTTGGAAAATTTTCCAACTCTAGATGACCAAGCCTTAGATGCCAAAGATATGCTTGGTTCATTTCCGAAGGTTCTTTTCTCTTATTTGAGTTAGAAGATGTGTTATTAAATTCCATATTATGCTTTGTTGGAGAAATTAGATTTAAAGTATATAAATTGCCAACTAATGCACCAGAACAGATAATCACTTTATTTTTTCTTAATAACTACATCGTTACTAAAGGAAACTGAATATCCATCCAAAAACAGTTTAGAAACTGAAATTAAATTCTTTCTAAAACTGGGTACATAAAGACAATTTCTTAAAACCAAATTTCTATTCCTATTAAAAGATAAGTAGACATCTCCCACTACAACAACCGCCACCTTAGTAGCATTGCCCATGTAGACAGTAATCTCTCATTCAGATAGTCGTCGGGTTTCCTGGAACCCTTGCAAGGAATTGCAGATATGATCAGTGGCTCCCGTATCTATACACCAGGTGCTGGTAGATAACACCGCTAAATATGTTTCAACAACTAGAGTATGAGATATACCTTTATTGTTCTATTTCCTATGAGGACATTCCGCCTTCCAATGTCCAGTCTGCTTGCAAATAAAGCACTTGCCCTTCGGCTTCTTTATTCCAGCTTTTTGTCCTGCACCTTGAGGTTTATTCACCTTCTTTGCTGAGCCATTTTGTTTCTTCTTCTTCTTGCCTTTCGGCTTAGAAGTAGAACCATTTTCAGCATAGTGAATCTGAGAATGTTGACGAAACAACCCTTCGGTTGCCTAAAGTTCTGTCAGAAGTTCCGCCAATGAATACATCCTTTTATTCATATTATAGTTCAGGCGAAAATGCTCAAAACTTCTGGGCAGCGTTTGGAGGATGATATCGACCTGGGTTTCCCAATCAATTTCCCCTCCAATAACTTGTATTTCGTTTAAGTAAGCCATCATCTTGAGAATATGATCCCTCACGGGAGTCCCCTCAGTCATGGTGGCTGTCATCAGTTTTCTCATTACCTCTTGCCTAGCAGCCCGATTCTGATGTCCAAAGAGTTCCTTGAGATTCTTCATTATATCATAGGCTGTTGGTAAGTCCTGATGCTGATGTTGCAATACATTTGACATTGAAGCCAAGATGTAACACCACACTATCTCATCAGCTTTTACCCATTTACTATGATACTGAATCTCCTATGGGGTAGAATCATTATTAGGTTTTTCTGGGCATTCCTCTGACAGTACAAACTTATAGCCCTCAGCAGTAAGAACAATATCCAGGTTCCTTTTCCAATCTATGTAGTTAGGACTAGTAAGTCTGTTCTCTTTTAGTATGATGGTCAGTGAGTTGAAAGTCATCCTAAGAATCACAAATAACTTTTGGTCAGAACTCTAAATTTAGAATAATATTGATTCCTCAAACAATACTATTTTAAATTAACCAACACCTCAAAACACCGTGAATTTTGTATGCCACGATAGTGTGGACGTATACAAATTCAACATTTGTAAAAGGAGGGTTTTACCCATTAATTTTATTATCTTGTCAACCTAACTTTTTGACAAATAAAATTAATAGTTGGTTTACTTTGGTCACACAAATAATAGCAGTGACTCCAATGGGGAGGATACTATTAGACGTGCCTAAGTGTCTACCATTACTTGACACTAAGTCCATTAATAAGATTGTGCCCCTTCCGATGGGGAAGATCACACGCTCTTAATTAACTTCCTATAGTCATCCTAAGAATGGAAGTTTAATCTAGTGATCCACAAACAAACTCATCGCACTAGCTTGTTGCATCACTTATAAACCAGTAATGGAGACCGTGGAATTTATTTAAAAATAAATCCCTCTCCCACTTAGTTATTTAAAGTGAGGAATTTTGACTATGCTAGCCTACTAAACATGCATACTAACAAGCACACACAGCCACAACATAAAAAGAAATAAATAGAAAAACTAATTTTCAACTATTATGGCTTTTATTTATTGTTGTCCTCCATTTGTCGCCAACCCTAGCTGCTGCCATTTTTGGCCACTGCCACCGGGTCTAGTTGTCACATTCATCTTGCCCCTTGTTCCGATGCGTCTCTGGTCCTCAAAAAGGTTCCACGCCTTGCAAGATTCGATCCGCGACATAAATAGAATTTTACATTTTTCGATCCTATATTCCTCGAAGGAATGTACATGTGAACTAGATCGAACATAAAATAAAAATTTACATCCATCGATCCTATATTCCATAAACAGAATGTACATGTAACTAGATCAAAAAATAAAATCCTAATAAAATTAAATATAGCTCCTGTTGTATTTTATAATACAATCATGCACACATAATAAATGCCCTTGACATGTCCAAGAGTCCAATCACACACATAATAACTATAAGCCATAATAGTTGGATCCTGCATCCACAAAGTTAGCACATTCTACTATTAACCTGCCTAAATTATGTATGACATGTGCATAATTAAACTAATACCAAATACACAGAGGCAAAACCTGGCTCTGATATCAATTGTTGGTTGCTACTCAGAAAACCCAATGGCTCCACTATACAAAAATTTTGTACGTGATATGAATCTTTCCTAGCTACCATGTGTTCTTTTAAGTTAAACTTATATCTCCTGCGGAACTTAACACGTTAGATTCCAAGTTTAACTTATATGTTCTTTTAGGTTTAGATTTGGATCTCCTGCGGAACTTAACACATTTGATCCAAATCACCTAGGTTACAAATTCAATTAAATATTAGTTTTCAAAATTGGCTTCCAGTACTACATGGCGAGACACTTGGCCTTCTTGGATATGAGAGCAACCACCACCGACTAGACAAAGCCTTTTAAGGAAAGTTAATATTTAATTTCCTTATATAACTCTAGGTTAACCAAAAGGAACAATCAAATCACAAGGAAAAAAGAAAAGAACACAACATCGAAATTAAATTCGAAAAATAAGAATCGAATGCCTCTTGTATTTGGTATTTATACAAAGAAAAATTAACTAGTATAATGCGGAAATTAAATACTAGTTATACCTCTTCCTTGTATGCTATAAAAACTCTTAGATCTTACCTCCTCCTCCTTCTTGGATCACGCGATCCTCCAAGGCTACCCCGGCCCTCCTTCTAGAATTGGCCACCACCACCAAGGAGAAGAGAGCAGGAAGAGAGGGAAGTGCACCAGATGATCTCCAACAACACAATATCAATTGTTATGTTCAAGGCCTCCCTTCCCCCTTTTATTAGTTTCACGAAAATTATGGAAAGAGTTTATAAAAAATAGACTCTATTCCTATTTCCTTTTTTCTTTTTCTTTCCTTTTAATTAATCAATCCTAGATTGATTTATTAATTAAACAACTATTTATTGATGTTTAATTATTTGACCGGCCCCTTGCTTGGGCACCAAGCAAGGTGGTCGGCCACTTATTAAAAGGAAAAGAAATAAAAATTTTTTATAAAATTTTAAAAGAAGAAAACTTCTAATAAAATTTTACAAACTCTCTCTTTTTTTCTAATGTGGATATTAAAAGGAAAGTTTTAAAATTTAAAACCAAGTTTTAAAATTTAAAACATCTCTAATAATATTTATTTTTAAAAGAAAGTTTTATAAATTTTACAACTCTCTTTTAAAACCTTGTGGCCTAATTTAAATTAGTAAAATTTTATAAATTATTAAAATCTCTCTTTTTACAAATTGTAAATATCTGAGGAAATTTAAAAATTCAAAACTAACCTTCCTAATTTAAATATTGCGGCCGGCCCCCTTGCCCAAGGCAAGGGCCGGCCATTTCTAGAGAATATGTGGCCGGCCATTGCTTGGTCACCAAGCAATGAACCGGCCCCTTCTTGGACACCAAGATAGGCTTTTCTTTGGATGGACTTGAGGCTTTATTGAGACTTCAACAGGGACCTAGAGGAGAAATTAGTTTTGGCCTTCCGATGAGCTTGAGTATCCCGTGCTCGCCCCGAACACACAACTCAAGTTCATCGATAATAACTCATTCCACTAGAGATTTATTACCGCACTACCGCACCAATCCCAAATTACATTATGGGCTCCTTCTTATCATGAGTGTGTTAGTCTCCTTGTGTTTAAGATTATGACTGTCCACTAATTAAGTGAGTTATTGACAACTTATTTAATTAATATCTAGCTCCAAGAGTAGTACCACTCAACTTTATTGTCATGTTGGTCTAGGTCCACCTGCAGGGTTTAACATGGCAATTCTTATGAGCTACTCTTAGGGACATTCTCAACCTAGATAACTAGGACATAGATTTCTTCTATAATCAACAACACATACTATAAGTAATATCATTTCCCAACTTATCGGTCATATTGATTTATCGAGCTAAACCTCACCCTTTGATAAGTCAAAGAAATAAATATTAAATATATATTATATTAGGATAGGCATCATACACATAACTAAGGTCTAGTTCTTTACTAAGTCAATCAAAAAGAACTTACCTAAATGATCCTACACACTTAAAGCTGTAATTTAAGATAAACTAATACTTAATTACACTACATCTATTCTCGATGGTTCTTTCCATTTTTAGTCGTGAGAGCAATTGCTTATAATTTATAGAACAACAACATGATCTTCTAAGTGTGACCACTCCATGTTATCTACTATATAAATTAATTGAACAATTACATTTAACAAATAAATGTAAACATTTGACCAATGTGATTTTATTTCAAAATGTACAAAAGCTTAAGTATACTCCACACTAAAAGCGTCAATTTATTGTAACGACGCTCCCTCATTCTCACGCGGCCCTGGCTGGCCCATAACGGCCCTAACACCCCTTGTCTCGAATCTCTCGCGACAGACCTCACTAGGTCTTCCTCCGCCCGCAGATTTTTGCCTTCCCCGATTCAACTTGCTAGCTCACTTGGCTACCGTGATTCATAAACTCTAGTACTTAGCCCGAGATCCGGAGTTCAAACTCGGGAAGGCAAAATCAGCCATTGTGGGAGGACCTAGAGAGTAACATTCGCCGATCGACGACATATTGTCAGCTGTCTGAGCCAATGTCCAAGGACGCCGAAGGGTGCGCGCTAATGCCCTGGTCCGTCGTCTTTGCCATGATAAGTCCAGCGGCGTTTTATTGTCCTGCCATTTGGCTTCTGACGTCTCGCGACGGTCCTCGGCTTAAGCGAGCCGGCCTTATATGTTTCCTCACTTTCCACCGTCTGCTCGACTGCGCCTTGTATCTTTGACCCTCAGATTAGACTTCCAGCGATAGTAGAGTTTATGAATCCCTAGCCAATGGCGCCCATGTGCGCCTCTGCCTACCGGATTCAATCTACTACTTAGCCCGGAGGTCTAGAGTTCGAATCCTCGAGAAGGCAAAAACTCGCCAGCTGGTGGAAAGTCCTAGTGAGTAACTAAGACGGCCATTAGAGGTCGACAAATGGGCCGACGACATAAGGGCCTAAGAGGCCAAAGGGTCGGGTCGTTACATAAACACTGCAGGTGGACTTAGTTCCGACATGACAATGAAGTTGAGTAGTACTACTCTTCGAGCTAGATGTTAATTAAGTGAGTTGTCAGTAACTCATTTGATTAATGGGCATTCGATATCTTAAATAGAGGGAGATTAACGCACTCATGATAAGAAGGAGCCCATAATGTAATATGGAATTGGTGCGGTAGTTCAATAATAACTCTTTAGTGGTATGAGTTATTAATGATGGACTTGAGTTGGGTGTTCGGGTCGAACACAGGAAGCTCAAGCTCATCATGAGGCCAAAACCAATTCCTCCTCTAGGTCCCTATTATAGCCTCTATATATAAAGCCTCGCATCCACCCAAGTTATCCCTATGGCCGGCTATATCCTTGCTTGGTGCCCAAGCAAGGGGCCGACCAAGATGGGTTTATAAGTGAGTTTTTAATTTTTTTAAATTTTTCTTTTTATAGACATCTACAATGTTTAAAAGACAGATTTTTAATTTTAAAACTTTTCTTTTGTAGTCATCCACAATAGGAAATTTAAAAGAGAGATTTTAATTGTTGTTAAAATCTTTCCCTTTTAGCCATTACCAAGGATTATAAAAGAGGATAGATGGTTCCTTAGAGAAAATAATCATCTACACAATTTCTATTCCTCTTCTATTCTCCTTGTGGCCGACCCCCTTATATCCTTATTCTCACCTTTCTTTCTCACCTAAGCCGGTGACATCAAGAGACTTCGACCATCTTGTGGCCGGCGGGTTGCAAGGAAGAAAGAAGAACAAGAGATGGTGTTCCTATCTTTGATCCCTTGGTGGCTGAAAGTCTTGGAAAAAAGGACTTGGGTGGTTTTTACATCTTGGTAGATTGTCTCCCACACGACGTCCAAGAGGAGAATAGGAATACAGCAGAAGATCAAGAGATCTTTAAGTTACAAAGAAAGGTATAACTAGTTAATTGTTTCCGCTGTGTACTAGTTTATTTTTCCTTTGTATAGATCTTGAAGTACCAACACAAGAGGCTAACGATCTTGTGCTTTGATTAAGGTCTCTGTAGTTTAACCTAGGGTTTACTGTAAGGAGTTTAAATATTCAATTTCTTTGAAAGGCTTTGACTAGGAAGTGGTGGATGATCTCATACCCAAGAAGGCCGAGTGCCTCGCCAACGACCTGGAAGCCAATCCATGAAATAGATATTTAATCAACTTTTATAATATGGTTTAACTTCTGATGAACACATGGGTTGAACTTGGATTAATAATGTTAAGTTTCATTCACAATCCAAGTTTAACTTCTGAAAAGCACATGGGTTGCTAGGAAAAGTTATGTGCTTGTACAAATTTTTGTACAGGGGAAACAGAACTAAATTTTGAGTAGCGCCAACAATTGGTATCAAAGCTAGTTTTCTGCCTTTGTGTGTTTAGTTTTCAGTTAAATTATGCACTTTTAATATATAAATTTAGGCAGTATAATAGTAGGATGTGCAAATAGCTTAACTCTGTGGTTGTAGGCATCATAGTTCCAACTATTATAGCCCTATTGTGTTTGTGTGTGATTTGGACCCTCGGGAATGTCTGTAACACCCCTAGAAAGCCTAGATAAGAAAGTAAGGGTAATGAGAGTACGAATGTAGTGAAAAGAAGGTGTAGATATTCTAAGTTAAATATTAAGATGGGAAGGATTTAGATGATTAAAACTTTATGAAAGAAAATAAAGTTGAGAATATAAATCATCTATGCATGATTTATAATGGATGGAATTAATGTAGACAAAAGGAAAAAATATGAGATAATATAGACATGTATGAAATATTTATGCATAATGCATAATATTGTAATATATGAATTATTATGTACAAAAGAAAATAAAATGTTAGAAGAGAGATTGAACCTTGGATCTCTTGTAAGGAACATGTATAAGATATCAAAGGGGATAGGAGAATTATTGATAAGAAGAGAAAGGATTAAGTAGTTAAGAATAAGAAAGGATTCTTTCTACTTAAAAGGAAAAGGAAGTAAAAAGAAATAAAAATATACATAAACAAGTTTTGATCCTTGGTTCTCTTGTGGATGCATGCATGTGTTAACCAAGTGGGATAGGAGAGGATATTGTAAGAGGAGAGATAGGAATTTTAATTAAAGGAGAGAAAAGAGAGAAATTAAGGGAAAGAAAAGAGAGAACTCAAAAGGCATTTCTCTAGAATATTCTTGTCATTTAAGGGGAGAAATGAATAGGGAGGATGGATCAAGTCAAGTTTCCTCCCCTCATTTTAGTATAAATAGGCATGGAGGGGTGACTTCAACTTCATCCCCCACTCATTCTCCTCCTCTCCTCCCTTTGTGCCGAGACCTCCCTCTCCCTCTCTTTTCTTCTTGTTGCCGAGCAACACAAGAGGAAGAACCTCTTCTTCCTCTTCACTCTCTCCCTCTTTCTCTCTTGTTGTTGCCGAGCAACATAAGAGGAAAGAGAAGCCTCTTCTTCCTCCTCCTCTCCACCAAAAGACCTAGCCACTCCTCTCCTCCATTGGTGCCGAGCAAAGCAAGCAAGGAAGAAAGGTCCAAGCAAGTTCTCAACTCTAGGAAACTTAAGCGAAGAATGTAAGCTTCCCCTCACCTGTGGTACAAGGCTTTTTATATATTTTTTAGATTTTATGAGGATTTTAAAACCTAGAAACAAGTTTGAGAAAATTCGGTTAAGAAGAGCTTTCGAAATCTAGTGAGGTGTAACTAAGTCTACACTACATGATAGATTTTCTATGCCATAGAAAAGGGATCTTCTTCATGTTTTTACACCTATATGATGCTTGATCAAAGGAGTACTTAACCCTAGAATTTCGGCCAAAAATATTTTTAAGAGGCTAGGGAAATTATTGTTTTACCCAACTAGTACGAGGTTCTCCCTATGAAATGTTAAGGATCATGTATTTGTTTTCTTGTTTAGAAGATAATTGAAAATAAAAGAAAAAAAAAAGGGAAAGGAACCTAGGAAGTGTTATACATAATGAGAAAGAATGAAATTTATGCTATGTATATGCCATGATATGTGATAGCATAGGAAATGCTATACATAATGAGAAAAGAATGAAATTTATGTTATGTATATGTCATGATATGTGATAGCATAGGAAATGCTATACATAATGAGAAAAGAATGAAATTTATGTTATGTATATGCCATGATATGTGTTAGCATAAGAAATGCTATACATAATGAGAAAAGAATGAAATTTATGTTATGTAAATGCCATGATATGTGATAGCATAGGAAATGCTATACATAATGAAAAGAAATGAAAAATAAAATGCATGAAAGATTGTTAGGGATATGATATGATAGTTATGCATGATAAATTATTTTTGTATGGTTTGTACCAAGGGTGGGCTCCGTAAATGCCCCGGGGTCGATGGAATAAGACTCGGGCCTCATCGAAATGGGCTTCGAATGCCCTAGGTCGATGGAGTAAGACTCGGACCTAGTATGTATGTATGGTAGGGTTCAAGACTTGCTACCTTGGACCTACTTAAGAAGCGCGCACATTATGTATGTGGTACAAACCGGGATCCCCTCTAATGATGATATGAATTTCAAGTACTTATAAGTATAAGTTTTCAAATTCATGATGCATTGCCTACATATGTGCTTGAATTATCTGATGATTAGATATTATGTCACGTGATATTATGATATGACTATGAATATGATACCCTTGTATGTCGTATGCTTATGATACCTCGCATGATATTGATATGCAATGATATGAATTCGGTTTTAGTGAGTAGGAAAGGAACTTACTGAGCCATGAGTGCTCATAGCTTACTTTCCTTGTACCGCAGATAAAGAAGCTGGATGAGCTAGAGGAGCAACAGGAGGAGCAGATAGTGATGTGTGTGGTGGTGGCTCGGCAAAGAACGATCCGGACAAATTAATATGATTAGTTATAGAATCAACATATGCACATTTGAACAAATCAGAATATGTGATATTATGCTTAATAAATTAAATTCTTTAAAGTTTTTATTCTTCCGCTGTTATAACTAAAGCATGTACGTAAGTAGTATAAGAACGTAGCGCCACCTTTGGTTGGGTAAGAAGGGTGGGCGTTACAATGTCGAGGGCATTTTTTGTGTGTGCATGATTATAATTATTAAATACATCAGGAGCTGTATTAGTTTAAGAATTTTACATTCTGTTCGATCTAAATTACATGCACATTCCCTTGTAGAATATAGGATCGATAAATGTAAAATTTTATTTTTGTAGCGGATCATATCCTTGCAAGGCGTGCTGCTATTTGAGGATCAGAGGCTTAGTGGAAAAGGAAGCAAGATAGATGCAATGACATGACCCATTGGCGGCGGCTAGAGTTGGTGGCACACAGAGGACAACTATGGATGAGGTCATAATAGTTGAAAAATTATTTTTCATATTAATTGCCTTTTATGTTATTTATATGTGTTGTGTGGGTGTGTGCATGTTAAAATTCCTCATTTTAAATAACTGTGGGAGAGAAATTATTTAAATTCCACGGTCTCCATTACTGGTTTGTAAGTAATGCATTCAAACTTGCACGTTGGCTTTGAGTGTCTTCCTCCACATCGGATGAGTTTCTTTACGGATCACTAGATCAAACACCCTATATGGATGATTATAGGAAATTATTTAGGTTTGTGTGATCTTCTCCATCTGAAGGGACATAATCCTATTTAATGGACTAAGTATCAAGTAATGGTATACACTTAGGCGCATTTAATAGTATCCTCCCCATCCGAGTCACTGTTATTATTTGTGTGATCGAAGAAAAATCATCTATTAATTTATTTGCCATAAAGTTAGGTTGACAAGATAATAAAATTAATGGGTAATACCCCCTCTTACAAATGTTTGAATTTGTATACGTCCGCACTATCATGGCATACAAAATTCACGGTGTTTTGAGGAGTTGGTGAATTTAAATGATATTATTTAAGGAATCAATATTATTTTAAATTCTAAAGTTTTGACCAAATATTTTGTGATTCTTAGGATTTCAAATGGCTTTCAATCCTCTTGCTGTTATATTGAAAGAAATCAAACTTGCTGGTCCCAATTATATTGATTGGAAATGAAACTTGGATATTATCTTAACTGCTGAAGGATACAAGTTCGTACTTTTTGAGATCTATCCAAGACTGCCTAATAGCGATTCTAGTAAAGAGGAGATTGAGTATCATAAGAAATAGGTCAGGGTAGATGAGATGGCGCAGTGTTACATTTTGGCTTCTATGTCAAATGTGTTGCAACATCAACATCAGGTCATGTCTATCCTTATGACATGATGCGCAATCTCAAGGAACTCTTCGGACACCAGAATCGGACTGCTAGGCAGGAGGCTATGAGAAACTTGATGACGACCACCATGACTGAGGGGGCACCCGTAAGGGATCATATCCTCAAAATGATAGCTCTTTTGAATGAGATGGAAGTCCTTGGAGTAGAAATCGATAGGGAAACCCAGGTCGATATCATTCTACAAATGCTGCCTAAAAGTTTTGAGCAGTTCCGCCAGAACTACAACATGAACAAAAGGGTTTATTCGTTGGCAGAACTTCTGACAAAACTTCAAGTAGCAGAAGGATTGTTTCGTCAAAGTTCTCAAATTCACATTGCTGAAAATGTTTCTGCTTCTAAGCCAAAAGACAGAAAGAAGAAAAATAAACAAGTTGGTTCAGCAAAGAAAGTGAATTGATCTCTAGGGACTGGGTCGTATGCAGGTGTGAAGAAGTCGAAGGGTAAGTGCTTCACATGCAAGCAGTCTGGACATTGGAAAATGGACTGCCCTCACAGAAAGGAGAACAATAAAGGTATATCTTATTCTTTAGTGGTTGAAACATGTTTAGTGGTGTTATCTACTGGTACCTGGTGTGTAGATATGGGTGCCACTGATCATGTCTCCAATATATTGCAGGGGTTCCAGGAAACTCGACGACTACATGAAGGAGAGATTACCGTCTACATGGGCAATGCTACAAAAGTGTCGGTTGTTGCAGTGGGAGATGTTTATTTATCTTTTGATAGAAATAAAACATTGATTTTGAGAAATTGTCTTTACGTACCATGTTTTAGAAAGAACTTGATTTCAGTTTCTAAACTATTTATGGATGGATATTCTATTTCCTTTGATGACATAGTACTTGTCAAGAAAAATAGAGTAGTTATCTGTTCTAATACGTTGGTTGACAATTTATATACTCTAAATCCAATAACTCCCAGATACAACAAATGGAAATTAATAACGCATCTTCTAATTCTAATAAGAGAAAGCAACCTTCGGAAATAAAACAAACATATCTTTGGCATCTAAGGCTTGGTGATATTAACTTGAGTAGGATTCAAAAGCTAATAGCCGATAGACCTTTGGGTTCATTAGTAGTGGAAAATTTTCCAACTTGTGAATCTTGCTTGAAAGGAAAAATGACCAAGAGACCTTTTAAGGAAAAGCAGTATAGAGCCAAAGATGTGTTGGAATTGATTCATTCTGATTTGTGTGGACCTATGACTATCCAGGCAAGAGGTAGTTTCGAATATTTTATCTCTTTTATAGATGACTATTCGAGATACGGGTACATTTACTTGATGTGCCACAAGTCTCAGTGCTTTGATAAGTTCAAAGAATACAAGACTGATGTGGAGAAACATCATGGTAAAGGTATCAAGACAGTACGGTCTGATCATTATGGTGAGTACCTCTTAGGAGAGTTTAGGAGTTACTTATCATAAGCCGGGATTCAATCCCAACTGTCTATACCTGGTACATCCCAACAGAATGGTGTGCCAGAATGAAGGAATAGGACTATTATGAAAATGGTTAGATCAATGATGAGTTATTCAAAATTACCAAATTTATTTTGGGGATATGCTCTGGAAATGGCAGTGTACATTCTGAACTTGGTACCTTCTAAGTCAGTAATCTCTACACCCATAGAATTGTGGAATGGGCGTAAGCCTAGTCTCAAACATATTCGGATTTAGGGTACTCCAGCACATGTGTTGAAGGGAGACGCTGATAAGTTGGAATCACGTATAAAAGTTCGCTTGTTTATGGGTTATCCTAAAGAAATGAAAGGTGGTTTATTTTATAGTCATAAAGATCAGAAAGTCATTGTTATCACCAATACTCATTTTTTAGAAGAGGACTATGTAATGAACCACAAGCTCATGAGTAAAATTGTTCTTGAGGAAATAAGAGAAGACACGTCTACTTTAGTACCAACGGTATAAGATGAGATACCACAAGAAACTGCAATATGTGTCACAAATGATGCACAATTACAAGTAGTGTCTCATTGTAATGGGAGGGTTATTAGGCAACCTGATAGATTTATATTTTTAGGAGAATCTTCGGACTTGATCCCTGGTGAACATGAACTTGATCCCTGGACATATGATGAAGCACTCCAAGATAAAGATGTAGCATCTTGGCAAAGTACAATGAACTCTGAAATAGAATCTATGTACTCTAATAAGGTCTGGGAACTTGTAGAACCACCAAATGGTGTAAAAGACATTGGATGTAAATGGATCTACAAAAGAAGAAGAGGAACCGACGGGAAGGTGGAAACCTTCAAAGCAAGGCTTGTTGCAAAAAGGCATACTGAGAAAGAGGGAATCGATTATGAGGAAACCTTTTCGCTAGTAGCCATGCTTAAGTCTATCCGAATTCTTTTATCTATTGCCACTCATATGGATTATGAGATTTGGCAAATGGATGTCAAGACAGCTTTCCTTAATGGAAGTTTTGAAAAAATATCCATATGAAGCAACCAGAGGGATTCATTACGAAGGACAAAAAACATCTTGTATGTAAGCTCAATCGGTCTATCTATGGACTGAAGCAAGGTTCGAGATCTTGGAACATCCAGTTTAATGAAGTGATCAAGTCTTATTGATTTATTCAGTGTCTGAATGAGTTTTGTGTATACAAGAAGAGAGACGAAAATGTGGTGGTATTTCTTGTACTATACGTAGATGACATTTTGCTCATTGGCAACAATGTCAAAGTGTTGTCAGACGTAAGGGTATGGTTGTCCAAGCAATTTGATATGAAGGATTTGGGAGAATGTGGACATATTCTTGGGATCAAAGTGTTTGTGCAGAAAGCATCCGACGATCGAACCTCAGTTTTGATAATGGCAAAGGGATTCAAAGTTAAGATCCCTTGTTATCTAACGTGGTTAAATAAGGTTTCAGGAAAGTCCTAACTGCGGTTAGGCAGGGGAAAATCCTAAGGGGGGGTAACCTTAGGTCCTAGGGGGTGGTAACCCTAGGTGAAGGAAAATCCTAAGGGGGGGGCAACCTTAGGTCCTAGGGGGCGGTAACCCTAGGTGGAGGAAAACCCTAAGGGGCGGCAACCTTAGGTCCTAGGGGGTGGTAACCCTAGGTGGAGGAAAACCCTAAGGGGCGGCAACCTTAGGTCCTAGGGGGTGGTAACCCTAGGTGGAGAAAACCCCTAGGGGGCGGTAACCCTAGGTCATAGGGGGTGATAACCCTAGGCGGAAAGTCCAGTCGGTTTGGAGGATCGGACTAGCATCAGGTAAATCTCCTTAGTGGAGTAGGTGAGGAAATCCGAAGTCAGACCCGGACAGTCCGGAGACTGTCATAACATTTCTTATCATATTCATTCTGTTATTTATGCTAACTTTGTGTTGCAGGATATTGTTTGGGACTAACACATCTTACAGGTACAAAGAAATGGAGTTTTTCCTCGGATGAACAGTATCCGAGGCGCCTCCATGGAGCTTGGAGGCGCCTCGGGTGCAAAAGCTGACCTAGCTACGAAACTTCATTTGAGGCGCCTTCATGAGGGTATAAAGCGCCTTGGAAGGCGCCTTAAGCAGGGTTTAAGGCGCCTTAAACAGATGAAGTTCGACCAGATCAAGTTTGATCCACGCGGAAGACTCGGCAGCATGGAGGCGCCTTGAACAACCTTCAAGACGCCTTGAACACCTTTTATAAGGGGGTTTTGACCAGCACTTCAGAATATCAAGTTTCAAGTGATTCCAGTGTTACGTGCTGCTCCAAACAACGTTTCGAAGTGCTGCTACTTGTGCCCGACGACCAGGAGCTCCGGATCTTCATTTCTTTGTCGTCGGTATAATTAATTATTGTCATTTATTGTACTTCAATTTGTAATTATTATCGAGCTTATAGTTGTTGCCCACCGGAAGCGATCAAGGATCGCGGGCCTTCGAGTATGAGTCGCCTTAGGCTCCGAACGAAGTAAATCCTCCGTGTTCTTCTGTGTGTGTTTCTCTACTTTATTTCCGCTGCATTAATTTCTGAACGAGGTTTTAAATACACCAATAGTTTTAAGATTCTGATAAATGAACAATTTAGCCGTGAGCGCTATTCACCCCCCCCCCTCTAGCGCGATCTTGATCCAACATAAAGTAATAAGGGATCGCAAGAAAATAATGTTGTGCTTATCCCAAGCTTCATACATCGATACTATTCTAGCTCGTTTTAGCATGCAAAACTCCAAAAAAGGCTTTCTACCATTTCGGCATGGAGTACCTTTATCTAAAGAGATATCTCCTAAAACATCAAAGGAAATAGAGGACATGAAGACAGTTCCTTATGCTTCGGTTGTAGGAAGCCTAATATATGTGATGCTATATACGAGACCGGATATCTATTTTGTCATGGGCATGGTTAGCAGATATCAAAATAACCCAGGACAAGGATATTGGACTGTCCTAAAGCATATATTGAAGTACCTGAAGAGAATTAGAGACTATATTCTAGTTTACCAGGCAGATGATTTGCTTCCTGTGGGTTACATGGATTCGGACTTCCAATCAGATAGGGACTAGTAAGTCAACCTCAGGGTATATGTTTACTTTGGGAGGTGGAGCCATAGCATGTAGGAGTGTTAAGTAGAAACGCATTTCAGACTCCACCATGGAAGCTGAGTATGTGGCAGCCTCTGAGGTAGCCAAAGAAGTTGTATGGATCAGAAACTTCTTGATGGACTTAGATGTGATTCCTGTTTGCCCAAAATTATCATAATTTATTGTGATAATAGTGGTGCAGTAGCAAACTTGAAGGAATCATGAGCCCATAAGGCAAGTAAACACATTGAGCGCAAGTACCACCTGATACGAGACATCGTAAAGCGAGGAGAAGTTGTTGTCGCCAAGATTACATCAGAAGATAACCTGGCAGATCCTTTCACTAAGGCCCTTTCAGTGAGAACTTTTGATGGGCATGTTGAGGGGGTGGGGATCAGATGTATGGCAGCATATATTGATATATCGGATGTGAGTGATAGAGGGGGGGTGAATATCGCTTCTTTTAAAACTCTTCTTTTACTTTGTAAATCAGAATCGTGCAGCGGAAATAAGAAATGAGACAAAGTCATTTACTTCGTTCGGAGGCTAGCTCAACTCCTACTCGAAGACCCGCGATCCTTGATCGTACCGATGGGCAATCCACTATAACCCTTCTTTCCGAGATCCTTGGAAAGAAGCAGGTCATACAAATGAGCAAGATAGTAACACCCTACTATCTTGCTTAAATTAATTACAATGCAAGCTATAAAAATTATACCGACAAGAGGTAGAAATGGACGCTCGGTCGGTACTTACGAAGTAGCTTGAAGAGTTGTAGTGAATCTTGTAGTACGAGCAGCTTGTGCAGAGAAGAGCCTTTTGATTATCAATAGTGTTCAATTAAGCCTCAAATCTCAAGCTCCTTTTTATAAGTGCCACTGTCGTTCGGTCGACCGATCCCTCTGTTAGGTCGACCGAACCCGCTCCCTTCCATCCTGGCTGGAGTCTGACGCTGGCTCGATCTTTTGCATTTACTGGTCTTTAAGGGTTCAGTCAATCGAACCTCTTTTTCGGTCAACCGAACAGCTTCCTTCCCTGTTCGTCGAAATCTACTGAGATCTTAATTTAATGCTCCATTAATACTGATTGGATCGGTCGACCAATCCCTGGTTCGGTCGACCGATCAAGCTTCGATCGGACTGTGCTTCTCTTTGGTCTGAATTGATCTCTGGTCTGAGTCAAGCTGGTTCGATCGACTGATCCTCCTGTTCGGTCGACCGATCAGGCCGAATCTGTAAAACAGAGTTAAACAATATTCCTTTAAAATAAAGGTTAGAACAGTAATATAATGCATGAGTAATATAGACAGTAGAACTATCTTGATCTCAACTTGGAAACCTTCCCAGTTTCTTCAGTTGGATCAGTGACCTTAGGTTGTTCCCTTCAGGAACTCGACCTCACTGTCGCTCCTCAAGTTGCTTACCTCAACTTACCTGCCAAATATGGTCCTCTAGACATGTTTGGACTTTTGCCTGCTCAGTATCTGATCGCCTGATCCACTAAGACTTTTCCTACAATATTATGTTAGCCAACAACAATAATAATAATACAAAAAACAATGGTAAACCTAAACCTAGATTTACCGAGATCCGCTGGTCCGGTCGGCCGCGCGCGGTCGACTAGAAACCATCTGATCAACCTTGGTTGGAGTTCACTCCTCCAAGACTTCTCGTTACCTAAGGTTACCACCCCCTAGGATTTTCTCTACCTGGCTTCACTCACCAGAACCTAAGGTTACCACCTCTTAGGATTTTCTCCACTTGGCTTCACTCACCAAGACTCAGTATTCGGCTACCTAGGGATCAAATCCTCCAGACCTATCCACCTGGCTTCCACGATATATTGAGATTTCCCTTACCTAGCCTACAACTAGTACTCAGTATTTGGCTACCCAGGGATCAGGTCGTCCAGACCTATCCACCTGGCTTCCACGATCTACCGAGATTTCTCCCCTTGCCTAGTCTACAACTAGGACTTCCCTTGATCAAGCTACATACTTAAACATACTTAAGCATACTTAAACATATTTGTCTGACATTAAAACCTTGGAGGTCGATTGCACCAACATATATGACAGCATAGTCTTTTAGTATAAGTGGGAGATTATTAGAATGTATACTAAAAGCCTAGCTTTTGTATAAAAAATTATTTTGAAATGAGAATCACATTGGTCAAATGTCTGCATTTAGTTAAATGTAGTTGTCCATTTAATTTATATTGTAGATAATATGGTGTGTGGTGTCACAGAAGATTATGTTATCAACTCCTTATAAATTATAAATAGAAGCTCACAACCAAGATGGATTGGGACAAACCATTGGAATGGTTGTAGTGTAATTTGGTATTAATTTATCTTGACTATAAAATTACACTAGTACACTATGTGTGTATAGAGCAGGACTATTTAAGGTTGTTCCTTTTATACTGACAGCATAAAAGTGTTAGGATGTATACTAAAAGCCTAGCTTTTTGTATTAACATTTATTTTGAAATGAGAATCACATTGGTCAAATGTCTGCATTTAGTTAAATGTAGTAGTCCATTTAATTTATATTGTAGATAATATGGTGTGTGGTGTCACAGAAGATTATGTTATCAACTCCTTATAAATTATAAATAGAAGCTCACAACCAAGATGGATTGGGACAAACCATTGGAATGGCTGTAGTGTAATTTGGTATTAATTTATCTTGACTATAAAATTACACTAGTACACTATGTGTGTATAGAGCAGGACCATTTAAGGTTGTTCCTTTTATACTGACACCATAAAAGTGTTAGGATGTATACTAAAAGCCTAGCTTTTTCTATTAACATTTATTTTGAAATGAGAATCACATTGGTCAAATGCCTGCATTTAGTAAAATGCAGTTGTCCATTTAATTTATATTGTAGATAACATGGTGTGTGGTGCCACACAGAAGATTATATTATCAGTTCCTTATAAATTATAAATAGTAGCTCACAACCAAGATGGATTGGGGCAAACCATTGGAATGGTTGTAGTGTAATTTGGTATTAGTTTATCATGACTATAAAATTACACTAGTACACTATGTGTATATTGAGTAAGACCATTTGAGGTTGTTTCTTTTTATATTGACTACATAAAAGAACATAATCTCGTTATTATGGATGTGCGTACTCTTAATCCCGATATAATAACAAGCACATATTCTTAGTATTTATTTCTTTAATTTATCAATGGGTGAGATTTATTCAGTTGGATCAATAGGCCCGATAAGTTGAGAAATAATATTATTTATATGGTGTGTTGTTGATTATAGAAGAAAACTGTGTCATAGTAATCTAGATTGATGATGCCCTCTTGAAGAGCTCATAAGAATTATCATGTAAACCCTGCAGGTGGACCTAGTCCAGCATGACAATGAAGTTGAGTGGTACTACTCTTGGAGCTAGATATTAATTAAGTGAGTGTCAGTAACTCATTTAATTAACAAACATTCGATATATTAAACACAGGGAGATTAACGTACTCATAATGAGAAGGAGCCCATAATGTAATATACGATTGGTGTGGTAGTTCAATAATAACTCTTTAGTGGTATGAGTTATTATTGATGAACTTGAGTTGGGTGTTCGGGTCAAACACAGGAAGCTCAAGCTCATCGGGAGACCAAAATCAATTCTTCTTCTCGGTCCCTATTGTAGCCTCTATAAAGCCTCACGTTCACCCATTTTGATTTTGCTTCTTACCCAAATAAGGGGTCGGCCACATCCTTGCTTGGTGCCCAAGCAAGGGGTCGGCCAAGCCTTTCTTGATGCCCAAAATGTGGGTCGGCCAAGCCTTGCTTGGTGTCCAAGCAAGGGGTCGGCCATACCAAATAGGAGAAGAGAAAAAGGAAGTTTTTATTAAAATAAAACTTTGTTAAATTCTTTCCTTTATAGCTATCAATGGATTAAAAGAGAGATTTTAATTTTGTTAAAATCTTTCCTTTTTTGTAGTTATCTACAATGGTTAAAAAAGGGATTTTAATTTTATTAAAATCTTTCCTTTTTTGTAGTTATCTACAATGGTTAACAGAGGGATTTTAATTTTGTTAAAATCTTTCCTTTTTTATAGTTATCTACAATGGTTAAAAGAGATATTTTAATTTTATTAAAATCTTTCGTTTTTGTAGTTATCTACAATGGTTAAAAGAGATATTTTAATTTTGTTAAAATCTTTCCTTTTTTGTAACCATCCATAATAGGAATAAAAGGAAGATTTTGTTTAAAATAAAATTTTGTTATAATCTTTCCTTTTATAGCTATTTACAATAGTTTAAAAGAGAGATTTTAATTTTGTTAAAATCTTTCCAATTTTATTAAAATATTTCCTTATTAGCCGCTAGCAAAGAATATAAAAGAGGAGGAGGGGGTGCTCTCTATATATACGAACAACCTAAGCTCTTTCTCTTTGTATTCTTTTGGTGGTTGACCCTTACCCTTCTTCTATTACTTTCATTCTCTCTTGAGGCCGGCAGCACTTGGAGAAGAACTATCACCTTGTGGCCAGTTGCTTGGAGGAGAAGAAGAAGGAGGAGGAGGCCTCTTCACCTAGCATCCCTTGGTGGCCGAAATCTTGGAAGCAAAGAAAGGTTCAGGTGGATTTCATCTTGGTAGATCGTCGCCCACACGGCATCCAAGAGGAGGAAAGGAATACAGCAAAAGATCAAGAGGCCTTTATTTACAAAGAAAGCTATATGTAGTTCTTAATTCCGCAGCGAAACTAGTTTTTTTTTATATGGATCTTGAAATACCAACACAAGAGGCTAGCTATTTCATGTTTCAATTTAGTGTTTTGATCTTGTGCTTCTATTGAAGTCTCTGTAATTAAACATAGGGTTACTGTAAGAAATTTAAATATCTAATTTCTTTGAAAGGCTTTGTCTAAGAAGTGGTGGATGATCCCATACCCAAGATGGTCGAGTGTCTCGCCATGTTTAACCTAGAAGTCAATCCTTGAAATAGATATTTAATCAACTTCTGTAATATGGGATAAACTTGGATTAATAATGTTAAGTATCGTTTGCAATCCAAGTTTTAACTACTGAAGGACACATGAGTTGAACTTGAACTAAAAATATTAAGTTTTATTTCCAATTCAAGTTTAACTCATGAGGAACACATAGGTTGTTAGGAAAATTCTGTGCTTGTACAAATTTTTGTACAGGGGAAGCAGAACAGAGTTCCAAGTAGCGACCAACAATTGGTATTAGAACTAGTTTTCTACCTCTGTGTATTTGGTTTTCAGTTAAATCATGCACTTTTCATACATAAATTTAGGCAGGATAATAGTAGGATGTACAAATAGATTAACTCTGTGGTTGCAGGCATCCTAGTTCCAACTATTATGGCCTATTGTGTTTATGTGTGATTGGACCCTCGGGCATGTCGAGGGCATTTTATGTGTATGCATGATTGTAATTATTAAATACAGCAGGAGCTGATTAGTTTTAGGATCTTACATTTTTGTTTGATCTAGATTTCATGTACATTCCTTCGTGGAATATAGGATCGATAAATATAAAATTTTATTTTGTTACGGATCGTATCCTTGCGAGGCATGGTGATATTTGAGGATTAGAGGAACGGCGAAAAAGGAAACAAGAAGGACACAACGACATAAATCCTAGGATCGACGGCCAGAGTTGGCAGCAACTAAGGTTAGCAGTATACGGAGGGCAGCTATGGATGAGTCCATAATAGTTGGAAAATTAGTTTTCATATTTATTGCCTTTTATGCTATGATGTGTGTGTTGTGTTTATGTGCTTGTGTGCATGTTAAAATTCCTCGTTTCTAAATAACTAAGTGGGAGAGGAATTATTTAAATTCCATCGTCTCCATTACTAGTTTATAAGTGTTGCATTCAAACTTGTGCATTAGCTCTGAGTGCCTTCCTCCATAATGAATGAGTTTGTTTGTGAATCACTAGATCAAACTTCCTTTATGGATGATTATAGGTGTTAGAGTATACTAAAAGCCTAGCTTTTTGTAAACATTTATTTTGAAATAAAAGAATCACATTGGTCAATTGTCTACATTTATATGTTAAGTGTAGTTGTTCAATTAATTTATATTGTAGATAACATGGTGTGTGGTGTCACACACAGAAGATCATGTTATCAGTTCCTTATAAATTATAAACAGTAGCTCACGACTAAGATGGATAGGAACAAACCATTGGAATAGTCGTAGTGTAATTTGGTATTAGTTTATCTTGACTATAAAATTACATTAGTACACTATGAGTGTATTGAGTAGGACCATTTGAGGTAGTTTCTTTTTATACTGACTAAATAAAAGAATAAGACCTCTTTTATTATGGAAGTATGTGCTCTTAATCCTAATATAATAACAAGCACATATACTTAATATTTATTTCTTTAATTTATCAAAGGGTGCGATTTAGTTTGATAAATCAATAGGCCCGATAAGTTGGGAAATAATATTATTTATAGTGTGTGTTGTTGATTATAGAAGGAAACTGTGTTCTAGGAATCTAGGTTGATGATGCCCCCAAGAGGAGCTCATAAGGATTGTCATGTAAACCCTACAGGTGGACCTAGTTCGACATGACAATAATGTTGAGTGGTATTACTCTTGGAACTAGATATTAATTAAAGTGAGTTGTCAGTAACTCATTTAAATTAGTGGACATTCAATATCTTAAACACAGGGAGACTAACATACTCATAATAAGAAGGAGCCCAAAATGTAATTTGGGATTGGTGCGGTAGTTCAATAATAGCTCTTTAGTGGTATGAGTTATTATTGATGAACTTGAGTTGGGTGTTTGGGGCGAACACGGGAAGCTCAAGTTCATCGGGAGACCATAACCAATTCCTCCTCTCGGTCCCTATTGTAGCCTCTTATATATATCCTTATATACACCCAAAGCCTAGCCTCTTAGCCCATGTTAAGGGCCGGACCCTATCCTTGCTTGGAGCCCAAGCAAGGGGCCGACCAAGCCAAGCTTGGTGCTTGAGCTGGGGTCAGCCAAGCCTTGCTTGGTGCCCAAGCAAGGGGCTGGCCAAGTGTGAAAAGGGAAGAGGAATTTTATTAAAAATAAAATTTTGATAAAATCTTTCCTTTTATGTTTTCATCCACATGGTTTTAAAAGAGAGTTTTAAAATTTTAAAATCTCTCCTTTTATAGATTTTCTACAAAGGAATAAAAGAGAGATTAGATATCTTTCCTTATTTGTAGTTATATATAATGCGAAAGAAAGATTTTAGTTTTTTTTTTACAAAACTTTCCTTTTTGTAACCATGATATAAAAGGAGTTTTATTTTTATCTCTTATCTTTTATAGATATCTATAAAAGGATTTAAAAGAGAGAGATTTTAATTTATAAAACATTCCTTTTATAGCCAACCACAAAAGGGATTTATAAAAGAGAGATTTTAATTTTTTTTTAAAATCTTTCCACTACAAGAAAATTGGGATTCTACAACACTTAAACGACAATGATTTTTTTAAAAAGTGTTGTCTATTTTGTTTAACAACGCTTTTAGTGAAAAGCGTTGTCTATTTCATTATTTTCTTATTAATAGACAACGCTTTTCTAAAAACCGTTGTCTATTAGTGATTTTTATGGGTCAAAGACAACACTTCATAAAAAGCGTTGTCTATTAGCCTTTTTTAATGTCTACGACAATGATTTTTAAAAAGCGTTGTCTAATGTCAAGTTATCATCTCAATCTTAAGTGATCTAGACCGCTTATCTCAAGATCTGACGGTTGGATCTTCATCCATCTTCATCACAATATGGACGGCCCAGATTAAAGGAGGAGAAAACTTCGTTTCCTTTTACCCATGCGACGACACAGTGCTAGTGATTCCTTTCTGTTCACGACATCTCCTCTCGTGCGTCTAGGGCACGCGACCTCCCATCGTCGGCCGTCTCTTCTTCCTCACCACGGGCCGACAGCTCTTTCTTCTCTTCACTGTCGCCGGCCGGACCTCCATAGCCCACCCTTCTTCTTGATTCCAGCGGCAACAGCAGCAAGCACCGACGACGACGACGACGCCCTCCGCCGCTTTTAACTTCTTCAGGAGGTTACCTAGTAAAGAGAAGGACGAAGAGAGGAGTTGGATTTTTGGTTAATATGATGTGAGCCTCGGTGTTGATGAATCCCTCACCTTTCATGGAAGTCGCATGCTCTTCTACTGCCGCCTCTTTTGTACCGCTCCATCCTCTCTGCCTCAAGGTTGGTTTTTTCCCGTGTTTTGTTGTTTTGCTTAGAAGATATTCTACACCTACCATAATTCCATGAATTCATGTTAAATATCTTAAGGTTCACCCATTGATCATATTTTCCAAAATGAAAGGATGTTTGTTCTTTCTCTGATTTAGTTGATTGTTGTGATAAAGCTGACAGTCTTTGTTGCCAATGTTTGCTGCAGTGGTTAAATCAGTTGCTGCACCAAATCGATTAGTAGAGTTTCCCCTAACTGCTGAAAATGTTGAGTTAGTATTGGATGAAGTAAGACCATATCTTATTTCTGATGGAGGGAATGTAGTACTTCATGAGATAGATGGAAATGTCGTAAGTTAAATTACTCAGATATGTGGTCATATCACTCAGATATGTGTGTTTTTCCCCCAAATTATTTTGTATGTTTTGGGAAGTTCTCAACTATTCTAGAAAAAGAGATTTTGTTAAGGTGATTGTAAGCTAAGCTAGAAGCTAGGTTGTTGCTTCCTCGTCCATTTTTCTGTTATCCTTGGCTAATTCTGTAAGACTATACAGGTTAGAGTTTGGAATATCATGAATGAAAAGTTAGTAATATCAAGTAGGATGATTAGAAAAGATAAAATAAAGAAATACTACTATCTGACATCAATTAGGTGTAGCTTCAATAAACAAGGAATATGAGAGATACTAGTTCATGTTCAAGGAAGACCATTGATTTTGTAGTTAGACAAACTAAATCAATGAAAATTAGAAGGTGCCAGGTAGAGGAAGAACTATATATGATAGCATAGGACTCATCTTATGATGTTATAGCTATCCGAGGTCTGGTTGAAGATTACTTGTGTCTTAATTTGAAACCTTTTGTCTAATAGCTGCCATGATATTCATCCATTTCTTTCCTAGATGTCTGACTCAATTATTTTCCTTAGTGAGAAATAAACATAAACCTGTTGTGAATTCTTAACATCTGTCAAGCTCTTTCCATCAAACCACGCAATAGTCTATCAGGGGTAAGGATAGCTGAAAAGTGAAATGCTATCATTCATAGGAAAACCCTTTGAATGTTGATAGGTTAGTTGATTGAGTCTTTGCTATTTTAGAGCTTCATGTATATTTCATTTCATGCTTTAGGTTTCATTCTATGTTTTTCTTCATGTTGTCTTTCATATTGAGTAATGTTTTATGTGAATGTTAAGTGCTTGTATTAATTTGACCTCCTATGTTTCAATTTGCACACATTATGATTTCATTGACTCATGCCCATCAAGTGTTTGATTAAATGTCTCTTCTGTTATATAGATTTTAGTTGATACATTTTCTTTAGTTTAATTCCATGTAATGCTTGTTAGTTTAGTGATTTATGTTCCTATGATGTTTGTTATTTATTTGAATGCAATTAGTTTAGGTTTTGTTACATGCTCTAGTTTTTGTTTCACTAGATGTTTACTTAATGTGTTTTTACTTTCCATGCTCTAGGTTAGATTGGATCAAAAATCCAGACTACGAACAAGTGAGTTTCCTACTTTTCCTTGCAAATTGTTGACATGCATATATAGTTTGTCATTGGATGATTATCTCATCTGTAATAATTCTTTTAAGAATTCAATCTGCTCAAATTCTTCTTATATTGAATCTGTTAGTTCTTTTATTTTTCTACAAGTCGTGTAAGCATGCTGAATTGGTTTATATTTTGAATCTTATTTTTTCTCCTATTTCATATTTCATGTCTATTATCTGATACTTGAATTTTCTTTGTTCATATATTCTTTTCTTTTCCAACATTATAGAAGCAACAACTACATGCTATGTGGCACTGCATCCAACATATATGCTATATTTATTTTCATTTATCTTTTATTTGTCTTTGGTATTAAAAGACGATAGTTTAAACTTCTTATCTTCTACTAAGAAAACAACGCTTTTTTATACATTGTGAGACCTTACCATATGTTTAGAACAATTTGTATTGATGGATGCCTAGTGAGCATGGCTGGTGATTGTACTAGAATGTGTTTTATGCTATATGATTTGCCAAACAAATAATGATATGCAATGAATGACAGATAATATAGTCTATAGATGTATCTTACTGTTGCTTTTTCAATAGACGAGGACTACTTATTATCTTGTCAAACATTTGACAATGAGAAGGAATTTCAGTAATGCGAGAAGAATATATCTATGTGATTTATAATATTAATATGCCTGTTAAAGAAATGTAGCCAGTAAAATATAAAACCAATCCAAGATATCATTCTAGGTTCTATGTATAGAATCATGTGTGGCTTTGGTTGCCTTTTTTCTTGTGCACTAATTTACCTGCCAAAGATCCATTTCTTTCTTCTATCTTTCTCAATCCAAATTTTCTCATTGTTGTATGGTGTGAACTGTGTGACCTTTGTTTTCAACTTTAAGAGTGAAAATTTATTTTGCATAATACTAATGGTATTGTTTTCTGTGGCAGATACACAGTGGTAGGAGTTTTGTCCCAGTCTCAAGTCGACAATCCTTTTTTATCAGTATATCTAGTAGAAGTAAGCATGCAGATCGTTGTCTTCGAGGCCGACTAGCTATTTTGTGTTTTTTTTTTAAATTCGAATGTCACTATCTAATTTGAAATAAAACTATTTAGTCTTTGTGTATAGTTGAATTCTCTTGTAAATATTAATACTTTGTAATTGAATTCTATTGTTTTGGTATGAGTTTGAAATCATTAGCTGAGCTAATTAATGTTATTCTATATGTCAAATTCAAATCTAGACATGGTAAAAGAAAATTAATAGTTTTGTAAATAAAAAATAATAATTTTGTAAATAGATTTTTTTTATTTTAAAAAGACAATGCTTTTAAAGCGTTGCACAAGTGTTGTCTTTGCCAAAAACAACAACGCTTTTAAAGCGTTGCAAAGATGATGTTTTTGCAAAAAATACACAACGCTTTTAAAGCGTTGTCTTCGCTACAAAGGACAACGCTTTAAAAGCGTTGTCATTGAGCAGACTTTTAACAACAGTGCCTTTAACAACACTTTTTCAGGCACAAAGACAACGCTTTAAAAGCGTTGTCTATTAGCTTTTTTCTTGTAGTGTTCCTTGTTTGGTTTTACAAGAGGTGGCTGGCCAATATAGAGTAATTAAAGGAAGTTTTATTTTTGTTATAAAACTTTCCTTTTTTTTGGATTTACCAAGGAATATAAAAGAGGGGGAGAGGGTGCCTTCATGAGACACACAACCTATTCTATGGTTACTCTCCTCCATCCTTGGTGGTCGACCCTACCTCTTCTCTTTCTCTTCTTCATTGTGGCCAGCCGCATCTTCCTTTGTGGAGCACTTGGTGGCCGGTAGCTTGGAGGTGAAGAAGTAGAGGAAGGAGGCATTGTTTTCTAGCATCCCTTGGAGCTTTGTGGTGGTGGCCAAAACTTGGAAGCAAGGAAGGCTTTGGTGGTTTTCTTCTTGGTAGATCGTCGCCCACACGACGTCCAAGAAAAGAAGAGAAATAAAATAGAAGATCAAGAGGTTGTTGCTTACAAATAAAGGTATAACTAGTAGTTTTATTCCGCATCATACTAGTTTTCTTTGTATGGATTTTGAAATACCAAACACAAGAGGCTTACGATTCTAGGTTTCGAATTTACGATTCAATTTTGTGTTTCTTTTGTTTTTCGATCTTGTGATTCGATTGTTCTTAATGGTTAATCCTAGGGTTACTATAAGGAGATTAAATATTGAATTTCGTTAAAAGGCTTTATCGAGGCAGTGGTGGATGTTCCCATACCCAAGAAGGCCAAGTGACTCGCCATGTTTGACCTGGAAGTCGATCTCTGAAATAAATATTTAATTGAATTTGTAACATGAGTGGATTTGGATCAATAATGTTAAGTATCGTTTGTGATCCAAGTCTAAACCTCTAAGAACAGATAAGTTAAATTTGGAATCAATAATGTTAAGTTCTGTTTGCGATTCCGAATTTAATTTCTAAAGAACACAATAGGTTGATAGGAAAGGTTCAGGACTTGTACAAAATTTTTGTACAAGGGAACCGGTATGATATTCCCAATAGCAACCAATAATAGGAAGTTATTTAGGTGTGTGTGATCTTCTCCAACTGAAGGGGCGCAATCCTATTTAATGGACTAAGTATCAAGTAATGGTATACACTTAGGCACATTTAATAGTATCCTCCCCATCGGAGTCACTACTATTATCTGTGTGACCGAAGAAAAATCAACTATTAATTTTATTTGTCATAAAGCTAGGATGAGAAGATAATAAAATTAATTGGTAAAACTTCCTCTTACAAATGTCTAAATTTGTATATGTCCACACTAACGTGGCATACAAAATTCACGGTATTTTGCGGTGTTGGTAAATTTAAATAATATTGTTTGAGAAATCAATATTATTTTAAATTCTAAAGTATTTACCAAATATTTTGTGATTCTTAGGATTTCAAATGACTTTCAAATCTCCTGATGTTATATTAGAGAATAAACTTACAAGTCCCAATTATATTGATTGGAAACAAAATGTGGGTTGTCCTCGAAAAATTGAGAACAATAAATGCGTATCCTATTCATTAGTTGTTAAAACATATTTAGTGGTGTTATCTACCAATATCTGGTGTGTAGATACGGGAGTCATTGATCATGTCTGCAATTCATTGCAGGGGTTCCAGGAAACCCGACGACTATATGAAGGGGAAATCACCGTCTACATGGGCAATGTTACAAAAGTGGCGGCTATTATAGTGGGAGATGTTTATTTATCTTTTGATAGGAATAAAACATTGATTTTTAGAAATTGCCTTTACGTACCAAGTTTTAGAAAGAACTTGATTTCAGTTTCTAAACTATTTAAGGATGGATATTCTGTTTCTTTTGATAACAAAGTTATTATTAAGAAAAATATGGTAGTTATCTGTTCTGGTACGTTAGTTGGCAATTTATATACTCTAAATCCAATAACTCCCACGATGCAACAAATAGAAATTAATAACACATCTTCTAATTCTAATAAGAGAAAGCAACCTTTGGAAATGAACCAAACATATCTTTGGCATCTAAGACTTGGTCATATTAACTTAAGTAGGATTCAAAGGCTAATAGCCGATGGACTTTTGGGTTCATTAGTAGTAGAAAACTTTCCAACCTGTGAATCTTGCTTGGAAGGAAAAATGACCAAGAGATCTTTTAAGGCCAACGGGTATAAAGCCAAAGATACGTTGGAATTAGTTCATTCTGATTTGTGTGATCCTATGACTATCCAGGCAAGAGGTGGTTTCAAATATTTTGTCTCTTTTATAGATGGTTATTCAATATACATGTACATTTACTTGATGCGCCACAAGTGTGAGTGCTTTGATAAGTTCAAAGAGTATAAGGCTGAAGTGGAGAAATGCCATGGTAAAAGTATCAAGACACTATGGTCTGATAGTGGTGGCGAATACCTCTTAGGAGAGTTTAGGAGTTACTTATCAGAGGTCAGGATTCAATTCCAACTGTCTGCACCTGGTATACCCCAATAGAATGGTGTGGCAGAACGAAGGAATAGGACTCTTATAGAAATGGTTAGATCAATGATGAGTTATTCAGAATTACCAAATTCGTTTTGGGGATATACTCTAGAAACGACAGTGTATATTCTGAACTTAGTACCTTCTATGTCAGTACCCTCTTCTCCCATAGAATTGTGGAATGGGCGTAAGCCTAGTCTGAAACATATTCGGATTTGGGGTAGTCCAACACATGTGCTGAAGGGAGACACTGATAAGTAGGAATCACGTACAGAAGTTCACTTATTTGTAGGTTATCCTAAAGGAACGAAAGGTGGTTTATTTTATAGTCCTAAAGATCAGAAGGTCATTGTTAGCACCAATGCCCAATTTTTAGAAGAGGACTATGTAGTGAACCATAAGCCCATGAGTAAAATTATTCTTAATAAAATAAGAGAAGACACGTCTACTTTAGTACCAATGGTACAAGATGAGATACCACAAAAAAATGTAACACGTGTCACAAATGATACACAATTACAAGTAGTGCCTCATCGTAGTGGGAGGGTTGTTAGGCAACCTGATAGATTCATGTTTTTGGGAGAATCTTCGGACTTGATCCCTGGTGAATATAAACTTGATCCCTGAACATATGATGAAGCACTCCAAGATAAAGATGCAGCATCGATCTATCTATGGACTAAAGCAAGCTTCGAGATCTTGGAACATCCAATTTAATGAAGTGATCCAGTCTTATGGATTCATTTAGTGCCCGGATAAGTCTTGTGTATATAAGAAGAGTGACGGAAATGTAGTGGTATTTCTTGTACTATACGTAGATGATATTTTGTTCATTGGCAACAATGTCAAAGTGTTGTCAGATATAAGGGTATGATTGTCCAAACAGTTTGATATGAAGGACTTGGGAGAATGTGAACATATTCTTGAGATCAAAGTAATAAGGGATCACAAGAAAAAGATGTTGTGCTTATCCCAAGCTTCATACATCGATACAATCCTAGCTCATTTAACATGCAAAACTCCAAGAAAGATTTTCTACCTTTTAGGCATGGAGTACCTTTATCTAAAAAGATGTCTTCTAAGATATCAAAGGAGATAAAGGACATGAAGGCAGTTCCTTATGCTTCGGTTGTAGGAAGCCTAATGTATGCGATGCTATGTACGAGACCGGATATCTATTTTGTCGTGGCCATGGTTATCAGATATCAAAGTAATCTAGGATAGGGACATTGGACTGTCGTAAAGCATATATTAAAGTACCTGAGAAGGACTAGAGATTTTATGCTAGTTTACCAGGCAAATGATTTACTCCCTGTGAGTTACACTAATTCTGACTTCCAATCAGATAGGGACAATAGTAAGTCAACCTCGGGATATGCGTTTACTTTGGGAGTTGGAGCCATAGCATGGAGGAGTGTTAAGCAGAAATGTGTTTCGGACTCCACCATGGAAGTTGAGTATATGGCTTAGAAACTTCTTGATGGATTTAGATGTGATTCCTGGTTTGCCCAAAATTATCATAATTTATTGTGATAATAGTGGTGCAGTAGCAAACTCGAAGGAACCACGAGCCCATAAGGCAAGTAAACACATTGAGCGCAAGTACCACCTAATACGAGACATCGTATAATGAGGAGAAGTTGTTGTCACCAAGATTACATCAGTAGATAACCTGGATACTTTCACTTAGGCCCTTCAGGCGAGAGCTTTTGATGGGCATGTTGAGAGGATGGGAATCAGATATATGACAACATATATGGCAGCATAGTCTTTTAGTATAAGTGCGAGATTGTTAGGATGTATACTAAAATCATAGTTTTATGTATGAACATTGATTTTGAAATGAGAATCACATTGGTCAAATGTCTGCATTTAGTAAAATGTAGTTGTCCATTTAATTTATATTGTAGATAACATGGTGTGTGGTGCCACATAGAAGATCATGTTATCAGTTCCTTATAAATTATAAATAGTAGCTCACAACCAAGATGGATTGGGACAAACCATTGGAATGGTTGTAGTGTAATTTGGTATTACTTTATCTTGACTATAAAATTACACTAGTACACTATGTGTGTATTGAGTAGGACCATTTGAGGTTGTTTCTTTTTATACTGACTGTATAAAAGAACATACCTTTGTTATTATGGATGTGCGTACTCTTAATCCCGATATAATAACAAGCACATATACTTAGCATTTATTTCTTTAATTTATCAATGGGTGAGATTTATTTAGTTAGATCAATAGGCCCGATAAGTTGGGAAATAATATTATTTATATGGTGTGTTGTTGATTATAGAATGAAACTGTGTCCTAGTAATCTAGGTTGATGATATCCCCTTGAGGAGCTCATAAGAATTGTCATGTAAACCCTGCAGGTGGACCTAGTCCAACATGACAATGAAGTTGAGTGGTACTACTCTTGGAGCTAGATGTTAATTAAGTGAGTGTCAATAACTCATTTAATTAATGGGAATTCAATATCTTAAACAAAAGGAAAATTAACGCACTCATAATAAGAATGAGCCAATAATGTAATATGGGATTTGTGTAGTAGTTCAATAATAACTCTTTAGTGGTATGAGTTATTATTGATGAACTCGAGTTGGGTTTTCGGGTCGAACATAGGAAGCTCAAGCTCACCGGGAGACCAAAACTAATTCCTCTTCTCGGTCCCTGTTGTAACCTCTATAAAGCCTCACATTCACCCGTTTTGATTTTGCTTCTTACCCAAATACGGGGTCGACCACATCCTTGCTTGGTGCCCAAGCAAGGGGCCGACCAAGCCTTTCTTGGTGCCCAAAATGTGGGTCGGCCAAGCCTTGCTTGGTGTCCAAGCAAGGGGCCGACCATACCACATAGGAGAAGAGAAAAAGGAAGTTTTTATTAAAACAAAACTTTGTTAAAATTTTTCCTTTTATAGCTATCAATGGATTAAAAGAGAGATTTTAATTTTGTTAAAATCTTTCCCTTTTTGTAGTTATCTATAATGGTTAAAAGAGATATTTTAATTTTATTAAAATATTTCCTTTTTATAGTTATCTACAATGGTTAAAAGAAATATTTTAATTTTTTTAAAATCTTTCCTTTTTGTAACCATCCATAATAGGAATAAAAGGAAGATTTTGTTGAAAATAAAATTTTGTTATAATCTTTCCTTTTATAGCTATTTACAATGGTTTAAAAGAGAGATTTTAATTTTGTTAAAATCTTTCCTTTTTATAACCATTTACAATAGCAAATTAAAGAAAATTTTATTAAAAACTTTCCTTATTAGCCGCTAGCAAAGAATATAAAAGAGGAGGAGGGGGTGCTATCTAAATATACGAACAACCTAAGCTCTTTCTCTTTGTAATCTTTTGGTGGTCGACCCTTACCCTTCTTCTATTGCTTTCTTTCTCTCTTGAGGCCGGCGGCACTTGGAGAAGAACTATCATCTTGTGGCCAGTTGCTTGGAGGAGATAAAGAAGAAGAAGGAGGCCTCTTCACCTAGCATCCCTTGGTGGTCAAAATCTTGGAAGCAAAGAAAGGTTCGGGTGGATTTCATCTTGGTAGATCGTCGCCCACATGTCATCCAAGAGGAGGAGAGGAATACAGCAGAAGATCAAGAGGTCTTTGTTTACAAAGAAAGGTATAACTAATTCTTAATTCCATAGCGAAACTAGTTTTACTTTGTATGGATCCAGAAATACCAACACAAGAGGCTAGTGATTTCATGTTTCCATTTAGTGTTTTGATGTTGTGCTTCTATTGAAGTATCTGTAGTTAAACCTAGGGTTATTGTAAGAAGTTTAAATATCCAATTTCTTTGAAAGGCTTTTTCTAGGAAGTGGTGGATGATCCCATACCCAAGAAGGTCGAGTGCCTCGCCATGTTTAACCTGGAAGCCAATCCTTGAAATAGATATTAAATCAACTTCTATATCATGGGAAGAACTTAGATTAATAATATTAAGTATCGTTTGCAATCCAAGTTTAACTACTGAAGAACACATGAGTTGAACTTGAAGTAAAAATGTTAAGTTCCGTTTCCATTTCAAATTTAACCCATGAGGAACACATAGGTTGTTAGGAAAGTTCTGTGCTTGTACAAATTTTTGTACAGGGGAAGCAGAACGGAGTTCCAAGTAGCCACCATCAAAAAGAACAGAAACTCTCTTATTATAGATGTGCGTACTCTTAATCCCGATATAATAACAATCACATGTACTTAGTATTTATTTCTTTAATTTATCAAAGGGTGAGATTTATTCATTAAATCAATAGGCCCGATAAGTTGGGAAATAATATTATTTATATGGTATGTTATTGATTATAGAAGGAAATTATGTCCTATTTATTATGATGATGATGTCCCCTTGAGGAGCTCATAAGGATTGTCATGTAAACCCTGCAGGTGGATTTAGTTCCGACATGACAATGAAGTTGATTGGTACTACTCTTGAAGCTAGATGTTAATTAAGTGAGTTGTCAGTAACTCATTTAATTAATGAACATTCGATATCTTAAACACAGGGAGATTAACACACTCATGATAAGAAGGAGCCCATAATGTAATATGGGATTGGTGCGATAGTTCAATAATAACTCTTTAGTGTATGAGTTATTATTGATGAACTTGAGTTGGGTGTTCGGGTCGAACACAGGAAGCTCAAGCTCTTCAGGAGGCCAAAACCAATTCCTCCTCTAGTTCCCTATTGTAGCCTCTATATATAAAGCCTCGCATCCACCCAAGTCATCCTTATGGCTGGCCGCATCCTTGCTTGGTGCCCAAGCAAGGGGCCAGCTAAGATAGGTTTAAAAGTGGATTTTTAATTTTTTTAAATATTTCTTTTTGTAGCCATCTACAATGTTTAAAAGAGAGATTTTTAATTTTAAAACTTTCCTTTTGTAGTCATCCACAATGGGAAATTTAAAAGAGAGCTTTTAATTGTTGTTAAAATCTTTCCTTTTTAGCCATTACCAAGGATTATAAAAGAGGATAAATGGTGTCTTAGAGAAAATAATCATTTACACAATTTCTATTCCTCTTCTATTCTCCTTGTGGTCGGCCCCCTCATATTCTTATTCTCCCCTTTCTTTCTCACCTAAGTCCGGCGGCATCAAGAGGCTTCAACCATCTTGTGGTCGGCGGGTTGCATGGAAGAAAGAAGAATAAGAGGTGGTGTTCCTAGCTTTGATCCCTTGGTGGTCGAAAGTCTTGAAAGAAAGAAGGACTTGGGTGGTTTTTGCATCTTGGTAGATCGTCGCCCACACGACGTCCAAGAGGAGGAGAGGAATACAGCAAAAGATCAAGAGGTCTTTAAGCTACAAAGAAAGGTATAACTAGTTAATTGTTTCCATTGTGTGTTATTTTATTTTTCCTTTGTATGGATCCTGAAGTACCAACACAAGAGGCTAGCGATCTTGTGCTTTGATTGAGGTCTCTGTAGTCTAACCTAGGGTTTACTGTAAGGAGTTTAAATATTCAATTTTTTTGAAAGACTTTGACTAAGAAGTGGTGGATAATCTCATACCCAAGAAGGTCGAGTGCCTCGCCAACGACCTGGAAGTCAATCCTTGAAATAGATATTTAATCAACTTCTGTAATATGGTTTAACTTCTGATGAACACATGGGTTAAACTTGGATTAATAATGTTAAGTTTCATTTGCAATCCAAGTTTAACTTCTAAAAAGCACATGGGTTGCTAGGAAAAGTTCTATACTTGTATAAATTTTTGTATAGGGGAAACAGAACGAAATTCCGAGTAGCACCAACACGATTAGCCAAAGCTAACTCAAGATGATATATAATATGGATTTCATAAGATGGGCAAATGAATAACTAGTACTTTTCATCTAGCTATACAAGAGTTGCATTTGATGCAATTGGTATATGATGCCTACCTACATTATACGAGTCTTGGGTGATTAGCCAAAGCTACCTCAAGATGAGGTTTAATATGGATCTTGTCCCACATGAATGTCATTGTGATTGGATTTAGAGCTAGTAGTGTGGGTAAAACCACAACCATGACTTGCTCCTACCAACTCTACAATTCAGTGGGAGAATCATTAAATTAAAGACCTAATTAAATGATTGATATATGATACTTATTTCTGCATTATGTTGTTGTAGATTACCATGTCATCAAATACGTCGAACACTCTCTCTCTGTGATCTATCATTGATAAGGACAAGCTCAATAGAGCTAACTTCCTGGATTGGTATAGAAACTTGAGAATAGTTCTCAAGCAAGAACAAAAATTGTACATCTTAGAACAGCCCATTCCTGAAGCACCACCCACTACTACCACTAGAGTTGATAGGGATGCTTACAAGAAGCATCTGTTAAAGTATATACTAAAAGTATAGCTTTTTGTATAAACATTTAAGAATCACATTGGTCAAATGCCTACATTTATATGTTAAGTATAGTTGTTCAATTAATTTATATTATAGATAACATTGTGTGTAGTGTCACACACAGAAGATTATGTTACTCTTAGAGCTAGATATTAATTAAAGTGAGTTGTCAGTAACTCATTTAATTAGTGAACATTCAATATCTTAAACACAGGGAGACTAACACACTCATGATAAGAAGGAGCCTATATAGTAATATGAGATTGGTGCGGTAGTTCAATAATAACTTTTTAGTTATATGAGTTATTATTGATGAACTCGAGTTGGGTGTTCGGGGCAAACATGGGAAGCTCAAGTTCATCGGAAGACCAAAACCAATTCCTCCTCTCGGTCCCTGTCGTAGCCTTTTATTTATAAAGCGTTATACCCACTCATACCCACCTTCTTACCCACCTTAAGGTGGCCGGCCAAGCCTAGCTTGGTGCCCAAGCTAGGGCCGGCCAAACCAAGGTTAGATGGGTCAAGTAGGTGGCCGGCCCTAGCTTGGAGCCCAAGCTAAGGTGGTCGGCCACAATACAATAAAAGGATTTTAATTTTTAAAATATTTTCTTATGTGGAAGTCATGGTTTTAAAAGAGAGTTTAAAATTTAAATCTTTCCTTTTATAGCTTTCTACAAAGAAAAAGGAAGATTTTAATTTTTGATAAAACTTTCCTTTTTTGTAACCATCCTCATGGTTTTAAAAGAGAGTTTTAAAAATTATAAATCTTTCCTTTTATAGCTTTCTACAAAAGATTAAGAGAAATGTCACTACTACAAATTGAGGCTAAGACATCAACCCCTAAAGTGTTATTTTTGGTCATATAAATGTTGCATTGTACCTAAGATAACGCTTTTCATTTTATCTTATCAGGTCCTGTCATGTTAGATATAATGCAACACTTTTGTCATTTTATGCAACACTTTCTCAAACTGTCGAGATAAATAGCAAAGGCAACACTTCTTTATATGCAACACTTTTTTCTTCCACCGGCAACTTTTTTTTTTTGTTACTATTAATCAATTGCAACACTTTTTACTATTAGTAGCAACACTTTTTATAATTTTTTAACCTAATAATGCAACACTTTTTCATTAAATGCATCACTTTTTATGAAATTTTTCACCTCTTAAACGCATCATTTATTGATACATATGCAACAATTAGATTTGTGTTTTATTTAAAAATGTAACACTTTTATCCATCAATAATAACACTTATTTTTTCACCCATAGATTATTGATAATGCAATTTTATTATCCAATCAAACACATTTGTACAAAATATATTATTCAAAATATGATCATTGTATTGCAAAAGTTTACCACACTATATTCATCAAAAGTTTACCACACTATATTCTGATTAAGAATTTTACAAAAGTTGCATCTAAAAGTATATAACCAGCTAAAGCACTATACAAAAGTCGGCAATTAATACCATCATGAATCCCCAAAAAGAAGGCAACTATATATATACATTTACAAAAAGCCAACAAATGATAATATGTGGTTGACTACTTCATTAATCTCCCAAATGTCATTTGTCCATGCATTGAACGTGCCCACCAAAAAATGACATAACGATGTCCTGCCAATCATGAAAACAAAAAACAACACACAATAATCAGTAAAGCTACACAACATAAAGAACATATAAAGAAATAATTCAATTCTGCTAATAAAAATAAATATACTTGTGCAGTTTCAATATTAAACCAGACATTAGCATTGCACATACTAAAACCAATAACAGGCTATCAAGATTTTTTTTAAAAAAAAATCAACAACTTTCAAGGACTATAACAATCACTACCTTAATCATACAAGCACATTACCTAATTCACCTAACAAACTTTCAAGGACTGTATCATGTTTTGCATACCTGCAGAATGCTTAGTTTCATAGTAACAGCTGAAAGCATATCCATTCGATGCCCTAAGGTCAAAGTCACACATTTCTCCATCGATGAACAAAGTGAATTAACTGCTATTTTTCCCCAGAGACACTTTCCTTCACATTCTGAAAGCAAAACAGGAAACAACATTTAATTGCTTTATGTTCAAATAAAGATATCTTGCACATAGAAAACAATAACAGGAATTGATGTCTATGCAATCAATATCACACTTTATCCAGTGTTTACCCACTTTTGAAGAAGTCCAACTTCAAAAAGTAACATAGAAAAGAGGAATAGAGGATTTAAGAGGAACATGCAGTTCTCTACCAGATCCTGAAAATTTGGTATTTACATTGAAAGAAGAGAGTAGCAGATTCTTTCTCAGGATAGTTTTCTTTTTCTCATTTCAAGATGCCTATGCTACTAAAGTTTCAACAGCGGAATCACAACACAAACTCTTTGCTTGCCTCAAAAAAACGTGGAAGATCAAGCAACAAAAAGAGTGAACCATGGAAAAACCTGACAAACATATTAACACATTCACTAAATAAACTAGAATAGTTTTGATGTTGTTGCTTGTTTATGATAAGAAATAGTGAGCAAAAGAATGGATTTTTTGAAAGTTGTCTTTGCTTGAAACATGCAAAATGCATGATGCAGTTAGTTTACCTCTTTTGGGTGTATTATGGGCATAGAAATAGTTTGGATGTATTTGGTGTTTGCTATGGCAACCAGAACGTTTTTTCCTTGCATTTCTTGATAAATCTGTGCAATGGAAGATTTCATGTGTTGCAACTTGCAATGATGGCAAAATACCAATTCAACAATAAGAACGTCATGAACCAAAGATAATACATTAGCAAGGAAAGGATAAAAAAAGGCATCTCAGTCCATCTAATCATTATAAGTTTGTTGTTTCACTGATCTAACTAATCAATTCAAAAATTAGATAATACTCTTACAAAATTTTGGTGTAAGAGTTGCATTTTGAGGTAGCCTATGGGCATGGTGGCTAAGATAGAATAAGATAATAAAGTATATCACTCATCAATTTGCTAATGCAGGAAGAACAAAAGCATCATGGCTTCAAACAAATTAAGCCCTCTAAGCAAAAAAGGAAAGTGATTTAGAAAAAAAAAAGTACGGCCAAAAAAGGATGGAGAAAGGAGAAATAGAGCAGAGCAAGTAACTGAAACATATACTTAAGAAAATATATTGGAGAATTGAAGCAGATTTCAATAGATAAATAACTGAAACATAAGGAATTGAAGCAGATTTCAATAAACAAACATGATGTTTACTGGAGAATTGAAGCAGATCAAGTAACTGAACATATACTTAAGAAAATACATATAAAACTATAACATACCTTAGGAAAAATATTTTCTTGCAATTTCTGGAGGTAGTTTTGCAAGAACTTTCTAGACTGTATCTTCAATAATTTTTTCCCATTGAAGGTCAATGTCCTTCCGCATCTCTTCCAGTTCTAACCTTTGCCTTTCATTATTAGCTTCAATTTTTTTTTGTAAGTGCTCTAATTCTGCCTTATCTCTATGATATCTTTGTTCAATCTCACCAGTACGTCTTAGAGACTCAAAGACCTCCTCAGACACCATATATGACGAAGTTGGTGCACCACTAACCTTCTTCAACATCTTGCTAGTAACTACTATACCATAAAGTCTATGACATCCATCATAATCCTTGCCCATAATGGCAAGAAAAGGATCTGCATCACCACTTTCCGTAGCTGGAGGCTTGTAGTTCTTCATAGCTTCCTACAATATTATCAACAATAGTTTTTTTACATAAATAATTAATGGGTTCAGTCAAAATAATCCCAATAGTGAATACATATACATCTATATAAAGAGAAAGTGGAGTAATTCAGTTACAATATTTTTAGCAATGTCATCATACAATTCATCATAATGCCTTCCCTCTACTCGTTGGCGTGTGCGCTCAAAAAGTTGAGCTAAAGAAGGTGGGTTCTTGTCTGGATTTTCATTTTTCTGTTTTGAAGACAAATGTATATACTATTTAAAAAATTGCTATCAACTAAAACCAAACAATAAGACCATAACAAAGTTTGAGAAAAGAAAATCTTTACCATTTCCTCTTGAACCCTAGCAAAACTCTTCAGACCAGTCGTGTGCCTATTCCTTTGAGACTTGCATCGTTCTCCTGCAAGGGCAGAACATTTCTACACAAAGAAGTATAACAAATTGGTAGCTTAAGTAATTAAGAGTTGAAAACAAGAAGGATAATATTAAAAAGGAATATCAACAAGAATAGTACTGAATATACCTTCACATCCTTTTGGTTCCATACTCCCAACAATTTAAGAAAATCCTTTTCTGGAATTGTCTTAGGCCGATTGTTCCATCTAGACTTGTTATCTTTGTTAGGACCAAAAGTAGCTAGAGGGGGGGGGGGGGGGGGGGAATAGCTCGTCGCGTGCTTGTTGCTCGGTGTTGCTTGTTTCTTCAAGAATGCGCAGCGGAAAATACATAAACAAACACAAACACTAACACTAGGATTTTACTTGGTATCCACCTCACAAGAGGTGACTAATCCAAGGATCCACACCAACGCACACACCCTCCACTATGAATAACACTCCTTTATGGTAACTACCAAAGGCGGAGAAGCCCTACAACACTCTCAATACAAGAAGAAGAAAGGGAAATACAAGTTAAGCAAAAGCTTACAAGATGTGCAGTAAAAACCCTAACCCTAACTTCTTCCTCTTGCAATAGATCCGCCTCTTGACTTGGAAAGCCTCCAAGAACCTTCAAGAACTGGCGATCACGTGCTTGTAGAGAGTGGAGGAGCCGGAATGAATCGAGAAGAGCTCGTAGAGATATGCCGAAGACCACGCTCGCCTGCGGCTTTAACCCGATCGATTCAATGTTCGAATCGATCGGGAGGCTGAATCGATCCACGGATCGATTCGGCGCCCATGCTCAGAATCGATCGGATCGATCCGGCGCTATCACGGAAGATCGTCGATCGATCGATCGGGACCTCTGATCGATCCACGGATCGATCCGGGGCTTCCCGTCGGATCGATCCACCGATCGATCCGCCATCGATCGATCCACGGATCGATCCAAAGACTTGGTTTTGCCCAAACCAAGTCCCAAACCTCTAACCAACATCCGGTCAACCTTGACCTGTTGGTACATCATGCCTCGCATATGGTCACTCCCTTGACCTGCTCGGACTCCCTACCAAGTGTCCGGTCAATCCCTTTGACCCACTTGGACTTTTACTCGTCGTGCCAAGTATCCGGTCACTCCATTGACCTACTTGGACTTCCACCAGATGTCTAGTCAACCTTGACCCATCTGGACTTCCTTCCTTGCCAAGTATCCAGTCAATCCTTTGACCTACTTGGACTTCCCAACACCAGATGTCCGATCATCCTTGATCCATCTGGTTTTCCTTCCTTGCCAAGTATCCAGTCAATCCTTTGACCTACTTGGACTTCCCAACACCAGATGTCCGATCATCCTTGATCCATCTGGATTTCCTTCCTTGCCTGGCTTCACTCACCAGGACTTTTCACCTAGCTTCACTCACTAGGGTTTTCCATCTGCCTAGCTTCACTCACTAGGACTTTCCATCTGCCTAGCTTCACTCACTAGGACTTTCACCTGGCTTCACTCACCAGGATTTTCACCTGGCTTCACTCACCAGGATTTCCTTCTGCCTAGCTTCACTCACTAGGACTTTCCAGTCAAGTATCCAGTCACTCCCTTGACCTACTTGACTCTTCTTCAATCAATATCTTATTGTCAAACATCTAAACCCTAACCAAGACTCAGCTTGGTTAACCAGGTCACCCTTGACCTGAGGGATATTGCACCAACAATCTCCCCCTTTTTGATGTTTGACAATACCACAATAACACTTACAATCCCACATGTAAGTTAGGCTAATCCTATAGCCTTCTTCTTCATGCCACTAGGTAATGAACCCATAAATTAAGCTTTTCATTCTCCCCCTAAGAGGGCAAACTCCCTCTAGGTAATGAAAACCTAACTTACTTCCTTTCATTCTCCCCCTATTGGCACACATCAACCCCCTACTAATAAAACACATCAACCCGTCTTTGGACACACATCAACCTATGCTCCAATTTTGGGCACACTTCAACAAATCCATTTGTTGAAGACTCTCCCCCTGAAGAGTTGCTCATCGTGATCACAATTTCACTCATTGTGATCAACTCAATATTGAAGGTCCCATACCCTTCATTATCCTTAAACTTCTCCCTCAATGTTGATAAATACCCAACCTTGAGCATTTTCAACCACTTGAGTTGCCACTTGAAATGATGAGGATATCCACTCCCCATTTATCCCCATTTCAAGTTTAAATGCTCAACCATGAGCATTTTCTTTAAAGAAGGTTAACCACCTTCCAAGGTTCATGAAAAATAATTTTCATGCCTTTAAAGAGTCCCTCCCCCTAAAGACATGGTGGTAACTTCTGTCATTGCACCAACAATGACTTGGAATCCCTAAACCTTTAGGAAACCCAGATTTAGAAGTTTTGAGGTTCAAATGTTTAAAATTTGACACAAACCTCGACCTAAACTTCAATGAAGTCTTCCTTAACCATTCCATCCTTGTTTTCAACACGAAAACACCCTTTTTATGTATACAAATGTATTTTAAGGGTTTGGAATGGTTACATAGACTAACCATGGTTCAAAGATGCTGAAGTCAGGCCTTCCCAGCCAAAATCAGCAACTTGGATCGATTGAAGTTGGGTTCCAATCGATTGAACCTTTATGAATCGATCCACGGATCGATTCAGACTCCCTGGATCGATCGGCTGATCGATCCAGCGAGCTTCTGCTCGCGGGAATTACCGTTTGAATCGATCCATGGATCGATTCATGGAACTCCAATCGATCCATGGATCGATCGGAGCTCTGATAGTTGCTGAAATTCCATTTCAGTCAACTTCAGAAACCCCTAGAAAATTCTACAAAAATCCAAAAATTATGAAATTTCGTGTAGACATTATTTAGGGCATACTTAATCATGGAAAAATAGTTTTCTATGAAAATACATCATATTTTCAAAGATTGACACAAACTTGAAAACTTGCAAAAACTTTAGTGTTTTTCTTCAAGTTTGTGTCTAACTATTCAATGGTGATTACTATCAAAAGATAGCCTTCACCAAGGTTTTCCAAAACATTTTAAAAACATTTTCAAAACCAATATCCCATCATGTTCCTTGGGCTTAATGCACATGACTTGTACATTAGCTTTCCCAATGATGGGAACACACATAACTATGTGTTTTGATGAATCTAAAACTCAGACGAATGCACTAAATCAACATCTTGAGTTTTGTTCATCATCCTAACATCTCACTTGTATCTAATGTGCACTAAAACACATACAAGTCACCTTATAGTCTTTGTGAGATGTAGGATTTTGGTTTTGCCCTATTCTAGGGATCATGCATATCTATCTAGGCATTTTGAGAGGTAGACATCCACAGAGGATGTTACTTGTTGATTTACTTGTTAAACAAATGTCACTTGTTTATTCCACTTGTTGTAAACAGATGCCACTTGTTTAACCAATGCCATATGTCCTTAATTTTTAAGGAAATAAACATAATGCATGATAATGTTGTGGCATACATCAAAATAAAATAGCTTTCAAAAGAAAGATTCCTATAACTACATGATGTATGTATGGCATGACATGGTATTTTTGTATTTTTCATGATAAGTCATGAATGCAAAATACAAATAAGATAAAATATGATGTCATGGCATATTATGAGCAAACAATCATGGCATGGTTTAGCATAAATAAAATATACCTAGATTACTTATCTAAGTATCATTAATCTTAGCTAATCCTAAAACTTAAACCCTAGATTGCCCAAAACGCTTCAAGAAAGTGCCAAAACCTAAGTTTGCATTTCTTATTCCCTTGATTAATTTATGCCAATTAAAATAAACATGTCCTCAAATGTTGGCATATTCCATTTTTCCTCAAGAGTAGCACTTTTAAATTTAAGGCCCGGATTGCCTTAAATTGCCTAAGAACATACCAAAATCCTAACTTGATAGTTCTTATGAATTTCCCAATATGTGCCATTTAAGATTAAAATCAATTCTTCCATCATTAGGCACATTTTACTCTTTCAAGGAGTAAGTAATAATTTCATTTCATTTTCAAAGGTTAACAAAAACCTTGAAAATGCTCCTTGAGTGTCAATTTCCTCAAAGTTGGGTTAACCACCCTTCTAATCGAAGTTGACACTCTCTAACCCATCTATGGGGTAGAGAAGATGCTCCTAGGAACCCAACACCTATTGGTGCTCCTTGGATGCTCTAGGTACTTACTAGGGATAACTTCCCTAGATACCTTCCTAGTGACCTTGTTGGGCCTCTTAGAAGCCTTGGTCACATTTTCTAGGTCAACTCTAGGGATAACCTCCCTTGTGACCTTGTTTGTGACTTTCTTAGACTTCTTAGAAGTCTTAGTCACATTTATTGCAAAAATACTCTTAGGGATGACTTCCCTAGTATTCTTGGCTTGACCACTAGACCTAGGGTTTGTTCCATAACTATATGGAACTCTATGGTAAGAGGGCACATCCTTCTTAGCCTTTGGTTTGTATCCCAAACCTCTATGGCCATTGGATGGCTTTTGTACCCTTAAACCTAGGTTATGCTCATTTTGCCCTAATAGGATATTTTCCATCCTTTTTAGGGTCTTTTCAATTTTATCAAGTCTTGACCTCAAGACTTGATTTTCCATCACTAAGTCCTTAGTTTTTGGTTTTCCATTAAGTTCATGAGCATTTTGGTTTCTAGGCTTGTATCTTACATCCTTAGAGTTATCGCCTAGGTTTTTACCTACATTCCTAGCCTTAGGGATAGTAGTTTTGGCATGTAGGGCCACATGCTTTTCCTTAAAACCCTCATGCTTCCTATTCTTATGGTAAATCGCATTAAAATGATAAAAATTTGACCTAGCATGCTTTTTACCATTTTGCAAGGAAATAGGCTCAACGAAAGTTACCTTCCTTTTTACCTTGGAGGCTCCCCCTTGACTAGTGCCTCCTTGAGCCTTGACCACTTTCTTCCCCTTGGGGCATTGACTTCGATAATGCCCTTTTTGTTGACACAAGAAGCACACAATGTGCTCCTTGCTCTTCTTTGTCCCGGGGGTGGTCACCTTGGGCTTCTCCTTGCCCTTTTGTGCCACTTGGCCCTTCTTCTTGGCCAAGTTGGGACACTTGCTCTTATAGTGCCCATGTTCCCTACACTCAAAACATATTATATGATTTTTATTATTAATTGAAACATTTATACCTTTGCTTGTAGGGGTGGCATCTTTTTCTTTGGATCCGGAGGTAGAAGCTTCCTCTTGATCGGACCTTGATTCTCCTCCATTTGATTTTTCTTGACTTGTGGAGGTAGAAGCTTCTTCCTCCTCTTGATCTCTTGACCCGGATGTAGAAACTTCTTCTTCATCTTGATCCGGTGTCACCAAGGATTGCTCCCCCTCAATCCTAGAGGTGGAGGCTTCATCATCTTGAATGTGAAACAAGGAGTATGCTCCCTCCTTGTTCCCTTCGGTGCATTCCCTTGAGGATGAAGCTTCTTGGATTTCCTCTTCTTCGGAGGTTGAGTATCTCTCAACCTCGGGGTCCTCCTCTTGGTCTTGCTCCAAAGAGTCACCCTCTTTGGATTCTTCATGATCTTGTACAGTGGAGGGATCTCTTCATGAAGCTTGGCCAATTTGCTCCAAAGCTCCTTGGCATCTTCGAACTCTCCAACTCGAGCCAAGATGTGGCTAGGCAATAAGTTGACCAGAAGCTTGGTCACTTTGTAATTTGCCTCGCCCCTTTGAATTTGCTCTGAGCTCCATCTGCTTTTCTTTAGAAACTTGCCCTTGGAGTTTGTTGGAGCTTTGAAGCCTTCCATTAGAGCAAACCATTGCTCTATTTCCATCATAAGAAAATTTTCGATTCTTGATTTCCAAGAATCGAAACTTGTAGAAGTGTATGGTGGAGCCACCCTTGTATCAAATCCAAGTCCATCTTGGAATTGCATCTTGAAGTTGAGCTTCTTGAATTCTTTGACTTTGATGAATTTGCTCCAACTTCTTCACCCTCTAGCTTTTCTTGATATGCTTGACCCTTCCGGCGATGATTCCGGTGAAGAGCAACCTGGCTCTGATACCACTTGTTAGGACCAAAAGTAGCTAGAGGGGGGGTGAATAGCTCGTCGCGTTCGCTCGGTGTTCTTCGTTAATGCGCAGCGGAAAATACATAAACAAACACAAACACTAACACTAGGATTTTACTTGGTATCCACCTCACAAGAGGTGACTAATCAAGGATCCACACCAACGCACACACCCTCCACTATGAATAACACTCCTTTATGGTAACTACAAAGGCGGAGAAGCCCTACAACACTCTCAATACAAGAAGAAGAAAGGAAATACAAGTTAAGCAAAAGCTTACAAGATGTGCAGAAAACCCTAACCCTAACTTCTTCCTCTTGCAATAGATCCGCCTCTTGACTTGAAAGCCTCCAAGAACCTTCAAGAACTGGCGATCACGTGCTTGTAGAGAGTGGAGGAGCGGAATGAATCGAGAAGAGCTCGAGAGATATGCGAAGACCACGCGCTTTAAACCCGACGCAAGCCGGGATCCCGATCGATTCGAATGTTCCGAATCGATCGGAGGCTGAATCGATCCACGGATCGATTGAGCGCCCGAGCAGAAGCGCGCTGGATCGATCCACGGATCGATCCGGCGCTTATCACGCGAAGCCATCGTCCCGATCGATCGGTGCGAATCGGGACCTCCGATCGATCCACGGATCGATCCGAGCTTTTCAATGGAAGAATGCGGATCGATCGATCGATCACGATCGATCGATCCACGGATCGATCCGGCGCTTTTTGCCCAAAACCAAGTCCCAAACCTCTCTAACCAACATCCGGTCAACCTTGACTTGGTACATCATGCCTCGCATCTGGTCACTCCTTGACCTGCCAGGTCCCCACCAAGTGTCGGGTCAATCCTTTGACCCACTTGGACTTTTACTCGTCGTGCCAAGTATCCGGTCACTCCATTGACCTACTTGGACTTCCACCAGATGTCTAGTCAACCTTGACCCATCTGGACTTCCTTCCTTGCCAAGTATCCAGTCAATCCTTTGACCTACTTGGACTTCCCAACACCAGATGTCCGATCATCCTTGATCCATCTGGTTTTCCTTCCTTGCCAAGTATCCAGTCAATCCTTTGACCTACTTGGACTTCCCAACACCAGATGTCCGATCATCCTTGATCCATCTGGATTTCCTTCCTTGCCTGGCTTCACTCACCAGGACTTTTCACCTAGCTTCACTCACTAGGGTTTTCCATCTGCCTAGCTTCACTCACTAGGACTTTCCATCTGCCTAGCTTCACTCACTAGGACTTTCACCTGGCTTCACTCACCAGGATTTTCACCTGGCTTCACTCACCAGGATTTCCTTCTGCCTAGCTTCACTCACTAGGACTTTCCAGTCAAGTATCTAGTCACTCCCTTGACCTACTTGACTCTTCTTCAATCAATATCTTATTGTCAAACATCTAGACCCTAACCAAGACTCAGCTTGGTTAACCAGGTCACCCTTGACCTGAGGGATATTGCACCAACAATCTTTGTACTGGAAGAAGTGTTTTCGCTTCACTCGACATTTGTACCCTCTCCATGCAGCACCGATTGTTTTCAACACCCAACTTTTACATACATCGGATATAATGTATTTCTCCTATACACACATATATACATCATTGCATAGTTAAAGATGGGTAGATAATTAATAGGTGCCAAAAAATAAGTGGAATACATACCAACACATACTCCCACATCTTCTCTTTATCAGGTACCTTCTTCCAAGATTGATAAACCAATGGTGCATATTTATACTCGCGACCTATTGTGCCCAAAAATTGAGATAATTCAATCACAACATTTTTCTGTTGTATCACTGGTCCAATAGGTTGCCAAAACTCATTGCAAATGATAACTTTATGTTTATCCGCTCCGCGAATATGAACATGATGCATCATGGTTGGCCCTCATTTTTTTGCAGCATCTTTAGCTAAAATTAGATATCATGATGTAAAACTAAATCTTGCATATGAACAAGCATATCATATATATATAATTCATGTATAAATATACTTTTAGGTTGTGACTGGATGTTTAAAAGTGCTTGTTCATCAAGTTCCTCGGTGTCATCTTCACTAGACACACTTTGTTCATCAATGTCCACAGATTCACATCCAATGTCATTCTCATTTATGTCATTTGCACCATCTTCACCTCCAATCTGATCTGGCTCTTCATTATCATTGTTCTCCCAAACATGCCCTTCTATATCATCCAGGTCAACATCTACTTTACCATGAAATGTAAAATAATGCATTATCAAAGCATTCTATGTTGGGCGGCATGAATGAAAAGCTATAACATTCATAATAGCTTATGTCCAAGTCTAAACTTTTGCACATATACATTTGCAAATCACCATCGATCAACAGTTATATATTTACAATTGCCAACTGATTAACCTCTTGGTCACATCACATTCAACCATTTAAATGAAATAGGCAACCATTTAAATGAATCCATATAAGATATAATTTGTATTGAATCATATTGAACAGAATCAAATCAATTCTGACTAATTCTTCTTACTTCTTGTTCATATGGAAAGTCCAATTATTGAATTGTAATGTATCATATGAAAAGAAGCATGAACCCTAAAATTCCAATAACTTTTATAACTAATCCACTGTAATGACCCGACCCTTTGGCCTCTTGGGCGACCCTTGCGGTGGCCCACTGGCGGCCCTTATGTCGTCAGCCCATTTGGCGACCTATCATGTCATCGACCGACGACTCATTGGCCGTGTCGTTACTCACTAGGACTTTCCACCCCTGGCCAGTGGATTTTTGCCTCCCCAGGATTTGAACTCTAGACCTCCAGGCTTAAGTACTAGAGTTTATGAATCCTGAAAACCAAGTGAGCGACACTCACTTGGCTACCAAGATACATAAACTCTAGTACTTAAGCCTGGAGGTCAAGAGTTCGAATCCTGGGGGAGGCAAAAATCCACTGGCCAGGGGTGAAAAGTCCTAGCGAGTAACGGCACGGTCAATGAGTCATCGGTCGACGACATGAGAGGTCGCCAAATGGGCCGACGACATAAGGGCCGCTAGTGGATCGTCGCAAGGGTAGCCCAAGAGACCAAAGGGTCGGGTCTGTTAGTTAGAGCCCTAGAGCAAATCATTTGATGATTGTTGTATGGACTCGTTATATCATATTCTTGTATATAAAAAAGGCATTTGTTTTTTGGTTATTATAATTATTTGTATTGGTGCCAAATAACTAAGTATAATAGCGTCCTTGAGTAGAAGGTTCTTACCTATATCAATTGATTGGTTGAATCGATAGTGAGATGATATAGGGAACACTACTCTTAATCATTCCTAATCGAGTATTAACATTCAGGGACAATGTTAATACGACGAGACTAGCATGTAGGTCAACTCGATGACTTGATCTCACAAGTCATGGATATGGAGATATCAAGTTGACACATGGGTATGCATTGGAAAATGTATACTGAATGACCCGCCATGAGAAAGTATCATGGATCATTATATGAGTGTCTTATAATTTCTCATGTGGCTATTAGTATGACTACAAGTCCTTGGACCTGAAGTCACCATGGTTCCCTACATAAGGCGTTACATACTTTGGTTTTGTCAAACGTCACTCGTAACTGGGTGGACTATAAAGGCGATTACTGGGTATGTAACAAATTATGCGGAGGGATGTGAGTGATGTAGATGGGATCTATCCCTCCTATATGACGGGAGAGACATCGATATTCTTGATAGAGTGAGACCACTAAGTGCATGGTCATGTCCAAATGAGTCAATATAAGATATTGAGCTCATTTGATCGAGTGAGTCTACTTGGAGTTCAAGATTTAGATTGATTAGAGGATGACACGGTCTATGCCTCACATTGATCAATCTAGATGTTTAGGATAGAAGGACGCTTGTCATATATTATGAGGAGTCACAATTAGTAGTCACAAGGTGATGTTGGATCTCAACATTCTTATAACTTGGGTAGTAATGATGTGTTGCTAGATACCTGTAAAGCCCGAAAAATTCACAAATTTATTTTAGAAATATCCTATGATTTCTCTAGATTTTTAGGATATTTTTACATAATTTTTGGAGTACCGGAAGTAGCAAAAACAAATAAGTCGCAAAATAGCTTAGGCGGGAATCGAACCCGAGACCTATGGTTTAAGGGATAATGCTAGTAACCAGTTGAACCCAGCAGGGCCGTGCTGAAAGGAAAGGGAAACAATTATATTTATAATTGGTTTGGCCGAATTAATTATTTAGTATAAATAGGAAAACATAAGTTGGTTTGGTTTATTTTGTGTTGGTTCGGCAACTCATCCTCACCCTAGCCCTCACGCCGACTCCTCCTTCTCCTCTTCCTCACACACGGCACACCAAGCCCCAAGGGCCAAGGGAACTTCTTCCGGCGATAATTCCAACACGAAAAAGGATCTTCTCCGCGAGAGGAACGCGAAGACGCGAGCGGATCGTCGAGAAGATCATCTCCACCGGAATCCTAGCGAATAGAATCGTAAGAAATTACGAACAGGAGGTAAGAAACCCCTCACCTGCAGTATAATTGCTCTCGCTTGTTAGTTTTGGCGTTAGTTTAGTAGTTTTACAGTTTTCAGTTATAGGGTGTGCTCTCAGTGCACACCAAGCATTCGGTAGAATGCCTAGTTCAGAAGGATGCACCAGTAGGTGTCCTAACAGCATGTAAAACGTATTAGAAACATTTTTCTCAGTTTATTATCAGTTATTACAGCTATATGGATCAGATATCCATTGGGTGGGCTCCCACAGTAGCCTCTAGGTTCAGATAACCTAGCTCTAGGTTCAGATAACCTAGAACAGCAAAGTAAAATAAAACAGTATTCAGTATTTTACTTTTAGTCAGTTGGCACTGTATTTGGATCAGATATCCATGGGTTGGACTCCCACAGTCGTCCCTAGGTTCAGATAACCTAGTAACCCTGCTAGATTCAGAACTTGCAACCCCGGGTCTCGTAGGGATGCGCGCACAGTAAGTACAGCGGGCCCCAACAACATGTTTAGTATTTTCATCTATTATATGTATAGTTTTCAAATTTGAAACCAGTGATGAGAACACTAATTTAGCTTTCAGTTCAGTTCAGGTTCCGTTTATATGATTTGAGTTCATGTACAGATTTAGATATATGCATGACTAGTTCAGTTTCATGCTTAGTTTATAAGTATGCCATGTTCAGTTTAAAGCATGTTCAATCTATGTGTTATGCCATGCTTCAGTTCCAGTTTATGCTTTTGTATGCCATGCCATGTTGCCATGCTCAGTTCAGTTTTCAAATAGCATGTTTTAAAAGTCATGAAATGCATCGTTGCATGTTTTTGTGAGGTAGATGGTTTCTTACTAAGCTCTTTAGCTTACAGATACAGGTAAAAGAAAAGTGGACTAGCGGAGGCTGGAGGACAATGCTATGGAGGTGTGTGTGTGCAAGGGGTTTGGAATAAAGATCCTAGGGGTCTAAACAGCTTAATTCCAGCATTTACGTTGTTAGTTTACTTATGGTTTAGTCCTTAGCTTGTTAAATGTTTTAATCCAGTAGAACTATGCACTATTCAGTTTGTCCAGTTTGGGACGCATGTAGGTTAATGTTAGAATGTTTTTCATGTATCTAGAACCTATGTCTGTGAGTTGTGGCACGTTCCAGTGCCTGAAAGTTCTGAAATCAGGAACTCTGATTTCATATCAGAGTTGGATCGGTCTGCCGACCGATCCGTTGCAGTATCAGGGTCCTGGATCGGTCAGCCGACCGATCCAGAGGCATACAGTATGCTACTGTATGCTATCTGATCGGTCGTCCGACCGATCCAGCATCGAACAGAGAGCATGGATCGGTCTGCAGACCGATCCAGACACACCTGGATCGGTCTGCCGACCGACCTATCCAGCAGGGCACAGAATCGCGGCAGACACACCTGGATCGGTCTTCCGACCGATCCAGCCGCAGACCGATCCAGCAGGGCACAGAATCGCGGCAAGTTTGATCGATCCGTGGATCGAACAGCAGCTAGCTGGGAAGTCAGCTTTGAGTTCTAGCCCAGATGGGAGGTCAAGTATCCTCCTTAGTACATATACCCCAACCGGAAAGGTCTTGAACCCTTTCTTATAACAGCATGGGTGTACCAGTTGTCAGTTTAATAGAGTCAGTTAGTGAAATTTTATTTTACCCAGTTTCCGCACAGTACAGCACAGTAGTTTCAGTAGTGGAGGTAGCGATCCGGCTCACAGCTTAGTACCCAGGAGTCGGGTCGTTACAGAGTGGTATCAAAGCAAATTCCTTACTTCCTACACACACATCAGCATTGTGCCTACAGCTTCCAAGTAAGAACATCTCTCACTCAGTTTTGTTTTCAGCTTTCATATCAGTTATATGTGCTTTCATGTTTGCTCTCATGTTGGTAGTTAATTAATTCATGTTTACAGTAATAGTATTTAACATGTTACCAGTAGTTAACTATAACATGATAGCCTAGTTATATATATATGTATTCTCTGCTATTTAGAAAATGGTACAAGGACGTCCAGCTAAGAAAGCATCAGCGGCTGAGCCCCAGCAAGAGGCAGGCAGTTCAGTGCCTCCCCCAGACCTTACAGCACTAGTGGCTCAGCTACAGCAGCAGTTAGCTGAACAGCAGCAGGAGATAGCCTCCTTAAAGGCTAACCAGCAGACTACTCCCCCAGTCACTCCAGTACCGAACCTCACGACTCCAGTAATCACAGAGGTTGTACCAACTCAGCCTGCAGTACCAGTCCCAGTAGCAGGGGCTAAGAGAGAAGCTTACCTTATCCAGTGGCAGAGAATTAAGCCCGAGAACTTCTCAGGCACCAGCGAACCATGGAATGCTCAAGCATGGTTTAAAACACTGGAAAGCACGATGAAGCTTCTAGACTGGCCAGAGCACGAAAAGGTGAAGTGTGCCTCCTTCTGTTTAACAGGAGACGCACGCATGTGGTGGGAGCGGATTAAATCGAAGTGGCCAGTAAACCAGATGACATGGGCCAACTTCGAGAAAGAATTCTTCGAGGAATTCTTTCACATGCAAGTCACGAACCGACACTATGACGAGTTTACAGAGTTTCGTCAGGCAACCTATCAGTTCAGGAGGCCGTGAAGAAATTCAACAGGTTGGCCCGTCTATGTCCAGAACTAGTCAGCTCAGAGAAGGAGCGACTACGGTTGATGCTGAAGATGCTCAGACCAGAGATCGCAATGAATGTGGCTGGTGGCGTTCATAGGCCACAAACCACAGAGGAGCTAGTGAGTAGTGCTCTGATCACCGAGCACTATCAGCACAGCATCACCCAGTAGAAGCAGGTTTTCACAGAGCCCAAGGGACAAGCTGGCTCAGGTACTCAGCAGAAACAACAGGGACATAGCTCCAACTGGAAGGGGAAACGTAAGGCAAGCAGTGACCCAAAAGGAGGACTAGCTGGAAAACATTCCAGACATCCCAAGTGTGCTACTTGTGGGAAACACCATCCAGGAGTTTGCCGCAAGGGTACGCGAGGTTGTTTTGAATGTGGACAGGAAGGGCACATGGCTAAGCAGTGCCCGAACAAGAACAGTCTTCCTCAACCTCAGCCGATACAGTATGGAGCTCAGCCAACGCAGCTACACCGGATGTATGCTGCCTTAGATGGTCCACAGATCAGTCAAGGCAGATTAGAAGCCCCCACAGTTAACATGAATGCCAGGATTTTCTCACTGACCAGAGAGGACGTAGCAAATGCCTCGACAGTTGTCACAGGTCAGATCAGTATTTTACAGCATAATGCAACTGTCTTATTCGATACTGGGGCAACCCACTCTTATGTATCCAGGGCATTTGCCGAGAAATTAGCAACACCTCCAGAGGTACTCAATAGCCAGTTTCTGACAACACTACCCTCAGGAGACATTATGGCATCTACGCACTGGCTCAGAGAAGTGCCAGTCATTATAGCAGACAGAGAACTTTTTTGTGATCTGATAGTGCTAGAAATGACTGACTACGATGTCATCTTTGGAATGGATTTTCTGATCAAATACGGCGCTTCTATAGAGTGCCGTAAACAAAAGGTCATATTCCAACCTGAAGAAGGAGTACAGTTTGAGTACATAGGAAAACCAAAGAGAAAAGCCAGGAAGTTTCTCTCAGCATTGAAAGCACAGCAACTATTGGATTCAGGATGCATGGGATTTTTAGCAAATGTAGTCAACACCAGCCAGGACAAGAACCAATAGCTATCAGAGGTTCGAGTCGTTTGTGACTACCCCGCAGTCTTCCCGGAAGAGCTACCAGGCTTAGCACCAGACAGGGAGATTGAATTTGAGATAGAGCTCATTCCCGGCACAAATCCAATTTCCAAGGCACCGTACCGCATGTCTCCAGCAAAACTGAAGGAACTTCAGGAACAATTACAGGAGCTTCTTGACAAGGGTTTCATACGCCCTAGTCACTCACCATGGGGAGCACCTGTGTTGTTCGTGAAGAAGAAGGATGGAAGCATGCGCCTATGCATAGACTACCGTGCCTTGAACCAGGTCACAATTAAAAATAGGTACCCTCTCCCCAGGATAGATGACCTGTTTGATCAGCTAAAGGGAGCCACAGTGTTCTCTAAAATTGACCTTAGATCAGGATAGCACCAGGTTAGAGTCAAGAAAGGTGATATACCTAAAACAGCTTTCAGGACCAGATACGGACATTATGAGTTCGTAGTCATGCTTTTCAGTGTGACAAATGCTCCAGCTACTTTCATGGACCTCATGAACAGAGTATTCAGAGAATACTTAGACAAGTTTGTCATCGTGTTCATCGATGACATTCTTATCTATTCAGGCACTCAGGAGGACCATGCAGAGCATCTGAAGATCCTTCAGCAGAACCAGCTGTACGCCAAATTCACGAAATGTGAATTTTAGCTAGACCAGGTAGCCTTTCTCGGTCACATCATCTCCAAGGATGGTGTTATGGTAGATCCCAGCAAGATAGAAGCAGTAAGTAACTGGAAGAGACCCAGGAACGCCAGTGAAATCAGAAGCTTTCTGGGATTAGCAAGCTACTACAGGAAATTCGTAGAGGACTTCTCCAGGATAGCCTCCCCATAGCTTCAGCGAACAAAAACGGAGATTGACCAGTGCTCCTATTTTAGCTATACCAGAAACCACAGACAGCTTCGACATCTACAGTGACGCCTCTAAATTGGGATTAGGAGCAGTACTGATGTAGCAGGGCAAGGTGATCACCTATGCCTCCAGACAACTCAAGGATTATGAGAGGAACTATCCTACTCACGACCTTGAGCTTGCAGCAGTGGTGTTCGCTCTCAAGATTTGGAGACATTATTTGTACAGAGCTCAGTGCAGAGTGTATACAGATCATCAAAGTCTGAAGTATTTCTTTACTCAGAAGGATCTGAATATGCGACAGCGCAGATGGTTAGAGCTGGTCAAGGATTATGACATAGATATCCCCCTCAGCAGGAAGTCCAGTGCTACCTTATTATCTTTAGCAGCTATGTCACCACCCCTAAGGAAGGAGATTATAGCTTTTAGACTCGAGCTTATAGTCGAGCAGCTTTCCACTATGTCCTTAGCATCTACCTTGCTTGATGATATCTAGACAGCTCAGTGAAATTCAAAAAATTAAGCAAGGGTTAGCAGAATCGAAAGTGGAGAGTTCGAGTGTCCGGTGGTGTATTGTGGTGACAGACTTTGTGTTCCGGATCAAGAGGAACTACAGATTCTAGACGAGACTCACAGGACTCCTTCGATGCATCCTGGTTCCACCAAAATGTATCGGGATCTAAAGAAACGATTTTGGTGGCCAGGATGAAGCGAGATATCGCCAGATCGTCGACATCTGTCTAACTCCGAGGGTTAAGGCGGCACAGTGAGGAGTTCTGCCGATCGATTCCGAATGGAAGTGGGAGGATATCTCTATGGACTTCATAGTGGGATTACCCGGAACCACGAATGGTTTTGATGCCATCGGGTAATAGTCGACAGTTGACTAAATCAGCCCACTTCTTAGCTATCGAATATCCTATTCCATGGAGCAACTAGCTCGATTGTATCTCAAGGAGATTGTCAGGCTGCATGGAGTCCCACGAACCATTATATCGATGAGAGATAGATTTACTTCACACTTCGGAAGTGTGATATGGGCACCCGATTAAAATTGACCTTCCATCCCAGACGGATGGTCGACGGAGCGAGTAAATCGTGTACTTGAAGATATGCTCCGGGCTTGTGCCTAAATTTCAAGGAAAGTTGGTGCAAATATCCGAGTCTAGCAGAATTTGCATACAACAAGCCACTATCGGCATGGCACCTTATGAGGCACTCTATGGGGGTGCAGATCACCAATCTGCTGGTATGAGAGTGGTGAACAGAAGGAACTAGAGCTTCAAACAGATCTAGTAGCAGATACCACAGCAGCCATACAGCAGATTCGCCAGAGGATAGAGACAGCACAGAGCCGTCAGAAGAGCTATGCTGATACACGACGCAGACCCCTAGAGTTTTCAGTTGGGGATACAGTTTTCCTCAGAGTAGCTCCCATGAAGAGAGTCATGCGTTTTGGGAAGAAGGGCAAGTTAGCTCCCGGATATGTGGGACCATACCTTATCACGAAGAGAGTGGGCAAGGTAGCATATGAGCTAGAGCTACCTCAGGAGATGTCAGCTGTCCACAACGTATTTCATGTCTCCATGCTGAAGAAGCATATTCCAGACGCCACCCAGGTGATTGAGCCCCAGTTGGTACAGGTCCGTGATGATCTCAGCTATGACAGTCGGCCTATTCAGATAATAGACCGAGCAGTAAAGAAATTACAGACAGAGGCAAGCATGAGACAGAAGTACCCAGAATTGTTTTAAGTTCGGGGATGAACTTTTTATAAGGTATGGGGGATTGTAAAGCCCGAAAAATTCCCGAATTTATTTTAGAAATATCCTATGATTTCTCTAGATTTTTAGGATATTTTTACATAATTTTTGGAGTACCGGAAGTAGCAAAAACAAATAAGTCGCAAAATAGCTTAGGCGGGAATTGAACCCGAGACCTATGGTTTAAGGGATAATGCTAGTAACCAGTTGAACCCAGCAGGGCCGTGCTGAAAGGAAAGGGAAACAATTATATTTATAATTGGTTTGGCCGAATTAATTATTTAGTATAAATAGGAAAACATAAGTTGGTTTGGTTTATTTTGTGTTGGTTCGGCAACTCATCCTCACCCTAGCCCTCACGCCGACTCCTCCTTCTCCTCTTCCTCACGCACGGCACACCATGCCCCAAGGGCCAAGGGAACTTCTTCCGGCGATGATTCCAACACGAAAAAGGTTCTTCTCCGCGAGAGGAACGCGAAGACGCGAGCGGATCGTCGAGAAGATCATCTCCACCGGAATCCTAGCGAATAGAATCATAAGAAATTATGAACAGGAGGTAAGAAACCCCTCACCTGCAGTATAATTACTCTCGCTTGTTAGTTTTGGCGTTAGTTTAGTAGTTTTACAGTTTTCAGTTATAGGGTGTGCTCTCAGTGCACACCAAGCATTCGGTAGAATGCCTAGTTCAGAAGGATGCACTAGTAGGCGTCCTAACAGCATGTAAAACGTATTAGAAATGTTTTTCTCAGTTTATTATCAGTTATTACGGCTATATGGATCAGATATCCATTGGGTGGGCTCCCACAGTAGCCTCTAGGTTCAGATAACCTAGCTCTAGGTTCAGATAACCTAGAACAGCAAAGTAAAATAAAACAGTATTCAGTATTTTACTTTTAGTCAGTTGGCACTGTATTTGGATCAGATATCCATGGGCTGGACTCCCACAGTCGTCCCTAGGTTCAGATAACCTAGTAAGTAAGTACAGTTGCCAGGGCCCCAGCAGCATGTTTAGTATTTTCATCTATTATATGTATAGTTTTCAAATTTGAAACCAGTGATGAGAACACTAATTTAGCTTTTAGTTCAGTTCAGGTTCCGTTTATATGATTTGAGTTCATGTACAGATTTAGATATATGCATGACTAGTTCAGTTTCATGCTTAGTTTATAAGTATGCCATGTTCAGTTTAAAGCATGTTCAATCTATGTGCTATGCCATGTTTCAGTTCCAGTTTATGATTTTGTATGTCATGCCATGTTGCCATGCTCAGTTCAGTTTTCAAATAGCATGTTTTAAAAGTCATGAAATGCATCGTTGCATGTTTTTGTGAGGTAGATGGTTTCTTACTAAGCTCTTTAGCTTACAGGTACTACTTTTCTTATACTGCAGATACAGGTAAAAGAAAAGTGGACTAGCGGAGGCTGGAGGACAATGCTAAGGAGGTGTGTGTGTGCAAGGGGTTTGGAATAAAGATCCTAGGGGTCTAAACAGCTTAATTCCAGCATTTACGTTGTTAGTTTACTTATGGTTTAGTCCTTAGCTTGTTAAATGTTTTAATCCAGTAGAACTATGCACTATTCAGTTTGTCCAGTTTGGGACGCATGTAGGTTAATGTTAGAATGTTTTTCATGTATCTAGAACCTATGTCTGTGAGTTGTGGCACGTTCCAGTGCCTGAAAGTTCTGAAATCAGGAACTCTGATTTCATATCAGAGTTGGATCGGTCTACCGACCGATCCGTTGCAGTATCAGGGTCCTGGATCGGTCAGCCGACCGATCCAGAGGCATACAGTATGCTACTATATGCTATCTGATCGGTCGTCCGACCGATCCAGCACCCTTCAGGTGCCTGGATCGGTCTGCAGACCGATCCAGACACACCTGGATCGGTCTTCCGACCGATCCAGCCTCTGCTGGATCGGTCCGCAGACCGATCCAGCAGGGCACAAAATCGCGGCAAGTTTGATCGATCCATGGATCGAACAGTAGCTAGCTGGGAAGTCAGCTTTGAGTTCTAGCCCAGATGGGAGGTCAAGTATCCTCCTTAGTACATATACCCCAACCGGAAAGGTCTTGAACCCTTTCTTATAACAGCATGGGTGTACCAGTTGTCAGTTTAATAGAGTCAATTAGTGAAATTTTATTTTACCCAATTTCCGCAAAGTACAGCACAGTAGTTTCAGTAGTGGAGGTAGCGATCTGGCTCACAGCTTAGTACCCAGGAGGCGGGTCGTTACAATACCGCTCATTACTTATGCTTCTAAATGGGTTTAGGAGCATTGCCAACGTTACAATAACCTATAGGGTCACACACTAAGGGCAATTAGATGGAGATTAGGTTCATTTGATGAACCTAAATGATTAGGTTCATATGATGAACCAAATTGGATTAAGAGTAATCCAAAGTAGGCTAATTGAGTTGGACTCAATTTGGTTCATGTGTTAAGTGAGTCTAATTTGGACTTAGACTCATTTAATCAATTTAATTCAATGAATAGAGATTCATTAAATTAAAATTGACTTGAACCAATGATTAGATTAGATCAACCAAGGGAGAGAAGTGGTCAAGTTTGACTTGACTTGAGAGGAAGATGAAGGGTCAATTTTGACTTGACCATTTGTCACCTCATTGGTGAGTTGGCATTAAGTGGTCCAATGATGATGCTCCACATTATCATGGTTGCTTAAGTGGAATGCCACCTCATGGGAGTTACCAAGAGTTGTGACTCTTGGCATCCCATGGAGGTTACAATTCCCCTTAAAGTGGTCGGCCACTTTTGATGAGGAGTTAGTGCATTTTGTTTGCTTGTGTGAGTAACTCCATCATCTTCTTCCTCTCTAGTTTTCTTCTTGTTCTCCCTCTCCTCCATTACTGATCTCTAAGGTTGCTAGAACATCCTTTGAGTTCTTCTCCATCTCTTGCTTGTGTGGATACACATAGAGAAGTGTCTACTTTGACACTTTCGAGATCCGGCGAACCGAGGACGAGCGGGATTGCGAAGGGCTTCGCATCAAGGGTAAATTCCTTCTCCTTGTAGATCTAGTTTAGAACTAGTGTAAGAAACTCATACTCATAATGTTTTTCAAAATTTTAATCTTCGCACGGATCCGGTGGATGGGGTTTCGGGATTTCTGCAACGCAAAAAGCGGTTTTTGCGGCCCGAAAAACTCAACAGTGGTATCAAGCCACATGCGAAGCGAGTATGAGTTTGGTTTGTATTTTTTATGAAAAATTACAGTATTGTAATTTTCTATGAATTTTCGATTTTTATAGATTTTATGGGTATTTTTCTCATAGAAGCGAAGCACAAGTGTTTAGACACTTGTTGGCTTCGACTATCGAGAAGATTTTTTCAAAACGGCAAGGTTTCGCCCAAAATCGTTTTGGGACAGAAGACTAAGGCACTGTAGGATCGCTTAGGGCCACTCATGATGGTTATATCGTAGGTAGGGGTACTGCCCCTGACCCCGCAAGGGGCTTCGTTCCGCGATTGCGCCCGAAAACGGCTAAACGGGACCGCCGGGAAGTTTTACTCATAAAAATTGTAAAAAAAGTAGTAAAATTACAGAAAATTATAGAAATTACATAATTTATAATTATGTATTATTTTATGATAGTCATGGCCCAAAAGACCCAATTTGATTCGAAAGATTGTGTTGTAATTCATAATATGGCCTGCGTGGCATTTTGTGTGTTTGCGGGTGTTGTACTTGATTCACGGCCTGCGCGTCATGCCTTTCTCTATTTATTATTATTGTAAATTATTTTAGACTCGAATGTAACTCGAGTTTCACCATTGTAATGTACAAAATTGGAGCGGTGGAAGGTCCACTCGAGACGGAGTTACGAGGAGGGCGCGAGCAACACAAGGTGGTCAAAGGAAGGAGCTTGAGAAGCTGTTGACCTTAGGTTGACCATCCGATCTTCTCATTGGCTTGAGAAGATCATAGTAGGGTCATAACTAATCATAAAATATTTAATTAATTGCTTGTGTGTGTATATATGATGTATGCTAGATTAAGTAATTAATTAGTGCCTTAACGGTTAGATTAGATCTAAATCGTGTACAAGATGCACCCTTAATGATTAGATTAGATCTAAATCGCGTATATGATACACATCATCGATTAGATTAGATCTAAATCGCGTTAACTCTAAAATGCCTACCATGCCGTGATACCCATCACTACCTCGATCGCATGATGTTGTTGAATCTGCCAAAGCAGAGCAATGCATATTATCTTGGTAGGGTGCGGAGGGACAATCTTGGTCCCGCCTATCAATGCATGGGTGAGTAAAACTCAATTAGATTGAGTATAACTAGTTAAATCAAGTTTAACTGTAGACATTTATCCAATAGTTGGAAGATAGGACAAAATCACGTTTATATTAACTCTTGGGCGTATTAGCCAAAGCTAACTCGAGTTTTAATATAAATGTGGATCTTGATCCTATAAACAAGAGTTGCATAGAGATATAATCGTTAATTAGTTACCTACCGATCATACTAAGTCTTGGGCATTTTAGTCAAAGCTAACTCAGGGCATAGTATGATGTGGATCTTGTCCCACATGAATTATAGAATTCAGTGGGAGCATCATTTAATTAAAAGGTCTAATTAAATGATTACTAGAATATGATGTTTATTTATTTTCTACATTTTTCTATTGTAGATAACCATTCCGGAGGCTCCTCCTACCAATGCCACGCGAGCAGACAAAGATGCTTACAAGAAGCATCAAGATGACGCATTAGATGTATCATGTCTAATGCTCGTGACCATGAACTCTGAGCTTCAGAAGCAACATGAGTTAATGGGTGCTTATGATATGGTTGAACATCTTCGTTAACTATATCAAGGACAAGCGCGGCATGAGAGATTTGAGATCTCAAGGGCACTATTTCAGTGCAAGATGTCAGATGGGGCTCCCGTAGGTCCATATGAACTACAACATGAACGAAATTTACAAGTCACTGCCCGAACTGCTTAGTATGTTACGAACTACTGAGCTCAACCTTAAGAAGGTTAAGCCCAACTCTATTCTGATGGTTCAGAAACACAAGGGCAAGGGCAAGCCTAAAGGCAAGGGAAAGTCCCAAGCCAAGGGCAAAGGCAAGGCACTGAAGCCTAAAGGAGGGGTCGCCATGGATGCTACCTGCTTCCACTGCGGTCAGACCGGGCACTGGAAGAGGAACTGCAAAGTCTACCTATAAGATCTTAAGAAGAAGAGAAGTGAGACTTCCACTTCAGGTATATATGTTATAGAAGTCAATCTATCTATTTCTTCATCATGGGTATTAGATACCGGATGTGCTTCTCACATTTGTACTAATGTGCAGGCGCTGAGAAATAGCAGGCATTGACGAAGGGTGAGGTGGACCTACGTGTAGGCAATGGAGCACGGGTTGCTGCTGTTGTTGTAGGGACTTATTTTTATCTCTGCCCTCTGGACTTGTATTAGAGTTGGATGATTGTTATTATGTGTCTGCTTTGACTAAGAACATTATATCAGTTTCTTGTTTGGACAAGAAAAGGTTTTCATTTATAATAAAGAACAAATATTGTTCAGTTTATTTAAATGATATGTTCTATTGTAGTGCACCTCTGATGAACAGACTCTATATTCTAGACCTTGAGAGCCCTATCTATAACATAAGTACCAAGAGGTTCAAGTCAAATGACATGAACCAAACCTATCTCTGACACTGTCGCTTAGGTCATATAAATGACAAGCACTTATCCCAGCTCCATAAAGATGGTTTGCTGGACTCATTTGATTTTGAATCATATGAGACATGCGAGTCATGCCTACTAGGCAAGATGACCAAGACTCCCTTTAGTGGAAACAGTGAGAGGGTGACTGACTTGTTAGGTCTTATACATAGTGATGTATGTGGCCCTTTCAATGTCGCTGCTAGAGGTGGTTATAGGTACTTCATTATATTTACTGATGACTTCAGTAGATATGGCTATGTGTACTTGATGACACATAAGTCTGAATCCTTTGAAAAGTTCAAAGAATTCAAGAATGAAGTACAAAACCAGCTTGGCAAGAGTATTAAGATACTTCGATCAGATCGAGGTGGGGAATACCTTAGCCATGAGTTTTGTGACTATCTAGCTGAGTGTGAGATTCTATCCCAACTTACTCCTCCTGGAACACCACAGTGGAATGGTGTATCTGAAAGGAGGAATCGTACCCTATTAGATATGGTACAGTCCATGATGAGTCACACAGATCTTCCTACATTCCGTTGGGGCTATGCTATAGACATGGCAGCCTTTATGCTCAACCGAGTTCCATCCAAGGCCGTAATAAAGACACCATATAGGATATGGACTGGGAGAGATGCTCAGGTGTCTTTTATGAGGATTTGGGGTTGTGAGGCTTATGTTACACGTCAAGTCTCGGACAAATTGGGACCCAAATCCGACAAGTGTTATTTCATTGGATATCCCAAGGAAACGAAGGGATATTACTTCTACATTCCCAGTCAACACAAGGTAGTTGTGGCTAAGACTGGGGTTTTTCTAGAAAGGGATTTTGTTTCTAGAAAGCTAGTGGGAGTACGTTCGATCTTGAAGAAGTTCAAGATGCAAACAACAGTACTGAAGCCTTGATGGAAGCTGAACTAGAACCACAAAGTGTTGTGGATGATGTTGTTCCACAAGGAGTTGAGGAACCACAACCAGTGCAAGTAGACATACCTCTTCGCAGATCTGAGAGGGTATGTCGTCAGCCTGAGAGATACTCATTTATCTTGTCTGACCATGATGACATTGTGCTCATAGAGGATGAGTCCACCACCTATCAGGAAGCTGTGATGATACCAGATTCTGAGAAATAGCTAGAAGCCATGAGATCCGAGATGGAATCCATGTACACTAACCAAGTATGGACTTTGGTTGATCCACCTGAAGGGGTAAAACCCATAGGGTGTAAGTGGGTCTTTAAGAGAAAGACTGACATGGATGGACTTATCTATAAGGGTCGCTTGGTAGCTAAAGGTTTCAAGCATATTCATGGTATTGACTATGATGAAACTTTTTCTCCAATAGCGATGTTTAAGTCCATTCAGATCATGTTTGCTATTGTAGTATACCATGACTATGAGATATGGCAGATGGATGTCAAAACCACATTTTTGAATGGAAACCTGCTCAAGGATGTGTACATGACACAACCTGAGGGTTTTGTAGATCCACAGCATACTGGCAGAGTATGCAAGCTGCATAGGTCCATTTATGGACTAAAGCAAGCTTCTCGAAACTGGAATCTTCGATTCGATGATGCAATCATATAGTTTGGTTTATCAAGAATAAAGATGAACCTTGTGTCTACAAGAAGGTTGTAGGGGACATAGTTGTCTTCCTCATATTATATGTGGATGACATACTACTCAGTGGGAAAGACATCCCTTTGCTACAGTCTGTCAAGACTTGGCTAGGGACTTGTTTCTCAATGAAGGACTTAGGTGAAGCATCTCGCATTCTAGGCATACAGATCTATAGAGATAGATCTAAAAGATTGCTTGGCCTGAGTCAGAGTACATATATTGACAAGGTACTCCTATGGTTTGCCATGCAGAACTCCAAGAAGGGATTTCTGCCGATGTCACATGGCATGAGTCTTTTGAAGACTCAAGGTCCCTCTTCTAGAGAGGAGAGAGACCGCATGGATCAGATCCCTTATACCTCAACCATAGGATCTATCATGTACGCCATGCTATGTAATCGTCCTGCTGTCTCGTATGCTTTGAGCATGACCAGCAAATACCAGTCAGATCCAGGTGAAAGTCACTGGATAGCAGTCAAGAATATTCTTAAGTACTTAAGAAGGACTAAAGAATATTTCTTGATATATGGAGGCGATGATGAGCTAGCTGTAAAGGGTTACAGTGATGCCAGCTTCCAGACCGAGTGATGATTATCGATCGCAATGTGGTTCATGTTTTGCATAAATGGTGGTGTTGTGAGCTTGAAGAGTTCGCGAAGGACACGAGATTCTCTGACGAGAGACCGAGTACATTCGCATCGAAGACAAGAAAGGAGGCGCTTGGATCCGCAAGTTCATCACCGAACTTGGGGTGGTTCCTAGCATCGGACCCTATTGAGCTCTATTGTGACAACAATGGAGCAATTGCAAAGCTAAGGAACCTCGCTCACACCGGGACCAAACACATACTACTGGCGCTTCCATCTCATTCGAGAGATTATCGAGAGAGGATGAGAAGATTTGCAAAGTCCCTACAGGCTAACATCAAGATCCCTTGACCAGGCTTTGGCGGAAGCATAATGGTCACACTAGGTCATTGGGAGGCTTAGCTTACTTGGCACTAGTGCTAGTGGGAGATTGTTAGTTAGAGCCCTAGAGTCAATCATTTGATGATTGTTGTATGGACTCGTTGTATCATATTCTTGTATATAAATAAAGGCATTTGTTTTTGGTTATTATACTTACTTGTATTGGTGCCAAATAACTAAGTATAATAGTGTCCTTGAGTAGAAGGTTCTTACCAATATCAATCGATTGGTTGAATCGATAGTGAGATGATATATGGAACACTACTCTTAATCATTCCTAGTCGAGTATTAACATTCAGGGACAATGTTAATGCGACGAGACTAACATGTAGGTCAACTCGATGACTTGATCTCACAAGTCATGGATATGGAGATATCAAGTTGACACATGGATATGCATTGGAGAATGTATACTGAATGACCCGCCATGAGAAAGTATCATGGATCATTATATGAGTGTCATATACTTTCTCATGTGGCTATTAGTATGACTACTAGTCCTTGGACCTGAAGTCACCATGGTTCCCTACATTAGGAGTTATATACTTTGGCTTCATCAAACGTCACCCGTAACTGGGTGGACTATAAAGGCGATTACTGGGTATGTAACAAATTATGCGGAGGGATGTGAGTTATGTAGATGGGATCTATCCCTCCTATCTGACGGGAGAGACATCGATATTCTTGATAGAGTGAGACCACTAAGTGCATGGCCATGCCCAAATGAGTCAATATAAGATATTGAGCTCATTTGATCGAGTGAGTCTACTTGGAGTTCAAGATTTAGATTGATTAGAGGATGACACGGTCTATGCCTCACATTGATCAATCTAGATGTCTAGGATAAAAGGACGCTTATCATATATTGTGAGGAGTCACAATTAGTAGTCACAAGGTGATGTTGGATCTCAATATTCTTGTAACTTGGGTAGTAATGATGTGTTGCTAGATACCGCTCATTACTTATGCTTCTAAATGGGTTTAGGAGCATTGTCAACGTTAAAAGAACCTATAGGGTCACACACAAAGGGCAATTAGATGGAGATTAGTTTCATTTGATGAACCTAAATGATTAGGTTCATATGATGAACCAAATTGGATTAAGAGTAATCCAAAGTAGGCTAATTGAGTTGGACTCAATTTGGTTCATGTGTTAAGTGAGTCTAATTTGGACTTAGACTCATTTAATCAATTTAATTCAATGAATAGAGATTCATTAAATTATAATTTACTTGAACCAATGGTTAGATTAGATCAACCAAGGGAGAGAAGTGGTCAAGTTTGACTTGACTTGAGAGGAAGATGAAGGGTCAATTTTGACTTGACCATTTGCCACCTCATTAGTGAGTTGGCATTAAGTGGTCCAATGATGATGCTCCACATCATCATGGTTGCTTAAGTGGAATGCCACCTCATGGGAGTTACCAAGAGTTGTGACGCTTGGCATCCCATGGAGGTTACAATTCCCCTTAAAGTGGTCGACCACTTTTGATGAGGAGTTAGTGCATTTTGTGTGCTTGTGTGAGTAACTCCATCATCTTCTTGCTCTCTAGTTATTTCTTGCTCTCCCTCTCCTCCATTACTGATCTCTAAGGTTGCTAGCACATCCTTAGAGGTTCTTCTCCATCTCTTGCTTGTGTGGATACACATAGAGAAGTGTCTACTTTGACACTTTCGAGATCCGGCGAACCGAGGACGAGCGGGATTGCGAAGGGCTTCGCATCAAGGGTAAATTCCTTCTCCTTGTAGATCTAGTTTAGAACTAGTGTAAGAAACTCGTACTCGTAATGTTTTTCAAAATTTTAATCTTCGCACGGATCCGGTGGCTGGGGTTTAAGGTTTCCACAACGCAAAAAGTGGTTTTTGTGGCCCAAAAAACCCAACAGGGTTGTTACAATAAAAAGGCGCCTTTTATTGTAACTGTTGGTGCGGTTAGCACTAACGATTTAACCCAGGTTTTGATGAATGACAAATCAGGTTAAGTTAGTTTGTTTTTGTCTGACACTTTGATCGAGTGTGCAGGAGAAGTCCAGACAGGTCGACGGGCTGACCGGACGCCTGGCACGAAGTCCAGCTAGGTCGACGGGCTGACCGGATAGCTGGCGGCGATAGCCGCGGGCCGCCGCCGTGAAGGCGAGGGCGATGCCGGTGTTGCCCGAGGTCGGCTCGACCAGCGTGCCGCCGGGCTGGAGCTTCCCGGAGGCCTCCAGGGCGTCGATCATGTTGACGCCGATGCGGTGGCGAGAAGTCGGTCGACGGGGTGACCGGACGCCAGAGAAGTCGACGGTCGACGGCCGGTGCCGGACATCGGCGGGTAAGTGAGGTAAGTCCCTGGAGGGGAGTGACTGGAGGCGTTCCCGGGAAGGGACATTAGGCATCGATCCGGCTTAGATCCATTTCGGATGTCTAAGTCGAGATCGTGACTAGATTCCTCTGAAAGACGGAATCTAAGTCATACTCTTTATTATTATCTGTTGAATTTTAACTGTGATGACAATCTGTTTTAGGATATACATATGCCTCGGACTAACTTTGTTTTGCGGTGAAAAAGGAGTTTTCGGAACAAGGTGGTCCGGAGCAGAGGATCGGTGACCTTGGAGGATCCGGGCCAATTCTATCCAGTAGTCGTCGCCACGTGGAGTCATGGTTTGTGCTCGTCACATCTCCGCGAAGGGATCCCAGGCGCCTGAACAGATATAAAAGAAGCCCCAGACAGGAGCTTCAGAATCAATCAATTAAGCTGAGAATTCTTCTACTGCTGGTCTTGCTGCTCAACGTTCAGTGCGACGCCAACAAAGCTCCGACACTACGCTCCATTCTTTTCCCTTCTTGTCGGTATTTTGTTTTTAGTTTTCATTAGCATTCACTGTACGGTTCTTTTGTAATCATTATTTCGAATTGCTAGTGATTGCCCAACGAAAGTGGTCAAGGACCACGGGCCTTCGAGTAGGAGTCGTCACAGGCTCCGAACGAAGTAAAACAACTGTGTCTATTTTACTTTTCCGCTGCGCTTATACTCTTGTTTTTCGAATCGATATTCACCCCCCCCCTCTATCGAATCTAACGGTCCTACAAGTGGTATCAGAGCAGGTACCGCTCTGATTTGGTGCAACCACCAATCAGGCAAAGGGGGGACTTTTTGAAAGAAAAATTAGATATCGTTTGTCTTTAAAATAAAACCTTACGCCTTTCATTTTTTCCCTCCAAAACTATTTTTAAAAAATACATCGTCATCTCTTCACCATTGCTTAGTATTGACAAGATATTACATTTTCAAAATTTTGAAATAATATTTTTTTATTAATATTTTAATAATATTTTATTATTTTTTTTCGAAAATAGTGAAATATTATTTTTTTCGGCACTGCTAATCCAAGACCAAGTCTTGGGATCTTTTGTTTGTTTCTTTGTGTGCAAGAAATTATGACTCTTCTAGAAGGACGGAACCCCTGCGAACCGCCACCATACGATCATGAAGACTTCAACTACTGGAAGCGATTAATGGAATGCTAATTAGGAAGCGTAGACATCGATTATATGCTAATTTTGAGGAAACCTTCTCAAAACTCAGAACTGAACAAAAAGGTAAGTAACATTATTTGTAATGTTTTACCTAACAATATTTTATGCAGATTAGAAAAGTACAAGAATGCATATGAGCTGTGGACCCAGTTGATCAAGCTTCACGAGATGCCGATGGAGCTAGAAGATCAAGTTAAAGTCGAATCCGGACTCGAGTCAGATCCAACGGAGAAGCCTGCTGAATTAGGGGTTGCGCTCAAGGTTAGTAATATTTACCAAAACACCCTTGCTAGTAGTAGTTTAAAATATGCGACTGTTAATTTGGATATGTCTGAAAATATATGTGAAAATAGTGTACATGACAATACTTGCAAAAATACCTCTAGGATATTTTCTGATAAAACAAATATAATTAATTTAGAAAATACAAAAAATCTGAAAATAATTAATAAATCTAAAAATTTGAATTTAAACCTAAACAAATTTGAAAATTCAAACAAAAAGGATGACAAGGTCAATATTGATCTAGATAAAATTAATAAATTATTTAATCTAGACAATATTAATCTAGAAAATTCTATTCAAAACCAAGATAATTTAATTAATAAGAAATTAAACTTTAAAATAAAACTAATCTAATAAATTCAATTAACCATATCAATTTAAAAGGCAAAGAAAATATAAGGATAAAATCAAAACGGAATTTAACAAACTTAAAATTAAATGTTAAAGATAACATATTAAACAAAAACAATCTAGAAATTTCAAAATTAACAATTAATAAAAAGCTAAAAGATAAACCATTAAGAAAATATAATTCAAATAGTTTAGTTAATTCAAATTTAAAAATAAATAAAAACTTAAACTTTAAAAATAAGCTATTAAAGAAAGATAATTCAATTAACCCAATAAAATTGAAATTGAAAGAACATTCAAATATTAAATACACTCTCTTAAAGAAAGATAATTTGACCAATTTAATGAATTCAAAATTAAAAACTTAAATTTAAATTACAAATTAAACATTACAACTTAACTAAAACCAACTCTAATTATACAAAAATCTTAAATTAAAGACCAATGATTTAGGGGGAGGCTCCAGAATAGCTGGCACCTCCAAAACTAACTTACCCGACAGGGTAACCCAAACAAACTAGCCCGGCAGGGTACTGGTGAAGTTTTTGGATGATAGTACGTTAGGGAAGCTTGGGCATCGCATGTCTAGAAAGATATGGCTTCGATCTGGTGCATTTGGCCAAGTGGAACTGACCGAAGCTACCCTTAAATGGATCCTAACTAGTTAGACCAAGGTTTAATACTATGCTCCGTGGATAGGACTATTCGGAAAACCTCGAAAGGTTGACTACTTCTAATGACGTCCAAGTGACTCACCAAGCTTAGAAGTTTATCCGAAGAATGCCTATTTGTTGAGACCAAAGCTAAACCTGAATCTAACAAAAGTTAAACCAAACTCTGTAATTAAATCTAATTCATCTCACAAAATTATAGGATTCCCTGATTGATAATCTAGATCGGGTGAGATAATAAGGATCAAATTAATTTTCAAATTAAATTAAAATTAATTTAAAATTAAATTTCAAATTTTAAATTGAATTTCAAATTAAAATTAAATTTCAAATTTCAAATTAAAATTAAATTTAAAATTTCAAATTAAATTAAAATTAATTAAAATTAAAATTTGAATTAATTAAAAATTAAATTTCGAATTAAAACTAAATTAATTTAAAAAAATATATATTAAATTAACTTTAAAAATTATTTTAAAAATTAAATTAACTTTAAAAAATTATTTTAAAACAAAAATTAACTTTAAAAAATAATTTTAAATATAACTTTAAAAATTTTATATTTAACTTAAAAATTTTATTCTAAACTTAAAAATTATTTTAAAATTATTTCCAAATTTTTTAAAAATTATTTTAAAAACTCTTTTAAAAATCATTTTAAAAACTTTAAAAAATTCTTTTATAACATTTTATAAATTATTTTAAAAACTATTTTAAAAATAATTTTAAAAACTTTAAAAAATTCTTTTAAAAATTATTTTCAAACATTTCAAAAATTATTTTAAAAAATCTTTTAAAAATCATTTTAAAATCTTTAAAAAAAAATTTTAAAAATTATTTTAAAAAACTCTTTTAAAAATCATTTTAAAAACTTTAAAAAAAATTCTTTTAAAAATTATTTAAAAAAAAACTCTTTTAAAAATCATTTTAAAAACTTTAAAAAATTCTTTTAAAAATTATTTTAAAAAACTATTTTAAAAATCATTTTAAAAAACTATTTTAAAAATCATTTTAAAAACTTTAAAAAATTCTTTTAAAAATTCTTTTAAAACATTTTAAAAATTATTTTAAAAACTCTTTTAAAAATCATTTTAAAAACTTTAAAAAAAAAATCTTTTAAAAATTATTTTTAAAAAAAACTATTTTTAAAATCATTTTAAAAACTTTAAAAAATTCTTTTAAAACATTTTAAAAATTATTTTTAAAAACTCTTTTAAAAATCATTTTCAAAAACTTTAAAAATTCTTTTAAAAATTCTTTTAAAACCTTTTAAAAATTATTGTTATTTTAAAAATTATTTTAACATAAAAACTATTTTAACTTAAAATTATTTTAATATAAAAATTATATTTTTAAATTATTTTAACTTAAAAATTATTTAAAAAATTATTTTACAAACTTTTAAAAATAATTTAAAAACTATTTTAAAAATTATGTATCATTTTGAAAAATTCTTCTTATTTTTTCACTATAATAAATTTCTTTTAACTTAAAAAAAAATAGAAATAATAATAAATTATTTCTATAGACTATTTTCACTTTATAAATTATTATTTTGACTTTAAACTCATTTTTAATCTTAAACATCATTTTAACCTTAAAATTATTTTTTAATTTAACTTAACTGAAAATTAGATCTTAAATTAAAACTCATTAAAACTTAATTTAAACATTACTTTTCAACTTAATTTAACCTAACTGAAAATTAAAACTTAAAAATTTAACTTAAACTTAAAACTTAAAGCTAAATTAATCACTGATATTAATTTTAATCTAAAATCAAAACTGAATTGAACGTATATTAATTGTCATTAAATTCCTGTTAGAAATCCCTTAAAAATAATAATTATTATAATTCTTTTAAATTCATTTAAAACTTAGACACCTAACTTAAAAACTTAAATTCCGTTAACTTCAACTTTAAACTTAATTATGTAATTAATAAGTAGAACTTAACTATTTAAGTTTAACTTTATTTGAGAACTAAGCTTGATTTGATCAGAACCTAGGTTTAACCTTAGTAAAAATATTAAAATTACTCTAAGTCATTTTTCTTAATCAACCTTTAAAATATTAATTATTTTTATTAAAACATAATTAAAGTTTGACTTAAATTGAACCTTACTTAACCTTGTTTAATAACGAGTTTAACTTCAAATTACCACCAACTTTAAACTAAGTCAATCCAACTTAAAAGGAAGTAAATGAAAAGTTAAATTATAACTAACACCTTCATCAATTAATACAAAATTTAGATTATAGCAAAATTTAATCAATAAATTATTAATATTGATCAATTATTGAATTAATAACAACTTATGTTACTTAACATTACACTAAAGGTTAATTTATTTCAACTTAATCTAACATTAATTACGGTTAGTCAAATTTAAATGAACAATTTTATAAAGATAATTATACAATCGTCTAAAATACTTAGGTACAAAAATATGTTATGGTTGTAAAATTTTATATTAAGGGGAAGTAATAAATAAGGAGGATTAATAAATTAAAGGAGTATCAAATTAAGGGGGAGGTTTATTTTTAAATTATCTCCTGAAGTGTTATTTTTTAATCTTCTCTTTAAAATCTCTCTAGAAAATTCTACCTCAATTTAAAAAATAAATATATATCTACTTTGAATATTTTTAGCAAATATTTTCAAATTTTATGTCAGGTTCAGGGGGAGGAATTAATTATAAATTTCCCTTTATATAAAATATTTTAAATTTTGTTTGAAAAATGTTTTCTTAAAAATTTCTTAAACCTACTTTTGAAAACTAACTCTTATAAAACTAAGTTGTTTTTAAGAATTGGGTTTTACTTTTTATTGAAAATTGATTTTGAAAATTAGATTTAACTTAGTTTTGAAAATTGTGGAAATTAGATTTTTCAAAACTTAAGTTTACAAACTAAGCTTCTCAAAATCATTTTCCTTAATTTTGAAAATCAAAGTTTAAAAATCAATTTTCAAAATCAACTTGCTTAAAATTGTGGAAAGTTTTCAAATCAACTCAAAATTGTTTCTTTTAAATCACAAACTTTTTATCCTCTTTACTTAGTTTTTGAAAACTCAACTTTTCAAGTATTTTAAACTATGGTTTTGAAACTAGTACTTTTGAATTTTAAAATTCTGATTTTTGAAAATTAGATTTAATTATTTTACTTTATCAAAATTAGTTCTACCAAACTCCTTTGAAAACTAAAAGTAAAGTTCAAAATCAATATTTGCAAACTGAAATTTGATTTGCAAAAACTCAGTGTTGAAAATTATGAAAGTTAGATTTTTCAAACTTAAATCATTGTCAAAACTTAAGTTTTAAATTAAATCATTTAAAAACTTAGTGTTGAAAAATAAATCAGTTTTTGGAAAAATAAATTTTTCAAACTTAGTTTTGGAATTTTGGTTTTTGAAAACTTATGTTTGAAAATGAAACTATCTAAACTTAGCTAGCTTTCTAAAAGCCAAAAGCTAATGCTTTAAACAAATTTTCAAAAGCTTAAACTCTCCGAGATTAACTTGACATTTTTTTTGTCTGAAGTCTATAATTACTTAATCCATGTTATTTTTGATGAATGCCAAAGGGGGAGGGTTAGGTGGTTAAGTTAGGTTAAGTTAGCTGAACCTAACTGAAAATTCAAACTAACTTAAAAACCACATAAATGCATGGTTCTTGCATATGTTTTCACTAACTTAACCAAGTTGTCATTCCATCAAAAAGGGGGAGATTGTTGGTGCGGTTAGCACTAACGATTTAACCCAGGTTTTGATGAATGACAAATCAGGTTAAGTTAGTTTGTTTTTGTCTGACACTTTGATCGAGTGTGCAGGAGAAGTCCGAAGTCGACGGCCGGACTGACACGGAAGTCCCTAGGTCGTACGGCTGACCGGATAGTTGGCGAGAAGTCCAAGCGGTCGACGGGTGACCGGACGCTGGCGAGAAGTCATAGGTCAACGGTGGCCGGATGTGGCGAGTCGAATCCGAATCGGGTGAAGTCCAGCGGGTACGCCGGGCCAGAAGTCGAGATGGGTCGACCGGCCGGACCGGACGACGCGTGGTAAGTGAGGTAAGTCACTGGAGGGGAGTGACTGTGAGGACGCGTTCCCGGGTAGGGGACATTAGGCGTCGATCCGGCTTAGATCCATTTCGGATGTCTAAGTCGAGATCGTGACTAGATTCCGGTCTCGGAAAGACGGAATCTAAGTCATACTCTTTTTATTTATCTGTTGAATTTTAACTGTGATGACAATCTGTGTTACAGGATATACATTTGCCTCGGACTAACTTTGTTTTGCAGGAAAAAGGAGTTTTCTGGAACAAGGTGGTCCAGGCGCCCAGAGGGGATCCGGGCGCCTGGAAGGCCAATTCTATCCAGCCGAGTCGTCGCCACGTGGAGCATCATGGTTTGTGCAGCTATGTCACATTCCAGGCGCCCGGAAGGGATCCAGGCGCCTGGAACAGCATATAAAAGAATCCCCAGATAGGATCTTCAGAATCAATCAATCAAGCTGAGAATTCTTCTACTGCTGGTCTTGCTTCTCAAAGTTCAGTGCGACGCCAACAAAGCTCCGACACTACGCTCCATTCTTTTCCCTTTTTGTCGGTATTTTGTTTTTAGTTTTCATTAGCATTCACTGTACGGTTCTTTTGTAATCATTATTTCGAATTGCTAATGATTGCCCAACGAAAGTGGTCAAGGACCACGGGGCTTCGAGTAGGAGTCGTCACAGGCTCTGAACGAAGTAAAACAACTGTGTCTATTTTACTTTTCCGCTGCGCTTATACTCTTGTTTTTCGAATCGATATTCACCCCCCCTCTATCGAATCTAACGGTCCTACAGTAACAACCCGGCCCTTTGGCCTCTTGGGCGACCCTTGCGGTGGCCGTTGCCCTGACTAGTCGTCGGCCCATTTGGCGACCTCTCGTAGTCATCCAGAGCGACTCTTTGACCGTGTCGTTACTCACTAGGACTTTCCACTCATGGCCAGTGGATTTTTGCCTCCCCCAGGATTTGAACTCTAGACCTCCAGGCTTAAGTATTAGAGTTTATGAATCCTGGTAGCCAAGTGAGCGTTGCTCACTTGGCTACCAGGATTCATAAACTCTAGTACTTAAGCCTGGAGGTCTAGAGTTTGAATCCTGGGGGAGGCAAAAATCCACTGGCCAGGGTGGAAAGTCTTAGTGAGTAATGGCATGGTCAAAGAGTCAACGTCCAATTATTGAATTGTAATGTATCATATGATAAGAAGCATGAACCCTAAGAGGCCAAAAACTGTTATAACTAATCCACACATTAGAATTCACCAATAAACAAAATAGGCACATAATTTTGGTTGATACAGAGGAATAGAATAAAGATGTTGTGAAGGCTAAGTATCGATGGAAACCAACACAGAATTTCTAAATGTTGAAGGCACATAATTTCCAAATGTTGTGAAGTCAAACTACTAAAGATCTAGTTGAATATCTAGATAGAAAGATCCTTAAATCAGTGTCAAGAGATTTAATTCTCATAAATATTGAATATTTACCTTAAAACAAATATATTAGAGAAAATATTTACCTTTATCAGGAGATTCAATTCTCATAAGTGATATCCTGGGCTTTGTTATGTCATGGAGCACTTCCATCGAATCTCCTTTTTTGGGTTGCACAATTGGTGATTTTAATTGTTTCGTCCATGAGAGTATTTCACCAACAGTAGTTGCATCTACATTCAGTTTATTTCTTGCAGCATTGTCATGCACAACCTGATGAGAAATCTGATTGTGTCTTGCCTTCACACGCAAAGCAATTAGTGACTCCTTGTTAATTGGAGGAGGTGTTCTATGTTGCTTACGTAACTCCACATATTTTTGGAGAGACATCGATGGAATGTATTCTTTTCTGGCAGTTGGTACCTGTACAACACCATACAGATCACAAAATGTGAACACATTGAATTACCAAACAAAGCAACACAACTATTAATGTTATAAGACTAGACAAATTAGTTTTCAAGTTCTCATAAGTACATAACAGAATACTTGGTTACCTTTATTGGAGCAAAAACATCTGTGTAACTGCCTTCATCATCCTGACCACCACCATTTTTGTCCAAAAACTGTTTAGCGTCATAGACATTGGTACCTAACGATTTCTGTTTGTTTTTCTTGCATGTAGTACTGGTCGCCAAAGACATCTGTGTATCCTTCAGTCCAAGCTCTCTCATTTTTGCTTTGTTCTCTTGAACCCTTAGCATTCTAACTCTCTCATACGCAGTCATACTATTTTTCTCTAAATCATCCTTCTTGCGTTGATTTCCCATTAGTGATTGAATTGCTAGAACTGAAATCAGCAACTTTAATCATTAGTGTAAAGTATTTTGTAACATTATAAAATAAGAGGAGAATACCCTAGCAAGATGATATGAAACATCATAATTTATTTAACATTCAAATCATTAACCGTGATTTGTTCAAGCATTATAACAACATAACATTCAAATCATTAACTATCATTTGTTCATTAATTATCACAACAACTGTCATTTGTTTAAGCATTACAACATCATGATTCAATCATTATCAGCTTCTTGTTCTTCATCGGTATTCATCCAATCCCATAAAGTTTCATCAATAGAATCATCATCATTGTCATCATCTCCATCTATGTCTTCCAAATTTGTATTTACACTAATAATGATCGGACGTATATCCTCTCTTGATAACTGAATGTCTTCAACCCCAACTTGTGAAATTGGATATACATCATTATCATGAAGTTTGGACCAGTATGTGTTTCTATCATTTATATCATAATCACCCTCATATAGATCTCTAGGAACATGATTCATAACATATTGAAGGTCATCTGCTAGAGGATCTGGTACATAAAACACTTGATGTACTTGAGAAGGCATGACATAAGGATCATTTAAAGAGCACAGCTTCTTCATATTAATACAAGGAAGACCATAGTCATCTTTCTCCACTTGGTACCACTCACAACGGAACAAAACTACTTTGGATTTGGACCAAAAATTGAGTTCCATTATTTCAATTATTGCACCATAGTAGTCAACATCTCCAACCACAGGATTTTTGTCCCTTGAGATTGCAAAGCTAGGAGTTGATGCTATTACAGAAACTCCACTATTCTAAGTCTTACATTTTGCATCACGCAATTTTGTATAGAATCTATATCCATTGACATAATACTCAGTAAATCTTCTAGCTGTAGGACATGGACCTTTTGCTAACCAAAAAATGTGATCAGAGAGACTATGGTTAATCACTTTTTCTCTCAGCCAATTGGTAAACTGATTGATGTGGTTTTGTGCTCGTGCCCATCTACTTCTTCTTGGTTGTCTATTAATATGAAGTTGATGTTCACTGCATTAATCAAGAACATGGACATTACCAAATGATGTACACTTCATTATATGATTAATTATTTATTGAAAAAAATAGCAAACTCATGTAGCTAGTTTATAATGGGTGGTTAAATTACGTACCTTATATAATCGTCAAGCTCTTTGCAATCAGAATTAAATAAGGCATATCGATGAGCTTGTTCACCACACACAAGATCTAGAGTGAAGAGTTTGCCTTTTCTTCTTTTCTTTCCTCCTAAAGGGTGTCCAGCATTTTTAAAAACTACTGAGTTGGATTCATTTGAATAAACACAAGACATATCTGAATCTTGAGCACCTTTGTTTAGTCTAGTCTTCACGCATTCATCCATATACCATGAACAAAAAATTGCACATTCTTCAATCAAATACCCTTCAGCAATAGACCCCTCTACATACCTTCGATTTTGTACATAAGACTTTAATTTACCCAGATATCTTTAATAGAAAACATCCATCGATATTGCACTGGTCCACCAAGCCTAACTTCATTTACCAAGTGAATCGGTAAGTGCACCATAATATCGAAAAAGGCTAGTAAGAATATCTTCTCAAGCTCGCATAATATTTCAACAATTTCTATCTCCAACTGATCGAGGTCTTCAGGCTTAACAACCTTACTACACAAACATCGAAAGAAAGCACCCAATCTAATCAAAGGGATTGCAACATGTTTGGGGAGGGATTTCCTAACCGCTACTTGAAGCAGGTATTGTAGTAAAATGTGAGCATCATGACTTTTATAACCAGCCACTTTTCTTTCTGAAGTGTGTACACACCTTGCTATGTTTGATGCACACCCATAAGGCAGTTTGACTCCCTTTATGGCACGACAGAAAATATCTTTTTCAATTCGAGACATAGCATAACATGCCTTTTGCAAAACAACATGCTCACCATCAAGAGATAGCTCAGGTTGAAGTTTTTCTTTAACCCCCAATTCTATAAGGTCAAATCGAGCTTTTGCATGATCCTTTGATTTACCAGCTACATCCAACAATGTCCCTATCAAGCTGTCACATATATTTTTTTCAATGTGCATCACGTCAAGATTGTGCCGACATAAATTGAATTGCCAATATGGCAATTCAAAAAATATTGACTTCTTTTTCCAAGGACATGTGGCATCATTTTTTTTCTTCTGAGTCTTCCCAAATTCATTCTTAAAACTAGACAAGTCTCTCAAAGTCTCAACGCCGGACAAAGGGGTTGGAGGTGGCCTATCCTCAGTATGCCCATTAAAAGAACTCTTATTATGACGCCATGGATGGTCCAAGTCTAAAAATCTGCGATGGTCCATATAGCATGTTTTCCTACTGTGATTCAAGTACAAAGAACTAGTTTCATAATTACACAAAGGGCAAGCAAACTTTCCCTTAGTTTTCCAACCCGACAACATTGAGTAAGCTGGGAAGTCATTAATGGTCCATGTTAGGGCTGCATACATTTGAAAAGTTTCATTTTTTAACTTATCATATGTTTCTAGCCCATCATTCCACAACTCATTTAACTCATCAATCAAGGGTTGCAAGTAGACGTCAATATTATTCCCAGGAGATTCAGGGCCAGGAATTAGCAAAGACAAAATAAAGTACTCTGGCTTCATACACATCCAAGGTGGTAAATTATAGTTAACCAACACCACAGGCCATGTACTGTGTGCAATACTCATTGTTCGAAATGGATTAAAACCATCACTAGCCAAACCTAGCCTTGCATTTCTAGGTTCTTTTGCAAAATCAGGATACAGCATATCAAACTCTTTCCAAGCTTTCCCGTCAGTCGGATGTCTTAGATTACCATCTTTAGGACGCCCTCTATCATGCCATGTCATATACTTAGCAGATTCAGCACACATAAATAATCTTTGCAATCGGGATTTTAGAGGAAAATACCACAATACTTTAGCTGGAATGTTTGATAGTTTTTTGTCAGCCTCATTATTTGGTTTCTTGCCATCTTTTTCCTATGATTGCTTCCACTTAGAAGCATGACATGTATGACACTCATTATCATTTTCATGCTCTTTCCAAAATAACATACAATCATTGGGACATGCATAAATTTTTTGACAATCCAAACCCAAATTCCTCAATATGTTTCTAGCTTCATTAAAATTTGGTGGAAGCTTTGCATCCGGAATCATTTCCCTTAAGAGCTGTAGAAGATCATTTAATACTGCATTACTAAGTCCATGAAGTGTCCTGTAGATAAACAACCTAATGATGAAAGAAAGTTTAGAAAAATTCTTGCACCCAGGATATAGCTCTTGTTTACCCTCTTCAACCAATCTATAGAACTTTTTAGCTTCCTCATTTGGACCTTGTTGTACATTACTTGTTTCCTCTATGACATCTCTAAATCTATCATGTAATAATTCATCAATGTTATCATGCATTCTTGGAACATCGTTATCTAAATCTCTTGCAGTTTTCAATAATGATGGATCCTCTCCATGAAAAATCCACAAATCATAATTTTCCACAAATCCCTCACTTTTCACATGATTATACACCTCGTCTCTACGATACCAATATCGATTTTTACACCGCCTACAAGGACATTTAATTTGACCTCCCGAAGATGCTTTAGCAAATGATATGTTCAGAAAGTTGAACAACCCATTTTCAAATTCAGGCACCCATCTAGAAAAATACATCCAACTTCTATCTTCACCCATCACTCTAAAATTCTGAAACTAGTAACAAAGAGGCAAAAATTGATAGAACAATCTTTAATAGTATGAGCAAATGAATGGACCGGCTTTGACAAATTTGGTCACCTATCAAGCATAAACCACCACTGTTAAATTGAATGGAAGATATTATGAGGAATTTGATAAAGATATATGCATTTGTAATGTCACATTACTACTTTCTATTGGTAACAAAATTACCCAAGTCAAAGCAAGGTTGATAAAATTATAATACCACATACATATAGGAATAGAAACAAACTTAATTCAATTTTAGGAGCCTAAAGGAATAGGGACAACAATAGAAAACTATGGATTCATGTCATTACAAGAATAAAAAAATATATAATGAGTTAAAATTCTTTTTACAAACCCTATAAGGCTTTTAAAAATGGGTTAAAATAATTTAGTGGGTTGATTCAACCAAACTCATTCTAACAAAAAAAATCCCTTGGAAGATAACTATTTCAATGATCTTAAAACTTTTATTGTGAAAGTTGACTAGCAATAAAATATCATATCACTACAAGAATTTCTGGATTTAACCACACCTAATAGACAACAGTTTTTCAAGAAATTGTTGTCTTTTTTCCATTTAACAATAGTTTTATTGAAAACTATTGTTGTTCACCATAATATTTTTTAAATAACAACAGTTTTTCAAAAAATCGTTGTCTAATGTGTGTCAAAGACAATGGTTTTAAAAAACTATTGTCTTTTAGTGTTGCTTATGTGATAATATACAACGGTTTTATTAAACTGTTGTCTATTGAATGTTGTTGAATCCTAAAAACACAACAGTTTTTTTTAACTTCATGAAAAAAAAACCTAAAAAACCACTTCTCTGTGACTCTTCAACGAACAAAAACCTATCTCCGACTCCTCCTTTGCGACTCCTCCGCGAAAGACACTCCTCCACTACTAGAAAAATGATTTATTATAACACTTTCTTCATGACACCTATTAAAAAGTGTCAATATAAATAAATTATAATGACATTTATAAAAACTAATTAAATTTTTAGAAAAATATCATATTAGATGGTGTATGATGACACATTTTGTAAGTGTCATTATAATTATAATCATATTAAACCTATTCCAAATCTCTTTCCACCCACGCGATCCTCCTGATCGTTTCGTTTCCTCCTTGCAGCGCCGCCCGTTTTCTTCCCTCTCCCACCCCCTCCTTTCCTTCAGCGCAGAAAGGTTTCTTCCCTCTCCGGAGCAACCAAGATGAGCTCAAAGGTAACCTATTTCTTATTTCTTCCCTCTCCGCAGCACCGCGCGCTGCCTCGCCAGGCGACGAGCGATCGCTTCACCTGTGGCCGCACTCAAGAGGGCCACAACCTCGCCAGGCTGCTAGTTCACTTATGACTAGTTTGTAAATGGAGGCACACGAGGGGGCCATGCCTCGCCCGGCAGTCGGTTCACAAATGATCGCACATGAAGGGGTCAATTCCTTGTCGGGCAGTGTCCTGTCGTGAGGCAGCGACATCACTACCTGCTTTTGAAACTCTCGCCCTTTTCTTTTTTCCTAATTAATTTGATCTATTTTGGTTGAATAAATATAGGAATTTTAATCATAAATTGGTTGATTTTGTTGACTGTGAATATAGTAGAGAAGTTAATTAGTTGTGTTTTGTAATGCCCCACCCTTCTTACCCAACCAAAGGCGGCGCTACGTTCTTATACTACTTACGTACATGTTTTACTATAACAGCGGAAGAATAAAAACTTTAAAGAATTTAATTTATTAAGCATAATATCACATATTCTGATTTGTTCAAATATTGATTCTATAACTAATCATATTAATTTGTCCGAATCGTTCTTTGCCGAGCCACCACCACACACATCACTATCTGCTCTTCCTGCTGCTCCGTTGTTCCGAATATCCGTCCCCCATATCTGCGGTACAAGGAAAGTAAGCTATGAGCACTCATGGCTCAGTAAGTTCCTTTCCTACTCACTGAAACCGAAAATCATCGTATATCAATATCATGCGTAATATCATAAGCATACAACATACAAGGGTATCATATTCATATCATATTATCACATGACATTATATCTAATCATCAGATAATTCAAGTACATATGTAGGCAATGCATCATGAATTTGAAAACTTATACTAATAAGTACTTGAAATTAATATCATCATTAAGGGGATCCCGGTTTGTACCACATACATAATACGCGCGCTTCATAGGTAGGTCCAAGGTAGCAAGTCTTGAACCCTATCATGCATACATACTAGGCCCGAGTCTTACTCCATCGACCTAGGGCATTCAGACGCCCATTATCGACGAGGCCCGAGGCGTTTACGGAGCCCACCCATGGTACAAACCCATACAAAAATAACTTATCATGCATAACTATCATATCATGTCCTTAACAATCTTTCATGCATTTCTTTTCATTATGTATAGCATTTCCTATGCTATCACATATCATGGCATATTACATAACATAATTTCATTTCTTCATTTTGTATAGCATTTCCTTATGCTATCACATATCATGGCATATTACATAACATTATGTATAGCACTTCCTATGCTATCACATATCATGGCATATAACATAATTTCATTTTCTCCTCATTATGTTTAGCATTTCCTATGCTATCACATATCATGGCATATTACATAACATTATGTATAGCATTTCCTATGCTATCACATATCATGGCATATAACATAATTTCATTTTCTCCTCATTATGTTTAGCATTTCCTATGCTATCACATATCATGGCATATTACATAACATTATGTATAGCATTTCCTATGCTATCACATATCATGGCATATAACATAATTTCATTTTCTCCTCATTATGTTTAGCATTTCCTATGCTATCACATATCATGGCATATTACATAACATTATGTATAGCATTTCATAGAAGGAACCTTGCACTAGTTCGGTTAGACAATAATCTTACTCACCTCTTTAAAATATTTTTGGTTGAAATCCTAAGGTTAGATACTCCTCTGATCATACATCATATCAATATAAAATCATGGAAAGGAATCCTTCTACATAGCATAGAAAATCTTATCATGAAATGAGGTCTTGTTTAAATCATCCTAGATTTGAAAACCTTTTCTTTAGCCGAATTTTCTTAAATTCTTTCCTAGGTTTTCTAATCCTTATAAATCCGAAAATCACATAAAAGCCTTGTACCACAGGTGAGGGGAAGCTTACCTTCTTCGCTTAAGTTTCCTAGATTTGAGAACTTGCTTGGGGACCTTTCTTCCTTGCTTGCTTGCTCGGCACCAATGGAGGAGAAGAGTGGCTAGGTCTTTTGGTGGAGAGGAGGAGGGAGAAGAGACCTCTTCCTCTTGTGTTGCTCGGCAACAACAAGAAAGAAAAGAGGGAGGGAGTGAGGAGGAAGAAGAGGTTTCTTCCTCTTGTGTTGCTCGGCAACAAGAAGAAGAAAGGAGGAAGGGAGAGGGTTTTCGGCACCCAAGGGAGGAGAGGAGGAAAGTGAGTGAGGATGAAGTTGAAGTCACCCCTCCATGCCTATTTATACTAAAATGAGGGGAGGAAACTTGTCTTGATTCATCCTCCTTATTTACTTCTCTTCTTAATGTTAAGAATATTCTAGAGAAGATGCTTCTTGAGTTCTCCCTTAATTTCTCTCTTTTCTTTCCTTTAATTAAAATTCCTATCTCTCCTCTTACAATATCCTCTCCTATCCCACTTGGTTAACACATGCATGTATCCACAAGAGAACCAAGGATCAAAACTTGGTTATGTATATTTTTACTTCTTTTTACTCCCTTTTCCTTTTTAGTAAAAAGAATCCTTTCTTATTCTTAACTACTTAGTCCTCTCTCTCCTTATCAATAATTCTCCTATCCCCTTTGGTATCCTATACATGTTCCTTACAAGAGATCCAAGGTTCAATCTCTCTTCTAACGTTTTATTTTCTTTTGTACATAATAATTCATATATTATCCTATTATGCATTATGCATAAATATTTCATACATGTATTCATATTTCTTCCTTTTGTCTACATTAATTCCATACATTATAAATCATGCATAGATGATTTATATTCTCAACTTTATTTTCTTTCATAATCATCTAAATCCTTCCCATCGTAACATTCAACGTAGACTATCTACACATTCTTTTCATTACATTCGTACTCTCATTGTCCTTACTTTATCTAGGCTTTCTAGGGGTGTTACATGTTTGTTGTTGGTAATTATTCATGACGCTTGTGATGTTTGTAATTTAGATTATGTGCTTGATTCCTAAATTTTATGACATTTTGGTTGCTGGGAATACTGATGATAATGTGTTCTTATTTAGGCAAAAGGGCATTTATTGCTGGAGTTGTTGATGATAATGGTTATGGCTGGGCAATCACAAAGGCTCTTGCCGTTGTTGGGGCAGAAATACTTGTTGGTACATGGGTGTCTGTAGGTGCTTCCGAAGTCATGTTTATTCTGTCATTATGTAATTAGATAAACACTGGAATATAAGCCTTCTGTTGGATCATTCATCAATAGGCACTGAACATATTTGAGACAAGCTTAAGGTGTGACAAATTTGATAAGTCACGGAAGTATGCCTTCCTCTATTATCAGGAGCATACATGGTTGGATTTATTTATTTTTCTCTTTCATGTTCAGTAGTAATCTTTCTCAGATTGTATTTACATATTGACAAATGGCTGACTGATGGATATTGTCAAAGTATATCCTCTTGATGTCATTTGCGATACACCTGAAGATGTATGTAAAAGAAACTTTTGATAAAATTGGTTCCTAGCATTTATTCCAATTTATGATCATAATCAGCAGCTTGTATGGTGTTTATTTTAGGTCAAGACAAACAAACGCTATGCTGGATCCTCAAATTGGACTGTTAAGGTAGACACCAACTCCTTGTTTTCACCAGAACTTGAATTCCCTTTTCTGTACGCTAATTAAACATTTTTTTCTCCAAGAGATTGTGTAAACAGAACTAAAGCCTGGAATGATAATTCATTTGATTTTTCACACGCTCTTGTGTTACTGATGCCTTCTTCTGCTTGGTGCAGGAAATGGCAGAGGCTGTGACGAAAGATTTTGGAAGGATTGACATCCTCGTGCATTCTCTTGCCAATGGACCAGAGGTACTACCTTACACCATCATATAATCATGATGTTTTTTTTACTTTAGTTCTAAATTATGGCTTTCATAAATAGGTAACGAAGCCACTCTTGGAGACATCTAGAAGAGGGTATCTTGTTATAATTTCAGCTTCGAGTTACTCTTTTGTCTCCCTGCTTCGGCACTTTCTTCCAATAATGAATCTAGGTTTCTTTCGATTCCATGAAAACAAAACAATTGCATGTTCCATTTGTGTGTATATTTCAACTTGAGATCCTGACAAGAACATCATTATCAATCCATCATTATATCTTCTTCTTTACGGACAAAATAAAGCAATGTTAGTAGTTATAATAAAACCCAAAATAAAGTTATCAAACAATTCCTTTTCTTGTTGGCATATAGATTTTATATCTCATCATCACTTTGTTTTGGATGTCTCCGTTAAACATGGCAACCGGTGCTTCAATATCTTTGACATACATAGCTTCCGAAAGGGCAATCCCAGGGTATAACCTTTTCCCTTGTTTATTCCAAAGTTTATAATTTGGAATACTTGTTTAGTTCTTGCATCAACTTGCAGATACGGAGGTGGAATGAGCTCAGCAAAAGCTGCATTGGAGAGCGATACAAAAGTAAGTTCAACTCTTCTGCATTGTCAAGTCCGGCTAGTGTTTGGAAATATTTAAACCCAAACTATATGGTAGTTCACTCATCTAAGATTATATTAGGCAAAATATAGATTCAATAATTTTGATGTTTTCAGCATTTGTTTTTGGATGTAGGTGCTGGCTTTTGAACTGCACTTGCTTGCGACAAAGCATCAGGTAATTATATAATTAGTAACCATTTGGTGATTGTTAGCATACACGATATGATGGCTTTTCTTCAGTTCAATAGACATGTTTTTACCTACTGCTCTGTATTCCTATGTTCCTTTCTCTGTCTATGCCATGTTTTACATTGATCTTTCAATTGGCATTTGACTCGAGATTTACCCACGCATGAAATTTTGCAGTTTGTTTATATCACTTGATTATAGAAATTTGTTGAAGAGTTGTCCCGTTTTTGTTTATTTGATCTATGAATTTGTTTGCATTTGCATTATTTTCAATTCCTGAGATGTTAAACACTTCTAGTTGCTTCCTTATACATTGAAGAATGTTTTAAAACATTCTTCAACCTAGCTCTTGATTGTTAATTTTAGTCAATTATAGTGGTAATTGTTAGATCCTTTATTTATTTTAATTAATCTCTATTTGTATATTCCATTATCTAATTAATCAATGACTTATTAATCAATGGTGCTTATTTTTGTAGATGTTTCATCTGATTCCAACACCTCAGGGAGCTTTTATGTACTCAATGACATATTCCGTCTCAACATGCTCATTACAAAGATTCTAGGATACACTTGGAGGAATGATAGCTCGGCCTTATCATCTGGTGTGATTTTAATTAATTTTTCAGTGAAATATTATAAATTTTTTATATTTATTATGTTATTAAAATTTTAAATAAATATGAAATGTATTTGTAGTTGGCTATAAACGAAGATTTCTATTAGTGCATATGGAATGATACTTTCTGGATTCATTTTTATTTAAGGCATTCTTTCCTTTAATGGTCCCTTTTAGAATTTAATGTATGACTTACTCCTTAGCATCATATGGAGTGTGTGGGAACGTTTGCATTAGATTGTACCTTTTAGAATTAATGTTGCTTGATCACTGGGAAAAATAATGTTTGCATGGTTTATAATAGAAGCTTTGTATGCAGTGACATAAAATGAAAATTCTGCTTAATAAGAAATTTAAGAGCCACCATATTGTTTCAAGAGGTTACCATTTATGTTACATAGATAATGCTTTTTGCACTTCTGTTAGATGACTAGATCAAATGGTTTTTATGGTTATGTAACATTTATGCAGTGCAATTAGAATCACGCGTACAATTTATTATTTGAATAGGTGCCCTCAAGAGTATTGGGAAGAATCTTGACAAGCACAAAAAATGGAGAGACTTTAACAAATTAAGGAGCACTAGGAGCTGCAGTCCCTCCTCTTCACCGACATCTAAGTAGAAAATCTCGTGTTATATTGTTCTACCTTTGTTTTAATAGTGTTATCATTTTGTTGGTTTCTTATGAAATTTCTTCAGAATGTTATAGATATTATTTTTGAATGTTAAAAAATTGTATATTAAATTTTATTTTGAAATTTAGTATTTTGAATGATTTATAATGTTGGAAAATTGTATATTAATTTTTTTTATTTTTTATCTAAAAAAGACAACGGTTTTTCACCATTGTCGTAGATAGTTTAAAACTGTTGTTGAAGACCCTGTTATTAACGGTAGACGCTCAAAGACAACGGTGAAAAACTGTTGTCTTTGAAGGAAAAGACAACAGTTTTTCACCGTTGTAAAAATGTTGTATTTGCCTTCAAAGATAACGGTTAAAAACTGTTGTCTTAGGGCACCCCTTTTAACAACACGGCCTTTAACAACAGTTCAAAATGGGCTACGACAACAGTGAAAAATTGTTGTTGTTAGGCTTTTTTCTTATAGTGTATGCAATAATTAAGTCCCAATGCTTTGATACAATATGATCAAATACCTCATTAGTGTTCAATCTAAAGCTGTGGTCACATTTTGCATAATTCATTTCGTAAATATTAGAATAAAAGATCCAACCTTTGAAGAAAAACAACATAATACAAGAAAAATAATATAATAAGAACAAGGATTGGGAGAAAAACAAGCTTGAGAGAGCTGGAAAAACATAATACCCTTGGTAGCAGTCCGACGACAACAAAATACAAGAAAAACAAAAGCAAATAAAAGAAGAGCTAACCTGAGAAAGATAATGGTTGCGAGAGGGCCAAAAAAAGAGCCCGGCGAAGATGTTCAGTTCGCAGAGAGGGCTTCATCGGAGATGTACGGCGGAGATAGAGTGAGGAGGTTGCTAGTTTAGGGTTGGTAGCAAAGACAAAGTAAGGAGGTTGAGAGTCTAGGGTTGGCGGCAGAGAAGTTCGGTGGAGGGAGAGGAGGAAATCGCGACACTAGGGCTTTTACGCGAGGGACGTCACGAATAGGGGAGATCGTGAATAGGGGAGAGTTCGCGAGTAATTGTTTGCTGTGGCTAGTGGTTCGCGGTTCGCGGAAAAATAATTGCGGGCAGAGTGAAAAATAATCCTGCCATTCATCATTTGCAACCCTTCTAAAAAAAGTGTTTCAAACACTTCTAAAAAATCTGTTGTATTTTAATTATAATGCAACACTTATTTGAAAGTGTTGCATGTTTTTTTTTAAATTTGATATATGACAACAATTTACTAAAGTGTTGCACCCAAAGTGACACCTTAGGCTAATTTTGTAGTAGTGTGTTTGATATCTTTCCTTATTTGTAGTTAAAAGGAAGATTTTAATTTTTGATAAAACTTTCTTTTTATGAAACCATCCTCATGATTTTAAAAGAGAGTTTTAAAATTAAATCTTTCCTTTTATAGCTTTCTACAAAAGATTAAGAGAAATATTTGATATCTTTCCTTATTTGTAGTTAAAAGGAAGATTTTAATTTTAGAGAAAACTTTCTTTTTTATAAATCATCCTCATGTTTTAATGGAGAGATTTTAATTTATAAAAGTTTTCTTTTATAACCAACCATGAAGGAAATTTTTTAAAAGAGAAATTTTTATTTTAAAAATTTCTGGAAATAAATTAGAAAGTTTTAATTTTGTGATTAAAACTTTCCTTGTTTGAGGGAATAAGGTGGCCGGCCATCAAGAGTTTAAAAAGGAAATTTTAAATAAATTTTTCCTTCTTAAACATTGGCAAAGAATATAAGGAAGTTTTATTTATTAAACTTTCCTTATTTGTCAAGGCTAAGGAACATAAAAGAGAGGGTAGACGTGCCTCACCTTACAACAACAATATCTCTTCTATTCCTTGGTTGGTGGCCGGCCCTCTCTCCCTTCTCTTCTCTTATTCTTCTTCCTTGTGTGGCCGGATTTTGCTAGAGGAAGAAGAAGAGATAGGAGGCTTTGTTTCTTGCATCCCTTGGAGCTTGGTTGGTGGCTGAAGTTCTTCATCTCAAGGAGTTGATTGATTGTGGCCGAAACTTGCTTGGAGAAGAAGGAAGGTTGGGTGGATTCTCATCTTGGTAGATCATCACCCACATGACGTCCGAGATAAGAAGAGAAATACGACAGAAGATCGTGAGGTCTATAAGCTATAAAAGGTATAACTAGTTATTAAGTTTCCACATCATAACTAGTTCATCCTTTTTATTTAGATCTTGAAATACCAAACACAAGAGGCTAGTGATTCTAGGTTTTGGATTTGTGATTCAAATTTGTGTTTCTTTGTTTTTCAATCTTGTGATTCGATTGTTCTTTTTGGTTAAACTTAGGATTATTATAAGGAGATTAAATATTGAATTTCTTTGAAAGACTTTGTTGAGGCAGTGGTGGATGTTCCCATACCCAAGAAGGTCAAGTGTCTCGCCATGTTTGACCTGGGAGCCTATCTCTGAAATAAATATTTAATCAAATTTGTAACATGGGTGGATTTGGATCAATAATGTTAAGTATTGTATATGATCCAAGTCTAAACCTCTAAGAACAGATAAGTTAAATTTGGAATCAATAATGTTAAGTTCTATTTGCGATTTCGAATTTAATTTCTAAAGAACACAATAGGTTGTTAGGAAAGGTTCAGGACTTGTACAAAATTTTTGTACAGGGGAACCAGTACGATATTTCGAGTAGCAACCAACAGCATTAAGATGATGCATTAGATGTGTCATGTCTTATGCTCGCCACCATGAACTCCGAGCTTCGGAAGCAACATGAGAACATGGATGCTTATGATATGGTTGAATATCTTAGACAACTATATCAAGGACAAGCAAGGCATGAGAGATTTGAGATCTCTAAGTCTCTATTTCAATGCAAAATGCAAGAAGAAAGTCCCGTAGGGCCTTATGTGCTCAAGATGATCGAGTATGTGGAGAATCTATAAAGGTTGGGATTCCCACTAGGCTGAGAATTGACCACTGACCTTATTTTACAGTCATTGCTCGATAGCTATAGTCAATTTATCATGAACTACAACATGAATAAAATTGACAAACCACTGCCTGAGATGTTGAACATGTTGAGAACTGCTGAACTCAACCTTAAGAAGGCAAAGCCTAGTACCATTTTGATGGTGCCTAAAGGCAAAGGCAAGTTGAAGCATAAAGGTAAGGGTAAGACCCAAGCCAAAAGTAAGGGCAAGACTCATGCACTGAAACCCAAAGGCACCAGAAGGAACCTGCTTTTACTGTGGTGAGACCAGACACCAAAAGAGGAACTGCAAGGTATACCTAGAGGAACTAAAAAGGAAGAGAAGTGAGACTTCTGCCTCAGGTATATATGTTATAAAAGTTAATCTATCTATTTCTTCTTTATGGGTATTAGATACCAGGTGTGCATCTCACATTTGTACTAATGTGCAGGGGCTGAGAAATAGTATAACGTTGACAAAGGGCGAAGTGGACCTACAAGTAGGCAATGATGCAAGAGTTGATGTTGTCGCTATAGGAACATATTCCTTATCTTTGCCTATTGGGCTTGTTTTAGAACTAGAAGATTGTTGTTATGTGCCTACTTTGACTAAGAACATTATCTCTATTTCTTGTTTGGACAAGAAAGGATTTTCATTTGTAATAAAGGACAAATGTTATTCCGTTTATTTCAATGACATATTCTATTGTAGTGCACCTCTTATGAATGGCTTCTGTGTTCTAGACTTTGAAAACTTAATCTATAACATAAATACCAAATGGTTCAAGTCTAATTATTTGAACCATACATATCTTTGGCATTGTCACTTGGGTCACATAAATGAGAGTCACATACCCCAAATCCATAAGGATAAACTTTTGGACCCATTTGATTTTGAATCATATGAGGCATGCGAATCTTGTCTTCAAGGCAAGATGACAAAGAATACATTTAATGGACATAGTGAAAGGGCTAATGATCTGTTAGGACTCATACTACTGATGTATACGGCCTTTTCAGAATAGCAGCCAAAGGAGGCTATCATTACTTCATTACTTTCACTGATGATTTCAGTAGATAAGGCTATTTGTATCTAATAAAACACAAGTCAGAATCCTTTGAAAAGTTCAAAAAATTTAAGAATGAAGTACAAAACCAACTTAGAAAGAGTATTAAAATGCTTTGATCATATCGAGGTGGTGTATACCTTAGCCAAGAGTTTCATGACTATCTGGTTGAGTGTGGGATCATATCTCAACTCACTCGACCGAGAACACCACAATAGAATGGTGTATTAGAAAGAAGAAATCATACTTTATTAGATATGATACGATCGATGATAAGTCAAACAGATCTTCCTACTTCCTTCTGGGGACATGCTCTAGAGACAGCCGCTTTCACACTTAACTGTGTTCCATCTAAGGTTGTCATAAAGACACCATACACGATATAGACTGAGAAGAGTCCCAAGATATCTTTCATGAAGATTTGGGGTTGTGAGGCTTACATTCGATGACAAGTCTCAGATAAACTAGGACTCAAATCAGATAAATAATACTTTATAGGATATCCCAAGGAAACAAAGGGATATTACTTCTATAATCCCACACAAGGCAAGATGTTTGTTGTCAAAACTAATGTCTTTCTAGAAAGAGAATTTCTTTCTAGAAAAACTAGTGCGAGTGAAGTCGATCTTGAAGAAGTTCATGATACACAAACTAGCATTGAAGCTTGATGGACATTGAAAAGGTACCACAAGCTTGTTAGCTAGAGCCCTAGAGCCAATCATTTTATGATTGTATTATGGACTTGTTGTATCATATTCTATATAAATAAAGGCATTTGGTTTTTGGTTATTATACTTACTTGTATTGGTGCCAAATAAACTAAGTATAATAACGCCCTTGAGTAGAAGGTTCTTACCTATATCAATCGATTGGTTGAATCGATAGTGAGATGATATAGGGAACACTACTCTTAATCATTCCTAGTCGAGTACTAACATTCAGGGGCAATGTTAATGCAATAAGACTAGCATGTAGGTCAACTCGATGACTTGATCTCACAAGTCATGGATATAGAGATATCAAGTTGACACATGGGTATGCATTAGAGAATGTATACTGAATGACCCGCCATGAGAAAGTATCATGGATTGTTATATGAGTGTCATATAATTTCTCATGTGGATATTAGTATGACTACTAGTCCTTAGACCTGAAGTCACCATGGTTCCCTAAATAAGGAGTTATGTACTTTGGTTTATAAAGGCGATTACTGGGTATGTAACAAATTTTGCGGAGGGATGTGAGTGATGTAGATGGGATCTATCCCTCCTATATGATGGGAGAGGCATCGATATTCTTGATAGAGTGAGACCACGAAGTGCATGGTCATGCCCAAATGAGTCAATATAGGATATTGAGCTCATTTGATTTAGTGAGTCTACTTGGAGTTCAAGATTTAGATTGATTAGAGGATGACACGGTCTATGCCTCGTATTGATTAATCTAGATGTCTAGGATAGAAGGACACTTGTCATATATTGTGAGGAGTCACAATTAGTAGTCACAAGGTGATGTTGGATCTCAACATTCTTGTAACTGGGTAGTAATGATGTGTTGCTAGATACCGCTCATTACTTATGCTCCTAAATGGGTTTAGGGGCATTGCCAACGTTACAAGAACCTATAGGGTCACACACTAAGGACAATTAGATGGAGATTAGGTTCATATGATGAACCAAGAGGATTAGATTCATTTGATGAATCAAATTGGATTAAGAGTAATCCTAATTGGGCTAATTGAGTTGGACTCAAGTTGATTCATGTGTTCAATGAGTCTAATTTAGATTATGACTCATTGAATCAATTTAATTAAATGAATTAAATCCATTATATTAAATTGGCTTGAATTAAATGGTTGGATTAGATCAACCATGAGAGAGATTAAGTCAAGTTTGACTTGACTTGAGAGGAAGATGAAGAGTCAAGTTTGACTTGACTTTATGCCACCTCATTGGTGAGTTGGCATTAAGTGGCCAATGATGAGGTGCCACATCATCATGTTTAGCACATGTATGTGTCACCTCATGGAGGTTACAAATCATTTAATGGCCACACTTAATGCAAAAATAGGGGTTACACTTTAGGAAAGTGGCCGGCCACTTTTGTTGTGAATGAGAATTCATTTTCTCATTCAAGGCAATTCACTTCATCCTCTTCCTCAAGCTCTCCCTCTCCCTCTCTTCCTCTACTATTGCCGAGACCCTTTGGAGTGCTAGCACACTCTAAGGCTCTCTCTCCATTGAGTTGTTCTTGTGGATACATATAGAGAGTTGTCTACGTTGGCAACTTCGAGATCCGGCAAGCAGTTGGACGAGCGGGAACGCGAAGGGCTTCGCTTCAAAGGTATAACTTTTTTCCCTTGTAGATCTAAGTGTAGATCTAGGTAAACTCGTACTCATAGTTTTTCGAAAAAATTTTCTTTGCACTGATATGTTGGCTAGGGAGTTTCGGTATCAGAGTCATGTGCGAAGATGAATACGAGTTTATTTTGGTTTTTATGAAAAATAAACATTATGTGAATTTCTGTAATTTTATGTTTTTAATGGTTTTTATGAGTATTTTTCTCGTAGAAGCGAAGCACAAGTGTTTCGACACTTGTAGGCTTCGACTACCGAGAAGAATTTTCAAAAACAGCAAAGTTTCACCCCCAAAACTTTTTGGGACAGTGGGCTAAGGCGCTCTTGGATCACAAAGGATGCCCCTGGCCCCGCAAGGGGATTCGTTCCGTGATTGCGCCCGAAAACTGCTAAACGGGACCACGGGAAAATTTTACTCATAAAAATTGTAAAAATTATGAAAAATTGCATAAAATTATGAAAATATATAATTTTGAATTATATATTATTTTTGTGATAGTCATGGCCCAAAAAGACCCAATATGATTGGATTTGTGTTGTAATTTATAATACGGCTTGCGTGCCGTCATGTGTTTGTGTGTGCTGTATTTGATACGTGACCTGCGCATCGTGCCTCCCTATTTATATTCTGGTTGTAAATTAGATTTAGACTTGAATGTAACTCGAGTTTCAAAATTGTAATGTAAATTTTGAAGCGGTGGAAAGTCCACTCAAGACGGAGTTACGAGGAAGGCGCGAGCAACACAAGGTAGTCAAAAGGAAGGCGCTTGAGAAGCTGTTGACCTTAGGTTGACCATCCGATCTTCTCATTGGCTTGAGAAGATCGTAGTAGGGCCATGACATAATCACAAAATTATTTAATTAATTGCTTTTGTGTGTATGTGATGCATGCTAGTTAATTAAGTAATTAATTAGTGCCTAACGATTAGATTAGATCTAAATCGTGCACATGATGCACCCCACGATTAGATTAGATCTATCGAGTATATGATACGCATCATCGTTTAGATTAGATTTAAATCACGTCAACTCATAATGCCTACCATGCCGTGATACCTACCACTACCTCGATCGCATGTTGTTGTTGAATCTGCTAAAGCAGAGCAACGCATACTATCTTGGTAGGGTACGGAGGGACAATCTTGGTCCCTCTTATCAACGCATGGGTGAGTACAAACTCAATTAGATTGAGTATTCCTAGTTTACTCGATTGGATCGAGTACAACTATAGGCATTCTTCCAACGGTTGGAAAGGTAGGACAAAATCATGTTTATATTAATTCTCGGGTGTATTAGCTAAACCTAACTCGAGTTTTAATATCAATGCAGATCTTGATCCTATAAACAAGAGTTGCATAGAGATGTAATTGGTAATCGTTACCTACCGATCATACTAAAACTTGGGCGTATTAGCCAAAGCTAACTCAAGGGTTAGTATGATGTGGATCTTGTCCCACATGAATTATAGAATTCAGTGGGAGCATCATTTAGTTGAAGGCCTAATTAAATGATTTAAAAGAATATGATATTTATTTCTGCATTTATTTCTGTTGTAGAATTTCCATAATGTCAAACACGAACAACTTCTATCTGCGTTCTGTCCTTAAGAAGGACACGCTCAACGGAGCAAATTTCCTGGACAGGTACAGGAACCTGAGAATAGTTCTCACCCAAGAATGTAAATTGTACGTTCTGGAGCAACCCATTACGGAGGCTCCTCCTGCCACAAATAAGAAGCATCAAGATTACGCATTAGATGTGTCCTGTCTTATGCTCGCGACCATGAACTCTGAGCTTCAGAAGCAACATGAGTTGATGGGCGCTTACGATATGGTTGAACATCTTTGTCACCTATATCAAGGACAAGCAAGGCACTGGAAGAGGAACTCCAATGAATACCTAGAAGATCTAAAGAGGAAGAGAAATAAGATTTCTACTTCAGGTATACATGTTATAGAAGTCAACCTCTCTATTTCTTCATCGTGGGTAATAGATACCGGATGTGCTTCGCACATTTGTACCAATGTACAAGCGTTGAGAAATAGCAGGGCATTGACGAAGGGTGAGATAGACCTACGAGTAGGCAATGGAGCACGGGTTGCTGTTGTTGCTGTAGGAACTTATCATCTATCTCTGCCCTCTGGGCTTGTACTAGAATTAGATGATTGTTGTTATGTGCCTGCATTAACTAAGAACATTATATCAGTTTCTTGTTTAGACAAGAAAGGTTTCTCGTTTATAATAAAGAACAAATGTTGTTCCGTCTATTTAAATGATATGTTCTATTATAGTGCACCTCTGATGAACGGACTCTACATTCTAGATCTTGATAGCCCTATCTATAACATAAATACCAAGAGGTTCAAGTCAAATGACCTGAACCAAACCTATCTCTGACACTGTCGCTTAGGTCATATAAATGACAAGCGCTTATCCCAGCTCTATAAGGATGGTTTGCTGGACTCATTTGATTTTGAATCTTATGAGACATGCGAGTCATGCCTACTAGGCAAGATGACCAAGACTCCCTTTAGTGGGCACAGCGACTGATTTGTTAGGACTCATACATAGTGATGTATGTGGCCCTTTCAATGTCGCTGCTAGAGGCGGTTATAGGTACTTCATCACATTTACTGATGACTTCAGTAGATATGGTTATGTGTACTTGATGACACATAAGTCAGAATCCTTTAAAAAGTTCAAAAAATTCAAGAATGAAGTACAGAACCAGCTTGGCAAGAGTATTAAGATACTTCGATCAGATCGAGGTGGAGAATACCTTAGCCATGAGTTTCGTGACTATCTAGCTGAGTGTGGGATCCTATCCCAACTCACTCCTCCTGGAACACCACAGTGGAATGGTGTATCCGAAAGGAGGAATTGTACCTTATTAGATATGGTACAGTCTATGATAAGTCACACAGATCTTCCGACATTCCTTTGGGGCTATGCTCTAGACACGACAGCTTTTATACTCAACCGAGTTCCATCTAAGGCCGTGATAAAGGCACCATATAGGATATGGACTGGGAGAGATGCCCAGGTGTCTTTCATGAGGATTTGGGGTTGTGAGGCTTACGTTAGACGTTAAGTCTCAGATAAATTAGGACTCAAATCCGACAAGTGCTACTTTATAGGATATCCCAAGGAAACTAAGGGATATTACTTCTACATTCTCAGTCAGCACAAGATAGTTGTGGCAAAGACTGGAGTCTTTCTAGAAAGGGGCTTTGTTTCTAGAAAGACTAGTGGGAGCACGTTCGATCTTGAAGAAGTTCAAGATACGAACAATAGCACTGATGTCTCGATGGAAGTTGAACTGGAACCACAAAGTGTTGTGGATGATGTTGTTCCACAAGGAGTTGAGGAACAACAACCAGTTCAAGTGGACATAATTCTTCGCAGGACTGATAGGATACGTCGTCAGCCTGAGAGATACTCATTTCTCTTGTCTGACCATGATGACGTTGTGCTCATAGATGATGAGCCTACCACCTATCAGGAAGCTGTGATGAGACCAGATTCCGAGAAATGGCTAGAGGCCGTGAGATCTGAGATGGAATCCATGTACACCAACCAAGTATGGACTTTGGTTGATCCACCTGAAGGGGTAAAACTCATTGGGTGTAAGTGGGTCTTTAAGAGAAAGACTGATATGGATGGACTTATCTATAAGGGTCGCTTGGTAGCTAAATGTTTCAAGCAGATTCATGGTATTAACTATGATGAAACATTTTCTCCAGTAGCGATGTTTAAGTCCATTTGGATCATGCTTGCTATTGCAGCTTACCACGATTACGAGATCTGGCAGATGGAAGTCAAAACCGTGTTTCTGAATGGAAACCTACTCGAGGATGTGTACATGACACAACCCAGCATACTAGCAGAGTATGCAAGCTGCATAGGTCCATTTATGGACTAAAGCAAGCTTCTCGGAGCTGGAATCTTCGATTTGATGATGCAATCAAACAGTTTAGTTTTATCAAGAACGAAGATGAACCTTGTGTATACAAGAAGGTTGTAGGGGACATAGTTGTCTTCCTCATATTGTATGTGGATGACATACTGCTCATTGGGAAAGACATCCCTTTGCTACAGTCTGTCAAGACTTGGCTAGGGACTTGTTTCTCAATGAAGAACTTAGGTGAAGCATCCCGCATTCTAGGGATACAGATCTATAGAGATAGATCTAAGAGATTGTTTGGCCTAAGTCAGAGTACATATATTGACAAGGTACTCCTTCGGTTTGCCATGTAGAACTCCAAGAAGGGATTTCTACCGATGTCACATGACGTGAGTCTTTCGAAGACATAAGGTCACTCTTCTAGAGAGGAGAGAGACCACATGGATCAGATCCCTTATGCCTCTGCCATAGGATCTATCATGTACGCCATGCTATGTACTCGACTTGATGTCTCGTATGCTTTGAGCATGACGAGTAGATACCAGTCAGATCCAGGTGAAAGTCACTGGATAGCGGTCAAGAATATTCTTAAGTACTTGAGAAGGACTAAAGAATATTTCTTGATATATGGAGGCAATGATGAGCTAGCTGTAAAGGGTTACGGTGATGCTAGCTTCCAGACCGATCATGATCGATCGCAATCGGGGTTCGTGTTTTGCATAAATGGTGGTGTGTGGAAGAGTTCAGACACGATGGCGATTCACGACGAGGCGAGGTAGATTGCTACATCGAGAAACAAGTTTGGATTCACAAGTTCGTCACTGAACTTGGGGCATTGCTGACCCTATTGAGCTCTATTGTGACAACAATGGAGCTATAACACAGGAACCTCGCTCACACCAGCGGACCAAACACATACTACGGCGCTTCCATCTCATTCGAGAGATTATCGAGAGAGGAGATGTGAAGATTTACAGAGTACCCACAGAGGCTAACATCACAGATCTCTTGACGAAGGCTTTGGCACAGAGGAAGCATGATGGTAAGACTAGGTCATTGGGGCTTAGAGCCTACACTGATTGGCACTAGTGCTAGTGGGAGATTGTTAGCTAGAGCCCTAAAGCAAATCATTTGATGATTGTATTATGGACTTGTTGTATCATATTCTATATAAATAAAGGCATTTGGTTTTTGGTTATTATACTTACTTGTATTGGTGCCAAATAAACTAAGTATAATAACGTCCTTGAGTAGAAGGTTCTTACCTATATCAATCGATTGGTTGAATCGATAGTGAGATGATATAGGGAACACTACTCTTAATCATTCCTAGTCGAGTATTAACATTCAGGGGCAATGTTAATGCAATAAGACTAGCATGTAGGTCAACTTGATGACTTGATCTCACAAGTCATGGATATAGAGATATCAAGTTGACACATGGGTATGCATTAGAGAATGTATATTGAATGACCCGCCATGATAAAGTATCATGGATCGTTATATGAGTGTCATATACTTTCTCATGTGGCTATTAGTATGACTACTAGTCCTTAGACCTGAAGTCACCATAGATCCCTATATAAGGAGTTATGTACTTTGGTTTCGTCAAACATCACCCATAACTGGGTGGACTATAAAGGCGATTACTGGGTATGTAACAAATTATGAGGAGGGATGTGAGTGATGTAGATGGGATCTATCCCTCTTATATGACGGGAGAGACATCGATATTCTTGATAGAATGAGACCACGAAGTGCATGGCCATGCCCAAATGAGTCAATATAGGATATTGAGCTCATTTGATTTAGTGAGTCTACTTCGAGTTCAAGATTTAGATTGATTAGAGGATGACACGGTCTATGCCTCGTATTGATTAATCTAGATGTCTAGGATAGAAGGACACTTGTCATATATTGTGAGGAGTCACAATTAGTAGTCACAAGGTGATGTTGGATCTCAACATTCTTGTAACTTGGGTAGTAATGATGTGTTGCTAGATACCGCTCATTACTTATGCTCCTAAATGGGTTTAGGGGCATTGCCAACGTTACAAGAACATATAGGGTCACACACTAAGGACAATTAGATGGAGATTAGGTTCATATGATGAACCAAGAGGATTAGATTCATTTGATGAATCAAATTGGATTAAGAGTAATCCTAATTGGGCTAATTGAGTTGGACTCAAGTTGATTCATGTGTTCAATGAGTCTAATTTAGATTATGACTCATTGAATCAATTTAATTAAATGAATTAAATCCATTATATTAAATTGGCTTGAATTAAATGGTTGGATTAGATCAACCATGAGAGAGATTAAGTCAAGTTTGACTTGACTTGAGAGAAAGATGAAGAGTCAAGTTTGACTTGACTTTATACCACCTCATTGGTGAGTTGGCATTAAGTGGCCAATGATGAGGTGCCACATCATCATGTTTAGTACATGTGTGTGCCACCTCATGGAGGTTACAAATCTCTTAATGGCCACACTTAATGCAAAAATGGGGGTTACACTTTGGGAAAGTGGCCGGCCACTTTTGTTGTGAATGAGAATTCATTTTCTCATTCAAGGCAATTCACTTCATCCTCTTCCTCAAGCTCTCCCTCTCCCTCTCTTCCTCTACTATTGGCGAGACCCTTTGGAGTGCTAGCACACTCTAAGGCTCTCTCTCCATTGAGTTGTTCTTGTGGATACATATAGAGAGTTGTCTACGTTGACAACTTCGAGATCCGGCAAGCCATTAGACGAGCGAGAACGCGAAGGGCTTCGCTTCAAAGGTATAACCTTTTTTCCTTGTAGATCTAAGTGTAGATCTAGGTAAACTTGTACTCGTAGTTATTCGAAAAAATTTTCTTTGCACGGATCCGTTGGCTAGGGAGTTTCGGGGTTTCTGCAACGCAAAAAAGTGATTTTCGCGGCCCGAAAAACCCAACAAAGCTGTTGTGGATCAGGATTTTATTACACCGCAAGAAGTTGTGGAGCAATAACCTATTCAAGTAGCACACACTCTACGCAGATCTGATAGGAACCGTTATCAACCTGAGAGATATTCTTTTCTCTTGTCCGACCACAGTGATATAGTGCTTGTTGGTCTCAATGAGCCTACATCTTATTAGGAAGCTGTATAGGGCCCAGATTCTAAGAAATAGCTAGAGGCCATGAGATCCAAAATGGAATCCATATATACTAACCAAGTATGGACTTTGGTTGATCCACCTGAAGGGATCAAACCCATTGGGTGTAAGTGGGTCTTCAAATTGAAGACTGGCATAGATGGTCTTTTGCATACCTATAAAGGTAGATTGGTGACTAAAGGATTCATGCAAATTCATGTTATAGACTATGATGAAACCTTTTCACCAGTTGTGATGCTTAAGTCCATTCAAATTTACTTGTTGTTGCAGCTTATTATGATTATGAGATCTGGCAGATGGATGTCAAGACTATATTTCTTAACTGAAATCTACTCGAGGATGTGTACATGACACAACCTGAGGGTTTTGTAGATCCAAAGCATGCTGAAAATGTTTGTAAGTTGCAAGTAACCATTTATGGATTAAAGCAAGCTTCTAGAAGCTGGAATCTTCGATTCGATGATGCGATCAAAATATTTAGTTTCATCAAGAATGAAGATGAACATTGTGTCTACAAGAAGGTTAGTGGGAGCACAATCATCTTTCTCATATTATATGTAGATGACATACTTATCATTGGAAATAATGTCCCTACTATTTAGTCAGTGAAGGCTTTATTTAGGAATTATTTTTCAATAAAAGACATAGCTAAGGCAGCCTATATTTTAGGACTTAAGATCTATAGAGATAGATCTAAAAGATTGCTTGGTCTCAGCCAGAGTACATACATTGACAAGGTGCTTAAACATTTTACCAAAGATAATTCCAAGAAGGGATTCCTGACAATGTCACATGGTGTGAGTCTTTCGAAAACTCAATGCCCTTCTTCTAACGAAGAAAGGGACCACATGGATCAGATTTCTTATGCATCTGCTATAGGGTATATCATGTATGTCATGCTTTGTACTCGTCCAGATGTCTCGTATGCAATAAGCATGATGAGCAGATACTAGTCAGATACAAGTGAAGGTCACTAGACAACAGTCAAAAATATTCTTAAGTACTTGAGAAGGACTCAAGATTGTTTCTTGATCATTGGAGATGATGAAGAGCTTGTTGTAAAGGGTTACACCGATGCTAGCTTCCAAACTGACAAGGATGATTACAGATCGCAGTCAGGGTATGTGTTTTGCTTAAATGGTGATGTTGTGAGCTGGAAGAGTTCAAAGTAGGACACAGTTGTTGATTCTACAACAGAGGCCAAGTACATTACTACTTTAGCTACAACAAAGGAGGCTATTTGGATTAGGAAGTTTATTACAGAGCTTGGTGTTGTTTCTAGTGTAACAAACTCAATAGACCTCTATTGTGATAACAATGGGGCTATTGCACAGGGTAAGGAACCTTGCTCTCATCAAAGATCCAAACATAGACTACGCTGATTCTATCTCATTTGAGAGAACATCAATAGAAGAGATGTGAGGATATATAGAGTACCGATCAATACTAACATTATGGATCCTTTGACCAAGGCTTTGTCACAGAAAAAGTATAATGGTCACACTAGGTCAATGGATATTTAATATCTCAGTGATTGGCACTAGTGCTAGTGGGAGATTGTTAGTAATAGCCCTAGTAGCAATTATGAGATGATTGTAAAGGGCTCATTTTTATATTATATTTCATTACTAATAAAAGGTAAGTTGGTTATTATATTTATTTCAGTTCAGTGTTGATTGAATAAGTATAATAATGTCCTTGGGTAGTAGGTTCTTATCTATAATATATCAATTGGTTGAATTGATAGTAAGGTATTATAGATATACATAGAATACTACTCTTAACTATTCCTAGTTAAGTATTAATATACAAGGACAATATTAATGCGTTGAGACTAGTATATAAGTCAACGGATGACTTTATCTCACAAGTCATGGATATGAGATATTAAGTTGACACATGGGCATATATTAGAGAATATGTACTGAATGACTCACCATAAGAATGTTTCATGAATCATTATATGAGTGTTATAAATGTTCTCATGTGACTATTAGTATGAATAGTCCTTAGATATGAAGTCATTACGGTTCCCTACATAAGGAATTATGTACTTTAGTATTAGCAATCGTCTCTTGTAACAAGGTGAACAATAAAGTCAATCACTGGGTATACAATGAATTATGCGGAGGGATGTGAGTGATGTAGATGGGATCTATCCCTTCTATATGATGGAAGCGATATCTGTGGGCCCCTTAATTAGTAGGACATAAGAAAGCATGGTCATGCTCAAATGAGTCAATATGATATATTGACTTTATTTGATTGAGTGTGTCTACTTAGAGATCAAGAAACATAAAGGTTGATAAGAGGATGACACAGTCTATGCCTCATTGATCAATCTATATATCAAGGATAAAGGGACCAAGTCATACAAGGTAATATCCACAAACAAGTTAGGTCGGATCACGACTTTCTCGTCACTTGGGTGGCAATGATGCCTTGCTAGATGTCACTCATTGCTTATGTATCTAAATATTGATTTAGATACATTGCCAATATTACCAGAACCTATTGGGTCACACACAAAGAACAAGTAGTAATGGAGATTGGTTCATATGATGAATCATTGGATTAAGTCTAATCCGAATTGGATTTATTGAGTTAGACTCAATTGGATCTAATTATTGGATTGAGTCCAATTCAAACTAGACTCAAGGAGTCAAATCGAATTAATGAAATAGTGATTCAGTGAATTCAAAATTGCATGAGATTAATTGAGTTAGACTCAAGTGAATCCAACTATATGGATTCAATAAAATCTGAATTAGACTTGAGTTAGATTCAAGTGAATTCATTCACTAAATAGGATTAATGAAGATTAATTCATTCACTTAAATTATAAGAATTTTAAAATTAATTATTCATTCAATTTTGAAATTGAATTCAAAATGAAGAGTTTAAAGGTGGTCCTTAATGGAGTGTTAATGCTCATTAAGGCTCATTAATTGAATTAATGCTCATTATGTTGGTTGCTACTCGGAAAGCCTAATGGTTCCACTGTACAAAAATTTTGTACAAAGGTCTGAACCTTTTCCTAGCTACCATGTGTTTTTTTAAATTAAACTTGGATCGCCTGCGGAACTTAACACGTTTGATCCAAAGTTTAATCTATTTGTTCTTTTAGGTTTAGACTTGGATCTCCTGCGGAACTTAATACGTTCGATCCAAATCACCTAGGTTATTAATTCCATTAAATATTAATTTCCAAAATTGGCTTCCAGGACTGCATGGCGAGGCACATGACCTTCTTGGATATGGGAACAACCACCACTGCCTAGACAAAGCCTTTTAAGGAAAGCTAATATTTAATTTCCTTAAATAACTTTAGGTCAACCGAAAAGAACAATCAAATCACAAGGGAAAAAAACAAAAGAACACAATATCGAAAACAAATTCGAAATACTAGAATCACATGCCTCTTGTATTTGGTATTTTTACATGAAGATAAAACTAGTATGATGCAGAAAATAAATACTAGTATACCTTTTCTTTTGCAAGCAAAAACCTCTACGTCTTCTACCGTATTCCTCTTCTAACCTCGGACGTTGTGTGGGCAACGATCTTCCGAGATGAGAAACCACCAAAACACCTTCTTCTCCTCCTTGCAAGGTTTGGCCACAAACAAGAGCTCCTCCAAGGATGAAGAGAAAACGCCACCAATTCTCCAAGGGATGCAAGCTTTCTCTCCTTCTTCTCCAAGCTAGAATCCGGCCACCACTTGATCTCCAAAAGGATGAGAGGTTCGGCCACAAGGATGGAGAGAAGAGAGAAGAGAAGGGCCGGCCACAAGAAGGAAGAAAAAGAGGGAGAAAATAATAGAGGTTGTTCACCTTGAAGACTCCCAAAACCCCCTCTTTTATAATCCTTAGTTTTGGCAAATAAGGAAATTTAATTACAATAAAATTTCCTTAACTTTCCTTGACATGAATTAATTAATAAAAATTAAACAAAAATTTCCTAAACCTTCATGTCATGGCCGGCCACATCAATAAGAGCAAACAAGGCAATTTCAATCAACAATTAAAATTCCTTATTTGTCTTCGGAAATTTTAAAAAATAAAATTTCCCTTTAAAATCCCTTTATGGTTGATAAAAAGAAATTTCTATAATTTTAATTTTTCAACATGTGAATAATTTACAAAGAAGAAAAATAAAATATCTTTCCAATCTACAAATAAGGAAAGAGATCTAATCTCTTTCTTTAATCTTTTGTAGATCCTTTTAAAAGAGATATTTTAATTTTTAATCTCTCCAATAAATTATATCTTTCATATAAGAAAATTTTAAAATTAAAATTATTTTTAATTTAATGGGGGCCGGCCACCTAAGCTTGGGTTCAAGCTAGGGTCGGCCACCCATGAACCAAGGCTTGGTCGGCCCTAGCTTGATCCACAAGCTAGCTTGGTAGGCTCATACATCATGGGTATGAAGGTGGGTATAGGTGGGTATAGTACTCTATAAATAAGAGGCTACGATAGGGACCGAGAGGAGGAATTAGCTTTGGTCTCCCGATAAAATTAAGCATCCCGTGTTCGCCCCGAACACACAACTTAATTTTATCAATAATAATTCATTCCACTAGAGAACTATTATTGAACTACCGCACCGATCCCAAATTACATTTTTGGGCTCCTTCTTATTATGAGTGTGTTAGTCTCCCTGTGTTTAAGATGTCGAATGTCCACTAATTAAGTGAGTTACTGACAACTCATTTAATTAATATCTTAGTCCAAGAATAGTACCACTCAACCTTATCATCATGTCGGACTAAGTCCACCTGCAGGGTTTAACATGACAATCCTTATGAGCTCATCTTAGGGACATTATCAACCTAGATCACTAGGACACAGTTTCCTTTTATAATCAACAACACACACTATAAGTGATATCATTTCCCAACTTATCAGGCTTATTGATTTATCAAACTAAATCTCACCCATTGATAAATTAAAGAAATAAATATCAAATATATGTGCTTGTTATTATATTAGGATTAAGAGCACACACTTCCACAATAACTGAGATCTTTGTTCCTTTATAAAGTTAGTATAAAAGAAACGACCTCTAATGGTCCTACTCAATACACTATAAGTGTACTAGTGTAATTATATAGTTAAGATAAACTAATTCCTAATTACACTACGACCTTCCAATGGTTTGTTCCTTTCCATTTTGGTTGTGAGCTACTGTTTATAATTTATAAGGTATTGATAACATCATCTTCTGTATGTGACACCACATACTATGTTATCTACAATATAAATTAATTGAACAACTACAAACAAATGTAGATTATTTGACCAAATGTGATTTTTTATTCAAAATAAATGTTTACAAAAGCTAGGCTTTCAGTATACACTCCAACACATTATTCATTGGATGAAGTACAAAAGTATTTTTCTCTCATTTTGAAAGGTGGATCCTTCTTCTTCCTCTTTTTCTCTTGCATTGGTCGAAACTCACCTTCTTGGTTGCTAACACAACCTTAGGTAGTTGTCCTTCTCTACTTTGTGAGTTTGTGAGACAAATTGAGACACTTGTTCGTGTGTATACCGAAAGAGGCATGGACGGTTGATCATGTTGAGATATGAGTTGTTGGGAGATTGTGTGCATGCATCAAAGGTATAACCTTCTTATGATGTAAAAATTAGTATATGTTGTTATTTTCTTTCCCTTCGCAAGGATCTTCTGGAGGAACTAGATGTTTTTCGCTGCGCTTTAGCGGCCTAGTTCCTTTCATGACCTTCAGGAAACTCCTGACCAGACTCCAAAGTTAGGACCACTTATTCCATCTGCGCCACCTTTTCTTTTCTCTAATTCATGAATTCTTAATTCTGTAGAGATAGAGGGCGGGCCCTATGATCTGGCTGAATGGAGACGGAAGCTGGGGTTGGCATTTCTTTTCTCTTGGCAGATCGAGTCTCCTCGACTTGAACATAATTAAGCTCTAGAGTTTGCAACCCATCGAAGCCGGCTAAAGGCTTTTTCACTAGGGACCTAAAAAAAATCCCCATCGACCAAACCCTATGAGAAAGCACTGACTTGTATCTCTGGGGTGACCAAAGGAACATCCATGACTATTTGATTGAACTGTTGTAGATATTTTTTCAAAGATTATTTGGGTTTTTATTTGAGTGCAAATGAATCATGTGGAGATTTTTGATAACTTCGACTAGTGGTCTAATGTTGCATGAAGATAGTTTTAAATTCCTTGAAAGTCTAAATAGAAGAGAAGAGAAGAGAAGAGAAGATAAGGTGGCTAAACAACCTATGCACCGATCTTGAGAGCATTGTTAAGAAGACTCGACACTTAATGTCATATGTATACTGATGTAATAGAGAGATATTCTTGAATTTACATATATGATCTTCTAGATGGGTAGTGCCATTATACTACCCAATTTACAATGCTCAAAAGTGTCATGGAAGCTCGTCTTGGTGGATGCTCCTTGAGAATGGAGGACCTCGAGGTGTTCTCACTCCTCCAAACATGGGAGTTTTTTTTCCTTTAGAGCATTTTGGTGGGGGGTACCAATCGACATGGGGAGTGTTCCACTATGTTTCAATGGGTTGGGGTAGCTTTTGCTGAGGCACTGACATCACTTCAACTAATTGAGGTGATGGCTCGATCGGTGGATTGGTTTTAAGTGATATGGGAAGTTGGGGTGCCCTTATAATGTAGGATCGTAAAGTGCTAGAGGAGGTTGAATAATGCGAGTTTCTTTTTAACTTTTTCATAAAATAAGAGAATGCAGTGGAACATAAAGAGAGAAAAGTAATTGCTAACACAAGTTAATTTTATTTGGTTTGGAGCCTTCGACGACTCCTACTGCAAGGCTCACACTCGGCGAGTGATTTCGTTAGGCAATTCACTATTAGATCGAATAGTTACAAAGATTTTAAGTGCAAAACAATAAGAAAATTATATCGATAATAAGTAGAGTAATAGCTTAAGTGTTGGTTATTGGAGTAGATTTTCGATGTTGTTGAGAGATTTTTGGAGTAATGTGTGAGTACGAAAGTTAGAGCAAATCTTGTTTAGAAGCTACTGCTGGTCGAAGGTGCTTTTATTGCCTTCTCCAGGCTCCTAGACCACCCCCCCCCCTTCGGGCACCTCAACTGAGGCCTATCTGATTCTTCTTTGATGTTAAGTTATCCAACTCTAGGCACTTAAACCACCTGCAGGTGCTTGGACCTTGAAGTATGCCTACCAATCAGAGTGCACCAACTCTGCTAGATGCTAGCTAGGTTCGACTCCATCTAGGCACTTAGACCATCTCGGGGCACCCGTGTAGGATCGAAAAGAATTTAGATATCTCCACAATTGCATGATATTTTCCACTTTGGGCCTAAGCTCTCATGGTTTTGCTCTTGGCCTCTCCCCAAAAGGCCTCATGCCAATGGAGATATCTTTCTCTTATAAACCCATGATCTTTTCTATATGTTTTCAATGTGGGTTTGCAACCTTGCAACCCCAACAATCTCCCCTCAAACAAAGAACCACAGGCTTTCCACGTCCGATCCTCCCGTGTCTTCTCGGTCTTGGTCAGTCTTCAGCCCGACCTACTAGGACTTCTCCCTTCGGACGCCTGGACTCCTCTACTAGGACCTTACAGAACTAGACCTTACACCGCAACTAGGACTTCCCGTGTCTAGTCCTCTTAATCCAAACATAAGCCCCACTTTCTTTGTTCGAGGTCAATATTGTACCCACATGGAATCAATCCACTCTTGTCTGCGGCGGTTAAACCTTCTAGCAGTCCGGGCTCTGATACTAATTGTAGGATCGAAAAGAATTTAGATATCTCCACAATTGCATGATATTGTCCACTTTAGGCCTAAGCCCTCATGGTTTTGTTCTTGGGCTCTCCCCAAAAGGCTTCATGCTAATGGAGATATCTTTCTCTTAATCTTTCATTATAAACCATGTGGGATCTTTTCCATGTGTTTTCCACAGCAACTATGAACTTTGCACTAAGAACCTGGGACCTGAACCTTGGCTTTTCAGGCTACTAGCTACACCTAACTTACAACTTTGATTTTCTGCATCACGGAGTTAGTACAATAAGTATAATATAATAAAGAAGTATTAGTTTTGACAGTTTCAGGACTATCCGGCCGTAACTTTGGATTTCACTGAACTCTAGGTCGGATCGACACCTACTGTTCTCTCAATCGAGAATACGTCCTTACTAAATCTCTCCTCTAGTTGCTTACCTCTATTTATCATTTATAAACTTAGTTGACCTTGATCACTTGACCTATTAGATCTTCCCACCAAATGCCTCTACTTGGACTTCAGCCAATTATCTAGTCCTTCCTGACCCAACTAGACTTCCTGTTAGCTATCTAGTCCTTTCTGACTTAGCTAAACTTTCTGACAATCATTTGGTTCTCCCTAATCTGACTGGACTTTATCCCGGTATCTGGTCTTATCAAGTCTTTCAGTCCTGTACACTTGGTAAATATGTTAAATCATAAATCTAACTTTAACTTTTGTCATACATCAAAATTTGAATTTGATTATTAGTGCAACCTGCACCAACATGTAATATCGTCTGCACCTTCACAGCTACCAATTTATTGAAATCCTCTGTTGCTATGGCGATGATGTTAGGTCTTCCAGTGTCATTTATCTTAACGTCTCTATTTAGGTCTTAAGTTAGTTTTTCCCACAGATGACGTCAATTTAATCCTACTTGAAAACATCGATAAAAGAACCATCGATGAGTTGGCATGGATGTAAACTTGTCACCAATAGCCTACTGACAATGAGAATTGAAGAGGAAATCTGTTGGATCCTAGACATAAGAAAATATAAGAAAAGCGGTTAAATTGATGGCCAGGGGGTTCCCTAGCACATCCACTCTAACACTCAAGTTAGTTTTCAGTGATAGTGGTGGAAGAAGAGTGGACTACCTTTTATGCGTGTATTAAGGAGAAGGGGTGCCAAGGAGGCGGGGTGTTAAGGAGAAGGGGCGCCAAAGAGACGAGGGCGCCGAGGAGATGAGGGCATCTCGAAGATGGGGTGTCTAATGTAACGACCACCCTTCTTACTACTACTACTACTCTAAGAGTGACCGTTACTTAACTATTAACGCTACTTAACCGGTGTGATTGAAAATCACATGGAAACCCTACCGAAAATTTTCAACAGAGTCTCCCCTGTACCGGTGACCATATTCAACAATATATGCAATATACACTCAGCCAAAGGCGGCTGGAACATATAACAAACCCCACGCAATTTATATTCGTCAAAAAGAATCATAATACTAAAAGAAACAACTCTAGCAATGCACGATAAAACGATCCAAAGACTAACAAGTACAAGTTCTAAGTTCTCTTAACAATTTAGCGGAAGCAATCTTAATAAGTTCTTAGCAATTCTCATATCTCTCCATAGTCCAGGCATCACACACTTCTCTTGCATCTCCTTGTCGCTTTCCTTTCCTATAGCCTTTCCTTTCTTTGATCTGCAGTAAGAGGAAATGCAACTATAAGCAAAATTGCTTAGTAAGCGCTATCTATCTCACAAAAACTCGAATGTGCACGTAAGCTGGAAGAAATCTAAAAACTAAAAGCTCATAAGAAAATACTACTCATGCTCATCTAACAGCGAAAGAAACAAAGCATACTGAAATGCTAAACATGTAAGCAAGTCTAACATAAACATAAACATAGGCATAAACATGAACATGACTTGAACATACTTGCATGCGTACTTATAAACCTACTATTGTGGTGATCTAGTTGCACTTAGTAGTATCGTAACATAAGTTGTTGATCAGACAACTACTTTAGCGCTAGGTTGGTAGGGGTCCGAACTTAGGAGTCCCCTTATTCGCGGCCACCTTGGAGGTCCCGGATCATACCACCATCCAACATATCTTGGTTGATTTGTGCGCCCACCGGGCTTAGGTCCCGGATCATACCCAACATATCTTGGTTGATCTTGAACACGCTTAGGTCCCCGGATCATACCACCATCCCAGAACATTTCTTGTTAATACTTCTAATAAAAGAATGCTTCTTACAAAACAACTGAAATGTTTAAACAAATTCTAACATTGAAATGCTTAAACAAAAATCTGCATACAAGCTTAAACAGAAATCTGCGTATTAAGCTTATCTAAAATCTGCATACTAAACTTATCTAAAATCTGCATACTAAGCTTATCTAAATCTGCATACTAGACTTAACAAAATCTGCATACTAATTATGAAAGGATTTAAGCTTGGGTACAGTAACAATGCTTTAATAAATCTACATATTAAACCTATCTAAAATCTGCTATCACACCTAAATCCATTCTTTCTAATCTGTCCAAAAATTCTGCAGTCAACCCAAGGAATACAATGCACACAAGGAACCTTCTTTAACACTTTAAAAATCCATTTTATCTATTCGGAAGAACAAAACCATGTTAAATTGTATACACATAGTTCAAATCTGACCGTCATTAACACCAGGAACACGATCGTGATACGGAAACGAATCTGAAACTAACTCAAACCAACAATCCTGTAGAAGCAATACAAGGAACACAATTCGGATTCGAAAACTTCTCAAATCTATTCAATAGAAATCAAACCGTTATCCCAGAACAAAGCTGCAACAGAAACCTACCACAACTTCCAGTCAAAACAGATCATTCACAGAGACAACAAGTTGAATTCAAGCAAGTTCTCCAGCAACCTAGCAAACCTGAGCATTAAACACTAAGTTTAACTGAATCATCCTTTCGGAAATCATCACAAAGCTTAGTTGAAGAAGCAACTACTAAATCCCGAAGCAACCAAACACATGCTAAACGACGAATCTACACAATTCATATCCTTTCTTAAAAACATGCTTTAAAACCATCGACAACCACCAAAGCCCAATTAAACCCAGCCGAACACCAAGAATGAACAACTTCATTGAAAACCAGCCGGCACCAAGCCCTAAACGGAAATCTCCATAGCAAAATTCGAAAACAAGGAACAAACAAGAATCTGGAGCTACTCTACTGCAGGTGAGGAAGCACTTACCTCGTGTTCTTGAACTCGTGGAGAAAGCTTAGCTGCCGGAGCTTGAGATCGCAACTTTGAGCCCCTTCGAGCCAGCGGATTTTCCTCGAGAGGAGAGTCCCTATTCGGTGAAGAGCTCCCGACTTGCCCTCACACCGAGAAACCCTTTCTTGGCCTCTTCTCGCACGAGCACAAAATAATCCAAGAATCGGGTCGAGCTTAAGGAGGTGAGGGGGAAGGTCGAAGGAATTAGGTCACGGAGAGAAAAGAATATAACTTAACCTCTCTTTAACTTGTCCTTTTATAACTAAACTATATTACATGTTCTTATCACGAAATGGAACGAACAGTTGGTTGGTCGTTTTAGTTAAAGGTTATTGGTTCAAGCCTTGGCTTGGATATTTTTTGTCGAAACTTCTTTCGTTTAGTAAAAATACCAAACGACCTCCAAATATTGCATAAAAATACTCTAAAAATTTCTAAAAATATCTAGATTATTCTAAAAGTATTTCTAAATATTTTTGAATTACTTTTAGGACACAAAATGAGAAAATTTGGGTTGTTACAATTCCCCATACCTTATAAAAAGTTCGTCCTCGAACTTAGAATAATTCCGGACAGTGGGTACTTGTTAAATTTGGTAAAAGAAATTAATACAAAAGAGCGGGTAACCCTAGTATCAAATAAGACAATAGCTAAATGCTAAAGGTTAGTCATTTGACCTGTGACTACTGTGGAGGCACCGACAGCTTCTTCCTTAGTGAGAGAAAATACTCTGGCATCGGTTGGAACTAGTGGGGCTTCCAACCTTCCTTGATTGAGATAGGATCCCTCCAGTGCTGTTGTCATGTGGTGTAACTGTGCAGGCTCGTCTCCATATTGCACTGACTGTTGCTGAGGTGCCCAAAACTTTTTAGGACATGCTTTGGCTAGATGTCCTTCTTGACCACATGAATAACATCTGGTCGTACCCAAAAGACAGGTTCCTAAATGTGCTCTCCCACACTTAGGACAGGGAGGAAACTTGGTCTGCTTGCTTGCTGGACCTCCCTCTTGGTTACCTCCTGAATTCCATTGTTTCCTTTTGTTATCCTTGCCCTTCCAATTCTGATCACTTGACTGGGGTCTCTGATTCCCCACTGTCTTGTCTTCCGTCTTGACTGGCTTGTGTTGCGTTTGTTGTGCTTTGATGCTGTTCAGATAGTGCTCAGCGATTAATGCACTACTGACCAGCTCTTCGCCAGTCTGCGGTCGGTGAGCTCCACTGCTCACATTAAGAGCTATCTCCGGTCTCAACATTCGGAGCATAGTCTGACTCGTTCCTTCTCCGTACTTACTAGCTCTGGGCAGAGGCGAGCTAGCCTGTTGAACTTCTTGACTACTTCTTCTACTGACAGATCACCTTGCCTGAATTCCATAAACTCTTCATAGTGTTTGTTGGTGATCCGCTGGCGGAAGAATTCTTCATAGAACTCTGTCTCGAAATCAGCCCAGTTCATCTGATTGACTATTCTCTTGCTCTTCACTCTCTCCCACCACATGCGGGCATCTTCTGATAAGCACAAAGAAGCGCACTTGACCTTCTCGACTTCTGGCCAGTCAAGAAGCTCCATGGTGCTCTCTAGTGTCTTAAACCAAGCCTAAGCATTCCAGGGCTCAGTCATGCCTGAGAAACTTTCTGGCTTTAGCTTCAGCCACTGTATCAGGTAGGCTTCTTGTCTTCTAGGTGCTGTGAGGACTTCCAGGGCGGCTGATGGAACTTCAGTCACCACTGGAGTCTCCACATTAAAAGTTGGAGGAGTGGGAGGGACTGACTGCTGATTCGCCATCAGATTGGCTATCACTTGTTGCTACTCCGCCACTTGTTTCTGGAGTTGAGCCACAACCCCAGAGAGATTTGGTTCAGCAGCTCTGGGCTCTTCGTTCTCCTGTGCTCGGTCCTCAATACGAACGGTACGGGGACGTCCTCTTCTTGACATCTAGTTATGTAGAGAAAACAAAACTAAAATCGTCTCTACGCTTTCTAGACATATATACATATGTAAACAAAAAAATCAAAACTTCTATCTTACTTAAACATTTCTAAGCAAATACTCTATACTGCAAATAATAAAGAAAGCATAAAAGAAAAATTTAAATACTTTCATACTTGAAGACGGCAAGGATGATGCTGATGTGTGATGCTGGAGAATGGAAACTGCTCTGATACCAACTGTAACGACCACCCTTCTTACTACTACTACTACTCTAAGAGTGACCGTTACTTAACTATTAACGCTACTTAACCGGTGTGATTGAAAATCACATGGAAACCCTACCGAAAATTTTCGATAGAGTCTCCCCTGTACCGGTGACCATATTCAACAATACATGCAATATATACTCAGCCACAGGCGGCTGGAACATATAACAAACCCCACGCAGTTTATATTCGTCAAAAAGAATCATAATACTAAAAGAAACAACTCTAGCAATGCACGATAAAACGATCCAAAGACTAACAAGTACAAGTTCTAAGTTCTCTTAACAATTTAGCGGAAGCAATCTTAATAAGTTCTTAGCAATTCTCATATCTCTCCATAGTCCAGGCATCACACACTTCTCTTGCATCTCCTTGTCGCCTTCCTTTCCTATAGCCTTTCCTTTCTTTGATCTGTAGTAAGAGGAAATGCAACTATAAGCAAAATTGCTTAGTAAGCGCTATCTATCTCACAAAAACTTGAATGTGCACGTAAGCTGGAAGAAATCTAAAAACTAAAAGCTCATAAGAAAATACTACTCATGCTCATCTAACAGCGGAAAAAACAAAGCATACTGAAATGCTAAACATGTAAGCAAGTCTAACATAAACATAAACATAGGCATAAACATGAACATGACTTGAACATACTTGCATGCGTACTTATAAACCTACTATTGTGGTGATCTAGTTGCACTTAGTAGTACCATAACATAAGTTGTTGATCAGACAACTACTTTAGTGCTAGGTTGGTAGGGGTCCGAACTTAGGACCGGAGTCCCCCTTTATTCTAGCGCGCTCACCGGGCTTAGGTCCCCAGATCATACCACCATCCCAGAACATATCTTGGTTGATTCTGGCGTGCTCACCGGGCTTAGGTCCCCGGATCATACCACCATCCCAGAACATTTCTTGTTAATACTTCTAATAAAAGAATGCTTCTTACAAAACAACTGAAATGTTTAAACAAATTCTAACATTGAAATGCTTAAACAAAAATCTGCATACAAGCTTAAACAGAAATCTGCGTATTAAGCTTATCTAAAATCTGCATACTAAACTTATCTAAAATCTGCATACTAAGCTTATCTAAATCTGCATACTAGACTTAACAAAATCTGCATACTAATTATGAAAGGATTTAAGCTTGGGTACAGTAACAATGCTTTAATAAATCTACATATTAAACCTATCTAAAATCTGCTATCACACCTAAATCCATTCTTTCTAATCTGTCCGAAAATTCTGCAGTCAACCCAAGGATTACAATGCACACTAGGAACCTTCTTTAACACTTTGAAAATCCATTTTATCTATTCGGAAGAACAAAACCATGTTAAATTGTATACACATAGTTCAAATCTGACCGTCATTAACACCAGGAACACGATCGTGATACGGAAACGAATCTGAAACTAACTCAAACCAACAATCCTGTAGAAGCAATACAAGGAACATAATTCAGATTCGAAAACTTCTCAAATCTATTCAATAGAAATCAAACTGTTATCCCAGAACAAAGCTGCAACAGAAACCTACCACAACTTCCAGTCAAAACAAATCATTCACAGTGACAACAAGTTGAATTCAAGCAAGTTCTCTAGCAACCTAGCAAACCTGAGCATTAAACACTAAGTTCGACTGAATCATCCTTTCGGAAATCATCACAAAGCTTAGTTGAAGAAGCAACTACTAAATCCCGAAGCAACCAAACACATGCTAAACGACGAATCTACACAATTCATATCCTTTCTTAAAAACATGCTTTGAAACCATCGACAACCACCAAAGCCCAATTAAACCCAGCCGAACACCAAGAATGAACAACTTCATTGAAAACCAGCCGGCACCAAGCCCTAAACGGAAATCTCCATTGCAAAATTCGAAAACAAGGAAGAAACAAGAATCTGGAGCTACTCTACTGCAGGTGAGGAAGCACTTACCTCGTGTTCTTGAACTCACAACCAGAAGAAAGCTTCTAGGGCTTCGGCGAGCTTGAGATCGCAACTCTTCGGCCGCCCCTTCGAGCCCACGGATTTTCCTCGACAGGAGAGTCCCTATTCGGTGAAGAGCTCCCGGGACTTGCCCCTCACCGGCCGCCGGAGAGAAACCCTTTCTTGGCTTCGTCTTCGCCCGAGCACAAAATAGCGCCGCTCGAAGAATCGGGGTCGGGAAAGCTTAGGTCGCGAGAGAGGGAAGGTCGAAGGAATTAGGTCACGGGAGAGAAAAGAATATAACTTAACCCTCTCTTTAACTTGTCCTTTTATAACTAAACTATATTACATGTTCTTATCTGTTCACGAAATAGCCGCGGAATAGTTGGTTGGTCGGGTTTTGACCAGGTTAAAGGTTATTGGTTCAAGCCTTGGCTTGGATATTTTTTGTCGAAACTTCTTTCGTTTAGTAAAAATACCAAACGACCTCCAAATATTACATAAAAATACTCTAAAAATTTCTAAAAATATCTAGATTATTCTAAAAGTATTTCTAAATATTTTTGAATTACTTTTAGGACACAAAATGAGAAAATTTAGGTTCTTACATCTAAGAGATGGGATGCTAATGAGTCAAGGACGCTAAGGAGATGAGGCACCAAGCATATGAGGGCACCTCAGAGTTGAGGCGTTATGGAGTAGGGGTGCCAAGGAGACAAGGATGCCAAGAGACAGGTGCCAAGGAGTCGAGGTGTCTAAGAGACGGGGTGACAAGGAGTCGAGGACGTTAAGGAGACGGGGGCACCTCAAAGTCAGGGCGTTGATAGAGCGTGTATGTCGTACTACACAATTACAATTTAAATTAATACCAAACCCCTCTATACTAATGTAGCATAAAGTAACTCAGGTTATCTTTCATAAGGACGATATATGGTAAATCTCAGGATCAATTTTATTTAAAACTGGGGGGTTTAGATTTTAGATTTCTAATGCTAAAAATAAGGAATGGAAACCAATATAAACAAGAAATCACTAAACTACAAACAATAAGGAAATGATAGAAACATGAAGCAATGTACTAAAAGAAATGTAAATTTGCTAAGCTACAATCGAGAATGAATATAGGAAAGCACAAAGTAAGCATTCTAGCCTAGTCTAATCTACGTACATGTCAACTAATAACCATCATGACTAACACTCCACAAAACAAGACATTAACATAAAGAAATTGCAAGACTTAAAGTGATCCCATGTAAGGAACAATTCATCAAACATTTTGCAAACAACATTTAATCACAACTTATGACATGAAATCTAAACCAAAGGAAATCAAAATCAATTACAATTCATCAATAATTCATACATGAAATTTACAACTAACAAACCAAAATAATGAAGAGATAAACCTAAGGTAATTAGTAGCTGTGATGAAGCTTCAGATGAATCGAATCTGGATAAAGAAGGTCAAATCGGCAATGAGATGAAGAGGAGGTGTGCGAATGAAGTAAGATGTGGGGATCAATGATGGAACGGTTATGGAAGCTCAAGATTGGAATTCGAAATAGGAGGGACCCCCTTCCTTCTCCAGCGATCCAATCTCAATGGTAGGAGTGAAGGCGATGGTGAGTGGCGCCCCATGATGCATGAGGTGTAGGTTGGAGGAATAACATCACCGATATAGGGAACCCTCTTTCCTCGGTGTGGATGGTCGGTGATGGGAGAAGAGAAGCCCCTTAACTCCCATCCTATGGTTAGCAGCAGAGGAAGATGGCGTTAGCGGAGCTGTGGAGGAAGAAGATGAAGTCGCGTGCTGAATAGAGAGTTCGAAGAGGAGGCACTGTGCTTTGTCAAATGACATTGTTATTGCTTCTCCAATTTGATAAGAGGGGTTTTGATTAGTCTAGATCTAATGGAGCAGCTAAGATTGGATTTGAGCGGATGGTCAAGATCAAATAGATCCCAATAGAGAAGATGACCGGATCAGAATGAGTGACTCAAATCATCCCAGATTTGGATGCATGGCTCAGAATCAATCAGATCTTTAATGAATGGCTGGGATGGATCAAATCTGAACTCTTTAATTAAACTACTTCAGATCATTATAGAGGGTTCAGATATGTCTCGATTTAGCTCTACCTTTGACCCAAGCCTTTTAGCTAATTTGGCTCAACTCGAGTCTAATCCATGATGTTGGAATGTATACTAAAAGCCTAGCTTTTTGTATAAACATTTATTTAGAAATAAGAATCACATTGGTCAAATGTCTATATTTATGCTAAGTGTAGTTGTCCATTTAATTTATATTATAGATAACATGGTGTGAGGAGATACACAGAAGATCATGTTATCAGATCCTTATAAATTATAAATAGTATCTCACAACCAAGATGGAATGGACAAACCATTGGAATGGTTGTAGTGTAATTTGGTATTAGTTTATCTTGACTATAATATTACACTAGTACACTATGAGTATATTGAGCAGGACCATTTGAGGTAGTTTCTTTTTATACTGACTATATAAAAGAACAAAATCTCTGTTATTATGGAAGTGCATACTCTTAATCATGATATAATAACAAGCACATAAATTTAATATTTATTTTTTTAATTTATCAAAGGGTGTGATTTAGTTCGTTAAATCAATAGGCCCGATAAGTTGGGAAATGATATTATTTATATGGTGTGTTGTTGATTATAGAATGAAATTGTGTCCTAATAATCTAGGTTGATGATGTCCCCTTGAGGAGCTCATAAAGATTGTCATGTAAACCCTACAAGTGGACCTAGTCCAGCATGACAATGGAGTTCAGTGGTACTACTCTTGGAGCTAGATATTAATTAAGTGAGTTGTCAGTAACTCGTTTAATTAGTGGGCATTCAATATCTTAAACACGGGGAGATTAATGCATTCATAATAAGAAGGAGCTCATAATATAATTTGAGATTGGTGAAGTAGTTCAATAATAACTCTTTAGTGGTATGAGTTATTATTGATGAACTTGAGTTGGGTGTTCGGGGTGAACACAGGAAGCTCAAGCTCATCGGGAGACCAAAACCAATTTCTCCTCTCGACCCCTGTTGTAGTCTTTATAAATCCTTGTATTCACAAAGTCCACTTCTTATCCAAGTAATGTGCCGGACACATCCTTGCTTAGTGCAAGGGGTCGGCCAAACATGAGCTTGGAAGCCAAGAGGTGGCCGGCCAAGCTTGGTGCCCAAGCTAGGGGCCGACCACTAGAAAAGGAAAAGGAAGTTTTGTAAACAAAATTTTGTTAAATCTTTCCTTATTTGTAGTAATCTATAATGGTTAAAAGAGATATTTTATTTTGTTAAAATTTTTCCTTTTTTGTAGTTATCTACAATGGTTATAAGAAAGATTTTAATTTTGTTAAAAACTTTCCTTTTATAACCATACTCATGGATTTAAAAGAAAGTTTTAAAATTTTAAAATCTTTCCTTTTATAGCTATTTATAAAAGGATAAAAGAGATATTTTATTTTGTTAAAATCTTTCTTTATTTGTAATTATCTATAATGTTTAAAAGCGAGATTTTAATTTTTGATAAAACTTTCCTTTTTGTAACCATGATTTAAAAAAAGGAGTTTTAATTAATCTTTCCTTTTTTGTAGTTGTCTACATGTTTTAAAAGAGAGAGATTAATTTTAAAACTTTCCTTTATTACCATGTATAATAGGAAATTTAGAAAAGAGAGATTTTGTTAAAATTTCCTTATTTAAAGGGAGGCCACAAATAAGGAAGTTTTAATTATGTTTAAAACTTTCCTTTTTTTACCTTGACCAAGGATTATAAAAGAGAAGGAGAGGGTGCCTTATGAGGATACACAACCCTATTCTATTCCTCTCTCTATCCTTGGTGTGGTCGGCCCCTCCCCTTCTCCCTTTCTCTTAGGTCGGCGACACCTCTTCATCTAGTCTCCTCTTTTGCTTCCTTAGGGCCGTCGGCATCAAGGATTTGAAAATCCTTGTGACCGGTTTCTTGGAGAGGAAGAAGAAGAAGAGGAGAAACACTTGGTGGTCGGTTGCTTGGAGGAGAAGAAGAAGAAGGAAATTTCCTATTTTGGCATCCCTTGGTGGCTCGAGAGTCTTGGAGGAGAAGAAGCAGTTCGAGTGGATTCCATCTTGGTAGATTGTTGCCCACACAATGTCCAAGAGGAGGAGAACAATACAACAGAAGATCAAGAGGTCTTTAGCTACAAAGAAAGGTATAACTAGTTATTTGTTTCTGTTGGAGTGTATACTTAAAAGTTTAGTTTTTGTACACATTTATTTTGAAATAAAGAATCACATTGGTCAAATGTTTACATTTATTTGTTAAATATAATTGTTCAATTAATTTATATAGTAGATAACATGGAGTGTGGAGTCACACTTAGAAGATCATGTTGTCGGTTCTCTATAAATTATAAACAGTTGCTCACGACTAAGATGGTAAGGAACAAACCATCAGAATAGACGTAGTGTAATTAAGTATTAGTTTATCTTGACTAATAAATTACACTGATACACTTTAAGTGTATTGAATAGGATCATTTAGGTAAGTTCTTTTTGTACTGACTTAGTAAAAGAACTAGACCTTAGTTATTATGGAAGTGTGTGCTCTTAATCCTAATATAATAACAAGCATGTATATTTAATATTTATTTCTTTGACTTATCAAAGGGTGAGGTTTAGCTCGATAAATCAATATGCCCGATAAGTTGGGAAATGATATTACTTATAGTATGTGTTGTTGATTATAGAAGGAATTTGTGTCCTAGTTATCTAGGTTGAGAATGTCCCCAAGAGGAGCTCATAAGGATTGCCATGTTAAACCCTGCAGGTGGACCTAGTCCAACATGACAATAAAGTTGAGTGGTACTACTCTTGGAGCTAGATATTAATTAAATGAGTTGTCAGTAACTTACTTAATTAGTGGACATTCGTAATCATAAACACAGGGTGTAAGATACCGCATCCAAATAATAATTAAAAAAAGATTTAATGGACAAAAAAATCTTAATGGAATTATTAGGAAATTATAGAAATTTTTTGAGAATTAATTAGAACTCGTATGAGTTAGGTTAAGGGGATCAATTATTGGACTAAGGAAAAGTCTGTTTAAGTTACCCGATTTAAATGAGGAAATGTTTAATTTCCTTAAATGTTTTATTTTTCCTTTTTCTTTAAAATCTCTCTCGTGCCCTAACCTTGATCGCTGAACTCCCTCTCTTCCATCTCCTCCTCACGCGATCTCCTCACCTCGCGACACCACAACTGGCGATTTCCCCTCTCGAGCCACAGCTGCCTGCCCTAACCCTTTCCCCGCCGCCGACATCTCCCGATTACCCTTGCGAGTTCCCGTGCACAGCCGGGACTTCTTCTTCCTCAAGCTATAGCCGCCGCCTCTCCGTGCACCAGCACCACGGCAGCCAGCAATCTCCCTCACGCGGGCTCCACAGCTTGCGATCTCACCCTCAGCCGAGTCGCGGCCGCCCTTCTCTCCTAGTCGTTCCCTAAGCACAACCGCCGATCCTCTTCTCTCCGAGTCGTGCCCTAACCATCTCCACCCGACGCCGCACCACCTCCACCTGATGCCACAGAACAATAGCTACTGCTGTTGTCGGCACCACTGCCAATTGTTTACACCCGTGACACAGTAGCTTCGCAGATTGCCTTGAGCCACCATTGGAGCAGTGAACAGCCACCCGGGGATGAAGTCATAAGTAATGAGGTTTATACCTAAGTTCACTCATTCAATTTAGTTAATTAGATCCTATTAGCAATCAAGGTTAATTTGACTATAGGAATTGAAATCTACTTGTTGATTTAGGATGTGAATAATTGTTTGCTCTTGTTAATGGAGAGGATAATGAGCTTTCTTTTCATTCAGTAAGTTCTCACTAGCTAACAATAGAGATAAGGGTGGAACCCTGTTATTAATTGGCTAAAAAGCTTGTGACTTAATTGAGTAAGTATATGATGGATATATTTATAGAATAATAAGTGGGTAGATAGATTAATGAAACCATGGATCTAATAACTTATACCATACTCATTCTGTTCGGTTACTGGTTTTCCATCTATTTTAGTATTCAGCGTGACTAATTACTAGGTTTGTGGTTTGAAGGATTTGGGTGAATTGAGGTTCATAGTTGGATTAGGATTTTATTTCCCTAATTAAGTTGGGTTTAGATTTAGCTAGTTGCTGCGTATGAAATTAGCTAAATTGTATATCACGCGATTTGCAGGACGTTGATTTGAGACGAGCATCACGACGTGAGTTTTAGTCTCATACGATCGACAGATGAAGGCGGGTACTTCTTGCTTTGTTTTCTTTTAGTACTTTGACCTTAGTGCATGAATTATTTTGGATAAGGGATGTTTACCTTGACTCCACTCTTACTTTCCTGCGCTTGATACTTCCACACAATCTTTGAGAAATTCGTTCTATATCTATACAGTCTCTTGTTATTGTCCATGATCAGTAGTAGATACTAGATACCATGTTTGTATGCTTTGACTGTTGTTTATTTATGTACTATATTGATCATGCTGGCTTCTTGTAGCATACCTGTTTCTTCTTATATATATATGATGAATGTTGCATTGTTCGCATCATGTCATTGCGTGTATGCCGCATCCTCGGCCACTCGAGAGAGTGGTAGCTGGAGTTGATGCTGCTTGTCCTGTCGTGCCGCACTCGGCCACTCATGGGTAGTGGTAGCTGGAGTACGAGCAGCAGGGACCCCGTCGCAGATGTAGCTAGTTAGCTACTATGCAACTGTCCCCTCGGCCACTCGTGTGAGTGGTAGCTGGAGTAGTGTACAGTCTGTCACTGACCCGGCCTCTCGACCATACAGGGGTTATGGTGCGGAGAGGTGGGCGGGAGTGACCATCCGTGCATACGTTTATTATTATATTTGTTTTGGTTGTTGCCATCTATATATGTTGTTATTGTTTACTGTTGTTCACATATGCTAATATGCTCACTTGTGCTGAGATATATTCTCATTGTAGATATTCAGTCATTGGAAATTTATATATACCTTGCTTATTACTTCTGTAGTTATGAGCATTATTGTAGCAGATTAGTATCAGTTCTGACCTACTATACCTAGCCTAGGATATGGTTCCAGGTATGAGCATTTATCATGGTTTTATTTTTTTTTCTGCTATTCTTCTTACGAGACTGTATTCCTTTTGGCATTCTCTATTAGTTTATTTGTTCATGCACTATCTTTTTTTACCCGCTGAGTTTCAATACTCACCACCCCACAAAATGGTTTTCTTTTGCCAGGTAGCAGGTAGATGAATCATGGATGCTTGGAGAGATGTCGGCTGCCAGTCCTGGGTCCTGCGCCATATCGGTTTTATTCCCGCTCTACTTGTATTTTTAGTATACAATGATTTTGGTATTGTATGAGTTGGTCTGTGTTTTACGTTCGTATCGCTTTATGTCTTCCACTGCTGTGTGTTTATGTTCAGCCGTGTAGGCTTATTGAACTGCGTGGTGGTATTTATTTTGTTCCAGCCGAGTGGGCTGATGATATAAACTACGTGGTTGTGTTTATTTCATTTTTGTCCAGCCAGGTAGGCTGAGTATATTAAACTGCGTGTCATGTTGTTTATATTTTGTATATATATTCCAGTCGAGTGTGGCTGAGGTATATTTTATATGTAGTAATGACACAGATTGTCACCCGTACAGGGGCGTGACAATTTAGTGGTATCAGAGCAAAGTTGCGAAGCCTATTTTTACATTTCAGATTTTGTGATTTGTTTTTAGTGTTTTGGATTTTCGAGTTAATCTGATACCAATTGTGGTATCAGAGCTGGTTTTCGATGTCTGTTGTTTTTCGTGTTCTGGATTTCTTAGTTAATCTGATACCAATTTAGTGGTATCAGAGCCGGTTTGCGACGTCTATTTTTCATGTTTCGGATTTTATAGTTAATCTGATATCAATTTTTGGTATCAGAGTCGGTTTGCGATGCTTGTGTTTCGTGTTTTAAATTTTCGAGTTAATCTGATATCAATTTTTGGTATCAGAGCATGGCTCGAGTCAAATGCTGGGTTTTGTGTTTTGAGATTTCGACTCGGTTTCGATTTATGATTTTCGAGATTTGGTTTATGAGGCATGTTATCATGTTTTGTATTTCGTGATTTGATTTCTTGATGTGACTTTTGAGTTTTGGGACCAGGCAGCGGCAGCATATCTCTAAGCTATAGGAGGTATGTTTGTATACTATTATCATACATTTTATTGGTTATGGCTAGTTGTTTATACCATATGTGACGTGTTGGGTTAGCCATTGCTTAGGTACATTAAACCTAAGTAGAGATCATTGATTACAAATTCATAAAATTTTCCTACCATACCACCAGTGTTACTAGTTCCTCTATTACTAGTTGGGTAGTGAATAGTATATCCTAAATATCGTGTTACTTCCATTAGTAGAGAACCAATTGACTTTTGTTAACTTTGATCAATAAAGTATCGATTTACTTGTTTTCATGGAAATTATAAGAAACTAGCTAGAAACCTCATTGTGGAAACCCAGTGGGAAAAATGCAAATGTGGAAATTAACCAATGTTCAAATATGGTTGCATTTATTACGTTTTAAGAAATCTGTGTTTTTAGGAAATCGTTCTCAGGGGAAATGTTTAGTATCAACATTGTGGTCCAGATCAGCTTCCAATTTCTAATCATAACGGTTGAGATTTAATTTCAGTTATGATCGGTTACGGTGGATCTTTTCCTTTTCTAAAACAATAGACTTGGATAACTTTTGAAGTTTTGTTATTATAAGGATTGCAGATTATTCCAGGTCCTGCTTAGGTGCATCTCTTTCTAGAATAATGAATAATGAATTTTGAATTTTCTAAATGTTTATTTCCTATAATAGGCAGAATGCATTTGTAATTTAAATTTTGATCTGATTTAGGACCCTAGTTGAATTAATCCTATTGTTGCCATCATAACTATTATGGTTATTATTTGACTAAGTTCTTCGAACTTGCTTCACTGAAGTAAGTGCTAGGGAGTCAGATTGAATCTTTAAAGAGTGCAATAAAGAGGATCTATTGACAGTGTGTATTATGGATTTAAGATGTAATTAATTTATTCATAGTTGGGTAGGTAGCAGAGTATGTGCGCAGCGGAAGTAGGGTGAGCTCATAACCCACAGAGTCATCCTTTATGGTTGGAGATTCGTTATGATACTTATATGGAGTGGTACATAATGATGTTGTTTGGTTGTTACCCTTAGATGAGAATTCTGAGTTTGAGAGATAAACTTAGGAACCAAAGTTTTATTAGTGGGGGAGAATGTAAGATACCGCATCCAAATAATAATTAAAAATAAGATTTAATGGACAAAAAAATCTTAATGGAATTATTAGGAAATTATAGAAATTTTCTGAGAATTAATTAGAACTCGTATGAGTTATGTTAAGGGGATCAATTATTGGACTAAGGAAAAGTCTGTTTAAGTTACCCGATTTAAACGAGGAAATGTTTAATTTTCTTAAATGTTTTATTTTTCCTTTTTCTTTAAAATCTCTCTCGTGCCCTAACCTTGATCGCTGAACTCCCTCTCTTCCCTCTCCTCCTCACGCGATCTCCTCACCTCGCGACACCACAACCGACGATTTTCCCTCTCGAGCCACAGCTGCCTGCCCTAACCCTTTCCCCGCCGCCGACTTCTCCCGATTACCCTTGCGAGTTCCCGTGCACAGCCGGGACTTCTTCTTCCTCAAGCTATAGCCGCCACCTCTCCGTGCACCAGCACCACGGCAGCCAGCGATCTCCCTCTTCTCCTCGCGAGCTCCCGCAAGCATAGCCGCCTCAGCGACCGATCGCGCCAGCTCTGCCCATCCCGGCGTCGGCCGAGCCTTCTTCCCTCTTCTCCTTGCGAGTTCCCGCAAGCACAACCGCCGATCCTCTTCTCTCCGAGCCGTGCCCTAACCATCTCCACCCGACGCCGCACCACCTCCACCTGACGCCACAGAACAATAGCTACTGCTGTTGTCGGCACCGCTGCCAATTGTTTACACCCGCAACACAGTAGCTTCGCAGATTGCCTTGAGCCACCATTGGAGCAGTGAACAGCCACCCGGGGATGAAGTCATAAGTAATGAGGTTTATACCTAAGTTCACTCATTCAATTTAGTTAATTAGATCCTATTAGCAATCAAGGTTAATTTGACTATAGGAATTGAAATCTACTTGTTGATTTGGGATGTGAATAATTGTTTGCTCTTGTTAACGGAGAGGATAATGAGCTTTCTTTTCATTCAGTAAGTTCTCACTAGCTAACAATAGAGATAAGGGTGGAACCCTGTTATTAATTGGCTAAAAAGCTTGTGACTTAATTGAGTTAAGTATATGATGTATATATTTATAGAATAATAAGTGGGTAGATAGATTAATGAAACCATGGATCTAATAAATCAACGGAGGCTGGGCACGTGGCGCTCTCCGAGTCGTTGACGTAGATCTCCGACCGGTCGTACGAACCTCCGGGGAACCTACAAGGAAGTCAGGCCGGGAAGGGGTTCCCGGTGACGACCCTTCAACGATCAAGTCAGGCAAGCAGACAACAAAGAAATGGCTCAAAATCTCCGAGAATGCATACCTCCGGTGAATGGCTCCTTATATAGAGCTGTGAAAGAGCTCACGCACACCTACCGAGGAAAATACGTGTCCTTAGCCCATACCTCGGTATGTGCTTATCAGACAAACTTACCTGACACCATACTGCTACAGTCCGAGCACGTCTATGATGTGACAAGGGAACCCGCTGTCATAAGATTCTGCGTATGGTCCAATCGTCGAACATGCTTGCTGTCAAAATATGCTTCTCTGTCCTTTTGTATCTTCTGTTCCTGCGCCGAGCGTCCTACCGGTCGGCAGTCATGGGCATCGTCCGACTGGTCATTTGTGCTGGTCCATTTAGGAGCTTCCCGGTAATGTACTCTGTGGAGACTGTTCGCAGTATCCGCTCGGCCATATGTCTCTGTTCAACGAGCGTCGGAACCCCTAGTCCCGTCGGGTCGTCTTTGGTTCAGCTGGGACCCCGTTCGGCCGACCGGTCTCCGCTTCTCCGGTCGGACGTCGGATACTTTGACCTCCCCGTGGCGTTGACTTCCCAGAAAGGGGGTCCCCCGTTCTTACCGCCGGATCACTTGCCTCCCCTTCAAGTCTAGTCGAAGGAGGCGATTAGTCCGACTGACTGGACCATCAGTTGGGCCGAGCGGCGCCATGAAAATATCATCCACTCGGAAACAAAGGGGGTAGCCAAAACGCCAGTCAACGCCAACTTTCCTCAGCGTCTCTTCAAATTTTCCACCAATCTCCATCATTAAGGTCGAGCACGCGCTCATTAAATGCATTCCAGTGGCTGAATGCCACGTGGCGGTGCTGCCGTCATCGTACGACGACGGCGTGGGTTTTGATGGGATCGAGGCGGTTCGAAATGAACGGTGCGATGCACGCTCCGATTCTCGCGACCTGGATCCAACGGTGGAGGCCGCTCGGGCTCCACCCTATAAAAGCTTCGTTTTCTTTCCTTCACCTCACGTCTGCTGTCGCGTGCCTCCCAATTCCTCCTGCGTTCCAGACTTCCGGCGATCTTGCGCTTCTGTTTCCGGCGGTCTCCGGTGCTCTTCCCTCGATCCTCCTCTCCGTTGTAAGGTTCTGCTTCTTTCTCTCTTTGTTTCTGGCATTTCCGTTGCTTTTCTTTCCCAAGTTTTCGTTCTTGGGCTACTGTTTCGTTGCTATCTTCTTCCTTCTCTTTTGATTTCGTCCGTTCGGACCATGGCCCAATCTTCTCAACCCGAAGACGAAACCCTCAGCCCATGGTACACTACCATGGAATCGCGCTTCGATCGGCGCGACGCCAATGTTTTGATTAACAGTTTTGACATCCCCTCCAACCTTGAAATCATCCTACCCACAGACTCTTCTCGGCCAAACAAACTTCCGCGCGGCGCTTTTTGTGTTTTCCGCGACCAGTTCACGGTCGGTCTGCAACTCCCCATTCATCCCTTCTTCGTAGAAGTTTGCAACTTTTTCAGCATCTCGCTCGGAAGCCTAATCCCCAATACTTTCTGCCTCTTATGCGGTGTAGTCGTCCTCTTTAAAATCCATAACATTCCCCTCCGACCGGAGGTCTTCTACTACTTCTATTACCCAAAACAGTCCGAGCCGGGCACTTACATGTTCCAGGCTCGGCCTGGCTTGGTTTTCTTCAATAAACTTCTTTCTTCCAATAAGCTTTGGAAAGAATTCTATTTTTATATTCGCCTTCCCGAGTCCGCTGTCATCCCGGCCGCAGATCAAGTGGCTCTTCTCGACAACATCCCAAAGGACCTCTATGATTACCTAGAGTAGAAGTTTTACATGTAATTTAGCCGCTCGGCCAAAGACACTCCTTTTTTGTAATTTGGCCACTCGGCCAGTCTTTTTAATATGCTATCCTTTCGCTTGTTGTCCTTTTGCTAGTTAATATGTGTGTTGTCCGCTCGCCTCTTATCACACCTCTCGTGCTCGAAAGGTATTTTTATGAAGTATTTTGCGTACCATTTCCGCTCGGACGAATATATTCTGATTCGACAAGAGATTATTCACTGGATATTGATAAAGTACCTTTGGGTACTGGGCCGAGCGGAACGCATAGTTGGTCAAACGATATTAACAGCGAGTACAAGTCCTTTTGATCGCCTTCTTCCGCTCGGAGGGTTTATAGACGTCGGCTCGTCTCTTGATTTTTAACGTCGGAGCTCGACGGTCTTCCGACCGGCGGGTTTATAGACGCCGGTTCGTCTCTCGATTTTTAACGTCGGAGCTCGACGGCCTTCCGCTCGGAGGGTTTATAGATGTCGGCACGTCTCTCGATTTTTAACGTCGGAGCTCGATGGTCTTCCGCTCGGAGGGTTTATAGATGCAGGCTCGTCTCTCATTTTTTAACGTCAGAGCTCGACGGTCTTCCGCTCGGAAGATTTATAGACGCCGGCTCGTCTCTCGATTTTTAACGTCAGAGCTCGACGGTCTTCCACTCGGAGGGTTTATAGACGCCGTCTCGTCTCTCGATTTTTAACGTCGGAGCTCGAAAGTCTTCCGCTCGGAAGATTTATAGACGCCGGCTCTCTCGATTTTAACGTGGAGCTCGGCGGTCTTCCCTCGGAGGTTTATAGACATCGGCTCGTCTCTCGATTTTAACCGAGCTCGGCGGTCTTCCGGAAGATTTATAACGCTCGTCTCTCGATTTTAACGCCGCTCGACGGTCTTCCGCCGTTCGGAGGGTTTATAGACGCCGGCTCGTCTCGATTTTTAACGTCGGGGCTCGACGGTCTTCCGCTCGTAAGATTTATAGACGGTTCGTCTCTCGATTTTAACGCCGGAGCTCGGCGGTCTTCGACAGGAAGATTTATAGGCGTCGGCTCGTCTCTCAATTTTAACGTCGAGCTCGGCGGTCTTCGCTCGGAGGGTTTATAGACATCGGCTCGTCTCGATTTTTAACGCGTCGGAGCTCGGCGGTCTTACGCTCTGAAGATTTATAGAGCGCCTCGTCTCGATTTTAACATGAACCACGCGGCCTTCCGCCTCGGATGATTTATAGCTGTCTCTCTCGATTTTTAACGTCGGAGCTCGACGACCTTTAAGGCTAACTTTAACACTGCCGTTCGGCGAAGTTATTTGTCATCCTTTATCATTTTCTTTTGCATTACAAGTACATAGGCGACCAAAGCATATGCAAAATTACATCACGCACCTCTTACCCACTGCAGTTTTGAGATGATTCGCGCCCATGGTCGATCCATCCGCCTTCATCCTCAAATAATAAGCACCCGAGAAGCGCTTTGATGACTTTGAAGGGCCGCAAAGAGCCTCGGTTTGCCAACATCGCGACCGGCTTTACTTTCTTCAGACAAGGTCGCCAACTGGAATGCTCCGGGATTACGCGTCGGTTGTAGTTTTGCTTCATCCGTTTTGTACACCATCAGCGGATGGGCCGCCTTGGCTCGCTCTCGACCAAATCCGACTCCATGTTCCTCCTCGGCGTTGTCATCATCATAGTTCTACGGATCCGAGCGGACTCGACACACCGGCAGAATAACCGCGCCACGTGTACACGGATGGAAAGGCGTGATGCCGCTCCTTCCTTTGGGGTCGTGCGGATGGCCCATAAGGCACGCAGAACTTCATCCACCAGCTTCCTCCCAAATGGTCGGCAGCGCGATCGCTAAGAATTTCCGTCTGGCTTCCGACCATTGCTTTGGGGATCGCCCACGGGCGTGAAGTGTTGCTCGATGTCGTAGCTTCGCACCAATGTTGTGAATTGCCGCCCATTATCGGAATCAAGTCGACGAGGGATGCCGAACCGGCAGATGATATGTTGCCAGATAAACTTCTTGACCATCTGCTCGGTGATCTTGGCTAGCGGCTCGGCCTCCACCCACTTGGAAAAATAATCGACCACCACTAGTAGAAATTTCCGTTGCCCGGTCGCCATAGGAAACAGACCCATAATATCCATTCCCCATTGGTCGAACAGACAGGACACAGTAGCTGCTTTCATTTCCTCCGCCGGTCGGTGTGAGAAGTTATGATACTTTTGGCAAGAAAGGCACGTCGACACGATCCAAGCAGCGTCTGCTTGCAAGGTTGGCCAGAAGTATCCGGCCAACAGGATTTTTTTAGCCAGTGATCGTCTGCCCGGATTGTAACGCCCCGCCCCTCCTGCTAAGGCGATGGGGGTTACTTACCATACTTAACAACTTAATAACTTATTACAATGGAAGTCTTACTTATAAATTTTTGAAACCTAGAGTCCATATGTTATACTTAACATTATTTCAAGACATATAGAGTAACATGATAACATGTCATGGAGTTATAACGTAGTAATATAAACTAGGCATAATTCTTATTAAATAAAAGCAGGTCTTTTTCTTCTTTAGCCAGTCACTGCCACATACATCCTGCTAGCCCCTCCTGCTGCTCTCCTAGTTCATCCATCCTTTGCCCTTATCTATGGTACAAGAAAGTAAGCTATGAGCACTCATGGCTCAGTAAGTTCCTTTCCTACTCACAAAAACTGTATAGCATGTCAACAATCATAAAGCATACATCATAGCACAAGGTATCATGGCATAACATACATGTCATAATCATCATCATGGATATCATGGCATAATCATGGCATAAACAAAAAGTAGCATGGCATATCATAAATATGATCATCATAATTATCATGGCATATTCCTAAGGTATATGCAGGGTGAACTCTTAAACATACATCATGAAACATATGCATCATGTCTTTTTAAAACGTATAGCATAGATACTTAAACATAATCTCAACATAAGAGGGGATCCTGGCTTGTACCACGTACATAAATGCGCGTGTCCTAATAGGTCCAAGGTAGCAAATCTTGAACCCTACAAGGCATACATATACTAGGCCCGTTTCTTAGTCCATCGACCTATCTTAGGAGCCCATCCCTAACGATGGCCGTTTCTTAGTCCATCGACCCCGAGGCGCTTATGGAGCCCACCCTTGGTACAAGCCTTAAAAGTAAAATAGCATGTCATATCTACATAGTCCATATCACTCATGCCCTATTCATGTCATGAAGAGTGCTCTTGATCCCACTTATAGGGAAGCAACTCTTTTAGGCATAGCTTAAGCATGTATATTTGAGCACACAGCATATCATGATTTTGAGCACACAGCATATCATGAACACATGCATAATTAAGCATACAACCTATCATGAATTTAAGCACACAGCATATCATGAATTTGAGCACATAGCATATCATGAAATTGAGCACACAACATATCATGAAAATAAGCCCATAGCATATCATGAAATTTAGCACACAGCATATCATGAAAGTAAGCACATAGCATATCATGAAATTTAGCACACAGCATATCATGATAATAAGCATATAGCATATCATGAAATTTAGCACACAGCATATCATGAAAGTAAGCACATAGCATATCATGAAATTTAGCACACAGCATATCATGCTCTTAACATAAAGCATTGCATGTGAAGTTCATGGGAGAACCTAATTAGGTCTCTAACCCTAATAACAAGTGGTGGCCGAAACATGTAGAGATGGCTTAGGTTAGCAAGCAACAAAAGAGCATGTGAACCCTAAACATTTAACATTTCTTAGAACATAAGGAACATCTTAAGCATGTTTGGTATAGGTTCCAAGCTTTCTAGTTTCCTTTTCATAACATGGCCGAAACCCATTAAGCCTTTATTTTGGTTTATAAACATCATACAAGCATGAAAACCCTAACAATTGTCACATCACATTTCATAAGAAACAACTTGAGCATGTTTGATTTAGGTTCTAAGTTCTCTAAGCCTTTAGCCCCAACATGGCCGAAACCCTAGCAACATGTTTCTAGGTTACAAGTAACATAAAAATGTTGAACTTCATACCAATATCCCAATACATATCATGAGAAGCACCATAAGTACTTTTAGTCTAAGTTTCAAGCTTCTCAAGCTTTTTAACCTAATGTGGCCGAATCTTGTTAAGCATGGGAATTAGGTTTCTAGTGGCATAATAGCATGAAGACCATAAGAATTTTCCTAGCATTCATTTCAAGGAATAACATGGACCACTTAGTTTAGAATTTGAGCATCCTAGGTCAAGAAACAAGTGTGGCCGAAAGTTGTAGAACAAGAATTCAAGTTTCAACCAACATAAGAACATTAGTTTACTTCATATCTTTTCATCAAGAAGATCATAAGTATCTTAGGCTTGATTTAAACTTTCCTAGGGTTCAAGTCTCAACATGGCCGAATCATCCTATGCATAAAAGAAATATAGTCCAACTTAACCTAAGATCATGACATGTCATACTAGCTTCATATCTTGTCTTATGAAAATCATAGCATGCTAAGTTTTTAGGTTTAAAGCCCTTCTAGGCCCTCAACTCTATCATAGCCGAAAGTTCATGAAGATGGAATCAAGTTTAAATTAACATACAAGTGGGAAAAACATTAACAACACCATCTACCATAAGATACATATCATAAGGACAAGAGAGCATGCTTTGTTTTAGGTCTAGAGTTCTTCTAGTTCTTTTGTTCTTTCTTGGCCGAATGTCTAAGCCCATAAAATTATGTTCTAACCAAACATTCTAGCATGAAAATATTAGTTTAACCCCCTTACCATCAAATACATATCATAGGAAACATAACGAACATACCTAGTTGGTTTTCAAGTTCTTAAAACCTTTCTTATTTTTTTGTTTTGGCCGAAACCCTCATGAAACAAACATAGGTTTTTCTAGCAATATATTTACATGACAATCGTATAGCTATTGTACCACAGGTGAGGGGAACTTACTTCCTTTCGCTTGTGGTTTTTCTTAAGGAGAAGAATATCCTAGGAGCTAAGAAATGAAGGAGCTTCCTCTTCTTGTGTCTCCTTTGGTTTCCTTTGCTTGGAAGGGCTAGAGCTTGAAGATTTCTTCTCGAAAATTAGTTTTCTTGGAGAAGAAACTTGACTTAGTGTTTGGATCAAGGAGAGGGAAGACCTCTTAGTCTCGGTGAAGACGAGAAAAGGAGGAAGGAGGAGGAAGAAGGAGAAAATGAGAGATTTACTTTCTCATTTTTCTATTTATTCATCATGAGGGGAATTTATGCCTTCATTTATTTCCTTTCTTAACTCTCCCATGTCTCTTCCCTTGGTTCCCACGAGAATGAGAAGAGGGAGAAGTGAGGAAGGCAACTTGCCTTCTTCTTGTTCCTTCTCTTAACCAAGAGGAAGGAGAGGTAAGCAAATTTGGTTTTCTCTTGCTTCTTGCTTTATTTTCTTTTTTTTCTCTCCTTTAACTAACATTTTTATCTCTTCCTATCCATATGTTACTCTCTATCCTAGTGGTGATCATGCCATAAATCTTTCTCCATTGTTTGTGGGAGGTTCAAGGTTTAATCCTTGACCTTCTCCTCTTACCATATTATTATACATCATTTTATTTTTTTATCTTCTCTCCTTCTCTTATTCTTTTTTTTTATATTCCTAAGTTCTAGTGGAAATAATTTCTCATGTACTTATAAAAATTCGTGGGTGTTACACGGATGCCCTCCGCATGATCCTTGATGCACTTATTGGAGGATGTACGCTGCGTCTTCCGAGCTCACGCATTTCAAAAGCGGGCGGGAGAAAGCCTTCTTGTATAGTTGGTCTCCAATGAGTGTGAACCGACCGGCTCTCCTCCTCAACAGCTGGGCTTCATCCCGATCGGATGAGTAGCCCCCGAGCGGAGATATTCCGTGATGGGTGTCCTCCAATCGCTCGGAAATGTGAGGCCCTCCATCCGATCGACGTGTGCCACTAAAGATACTTGTTCAATTGGCCTCTGGATGACGACGGGGGATATTGAACTTGCGAGTTTAGCTAGCTCATCTGCAGTCTGGTTCTCTGCTCGGGTTATCTTCTAGATAATAACCTCTCTAAAGGTGGCCTTGAACTTTTCAAAGGCGTCGTCGTAGAGTTTGAGCCGAGCGTTGTTAATCTCAAAAGTGCCAGAGAGTTGTTGAGTGGCCAATTGAGAGTCTGAATGCAGCGTCACCCGTCCGGCCCCCACGTGTCGGGCGGCCTGCAAGCCGGCTATGAGGGCTTCATACTCTGCTTTGTTGTTTGTAGCTCTGTAATCCAGCCGGACGGATAGATGCATCTTTCCTTCTTGGGGAGAGAACAATAATACACCAATTCCGCTCCCGAGCCGAGTGGACGATCCGTCCACAAATATTTTCCACATAGCTTCGGGCTCTGGCCTTTGCACTTCGGTGATAAAATCGGCCAAGGCCTGTGCCTTTATCGCCGAGCGGGGTTGATACTGAATATCGAATTCACTCAACTCTGTGGTCCATTTGATGAGCCGTCTGGACGCTTCTGGATTCAACAGCACTCTTCCCAAAGGGTTATTCGTCCGGACGATGATGGTATGCGCAAAAAAATAGGGCCGAAGTCTCCGAGCGGCGAGGACCAAAGCGAAAGCCAGTTTCTCGAGCCCAGTGTAGCGAGATTCAGCATCTTTAAAATATGGCTCAGAAAATATACAGGTTCTTCTCCGCTCACCCTTACTAGTGCCAAGCCGACTGCTTGCTCAGTTGAAGATAAATAGATACAAAGTGGCTCACCCACAGTCGGCTTGGCTAGCACAGGTAGAGAGTTCAAGTACGTCTTCAGATCTTCGAACGCCCGATCGCATTCTTCATCCCAGTGAAACTTAGTGGCTTTGCGCAAGATTTTGAAAAAAGGTAGGTGGAGACGGCCGGACCATCTTGAAGAGCGTCTTCCGAGCGGAATTGGCTCTTCAGTTATAGCGTTCACCTCCCAAAGCGGCCCGAGCGGAAGCCACCCTTCCCAAAGGGTTTTTCTTGCGTGGAAGGTGAAGACGGCCGGACCATCTCCGCTCTTCAGTTATAGCGTTCACCTCGATTTGTGGCATCTTCCGAGAGGAATTGGCTTCTGCTCGGACCATCTCGACGTAGCATCGTCGAGCCGCTAGTTGATCTCCTCGTACTTCTCCCACATTGTCTTCAACCGGGAACTTGATTTTCTGGTGGAAGGTGGAGACGACCGCTCGGAATTCACTGAGAGTCGGTCGTCCCAATATGACATTGTACGCGGACGGAGAGTCCACCACAACGAAGTTTACAGTCCGCGTCCTTCTAAGCGGCTCCTCTCCCAGCGAAATGGCTAGCCGGATCTGTCCGACCGGCTGAACTTCATTGCCCGTAAACCCGTAGAGAGGGGTGGTCATGGGCAGTAGCTCGGCTCGATCAATTTGTAGTTGATCGAAGGCCTTTTTGAATATGATATTGACCGAGCTTCATGTGTCAATAAAAATGTGATGAATAGTGTAATTGGTTATTACCGCTTTGATGAGAAGAGCGTCGTCGTGTGGCACTTCGACTCCCTCCAAGTCCTTGGGCCCGAAACTGATTTCGGGTCCGCTCGCCCGTTCCTGGCTGCAGCCGACCGCATGGATCTGGAGTTGCTGGACGCTCGCCTTCCTTGCTCGGTTAGAGTTGCCTCCGGTCGGCCCGCCCGCTATAATGTTGATTTCGCCTCGGGAAGTGTTACTTTTATTTTCTTCTTCCCGAGCGGACGGTCGGGGCCGCTCCCTGGACATCCGGAGATTCTCATGCCTGGGAGTATGATGCTGCTCGGGAGTCTGTCTTTGTCGGCGGTCGGGTATCGTCCGATCGGCTTCATGAGTTCTCTGTCGCCTGTCGGATGATGGCGACCGACGGCCGCCACTCCAGGGAATGGGATGAGCGATCAAGGGAAGACTCCGGCAATCTCTTGTGTTGTGCGTGTCCGTCCGGTTGAATGAGCAAAACATAGGGGTCCACACCTTTTTCTTCGGTCTGTGTCGTTCTGCAGCTACCTCTTGTACATGGGACCTAGCATGGGGGGAGCGGATTGCTTCGGCCCTCGGTCCTCTGGGCAGCTGATGAGCAGTGTGCGGCTTCCGCTCGGCAGGAGGAGCCCGCTCGGTTGGAGTTTCCTTTTTTCGGGCCGCTTGGGCTTCCTCCACGTTGATGTATTTGTTGGCCCGGTGTAGCATGTGGTCGTAGTCTCAGGGTGGCTTCCGAATGAGTGATCGAAAGAAATCCCCATCCACGAGGCCTTGTGTGAAGGCATTCATCATGGTCTTCGAGGTGGCCGTAGGAATATCCATGGCCACCCTGTTGAACCGCTGGATATAGGCTCGGAGCGATTCGCGGGCTTCTTATTTGATGGCAAACAGACTGACACCAGTCTTCTGGTAGCGCCGACTGCTTGCGAAGTGGTGAAGGAAGGTCATTCGGAAGTCTTTAAAACTTGTGATGGATCCGTCCGGCAGCCTCCGAAACCACCGTTGAGCCGATCCCGAGAGTGTGGTAAGAAAAACTCCACACTTCACTCCATCTGTGTATTGATGAAGAGTAGCTGTGTTGTCAAACTTACCCAAATGATCATCTGGATTTGTGGTTCCGTTGTATTCACCGATCGCGGGAGGCACATAGTGCTTTGGCAGAGGGTCTCGTAGAATAGCCTCTGAGAATTGACGGTTGATCCGTTCAGGCGAGGCGTCCGCTCGGGGGGCTTTGCCTTTTCTGCTGTCTTGTCTTGGTACTTCATCTGAAGAAGATCCTCGATCACGATTGACTGCTGCGGCTTCAGGAGTGCGGAATAGGGCCCGATGGAATGGAACTGTGGCCGGCGATGCTTCCGCTCGACCACCCGATGCTGATGTTGCTTGCTGCTCAATCCGCTCGGCTTGTGACTTCTGCCTTTGTTCCACAAGCTTAGCTGCTCGCGTCTCGATCAAAGCGTCAAGCTCCTCTGTGGAGAGCATCACCGAGTGCTGTCGTCCAGCTTCGTCCATTGCTTCCGATCGGATTCAGGAGCGTTCCCACAGACGGCGCCAAATTGATCCTATTCGAAAGCTGAATCAACGAACGCTGGGCACGTGGCGCTCTCTGAGTCATTGACGTAGATCTCTGACTGGTCGTACGAACCTCCGGCGAACCTGCAAGGAAGTCTGGTCGGGAAGTGGTTCCCGACGATGACCCTCCGACGATCAAGTCAGGCAAGCAGACAATAAAGAAATGGCTCAAAATCTCCGAGAATGCATACCTCCGGCGAAGTATAAGGCTCCTTATATAGAGCTGTGAAGGAGCTCACGCACACCTACCGAGGCAAATACGTGTCCTTAGCCCATACCTCGGTATGTGCTTGTCAGACAAACTTACCTGACACCATACTGCTATAGTCTGAGCATGTCTATGATGTGACAAGGGAACCCGCTGTCATAAGATCCTGCGTATGGTCCAATCGTCGAACATGCTTGCTGTCAGAATATGCTTCTATGTCCTTTTGTATCTTCTGTTCCTGCGCCGAGCGTCCTACCGGTCGACAGTCATGGGCATCGTCCGACCGGTCATTCGTGCTGGTCCACTTAGGAGCTTCCCGGTAATGTGCTCTATGGAGACTGTTCGCAGTATCCGCTCGGCCATATGTCTCTGTTCAACGAGCGTCGGAACCCCTAGTCCCGTCGGGTCATCTTTGGTTCAGCTGGGACCCCGTTCGGCCGACCGGTCTCGGCTTCTCCGGTCGGACGTTGGATACTTTGACCTCCCCGTGGCGTTGACTTCCCAGAAAGGGGGTCCCCCGTCCTTACCGCCGGATCATATACCATACTCATTCTGTTCGGTTACTGGTTTTCCATCTATTTTAGTATTCAGCGTGACTAATTACTAGGTTTGTGGTTTGATGGATTTGGGTGAATTGAGGTTCAAAGTTGGATTAGGATTTTATTTCCCTAATTAAATTGGGTTTAGATTTAGCTAGTTGTTGCGTATGAAATTAGCTAAATTGTATATCACGCGATTTGCAGGACGTTGATTTGAGACGAGCATCACGACGTGAGTTTTAGTCTCATACGATCGACAGATGAAGGTGGGTACTTCTTGCTTTGTTTTCTTTTAGTACTTTGACCTTAGTGCATGAATTATTTTGGATAAGGGATGTTTACCTTGACTCCACTCTTACTTTCCTGCGCTTGATACTTCCACACAATCTTTGAGAAATTCGTTCTATATCTATACAGTCTCTTGTTATTGTCTATGATCAGTAGCAGATACTAGATACCATGTTTGTATGCTTTGACTGCTATTTATTTATGTACTATATTGAGCATGCTGGCTTCTTGTAGCATACATGTTTCTGCTTATATATATATGATGACTGTTGCATTGTTCGCATCATGTCATTACATGCATGCCACATCCTCGGCCACTCGAGAGAGTGGTAGCTGGAGTTGATGTCGCTTGTCCTGTCGTGCCGTACTCAGCCACTCATGGGTAGTGGTAGCTGGAGTACGAGCAGCAGGGACCCCGTCGCAGATGTAGCTAGTTAGCTACTATGCAACTGTCCCCTCGGCCACTCGTGTGAGTGGTAGCTGGAGTGGTGTACAGTCTGTCACTGACCCGGCCTCTCGACCATACAGGGATCATGGTGCGGAGAGGTGGGCGGGAGTGACCATCCGTGCATACGTTTATTATTATATTTGGGTCATGATTATATATGCCGATATTATATGTTATTGTTTATATGCTATGCTAATCATGAGTCGAGATATATTCTCATTGGAGATATTCATCATGGAAATTTATATATACCTTTATTATTACATGAGTGATTATGAGCATTTGTAGAGAGTATCTATTCGATCATTACTACACCTAGGATATGGTTCGGTGTATTTATCATTTATTATTTTTATTTTTCTTCAATTTTTATTCCCATTATTAGTTTATTTTGCATTCTCTATCTTTTTTACCCGCGAGTTTCAATACTCACCACCCCACAAAATGGTTTTTTTTGCTAGCGGTGTAGAGATGAATCATGGATGCTCGGAGATGCTTGGATCCGGGTGATTTCGGTTTTATTTCCGCTCTACTTGTATTTTTAGTATACAATGATTTTGGTATTGTATGATGATGTTGGTCGTGTTTTAAGTTCTTATCGCTTTATGTCTTGGTGTAGGAAGCTTATTAAATGCGTGGTGGTATTTATTTTATTCTGTGGTGGGTTGATGATATAACGTCGGGTTGTGTTATTTTATTTTAGTCCATTTGAGTAGGCCAGCGAGTATATTAAATATGTAGTAATGATGCAGTTGTCACCCGTATAGGGGTGTGACAGGAGGACACACTCATGATGAGGAGCCCATAATGTAATTTGGGATTGAATGGGTATACGGTAATAACTCTCTAGTGGAATGAGTTATTATCGATGAACTTGAGTTGTGTGCACGGGATACTCAAGCACATCGGAAGGCCAAAACCAATTTCTCCTCTAGGTCCCTGTTGTAGCCTCAATAAAGCCTCAAGTCCATCCAAAGAAAAGTCTATCTTGGTGTCCTAGAAGGGGTCGGTTCATTGCTTGGTGACATATTCGATTAATTTCCTAAAATAACTTTAGGTTAACCGAAAAGAACAATCAAATCACAAGGATAAATAAAACAAAAAAACACAACATCGAAAAACATATTCGAAATACTAGAACGTAAGCCTCTTGTATTTGGTATTATTTCCATAAATAACTAGTATGATGTGGAAAAGGAAAAACTACTAGTTATACCTTCTAGAAAGACCTCTTGATCTTCTATCATATTCCTCTTCTAACCTCGGACGTTGTGTGGGCAACGATCTTCCGAGATGAGAAACCACCAACTACCTTCTTCTCCTCCTAGCTAGGTTCGGCCACAAAGAAAGAAGCTTCACCAGGGAAGAAAATCAAAACACTAACCAAGCTCCAAGAGATGCTCGCTTCCTCTCCTTCTTCTTCTTCTTCTCCAAGTAGTATCCGGCCACCACAAGAGCTCCAAGGAAAGAGAGGGGTTCGGCCACCACAAGAGGAAGAGAGGGAAAGGATGGCCAGCCACACCAAGGAACAAAAGAGGGAGAGAAATAATAGAGGTTGTTTCTCATGAAGGCACCCTCACCCCTTCTTTTATATTCCTTGGCCTAGGCAAATTAGGAAATTTATTTACAATAAAATTTCCTCAATTCCCTTGACATAATTTAATTGAGAAAAATAAAATAAAATTTCCCCAATTAATCTCTAATGGCCGGCCACATCAAACAAATAAATTAGACAAGTTTTAATCAACAAATTAAAACTTCCTAATTTGTTTCCGGAAATTTTAAAAATAAAATTTCTCTTCAAAAATCTCTTCATGGTTGATAAAAGGAAATTTCTATAATTTTAATTTAACAACATGTGAATAATTTTTTAAAGAGAAAATAAAATATTTCACCAATCTACAAATAAGGAAAGAGATTTAATCTCTTTCTTTAATCTTTTGTAGATCTTTTACAAGAGAGATATTTTAATTTTAATTCTCTTTAATAAATTATATCTTTCACATAATAAAAATTAAAATTAAAATTCCTTTTTAATTTAATTTAGCCGGCCCCTCTAGCTTGGGTTCAAGCTAGGGCCGGCCTGCCCTAGCTTAGTTCCCAAGCTAGCTTGGCCGGCCCCCCATTGGTGGGTATAGAAGGTGGGTATAGGTGGATATAGTACTCTATAAATAAGAGGCTACGATAGGGACCGAGAGGAGGAATTGATTTTGGTCTCCCGATAAAATTAAGCATCCCGTGTTCGCCCCGAACACACAACTTAATTTTATCAATAATAATTCATTCCACTAGAGAACTATTATTGAACTACCGCACCAATCCCAAATTACATTTTTGGGCTCCTTCTTATTATGAGTGTGTTAGTCTCTCTGTGTTTAAGATGTCGAATGTCCACTAATTAAGTGAGTTACTGACAACTCATTTAATTAATATCTTAGTCCAAGAGTAGTACCACTCAACCTTATCATCATGTCGGACTAAGTCCACCTGCAGGGTTTAACATGACAATCCTTATGAGCTCCTCTTGAGGACATTATCAACCTAGTATCTCTAGGACACAGTTTCCTTCTATAATCAACAACACACACTATAAGTGATACCATTTCCCAACTTATCGGGTTTATTGATTCATCGAACTAAATCTCACCCATTGATAAATTAAAGAAATAAATATCAAATATATGTGCTTGTTATTATATTAGGATTAAGAGCACACACTTCCATAATAACTGAGGTCTTTGTTCCTTTATAAAGTCAGTATAAAAGAAACGACCTCAAATGGTCCTACTCAATACACTCTGAGTGTACTAGTGTAATTATATAGTCAAGATAAACTAATACCTAATTACACTACGACCTTCTAATGGTTTGTTCCTTTATAATTTATAAGGTACTGATAACATTATCTTCTGCATGTGACACCACATACTATGTTATCTATAATATAAATTAATTGAACAACTACAACTAAATGTAGACAATTTAACCAAATGTGATTCTTTATTCATAATGAATGTTTACAAAGCTTAGGCTTTCAGTATACACTCCAACACTATCCCTCCTATATGACGGGAGTGACATCGATATTCTTGATAGAGTGAGACCACGAAGTGCATGGCCATGCCCAAATGAGTCAATATGAGATATTGAGCTCATTTGATTTAGTGAGTCTACTTAAAGTTCAAGATTTGGATTGATCAGAGGATGACACGGTCTATGCCTCACATTGATCAATCTAGATGATTAGGATAGAAGGACACTTGTCATATTTTGTGAGGAGTCACAATTAGTAGTCACAAAGGTGATGTTGGATCTCAACATTCTTGTAACATTGGGTAGTAATGATGTGTTGCTAGATACCGCTCATTACTTATGCTCCTAAATGGGTTTAGGGGCATTGCTAACGTTACAAGAACCTATAGGGTCACACACTAAGGACAATTAGATGGAGATTAGGTTCATATGATGAACCAAGAGAATTAGATTCATTTGATGAATCAAATTGGATTAAGAGTAATCCTAATTGGGCTAATTGAGTTGGACTCAAGTTGATTTATGTGTTCAATGAGTCTAATTTAGATTATAACTCATTGAATCAATTTAATTAAATAAATTAGATTCATTATATTAAATTGGCTTGAATTAAATGGTTGGATTAGATCAACCATGAGAGAGATTAAGTTAAGTTTGACTTGACTTGAGAGGAAGATGAAGAGTCAAGTTTAACTTGACTTTATGTCACCTCATTGGTGAGTTGACATTGAGTAGGCCAATGATGATGCTCCACATCATCATGGTTGCTTAAGTGGGATGCCACCTCATGGGAGTTACCAAGATTTGTGACTCTTGGCATTCCATGGGAGTTACACACCCTCTTAATGTGGCCGGCCACATGAATGGGTTGAAGAGTTTCATTTTGTGAATTAATCTCATTCATTCCTTCATCTTCTTCCTTGCTCCAATTTTGCTCTCCCTCTCCTCTCTTAGCCGAACCATCCAAAGGTGCTAGCACACCTTTTGTGTGGTTTTTCTCCACCTACTTGTTTGTGTGGATACATATAGAGAGTTGTCTACGTTGACAACTTCGAGATCCAGCACCATTTGGACGAGCGGGAACACGAAGGGCTTCGCTTCAAAGGTATAACCTTTTCTTTTGTATATCTAAGTGTAGATCTAGGTAGAAACTCGTATTCGTATGTTTTTCAAAATTTTCTTTGCACGGATCCGTTGGCTAGGGGCTTTAAAGAGCTGTTTCATTGAAAAACCAACAAGTATCGAGCCACGTGCAAAGACGAATACTGAGTTTATTTTGTATTTTATGAAAATTTTTCAATTCTGTAATATTCTGTAAATTTATGATTTTTATAGTTTTATGGGTATTTTATAAGCGAAGCACAAGTGTTTCGACACTTGTAGGATTTTTCCAAAACGGCCAAGTTTCGCCCCAAAACTTTTTGGGACAGGGGGCGCTGTTAGATCGCAAAGGAACCCTCGCGATGGTTAGATCACAGAGGCGCTGCCCTGCCCCCAAAGGGATTCATTCGTTGGCTCGAAAACGAAACAGCTGCGTCGGGAAATTATACTCGTAAAAATTGTAAAATTATAGGAAAAATTACAAAAAATTATAGAAATATATAATTTTTAATTATATATTATTTTTGTGATAGTCATGGCCCAAAGACCCAATTTGATTGGATAATTTGTGTTGTAATTCAAAATATGGCCTGCGTGCCATTTTGTGTGTTTGCGTGTGCTGTATTTGATACGCGACCTGCGAGTCGTGTCTCCCTATTTATATTCTGGTTGTAAATTAGATTTAGACTCGAATGTAACTCGAGTTTCAAAATGTAATGTAAATTTTGAAGCGGTGGAAGGTCCACTCAAGACGGAGTTACGAGGAAGGCGCGAGCAACACATGGTGGTCAAAAGGAAGGCGCTTGAGAAGCTGTTGACCTTAGGTTGACCATCCGATCTTCTCATTGGCTTGAGAAGATCGTAGTAGGGCCATGACATAATCATAAAATTATTTAATTAATTGCTTTTGTGTGTATGTGATGCATGCTAGTTAATTAAGTAATTAATTAGTGTCTAACGATTAGATTAGATCTAAATCGTGCACATGATGCACCCCACGATTAGATTAGATCTATCGAGTATATGATACGCATCATCGTTTAGATTAGATCTAAATCATGTCAACTTGTAATGCCTACCATGCCGTGATACCTATCACTACCTCGATCGCATGTTGTTGTTGAATCTGCCAAAGCAGAGCAACGCATACTATCTTGGTAGGGTACGGAGGGACAATCTTGGTCCCGCCTATCAACGCATGGGTGAGTACAACTCAATTAGATTGAGTAACTAGTTAACTCAATTGGATCGAGTTTAACTATAGGCATTATCCAATGGTTGGTAGATAGGTTAAAATCACGTTTATATTAACTCTTTGGCGTATTAGCCAAAGCTAACTCGAGTTTTAATATAAATGCGGATTTTATCCTATAAACAAGAATTGCATAGAGATGTAATTGGTAATTAGTTACCTACCGATCATACTAAGTCTTGGGCGTATTAGCCAAATCTAATTTAAGGGTTAGTATGATGTGGATCTTGTCCCACATGAATTATAGAATTCAGTGGGAGCATCATTTAGTTAATGGTCTATTTAAATGATTAAGAATATAATATTTATTTCTGTATTTTTCTGTTGTAGATAACCATGACGTCAAATACAAACACTTTCTCCCTGCTATCTATTCTTGAGAAGGACAAGCTCAACGGAGCAAATTTCCTGGACTGGTACAGGAACTTGAGAATAGTTCTCACCCAAGAACGTAAACTGTACGTTCTGGAGCAGCCCATTCCGGAGGCTCCTCCTGCCACTGCCCCGCGAGCTGACCGAGATGCTTTCAAGAAGCATCAAGATGACGCATTAGATGTGTCTTGTCTAATGCTCGCGACCATGAACTCTGAGCTTCAGAAGCAACACGAGTTAATGGGTGCTTACGATATGGTTGAACATCTTCGTCAACTGTATCAAGTCAAGCGAGGCATGAGAGATTTGAGATCTCAAAGGCACTGTTTCAGTGCAAGATGTCAGACGGGGCTCCTGTAGGCCCATATGTACTCAAAATGATTGGGTACATAGAGCAGATAGCTACAGTCAATTCATTCCAAACTACAATATGAACGAGATTGACAAGCCACTGCCTGAGCTGCTTAGTATGTTGCGAACTGCTGAGCTGAACCTTAAGAAGGCTAAGCCCAACACTGTTTTGATGGTTCAGAAACATAAGGGCAAGGGCAAGCCCAAAGGCAAGGGAAAGTCCCAAGCCAAGGGCAATGGCAAGGCACTGAAGCCTAAAGGAGGGATCGCCAAGGATGCTACCTGCTTCCACTGCGATCAGACCGGGCACTGGAAGAGGAACTGCAAGGTATACTTGGAGGATCTTAAAAAGAAGCGAAGTGAGACTTCCACTTCAGGTATATATGTTATAGAAGTCAATCTATCTATTTCTACATCATGGGTATTAGATACTGGATGTGCTTCTCACATTTGTACTGATGTGCAGGCGCTGAGAAATAGCAGGGCATTGATAAAGGACGAGGTGGACCTACTAGTAAGCAATAGAGCACGGGTTGCTGTTGTTGCTGTAGGGACTTACTTTCTATCTCTGCCCTCTGGGCTTGTACTAGAGTTAGTCGATTGTTGTTATGTGCCTGCATTAACTAAGAACATTATATCAGTTTCTTGTTTGGACAAGAAAGGTTTCTCGTTTACAATAAAGAACAAATGTTGTTCCGTCTATTTAAACGATATGTTCTATTGTAGTGCACCTCTGATAAACGGACTCTATATTCTAGACCTTGAAAGTCATATCTATAACATAAATACCAAGAGGTTCAAGTTAAATGACCTGAACCAAACCTATCTCTGGCACTATCGCTTAGGTCATATAAAAGACAAGCGTTTATCCCAGCTCCATAAGGATGGTTTGCTGGACTCATTTGATTTTGAATCTTATGAGACGTGCGAGTCATGCCTACTAGGCAAGATGACCAAGACTCCCTTTAGTGGGCACAGTGAAAGAGCGACTGATTTGTTAGGACTCATACATAGTGATGTATGTGGCCCTTTCAATATCGCTGCTAGAGGCGGTTATAGGTACTTTATCATATTTACTGATGACTTCAGTAGATATGGTTATGTGTACTTGATGACACATAAGTCTAAATCCTTTGAAAAGTTCAAAGAATTCAAGAATGAAGTACAGAACCAGCTTGGCAAGAGTATTAAGATACTTCGATCCGATCGAGGTGGAGAATACCTTAGCCATGAGTTTCATGACTATCTAGCTGAGTGTGGGATTCTATCCCAACTCACTCCTCCTGGAACACCACAGTGGAATAGTGTATCCGAAAGGAGGAATCGTACCCTATTAGATATGGTACGATCGATGATGAGTCACACAGATCTTCCGACATACCTTTGGGGCTATGCTCTAGACACGGCAGCTTTTATACTCAACCGAGTTCCATCCAAGGCCGTGATAAAGACACCATATAGGATATGGATTGGGAGAGATGCCCAGGTGTCTTTCATGAGGATTTGGGGTTGTGAGGCTTACGTTCGACGTCAAGTCTCAGACAAGTTAGGACCCAAATCCGACAAGTGCTACTTTATTGGATATCCCAAGGAAACTAAGGGATATTACTTCTACATTCTCAGTCAACACAAGGTAGTTGTGGCAAAGACTGGGGTCTTTCTAGAAAGGGACTTTGTTTCTAGAAAGACTAGTAGGAGCACGTTCGATCTTGAAGAAGTTCAAGATGCGAACAATAGCACTGAAGCCTCGATGGATGTTGAACTGGAACCACAAAGTGTTGTGGATGATGTTGTTCCACAAAGAGTTGAGGAATAACAACCAGTTCAAGTAGACATACCTCTTCGCAAGTCTGATAGGGTACGTCGTCAGCCTGAGAGATACTCATTTCTCTTGTTTGACCATGATGACGTTGTGCTCATAGAGGATGAGCCTACCACCTATCAGGAAGCTGTGATGAGACCAGATTCTGAGAAATGGCTAGAAGCCATGAGATCCGAGATGGAATCCATATACACCAACCAAGTATGGACTTTGGTTGATCGACCTGAAGGGGTAAAACCCATTAGGTGTAAGTGGGTCTTTAAGAGAAAGATTGACATGGATGGACTTACCAATAAGGGTCGCTTGGTAGCTAAAGGTTTCAAGCAGATTCATGGTATTGACTATGATGAAACCTTTCCATAGAGCGATGATGTTTATTATCCATTATGCTTATGCTATTACCCCTACCATGACTATGAGATATGCGGATGGATGTCAAAACCACGTTAGATGGAAACCGAGAGGGGATGTCATGCACAACACCACGAGGGTTTGTAGATCCACAGCATACTAGTAGAGTATGCAAGCTGCATAGGTCCATTTATGGACTAAAGCAAGCTTCTCGGAGCTCGAATCTTCGATTCGATGATGCAATCAAACAGTTTGGTTTCATCAAGAATAAAGATGAGCCTTGTATCTACAAGAAGGTTGTAGGGGATATAGTTGTCTTCCTCATATTGTATGTGGATGACATACTACTCATTGGGAAGGACATCCCTATTCTTCAGTCTGTCAAGACCTGGCTAGGGAGTTGCTTCTCAATGAAAGACTTAGGTGAGGCATCCCGCATTCTAGGGATACAGATCTATAGAGATAGATCTAAGAGATTGCTTGGCCTAAGTCAGAGTACATACATTGACAAGGTACTCCTACGGTTTGCCATGCAGAACTCCAAGAAGGGATTTCTGTCGATGTCACATGGCGTGAGTCTTTCGAAGACTCAAGGTCCCTCTTCTAGAGAGGAAAGAGACCGCATGGATCAGATCCCTTATGCCTCAACCATAGGATCGATCATGTACGCCATGTTATGTACTCGACCTGATGTTTGAGTCAGATCCAGGTGAAAGTCATTGGATAGCAGTCAAGAATATTCTTAAGTACTTAAGAAGGACTAAAGAATATTTCTTGATATATGAAGGCAATGATGAGCTAGCTATAAACCGACCAGGATGATTATCGATCCAATCGGGGTTCGTATTTTGCATTAATGGTGGTGTCATTGGAAGAGTTGAAGTAGGACAGAAGATGATTCTACAATAGAGGCATCGAGCGAAAGGAGGCGCTTGGATTCGCAAGTTCATCACTGAACTTGGGGTGGTTCCTAGCATTGCTAACCCTATTGAGCTCTATTGTGATAACAATGGAGCTATAGCACAGGCGAAGAAACCTCGCTCACACCAGCGAACCAAACACATACTACGGCGCTTCCATCTCATTCGAGAGATCATCGAGAGAGGAGATGTGAAGATTTACAGAGTACCTACAGAGGTTAACATCGCAGATCCCTTGACCAAGGCTTTAGCACAGAGGAAGCATGATTGTCACACTAGGTCATAGGGGCTTAGAGCCTACACTGATTAGCACTAGTGCTAGTGGAAGATTGTTAGCTAGAGCCCTAGAGCCAATCATTTGATGATTGTATTTTTGGACTTGTTGTATCATATTCTATATAAATAAAGGCATTTAGTTTTTGGTTATTATACTTGCTTGTATTGGTGCCAAATAAACTAAGTATAATAACGTCCTTGAGTAGAAGGTTCTTACCTATATCAATCGATTGGTTAAATCGATAGTGAGATGATATAGGGAACACTACTCTTAATCATTCCTAGTCGAGTATTAACATTCAGGGACAATGTTAATGCAATAAGACTAGCATGTAGGTCAACTCGATGACTTGATCTCACAAGTCATGGATATAGAGATATCAAGTTGACACATGGGTATGCATTAGAGAATGTATACTGAATGACTCGCCATGAGAAAGTATCATGGATCATTATATGAGTGTCATATACTTTCTCATGTGGCTATTAGTATGACTACTAGTCCTTAGACCTGAAGTCACCATGGTTCCCTACATAAGGAGTTATGTACTTTAGTTTCGTCAAACGTCAACCATAACTGGGTGGACTATAAAGGTGATTACTGGGTATGTAACAAATTATGCGGAGGGATGTGAGTGATGTAGATGGGATCTATCCCTCCTATATGACAGGAGTGACATCGATATTCTTGATAGAGTGAGACCACGAAGTGCATGGTCATGCCCAAATGAGTCAATATGAGATATTGAGCTCATTTGATTTAGTCAGTCTACTTGGAGTTCAAGATTTAGATTGATCATAGGATGACACGGTCTATGCCTCACATTGATCAATCTAGATGTCTAGGATAGAAGAACACTTGTCATATTTTGTGAGGAGTCACAATTAATAGTCACAAAGGTGATGTTGGATCTCAACATTCTTGTAACATTGGGTAGTAATGATGTGTTGCTAGATACCGCTCATTACTTATGCTCCTAAATGGGTTTAGGGGCATTGCCAACATTACAATAACCTATAGGGTCACACACTAAGGACAATTAGATGGAGATTAGGTTCATATGATGAACCAGAGGATTAGATTCATTTGATGAATCAAATTGGATTAAGAGTAATCCTAATTGGGCTAATTGAGTTGGACTCAAGTTGATTCATGTGTTCAATGAGTCTAATTTAGATTATGACTCATTGAATCAATTTAATTAAATAAATTAGATTCATTATATTAAATTGACTTGAATTAAATGGTTGGATTAAATCAACCATGAGAGAGATTAAGTCAAGTTTGACTTGACTTGAGAGGAAGATGAAGAGTCAAGTTTGACTTGACTTTATGCCACCTCATTGGTGAGTTGGCATTGAGTGGGCCAATAATGATGCTCCACATCATCATGGTTGCTTAAGTGGGATGCCACCTCATGGGAGTTACCAAGAGTTGTGACTCTTGGCATTCCATGGGAGTTACACACCCTCTTAATGTGGTCGGCCACATGAATGGGTTGAAGATTTTCATTTTGTGAATTAATCTCATTCATTCCTTCATCATCTTCCTTGCTCCAATTTTTCTCTCCCTCTCCTCTCTTGGCCGAACCATCCAAAGGTGCTAGCACACCTTTTGTGTGGTTTTTCTCCACCTACTTGTTTGTGTGGATACATATAGAGAGTTGTCTACGTTGACAACTTCGAGATCCGGCACCATTTGGACGAGCGAGAACGCGAAGGGCTTCACTTCAAAGGTATAACCTTTTCTTTTATAGATCTAAGTGTAGATCTAGGTAGAAACTCGTATTCGTATGTTTTTCAAAATTTTCTTTGCACGGATCCGTTGGCTAGGGGCTTTCGGGGTTTCCGCGGTATACGTCAGAAGATCTCGAGGTTTTTAGCATACAAGGAAGAGGTATAACTAGTATTTAATTTCCGCATCATACTAGTTAATTTTTCTTTGTATAAATACTAAATACAAGAGGCATTCGATTCTTGTTTTTCAAATTTAATTTCGATGTTGTGTTCTTTTCTTTTTTCCTTGTGATTTGATTGTTCCTTTTGGTTAACCTAGAGTTATACAAGAAAATTAAATATTAACTTTCCTTAAAAGGCTTTGTCTAGTCGGTGGTGGTTACTCCCATATCCAAGAAGGCCAAGTGCCTCGCAATGCTGTACTGGAAGCCAATTTTGGAAACTAATATTTAATTGAATTTATAACCTAGGTGATTTGGATCAAACGTGTTAAGTTCCGCAGGAGATCCAAATCTAAACCTAAAAGAACATATAAGTTAAACTTGGAATCAAATGTGTTAAGTTCCGCAGGAGATCCAAGTTTAACTTAAAAGAACACATGGTAGCTAGAAAAGGTTCATATCACGTACAAAATTTTTGTACAGTGGAGTCATTGGGTTTTCCTAGTAGCAACCAACAATTGGTATTAGAGTGAGGTTTTGTCTCTGTGTATTTGGTATTAGTTTAATTATGCACATGTCATACATAATTTAGGCAGGTTAATAGTAGGATGTGCTAACTTTGTGGATGCATGATCCAACTATTATGGCTTATAGTTATTATGTGTGTGATTGGACCCTTAGACATGTCAAGGGCATTTATTATGTGTGCATGATTGTATTATAAAATACAACAGGAGCTGTATTTAGTTTTATTAGGATTTTATTTTTTGATCTAATTACATGTACATTCCATTTATGGAATATAGGATCGATGGATGTAAATTTTTATTTTATGTTCGATCTAGTTCACATGTACATTCCTTCGAGGAATATAGGATCGAAAAATGTAAAATTCTATTTTATGTCGCGGATCGAATCTTGCAAGGCGTGGAACCTTTTTGAGGACCAGAGACGCAGCGGAACATGGGGCAAGATGGATGCAACAAAGATGGCAGCAGCTAGGGTTGGCGACACACGGAGGACAGCAATAGATAAAAGTCATAATAGTTGAAAATTAGTTTTTCTATTTATTGCTTTTTATGCTGTGACTGTGTGTGCTTGTTAGTATGCATGTTTAGTAGGCTAGCATAGTCAAAATTCCTCACTTTAAATAACTAAGTGGGAGAGGGATTTATTTTTAAATAAATTCCACGGTCTCCATTACTGGTTTATAAGTGATGCAACAAGCTTGCGCATCAGCTCTGAGTGCCTTCCTCCATATCGGATAAGCTTGTTTGCGAATCACTAGATTAAACTTCCATTCTTAGGATGACTATAGGAAGTTAATTAAGAGCGTGTGATCTTCCCCATCGGAAGGGGCACAATCTTATTAATGGACTTAGTGTCAAGTAATGATACACACTTAGGCACGTCTAATAGTATCCTCCCCATCGGAGTCACTGCTATTATTCGTGTGACCAAAGTAAACCAACTATTAATTTTATTTGTCAAAAAGTTAGGTTGACAAGATAATAAAATTAATGGGTAAAACCTTCCTTTTACAAATGTTGAATTTGTATACATCCACACTATCGTGACATACAAAATTCACGGTGTTTTGAGGTGTTGGTTAATTTAAAATAGTATTGTTTGAGGAATCAATATTATTCTAAATTTAGAGTTCTGACCAAAAGTTATTTGTGATTCTTAGGATGACTTTCAACCCACTGGCCATCATACTAAAAGAGAATAGACTTACTGGTCCTAACTACATAGATTGGAAAAGGAACCTGGATATTGTTCTTACTGCTGAGGGCTATAAGTTTGTACTGTCAGAGGAATGCCCAGAAACACCTAGCAATGATTCTACCCCAGAGGAGATTCAGTATCATAGTAAATGAGTAAAAGCTGATGAGATGACGCGGTGTTACATCTTGGCTTCGATGTCAAATGTATTGCAACATTAGCATCAGGACTTACCAATAGCCTATAATATAATGAACAATCTCAAGGAACTCTTCGGACATCAGAATCGGGCTGCTAGGCAAGAGGCAATGAGAAAACTGATGACAGCCACCATGACTGAGGGGACTCCCGTGAGGGATCATATTCTCAAGATGATGGCTTACTTAAACGAAATACAAGTTCTTGGAGGGGAAATTGATGGGGAAACCCAGGTCGATATCATCCTCCAAACACTGCCCAGAAGTTTTGAGTATTTTCGCCTGAACTATAATATGAATAAAAAGATGTATTCATTGGCGGAACTTCTGACAGAACTTCAGGCAGCCGAAGGGTTGTTCTAAGCCGAAAGGCAAGAAGAAGAAGAAACAAAATGGCTCAGTAAAGAAGGTGAATAAACCTCAAGGTGCAGGACAAAAAGCTGGAATAAAGAAGCCGAAGGGCAAGTGCTTTATTTACAAGCAGACTGGACATTGGAAGGTGGATTGTCCTCGTAGGAAACAGAACAATAAAGGTATATCTCATACTCTAGTTGTTGAAACATGTTTAGCGGTGTTATCTACCAGCACCTGGTGTGTAGATACGGGAGCCACTGATCATGTCTGTAATTCCTTACAGGGGTTCCAGGAAACCCGACGACTATCTGAAGGAGAGATTACCGTCTACATGGGCAATGCTACTAAAGTGGCGGTTGTTGCAGTGGGAGATGTCTACTTATCTTTTAATAGGAATAGAAATTTGGTTTTAAGAAATTGTCTTTATGTACCCAGTTTTAGAAAGAATTTAATTTCAGTTTCTAAACTGTTTTTGGATGGATATTCAGTTTCCTTTAGTAACGATGTAGTTATTAAGAGAAATAAAGTGATTATCTGTTCTGGTGCATTAGTTGGCAATTTGTATACTTTAAATCCAATTTCTCCCACAAAGCATAATATGGAAATTAATAACACATCTTCTAACTCAAATAAGAGAAAAGAACCTTCGGAAATGAACCAAGCATATCTTTGGCATCTAAGGCTTGGTCATATTAACTTAAGTAGGATTCAGAGGCTTATAGCCGATGGACTCTTGGGTTCATTAGAGTTGGAAAATTTTCCAACTTGTGAATCTTGCTTGGAAGGTAAAATGACCAAGAGGCCTTTTAAGGCCAAGGGGTATAGAGCCAAAGAAGTGTTAGAATTGGTTCATTCTGATTTGTGTGGTCCTATGTCTGTCCAGGCAAGAGGTGGTTTTAAATATTTTGTCTCTTTTATAGATGATTATTCAAGATATGGATACATTTACCTAATGCGCCGTAAGTCTGAGTGCTTTGATAAGTTCAAAGAGTACAAGGCTGATGTGGAGAAACGTCTAGGTAAAAGTATCAAGACACTACAGTCTGATCGTGGTGGCGGATACCTCTTAGGAGAGTTTAGGAATTACTTATCAGAGGCCGGGATTCAATCCCAATTGTCCACACCTGGTATACCCCAACAGAATGGTGTGGCAGAACGAAGGAATAGGACTCTTATGGAGATGGTTAGATCGGTGATGAGTTATTCAGAATTACCAAATTCGTTTTAGGGATATGCTCTGGAAACGGCAGTGTATATTCTGAACTTAGTACCTTCTAAATCAGTTTCTTTTACTCCCACAGAATTGTGGAATGGGCGAAAGCCCAGTCTAAGATATTTTCGGATTTGGGATAGTCCAGCACATGTGCTGAAACCAGATGCTGATAAGTTAGAATCTCGTACAGAAGTTCGCGTGTTTGTGGGGTATCCCAGAGGAACGAAAGGTGGTTTATTTTATAGTCCTAAAGACCAGAAGGTCATTGTTAGCACCAATGCCCAGTTTTTAGAAGAAGACTATATAATGGATCACAAGCCTAGTAGTAAAATTGTTCTAGAAGAACTTAGAGAGGACACGTCTACTTCAGTACCAACAGTACAAGATGAAGTACCACAAGAGACTGCAACACGTTGTTAGTTAGAGCCCTAGAGCCAATCATTTGATGATTGTATGGACTCATGTATATCATATTCTTGTATATATATTAAGGCATTTGGTTTTTTGGTTATTATGCTTATTTGTATTAGTGCCAGATAAAATAAGTATAGTAACGTCCTTGAGTAGAAGATTCTTACCTATATCAATCGATTAGTTGAATCGATAGTGAGATGATATAGGGAACACTACTCTAAATCATTCCTAGTCGAGTATTAACATTCAGGGACAATGTTAATACAATAAGACTAGCATGTAGGTCGGCTCGATGACTTGATCTCACAAGTCATGGATATAGAGATATCAAGCTGACACATGGGTATGCATTAGAGAATGTATACTGAATGACTCGCTATGAGAAAGTATCATGGATCGTTATATGAGTGTCATATACTTTCTCATGTGGCTATTAGTATGACTATTAGTCCTTTGACCTGAAGTCACCATGGATCCCTACATAAGGAGTTATGTACTTTGGTTTCGTCACCCGTAACAGGGTGGACTATAAAGGCGATTACTGGGTATGTAACAAATTATGCAGAGGGATGTGAGTGATGTAGATGGGATCTATCCCTCCCATATGACGGGAGCGACATCAATATTCTTGATAGAGTTAGACCACGAAGTGCATGGCCATGCCCAAATGAGTCAACATTAGATGTTGAGCTCATTTGATCGAGTGAGTCTATTTGGAGTTCAAGATTTAGATTGATTAGAGGATGACACGGTCTATGCCTCACATTGATCAATCTAGATGTCTAGGATAGAAGGACAATGTCACATATTGTGAGGAGTCACAATTAGTAGTCACAAGGTGATGTTGGATCTCGACATTTCTTTTAACTTGGGTAGTAATGATGTGTTGCTAGATACCGCTCATTACTTATGCTCCTAAATGGGTTTAGGGCATTGCCAACGTTACAAGAACCTATAGGGTCACACACTTAGGACAAGTAGATGGAGATTTGGTTCATACGATGAACCAAGAGGATTAGATTCATTTGATGAATCAAATTGGATTAAGAGTAATCCAAATTGGGCTAATTGAGTTAGACTCAAGTTGATTCATGTATATAATGAGTCTAATTTAGATTATGACTCATTAGATCAATTTAATTTAATGAATTAGATTCATTATATTAAGTTGGCTTGAATCAAATGGTTAGATTAGATCAACCATGAGAGAGATTGAGTCAAGTTTGACTTGACTAGAGAGGAAGAGGAAGAGTCAAGTTTGACTTGACTCTTTGCCACATCATGAGTGAGGTGGCAAGATGTGGACCAATAGTGTTGCTCCACATCATCTTGCTTTGCCACCTCATGGAGGTTTCAAGCCTCCATTGCATTTAATGTGAGTTGGCCACATTAAATGAGTGGAGGTTACTCATTTGCCACATCATTGTGAAGTGGCAAGATGTGGACCAATGGTAATGGTCCACATCTTCATGATGTGCCACATCATAGGAGTTACAAAACACCTCTTAATGGCTTCACATTAATTGTGATTAATGTGGAATGGGAGTTACACTCCATGGAGTGGCCGGCCACACAAAAGTGGTGAATGAAATTTGATTTCATTCAAGGTATTATTCCTTCTTCTTCTTCCTCAAGAGAGCTCTCTCCCACTCCTCCTCTTGTCGTGACCACACAAGGTGCTAGCACACCTTTTTGTGTGTTTTCTCCACCTACGTGTTCGTGTGGATACTTCTAGAGGAGTATCTATTTTGATACTCTAGAAATCCGGCAATTCCTTGGACGAGCGGGAATGCGAAAGGGCACGCTTCGAAAGTATAACTCTCATCTAGTGTAGATCTAGAGTCTTTGAAACTCGTACTCGTAATTTTTTGTTCGGTTTTCCTTGCACGGATCTACGGTTTTGGGTGATTCGGGGTTTCCGCGACGCGAAAAGCGGTTTTCGAGGCCTGAAAAACCCAACACACGTGTCACACATGATACACAACCATAGACAGTGCCTCGTCGTAGTAGGAGGGTTGTAAGGCAGCCTGATAGATTCATGTTTTTGGGAGAGTCTTCGGACTTGATCCCGGGTAAACATGAACCTGATCCCCGAACATATGACGAAGCACTCCAAGATATAGATGCAGCATCTTGGCAAAAGGCAATGAATTCTGAAATAGAGTCTATGTACTCTAATAAGGTCCGGGAGCTTGTAGAACCACCCGATGGTGTAAAAGTCGTTGGATGCAAGTGGATCTACAAAAGGAAAAGAGGGACAGACGGGAAGGTAGAAACCTTCAAAGCTAGGCTTGTTGCGAAAGGGTACACTCAGAAAGAGGGAATCGATTATGAGGAGACCTTTTCACCGGTAGTCATGCTTAAGTCTATCCGGATAGTCTTATCCATTGCTGCTAATATGGATTATGAGATTTGGCAAATGGATGTCAAGACAGCTTTCCTTAATGGAAGTCTTGAAGAGAACATCCATATGAAGCAACCAGAAGGGTTCAATGAAAAAGGCAAAGAGCATCTAGTGAGCAAGCTCAATCGGTCCATTTATGGACTGAAGCAAGCTTCAAGGTCTTGGAACATCCGGTTTAATGAAGTAATCTAGTCATATGGATTTATTTAATGTCCGGATGAGTCTTGTGTATACAAGAAGTGTAACAAAAACGTGGTGGTATTTCTTGTACTATACGTAGATGATATTTTGTTAATTGACAACAATGTCAAGGTATTATCGGACGTAAGGGTATGGTTGTCCAAAAAATTTGATATGAAGAACTTAGGAGAATGTGCACACATCCTTGGGATTAAAGTTATAAGAGATCGCAAGAAAAGAATGTTGTGTCTGTCCCAAGCTTCATATATAGATATAATCCTTTCTCGTTTTAGCATGCAGAATTCCAATAAAGGTTTCTTACCTTTTAGGCATGGATTTATTTAGTGTCCGGATGAGTCTTGTGTATACAAGAAGTGTAACAGAAACGTGGTGGTATTTCTTGTACTATACGTAGATGATATTTTGTTAATTGGCAACAATGTCAAGGTATTATCGGACGTAAGGGTATGGTTGTCCAAAAAATTTGATATGAAGGACTTAGGAGAATGTGCACACATCCTTGGGATTAAAGTTATAAGAGATCGCAAGAAAAGAATGTTGTGTCTGTCCCAAGCTTCATATATAGATACAATCCTTGCTAGTTTTAGCATGCAGAATTCCAATAAAGGTTTCTTACCTTTTAGGCATGGAGTAGCTCTATCTAAAGAGATATCTCTGAAGACATCAAAGGAGATAGAGGACATGAAAGTAGTTCCTTATGCTTCGGCTGTAGGAAGTCTAATGTATGCAATGCTATGTACGAGACCTGATATCTGTTTTGCTGTGGGCATGGTTAGCAGATATCAGAGTAACCCTGGACAAGGACATTGGACTGCGGTAAAGCACTAAGAAGGACTAGAGATTATATGCTAGTTTACCAAGCAGATGATTTGCTCCCTGTGGGTTACACGGATTCAGATTTCCAATCAGATAGGGACAACAGTAAGTCTACATCAGGCTATGTGTTTACTTTAGGAGGTGGAGCCATTGCATGGAAGAGTGTTAAGCAGAAATGTGTTTCGGACTCAACCATGGAAGCTGAGTATGTAGCAGCCTCTGAGGCGGCTAAAGAAGCAGTATGGCTCAGGAACTTTCTAATGGACTTAGATGTGATTCCTGGTTTGCCCAAAATCATCACAATTTATTGTGATAATAGCGGTGCAGTTGCAAACTCGAAGGAACCACGAGCCCATAAGGCAAGTAAACATATAGAGCGCAAGTACCACCTGATACGAGACATCGTCAAGCGAGGAGAAGTTGTCGTCGCCAAGATAGAGTCAGCAGATAACCTGGCAGATCCTTTCACTAAGGCCCTTCCGGCGAAAGCTTTTGATCGGCATGTGGAGGGGATGGGAATCAGATGTATGGCAACAGATATGGCAAGTTAGACTTTTAGTATAAGTGGGAGATTGTAGGAGTGTATACTTAAAAGTTTAGCTTTTGTACACATTTATTTTGAAATAAAGAATCACATTGGTCAAATGTTTACATTTATTTGTTAAATGTAATTGTTCAATTAATTTATATAGTAGATAACATGGAGTGTGGAGTCACACTTAGAAGATCATGTTGTCGGTTCTCTGTAAATTATAAACAGTTGCTCACGACTAAGATGGAAAGGAACAAACCATCAGAATAAACGTAGTGTAATTAAGTATTAGTTTATCTTGACTAATAAATTACACTGATATACTTTAAGTGTATTGAGTAGGATCATTTAGGTAAGTTCTTTTTGTACTAACTTAGTAAAAGAACTAGACCTTAGTTATTATGGAAGTGTGTGCTCTTAATCCTAATATAATAACAAGCATGTATATTTAATATTTATTTCTTTGACTTATCAAAGGGTGAGGTTTAGCTCGATAAATCAATATGCCCGATAAGTTGGGAAATGATATTACTTATAGTATGTGTTGTTGATTATAGAAGGAATCTGTGTCCTAGTTATCTAGGTTGAGAATGTCCCCAAGAGGAGCTCATAAGGATTGTCATGTTAAACCCTGCAGGTGGACCTAGTCTAACATGACAATAAAGTTGAGTGGTACTATTCTTAGAGCTAGATATTAATTAAATGAGTTGTCAGTAACTCACTTAATTAGTGGACATTCGTAATCTTAAACACAGGGAGACTAACACACTCATGATAAGGAGGAGCCCATAATGTAATTTGGGATTGGTGCGGTAGTGCGGTAATAACTCTCTAGTGGAATGAGTTATTATCGATGAACTTGAGTTGTGTGTTCGGGGCGAGCACGGGATACTCAAGCTCATCGGAAGACCAAAACCAATTTCTCCTCTAGGTCCCTGTTGTAGCCTCAATAAAGCCTCAAGTCCATCCAAAGAAAAGTCTATCTTGGTGTCCAAGAAGGGGTCGGTTCATTGCTTGGTGACCAAGCAATGGCCGGCCACATATTCTCTAGAAATGGTCGGCCCTTGCCTTGGGCAAGGGGGCCGGCCGCAATATTTAAATTAGGAAGGTTGTTTTTGATTTTTTAAATTTCCTCAGATATTTACAATTCGTAAAAAGAGAGATTTTAAAAATTTATAAAATTTTCCTGATTTAAATTAGGTCACAAGGTTTTAAAAGAGAGTTTTAAAATTTATAAAACATTCTTTTAAAAAGAAATATTATTAGAGATGTTTTAACTTTTAAAACTTGGTTTTAAATTTTAAAACTTTCCTTTTAATATCCACATTAGAAAAAAAAAGAGTTTGTAAAATTTTATTAGAAGTTTTCTTCTTTTAAAATTTTATAAAAAATTTTTCTTTCTTTTCCTTTTAATAAGTGGCCGGCCACCTTTCTTGGTGCCCAAGAAAGGGGTCGGTCAAATAATTAAACATCAACAAATAGTTGTTTAATTAATAAATCAATCTAGGATTGATTAATTAAAAGGAAAGAAAATGAAAAAAAAAAAAGGAAATAGGAATGAGTCTAATTTTTATAAAACTCTTTCTATAATTTTCCGTTGGGAAACTAATATAAAAAGGGGGGAAGGGGAGGCCTTGAAAAACATAACAATTGATATTGTGTTGTTGGAGATCATCAAGTGGCCAGCCCCTCTCCCTCTCTTCCCTTTGCTCTCTTTTGCTCCTTTGTGGTGGTGGTGGCCGAATTCTAGAGAAGGAGGAGAAGCTTTCTGGGTGGTGTTCGTCTTGGAGGATCGTCGCCCACACGACGTCCAAGACGAGGCGAGGGATACAGCAGAAGATCTCGAGGTTTTTAGCATACATGAAAGAGGTATAACTAGTATTTAATTTCCGCATCATACTAGTTAATTTTTCTTTGTATAAATACCAAATACAAGAGGCATTCGATTCTTGTTTTTCGAATTTAATTTCAATGTTGTGTTCTTTTCTTTTTTCTTTGTGATTTGATTGTTCCTTTTGGTTAACCTAGAGTTATATAAGGAAATTAAATATTAACTTTCCTTAAAAGGCTTTGTCTAGTCGGTGGTGGTTGCTCCCATATCCAAGAAGGCCAAGTGCCTCGCCATGCAGTACTGGAAGTCAATTTTGAAAACTAATATTTAATTGAATTTATAACCTAGGTGATTTGGATCAAACGTGTTAAGTTCCGCAGGAGTTCCAAATCTAAACCTAAAAGAACATATAAGTTAAACTTGGAATCAAACTTGTTAAGTTCCGCAGGAGATACAAGTTTAACTTAAAAGAACACATGGTAGCTAGGAAAGGTTCAGATCACGTACAAAATTTTTGTACAATGGAGCCATTGGGTTTTCCGAGTAACAACCAACAGTTTCTGCATCATAACTAGTTCATGTTCTTTGTATAGATCTTGAAAAACCAAACACAAGAGACTATCGGTTTTAGTTTATCATTTTTGTTATCAATTTTGTGTTTCGATTTCATGTTTCGATACTGTGCTTATATTGAGGTCTCTGTAGTTAAACCGAGTTTACTGTAAGAAGTTAAATATCTCATTTCTTTGAAAGACTTTGTCTAGGAAGTGGTGGATGATCCCATACCCAAGAAGGCCTAGTGCCTCGTCATGTTTAACCTGGAAGCCGATCTTTGAAATAGATGTTTTATTAACTTCTGTAATATGGTTTAACTTAGGAAGATCACATCGGTTAAACTTGGAGTAAAAATGTTAAGTATCGTTTCCAATCCAAGTTTAACTTCCGAAGAGCAACTTGGATTAATAATGTTAAGCATCGTTTGCAATCCAAGTTTAACTTCAATAGAGCACATGAGTAGCTAGGTTAAGTTCTATGCTTGTACAAATTTTTGTACAAGGGAACTAGAATGATATTCTGAGTAGCAACCAACACATGACTCATTCTCGATCCCCTAAAAATAATAATTGCATAATTTTTAGTAAAATTTCACAAATATAAGAAGAATTATATTAAAGCTCTAAATGAATCTAAACTCATAAACATGATATAAATCCACCTTTAACTATGGGAGAACGTATACATGAAAAAATATAAAAACTAAATAACCCATCAAAATATTGGTTATTAGGTGCCCAGGAGATGGGGTGCCAAGAAGTTGAGGGCACTAGGGAAACAGGGTGCCAAGGAGATGGGGCACCTCGGAGTCGGGGCGCTTTGAAATTGGGGATGCAAAGAAGACAAGGGTGTCAAGGAGTCAGGACGTCCAGGAGACGGTACACCAAGAAGTCGAGGACGCAAAGGAGATGGGGGCACTTCAAAGTTGGGGCATCCAAGAGACAGATGCCAAGGAGTCGAGGGTGATAAGGAGATGAGGGCACCCTCAGAGTTGGGGTGACATGGAATTGAAGGCGCCAATGAAACAAGGGTGCCAAGGATATGGGTGTTAAGGAGACGAAGCTGTTAGAGTGTATACTAAAAGCCTAGCTTTTGTATAAACATTTATTTAGAAATAAAGAATTACAATGGTCAAATACCTACATTTATTTGATAAGTGTAGTTGTTCAATTAATTTATATTGTAGATAACATAGTGTGTGGTGTCACACATAGAAGATCATGTTATCAGTTCTTTATAAATTATAAATAGTTGCTCACGACTAAGATGGAAAGGAACAAACCATTGGAATAGTCATAGTGTAATTAGTTATTAGTTTATCTTGACTAATAAATTACACTAGTACACTCTAAGTGTATTGAGTAGACCATTTTAGGTAAGTTTTTTTTATACTGACTTGATAAAAGAACTAGACCTTAGTTATTATGGAAGTGTGTGCTCCTAATCCTAATATAATAACAAACACATATATTTAGTATTTATTTCTTTGACTTATCAATGGGTGAGATTTAGCTCGATAAATCAATAAGCTCGATAAGTTGAGAAATGATATTACTTATAGTGTGTGTTGTTGATTATAGAAGGAAACTGTGTCCTAGTAATCTAGGTTGAGAATGACCCCAAGAGGAGCTCATAAGGATTGTTATGTTAAACCCTGCAGGTGGACTTAGTCCGACATGATGATGAGGTTGAGTGGTACTACTCTTGGACTAAAATATTAATTAAGTGAGTTGTCAGTAACTCATTTAATTAGTGGACATTCGACATCTTAAACACAGGGAGACTAACACACTCATAATAAGAAGGAGCTCAAAATATAATTTGGGATTGGTGCAGTAGTTCAATAATAATTCTTTAGTGGTATGAATTATTATTGATGAAATTAAGTTGTGTGTTCGGGGCGAACATAGGAAGTTTAATTTCATCGAGAGACCAAAACCAATTCCTCCTCTCGGTCCCTATCGTAGCCTATTGTATATAGAGAATTATACCCACATATACCCACTTCTTACCCATCCTAATGGGGTCGGCCAAGCTAGCTTGAAACCCAAGCTAGGCCTGGCCAAGATCAAAGGATTGAGGCAAGTTAATTGGTCGGCCATAGCTTGGAGCCCAAGCTTGATTGGCCGGCCATATTAAAAAGGATTTTATTTTTATTTAAAATTTTTTCTTAATGTGGATATCATGGTTTTAAAAGAGAGTTTAAAATTTAAATCTTTCCTTTTATAGCATTCTACAAAGGGTTAAGAAAAAATTTGAAATCTTTCCTTATTTGTAGATTGAAAGTTGGATTTTAATTTTCAAGAAAACTTTCCTTTTTTTAACCATGTTCATGATTTAAAAGAGAATTTAAAAAATTAAATATTTCCTTTTATAAGTTTCTACAAAGGATTAAGAAAAGATTTGATATCTTTCCTTATTTGTAGATTGAAAGGAGATTTTAATTTTTAGAGATAACTTTTCATTTTGGAAATCATCCACATGTTTAAAAGAAAGATTTTAATTTATAAAATTTCTTTTTTACAAACCACCATGAAGAGAAAAATTATTGGAGAAATTTTTTATAAATTTCCGGAAACAAATTAGGAAGTTTTAATTCTTGTGTTAATTAAAACTTTCCTTGTTTTGGAGTTTATAGTGGTCAGCCATGATATGTGAGAAAAGATTTTTAATTTTAATTAATTAAATTTTATTTTTCATGGCAAAAGAATTAAGGAAGTTTTTATTAAAATTTCCTTATTTACCAAGACCATGGATTATAAAAGAGGGTGTAGAGGTGCCTTCATGACGAACGACTCTATTCTTTTTCTTCCTCTCTTTTCCTCCTTGGTGTAGTCGGCCCTAGGGTCTCTTCTTCTTCTCTTCTTCTTCTCTTCTCTTCCTCCTTTGTGGCCGGCAGCATCAACACAAGAGCAATCAATGGTAGCCGATTCTAGCTTGGAGAAGGAGGAGAGAAAGGAGTTTTTGTTTCTAGCATCCCTTGGAGCTTGGTGGTGGTGGTCGGACCTCTACTTCTCTTGGAGAATTATGGTGGCCGAATCTTGCTTGGAGAAGAAGGCGACTTAGGTGGATTCTCATCGCGGTAGATCGTTGCCCACACAACTTCCGGGATAAGAAGAAGAATATGGTAGAAGATTAAGAGGTTATTTGCTTACAAAGAAAGGTATAACTAGTAATTATTTTCCGCATCATACTAATTTTCTTTATATAGTTATTTTTGGAAATACCAAGCATAAGAGGCATATGAATCTAGGGTTTTCAGATTTGTTTCAAAGTTGTGTTTCTTTTCTTTTATTTTTCGAATTTGTGATTCGATTATTCTTTTTGGTTAAACCTAGAGTTATTTAAGGAAATTAAATATTAGCTTTCCTTAAAAGGCTTTGTCTAAGCGATGGTGGTTGCTCCCATATCCAAGAAGGCCATGTGCCTCGCCATACAGTCCTGGAAGCCAATTTTGGAAATTAATATTTAATGGAATTAATAACATAGGTGGATTTGAATCAATAGTGTTAAGTTCCGCTTGCAATTCAAATCTAAACCATTAAGAACAGATAAGTTAAATTTGGAATCAATGATGTTAAGTTCCGTCTGCGATTCCTAATTTAACTTCTAAAGAACACAATAGGTTATTTAAGGAAATGTTCGACACTTGTACAAAATTTTTGTACAGTGGAACCGATATGATTTTCCTAGGACTAACCAACAATTGGTATCAAAGCTAGGGTTTGTCTCTGTGTGTTTGGTTTTCAAATAGATTATGCACATGTCATACATAATTTAGACAGGATAATAGTAGGATGTGCTAACTCTTTGGTGCAGGCTCCAACTATTATGGCATATAAATATTGTGTGTGATTGGACCCTTGGACATGTCAAGGGCATTATTTTGTGTGCATGATTGTATGTATCAAATACAGCAGGAGCTGTGTTATTTTTAGAATTTTATTTTTATTCGATCTAGAATACATGTGCATTCCTTTATGGAATATAAGATTGATGTATGTAAAATTCTATATTTGTTACGGATTGTATCCTTGCGAGGCGTGGTGCTATCGGAGGACCAGAGGCGTAGCGGAATAAGAAGCAAGATAGATGCGACAACTTGACCTGATGGCGGTGGCTAAAGATGGCAGCAGCTAAGGTTGGAGCACACGGAGGACAGTGATGAAAATGCCATAATAGTTAGAAAATTAATTTTCAAATTTATTGCTTTTATTTACTGTGTGTGTGCATGTGTTATATGCTAGCATAGGTTAAAATTCCTCATTTTAAATAACTAAGTGGGAGAGGGATTAGTATATAAATCCCACGGTCTCCATTATTGGTTTGTAAGTGATGCAACAAACTTGTGTGTTGGCTCTGAGTGCCTCCCTCCACAACGGATGAGTTTGTTTGCAGATCACTAGATCAAACTTCCTTAATGGATGGTTATAGGAAATTATTTAGGATGTGTGTGATCTTCTCCAACTGAAGGGGCATAATTCTATTTAATGGACTTAGTATCAAAGTAATGGTATACACTTAGATGCATCTAATAGTATCCTCCCCAACGGAGTCACTACTATTACTTGTGTGACCAAAAGGAAACCAACTATTAATTTGTCATAAAACTATGTTGACAAGATAATAAAATTAATGAATTAAAACCCCTCTTACAAATGATTGATTTTGTATATGTCCACACGAACGTGGCATACAAAATTAACGGTGTTTGAGATAATTTTATTTGTCATAAAGTTAGGTTGACAAGATAATTAATGGGTAAAACCCTCCTCTTACAAATGTTGATTTTGTATACGTCCACATTAACGTGGCATGCAAAATTTACGGTGTTTTGAGGTGTTGGTAAATTTAAATAGTATTGTTAGAGGAATCAATATTATTTTAAATTTAGAGTCTTGACCAAATATTTGATTAAAGACAGACCAACAATTAATTTTATTTGTCATAAGTTGACAAGATAATAAAATTAATGGATACAATCTCCTTTTAGAATTTGTATACGTCCACACTATCGTGGCATACAAAATTCACGAGGATTTTGAGATGTTGGTCTTGGCCAAATATTTTTGTGATTCTTAAGTTTTTCAAATGTTAGTTAATCCTCTAGTTGTTATACTATAGAAAAGACTTAGTAGTCATAATTATAATGATTGGAAATAGGACTTGGACATTAAGGTAGACTGTCTTCTTAGAACTAAGAACGATTTAAATGTATTTTATTCATTAGTTGTAACATGCTTAGTAGAGTTATCTACCGATACCTGGCGTGTAGATATGGGAACCACTGATCATGTCTACAATTTATTGCAGGGTTCCAGGAAACCCGACAACTATATGAAAAGGAAAACACCGCCTATATGGGCACTACTGCAAAAGTAGCAGCTGTTGCAGTGGGAGATATTTATCCTCTAATAGGAATAAAATATGGATTTTCAGAAATTATCTTTACGTACTAAGTTTAGAAAGAACCTGATTTCAGTTTCTAAACTATTAAAGAATAGATATTATGTCTATTTTGATAATAAAGTTGTTATCGAGAAATAGAAAAGATATCTGTTCTGGTACATTGGTTGACAATTTATAAATCCAATAACTCCCACGATGCAATAAATGGAAATTAATAACACATATTCTAACTTTAATAAGAGAAAGCAACCTTCAGAAATGAACAAATCACATCTTTGGCAGTCTAAGGCTAGGTTATGTTAACTTGAGTAGGATTCAAAGGATAATAACCAATGAACTCTTGGGTTCATTGGTAGTGGAAATCTTTCCAACCTGCGGGTCCTACTTGGAAGGAAAAATAACCAAGAAGCTTTTAAATCTAAGGGGTATATAGCCGAAGAAATGTTGGAATTGGTTCATTTTGATTTGTGTAATCCTATAACTATCCAGACAAGAGATAGTTTCGAATATTTCATCTATTTTATAGACAACTATTCGAGATACAGATACATTTACTTGATGCGCCGCAAGTCTAAGTGCTTTGATTAGTTTAAATAGTACGAGGCTGATGCGGAGAAACGTCAAAGTAAAAGTATCAAGACACTACAGTGATCGTAGTGACGAGCACCTCTTAGGAGAGTTTAGGAGTCGCTTATCAGAAGTCGGGATTCAATCCCAACTGACTACACCTGGTACACCCAAACAGAATGGTGTAGTAGAACGAAGGAATAGGACTCTCATGGAAATAGTTAGATCAATGATAAGTTATTCAGAATTACCAAAATTCGTTTTAAGGATATACACTGGAAATGGAAGTAAACATAGTACCTTCTAAGTCAGAACTCTCTACTCCCATAGAATTGCAGAATGGGCGTAAGCCTAGTCTAAAGCATATTTGGATTTGGGTGGTCTAGCACATGAGAGACACTGATAAGTTGGACATGAGTTCACTTGTTTGTGAGTTATCCTAGAAAAAACGAAAAGAGGTTTATAGTCCTTAAAATCGGAAGGTCATTGTTGGCACTAATACCTGATTTTAGAAAAGGATTATACTATGAACCACAAGCCCATGAGTAAAAATTATTCTTAAAGAAATTAAAGGATACGTCTAATCTAGTACCAACTGTACAAGATGAAATATCACAAGAAACTACAACACGTATCACAAATGATACACAATTGCAGAAAGTGTCTCGTCGTAGTGGGAGGGTTGTTAGGCAACCTAAAAGATTCATATTTTGGAAGAGTCTTTGGACTTGATCTCTGGTAGACATGAACCTGATCCCCGGACATATGACGAAGCACTCCAATATAAAGATGCAGCATCTTTGCAAAGAATACAGAATTAGAATATATGTATTCTAATAGAGCTTGAGAGCTTATAAAATCACCAAATGGTGTAAAAGTCGTTGGGTGAAAATAAGTCTATAATAGGAAAAGAGGGATAGACAGGAAGGTAGAAACTTTCGAAGCAAGGCTTGTTGAAAAAAGAAACTTTTTTACCGGTAGTCATGCTTAAGTCTATCCGGATTCTTTTATCTATGAGATTTAACAAGTGAATGTCAAGACAACTTTCCTTAATGGAAGTCTTGAAGAAAATATCCATATAAAGCAACCAGAAGGGTTCATTGCAAAGAGCAAAGAGCATCTTGTGTGTAAGCTCAATCAGTCTATGGACTGAAGTAAAGCTTCAAGGTCTTGGTACATCCGGTTTAATAAAGTAATCCAGACCTATGGATTTATTTTATAACTGAATGAGTTTTGTGTATACAAGAAGTGTGATAGAAACGTGGTGGTATTTCTTGTACTATACGTAGATAACATTTTTGGTAGTTGGAAATAATATCAAAGTATTGTCAGAAGTAAGGGTATGGTTGTCCAAACAATTCAATATGAAGAACTTAGGAGAATGAGCATACATTCTTGGGATCAAAGTCATAAAAGATCGCAAGAAAAGAATGTTGTGCTTATCCCGAGCTTCATACAATCCTTGCTCGTTTAACATGCAGAACTCCAAGAAAGGTTTCTTACCTTTTAGGCATAGAGTAGCTTTATCTAAAGAGATGGCTTCGAAGACATCAAAGGAGATAGAGGACATGAAGGCAGTTCCTTATGCTTCGGCTATGGGAAGCCTAATGTATGCAATACTGTGTTCGAGACCGGGTATCTGCTTTGCCGTGGGCATGGTTAGTAAATATCAAGGTAACCCTGGACAAGGACATTGGACTGCAGTAAAGCATATATAAAAGTACCTTAGAGGCACTAGAGATTATATGCTAGCTTATAAGGCAGATAATTTGCTCCCTATGTGTTGTACGGATTTTGACTTCCAATCGAATAGGGACAATAGTAAGTCAACCTCGGGGTTTTATGTTTACTTTAGGAGGTAAAGTCATAATTATGGAAGAGTGATAAGCAAAAGTACTTTTTCGGACTCCACCATAGAAGCTGAGTAAGTGGCAGCCTATGAGGCAGTCATAGAAGCTGTATGGCTCAGATACTTCATGATGGACTTAGACATATTTTCAGGTTTGCCCAAAAATTATTACAATTTATTGTAATAATAGTGGTGCAGTAGCAAACTCGAAGAAACCATAAGTCCATAAGGCAAGTAAACACAATAGAGCGCAAGTACCATCCAATACGAGATATCGTATAACGAGGAGAAGTTGTTGCCGCCTAGATTGCATCAAATGATAGCTTGAGAGATCCTTTCACTAAGATCCTTCCGGCGAAAGCTTTTGATCGGTATGTGGAGGGGATGGGAATCAGATGTATGATAGCAAATATGACAGCTTAGTCTTTTAGTATAAGTGGAAGATTGTTAGAGTGTATACTAAAAATCTAGCTTTTGTATAAACATTTATTTAGAAATAAAGAATTACAATGGTCAAATACCTACATTTATTTGATAAGTGTAGTTGTTTAATTAATTTATATTGTAGATAACATGGTGTGTGGTGTAACACACAGAAGATCATGTTATCAGTTCTTTATAAATTATAAACAGTTGCTCACGATTAAGATGGAAAGAAACAAACCATTGGAATAGTCGTAGTGTAATTAAGTATTAGTTTATCTTGACTAATAAATTACACTAGTACACTCTAAGTGTATTGAGTAGATCATTTTAGGTAAGTTCTTTTTATACTGACTTGATAAAAGAACTAGACCTTAGTTATTATGGAAGTGTGTGCTCTTAATCCTAATATAATAATAAATACATATATTTAGTATTTATTTCTTTGACTTATCAATGAGTGAGATTTAGCTCGATAAATCAATAAGCCCGATAAGTTAGGAAATGATATTACTTATAGTGTGTGTTGTTGATCATAGAAGGAAACTGTGTCCTAGTAATCTAGGTTGAGAATGACCCCAAGAGGAGCTCATAAGGATTGTTATGTTAAATCCTACAGGTGGACTTAGTCCGACATGACGATGAGGTTGAGTGGTACTACTCTTGGACTAAGATATTAATTAAGTGAGTTGTCAGTAACTCATTTAATTAGTGGACATTCGACATCTTAAATACAGGGAGAATAACACACTCATAATAAGAAGGAGCCCAAAATGTAATTTAGGATTGGTGCGGTAGTTCAATAATAATTCTTTAGTGGTATGAATTATTATTGATGAAATTAAGTTGTGTGTTCGGGGCGAACATGAGAAGCTTAATTTCATCGGGAGACCAAAACCAATTCCTCCTCTCGGCCCCTATCGTAGCCTCTTGTATATAGAGAATTATACCCACCTATACCCACTTCTTACCCATCCTAATGGGGCCTGCCAAGCTAGCTTGAAACCCAAGCTAGGGCCGGCCAAGATCAAAGGATTGAGGCAAGTTAATTGGTCGGCCATAGCTTGGAGCCCAAGCTTGATTGGCCGACCATATTAAAAAGGATTTTATTTTTATTTAAAATTTTTTCTTAATGTGGATATCATGGTTTTAAAAGAGAGTTTAAAATTTAAATCTTTCCTTTTATAGCATTCTACAAAGGGTTAAGAAAAGATTTGAAATCTTTCTTTATTTGTAGATTGAAAGGTGGATTTTAATTTTTAAGAAAACTTTCCTTTTTTTAACCATGTTCATGATTTAAAAAAAAAGTTTAAAAAATTAAATATTCCCTTTTATAAGTTTCTACAGAAGATTAAGAAAAGATTTGATATCTTTCCTTATTTGTAGATTGAAAGGAGATTTTAATTTTTAGAGATAACTTTTCTTTTTGGAAATCATCCACATGTTTAAAAGAAAGATTTTAATTTATAAAATTTCCTTTTTACAAACCACCATGAAGAGAAAAATTTTTAGAGAAATTTTTTATAAATTTCTGGAAACAAATTAGGAAGTTTAATTCTTGTGTTAATTAAAACTTTCTTTGTTTTGGAGTTTATAGTGGCCGACCATGATATGTGAGAAAAGATTTTTAATTTTAATTAATTAAATTTTATTTTTCATGGCAAAAGAATTAAGGAAGTTTTTATTAAAATTTCCTTATTTGCCAAGACCAAGGATTATAAAAGAGGGGGTAGAGGTGCCTTCATGACGAACGACTCTATTCTTTTCTTCCTCTCTTTTCCTCCTTGGTGTGGCCGACCCTAGGGTCTCTTCTTCTTCTCTTCTCTTCCTCCTTTGTGGCCGGCAACATCAACACAAGAGCAATCAATTGTGGCTGGTTCTAGTTAGGCGAAGAAGGAGAGAAAGGAGTTTTTGTTTCTAGCATCCCTTGGAGCTTAGTGGTGGTGGTCGGACCTCTACTTCTCTTGGAGAATTATGGTGGCCGATTCTTGCTTGGAGAAGAAGGCGACTTAGGTGGATTCTCATCGGGGTAGATCGTTGGCCATACAACGTCCGAGATAAGAAGAGGAATACGGTAGAAGATTAAAAGGTAATTTGCTTACAAAGAAAGGTATAACTAGTAATTGTTTTCCGCATCATACTAGTTTTCTTTGTATAGTTATTTTTGGAAATACCAAACACAAGAGACATATGATTCTAGAGTTTTCAGATTTGTTTCGAAGTTGTGTTTCTTTTCTTTTATTTTTCGAATTTGTGATTCAATTGTTCTTTTTGGTTAAACCTAGAGTTATTTAAGGAAATTAAATATTAGCTTTTCTTAAAAGGTTTTGTTTAGGCAGTGGTGGTTGCTCTCATATCCAAGAAGACCATGTGCCTAGCCATGTAGTTTTGGAAGCCAATTTTGAAAATTAATATTTAATGAAATTAATAACATAGGTGGATTTGAATCAATAGTGTTAAGTTCCGTTTGCGATTCAAATCTAAACAATTAAGAACTGATAAGTTAAATTTGGAATCAATGATGTTAAGTTCCGTCTGCGATTCCTAATTTAACTACTAAAGAACATAATAGGTTATTTAAGGAAAGGTTCGACACTTATATAAAATTTTTGTATAATAAAATCGATATAATTTTCTAGGATTAACCAACAGAGGCACCACATGATCAGAGTTAATTCAATTTTCTCTCTGACCACTTTAACTTAATTACTATTTTCCTTTATTTATGTGACACTTTTATATTACATCCCATTATGATTATATTATTTTTAATCCTTCTAAGTAAATATAAGTACAATTATATTGTTTTTAATCCGTTTGAAGGAAAGTATATAGATTACTCATTTGAGGTTTTTTTTAGTTGAGTCGTATAATATTGTTATATAAATTTAAAATATAAATATTTATTCTGTATTAAATTCTCCATATCTTAATTAATTTTTTTGTTCCTTATATATATTTTTTTATATTTTCATTTTCAGATTATTTTATAAATATATTTCCTTATATATATTATTTATAAAAATAAATAATGTTTTTATTCTTTAATATTATTTTAAAAATGAGTTTGGACCCACAGATCTGGCCTGTAATCGTTGCCCGTGCCGATGCCGACGGCGGTGTAACGTCACGGGCCACGGCCCATAAGCCGGCCTTGGCACGCCATGTCAGCATCAATTCCTCTCGGTTTTGAACCAACGCTTTAAATGGAGAGAGAGGACGCCGATTCGTTTCTCGCTAAGTTCCTCTCTCCCCACTCGTAATCCCTACGCTTCCGTCCATCTTCGACGCTTCCATCATGAACCACCCATCGCCCGCTTTTGGCGTAGGTTCTGCCGCTCCGCCTCCCCCTCCGCCTGCCGCCCATTGTGGCGCAGCCGGTAGGGATTGGAGGACGTCGGTAGAGCAGTTCTTGTCGGATCTCACAGACCGGAACCTCCGTGAGAATGCGTTGCTGGAGCTGTCCAAGGTTTCACGCTCTTCACTTTTATTCTCTTGGTTGTCGTTTTTGTATTACGTCGATCTTGATTACTGGGAAGCTCCGAATTTTGTTCACAGAAATGTTGGAATGCAAAATGCCTGTCTACTTGTGGATGTATGTAAAAGATCTTGATTGGTATATCACCATAACAATGGGGATTGAGAAATCGGTTTTTAGGTATTGACTGCATATTTAGCATATAAATATCATAAGAAAGGTTGTTATTTTTACGGTTTAACTGGAAGAAGGTTTATATTTTCCGTTTTTTCTTTTACACCAGGAATAGCATTGCTCCTCCTGTTGACTATATCAGTAATCATGGATTTAGATCCCGTAAACTTTTCATCTTTGGTCATGCTTTACCCTTCGTTTCTGGTATAGAGTAAGTTGATTGATATTTTGCACATTAATCGATGAGCATATGATGGTTCCACTTTTTCCTCACGGACGTTTCTTCTTCTTGCAAGCGCTGTGGCATTTTGAATAACAAGTTAGACTTTTCTAATTTAGTCATGACAAATATTTCAAAGCTTTGGTTTTCTTCTTATGACCACTGTTTATTAAGAAGTATTGATGTAGCTATATGTGCAATTTTTGTTTGGCAGAAAAGAGACATATTTCATGATTTGGCACCTTTATTATGGCACTCTTTTGGATCTATTGCAGCACTTCTTCAGGTTAGTTTGTATGATGATATAGTTTTCTTGATATTTTTTCTACATTAGTTAGAGAAGGTGAGTTAAATAGATATGTGATAGCAGCAAGAAGATTTTTGCTACCAAAAACATTTTTGAGTGAAAATAGGTATTAAAAAAATTGAACAAGCTTCTTGAAGCCATTATCAATTTTCATGACTTCACTGAAAGGCCTACACTAATCCATCTAGAATGCAACATATCCGCATCAACTTTACCCACAAATGTAGATCTCTACAATTCCAAGTGAAGAAAAGTCTTTAGACATTGGTTCAACCATACTGAAGAAGCATCATAAATCCATGACTTCATGCCAGAAGTACTTTCTGTAGTGAACTATTGTCTTAGTTTCAAGGTTTCACAAAGATATGGCTATATGATATCAATAATTGATTATTATGCGTGCTAAAGAAAATTCTGACTTTTTTCTAGCACAACAAATTCTTGGAAAATATAATTTGTATGTTCTTATTTTAACAATATATTCTTGTAACGTAATATAATAAGCTTGGAATATTATATAGTGTGTAGTTATTTCACTGAAAAAAGTTGCTCCAATGATCTTTTCCTTCTTAAGATATGCCTCCATGCAGTGTGGATTTACTTTGATGTGATTATTGTACATTTGTCCATTTGACAGACTTGCATGTATCACTTTATCTGCTTTTGTCCTGAGACTTAAATAGCTAATAAGACTCCTTGCCTCTCCAATTACACCAAAAACAAAATAACACTTCTAGCTAGTTGGAAAAGAGTTGGTTAGTAACTTATACATATTATTGACTTTCCCATAACTTATTATTTGCAGGAGATAATTTCTATATACCCTTATCTTTCTCCTCCAACTTTATCATCAGCGGCATCAAATCGAGTTTGCAATGCTCTCGCCCTTCTTCAGGTTATAAGTTGCAACTGACTCTTTGTATTTTGTTGTTGTTCTTCATACTTAACTAAGGTTTTATTCTTCAATTGTATTCTATACCTTTAAAGATAAGAATTAGGGTCATCTTGTCTTTTATCTTTAGCTTTTATTTTATATTTGGCATTAATTGTAGTTTGTTGAAGGGGAGCCTTGGCACAACGGTAAAGTTGTTGCTTTATGACCAAAAGGTCACGAGTTCGAATCATATAAACAACCTTTTGTAAAAAGTAGGGTAAGACTACGTACAATGGATCCTTCCTCAGGACCTGCATAGCGGGAGCTTCGTGCACCGGGCTGCCCTTTTTTATTTCTATAGTTTGTGCTTTTTAGTAGCCATGACTGATCCCCAATCAAAATGAGTCGGCATTGATGGTGCTAGTAGCTTATCAAAGTGTTGTTTGTCCACATTGATTGGAAGGAGGAAAAGATAGAGGCAGAAAAGGAATAAAAGAGGAAGAAGGAGAGGATCAGGAGGAGGAGATGAGAGATTATTTCCCCTTCATTTTGATGAAGAGGTGGTGATGTAGTGCTATTGTTGTGTTTTGAAGAAAGAAGAAGAGTTATTATCCGCTTATTCAATGAAGAAGAACAAAAAGTTGTATATATGCTACTTGAGGCTCAATGAATGAATCAAAAACCTCTGTATCTCAAAGGAAGGAGGAAATATTTTGTTGTGTCTTAAAGACGAAGATGAGCGATGTCGTAGAGGAAGATTATGCCAAATAAGGAATTTTCAACATATTGTTGCTGTGTCGAGCTATGTGCTAGTTTCCCCAGCTAACAAAATGAGTTGCTTTGATTATGCCTACTGAAACAACATGATATTCAAGACCTTTCCTAAATTAAAATTGGTTCCTTATAGTCTAATTCCTAAATGAAAAATTAAGATACTTGTTAATAAATAATTCTACAATTGAGAATATTTTAACTAAGATTCATCCTTGTTAATTTTATTGAATGTGTGACAATTTCATTAATATTTATTTAAAATGTTTTTAATAATTAGTCTTTAGTAATATACTTTATTTATCATTGATGTTCATTATTATTTACTGTTATTCTTTGTCATTATTATTAATTATTATTTAATTAAGATTGTTTTATTTTTTCTTATTTACTAATCATTATTCAGTTATATTCATTTTAAAGGCAACTAAGAGGAGGTTCTAAGGGTAGATTTTGTGGGTAAAACTAGGTTAGCATGACAGATAAATGCCAACTACATCAAGCAGCTGCTCTTTGATGTGAAATAAAAATTGATAACCAAACCAGAATTTCAAACATTGATCCCAATTTAATTCGTCAAAGAGAAGACAATATGCAACTCTTCTTATTACATCTTGGCAATGATATTCTCCTGATGAACTTCAGTAAACTTGCTTTGGGATAGAAAACAACATGTTAGCAAAATAGTATGATAAAACTTTTATTGTTCTTGGTGATGAGTATAATTTCGTGGTTGCTTTGGTAAACTACTGCAATCAACTAGTTTCAACTTCATACTAGCTGACCCTACATAATCAGGATATACAAATTGTTGTATTGAGTTGTAGTGGAAGTTGATTCTATCGAGACTTTTTTAATAAAAGAAATGAAAGTCACCCATTTTTGTTCTTAATTTACTTAAGGTAGAATTCTAGGTACTTATTAAGAAATGTAATTTCTTTCTTACAAATTGTAATGATAATAATTCAGATTCTGATTTTTTGACTGAGCTGTTCATGATTCTGTTGATTTTTTCTGTGAGAAAATTTCAACTTTTTTCTATGAGCTTAAAATGTTCAACAAACACCAAGATTCTTAAAGTGATTAAAATTAATATATGTTGTTTTCTGGTTACTTATCACAGATTGATCCTCATAGATTGAAGAATGCATTTCCTACATTTTGTAATATAACTTGCCTTATCCAATTTTCTCATCCTACGGGTTGTTTTTTCTGCAGTCTGTTGCCTCACATTCTGAAACAAGAGTTCATTTCCTAGAGGGTAATTATCAATTATATTTGTTTCTAATACTCTATTCAAACATTCACTTCTATCTTCATCAAGGATCTACCATCTCTTTTATACCATTGAGACTAATGAAATGTTCAAATTTTACTGTGGTAATGGTAATATATAGTTCTGTTTTTTGTTACTTTTTTTAATATACTATTATGGTGCATCTATTTCAACCTTCAATTTTTTCTAACTTCTATTTAACATAGAATATCACTGGGAAATACTTTTATTTGCAACTTGTATTTCTCTTACATAATGTCTCGTGATTTATTTCTTGCAAAACTTTCAACAGAAGGTTCTAGATCATCATTGGCTCATTTTATTAAGAAGCATGTTTGGGTGTGATGCTGTACACATAAGATTTGTCTTTTGCATTTAGATTCTATCTTATCTGCATCGTCTCATCTAGGGACTGAATGCAAACCCAAATAGCTGGACTCATCACTTGGTGTTATAATGTTATATGAATCCTATTTACTCATTGAATGCATTAGTCATCTTCACAATTTTTGAATGCAAGTCTACTTTTATTTGCTCAAAGGGCTCAAAGGTAAGATGCACAAATGCAAGGAAGTTTCCTTATAATTCCATATGAAATTACTTTCATCTTCATCCAATTGTTTTATTATTTCCTGTGAGAGTTGTCTAATAGAAACATTGGTTCCAAGTGATTTTCTGTGCAAAGCATCCCTGTAGAAGGTATGGCCATTAAGAGCATGATTTTAATTTTTAACATTAAGGACATGTTGAGTGTAGATAATTTCAAAGCTAACATTCTCTTTAAGATTTCACAATGGTGTCATGAGAAAAGAATACAGGAATTCATTTCCTAACCGTAGTGCCAAAGAAGTGGTAGCTTTGGTGGAATACTCTTACTCTGGGATATATGAGATTTATGTCTACCTTTAGAAGACTGAATTGTCAATAGGTTGAGGCTGACTTATTATGAAACCTTATAGATTCAAGTTAAGTGCAGTTTAGTTAGTGAATATTTTTGCATTCCTTGCCTTATTAAAGGTGTTTGCATCAAGGTTTAAAATTTCGACCCGTACAGAGATTTCAGTCCCGGACTGGAACGATACGGTTTCGATATCGTTTCGTGCCGATACAGTTTCGATATCGTATCGTGCCATGCCGATACATTTTTGGTATTTTTTTATTTATATATAGTAATTATTAGATAAATATATTTATTGTGCATAATTTAAAAATAAATTATATATTGATTTTATATAAGTTTTCCATTATTAAACAACTTAATATTGTTATAAAAAATAATTAAATATAGTTTTCTTAAAAAAATAATTGATGTAAAAAAAAACTCGAATTAAAATTGATACATCATAATATCATAATATATTACCTTATTAAAAAGAGTGACGTGAATCAAGTGGAAGTAATGGTTCTTGTAATATTTTACTTAGATAATCTTTATAGTTCTCCAATGTTCAGATTAAATAATTATAATTATATAAATTAATACGAAATACTATTTTATATAGAATAATCATATAAATTAACTATTTGTTTATTTAGTTAATTAATAATTTAAATAATATATATTTAAAATAGTAAAAAAATTAGAATATCAATTAAACATTAAAACAATAAAAAAATAAAATAATTAAAAAATATATATAAGAATATAAATTTGATTTATTAGAATTTTTATAATTTTTTTTTATTTTTTTAGATTTTTTTTAGAATTTTTAAAATAGTAAAAACAATTTCAAAATATTATTTAATAAAATTTATTATTATTTTTTAAAATTTTAAATATATTTTTTATATTTTATTAGGATAATTTAATTAAGGTTTATGAAAGTCTCTTGAAACTATCACATTTAAAATATCACAATTAAGTGGGAGTGGGAATTGTTTGATTTATTTAAATGGTAATATTAATTTTGCACAGTCAGTCCCAGGCTCGACTCCGATGCTCGCGACTCGCCCGCGACGCCGCGACTCCCGCGACTTGCCCATGATGCCGACACCCGCAACTCGCCCTTGACGTTGCGACGCTTGCGACTTGCCTGCGATGTCGCGACGCCTCCGACTCTCTGCGGACGACACCTCTAGCGGCACCGGAGGCGTCCAGCGGCGCTGTCGGAAGCATCCGTGATGCTTTCAGCGCCACCAGAAACGTCACATCGCGATGCCTCCGGCCTCGTGACGCTTTAAGCTCCCCGCGACGCTTCTGGCAGCATCGGAAGCGTCTGGCAACGCTGCCCATGCTGTTGCGCTACGACGAGCTCGCGGACGCGACAAAATCTTCGCTATTTTTGGTGCCGGTTTCGATGAGCGGGTAGAATGGTAAGTTTGACTCGTTCCACTGGCACGGAACGAAATTTTGAATTGTGGTTTACATCAAGAAGAAGCTTTGTTGGTAATAAAAGAGGTGCATGTAGAAATTTATGGTAACCATACCATCACTATTATTTTGACTTCAAAGTCACAGAGTTAGACTAATTTTGTCCTACTTTGCATTCTGAGGTAGCATAATTTATTTATAAGCGTAAATCTTGTCAAAGGTTTGCTAAGGTGTCTTTACAACTGCTGATAGAAGTACCACATTTTGATAGTGTTCAACTTTTTTTATTAATGGTTATGAATATTCTTGGATTATTCCTATAGCAAAAATGGTAGAAGAAATTTTTAATCATAGGGGTTAATCATTTTGCAAGTAGGTAGTTCAGAGTCAACTAAGAAACAAATGAATAATTTCTTAAAGATGAAGGTTATAACTCCCTTTAGGCGATAATGAAACCTAATCAGTAGTGCCAAACTGGAAGTATTATTTAAAATATATTATTGGACTAAGGTATTGAAGAAGAGAGTGACAAACATAGACATGAGTTAGATATAAAAACTTACTAGTGTATTTAGTCACATAGAACCAAATTTTAAAATCTCATGTCATGTTAACACTAGTGTGCTTAGATGAATTCAAATAAATTCTATTCCTGATATTCTCATCTGCTTAGCAATTATTGAACTCATTTTAATTTAAATTTTAGAGCAATAAGCTATAAAATATTACAATCATCTCACTATGTTGCTCCTTCCTAATATCAATGTTAGCATTGTGCATTGGTTGAGAGCAAGGTTTAAAATATAGATTAATGTTTATGTTTTCATCCCTTGCCGAAATAATATGATTTTAGCATTTTTAGTTTGCTTACGTACAACATGTTTTGACACAAATAAATGTGTGTTGAGATGAATTTATATGAGACTTACTCTTTAATACCTTTAACTTAGTTTATTTTCTTCTAAAAGTAAAATTATTGCAAATAGCAAATCAATTGGATTAAAATTCATATTAATAGTTCATATACTTCAAAAGTAAATTTAGATGAGGTTGACTCATTTATTCATCTTTCACTTTGATTTTCTACTTTCAATATAATTTTATCAATTAGATAGTTGAATTAAACATATCTTCTTTTTTTAATACTTTTTTGTTGAGATAGATTTCTAAAAGTTTTACTTAGAATCTTCTTCCATTTAAACTATTTACTTTTAAATATAAAGTAGCTATTAGATAATCAATTGATAGAATTTTAGTGAAATAAGATGCCAAAGAATGACAAATATTGCTTGAATTTATTTTGATGTGTGTGGATGTATGTTGAGTAGGCATTATAAGATACTTATCAACATAATTAACATGGGCAATATAGGAGTTTTCAGATTTTAGGAATTTACTAAAGGCACTTTTTGACTGTTCCATTCGATATGACACAAAATTTCAAACCATGGATAAAAGTACTTCAACTCTATTAACATGAGAATCAAACTTTGAACGTGGATTTTGGGTGGAGGTAGTGAATTCAATATAAATTACCATGTGATCATATAACTAGTGAACTTAAAATGATACTGATCTAAATTTAAGAGGGAATTTAAATCTATTGAACGATATATAAAAGTAATCCGATTTCAACATGAGAATCAACTTTTGACTTGGATTTTGGGTGGAGGCAGTGAATTCAATAGAAATTACCATGTTATCTATATCATATAACTAGTGAACTTTACTTAAAATGAGACCCATCTAAATTTAAGAGGGAATTTAAATCTAATGAAATCAATATTAACACAGCATAATTTAAATAAGCTAGTGCTATTATATATAATCAAAATGTGAAGAGAGACATGAGAATTTAATGATGTGGTATCTAACAAATATTTATATAATTGTATTCTAAGTTCTAATCATTTCATGTTGGAGAGCTGTTTTAACAAGGTTAAACAAGCTAATAAATGGAACAAGGGGCATATGCACTTGTAATTATAGAAGTGAAGGAAATTCTAGCATATGACATAGGAACAATATAAGATGCTTTTCTTTTTAAGTTTATTTTTTATTTTTATTTTTGTATTTTTAAAATTTTTTTTTTTACTTTTTTACTTTTTTACTTTTTACTTTTTACTTTATATTTTTTACTAACAAGTGTAAACTTCATATTTATTTTTTTTTTGGCATTTTTGTGCCATTGACAATAAAATATCTTTTTTCTTTTAAGAATTATAACTTTACTATTTTAGTAGAGTCCATGTAGAAGTGGTAATGCCACTCCAAACAAACTCAATTAGGATAGCTCCTTATCCTAGTTACTAAGAAACAAGCACCTTGAAGTTCAGATGAATTGAGGCAGATTAACTCATAAGAGCTGAAGTATGATAAGAGACTACTTGAAACAAATTGTCAAGTCGTTAAATTTCACAAAGGATTATTAGAGGTGATATGAAAGAAAAATGACATAACTCCACAAATCCCAAGTAGAGTCAAAGGACCATCGAAGGTACTTGAAACAAAATATTATGTCTATATATCCCAAAAAGAGTCAAAGTATTATAAGAGCACAAAAGAACTCAAAGGCATTTGCAATCGGTAAAATTGTTGCAATTCCCAATAAATTTCATCTCAAATAGTTAGTTTCAATGAAAAAAGTCACAAAATTGATGTTATACATATCATTGTGTGATAACATTTTTAAAGCATGGTAAAATTGCAACAAAAATTGCCATTGCATTTTTATCACATATTATTTCATATCCATGTGGGAATGTTTTGATAGAATGCTATGACAAAATGATGTAATGAAATGTTGTGATGGTAATCTTATAGATTTAAGTTAATTTTATTGTCGTAGACATAATTTGCAATGGCTTAATAACAATCATAATATACTTTTAAATACAACATCACCACCAACAATACAATATTAATATTAATATTTATAGCATATCATTCACAATATGATCTATCATAAACATCAAACATCGTAAGTGCAAAAACCGCAAGAGATAAATATATATAAGGATTGTTGGTCCTAGACTCGACCATGGTTTGGAATCAACGGTTTGATAGGTCAGAACCATAATTGTTAAAAGCATTCGCTTGGCTGCGTCTAGGCGTAGCCAGGCGTGCCATTTGCACTTGGGTAGTGACCTTGGCACAATACTTGAACGAAGCACGCTTAAGCGTGAGCCTTTTGGAAGGTTAAGGCACGCTTAAGGTGTGTTTTCCCTCATTTTATTGAAGTTTTATTTTATTTTTTAAAGTCCAACCCATGCCTTTAAATTAATTAGGTATTTTTCTTGCTTAACTCTTCCTCTGTCTTAGAAATTAAATATCAACCTCCCTTAGTCCCTTGCAAACTTATTTCATTGATTTTCTCTTGCATGACTCTTCCCCTCCCCTAAAAAATCAGCATCAATCTCCCTCCCCTCCTTTCTCAAATGTAAACTCTTCTCTCGCCTACAACATCAACCTTGGTCTTTTAGATTTGACTACACTTTCTTGCTTTTCTCCTTTTGTTTCATCATGTCGGTATGTTTTTTTCCTCACCGATTTATGTTCATAAATTTTCTTATCGGTTTTGTTTTTTCTCTCACATAATCAAATTGTAAATTAGTTTAGAATTTACATTCTACTAATTTTTTATCGGCATAGCGCATGCAATAATTCCGTGTTCATCATCGCATGCACAACTGGGGAAAAAGGAAGCAATTTGGGCGACATACCTTTTTTCGTCAAATGAAGACTTAACCTGGAAGCATTGGAGAGACCACCGGGGAGAGATTAGTAGTGGTGAGCAACGATGAGGCGATTGTGCATGGCCCCGAGGTAATTGTGAGGCGAGGCAAATTATGCGGAAGGGGAGGAGGTAGCAGGAATCCCAGAATTTTGAGGAAAAGTAGGGTTTTATAAAAGTTTTAATTAAATTATATATTATATATATAATTTCTAATTAATTATTATATAAATTATAATTACATATTATATAAATTAATAATTAATTAAATAAACTGTTATTTAATTAATATAATTATAATATATAATTTTATTATTTTTATTAAACATATAAAAAAATTGAAGTTAATATATAGATAATTTATATAATATATAGTTATATAATTTAAAATAAATTTAAAATCAAACTTTAAATTATTTTTATAAATTAAAAATAGATTAAAATTTTATAAAATATTTAAAATAATTTTAAAAATTTATAAATAATTCTAAAAAATTTAATTGTTAAAAAAATAAAAAATATATAAATTTTTAAAATAAATTTGATTTTAGAATGCAATATAAACTATATATATATATAAACTATAATATTTAATATATATTATTTAGAATATTTATAAACTATAATTATATAAATAAACAAATAAACAAATAAATAATTTATATAATTATTATATATAAATTAGGATTTTGTGTAAATTTATATAATTCTTATAGATAATAATAAAATCTTATAATCGATTTGAGATTTGAAATCAATATTAACATATTTAGTTTTCTACTTTTAGATTATTACTTTCTAAACATATGAAACATATATTTTTATTGATATGAATATCTAATCTTTGTGTGTAGGAAATATTTTAGATTATTTATCCTTTATTTTGAAAGTTTTGAGAAAAGTATGTTGTCAAGGTATATAAAATTAATATACAATTTATTTTTTAATTATATATAATAAGCGCGCGCGCGCACACACACATAAAGTATCGAAACCGTACCGGCACAGCACGATACAGGACTGAAACTGTATCATTCTAGTATGAGACCGAAGCCTCGAGTCAAAATTTTAAACCTTTATTATAAGCAAATTTAACATGTGATAAACAATCTTCCCAACCTTTTAAATTCTTTTGAATGATAGCTCGCATTAAAGCAGACGAAGTTTGATTTACTATCTTAGTTTGTGCATCTATTTGTGGATGACAAGTTGTAGAGAACAAAAGCTTTATGACAAACTTTCTCCACAATGTCTTCCAAAATTAGCTTAGGAATTTTGCATCATAATATGAAACTATAGTTAGCTTAGGAACTTCATGAAGCCACACGATCTCCTTAAAGAATAAATCAACAATATAATTAGTATCATCTGATTTCTTGCGAGGAATAAAGTGAGTCATTTTAGAAAATCTATCTACAATTAGAAAAATATAATCCATATCAACCTAGGTAATGCTACAACAAAGTCCATGGAAATATCAACTCAAGGTTCATTAGGATTGGTAAAAATGTATACAATCCATGAGATAAATATCTATCTTTTGCTTGCCTATGTATGATACACTTCTCACAAAACTTGACTATATCTTGTTTTATGTGAGGTCAAAAGAAATGCTCAATCAAAATTTCTAGAGTTTTTCTTACTCTAAAATGTCCCATTAGTCCCCCACCATGAGCTTCTTCGATTAATAATTCCTTCAATAAGCAATTAGACACTCACAGCCTATTCACCCTAAAAAGAAATCTCTCATACCTATAAAACTTCCCAAATATAATATGTTCACAAACTTCAAACACATTTCCAAAGTTAGGATCATTAGAATATAAATCTTTAATGTATTTAAACCCTAACAATCTAGTGTTCAAAATAGAAAAGGTATAGGGTTTTAGGGTTTAGGGTCTACAACAATGTCTATACTTTGTTTATATTTGATCACATAAGGAAATGATTCAATGAACTCCATCCATTTTGAATGACATCTATTCGACTTATTTTGGCTCTTCAAATGTTTCAATGATTCATGATCGCTATGAATGACAAAACTTTTTGGGTCACAAGTAATGATGCCAATCTCTAAAGCCCTCACCAATGCATACATCTTCTTGTCATAAGTTGGATAGTTTAAAGCTACTCCGTTGAATTTCTCACTTAAATAAGAAAGGAGTGAATCTTCTTATATTAGCACAACTTCAATATCTGTTCTTTATGCATCACACTCAATTTCAAAAGTTTTAGCAAAGTTATTTAATGCAAGTAATGATGCAAAACTTAGCTTCTCCTTAAGTAAGTTGATAGATGAATCTTGTTCTCTATCCCAACGAAACCTAACATTTTTTTAACAACTTCAGTCAAGGGTGCAGCTAAAGTACTATAGTTCTTAATAAACCTCCTATAGAAACTACTATTCCCTTAGCACTGATAATATAACCAAGAAACTCAATCTGACTGGTGTAAAAAGAATTTTTTTGAAAGTTAGCATGCAACTTTTCATTTCAGAAAACAAGTAGAATTTTTGTAAATGATTAAGATCCTCATCTAAGTTTTTGCCATAAATCAAGATGTCATCAAAATATACTACAACAAAATCCCTAATATAAGCACACAAAATATGATTTATTAATCTCATGAAAGTACTAGGTGCATTAGTTAGATCAAATGACATGATTAACGATTCTTACAAACCATACTTAGTCTTAGAAATAGTTTTCCATTCATCTCTCTCATGTATGCAAATTTGATGATAACTAAACTTTAACTTAATTTTAGAGAAAATGCAAGAACCATGTAGTTCATATATCATATCATTTAATTAAGAATAAAATAATGATATTTTATTGTAATTTTATTGATAGTTTTGCAGTCAATGCACATTCTCCAAATTTCATCCTTCTTAAGCACAAGCAAAATAGGAACTGCAAGTACTCAAACTTTCTGAGACACACATTTTCTCATCAACTCTTCAACTTGCTTTTGAAGATCTTTTACCTATTTTGGTTTATTTTTATAGGCCGGCCAATTATGGATTGTTGCTCTTGGGATGAAATAAATCTGTTGCTCTCTTCCAATTAGTGGTGGCAATCCATTAAGAACTTTATCAGGAAATACATTATCAAATTCGTGCAAAAGAGATTTAACAACACTAAGCAAAATAGGGTTAGATTGCTAGTGTTAAAATAAGCCTCTTTATACAAAAGTACAATCATCCATTGTTGAGAATAAAAAACCCTTTGGTCCTTTTTTTCCTCTCTTGCTCTTGATTTTTTTTCAATCTTTTTTCCACTTTTATCATCCTCACTTTTTCTTTTCTCACACTCATTTTTTTCTTCTTTTGTCATTCTTTTTTTCCTTCTCAATCTTTTTTCTCTTGCATTTATTTCTTTTTCACTCTCATTTTTTATCCTCAATTGTTATTCATATACTTGCCTAGGAGTTAATGGTACAAGAGTTACAAGTTTACCATGCATCATAAAAGAATATTTATTTTTGAACCCATCATTCATGACCTTCCTATCAAATTGTCATGGTCTACCTAAAAATAAATGACCTGCATTCATTGGCATTGACACTACATACCAAAAGTATCTCATCATGATACCTACCAATGGAAAATGAAACCAACACTTGCTTATTAACCTTAACTTCCTTGCATTCATTCAACCATTGTAGTTTAGAAGGTCTAGGATGCTTAGTGGTAGGTAAACTTAATTTCTCAACCAAGACACTACAAGCAACATTAGTGCAACTTCCCTAATCTATAATCATACTACATACTTTGTCTTTAATGTGACAGTGGGTATGAAAGATGTTGTCTGGTTGTTCTTCATCTTCTTCATTAACTTGCAAATTTAGAGCACGCCTAGTGACGGGCTTCACCTTCAACTAGATACTTCTCTCTATCACTTTTATCAATGGTGGCAATGCATTATCATCTGATTCACTCTTAATTTCAATATTACCATTTTCTCTTAAAATCATAACTCTTTTGTTTGGACATTGTGATGCAATATCCCCCTTCCTAATCATTTAAAATATTTAATTTCTCTATTTCTCAAAGATTGGATACGTTCTTTTCCTTTGACCAAAGTACAACTTGCATCCTTATTCTTAGAAAATTCGGTCTTACCGTTAGATGTAACTTTATCATTTCTTTTGCTCCAGTTAGATTTTTAAGTGGATGAACTAGAACTCTATCCATGCTTGGTTGAATCCTTCCTTTTGAGTTGTCTTTTAACCTTCATGGACATATGTTCCAAATTCTCAAGCTCCACATAATGTTGCAACTCTACTACATTTGCAATTTCTAGATTCAAGCCTTATAGAAATCGTGCCATAGTTGCTTCTCAGTCCTCCTCTACATTGGCTCAAATCATGTCAATCTCCATCTCTTTGTGATATTTCTCCACACTCTTGGACCTTGGGTTAGACCTTGTAGCTGCTGTTGCAAATCTCGATAGTAATACGATGGAATGAACTTCTTTCTCATAATAAATTTCATCTCCTCCTAAGTGTCAACTGGTCTCTCTCAATTTTCCCCCTACTTAGAACAATTTGATCCCACCAAATAATAACATAATCAATAAACTTAACAACAAGAAGTTTTATCTTCTCTTCAGAGTAGTTGTGGCAATCAAACTCTAATTCCATTTTCTTTTCCCACTCCAAATATGCTTCTAGATCACTTGTGGCTTGAAATAAAGGAATCTTCATCTTGATATTTCCGAAGTTTCTATCAATATGATCATGTGACCTTCCTCTTTGACCATCAACTGTACCATGACCAAATCTGTCACTTAAAGCATTATCACCATCCACATTATCATTCTCATCATGGCTATGTTGTCCAGCTAGCTTCGACATAAAAACTCTAGTAAGTTGACTCTGTAATCTAGTAATGTCGGCATCTTTGCTCTCTAATCTATCTAAGATCTGAGCAAATTTGATCTTCATGCGTTCCAAGTGTCGTCTCAAGGTACGTTTTTCAAGTAATTCTCTAAGCCTTACTTCTTCTCCATTTTTCGCCATTGAAGCAATCTATTGTTTCTTAATCACTCAACTCATTTAGGTCAGCTCTTTAAGGAACATATAATTGAGGCTAATCCTGCTAAGTGTTCGTTGACTAATTGAAATTTTTAAATGCAAAGAATAATGATTAGAATAAGGATAGGAATTGAAAGAAGAAAATATAATTGATATCTAGGCAGATGCCAGAATTGAATCTAGGCAAAATTTTAGATAAATGCAGAATTGAAAGATAAAGATACTTGAAAGTAGTGCTTAACGAAATCTGTCTAAATTTACTCTAGGCAGGTGTCAGAATTGAATCTAGGCAAATGCCAAAATTGAATCTAGGTTGAACTTTAAAGGAACTATGGGATTGAAAGTTAAAAACATTTGAAATAAATACTGAAAGGAAATTTGTTAGAATTTAATCTAGGCAGGTGTAAAAATTGAATCTAGGCAAATGCCAAAATCGAATCTAGGCTGACCTTTAAAAGGAACTATTGAATTGAAAGTTCAAAATAGTTGAAATAAATATTGAAAGGAAATTTGCTAGGCAGAATATAAAGGAAATACAAAATTGAAAGATAAGATAAAGAATAGTAGAAGGAAATGCAAGTATAGAAATAACAAAATAAGTCTATTTCTACTCCCTCTTTTGTTGCTTTTCTTTTTTCATTTTTTTCTTCTAAATTTTGGCCTCCCCTTCTATTTATTTCCTTTTCTCTCTCTTTTTGCCGAAAATCACTTTTTTTCTCTCTTTTCTTTCTTTCTTTCGTGTTCTTGGATAGCAACATAGCAAATAAGACTTGCTAATTATTGGAATAATAACAAGAAGTATCAAAAGATGAACAAAATGGATAAAGATTAAAGTGCAAAATGAAAAAGTCTCATGAACCCACATTTAATTGAAGGAAAAAACGAAGAAAGTCAAAATCAATAAGATGGATAAAAAGAACCTCGACCAATGCTTAAGAAAACACGAACCTTAGTATAGGAGATGGAAGATGGCACAACCTTAGGATTGAGGTTGATAAGCCTTTGGAACTTCATAAGGGGATGTCTTGATAAGTTTTAGTTCAATAGAACCAACAAGTGAGAGCCCCACTATGCTTTAGATTGAAACAAGCCAAAATTTACATGTGTGGCCGCCACCTCCTTTTATGTATAACTATAGGGTGACCTAAAAAGCCAAAAGGAAGCCAATTTAGAAGAGGCCTATGTAGACTACATATCTAGTTTGGGTTTAAGTCACCATTACAATCCAAATAAAAGGTAGAAATTGAGCCTACAATTTAAAATTCCTACTACATAGGTATGAAATTTAAGAGATTAATTAAGCTCATCTAAGACTTGAATTAGGTTGACTAAGCACTTGCTCTTGGTCAAACCTGCTTCAATTGTAGCTATGCCTTAACATCATCAATTATCACATTAAGTGCTTCCTTTATCTTTTTAGCCTTAAATTTTATAATTGGGCTGATGCATAATGGATCATCAATAACATTTAGAGTGTGATGCTCCTTTTCTTCCATGACTTAGCTTTGATCCCCATCATTAGCTGGTTGAGTCGCAACTTGATCTCCATCTTTAACTCCACACTGTTGGCTGAAATTAAGGAAGACAAGATACTAATGTTGGCTGGAACTATGGTTTAAAGTGCCGTGCCGAGACGGTCGAAACGGGCGAAACATCTCGTTCCGCTTGGCGACCGACACCAGCACGACCCCGACACCAGACTCACGATAGCTGCGACGTGTTGCTGACCCCGTGGCTACAACGGAGGGGTCAGCATGACCCCGACACTAGACCCACGACAATTGCGACGTGTTACGTGACCTCGTGGCCGCAACGGAGGGGTCGGTCGACCTCGCAACGACATCAGAGGGGTCGCATAACCCTTTCGCTACCGCCACAGAGACGTGCGATCCTGTGGCCGCTGCAGAGGGATCACACAACCACCGTGGTCGCACCGGAGGAGTCACGCGAACCCCGCGGCCATGGCTGAGGGGTTGTGCAACCCCGTGGCACCGCTGAAGTAATGCGAGCTCGCGAGTGGTGTAGGATTTCGGATTTTTTTTAATTAAACTTAGGTTAATTATTTTAATCAACTCCTATTTGTGATGGAGATAATCTAAATAGGCTTTATTAAACCCTCATAAATTTTTATTTATTATTATCTATTTTCATATCTTTTCCTTTTTTTAAAGATTAATTTTTATATTGTTTTATTTAAAAAAAGGACAGCCTGGTGCACGAAGTTCTTGCTATGCAGGGTCTCGGGGAAGGATCCATTGTACGCAGCCTTACCTTGTTTTTTTTGCAGGAGACTGTTTTCAGGATTCGAACCCATGACCTTTTGATCACAAAGCAACAACTTTACCATTGCGCTAAAGCTTCCCTTCATTTTTTTATATTGTTTATTTTGTTTATTTTTAAAATATTTATGTTAAATATTTTATTTTTTAATTAATATATTTTTATTTAAAAAATACCGAAACTATATCGGCACAACACGATACGGTACCGAAACTGTATCGTTCCGGTTTAGGAGCGAAATCTCGACACGGGTCGAAATTTTAAACCTTGGCTGGAACTAAGGAAGGGAATAAAAGATTGTTCTTCCTTACTGGAAATAAAAAGGAAATGGTCGATGGAATATGGAAGAGGGGAGAGAGAACTTTTCCCTCTTCGCCGACAGCCTTGGCTAACTCTGGTGGGCTTCGGCTGCTGCTAATATTGGTGGCTGGAATTGGTGGAGGGGAGGAAAGGAAAAATCTTCTACTGCTGCTGCTGCTACTGGAAGAGGGAAAGACAAACTGTTTACTCTTGTTGCTGAAAAACAAAAAGAGAGAAGAGGGTTGTATGTCGAACAATGGAAAGAAGGATGCTAGTAGAAAAGGTAAAAAGGTTGAACTGCTGTTGGAATAGATGAAGGAGTATAAGGAGAGGGAACACATACAATATCTCATTCTTTTGGTTTATTTTCTTCCTCCTTTAACCTCCAATCTATCACTGACGCGATAAATTGGAGTGTGATAGAATAATAGAATCCTATTCCTAGGAAAGAACCAAACGTCCCCTGAGATTTTGATCCTTGGTGCCGAATGGTATCAAGTTTTGATGATTTACCGAAATGATATGTTACCGTTTCGCCATACATGGTACTAGATTTCAAATCATGAACTAAATAGTCTTCAGCATGTTACATTACCAAAAAGTACAAAGAAAGAACAAAAAAACATTTCTACAACATGATACATTTAATTAGAACCACCCTTTTGAGTAGTCATTTATGGTTAGGACTAGAACACCATTCAATGATATAGCATAAAAAACTCTTTATTGCATGCAAATTCAAACATGAAAATTGCCTATTTGGGATGGGGCATGAAAAAAAAAAAAAAGAAATTTGGTATATGATATTATAGGATCAAGGAGAGGGTAGGGATGAATACTTGATCAAACTTTCGACAAGACAAAATTAGTGGTATTGGAAACAACAATAATGAATATGAAATTATTGCAATTAATTCAGAAATAGAGAGTGGTCTCCTTAGTAAGCAACTAAAGCTGGAGAGATCTTTCATACATTTCCCTCTTACAAGACAATTTTGAGCACTAGGGAACCTTATATGGCAACACAATTATAAGAAGAAATATTGGAAGCTTTAAGCACTTAGGGAATCAAGAGAGTAAACTTTTCCTACATGCTTTTCCGAGCTACCTTGACCCCATATATATAAATAAACAAACCAATAGCTTTCTTCTCTCTTTGATATCAGCTTTCTAGGTTAGCAATCGACTAGTCAAGCCTCATCGGTTGAATTTTTGTGAGTAATTTGATGATTAGTTGTAACTTTTCTAGCATCAATAGTAAATTAGGTTAGAAAAAAATGTCCCTCGTAATTTACCTGTCTGTATTTTGTCATGGGATCGACGATACTGGGCCGCTTGCGGTGAGCGATATAACTTTTGCTTCAATATTAAATTAAGTTAGCAATAGTCAATTGATGCCTAGCAATTGATTACCCCCAAAATTAGAATGATTTGAAATATTATGTCTGATTTTGTTTGGTGCCTAGTCGTCCTCCAATTGATTGATATTAACTGTCAATAGAATGGTATGCCATTTCCAGTTGCTTCTAGCTTGAATTCATGCTTACCTTTGTTCTTTTAAAGTACTAGTGTAAGGAACTAGGGTGCTAAACACGCTTAAGCGCAACGGAAAACTTCTAGTTCCTCCAGAAGATCCATGCGAAGGGAAAGACATGTTACAATCTATACTAAGTTTATATCATGATAGTATACCTTTGATGCATGCACACGAACTCCAGACAGCTTGGATCTTAGCACGATCACACGTTCGCGCCTCTATGGTATCCACATGAATAAGCGTTCGTTTGTCTTACAAACTCGCAAAGTGGAGAAGGCAACCACCTAAGGTTGTGCTAGCAACCTTGATAAGAGGTCTCGAACTAGAGGAGAAGAGAAGAGGAAGGAGAATGAAGTACACCAAAATGAGAGAAAAAAATGCTTAAGTATTTTCATCCAATGAAAATACTTAATGAGCATTAATTCAATTAATGAGCATTGATGAATATTTACATTCCATTAAGGGCCACATTTGAACCTCTTCATTTTGAATTCAATTTCGAAAATTGAATGATTCATTGAGTTTCGAAATTCAATAAATTAATCTCCATTAATCCTCTTAGTGAATGAATTTACTTGAGTCTAACTCAAGTCTAATCTACTTGAGTCTAACTCAAGTCCAATTCAATCGAGTCTTACTCAATTGATCTCATGCAATTTCAAATATAATGAATCACTATTTCATTAATTCGTATTGACTCCTTGAGTCTAGTTTGAATTGGACTTAATCTAATAATTAGATCCAATTGAGTCTACCTCAATAAATCCAATTTAGATTAGACTTAATCCAATGATTCACCATATGAACCCATCTCTAAATATACTTGTTCTTTGTGTGTTACCCAATAGGTTCTCGTAACGTTGGCAATGTATCCAAATCAACATTTAGATACATAAGCAATGAGTGACATCTAGCAAGGCATAATTGGTACCCAAGTGACGTGAAAGTCGAGATATGACTTAACCTGTTCGTGGCTATTATCTTGTATGATTTGATCCCTCTATCCTTAATATCTAGATTGATCAATGAGGCATAGACCATGTCATCCTCTTATCAACCTTTTGTGTTTCTTGATCTCTAAGTAGACAGACACATTCAATCAAATAAGCTCAATATCTCATATTGATTCATTTGCGCATGACCATGCTTTCTTATATCCTACTAAGCAAGGGGCCCACAGATATCGCTTCCGTCATATGGAAGGGATAAATCCCATCTACATCACTCACATCCCTCCGTATAATTCATTGCATACCCAATGATCCACTTTATTGTCCACCTTGTTACAGGTGACATTTGCCGATATCAAAGTACACAACTCCTTATGTAGGGAATCATAGTGACTTCAGGTCTAAGGATTATTCATACCAATAGTCACATGAGAATGTTTATGACACTCATATGACGATCCATGAAACATTCTCATGACGGATCATTCAGTAAATATTTCTAATATATACCCATGTGTCAACCTGATATCTCATATCCATGACTTATGAGATCAAGTCATCCGTTGACCTATATGCTAGTCTCAACGCATTAATATTGTCCTTGTATATTAATGCTTGATTAGGAATAGTTAAGTGTACTGTTCCATGTATATCTACAATATCTCACTATCAATTTAACCAATTGATATGCTGTAGATAAGAATCTATTATCAAAGGATATTATTATACTTATTCAATTTGCACTGAACTGAAATAAATATAGTAACCAACTTTGCCTTTTATTAATAATGAAATATGATACAAAATAAGCCCTTTACAATCATCTCATAATTTGTACTGGGGCTAATACTAACAACTAGCACTTCCATGTTGACTTGACCTTGGTGTTAGGAGGTTTTCGAGACCTCCGGGACTTTCTCCTTGCCAAGAAGCTCCTCACTTCTGTGACTTCCTCATGTTTGTTGGCTGGTCCTTGTCGTCAAGACTTCATGCACCTACCTGCCTAGCGTCAGGTCTTAGTGATTCATTGGAACTTTCTTTGCTCCGATCCTCGAGTTTCTGGAACTTCTTTTGCCTAGCATTCGTTCAGGGACTTCCTTGGCATAATGTCCGATCCTAGTGATCCCCATTAGAAACTTTCTACCTTGTCTATACACTAGACATTCATGTGAGACAAATAACATGTCTAATGTAAACATTGGCCAAATATCAACACCATGTGCATGATTGCACCAACAAATATGTGATCTCCAGTTTGGCCGTTGTGATGGTGGAAGGCTTGGGTTTATGGCCTCATTGTTTAGCTTTTGGTAGCTGAAACATGTATGGTTGTAGGAGTTTTAATTGTGTCATCAGGACAAGTATAGAATAACCTAAACAGAGTAGTTCCACCGAGTTAGATTCAAATCTGCCAAATTCAAGATTTAATTTGGTAGTGAAAACAGTTTTGCCAAAGTGAGTGCAGTTCATCCGAAGGTTGTGCATGTGTGGCCATGTGTATAAAGGTGTATTTGGGATCATTGATAAAGGAGTTAATTAGAGATGCAAGATGGAATTAGAAGAAATGGGCATTTACCAAAGTGGCAATAGGAAACTTCAACAGGAATAAAGTGGGAACTATACTGCAACAGAAACTCAAGGTATAGAGCTCTTCCAATATTAAAAGAGTGAAAGTAGATAGAAAAAAAAAAGAGAAAAATCTTTCTTTGTACTTTGAGATAACCAATTGTGGGAACAACATTTTAATCCATCTTGTATATGTTTAGCTAATGAAAAGCTTAACATGTGTCTAAATAGTTTAGCTAATAGTTGAAACCATGAAGGACATGTTAGATCCACTTGGACATCCTGGCAATATGGAGCATTGTTATTGAACAGACTTATTTTAAGGTCTAAAAGGAGAGTTGGGATACATGAAAAGAGACTTTAGAAGCATTCGAGACTTGCGACACTGTTCTACAGTTCTGGGCAACAACAATCATCTCTTCGAACAAATGGTCACCACTTCAAAAAACAATCATCATTCTAGACTAGATTACCCAATTCCCTTTGGCCCCATTTTGCTCAAGCAGCTGCACGAAGTCTTGCAGAGTAGCTTTCCCATAGCCCTCACTACCTGTTAAGCCCAAACAATCAAACTTCCACACAATAAGACTTGTGTACAAAGAGTAAATAACCCTTCTATCTCACCTTATAGATTGAAATATATTCCTAGGTGAAGAAGTGCTACTAGCAGAGCTCAAACCTTTAATTGAGATTTTCTATCTCCTTGATTATTTTTAGCATGTTTTCGCAAGTGGTTATAATGCCCGACGACAACCAAATATCTTTTAAATTATGGTTTGAACGGTCACGAAAAGTAGTCTGCAGAATGAACTTAGTTAACCTAAATAAAGATCAGGCTAACCTACATACAGAATTTGACTGTTATGATCCAACAATTCAATATTAGGCCAATCTGATAAGTGCTTTGGTTGCCACAGCCAACCTTAGGTTGACATACTTTGAAATAAAAAGTTAGCTCTGCAAATTCTACCACTTAGGTTGACCTAACAAAAGGCCTAGGTTGACCTACCTGGTCAATTTCAAAAAAACGATTTGTCTTCTAGGATGTGCTTCTTAGATTGACCTACCTTCAAATATATATGTTAACCTATCAACTAGTTAGGTTAGCCTACCTTCAATCGAGAGGGTAGATATCTAGGATGCCTCTTCTAGATCACCCCAACAAACCTGTAGTTCACCCTAGAACCCTAAGACATAATTCTAAAGCTATCTAAATCCTTCTTGTTCCTCTTTCCATTTAGCATTGCATGTGTTCAACTTGAAAGCTAATGAGACTGATCCAAACACATTACTAAATTACTAAGTATAAATAGACTCAATTAGCTATGCTTTGTAGGTAACAAATCTTTCATAGACTATCATTTATCTGAACATTTGTCTATCCAAAATGATGCCATACATGAGTTATCTACAGCTGATCTTCAAAGTTGATAACTTACATCAAGGTAGAAGTTCCACATAGTCCCGTGTTTGTCCTATGAATGATTTAATCACACATTGAATGTATTTAAGAAAGATAAGTAAAGATGTCTACAAGTCTATGACAATGATATTAGTTCAAACCATCAAACTTATGTTTGTTAAACTCAAAAGTGATGTGAAGTCTATTCATAATTAGTTATACCCCATCAAAAAGCCATCACTCTTTTTCATATTTTAGTTTAACTTTAGTTAGATATTGTCTTATGACTCATGTTTGTCCACTCATTTTGCAGCACATATACCTTTGTACTTGTATCCCTTTTTGAATACAACTAGTAAAACAAGGCCATTCGAGTATCTAAGGTTGACCAGCTTGGGAGTTATCGGTGCTCTTGTGAAGGTACCTTCTATTTTCACTCCACCTATGTTGTCTGTTTCAGACCAAGATTTTATTTGATAGCCTTGAATTTTTTGCATTATATTTACAATTGTATTTACTTGAGAAAGTTATGAACTCATTAATTATCTCAATTGCAGGTAGATGAAACTGAGGTCATTGGATTTCTTCTCCGAACTGAGATAATTCCATTGTGTCTGCGCACAATGGAGATGGGTAGTGAACTCTCAAAAACCGTATGTGATCCAAGTTATAACCTATTCTTATTGAAGAAATGTGACAAATTTCTGTTACCTCTGCATGTTTTTGTTACATTGCTTTTTTTTTTTCTTTTTTAATAAGGGAATGTTATGTTTCCACTTCGTGTACATGAACTATATGAATACTAAAAAAACATTGACATATTGGAACTAAACACTGTACTTATTTGTTATTTTTTAACTTGTATTTTATCAAACAATACCATTCAATTTTATTAATAGTTTTATCTTGTGTACATGTTTCTGTAGAACGCGTGTATTGAACTTATGTGCAGACATGTCCATGGATAAATGTGTTGTTCTATGTCTTCTATTATGAATTTTATTACGAAGATGCAAGATTTTCAGTATTTAGTTGGTAACTTGTAATGTGCTTATCTAAATTGGAAGTATTTGTGAAATCTCATTTCAATTTGGTAACTTGTCCTTTCTGTAGGTTGCAACTTTTATTGTCCAGAAGATATTGTTGGATGATGTGGGGCTTAGCTACATTTGTGCGACTTCAGAACGATTTTACGCTGTAGGCCAAGTCCTTGGATCCATGGTCACATCACTTGCTGAAAGACCATCAGTGAGATTACTGAAGCATATAATTCGTTGTTACCTCAGGCTTTCAGAGCACCAAAGGTATGCTTTGTTAGGCATGCTTTTTAGCTGGTAGAAAGGTGCTATTGGATGTCCAAGATTAAAACCTCTTTTCTTCAATAAGTTTGTGATGCTTATTGATAGTTTTATCCCAGTTGATAATTTGTCTAAAATGTCACACATGCTAATCAAACAACTTAATTTGTTCATTCGCAGGGCATGTGAAAGGTTGATCAATTATCTTCCTGATATTCTAAAAGATGGTTCAATTAACAGTTATCTTCATGTAAGTGTTGTTGCTACTTCTCTTTCTTTTTCTTTATGAAAATAATAAAGATAATTGGTGACCTAAGCTCGCCAAAAATGTATTTATAAGTGATATATTTCCACAAATACAAGATTGACTTTCTAAATCCACAAATTAGAAAAGAAAGGAATTCGAGAAATAGAATACTTATACAAGAAAGTCCTAGCCTCAAAACATGGAATGTCAAGGGAATGGTGGAGACCGCTATCAACCAATAAGTATAAACCACCACCTATCCCTGTATAACCAGATAATTTCTCTTAATAGGATTGCACACTTGTATGTAACCAACCTATGCAAATTATGCAATAAAGCATTATATGAACATTGACAGAGATGCACACTCCACCCAACATTGTATACTGGGCATCCAACATTTGAGCGAGGAACTTGGGTTTGTTATACGTGAACCTTTCTGAACTTTGACAAGAAATCAGTGTCATTTGCAAATTGAAGTATGTTTAGAATTTTCAAAGGGTTTCTAATGGGTGTAATGCCTCCATTGCTCCATTTGCTTTACCATAAATAAGCTTTCTCTGTGAGAAGAATGAACAAACCAGAAAGAGGATAGTTCTGCCCGAGTCCCTTCTGTTTTAAAACCAAGCTTCATGCTTACCATGTACTAGCACAACAATGTGATTTGTTATTGCCTTTTTGCTCTATCCACCTCAGCCCCCCTCTAGTTTAAGCACCAGAATTAGATGTTTACACTGAACCTATATCTTGCTCTTGTGACACTTACCAGAGAATCTCAGAAGCATACGTGGTAATCTTTTGCATCTTTTCCTTACAAGAAGGCAAACTGGAAATTGCTAATTTGCTTTTTTGTTATGTGTTGTAAGCTCTTTGCCAACACTTCAGATGCAATCAATGTTCTAGAGTCATGTGTTTAAAATCTTGCAGTGTGATAGGTCCATCTTTTGGGTGTCGAGGGTAAATATTATTAATTATGTCCATTTTTTTCCAAGAAACAATAGAATGAACTTGGATTTCTTAACACGCAGGATGGTTTTACAAAGAAAATTAATGGCTAGCAGTTCTAGCTTATTAGACATTTATACAATACCTTCAGCAGCAGTAACATGGATATAGTAATCAGCTAAATGATGATTCCAATAGATGGCTAGCAAGAAACTATAAAAGGTGCTACCAATTGAGTTCCCTTCCAATTGGTCTACTAGCTGCATTACAGTATAGTAAAGCTTAGCATGAATTTTCAATCTACCATCGTAGCAATAAAGGCCCCTTGGGTCTGTTTTCATCACCCCCATTACTTCATTAACTGAAAAGTTATTTGTATCTCCTTTTAGCTAGCTCTAGAATTCCATTCCTAAAGCAAATCATCCCACTTCTTAGAACATATCAAATAGAACGGTCATTCATTCTTATTGTTATTTCATACCTAGGGATCCATAAAATGTACAACCATCTTTGAATTAGTGTTCCCAATGTTTGGATATTGTTTGATGCCCACTGAGATCTAACTGACACTGACAGCTGAAAGAGGTGTGACTGATTGTTGAGCCTTCCATGAATAACATTTCAGCCCATCTAGGTGTTGAGTAACCAAAGAATAGATGCTCTATCAAACATAAATGATAATCTGAGAACAGAAGATAAATAACGTAGTGCAATGATCCTCTTTTCTGGTTGAGTTTCACTTTTGTATTCACTTTACTTTGCAAAACTAGTTATGCAAGAATTTGAAATTTCTACTAGCTAAAGAGTGCTGAACAAAACCATTAGATCTTGTCAAATAGCTGTCACAGCCTGTACAAATTTGACAAGCTGTGAACAGATTTCACATATTTCACAGCTTGTATAGCTGTGTCAAACAGCTGTGAATTCACAACTTGTACAGAAATAAAACAACTGTGAGCTCAAAGTAGGAAATCAAGAGATTTAGTTACAAAGATATTAATTTCTTACATACAGAATAATTAGTTTCCTACTCTCTCTTCTATTGTAATGTTATATATAATGGATAATTCCCATTCTAAATGTAATACAATTTTTGAGTAATATCATTTCTATCCACATTTTTCACATGGTATCAGAGTTTTAGTCTTCATTGCTAATTCTCTTTTCTACATTTCATCATGGCTGATTCTCAAACAACCATTTCTAACAACCCTAGCCAAGCTATTGTGTTTGATGATGGTAGTTCAGTCCAAAAAATTAGTGATCTGCAGAAGATTCGGGCCTCCAATCGACTCAATGGGAAGAACTACTTGAAATGGTCTCAAGTTGTTCATACGTACTTCAAAGGCAAAGGGAAACTTAGCCATATCCTTCGGACAAGACCTGCTATCGAATCCAATTTTTGAGGCATGGGATGAAGAAGATTATGATTATGTCTTGGTTATGGGATTCCATGGAACCATCCATCAGTGATACATGTATGTTTTTCTCTACTGCTCATGAAATTTGGGATTGCATTACCCCCACTTACTTAAAAGCTCGTAATGCTGTCCAAGTTTATCAACTCAAAGTCAAAGCAGGTGCTAATAAGCAAGGAGATAAATCAGTCACTGAATATTCCACGGTTTTGTAAAATTTGTGGCAAGAACTCGATTATTACCAAGTAATTGAGATGTACTGTGCTTCAGATGCTGCTGTTTTGAAGAATTTTATTGAAAAAGAGCATGTATATGATTTTTTGGCCGGTTTAAATCCTGAATTTGATTAGGTTCGGATCCAAATCATTGGCAAAGATTGTATATCGTCCCTAACAGAGGTGATCTCTCTACTCCGGGGTGAGGAAAGTCGACGAAGTGTGATGCTTGAGCGCCAACCCTAGATTAGCCCTTGCTGCCAAAATTGACTCGCAGGAGAATGATAAGTACGACGTGACTTCGATTAAAGACAATAAAGTCCATCTTTAGTGCAACTACGGTAAGAAACCTTGCCACACCAAAGAGATATGTTGGAAACTACATGGTAAACCGCCAAGTCGAGAATGGGGAAGCCGTGGGAGGCAACACAAATCTCAAGTACACTTGATTGAGCAATCTCATATTAAAGACAACTCAATCCTTGGCAGATTCAACAGTGTAGAAATTGAGAAACTTTGAGGATTGTTGGGTTCCTTTGATAAACCGTTTGGCGCATGCTCTTTGACTTCCTTAGGTGCCCCCTCACTCTCTTCTTGTATGAATTCCTCAAACAATTTGTTTGATAACTCATGGACAATAGACTCTGGTGCCACAGACCACCCTCAATTTCCAAAATTTTCACACTTATAACCCCAGCCCAAGTAACAGAAAAATTATAGTAGCCAATAAATCTTTAGCCACTGTTACTGGTTTTGGAAATGCTCATCTTACTCCTAACTTTATCCTCAAAACATCCTCCATGTACCAAAATTGTCTGCCAATCTTGTTTCCGTTCAAAAATTAACTACTGAACTTCACTGTCATATCATTTTTTCCCCTTATTGTCTTTTCCAAGATCAGGACTCGGGGAGGAGGATTGGACTTGCTAAGGAACATAGTGGTCTTTACTACCTTGAATCCACTAAGAAGAAGAATTTGTCTCCTTTCACAGTTCTTCCAATAAGGACAATATTTGGTTGCATCATAAACGCTTGGTCATCCCTCATTTAGAGTTTTAAAGGTCATGTTTCCTCATCTTTTTCAAGAATTGGATGTTTCTGAATTTCACTGTGATGTTTGCGAATTGACAAAACATTCTCGTGTACGCTTTCCTATTAGCAATAAAATAAGTTCTACTCCCTTTCATTTAATTCATAGTGACATATGGGGTTCTAATAATTCCCAATGTTTCTAGGGCTCGATGGATTGTTTCCTTAATTGATGATTGTACTCGGGTTACATGGGTGCTTCTCCTCAAACAAAAATATGATGTTAATATTATTATTCCTAATTTTCACTCAATGATTCAAAATCAATTTGGAGTAAAAATCAAAAGCGTTAGAACTAATAACGTTAGAGATTACTTCAACCAAGCTTTGTCCTCCTATTTCTAATCCCAGGGGATTATTCATGATTCATCTTGTGTTTATGCACCCCAATAAAATGAAATAGTAGAAAGGAAAAATGGACACTTACTCAATACTACTCGTGCTATACTTTTCCACAACAATGTCCCTAAATCCTATTGGAGAGAGGCTATCCTTAATGCCACATACATAATAAACAGACTTCCTTCACATGTCCTAGATAACAAGAGTCCCATGCAACTCCTCAATAGGTTTCATCCTCATTTCTGAACCACAAATGGACTTACTTCTAAGTTTTTTTGGATGCACTGCTTTTATTCATATCCACAGTCCACTTCGAGGTAAATAAATTCTTGTGCCATCAAATGTGTCTTCCTTGGATATTCATCCATTGAAAAAGGGTATAAGTGTTACCACCCTTCATCTCAAAAGTTTTACATCTCGGCTGATGTTACCTTCTTTGAACATACTCCGTTCTTCTCCAAGTTCTATCCTCAGGGGGAGATTTCAATGACAAAAGATAACACTTGTGAGTCATTTGAACCCATTAACCCTCTTGATCTTTCTCATTCTCAAGTTCGTATCGAATCACTTTCTATTCCATCTAGTGAGTCTCCTCCTAGTGATACTCCAAGTATCCCTTAAGTGTATTCAAGGAGAAAGATCACTCCATAATCGATACAAGTCCAAGAACCTTAACCACAAACCTTCAACCCTGATACTGGGATTATGTTAAGTTCTGACTCACCTTTACAATGTACTAAATCCACTGACCTAACAAATAACTTTGACCTTCCCATTGCTGCTAGAAAAGGTGCTAAAGAATGCACCAAACACCCTCTCTATCCTTTATCTTACTTTTCTCTTAAACATCTATCACCAGCTCACAAAAAAATTCATTGTGAGTCTAAATACCATGACTATTCCTAATACTGTTTCTGAGGCATCGTCAAAAAGGGAATGGAGGGATGCCATAAGGGAGGAAATGGATGCATTAGAAAAGAATAAGATATGGGAGGTTGTTGAGAAGCCAAAGGGGAAGAACATTATTGATTGTATGTGGATTTTCACATTAAAATATAAAGCAGATGGATCTCTTGAGAGATATAAAGCTAGGTTAGTGGTAAAAGGCTATACTCAGACTTATAGGGTAGATTATTAAAAGACCTTTGCTTCGGTTGCAATGCACACTTCAAGGCAACTCTTGGTGGTAATTTGGTGACATGGAGGAGCAAGAAATCAAATGTGATGGCAAGATCATCTGCAGAATCAGAATTTAGAGCTATTACTCAAGGATTATGAGAATTACATTGGTTGAAGATTATTCTAGATGATTTGAAAATTAAATGGGAATACCCCATGAAACTCTATTGTGACAATAAGTCAGCTATAAATATTGCTCATAATCCCATTCAACATGATATGACTAAGCATATTGAAATTGATAGACATTTCATCAAGGAAAAATTGGAAGAAGGATTAGTGTGTATGTCATAAGTCTCGTCAGAATTACAATTAGTTGATGTGTTAACAAAGAGACTAACAGTTCTAGATTTCACGATCTCATAGTCAAGTTAGGAATGGAAAACATCTATTCCTTAGCTTAAGGGGGGAGTGTTAAACAGTTGTCACAGCCTATATAGATTTGCTAAGCTATGAAAAAATTTCATAGATTGTATAGCTGTGTCAAACAACTGTGAATAGATTTCATAGTTTGCACAGAAATAAAATAGCTATAAGCATAAAGTAGGAATTTAGTTAGAATGATATTAATTTCTTACATATAGAATAATTAATTTCCTATTCTCTCTTCTATTGTAATGCTATATATAATGGGTAATTCCCATTTTGAATGTAATAAAATTTTTGAGTAATATCAATTCTATTTATATTTTTCACAGATCTATGTGCGCGCGCGTGCATGCCAAAGCTTCATTAATAACATCCCTTCAGCATTCCATGTAGTGTAATGATCCTCCTTTAACTCCGTACATGATGAACCAATCATGGCCGGTCCCAACTCTGGATAAAGGAGAAGGGTTGCGTTAGGTTGCCGACCAACGTTAAAACTAAGGCAAATATTCAATGAATGAATCCATTAAATTATTGTGTTGTTCCAAGGAAGGAACGCATTACAGGTCCAATTTGTAATGTCTCGGAAAGGACCATTACATCTCCGGAGCTCGGGTGTAGTGATAAATATGCCAGTGTTCTAGTTGCAGATTCGAGTGTAACATATTGGTAAGGATCGCTACATCTCTATTAGAACTTGGATGTCATCTTAAATATGCAAGGGTTCTCATATAGGTTGGATAAGAACAAATACTATCGAAAAATTATATAGTCTAATATTTAGAACATGGAACATAGACCCTCAATGGAGATAGTAGATGTGATGATTAGGAGAAAAATTTGTATTTTGTGTATACAAGAGATAAAATAGGTAGGTGAGAAGACAAAGATAATAAAGAACTCGAATTTTAAGTTATGATACACGAAAGAGTAAATAAGAAATAGAGTGGGTATTGTTGTAGATAGTTTATTAAAGGATAAAGTTGTTGGAATAATTAGAAACGGGATAGAATTATAGCTCTCAAGATAGCAGTGGTGAAATAAACTATGAACATAATTAATATATATGCATCTCAATTAGGATTAGCAGAAGATACCAAATCAAGGTTTTGGGATGACTTAAATGAAGTATTATAAAATATTCCACCAAATAAAATGATTTTAATAGAAGGCGATATAAATGGGTATGTCGGAGTGAAAAATGAGGAATATGAGAGGGTACATGGAGTTACATTGAAAGGCAAACTATATTAGATTTTGTGATAGCATATGATCTTATATTACCTAATACATTTTTTAAGAAAAAAACACTTGGTCATGTTTAAAAAATAGGAATAATAAATTGTAAATTGAATTTATTATGATTAGAAAGAAGGATAGAAAAATTTATAAAGATTGTAAGGTCATCCTTAAAGAAATTTTAACTATCCAACATATGTTAATAGTGTTTGATATACGCCTCAAGCATAGTATCAATAAAAAGAAAATATATAAGGCCCGTAGAATTAAGTGATGAAAGTCAAAGGATGGAAAACAAAACATATTTAAGAAAAATGTAGTAGTACAAGTATTAGGTGAAATATATGGTCACTTTAATATGACATGAGATAAGATAGTATCAAAGTTAAAAATAATAGCTAAGAGTGTACATGGTGAGTCAAAGGGACATACACCATGTAATCTTTGTGATGGAATGATAAAGTACAAGCGAAAGTGAAGGAAAAATGAACAACTTATAAGGAATTGTATTTTTGTACGGACGAGAAAATTTTAAAAAAATATACAATGGTTAAGAAAGAGACTAAGAAAGTAGTGAATGAAGAAAAAAATGAAAATTTTAAATGATTATATCAAAAATTGAATATAAAAGAAGGAAAAAAAGACATTTATATAATAGTCAAAGTGAGAAGAAAGAAGACGAGATTTTATCCAAATAAAATATATTAAACATGAATATAATAAAGTACTAATAAATGATGGAGAAATAAAAGATGAGTGGAAAGAGTATTTTCATCAACTTTTTTATAAAAGTTTAGCTGACCAACTTAACTTAGGCAATTTATTGTAAAATTCAAATTTCAGAAGTACAACAAACTTTAAATGAGATGTACAATGAAAAAGTTGTTGGATCAGATGATATTCCGATAGAGGTATGAAATTGTCTAGGTAAATAATGTATTAGAAACAAAATTATTTAATATGATATTGAAAATGAAAAAAATATTTGATCAATGGCGAGTAAGAACTCTAGTTTCCTTATATAAGAACAAGTGAGACGTACAAAATTGTGTAAACTATATGAGTATTAACTAATGAATCATACCATAAAATTTTAGGAAAGAGTAATAGAATAAAAATTAAGGAGAAATCAATTTGGTGCTTGGAAGGTCGATAATAGAAGTTATAGATCTTCTTAGGTAAATAATTGAAAAGTATCGGGAATAAAAATAAGATCTACACATTGTTGAATGAGAAAAAGTTTATGATAGTCACGAGAAATTATATGGAGATTTTTTAAAGAAGAGAGGTGTTAACGTAACCTATATTGAACTAATTTAGGATATGTATGAGTAAAACTTAACTGAAGAATTTTCAATAAAAATAGGATTATATCAAGGATTAACTTTAAACCCCTATCTTTTTATATTAATTATGAACGAACTCACTAAATACATTTAATGCATTGTACCGTTTGTAAATATTATTTTGGTAAATGAGATACGTGAAGGAGTAACTACTAAACTAGAATTTTGGCAGACAATATTATAAGTGAAAGGTTTTATGCTTAGTAGAGTAAAGACAGAACATATAGAATTTAAGTTTAGCAATATTAGACATAATGAGACAATTGTTAAGATAGGAGATGACGAGTTATACTCAGGATTATTTTTGTAAAATGGAGGGATTGAGAGAAATGTCGTACATAGAATACAAACAGGATGGTTGAAATGAAGGAGAGTGTTAGATTTTTTATGCGATTATAAAGTACCTACTTCTAAAACTTAAAGGAAAGTTATATAAAATAATGATCAGACCTGCTATGTTATATGCTAAATGTTAAACTATGATTCTAGCATATAAGTAGAAAATGAGAGTTGTATAGATGAGGATGTTAAAGTAGATGTGTGGATATACGAGAATGGACAGAATAAGAAATGAGAGTATTAGAGAAAGTTAGAGTTGATCTATTGAGGAAAAAACTCAGAGACATGTTTAAAATAATACAGACATGTACTGAAACAACCAATAAATATTTCAGTTAGGTGATTGAAATTATAATAAATATCTACATCAAATAATGAAGGGGAACACCAAAAAAAGACTTGGTTAGTAATAATAAAATAAAATAAAATTTATTTTAAGCATAGTTGATGATATAGTAGGGGATAAAGTCCAATGACGTAAAATGATCCATATAATTGATCCTATGTATTGGAATAAGACTTGTTTGTTATTGTTGTATGGACAATTTGCTCTACACTTCTAATTAGCTCCAACATATCTTGGCTATTGGTGGGTTTGTTGAAAGTTAGCCCCATTGCAGGCTGAGAAAAACAAAGAAAACATCTTTAAAGTGAACCCCTTTAAGAATTGCTGAATAAAGAAATAGCAAGTTATCTTTTATTACCTCCCAAACTCCTTTTAGAATTTTATTTGAGCTTGCCTAGTTATAGTATTGATGGTCAGTTTACTTCAGTAAAAAGGAGCGAAATTGGAGGGAAAGGAAAGAGAACAAGAACTATTCCACTGTTCACTAAGATGGCCTGTGAGGTAGCATGTAGTGATAATTGAAAGAAGCACTTTGTTAATAATAATAAGAAGAAATATTTGTTAAACGAATCATCCAACTTCAGCCATTGCATTTCAAATAACCATTCATCTGTGAATAACTCTTTAGACAACTCAAATCTATAAGCAACTTCCGTTCAGTCTTTAATTTGATCCTGTTCATTTTGCATAATTTTAGTTTCCTTGTTAGCATGTTAGACATTTGAATACTCTGGATTTATATTTATTCATTTTTTGGTAGTAAACATGTCGTTAAATCTTTTGAGTGCCTGTAGGATGATCCTGGAACTCGACATTGGCTTCAACAACTACTACACAATGTTAACACAGCAAACCGAGCAACTAATCATCAGGGACGACTTGATCACATTATTGGAAGTTAGGATGTTAAGGATGGACGAATTTGATTCAGTTATAGTTATCCCCGTTTTTTTTTTTTTCTTTTGCAAATTAGCATTTTAGGTATGATACATAATTTATCTCGTCATATTTTTTGTAACCTCTATTTTTTTTTCCCTTGCTGGATGGTGCAAATATTAACCATTTCTTGGAGATAAGTTAAGGATAAAATTGTAATTAATCCTGAAATTATTGAAATTAAGTGGACATGAGTTTTGTGCTCTTAAATGCTATGCCAAATGACTATTTTTTAATTAAAATTAAAATATCAATAAATGAATTAAAGGTTGTTGTATATATATGTATATAAACTCAACAGCTAAAGTTAACCTCTAAATTCAACCTTTAAACTTTAAAAGATAAAATCGTAAATAATATATTCGTAAGTTTTAAAAAAAATAATAAAATAAAATAAAAATGCTGCTCTTTATCGCAGACGTAAGTTTGTAGCTTGTATATATATATTTCGTTTGTAATAGTATTTTTTTCTTTTTTTTTAATTTTTTAGTATATATATATATATATATATATATAGAAAATGATATTTTCCATTCATGATTTTTTTTTTTTAAAAAAATATTTATGAAAGATAAAATATATATCATCAAGAAAAGGTATAATTGAACATGTGTCCAAAGATAACCATTTATTTTTGATGAAGTATCATATCCTAGTATTTGTCTAAGGTATGAAAGTCATATACATGTATACGCACTCTCACCGTACCAATCTCAAAAAGCAATAACGATCAAAACAAAAGCTCAAATACCAACCGTTCGCTTAATCAAAGCTAGTTAGACCATGTTAGACCATGAAACTCAAATACCTACCAACCAACCAAGCAATCATACTGGGACCTTTTCAATGCTCGCTCTGTCATTGTACACTTTGTTGGTGCTGGATGTACCAATTAATCAAAGCTAGTTTTGATAATGATAAAGAGTTCAAAGTTAAACTATGTTGTTTTCTATTAAGCTTACTTGAGTGTGCAGATAAGTCCTAGTTGAGGCTAGGTAAAGACTTTGTAGAAGATAAGGGATTGAGTACGAAGTCCTGGTCGAGTGGATTGGGCAGAAGACTTGGCAGATCGAGGACATCGGGCGGAATTCCTGGGGTTGTGAACATCAGGCGAAAGTTTAGGCAGGTTGAGGATCGGGCATCTAGCGGAAGTCACGGAAGTCAAGATGAGACGTTGAGCAAAATTCTAAATAGGTATTTGATAAAAGATAAACTCTCTTGAGAGGAGTAGGTGAGGACGCGTTCCTCGTTGAGGAAACAATATGTATCGGTCCAATCTAGAGTGTCATAGAAAATCTAAAAGTTAGGCTCGGATAGTCCGTGACTATCAAATAATATTGATTTATATTATTCTATTTTTCTTTGTTAACTTTGTGATGCAGAAAACATAAAGGCTGAAAGTGCTAATCCAAGCGCTTGGATGGATTTAGGAACCTCAGGTTGATACATGCGCCTGAAAGGTATTTAGGTGCCTCTATCATCTCGGTGCGCAAGAGAGGGAGGTGAGGTTGTTAGAATTAGGGGTGGGCATAATTTGGTTTAAATTGGAAAAACCGACCGAACCAAAAAATATCGAGTTTTTTGGTTCAGTTTTTTCGGGTTTTCGGCCGATTTCGGTTTAATTTGTTTGAAATTCGATTATTCGGTTCGGTTTGTAGTTTTAGTTCCCAAAAAACCGAGTAAACTGAACCTACCAGTTTTGGGCCTTTTTTATCAATAGTCCATTGGGCCGGTGATAAGTATTTTAATTAAAATAGGATATTAGGGTTTTTACTTGCTAAGTTGTCGTTTGTCACTCGTCGCTTTCTTCCCTACCAGCAGCCGTCGCACGTCGCCTTCTTCCTTACCAGTGGCCGTCTCCCATCGCTTTCTTCCTTACTAGTAGGTTCATCCGTCGCATTCTTTCTTGCCACTTACCAGTAGGAAGCTTGATTTTTTTTTGTAAGAGACTTAGAGTTCTCCACTTCTCCATTCTCTGCTTGACTGTTTCATTGCCACATCTATCCAGGTACTTTAAATTTCAATAATTAGCACTTTGTTTCTTTTGTTATTAACTTGTTGTTTTGTTTCATTCTATTGTTTTATTTTTTTTCCTTTTGATTTATACCAAAGAAAATTCTTAATTTTTAATAGATGGCAGAAAAAGAAGGTGTGATCGATGAAAGCAAGGGTTCAAATGATAACACACTTAATTCTTCACTGTGGATTCGATTGATGCTGGGAAAAAAATGAAAATCTATAAGAACTAGATCTTTAGTCTAGGAACATTTTGAGAAATTTAATGATTCTAATGGGGCACCTAGAGCAAAATGTAATTATTGTGGTGCAAGTTATGCTGCTGATTCCAATTTAAATGGTACTTCGTCTTTGGGTGCTCATTTGAAACGGTGTAAAAAATATCTATGTAATGTGGAAACTAAACAAGGTAAAATAGCCTTTAAAATATTTCAAAAGATCAGATAACAATCAACACTTGGAGATTTGATCAAGAAGCTAGAAGGAAAGCTTTGGCCAAGATGATAATTGTTGATGAATTACCTTTTAGGTTTGTGGAAATGGAAGGGTTTAGACACTTTATAAATGTGACACAACCATTATTTAGAATTTCGTTTCGTAGGACAATTACAAGAGATTGCTTTGAATTTTTTTTGGAAGAAAAGAAAAATCTTAGGCTTTTCTTTAAGGAGGCATGTCAAAGAGTTTGTCTCACAATAGATACATGGACTTCAATACAGAGAATTAATTATATGTGTCTTACTGCCCATTTTATTGACAAAAACTGGAAATTGCAAAAGAGAATATTGAATTTTTCTCCAATACACAACCATAAAGGTGATGATATGACAATTATGATCACTAAATGTTTGCTTGATTGAGGTTTGGATAAAGTGTCCACTATCACATTCGATAATGCTAGTTCTAATGATACTACATTGAAAGAGATGTCAAAGCAATTTAGTAAATGGGGAACTAATTTGATGGATGGTCAACACCTTCATGTGAGGTGTATGGCTCATATAGTCAACCTCATTGTTCAAGATGGCTTGAAAGAAGTTGGAGATTCTGTGAGACGAGTTAGACAAGCTATAAGATATATTAGACAATCTCCTGCAAGGCTAAAAAAAATTCAAAGACGGTTGTGAAATTGAAAAGATAACAAGTAAAAAGTCTTTGTGTTTGGATGTTGTTACTAGGTGGAATTCTACCTACTTAATATTAAGAACTGCATTGGAATTTGAAAATACTTTTATAAGTTATGGTATTCATGATCCTGGACTGTTGGAACATCTTCTTACCCATGTTTGTGAAGATGGAAAGGATGTAGGTGCATTGACAAGTGGTGATTGGGAAAATGTGAGAAAAATGGAGAAGTTTCTTGAACCTTTTTATAATCTTACCTTGAGAGTTTCAAGTTCACTATATGTCACTTCAAATGTCCATTTTCATGAAATAGTTGAGCTTGCTTGTGTTTTAAAGTTGTTGGCAGATAATGATGACATTTCTTTGGCTATGATGGCAAAAAGGATGAAAGCTAAATTTGATAAATATTGCAGTGCTCCGGAAAAAATGAATAAGATGATTTTTATTGCTTGTGTACTTGATCCTCATTTCAAATTTGATTATGTGGCTTTTGTGCTTTTGAGAATGTATGGACAAGAGAAAGGAGAGAAAATAAGAGATGAAGTAAAGTTGTATATGACTACTTTATTTGAAGAATATAGGAAGGTCACTTCAAAAATCTCTCAAGGATCATCCACTAGCAGAGTTGAGCCATCAGTTATAAACATTGAAAGTCTTCACAAAAGAACACTAATACAACAAGAATACTTAAGGCATAAGGCTGAAAGTGGAAATATGGATGCTAAGACTGAGCTAGATAGGTATCTTGATGATGATGTTGAGGTTGCAAATGAACATTTTGATATTTTGCTTTGGTGGAAAGTTAACTCTTCCAAATTTCCTACTTTAGCTGAGATGGCTCATGATGTGTTAGCGATTCCTATTTCTACTGTGGCATCGGAAAGTATTTTTAGCACAGGGAGAAGTGTTCTTGATTCATTTAGAAGTTCATTAACTCCTCGATTAGTGCAAGCTCTCATTTGTCTTCAAGATTGGTTCAAAAAAGAAACTTCACCCATTAAAGTAGAAGAAGACTTGGATTATCTTGAAGAGATTGAATCTGGTAAGAATTTTGTGTCTATTTTTCTGTTTTATTTATGTTACAATTATTTTGTTATTTAATGTAATAATTTTCTTATTTTTTTAGATTTGAATAGTGTTTGATTGGGTTCTTGCATAACTGAAAAGTCTAAAATATAATCATTCCAATGAAATGTTGTAAGTTAAATTTACATATTTACTTATTGTTACAAGATTGTGACTTATCCTTGGTAGTTGTAAACTTATAATGAATTTATTATTTTTCTTCAATAGGATTTTTGAAGATGAGGATGAGAAAGATATTATCCATTAGTTACAGTAAGTTTACATATTTAATTTATTATATTCATAATCACTTTCTAATTGTCATGTTTTTAATTTTTTTTTGCCAAATAGGATTTTGGAGCTGAAAACTTTCAAGTTTCAGCTAATTTTGAAGTTTAGAAATGTTTATGATTGTATATTGAAAGATTATCAGGATTGTATTGACCGAGAAAAAAATTGAAACTTGAGGTTTGAAATTTCTAATGCTAATTTGATATTTGTGGACTGTGGTGGTGACATGGATTCATTGGATTGGATCGTTCACAAGTCACAATTTCATGTTGTAGATGGTAAAAGGTGGCTTATCTATTGTTTGTTACTTATGCCTGCTGGTTATCAATCGGGTCTATATTCAATCAGATAATTATTTTATAAATTATTATTTTCCTTTGTCTCTAAACTAATATTTATAGTTCCACAAAACTAATTTAATTCGTTATATAAACCGCATATAACCAGCCGTACAAATTGAACCGTATTACACCAAAAATCAGACCGAACCGTAATAAAATGGTTTAGTTTTGGATTAGAAAATTTCAAAACCCAAACCGAAAAAATTAAACCGTAGTAGAGTAAAACTGCACCAAATCGGCCGATGCCCACCCCCAGTTAGAATGTATATTAAAAGTCTAGTTTTTTGTAAACATTTATTTTGAAATAAAAATCACATTGGTCAAATGTCTACATTTATGCTAAGTGTAGTTGTCTGTTTAATTTATATTATAGATAACATGGTGTGAGGAGACATACAGAAGATCATATTATCAGTTCCTTATAAATTTTAAGTAGTTGCTCACAACCAAGATGAAATGGGACAAACCATTGAAATGGTTGTAGTGTAATTATGTATTAGTTTATCTTGACAAATAAATTACACTTGTACACTATGAGTGTATTGAGCAGAACCATTTGAGCTAGTTTCTTTTTATACTGACTATATAAAAGAACAAAACCTCAGTTATTATGGAAGTGCATACTCTTAATCATGATATAATAACAAGCACGTATACTTAATATTTATTTCTTTAATGCTCATAAAGATTGTCATGTAAACCCTGTAGGTGGACTTAGTCTGACATGACAATAAGGTTGAGTGGTACTACTCTTGGAGCTAGATATTAATTAAGTGAGTTGTTAGTAACTCATTTAATTAGTGGGCATTCGATATCTTAAACATAGGGAGACTAACGTACCATGATAAGAAGGAGCCCATATTGTAATATGGGATTGATGCGGTAGTGCAATAATAACTCTTTAGTGGTATGAGTTATTTATTGATGAGCTTGAGTTGGGTGTTCGGGGCGAACACGGGAAGCTCAAGCTCATCGGGAGATTAAAGCCAATTCCTTCTCTAGGTCCCTATTGCAAGGAAATTAATGGTGATCTCATAGCGCATTGTCACTCTACACTACGATTTCACCATCAACGAGATTAAACTAGGAAATGAAATAGCAAAGCATTAAATGAACCTAACCTAGTAAATGAAAGACGATGCAAATAAGAAAACCTAATCGAACTTAAACTATGATTGCAAGGAAATTAAAGACAACATAAAGTAAGCAACTAAAGAAATTAAGCATAGAACGTAATATAACATTATCTAATTGCAATTAAATGAAGACATAAAAATAAGAGAACCATCCAAAATTCAATTAACAAAGCATTGCAAGAATATAAGCTAAGAAAATGCTAAACTAGGATGACAAAGATGGTTGAGGCATTTCAACAAACACTTGGTGAGCATTAAGTAAACTAAGCAACGCACGTGCAAATCTAAAACAAGGGAGAACAACTTAATACAAGCATTTATCAACAAACTAAAAGAAACATCAATTACACCAAATTAACAACCATACAAACCAAAGTATCAACAATTGGAGAATCAGCTTGCTGTTCAGAATCTGATGAAGGAGGAATTTGGAGCTTGTTTTGTTCGGACTTGGTGGAACGAAGAGCTGCTGTGGATGGCCGACCAGATCTGTTGGAGAAGAGCTGCTCGGAATGATGTGGAATGGTCAAACTTCTCCTCTTCTAACCCCCCCTGCAGTCACACAAAACGCCAGCTCCAAAACCCCCGAAACTGATCAACAGCAATCAAGAACCGACTGTGCTTGCTTCAACAATGGTGATGATGAACGGAAGCTTCCACCGAAGAACCCCCTCAATGGAAGATGAACGACTGTGAGAATGGAATGTCTCGCTGCTACTCCTTTTGAAACCCTAGCTTTTGCAACCTGCGCCGGTGAGAGCAACAAGGAAGCTACGGTAAGGGATCTCACGGGAGAACCCCTCTGTTAGGATGTATACTAAAAACCTAGCTTTTGGTATAAACATTTATCTAGAAATAAGAATCACATTGGACAAATATCTACATTTATGATAAATGTAGTTGTTCAATTAATTTATATTGTAAATAACATGGCGTGTGGTGTCACACATAGAAGATCATGTTATCGGTTCCTTATAAATTATAAACAGTAGCTCACGACCAAGATGGAAAGGAACAAATCATTGGAAGGTCGTAGTGTAATTAGGTATTAGTTTATCTTAACTATATAATTACACTAATACACTTATAGTGTATTGAGTAGGACCACAGAGGTCGTTCCTTTTATACTGACTTTACGAAGGATCAAAGACCTCAATTATTATGGAAGTGTGTGCTCTTAATCCTAATATAATAACAAGCACATATATTTGATATTTATTTCTTTAATTTATCAATGGGTGAGATTTAGTTCGATAAATCAATAAGCCCGATAAGTTGGAAAATGATATCACTTATAGTGTGAGTTGTTGATTATAGAAGGAAACTGTGTCCTAGTGATCTAGGTTGAGAATGTCCCTAAGAGGAGCTCATAAGGATTGTCATGTTAAACCCTGCAAGTGGAATTAGTCCAACATGATGATGAAGTTGAGTGGTACTACTCTGGGAGCTAGATATTAATTAAATGAGTTGTCAGTAACTCACTTAATTAGTGGACATTCGTAATCTTAAACACAGGGAGACTAACACACTTATGATAAGAAGGAGCCCATAATGTAATTTGGGATTGGTGCGGTAGTGCGGTAATAACTCTCTAGTGGAATGAGTTATTATCAATGAACTTAAGTTGTGTGTTCGGGGCGAGCATGGATACTCAAGCTCATCGGAAGGCCAAAACTAATTTCTCCTCTAGATCCCTGTTGTAGCCTCAATAAAGCCTTAAGTCCATCCAAAGAAAAGCCTATCTTGGTGTCCAAGAAGGGGCCGGTTCATTGCTTGGTGACCAAGCAATGGCCGGCAACATATTCTCTAGAAGTGGTCGGCCCTTGCCTTGGGCAAGGGGCCGACCGCAATATTTAAATTAGGAAGGTTGTTTTTGAATTTTTAAATTTCCTCAGATATTTACAATTTGTAAAAAGAGAGATTTTAAAAATTTATAAAATTTTCCTAATTTAAATTAGGCCACAAGGTTTTAAAAGAGAGTTGTAAAATTTATAAAACTTTCTTTTAAAAAGAAATATTATTAGAGATGTTTTAAATTTTAAAACTGGATTTTAAATTTTAAAACTTTCCTTTTGATATCCACATTGAAAAAAAGAGAGTTTGTAAAATTTTATTAGAAGTTTTCTTCTTTTAAATTTTATAAAAAAATTTTCTTTCTTTCCCTTTTAATAAGTGGCCGGCCACCTTACTTGGTGCCCAAGCAAGGGGCCGGTCAAATAATTAAACATCAACAAATAGTTATTTAATTAATAAATCAATCTAGGATTGATTAATTAAAAGGAAAGAAAAAGAAAAAATTAAAAGGAAATAGAAATGAGTCTAATTTTTTAAAACTGTTTCCATAATATTTTTGTTGGAAACCAATATAAAAAGGGGGGAAGGGGAGGCATTGAAAAACATAACAATTGATATTGTGTTGTCGGAGATCATCAAGTGGCTGACCCCTCTCCCTCTCTTCCCTTTGCTCTCTTTTGCTCATTTGTGGTGGTGGTGGCCGAATTCTAGAGAAGGAGGAGAAGCTTTCCGGGTGGTGTTCGTCTTGGAGGATCGTCAACCACACGACGTCTAAGAGGAGGCGAGGGATACAACAGAAGATCTCGAGATTTTTAGCATACAAGGAAGAGGTATAACTAGTATTTAATTTCCGCATCATACTAGTTAATTTTCTTTGTATAAATACCAAATACAAGAGGCATTCGATTCTTATTTTTCGAATTTAATTTCGATATTGTGTTCTTTTTATTTTTTCCTTGTGATTTGATTGTTCCTTTTGGTTAACCTAGAGTTATATAAGGAAATTAAATATTAACTTTCCTTAAAAGGCTTTGTCTAATCGGTGGTGGTTGCTCCCATATCCAAGAAGGCCAAGTGCCTCGCCATGCAGTACTGGAAGCTAATTTTGGAAACTAATATTTAATTGAATTTATAACCTAGGTGATTTGGATCAAACGTGTTAAGTTCCGCAGGAGATCCAAATCTAAACCTAAAAGAACATATAAATTAAACTTGGAATCAAACGTGTTAAGTTTTGCAGGAGATACAAGTTTAACTTAAAAGAACACATGGTAGCTAGGAAAGGTTCAGATCATCACGTACAAAATTTTTGTACAGTGGAGCCATTGGGTTTTCCGAGTAGCAACCAACAATTTGTATCAGAGCTAGGGTTTTGCCTCTGTGTATTTGGTATTAGTTTAATTATGCACATGTCATACATAATTTAGGCAGGATAATAGTAGGATGTGCTAACTTTGTGGATGCAGGATCCAACTATTATGGCTTATAGATATTGTGTGTGTGATTGGACCCTTGGACATGTCAAGGGCATTTTATTGTGTGTGCATGATTGTATTATAAAATACAGCAGGAGCTGTATTTAGTTTTATTAGGATTTTATTTTTTGATCTAGATACATGTACTTTCTTTCGAGGAATATAGGATCGAAAAATATAAAATTCTATTTATGTCGCGGATCGAATCTTGCAAGGCGTGGAACCTTTTGAGGATCAGAGGCGCAGCGGAACAAGGAGCAAGATAGATGCGACAACTAGACCCGGTGGAGGTGGCCAAAGATGGCAGCAGCTAGGGTTGGTGACACACGGAGGACAACAATAGATAAAAGCCATAATAGTTGAAAATTAGTTTTTCTATTTATTGCTTTTTATGCTGTGCTGTGTATGCTTGTTAGTATGCATGTTAAGTAGGTTAGCATAGTCAAAATTCCTCACTTTAAATAACTAAGTGGGAGGGGGATTTATTTTAAATAAATTCCACGGTCTCCATTACTGGTTTATAAGTGATGCAATAAGCTTGCGCGTTGGCTCTAAGTGCCTTCCTCCATATCGGATGAGCTTGTTTACGGATCACTAGATTAAACTTCCATTTTAGATGACTATAGGAAGTTAATTAAGAGCGTGTGATCTTCCCCATCAGAAGGGGCACAATTTTATTAATGGACTTAGTGTCAAGTAATGGTATACACTTAGGCACGTCTAATAGTATCCTCCCCATCGGAGTCACTGCTATTATTTGTGTGACCGAAGAAAACCAACTATTAATTTGTCAAATAAATAGGTTGACAAGATAATAAAATTAAAAACCCTCTTACAAATGTTTGATTTTGTATACGTCCATACTATCGTGGCATACAAAATTCACGGTGTTTGAGGTAATTTTATTTGTCATAAAGATTTATTGACAAGATAATTAATGGGTAAACCCCTCCTCTTACAAATGTTTAATTTTGTATACGACCACACTATCGTGACATGCAAAATTCACGGTGTTTGAGGTGTTGGTGAATTTAAATAATATTGTTTGAGGAATCAATGTTATTTTAAATTCAAAAGTTTTGACCAAATATTTGATTAAAGACAGATCAACTATTAATTTTATTCGTCATAAAGTAAAGTTGACGAGATAATAAAATTAATGGATAAAATCTCCTCTTTGATTTTGTATACGTCCACACTATTGTGGCATACAAAATTCATGGGGATTTTAAGGAGTTGATCTTGACCAAATATTTTTGTGATTCTTAGGATTTAAAATGTTTGTCAATCCCCTAGTTGTTATACTATAGAAAAGACTTAGTAGTCTCAATTGTAATGATTGGAAATAGGACTTGGACATTAAGGTAGACTGTCTTCTTAGAACTAAGAACAATATAGGTGTATTTAATTCATTAGTTGAAACATGTTTAGTGGTGTTATCTACCAGAACCTGGAGTGAAGATACAGATGCCATTAATCATGTCCGCAATTCATTGCAGGGTTCCAGGAAACCTGACAACTAAATGAAAATAAAATCACCGTCCACATGGGCACTGCTGTAAAAGTGGTAGCTGTTGTAGTGGGAGATGTTTATCTTTTGATAAGAATAAAACATGGATTTTTGAGTAATTGTCTTTACGTACCAAGTTTAGAAAGAACTAGTTTTCAGTTTCTAAACTATTTAAAGAACTTGATATTCTACCTCTTTTAATAACAAAGTTATTATCAAGAAAAGAGGGAAGTTATCTGTTCTGGAACGTTGGTTGGCAATTTATAAATCCAATAACTCCTACGATGCAACAAATGAAAATTAGTAACACATCTTCTAACTATAAGAGAAAGAACCTTCAAAATGAACCAAACATATCTTTGGCATCTAAGGCTAGGTTATATTAACTTGAGTAGGATTCAAAGGATAATAATCGATGAACTCTTGGGTTCATTGGTAGAGGAAAATTTTCCAACCTGCGAGTCTTACTCGGAAGGAAAAATAACCAAGAAGCTTTTAAGTCTAAGGGGTTTGAAGCAAAAGATATATAGGAATAGGTTCATTCTGATTTGTGAAGACTTTTGACTATCCAGGCAAGAGGTTGTTTCAAATATTTCATCTATTTTATAGACAACTATTTGAGATACAGATACATTTACTTGATGTGCCACAAGTCTAAGTGCTTTGATTAGTTCAAAGAGTACGAGGCTGATGTGGAGAAACGTCAAAGTAAAAGTATCAAGACACTACAGTGAGATCGTAGTGGCAAGTACCTCTTGGGAGAATTTAGGAGTTACTTATCAGAAGTAGGGATTCAATCCCAACTAACTGCACCTGGTACACCCCTACAGAATGGTGTAGAAAAAGGAAGGTATAGGACTCTTATGGAATAAGTAGATTGATGATGAGTTATTTGGAAAATTACCAAATTCAATTTAAGGATATACTCTAGAAACGGAAGTGAACATAGTACCTTCAAAAGTCAGAACTCTTTACTCATATAGAATTGCTGAATAGGCATAAGCCTATTTTGAAGTATATTCGGATTCGGGTAGTCCAGCACATATGCTGAAGAGAGACAATGATAAGTTGGATAGGAATTCACTTGTTTGTAGGTTATCCTAGAGAAATGAAAGAAGGTTTATAGTCTTAAATATCAGAAGGTCATTATTAGCATCAATGACCGATTTTTAGAAAAGGACTATGTAATAAACCACGTGCCCATAAGTAAATTTGTTCTTAAGGAAATAATAAAGGAAATGTCTAATCTAGTACCAACTGTACAAGGTGAAATATCACAAGAAACTGCAACACGTATCATAAATGATACACAATTACAGACAGTGCCTCATCGTAGTGGGAGGGTTGTCAAGCAACCTAAGAGATTCATGTTTTGGGAGAGTCTTTCGACTTGATCCCAAAATAAATATGAGCCTGATCCCGGACATATGATGAAGCACTCCAAGATAAAGATGCAGCATCTTGGCAAAGAGTAATGAATAATAGAATTAGAATATATGTATTCTAATAAAATCTGGAAGCTTGTAGAACCACCAGATGATGTAAAATCCATTGGGTGTTAAACAAGTCTACAATAGAAAAGGAAGGGCAGACGGGAAAGTGTATACTTTCAAAGCAAGACTTGTTAAAAAAAGGGAAACCTTTTATCGGTAGTCATGCTAAAGTCTATCCAGTTTCTTTTTGGCAAGTGGATGTCAAGACAGCTTTCCTTAATGGAAGTCTTGAAGAAAGCATCCATATAAAGCAGCCAGAAGGGTTCATTACAAAGGGTAAAGAGCATCTTGTGTGCAAGCTCAATCAGTCTATGGACTGAGGCAAAGCTTCAAGGTCTTGGAACATCCGGTTTATCAAAGTAATCCAGACCTATGGATTTATTTAGTAACCGGATAAGTCTTGTGTATACAAAAAGTGTGATGGAAACGTGGTGGTATTTCTTGTACTATACGTAGATAACATTTTTGGTAGTTGGAAACAATATCAGAATGTTGTCAGAAGTAAGGGTATGGTTGTCCAAACAATTCGACGTGAAGGACTTGGGAGAATGAATATATTCTTGGGATCAAAGTAATAAGAGATCGCAAGAAAAGAATATTGTACTTATCCCAAGCTTCATATATCGAAAAAAAATCCTTGTTCGTTTTAAGCATGCAAAACTCCAAGAAAGGTTTCTTACCTTTTTAGCATGGAGTAACTTTATCTAAAGAAATATCTCCATAGACATCAATGGAGATAGAGGAAATGAAGGCAGTTCTTTATGCTTCGGCTGTCGGAAGCCTAAAGTATGCTATGCACGAGATCAGAAATCTGTTTTGCCAAGGGCATAGTTAGCAGATATCAAAGTAACCCTAGACAAGGACATTGGACTGCAGTAAAGCATATATTGAAGTACCTTAGAGGCACTAGAGATTATATGCTAGCTTACAAGGTAGTTAATTTGGTCCCTTTGGGTTGCACAGATTTTGACTTCCAATCGGATAGGGACAATAGTAAGTCAACCTCGGGGTTTTGTGTTTATTTTAGGAGGTAAAGTCATAACTATCGAAGAGTGATAAGCATAGGTGCTTTTCGGACTCCACTATAGAAGCTGAGTATATGGCAGCCTCTGAGGTAGCCATAGAAGCTGTATGACTCAGATACTTCAAGATAAACTTAGACATGATTTCTAGTTTGCCCAAAATTATTATAATAATAGTGGTGCAGTAGCAAACTCGAAGAAACCATATGTCTATAAGGCAAGTAAACATAATAGAGCGCAAGTACCACCCAATACGAGAAATCGTATAAATGAGGAGAAGTTGTTGCCGCCTAGATTGCATCAGGTGATGACCTATAGATCCTTTCACTAAGGTCCTTAAGGCAAGAGCTTTTGATGGGCATGTTGAAGGGTTGGGAATAAGATGTATGACAGCTTAGTCTTTTAGTATAAGTGGGAGATTGTTAGGATGTATACTAAAAGCCTAACTTTTGGTATAAACATTTATCTAGAAATAAGAATCACATTGGTCAAATGTCTACATTTATGATAAATGTAGTCGTTCAATTAATTTATATTGTAGATAACATGGTCTGTGGTGTCACACACAGAAGATCATGTCATCGGTTCCTTATAAATTATAAACAGTAGTAGCTCACGACCAAGATGGAAAGGAACAAACCATTGGAAGGTCGTAGTGTAATTAGGTATTAGTTTATCTTAACTATATAATTACACTAATACACTTAGAGTGTATTGAGTAGGACCATTAGAGGTCGTTCCTTTTATACTGACTTTATGAAGGAACAAATACCTCAATTATTATGGAAGTGTGTGCTCTTAATCCTAATATAATAACAAGCACATATATTTGATATTTATTTCTTTAATTTATCAATGGGTGAGATTTAGTTCGATAAATCAATAAGCCCGATAAGTTGGGAAATGATATCACTTATAGTGTGTGTTGTTGATTATAGAAGGAAACTGTGTCCTAGTGATCTAGGTTGAGAATGCTCCCAAGAGGAGCTCATAAGGATTATCATGTTAAACCCTGCAGGTGGACTTAGTCCAACATGACGATGAAGTTGAGTGGTACTACTCTTGGAGCTAGATATTAATTAAATGAGTTGTCAGTAACTCACTTAATTAGTGGACATTCGTAATCTTAAACACAGGGAGACTAACACACTCATGATAAGAAGGAGCCCATAATGTAATTTGGGATTGGTGCGGTAGTGCGGTAATAACTCTCTAGTGGAATGAGTTATTATCAATGAACTTGAGTTGTGTGTTCGGGGCGAGCACGGGATACTCAAGCTCATCAGAAGGCCAAAATCAATTTCTCCTCTAGGTCCCTATTGTAGTCTCAATAAAGCCTCAAGTCCATCCAAAGAAAAGCCTATCTTGGTGTCTAAGAAGGGGGCCGGTTCATTGCTTGGTGACCAAGCAATGGCCGACCACATATTCTCTAGAAGTGGTCGGCCCTTGCCTTGGGCAAGAGGGCCGACTGCAATATTTAAATTAGGAAGGTTGTTTTTGAATTTTTAAATTTCCTCAGATATTTACAATTTGTAAAAAGAGAGATTTTAAAAATTTATAAAATTTTCCTAATTTAAATTAGACCACAAGGTTTTAAAAGAGAGTTGTAAAATTTATAAAACTTTCTTTTAAAATGAAATATTATTAGAGATGTTTTAAATTTTAAAACTTGGTTTTAAATTTTAAAACTTTCCTTTTAATATCCACATTGAAAAAAAGAGAGTTTGTAAAATTTTATTAGAAGTTTTCTTCTTTTAAATTTTATAAAAAATTTTTCTTTCTTTCCCTTTTAATAAGTGATCAGCCACCTTGCTTAGTGCCCAAGCAAGGGGCCGGTCAAATAATTAAACATCAACAAATAGTTGTTTAATTAATAAATCAATCTAGGATTGATTAATTAAAAGGAAAGAAAAAGAAAAAATTAAAAGGAAATAGGAATGAGTCTAATTTTTTAAAACTCTTTCATAATTTTTCCGTTGGGAAACCAATATAAAAAGGGGGGAAGGGGAGGCCTTGAAAAACATAACAATTGATATTGTGTTGTCGGAGATCATCAAGTGACCGGCCCCTCTCCCTCTCTTCCCTTTGCTCTCTTTTGCTCCTTTGTGGTGGTGGTGGCCGAATTCTAGAGAAGGAGGAGAAGCTTTCCGGGTGGTGTTCGTCTTGGAGGATCATCGCCCACACGACGTCTAAGAGGAGGCGAGGGATACGGCAGAAGATCTCGAGGTTTTTAGCATACAAGGAAGAGGTATAACTAGTATTTAATTTCCGCATCATACTAGTTAATTTTCTTTGTATAAATACCAAATACAAGAGGCATTCGATTCTTGTTTTTCGAATTTAATTTCGATGTTGTGTTCTTTTTCTTTTTTCCTTGTGATTTGATTGTTCCTTTTGGTTAACCTAGAGTTATATAAGGAAATTAAATATTAACATTCCTTAAAAGGCTTTGTCTAGTCGGTGGTGGTTGCTCCCATATCCAAGAAGGCCAAGTGCCTGGCCATGCAGTACTGGAAGCCAATTTTGGAAACTAATATGTAATTGAATTTATAACCTAGGTGATTTGGATCAGACGTGTTAAGTTCCGCAGGAGATCCAAATATAAACCTAAAAGAACATATAAGTTAAACTTGGAATCAAACGTGTTAAGTTCCGCAGGAGATACAAGTTTAACTTAAAAGAACACATGGTAGCTAGGAAAGGTTCAGATCACGTACAAAATTTTTGTACAGTGAAGCCATTGGGTTTTCCGAGTAGCAACCAACACCCTCCGGTAAGATGAAGATGATTGGAGGATGCCGTCGCCGACACTAGCAGCCGCCGGAACTTATTGCCCGCCCGTGTGCTTGGGAGAAAGAAGAGGAAGGTTGGATTGTGGAGATCCGGCCAGCGGCGGTGGAGTGGAGGTGGACCGCCGCCCGTTAATGGAGAAGAAAGGCAGTGGTGATGGCGTGCCCTAACTCTGCCTCGAGGGAGAAAAACGAACAGATCTCTTCTCTCGGTTATGTGCCATGTGGGTGAGGAAGAGGAATTTCTTAACGGGTTCGAATTTTGGATCTTGCATTTAAGGTTAAAGGAAAAATCCGGATCCAATATGAGAGTAAGGATTGAAATTGGGCTTTTATAATTGGGCTTGAGGATTGGATTTGAAGAGTAGGCTTTTGTGACTGGGCTTGAAGAGTGGAGCGCTACTTCAATTCCCTACAAAAATCATGAAATAATAGCAAAATTAGGAAAGAGTATAAAAAACTCATAAATATATCCTAACTCATGAATCATAATATTAAGCAAGAGTTAAGTGGATGAGAGGATAAAAATGCTAAGTATGAGAGCTAAAATATTGCATAAAAATGCTAATTATCACTGACCCTTGCTCTTTCTCTTCTCTCCTTTTGTTTTCTCTCTTGGAGGCCGGCGGCATCAATTGTGAGAGATCTCTTGGTGGCCGGTTGCTTGAAGGAGAAGATGAAGTGAAGGAAGCTCTCTTGTCTAGCATTCCTTGGAGTTTAGTTGGTGGCCAGATCTTGGAAGCAAAGGAAGAAGCTTGGGTTGATTTCCTCTTGGAAGATCGTCGCCCACACGACGTCCGAGAGGAGAGAAATACAATAGAAGATCAAGAGGTCTATAAGCTACGAAAGGTATATCTAGTTATTAGTTTCCGCATCATAACTAGTTTATCCTTTTGTATAGATCTTGAAAAATCAAACACAAGAGGTTATCAATTTTAAATTATCGATTTTATTTTTCGATTTCATGTTTCGATAATGTGTTTCTATTGAGGTCTCTATAGTTAAACCTAGTTTACTGTAAGAAGTTAAATATCCAATTTCTTTGTGAGGCTTTGTCTAGGAAGTGGTGGATGATCCCATACCCAAGAAGGCCTAGTGCCTCGCCATGTTTAACCTGGAAGCCGATCATCGAAATAGATATTTGATAACTTTTGTAATATGGTTTAACTTAGGAAGATCACATCAATTAAACTTGGAGTAAAAATGTTAAGTATCGTTTCCATTCTAAGTTTAACTTCTGAAGGATAATTTGGATTAATAATGTTAAGCATCATTTGCAATCCAAATTTAACTTCAGTAGAGCACATGAGTAGCTAGGAAAGTTCTATTCTTGTACAAATTTTTGTACAGGGGAACTTGGACGGTATTCCGACTAGCAACCAACAATTAGTATCAGAGCTAGGTTATAACCTCTGTGTGTTTGGTTTTAGTCTAATTATGCACATGTCATATATATTTTTGGCTGGATAATAGTAGGATGTACAAATAGATTAACTCTGTGGTTGCAGGCTCCAACTATTATGACCTATTATGATTGTGTGTGATTGGACCCTCAGACATGTCGAGGGCATTTTATGTGTGTGCATGATTGTACTTATTAAATACAGTAGGAGCTGTATTAGTTTTAGGATTTTACATTTTGTTCGATTTAGACTTGATGTACATTCCTTTGTGGAATATAGGATTGATATATGTAAAATTTTATTTTTGTCGTGAATCGTATCCTTGCGAGGCGTGGTGCTATTTGAGGACCAGAGGCGCAACAGAAAAGGAAGCGACGACATGAGCCCTAGGGCTGGCGGCTAGTTTGACGACTGCTAGGGCTGGCAGCACACGGAGGACAGTGATGGAAGAGGCCATAATAGTTGGAAAATTATTTTTCGATATTTATTGCTTTTATTTGCTGTGATGTGTGTGCGTGCATGTTAAAATCCTCATCTTAAATAACTAAGTGGGAGAGGGATTTATAAATAAATTCCACGGTCTCCATTATTGGTTTGTAAGTGATGCAAACAAACTTGCGCGTTGGCTCTGGGAGCCTTCCTCCACATCGGATGAGTTTGTTTGAGGATCACTAGATCAAACTTTCTTTATGGATGGTTATAGGAAATTATTTAGGAGTGTGTGATCTTCTCCAATTGAAGGGGCACAATCCTATTTAATGGACTAAGTATCAAGTAATGGTATACACTTAGTCGCATTTAATAGTATCCTCCCCATTGGAGTCACTGCTATTATTTGTGTGACCAAAGATATATCAACTATTAATTTTATTTGTCATAAAGTTAGGTTAACAAGAATAAAATTAATGGGTAAAACCTCCTCTTACAAATGTTTGAATTTGTATACGTCCACACTATCGTGACATACAAAATTCACGGTATTTTGAGGTGTTGGTGAATTTAAATAATATTATTTGAGGACTCAATATTATTCTAAATTCTAAAGTATTGACCAAAACCTATTTTGTGATTTTAGGACGACTTTCAACCCACTAGCTATTATTCTGAAAGAGAACAAACTTACTGGTCCCAAATACATAGATTGGAAAAGAAACCTGGACATTGTCTTAACTGCTGAAGGCTATAAGTTTGTACTGTTAGAGGTCTGCCATAATGAGCCTAATAGTGATTCTAGTGAAGAGGAGATTGAGTATTATAAGAAATGGGTCAAGACGGATGAGATGGCGTGGTGTTACATTTTAGCATCTATGTCAAATGTGTTGCAACATCAGCATCAGTCCATGCCTACAGCCTATAACATGATGTACAATCTCAAGGAACTCTTCGGACACCAGAATCGAACTGCTAAGCAAGAGGCTATGAGAAGCTTAATGACAGCCACCATGAAAGAGGGGACACCCGAAAGGGATGATATCCTCAAAATGATGACTTACTTGAACGAGATACAAATCCTTGGAGTTGAAATCGATGGGGAAACCCAGGTCGATATTATTCTCTAATCGCTACCCAAAAGTTTTGAGCAGTTCTGCCTAAACTACAATATAAATAAAAAGATTTATTCATTAGCGGAACTACTGACAGAACTTCAGGCAGAAAAGGGCTATTTCGTCATAATTCTCAAATTTACTTTGCTGAAAATGTTTCTACTTCTAGGTTGAAAGGCAAGAAGAAGAAGAAGAAACAAGCTGGCTCAGCAAAGAAAGTGAATCGATCTCTAGGTATTGGACTAAAAGCAGGAGTGAAGAAGCCGAAGGGCAAGTGCTTCATTTGCAAGTAGTCTGGACATTGGAAGGCGGACTGTCCATGTAGGAAAGAGAACAATAAAGGTATATCTTATTCTCTAGTAGTTGAAACATGTTTAGCGATGTTATCTACCAGTACCTGGTGTGTAGATACAGGAGCCATTGATCATGTCTGCTATACATTGCATGAGTTCCAGGAAACCCGACGACTATAATAGGGAGAGATAACCGTCTACATGGGCAATGCTACGAAAGTGGCAGCTGTTGTAGTGGGAGACGTCTACTTATCATTTGATAGGAATAGAACTTTGATTTTGAGAAATTGTCTATATATACCAAGTTTTAGAAAGAATTTAATTTTGATTTCTAAACTGTTTTGGATAGATATACTGTTTCTTTTGATGACAAAGTGGTTGTCAAGAAAAATAGGATAATTATCTGTTCTGGTACATTAGTTGGCAATTTGTATACTCTAAATCCGATAACTCCCACAAAGAAACTAATGGAAATTAATAACACATCCTCTAATTCTAATAAGAGAAAGGAACCTTCAAATATGAACCAAACATATCTTTGGCATCTAAGACTTGGTCATATTAACTTGAGTAGGATTCAAAGGCTAATAGCTGATGGACTCTTGGGTGCATTAGTGTTGGAAAACTTTCTAACTTGCGAATCTTTCTTTGAAGGAAAAATGACCAAGAGACCTTTTAAAACCAAGGGGTAAGAGCAAAAGATGTGTTGAAATTGGTTCATTCTGATTTATGTGGACCTATGACTATCCAGGCGAGAGGTGGTTTCAAATATTTCATCTCTTTCATAGACGACTATTCGAGATATGAGTACATTTACTTGTTGCGTCACAAGTCTGAGTGTTTTGATAAGTTCAAAGAGTATAAGGCTGATGTGGAGAAACGTCACGATAAAAGTATCAAGACACTACGGTCTGATCGTGGTGTCGAGTACTTCTTAGGAGAGTTTAGGAATTACTTATCAGAGGTTGGAATTCAATCCCAATTGTCTGCACCTGGTACACCCCAACAGAATGGTGTGGCAGAACGAAGGAATACGACTCTTATGGAAATGGTTAGATCGATGATGGATTATTCAAAATTACCAAATTCGTTTTGGGTATATGCTTTAGAAATGATAGTGTACATTTTGAACTGGTACCTTCTAAATCAGTACCCTCTACTCCCACAGAATTGTGAAATGGGCATATGCCTAGTTTGAGTCATATTCGGATATGGGATAGTCCAACATATGTGCTGAAGGGAGATGCTGATAAGTTGGAATCTCGTACACAAGTTCACCTATTTATAAGTTATCCTAAAGGAGTGAAAGGTGGTTTATTTTATAGTCCTAAAGATCAAAATGTCATTATTAGCACGAATGCCCAATTTTTAGAAGAGGACTATGTAATAAACCACAAGCCCATGAGTGAAATTGTTCTAAAAGAAATGAGAGAGGACACGTCTACTTTAGTACCAACAGTACAAGATGAAATATCACAAGAGACTATAACACGTATCACAAATGATACACAACTACAGACAGTGCCTCGTTGTAGTGGGAGGGTTGTGAGGCAACCTGAAAGATTTATGTTTTTAGGAGAATCTTCGGACTTGATCCCAGGTAAACATGAACCTGATCCCCGTACATATGATGAAGCGCTCCAAGATGAAGATGTAGCATCTTGGAAAAAAGTAATGAATTCAGAAATAGAATCTATGTATTCTAACAAAGTCTGGGAGCTAGTAGAACCATCAAATAGTGTAAAAGCTATTGGATGTAAATGGATCTACAAAAGGAAAAGAGGGACATACGGGAAGGTGGAAACCTTCAAAGCAAGGCTTGTTGCAAAGGGGTATACTCAGAAAGAGGGAATCGATTATGAGAAAACCTTTTCGCCAGTAGTTATGCTTAAGTCTATCCGGATACTCTTATGTATTGCTGCTCATATGGATTATAAGGTTTGGCAAATGGATGTCGAGACAGTTTTCCTTAACAGAAGTCTTGAAGAAAACATCCATATGAAGCAACCAGAGAGGTTTATTGCAAAGGGCAAAGAACATCTAGTATGTAAGCTCAATCGAACTATTTATGGACTAAAGCAAGCTACAAGATCTTGGAACATCCGGTTTAATGAAGTAATCCAATCCTATGCATTTATTCAGTGTCCAGATGAGTCTTTTGTATACAAGAAGTGTGATGGAAACGTGGTGGTATTTCTTGTATTATATGTAGATGATATTTTGTTAGTTGGCAACAATATCAAAGTGTTATCGGAAATAAGGGTATGGTTGTCCAAGCAATTTGATATGAAGGACATGGGAAAATGTGCACATATTCTTGGTATCAAAGTAATAAGGGATCACAAGAAAAGAATGTTATGCATATCCTAAGCTTCATATATGGATACTATCCTAGCTCGTTTTAGTATGCAAGACTCCAAGAAAGGTTTTCTACCTTTTAGGCATGGAGTATCTTTATCTAAAGAGATGTCTCCTAAGACATCCAAAGAGATAGAAGAGATGAAGGCAGCCTAATGTATGCTATGTTATGCACAAGACCAGATATCTGTTTTACCATGGGCTTAGTTAGCAGATATCAAAGTAACCCAGGACCGGGACATTGTATTACTATAAGGCAAATAATTTGCTCCCTGTAGGTTACATGGATTTTGACTTCCAATCAGATAGGGACAATAGTAAGTCGACCTCAGGGTTTTGTGTTTACTTTAGGAGGTGAAGCCATAACAATGGAGGAGTGTTGAGAATATATGGTTTTTGGACTCCACTATGGAAGCTGAGTATGTGGTAGCTGTTGGGAATTTCGGGCCTCAAAAACCGCTTTTTCGCGTTACGGAAACCCCGATTCCCATGCCACCGGATCCGTGCGAAGTAAAATAAAACAAAAACGTTACGTGTACGAGTTTCTAATTTATATTTACACTAAATCTACAAAGGAAAAAAGGATTTACCCTCGATGCGATGCCCTTCGCAATCCCGCTCGTCCAACGGTTCGTCAGATCTCGAGATCGTCAAGTGTACGATCCTCTAGAAGTATCCACACGAACAAACTAGGTGGAGAAAACCAAACAAAGGTGTGCTAGCACCTTAGATGGTTCAGTTAAGGAGGAGGAGAGGGAGAGCAAGAAGAGAGGAAGAAGGAGGAATGAATGCCTTGAATAAAAAATCAACTCCATTCCTCCAATATAAGTGGTCGGCCACATTAAGGAGTGTAACCTCCTTTCTCATTTAATGTGGCCATTAAAGAGGAGATTTGTAACCTCCATGAGATGGCACACACATGTGCTAAACATGATGATGTGGCATATCATCATTAGGTCACTTAATGCCAACTCACAAATACGGTGGCAAATAGTCAAGTCAAACTTGACTCTTCCTCTTCCTCTCAAGTCAAGTCAAACTTGACATTATAACTCTCATGGTTGATCAAATCCAACCATTTGATTCAAGCCAATTTAATATAATGGATCTAATTCATTTAATTAAATTGATTCAATGAGTCATAATCTAAATTATACTCATTGAACACATGAATCAAATTGAGTCCAACTCAATTAGTTCAATTAGGATTACTCTTAATCCAATTTGATTCATCACATGAATCTAATCCTCTTGGTTCATCATATGAACCTAATCTCCATCTAATTGTCCTTTGTGTGTGACCCTATAGGTTCTTATAACATTGGCAATGCTCCTAAACCAATTTAGAAGCATAAGTAATGAGCGGTATCTAGCAACACATCATTACTACCCAAGTTATAAGAATGTTGAGATCCAACATCACCTTGTGACTACTAATTGTGACTCCTCACAATATATGACATTGCCCTTCTATCCTAGATATCTAGATTGATCAATGTGAGGCATAGACCGTGTCATCCTCTAATCAATCTAAATCTTGAATCCCAAGTAGACTCACTCGATCAAATGAGCTCAATATCTCATATTGACTCATTTGGGCATGACCATGCACTTAATGGTCTCACTCTATCAAGAATATCAATGTCACTCCCGTCATATAGGAGGGATAGATCCCATCTACATCACTCACATCCCTTTGCATAATTTGTTACATACCCAGTAATCGCCTTTATAGTACATCCAGTTACGGGTGACGTTTGACGAAATCAAAGTACATAACTCCTTATGTAGGGAACCACGGTGACTTCAGGTCTAAAGACTAGTAGTCATACTAATAGCCACATGAGAAAGTATATGACACTCATATAACGATCCATAATACTTTCTCATGGTGGGTCATTCAGTACACATTCTCCAATGCATACCCATGTGCCAACTTGATATCTCCATATCCATGACTTGTGAGATCAAGTCATCGAGTTGACCTACATGCTAGTCTCGACGCATTAACATTGTCCCTGAATGTTAATACTCGACTAGGAATGATTAAGAGTAGTGTTCCCTATATCATCTCACTATCGATTCAACCAATCGATTGATATAGGTAAGAACCTTCTACTCAAGGACGCTATTATACTTAGTTATTTGGCACTAATACAAGTAAGTATAATAACCAAAACAAATGCCTTTATTTATATACAAGAATATGATACAACGAGTCCATACAACAATTATCAAATGATTGGCTCTAGGGCTCTAACTAACAATCTCCCACTATCACTAGTGCCAATCAGTGTAAGCTCTAAGCCCCAATGACCTAGTGTGACCATCATGCTTTCTCAGTGCCAAAGCCTTGGTCAAGGGATCTGTGATGTTAGCCTCTGTAGGTACTCTGTAAATCTTCACATCTCCTCTCTTGATAATCTCTCGAATGAGATGGAAGCGCCGTAGTATGTGTTTGGTCCGCTGGTGTGAGCGAGGTTCCTTTGCCTGTGCTATAGCTCCATTGTTGTCACAATAGAGCTCAATAGGGTTAGCGATGCTAGGAACCTCCCCAAGTTCAGTGATGAAATTGCAGATCCAAACTGCCTCCTTTGCTGCTTCTAATGCAACAATATACTCGGCCTCTGTCGTAGAATCAGCTACTGTGTCCTACTTCGAACTCTTCCAGCTCATAGCACCACCATTTATGGAAAACACGAACCCTGACTGCGATCGATAATCATCCTGGTTGGTCTGGAAGCTGGCATCACTGTAACCCTTTATAGCTAGCTCATCATCGCCTCCATATATCAAGAAATATTCTTTAGTCTTTCTCAAGTACTTAAGAATATTCTTGACCGCTATCCAGTGACTTTCACCTGGATCTGACTGGTATCTGCTTGTCAAGCTCAAAGCATACGAGACATTAGGACGAGTACATAGCATGACATACATGATAGATCCTATAGCTAAGGCATAAGGGATCTGATCCATGTGGTCTCTCTCCTCTCTAGAAGAGGGACCTTGAGTCTTCGAAAGACTCATGCTATGTGACATCGGCAGAAATCCCTTCTTGGAGTTCTGCATGGCAAACTGTAGGAGTACCTTGTCAATATATGTACTCTGACTTAGGCCAAGCAACCTTTTAGATCTATCTCTATAGATCTGTATGCCTAGAATGTGGGATGCTTCACCTAAGTCCTTCATTGAGAAACAAGTCCCTAGCCAAGTCTTGACAGACTGTAGCAAAGGGATGTCCTTCCCAATGAGCAGTATGTCATCCACATACAATATGAGGAAGACAACTATGCCCCCTACAACCTTCTTGTAGACACAAGGTTCATCTTCATTCTTGATGAAACCAAACTGTTTGATTGCATCATCAAATCGAAGATTCCAGCTCCGAGAAGCTTGCTTTAGTCCATAAATGGACCTATGCAGCTTGCATACTCTGCTAGTATGCTGTGGATCTACAAAATCCTCAGGTTGTGTCATGTACACATCCTCGAGTAGGTTTCCATTCAGAAACGCGGTTTTGACATCCATCTGCCATATCTCATAGTCATGGTATGCTGCAATAGCAAGCATGATCCGAATGGATTTAAACATCGCTATTGGAGAAAAGGTTTCATCATAGTCAATACCATGAATCTGCTTGAAACCTTTAGCTACCAAGCGACCCTTATAGATAAGTCCATCCATGTCATTCTTTCTCTTAAAGACCCACTTACACCCAATGGGTTTTACCCCTTCTGGTGGATCAACCAAAGTCCATACTTGGTTGGTGTACATGGATTCCATCTCAGATCTCATGGCCTCTAACCATTTCTCGGAATCTGGTCTCATCACAGCTTCCTGATAGGTGGTTGGCTCATCCTCTATGAGCACAACGTCATCATGGTCAGACAAGAGAAATGAGTATCTCTCAGGCTGACGACGTACCCTATTAGACCTACGAAAAGGTATGTTTACTTGAACTGGTTGTTGTTCCTCAACTCCTTGTGGAACAACATCATCCACAACACTTTGTGATTTCAGTTCAACTTCCATCGAGGCTTCAGTGCTATGGTCCACATCTTGAACTTCTTCAAGATCGAACGTACTCCCACTAGTCTTTCTAGAAACAAAGTCCCTTTCTAGAAAGACCCCAGTTTTTGCCACAACTACCTTGTGCTTGTTGGTGCAATTGACCTCCAAGATTTTAATGTTAGACAAATATGTTTAAGTATGCTTAAGTATGTATGGAGCTTGATCTAGGGAAGTCCTAGTTGTAGGCTAGGCAAGGGAAGTCCTAGTCGGAGGCTAGGCAACTTGCCGAGCCGAGCCGAACTTTTGGATGTTTGAGTTTGGCTCGTTTATAATCGAGCCGAGCTTGAGCTTTATTTAACGAATATATTCATGGCTCACGAGCTTATTCGAGCTTTTATCGAGCCTAAACGAGCTTAATAAATATAAATTATAAATTTAAATATTCATTAAAAACTAAATTATATATTTTTAAAAAATTATAATATTCTTGTTAAAATTTATAATTTTATTCTAATAAATAAATTTAATATATTTGTCTATATTTTTCATGAGTAGAGTGTAAAATCTATAAATTCAATATCAAAACTATTATTTATTTTATTTAAAAGTTGATTCATGAGCTTAACGAACATGTTCACGAGCTAACGAGCTGAATATTGTGAAGCTTGAGCTTGATTCGTTTATCTTAACGAGCCTCATTAAACGAGCTCAAACGAGCTTTTATCGAATCGAGCTTCGAATAGCTCATGAGCGGCTTGGCTCATTTACACCCCTATAGGCAAGGAGGGAAATCTTGGTATATCGTGGAAGCCAGGTGGATAGGTCTGGAGGACTTGATCCCTGGGTAGCCGAATACTGAGTCCTAGTTGTAGGCTAGGTAAGGGAAATCTCGGTATGTCGTGGAAGCCAGGTGGATAGGTCTGGAGGACTTGATCCCTGGGTAGCCGAATACTGAGTCTTGGTGAGTGAAGCCAAGTGGAGAAAATCCTAGGGGGTGATAACCTTAGGTAACGAGAAGTCTTGGAGGAGTGAACTCCAAGCAAGGTTGATCGGACGCGCGGTCGACCAGACCAGCGGATCTCGGTAAATCTAGGTTTAGGTTTACCATTGTTTTCTGTATTACTATTATTGCTGTTGGCTAATATGGTATTGTAGGAAAAGTCTTAGTGGATCAGGCAATCAGACACTGAGCAAACAAAAGACCAAACATGTCTGGAGGATCATGTTTGGCAGGTAAGTTGAGGTATGCAACTGGAAGAGCGACAGTGAGGTCGGGTTCCTAAAGGGAATAACCTAAGGTCGCTGATCCAACTAAAGAAACCGGGAAGGTTTCCAAGTTGAGATCAAGACAGTCCTAACTGTCATACTCATGCATTATATATTACTGTGCTAACCTTTGTGTTGCAGGGATACTTTGCTGCTTGTGTGGTTTGGGATCGGTAGCCGAGCGCAGGATCGATCGACCGAACCAAGATGACTCTGGCACGCAGCTTTAATCAAATGATCAGATGTAGAAGGAAAATATGAACCACATTCCAACAGGGAGATCGACCGAATCATCAATATTAAAGGCGCAGAAATGCGCATCACGAAATCTCGATGAGCAGAGAGCCTGCTCATCAAGGATCAGATCGGTCGAAACCATTGAAGTCCAATCAATGCCAGAGATCCAAGCAAGCGACTCCAGGAGGAGGTTGCCGGTTTGATCGTCAACCTCCAAGATCTCTTAAAATTGTGGCTCGGAGGCGATGAAAACTTTCGATAAAAATTCGCTCACTGAACAACTCTCGGCCTTCATCGACTCACTACAGCATCCTAAAGTGTCAACCTAAGCTCCATCTACAATTTTGTTGTCGGTATATTTTAATTAAAGCTTGCATTGTAATTTCTTTTAAAGCAAGATAGTAGTGTGTTACTATCTTGCTCCATTGTACGATTCATTTCTTTCCGAGAATTTTGGAAAGAAGGATTATAGTGCCTTGCTCACCGGTGTGATCATGGACCGCGAGCCTTCGAGTAGGAGTCGAGCTAGACTCTGAACGAAGTAAATAACCTTGTCTCATTTATTATTTCCGCTGCACGACTTTGATATAAAGGAAAAGAAATAGTTTTTAAAAGGAGCGATATTCACCCCCCCTCTATCACTTCAAACGATCTATCAGTGTTGACTGGGAATGTATAAGTAATATCCCTTAGTTTCCTTGGGATATTCAATGAAATAGCACTTATCAGATTTGGGTCCCAGTTTGTCTGAGACTTGACGTCTAACGTATGCCTCACAACCCCAAATCCTCATAAAAGACACCTGGGTATCTCTCCCAGTCCATATCCTATATGGTGTCTTTATCACGGCCTTGGATGGAACTTGATTGAGTATAAAAGCTGCCGTGTCTAGAGCATAACCCCAAAGGTATGTCGGAAGATCTGTGTGACTCATCATAGATTGCACCATATCTAATAGGGTACGATTCCTCCTCGATACACCATTCCACCGTGGTGTTCCAGAGGAGTGAGTTGGATAGATCCCACACCGCTAGATAGTCACGAAACTTATGGCTAAGGTATTCTCCACCTCGATCGGATCAAGTATCTTAATATCTTGCTAGCGTCGGTACATCATTCCTTGAATTCTTTGAATTTTCAAAGGATTCTGACTTATGTGTCATCATATACATAACCATACCTATTGAAGTCATTAGTAAATGTGATGAAGTATACCTCTAGCAATGACATTGAAAGGGCCACATACATCACTATGTATAAGTCCTAACAAATCACGCGCTCTTTCACAGTACCCACTAAAGGGAGTCTTGGTCATCTTGCCTAGTAGGCATGACTCGCATGTCTCATAAGATTCAAAATAAAATGAGTCGAGCAAACCATCCTTATAGAGATAAGATAAGCGTTGTCGCTTATATGACCTAAGCGACAAGCGAGATAGGTTTGGTTCATGTCATTTGACTTGAACCTCTTGGTATTTATGTTATAGATAGGGCTTTCAAGGTCTAGAATGTAGAGTCCGTTCATCAGGTGCACTACAATAGAACATATCTTTTAAATAAACCAACAACATTTGTCCTTTATTATAAAGAGAAACCTTTCTTGTCCAAACAAGAAATTGAAATTATGTTCTTAGTTAATGCAGGACATAACAACAATCATCCAACGCCCGTGCGGTAGAACAATACGACCAAGACAACAAGAAGCGTGCTCCATTGCCTACGTCCACCCTCGCCATTGTCATCAGCTCGATACAATAGCACATTAGTCAAAATGAGAAGCACATCTGATCTAATACCCATGATGAAGAAATAGATAGATTGACTATAACATATATACGAAGTGAAGTCTCACTTCACTTCTTCTTAAGATCCTCAAGTATACTGCAGTTCCTCTTCAATGCCTTGATCCCCGGAGTGAAGTAGGTAGCATCCTAGCACCCTCCTTTAGGCTTCAATGCCTTGCCTTTCCCTGGCTTGAGACTTTCCTGCCTTTGGGCTTGCCCTTCCATGTTTCGAACCATCGAATAGAGTTGGGCTTAACCTTCTAGGTTGAGCAGCAACATTGCTAGCAGCCGGACGGTTGGCTTGTCAATTTCGCTCATGTTATAATTTAGAATGAATTGACTATAGCTATCTCGCAAGGATCAAGATCGTGACGAACCAGCTCTTGAAGTGGGAACCCTAACCTCTATAGGTTCTCTATACCCAAATATCTTGAGCACATATGGACCACGGAGCCCCGTCGACATCTTGCACTGAAATAGTGCCTTAGAGATCTCGAATCTGCTCCGCTTCCTTGATATAGTTGACGAAGATGTTCAACCATATTGTAGGCATCAACCTCGTGTTGCAAGCTCGAGAGTTCATGGTCGAGCATTGAGAGACACATCTAATGCCATCTTGATGTTTCTTATAAACATCTTCCAAGTTGGCGGGGCAAGGGAGGAGCCTGCCTCTGCAGTCGCCTTCCTTTCCGAGGTGAGAATATTCTCGTATGTACAGTGGATCGAAGTTTCATGGAGCTTGTCCTTCTCAGGGATGTAGGGAGAAAGAGTTCATCGCCATGGCAATCTACGTAAATAAAAGCAGAAAGTAAATTTCATATTCTTTTTATCATTTAATTAGGGTTTTAATTAAATGATGCTCCCACTGAATTCTATAACTCATGTGGGACAAGATCCACATCATACTAACCCTTGAGTTAGCTTTGGCTAAATAGCCCAAGACTTAGTATGATTGGTAGGTAACGATTTACCAATTACATTTTTATGCAACTCTTGTTTATAGGACAAGACCCGCATTTATATTAAAACTCGAGTTAGCTTTGGCTAATACGCCCAAGATTTAATATAAACATGATTTTGTCCTATCTTCCAATCATTGGATAATGCCTACAGTTAAACTCGATTTAACTAGTTGTACTCAATCAAATTGAGTCTCTACTCACCCATGCGTTAATAGGCGTGACCAAGATTGTCCCTCCGTACCCTACCAAGATAATATGTGTTGCTCTGTTTTGGCAGATTCAACAATACATGTGATCGAGGTAGTGATAGGTATCATGGCATGGTAGGCATTTTAGAGTTGATGCAATTGAGATCTAATCTAATCGTAGGGTACATCTTGTACACGATTTAGATCTAATCTAATCGTTAAGGCGCTAATTAACTACTTAACTAGCATGCATCAAATACACTCACACAAGCAATTAATTATACTATTTGTGATTAGTCATGGCCCTACTATGATCTTCTCAAGCCAATGAGAAGATCGGATGGTCAACCTAGGGTCAACAGCTTCTCAAGCTCCTCCCTTTGACCACCTTGTGTTGCTCGCGCCCTCCTCGTAACTCCGTCTCGAGTGGACCTTCCACCGCTACAATTTTGTACATTACAATTTTGAAACTCGAGTTACATTCGAGTCTAAACTAATTTACAACAAGAATAAAAGAGAGGCACGACGTGCAGGTCGCGTATCAAGTATACAGTACACACAACACAAATGATGGCGCGCAGGCCGTAATATGAATTACAACACAAATATTCTAATAAAATTGGGTCTTTTTGGGCCATGACCATCACAAATTATACATAATTCTAAATTATGTAATTTCCATAATTTTTTGTAATTTTAATACTATTTTTTTATAATTTTTATGAGTAAAAATTCCCGATGGTTTCGATTAACGGTTTTCGGGCGCAATCACGGAACGAATCCCCTTGCGGGGTCAGGGGCAGCGCCCCTACCCATGATATAACCATTGCGAGTATTCCTAAGTGATCCTACAGTGCCTTAGTCTGCTGTCCCAAAATGATTTGGGGCGAAACTTGTCATTTTGGAAAAATCTTCTCGGTAGTCGAAGCCTACAAGTGTCTAAACACTTGTGCTTCACTTCTATGAGAAAAATACTCATAAAAACCATAAAAAACCTAAATTTATAGAAAGTTACAGAACCTACATTTTTCATAAAATGCAAAAAACCAGTACGCTTCAAGACTCGGCTTTGATACCATGGGAATTTGCAAGAAAGCCACGCGCAAGGCTGCACCGATTCCCATGCCACCGGATCCGTGCGAAGTAAAATAAAACAAAAACGTTACGTGTACGAGTTTCTAATTTAGATTTACACTAAATCTACAAAGGAAAAAAGGATTTACCCTCGATGCGATGCCCTTCGCAATCCCGCTTGTCCAACGGTTCGCCGGATCTCGAGATCGTCAAGTGTACGATCCTCTAGAAGTATCCACACGAACAAACTAGGTGGAGAAGACCAAACAAAGGTGTGCTAGCACCTTAGATGGTTCAGTTAAGGAGGAGGAGAGGGAGAGCAAGAAGAGAGGAAGAAGGAGGAATGAATGCCTTGAATGAAAAATCAACTCAATTCCTCCAATATAAGTGGCCGGCCACATTAAGGAGTGTAACCTCCTTTCTCATTTAATGTGGCCATTAAAGAGGAGATTTGTAACCTCCATGAGGTGGCACACACATGTGCTAAACATGATGATGTGGCATATCATCATTAGGTCACTTAATGCCAACTCACAAATGAGGTGGCAAATAGTCAAGTCAAACTTGACTCTTCCTTTTCCTATCAAGTCAAGTCAAACTTGACATTATAACTCTCATGGTTGATCAAATCCAACCATTTGATTCAAGCTAATTTAATATAATGGATCTAATTCATTTAATTAAATTGATTCAATGAGTCATAATCTAAATTAGACTCATTGAACACATGAATCAAATTGAGTCCAACTCAATTAGTTCAATTAGGATTACTCTTAATCCAATTTGATTCATCACATGAATCTAATCCTCTTGGTTCATCATATGAACCTAATCTCCATCTAGTTGTCCTTTGTGTGTGACCCTATAGGTTCTTATAACGTTGGCAATGCTCCTAAACCAATTTAGAAGCATAAGTAATGAGCGGTATCTAGCAACACATCATTACTACCCAAGTTATAAGAATGTTGAGATCCAACATCACCTTGTGACTACTAATTGTGACTCCTCATAATATATGACATTGTCCTTCTATCCTAGACATCTAGATTGATCAATGTGAGGCATAGACCATGTCATCCTCTAATCAATCTAAATCTTGAATCCCAAGTAGACTCACTCGATCAAATGAGCTCAATATCTCATATTGACTCATTTGGGCATGACCATGCACTTAATGGTCTCACTCTATCAAGAATATCAATGTCACTCCCGTCATATAGGAGGGATAGATCCCATCTACATCACTCACATCCCTTTGCATAATTTGTTACATACCCAGTAATCGCCTTTATAGTACATCCAGTTACGGGTGACGTTTGACGAAATCAAAGTATATAACTCCTTATGTAGGGAACCACGGTGACTTCAGGTCTAAAGACTAGTAGTCATACTAATAGCCACATGAGAAAGTATATGACACTCATATAATGATCCATGATACTTTCTCATGGTGGGTCATTCAGTATACATTCTCCAATGCATACCCATGTGTCAACTTGATATCTCCATATCCATGACTTGTGAGATCAAGTCATCGAGTTGACCTACATGCTAGTCTCGACGCATTAACATTGTCCCTGAATGTTAATACTCGACTAGGAATAATTAAGAGTAGTGTTCCCTATATCATCTCACTATCGATTCGACCAATCGATTGATATAGGTAAGAACCTTCTACTCAAGGACGCAATTATATTTAGTTATTTAGCACTAATACAAGTAAGTATAATAACCAAAACAAATTCCTTTATTTATATACAAGAATATGATACAACGAATCCATACAACAATCATCAAATGATTGACTCTAGGGCTCTAACTAACAGTAGCCATAGAAGCTGTATGGCCCAGAAACTTCATGATGGACTTAGATGTGATTCCTGGTTTGACCAAAATTATTACAGATTATTGTGATAATAGTGGTGCAGTAGCAAACTCGAAGGAACCACGAGCTCATAAGGCAAGTAAACACATTGAGCGCAAGTACCACCTAATACGAGACATTGTATAAATGAGGAGAAGTTGTTGTCTCCTAGATTGCATGAGTAGATAACCTGGATCCTTTCACTAAGGCCCTTCCGGCGAATGCTTTTGATCGACACGTTGAGGGGATGAGAATCAGATGTATGGCAGCGTTTATGGCAGCATAGTCTTTTAGTATAAGTAGGAGATTGTTAGAATGTATACTAAAAGTCTAGCTTTTGTAAATATTTATTTAGAAATAAGAATCACATTGGTCAAATATATACATTTATGCTAAGTGTAGTTGCCCGTTTAATTTATATTGTAGATAACATGGTGTGAGGAGATACATAGAAGATCATGTTATTAGTTCCTTATAAATTATAAGTAGTTGCTCACAACCAAGATGGAATGGGACAAACCATTGGAATAGTTGTAGTGTAATTAAGTATTAGCTTATCTTGACTAATAAATTACACTAGTACACTATGAGTGTATTGAGCAGGACCATTTGAGATAGTTTCTTTTTATACTGACTATATAAAAGAAAAAAACTTCTGTTATTATGGAAGTGCGTATTCTTAATCATGATATAATAACAAGCACACATACTTAATGTTTATTTCTTTAATTTATTAAAGGGTATGATTTAGTTCGTTAAATCAATAGGCCCGATAAGTTGGGAAATGATATTATTTATATGGTGTATTGTTGATTATAGAATGAAACTATGTCCTAGTAATCTAGGTTGATGATGCCCCCTTGAGGAGCTCATAAGGATTGTCATGTAAACCTAGCAGGTGGACTTAGTCTGACATGAAAATAAGGTTGAGTGGTACTACTCTTAGAGCTAGATATTAATTAAGTGAGTTGTTAGTAACTCATTTAATTAGTGGACATTCAATATCTAAAACACAGGGAGACTAACGTACTCATGATAAGAAGGAGCCCATATTATAATATGGGATTGGTGCGGTAGTGCAATAATAACTCTTTAGTGGTATGAGTTATTATTGATGAACTGGAGTTGGATGTTCGTGGCGAACACGGGAAGCTCAAACTCATCGGGAGACCAAAGCCAATTCCTTCTCTAGGTCCCTATTGTAGCCTCTTATATAAAGCCTTATATCCACCCAAAGCCTAGCTTCTTAAGGCTCAAGCTAGGTCCGGCCAAGCGTTGCTTGGAGACCAAGCAAGGGGCCGGCCAAGCTAAGCTTGGAGCCTAAACTAGGGTCGGCCAAGCCTTGTTTGGTGCCCAAGCAAGGGACCGGCCACACCATGATTAAGAAGGAAGTTTTATTTTTTGTAAAATCTTTCCTTTTATAGAGATCCAAAAAAAGAATTTAAAAGGATGATTTTAATAAAAAACTTTCCTTTTTTTGATCGGTCATAAAAGGAAATAAAAGGGAGTTTTTATTTTGTTAAAAACTTTCCTTTTATGTTGGTTTTAAAAGAGAGTTTTAAATTTTAAAATCTTTACTTTTATAGATTTCTACAAAAGAATAAAAGAGAGATTTGAAATCTTTCCTTATTTGTAGTTATCTATATTGTGAAAGAAAAATTTTAATTTTTTTTTATAAAACTTTCCTTTCTTGAAACCATGTTTTATTTTAAATCTTATCTTTTATAGATATCCATAAAAGGATTTAAAAGAGAGAGATTTTAATTTATAAAACATTCCTTTTATAACTATCCACAAAAGGGATTTTAAAAGAGAGATTTTAATTTTGTTTAAAATCTTTCCTTGCTTGGAGCACATGTTAGTTAGAGCCCTAGAGCCAATCATTTGATGATTGTATTATGGACTTGTTGTATCATATTCTTATATAAATAAAGGTATTTGTTTTTGGTTACTATACTTACTTGTATTGGTGCCAAATAAACTAAGTATAATAGCGTCCTTGAGTAGAAGGTTCTCACCTATATCAATCGGTTAGTTGAACCGATAGTGAGATGATATAGGAAACACTACTCTTAATCATTCCTAGTCGAGTATTAACATTCAGGGACAATGTTAATGCAATAAGACTAGCATGTAGGTCAACTCGATGACTTGATCTAACAAGTCATGGATATAGAGATATCAAGTTGACACATGAGTATGCATTGGAGAATGTATACTGAATGACCCGCCATGAGAAAGTATCATGGATCATTATATAAGTGTCATATACTTTCTCATGTGGCTATTAGTATGACTACTAGTCCTTAGACCTGAAGTCACTATGGTTCCCTACATAAGGAGTTATGTACTTTGGTTTCGCAAAGCGTCACTAGAATAGTGGACTATAAAGGCGATGGGTATGTACCAATTATGTAGAGGGATGTGAGTGATATAGATGGGATCTATCCCTCCTAAATGACCGGAGAGACATCGATATTCTTGATAGAGTGAGACCAGTAAGTCATGCCCAAATGAGTCAATATGAGATATTGAGCTCATTTGATTTAGTGAGTCTACTTGGAGTTCAAGATTTAGATTGATTAGAGGTTGACACGGTCTATGCCTCACATTGATCAATCTAGATGTCTAGGATAGAAGGACAGTTGTCATATATTGTGAGGAGTCACAATTAGTAGTCACAAGGTGATGTTGGATCTCAACATTCTTGTAACTTGGGTAGTAATGATGTGTTGCTAGATATAGCTCATTACTTATGCTCCTAAATGGGTTTAGGGGCATTGCCAATGTTATAAGAACCTATAGGGTCACACACTAAGGATAATTAGATGGAGATTAGGTTCATATGATGAACTAAGAGGATTAGATTCATTTGATGAATCAAATTGGATTAAGAGTAATCCTAATTGGGCTAATTGAGTTGGACTCAAGTTGATTCATGTGTTCAATGAGTCTAATTTAGATTATGACTCATTGAATCAATTTAATTAAATGAATTAGATTCATTATATTAAATTGGCTTGAACTAAATGGTTGGATTAGATCAACCATGAGAGAGATTAAGTCAAGTTTGACTTGACTTGAGAAGAAGATGAAGAGTCAAGTTTGACTTGATTTTATGCCACCTCATTGGTGAGTTAGCATTGAGTGGCCAATGATGATATGCCACATCATCATGTCTAGCACATGTGTGTGCCGCATCATGGAGGTTACAAGCCTCCTTTCCATTTAATGTGGCCGGCCACATTAATTGAAAAGGGGTTACAATTGTGGCCGGCCACACAAAATGAAGAGAAAATTCATTTTTCTCATTCAAGGCTATTCACTTCTTCTTCCTCCTTGAGCTCTCTCTTCTTGCTCTCCCTCTCCTATCTTTGCCAAACACCCTAGGTGCTAGCACACCTTGTTTGGTCCTTCTCCATCTAGTGTGTTCGTGTGGATACGTGTAGAGGATTGTCTACGTTGACAATCTTGAGATCCGGCAAGCCGTTGGACTAGCGGGATAACGAAGGGCATCGCATCGAGGGTAATACTCTTATCTAAAGTAGATCTAGAGTTTGTAAACTCGTACTCGTATTTTATTTTATTTTTCTTTGCACGGATCTGGTGGCTGGGGCTTTCGGGGTTTCCGCGATGGGAAAATGCGGTTTTCGCGGCTCGAAAAACCCAACAGTGGTATCAGAGCCACGTGCAAAGACTTGTACGAGTTTATTTTTGATTTTTATGAAAAATATAGCTTCTTTGATTTTCTGTAAATTTAGGTTTTTTATAGTTTTTATGGGTAATTTTCTCGTAGAAGCGAAGCACAAGTGTTTCGGCACTTGTAGGCTTCCGCTACCGGGAAGATTTTTCCAAAACGGCTTGGTTTCACCCCAAATCCTTTTGGGACAGCGGGCTAAGGCACTGTAGGATCACTAAGGAACCCTCACGATGGTTAGATTGCGGGTAGGGGGCTGCCCCTGGCCCCGCAAGGGGATTCGTTCCGCGATTGCGCCCGAAAACCGCTAAACGGGACCGCCAGGAATTTTTACTCATAAAAATTGTAAAAATTGGTATTAAAATTGAAGAAAATTATAGAAAATACTTAATTTAGAATTATGTATAATTTGTGATAGTCATGGCCCAAAAGACCCAATTGGATTGGAATAAATGTGTTGTAATTCATAATACGGCCTGCGTGCCGTGATGTGATGTGCGTGTGGTATTTTTATTCGCGACCTGCGCGTTGTGCCTTTCTCTATTTTATATTCTTGTTGTAAATTAGTTTAGACTCGAATGTAACTCGAGTTTCAAAATTGTAATGTACAAAATTGGAGCGGTGGAAGGTCCACTCGAGACGGAGTTACTAGGAGGGCACGGGCAACACAAGGTGGTCAAAGGGAGTAGCTTGAGAAGCTGTTGACCCTAGGTTGACCATCCAATCTTCTCATTGGCTTGAGAAGATCGTAGTAGGGCCATGACTAATCACGAATAAATTTAATTAATTGCTTGTGTATATGTGATGCATGATTAAGTAATTAATTAGTGCCTAACGATTAGATTAGATCTAAGTCGTGCACATGATGCACCCTTCGATTAGATTAGATATATCGAGTATATGATACGCATCATCGTTTGGATTAGATCTAAATCACGTCAACTCTAATGTCTACCGTGCCGTGATACCTATCACTACCTCGATCACATGTGTTGTTGAATCTACCAAAGCAGAGCAACACATATTATCTTGGTAGGGTACGGAGGGACAATCTTGGTCCCGCTTATCAACGCATGGGTGAATACAAACTCAATTAGATTGAGTATTCCTAGTTAACTCGGTTGGATTGAGTACAACTATAGGCATTCTTCCAATGGTTGAAAAGATAGGACATAAATCACATTTATATTAATTCTTGGGCGTATTAGCCAAAGCTAACTCAAGTTTTAATATAACTGCGGATAATGATCCTATAAACAAGAGTTACATAGAGATGTAATTGGTAAATCGTTACCTACCGATCATACTAAGTCTTGAGCGTATTAGCCAAAGCTAACTCAAGGGTTAGTATGATGTGGATCTTGTCCCACATAAATTATAGAATTCAGTGGGAGCATCATTTAGTTAAAGGCCTAATTAAATGATTTAAAGAATATGATATTTATTTTCTGCATTTTTCTGTTGTAAATAAACCATGACTTCGAATACGAACACCTTCTCTCTGTGTTCTATCCTTGAGAAGGACAAGCTCAACGGAGCAAATTTTCTGGACTGGTACAGGAACTTGAGAGTAATTCTCATCTAGGAACGTAAACTGTACGTTCTGGAGCAGCCCATTCCGGAGGCTCCTCCTGCCAATGCCACGCAAGCAGACAAAGATGCTTACAAGAAGCATCAAGATGACGCATTAGATGTGTCCTGTCTATTGCTCGCGACCATGAACTCTGAGTTTCAGAAGCAACACGAGTTAATGGGCGCTTATAATATGGTTGAACATCTTCGTCAACTGTATCAAGGACAAGCGAGGCATAAGAGATTTAAGATCTCAAGGGCACTGTTTCAGTGCAAGATGTCAGATGGGGCTCCCGTAGGCCCATATGTACTCAAAATGATTGGGTACATAGAAAACCTACAGAGGTTGGGATTCCTGCTTGGCCAAGAGCTGGTCACTGACCTGATCTTGCAATCCTTGCCGGATAGCTATAGTCAATTCGTTCTAAACTACAATATGAACGAAATTGACAAGCCACTGCCCGAGCTGCTTAGCATGTTAAGAACTGCTGAGCTGAACCTTGAGAAGGCTAAGCCCCACTCTGTTCTGATGGTTCAGAAACACAAGGGCAAGGGCAAGCCCAAAGGCAAGGGAAAGTCCCAAGCCAAGGACAAAGGCAAGGAACTGAAGCCTAAAGGAGGGGTCGCCAAGGATGCTACCTGCTTCCACTGCGGTCAGACCGGGCACTGGAAGAGGAACTGCAAGGTGTACCTGGGAGATCTTAAGAAGAAGCGAAGTGAGACTTCCACTTCAGGTCTATATGTTATAGAAGTCAATCTATCTATTTCTTCATCATGGGTATTAGATACCGGATGTGCATCTCACATTTGTACTAATGTGCAGGCGCTGAGAAATAGCAGGGCATTGGCGAAGGGCGAGGTGGACCTACGCGTAGGCAATGGAGCACGGGTTGCTGCTGTTGCTATAGGGACTTATTTTCTATCTCTGCCCTCTGGGCTTGTATTAGAGTTGAATGATTGTTGTTATGTGCCTGCATTAACTAAGAACATAATTTCAGTTTCTTGTTTGGACAAGAAAGGTTTCTCTTTTATAATAAAGGATAAATGTTGTTCAGTTAATTTAAAAGATATGTTCTATTGTAGTGCACCTCTGATGAATGGACTCTACATTCTAGACCTTGAAAGCCCTATCTATAACATAAATACCAAGAGGTTCAAGTCAAATGACATGAACCAAACCTATCTCTGGCACTGTCGCTTAGGTCATATAAATGACAAGCGCTTATCCCAGCTCCATAAGGATGGTTTGCTGGACTCATTTGATTTTGAATCTTATGAGATGTGCGAGTCATGACTACTAGGCAAGGTGACCAAGACTCCCTTTAGTGGGCACAGTGAAAGAGCGATTGATTTGTTAGGACTTATACATAGTGATGTATGTGGCCCTTTCAATGTCGCTGCTAGAGGCGGTTATAGGTACTTCATCACATTTACTGATGACTTCAATAGATCTGGTTATGTGTACTTGATGACACATAAGTCAGAATCCTTTGAAAAGTTCAAAGAATTCAAGAATGAAGTACAGAACCAACTTGGCAAGAGTATTAAGATACTTCGATCAGATCGAGGTGGAGAATACCTTAGCCATGAGTTTCGTGACTACCTACTGAGTGTGGGATTCTATCCCAACTCACTCCTCCTGGAACACCACAATGGAATGGTGTATCTGAAAGGAGGAATTGTACCCTATTAGATATGGTACGATCTATGATGAGTCACACAGATCTTCCGACATATCTTTGGGGCTATGCTCTAGACACGACAACTTTTATACTCAACCGAGTTCTATCCAAGGCCGTGATAAAGACACCATATAGGATATGGACTGGGAGACATGCCCAGGAGTCTTTCATGAGGATTTGGGGTTGTGAGGCTTACGTTCGACGTCAAGTCTCAGACAAGTTAGGACCCAAATCCGACAAGTGCTACTTTATTGGATATCCAAAGGAAACTAAGGGATATTACTTCTACATTCCCAGTCAACACAAGGTAGTTGTGGAAAAGACTGGGGTCTTTCTAGAAAGGGACTTTGTTTCTAGAAAGACTAGTGGGAGCACGTTCGATCTTGAAGAAGTTCAAGATGTGAATAATAGCACTGAAGCCTCGATGGAAGTTGAACTAGAACCACAAAGTGTTGTGGATGATGTTGTTCCACAAAGAGTTGAGGAACAACAACCAGTTCAAGTAGACATACCTCTTCGCAGGTCTGATTGGGTACGTCGTCAGATTGAGAGATACTCATTTCTCTTGTCTGACCATGATGACGTTGTGCTCATAGAGGATGAGCCTACCACCTATCAGGAAGCTGTGATGAGATCAGATTCCGAGAAATGGCAAGAGGCCATGAGATGCGAGATGGAATCCATGTACACCAACCAAGTATGGACTTTGGTTGATCCACCTGAAGGCAAACCCATTGGGTGTAAGTGGGTCTTTAAGAGAAAGACTGACATGGATGGAGTTATCTATAAGGGTCACTTGGTAGCGAAAGGTTTCAAGCAGATTCATCGTATTGACTATGATGAAACCTTTTCTCCAGTAGTGATGTTTAAGTCCATTCGGATCATGCTTGCTATTGCAGCTTACTATGACTATGAGATATGGCAGATGGATGTCAAAACCGCGTTTCTGAATGGAAACCTACTCGAGGATGTGTACATGACACAACCTGAGGGTTTTGTAGATCCACAACATACTAGTAGAGTATGCAAGCTGCATAGGTCCATTTATGGACTAAAGCAAGCTTCTTGGAGCTGGAATCTTCGATTCGATGATACAATCAAACAGTTTGGTTTCATCAAGAACGAAGATGAGCCTTGTGTCTACAAGAATGTTGTAGGGGATATAGTTGTCTTCCTCATATTGTATGTGGATGACATACTGCTCATTGGGAAGGACATCCCTATGCTTCAGTCTGTTAAGACCTGGCTAGGGAGTTGCTTCTTAATGGAGGACTTAGGTGAGGCATCCCGCATTCTAGGGATACAGATCTATAGAGATAGATCTAAGAGATTGCTTGGCCTAAGTCAGAGTATATATATTGACAATGTACTCATTCGGTTTGCCATGTAGAACTCCAAGAAGGGATGTCATGCATGCATGGCGTGAGTCTTTGAAGACTCAAGGTTCTAGAGAGGAGAGACGAGACCGCATTGGATCTTATGCATAGGCATCATCATCAGTCACTGCTACTCATGCTGACGATACTGATGTCGACGTTTGAGCATGACGGACTGCGATCGAGTCCGGTGAAAGTCATTGGATAGTTCTCAAGAATATTCTTAAGGACTTAAGAAGGACTAAAGAATATTTCTTGATATATATGGAGGCAATGATGAGCTAGCGTAGGGTCAGATGACTTCGAGGCATCGATGATTACCGATCACAGTCGAGTTCGTATTTTGCATTAATGGTGGTGAGGTCTGGGAAGAGTTCAAGTAGGACATAGTGCTGATCGATAATGAGGCCGAGTACATTATCATTGTGCATCGGACAGGAGGCAAAAGCGGTTTGATCCGCAAGTTCATCACTGAACTTGGGGTGGTTTCCAGTATCGCTGACCCTATTGAGCTCTATTGTGACAACAATGGAGCTATAGCACAGGCGAAGGAACCTCGCTCACATCAACGGACCAAACACATACTACGGCGCTTCCATCTCATTCGAGAGATTATTGAGAGAGGAGATGTGAAGATATGCAAAGTACCTACAGATGCTAACATCGCAGACCCCTTGACCAAGGCTTTGGCATAGAGGAAGCATGATGGTCACACTAGGTCATTGGGGCTTAGAGCTTACACTGATTGGTACTAGTGCTAGTGGGAGATTGTTAGTTAGAGCCCTAGAGCCAATCATTTGATGATTGTATTATGGACTTGTTGTATCATATTCTTATATAAATAAAGGCATTCGTTTTTGGTTATTATACTTACTTGTATTGGTGCCAAATAAACTAAGTATAATAGCGTCCTTGAGTAGAAGGTTCTCACCTATATCAATCGGTTAGTTGAACCGATAGTGAGATGATATAGGGAACACTACTCTTAATCATTCCTAGTCGAGTATTAATATTCAGGGACAATGTTAATGCAATAAGATTAGCATGTAGGTCAACTCGATGACTTGATCTCAAAAGTCATGGATATAGAGATATCAAATTGACACATGGGTATGCATTGGAGAATGTATACTGAATGACCCGCCATGAGAAAGTATCATGGATCATTATATGAGTGTCATATACTTTCTCATGTGGCTATTAGTATGACTACTAGTCCTTGGACCTGAAGTCACCATGGTTCCCTACATAAGGAGTTATGTACTTTGGTTTCGTCAAATGTCACCCGTAACTGGGTGGACTATAAAGGCGATTACTGGGTATGTAACGAATTATGCAGAGGGATGTGAGTGATGTAGATGGGATCTATCCCTCCTATATGACAGGAGAGACATCGATATTCTTGATAGAGTGAGACCACGAAGTGCATGACCATGCCCAAATGAGTCAATATGAGATATTGAGCTCATTTAATTTAGTGAGTCTACTTGGAGTTCAAGATTTAGATTGATTAGAGGATGACACGGTCTATGTCTCACATTGATCAATCTAGATGTCTAGGATAGAAGGACAATGTCATATATTGTGAGGAGTCACAATTAGTAGTCACAAGGTGATGTTGAATTTCAACATTCTTATAACTTGGGTAGTAATGATGTGTTGCTTGATATAGCTCATTACTTATGCTCCTAAATGGGTTTAGGGGTATTGCCAATGTTACAAGAACCTATAGGGTCACACACTAAGGACAATTAGATGGAGATTAGGTTCATATGATGAACCAAGAGGATTAGATTCATTTGATGAATCAAATTGGATTAAGAGTAATCCTAATTGGGCTAATTGAGTTGGACTCAAGTTGATTCATGTGTTCAATGAGTCTAATTTAGATTATGACTCATTGAATAAATTTAATTAAATGAATTAGATTCATTATATTAAATTGGCTTGAATTAAATGGTTGGATTAGATCAACCATGAGAGAGATTAAGTCAAGTTTGACTTGACTTGAGAGGAAGATGAAGAGTCAAGTTTGACTTGACTTTATGCCACCTCATTGGTGAGTTGGCATTGAGTGGCCAATGATGATATGCCACATCATCATGTCTACCACATGTGTGTGCCACATCATGGAGGTAACAAGCCTCCTTTCCATTTAATGTGGCCGACCACATTAATTGAAAAGGGGTTACAATTGTGGCTGACCACACGAAATGAAGAGAAAATTCATTTTTCTCATTCAAGGCTATTCACTTCTTCTTCCTCCTTGAGCTCTCTCTTCTTGCTCTCTCTCTCCTATCTTGGCCTAACACCCTAGGTGCTAGCACACCTTGTTTGGTCCTTCTCCATCTAGTGTGTTCGTGTGGATACGTGTAGAAGATTGTCTACGTTGACAATTTTGAGATCCGACAAGCCGTTAGACTAGCGGGATAGCGAAGGGCATCGCATCGAGGGTAATACTCTTATCTAAAGTAGACCTAGAGTTTGTAAACTCGTACTCGTATTTTATTTTATTTTTCTTTGCACGGATCCGGTGGCTGGGGCTTTCGGGGTTTCCGCGACGCGAAAACACGGTTTTCGCGGCCCGAAAAACCCAACAGCACAAGCTTTGTGGCCGGCCATGTCATGATAAAAAGGAAGTTTTATTTTTTATTACAAAACTTTTCTTTTTTGCTAAGACCAAGGATTATAAAAGAGAAGGAGGGGGTGCCTCACCTCACAACACATCTTCTATTCCTCTCTATTCTTCCTTGTTGGCCGGCCCTTGCTCTTTCTCTTCTCTCCTTTTGTTTCTCTCTTGGAGGCCGGTGGCATCAATTGTGAGAGATCTCTTGGTGGTCGGTTGCTTGAAGGAGAAGAAGAAGTGAAGGAAGCTCTCTTGTCTAGCATCCCTTGGAGTTTAGTTGGTGGCTGGATCTTGGAAGCAAAGGAAGAAGCTTGGGTGGATTTCCTCTTTGAAGATCGTCGCCCACACGACGTCCGAGAGAAGGAGAGGAATACAATAGAAGATCAAGAGGTCTATACGCTACGAAAGGTATATCTAGTTATTAGTTTCCGCATCATAACTAGTTCATCCTTTTGTATAGATCTTGAAAAACCAAACACAAGAGGTTATCGATTTTAAGTTATCATTTTTGTTATCGATTTTATTTTTTCGATTTCATGTTTTAATAATGTATTTCTATTGAGGTCTCTTTAGTTAAACCTAGTTTACTGTAAGAAGTTAAATATCCAATTTCTTTGTGAGGCTTTATCTAGGAATTGGGGGATGATCCCATACCCAAGAAGGCCTAGTACCTCACCATGTTTAACCCGGAAGCCGATCATCGAAATAGATATTTGATAACTTTTGTAATATGGTTTAACTTAGGAAGATCAAATCAATTAAACTTGGAGTAAAAATGTTAAGTATCGTTTCCAATCCAAGTTTAACTTCTGAAGGATAATTTAGATTAATAATGTTAAGCATCGTTTGCAATCCAAATTTAACTTCAGTAGAGCACATGAGTAGCTAGGTGTTAGAGTGTATACTTAAAGTCTAGCTTTTTGTATAAACATATAAGAATCACATTGGTCAAATGTCTACATTTATATGCTAAGTGTAGTTGTTCACTTCATTTATATTGTAGATAACATGGTGTGTGGTGTCACGCGCAGAAGATCATGTTATCAATTCTTTATAAATTATAAACAATTACTCACGACTAAGATGGATAGGAACAAACCATTTGAAATAGTCATAATGTAATTTGGTATTAGTTTATCTTGACTATAAAATTACACTAGTACACTGAGAGTGTATTGAGATGGACCATTTAAGGTAAGTTCTTTTTATACTGACTGAATAAAAGAACAAGACCTTTGTTATTATGGAAGTGTGTGCTCTTAATCATGATATAATAACAAGCACATATACTTAATATTCATTTCTTTGATTTATCAAAGGGTGCGATTTAGTTCGATAAATCAATAGGCCCGATAAGTTGGGAAATGATATTATTTATATGGTGTGTTATTGATTATAGAATGAAACTGTATCCTATTAATTGTAACGCCCGCCCCCTCCTCCTGCTAGTGGGGGGAGCGGGGTTACTCACTTTGACTTAGCATACATAATCATACATACAGCGGAAGCATATTCTTTTTTTTTTTTCTAAAATCATACTAAGCATATGAGTATGAAATAGCATGGTTCAACTTAAAAAGTCATATTATTCATTTCTAACACATGCATAGGGAATCATGTAAGACATCAACATAAAATAACATATTATTCATAAGTTCACTTAAGCAGGTCATTTTATTTCTTTAGCCAAGTCACCATCACACATCTCTTGCCCCTTCCTGCTGCTCCTCTAGTTTATCCATCCTTTACCTTTATCTGTGGTACAAGGAAAAGTATCTGTAAGCACTCAAGGCTTAGTGAGATCCTTTCCTACTCATAAAAGCCAACATATCATGTAAAACCATCATATTATACATCATAGAATAAATGACGCTCATATCATCATATAATTAAAAACACATCATATCATGGCATAATTTTCAATAATATCGTAACATAAAGTAAACAACATATCATGGCATAAATCTTATCATAGTATAAGTAACATCATATCATGGCATAAATCATATCATGGCATAAGTAATCATCATATCATGGCATGAATCATATCATAGCATAAATGAACATCATAGCATGACATAGATCATATCATAGCATAAGTGAACATCATAGCATGGCATAGATCATATCATAGCATAAGTAATCATCATATCATGGCATGAAACATATCATAGCATAAATGGACATCATAGCATGGCATAGATCATATCATAGCATAAGTGAACATCATAGCATGGCATGAATCATATCATAGCATAAATGAACATCATAGCATGACATAGATCATATCATAGCATAAGTGAACATCATAGCATGGCATAGATCATATCATAGCATAAGTAAACATCATATCATGGCATGAATCATATCATAGCATAAGTGAAAGCATCATGACATTTCCTTTCATAACATCAAGGCATCATATCATAGCATAACTGTAAGCATTATTTCATATCATATCGTAAGCATGGATGCAAGATGTCCTTTAAAACATGGGTAATGTCATGTGCTATATGCCTTTCAAAACATGATTTATGTCATGTGTGAAATGTCTTAAAACAATATCATATAGTACTTAAAAATAATCTCAACATGAGAGGGGCCCAGCTTAGTACCACATACATACATAAATGCGTGCATCCTAAGTAGACCCAAGGTAGCTAGTCTTGAATCTACTAGGAAACTAGGCCCGTAGCTCGACCTAGGGGCACGTAAGGAGCCCACCCTTTACTAGGCCCGTAATTCAACCTAGGGGCGCATAAGGAGCCCACCCTTTCGGTACAAGCCATTCAAAGTAAAATACATGTCATATCATATCTTTATCATTGCATAACATATTCATGTCATTCATAGCATATCATATTCATGTCATTCATAGCATCTCATGTCCATGTCATTCATAGCATATCATGTTCATGTCATTCATAGCATATCACGTTCATGTCATTCATAGCATATCATGTTCATGTCATTCATAAGGTATGCATAAATGGGCACATAGCCATGCATACTTGGGCACATAGCCATCATATTTGGGCACGTAGCCATCACATTTGGGCACATAGCCAACATAGGTATCATTCTCATGCATGGTTTATAAGCATACTTAAACGAGCATATATAATATATCATGGAAGAAAAAGAAAACATAATCATGCATGGATCACGAGTTAACTTCTCCTAATTCATATCATGGCAAAGTGAAGCACATAATGAGTCATAATTTGGTCTCAATCCTCAACCAACTAAGGGTGGCCGAAACATGCATAGACTCACTTAGGTTGAATGAAATCATATAAGCATATGAACCCTAACTCATTTCCATAACATTTATCATAAAGAACATCATAAGCATGTTTGATTTAGGTTCTATGCTTCCTAGGTTTAGAAATCAACATTGGCCGAAGCATACAAGGTCCAAAATTTGGTTACAAATAGCATGTAAACATGTGAACCCTAAACAATTTCCATGCATTTATCATAGGCAACCACATGAGCATATTGAGTTTAAGTTTCAAGCTTCCTAAGTCCACAAATCATAGGTGGCCGAATGCCATCAATGTGACTCTAAGTTTTTTTTTTCAACCAAATACAAGCATGTGAATACCCTATAAGTTTCATAGCATATCATGGAGAAGAACATAAACATGTTAGGGTTGAATTTAGGCTTGCCTAAGCCCTACATTTCATTTTGGCCGAAAGTTCACCATGTGAAAACCTAACCCTAAGCAACATGAAATCACAAGTGCATCAAGTTATCTCCATATCCTATCATAAGGTAAATCATAAGCAAGCTAGATTTGAGGTTGAGCCTCCCTAAGGTATTTAATCCCTTCATGGCCGAAACCCTAAGGTGAGGTTCTACAAATTCCAAGCAACATACAAGCATGAAACGACAAGAAAATATTCATATCATGTCATAGAAGAGATCATAAGCATGTTAGTCTTTAAGTTGAGCTTCTCTAGAGTTTTAAGTCTCTTCATGACCGAACCCTAAGGTGGGGTATTACCTAACTCCAAGCCACATACAAGTATGAAATATCAAGGTCATATTCATAGCATATCATGAGAAAAACCTTAAGCATGTTTGTTTTGGTTTTGAGCTTCCATAGGCCTTACAAAGTGTCATGGCCGAAAGTTTCCAAAAGAAACCCTAGGTTGTTAATCCATCTAAACTCGAACAAAATCATATAACAACTTGTACCACAGGTGAGGGGATACTCACATCCTCTTGCTTGGTCTTTTCCCTAAGAGAAGATACCCTTTGTGAAGAGGAAGAAGAGAGCTTCTCCTTCTAGTGCTCCCTTTTGCTTCTCTTGCTTGTGAGAGATAGATCTTGAGGACCCCTTCTTGTGGTTTGGTTTTCTTAGGGAGAAAACCTTAGTTGGATTTTCGGAAAGGGGAGAGGGGAGGCTCTAGGTCACGACAATGGTGAGGAAAGGGAAGAAAATGAAATCCCTTCTTTGTTTTTCCTCTTATGCTAGGTGGGAGTAAGAAGCAAAAAGAAACTTTGCCTTCCCTTCTTCTTAACTCATCCTTTATTCTCTTAATGATGAAGAAAATGTCTTCATTCATCCCCCTTTGCTCTCCAAATCCCTCATCTCATCAACCCACAAAATTAAAGGAGAAGGAAGGAGAAGAAGACAATTTGTCTTTTTCTTGTTTCCTTCTTTTTATCATGCTCTTAGCTTTATTTAGAATTTCCATTCCTCCTTTAACAATAAATTATGATGGTCTAGTGGTAATTCCATAATCCTTAGCTTATGAAGGTTCAAGGTTCAATCCTTGACAAATTCCTTTTTCTTATATATATTTTTGGTTCTATCTTATCTTTTTATTCTAAGAGAAAATCTTCACCTACTTAGCTTAAGAAATTCATGGGTGTTACATTAATCTGGTTGATAATGTCCCCAAGAGGAGCTCATAATAATTGTCATGTTAAACCCTGCATGTGGACTTAGTCTGACATGACAATAAGGTTGAGTGGTACTACTCTTGGATTAAGAAATTAATTAAAGTGAGTTGTCAGAAACTTATTTAATTAGTGGGCATTCGATATCTTAAACACAGAGAGATTAACACACTCATGATAAGATGGAGCCCATATAGTAATATGAGATTGGTGTGGTAGTTCAATAATAGCTCTTTAGTGGAATGAGTTATTATTGATGAACTCGAGTTGGGTGTTCGGGGCGAACATGGGAAGCTCAAGTTCATCGGGAGACCAAAACCAATTCCTCCTCTCTGTCCCTATCGTAGCCTCTTATTAATAAAGTATTATACCCACCTTCTTACCTATCTTAAGGTGGTCGACCAAGCCTAGCTTGGAGCCCAAGCTAGGGCCGACCAAACCAAGGTGAGTTGGATCGAAGGTGTGGCCGACCCTATCTTGAGCCCCAGCTTGGTGTGGCCGGCCACAATAAATTAAAAGGTTTTTATGTTTTAAAATATTTCTTATGTGGAAGCCATGGTTTTAAAAGAGAGTTTAAAATTTAAATCTTTCCTTTTATAGCTTTCTACAAAAGATTAAGTGAAAGGTTTGATATCTTTCCTTATTTGTAGTTAAAAGGAAGATTTTAATTTTTTTGATAAAACTTTCTTTTTATGAAACCATCCTCATGGTTTTAAAAGAGAGTTATAAAATTTAAATCTTTCCTTTTATAGCTTTCTACAAAAGATTAAGTGAAAGGTTTGATATCTTTCCTTATTTGTAGTTAAAAGGAAGATTTTAATTTTTGATAAAACTTTCTTTTTATGAAACCATCCTCATGATTTTAAAAGAGAGTTTTAAAATTAAAATTTTCCTTTTATATCTTTTTACAAAAGATTAAGAGAAAGATATCTTTCCTTATTTGTAGTTAAAAGGAAGATTTTAATTTTAGAGAAAACTTTCCTTTTTGTAAATCATCCACATATTTTAATAGAGAGATTTTAATTTATAAAAGTTTCCTTTTATAACCAACCATGAAGGGAATTTTTAAAGTGAACTTTTTATTTTAAAAATTTTTGAAAATAAATTAGGAAGTTTTAATTTTTGTTTAAAACTTTCCTTGTATGGAGGATTAGATATGGCCGACCACATTGATAGAGAAAAGGAAATTGTTTTAATCAATTAAATTTTCCTTTCTAAAAGAGAGGGTAGAGGTGCCACATTGATAAAGAAGGTTTTATTAAAACTTTCCTTATTTGCCAAGACCAAGGAATATAAAAGAGAGGGTAGAGGTGCCTCACCTCATGACACATAATCTAGTATTCCTCTCTTCTATTCCTTGTGGTGGCTGGCCCTCATCTTCTTCCTCTCCTCCTTTTCTTCTTCAATGGTGGCCGGCGACATCAACTCTCAAGGATCTTGTTGGTGGCCGAATTTTGCTTGGAGAAGAAGTAGAGAAAGGAGGCTTTGTTTCTTGCATCCCTTGGAGTTTAGTTAGTGGCCGAAGTTCTTCATCTCGAGAAGTTGATTGATTGTGGCCGAAACTTGCTTAGAGAAGAAGAAGGAAGCTTGGGTGGATTCTCGTCTCGGTAGATCGTCACCCACACGACAACCAAGATAAGAAGAGGAATACGATAGAAGATCGTGAGGTCTATAAGCTATAAAAGGTATAACTAGTTATTAAGTTTCCGCATCATAATTAGTTCATCCTTTTTGTTTAGATCATGAAATACCAAACACAAGAGGCTAGTGATTCTAGGTTTCGGATTTGAGATTCGAATTTGTGTTTCTTTGTTTTTCGATCTTGTGATTCTATTGTTCTTTTTGGTTAAACCTAGGGTTACTATAAGGAGATTAAATATTGAATTTCTTTGAAAGGCTTTGCGAGGCAGTGGTGGATGTTCCCATACCCAAGAAGGCCAAGTGTCTTGCCATGTTTGACTTGGGAGCCGATCTCTGAAATAAATATTTAATCGAATTTGTAACATGGGTGGGTTTGGATCAATAATGTTAAGTATTGTTTGCGATCCAAGTCTAAACTTTAAGAACAGATAAGTTAAATTTGGAATCAATAATGTTAAGTTCTGTTTGAGATTCCATATTTAATTTCTAAAGAACACAATAGGTTGTTAGGAAAGGTTCAGGACTTGTACAAAATTTTTTTATAGGAGAATCGGTACGATATTCCGAGAAGCAACCAACACTAGGAAAGTTCTATGCTTGTATAAATTTTTATACAGGGGAACTAGGACGGTATTCTGAGTAGCAACCAACAGAGGTGGCATCTTCCGGTTGGTTACCGCACGTCCGATCTAAGGGCCTCAAAGGGATTGAGGTGCCTGGGGTGAGAGGCACCTCAAAGGGATAGAGGCACCTGGAAGAGGATAAGATGTGACAAGCTCGGATCATATCAGTTTTGATCTAGGCACCTCAAAGGCAGAGAAGTGCTTGGATCATCCTTTATAAGGAGGGTCAAAGTAGAGGCAAACAAATCAATCACTACTAACAATTTTAATGCTTAAATGAACTATGCACTGCTTAGAACATTGACTACGACGTTGCAACATTGCTTCGACATCTACGCCCTACACTAGATTTTTCTATTTGTCAATGTATTTAATTTAAAGTAAAAGTTATACTTTCACATTTAGATTTTGTAATCTTTGAATTGTTAGTGGATTTCTTAATGAAAGTGATCCATGATCGCAGGTCTTGGAGCAGGAGTTGTCAAAGGCTCCAAACCAAGTAAAAGAAACTTATGTTAGCTTTGTTATTTATTTCCACTGTGCATTTAACTTGAGTTTTATGAAAAATGTGAAAAAGTTACAAGAGCTATTCATCCCCTCTAGCACGCTTTTCGATTCTTTAATTGGTATCAGAGCAAGGTCTCTCTGAATTGATGTAACTACCATAAGAGTTTTTTTTTCGATTTTCAGCTTTTCATAAATCAGAATCGGAATAATCACCCCTTCTGATATTTTTTTCATTCAAATTCTTTCGTTCTCAAAATTGGTACAACACCACTCAAGATATCTTATTTTTTTTTCTCTTCCTGCACTAATAAACCCAAGACCAAATCTTGGAATATTTCAGTTTTTGTGTGTGCAAGATTTTAAATGACCCATCAAGAAGGGTGCATAACTACATGTCCGCCTCTTTTCTCCAGCGAGGACTTTGGTTACTAAAAGGGCTGAATGGAGTATCATCTGAAGATTCAGGTGGAAATGTAGATCATAATCCAAACTGGACTCACATTTCCCACCGAATATGAAGTAACTATCTCCTATGACAAGTGGGACGCACCAACAAAGAAAAAGATCAAGGCCGACACCAAGGCAACTTAGACACTCCAGTGCGGCCTAACCAAAGAAGAACTAAATCGGGTTAGTTCTTTAAATAACACTAAGGACTTTTGGGAGAAATTGATCGAGCTACATGAAGGCACTTCCGATACAAAAGTAAGTAGAAGATATTTAATTTTAAATAAATTATATAACGAAAGAATATAGGAAGGAGAATCTGCAAGTTTGCTCTACGCTTGAATTCAAGATCTCCTCAATGGTCTTCGCACAATCAGCCAGAAAGTGGAGAATCACAACATTATAAGGTATGCCCTAAATGCTTTTCCAAGGAATAATTTCTAGGTATTTATGGTTGATGCTTATAAAGTTTCTAAGGATATTTCAATTATTAAATTAGATGAATTATTGACTGAATTTGAATTTCATGAATAAACTAATGCTACTTTGGTTGAGAGAGGTATTGCATTGCTTGCAGGAAAACTCACAAATAAGAAGTTGAAGCCCAAGTACCAACTAAAACCGAAATCCGATGAATTGGATTTCGACGACCAATGAACTAGTGAATCTAGTTCAGAAATTATATAAAAAGAAAAAAGGATTCACTACATATGAGATCAAAAAGGTGATTCAAATAAAGACAAGAAGTCAAGTCTGAACACAAGTACACAAGGCAAATCAGACATAATTTGCTACGGTTACAACAAAAAGGGGCATTTCAAGTTAGCATGTCCGAACCTAAAAGGAGAAAAGGAAGCAAAGGAGAAAGAAGATGCTGAGCCTACATGGAATGAATCATTATAAGAAGAATCGGAAGAAGAGGAACCAGCTCAAGCAAGCTTTCTTGTGCTACAAGCATGGGAAAATGTGGTTGAAAGTGAGTTCAAGTTCGAAACCAGATCTGAATTCGAAGCCCAGTCTAAGAGAAGCCATGGATCCGTATATATTTCAGATGATCCAAACAATGAGGTTCACTAATGTGATAAACCGTAAGTGCACGGTCATCGTCAAGTAATAAAATTTATAAGTCGATCCCACCAAGACTGAAGATTAAATGCTAATTGGTTTTACACTTCGAATTTAGATAGACAAAATCGATAAGTGTTTATTTTGAGATTTTCAACTAAAATGTGAAAGTAAAATAAAGTAAATTGAGGAAGTTCTTAGTTCAGTGAATGTTCTAAGCCGTTGGTTTCATTGTAATGGTGAATGTTGTGCTATGAATTTGACCTTCCCTAGTTCTTTACTTATATGATTGCAGGACAATCTAAATTACTACCAAATACCACCCCATGATGGTGTATCGGAGTACTTCCCTTGTCAGTAATCAAGTATGCTATCAAGTGAAGAAGTAATCTAGAGAGTCTGAATTTTTAGTAGAGTACCTCCTGTAACAAGGTCTCCCCCGGTTTTACGTCTCTAGATTTTGTAAGTCACTTGCATAACATATGATTAGGGGAAGCCCATTAGGTCAAGTGATAGACTTGTCCATACATAAAATTGTTCTCCCTTAGGAGGTTATGTTCCATATAGAAGGATAGTTACCATAGATACTCAACTCCAAATAAGTATCCTAAGACCATGCCGAGCTATATCAGAGCGTACACTCAGAAGAGACAACAAACTATGCATCTATCCAATGAAAATTTAGGTTCATTCTCAGACCTAGATATAGTCACACAACAATGTATCTATTATAGAAATGAAATCTACGCATACAGAAATGCAATCTAGATAGATAAAATTGTTCTCCCTTAAGAGGTTATGTTCCATATAGAAGGATAGTTACCATAGATACTCAACTCCAAATAAGTATCCTAAGACCATGCCGAGCTATATCAGAGCGTACACTCAGAAGAGACAACAAACTATGCATCTATCCAATGAAAATTTAGGTTCATGCTCAGACCTAGATATAGTCACACAACAATGTATCTATTATAGAAATGAAATCTACGCATACAGAAATGTAATCTAGATAGATAAATTCATATCCTTAAAGAAAGTCTTCTTACAAGCATTTCATCGAACATAACATATGCATACAAGCTTCATCAAACAAGGGAATTGACAGTTCAATAGAGTTTACAATATCCACACATTACAAATACTTCTTATATCTTAGAACAATTTAAATTTATTCAATAATAGCTAGAAATGCAATCCAAAGACTCATAATAATAGAAATCCAAGAGAAGGAGGAGAAAATCTTATCCTTTGATGTCGAGTTAAGCCTTTGGATGCAGATATTCCTTGGGTGTATGGCCTTGCTATCTGGCACGGTTAGAGCCAATTTGGCTTTGGTTCTGGGCCCCTGTCTGTGCCATATGGCACGGCTAAAGTAGAGCTTACTCTACTTCTTCCTTCTTGGTCGTGCTATTTAGCACGCCCGGACCTTTGAGTCTTCGTTCTTGATGCATGGTCGTGCCTCAAGGCACAACTAGGTCCAATTCTGCTCTAGAAGTTTGCATGGGCAAGATCATGGCCATGCCTTTTTGGCACTGCTAGTTCTTCAATACTGGAGATTTTCTGGCTTTTGGAGGCATGGCCGTGCCTCAAGGCATGGGCATGGCCAAACCCAACTCTGCTCTGGAAGTAGGCATGCCCTCCCCTTTTCTTGCGCTGTTTCTTCTTCATAGCTGTGCCATTCAGCACGACCTGTCTTTATTTGCTTCCTTGGCCATGCCATTAGGCACGACTACCTTCTGGAACTTGACTTGGGCACTCCACTCTTTCGCTTTCTCACCACGGGGAAGAGATCTTCTTCAAGTGATGTTCTTCTGCATCCTTAAATCTTTTCTCGCTCTAAACTGCTCCTGAAAATGAAAATAAACACCGAGCAGATATTTAGATGAAAAGTAGTAATTATGTTGAAATGAGATAGAAAAGGGTGCAAAAGCATACATCATAGTCAAATGAATATAGAAAGATGTGTGTTAAACGATATAAAATAACATATATAATCTACGCTCATCGCCCCCCAGACTTAAACCTTTGTTTATCCTCAAGCAAACCCTGCAATCTAGATTCATGAGCTAATAATGAGTATCCCTAATGATTCTACTCAGTTCTACCAAACTAGTGAAACAGATGAGTATAATCAAGAGTGATCTACAAGTAAGCATTTGATTGTTATCAAACAAAATTTTATAGTCTAGAAACATATGTAGGAATAAGTGCATAATAATCCTTGGCGATTCAATTTAACTCTATCAAATAATTTCAATAGTGAGAATGATCATGAATGGATTTAACTAGCCTAAGAATGAGTTCTCCGTGCTAGTGCAAATAGTGACATAAATTTCTTAAGTTTCAATTCCTAATCTTAGTTAAGTCGTCATTGAACTATATTTTCCTTTTATTCCCAGTAGTAACACTACTTGGTTCATCTATCTTAGATCTACCCAAGGTCTAAAGAATGTACTTGATAACAAGAGAAATCTAGTGTTCATTTTTCTAGTAACCTAACTCGGGCTCAAAGGGACAAACATCTAGTTTCCACTTATAACAATAATTTTTTTCAATCTCTTATTTCATATCCTTTGTTTTTTTTCAATTGCACATTTGTAATGATGCAATTAGTTGGATTTCTATTTTTCAAAATGAGTTTTAATGTTTCGAGCATCAATCTAATAGCTAAGGTGTAGTTAAGAAATCACCATGGGAATTTAAGTACTTATCAAATTCAATGAATCATGACTATTTTCAGAACTTTCAACTATCAAAATAAGACAAGGTGTATAGAGATCCTCAAGCTAGACTATAACCAAATCCTTTCAATGAAAAACAATGCTCATGTCCTACTATTAATGATAGAGAAAAGTAGATCACCAAATATACTATCACTCATATCCTAACAATATGAATCTAAACCATAAACGTGCGAAAATTTTTATTATCAAACAAATGTCATGCTCATTTTGTTCCACTATATATAGAAAAATATATCACTAAATATACTAGCATTGAGAAGTGTAACTCATGAAATCCAGATAATAAGTGTGCTAGTAGTTTACTCATGGACAAGTTAGTAGTAATGGTTTGGATAGTGTAACTCAAATGCCTTAGAATTTGAAAAAAAAATAAAGAAAAATGCAAAACAAATTGAACTATATATAAAAATCCCCCAGACTTGGACACTTCATTGTCCTCAATGAAACTAAACCTATGGGGGAGGATGAGGGAAAGAGGACATATGCCGTATCAAATTTTGATAATAATGATACATAGCATTTATTTGAACTTGAAATATTCGCGTAATGCTCTAGAATTCCTCTTCTTTCTTCCAAAACTTTCTGCGTTCATCCATAATGCTATCAATCATATCAATTGAATCAAACTCATTCTCAAAACAATCATGCATCTATTTAAAATTTTCATTAGACGTACCATTTTGTTGAACAAGGACTTCAATATGTTTTTCCTTATCATGAATGAGATTGTCCCGCATCGGATTACATTTAGAAAGATCAAACATGGTTTTTGTGGGTTTCTTTGCATGACCTTTTCTAGAAGGTATGACGATAGGAGGAATTGGTTGATTATAAGCATTTGTTAACAACCAATTTTCTTTGATTGTAATGGTGGTTAATCCAATATTTGGCAAACATATTGATGAGTTATTCATTAGAGGTAGACAAAATCCATTTCCAAAATGTCTAATAATATGTTTGGCAACACAGCAATCCAAGTCAATTTTAGATGTATTTTTCACCATTTCTAAAACTTTTAAATCACATCTCAAAACTATCGCTATACGTGTAAACAATCCTCCAAATACAAGTGGGTTGGTAAAAGATGATTTTCCAACCTTGGTGAGATGTTTTATGAAGTAAAATCATGAATCAATTGGAAGTTTTTCGATCATAGCCCATAAGAAAAATAATTCATTATGTCTAGCATTACCTCGACTGTTGCTTCACCCAAAAATGATATTTCTCATTACTAATTGAATGTATCTAAAAATGGGATTTTAACTATGTCAATCTCCTTAGGAGAGAACATACCAAATCTAGATTTATTACCAATAAGATCCCAAAAATCTCTAGACCAAAAAGTTTTTGGTATTAAGCGTGCCCCTCCATAAGGAAGATCAAAACAAATATTAAAATCTTTTAAGGTCCATTCGTAAGAAATATTAAATAATCGAAATGAGATTTTTCCTTCCCCGTAAGAACAGATAAGTTAAATTTGGAATCAATGATGTTAAGTTCCGTCTGCGATTCCTAATTTAACTTCTAAAGAACACAATAGGTTATTTAAGGAAAGGTTCGACACTTGTACAAAATTTTTGTACAGTGGAACCAGTATGATTTTCCTAGGACTAACCAACAACATCAAGGTTCTTGAAGAAGCCACGAGGTAGCCAGTCACTCGCTTGGAAGATATTACTTATCGGGTATTTTTTTCCCGCTCTACAAATTGATGCTGCCAAATTAGTAACAACTTGCATATCATGTTAAAAGCATCAGAATATTCTACATCGCTCCATGAAGTTTTTGAAGACCTTGATTATTTCCTATCCATTGGATTAGTGGAGCATGGACATTGTAGGATCCATTTCCATGGCACCCACTCCGAAAAGATTCTTGTTGGTAGAAGTGGACTATTTTCTAAATGGGTGGAGACTGAACCACTGACTAAGATTACCGTGCATATGGTTATCAAATTCCTCTAGAAAAGCATTGTGTGTCAGTTCAGGATCCCATATAAGCTCATCTCAGATAATGGAAGATAATTTTAGGGCATGAAGATTAAAGAATGGTGTAAAAGTTATGGTATTATGTAGGCCTTCACCTTAATAGTATATCCTCAAAACAATGGCCAAGCTAAAGTCACTAATAGAGAAATTATTAAAGGTCTCAAAACTAAGCTTGATAATGTTGGAGGAAGTTGGGTTGATGAATTACCAAGTGTGCTATGGGCTTACCAGACTACTCCCTGTGAAGCAACAAGTATAACACCTTTTCATCTTGTTATGATGGTGAAGCAATTGCCCGGTCGAAGTTGGCATGGAATTTGATAAGAGATAATTATATGATAAAGACAACGATGGCCAATGCCTTATGGAGCTCAACTTGATAGAGGAAGTCAGAGATAAGGTCACAGTCCAATTAATGGTGTACCTCCAAAGAATGAAGCAAAACTACAATAGAAGAATTATTCCAAGGTTTTTTCAGGTAGGGGACCTAATCTGGATGTGAATCTAGCCAATCGGTGATATTACCAAACTGGAGCCACAATGGGACAGAGCATGCAAAATAGTGGAGAAGCTGGCCTCAGGCTCCTATTATCTCCATGTCATAGATGGAAAAAGGTTAGAGCAGTCTTAGAATGTGAATCATCTACAACCCTATAGAGATTGAGAGTATGCTTGTAAAGCATTAATGTAGCATGTTGAATCTTTGCACTTAATGAAAAATGATGGTGATTTTATCTCAAAAACTCTATATCCCAGACTCTCAAGCATCAAGTTGAGTTATAAGTGAGCATGCTCTTGCACCAAGTCCCAGACTCCTAAGCATCAGGATGGGTTATAAGTTTACATGCTCTTGCGCTAAGTCCCAGACTCCTGAGCACCAGGCCAAGATATAAGTGTGCATACTCTCGTACCAAGTCCTAGACTCTCAAGCATTATGCTGGATTATAAGCAAGCAAACTCTTGCACCATGTCCTAGACTCTTGAGCACCATGTTGGGTTATAAGCGAGCATGCTCTTGCGCCAAGTCCAAAACTCCTGAGCACCGAGCTAAGTTATAAGTGAGCATGCTCTCGCGCCAAGTCCTAGACTTCCGAGCATCGGGCTAGGTTATAAGCGAGCATGCTCTCACATCAAGTCCCAGAATCCTAAGCACCATGCCAGATTATAAGTGAGCATTGTAGGGGATCGGTGGCCGACTAGAAGGGGATTGGATAGCTAGGTCACCCCCAACTTCAATCGCTTCTCTACAAGATAAATACAAAAACTAAAGAAAACAAACAAGAAGGAACACAAATGCTAACACAAATCCTTTATGTGGTTCGGAGATTACTTGCTCCTACTCCACGACGTGTCCTTGAGGTGGACGAACCCTTGATCCTTCGATGGATCAGTCCCCAACAATCTTTGGCTAGTTCTTACTCCTTCTCGGTGGAGTACAACCTCTCACAAAGCTCTCTTTCTCTTACAAGATAGAACTTAGGTTTAGAGAGGAAGAGTGGACTTGGAAGCTTTGGACAATGGCTTAGGAGTTACTCAAACATCATGAGTAACCTCCTTCATGCCCCAAAGCTTCCTATAAATAAGAGGAGAGAGTTGATCAACAAATCAACTCATCTTGGAACCAGTCAACTGGTACTTCCATCAGTCGGCTGGTGCTACCATTAGAGGTAGCCAACGGCTACTTCGCAGTGTCAATGGTTTGCCAACGGCTACTTACCAGTCAACTGGTAAAAGTACCAGTCAGCTGGTCACTGCTGGCTCAGTGAATAGAATGCTTCTGTTCGCTCCCAGTCGACTACATAGTCGACTGGACCAGTCGACTGCAACTTCCAATAGTCGACTGGTCCCGGTCACACACTCACACTCATCCTCTCCGGAGTCGCCCTTGAAGCCCTCTTCTTCAGCCTTCATCCCTCAGATGCACCCAAGCACTCTGCTCCTCTCCGTGGCATCCTTCATGTTGCCTTGAAGTCCGCTTCCTTTGGCTTCACTCCGTAGCTCCTCGTCCGCGGTCCCTCGGATGCACCATCCTTAACTGATCTCATGGACCCGAGCCATAGGATGTGCTTTCCAAGCTTTACCGCACCAAGCTCCTCATGTGTGTTTCATCAAGCCCTGTATGACTCAAACACATATCAAAACAATATGAAAGTCTAACTTAAACTCTTTGACACACACATCAAAACCATGATCGTACCGATCAAACTTGGGTAGATTGCACCAACAATCTCTTCCTTTTTGATGTGTGGCAATATATTTAAGTTAGGAACAAATAACAACATGAAAATTAAGCAATATGTAAACATGAATCATAAAACTCAAGCTCCCCCTTAACATATTCTCTCAACCTTAATTTTCAAGTTTTACACACAATTAGGTTTCTAACTTAAACCTTCCTATTTCTCCCTGTTTGACACCATCAAAAATTGTACCAAACAAGTACATATACCAAGGTATCAATGTGGACTTAAAAATAGCCAAAAACCAGCATCTGAAAGTGCTTGAAAGAAGCTACCAGTTGACTACCATCTATTGTAGTCAACTGGCACAAACTGATTTCGAATTACAGCATTCTGAAGCCAACTTCAGAAATGCATAGAAAATTCTAGAAAATTCAAAAAATCATGAAATTTTGAATACATATTTTTTATAAATTTCTTTAATAAGGAAAAATATGTTTTCATGAAAATTCATCATATTTTTGGATTTTTGATAAAAACTTAAACACCTTCAAAATTACTCAAGTTTGTATCAATTTAAAAACTTGTTTTGAATTCATAAGTTTCAAAATAGCTATACCACAGTAAATAAAATATAGAATTATTTTCAAAACATTTAAAATGTCCAACTATGATCTATGGGCATTGTAATGCCCCGCCCCTCCTGCTAAGGCGACGGGGGTTACTTGACGACACTTGCGTGCTTAACACAGCGGAAGTCTTACTTAGAGAATTTAAAAACCTTTTTATTACTTAAAAATCACAATAGACATAAAAGGTCCACATAGCATACTTATCATAAATTTTGGTCTTAATACCAAACACATACTTAAAGTCATGGAGTCATAAGGTAAAAACATCAACATGGCAAATTTCTTATTAAATGAAAGTAGGTCATTTCTTTTAGCCAGTCCACTACCGCACACATCCTTCAAGCCCTCCTGCTACTCCCTTAGTACATCCATTCCTTGCCTTTATCTGTGGTACAAGAAAGTAAGCTATGAGCACTCATGGCTCAGTAAGTTCCTTTCCTACTCACAAAAATCCGTCAAGCATATTAAAATCACAAGTCATAAGACATAAAGACAAGTGTATCATGTTAAGAGCATATCATGGCATATCATAACATAACATAAAGTATCATGGCATAACATATCATGATCATCAAACGTATCCTGTCATAGCATAACATCATCATAACTAGCATGGCGTAATCATAAAGTATAATCATGGTACATCCCTAAACATATATCATGCAACATATGCACATGTCTTTTGAAAACTTATACAATACATACTTAAACATAATCTCAACATGATTAGGGCCCCGGCTTGTACCACATACATAAATGCGCGCGTCCTATGTAAGTCCAAGGTAGCAAGTCTTGAACCCTACAAGGCATACATACTAGGCCCGTTTCTTAGTCCATCGACCTAGGGGCACTTAGGAGCCCATCCCTAACGAGGCCCGTTTCTTAGTCCATCGACCCCGGGGCGCTTATGGAGCCCACCCTTGGTACAAGCCATACATAAAGTAAAGTAGCATGACTTAACTTACATATCATAGTTCTTATCATTTCATGCATATCATATTTCTTAACATATCATAAAACATGCATATTTGGGCACACAGCACATGCATGAATCATAACATACATCATGAAATATCACTTATCTTAAAGCATGCATATTTGGGCACACAACACATGCATGAATCATAGGCTTGCATAACAAACGTATCATTTTATCATGTCATAAAGTAAGCATGTTTGAGCACATAGTACATACATACATGGGTCTTAAGCATACATGAAAGAACATAACACATATCCTATAAAGGCATAATCATTCATGGAATCATTAAATATCATCTCTTTATAGCATGTGAGGTATATCTAGTCACTAAACCCATATGACCGAAAGTCATGAAAGGACCATATGATCTCTAGACAACATATAAACATAAAAATTTTCATGATATCTTCACATACTAACATAAGAAAGATCATAAGCATGTTAACCTAAATTTTTAAGCCCTCCTAGGTTTCCAATTATTTCATGGCCGAAACCTTTCATGAAGAGGAATCAAGTTCTAAGCAACATGTAAACATGTAAACCCTATACTCATATCATATTATGTTTCATAGGGAACTACTTAAGCACATTTAGTTTGGGTTCTAAGTTCCCTAAGCTCCTAATCATATCATGGCCGAACCCTAGCTTATCTCATCCTAGGTTACAAGTAGCATAGAGGTGTTGAACCTTAAGCCAACATGTTATACATTTTAATGAGGAACAACATAAGCATGTTTGTTTAAAATTTCAAACTTCCTAGACCCCTTAATTCAAGGTGGCCGAACCTAACAATCATGGAATTAGGTTTTTAGTGGCATAAGAGTATGAAACCACAACTACATTCCATAGCATACATCACAAGAACATCATAGGCTTATATAAGTTGGGTTCTAATTTCTCTAAGCCTTTAAACTTGTAGGGGCCGAAACATGTAAATCATGGAACTAGATTTTTAGTGACATGAGAGCATGGGAACCACAACTACATTTCATAGCATATATCTCAAGGACATCATAAGCATGTATAAGTTGGATTCAAATTTCTCTAGACCCTTTAAACTTGTAGTGGCCGAAACTTAACAAGCATGAAACTAAGTTTCTAGTGGCACAAGAGCATGGAAAACCCTACACAATTTTCATGGCTTCATAACAAGGAACAACATGAGTAAACTTAGTAAAAAAAAACTACACATACTAGCTTTAAACCTAATGTGGCCGAAAGTTACATGTATTCAAAATTCTATATAACAAGCAACCATAAAACATCAACTAGTTTCATATTATATTATCAAGAAGGTCATGAGCCTCTTAGCCTTGGTTTCAACTTTCCTAGACTTCAACTCTCATCCTAGCCGAACCCTCATAAGCATGAAATAAAATTCATAACTAACATACAATCAAGGCATAACATTTTAGCTTCATGTCTTGTCTTAGGAAAAATCTTAGCATGCTTGGTCTTAGGTTTAAAACTCTCCTAGGCCTTTACTCCTTACTTGGCCGAATATTCATGAGCATGTAAATGGAGTTTCAAACAACATACAAGTAAGAGAAAAGTTAACAACCTCATTATCTTAGGGTACATAACAAAAAGAATAAGAAAATATGCTTAGTTTGAGTCTTGAACTTACCTAATCTTCTTGTTCATGCTTGGCCGAAACATGTAAATCATGAAACTAATTTTTCATTAATTATTCTAGCATGGAAACCATAGATTAACTTCTTACATAAGATACATGTCACAAGAAAAAATAGAAAGCATATCTAATTACCACTTTCTTAAACTTTTCTTCTTGTTTTCTTTTTGACCGAATTTTTCTTAAACCAAAAACCTAAGTTTTTAAGCGATCTATCTCCATGGAAAAACCCTACAAACTATTGTACCAAAGGTGAGGGGAAGCTTACCTAATGTTCACTTGTTAATCCTTAAGAAATGGTACCCTTGGTGAAGAGGAAGTAGGGAGCTTCTTCTTCTAGCACTCCTTTCGATTTCTCTTGCTTGGAAAGGTACACCTTGAAGGCTCCTTCATGTAGTTTAGTTTTCTCTTAGGGAGAAACCTAAACTTGGCTTGTGGAGATGAGGGAGGAGGATGCTAGTCTCGGCAAAGGGTGAGGGAGAAGGGGAAAAAAAAAATGAAATCCTTTAGTTCCTTTCCTTTTTATGCTAAGTGAGTGGAAGTTACAAAGATGAACTTTGCTTCCCTTCCTCCTTAATGCATACATGTATTTTTTTTTTTTAATGAAAAGATGTCCTCATTCCTTTCCCCTTAACTCTTCTCTTCACTATCCTCTTTAAACTCCACGAAAATAGAGAGGAAAAGGGAGGAAGACAACTTGTCTTTTGCTACTCTTTTCTTAACCAAGAGGTAAACAAGAGGAAGAAAGCTCATTGGTTTTTCTCTTGTTCCCTTACTAAATTATATCTTTACTTTTAACTACAATTTCTATAATTTCCCTTTCACATATTATTCATTATCCTAGTGGTTAACATACATAATTTTATTTCTATCCTTGGTGGAAGGTTCAAGGTTCAAACCTTCACCTCTTCTTTTTATTTCTCTTATTTCTTTTTCTTTGATTCTTCTTCTTTTATGTTCTAAAGCAAATAACACCCATATACTTATCTTATAATTTTGTGGGTGTTACAGGCATGATGTCCATTAATTAAACATTTGCTTTCCCCATAGTTGGCCTATGATCGTCAATACTTGATACATTTCATAACTCATCAAAATGCAATAAGCATAAGTGAATTATTTGTATCATCCTATCATCTCACATCTATGTTTAGAAAATAATGAAAGTCATTGTAAGATGAAATAAGGTAACCTCTACTTAGCTCTCCTTATCATGAATTTCTATCAAGGCTAAGTGCTCCCCCTTAAGGTCTCAAGTCAACCATTTTTCAAAGATTTGAATTATGATTTCTATGGTTGACTAACCTAAAATCCTCTAACCCTTGAGGATTGATTTTGGTACCCAATAGAGATTCTTCTTAATTGGGTTTACCAAATACTCCTTAGGAATCCATTTTCTATCTATGGTCTTTGTCTTGGGTTGCCCCTAGCAATTAGACAATGATAGGCTTTTTCATTGTTGGAATCCTTATGCCCTAAACTCTTTTTGTTGAAACTTGCCCTTTGGCTCCCAATAATCATGTTTAGGGTATTTGAGCCAATTTCAAATTTTCTATGGGCTTTCGTGAGGTGTTATACATTTTCTCTTAAGACCTTATTTTCTTCTTCTAAACATGAATCATTTGAAATTGTAGAAGAAGCATGCATATCATTGTCCTTAGAAGTTGTGAATTCCAATTTTTTTTCAAGCATGCAAATATCATGTTTTAAAGACTTATTTTTCCTTTTATCCTTAAAAAAAATCCTCATTTGTACTTTTAATAATCTTAATTAAAACATGAGGAGGAAGATTGTATATCTCACTTACCGAAACGTTCGAATCCGATGTTTAACCTCCCCTTTCACTTGAGCTCCCTTCTTCATCTTCACTTGAGCTCCTTCCTTCTTCTTGTTTGGATGAGGTGGAGGCTACATCACCAATTCCCATTAGATCAAAATGGGACACATGGTGCTCTTCTTCCTCCGATGACGATGGATCATCCCATGTTACTTTTAGGTTTTTAACCTTTTTCCCCTTATCTTTTGACTTCCTCTTCTCTTCCTTCTTCCTTTCTTCTTTCTTCTTCAAGAGAGGGCATTCATCCCTCATGTGCCCTTCTCCTTGGCAATTGTAGCAAATAACTCTCCTTGTTCTACTTTTGCTTCTTGAGCTTTTCCTAGTATGAGATTTGTTAGTTGAAAATCTTCAGAGCCCTTGTGGCAATTGTAGCAAATGCCCTTCTCATTTTTCTTACCATATACACCTCTTGATCACTATCCATTAAGGCACTTGATTCTTCAGAGTCGGAGGATAGTGGGGATGATGACTTCTTCTTCTTACCCTTTCCCTTATTTGCCACAAGGGCTACTCCCCTTGATCTATGGGCTTCTCCATCTAGCCCTTCAACTCTTGTTTTATGGAGCTCCATTGTTGAGAAGAATTCATCTAGAGATGATTTCTCTAAATCCCTTGAGATGTAGAATGAATCTACAATCGAGCTCCAAGTTGTGGTCCTTGGGAAAGCATTAAGGGCTTTCATCATCATGTCTCGGTTTAAAAGTATCTCACCTACACTTGTTAGTTCATTAATAATTTCCTTAATTCTAGAATGTAAAATTGATACATTTTCTCCTTTCTCAAGCTTAATGTTGTTGAGTTGAGATCGGAGAAGGTCTCTCTTTGCTAATTTTACTTCCGAAGTCCCTTCATGAAGCTCTACTAGTTTCTCCCACAAGTCCTTAGCGCTTGTGTAGTTTCCAATCCTAGTCACTTCTTATTGGGGAAGAACATTTAGTAGGTGATGCATTGCCTTTGAGTTTGCTTAATGCTCTTCCTTTTGCTTCTTGGTCCATCTTATTATGTCAATTGTCTCATTGCGTTCATCCTTAGGTGCTTCAAAACCACTTCTCATGATTAGCATTATATCAAAATCAGTATTGAAAAATACCTCCATTCTTTTCTTCCACTAAGAGAAATCTCCTTCGAATTTGGGTGGATGAATGCTTGAGCCGGTCATTTGATGATGTTGCTCTTTTGGCGATTAGTTCGTTGAAGAGCTTCCTTGCTTTGATACCACTTGTAGGGGATTGGTGGCCGGTTAGAAGGGGGTTGGATAGCTAGGTCACCCCCAACTTCAATCGCTTCTCTATAAGACGTTAGTGCGCAAGCGGAAATATGAAAACTAAAGAAAACAAACAAGAAGGAACACAAATGCTAACATAAATCCTTTACGTGGTTCAGAGATTGCTAGCTCCTACTCCACGACGTGTCCTTGAGGTGGACGAACCCTTGATCCTTCGGTGGATCAGTCCCCGGAAATCTCCGACTAGTTCTTACTCCTTCTCGGTGGAGTACAGCCTCTGACAAAGCTCTCTTTCTCTTACAAGATAGAACTTAGGTTTGGAGAGGAAGAGTGGACTTGGAAGCTTTGGACAATGGCTTAGGAGTTATTCAAACAGCATGAGTAACCTCCTTCATGCCCCAAAGCTTCCTATAAATAAGAGGAGAGAGTGAAGGCGCTGGAATTCCATTCTGTTTCAATTTCCCCTGTGCAAAAATTGTACAAGTACAGAACTTTTCCTAGCAACCCGCATGTTCGATCAGACATGTGTTTGATCAATCAAGCAAGTTCTTAATGGATCGAAGCACGCCTTGATCAAAATACAAGATTGCTGGACTCTTGTGTTGGTATTCAGGATCGATACAAAGAAAACTAAACTAATTACACAACGGAATTAAAGAACTAGTTGTACCTTTCTGTTATAGCCAAAGACCTCTTGATCTTCTGTTGTATTCCTCTCCTCTTCTTGGACATTGTGTGGGTGACGATCTACCAAGATAACAAACACCCTTCCCTTCTTTGTTTCCAAACTGCCAACCACCAAGAGAATAGCTAGGATGGGGTGCCTTCTCCTCTTCTTCTTCTTTTCCAAGCCGTCGCCCATAAAGGAAAGCAAGAGGAGGCATCGGCCCTAGAAAGGAGGAGGCATCGACCCCTAGCAAGGAGGTGGAGGTGGCACTGGCCCTAGCAAGGAGGAGGAGGTGGCGCCAGCACTAGGAAAGCAAGATTTACCAAAAAACCAAACCTGGATGGGTGAATGCGAAGCTTTATATAGAGGCTACAATAGGGACCTAGAAGAGGAATTGGTTTAGGCCTCCCGATGGGTTTGGGCTTCGTGTGTTCGGCCCGAACACTCAACTCAAGTCCATCAATAATAACCCATACAACTAAAGGGTTATTATTGAACTACCGCACCAATCCCATATTACAATATGGGCTCCTTCTTATCATGAGTGCGTTAATCTCCCTATGTTTAAAATAACGTATGTCCGTTAATTAAATGAGTTACTGACAACTCAATTAATTAACATCTAATTCCAAGAGTAGTACCACTCAACTTTATTATCATGCCGAACTATGTCCACCTGTAGGGTTTACATGATAATCCTTATGAGCTCCTCAAGGGGACACCATCAGCATAAATAATTAGGACACATATTCCTTCTATACTCAACAATATACCATATAAATAGTACAATTTCCCAACTCATCGGGCCTATTGATTTAAGGAATAAATCTCACCCATAGATAAGTTAAAGAAATAAATACTTAGTATATGTACTTGTTATTATATGGGGATTAAGAGGACACACATCCATAATAACAGAAGTTCTATTCTTTTATGTAGTCAGTACAAATCAAACAATCTCAAACGATCCTACTTAATACACACATAGTGCACTAGTGTAATTTTATAGTCAAGATATACTAATACCAAATTACACTACAACCGTTCCAATGGTTTGTTCCAATCCATCTTTGTTGTGAGCTACTATTTATAATTTATAAGGAACCGATAACATGATCTTCTATGTGGCACCACAGACCATAATATCTACAATATAAATTAAATGAACATCTAGATTGACATATATATATATATATATATATAAAATGAAAATATTTGACCAAAATGATTCTCATTTTAAAATATTTCAAACCAAATGTTCATACAAAAGCCACGCTTATAGTATACATCTCAACAATCTCCCACTTATACTAAAAGACTATGCTGCCATAAATACTGCCATATATCTGATTCTCATTCCCTCAACATGCCTATCAAAAGCTCTCGCCGAAAGAGCCTTAGTGAAAGGATCTGCTAGGTTATCTGCTGATGTAATCTTTGCGACAACAACCTCTCCTTGTTTTATGATGTCTCGTATTAGGTGGTACTTGCGCTCAATGTGTTTACTTGTCTTATGAGCTCGTGGTTCCTTCGAGTTTGCTACTGCACCACTGTTATCACAATAACTTATGATAACTTTGGACAAACTAGGAATCACATCTAAGTCCATCAAGAAGTTTCTAAGTCATACAGCTTCTTTAGCTACCTCAGAGGCTGCCACATATTCATCTTCCATGGTGGAGTCTGAAACGTATTTCTGCTTAACACTCCTCCATGCTATGGCTCCACCCCCCAAAGTAAACACTTACCCCGAGGTTAATTTACTACTGTCCTTATTTGATAGGAAGTCTGAATCCATGTAACCTACAGAGAGAAAATTATCTACCTAGTAAACCAACATATAATCTCTAGTCCTTTTTTGGTACTTTAATATATGCTTTACGGCAGTCCAATGTCCTTGTCTTGGGTTACTTTGATATCTGGTAACCATGCCCACTGCAAAGCAGATATCCGATCTCGTACATAGCATCACATACATTAGGCTTTCTACAATCGAAGTATAAGGAACTACCTTCATCTCCTCTATCTCCTTTGGTGTCTTAAGACACATCTTTTTAGATAAAGGTACTCCATGCCAAAAAGTTAGAAAACCTTTCTTGGAGTTTTACATGCTAAAACGAGCTAGGATAATATCAATGTATGAAGCTTGAGATAAGTACAATATCGTTTTCTTGCGATTCCTTATTACTTTGATCCCAAGAATATGTCCACATTCTCCCAAGTCCTTCATATCAAACTTCTTGGACATCCATACCCTTACGTCTGATAACACTTTGACATTGTTGCTAATGAACAAAATGTCATCTACGTATAGTACAAGAAATACCACCACGTTTCCATCACTTTTCTTGTATACACAAGACTCATCTGGACACTGAATGAATCCATGAGACTGGATCACTTCATCAAACCGGATGTTTCAAGATCTCGAAGCTTACTTCAGCCCATAAATGGACCGATTGAGCTTACATACGAGATTTTCTTTACCCTTCGCAATGAATCCCTCTAGTTGCTCCATATAGATGTTTTCTTTAAGACTTCCGTTAAGGAAAGCTATCTTGACATCCATTTGTCAAACCTCATAATCTATATGAGCAGCAATAGATAAAAGAATCCGGATAGACTTAAGCATGGCTATCGGTGAAAAAGATTCCTCATTATCGATTCCCTCTTTCGAGTATACCCCTTCGCAACAAGCCTTGCTTTAAAGGTTTCCACCTTCCCATATGTTCCTCTTTACCTTTTGTAGATCCATTTACATCCAATGGCTTTTACACCATTTGGTAGTTCTACAAGCTCCCAGACTTGATTAGAATGCATAGATTCTATTTCAGAGTTCATTGCAGTTTGCCAAGATGTTGTATCTTTTTCTTGGAGTGCTTCATTATATGTCTAGGGATCTGCTTCATGTTGAATAGGGATCAAGTCTGAAGACTCTCCCAAAGACACGAATCTTTCAGGTTATCTAACAACCATCACACTACGATGAGGCACTACCTGTAATTGTGCATCATTTATGACATGTGTTATAGTTACTTGTGGTATCTCATCTTGTACCGTTGATACTAAATTAGAAGTGTCCTCTCTTATTTCCTCAAGAACAATTTTACTCATGAGTTTGTGGTTCATTACATAGTCCTCTTCTAAAAATCGGGCATTGGTGCTAACAATGACCTTTTGATCTTTAGGACTATAAAATAAACCACCTTTTGTTCCTCTAGGATATCCCATGAACAAGCGAACTTATGTACGTGATTCCAACTTATCAGCGTCTCCTTTCAGCACATGTGCTGGACTACCCCAAATCCGAATGTGTTTCAAACTACGCTTATGCCCATTCCATAATCTTGTGGGAGTAGAGGGTACTGACTTAGAATGTACCAGGTTCAGAATGTACGCTGTCGTTTCCAGAGCATATCCTCAAAATGAATTTGGTAATTTTGAATAACTCATCATTGATCTAACAATTTCCATAAGAGTCCTATTCCTTCGTTCCACCACATCATTTTGTTGTGGTGTGCTAGGTGCAGACAATTGGGATTGAATTCCGACCTTTGATAAGTAACACCTAAACTCTCCTAAGAGATACTCTCCACCACGATCAGACCGTAGTGTCTTGATACTTTTACCATGACGTTTCTCCACATCAGCTTTGTACTCTTTAAACTTATCAAAGCACTCAAACTTGTGGCGCATCAAGTAAATGTACCCATATCTTGAATAGTCATCTATAAAAGAGACAAAATATTCGAAACCACCTCTTGCCTGGATATTCATAGGCCCACACAAATCAGAATGAACCAATTCCAACATTTCTTTGTCTCTATACCCCTTTGCCTTAAAAGGCCTCTTGGTCATTTTCCTTCCATGCAAGACTCGCAGGTCGGAAAGTTTTCCACTACCAATGAACCCAAAGGTCCATCGGCTATTAACGTTTGAATCCTACTCAAGTTAATATGACCCAACCTTAGATGCCAAAGATATGTTTGATTCATTTCTGAATGTTGCTTTCTCTGATTAGAATTAGAAGATGTGTTATTAATTTCTATTTGTTGCATCATGGGTGTTATTAGATTAAGATTATACAAATTGCCAACCAATGCACCAGAATAGATAACCACCCTATTTTTCTTGACAACCACTTTATTATTAAAAGAAACAGAATATCCATCTATAAATAATTTAAAACTGAAATTAAGTTCTTTCTAAAACATGGTACATAAAGATAATTTTTAAAATCAAAGTTTTATTCCAATTAAAAGATAAATAAACATCTCCCACTGCAATAGCCGCCACTCTCGTAGCATTGCCCATGTTGTTAGCTAGAGCCCTAGAGCCAATCATTAGATGATTGTATTTTGGACTTATTGTATCATATTCTATATAAATAAAGGCATTTGGATTTTGGTTATTATACTTACTTGTATTTGTGCCAAATAAACTAAGTATAATAATGTCCTTGAGTAGATGGTTCTCACCTATATCAATCGGTTAGTTGAACCGATAGTGAGATGATATAGGGAACACTACTCTTAATCATTCCTAGTCGAGTATTAACATTCATGGACAATGTTAATACAATAAGACTAGCATGTAGGTCAACTCGATGACTTGATCTCACAAGTCATGGATATAGAGATATCAAGTTGACACATGGGTATACATTAGAGAATGTATACTGAATGACCCGCCATGAGAAAGTATCATGGATCGTTATATGAGTGTCATATACTTTCTCATGTGGCTATTAGTATGACTACTAGTCCTTAGACCTGAAGTCACCATGGTTCCCTACATAAGGAGTTATGTACTTTGGTTTCGTCAAACGTCACCCGTAACTGGGTGGACTATAAAGGCGATTACTGGGTATATAACAAATTATGCAGAGGGATGTGAGTGATGTAGATGGGATCTATCCCTCCTATATGACGGGAGACATCGGTATTCTTGATAGACCACGAAGTGCATGGCCATGCCCAAATGAGTCAATATAGGATATTGAGCTCATTTGATTTAGTGAGTCTACTTGGAGTTCAAGATTTAGATTGGTCAGAGGATGACACGGTCTATGCCTCACATTGACCAATCTAGATGTCTAGGATAGAAGGACACTTGTCATATATTGTGAGGAGTCACAATTAGTAGTCACAAGGTGATGTTGGATCTCGACATTCTTGTAACTTGGGTAGTAATGATGTGTTGCTAGATACCGCTCATTACTTATGCTCCTAAATGGGTTTAGGGCATTGCCAACGTTACAAGAACCTATAGGGTCACACACTTAGGACAATTAGATGGAGATTAGGTTCATATGATGAACCAAGAGGACTTGATTCATTTAATGGATTCAATTGGATTAAGAGTAATCCAAATTGGGCTAATTGAGTTAGACTCAAGTTGATTCATGTATACAATGAGTCTAATTTAGGTTATGACTCATTAAATCAACTTAATTTAATGAATTAGATTCATTATATTAAGTTGGCTTGAATCAAATGGTTTGATTAGATCAACCATGGAAGAGATTTGGTCAAGTTTGACTTGACTTGAGAGGAAGATTAAAAGTCAAGTTTGACTTGACTTTATGCCACCTCATTCGTGAGTTGGCATTGATGTGGACCAATGATGATGCACCACATCATCATGGTTGCCACCTCATGGAGTTACTAGTGAGTGCCACCTCATGGAGGTTACATTCCCTCTTTGATGACAACTTAATGCATTAATGAGGGGGTTACATTTGGGAAATGTGGCCGGCCACAATTTGAATGAAAATGGATTCATTTTCATTCAAGTGATGATTATTGCATCTTCTTCCTCTCAAGCTCTCTTTCTTCTCCTCATCTTGGCCGAACCACAAATAGGTGCTAGCACACCTCTTTGTGTGTTTTTCTCCACCTACGTGTTCGTGTGGATACTTCTAGAGGGGTATCTATCTTGATACTCTCGAGATCCGGCGTTTTGGACGAGCGGGATACGCGAAAGGCATGCTTCGAAGGTATAATTCTTCTTCATGTAGATCTAGGAGTAGATCTAAGTTGTAAACTTGTACTCGTATCGTTTTTGAAAAGTTTTCTTCGCACTAGATCCGTTGGCTAGGGTGATTCGGGGTTTCTGCGACGCGAAAAAGCGGTTTTCGCGGCCCGAACAACAAGCATTATTTTAGAGCCACAGAATCATTCTGTGAATTTCTGTATTTATGATTTATTTATGTATTTTATGGTTTTTATCTAATTTTCAATTTCAGAACAAGTGTCTCGACACTTGTGAGCTTCAGGGAAGAATTTTCAAAACGGCTTTGTTTCACCAAAACTTTTTGGGACAGGGCTAAGGCTCTTGGATCGCTTAGGAGTAACTCGCGATGGTTAGATCGTGGGTAGGGTACTAGGGGATTTGCGCCCGAAATCGCTAATCGGACCGCCGGGAAAAATTTACTCATAAAATATGTAAAATTATGAAAAATTATAGAAAATTATAGAAATATATAATTTTTATTATATATTAATTTTGTGATAGTCATGGCCCAAAACCCAATTTGATTGGATAAAATGTGTTGTAATTCATACGTGGCTGATGTGATGTGATGCATGTTGTACTTTATTTATTTTTTTTTCTGACTCATGCTTTCTTTTTATTCTGGTTGTAAATTAGATTTAGACTCGAATGTAACTCGAGTTTCAAAATTATAATGTACAAAATTGGAGTGTGGAAGGTCCACTCGAGACGAGGAACACAAGGTGGTCAAAAGGAAGGCGCTTGAGAAGTTGACCTTAGGTTGACCATCCGATCTTCTCATTGGCTTGAGAAGATCGTAGTAGGGCCATGACATAATCACAAAATAATTTAATTAATTGCTTATATGTATGTGATGCATGTTTAATTAAGTAGTTAATTAGTGCCTAGCAATTAGATTAGATCTAAGTCGTGCACATGATGCACCCTTCGATTAGATTAGATCTATCGAGTATATGATATGTAACATCTTTTAGATTAGATCTAAATCACGTCAACTCATAATGCCTACCGTGCCGTGATACCTACCACTACCTCGATCGCATGCTGTTGTTGAATCTACCAAAGCAGAGCAATATATACTATCTTGAAGCGGACAATCTTGGTCCCGCCTATCAGAAGTTATACAAACGATTGACTAGTTTTAGATCTGGTTGGATCGAGTACAACTATAGGCATTCTTCCAATGGTTGGAAAGATAGGTCAAAATCACATATATATTAACTCTCGGACGTATTAGCCAAAGCTAACTAGAGTTTTAACATAAATGCGGATTTTATCCTATAAACAAGAGTTGCATAGAGATGTAATTAGTAATCGTTACCTACCGATCATACTAAATCTTGGGCGTATTAGCCAAAACTAACTCAAGGGTTAGTATGATGTGGATCATGTCCCACATGAATTATAGAATTCAGTGGGAGCATCATTTAGTTAAAGGCCTAATTAAATGATTAAGAATATGATATATATTTCTGCATTTTATTTCTATTGTAGATTACCATGACGTCGAATACGAACACCTTCTCCCTGTGATCTGTCCTTAAGAAGGACAAGCTCAACGGAGCAAATTGTCTGGACTGGTACAGGAACCTGAGAACAGTTCTCACCCAAGAACATAAACTGTATGTTCTGGAGCAGCCCATTCCGGAGGCTCCTCCTGCCACTGCCACGCGAGCAGACCGAGATGCTTACAAGAAGCATCAAGATGACGCATTAGATGTGTCTTGTCTTATGCTCGCAACCATGAACTCTGAGCTTCAGAAGCAACATGAGTTGATGAGTGCTTATGATATGGTTGAACATCTTTGTCACCTATATCAAAGACAAGCAAGGCACTGGAAGAGGAACTCCAAAGAATACCTGGAAGATCTTAAGAAGAAGAGAAATAAGATTTCTACTTCAGGTATACATGTCATAGAGGTCAACCTCTCTATTTCTTCATCATGGGTATTAGATACCGGATGTGCTTCGCACATTTGTACTAATGTACAAGCACTGAGAAATAGTAGAGCTTTGACGAAGGGTGAGATTGACCTACGAGTAGGCAATGGAGCACGGGTTGCTGCCATTGCTGTAGGAACTTATCATCTATCTCTGCCCTCTGGGCTTGTAGAATTAGATGATTGTTGTTATGTGCCTGCTTTAACTAAGAACATTATATCTGTTTCTTATTTGGACAAGAAAGGATTTTCGTTTATAATAAAGAACAAATGTTGTTCCGTCTATTTAAACGAAATGTTATATTGTAGTGCACCTCTGATAAACGGACTCTATATTCTAGACCTTGAGAGCCCTATCTAATACATTAGTACCAAGAGGTTCAAGTCAAATGACATGAACCAAACCTACCTCTGGCACTGTCGCTTAGGTCATATAATTGACAAGCGCTTATCCCAGCTCCATAAGGATGGTTTGCTAGACTCATTTGATTTTGAATCATATGAAATATGCGAGCCATGACTACGAGGCAAGATGACCAAGACTCCCTTTAGTGGGCACAGCGAAAGAGCGACTGATTTATTAGGACTCATACATAGTGATGTATGTTGCCCTTTCAATGTCGCTGCTAGAGGCGGTTATAGGTACTTCATCACATTTACTGATGACTTCAGTAGATATGGTTATGTGTACTTGATGACACATAAATTTGAATCCTTTGAAAAGTTCAAAGAATTCAAGAATGAAGTACAGAACCAGCTTGGCAAGAGTATTAAGATACTTCGATCCGATCGAGGTGGAGAATACCTTAGCCATGAGTTTCGTGACTATCTAGCAGAGTGTGGGATCCTATCCCAACTCACTCCTCCTGGAACACCACAGTGGAATGGTGTATCCGAAAGGAGGAATCGTACCCTATTAGATATGGTGCGATCTATGATGAGTCACACAGATCTTCCGACATACCTTTGGGGTTATGCTCTAGACACGGCAGGTTTTATACTCAATCAAGTTCCTTCCAAGGCCGTGATAAAGACACCATATAAGATATGGACTGGGAGAGATGCCCAGGTGTCTTTCATGAGGATTTGGGGTTGTGAGGCTTACGTTAGACGTCAAGTCTCAGACAAGTTAAGACCCAAATCCGACAAGTGCTATTTTATTGGATATCCCAAGGAAACTAAGGGATATTACTTCGACATTCTCAGTCAGCACAAGGTAGTTGTGGCAAAGATTGGGGTCTATCTCGAAAGGGACTTTGTTTCTAGAAAGACTAGTGGGAGCGCGTTCGATTATGAAGAAGTTCAAGATGCGAACAATAGCACTGATGCCTCGATGGAAATTGAACTGGAACCACAACTCACTCCTCCTGGAACACCACAGTGGAATACCTTAGCCATGAGTTTCGTGACTACCTTGCTGAGTGTGGGATTCTATCCCAACTCACTCCTCCTGGAACACCACAGTGGAATGGTGTATCCGAAAGGAGGAATCGTACCCTTTTAGATATGGTACGATCGATGATGAGTCACACAGATCTTCCGACATACCTTTGGGGCTATGCTCTAGACACGGCAACTTTTATACTCAACTGAGTTCCATCAAAGGCCGTGATAAAGACACCATATAGGATATGGACTGGGAGAGATGCCCAGGTGTGTTTCATGAGGATTTGGGGTTGTGAGGCTTACGTACGATGTCAAGTCTCAGAGAAATTAGGACCCAAATCTGACAAGTGCTATTTCATTGGATATCCCAAGGAAACTAAGGGATATTACTTCTACATTCCCAGTTAGCACAAGGTAGTTGTGGCAAAGACTGGGGTCTTTCTAGAAAGGGACTTTGTTTCTAGAAAGACTAGTGGGAGTGCGTTCGATCATGAAGAAGTTCAAGATGCGAACAATAGCACTGATGCCTCGATGGAAATTGAACTGGAACCACAAAGTGTTGTGGATGATGTTCCATAAGGAGTTGAGGAACAACAACCAGTTCAAGTGGACATTCCTCTTCGCAGGTCTGATAGGGTACGTCGTCAGCCTGAGAGATACTCATTTCTCTTGTCTGACCATGATGACGTTGTGCTCATAGAGGATGAGCCTACCACCTATCAGGAAGCTGTGATGAGACCAGATTCCGAGAAATGGCTAGAGGCCATGAGATCCGATATGGTATCCATGTATACCAACCAAGTTTGGACTTTGGTTGATCCCCCTGAAGGGGTAAAACCCATAGGGTGCAAGTGGGTCTTTAAGAGAAAGACTGACATGGATGGACTTATTTATAAGGGTCGCTTGTTAGCTAAAGGTTTCAAGCAGATTCATGGTATTGACTATGATGAGACCTTTTCTCCAGTAGCGATGTTTAAGTCCATTCGGATCATGCTTGCTATTGCAGCCTACCATGACTATGAGATATGGCAGATGGATGTCAAAACTGCGTTTCTGAATGGAAACCTGCTCGAGGATGTGCACATGACACAACCTGAGGGTTTTGTAGATCCACAGCATACTAGTAGAGTATGCAAGCTGCATAGGTCCATTTATGGACTAAAGCAAGCTTCTCGGAGCTGGAATCTTCGATTCGATGATGCAATCAAACAGTTTGGTTTCATCAAGAACGAAGATGAATCTTGTGTCTACAAGAAGGTTGTAGGGGATATAGTTATCTTCCTCATATTGTATGTGGATGACATACTACTCATTGGGAAGGACATCCCTATGCTTCAGTCTGTCAAGACCTGGCTAGGGAGTTGCTTCTCAATGAAGGACTTAGGTGAGGCATCTCGTATTCTATGGATACAGATCTATAGAGATAGATCTAAGAGATTGATTGGCCTAAGTCAGAGTACATACATTGACAAGGTACTCCTTCGGTTTGCCATGCAGAACTCCAAGAAGGGATTTCTGCCGATGTCACATGGCGTGAGTCTTTCGAAGACTCAAGGTCCCTCTTCTAGAGAGGAGAGAGACCGCATGGATCAGATCCCTTATGCCTCAGCCATAGGATCGATCATGTACGCCATGCTATGTACTCGACCTGATGTCTCATAAGCTTTGAGCATGACGAGCAGATACCAGTCAGATCCAAGTGAAAGTCACTGGATAGTGGTCAAGAATATTCTTAAGTACTTAAGAAGGACTAAAGAATATTTCTTGATATATGGAGGCAATGATGAGCTAGCTGTAAAGGGTTACAGTGATGCTAGCTTCCAGACCGACCAGGATGACTATAGATCGCAGTCGGGGTTCGTGTTTTGCATTAATGGTGGTGCTGCGAGCTGGAAGAGTTCGAAGCAGGACACAGTAGCTGATTCTACAATAGAAGCCGAGTACATTGCTGCATCAGAGGCAGCAAAGGAGGCAATTTGGATCCGCAAGTTCATCACTGAACTTGGGGTGATTCCTAGCATTGCTGACCCCATTGAGCTCTATTGTGACAACAATGGAGCTATAGCACAGGCGAAGGAACCTCGCTCACACCAGCGGACCAAACACATACTACGGCGCTTCCATCTCATTCGAGAGATCATCGAGAGAGGAGATGTGAAGATTTGCAGAGTACCTACAGAGGCTAACATCCCAGATCCCTTGACCAAGACTTTGGCACAGAAGAAGCATGATGGTCACACTAGGTCATTTCGGCTTAGAGCCTACACTGATTGGCACTAGTGCTAGTGGGAGATTATTAGCTAGAGCCCTAGAGCCAATCATTAGATGATTATATTTTGGACTTATTGTATCATATTCTATATAAATAAAGGCATTTGGATTTTGGTTATTATACTTACTTGTATTTGTGCCAAATAAACTAAGTATAATAATATCCTTGAGTAGATGGGTCTCACCTATATTAATCGGTTAGTTGAACCGATAGTGAGATGATATAGGGAACACTACTCTTAATCATTCCTAGTCGAGTATTAACATTCAGGGACAATGTTAATGCAATAAGACTAGAATGTAGGTCAACTTGATGACTTGATCTCACAAGTCATGGATATAGAGATATCAAGTTGACACTTGGGTATACATTAAAGAATGTATACTGAATGACCCACCATGAGAAAGTATCATGGATCATTATATGAGTGTCATATACTTTCTCATATGGCTATTAGTATGACTATTAGTCCTTAGACCTGAAGTCACCATGGTTCCCTACATAAGGAGTTATGTACTTTGGTTTTGTCAAACGTCACCCGTAACTGGGTGGACTATAAAGGCGATTATTGGGTATATAACAAATTATGCAGAGGGATGTGAGTGATGTAGATGGGATCTATCCCTCCTATATGACGGGAGAGACATCGGTATGCTTGATAGAGTGAGACCACGAAGTGCATGGCCTTGCCCAAATGAGTCAATATAGGATATTGAGCTCATTCGATTTAGTGAGTCTACTTGGAGTTCAAGATTTAGATTGGTCAGAGGATGACACGGTCTATGCCTCACATTGACCAATCTAGATGTCTAGGATAGAAGGACACTTGTCATATATTGTGAGGAGTCACAATTAGTAGTCACAAGGTGATGTTGGATCTCGACATTCTTGTAACTTGGGTAGTAATGATGTGTTGCTAGATACCGCTCATTACTTATGCTCCTAAATGGGTTTAGGGCATTGCCAACATTACAAGAACCTATAGGGTCACACACTTAGGACAATTAGATGGAGATTAGGTTCATATGATGAACCAAGAGGACTTGATTCATTTGATGGATCCAATTGGATTAAGAGTAATCCAAATTGGGCTAATTGAGTTAGACTCAAGTTGATTCATGTATACAATGAGTCTAATTTAGGTTATGACTCATTAAATCAACTTAATTTAATGAATTAGATTCATTATATTAAGTTCGCTTGAATCAAATGGTTAGATTAGATCAACCATGGAAGAGATTTGGTCAATTTTGACTTGACTTGAGAGGAAGATTAAAAGTCAAGTTTGACTTGACTTTATGCCACCTCATTGGTGAGTTGACATTGATGTGGACCAATGATGATGCACCACATCATCATGGTTGCCACCTCATAGGAGTTACTAGTGAGTGCCACCTCATGGAGGTTACATTCCCTCTTTGATGACAACTTAATGCATTAATGAGGGGATTACATTTGGGAAATGTGGCCGGCCACAATTTGAATGAAAATGGATTCATTTTCATTCAAGTGATGATTATTGCATCTTCTTCCTCTCAAGCTCTCCTTCTTCTCCTCATCTTGGCCGAACCACAAATAGGTGCTAGCACACCTCTTTGTGTGTTTTTCTCCACCTACATGTTCGTGTGGATACTTCTAGAGGGGTATCTATCTTGATACTCTCGAGATCCGGCGTTTTGGACGAGCGGGATACGCGAAAGGCATGCTTCGAAGGTATAATTATTCTTCATGTAGATCTAGGAGTAGATCTAAGTTGTAAACTCGTACTCGTATCGTTTTTGAAAAGTTTTCTTCGCACGAGATCCGTTGGGTAGGGTGATTCGGGGTTTTCGCGTCGCGAAAAAGCGGTTTTCGCGGCCCGAAAAACCCAACACATGTACACAGTGATCTCCCCTTCATGTAGCCATCTGGTTTCCTAAAACCCCTGCAATGAATTACAGACATGATCAGTGGTTCCTGTATCTGCACACTAGGTGCCGGTAGATAACACCTCTAAACATGTTTCAACAACTAATGAATAAGATATACCTTTATTGTTCTCCTTTCTACGAGGACAGTCCACTTTCCAATGTCCAAACTGCTTGCATGTGAAGCACTTGCCTTTCGACTTCTTCACACCTTCCTACGACCCAGTCCCTTGAGGTCGAATCACTTTATTTGTCGAACCAACTTGTTTCTTCTTCTTCTTTTCGCCTTTCAGCTTAGAAGCAGAAATATTTTTAGCAATGTGAACTTGAGAACTTTGATGAAATAGCCCTTCTGCTGCTTGGAGTTCTATCAGAAGTTCCGCCATCGAATTAACCCTTTTGTTCATTTTGTAGTTCAGGTGGAATAGTTCAAAACTCTTGGGCATCATTTGGAGAATGATATCGACGTGGGTTTCCCCATCGATTTCAGCTCCAAGGACTTTCATCTCATTCAAATGAGCCATCATCTTGAGGATATAATCCCGTACGGATGTCCTCTCAGTCATGGTGGTCATCATTAAGTTTATCATGGCCTCCTGCCTGGTAGCCCGATTTTGGTGTCTGAAGAGTTCCTTGAGATTGAGCATAATGTCATAGGTAGTGGGTATGGCCTGATGCTAATGTTGCAGCACATTTGACATAGAAGCCAAAATGTAATACCGCATAATCTCATCTGACTTGACCCTTTGACTATGTCTCTCTATCTCCTCTTCACTAGAATCCTTATCAGGCACGCTAGGATAGACCTCAAGAAGTACGAACTTGTATTCTTCAGCAGTTAAGATAATGTCCAAGTTCAGTTTCCAATCAATATAATTTGGACTAGTAAGTTTATTTTCTTTTAAAATAACAACAAGAGGATTGAAAGCCATTTTAAAATCCTGAGAATCACAAAATAAAATATTTGGTCAAAACTTTAGAATTTAAAATAATATTAATTCCTCAAACAATATAATTTAAATTCACCAACACCTCAAAACACTGTGAATTTCGTATGCCACGATATTGTGGACGTATACTAATCCAAACATTTGTAAGAGAAGGTTTTACCCATTAATTTTATTTTCTTGTCAACCTAACTTTATGATAAGTAGAATTAATAGTTGGTTTATCTTCAGCCACACAAATAATAGTAGTGACTCCGATGGGGAGGATACCATTAAATGAGCCTAAGTATATACCATTACTTGATACTTAGTCCATTAATTAAGATTGTGCCACTTCAGATGGAGAAGATCACACATACCAAAATAATTTCATATAATCATCCATAGAGGAAGTTTAATCTAATTATCCGCAAACAAACTCATCCGATATGTAGGAAGACACTTAAAGCCAACGCGCAAGTTTGAATGCATCACTTTTAAACCAGTAATAGAGACCGTGGAATTTATTTAAATAATTCCTCTCCTACTTAGTTATTTAAATTGAGGAATTTTAACATGCACACACTGTTGGTAAATCCTAGGAAAATGTACCGGTTCCACTGTACAAAAATTTTTGTACAAGTGTCGAACCTTTCCTTAAATAACCTATTGTGTTCTTTAGAAGTTAAATTAGGAATCGCAGACGGAACTTAACATCATTGATTCCAAATTTAACTTATCTGTTCTTGATGATTTAGATTTGAATCGCAAGCGGAACTTAACACTATTGATTCAAATCTACCTAAGTTATTAATTTCATTAAATATTAATTTCCAAAATTGACTTCTAGGGCTGCATGGCGAGGCACATGGCCTTCTTGGATATGGGAGCAACCACCACCACCTAGGCAAAGCCTTTTAAGGAAAGCTAATATTTAATTTCCTTAAATAACTCTAGGTTAACCAAAAAGAACAATCGAATCACAAATTCAAAAAAGAAGAAAACACAAACTCGAAAATTAAATTCGATAAACTAGATCTAATTGCCTCTTGTATTTAGAATTCTTACAAAGAAAATAACTAGTATGATGCGGAAGAAAACTACTAGTTATACCTTCTCTTTGTTAGCTAATGACCTCGAGATCTTCTGCCGTATTCCTCGCCTCACCTTGGACGTCGTGTGGGCGACGATCCTCCAAGATGAACACCACCCAAAAGAGCTTCTCCTCCTTGTAATATTCGGCCACCACCACCACAATAGAAAAGGGAACAAAGGGAGAAGAGAGGGAGAGAGGGGCCGGACACCAAGAGAGTCTCCAAGCCAAAGAATAAAAGTTGTATCTCATGAAGCCCCCTCACCCCTTCTTTTATATTACTTGCCCAAGGCAAATAAGGAAAAACAAAAAATAAAATCATCCAAGAGTTTTTCCTTTTCCCTTTTTATTTTTCCTTTTCTTTCCTCTTGATTGAATCAATCACCAATTTTAATTTTGTGATTATTTTAAATAATTTACTATGGCCGGCCACTTGCTTGGGCACCAAGCAACGTGGTCGGCCACCTCATCAAGGGGAAAAAAAGAAATATATTTTTTATAAAATTTTACAAGAAAACTCTTATAAAATTTTACAACCTCTCTTTCCTGAAGTAGGAGTTAAAAAAGGAAATTTCTAAAAATTAAAACTATATTTTAAAATTTAAAACTTCTCTTACAAAATTTCTTTTTTTAACATGATGATAGAAAATTTTAATTTTAAAACTTTTCTCCCTTTTTTTCTAAATCATGAGTATGGTTAAAAAAGGAAAGTTTTAAAACTTTTAAAACTCTCTATTAAAACATGTGGCCAAATTCAAATAAGGAAAGTTTTTAAAATTAAAATCTCTCTTTTAAAACTTATAGTTTTCTACAAAGAGAAGATTTTAAAAATTCAAAAACAACCCTCCTTGTTTGAATATTGTGGCCGACCCCTTCATTCTTGGTCACCAAGCAAAGGGCCGACCTCTATAAAGAGGATGTGGCCGGCCCTTGCTTGGTCACCAAGCATTGGACCGGCCAACTTCTTGGACACCAAGAAGAGCCTTACATTTGGATGGACTTGAGGCTATAATGAGGCTACGAAAGGGACCTAGAGGAGAAATTGGTTTTGGCCTTCCGATGAGCTTGAGTATCCTGTGTTCGCCCAGAACACACAACTCAAGTTCATCGATAATAACTCATTCCACTAGAGAGTTATTACCGCACTACCGCATCAATCCCAAATTACATTATGGGCTCCTTCTTATTATGAGTGTGTTCACTACATGAAAAAACCTTCATAGACATTGGTGGAACAACAGCTGTTTTAAGTAAAAACCGATGTCTTTGAGTATTTTCCACCGGTTTTTCCAAAAACAGGTGTCTATAAGCGCAGATTTTCGCTCATAGACATCGGCTTTTAAGTGAATGTCTTTGCGCGCCTTTTTTTTTAATAGACACCAATTTTAACAGTGGTTTTTAAACCTCGGTGTCTATGAAAAAATAAAATAATTTAATTTTTCCACAAATACTTAGCCGAAATTTGTAACACTTCACTCTTCCCTCCAAACCTAAACCTATATCACGCTGTCTCGCAACACCACCACCACTTTCCTCCTCGCCGCTACCCGTCCGACCATCTCTCTCAACCTCATCTCCCTCTTCCCCTTCCTAGATTGATGCACAACACAGCTTGCCTTGTGTTTGACTAAGGACACAGAGGGTAGCAACGTAGGCGGCCTAACCCATGGAGGATGAGGTGACGGAGTTGCATTCCATCCCCCCGACGCCGCCTCCAGAATTGGTAGCGGTGATGGCAGTTCACTCTCGCCCGCCGATCTCCACTCCTCCATCTCAGCTGCACTCTCCGTCGCTCATGCGATCGCCCCTGCTGCCTTCGGCGACGCCACGGTCGGCCACCCCATGGACAACAATGTCGTGCACGCTGAGGACACCCAACCGCTGGCCAGCCCCATGTGAAAGGTCGTGGTCAGCATGCGCGGGTACCTGGAGGAGATCGGCCACCTGACCAAGCTCGACCCCCAGGACACGTGGCTCCCCATCACGGAGTCGAGGAACGGCAATGCCTACTACTCCGCCTTCCACACCCTCACCTCCGGTATCGCAACATTGCCTTCACCTACCTCGGTTGGTATTTGCTCAAACACCTTCCCTGCTCTGCGTCAACAGCACTAGCATACCAATAACTCCTTTTGTTCCATATTCATGATAGGTGTTGATTTTTCTCACAAAAAACAAACGTAAAAAGAATTTAAAATGGGCTATGCAAGAAAAATAGACACAGGTTTCCTGATCATAATCAATTGATTGACAGTGTTAATTATATACAATCGAAGTAGCTTTAGGTCTCATCATCTCAATCCATATTAGAAACTCAAATAAGCTTGAAACTTTGCTTGTCAAGGCCATGTTCTTGCATGTGTAACCTAGAAACTCAAGTATAGTGGAAGCTAAAAAATATTAGAGTTTCATCTTCTTGATCTCTTGATTGCAAGTATTAATTGATTGATGCATGCAATGTGTTTGATGAATTTCCTCAAACACTACCCTGAGTTGATTTTATCATTTTTGTTTGCTAGACTGAGGAGTTGTTATTTCCTATTGCTAAGTTGGTTTTATGTATTCCTTGAACTATCAAGTTTCTTTTATCAAGTTTCTTTAACAATGAAAGGGATTCTAGAGAATAGAGGCGTTAATTACAGAGCGTTAGAAGAACTGTTCAAAATTTCTGGATAGAGAAGCTCTCTCATAAGATATGAATTTTATGTCAGTATGTTGGAGGTTTATAATGAGATGATCAGAGATCTTCTTGCAGATAGTCCCGACCAACTCTCAAAGAGGTAGAATTATCCTGGAAGGATTTGTAATCATGCATGAAAACTGTTTTGTTACCTCTTGCCAAGTAAAGGTTCAATTTGTTGGGCTTTGTTGTTTTTCTGATGGTTGGATATAAAGCAAGCATCAGATGGGACGCAAGATGTGCCTGGCCTTTTAGAACCTCAAGTTGGCAGTATAGATGATGTCTGGGAAATTCTGACAAATGGAGGAAGAAATAGATCTGTGGGGTCAACAAACGCTAACGAGCTGAGTAGCCGCTCTCACTCGTGAGTTTCTTCCTATTTTCCATTCAAATTATGCTTTTTGTTTTATGATAATCTTATCTATACTAGTGCTTCTTCCTCTTAGTTGGAATAAGGCATGCTTGTATTCAAAGTTGTGTGATACTAAATGTATTTCTCTTCAATAATGTGTAGGTTTGGCATAATTATAGCTTTGATAGTCATATAATAGGAAACAATGGGATCAAGCTTGCTGGGTTCCATGTGGATACCATGCATCTTGCACAACTTTTTGATTCTTCTAGGACAACTGATGAGGGTTATTCACTTGAAGCACTTACAAGTGACCCAAAGATCATGTCTCAAGGAAACTCAGATGATGATGTTGAATTAATCAGTGGAAAGATGTCAATGAAATCCATCTTTGGTAAGAAAAAATTAAAGAAAGATGGAACTGAAGGAAAAATTATCACACTTCCTCCTGTTGATATTCTACAAAGAGAAGAACGAAGATCGTGGATCAGATATTCTGCTTTAGATGCAATGAATACATTAAAACTTTTTAATCGCTTGAAAGAAAAACTTATGCATGTACCATGGTTTTTGAAAGGCAGTATACAAGGAACAATGTATGACTTCTATGAAAAGTGCTGGCGCCCTTTTGGTGTTCTATTAGTAAAGATGGAATCTGAAGGAATTCTGGTCGATAAAGTCCATCTATCAAAGATTGAAAAGCTCGTTGTTGGTGATAAGCAAATAGTTGCAGATAAATTCAGATGGTGGGCATCCAAGTACTGTGAGGATGCCAAGTATATGAATGTGGGAAGTAATACTCAAATAAGGCAGTTGCTATTTGATGACACATCGAGGAGGTACTTAATATTTCTTTTTAGCTATAGTTGTTTCTAACATTTTTACAATGTCGTATGGCCACACCAAAATGCCAAACACTATAGTTGATTACTAAAGTCTCCAAACACTATAGTTGATTACTAGACTTTTTAAAATTTTCCCATGAAGTTTACAGCATTTTGACAGATTTTTTTTTAGCTACCAGTTTGTTGACTGTCAATTTTTATCAAGATTGGCGGAAGCCCCAGATTTGATCATTTTCCTAGAGTAAGCATGCCTTGTTTGAATATTTCATTTATAATTGCTTTATATATTGCCTGCTCAATAGTACTTGGAAGACCAAATTTACCTTGTTGGTTATCAAGTTGCATGTTGCAGTGATGGAAGATGGTAGAAGTATTGTGAAAAAAATCTTGAGTATGTTTTGTTCTGATTTGCTTGGTAAAGCTTTTCTATGTTTATGCAGGTGGTCTATGTGTGCACCAATCAAGGTTGTTTGATGTTATGATTGTTACATATCAAGTTAATCACACTGTTTATGAACTGCTTTACCTGTTTATCAGATGAGTTCAACCCTATTATTGAATCAACAGTTCTGTAATTTTTCCCTTTTTGTCATTATGTTTTGCAGAGGTCGAAATGAGATGAATTTTGAGTCAAAGTTGTTGTCGAAGTTATTTAAGGTCCTTAATACTGAGAAAATTTTTGAAGAAGGGAAGAAAGCTCCTCTCAAGTATTGAACAATTCATTTACATAAGATTTGTGAAGGTTTGCAAACCGATATGTATACAACTAGTGGGTTTCTGTCTTTAAGTGCTGATGCTCTAAAAGTATTTGCTGGAAACATCCCCAGCAATCATATTTATCGGATCGATAATGCATGTAATGATGAGTATGTCACTGAAGAAGGGATAATGGATAACCACAAGCTGTCAGATACAGGGACAGATTATGAAGACTGCTCTTATGGTATTGCATTTGAGGCATTCGGAGGAGGCAATAAAGGAAGGGAGGCTTGTGAAGCTATTGCTGCTCTTTGTGAAACTTCTGCCATTGATTCACTGATAACAAATTTCATTATTCCCTTGCAGGTAAATTGATGAAACATATGTTCTTGCTTGCAAAATTTTTGTGTGAAGTGGAGAAATGTTGCCTTATAACAGATTATTTCAAATGTGCAGATCAAAGAAGCTGAGTAAACAAGTAAAAGTTACCAGCAAAAGGTTACTTCTCTGTTTTTATTCTTTGCTGTATTTAAGTAGACCAAATGATACCTTTCTTTGACAGATTAGAATAGTGGATGTTTTAACTCAGAAAACTAGGCATTTGAAGGTGAAAAGTGGTGAGATTAGGGAAAGGAAAGGCGCAAGAAGAATGGAGCAGTATAGCAAGTTGAACAGATTCTGATTCTTATAATTTAATGTAGCCTCAGCTTGATTTTTGACTCACGATGTTCTACCTTGATGTGTACAATATCTATTAGCTTTTGATGTAAAAAAAATATTTTTTATTTTATAGATACTGTTGGAATATTTATGAATAGTGAATATTTGTGTATTTTATGGATCTATTAGCTTTTAATGTAAGAAGAATATTTATGTAATTTTTGAATATTTGTGTATTTTATGGATATTGTTAGAAGAAGAATATTTGTGTAATTTGTGAATATTTGTGTATTTTCTTGGATACTGTCGGTTTTTCACTGTTTCGGAAATCGAATTTGTGTTGTTAAACAATACTGATATTACATCGATTTTCCACCACTGCAAAACCGGTGTCTTTAACTAATATTACATCGGTCGTATACCGCTGCCAAAACTGGTGTTATTAACATATAATATTACATCGGTTTTACACCCAATGTCATTAAGTGATACTACATCGGTTTAACCCGATGTCTAAAATGACAGACATTTTACATCGCCTTCATAGATATCAGTCGAAAATGTAATAGACATCGGTGGAAAACCGATGTCTATGAGGGTTTTTGTTGTAGTGGTTAGTCTCCCTATGTTTAAGATTACGAATGTCCACTGATTAAGTAAGTTACTGACAACTCACTTAATTAATATCTAGCTCCAAGAGTAGTACCACTCAACTTCATTGTCATGTCGGACTATGTCCACCTGCAGGGTTTAACATGACAATCCTTATGAGCTCCTCTTGGGGACATTCTCAACTTAGATAACTGGGACACAGATTCCTTCTATAATCAACAACACATACTATAAGTAATATCATTTCCCAACTTATCGGGCATATTGATTTATTGAGCTAAACCTCACCCTTTGATAAGTCAAAGAAATAAATATTAAATATATATGCTTGTTATTATATTAGGATTAAGAGCACACACTTCCATAATAACTAAGGTCTATTTCTTTTACTAAGTCAGTACAAAATGAACTTACCTAAATGATCCTACTCAATACACTTAAAGTGTATCAGTGTAATTTATTAGTCAAGATAAACTAATACTTAATTACACTACGACTATTCTGATGGTTTGTTCCTTTCCATCTTAGTCGTGAGCAATGGTTTATAATTTATAGAGAACCAACAACCTGATCTTCTGAGTGTGACACCACACTCCATGTTATCTGCTATATAAATTAATTGAACAATTACATTTAACAAATAAATGCAGATATTGACCAATGTGATTCTTTTATTTCAAAAATAAATATTTAGAAAAGCTAGGCTTTTAGTATACACTCCAACAATCTCCCACTTATACTAAAAGACTAAGCTTCCATATCTATTGCCATACATCTAATTCTCATCCCCTCCACATGCCGATCAAAAGCTTTTGCCGGAAGGGCCTTTGTGAAAGGATCTGCCAGGTTATCTGCTGATGCGATCTTAGCGACGACAACTTCTCCTCGCTTGACGATGTCTCGTATCAGGTGGTACTTGCGCTCTATATATTTACTTGCCTTATGGGCTCGTGGTTCCTTCGAGTTTGCAACTGCACCGCTATTATCACAATAAATTATGATGATTTTGGGCAAACCAGGAATCACATCTAAGTCCATTAGAAAGTTCATGAGCCATACAGCTTCTTTGGCTACCTCAGAGGCTACCATATACTCAGCTTCCATGGTTGAGTCCGAAACGCATTTCTATTTAACACTCCTCCATGCAATAGCTCCACCTCCTAGAGTAAACACATAGCCTGACGTAGACTTACTATTGTCCCTATATGATTGGAAATACGAATCCGTGTAACCTACAGGGAGCAAATCGTCTGCTTGGTAAACTAGCATATAGTCTCTAGTCCATCTCAGGTACTTTAATATATATTTTACAGCAGTCCAATGTCCTTGTCCAGGGTTACTCTGATATCTGCTAACCATGCCCACGGTAAAATAGATATCAGGTCACGTACACATCATTGCATACATAAGGCTTCCTACAGCTGAGGCATAAGGAACTGCCTTCATGTCCTCTATCTCCTTTGATGCCTTCGGAGACATCTCTTTAGATAAAAGCTACTCCATGCCTAAAAGGTAAGAAACCTTTCTTGGAGTTTTACATGCTAAAATGAGCAAGAATTGTATCTATATATAAAGCTTAGGATAGACACAACATTCTTTTCTTGTGATCCCTTATAACTTTGATCCCAAGAATATGTGCACATTCTCCTAAGTCTTTCATATCAAATTGTTTGGACAACCATACCCTTACGTCCGATAATACCTTGACATTGTTACCAATTAACAAAATATCATTTACGTATAGTACAAGAAATACTACCACGTTTCTGTTACACTTCTTGTATACACAAGACTCATTCGGACACTAAATAAATCCATATGACTGAATTACTTCATTAAACCGGATGTTCTAAGACCTTGAAGCTTGCTTTAGTCCATAAATGGACCGATTGAGCTTACACACTAGATGCTCTTTGCCCTTTTCAATGAACCCTTCTGGTTGCTTCATATGGATGTTTTCTTCAAAACTTCCGTTAAGGAAAGCTGTCTTGACATCTATTTGCCAAATCTCATAATCCATATAATCGGCAATGGATAAGCATGACTACCGGTGAAAAAGTCTCCTCATAATCGATTCCGTCTTTCTGAGTATACGGTTTCGTAACAAGCCTTGCTTTGAAGGTTTCTACATTCCCATCTATCCCTCTTTTCCTTTTGTAGATCCACTTGCATCTAATGGATTTTAAACCATCAGGTGGTTCTACAAGCTCCCAAACCTTATTAGAATACATAGATTCTATTTGGGAATTCATTGCCTTTTGCCAAGATACTGCATTTATATCTTGGAATGCTTCATCATATGTTCAGGGATCATGTTCATGTTTACCTGGGATCAAGTCCGAAGACTCTCCCAAAAACATGAATCTCTCAGGTTGCCTCACAACCCTCCCACTACGACGAGGCACTGTCTCTGGCTGTGTATCATGTGTGACACGTGTTGCAGTTTCTTGTGGTACTTCATCTTGTACTGTTGGTACTAAAGTAGACGTGCCCTCTCTAATTTCTTCTAGGACAATTTCACTCATGGGCTTATGGTTCATTACATAATCTTCTTCTAAAAATTGAGCATTGGTGTTAACAATGATTTTCTGATTTTTAGGATTATAAAACAAACCACCTTTCGTTCCCTTAGGATATCCCACAAACAGACAAACATTTGTACGTGATTCCAACTTGTCAGTATCTCCCTTCAGCACATGTGCTGGACTACCCCATATCCGGATATGATTCAGACTAGGCTTTCGCCCATTCCATAATTCCATGGGAGTAGAAGGAACTATTTTAGAAGGTACCATATTCAGAATGTACACTGTTGTTTCTAGAGCATATCCCCAAAACGAATTTGGTAATTTTGAATAACTCATCATCGATCTAACCATTTCCATAAGAGTCCTATTCCTTCATTCTGCTACACCATTCTGTTGGGGTGTACCAGGTGTAGACAATTGGGATTGAATCCCGACTTCTGATAAGTAATTCCTAAACTCTCCAAAGAGGTATTCGCCACCACGGTCTGACCATAGTGTCTTGATACTGTTACCAAGACGTTTCTCCACATCAGCCCTATATTCTTTGAACTTGTCAAAGCATTCAGACTTGCGGCGCATCAGGTAAATATATCCGTATCTTGAATAATCGTCTATAAAGGAGACGAAGTATTCATAACCACCTCTTGTCTGGATAGACATAGGACCACACAAATCAGAATGAACTAGTTCTAACACATCTTTGGCTCTATACCCCTTAGCCTTAAAAGGTCTCTTGGTCATTTTACCTTCCAAGCAAGATTCACATGTTGGAAAGTTTTCCAACTCTAATGAACCCAAGAGTCCATCGGCTACAAGCCTTTGAATCCTACTTAAGTTAATATGTCCAAGCCTTAGATGCCAAAGATATGCTTGGTTCATTTCCGAAGGTTCTTTTCTCTTATTCGAGTAAGAAGATGTGTTATTAATTTTCATATTTTGCTTTATGGGAGAAATTGGATTTAAAGTGTATAAATTACCAACCAATGCACCAGAACAGATAATCACCTTATATCTCTTTATAACGACATTGTTACTAAAGGAAACTGAATATCCATCCAAATACAGTTTAGAAACTGAAATTAAATTCTTTCTAAAATTGGGTACATAAAGACAATTTATTAAAACTAATTTCCTATTCCTATCAAATGATAACCAGACGTCTCCCATTGCAACAGCCGCCACCTTAGTAGCATTGCCCATGTAGACAGTTATCTCGACATCAAATAGTCACCGGGTTTCCTGGAACCCCTGCAAAGAATTGCAGACATGATCAGTGGCTCCCGTATCTACACACAGGTGCTGGTAGATAACACCGCTAAACATGTTTCAACTACTAGAGCATGAGATATACCTTTATTATTCTGGTTCCTATGAGGACATCCCGCTTTCCAATGTCCAGACTGCAAGCAGATGAAGCACTTGCCCTTCGGCTTCTTCATTCCAGCTTTCTGTCTTGTACCCTGAGGTTTATTCACCTTCTTTGCTGAAAAGACCTATTTCTTTTTCTTCTTGCCTTTCGACTTAGAAGTAGAACCATTTTCAGTATAGTGAATTTGAGAACTGTGACGAAATATTCCTTCTGCTGCCTGTAGTTTTGTCAGAAGTCCCGCCAACGTATACTCTCTTTTGTTCATGTTATAGTTCAGGCGGAACTGCTCAAAACTTCTGGGTAGCGTTTGGAGAATTATATCGACCTGGGGTTCCCCATCGATTTCTCCTCCAAGGACTTGTATTTCATTCAGATAAGCCATCATTTTGAGGATATGATCCCTTACGGGTGTCCCCTTAGACATGGTGACTGTCATTAGCTTTCTCATTGCCTCTTGCCTAGCAGTCCGACTCTGGTGCACAAAGAGTTCTTTGAGAATGTTCATTATATCATAAGCTGTTGGTAAATCTTGATGTTGATGTTGCAATACATTTGACATTGATGCCAAAATGTAACACCGCGCCATCTCATCAGATTTTAGCCATTTCTTATGATACTCAATCTCCTCTGGGGTAGAGTCACAGTCAGGTGCATCAGGGCAAGCCTCAGTCAGTACAAACTTATAGCTCTCAACAGTAAGAACAATGTCCAGGTTTCTTTTCCAATCTCTATAGTTTGGACCACTAAGTTTGTTCTCTTTCAGTATAATGGCCAGTGGGTTGAAAGTCATCCTAAGAATCACAAAAATTAACTTTGGTCAAGACTCTAAATTTAGAATAATATAGATTCCTCAAACAATACTATTTTAAATTAACCAACACCTCAAATCACCATGAATATTGCATGCCACGTTAGTGTGGACGTATACAAATTCAACATTTGTAAGAGGAGGGTGTGCCCCATTAATTTTATTATCTTGTCATCCTAATTTTATGATAAATAAAATTAATAGTTGGTTTCACTTTGGTCACACAATACAATAGCAGTGACTCTGTTGGGGAGAATACTATTGAATGCGTCTAAGTGTATACCATACTAAGTCCATTAAATAGGATTGTGCCCTTTCAGTTGGAGAAGATTACACGCTCCTAAATAATTTTCTATAACCATCCATTAAGGAAATTTGATCTAGTGATCTGCAACAACCCATCCGTTGTGGAGGGAGGCACTCAGAGCCAACACGCAAGCTTGTTGCATCACTTACAAACCAGTAATGGAGACCATGGGATTTATTAAAATCCCTCTCCCACATAGTTATTTAAAATGAGGAATTTTAAACTATCCTAATATACATCAAATGCATACACACACATCATAGTAAATAAAAGCAATAAATATGAAAATTATTTTCCAACTATTATGGTCTTTTTCTGTTACTGTCCTCCATGTGCTCCAACCCTAGTTGCTGCCATCTTTAGCCACCGCCATCAGGTCGAGTCATCGCATCCATCTTGTTTCTTATTTCGCTGCGCCTCTAGTGATTCAAAAGTACCACACCTCGCAAGAATCCGATCCGCGACAAAAATAGAATTTTACATATATCGATCCTATATTCCACGAGGGAATGTACATGTATTCTAGATCGAACAAATAATAAAATTCTAAAAATAATACAGCTTTTGCTGTATTTTATACATACAATCATGCATACAAATAATGCCCTTGACATGTCCAAGGGTCCAATCACACACAATATCAATAAGCCATAATAGTTGGAGCTTGCAACCAAAGAGTTAGCACATCCTACTATTATCCTGCCTAAATTATGTATGACATGTGCATAATCTATTTGAATTCTAAACACACGGAGGCAAACCCTAGCTCTGATACCAATTGTTGGTTAATCGTAGGAAAACGTACCGGTTCCACTGTACAAAAATTTTTGTACCAGTGTCGAACCTTTCCTTAAATAACCTATTGTGTTCTTTAGAAGTTAAACTAGGAATCGCAGACGAAACTTAACATCATTGATTCCAAATTTAACTTATCTGTTCTTGATGATTTAGATTTGAATCGCAAGCAGAACTTAACACTATTGATTCAAATCTACCTAAGTTATTAATTTTATTAAATATTAATTTCCAAAATTGACTTCCAGAACTGCATGGCGAGGCATATGACCTTCTTGGATATGGGAGCAACCACCACCACCGCCTAGGCAAAGCCTTTTAAGGAAAGCTAATATTTAATTTCCTTAAATAACTCTAGGTTAACCCAAAAGAACAATCGAATCATAAATTTGAAAAAGAAGAAAATACAAACTCAAAAATTAAATTCGATAAACTAGATCTAATTGCCTCTTGTATTTAGAATTCTTACAAAGAAAATAACTAGTATGATGTGGAAGAAAACTACTAGTTATACCTTCTCTTTGTAAGCTAATGACCTCGAGATCTTCTGCCGTATTCCTCGCCTCACCTTGGACGTCGTGTGGGTGACATGTAACACCCATGAAATGATAAGCTATACCTATGAGTATTTTTCCTCTAGAATAAAAAAAAAGGAGAAATGGAAATAGAAACCAAAATAAAATAAAAAGGAAATGAGGTTAAGGTTTGAACCTTGAACCTCCCACAAATAATAGAGTTACATTGGTGTATGGTAACCACTTGGATAATGAATGATAGATGAATAGAAAAGAATGGAAATTGTAGTTAAGAGTAAGAAGATAGTTAAGTAAAGGAATAAGAGAAAACCAAGTAGCTTACCTCCTCTTCCTCTTGGTTAAGGAAAGAAGCAAGCAAAAGCCAAGTTGCTTTCCTTCCTTTCTTTCCTCTAATTTCGTGGGAATTAAGAGGGGGTAGAGATAGAGGGGTTAAGGGGATGAATGAAGACATGTTTCATTTACATGAGAAATAAATAGGATTGAGAGAAGAAAAGAAAGTTGTTAATCCTTCCTTCTTCTTCTTCCTCCTCCTTCTTTCTCCTTCTTCCTTCTCCACCGAGACATAGAGCCCTCTCTCCCTCATTTCTAAAAACCAAGCTAAGGTTTTCTCTCCAAGAGAACTAATTTCTAAGAAGGAGTCTCAAGGTTTACTCCTTACAAGAAAGAGAAAACAAAATGAAGAACTAGGAAGAGAAGCTCCTTCTTCCTCCTTAAGGGTACCACTTTCTTTAGGATCAACAAGTGAAAGGATGTAAGTATCCCGTCACCTGTGGTACAAGTTGTTTATGTTTTCCATAAGATTAGAATGCTTAAAACCTAGGATCACAAAGTGGAACTTTCGGCCAAGTGTAGATGAATGACCTAGGAAAGCTTAAGACCTAAACTAACCATGTTCACTATGTCCTTATGATATGTAGGCCATGATAAGAGATTGGTTTGGTTTTCTTATGCTTGTATGTTGCTTTAAACTTAACCTCATGATCCTAAGGTGTTCGGCCAAGTCATGAATAAAAAGGATTAGGGAAGTTAAAAATTTAGGTTATCATGCTCATGATCTTCTCTATGAAATAGTATGAAAGATTCTAAGTGTTTGCATGCTTGTATGTTGTTTAGAGTTTATCTTCCTCTTCATGAAACTTTCGGCCACTATCCAAATTTAGGGTTAAAGGAAGCTAAAAATTTAACATAGCATGCTCATGTATCTCCTTATGATATGATATGAATTTAGCTAGATATTTATGCTTGCATGTTGCTTAGAGCTTGATTTCCTCTTCATGAATGTTTCGACCAAGGAAAAAATTTAGGGTTAAAGGAAGCTAAAAATTTAACCTAGCATGCTCATGTATCTCTTTATGATATGATATGAATTTAGCTAGATATTTATGCTTGCATGTTGCTTAGAGCTTGGTTTCCTCTTCATGAATGTTTCGGCCAAGGACACAATTTAGGGTTAAAGGAAGCTAAAAATTTAACCTAGCATGCTCATGTATCTCTTTATGATATGATATGAATTTAGCTAGATATTTATGCTTGCATGTTGCTTAGAGCTTGGTTTCCTCTTCATGAATGTTTCGGCCAAGGACAAACTTTAGGGTTCAAGGAAGCTAAAAATTTAACCTAACATGCTCATGTATCTCCTTATGATATGATATGAATTTAGCTAGATATTTATGCTTGCATGTTGCTTAGAGCTTGGTTTCCTCTTCATGAATGTTACGGCCAAGGACAAATTTTAGGGTTCAAGGAAGCTAAAAATTTAACCTAGCATGCTCATGTATCTCCTTATGGTATGATATGAATTTAGCTAGATATTTATGCTTGCATGTTGCTTAGAGCTTGGTTTCCTCTTCATGAATGTTTCGGCCAAGGATAAATTTTAGGGTTCAAGGAAGCTAAAAATTTAACCTAGCATGCTCATGTATCTCCTTATGATATGATATGAATTTAGCTAGATATTTATGCTTGCATGTTGCTTAGAGCTTGGTTTCCTCTTCATAAATGTTTCGGCCAAGGGCAAATTTTAGGGTTCAAGGAAGCTAAAAATTTAACCTAGGGTTCAAGGAAGCTAAAAATTTAACCTAGCATGCTCATGTATCTCCTTATGATATGATATGAATTTAGCTTGATATTCATGCTTGTATGTTATTGGAATTTATTTTCCTTCTTCATGAACCTTCGGCCATGATAAGGATCAAAACCTAGGAAAGCTTAGAAATGTGATTAACATGCTTATGACCTTCCTTGTGATATGATATGAAGTTAACATGAGATTCTTATGCTCGTATGCGTTTTAGAGTTTAAGTTCATACTCTTGAACTTTCGGCCATTATGGGTTTAGAAGCCTAGATATGCCTCACATGTTACGTTATGAATTAAGAGATGTTATTTAATGATTCCATGCATGATCATGCCTTTTCTATGATAGGTGTTGTGTTCATTTACGTATACTTATGAACCATGCATGATTATGTCTCTTATGATGTGCTATGTGCTCAAATATGCATGCTTTATTATATGACAAATAACATGCTCAATTATGTATGCTTATGACCCATGCATAATAATGTCTCTTATGATGTGCTATGTGCCCAAATATGCATGCTTTATGATATGATAAGCAAAGGCCTAAGAGTTGCTTCCCTTCTTGTTGGGATTAAGAGCACTCTTTATGACACGATAAGTGAAGGCCTAAGAGTTGCTTCCCTTTGGGGATTAAGAGCACTTTTCATGATATGATAAGATAAGATATGCTATGCTATGACATGAACCATGATATGCTATTTTACTTTGTATGGCTTGTACCAAGGGTGGGCTCCATAAGCGCCCCTAGGCCGACGGACTATGAACAGGTCTAGTAAAGGGATGGACTCCTTAGTACGCCCCTAGATCGACGGTCGTAGTACGGACCTAGATCCCTAGTAGGTTCGAGGCTAGCTACCCTATCCTAGGGATTGCGCGCATTTATGTATGTATGTGGTACAAGCTGGGCCCTCATGATGATATTATGTTCAAGTACTATATGATATATTTTAAGACATCTTGCATATGACATGACATATGTTTTAAAAGACATCTTGCATGAGATGATGGATGATATATGATGTGATATAGCATGATGTTCTTTATGATTTATGATATGACATGCTATGCTCTTATGATTTATATGACATGATGATTTATGATATGATATAGCATGATGTTCTTTATGATTTATGATATGACATGCTATGCTCTTATGATTTATATGACATGATGATTTATGATGTGATACAACATGATGTTCTTTATGAGATAATAGGTTATGATGCTATGTATTCACCATATGATGTTAGATGATTATATTCCATGATTATATGTGTAACGCCCGCCCTCCCTGCTAACCCTAAGGGACGGGGCTACGATACTCTATGTACAAATTCTTCTTTTTAAAACAGCGGAAGACTTAAAATAATTTTCTTAGTTTAATAAAACTTTTCTTTTGTTTTTCTTTTCATCAAATCCGAACTACACTATCATGGCATCAATAACATGATATCAAAATTAGTAGAAACATAACTTCAAGTCACACATACGGTACTACAATTCATGATACCAAAGCATAGTTCTTTAAAAGTTTTTAAAGCAGGTTCTTATTTGGTTGCCTAGCCACTGCCACACACATCTCCTTGCCTCTCCTGCTGCTCCTTTAGCTCATCCAGCTTTTTTCCTTTATCTGTGGTACAAGGAAAGTAAGCTATGAGCACTCATGGCTCAGTAAGTTCCTTTCCTACTCACTAAAACCAAAAATCATCACATGATCAAAGAATATCTCAACATGATCTCAACTAGTCATGGCATAACATATCATACTCTTTAAGCATATCATGCAACATAACAAAATCATAACTAGTCATGGCATATCATCTCTTAAAGCATAGCATGAAACATAACATATTCATATCTAATCATGGCATATCATAGTATCATCATAAGGTGGCATGGCATATCAAGCTCTTAAAGCATAGCATGAAACATAACATAATCATATCTAATCATGGCATATCATAAATCATAGCATCATCACAATATGATCATAAAGTATATGCAATATGATTTGAAAACATGTATCCGAAAAACATGTGTATGTCTCATGATCTTTAAAACCATTTCTTTTTACATATATACTTGAACATAATATCAACATAATCAGGGCCCCGGCTTGTACCACACATAGATAAATCACGTAGATATGCGCGCTTCCTAAGTATATCCAAGGTAGCAAGTCTTGAATCATACTAGGAACTAGGTCAGGATCACACAGCCATAGACCTAGGGGCGTACTAAGGAGCCCATCCCTTTATTTTTACTAGCCTGGATCACACAGCCAAAGGCCTAGGGACTGATTAGGAGCCCACCCTTGGTACAAGCCTTACAAAGTAAAGTAGCATGTATAAAAATGCATCATTTAGTCACTTAGCATATCATAGAAGTATGCATCACTTAGGCATACATTATGTCATAAAAGTATGCATCACTTAGGCATACATCATATCATGAATAGTATGCATCACTTAGGCATACATCATGTCATAAAAAGTATGCATACATCATGTCATAAAAAGTATGCATCACTTAGGCATACATCATGTCATAAAAAGTATGCATCACTTAGGCATACATCATGTCATAAAAGCATGCATATTTTCACCACATAGCATATCATGAAAGCATGCATATTTTAGGCACATAGCATATCATCAAAGCATGCATATTTCTATCCCCATAGCATATCATTAAAGCATGCATATTTTAAGCACATAGCATATCATCAAAGCATGCATATTTCTATCCACATAGCATATCATGAAAGCATGCATATTTTAAGCACATAGCATATCATCAAAGCATGCATATTTTATATCCACATAGCATAACATAAAAAAACATGCATATTTTAAGCACATAGCATATCATCAAAGCATGCATATTTCTAAGCACATAGCATAACATAAAAAAACATACATATTTTAAGCACATAGCATATCATCAAAGCATGCATATTTCTAAGCACATATCATATCATGGAAAGTATAAATCACAAGCATACATGTTTAAGCATAAGGGTGTATCATGTGATTATACTATCATAAGAAACATGGTAACATAGTTAGCTTGGGTTCTAAGCTTCCTAATCCCTTGGGTTCTTATCATGGCCGAACCCCCCTTAGATCTCAATTTAGGTAAAAACAACCTCCAAGCATGTGGAACCTAAATTATCATCACATCAATTTCATAGGAAGCATTATAAGTATGATTAACTTGGTTTCTAAGTTCTCCAAGTCCCTAAACTTCATGTGGCCGAACCCTATCAGGTGTGAAACAAGGTCCCAAATGTCATGAAAGCATGGAAACCTTAAACCATATTTATAGCATTTTTTTCCAAGTAACATAGTAAGCATATTTGAGCTAGTTCCTAAGTTCTTCAAGCCCTTAACATATGTCATGGCCGAAATTTAACAAGTATTGATTAGGGCTAAAAGAAAGCATACAAGTATGTGAACTTGAACTAACATCATGTATAAACTCATAATAAGGCATCATACAATGGGTATGGCCGAAACTTACCCTAGCCTCATTTTAGGTCATTAAACAACATATAGCATGGGAACTTTGGCTTTCTACTTATCATATTTCATGTAGAGTGACATGAGCATATTTAATTTTTGTTCTAGGGTTTCTTGGGCATCTATCCCTTCATGGCAGAAACATACAATGGTCCATTTAGGTCATGGAAAAATTATACAAGCATGTGACACAATCAACATATTATCATATTTCCATAAGAAGCATTTTTAACACAATTGGTTTCAATTCTAAGGCCTCTAGGTCATTTAAACCCTACTTGGCCGAGACTCATCAGTGTTTAACTTTGCTTCAAATAGCCTAAAAGCATAGGAAGTCATACAAGTTTCATAGCATGTATAAAGACAAGCATAATAAACATACATGTGAATTGTGTCTTAGGCTTCCTAGGTTTCTTTCCTTTTTCTTTTATTTTTCCTCATGGCTGAAACCTACCAATCTTTAAACTAGGTTTTAAGTGGCCTAAAGCATGGAAAACCTAAGTAAGTTTCATGGCAAATATTACTAAGAACATCATAAACAAATTTGGTTCATAAACAAGCTAGGACCCTTGTGATCTTACATGTCATATATCATGTAACTAAATTCTCTATACCCTAATTAAGCATGAGAGCATTTAAACAACTTTCATATCTTAATATCACAGAGGTCTTGAGCATGTTAAAATTTTGTTTAAGCTTTTCTAAGCTATCCATCTTATCATGGCCGAAAATCTTAATGAAGAGTTCATGAATTTCTAGCAATATTCAACATGCAATTCTTTAAGAGAACTCTATATTCTATCATATAAACATGGTTACTTAAATTTAAAGGTCTTCCTAACCCTAAGCTCTTTTCTTGGCCGAAACATATGAGTGGATTTCTTTTGGTTCCAAGTAACTTTTAAGCAAGAAAAACCAACAAAAGACCCTTAGTAATTCATGGAGGGAATCTTGTACTAGTTTGGTTAAACAATGATTTCCCTAACCTCTTTAAAATATTTTTGGCCGAAATTCTAGGGTTAGGTACTCCTCTGACCAAGCATCATATAGGTATAAAAACATGAAGGAAAACCTTCCTACATAGCATAGAAAAAATATCATGAAATGAGGACTTGTTTAAACCTTCCTAGATTTGAAAACTCTTCTTTGGCCGAATTTTTTCTTAAATTCTATTCTAGGTTTTCTAATCCTCATAAAATCCGAAAAGCACATAAAACTCCTTGTACCACAGGTGAGGGGAAGCTTACATCCTTTTCGCTTGTGGATCTAAGGTGTGGTGATGGAAGAAGTAGCCTCTTCTTCTAGTTCCCTTTCCTTGATTCCCTTGCAAAGTCCTCCTTGTATCATAGGATTTCTTAGGAGAAAACCTTGGCTTGGGGCCGAAGATGGAGGAGAGGGGGCTGAGGGTTCGGTGAGGGAGAGGAGAGAATGAGAGAAATGAGAGAAAAATAAATTCTCCTCTTTACATACTCTCTTTTATGTTAAAGGGGAAGAGGTAGCAAAATTGGTTTTTGCTTTCCTTCTCCCTTAGCCTTTTTTTTCTATTTTCTTTTATTTATTTTATTTTCTAATTTATTCTCATCATTCATGATGAAACAAGGGGAATGAATCCCCTTAATTCTCCTCTTTAAGTCACGGCAAGAGAGGGAAAAGAGAGAGAAAGGGAGGAAGGCAAATTGCCTTTCTCTTGCTCTTTTCTTGTTTTCTCTTCTTAGATCTTTACTCCTATCTTTATCATGCATTCCCTTTCCTTGCTATCAATATCTTCTCTCTATCCCAATTGGTTTCTACTAATTAATTCTATAAATTATAATATAAGAGGTTCAAGGTTCAATACTTGACCTCCTCTTCTTTTCATTTCATTTTATTTCTTTTTGCTTCAACTCACTTCTTATTATTTTTCTAAGGCAAAATTCATCATTCTCTTATTTATCTTAAAAGCTTAGTGGGTGTTACAATATGCTTATGTGTTTATGCTTGATATATGGATTTTGTGAGTAGGAAAGGATCTTACTAAGTCTGTGTGCTTATAGCTTACTTTCCTTGTACCACAGATAAAGGTAAAGAATGGATGACCTAAGGGGGTAGCAGGAGAGGCACGGAGATGTGTGTGGTGGTGGCTCAGCTAAGATAAATAAAAGACCTGCTTATGTTATTTTGTTATGATGACATGAACTAAGTGTGTTATGTTATTGTCCACATGACTTCAGGATATTTCTAATGTTTTACTTTCGAAAGAAATTTTAATATGCATGTATGTTTCCGCAATAGTAATGGTTAAGTAAAGTAACCCCGCACCCACTAGCAAGAGGGGCGGGCGTTACACGACGATCCCCCAAGATGAACACCACCCAAAAGAGCTTCTCGTCCTTGTAATATTCGGCCACCACCACCACAATAGAAAAGGGAACAAAGGGAGAAGAGAGGGAGAGAGGGGTCGACCACCAAGAGAGTCTCTAAGCCAAAGAATAAGAGTTGTATCTCATGAAGCCCCCTCACCCTTTCTTTTATATTACTTGCCCAAGGCAAATAAGGAAAAACAAAAAATAAAATCATCCAAGAGTTTTTCCTTTTTCCTTTTTATTTTTCCTTTTCTTTCCTCTTGATTGAATCAATCACCAATTTTAATTTTGTGATGATTTTAAATAATTTAATATGGTCGGCCACTTGCTTGGGCACCAAGCAACGTGGCCGACCACCTCATCAAGGGGAAAAAAAGAAATATATTTTTTATAAAATTTTAGAAGAAAACTCTTATAAAATTTTACAAGCTCTCTTTCCTAAAGTAGGAGTTAAAAAAAGGAAAGTTCTAAAAATTAAAACCATGTTTTAAAATTTAAAACTTCTCTTACAAAATTTTCTTTTTTAACATGATGATAGAAAATTTTAATTTTAAAACTTTTCTCCCTTTTTTTCTAAACCATGAGGATGGTTAAAAAGGAAAGTTTTAAAACTTTTAAAACTCTCTATTAAAATATGTGGCCAAAATTCAAATAAGGAAAGTTTTTTAAAATTAAAATCTCTCTTTTAAAACTTATAGTTTTCTACAAAGAGAAGATTTTAAAAATTCAAAAACAACCCTCCTTGTTTGAATATTGTGGCCGACCCCTTCATGCTTGGTCACCAAGCAAAGGGTCGACCCCTATAAAGAGGATGTGGCCGACCCTTGCTTGGTCACCAAGCATTGGACCGGCCCACTTCTTGGACACCAAGAAGAGCCTTACATTTGGATGGTCTTGAGGCTATAATGAGGCTACGACAGGGACCTATAGGAGAAATTGGTTTTGGCCTTCTGATGAGCTTGAGTATCCCGTGTTCGCCCCGAACACACAACTAAAGTTCATCGATAATAACTCATTCCATTAGAGAGTTATTAGTGCACTACCGCACCAATCCCAAATTACATTATGGACTCCTTCTTATTATGAGTGTGTTAGTCTCCCTGTGTTTAAGATTACGAATGTCCACTAATTAAGTAAGTTACTGACAACTCACTTAATTAATATCTAGCTCCAAGAGTAGTACCACTCAACTTCATTGTCATGTCAGACTATGTCCACCTGCAGGGTTTAACATGGCAATCCTTATGATCTCCTCTTCGGAACATTCTCAACCTAGATAACTAGGACACAGATTCCTTCTATAATCAACAACACACACTATAAATAATATCATTTCTCAACTTATTGGGGATATTGATTTATCGAGCTAAACCTCACCATTTGATAAGTCAAAGAAATAAATATTAAATATATATGCTTGCTATTATATTAGGATTAAGAGCACACACTTCCATAATAACTAAGGTCTATTTCTTTTTCTAAGTCAGTACAAAAAGAACTTACCTAAATGGTCCTACTCAATACACTTAAAGTGTATCAGTGTAATTTATTAGTCAAGATAAACTAATACTTAATTACACTACGACTATTCTGATGGTTTGTTCCTTTCCATCTTAGTCGCGAGCAACTGTTTATAATTTATAGAGAACCAACAACATGATCTTCTGAGTGTGACACCACACTCCATGTTATCTACTATATAAATTAATTGAACAATTACATTTAACAAATAAATATAGATATTGACCAATGTGATTCTTTTATTTTAAAAACAAATGTTTACAAAAGCTAGGATTTTAGTATACACTCCAACACACACAACACAACACATAAAAATAGCATATAAAGGCAATAAATATGAAAATAAAATTTCCAACTATTATGGCCTCATCCATCGCTGGCCTCCAATATGCCGCCAATGGATCAAGTCATCGCGTTTATCTTGCTCCCTTCTTCGTCGTGCCTCCAGTCCTCAAAATTGCACCACACATAGAAAGGATACAAGCCACAAGAAAAAGAAATAAAAATTTACATTTATCGATCCTATATTCCACAAAGAAATTTACATGTAATCTAGATCGAACAGAATGTAAAAAATAAAACAATTGACTGTATTTAATTATTACAATCATGCACAACACAAAACAACCTCAACTTGCCCGAGGGTTCAAATCATACATCAACACACAAAGTCATAATAGTTGGAACTAAGATGCTTGCAATCACAGAGTTAATCTTTCTTGCACATCCTACTATTATCCTGCCTAAACTTATATATGAGCAGTGCATAATTTAACCGAAAACCAATCAACCATAGCCAGAAACCATGCTCTGATACCACTTGAAGGCGCTGAAATTCCGTTCTGTTTCAATTTCTCCTGTACAAAAATTGTACAAGTACATAACTTTTCCTAGCAACCCGCATGTTCGATCACACATGTGTTTGATCAATCAAGCAAGTTCTTCACGGATCAAAGCACACCTTGATAGAAATACAAGATCGTTGGCCTCTTGTGTTGGTATTAAGGATTGATACAAAGAAAACTAAACTAATTACATAGAGGAATCAAAGAACTAGTTGTACCTTTCTTTTGTAACCAAAGACCTCTTGATCTTCTGTTGTATTTCTCTCCTCTTCTTGGATATAGTGTGGACGATGATCTACCAAGATAACAAACACCCTTCCCTTCTTTGTTTCCAAACCACCGGCCACCAAGAGAATAGCTAGGATGGGGCGCCTTCTCCTCTTCTTCTTATTTTCCAAGCCGTCACCCATAAAGGAAAGCAAGAGGAGGCACCGACCCTAGCAAGGAGGAGACACCGACCCCTAGCAAGGAGGTGGAGGTGGCGCCGACCCTAGCAAGGAGGAGGAGGTGGCGCCAGCCCTAGGAAAGCAAGATTTACCAAAAAACCAAACCTGGATGGGTGGATGCAAAGCTTTATATAAAGGCTACAATAGGGACCTAGAAGAGGAATTGGTTTAGGCCTCCCGATGGGTTTGGGCTTCCTGTGTTCAGCCCAAACACTCAGCTCAAGTCCATCAATAATAACTCATACCACTAAAGGGTTATTATTGAACTACCGCACCAATTCCATATTACAATATGAGCTCCTTCTTATCAAGAGTGGGTTAATCTCCCTGTGTTTAAGATATCGTATGCCCGTTAATTAAATGAGTTACTGATAACTCTATTAATTAACATCTAATTCTAAGAGTAGTACCACTCAACATTATTTTCATGCCGAACTAAGTCCACCTGCAGGGTTTACCTAATAATCCTTATGAGATCCTCAAGGGGACATCATCATCCTAAATAATTAGTACACAGATTCCTTCTATAATCAACAACACACCATATAAATAGTACTATTTTCCAACTCATTGAGCCTATTGATTTAACGAATAAATCTCACCCATAGATAAGTTAAAAAATAAATACATAGTATATGTGCTTGTTATTATATAGGGATTAAGAGGACGCACATCCATAATAACAGAGGTTCTGTTCTTTTATGTAGTCAGTACAAATCAAACAACCTCAAACGATCCTGCTCAATACACACACAGTGCGCTAGTGTAATTTTATAGTCAAGATAGACTAATGTCAAATTACACTACAACTGTTCTAATGGTTTGTCTCAATCCATCTTTGTTGTGAGCTACTATTTATAATTTATAAGGAACCGATAACATGATTTTCTATGTGGCACCACACACCATGTTATCTATAATATAAATTAAAAGGACAACTGCATTGACATATATATAAATATAAAATGTAAACATTTGACCAAAATGATTCTCATTTCAAAATATTTCAAAATAGATCTTCTTACAAAAGCTAGGATTATAGTATACATCCTAACAGAGAGTTGATAAATAAATTAACTCATCTCGGCACCAATCAACTAGTACTTCCATCAGTCGACTAGTGCTACCGTTGGAGATAGCCAACAGCTACTTCGCAGTGCTAATGGTTTGCCAACGGCTACTTACCAGTCGACTTGTAAAAGTACCAGTCGACTAGTCACTATTGGCTGAGTGAACAGAATGCTTCTGTTCGCTCCCAATCAACTGCATAGTCGACTGGACCAGTCGACTGCAACTTCCAACAATCGACTGGTCCAGGTTACACACTCACACTCATCCTCTCTAGATTCGCCCTTGAAGCCCTCTTCATTGGCCTTTGCCCCTCAGACGCACCCGAGCCCGCGGCTCCTCTCCGTGTTATCCTTCACATTGCCTTGAAGTCCACTTCCTTTGGCTTCACTCTATTGCTCCTCATCCACGGTCCCTCAGATGCACCATTCTTCACCGATCTCATGGGCCCGAGCCATAGGATGAGCTTTCCAAGCTTAGCTGCACCAAGCTCCTCATGTGTGTTTCACCAAGTCCTGCATGACTCAAACACATATCAAAATAATATGAAAGCCTAACTTAAACTCTTTGACACACACATCAAAATCATGATCGTACCGATCAAACTTGGGTCGATTGCACCTACAAGCATGCCCTCGTGCTAAGTCCCAGACTCTTGAGCACCAGGCAGGGTTATATGGCAACATACTCTCGTGCCATGTCCTAGACTCCTAAGCATCAGGTCAGGTTATAAGCGAGCATGCTCTCACACCAAGTCCTAAACTCTCAAATGCTAGGCTAAGTTATAAGCGAGCATGCTCTCATGCCAAGTCCCAGACTCTCGAACACCAAGTCAGGTTATAAGCGAGCATGCTCTCACGCCTCTATATTTTCAATACTTTTGAGGAACAGGTCGGGTTATAAGAAAGCATGCTCTCACACCAAGTCACAGACTCCTAGGCACTAGGCCAAGTTATAAGTGAGCATGCTCACATACCTTTATATTTTCCAGACTCTCAAGCACTAGGCCAGGTTATAAGCGAGCATACTCTCGTACCAAGTCCAAAACCCCTAAGCATCAAGTCAAGTTATAAATGAGCATGTTCTCACACCTCTATATATCTCAGACTCTTGAGCATCAAGCAGAGTTATAAATGAACATGCTCTCGCACCTCTATATATCCCAAACTCTCAAGTACTAGGTTGGATTATAAGTGAGCATGCTCTCTCGTGCCTCTATATATCCTAACTCCCAAGTACCATGTCGGGTTATAAGTGAGCATGTTCTCGTGCCTCTATATATTCCAGACTCCCAAGCACTAGGCTGGGTTATAAGCGAGCTTGCTCTCACATATATATCTTTTTAGATGCTCGAATAGCCAATCAAATTATGAGTGAGTTCTCCCTCGTGTGCATCTTATTCATATTTTGTCCAAGTCAGTTTCTTGCTCGACTGAATAATGTCGCTTAGGAGGTAATGAATTTATTTCATCCAACTTACATCATTTGATAGAAATTACAAGTAGACGGGCCCATACAACTAAATATTAAAATCCTACCTCGATCGAAATGATTCTTCCACTCGATCTACTCAGAATTACCAGCCGAATTGTTTCATTCAGTGGCATTATTCTACTTGGATTATCATTCAGCTCAGCATGATTATGATGATCACTTTGTTAGTGAGAGCCCTAGAGTCGATCATGTGATGATTTTTGTATGGACTCGATGTATCATATTCCTATATTTATGAAGGCATTCCTTTATGATTATTATACTTACTTGTATTGGTGCCAAATAACTAAGTATAATAATGTCCTTTAGTAGAAGGTTCTTATCTATATCAATCAATTGGTTGAATTGATAGTGAGATGATATAGAGAACACTACTCTTAATCATTCCTAGTCGAGTATTAACATTCAGGGACAATGTTAATACAATAAGACTAACATGTAGGTCAACTCGATGACTTGATCTCACAAGTCATGGATATAGAGATATCAAGTTGACACATGGGTATGCATTAGAGAATGTATACTGAATGACCCGCCATGAGAAAGTATCATGGATCGTTATATGAGTGTCATATACTTTCTCATGTGACTATTAGTATAACTATCAGTCCTTGGACCTAAAGTCACCATGGTTCCCTACATAAGGAGTTTCATACTTTGGCTTCGTCAAACGTCACCCGTAAATGGGTGGACTATAAAGGCGACTACTGGGTATGTAACAAATTATGCGGAGGGATGTGAGTGATGTAGATGGGATCTATCCCTCCTATATGACGGGAGTGACATCATGATTCTTGATAGAGTGAGACCACTAAATGCATGGCCATACCCAAATGAGTCAATATGAGATATTGAGCTTGTTTGATTAGAGTGAGTCTACTTGGAGTTGAAGACATAGATTGATTAGAGGGTGACACGGTCTATGCCTCAATTGATCAATCTAGATGTCAAGGATAGAAGGACATTGTCACATATTGTGAGAGTCACAATGGTGATGTTGGATCTCAACATTCTTGTAACTTGGGTAGTAATGATGTGTTGCTAGATACCGCTCATTACTTATATTTATAAATGGGTTTAGGAGCATTGCCTGTTAGTTAGAGCCCTATAGCCAATCATATGATGATCGTTGTATGGACTCGATGTATCATATTCCTATATACTTATAAAGTCATTTTGTTATGGTTATTATACTTACTTGTATTTGTTGGATCGAGAAGCGCTAGAGGGGGGGGGGGTGAATAGCGCTCGTGGCTATTTCGTTCGATTATTGAAATCGTAAAACACTCGAGTAAAAACGCAGCGGAAATGAAAGAAATACAAGCAGATGAACACAGTGGATTTACTTCGTCCGGAGCCTGTGACTACTCCTACTCGAAGGCCCGCGATCCTTGATCGCTTTCGGTGGGCAACAACTATAAGTTCGTTAAGAGTATTACAAACTAATTACAATTCAAAGCTGTAAAAAGATTATACCGACAACAAAAAGATTAAATCCGAAGCTCCGGGTTGTCGGGGTGTCGTTGCAGCACTTCTGGATTGAGTCGTTAACATCCCTTCCGGGCGCCTGGAGTGTGACGTGGCCAACCAACCGGGATGCTCCACGTGGCGAAGTCGCGGCGGGGATAAAGTTTGGTCTCCGGGCGCCCGGACAACCTTTTTCCAGCGGGCTCCTCACCTGCAAACAAAGGTTAGTCCGAGAAAAATACCCTGAAAGACAGTGTTAGAATCTGATAAAACATAGTAAATAATAATTGACAGTCTTCGGACTATCTCGACTTTGGATTTTCCACCGGAAGCCCTAGGTCGACTACCCTCTCCCTCTGCGAACGCTCACCTACTCCACTCGGAGATTTACGATCCTCCGGATCGACTTTGCTCATTGACATGCTTCGGACTTTCTCTCGGACATCCGCTTCCCGGCTAGTCCGGTCTTTCACGACACCAGGACTTTTCACCTAGGGTTACCACCTCCTAGGACTTTTGCCTGAAGCCATCGACCTGCCAAGACTTTCCGCATAGGGTTACCACCCCCTATGACCTAGGGTTACCGCCCCCTAGGGTTTTCCCTTTGCCTAACTGCAGTTAGGACTTTCTTGAAATCCTCAAGTAGACTTGTTAGACTAAAAAACATCTTAACTTTGAATTCTTTGTCGTTATCAAAACATGAGTTCGATCGTCGGATGCTTCCCGCACCAACAATCTCCCCCTTTTTGATTATGGAAACACGAATTCGAAGTTAAGTAAACAAACGAATAGATAGTCATTTTAAACACAGGCAAAATTTGCTAAGTATAGATGAACAGGGTAACTAAAGTAAATTTTTCCCTATGAACAAGGTAACTAAAGTAAATTTTGCCCTATATACTCCCCCTTAACTTTGGCTCCCCCTTAATTTTTTGCTCCCCCTTAATTTGAAATTTTTATGTATGTTTACTTTTTGCTACTCTCCCCCTTTGCCATAATTAAAAAAATGGGCAATGTGTAAAGATTTGTACATGATTAGAGTTAGCAATATTCAACAGAGTTTGGAAGTTCAAGGTTAATTGGAATTTAAGTTTTTTTTTGACCAAGATTATTCTTTTAAGTTCAGTTGGTCCTTAAGTCCAAGCACAAGTCATGTTTATATATTAGGTATCAGAGCCATAGAGAACAAAACATTCTTTTAAAAGAAGAAATTGAGTATCCTTTGCCAACTGTCTAACCTTTAGCTACTTGCTGATTGTCTATAGGACAATTGCTTTTACCAGGTTAGTCAAGTTAAGTTATTTAGGTCCAGATAGACTTGACTAGAGCTGGAGAACTATAACTTGATTAATGTTTATTGCATATTTAACGCCCAGACTCATATTGATGCACAGATATAAGCATATACCCTATGCATCTCACGCCATTCTATGTTTTTCAACCATAATCAAGGTAAACCTAGGTGTTTTGTGAGATGCTCTGGCTTAATTCTAGGGGAACATGATATCTAGGGGGAAATCCTAGACTAAACCCAACTTTTGAAAGTCTAGTAAAATTGGAGTTTTGAAAAACTGTTTTGCCTAGCAGTTTAAAAAAATGTGACCTAAAGATTAATTAGATTAAGGTATAGTCAATCAAGCCTGAAGTGAAACTGTCCATTAGACTAAAAAGTCTACATAGATAAAAGAGTCATAATAGAGCTGCTACAAGCTGTACTAGAGTCATGATAGAGCAACAGTAGGAGCTACTGAGATGATGAGGGAGGAGGTCCGGAACCCAGCGACCGGAGTAGTGTCAGGATCTCAGTGTGACGAGCCCGATCGTCCTCTCGTAGATCTCTCGCAAGGCGGGAGGAGGCTCATCTGTCAGACATCTCGTCGTAAGTCGAGACCTCCATCGAACCTCTCATCAAGACGGAGACCTCTCGCATGGTGAGAAACTTTGAGTTCTCGTGGAGACTCGACATAGCCCTCTAGTCCGAAAACTCGATCAGTGAGAGAGTGGCTGGATGTGGTGCTCGAGGTGGTGGTGGGCGCGAGGCGACCTCCTCGTAGCCAACATGAACTCATCATGCTCACCTCCTGCCCACTGTTGCAGCCCCCCTCGCGGACATGGTACCCTCATCGTCTATATGGATATTTGCTAGGGAAAAGTTCCTAGCTCCCTATGTCAACTCGGTCATGTAGCGGATGTCACCTCGTGACATCAATGTAATGAGGACATATAATCGACCATGAATATGACAATATGGCATATGCATGTACTGGTCAATTTCGCCGATCCAATAATATAATAGTGGAAAAGATGTGAAGGTATGTCTAACCTCCGACCTGCACGAGAGCGACAAGTGGAATGGACGCATCACGCAATGTCATGAGTGGTTAGCGGTAGAATACAAAGTACTAGAACCTAAAGGCGGAGTCCACGAATTCTAAGGTTAAGTGACCAAGCGGGTCTCGGTGGGATCACCTGGTCCTCAGAAAGCGAATACGTGACGAGGGTAATGGTGAGTAGGGATCTCAAAAGGTAGCTCCCTAGGAGGATAGCATAGAAAGGTGCTGCAGTGACTCTCGTAATCCTAGAAATTCACGAATGGTGGTGGGAGATAATGTGATATCGTGGTGCCGCCTAGTGGTGTAGTAGTAGGTCCACTTTCACTAGGTTGTTGTAAAATTACACATAAACTTATGTTTCTCACTGTGCACTCAACTAGGTTTCGCAACCTATAGTGGTTTATAGTCTTGAGACCTGGAATACAAGAGCGAAAAGAACGATGTATACATTTGGTTCTAATGGCCATGTAATTTGTTGACATAAACTTAATCCTAAGTTCGTCGGTGGGAAACCTAGGGTCAATGCTAGGGGTAGAGGGCCCAGTACCAGATTTAGTACGCTTCCTAAATTTGAAACTAATATTATACTAAGGAGGAAGAAAAAAAATGAATTTTAGGAGGGGATATAAATTTTACCGAGGAGCCATTGTTAGAAATTTTAGAACTGACGACCTCGATTGAGTCACGACTTCGTATCAACCACGGAAGAAAAAATTTTAATTTGACAGTCTTCGCAGAGAAGCTAAGAAGAAGCTTAAGGAAGACTTAGGTGCAAGTGTAGGGGGCGCCTCCTGCCCCCTATATATAAGGGAGTCCGGGCGCCCGGGGTCGTGTGAGGCGGGGCGCCCAGGATCACTGCGGGCGCCCGGGGTCTGAATACCGGGGGCGCCTGCCCCTGGTTTTTGACCTTGGTATATATATATATATTATTTTTATTAATGTTTTAATTTTCAATTTTTATGTTAATTTCGAATTTTAAATTTTGAAATAATTTTGAAATTTAAGTTTTTAAAATAATTTTGAAATTTAAGTTTTTAAAATAATTTTGAAATTTAAGTTTTTAAAATAATTTTGAAATTTAAGTTTTTTAAAATAATTTTGAAATTTAAGTTTTTAAAATAATTTTGAAATTTAAGTTTTTTTTAAAATAATTTTGAAATTTAAGTTTTTAAAATAATTTTGAAATTTAAGTTTTTTTTTTAAATAATTTTGAAATTTAACTTTTTAAAATAATTTTGAAATTTAAGTTTTTAAAATAATTTTGAAATTTAAGTTTTTAAAATAATTTTGAAATTTAAGTTTTTAAAATAATTTTGAAATTTAAGTTGGAAAAAACTTGGTCATCTCACCCAATCTAATTTCTCAATCAGGGAATCCTATAATTTTTGTGAGATGAATTGAGGTTCAATTTAAGGGTTTTGTTTAGTCTTGTGTTAGATTCAGGTTTAGCTTTGGATTCAACAAGTAAGCATTCTTTGGATAAACTTCTGGGCTATGGTGAGTCACAAGGAGCTCATTAAAGTAACCATGCCTTTGAGGTTTTCCAAATAGTCCTACCCATTGAACTTAATACTAAAACTTGGTCTAACTGGTTAGGATCCATTTAAGGGTAGCTTCAGTCAGTTCCACTTGGCCAAATGCACCAGGTCGAAGCCATATCTTCCTAGACATGCGATGCCCAAGTTTCCCTAACGTACTATCATCCAAAAACTTCGCCAGTACTGTGGTTCAAGTTAAACTTATCACGTTTTAATCTAACCTTAAATACCCTGCCGGGTAATCCATTCTTGTCTTACCCATTCCGGGTAAATTAGGTTCAGTTACCCTGTCGGGTAGTTCAGTTGGAGGTGCCAGCTAGTTTGGACCCTCCTTCTATTTTTCATTTATAATTTTGATTTTTAATTTCGAATTTTGAATTTAGAATTTGATTTTAGATTTTAAATTTAATTTCGAATTTTGAATTTTATTTTAGATTTTGAATTTGAATTTTGAATTTGAATTTTGAATTTGATTTTAGATTTTTAATTTCAAATTTTGAATTTTGATCGTTTTCATTTTAGCTTTCCCTGGATCACTGCCTCGATATGGTCTGTCGAGGAAGTATATTTGATCTTTCTGAACCCAGTATTGGCCAAGTCCACTTTGATTTATCAATTTGGACTTGGGGACCCATGCTTGGACTGATTTACTACTTTGTTTGTTTATTAAGGATAAATACGATTTATATTTCTTTTTACTTTTATATCCTAGCCCAGTCTTATTGTAGACGGCTCTTTGTGTCCCAAGAATTAGATCCAAATTCTTGGAGCTCAGAGAGAACTTTTCTAAAGTAATTTTTAAATCATTTAACTGATTTTTCATATTTGAATTTTCTTTCTCAAGTTGTTGTACTTGAGTTGAGTCTTCAGTTAAAGATTTTGAGTTAGTTACTCCTTTAAGAATGGTTACTTCTTTTAAAAGTGACTTAATTTTCAAATTTGACTTGGCTAATTTGCGAAGTAAATAATTGACTAAATTATTAAGCCTAGGAATACTTACAGCGGAGTCTGGCCCTTCGGAAACGGATGTGGATCCGTGGCTTTGCTCGGAGTCGGCTTCTGACTCGCTTTCGGATTCGATGATCTGGTCTCGGGCCATCAATGCGAGTAAACTCGTTTGGTCGAGTTCGTCGTCTTCGTCCTCCGAAGAAGATTCGTCCCAGGTTGCCTTTAGGGCCTTCTTTCTTCTTTGCTTTTTGGCCTCCTTTTGGTTGGGACAGTTGGCCTTGATATGCCCTTTCTGGTTACACCCGTAACATGTGACTTCGAACTTCACCTTGGAGTTTTGTTGGGCCTCCCTAGATTGGACTGCCTTCTTTAGATCTTTCTTGTTGAAGCCCTTCTTCTTCTTGTAGAGCTTCTTTACAAGATTCACAAGTTCACTGGTCAGTTCATCTTCTGAATCTTCTGAGTCAGGTTCATCTTCTGATTCTGATTCAATTTTTCGTCGTCCTCTTGATTCCCGTGTTCAATTCGTTCCTGCAACCAAAGCAATCCCTTTCTCGGATGGCTGTGCATTAGTTTGTTCATGGAGTTCGAATTCGCTAAATAATTCATCTAATTTCAAGGAGGACAAATCCTTAGAGACTTTATAGGCATCTACCATTGATGCCCATAGTGTACTCCTAGGGAATGAGTTAAGGGCATACCTTATTATATCTCTGTTTTCTACCTTCTGTCCGATTCCATGTAGAGAATTCAGGATATCTTGAATTCGGCCGTGCAAAGAACTTGCCGTCTCGCCTTCCTGCATTTTCAAATTATATAGTTTATTTAGTAACAAATCACGTTTACTCACCTTTTTGATAAGGTTCGCGTCCCAGTTCTCGTACGGTAGTGGCTTGCCGACATCGTCAGTTGGCAGGTGAAGCCCGGTTTTGACGATCATCCAGACTTCAAAGTGAGTCTGGAGATACGCTTCCATCCGACCCTTCCAGTCTCCGAAATCATCTCCGGAGAAGAGCGGTGGGCGAGCAGTGTTATAGCCTTCTTGGAGAGCCATTGAATCTTGCACGAAAAAATGAGCAAAAAAACTTGTCCCAGGACTTAATCCTGGATTAGTAGTGTGGTAGAAGGATAGAAAAAGAAATTTACGAGTTTCAAGAAAAAATAATAAAATAATAATAAAATATTATTAAAAGAATATTTAAAAATATTATTTCAAATTTTGTCAAATTCAATATTTTATCAATACTAATAAATCGTGAAAGGATGAAAATGTATTTTTCAAAAATAATTTTGGAGGGAAAAACGAAAGGCGTTTTATTTTTACCCTATAAACACGACAAAGGCACAAAAAAAATGCTTGAATGGTGGTTGCACCAGTTCAAAGCGACCCCGCACTGATACCAATTGTTGGATCGAGAAGCGCTAGAGGGGGGGGGTGAATAGCGCTCGTGGCTATTTCGTTCGATTATTGAAATCGTAAAACACTCGAGTAAAAGCGCAGCGGAAATGAAAGAAATACAAGCAGATGAACACAGTGGATTTACTTCGTTCGGAGCCTGTGACGACTCCTACTCGAAGGCCCGCGATCCTTGATCGCTTTTGGTGGGCAACAACTATAAGTTCGTTAAGAGTATTACAAACTAATTAAAAAGAATTCAAAGCTGTAAAAAGATTATACCGACAACAAAAAGATTAAATCCGAAGCTCCGGGTTGTTGGGGTGTCGTTGCAGCACTTCTGGATTGAGTCGTTAGCAGCTTGTCGCAAGGAGATTGCTTAGATAATCGTTGTGTATTGAAGCTGCACCTCAACCCTCCTTTTATATGCGGTTCCGGGCGCCTGGATCCCTTCCGGGCGCCTGGAGTGTGACGTGGCCAACCAACCAGGATGCTCCACGTGGCGAAGTCGCGGCAGGGATAAAGTTTGGTCCCGGGCGCCCGGACTTGTTCCGGGCGCCCGGACCTCCGGGTGCCCGGATCCATCCCGGGCGCCCGGACAACCTTTTTCCAGCAGGCTCCTCACCTGCAAACAAAGGTTAGTCTGAGAAAAATACCCTGCAAGACAGTGTTAGAATCTGATAAAACATAGTAAATAATAATTGGGTCTTGATCGTCCGAAGTCTGACTTTGGATTTCCCAACGGAAGCCTAGATCGACTGGAGCCTTCTCCCTCCGGGAACGCGTCCTCACCTACTCCACTCGGAGATTTACTGCGCGGTCGATCCTCCGGATCGTGGACTTTTGCTCTCGACTCGATGCTTCGGACTTCTGTGGACATCCGCTTCCCCGGCTAGTCCAGTCTTTCACCTGGTTCGCGACACCAGGACTTTTCACCTAGGGTTACCACCTCCTAGGACTTTTGCCTGAAGCCATCGACCTGCCAAGACTTTCCGCATAGGGTTACCACCCCCTATGACCTAGGGTTACCGCCCCCTAGGGTTTTCCCTTTGCCTAACTGCAGCTAGGACTTTCCTGAAATCCTCAAGTAGACTTGTTAGACTAAAAAACATCTTAACTTTGAATTCTTTGCCGTTATCAAAACATGAGTTCAATCGTCGGATGCTTCCCGCACCAACAGTATTGGTGCCAAATATCTAAGTATAATAACATCCTTGAATAGAAGGTTCTTATCTATATCAATCGATTGGTTGAATCGATAGTGAGATGATATAGAGAATACTACTCTTAATCATTCCCAGTCCAGTATTAACATTCAGGGACAATGTTAATGCACTGAGACTAGCATGTCGGTCAACTCGATGACTTGATCTCACAAGTCATGGATATGGAGATATCAAGTTGACACATGGGTATGCATAGGAGAATGTATACTGAATCACCTGCCATGAGAAAGTATCATGGATCGTTATATGAGTGTCATATACTTTCTCATGTGAATATTAGTATGACTATCAGTCCTTGGACTTGAAGTCACCATGGTTCCGTACATAAGGAGTTGCATACTTTGGCTTCGTCAAACGTCACTTGTAACTGGGTGGACTATAAAGGCGATTACTGGATATGTAACAAATTATGCAAAGGTATGTGAGTGATGTAGATGGGATCTATCCCCCCTATATGACGGGAGTGATATCATGATTCTTGATAGAGTGAGACCACTGAGTGCATGACCATGCCCAAATGAGTCAATATGAGATACTGAGCTCATTTATTTAGAGTGAGTCTACTTGGAGTTCAAGATATAAATTGATTAGAGGATGACACGATCTATGACTCAATTGATCAATCTAGATGTCAAGGATAGAAGGACTTTGTTACATATTGTGAGAGTCACAATTAGTAGTCACAAGGTAATGTTGGATCTCAACATTCTTGTAACTTGGGTAGTAATGATGTGTTGCTAGATACCGCTCATTACTTATGCTTCTAAATGGGTTTAGGAGCATTACCAACACTACAAGAACCTATAGGGTCACACACAAAGGGCAATTAGATGGAGATTAGGTTCATATGATGGACCAAGAGGATTAGGTTCATGTGATGAACCAAATTGGATTAAGAGTAATCCAAATTAGACTAATTGAGTTGGACTCAATTTGATTCATGTGTCCAATGAGTCTAATTTAGATTATGACTCATTGAATCAATTTTAATTTAATGTATAAAGATTCACTAAATCAAATTGACTTGAATCAATGGTTAGATTTGATCAACCATGGGAGATAAATGGGTCAAGTTTGACTTGACTAGAGAGGGAAGATGAAGGGTCAAGTTTGACTTGACTAATTGCCACCTCATTGTGACTTGGCATAGGGCCAGCTAATGATGGTGTTCCACATCATCAAGGACACATCATTGTGTTCCACCTCATGAGGGAGACTAAGAGTTATGACTCTTGGTATTACATGGAGGTATAAGAACCTCTAAATGTGGCCGGCCACATTAGTGGTGTGAGTTATATTTGTGTGCTCATTCAAGAGGTCATCTTCTTCCTCCTCTCTTCTCTCTTCTCCCTCTCATCATCCATTGTCGTGACCACCAAGGGTGCTAGCACACTCTAAGTGGTTTCTTCTCCGTCTTTTGTCCATGTGGATACTTGTAGAGGAGTGTTCACTTGACACTCTACGAGATCCGACATCTTTTTGGATGAGCAAGATAAGTGAAGGGTTTCGCTACAAAGGTATAATCTCTTTTCATGTAGATCCAAGGTTGATCTTGTGTAGAAACATGTACATGATTTAATTTTAAATATATCTTCGCACGGATCCGTGGCTAGAATTCGGGGTTTCCGCAACGCAAAAAGCAGTTTTTGTGGCTCGAATTGCTAACAGTGGTATTAGAGCCACGTGCGAAGCATGTATTTGTTTGTATTTTGTTTTTATAAAAAGATATCAGATCTGTAAGTTTCTATAAGTTTACTATTTTTATGGATTTTGTGAGTAATTTTCTCGTAGAGGTGAAGCAACAAGTGCTTGGGCACTTGTAGGCTTCAACTACCGAGAAAAATCTTCTGGAACGTAACGTCAAGATCTCGCCTAAATTGTTTTGGGACAGCAGCTTAAGACGTTGTTAGATTAAGATGGGACACTCATGATATTCATTTCGCGAGTAGGGGCACTGCTCCTAACCCCGCAAGGGTCATTGTCCCGCGATCGCGCTAGAAAATCGCTAATCGAGACCGCCGGGAAGTTGTAACTCATAAAATTCATAAAAATAGCAGTAAAATTATAGAAGTTTATATAGAATATATAATTTAGAATTATGTATGATATTATGATGATCATGGCCCAAAAACCCAAATTTGATTGGACAAAAATTGTGTTGTAATTCATAATATGGCCTGCGCGCCATTTTTTTTGTTGTTTGTGTTGTATGTGATTTGCAACCTGCGCGTCGTGCCTCCTTTATTTATATTTCTGTTGTAAAATAGTTTTAGACTCGAATGTAACTCATGTTTCAATTTTGTAATGTACAATTAAAGATGGAGTTACAAGAAGGAAGCCGACAACACAAGGCGGTCAAAGGAGATGCTTGAAGAAGCTGTTGACCCTAGATTGACCATCCGATCTTCTCATTGGCTTGAGAAGATCATAGTAGGGCATTACCTCATCACAATATATGTATATATCTTGTTATATTTGCTTGTGTGCATGTGATGCATGCTATTGTAGGGTAATTAGTGCCTTGATGCATATATGATACACATTAATGATTAGATTAGATCTTAATCGAGTCAATTCAAAATGCCTACCAAGTTTTGATACCCATCACTACCTCAATCATTTGTTGTTGTTGAATCTGCCAAAGCAGAGCAACGCATATTATCTTGGTAGGGTGTGGAGGGACAATCTTGGTCCCGCCTATCAAGGCTTGGGTGAGTACAAACTCAATTAGATTGAGTATAACTAGTTAACTCAATTGGATCGGGTATAACTATAGGCATTTTTCAACGATTGGAAGATAGGATACAAATCACATTTATACTAAATCTTGGGTGATTTAGCCAAGGTAACTCAAGGTTTTTTATAAATGAGGATTTTGACCCTATAAACAAGAGTTGCATAGAGATGTAATTGATAATTCGTTATCTACCGATCATACTAAGTCTTGGGCATCTTAGTCAAAGCTAACTCAAGTCATAGTATGATGTCGATCTTGTCGCACAAAAATTATAGCTAATTAGTATGATTCTAGTAGTGTGGTTTGACCACATCCATGACTTGATTCTACAAAAGCTCTATAATTCAATGGTAGCATCATTTAGTTAAAGGCCTAATTAAATGATAAATGGAATATGATATTTACTTTCTGCATTATTTCGGTTGAAGATTGTCATGTTGACAAACACGAACACCTTCTCCCTGTGTTCTATCCTTGACAAAGACAAGCTCAATGGAGCTAACTTCTTGGACTGGTACAGGAATCTGAGAATCATTCTCACACAAGAAAGAAAACTGTATGTCCTAGAGGAGCCCATTCCCGAGGCACCTCCTACCAGTGCCACGCGAGCTAACCGAGATGGTTATAAGAAGCATCAAAATGATGCATTAGATGTGTCATGCCTCATGCTCGCGACCATGAACTTTGAGCTTCAGAAGCAACACGAGTTGATGTCTGCTTATGATATGGTTGAACATCTTCGTCAACTATATCAAGGACAAGCGAGGCACGAGAGATTCGAGATCTCCAAGACATTGTTTTAGTGCAAGATGCAAGATGGAACTCCCATAGGTCCATATGTGCTCAAGATGATTGGGTACATAGAAAACCTACAGAGGTTCGAATTCCCATTTGGCCAAGAGCTAGCCACAGACTTGATATTGCAATCCTTGCCAGAGAGCTACAGTCAATTTGTCATGAATTACAACATGAATGAAATTGACAAGTCACTGCCTGATCTGCTTAGTATGTTGCGAACTGCTGACCTAAACCTTAAGAAAGTAAAGCCCAACTTCATTTTGATGGTGCAAAAGCATAAAGGCAATGGCAAGCTAAAGGTAAGGGAAAGTCCCAAGCTAAGGGCAAAGGCAAGGTAATGAAACCTAAAGGAGGGGTTACCAAGGATGCTACCTGCTTCCACTGCGGTCAGACCAGGAACTGGAAGAGGAACTGCAAAGTATATCTGAAAGATCTTAAGAAGAAGAGAAGTGAGACATCTACTTCAGGTATATTTGTTATAGAAGTCAATCTATCTATTTCTGCATCGTGGGTATTGGATACCGGATGTGCTTCTTATATTTGTACTAATGTTCAGGCGCTGAGAAATAGCAGGGCATTGACGCAGGGTGAGGTGGACCTTCGAGTAGGCAATGGAGCACGGATTGTTGTTGTTGTTGTAGGAACTTACTATCTATCTCTACCCTCTGGGCTTGTATTAGAATTAGATGAATGTTGTTATGTGTCTGCTCTTACAAAGAACATCATTTCAGTCTCTTGTTTGGACAAGAAAGACTTTTCTTTTGTAATAAAGAACAAATGTTGTTCAGTTTACTTAAATGATATGTTCTACTATAGCGCACCTCTGATGAACGGACTCTACATTCTAGACTTAGAGAACCCCATCTATAACATAAGTACCAAAATGTTCAAGTCAAATGAAATGAACCAAACCTATCTCTGGCATTGTTGCTTAGGTCATATAAATGAGAAACGCTTATCTCAGCTCCATAAAGATGGTTTGCTGGACTCATTTGATTTTGAATCATATGAGACATGCGAGTCATGCCTACTGGGCAAGATGACCAAGACTCCCTTTAGTGGATATAGTGAAAGAGCGACTGACTTGTTAGGACTTATACATAGTGATGTGTGTGGCCCTTTCAATGTCGCTGCCAAAGGTGGTTATAGGTACTTCATTACATTTACAAATGACTTCAATAGATATGATTATGTGTATCTGATGACATATAAGTCACAATCCTTTGAAAAGTTTAAAGAATTCTAGAATGAAGTACAAAACCAGCTAGGCATGAATATTAAGATACTTCGATCAGATCGAGATGATGAATACCTTAGCCATGAGTTTCATGACTATTACCTTAGCCATGAGTTTCGTGACTATCTAGATATGTGTGGGATTCTATCCCAACTCACTCCTCCTGGAACACCACAGTTCAATGGTGTATCCGAAAGGAGGAATCGTACCCTATTATATATGGTACGATCTATGATGTGTCACACAGATCTTTCTATATCCTTTTGGGGATATGCTCTAGACACAACAGCCTTCACACTTAACCGTGTTCTATCCAAAGCTATGATAAAGACACCATATAGGATATGGACAAAAAGAGATGCCCAAGTGTCTTTTATGAGGATTTGGGGTTGTGAGGTTTACGTTCGACATCAATTCTCGGACAAACTGGGACCCAAATTTGACAAGTGCTATTTTATTGGATATCCCAAGGAAACGAAGGGATATTACTTCTACATTTCCAGTCAACACAAAGTGTTTGTGGCTAAGACTGGGATATTTCTAGAAAGGGACTTTATTTCTAGAAAAACTCGTGGGAGTACGTTCAATCTTGAAGAAGTTCAAGATATGGACCATAGCACTGAAGCCTTGATGGAAGTTGAACTAGAACCACAAAGTGTTGTGGATGATGAGATTGTTCCACAAGGAGTTGAGGAACAACAACCAGTTCAAGTAGACCTGTAACGCCCCACCCTCCTCACTACTGGACTGTTAGGGCAGAGCGCTACTGGACTACTAACTTTACTTAATTAGAGTTGTTCACATGTAAAGATCAATACATAAACTCTAAAAAAAACTCAAAACTTACAATTAACTAGCAGCGGAAGACTAAATGACTCATCTAATACATTCTACTCAACTCTTTGTTAATAAATTCTTATGCTAAATCCCAAGGCTTCTATAGTCCAGGCATCACACATCCATCCGCACCTCCTTGTCGCCTTCCTTTACTATAGCTTTTCCTTTCCTTTATCTACAGTAAGAGGAAATGCATCTATAAGCAAAATTGCTTAGTAAGCGCTATCTAACTCACAAAACTCGAGTATGCATGTAAGTTGAAAGAAATCTAGAAACTGAATGCTCATCTAATAGCAAACGAAACATAGCATACTGAAATACTAAACATGTAAGCAAATCTAAATAACATGTCAGTATATAAGAAAGTTAAACTTGCTGAATTTTAAACTTATGTGAAACTTGCTTTACTTGTTCAAAAACTTATACTTATAATACTTCAAAATAATAATCAACTTTCTTCTTGGGCCCGACAACTGTACTTGCTATGCGCGCATCCCTAACTAGACCCGAGATAGCTGGTCCTGAATCTAATAGGGTTTATTAGGTTATCTAAACCTAGGGACCGACTATGGGAGCCCAGCCCAAGGACTACTAAGAGTCCTGCATACTAGGTTATCTAAACCTAGGGACGATTATGGGAGCCCAACTGAAGGACAACTGAGAGTCTAGTACAGTGCCATTGATAAAAGTAAAATACTTGTTATCTTTTAATACTTCTAATATATAATGCCTCGGCATTTTAATAAGCACCTTGTGTGTCAAAAACCCTAAAGTCTTGACTTTGGGATCTACTTAAGGCCTTGGCCTTTTTCTTTCTTTTCTTTATCTTTCTTATACTTGTTAATACCTCTAATAAAAGAATGCTTCTTTAAAAACTGAAATGTTTAAACAAATTCTAACTTTGAAATGCATAAACAAAAATCTGCATACTATGCTAATCAAAATTCTGCATACTATTCTAATCAAGATTCTATATTCTATGCTACACTATTTCTGCATACTATGCAAACATAAAATCTGCACTATAAGCCTACATAAAAATCTGCACTATAAGCTTAATTAAAAATCTGTACTATAGGCTTAATTAAAAATCTGTACTATAAGGCTTAATTAAAATCTGCAATATAAGCTCTACATAAAAATCTACATTATAAGCTTAATTAAAATCTGCACTATAGGCTTAATTAAAAATCTGCACTATAAGGCTTAATTAAAATCTGTAATATAAGCTCTACATAAAAATCTGCATTATAAGCTTAATTAAAATCTGCACTATAGGCTTAATTAAAAATCTGCACTATAAGGCTTAATTAAAATATGCAATATAAGCTCTACATAAAAATCTGCACTATAAGCGCTTCTCATGGTTCGAATTCAAGAAAAACAAAGGTCCGAAACTACTCCTACTGCAGGTGAGAAGCACTTACCTTGATTCTTGGACTCACAACCGAACAAAAAGGGCTTCTAGGACCTTGGCCGACCGCCGGAGATGATGCCCTAACTCCCTTTCGTTTTTTGCCCGAGCTCCGCCATCGTACGCAGAAGAGAAGGAGAGAATGGTTTAAGTCACGGGAAAATAGAGCATCAACTTATCCCTTTTTATAACTTAATATTTCTGTTAACTCCTTAAATAAATTCGCTACCTTTTCTAAACAGACAAATCCAACATCAACTTATCCCTTTTATAATCCAATATTCTGCTAACTTATCTTAAATAACTTCGCTACCTTTTCTAAACAGACAAATCCAACATCAACTTATCCCTTTTATAATATTCTGTTAACTATCTTAAATAAATTCACTACCTTTTCTAAACAAACAAATCCAAGATCAACTTATAGCTTTTATAATCCAATATTCTGTTAACTATCTTAAATAAATTTGCTACCTTTTCTAAACAGAAAAATCCATTTGCCCACCTGGTCATTTGGGTTTTGACCGAGTCAAAGATCGTGGGTTCAATTCTCGGCTTAGACATTTTTTTGTCGAAACTTCCTTCGTTTAGTAAAAATACCAAACGACCTTCAAAAATTACATAAAAATACTCTAAAAATTTCTAAAAAACTCTAGAATATTTATAAAATATTTATAAATATTTTTAAGAACTTTTAGAACTCCTAATGAGGAAAATTGGGTCATTACAAGACCTACCTCTTCGCAGGTCTGATAGGGTACATCGGTAGCCTGAGAGATACTCAATTCTCTTGTCTGACTATGATGATGTTATGCTCGTTGAGAATGAGCCTACCTCCTATCAGGAAACTGTGATGAGACCAGATTCTGAGTCATGGCTAGAGGCCATGAGATCCGAGATGGAATCCATGTACACCAACCAAGTATGGACTTTGGTTGATCCACCTGAAGGTGTCAAACCCATTAGGTGTAAGCGACTCTTTAAGAGAAATACTGACATGGATGGACTTATTACCTATAAGGGTCGCTTGGTAGCTAAAGGTTTCAAGCAAATTCATGGTATTGACTATGATGAAACATTTTCTCCAGTAGCGATGTTTAAGTCCATTCTGATCATGCTTGCTATTGCAGCATACCACGATTATGAGATCTGGCAGATGGATGTCAAAACCACGTTTCTGAATCGAAACTTGCTCAAGGATGTGTACATGAAACAACCTGAGGGTTTTGTAGATCCATTGCATACTGGCAGAGTATGCAAGCTGCATACGTTCATTTATGGACTAAAGCAAGCTTCTCCGAGCTAGAATCTTCTATTCGATGATGCGATCAAACAGTTTGGTTTCATCAAGAATGAAGATGAATCTTGTGTCTACAAGAAGGTTTTTGAGAACACAGTTGTCTTCCTTGTATTGTATGTGGACGACATACTACTCATTGGAAATGACATCCCTTTGCTGCAGTTTGTAAAGACTTGGTTGGGAAATTGTTTCTCAATGAAGGACTTAGGTGAACCAGCCTGTATTCTAGGCATAAAGATCTATAGAGATAGATCTAAGAGATTGCTTGGCCTAAGCCAAAGTACATATATTGACACGGTATTACTACGGTTTACCATGCAGAATTCCAAGAAAGGATTTCTGATGATGTTGTTAGGATGTATACTAAAAGCCTAGCTTTTGGTATAAACATTTATCTAGAAATAAGATTCACATTGGTCAAGTGTCTACATTTATATATACCAAATGTAGATGTTCAATTAATTTATATTGTAGATAACATAGTGTGTGGTGTCACACACAGAAGATCGTGTTATCGGTTCTTTATAAATTATAAACAGTAGATCACGACCAAGATGGAAAGGAACAAACCATTAGAAGGTCGTAGTATTAATTTATCTTAACTATAAAATTACACTAGTACACTTAGAGTGTATTGAGTAGGACCATTAGAGGTTGTTTCTTTTTATACTGACTTTATAAAGGAACAAAGACCTCAGTTATTATGGAAGTGCGTGCTCTTAATCCTAATATAATAACAAGCACATATATTTGATATTTATTTCTTTAATTTATCAATTGGTGAGATTTAGTTAGATAAATCAATAAGCCCGATAAGTTGGAAAATGATATCAGTTATAGTGTGTGTTGTTGATTATAGAAGGAAACTGTGTCCTAGTAATCTAGGTTGATAATGTCCCCAAGAGGAGCTCATAAGGATTATCATGTTAAACCCTGCAGGTGGACTTAGTCCGACATGATGATAAGGTTTAGTGATACTACTCTTGCAACTAAGATATTAATTAAGTGAGTTGTAAGTAACTTATTTAATTAGTGGACATTCGAAATCTTAAACACAGGGAGATTAACATACTCATAATAAGAAGGAGCCCAAAATGTAATTTGGGATTGGTGCGGTAGTTCAATAATAATTTGGGATTAGAGATAGATCTAAGAGATTGATTGGCCTAAGTCAGAGTACATACATTGACAAGGTATTCCTTCGGTTTGCCATGCAGAACTCCAAGAAGGGATTTCTGCCGATGTCACATGGCGTGAGTCTTTCGAAGACTCAAGGTCCCTCTTCTAGAGAGGAGAGAGACCGTATGGATCAGATCCCTTATGCCTCAGCCATAGAATCGATCATGTACGCCATGCTATGTACTCGACCTGATGTCTCGTATGCTTTGAGCATGACGAGCAGATACCAGTCAGATCCAGGTGAAAGTCACTAGTTAGCGGTCAAGAATATTCTTAAGTACTTAAGAAGGACTAAAAAATATTTCTTGATATATGGAGGCAATGATGAGCTAGCTGTAAAGGGTTATAGTGATGCTAGCTTCCAGACCGACCAGGATGACTATAGATCAGCGGGGTTCGATTTTGCATTAATGGTGGTCTTTAGGAAGAGTTGGCGGGATCTGACGGTGATTCTACCGAATGTATACATTGCTACATCAGAGGAGGCGGAAATTTGGAACCAAGTTCATCACTGAACTTGGGGTGGTTCCTAGCATTGCTGACCCCATTGAGCTCTATTGTGACAACAATGGAGCTATAGCACAGGCAAAGGAACCTCGCTCACACCAGCGGACCAAACACATACTACGGCGCTTCCATCTCATTCGAGAGATCATCGAGAGAGGACATGTGAAGATTTGCAGAGTACCTACAGAGGCTAACATCGCAGATCCCTTGACCAAGGCTTTGGCACAAAGGAAGCATAATGGTCACACTAGGTCATTTGGGCTTAGAGCCTACACTGATTGGCACAAGTGCTAGTGGGAGATTGTTAGCTAGAACCCTAGAGTCAATCAATTGATGATTGTATTTTGGACTTATTGTATCATATTCTATATTAATAAAGGCATTTGGTTTTTGGTTATTATACTTACTTGTATTGGTGCCAAATAAACTAAGTATAATAACGTCCTTGAGTAGATGGTTCTCACCTATATCAATCGGTTAGTTGAACCGATAGTGAGATGATATAGGGAACACTACTCTTAATCATTCCTAGTCGAGTATTAACATTCAGGGACAATGTTAATGCAATAAGACTTGCATGTAGGTCAACTCGATGACTTGATCTCACAAGTCATGGATATAGAGATATCAAGTTGACACATGGGTATGCATTAGAGAATGTATACTGAATGACCCGCCATGAGAAAGTATCATGGATCGTTATATGAGTGTCATATACTTTCTCATGTGGCTATTAGTATGACTACTAGTCCTTAGACCTGAAGTCACCATGGATCCCTACATAAGGAGTTATGTACTTTGGTTTCGAACGTCACCGTGTCGGGTGGACTATAAAGGCGATTACTGGGTATGTAACGAATTATGCAGAGGGATGTAAGTGATCTAGATGGGATCTAACCCTCCTATATGACGGGAGTGACATCGATATTCTTGATAGAGTGAGACCACGAAGTGTATGGCCATACCCAAATGAGTCAATATGAGATATTGAGCTCATTTGATTGAGTGAGTCTACTTGGAGTTCAAGATTTAGATTGATTAGAGGATGACACGGTCTATGCCTCACATTGATCAATCTAGATGTCTAGGATAGAAGGACACTTGTCATATATTGTGAGGAGTCACAATTAGTAGTCACAAGGTAATGTTGGATCTAAACATTCTTGTAACTTGGGTAGCAATGATGTATTGCTAGATGCCGCTCATTGCTTATGTTTCTAAAGGAGTTTAGAAACATTGCTAACGTTACAAGAACGTATTGGGTCACACACAAAGAACAAGTGGATGGAGACTAGGTTCATATGATGAACCAATTGGATTAGGTTCATATGATGCACCAAGGATTAGATTCGGATTAATTCAAATTAGACTTATTGAGTTAGACTCAATTAGATTCAATTGTTGATTGAGTCTAATTTAAATTTGATTCATTGAGTCAATTTATATTAATGAATTGAGATTCATTAAATTGAAATGGACTTGAATCAAAGGTTGGATTTGACTAAACAAGGAAGAGAATTGGTCAATTTGACTTGACCAAATGGAAGTTGAAACATCAAGTTTGACTTGATGCGTTGCCACATCATGAAGGTTGAATCATCCTACATGGCATGGCTAACCTTGCCACATCATCTCCACCTCATGAGGTGTGCCACCTCATGGAGGTTACAAGACCTCCCATTCCATTTAATGTGGCCTGCCACATTAAATGAGGGAGTTATGTGTGTGGCCGACCACACTAAAGGGTGAAATGGTTTTCATTTAGTGTGCATTGATGTGTGGTAATTGTCTCATCTTCTTCCTTGCTTCTTCCTTCTCTTCTCTTTTGGTTGCCGAGAGCTTTTGATGAAAAGAGTAGGTGGTTGAGTGGGTTCCAACAAAAAGGAAGGGTGAAGGTCACAAAGGAGGATACTACTTCTTGAGTGTAAGAGATTCTTTTGCATCCTCTCTATTTCTTCCTTTCAAATCCTACCTGAGAGCCCTAGAAAGTGCTAGAACACTTGGGTGCTCTTTTCTCCATCCTTGTGTGTTCGAGAACACTCCTTGTTCGTGTGGATATCATTAGAGAGTTGTCTACGTTGACAACTTCGAGATCCGACGTACCATTGGACGAGCGGGATTTGCGAGGGCACGCTTCGAAGGTATAAATCTCTTCCATGTAGATCTAAGAGTAGATCTCAGTAGAAACTCATACTCGTAAAATTTTGAAACCTTTTCTTCGCACGAGATCCAATGGCTAGGGTGATTCGGGGTTTCCGTGACGCGAAAACGCGGTTTTCGCGGCCCGAAAAACCCAACAAGGGTATCAGAGCAAGGTTCAAAGCTTGTATGAGTTTAATTTGATTTTTATGAAAAATTAAATCTTCTGTGATTTTCTGTAAATATAGGTTTTTTATAGTTTTTATGGGTAATTTTCTCGTAGAAGCGAAGCACAAGTGTTTCGGCACTTGTAGGCTTCCGCTACCGGGAAGATTTTTCCAAAACGGCTTGGTTTCGCCCCAAATATTTTTGGGACAGCGGGCTAAGGCGCTGTTAGATCGCAAAGGAACCCTCGCGATGGTTAGATCGCGGGTAGGGGCGCTGCCCCTGGCCCCGCAAGGGAGTTCGTTCCGCGATTGCACCCGAAAACTGCTAAACGGGACCGCCGGGAAATTGTACCCGTAAAATTGTAAAAACAATTATAGAAAAATAACAGAAAATTATAGAAATATATAATTTTGAATTATATATTATTTTTGTGATAGTCATGACCCAAATACCCAATTTGATTGGACAATATGTGTTGTAATTTATAATACGACCCGCGTGCCGTTATGTGATGTGCGTGCTTGTATTTTATTTTTATTTTATTTTCGCGACCTGCGCATCGTGCCTTTCTCTTATATTCTGGTTGTAAATTAAATTTAGACTCGAATGTAACTCGAGTTTCAAAATTGTAATGTACAAAATTGGAGCTGTGGAAGGTCCACTCGAGACGGAGTTACGAGGAGGGCGCGAGCAACACGAGGTGGTTAAGGGAAGGAGCTTGAGAAGCTGTTGACCTTAGGTTGACCATCCGATCTTCTCATTGGCTTGAGAAGATCATAGTAGGGCCATGACATAATCACAAAATGATTTGATTAATTATTTAATTAATTGTTTTGTATGTGATGCATGCTAGTTAATTAAGTAATTAATTAGTGTCTTACGATTAGATTAGATCTAAGTCGTGCACATGATGCACCCCACGATTAGATTAGATTTAAATCAAAGTATTTGATACGCATCATAATTTAGATTATATCTAAATCACGTCAACTCGTAATGTCTAACATGCCGTGATACCTACCACTACCTCGATCACATGTAGTTGTTGAATCTGCCAAAGCAGAGCAACACATACTATATTGGTAGCGTACGGAGGGACAATCTTGGTCCCGCCTATCAACGCATGGGTGAGTACAACTCAATTAGATTGAGTATTCCTAGTTTACTCGGTTGGATCGAGTACAACTATAGGCATTCTTCCAATGGTTGGAAAGGTAGGACAAAATCACGTTTATATTAATTCTCGGGCGTATTAGCCAAAGCTAACTCGAGTTTTAACATAAATGCGGATTTTATCCTATAAACAAGAGTTGCATAGAGATGTAATTAGTAATCGTTACCTACCGATCATACTAAGTCTTGGGCGTATTAGCCAAAGCTAACTCAAGGGTTAGTATGATGTGGATCTTGTCCCACATGAATTATAGAATTCAGTGGGAGCATCATTTAGTTAAAGGCCTAATTAAATGATTAAGATTATGATACTTATTTCTGCATTTATTTCTGTTGTAGAATTGCCATGACGTCAAATACGAACACTTTCTCTCTGCGATCTATCCTTAAGAAGGACAAGCTCAACGGAGCAAATTTCCTGGACTGGTACAGAAACATGAGAATAGTTCTCACCAGAGCGTGGTATGCTGGAGCCCATTCGAAGGCTCCTCACCTGCCTTGCGCTGAGACCAAGATGCTTACAAGAAACATCAAGATGACGCATTAGATGTGTCCTGTCTTATGCTCGGGACCATGAACTCTGAGCTTCAGAAGCAACATGAGTTGATGAGTGCTTACGATATGGTTGAACATCTTTGTCACCTATATCAAGGACAAGCAAGGAACTGGAAGAGGAACTCAAAAGAATACCTGGAAGATCTTAAGAAGAAGAGAAATAAGATTTCTACTTGGTATACATGTTATAGAAGTCAACCTCTATTTTTCATCGTGGGTATTAGATCTGGGATGCTTCGCTGTACTAATTTGTACACATGAGGAAATAGTAGGGTATAGACGAAGGTTGAGATATACCTACAGTAGGCAATGGAGCCGAAGTCTTGCTATTCTGTAGAACTTATCATCTATCTCTTCCCTCCGGGCTTGTACTAGAATTAGATGATTGTTATGTGCCTGCCTTGACTAAGAACATAATTTCAATTTCTTGTTTGGACAAGAAAGGATTTTCGTTTATAATAAAAAACAAATGTTGTTCCATCTATTTAAACGATATGTTCTATTGTAGTGCACCTCTGATAAACGGACTCTATTATCTAGACCTTGAGAGCCCTACCTATAACATAAATACCAAGAGGTTCAAGTCAAATGACCTAAACCAAACCTATCTCTGCCACTATCGCTTAGGTCATATAAATGACAAGCGCTTATCCCAGCTCCATAAGGATGGTTTGCTGGACTCATTTGATTTAGAATCATATGAGATATGCGAGTCATGCCTACGAGGCAAGATGACCAAGACTCTCTTTAGTGGGCACAGTGAAAGGGCGATCGATTTGTTAGGACTCATACATAGTGATGTATGTGGCCCTTTGCTAGAGGCGGTTATAGGTACTTCATCACATTCACTGATGAGTAGATATGGTTATGTGTACTTGATGACACATAAGTCTGAATCCTTTTAAAAGTTCAAAGAATTCAAGAATGAAGTACCGATAGCAAGAGTATTAAGATACTTGATCAGATCGAGGTGGAGAATACCTTAGCCATGAGTTTCGTGACTACCAGTGTGTGGATTCTATCCAACTCACTCCTCCCGAACACCATAGTGGAATGGTGTATCCGAAAGGAGGAATCGTACCCTATTAGATATGGTACGATCTATGATGAGTCACACAGATCTTCATTCCTTTGGGGCTATGCTCTAGACACGCTTTTATACTCAACCGAGTTCCATCAAAGGTCGTGATAAAGACACCATATAGGATATGGGCTGGGCCCAGGTGTCTTTCATGAGGATTTGGGGTTGTGAGGCTACGACGTCAAGTCTCAAACAAATTAGGACCCAAATCCGACAAGTGCTATTTCATTGAATATCCTAAGGAAACTAAGGGATATTACTTACATTCTCGACTAAAGGTAGTTGTGGAGAAGGCGGTCTTTCTAGAAGGATTTTGTTTCTAGAAAGACTAGGACGTTCGATCTTGAAGAAGTTCAAGATGCGAACAATAGCACTGATGCCTCGAAGTTGAACTGGAACCACAAAGTGTTGAGGATGATGTTGTTCCACAAAGAGTTGAGAACAACCGATTCAAGTAGACATACCTTAGGGCACGTCTCCGATCGAGAGAGATACTCTTCTCTTATCTCGACCATGATGACATTGTGTTCATAGAGGATGCGCCTACCACCTATCGAAGCGTGATGAGACCAGATTAGAAATGGCTAAAGCCATGAGATCCGAGATGGAATTCATGTACACCTACCAAGTATGGACTTTGGTTGATCCACGAAGGGTAAAACCCATTGTGTAAGTGGGTCTTTAAGAGAAAGACTGACATTGATGGACTTATCTATAAGTGTTGCTTGGTAGCTAAAGGTTTCAAGATTCATCATGGTATTGACTATGATGAAACCTTTTCTCGAAGTAGTGATGTTTAAGTCCATTCGGATCTTGCGCGAAATGCCTTGACCATGATATGGCGAGATGGATGTCAAACGTTTAGAATGAAACCTGAGGATGTGTACATGACATAACCCGAGGGTTTTGTAGATCCACATCTAGTATGTAAGCTCCATAGGTCCATTTATGGACTAAAGCAAGCTTCTCGGAGCTGGAATCTTCGATTCGATGATGCGATCAAACAGAGAACGAAGATAAGCCTTGTGTCTACAAGAAGGTTGTAGAGAACTGATTGTCTTCCTCATATATGTGGATGACATATCATTCAGAAAGGACATCCCTATGCTTGATCTGTCAAGACCCGGCTGGGAGTTGCTTCTCAATGAAGGACTTAGGTGAGGCATCCCGCATTCAGGGATACAGATCTATAGAGATAGATCTAAGAGATTACTTGGCCAAGTCATACGATACATCGACAAGGTACTCTGGTTTACCTAGAACTCAAAGAAGGGATTTATGTCACATGGCGTGAGTCTTCGAAGACTCAAGGTCCCTCTTCTAGAGAGGAGGCGGATCCTTATGCCTGGATCTTATGCCCGCCATCGTCGCACCATCTGCTATGTACGAATCTCTGTCTCATGTGACGCGATGGAATGCAGAGTGAAAGTCATGGATAGCGGTCAAGAATATTCTTAAGTACTTAAGAAGGACTATTTCTTGATATATGGAGGCAATGATGAGCTAGCTAGAGGGTTATAGTGATGCTAGCTTCGCATCACAGGATGACTATAGATCGAGATCATGGTTCGTATTTTGAATCTTTGTCAATGGAAGAGTGAGATTGAGCGGGATATCAAGCAGATACAGAGTGATTCGTACATCGCAGATGAGTCGAGTACACAGCATCGAAGCGATGGATCCATAAGTTCATCTGAACTTGGTTGGGTGGTTCCATCACGAATTCCATTGAGCTCTATTGTGACAACAATGGAGATAGCGCAGAAGGAACCTCGCTACACCAACGGAAAACATACTACACGACGCTTCCATCTCATTCGAGATCATCGAGAGGACATGTGAAGGACTACCTCACACTACGAGGCTAACATCGCGGATCCCTTGACCAAGGCTTTGGCAAAAGGAAGCATAATGGTCACACTAGGTTATTTGGGCTTATCGGTGTTTGTTTAGTGCTAGAGATTAGCTAGAGTCCTAGAGCCAATCATGATTGATTTTGGACTTATTGTATCATATTCTATATTAATAAAGGCATTTGGTTTTGGTTATTATACTTACTTGTATTGGTGCCAAATAAACTAAGTATAAAACTTAAGTAGATGGTTCTCACCTATATCATCCAATCGAGTTGAACCGAGAACACTACTCTTAATCATCCCTAGCCTAGGGACAATGTTAATGTAATAAGACTAGCATGTAGGTCAACTCGATGACTTGATCTCACAAGTCATGGATATAGAGATATCAAGTTGACACATGGGTATGCATTAGAGAATGTATACTAAATGACCCGCCATGAGAAAGTATCATGGATCGTTATATGAGTGTATACTTCTCATGTGGCTATTAGTATGACTACTAGTCCTTAGACCTGAAGTCACCATGGATCCCTTACAGAAGTTATGTACTTTGGTTTCATCAGCGTCAACGTAATCTGGGTGGACTATAAAGCGATTACCTGTATGTAAAATTATGAGGGATGTGAGTGATGTAGATGGGATCTATCCTCCTATATGGAGGGGTGACATCGATATTCTTGATAGAGTGAGACACGAATGTGTGAATAACCCAAATGAGTCAATATGTTGATTGAGCTCATTTGAAGTGAGTCTTGAGTTCAAGATTTAGATTGATTAGAGGATGACATGGTCACATTGATCAATCTAGATGTCTAGGTTAGAAGGACACTTGTCATATATTGTGAGGAGTCATTAGTAGTCACAAGGTAATGTTGGATCTCAACATTCTTGTAACTTGGGTAGCAATGATGTATTGCTAGATGCCGCTCATTGCTTATGTTTCTAAAGGAGTTTAGAAACATTGCCAACGTTACAAGAACCTATTGGGTCACACACAAAGAACAAGTGGATGGAGACTAGGTTCATATGATGAACCAATTGGATTAGGTTCATATGATGCACCAAGGATTAGATTCGGATTAATTCAAATTAGACTTATTGAGTTAGACTCAATTAGATTCAATTGTTGAATGAGTCTAATTTAAATTTGATTCATTGAGTCAATTTATATTAATGAATTGAGATTCATTAAATTGAAATGGACTTGAATCAAAGGTTGGATTTGACTAAACAAGGAAGAGAATTGGTCAATTTGACTTGACCAAATGGAAGTTGAAACATCAAGTTTGACTTGATGGATTGCTACATCATGAAGGTTGAATCATCCTACATGGCATGACTAACCTTGCCACATCATCTCCACCTCATGAGGTGTGCCACCACATGGAGGTTACAACACCTCCCATTCCTTTAATGTGGCCGGCCACATTAAATGAAGATTGGTATGGCCGGCACACTAAAAGGGTGAAATGGTTTTCATTTAGTGTGCATTGATGTGTGGTAATTGTCTCATCTTGTTTCTTCTTCCTTCTTCTCTCTTGTGGTTGCGAGAGCTTTTGATGAAAAGAGAAGGTGGTTGAGTGGGTTCCAACAAAAGGAAGGGTGAAGGTCACAAAGGAGGATACTACTTCTTGAGTGTAAGAGATTCTTTGCATCCTCTATTTCTTCCTTTCAAAATCCCAGAGAGAAAAGTGCTAGCACACTTGGGTGCTCTCTTCTCCATCCTTGTGTGTTAGGAACACTCCTTGTTCGTGTGGATATCATTAGAGTTGTCTCGTTGACAACTTCCGAGCGCGTACCATTGGAGGAGGATTTGCGGATGAGACGCTCAAGGTATAAATCTCTTCTATGTAGATCTAAGTAGATCTCAGTGAAACTCGTACTCTAAAATTTTGAAACCTTTCGCATACGAGATCCAATGGCTAGGTGATTCGGGTTTCGATCATGCCGATATTCGAAACCAGAACAGCTTATAGATGTTGTGTGATGGACCCTTGGACATGTTAAGGGCATTTTTGTGTGTGCATGATTGTATGTAACTAATGGCAGGAGCTGTATTAGCCCTAGGATTTTAGAATTTTATTTTGATCTAGATTACATGTACATTCGCTCGTGGAATATAGGATCGATATATGTAAATTCTATTTTTGTCAGATTCTGCAGGCGTGGTACTTTTAGCACCGGAGGCTAGCGAATAAGAAGCAAGATGGATGCGACAACTTGACCCGATGGCGGTGGCTAAAGATGGCAGCAGCTAGGGTTGGAGCACATGGAGGACAATAATAGGAAAAGGTCATAATAGTTTGAAAATAATTTCCATATTTATTGTTTTTATTTACTGTGATGTGTGTGTATGCATGTGATGTATGCTAGGATAGTTTAAAATTCCTCGCTTTAAATAACTAAGTGGGAGAGGGATTTATTTTAATAAATTCCCCGGTCTTCATTACTAGTTTGTAAGTGATGCAAACAAACTTGCGTGTTGGCTCTGAGTGCCTTCCTTCATATCAGATGAGTTTGTTTGTGGATCACTAGATCAAACTTCCATTTAGGATGACTAAAGAAAATTAATTAAGAGCATGTGATCTTCCCCATTGGAAGGGGCATAATCTTATTAATGAACTTAGTGTCAAGTAATGGTATACACTTAGGCACGTCTAATAGTATCCTCCCCATCGGATTCACTGCTATTAATTGTGTGACCAAAGGAAAACCAACTATTAATTTGTCAAAAAGATAAGTTGACAAGATAATAAAATTAAAACCCTCTCTTACAAATGTCGAGTTTTTGTACGTCCACACTATTGTGGCATACAAAATTCACGGTGTATGAGGTAATTTTATTTGTCAGGATGACAAGAAAATTAATGGGAAAAACTCCTCTTACAAATATTTGGTTTTGTATACGTCCACACTATCATGGCATACAAAATTCACGGTGTTTGAGGTAATTTTATTTGTCATAAAGTCTTATTGACAAGATAATTAATGGGTAAAACTATCCTTTTACAAATGCTTAAATTTGTATAGGTCCACACTATCGTGGCATGCAAAATTCACGGTATTTGAGGTGTTGGTGAATTTAAATGATATTGTTTTGAGGAATCAATGTTATTTCAAATTCAAAGTTTTTGACTAAATATTTGATAGACCAACTATTAATTTTATTTGTCATAAAGTTAGAATGACGAGATAATAAAATTAATGGATAAAATCTTTGCTTTGATTTTGTATACGTCCACACTATCGTCGCATACAAAATTCATGGGGATTTTAAGGTGTTGGTCTTGACCAAAGATTTTTGTGATTCTTAGGATTAAAAATGTTTGTCAATCCCCTAGTTGTTATACTATAGAATAGACTTAGTAGTGTTGGGTTCTCCGGGCCGCGAAAACCACTTTTCGCGTCGCGGAAACCCCGAATCACCCAAGGCCAACGGATCCGTGTAAGGAAAAATCGAACGAAAATACGAATACGAGTTTCAAAATCTTTAGATCAACTCAAGGACGCTATTATACTTAGTCTATTTGGCACTAATACAAATAAGTATAATAACCAAACAAATGCCTTTATTAATATACAAGAATATGATACAATGAGTCCATACAATCATCAAATGATTGGCTCTAGGGCTCTAACTAACAATCTCCCACTAGCTGGACCTAGTGTGACCATCATGCTTTCTGTGCCAAAGCCTTGGTCAAGGGATCTGCGATGTTAGCCTCTCTTCACATATCGATAATCTCTGAATGAGATGGAGCAGTACGTGCTTGGTCCGCTCAAATGTTGACTCATTTGGGCATGGCCATGCACTTAGTGGTCTCACTCTATCAAGAATACCGATGTCTCTCCTCGTATGGATAGATCCCATCTACATCACTCACATCCCTCTACATATATATATACAGTGGTGCCTTTATGGTCCACCCAACACGGGTGATGTTTGACGAGATCAAAGTACATAACTCCTTATGTAGGGATCCTTGGTGACTTCAGGTCTAAGGACTAATAGTCATACTAATAGCCACATGAGAAAGTATATGACACTCATATAACGATCCATGATACTTTCTCATGGCGGGTCATTCATTATACATTCTCCAATGTATACCCATGTGTCAGCTTGATATCAGCGAGGTTCCTTCACCTGTGCTATAGCTCCATTGTTGTCACAATAGAGCTCAACTGGGTCAGCGATGCTAGGAACCACCCCAAGTTCAGTGATGAACTTCAATCTTCGATGCAGCAATTTGTTATACTCGGCCAACAATGTAGAATCGCCTACTATGTCTTGTAGAATCAACTCTTCCTGACTTCACCACCACCATTTAAGCAAAACATGAACCACAGATCGATCGGTAATCATGATCGGCAGCAGGCATCATCGTAACCCTTTACGGTTAGCTCATTGCCTCAAATATCAAGAAATATTCTTTAGGTCTTCTTAAGTACTTAAGAATATTCTTGCGCTATCCATCGGATTTCACGGATCTGGTAATTGTCTGCGTCATGCTCAGCAAGCGAGACATCAGTGTGTCGAGCATATCATGGCGTACATGATCGATCCTGGGCTGAGGCATAGGGATCGATCCATGTCTCTCTCCTCTCTAGAAGAGGGACCTTGGTCTCGAAGACTCGCGCCATCATCGGCAATCTTCTGGATTATGGGAAAGTTTGTACTATTAATGTACTCGACTCACCTAGCAATCTAGATCTATCTCTATAGATCTGTATCCCTAGAATGCGGATGCCTCACTAAGTCCTTCATTGAGAAGAAACTCCCTAGCCGGTCTTGCAGATCAAGCACATGGATGTCCTTCAATGAATAGTATGTCATCCACATACGAGGAAGACAACTATATCCTACAACCTTCTTGTTGACACAAGGCTCATCTTTGATGAAACCAAACTGGTTTGATTGTCATCGTCAAGATTCAAGAAGCTTGAGCTCCGAAATGCTTTAGCTCATTGTACCTTTGGACAACCCTATCTACAAAACCCTCAGGTTGTGTCATGTACACTCGAGTAGGTTCCATTCGGGTTTGACATCCATATCGCGTCATGGTAGTCAGGCAGCCATGGACTGAAGAGCAGGAAAAGGTTTCATCATAGTCTACTTGAATCCTTTAGCATGAAGCGACCCTTATAAGTCCATCCATGTCTTTCTCTTTAAGACCCTTACACCCAATGGGTCGTGGATCACCAAAGTCCATACTTGGTTGGTGTACATGGATTCTTCTCGATGGGCCTCTAGCAATTTCTATGGTCTCATCACAGCCTCCTGAGGTGGTAGGCTCATCCTCGAGCACAATGTCATCATGAAAGAAGAGAAATGAGTATCTCTCACGACGCTATCGATCCACATCCTCACGACTGTGAAGAGAGTCTACTTGAACCATCCTCAACTCCTTGTCATCCACAACATCCTGTGGTTCCATTCAATTTCCATTGAGGCATCGTTGTGCATCTTGAATTTCTTCAAGATCAATCCTACTAGTCTTTCTAGAAACAAAGTCCCTTTCTAGAAAGACTGCCTACAACCACCTTGTCTTGACTAGGAATGTAGTATCCCTTAGTTTCCTTGGGATATTCGATAAAATAACACTTGCGGGTCCTAACTGGGTCCCTTGACGTTGGCGAAGCCTCAACCCCAAATCCTGAAAAACACACGGGCATCTTTCCCATCCTATATGATGTCTTTATCACGACCTAGTTTGTATAAAACTCAGCCGTGTCTAAGCAGAGCAGCCAAAGGAATGTCGGAAGATCTGTGTTCATAGATGATCGCATACTATATCTATTAAGGTTCCTCCTTTCGGACACCCATTCTACCGTGGTGTTCGAGGAGGAGTTGGGATAGAATCACACTCGACAAATAGTCCGAAACTCATGGCTTAAGTATTCACCACCTCGATCTGATCAAGTATTTTAATACTCTTGCCAAGTTGGTTCTGTACTTCATTCTTGAATTCTTTGAACTTTTCAAAGGATTAGGACTTATGTGTCATGTACACATAACCATATCTCTGAAGTCATCGATAAATGTGATGAAGTATCTATAACCTCTAGCGGCTGACATTGAAAGGGCCACATACATCATGTATGAGACCTAACAATCCGCTCCGCGTGTCCACTAAAGGGAGTCTTGGTCATCTTGCCTCGTAGGCATGACTCGCATATCTCATATGATTCAAAATCAAATGAGTCCAACAAACCATCCTTATGGAGTTGGATAAGACTTGGTTTGGTTCCAACAAACCATTCGACAGTGTAAAGGTAGATTTGGTTCATGTCATTAGACTTGAACCTCTTGGTATTTACGTTATAGATAGGGCTCTTGAGGTCTAGAATATAGAGTCCGTTTATCAGAGGTGCACTACAATAGAACATATCGTTTAAATAGACAGAACAACATTTGTTTTTTATTATAAACGAAAATCCTTTCTTGTCTAAACAAGAAATTGAAATTATGTTCTTAGTCAAGGCAGGCACATAACAAAAATCATCTAATTCTAGTACAAGCCCAGAGGGAAGAGATAGATGATAAGTTCCAAAAATAGCAATGGTGCTCCATTGCCTACCGTAGGTCTATCTCACCCCTTCGTCGACGCCGCTATTTCTCATGCACATTAGTACAAATGTGAAGCACATCCGTATCTAATACCCACGATGAAGAAATAGAGAGGTTGACTTCTATAACATGTATACCTGAAGGAGAAATCTTATTTCTCTTCTCTTAAGATCTTCCAGTATTCTTTGGAGTTCCTCTTCCAAAGCCTTGCTTGTCCTTGATATAGGTGACAAAGATGTTCAACCATATCGTAGCGCTCATCAACTCATGTTGCTACAAGCTCGAGTTCATGGTAACAAGACAGATACATCTAATGCGTCATCTTGATATGTAAGCATCCCTTCAGTGGCGTGGCAAGGATGAGGAACCTGTCCGGAATCTACGCATCTGCAGTTTTACTCGAGTGATAACTATTCTCGTGTTCTGTACTCAGTCCGGTTTGCTCGTTGAGCTTGTCCTGTAAGAACCGGGAGAAAGAGTTCGATTCGACGTCATGGTTATCTACAACAGAAAATTTACAAAAATAAATATCATATTCTTTTAAAATTATTTAATTAGGCCTTTAATTAAATGATGCTCCCCTTGAATTCTATAATTCTTGTGGACAAGATCCACATCATGCTAACCCTTGAGTTAGCTAATACGCGAGGCTTAGTATGATAGTAGTAGGTAACCACTACATCTCTATGCAACTCTTGTTTATAAAATCAATATCCGCATTTATATTAAAACTTGGCTAATACACCCTAGAGTTAATATAGATGTGATTTTGACCTATCTTTTCCAACCGTTGGAAGAATGCTCATACTCTCGATCCAACGAGTAACTAGGAATACTCAATCTAATTGAGTTTGTATTCACCCATGCGTTGATAGGCGGGATCAAGTCCCTCGTCCTCTCTACCAAGATAATATGTTGCTGCCTTGGGATTCAACAATACATGTGATCGAGGTAGTGAATGGTATCATAGAGGGCATTTAGAGTTGGTTGATCGAGATCTAATCTAATCGGAAAAGGATGCATCTTGTGCATGACTTAGATCTAATCTAATCGTAAGGGTATGTGCGACTTAGATCTAATCTAATCAAGGCACTAATTAATTAACTACTTATTAAATATGCATCACAAAGCAATTAATTAATCTATTTGTGATTTAGTCATGGTCTCACTACGATCTTCTCAAGCCAATGAGAAGATCGATCAACCTAGGGTCCAACAGCCTCCAAGCTCTTGACCACCTTGTGTTGCTCGTGTCATACGACTCGGCCTGGACCCTCCACTAATTTGTACATGAAACTCGAGTTACATTCGAGTCTAAATCTAATTTACAACAAGAATATAAGGGTATGGGCTGTGGTGTCATGAATATAATACAACATTCAGAACACATAAAGTGCCGTATATGAATTACAACACAATCCAATCACATGGATTTTTGATATATGACTATCAATTAATATATAATTCAAAATTATATATTTTTCATAATTTTCTGTAATTTTAAAATTAATTTTTCAATTTTACGAGTAAAATTTTCCCGGTGGTTTCGATTAGCGATTTCGCCAGGGGCAGCGCCCCTACCCGCGATCTAACCATCGCGAGGTTCCTTTGCGATCCAACAGCGCCTTAAACCCAATGTCCCAAAATAATTTGGTCGAGACATTGCCGTTGGAAAATTCTTCCGGCGGGTTCGCTTTAGCGATTTCGTGCAATCGAAGCACACTGGGTTAGTCTACCGCCATGATCTAACCATCGTGAGTTGCTCCTAAGCGATCTAATGGCACCCAAGCCCGCTGTCCCAAAAATTTGAAGTTAAATTGGAAAAATCTTCCGTAGTGGAAACAAACCTACAAGTGCCTAAACACTTGTGCTTCGATTACTCGAGAAAATACTCCCCAAAATCATAATTTTACAGAAAATTACAGAAAATTTAGTTTTATAAAACCAAAAACAAACTTGTACTAGCCTTGGCTCGATACCCTTTGTTGGATTCTCAGGACAAACGCACACGGCGTCGACCCAATCACCCAAGGCCAACGGATCCGCAAGGAAAACGAAAATCTATACGAATCGAGTTTCAAAATCTTTAGATCTACTCCTAGATCTATGTGTTGAGAACTTTGCTATGCCTCGCCCGCCGCCTTCCAAGGAGTTGTCGGATCTCAAGACCGCGTCAGCGGTCCTCTAGAAGTATCCACACGGACACGTGGGTGGAGAAACCTCACACAAGGTGTGCTAGCACCTTGAGATTCAAAGAGGAGAGAGAGGGGAGAGGGAGGCTTGAGAGGAAGAAGAAAGGAGTAAATGAGGAGTTTAATCAAAATTCATTTCCTTTCCCACACTAAAGTGGCGGCCACATTTGGTTGTGTAACTCCATTTCCACTTAATTACAATTAAGTGGAGGCCATTAAGAGGTGTCTTGTAACTCCCATGAGGTGGCACACCATGAAGATGTGGACCATTACCATTGGTCCACTTTTGCCACCTCACACATATGATGTGGCAGACTTACAATGTAATGTCGCAGGACATTAAATGCAATGGAGGCTTGTAACCTCCATGAGGTGGCAAACCATGATGATGTGGCAAAAGTCACATCATTTGTCCACATCTAACCATTTATCCTGATGTCAATGCTCCATCTAGCAATCGACTCTACCTCTTCCTCGTCAAGTCAATTTCACCATTGATCATCATTATCAATTAGACCTATTTAATGAATCTAATTCATTAAATTAAATTGATCTAATGAAATCTAAATTAGACTCATTAAATCATGAATCAACTTGCTCACTCATTAGTAATTCCTTAAATTCATCAAATGAATCTAATCTCTCGGATCTGAATCTATCTAAATGTCCTAAGTGTGTGACCCTATAGGTTCTTGTAACGTTGGCAATGCCCTAAACCCATTTAGGAGCATAAGTAATGAGCGGTATCTAGCAACACATCATTACTACCCAAGTTACAAGAAATGTCGAGATCCAACATCACCTTGTGACTGCTAATTGTGACTCCTCACAATATATGACATTGTCCTTCTATCCTAGACATATAGATTAATCAATATGAGGCATAGACCGTGTCATCCTCTAATCAATCTAAATCTTGAACTCCAAGTAGACTCACTCGATCAAATGAGCTCAACATCTAATGTTGACTCATTTGGGCATGGTCATGCACTTAGTGGTGTCACTCTATCAAGAATACCGATGTCGCTCCCGTCATATGGGAGGGATAGATCCCATCTACATCACTCACATCCTCTACATAATTATATACCAGAATGTCTTTATAGTCCACCGGTGACGTTAATGACCAAAGTACATAACTCCTTATGTAGGGATCCATGGTGACTTCAGGTCTAAGGACTAATAGTCATATTTAATAGCCACATGAGAAAGTATATGACACTCATATAACGATCCATGATACTTTCTCATGGCGGGTCATTCAGTATACATTCTCCAATGTATACCCATGTGTCGACTTGATATCTCTATATCCATGACTTGTGAGATGTCATCGAGCTGACCCTATCATGCTTCATTGCATTAACATTGTCCCTGAATGTTAATACTCGAATAGGAATGATTTAGAGTAGTGTTCCCTATATCATCTCACTATCGATTCAACTAATCGATTGATATAGGTATGAACCTTCTACTCAAGGACGCTATTATACTTAGTCTATTTGGCACTAATACAAATAAGTATAATAACCAAACAAATGCCTTTATTAATATACAAGAATATGATACAATGAGTCCATACAATCATCAAATGATTCTACTCACCATCTCCTACCCTAGTGCTAGCCAAGTATAGGCTCTAAGGCCTAATGACCTAGTGTGACCTGTAACACCCCTAGAAAGCCTAGATAAGAAAGTAAGGATAATGAGAGTACGAATGAAAAGAAGGTGTAAATATCCTAAGTTAAATATTAAGATGGATTTAGATGATTAAAACTTTATGAAAGAAAAATAAAGTTGAGAGTATAAATCATCTATGCATGATTTAAAATGTATGGAATTAATATGGACAAAAGGAAGAAATATGAGATAATATATATATGTATGAAATATTTATGCATAATGCATAATATAGTAATATACGAATTATTATGTACAAAAGAAAATAAAATGTTAGAAGAGAGATTGAACCTTGGATCTCTTGTAAGGAACATGTATAGGATACCAAAGGGGATAGGAGAATTATTGATAAGGAGAGAAAGGATTAAGTAGTTAAGAATAAGAAAGGATTCTTTCTAATTAAAAGGAAAAGGAAGTAAAAAAAGAACTACAAATATAAATAAACAAGTTTTGATCCTTGGTTCTCTTGTGGATGCATGCATGTGTTAACCAAGTGGGATAGGAGAGGATATTGTAAGAGGAGAGATAGGAATTTTAATTAAAGGAGAGAAAAGAGAGAAATTAAGAGAGAACTCAAAAGGCATCTTCTCTAGAATATTCTTGTCATTTAAGGAGAAATGAATAGGAGGATGGATCAAGTCAAGTTTCCTCCCTCATTTTAGTATAAATAGGCATGGAGGGTGACTTCAACTTCATCCCACTCATTCTCCTCCTCTCCTCCCTTTGTGCAGACTCACCTCCCTCTCTTCTTCTTCTTGTTGTAGCAACACAAGAGGAAGAACCTCTTCTTCTTCACTCTCCCCTCTCTTGTTGTTGCCGAGCAACACAAGAGGAAGAGAAGCCTCTTCTTCCTCCCCTCTCCACCAAAAGACCTAGCCACTCCTCTCCTCCATTGGTGCCGAGCAAAGCAAGCAAGGAAGAAAGGTCCAAGCAAGTTCTCAACTCTAGGAAACTTAAGCGAAGAAGGTAAGCTTCCTCACCTATGGTACAAGGCTTTTATATATTTTCAGATTTTATGAGGATTTTAAAACCTAGAAACAAGTTTGAGAAAATTCGGTTAAGAAGAGCTTTCAAATCTAGTGAGGTTTAAACTAAGTCTACACTACATGATAGATTTTCTATGCCATAGAAAAGGGATCTTTTCATGTTTTTACACCTATATGATGCTTGATCAAAGGAGTACTTAACCCTAAATAAAATTATTGTTTTACCCAACTAGTACGAGGTTCTCCCTATGAAATGTTAAGGATCATGTATTTGTTTTCTTGTTTAGAAGATAATTGAAAAAAAAAAAAAAAAGAAAGGAACCTAGGAAGTGTTATACATAATGAGAAAGAATATACATAATGAGAAAAGAATGAAATTTATGTTATGTATATGTCATGATATGTGATATAGGATGCTATACATAAAATAATGAGAAAAGAATTTATGTTATGTATATGCCATGATATGTGTTAGCATGCTATACATAATGAGAAAGAATAAAATTTATGTTATGTAAATGCCATGATATGTGATAGCATAGAAATGCTATACATAATGAAAAGAAATGAAAAATAAATGCATGAAAGATTGTTAGGGATATGATATGATAGTTATGCTCAAGTAAGCGCCCATGGGTCGATGGAATAAGACTCGGCCTCGTCTAGTAAATGCCGATCCCTAGGTCGATGGAAGACTGGACCTAGTATGTATGTATGGGTTCAAGACTGCTGACCTACTTAAGAGCGCCGCATTATGTGTGGTACCGATCCCCTAATGATGATATGAATTTCAAGTACTTATAAGTATAAGTTTTCAAATTCATGATGCATTGCCTACATATGTGCTTGAATTATCGATGATTAGATATTATGTCACGTGATATTATGATATGACTATGAATATGATACCCTTGTATGTCGTATGCTTATGATACCTCGCATGATATTGATATGCAATGATATGAATTCGGTTTTAGTGAGTAGGAAAGGAACTTACTTGAGCCATGAGTGCTCATAGCTTACTTTCCTTATGCAAAGAAAGTGGATGAGATAGAGGAGCAGATGAGAGGAGCAAATAGTGATGTGTGTGGTGGTTGCGAAAGACGATCCGGATAAATTAATATGATTAGTTATAGAATCAACATATGCATTTGAACAAATCGTAATATGTGATATTATGCTTAATAAATTAAATTCTTAAGTTTTTATTCGTTATAACTAGCATGCACGTATAAGTAGTAGTAACGTAAGCGCCACCCTTTGGGTGGGTGGGCAACATGACCATCATGCTTTCCTGTGCAAAGCCTTTCGAGGATCTGCGATAGCCTATCAGAGGGTACTCTGCAAATCTTCACATCTCCTCTATCGATAATCTCTCGAATGAGATGGAAGCGCCGTAGTATGTGCTTGGTCCGCTCCAAATGTTGACTCATTTGGGCATGGCCATGCACTTAGTGGTCTCACTCTATCAAGAATACCGATGTCTCTCCCGTCATATGGGAGGGATAGATCCCTACTCACATCCCTACATAATTCGATTATATGATGGTGCCTTTATGGTCCACCCAGTTACGGGTGACGTTTGACGAAATCAAAGTACATAACTCCTTATGTAGGGATCCTTGGTGACTTCAGGTCTAAGGACTAATAGTCATACTAATAGCCACATGAGAAAGTATATGACACTCATATAACGATCCATGATACTTTCTCATGGCGGGTCATTCATTATACATTCTCCAATGTATACCCATGTGTCAGCTTGATATCTCTATATCCATGACTTGTGAGATCAAGTCATCGAGCTGACCTACATGATGTTAATACTCGACTAGGAATGATTTAGAGTAGTGTTCCCTATATCATCTCACTATCGATTTAACTAATCGATTGATATAAGTATGAACCTTCTACTCAAGGACGCTATTATACTTAGTCTATTTGGCACTAATACAAATAAGTATAATAACCAAACAAATACCTTTATTAATATACAAGAATATGATACAATGAGTCCATACAATCATCAAATGAGACCATTTGATTTTGAAACTCTTCTTGGCCGAATTTTCTCAAAATTGTTTCTAGGTTTTAAAATCCTCATAAAATCTGAAAATCACATAAAAGCCTTGTACCATAGGTGAGGGGAAGCTTACATCCTTTTCGCTAGGATCTATATGGTGGAAGAAGTAGCCTCTTCTTCTAGTTCCTTTCCTTGATTCTTGCTAATCCTCCTTGTTTCTTAGGCTTTCTTAGTGAGGAATTTGGCTTTGGGGCTGAAGGTGGAGGAGAGGGGACTGTGGTGTTCTCGGTGAGGGAGAGGATGAATGAGAGAAAATGAGAGAAAATAGTTTTCTCTCTTGCTCCTTTATGTTAAGGGGGAAGAGGTAGCAAACTTAGTTTTTGCTTTCCTTCTCCCTTATTCCCTTTTTTCTATATTTTATTTTATTTGTTTATTTATCCTCATCATTCATGGTGAAATAAGGGGGAGTGAATAATTAACCTCTTTTATTTTCGCAAAATCAAAGAGGAAGAGGGAGAGAAGAGGAAGGCAAGTTCTCTTCTCTCTCTCTTGGCTAGCTTTTACTCTTACCTTTATCATGAGTTTCCCTCCTTTGCTATCAACATATTATTCCTATCCCAACTGGTTATTACCCATTAATTCTATGAAATATAATATAAGAGGTTCAAGGTTCAATCCTTGACCTCTCCCTATTTTTATTTCTTTTTATTTCCTTTTTGGTTCAACTCACTTCCTATTATTTTTCTAAGGCAAAATCCCAGATTCATATATTTATCTTACAAGCTTAGTGGGTATTACAATAAGTTGGGAAATGATATCACTTATTGTATGTGTTGCTGATTATAGAAGGAAATTGTGTCCTAGTAATCTAGGTTGATTATGTCCCCAAGTGGAGCTCATAAGGATTGTCATGTTAAACCCTGGAGGTGGACTTAGTCTGACATGATGATAAGGTTGAGTGGTACTACTCTTGGAACTAAGATATTAATTAAGTGAGTTATCTGTAACTCATTTAATTAGTGGGCATTCGACATCTTAAACACAGGGAGATTAACACACTCATAATAAGAACGAGCCCAAAATGTAATTTGGGATTGGTGCGGTAGTTCAATAATAATTCTTTAGTGGTATGAATTATTATGTGGTGTTAGTCTGCATGAACACGAGGAAGCTTAATTTCATCGGGACCAAAATTCCGCCTCGCTATCGTAGCCTCTTGTATATAAAGAATTATACCCCATCTATACCCACCTTCTTAACTCAGGCCAAGTAAGCCTCAAGCTTGCTTCAAGGGTTGAGCCTTAAGTGGCCGCCGGCCAATTGATTGAGCCTAAGCTTAGGTACGCCACATCATATTAAAAGGGATTTTATTAAAATTATTTCTTATGTGGATATCATGGTTTTAAAAGAGAGTTTGAAATTTAAATATTTCCTTTTATATCTTTCTACAAAATATTAAGAAAAGATTTGAAATCTTTCCTTATTTGTAGATTGAAAGGTAGATTTAAATTTTGATAAAACTTTCCTTTTTTAACCTTGTTCGTGATTTAAAAGAGAGTTTAAAAATTAAATATTTCTTTTATAAAGCTTCTACAAAAAATTAAAAAAAGATTTGATATCTTTCCTTATTTGTAGATTAAAAGAGATTTTAATTTTTAAAAGATAACTTTCCTTTTTGGAAATTATCCACATGTTTAAAAGATTGGTTTTAATTTATAAAATTTCCTTTTTATAATCCACCATTTAGGGAAAAATTATTGGAGAAATTTTTATAAATTTCCAAAGACAAATTAGGAAGTTTTAATTAATTAAAACTCTCTTTGTTTATAGCTTTAATGTGGCCGGCCATGTAATGTGAGAAGAGAAAACTATTTTTAATTAAAAAAAATTCTTTTTCATGTCAAAAGAATTAAGAAAGTTTTTTATTTAAATTTCCTTATTTGCCAAGACCAAGGATTATAAAAGAGGGGATAGAGGTGCCTTCATAGCTAACGACTCTATTCTATTCTTTCTCTCTTTTCCTCCTTGGTGGCCGACCCTAGCTTCTCCCTCTTCTCTTCTTCTTATGGCTGGCGGCAACTTCTCTAGGAGCTTGGTTGGTGGCCAGATTTGTCTTGAGGAAGAAGAAGGAGGAGGAGGCTTTGTTTCTTAGCATCCCTTGGAGCTTGGTGGTGGCCGAACCTCATCCTTTCATGGAGTTATTGTGGTGGCTGAATTTTACTTAGAGAATAAGGTGGCTTAGGTTGATTCTCATCTCAGTAGATCGTTGCCCACACAACGTCCGGGATAAGAAGAGGAATAAGGTAGAAGATCAAGAGGTTATTTGCTTATAAAGAAAGGTATAACTAGTAATTGTTTCCCGCATTATACTAGTTTTCTTTCTATAGTTATTTTTAGAAATACCAAACACAAGAGACATATGATTCTAGAGTTTTCATATTTGTTTCGAATTTGTGTTTCTTTTGTTTTATTTTTCAAATTTGTGATTCGATTGTTCTTTTTGGTTAAACCTAGAGTTATTTATGGAAATTAAATATTAGCTTTCCTTAAAAAGCTGTCTAGGCGCTGGTGGTTTCATGTCCTCACTATGCAGTCCTGGAAGCCAATTTTGGAAATTAATATTTAATGAAATTAATAACATAGGTGGATTTGAATCAATAGTGTTAAATTCCGCTTGCGATTCAAATCTAAACCATTAAGAACAGATAAGTTAAATTTGGAATCAATGATGTTAAGTTCCATCTGCGATTCCTAGTTTTACTTCTAAAGAACACAATAGGTTATATAAGGATCGACGTACAAATTTTTTGTATGAACGATGCGATTTTCTAGAACTAACAGATGTCACAGTGGTGTGAGACTCAAAGTTCTTCTCTTCTAGAGGAGAACCGCATGGATGCTATCGATCCATGCATGCCATGCGTACTCGTCCTAATGTTGATTTGCATGCATGAGCAAGAAGTCCATTGAACGTCGGATAGCGTAAGGAGTACTTGAGAAGAATATTTCTTGATATATGGAGAGAATAGCTAACAGTAAATGTTATAGTGATGCCGCCTTCCTAACCAGAGTGATGAGATTATAGATCACGATGCAGGTTCGCTTGCTTGAATAGAATTGGTTGGAGTGAAGAGGTTTGATAGGACACAGATTACGCAATCTACGGCGAGAGGCCGAGAAAGAGTACACATCGAAGCGAAAAAGCGCTGATCCGCAAGTTCATTATTGAGCTTGGGGTGGTTCACATAACCGATCCTAGAGCCTCTATTGTGACAACAATGGAGCATGAAGTTAAGGAACCTCTCACTCAGCGAACAAACAAACACCATGTGCATCTCATTCTAGAGATCACGATAGAGATGTGAAATTTATAGAGTACCTAGAGGCTAACATATGATCCTTCACCAAGGCTTTGTACGAAGAATAATGGTCACACTAGGTCATTGGTCCTTAGAGCTATGATGGCACTTTTGCTTGTAGTGGGAGATTGTTAATTAGAGCCCAGAGAGCCATGTGATGATCGTTGTATGGATCGATGTATTATATTCCTATATACTTATAAAGCATTTCTTTATGCTTATATACTTATACTTAGTATATTGAAATAACTAGTATAATGTCCGAGTGATAGGTTCTTCTATATCAATCGATTGGTTGAATCGATAGTGAGATGATATAGAGAACACTACTCTTAATCATTCCTAGTCCAGTACATTCGTGGGGACATTGTTAATGCGATGAGACTGAGACATGTACAACTCGACTTGATCCTGAGTCCTGTCATATATGGAGATATCAAGTTGACACATGGGTATGCATTGGAATGAATGAACGAATGACCATGTAGAGAAAGTATCATGGATCGTTATATGAGTGTCATATACTTTCTCATGTGACTATTAGTACGACTAGTCTTGAACTCTGAAGTCACCATGGTTCCCTATATTGCATGCATACTTTTGTTGGTTTTTTGATTTGCGCTTTAAACCGTCAAGGAGCCCCGAATCACCCAAGGCCAGCGGATCCGAAAGAAAACCGAGCGATACTGATGCGGTTTGAAAAACCTTTTACTCCTATGTTAAGAACTTTACCATTGTTACGGCCTTTCGCGTTCCTGGGCCAAGGGTTAGTCGGATCTCTAGACCGGTCAAGCGTGATCCTCTAGAAGTATCCACACGGACACGTGGGAGAGAAAACACACAAAGGTGTTCTAGCACCTTGGTAAGATTCGCCAAGGCAAGGAGGAGAGGGAGGAAGAAGAAGAAGATACACCACTTGAATGAAAAAATGAATTCACATTTAAAATCAAAGTGGCCGGCCACTCTCCATGATGAAAACTCCCAAATTAATTGCATTAATTGCAATTTTGTAACTTCCATGAGGTGGCACCCATGATGATGTGGAGTATCATTATTGGTCCACCTAATGCCAACTCACCAATGAGGTGGCAAAGGTCAAGTCAAAATTAACCTTTGGTCTTCCTTCTTAAGTCAAGTTCAACTTGACCCAATCTCTTCCATGGTTGATCTAATCTAACCATTTGATTCAAGCCAACTTAATATAATGAAATTCATTTAATTAAATTGATTCAATGAGTCAAAATCTAAATTAGACTCATTGAACACATCAATCAACTTGAGTCCATCTCGTTTAGCCCAATTAGATTACTCTTAATCCAATTTGATTCATCAAATGAATCTAATCCTCTTGGTTCATCATATGAACCTAATCTCCATCTAATTGTCCTAAGTGTGTGACCTATAGGTTCTTGTAGTGGCAATGCCTAAACTCATTTAGGATAAGTAATGAGCGTATCTAGCAACACATCATTACCCAAGTTACAAGAATGTGATCCGACATCACCTTGTGACTACTAATTGTGACTCCTCACAATATGTGACATTTTCCTTCTATCCTAGACATCTAGATTGATCAATATGAGGCATGAACCGTGTCATCCTCTAATCAATCTAAATCTTGAACTCTAAGTAGACTCACAAATGAGCTCAACATCTAATGTTGACTCATTTGGCACTTAGTGGTTTCTCTATCAAGAATACCGCGCTCCCGTCATATAGATCCATCTACATCACTTCCTCATCCCTCTACATAATTCGTTATATACCCAGAATCGCCTTTATAGTCCACCCGGTTCACGGGTGACGTTTGACAAAGTACATAACTCCTTATGTAGGGATCCATGGTGACTTCAGGTCTAAGGACTAATAGTCATACTAATAGCCACATGAAAGTATATGACACTTATATAACGATCCATGATACTTTCTCGTGGCGGTCATTGATATATTCTCGATGTATACCCATGTCGACTTGATATCTCTATATCCATGACTTGTGAGATCAAGTCATCGAATACTCCATTGCATGCTAGTTCATAACATTAACATTGTCCCCGAATGTTACTACCTAGAATGATTTATAGTGTTCTCTATATTAATCTCACTCGATTCCATTCAACTACTGATTGATATAGGTATGAACCTTCACCAAGGACGCTTATTATACTTAGTCTATTTGGCACTAATACAAATAAGTATAATAACCAAAACAATGCCTTTATTAATATACAAGAATATGATACAATGAGTCCATACAATCATCAAATGATTGGCTCAGGGCTCTAACTAATATTCTCCCACTAGTGCCAATCAATAGGCCTAATGACCTAGTGACCATCATACTTCCTCTCAAGCTCACATGTTAGCCTCTCGTAGGTACTGAAATCTTCACTCTCATCGATATCTCGAATGAGAAGTCACCGAAGTATGTGTTTGGTCACGGTGAGCGAGGTTCCTCCATTGTTGTCTATCGAGCTCAATCGATCAAGCATGTTAGGAACCACCCCAAGTTCGCTGATGAACTTTATGGATCCAAACCGCCTCCTTTGTTGCTCTCGATGCAAAGAATTGTTGTAGAATCACCATCGTGATCGCCTCGAACTCTTCCTACCACACATCACCACATTTAAGCAAAACACTAACCCGACCGCGATCGGGTAATCATCCCGATCGGTCTCGAAGTCGGCACTATAACCCTTTACGCTAGCTCAACATTGCTCTCCATATATCAAGAAATATTCTTTAGTCCTTCGTAGTACTTTTAAGAATATTTCTGACCGCCATCCAAAGGACTTTCACCGGATTCGATGTATCTCGCCGCCATGCTCAAAGCATTACGCAGACATCGTGTCGAGTACATAGCATGGCGCATATGACGATCCTACGGAGGCATATGGGATCTGATCCATGCGATCTTCCTCCTAGAAGAGGGACCTTGTTTCGAAGACTTCACAAGATGTGACATCTATGAAAAATACCTTCTTGGAATCTCCGATGGCAAACCAAGGAGTACCTCATCAATGTACGTGATCTGCTAATGTCTCTACATCTATCTCTATAGATCTGTATCCCTAGAATGCGGATGCCTCACTAAAGTCCTTCATTGAGAAGCAACTCCCTAGCCAGTCTTGACAGACTAAAGCATAGGGATGTCCTTCCAATGAGTAGTAATATCCACATACAATACGAGGAGATAACTCCCTACAACCTTTTGTACAAGGCTCATCTTCGCTCTTGATGAAACCAAATGTTTGATCGCATCATCAAATCAAGATTCCAAATTGTTTTAGTCCATAAATGGACTGCATTGAATTTACCATGCGTGATCTACAAAACCCTCTCGTGTGTCATGCACACATCCTTGGTAGGTTTCCATTCACGAAACGCGTTTTGACATCCATTCGCCATATCACAGTATATAGTCATTTAATATGGACTTAAGCAGATCCGCATGGATCCGCACTAATCGGCTAAATCGACCCTTGATCCATGAAGTCTTGAAACCTGCCTTCCAAGTCGATCATCGGTGGGTGGGTGGGTCTTACCCCTTGCAACCCCATACTTGTCAGGGGTAATGGTACATTATCTCGTCGGATCTCATGGCACTGCGCCATCCGCGACGTCTCTGCTCACGCCTGATGGTAGGCTCATCTCGATGGTGGCTCAGCCGAGACGCATCTCAAGAGTATCGTCAGTGCATCTAGACCGAGTCATCACTCCGGTTGTTGTTCCTCAACCTGTGAACAACATCATCCACAACACTTCAGGTTCGGTTTTCCATCAAGCATTAGCTATTGCATGTGAACTCTCTCTTGAACTTGAGAGATCGTGCGACTAGCTACTAGTCTTTCTAGAAACAAAGTCCCTTTAGAAACCCCGTGCACCACAACCACTGGCAGGGAAAAATAATATCCCTTTAGTTTCCTTTGGGATATCCAAGGTTAACGCCCTGATGATTGGGTCCCATTTTATCTGGAGGCAGAAAAGCCTAACTGCCCGCCCCACCTCATGAAAGACACCGGCATCCCCGGATCATCTTATATGGTTGTCTTTATCTGATGGAACCATGAGTGTCAGAGCATTATCCATAGGCCGAAAGCTCAAGATATGTGAAGATCATTTCATAGATCGTTACATATCTATTAAGGTGAGTACGATTCTCCTTTCTTGATACATTCCAATGGTGTTTCTGTGGAGGAGTGAGTGAGATAAAACACTACTAGCAAGTAGTCGGAAGTAGTCATCGGCTAGTAACACGAACTCATGGCTATGGCTTAAGTTCACGGAACTTACATCATTAAATATCCGATCAATATTTTTAATACTCTTCTGCATGTCCTCAGATTGAACTCAACTTCATTCTTGAATGACTTCATTCGATTTATGTGTCACATACATCCTCCTCGATCGATCAGAATGATATCTGACGCTCCTTAGGCCAATGATCAATCGCTTAACAAATAATCTTCTCACTGGCTCCTAACATCAATCAATCGGAGTAAGAGACTCATCTATCTATATATGTGTCCACTAAATCTTGGGCAATATTTGATTGTTAAAATGATGCAGATCCTAACATGACAAAACCATCTTCGTCATAAGCGCTGAACTCTCTATATTTACCCAAGCGAATAAAGCACAACTACATGATAAGAGGTTCTCACTCTGAGAGAACAACAGAACATTTATGTTATACAATAGAACATATAGTCTTCTTTTATATATAAAACAAGTTTTTCACTAAGAGCGAATACTTAGCTAACTAGTTTCTAACGAAGGCAGGCGTAGATACGATAAGTCGTCTGAAGAGTAATCCTTTTCCGAAAGTCTATAGAAGACAGTACTCAGAAATGAACAACCTTGAAATGACCGCCTTTCACCGCAATGCATACAAATTTGTCAAATAGCAAGAACACATGCCAAGATTAAGAACCGATTCTGTACCGCTGATCACCGACAAGATGCCTTCCAATCATGTATTCCAAATACCACACAAAGACCTAGAAATAGAAAGTACTGCGCCCCTTCCCTGGGATAAGGTGCAGGATACCCCGCTGGGTGAGGCTTTTGCTTGAGGCTGACTCCTCGCCTAGACAAAGGGAAGCTTGATGGCCTAGCATGACAAAGCACCCTACTTCAAAGGCCCTAGCCTGAGACTTGTCGGACCATCGGACCATCGTACCATCAACCTGGCTCGGAGGGTTTAATCTACATACCATGGAGTCACACTGCAACTTGTATAGTTGAGAGCGACGATATTATCCGTGGCTCAAGCTGCATCAGCAGCGACAAGGAGAAATGTCAGCATGAGGTTTATGTACCGTTCTTGAGTACATGAAAGACCACCCAACCCTGTCACCGCATCGCGCATGCCACTACTCTTCTCGCTCCTCGATATAGTCGCAAATTGGCAAAGCGAAGATGCAACCATATAATTTTCAAGTCGGCTCAGAGTTCATGGTCAGTGTTGCAGCATGATGGACATCTAATGCCCTTTGTCGCTGCATTCTCAGGGAGGAGCCTCCTAATGGCTCGCTCCAGAGGATGTATGTTCTAGAACCGTCCTATAGATGTGATGTTCCCCAGAACTATCGTTCTGCTGCAGTTCTCACATGCAGCCCATCCGTGAAATTACTGAGAGCTTGTCCTTCCGATCGGAAAGGAATGTTCGGCAGACGTTGACGTCATGGTTATCTACAACAAAATTTGCGAAATAAATATCATATTCTTTAAAAATCATTTAATTAGGTCTTTAACTAAATGATGCTCCCACTGAATACTATAATTCATGTGACAAGATCCACATCATACTAACCCTTGAGTTAGCTTTCTATACGCCCAAGGCTTAGTATGATCGGTGAGGTTACCAATTACATCTCTATGCAACTCTTGTTTATAGGATCAAGATCCATATTAAAACTCGAGTTAGCTTTGGCCCGAGAGTTAATATAAACGTGATTTTGTCCTACCTTTCGAACTTATTGGAAGAATGCCTATAGTTGACTCGATCCAACCGAGTAACTAGGAATACTCAATCTAATTGAGTTTGTATTCACCATGCTGATAGGCGGGACCAAGATTGTCCCTCCGCACCATATTGGCAGATTCAACAATACATGTGATCGAGGTAGTGCATACAGCGGTTAGCATTTAGAGTTGGTTCGATCTGAGAATCTAATCTAATCAAGGATGCGCGATCTAATCTAATCGCAGGGTGCATCATGTAGATCTAATCTAATGAAACTAATTAATTAATATTAAACATGCATCATATACATAAGCAATTAACTAATTAATCTATTTGTGATTTAGTCATGACTACTACGATCTTCTCAAGCCAATGAGAAGATCGAGATATGGTCAACAGCCTCCAAGCCCTCGACCACCTTGTGTGTTGCCCGCTGCCTTGGAACTCCGCCTCGTGTGGACCTCCACCGCTCCAATTTACAATTTGAAACTCGGAGTTACATTCGAGTCTAAATCTAATTTACAACAAGAATATAAGAGACTCGTCGCGAATAAATAAAAACATACAACACTAAGAACACATCTACCGACACATCAGACATGCAACACAACCAATCATATTGGTTTTGGGCATGACTATCACAAAATTAATATATAATTCAAAATTATATATTTTTCATAATTTTCTGTAATTTTAAAATTAATTTTACAATTTTACGAGTAAAATTTCCCGCTAGCGGTTGAGCAGGAGGAGCAGCGGCTTGTAAGGGGCGGGCAGCGCCCCGCGATCTAACCATCGCGAGGGTTCCTTTGATCCAATAGCGCTTAAACTGTGTCCCAAACGACGGTCGAGACATTGTCGTTCGAAAATTTCCCGTTCGCTTTTCGAGTGTCGTCAGCTCATGCAGGCAAATCTCATGGGTTAAGGATACCCTACCCACGATCTAACCATCGTGAGTTGCTCCTTGCGATCTAATGGCACCAAGCCCGCTGTCCCAAACGGATTTGGGGCAAAACTGCTGTTGAAAATTCAGTAGCTTACTTGAGAGAGACACTTGTGCTTCGCTTCTCGAAAAATTACCCATAAAAACTATAAAATCATAATTTAGAAAATTACAGAAATTTTAGTTTCATAAAACCAAAATCAAACTCTGACAAGCCTTGCACGTGGCTCGATACCTTTGTTGGGTTTTTTCGCAAAACCGCTGTCACGAAAAACCCGAATCACCCAAGGCCAACGGATCCGTGCAAGAAAACCAAATGATACGAAACGAGTATAAGTCCTAATCTGGATACCTTGATCTGTGCGCTACGCCCCGTGCCCCGCTCGTCCAAGGAGTTGTGGATCTCTAGATCAAGCCGTCGGTCTCTAGAAGTATCCACACGGACACGTAGGTGGAGAAAACCTTACACAAAGGTGTGCTAGCACCTTGGTAAGATTCGGCCAAGGCAAGGAGGAGAGGGAGAGGAAGAGCTTCAAGAGGAAGAAGAAGAAGATACACCACTTGAATGAAAAAATGAATTCACATTCAAAATCAAAGTGGCCGGCCATTCTCCATGATGAAAACTCCCAAATTAATTGCATTAATTGAAATTAATATGAAGCCATTAAGAGAATGACTTTGTAACTTCCATGAGGTGGCACCCATGATGATGTGGAGTATCATTATTGGTCCACCTAATGCCAACTCCAATGAGGTGGCAAAAGGACAAGTCAAAATTAACCTTTGGTCTTCCTTCTTAAGTCAAGTCAAACTTGACCCAATCTCTTCCATGGTTGATCTAATCTAACCATTTGATTCAAGCCAACTTAATATAATGAATCTAATTCATTTAATTAAATTGATTCAATGAGTCAAAATCTAAATTAGACTCATTGAACACATGAATCAACTTGAGTCGAACTCAAGTTAGCCCAATTAGGATTACTCTTAATCCAATTTGATTCATCAAATGAATCTAATCCTCTTGGTTCATCATATGAACCTAATCTCCATCTAATTGTCCTAAGTGTGTGACCCTATAGGTTCTTGTAACATTGGCAATGCCCTAAACCCATTTAGGAGCATAAGTAATGAGCGGTATCTAGCAACACATCATTACTAACCAAGTTACAAGAATGTCGAGATCCGACATCACCTTGTGACTACTAATTGTGACTCCTCACATATTGACATTCTATTCTAGACATCTAGATTGATCAATATGATAGACCGTGTCATCCTCTAATCAATCTAAATCTTGAACTCCAAGTAGACTCACTCAAATGAGCGCAACATCTAATGTTGACTCATTTGGGCATGACCATGCACTTAGTGGTCTCACTCGTCATATGGAGGGATAGATCCCATCTACATCACTCATTCGCTCGTTATATACCGAATCGCCTTTATAGTCCACCCAGTTACGGGTGACGTTTGACGAAACCAAAGTACATAACTCTTTATGTAGGGATCCATGGTGACTTCAGGTCTAAGGACTAATAGTCATACTAATAGCCACATGAGAAAGTATATGACACTCATATAACAATCCATGATACTTTCTCATGGCGGGTCATGCAGTATACATTCTACAATGTATACCCATGTGTCAGCTTGATATCTCTATATCCATGACTTGTGAGATCAAGTCATCGAGCTGACCTACATGCTAGTCTTATTGCATTAACATTGTCCCTGAATGTTAATACTCGACTAGGAATGATTTAAAGTAGTGTTCCCTATATCATCTCACTATCAATTCAACTAATCGATTGATATAGGTATGAACCTTCTACTCAAGGACGCTATTATACTTAGTCTATTTGGCACTAATACAAATAAGTATAATAACCAATCAAATGCCTTTATTAATATACAAGAATATGATACAATGAGTCCATACAATCATCAAATGATTGGCTCTAGGGCTCTAACTAACAACTTTGGCTACGTCAAACGTCACCCGTAACTATGTGGACTATAAAGGCGATTACTGGGTATGTAACAAATTATGCGGAGGGATGTGAGTGATGTAGATGGGATCTATCCCTCCTATATGACGGTAGTGACATCACGATTCTTGATAGAGTGAGATCACTAAGTGCATGCCTATGCCCAAATGAGTCAATATGAGATATTGAGCTCATTTGTTTAGAGTGAGTCTATTTAGAGTTCAAGATATAGATTGATTAGAGGATGACACAGACTATGCCTCAAATGATCAATCTAGATGTCAAGGATAGAAGGACATTGTCACATATTGTGAGAGTCACAATTAGTAGTCACAAGGTGATGTTGGATCTCAGCATTTTTGTAACTTGGGTAGTAATGATGTGTTGCTAGATACCACTCATTACTTATGCTTATAAATGGGTTTAGGAGTATTGCCAACGTTACAAGAACCTATAGGGTCACACACAAAGGGCAATTAGATGGAGATTAGGTTCATATGATGAACCAAGAGGATTAGGTTCATGTGATGAACCAAGAGGATTAGGTTCATGTGATGAACCAAATTAGATTAAGAGTAATCCAAATAGACTAATTGAGTTGGACTCAATTTGATTCATGTGTCCAATGAGTCTAATTTAGATTATGACTCATTGAATCAATTTAATTTAATGGATAGAGATTCACTAAATCAAATTAACTTGAATCAATGGTTAGATTTGATCAACCATGGGAGATAAATGGGTCAAGTTTGACTTGACTTGAGAGGGAAGATGAAGGGTCAAGTTTGACTTGACCAATTGACACCTCATTGTGACTTGGCATAGGGCCGGCCTATGATGATGTTCCACATCATCAAGGCCACATCATTGTGTGCCACCTCATGAGGGAGACCAAAAGTCATGACTCTTGGTATTACATGGAGGTATAAGAACCTCTAAATGTGGTCGGCCACATTAGTGGTGTGAGTTACATTTGTGTGCTCATTCAAGAGGTCATCTTCTTCGTCCTCTCTTCTCTCTTCTCCCTCTCATCCTCCATTGTCGTGACCACCAAGGGCGCTAGCACACTCAAAGTGGTTTGTTCTCCACCTTTTGTCCGTGTGGATACTTGTAGTGGAGTGTTCACTTAACACTCTATGAGATCCAGAATCTTTTTGGACGAGCGGGATAAGCGAAGGGCTTCACTACAAAGATATAGTCTCTTTTCATGTAGATCTAATGTAGATCTAGTGTAGAAACATGTACATGATTTAATTTTAAATATATCTTCGCACGGATCCGTGGCTAGAATTTGGGGTTTTCGCAATGCAAAAAGTGGTTTTTGCGGCTCGAATTGCTAACATTGCCAACGTTACAAGAACCTATAGGGTCACAGACAAAGGGCATTTAGATGGAGATTAGGTTCATATGATGGCCCAAGAGGATTAGGTTCATGTGATGAACCAAATTGGATTAAGAGTAATCCAAATTAGACTAATTGAGTTGTACTCAATTTGATTCATGTGTCGAATGATTCTAGTTTAGACTATGATTCATTGAGTCAATTTGAACCAATGAATAGAGATTCATTAATTTAAATTGATTTGAATCAAATGTTAGATTTGATCAACTATGGGAGATAAGAGGTCAAGTTTGACTTGACTTGAGAGGGAAGATGACGGGTCAAGTTTGACTTGACCAAATGCCACGTCATGGTGACTTGGCATGGGCCGGCCAATGATGATGTTCCACATCATCAAGGCTACATCAATGTGTGCCACCTCATGAGGGAGACCAAGAGCCATGACTCTTGGTTTTACATGGAGGTTTAAAACCTCTCAAGTGTGGCCGGCCACATTAAGTGAATTCAAGGGGTGTGAATTCAAGGCTTCATCTTCTTCCACTCTTCTTCTTCTCTCCCTCTCCTCCATTGCCGAAACCTCTCAAGGGTGCTAGCACACTCTAAGTGGTTTTTTGTTTCCTCCACCTTTTGTCCTTGTGGATACGTGTAGAGGAGTGTACACTTGACACTTTACGAGATCCGACAACCATTTGGACGAGCGGGATAAGCGAAGGGCATCTCTACAAGGGTAACACTTCTTTTATGTAGATATAAGGTAGATCTAGTGTAGACAAACATGTACATGAATAATTTTATTTATCTTCGCACGGATCCGTGCCTAGCTTTGGGGTTTCCGCAACATAAAAAATGGTTTTTACGGCTCGAATTGCTAACAGTGGTATCAGAGCCACGTGCAAAGCTTGTACATGTTTGTATTTGTTTTTATGAAAACTTTTAGATCTGTAAGTTTCTGTAATTTTTCTATTTTTATGGATTTTTTGAGTATTTTTCTCGTAGAGGCGAAGCAACAAGTGCTTGGACACTTGTAGGCTTCAAATACCGAGAAAAACCTTCTGAAACGGCAAGGTCTCGCCCAAACAAAATTATTTTGTTTTGGGACAGTGGCTTAAGGTGCTATAGATTAGTTTGGGACACTCGCGATATTTATTTCGTGAGAAGGGGCGCTGCCCCTAACCCCGCAAGGGGCATTGTCTTGTGATCGCGCCCGAAAATCGCTAAACGGGACCGCCGGGGAATTATGACTCATAAAATTGATAAAACAGTAGTAAAATTATAGAAATTTATGTAAAATATATAATTAGTATGATATTGTGATGATCATGGCCCAAAAACCCCAATGTGATTAGTTAAAATTGTGTTGTAATTCATAATATGGCCTGCACGCCATTTTTTTGTATTGTGCGTGTTGTATATGATATGCGACCTACGCGTCGTGCCTCTCTTATTATGTTCCTACTATAAATAGATTTTAGACTCGAATGTAACTTGAGTTTCATATTTGTAATGTACAAAATGAAGCGGTGGAAGGTCCACTCAAGGAGGAGTTACGAGGAGGATGCTGTCAACACATGGCGGTCAAAAGGAGACGCTTGAAGAAGCCGTTGACCCTAGGTTGACCGTCCGATCTTTTCATTGGCTTAAGAAGACCGTAATAGGGCCATGAGCTCATCACAAATTAATTAATCAGTATATATGATTGCCTGTGTGTATGTGATGCATGCTAATGTAGGGTAATTAGTGCCTTAATGCGTATATGATACACATGTAACGCCCGCCCTCCCTGCTACCCTAAGGGACGGGGCTACGATACTCTACGTATAAATTTTTCTTTTTAAAACAGCGGAAGACATAAAATAATTTTCATAGTTTTAATAAAACTTTTCTTTTAAATTTCTTTTGAACTATACTATCACATGGCATCAAAATCATAACATCAAATCCAGTGGAACCATAATGTCAAGCTACACATGTTTAGGTATCACAAGTCATAAAATACCAATGCATAGTTCTTTAAAGAAACTTTAAGCAGGTTCTTATTTATTTGGTTGCCTAGCCACTGCCACACACATCTTCTTTGCCCCTCCTGCTGCTCCTCTAACTCATCTAGCTTTTTCCTTTATCTGTGGTACAAGGAAAGTATGCTATGAGCACTCATGGCTCAGTAAGTTCCTTTCCTATTCACTAAAACCAACAATCAGCACATAATCAAGAATGCATCAACAAGTCATAATCTCAACTAATCATGGCATAACATAGCATTCTATTCAAATATATCATGCATCATAATATAATCACAACTAGTCATAGCATATCAAGCATCATCATGGCCGAAACATATACATAGTGCATTGCATAAAACATAGCTAGACATGGCATAACAAACAAGTATCATGGTATATCAAAGCATGGTCGAAACATGTATATCAAAGCATCATACTATGGCCGAAACATGTACATCAAGGCATCATCATATCCATGGCCGAAATTTATATATCAAGCATCAACAAATCCATGGCCGAAACATGTCTATAAGGTATAGCATGAACATAACATAATCATACCTTATCATGGCATATCATAATCAAGAGCATAACATGAAACATAGCATAATCATAAGGTGTATGCAATATGATTTTGGAAAACATGTATCCGAAAAACATGTGTATGTCTCATGATCTTTAAAACCATTTTCTTTTACATATATACTTGAAAATAATCTCAACATAAGGGGGATCCCGGCTATATACCACTTACATATTGCGCGCAACCTTGTAGGTCCAAGGTAGCAAGTCTTGAACCCTACGAGGCAAACATACTAGGCCCTTAGTCCTAGGGGCACTTAGGAGCCCATCCCTAACGAGGTCCTTAGTCCCCGGGGCGCTTATGGAGCCCACCCTTGGTACAAGCTACTCACACATAAAGTAAAGTACATGTCATACATATCATGTATCATAAAAACATGCATCACTTAGGCACACATCATATCATAAAAGTATGCATCACTTAGGCATACATCATGTCATAAAAGTATGCATCACTTAGGCATACATCATATCATAAAGGTATGCATCACTTAGGCATACATCATGTCATAAAGGTATGCATCACTTTGGCATACATCATATCATAAAGGTATGCATCACTTAGGCATACATCATATCATAAAGGTATGCATCACTTAGGCATACATCATGTCATAACAATATGCATCACTTAGGCATAGATCATAAAAACATGCATATCTTAAGCATAAAGCATATCATCAAGCATGCATGATTTAACCACATAGCATATCATGAAAGCATGCATATTTTAAGCACTAAACATAGCATCAAAACATGCATAATTTAACCTCATATCATAACATAAGCATGCATATTTTAAGCACAAAGCATATCATATCATAAAAGCATGCATATCATATCATAAGTCATAAATCACAAGCATACATATTAAGCATAAGGGTGTATCTTGTGATTATCCTATCATAGGAAACATGGTATCATATTTATCTTGGTTTTAAGCTTCCTAAACCCTTGTGGCCGAAACCCTTTAGAGCTCAATTTAGGTTAAACACAACATCCAAGCATGTGGCACCTAAATTATCATCATAACATTTTCATAGGAAGCATTATAAACATGATTAACTTAGTTTCTAAGTTCCTCAAGTCCCTAATTTTTACATGGCCGAAACCTTAAGGTGTGAAACAAGGTTCCATATGACATAAAAGCATGGACAACCTTAAATCATATTTATAACATTTTTACCAAGGAACAAGGTAAACACATTTGACACATTTGCATTAGTTCCTAAGTTCTTTAAGCCCTTAACATATGTCATGGCCGAAATTTAACAAGTTCTCATTAGGGCTACAAACAAGCATACAAGCATGTGAACTTGGTCTAACATTTTGTATAAATTCATACAAGGCATCATCCAATAGTTATGGCCGAAACATACCCTAGCATCATTTTAGGTCATAAAGCAACATATAGCAATTGAACCTTGGCTTTCTACTTATCATATTTCATGTAGAGTAAAATGAGCATATTTAATTTAAGTCCTAGGGTTTCTAGTGCATCTAAACCTTCATGGCCGAGACTCACAATGATCCATTTAGATCATGGAAAAATTATACAAGTATGTGACAAAATCAATACATTATCCTATTTCCATAAGAAGTACTTTTAACACATTTGGTTTCATTTCTAAGGCCTCTAGGTCTTTTAAACCCTACTTGGCCGAAACTCACAGAATATAAACTTGCTTCAAATAGCCTAAAAGCATGAGAATTTATACAAGTTTCATAGCATGTATAAAGACAAGCATAATGAGTATACATATGAATTGTGTCTTAGGCTTTTTAGGTTTCTTTTTCTCTTTTTCTTTTATTTTTTTTCTCATGGCCGAAACCTACCATTCTTTAGCTAGGTTTTTAAGTGGCCTAAAGCATGAAAAACCTAAGTAAGTTTCATGGCAAAAGTTACTAAGAAACAAATATACAAATTGGTTCATGAATAAGCTAGGACCCCTTGTGATCATACATGTTATATGTCATGCCACTAATTTTTCTACACTTTAATTAAGCATGAGGGCATTGAACAACTTTCATATCTAAACAGAACAGAGGTCTTGAGCATATTAAAATTTTATTTAAGCTTTTCTAAGCTATCCATCTCATCATGGCCGAAAAACCCTAAGAAGGAGTTCATGAAATTCTAGCAATATTCAAGCATACAAATCCTTTAAGATCTTTGTATTCTATCACATGAGCATGGTTATTTAAATTTAAAGGTCTTCCTAACCCTAAACCCTTTCTTGGCCAAAACATATGAGTGGTTTTCTTTTAGTTTCAAATATCTTCTAAGGAAGAAAAACTAATACATAATCCTTAATATTTCATAGGGAGAACCTTGTACTAGTTGGGTAAAACAATAAATTTCCCTAGCCTCTTAAGAATATTTTTGGCCAAAATTCTAGGGTTCAGTACTCCTCTGATCAAGCATCATATAGGTATAGAAGCATGAAGAAGAACCCATTTACATAGCATAGAAAAATCTATCATGTAGTGAAGACTAGTTTAAACACCATTTGATTTTGAAAGCTCTTCTTGGCCGAATTTTCTCAAACTTGTTTCTAGGTTTTAAAATCCTCATAAAATCCGAAAAGCACATAAAAGCCTTGTACCACAGGTGAGGGGAAGCTTACATCCTTTTTCGCTTGTGGATCTAAGGTATGGTGAAGAAGAAGTAGCCTCTTCTTCTAGTTCCTTTCCCTTTATTCCTTTGCTAATTCCTCCTTGTATCTTAGGCTTTCTTAGGGAGAAATTTGGCTTTGGGGCTGAAGATGGAGGAGAGGGGACTGTGGTGTTCTCGGTGAGGGAGAGGATGAATGAGAGAAAAATAGTTTTCTCTTTTCTTGCTCCCTTTTATGTTAAGGGGGAAGAGGTAGCAAACTTAGTTTTTGCTTTCCTTCTCCCTTAGACCCTTTTTTTTCTATTTTATTTTTATTTTTATTTGTTTATTTATCCTCATCATTCATGGTGAAATAAGGGGGAATGAATCCCCTTAATTAACCTCTTTTATTTTCGGCAAAATCAAAGAGGAAGAGGGAGAGGAAGGGAGGAAGGCAAGTTGCCTTTCTCTTGCTCTTTACTTGTTTCCTTTTGGCTAGCTTTTACTCTTACCTTTATCATGAGTTTCCCTCCTTTGATATCAACATATTATTCCTATCCCAACTGGTTATTACCCATTAATTCTATGAAATAAAATATAAGAGGTTCAAGGTTCAATCCTTGACCTCTCCCTATTTTTATTTCTTTTTATTTCCTTTTTGGTTCAACTCACTTCTTATTATTTTTCTAAGGCAAAATCCCACATTCATATATTTATCTTACAAGCTTAGTGGGTATTACAACACATTCATGATTAGATTAGATCTTAATCAAGTCAACTCGAAATGCCTACCAAGTTTTGATACCCATCACTACCTTGATCATTTGTTGTTGTTGAATCTGCCAAAGCAGAGCAATGCATATTATCTTGGTAGGGTGTGGAGGGACAATCTTGGTCCCGCCTATCAAAGCTTGGGTGAGAAAAAACTCAATTAGATTGAGTATAACTAGTTAACTCAATTGGATCGGGTAAAACTATAGGCATTTTCCAACGATTGGGAAGATAGGATAAAGATCACATTTATCTTGATCCTATAAACAAGAGTTGCATAAAGATGTAATTGATAATTAGTTATCTACCGATCATACTAAGTCTTGGGCGATTTAGCCAAACCTAACTCAAGGCGTAGTATGATGTGGATCTTGTGCCACGAGAATTATAGATAATTGGTATGAATCTAGTAGTGTGGATTGACCATATCCATGACTTGATTCTACAAAAGCCCTATAATTTAGTGGGAGCATCATTTAGTTAAAGGCCTAATTAAATGATAAGTGGAATATGATATTATTTTCTGCTTTATTTATGTTGTATATTGCCATGTCGACGAACACGAACATTTTCTCCCTACGTTCTGTCCTTGACAAGGACAAGCTCAACGGATCTAATTTCCTGGACTGGTATAGGAATCTGAGAATCGTTCTCACACAAGAAAGAAAACTGTACGTCCTGGAGCAGCCCATTCCGGAGGCACCTCCTGCCACTGCCATGCGAGCCGACCAAGATGCTTATAAGAAGCATCAAGATGATGCATTAGATGTGTCATGCCTCATGCTCACAACCATGAACTCTGAGCTTCAGAAGCAACACGAGTTGATGACTGCTTATGATATGGTTGAACATCTTCGTCAACTATATCAAGGACAAGCAAGGGACGAGAGATTCGAGATCTCTAAGGCACTGTTTCAGTGCAAGATGCAAGATGGGACTCTCGTAGGTCCATATCTACTCAAGATGATTGGGTACATAGAGAACCTACAGAGATTGGGATTCCCACTTGGCCAAGAACTGGCCACTGACTTGATCTTTCAATCCTTGCTAGAAAGTTACAGTCAATGTGTCATAAATTACAACATGAACGAAATTTATAAGCCACTGCCTGATATGCTAAGCATGTTGCGAACTACTGAGCTCAACCATAAGAAGGTAAAGCCCAACTCCATTTTGATGGTGCAAAAGCATAAAGGCAAGGGCAAGCCTAAAAGTAAGGGAAAGTCCCAAGCCAAAGGCAAAGACAAGGAAATGAAACCTAAAGGAGGGGTTGCCAAGGATGCTACCTGCTTCCACTGCGGTCAGATCGGGCACTGGAAGAGGAACTGCAAAGTATACCTGGAAGATCTTAAGAAGAAGAGAAATGAGGTTTCTACTTAAGGTATATATATTATAGAAGTCAATCTCTCTATTTTTTCATCATGGGTATTTGATACCGGATGTGCTTCTCACATTTGTACTAATGTACAGGCGCTGAGAAATAGCAAGGCATTGACGAAGGGTGAGGTGGACCTATGAGTAGGCAATGGAGCACGGGTTACTGTTGTTGTTGTAGGAACTTACTTTCTATCTCTACCCTCTGGGCTTATACTAGAATTAGATGAATGTTGTTATGTGCCTTCTCTCACAAAGAACATCATTTCAGTTTCTTGTTTAGACAAGAAAGGTTTTTCATTTATAATAAAGACCAAATGTTATTCCATTTATTTAAATGATATGTTCTATTGTAGTGCACCTCTGATGAACGGACTCTACATTCTAGACTTGGAGAACCCTATCTATAACATAAGTACCAAAAGGTTCAAGTCAAATAAAATGAACCGAACCTATCTTTGACATTGTCGCTTAGGTCATATAAATGAGAATCGCCTATCCCAACTCCATAAAGATGGTTTACTGGACTCATTTGATTTTGAATCATATGAGACATGCGAGTCATGCCTACTGGGCAAGATGACCAAGACTCCCTTTATTGGACCCAACGAAAGAGCAACTGACTTGTTAGGACTTATACATATTGATGTATGTAGCCCTTTCAATGTCACTGCCAGAGGTGGTTATAGGTACTTCATTACATTTACTGATGACTTCAGTAGATATGGTTATATGTATTTGATGACACATATGTCACAATTCTTTGAAAAGTTCAAAGAATTCAAGAATGAAGTACAAAACCAGCTAGGCAAGAGTATTAAAATACTTCAATCAGATCGAGGTGGTGAATACCTTAGCTATGAGTTTCGTGACTATCTAGCTGAGTGTGGAATTCTATCCCAACTCACTCTTCCTAGAACACCACAGTGGAATGGTGTATCCGAAAGGAGGAATCGTACCCTATTAAATATGGTACGATCTATGATGAGTCACACAGATTTTCCTATATCTTTTTGGGGATATGCTCTAGACACATCAACCTTCACACTTAACCGTGTTCCATCCAAAGCTGTGATTAAGACACCATATAGGATATGGACTAGGAGAGATGCCTAGATATCTTTTATGAGGATTTGGGGTTGTGAGGCTTACGTTCAACGTTAAGTCTCGGACAAACTAGGACCCAAATCTGATAAGTGTGATTTTATAGGATATCCCAAAGAAACGAAGGGATATTACTTCTACATTCACAGTCACCAAAAAATGTTTGTGGCTAAGACTGGTGTATTTCTAGAAAAGGACTTTGTTTCTAGAAAAACTAGTGGGAGTACGTTTGATCTTGAAGAAGTTTAGGATATGGACCATAGCAATGAAGCCTTGATAGAAGTTGAACTAGAACCACAAAATGTTGTGGATGATGAGATTGTTGCACAAGGACTTGAGGAACAACACCCAGTTCAAGTAAACCTATCTCTTCGCAGGTCTGACAGGGTACGTCGTCAACTTGAGAGATACTCATTTCTCTTGTCTGACCATGACGACGTTATGCTCATTGAGAATGAGCCTACCTCCTATCAGGAAGCTGTGATGAGACCAGATTCTGAGAAATGGCTAGAGACCATGAGATCTGAGATAGAATCCATGTACACCAACCAAGTATGGACTTTGGTTGATCCACTTGAAGGTAAGTGGGTCTTTAAGAGAAAGACTGACATGGATGGACTTATGCATACCTATAAGGGTTATTTGGTAGCTAAAGGTTTCAAGCAAATTCATGGTATTGACTATGATGAAACCTTTTCTTCAATAGTGATGTTTAAGTTCATTCGGATCATGCTTGCTATTGCAGTATACCATGATAATGAGATCTGGCATATGGATGTCAAAACTGCATTTCTGAATGGAAACTTGCTCGAGGATGTGTACATGACACAACCTAAGGGTTTTGTAGAGCCATTGCATACTGGCAGAGTATGCAAGCTGCATAAGTCCATTTATCTTCGATTTGATGATGCGATCAAACAGTTTGGTTTCATCAAGAATGAAGATGAACCATGTGTCTACAAGAAGGTTGATGGGAACACAGTTGTCTTCCTTGTATTGTATGTGGATGGCATACTACTCATTGGAAATGTCATCCCTTTGCTGCAGTCTATAAAGACATGGCTGGGGAATTATTTCTCAATGAAGGACTTAGGTGAAGCAGCCTGTATTCTAGGTATAAAGATCTATAGAGATAGATCTAAGAGATTGCTTGGCCTAAGTCAAAGTACAAATATTGACACGGTATTACTACAGTTTGCCATGCAGAATTCCAAGAAAGGATTTCTGCCGATGTCACATGGTGTGAGTCTTTCGAAGACTCAAAGTCCCACTTCTAGAGATGAGAGAGACCGCATGGATAAGATCTCTTATGCTTCAGCCATAGGATCTATCATGTACGCCATGCTATGTACTCGTCCTGATGTTTCGTATGCTTTGAGCATGACGAGCAGATACCAGTCAGATCTAGTGAGCGCTACTGGATAGCGGTCAAGAATATTCTTAAGTACTTGAGAAGGACTAAAGAATATTTCTTGATATATGGAGGCGATGGCGAGCTAGCTGTAAAGGGTTACAGTGATGCCAGCTTCCAAACTGACCAGGATGATTATAGAGGGTGTTGTGAGCTGGAAGAGTTTGAAGCAGGACACAGTTGCTGATTCTACAACATAGGTTGAGTATATTGCTGCATCAGAAGCAGCAAAGGAGGTAGTTTGGATCCACAAGTTCATTATTGAGTTTGGGGTGGTTCCTAGCATAGCCGATCCTATAGAGCTCTATTGTGACAACAATGGAGCAATTGCGCAGGCTAAGGAACCTCGCTCACACCAGCAGACCAAACACTTACTACGGCGCTTCCATCTCATTCGAGAGATCATCGATAGAGGAGATGTGAAAATTTACAGAGTACTACAAAGGCTAACATAGCTGATCCCTTGACCAAGGCTTTGGCATAGAGAAAGCATGATGGTCACACTAGGTCATTGGGCCTTAGAGCCTACACTGATTGGCACTAGTGCTAGTGGGAGATTGTTAGTGAGAGCCCTAGAGCCGATCATGTGATGATTGTTGTATGGACTCGATGTATCATATTCCTATATTTATGAAGGCATTACTTTATGGTTATTATACTTACTTGTATTGGCGCTAAATAACTAAGTATAATAGCGTCCTTGAGTAGAAGGTTCTTATCTATATCAATCGATTGGTTGAATTGATAGGGATATGATATAGAGAACACTACTCTTAATCATTCCTAGTCAAGTATTAACATTCAGGGACAATGTTAATGCGATGAGACTAGCATGTAGGTCAACTTGATGACTTGATCTCACAAGTCAGGGATATGAGATATCAAGTTGACACATGGGTATGCATTAGAGAATGTATACTGAATGACCCACTATGAGAAAGTATCATGGATCATTATATGAGTGTCATATACTTTCTCATATGACTATTAGTAAGAATATCAGTCCTTGGACCTGAAGTCACCATGGTTCCCTACATAAGTAGTTGCATACTTTGGCTTCGTCAAACGTCACCCGTAAATGGGTGGACTATAAATGCGACTACTAGCTTTGTAACAAAATATACGGAGAGATGTGAGTGATGTAGATGGGATCTATCCCTCCTATATGACGGGAGTGACATAATGATTATTGATAGAGTGAAACCACTAAGTGCATGGCAATGCCCAAATGAGTCAATATGAGATATTGAGCTCGTTTGATTAGAGTGAGTCTACTTGGAGTTCAAGACATAGATTGATTAGAGGATGACACGGTCTATGCCTCAATTGATTAATCTAGATGTCATGAATAGAAGGACATTGTCACATATTGTGAGAGTCACAATTAGTAGTCACAATGGTGATGTTGGATCTCAACATTCTTGTAACTTGGGTAGTAATGATGTGTTGCTAGATACCGCTCATTACTTATATTTCTAAATGGGTTTAGGAGAATTACCAACGTTACAAGAACCTATAGGTTCACACACAAAGGGCAGTTAGATGGAGATTAGGTTCATATGATGGACAAAGAGGATTAGGTTCATGTGATGATCCAAATTGGATTAAGAGTAATCCAAATTAGACTAATTGAGTTGGACTCAATTTGATTCTTGTGTTGAATGAGTCTAGTTTAGACTATGATTCATTGAGTCAATTAAACCAATGAATAGAGATTCATTAAATTAAATTGATTTGAATCAAATGTTAGATTTGATCAACCATAGGAGATAAGAGGTCAAGTTTGACTTGACTTAAGAGGGAAGATGAAGGGTCAAGTTTGACTTGACCAAATGTCATGTCATGGTGACTTGGCATGGACCGGCCAATGATGATGTTCCACATCATCAAGGCTACATCAATGTGTGCCACCTCATGAGGGAGACCAAGAGCCATGACTCTTGGTATTACAAGGAGGTTTAAAACCTCTCAAGAGTGGCTGGCCACATTAAGTGAATTCAAGGGGTGTGAATTCAAGGCTTCATCTTCTTCCTCTCTTCTTCTTCCCTCCCCCTCCTCCATTGCCAAAACTTCTCAAGGGTGCTAGCACACTCTAAGTGGTTTTTTTATCTCCACCTTTTGTCCGTGTGGATACGTGTAGAGGAGTGTACACTTGACACTCTACAAAATCCGGACCACATTTGGACGAGCGGGATAAGTGAAGGGCATCACTTCAAGGGTAACACTTCTTTCATGTAGATCTAAGGTAGATCTAGTGTAGACAAACATGTACATGAATAATTTTATTTATCTTCACACGGATCCATGGCTAGCTTCGGGGTTTCCGCAACACAAAAAGTGGTTTTTGCGGCTCGAATTGCTAACACACTTATATGTTGAACCCCGAGATTTCCACATTATTGGGCCTTTCCTAAGAGGACGCGCTTATCCGGATTTCTTCTCAGAGTGGAAGTATCAACAAATGATAGAAACGTACAAAACATGTATGATTCCATAATGATTAATACATGTTTTGCATTAAGCTCCATTCTTTACAGCAATTACAAGGTACCCAAATATGTATAGCATATATTTAATCAAATTTACTCAAGCGATCTTTCAGGATCTCCTTGAGTAGTATGTGGCGGTTTATGACTTATAAAGGAGACTCCGCTGATAGGTAGCCGCCTTTCCACAATTGTTCAAGAATTTTCACAATTTGATTGATGAATATCATGTCAAACTCCAAAGATTCGAGATAAGCTTTCCACCTAAGCTCGAAATACTCATTCTTCCCAGCCTTATAAGTAGCTAGCTTACACTTAGCATAATCTAGCTCGGCTTGCAATGATTCTAGTCGAGCTTCCTACGTATCCAAGTTTCTCTGTTGCTTCAATATTAGTAGATCCTTGTATGGCAGTTCCTTGGCTTGTTCAGTGGACCCAAAAGCATGGGAGACTCTTAATAACTCAACCAGGGCAGACTTCTAGGCCAAGTATGATATGGTTTCACTTTTATGGCTACCTCTGCTCGGAGCCTGGACTCATTAGTGTTCAATAGAATTTCTAATTTCTTTTTTCCCACCTATTGAGAATTCACCAGTTGTTGGGACTCCTTCAAGGTACTCCCCATGTCTAGTAGCAACCCAACCTGATCATATACTTTCTTCTTCAATCGGGCCACCACCTCGCTTAAGTTGGAAGTACAGAGTTTGAATTCCTCCTCACGTTCCTTCAAGATTTTGTTATCTCTCTCTAAGTCTACCACTAGGTAGTTTAGAGTTAGCCTAGTAGCATAAAACTAAAAAATAATAGTATGAAGGAAATATCACCAACTTATCGCAGTGCCTGCCCAAACATACTCACCTGCATGCTCAGAGTTCGAAGAATCCATTGGTCGTCTACTCACAGTCACCCACGTTTCGGGCAACGACCCTTGTAATCTCACCACCCCGTATAACTGGGAAGTAGAAGCCATTCCCTGTTGGGATGGCAAACCATAGGTGAATTGAAATTGATGGTCTGGGGTAGGAGGAGAGTGTGGCCTAGAAGAAGTGCCCAGGATAAGGCTCCCTGGTGGAGCCAAGCGGATGGAAGACGAGGGCCTTGTACTTGTTTTGGTCTATTGGGGAGGCTGCTCGGAAGGAAAAAAGCCTGGTCGGTCAGGTTAATTGAGCGGATGAGGCTTTGGAGAGAAATTGGTCGGCCTTAAAATAAAGGGGCCAGCTAGAGGATGATCAGTTACGATCATCTATTTTCCCCAAGTAGATGAAACTGGAGGCATAATAGCAATGATTTGCTCAGCCACTAGTCTCTCAGATAAAACTAGATCATCTGGTTAACGCCTTTTGCGCTAAAAGCTGGGGGCATGCTAGAATCTGATGACTCAAGAGAGGTGGCTGAAAGATTAAGAGGCCAGCTCTGCCTCATGATTATGCAGGATGGCTTCTCCTAACTAGTTTAGAGTATCTTTATCCACCTGAGTATTTTGGAAGAGGAAAGCTCTAGAGATAGTTGTCATTATATACGTAATATTTGTGAGATGCAGCAAAAATGGGGGAGGAATCTTCATGAAAAATAGGAAAAGAGGGAAAATATTCCTTACCAAAGGAGGAGGTTAGTCTAATTTTAGCTAGACTTAATCCGTACATATATAGTAGCTCCTCTTGAAGTAATATACGTTGTAATGTATACTAAAAGCCTAGCTTTTTATATAAACATTTACTTAAAAATAAGAATCATATTGGTCAAATATCTACATTTATAAGCTAAGTGTAGTTGTTCAATTAATTTATATTGTAGATAACATGGTGTGTGGTGTCACACACAGAAGATCATGTTATCAGTTCTTTATAAATTATAAACAGTCGCACACGACTAAGATGGATAGGAACAAACCATTGGAGTAGTCTTAGTGTAATTTGGTATTAGTTTATCTTGACTATAAAATTACACTAGTACACTCTGAGTGTATTGAGCAGGACTATTTGAGGTAGTTTCTTTTTATACTGACTAAATAAAAGAACATTACATCTGTTATTATGGAAGTGTGTGCTCTTAATCCTAATATAATAACAAGCACATGTACTTAATATTTATTTCTTTGATTTATTAAAAGGTGTGATTTAGTTTGATAAATCAATAGGCTCGATAAGTGGGGAAATGATATTATTTATAGTGTGTGTTGTTGATTATAGAAGGAAATTGTGTCCTAATAATCTAGGTTGATAATGACCCTAAAAGGAGCTCATAAGAATTGTCATGTTAAACCCTGCAGGTGGATTTAGTCCGACATGACAATAAAGTTGAGTGGTACTACTCTTGTATTAAATATTAAATAAAGTGAGTTGTCAGTAACTCACTTAATTAGTCGACATTCGACATCTTAACACAGGGAGATTAACACACTCATGATAAAGAGCCCTAGAGCCAATCATTTGATGATTGTATTATGGACTTGTTGTATCATATTCTTATATAAATAAAGGCATTTGTTTCTGGTTATTATACTTACTTGTATTGGTGCCAAATAAACTAAGTATAATAGCGTCCTTGAGTAGAAGGTTCTCACCTATATCAATCGATTAGTTGAACCGATAATGAGATGATATAGGAAACACTACTCTTAATCATTCCTAGTTGATTGTTAACATTCAGGGACAATGTTAATGCAATAATACTAGCATGTAGGTCAACTCAATGACATGATCTCACAAGTCATGGATATAGAGATATCAAGTTGACACATGGGTATGTATTGGAGAATGTATACTGAATGGCCCGCCATGAGAAAGTATCATGGATCGTTATATGAGTGTCATATACTTTCTCATGTGGCTATTAGTATGACTACTTGTCCTTAGACCTGAAGTCAACATGGATCCCTACATAAGGAGTTATGTACTTTGGTTTCGTCAAACGTCACCCGTAACTGGTGGACTATAAAGGCGATTACAGGGTATGTAACGAATTATGCAAAGGGATGTGAGTGATGTAGATGGGATCTATCCCTCGTATATGACGGGAGTAACATCGATATTCTTGATAGAGTGAGACCACGAAGTGCATGGCCATGCCCAAATGAGTCAATATGAGATATTGAGCTCATTTGATTTAGTGAGTCTACTTGGAGTTCAAGTTTTAGATTGATTAGAGGATGACACGGTCTATGCCTCACATTGATCAATCTATATGTCTAGGATAGAAGGACACTTGTCATATATTGTGAGGAGTCACAATTAGTAGTAACAAGGTGATTTTGGATCTCAACATTCTTGTAACTTGGGTAGTAATGATGTGTTGCTAGATACCGCTCATTACTTATGCTCCTAAATGGGTTTAGGGGCATTGCCAACATTACAAGAACCTATAGTGTCACACACTAAGGACAATTAGATGGAGATTAGGTTCATATGATGAACCAAGAGGATTAGATTCATATGGTGAATCAAATTAGATTAAGAGTAATCCTAATTGGGCTAATTGAGTTTGACTCAAGTTGATTCATGTGTTCAATGAGTCTAATTTAGATTGTGACTCATTGAATCAATTTAATTAAATGAATTAGATTCATTATATTAAATTGGCTTGAATTAAATGGTTGGATTATATCAACCATGAGAGAGATTAAGTCAAGTTTGACTTGACTTGAGAGGAAGAGGAAGAGTCAAGTTTGACTTGACTTTATGCCACATCATTTGTGACTTGGCATTAAGTGGCCAATGATAATGTGCCACATCATCATGGCTAGCACATGTGTGTGCCACCTCATGGAGGTTACAAATCTATTCTCTCTAATGGCCACATTTAATGAGAATGGGAGTTACACTTGTGCTTGTGGACGACCACTTTTGTGGTGAATGAGAATTCATTTTTCATTCAAGGCAATTCACATCATCTTCTTCCTCTTGCTCTCTCCTTGCTCTCCCTCTCCTCTCTTGGCCGAACACCATCTAGGTGTTAGCACACCTATTGTTTGGTCTTCTCCACCTAATTAGTTTGTGTGGATATTTCTAGAGAGTTGTCTACCTTGACAACTTGAGATATGGCATCTCCTTGGACAAGTGAGACTTGCGAAGGGCACGCAACGAGGGTAATATTCTTCTCCTCTGTAGATTTAGTGTAAATCTAAGTTATAAACTCGTACTCGTAATATTTTCAAAAGTTTTATTCTTTGTACGGATCCGTGGCTTGGGGTTTCGGGGTTTCCGCGACGCGAAAAAGCGATTTTCGCGGCTCGAAAAACCCAACAATGGTATCAGAGCCACGTGCGAAGACTTGTACGAGTTTATTTTGATTTTTATGAAAAATATAGCTTCTGTGATTTTCTGATTTTTAAAGTTTTTATGGGTATTTTTCCCGTAGAAGCGAAGCACAAGTGTTTTGACACTTGTAGGCTTCGACTACCGAGAAGTTTTTCCCGAAACGGCAAGGTTTCGCCCCAAAACTTTTTGGGACAGCGGACTAAGGCACTTTTGGATCACTTAGGGACACTCGCAATGGTTAGATCGTGGGTAGGGGCGCTGCCCCTGGCCCCGCAAGGGGATTCATTCCGCGATTGCACCCGAAAATCGCTAAACGGGACCGCCGGGAAATTTTACTCGTAAAAATTGTAAAAAATAGTATTAAAATTATAGAAAATTATGGAAATTACATAATTTAGAATTATGTATAATTTTTGATAGTCATGGCCCAAAAGACCCAATCTGATTGGATTTGTGTTGTAATTCATATTACGGCCTACACGCCGTTATCTGTGTTGTGCGTGTTGTACATTTGATTCGTGACCTACGCGTCGTGCCTTTCTCTATTATTTATTCTTGTTGTAAATTAGTTTAGACTCGAATGTAACTCGAGTTTCAAAATTGTAATGTACAAAATTGGAGCGGTGGAAGGTCCACTCGAGACGGAGTTACGAGAAGGGCGCGAGCAACACAAGGTGGTCAAGGGAAGGAGCTTGCGAAGCTGTTGACCCTAGGATGACCATCCGATCTTCTCATTGGCTTGAGAAGATCGTAGTAGGGCTATGACTAATCACAAATTAATTTAATTAATTGCTTGTGTATATGTGATGCATGATTAAGTAATTAATTAGTGCCTAACGATTAGATTAGATCTAAGTCGTGCACATGATGCACCCTTTCGATTAGATTAGATCTATCGAGTATATGATACGCATCATCATTTAGATTAGATCTAAATCACGTCAACTCTAATGCCTACCGTGCCGTGATACCTATCACTACCTCGATCACATGTGTTGTTGAATCTGCCAAAGCAGAGCAACACATATTATCTTGGTAGGGTACGGAGGGACAATCTTGGTGCCGCTTATCAACGCATGGACGAATACAAACTCAATTAGATTGAGTATTCCTAGTTAACTCGGTTGGATCGAGTACAACTATAGACATTCTTCCAACGGTTGGAAATATATGACATAATCACATTTATATTAATTCTTGGGCGTATTAGCCAAAGCTAACTCAAGTTTTAATATAACTGCGGATAATGATCCTATAAACAAGAGTTGCATAGAGATGTAATTGGTAAATCGTTACCTATCAATCATACTAAGTCTTCGGCAATTTAGCCAAAGCTAACTCAAGGGTTAGTATGATGTGGATCTTGTCCCACATGAATTATAGAATTCAGTGGGAACATCATTTAGTTAAAGGTCTAATTAAATGATTTAAAAGAATATGATATTTATTTTCTATATTTTTCTGTTGTAGATAACCATGACGTCGAATACGAACACTTTCTCCCAGCGTTATGTCCTTGAGAAGGACAAGCTCAACAGAGCAAATTTCCTGGACTGATACAGGAACTTGAGAATAGTTCTCACCCTGGAATGTAAACTGTACGTTCTGGAGCAGCCCATTCCGGAGGCACCTCCTGCCAATGCCACGCGAGCTGACAAAGATGCTTACAAGAAGCATCAAGATGACGCATTTGATGTGTCCTGTCTAATGCTCACGACCATGAACTCTGAGCTTCAGAAGCCACATGAGTTGATGGGCGCTTACGATATGGTTGAACATCTTCGTCAACTGTATCAAGGACAAGCGAGACATGAGAGATTTGAGATCTCAAAGGCACTATTTCAGTGCAAGATGTCAGATGGAGCTCCCGTAGGCCCATATGTACTCAAAATGATTGGGTACATAGAAAACCTACAGAGGTTGGGATTCTGGCCACTGATCTGATCTTGCAATCCTTGCCGGATAGCTATGGTCAGTTCGTTCTAACGACAAGCCACTGCCCGAGCTGCTTAGCATGTTAAGAACTACTAAGCTGAACCTTAAGAAGGCAAAGCCCCACTCTATTCTGATGGTTCAGAAACACAAGGGCAAGGGCAAGCCCAAAGGTAAAGGAAAGTCCGAAGCCAAGGGCAAAGGCAATGCACTAAAGCCTAAAGGAGGGGTCGCCAAGGATGCTACCTGCTTCCACTGCGATCAGACCGGTCACTGGAAGAGGAACTGCAAGGTGTACCTAGAAGATCTTAAGAAGAAGCGAAGTGAGATTTCCACTTCAGGTATATATGTTATAGAAGTCAATCTATCTATTTCTTCATCATGGGTATTAGATACCGGATGTGCATCTCACATTTGTACTAATGTGTAGAAATAGCAAGGCATTGGTGAAGGGCGAGGTGGACCTACGCGGTATGCAATGGAGCACGGGTTGTTGCTTATTATCTCTGCCCTCCGGGCTTGTATTAGAGTTGGATGATTGTTGTTATGTGCATTAACTAAGAACATAATTTCAGTTTCTTGTTTGGACAAGAAAGGTTTCTCTTTATTATAAAGGACAAATGTTGTTCGCTTATTTAAAAGATATGTTCTATTGCATCCGATGAACGGACTCTACATTCTAGATCTTGAAAGCCCTATCTATAACATAAATACCAAGAGGTTCAAGTCAAATGACCTGAACCAAACTTATCTCTGGCACTGTCGCTTAGGTCATATAAATGACAAAGCGCTTATCCCAGCTCCATAAAGATGGATTGCTGGACTCATTTGATTTTGAATCTTATAAGACGTGCGAGTCATGCCTACTAGGCAAGATGATCAAGACTCCTTTTAGTGACTTGTTAGGTCTTATACATAGTGATGTATGTGGCCCTTTCAATGTCGCTGATAGAGACGGTTATAGGTACTTCATCATATTTACTGATGACTTTAGTAGATATGGTTATGTGTACTTGATGACACATAAGTCAGAATCCTTTGAAAAGTTCAAAGAATTCAATAATGAAGTACAGAACCAGCTTGGCAAGAGTATTAAGATACTTCGATCAGATCAAGGTGGAGAATACCTTAGCCATGAGTTTCGTGACTACCTAGCTGAGTGTGGGATTCTATCCCAACTCACTCCTCCTGGAACACCACAGTGGAATGGTGTATCCGGAAGGAGGAATCGTAGCCTATTAGATATGGTACTATCTATGATGAGTCACACAGATCTTCCGACATTCCTTTGGGGTTATGCTCTAGACACAACAACTTTTATACTCAACCGAGTTCCATCCAAGGCCGTGATAAAGACACCATATAGGATATGGACTGGGAGAGATGCCCAGGTGTCTTTCATGAGGATTTGGGGTTGTGAGGCTTACGTTCGACGTCAAGTCTCAGACAAATTAGGACCCAAATCTGAAAAGTGCTATTTCAATGGATATACCAAGGAAACTAAGGGATATTACTTCTACATTCCCAGTCAGCACAAGGTAGTTGTGGCAAAGACTGGAGTCTTTCTAGAAAGACTAGTGGGAGTATGTTCGATCTTGAAGAAGTTCAAGATGCGGAACATAGCACTGAAGCCTCGATGGAAGTTGAACTGGAACCACAAAGTGTTGTGGATGATGTTGTTCTATAAGGAGTTGAAGAACAACAACCAGTTCAAGTAGACATACCTCTTCGCAGGTCTGATAGGGTACGTCGTCAGCCTGAGAGATATTCATTTCTCTTGTCTGACCATGATGACGTTGTGCTCATAGAGGATGAGCCTACCACCTATCAGGAAGCTGTGATGAGACCAGATTCTGAGAAATGGCTAGAGGCAATGAGATCCGAGATGGAATCCATGTACACCAACTAAGTATGGACTTTGGTTGATCCACCTGAAGGGGTAAAACCCATTGGGTGTAAGTGGGTCTTTAAGAGAAAGACTGACATGGATGGACTTATCTATAAGGGTTGCTTGGTAGCTAAAGGTTTCAAGCAGATTCATGGTATTGACTATGATAAAACCTTTTCTCCAGTAGCGATGTTTAAGTCCATTCGGATCATGCTTGCTATTGCAGCTTACCATGACTATGAGATATGGCAGATGGATGTCAAAACCGCATTTCTGGATGGAAACTTACTCGAGGATGTATACATGACACAACCTGAGGGGTTTGAAGATCCACAGCATACTAGCAGAGTATGCAAGCTGCATAGGTCTATTTATGGACTAAAGCAAGCTTCTCGGAGCTGGAATCTTCGATTCGATGATGCAATCAAATAGTTTGGTTTCATCAAGAACGAAGATGAGCCTTGTGTCTACAAGAAAGTTGTAGGGGATATAGTTGTCTTCCTTATATTGTATGTGGATGACATACTACTCATTGGGAAGGACATCCCTATGCTTTAGTCTGTCAAGACCTGGCTAGGGAGTTGCTTCTCAATGAAGGACTTAGGTGAGGCATCCCGCATTCTAGGGATACAGATCTATAGAGATAGATCTAAGAGATTGCTTGGCCTAAGTCAGAGTACATATATTGACAAGGTACTCCTTCCATTTGCCATGCAGAACTCCAAGATACATGGCGTGAGTCTTTCAAAGACTCAAGGTCCCTCTTCTAGAGAGGAGAGAGACCGCATGGATCAGATCCCTTATGCCTCAGCCATAGGATCTATCATGTACGCCATGTTATGTACATGACCTAATGTCTTGTATGCTTTGAGCATGACGAGCAGATACCAGTCAGATCCAGGTGAAAGTCACTGGATAGCGGTTAAGAATATTCTTAAGTACTTAAGAAGGACTAAAGAATATTTCTTGATATATGGAGGTAATGATGAGCTAGCTGTAAAGGGTTACGGTGATGCTGACCGACCAGGATGACTATCGATCGCAATCGTGGTTTGTGTTTTGCATTAATGGTGTTTGCGGAGTTGGAAGAGTTCAAACAGGAGTGATTCTACGATAGCAGTACATGCCGCATCGAGGCGAAGGAGGCAGTTTGGATCCGCAAGTTCATCACTTAACTTGGGGTGGTTCCCAGTATCGCTGACCCTATTGAGCTCTATTGTGACAACAATGGAGCTATAGCACATGCGAAGGAACCTCTCTCACACCAGCAGACCAAACACATACTACGGCGCTTCCATCTCATTCGAGAGATTATCGAGAGAGGAGATGTGAAGATATGCAGAGTACCTACAGAGGCTAACATCGTAGATCCCTTGACCAAGGCTTTAGCATAGAGGAAGCATGATGGTCACACTAGGTCATTGGGGCTTAGAGCCTACACTGATTGGCACTAGTGCTAGTGGGAGATTGTTAGTTAGAGCCCTAGAGCCAATCATTTGATGATTGTATTATGGACTTGTTGTATCATATTCTTATATAAATAAAGGCATTTTTTTTTGGTTATTATACTTACTTGTATTGGAGCCAAATAAACTAAGTATAATACCGTCCTTGAGTAGAAGGTTCTCACCTATATCAATCGGTTAGTTGAACCGATAGTGAGATGATATAAGGAACACTACTCTTAATCATTCCTAGTCGAGTATTAACATGCATGGACAATATTAATGCAATAAGACTAGCATGTAAGTCAACAAGATGACTTGATCTCACAAGTCATGGATATAGAGATATCAAATTGACACATGGGTATGCATTGGAGAATGTATACTGAATGACACGCCATGAGAAAGTATCATGGATCGTTATATGACTGTCATATACTTTCTCATGTGGCTATTAGTATGACTACTAGTTCTTAGACCTGAAGTCACCATGGATCCCTTCATAAGGAGTTATGTACTTTGGTTTCGTCAAACGTCACCCGTAACTGGGTGGACTATAAAGGCGATTACTGGGTATGTAACGAATTTTGAAGAGGGATGTGAGTGATGTAGATGGGATCTATCCCTCCTATATGACTGGAGTGACATCGATATTCTTGATAGAGTGAGACCACGAAGTGCATGGTCATGCCCAAATGAGTCAATATGAGATATTGAGCTCATTTGATTTAGTGAGTCTACTTGGAGTTCAAGATTTAGATTAATTAGAGGATGACATGGTCTATACCTCAAATTGATCAATCTAGATGTCTAGGATAGAATGACACTTGTCAAATATTGTGAGGAGTCATAATTAGTAGTAACAAAGTGATGTTGGATCTCAACATTCTTGTAACTTGGTTAGTAATGATGTGTTTCTAGATACCGCTCATTACTTATGCTCCTAAATGGGTATAGGGGCATTGCCAACGTTACAAGAACCTAAAGGGTCACACACTAAGGGCAATTAGATGGAGATTAGGTTCATATGATGAATCAAGTGGATTAGATTCATGTGATGAAACAAATTGGATTAAGAGTAATCCTAATTGGGCTAATTGAGTTGGACTCAAGTTGATTCATGTGTTCAATGTGTTTAATTTAGATTATGACTCATTGAATCAATTTAATTAAAAGAATTAGATTCATTATATTAAATTGGCTTGAATTAAATGGTTGGATTAAATCAACCATGAGAGAGATTAAGTCAAGTTTGACTTGACTTGAGAGGAAGAGGAAGAGTCAAGTTTGACCTGACTTTATGCCACATCATTTGTGACTTGGCAATAAGTGGCCAATGATGATGTGCGACATCATCATGGCTAGCACATTTGTGTGCCACCTCATGGAGGTTACAAATCTATTCTCTTTAAAGGCCACATTTACTGAGAATGGGAGTTACACTTGTGCTTGTGGCCGACCACTTTTGTGGTGAATGTGAATTCATTTTTCATTCAAGGCAATTCACATCATCTTCTTCCTCTTGCTCTCTCCTTGCTCTCCCTCTCCTCTCTTGGCCGAACACTATCTAGGTGCTAGAACACCTATTGTTTGGTCTTCTCCACCTAATTAGTTCGTGTGGATACTTCTAGAGAGTTGTCTACCTTGACAACTTGAGATCCGGCATCTCCTTGGACGAGTGGGACTTGTGAAGGGAACGCAACGAGGGTAATATTCTTCTCCTTTGTAGATTTAGTGTAAATCTAAGTTAGAAACTCGTACTCGTAATATTTTCAAAATTATTATTCTTCGCACAGATCAGTGGCTTGGGGTTTCAAGGTTTCCGCGACGCGAAAAAGCGATTTTCGTGGCCCGAAAAACCCAACAAAATGTAATTTGGGATTGGTGCGGTAGTTCAATATTAATTCTTTAGTGGTATGAATTATTATCGATGAAATTATGTTAGATGTTCAAGGCGAACACGAGAAGCTTAATTTCATCGGGACACCAAAACCAATTCCTCCTCTCGGTCCCTATCGTAGCCTCTTATTTATAAAGTATTATACCCATCCATACCCACCTTCTTACCCACATTAAGGTGGTCGACCAAGTCTAGCTTGGAGCCCAAGCTAGGGCCTGCCAAACCAAGGTGAGTTGGTTTCATTAGGTGGTCGGCCCTAGCTTGAACCCAAGCTTGGTGTGGTCGACCACAATAAATTAAAAGGTTTCTTATTTTCTAATTCTTTCTTATGTGGAAGCCATGGTTTTAAAAGAGATTTTAAATTTAAAACATTCCTTTTATAGCTTTTTACAAAAGATTAAGAGAAAGGTTTGATATCTTTCCTTATTTGTAGTTAAAAGGAAGATTTTAATTTTTGATCAAACTTTCCTCTTATGAAACCATCCTCATGATTTTAAAAGAGAGTTTTAAAATTAAATCTTTCCTTTTATAGTTTCTACAAATGATTAAGAAAAGATTTGATATCTTTTCTTATTTGTACATTGAAAGGAAGATTTTAATTTTAGAGAAAACTTTTATTTTTGTAAATCATCCACATGTTTTAATAGAGAGATTTTAATTTATAAAAGTTTCCTTTTATGACCATCCATGAAGGGAATTTTTTAAAGAGAAATTTTTATTTAAAATTTTCGGAAACAAATTAGGAAGTTTTAATTTTCTGTTTAAAACTTTCCTTATTTGGAGGGATTAAGGTGGTCGGCCATATATTTAGTTTGAAAGGAAATTTTATTAAACTTTCCTTTTATTGGCAAAGAGAATAAGGAAGTTTTAATAAAACTTTCCTTATTTGCCAAAACCAAGGAACATAAAAGAGAGGGTAGAGGTGCCTCACCTCATAACAAGATATCTTCTTTGGTTCCCCTCTTCCTTGGTTGGTGGCCGACCCCTCTCTTCCTCTCCATCTCCTATTCTTCTTCCTTGGCCGGCAACATCTTCATCTCAAGGGTTTTGGTTGGTGGCCGGATTTTGTTAGAGGAAGAAGGGGAGATAGGAGGCTTTGTTTCTAGCATCCCTTGGAGCTTGGTGGTGGTGGTCGAACCTCATCTTCTCTTGGAGTTCTTGTGGTGGCCAAAACTTGCTTAGAGAAGAAGGAAGCTTAGGTGGTTCTCGTCTCGGTAGATCATCGCCCACACGACATCTGAGATAAGAAGAGGAATACAATAGAAGATCAAGAGGTTGTTGCTTACAAAGAAAGGTATAACTAGTAATTCTATTCCGCATCTTACTTGCTTTCATTCTATAGATTTTGAAATACCAAACACAAGAGGCATAAGATTCTAGGTTTCGAATTTGTGATTCTAGTTTGTGTTCTCCTGTTTGTTTCGAACATGTGATTCGATTGTTCTTTTTGGTTTAACCTAGGGTTACTATAAGGAAATTAAATATTGAATTTCATTAAGAGGCTTTTTCGAGGGAGTGGTGGATGTTCCCATACCCAAGAAGGCCAAGTGCCTCGCCATATTTGACCTAGGAGCTGATTTTCGAAATAAATATTTAATTGAATTTGTAACATAGGTGGATTTGGATCTATAATGTTAAGTATCGTTTGCGATCCAAGTCTAAACCTCTAAGAATAGATAAGTTAAATTTGGAATCAATAATGTTAAGTTCCGTTTGCGATTCCGAATTAAATTTCTAAAGAACAAATGGTAGCTAGGAAAAGGTTTAGATCTTCTACAAAACTTTTGTATAGGAGAACCAGTGGGTATTCCGAGTAGCAACCAATAATTGGTATCAAAGCTAGGATTTGCCTCTGTATGTTTGGTTTTCAGTTTAATTATGCTCATGTCATACATATTTTAGGCAGGATAATACTAGGATATGCTAACTCTGTGGTTGCAGGCTCCAACTATTATGGCTTAATGTGATTATGTGTGATTGGACCCTTGGACATGTCAAGGGAATTTTATTGTGTCTGCATGATTGGATTTATTAAATACAGCAGGAGCTGTATTAGCCCTAGGATTTTTCCTTTTTGTTTGATCTAGACTTCATGTGCATTCCCTTGTGGAATATAGGATCGATATATGTAAAATTCTATTTTTATCGCTGATCGTATCCTTACGAGGCGTGGTACTATCGGAGGACCAGAGACGCAGCAGAAAAGGAAGCTCGATGGACCCGACGATATGAACCCTAGGGCTGGCAGCACACGGAGGACAGTAATGGAAGAAGCCATAATAGTTGGACAATTAATTTCCATATTTATTATTTTTATTTACTGTGATGTGTGTGTGCATGTGATGTGTGCTTGCATGAAAAATTCCTCACCTTAAATAACTAAGTGGGAGAGGGATTTTAAATAAATTCCACGATCTCCATTACTGGTTTGTAAGTGATGCAACAAACTTACGTGTTGGCTCTGAGTGCCTCCCTCCACAACAGATGAGTTTATTTGCGGATCACTAGATCAAACTTCTTTTATAGATGGTTATAGGAAATTATTTAAGAGCGTGTGATTTTCTCCAACTGAAGGGACATAATCCTATTTAATGGACTAAGTATCAAGTAATGGTATACAGACACATTCAATAATATCCCCCCCCCCCAACGGAGTGTACTATTGTTTTGCGTGACCAAAGGAATACCAACTATTAATTTGTCATAAAGCTAGGTAAAACCCCTCTTACAAATGTTTGAATTTATATACCTCCACACTAACGTGGCATATAAAATTCACGGTGTTTGAGGTAATTTTATTTGTCATAAAGTTAGGTTGACAAAATAAAATGGGTAATACCTCCTCTTACAAACAATTGAATTTGTATGCGTCCACACTAACATGACATACAAAATTCATGGTGTTTGAGGTAATTTAAGGTTGACAAGATAATTAATGGGTAAGACCCTCCTCTTACAAATGTTTGAATTTGTATACGTCCATACTAACGTGGCATACAAAATTCACGGTGTTTGAGGTGTTGGTGAATTTAAATGATATTGTTTTGAGGAATCAATATTAATTTAAATTCAAAGTTTTGACCAAATATTTGATCAAAGACAAACCAATTATTAATTTTATTCATCATAAAGTTAGGTTGATGAGATGGTAAAATTAATGGATAAAATCTCCTCTTTGAATTTGTATACGTCCACACTAATGTGGCATACAAAATTCACGAGGATTTTGAGGTGTTAGTCTTCACCAAATATTTTTGTGATTCTTAGGATTTCAAATGTTTGTCAATCCCCTAGCTGTTATACTATAGAATAGAATTAGTAGTCCCAATTATAATGATTAGAATCAAAACTTGGACACTAAGGTGGATTGTCCTCTTAGAACTGAGAACAATAAAGGTGTATTTTATTCATTAGTTGTTACATGTTTAGTGGTGTTATCTACCGGTACCTGGTGTGTAGATACAGGAGCCACTGATCATGTCTATAATTCATTGCAGAGGTTCCAGGAAATTCGACAACTATATGAAGGGAAAATCACCGTCTACATGGGCACTGCTGCAAAGGTAGCAGCTGTTGCAATGGGAGATGTTTATCCTTCGATAGGAATAAAGCATGGATTTTGAGAAATTGTCTTTACGTACCAAGTTTAGAATGAACTAGATTTCAGTTTCTAAACTATTCAAAGAACTTGACATTTTGTCCCTTTGATAACAATGTTGTTATCAAGAAAAAGAGGAAAGTTATCTGTTCTGGTACGTTAGTTGGCAATAACTCCCATGATGCAACAATTGGAAATTAATAACACATCTTCTAACTCTAATAAGAGAAAGCAACCTTCGAAAATGAACCAATCATATCTTTGGCATCTAAGGCTAGGTCATATTAACTTGAGTAGGATTCAAAGGATAATAGCTAATGAACTTTTGGGTTCATTAGTGGTGGAAAACTTTCTAACCTGCGAGTCTTGCTTGGAAGGAAAAATGACCGAGAGTCCTTTTAAGTCTAAGGGGTATAGAGCCAAAGACGTATTGGAATTGATTCATTCTGATTTGTGTGGACCTTTGACTATCCAGGTAAGAGGTGGTTTCGAATATTTCATCTCTTTTGTGGACGACTATTCGAGATACGGGTACATTTACTTGATGCACCACAAGTCTAAGTACTTTGATAAGTTCAAAGAGTGCAAGGCTGATGTGGAGAAACGTCAATGTAAAAGTTTCAAGATACTACGGTGAGATCGTAGTGGCAAGTACCTCTTAGGAGAGTTTAGGAGTCACTTATTAGAAGTCGAGATTCAATCCCAACTGACTGCACCTAGTACACCCCAACAGAATGGTGTAGCAGAAAGAAGGTATAGGACTCTTATGGAAATGATTAAATCGATGATGAGTTACTCAGAATTACCAAATTCGTTTTGAGAATATACTCTGGAAACGGAAGTGAACATAGTACCTTCTAAGTCAGAACCCTTTACTCCCATAGAATTGCAGAATGGGTGTAAGCCTAGTCTGAAGCATATTTGGATTTGGGGTAGTCCAGCACATGTGCTGAAGGGAGACACTGATAAGTTCGACAGGAGTTCACTTGTCTGTGGGTTATCCTAGAGAAACGAAAGGAGGTTTATAGTCCTAAAAATTAGAAGGTTATTGTTAGCACAAATGCCTGATTTTTAGAAGAGGACTATATAATGAACCACAAGGCCATAAGTAAATTTGTTCTTAAGGAAATAATAAAGGACATGTCTAATCTAGTACCAACTGTACAAGATAAAATATCACAAGAAATTACAACACGTATCACAAATGGTACACAATTACAGACAGTGCCTCGTCGTAGTCGGAGGGTTGTTAGGCAACCTGAAAGATTCATGTTTTGGGAGAGTCTTTGGACTTGATCCCTAGTGAACATGAACCTAATCCCCGGACATATGATGAAGCACTCCAAGATAAAGATGCAGCATCTTGGCAAAGAGCAATGAATACTTAAATAGAATCTATGTATTCTAATAGAGTCTGGGAGCTTATAGAACCACCAAATGGTGTAAAAGCCATTAGGTGAAAATAAGTCTACAATAGAAAAAGAGGGACAGACGGGAAGGTGGAAACTTTCAAAGCAAGACTTGTTGAAAAAGGGAAACCTTTTACCAGTAGTCATGCTTAAGTCTATCCGGATTCTTTTATCTATTATTGCTCATATGGATTATGAGATTTGGCAAGTGGATATCAAGACAACTTTCATTAATGGAAGTCTTGAAGAAAGCATCCATATAAAGCAACCAGAGGGGTTCATTGCAAAGGGCAAAGAGCATCTACTATGTAAGCTCAATCGGTCTATTTTATGGACTGATGCAAAGCTTCAAGGTCTTGGAACATCCGATTTAATGAAGTAATTCAAACCTATGGATTTATTCAGTGTCCGGATAAGTCTTGCATATACAAGAAGTGTGATGGAAACATGGCGGTATTTCTTGTACTATACGTAGATGACATTTTTGGTAGTTGAAAATGTTGGGTTTTTCGGGCCACCGGATCCGTGCAAAGTAAAACTTTCGAAAAACATTACGAGTATGAGTTTTATGCTAGTTCTAAACTAGGAGAAGGAATTACCCTTGATGCGCGCCCTTCGCGAATCCCGCTCGTCCAAGGAGATGCCAGATCTCGAGATTGTCAAGCGTACGATCCTCTAGAAGTATCCACACGAACAAACTAGGTGGAGAAAAACTAAACAAAAGTGTGCTAGCACCCTTGATCAACCACGGCAAGAGGAGGAGAGGGAGAGCAAGAAGAGAGAGCAAGGAGAAGAAGATGGAATTGCCTTGAATGAAAAAAATGAAATCCATTCATTACAAAAGTGGTCGGCCACTCTTGGATTGTAACCTCCATTCACAATTAATGTAGCCATTAAAGGAGAGTTGTAACCTCCATGAGGTGGCACACACATGTGCTAGCCTTGATGATGTGGCACATCATCATTGGCCACTTAATGCCAAGTCACAAATGATATGGCATAAAGTCAAGTCAAACTTCATTATTCCTCTTCCTCTCAAGTAAAGTCAAACTTGACCAAATCTCTCTCATGGTTGATCTAATCTAACGATTTGATTCAAACCAATTTAATATAATGAATCTAATTCATTTAATTAAATTGATTCAATGAGTCATAATCTAAATTAGACTCATTGAACACATGAATCAACTTGAGTCCAAATCAATTAGCCCAATTAGGATTACTCTTAATCCAATTTGATTCATCACATGAATCTAATCCTCTTGGTTCATCATATGAACCTAATCTCCATCTAATTGTCCTTAGTGTGTGACCCTATAGGTTCTTGTAACGTTGACAATGCCCCTAAACCCATTTAGGAGCATAAGTAATGAGCGGTATCTAGCAACACATCATTACTACCCAAGTTACAAGAATGTTGAGATCCAACATCACCTTGTGACTACTAATTGTGACTCCTCACAATATATGACAAGTGTCCTTCTATCCTAGATATCTAGATTGATCAATGTGAGGCATAGACTGTGTCATCCTCTGACCAATCTAAATCTTGATCTCCAAGTAGACTCACTAAATCAAATGAGCTCAATATCTCATATTGACTCATTTGGGCATGACCATGCACTTCGTGGTCTCACTCTATCAAGAATATCGATGTTGCTCCCGTCATATAGGAGGGATAAATCCCATCTACATCACTCACATCCCTCTGCATAATTCGTTACATACCCAATAATCGCCTTTATAGTCCACCCAGTTACGGGTGACGTTTGACGAAACCTAATTAGATAACTCCTTATGTAGGGATCCATGGTGACTTCAGGTCCAATTACTAGTAGTCATATTAATAGCCACATGAGAAAGTATATGACACTCATATAATGATCCATGATATTTTCTCATGGCGGGTCATTCAGTATACATTCTCGAATGCATACCCATGTGTCAACTTGATATCTCTATATCCATGACTTGTGAGATCAAGTCATCGAGTTGACCTACATGCTAGTCTTATTGTATTAACATTGTCCCTGAATGTTAATACTCGACTAGGAATGATTAAGAGTAGTGTTCCTTATATCATCTCACTATCGGTTCAACTAATCGATTGATATAGGTGAGAACCTTCTACTCAAGGACGCTATTATACTTAGTTTATTTGGCACCAATACAAGTAAGTATAATAACCAAAAACAAATGCCTTTATTTATATAAGAATATGATACAACAAGTCCATAATACAATCATCAAATGATTAGCTCTAGGGCTCTAACTAACAGAAAATAATATCAAATTGTTGTCAGAAGTAAGGGTATGGCTGTCCAAATAATTCGATATGAGGGACTTGGGAGAATGCACACATATTCTCGGGATCAAAGTAATAAGGGATCACAAGAAAAGAATGTTGTGCTTATCCCGAGCTTCATATATCGATCCAATCCTATCTCGTTTTAGCATGCAAGACTCCAAGAAAGATTTTCTACCTTTCAGGAATTGAGTAGTTTTATCAAAAGAGATGTCTCCGAAGACATCAAAGGAGATAGATGACATGAAGGCAGTTCCTTATGCTTTGGTTGTCGGAAGCCTAATGTACGTTATGTTGTGTACAAGACCGGATATCTGTTTTGTCGTAGGCATGGATAGCAGATATCAAAGTTACCCTAGATAGGGATATTGGAATGCTGTAAAGCATATATTGAAGTACCTGAGAAGGACTAGAGATTATATGCTGGTTTACCAAGCAAATGATTTTCTCCTTGTAAGTTACACGGACTTTAACTTCCAATCAGATAGGGACAATAGTAAGTTGACCTCGGGATTATGTGTTTACTTTAGGAAGTGAAGTCATAACTATGGAGGAGTGTTAAGCTTGGTGCTTTTTCAGACTCCACTATGGAAGCTAAGAATATGGCAGCCTTTGAGGTAGCCATAGAAGCTGAATGACTCAAAAACTTCATGATGGACTTAGACATGATTTCTAGTTTGCCCAAAAATTATTACAATTTATTGTAATAATAGTGGTGCAATAGCAAACTCGAAGAAACTATAAGTCCATAAGGAAAGTAAACACAATAGAGCGCAAGTATCACCCAATACGAGACATCGTATAACGAGGAGAAGTTGTTGTCACCTAGATTACATCATATGATAACCTGAGAGATCCTTTCACTAAGGTCCTTAAGGCAAGAGCTTTTGATGGGCATGTTGAAGGGTTAGGAATTAGATGTATGGATGAATATTTGGCAGCATAATCTTTTAGTATAAGTGGGAGATTGTTGTAATGTATACTAAAAGCCTAGCTTTTTGTATAAACATTTACTTAGAAATAAGAATCATATTGGTCAAATATCTACATTTATAAACTAAGTGTAGTTGTTCAATTAATTTATATTGTAGATAATATGGTGTGTGGTGTCACACACAGAAGATCATGTTATCAGTTCTTTATAAATTATAAACAATTGCTCACGACTAAGATGGATAGGAACAAACCATTGGAGTAGTCGTAGTGTAATTTGGTATTAGTTTATCTTGACTATAAAATTACACTAGTACACTCTGAGTGTATTGAGCAGGATCATTTGAGGTAGTTTCTTTTTATACTGACTAAATAAAAGAACAATATCTCTGTTCTTATGGAAGTGTGTGCTCTTAATCCCAATATAATAACAAGCACATATACTTAATATTTATTTCTTTGATTTATCAAAAGGCGCGATTTAATTTGATAAATCAATAAACCCGATAAGTGGGGAAATGATATTATTTATAGTGTGTGCTGTTAATTATAGAAGAAAACTGTGTCCTAGTAACCTAGGTTGATAATGACCCCAAGAGGAGCTCATAAGGATTGCCATGTTAAATCATGCAGGTGGACTTAGTCCGACACGACAATAAGGTTGAGTGGTACTACTCTTGGACTAAGTATTAAATAAAGTGAGTTGTCAGTAACTCACTTAATTAGTGGACATTCGACATCTTAACACAGAGAGATTAACACACTCATGATAAGAAGGAGCCCAAAATATAATTTGGGATTGGTGCGTTAGTTCAATAATAATTCTTTAGTGGTATAAATTATTAGTGATGAAATTATGTTGGGTGTTCAGGGCGAACACGGGAAGCTTAATTTCATCGGGAGACCAAAACTAATTCCTCCTCTCGGTCCCTATCGTAGTCTCTTATTTGTAAAGTATTTTAACCACTCATACCCACCTTCTTACCCACATTAAGGCGGCTGACCAAGTCTAGCTTGGAACCCAAGCTACGACCGGCCAAACCAAGGTGAGTTGGTTTCATTAGGTGGCCTGCCCTAGCTTGAACCCAAGCTTGGTGTGGCCGGCCATAATAAATTAAAAGGTTTCTTATTTTTTAAATCTTTCTTATGTGGAAGCCATGGTTTTAAATGAGAGTTTAAAATTTAAATCAATTCTTTTATAGCTTTTTACAAAAGATTAAGAGAAAGGTTTGATATCTTTCCTTATTTGTAGTTAAATGGAAGATTTTAATTTTTGATCAAACTTTCCTTTTATGAAACCATCCTCATGATTTTAAAAGAGAGTTTTAAAATTAAATCTTTCCTTTTATAGTTTCTACAAAAGATTAAGAAAAGATTTGATATCTTTCCTTATTTGTAGATTGAAAGGAAGATTTTAATTTTAGAGAAAACTTTCCTTTTTGTAAATCATCCACATGTTTTAAAGAGAGATTTTAATTTATAAAAATTTCCTTTTATGATCAACCATGAAGGGAATTTTTTAAAAAGAAATTTTTATTTTAAAATTTTCATAAACAAATTAAGAAGTTTTAATTTTGTGTTTAAAACTTTCCTTGTTTGGAGAGATTAAAGTGGTCAGCCATATATATAGTTTGAAAGGAAATTTTGTTAAACTTTCCTTTCACTGGCAAAGAGAATAAGGAAGTTTTAAAAAAACTTTCCTTATTTGCCAAAACCAAAGAATAAAAAAGAGAGGGTAGAGGTGCCTCACCTCATTACAAGATATCTTCTTTGGTTCCTCTCTTCCTTCGTTGGTGGTCGACCCCTCTCTTCCTCTCCATCTCCTATTCTTCTTCCTTGGCCGGTGGCATCTTCTTCTCATGGGTTTTGGTTGGTGGCCGGATTTTATTAGAGGAAGAAGGAGAGATAGGAGGCTTTGTTTCTAGCATCCCTTGGAGCTTGGTGGTGGTGGTCGAACCTCACTTCTCTTGGAGTTCTTGTGGTGGCCGAAACTTGGTTGGAGAAGAAAGAAGCTTGGGTGGTTCTCGTCTCGGTAGATCGTCACCCACACGACGTCCGAGATAAGAAGAGGAATACAATAGAATATCAAGAGGTTGTTGCTTACAAATAAAGGTATAACTAGTAATTCTATTCCGCATCATACTAGTTTTCTTTGTATAGATTTTGAAATACCAAACATAAGAGGCATATGATTCTAGGTTTCGAATTTGTGATTCGAGTTTGTGTTCTCCTTTTTTTCGATCTTGTGATTCGTATGTTCTTTTTGGTTAAACATAGGGTTACTATAAGAAAATTAAATATTTAATTTTGTTAAGAGGCTTTGTCGAGGTAGTGGTGGATGTTCCCATACCCAAGAAGGCCTAGTTCTTCACCATATTGTACCTAGGAGTCAATTTTTGAAATAAATATTTAATTGAATTTGTAACATAGGTGGATTTGGATCTATAATGTTAAGTATCATTTGTGATCCAAGTCTAAACCTCTAAGAATAGATAAGTTAAATTTAGATTCAATAATGTTAAGTTCTGTTTGTGATTCTGAATTTAATTTCTAAAGATCACATGGTAGCTAGGGAAAGGTTCAGACCTTGTACAAAATTTTTATACAGGGGAACCAGTGGGTATTCCGAGTAGCAACCAACAATATTGTAACACCCCTAGAAACCCTAGATAAGAAAGTAAGGATAATGAGAGTTTGAAGGTAGTGAAAAGAAGGGTAAATATTCTAAGTTGAATATTAAGATGGGAAGGATTTAGATGATTAAAACTTTATGAAAGAAAATAAAGTTGAGAATATAAATCATCTATATTTATAATACATGGAATTAATGTAAACAAAAGGAAGGAATATGAGATAATATATATGTGTATGAAATATTTATGCATAATGCTTAATATGGTGATATATGAATTATTATGTACAAAAGAATATCAATAATATGTTAGAAGAGAAATAGGATTGAACCTTGGACCTCTTGTAAGGAACATGTATAGGATATCAAAGGGGATAGGAGAATTATTGATAAGGAGAGAAAGGACTAAGTAGTTAAGAATAAGAAAGGATTCTTTTACTTAAAAGGAAAAGGAAGTAAAAAGAAGTAAAAATATACATAACCAAGTTTTGATCCTTGGTTCTCTTGTGGATGCATGCATATGTTAACCAAGTGTGATAGGAGAGGATATTGTAAGAGGAGAGATAGGAATTTTAATTAAAGGAAAGAAAAGAGAGAAATTAAAGGAAAGAAAAGAGAGAACTCAAGAAGCATTTCTCTAGAATATTCTTATCATTAAAGAGGAGAAATAAATAAGGAGGATGAATCAAGTCAAGTTTTCCTCCCCTCATTTTAGTATAAATAGGCATGGAGGGGTGGCTTCATCCTCAACTCACTCTCCTCCTCTTCTCCTAGAGGTGCCGAGACACTCCTCTTCTTCCTCCTCCTCTCCACCAAAAGACCTAGCCACTTCTTCCTCCATTGGTGCCGAGCAAAGCAAGCAAGGAAGAAAGGTCCACAAGCAAGTTTTCAACTCTAGGAAACTTAAGCAAAGAAGGTAAGCTTCCCCTCACCTGTGGTACAAGGCTTTTATGTGATTTTCGGATTTATAAGGATTAGAAAACCTAGGAAAGAATTTAAGAAAAATTCGGCTAAAGAAAAGGTTTTCAAATCTAGGATGATTTAAACAAGACCTCATTTCATGATAAGATTTTCTATGCTATGTAGAAGGATTCTTTTCCATGATTTTATACTGATATGATGTATGATCAGAGGAGTATCTAACCCTAGGATTTCAACCAAAAATATTTTAAAGAGGTTAGGAAGATTATTGTCTAACCAAACTAGTGCAAGGTTCCTTCTATGAAATGCTAAGGACCTTTCTATGAATTTCTTGCTTGGAAATTAATTGGAACCAAAAGAAAACTCACTTGTATGTTTCGGACCAGAAAGGTTAAGGGTTAGGAAGACCTTCAAAATTTAAATAAACATGCTCATATGATAGGATATAAAGTTTCTCAAACGATTTCCTATTGCTAGAAACTCATGAACTCTTTTTAGGGTTTTTCGGCCATGATAAAAGGGATAGCTTAGATTAGCCTAAACAAAAATATTAATATGCTCAAGACCTCTGTGATATTATGATATGAAAGTTGATTAATGCTCTCATGTTTAATTGGAATGTAGAAAATTGGTTACATGATATAAGACATGTAAGATCACAAGAGTCCTAGCTTGTTTATGATCCAATTTTGTGTATGATATTCTTAGTAACTTTTGCCATGATATTTACTTAGGCTTTCCATGCTTTAGGCCACTTAAGAAACCTAGCTTAAGGACTGGTAGGTTTCGGCCATGAAGGAAAATAAAAGAAAAAAAGGAAAGAAACCTAGGAAATGCTATACATAATGAGAAGAAATGAAATTATGTTATGTAATATGCCATGATATGTTATAGCATAGGAAATGCTATACATAATGAGAAGAAATGAAATTATGTTATGTAATATGCTAAGATATGTTATAGCATAGGAAATGCTATACATAGGAAATGCTATAAATAATGAAAAGAAATGAAATTATGTTACGTAATATGCCATGATATGTTATAGCATAGGAAATGCTATACATAATGAGAAGAAATGAAATTATGTTACGTAACATGCCATAAAATGTTATAGCATAGGAAATGCTATACATAATGAGAAGAAATGAAATTATATTATGTAATATGCCATGATATGTTATAGCATAGGAAATGCTATACATAATGAAAAGAAATGAAAAAGGAAATGCATGAAAGATTGTTAGGGACATGATATGATAGTTATGCATGATAAGTTATTTTTGTATGGTTTGTACCAAGGGTGGGCTCCGTAAACGCCCTGGGGTCGATGGAGTAAGACTCGGGCCTCGTCAGTAATGGGCTTCTAAGTGCCCTAGGTCGATGGAGTAAGACACGGGCCTCGTCTGTAATGGGACTCTGAATGCCCTAGGTCGATGGAGTAAGACTCGGGCCTAGTATGTATGCATGGTAGGGTTCAAGACTTGCTACCTTGGACCTACCTATGAAGCGCGCGCATTATGTATGTGGTACAAACCGAGATCCCCTCTAATGATGATATTAATTTCAAGTACTTATAAGTATAAGTTTTCAAATTCATGATGCATTGCCTACATATGTGCTTGAATTATCTGATGATTAGATATAATGTCATGTGATATTATATGAATATGAATATGATACCCTTGTATGTCGTATGCTTATGATACCTCTCATGATATTGATATGCAATGATATGAATTCGATTTTAGTGAGTAGGAAAGGAACTTACTGAGCCATGAGTGCTCATAGCTTACTTTCCTTGTACCGCAGATATGGGGGACGGATATTCGGAACGACGGAGCAGCAGGAGGAGCAGATAGTGATGTGTGTGGTGGTGGCTCGGCAAGAACGATTCGGACAAATTAATATTTTTAGTTATATGATCAATATATGCACATTCGAACTAATCAGAATATGTGATATCATGCTTATTTAAATAAAAGGAATGATTTAAAATTTTCCGCTGTTATAGTAAAACTAAAGCATGTACGTAAGTAGTATAAGATCGTAGCGCCGCCCTTGGGTAAGAAGGGTGGGTGCTACAGGTGGTATCAGAGCCAAGTTTTGCAAGCTCACTACACACACATCAAGCTCCTTCCTGTCGCTCCAAGTAAGTACAGTTGCTTAATTTATTTATATGAAAAAATTAGTATGATACTCTAGGATACATGAATAATAGCCTAGGAAGGATACCTTAAGCTATACCCTAGAGAAGGGTGCATGATGACAAGTATGTGTTAAAAATAGTATGATACTCTAGGATGCATGAATGGTAGCCTAGGAAGGATACCTTAAGTTATACCCTAGAAAATGGTGCATGATGATAAGTAGGTGATATTCTAGGATGCATGAATGATAGCCTAGATACAAGAACCTTAGGCTATAACATAAGAGGAATAATGAATCTTTAAAATCTTGTATAAATGGACTATATCCCGTTCGAATACGATCCCGAGGATGTAGAATATTTTGGCTAATACCTCGAGTTCGCGGATGAACCCGATATGCTGGAATACTTCGACAACTATGTGAGCGACTCGGAATCTCCGGAACACGGTGAGTTCGGAGAGGAAGATCTCGAGGAAATCGAGGAAGGGAATTCGGACGATAATGAAGATGAAGATTCAGAAATTATGGAATATTATGAAGGAGAGAACGAGTTTCCTGAGATGGGCGAGGATGAATTTAACCTTGCTGAATACATGGAAATGGGTTTCAACCCCAACGATATAATAGACTTCGAGTGGGGACTGAACAACCTCGAGGGGGAACTAAATGAAGACCCGATGGAACCGGACGAACATGTTGAAGAAGACGAGGGAATGGATGAAGAGACAATAATCGACCCGGAAGAGGCATCGGAGATTCAACCTCCGATAATGCCTGATCCACCCCAGAATGATCTGGGCAAGTCGATACAGGTTGGGTTGATGATGACTACTGCTATCATGTCCTTTATGGCAGGAGTAGTCACAACCTACCTGGCCTTTTAAGAGAAGAAGTTATGAACAAAAAAATGTAATAAAAGCTTTTGATGAATAAAAAGAGTAGAAATGGTATCAATTTAAGCATGAGTCAAGTAAGAATGATAATACCATCGGCTAGATCTTGACGCGTATGAATGGTAAGGTAATCTAAAGATGATATGACAACCTAAGAAAGAATACCTCAACGATAACCCAAACATGGCATGAAACCTAGACATGATATGTTAAGATATTCATGCATAAATGATAACTTAGACTAATCTTATTATCATTTAGGAAAATAAGTATGACTAGAAGACGAAATGCCAGAACGGAGGAGACCGTACCTCCACCTGATTGGGCACATGTAGTTACTGAGCTACAACGACAGCTTACGGAACAGCAACAGATGATTGCTGCCATGATGAATCAACAAGGAATCAAGGTGCTACCGCAAGGTTACACCAACTGCAGACTTCTATTGAGGGACCTTCAATGAGTCAAGGGAGATTGGAAGCTCCACCAACGTCTAAGGAATCTGAGCAGAAATTGTCATTCTAAGTTCGGGGACGAACTTTCAATAAGTAGGGGAGATTGTAACACCCCTAGAAAGCCTAGATAAGAAAGTAAGGATAATGAGAGTTTGAAGGTAGTGAAAAGAAGGGTAAATATTCTAAGTTGAATATTAAGATGGGAAGGATTTAGATGATTAAAACTTTATGAAAGAAAATAAAGTTGAGAATATAAATCATCTATATTTATAATACATGGAATTAATGTAAACAAAAGGAAGGAATATGAGATAATATATATGTGTATGAAATATTTATGCATAATGCATAATATGGTGATATATGAATTATTATGTACAAAAAGAATATCAATAATATGTTAGAAGAGAAATAGGATTGAACCTTGGACCTCTTGTAAGGAACATGTATAGGATATCAAAGGGGATAGGAGAATTATTGATAAGGAGAGAAAGGACTAAGTAGTTAAGAATAAGAAAGGATTCTTTTTACTTAAAAGGAAAAGGAAGTAAAAAGAAGTAAAAATATACATAACCAAGTTTTGATCCTTGGTTCTCTTGTGGATGCATGCATATGTTAACCAAGTGTGATAGGAGAGGATATTGTAAGAGGAGAGATAGGAATTTTAATTAAAGGAAAGAAAAGAGAGAAATTAAAGGAAAGAAAAGAGAGAACTCAAGAAGCATTTCTCTAGAATATTCTTATCATTAAAGAGGAGAAATAAATAAGGAGGATGAATCAAGTCAAGTTTTCCTCCCCTCATTTTAGTATAAATAGGCATGGAGGGGTGGCTTCATCCTCAACTCACTCTCCTCCTCTTCTCCTAGAGGTGCCGAGACACTCCTCTTCTTCCTCCTCCTCTCCACCAAAAGACCTAGCCACTTCTTCCTCCATTGGTGCCGAGCAAAGCAAGCAAGGAAGAAAGGTCCACAAGCAAGTTCTCAACTCTAGGAAACTTAAGCAAAGAAGGTAAGCTTCCCCTCACCTGTGGTACAAGGCTTTTATGTGATTTTCGGATTTATAAGGATTAGAAAACCTAGGAAAGAATTTAAGAAAAATTCGGCTAAAGAAAAGGTTTTCAAATCTAGGATGATTTAAACAAGACCTCATTTCATGATAAGATTTTCTATGCTATGTAGAAGGATTCTTTTCCATGATTTTATACTGATATGATGTATGATCAGAGGAGTATCTAACCCTAGGATTTCAACCAAAAATATTTTAAAGAGGTTAGGAAGATTATTGTCTAACCAAACTAGTGCAAGGTTCCTTCTATGAAATGCTAAGGACCTTTCTATGGATTTCTTGCTTGGAAATTAATTGGAACCAGAAGAAAACTCACTTGTATGTTTCGGACCAGAAAGGTTAAGGGTTAGGAAGACCTTCAAAATTTAAATAAACATGCTCATATGATAGGATATAAAGTTTCTCAAAGGATTTTCTATTGCTAGAAACTCATGAACTCTTTTTAGGGTTTTTCGGCCATGATAAAAGGGATAGCTTAGATTAGCCTAAACAAAAATATTAATATGCTCAAGACCTCTGTGATATTATGATATGAAAGTTGATTAATGCTCTCATGTTTAATTGGAATGTAGAAAATTGGTTACATGATATAAGACATGTAAGATTACAAGAGTCCTAGCTTGTTTATGATCCAATTTTGTGTATGATGTTCTTAGTAACTTTTGCCATGATATTTACTTAGGCTTTCCATTCTTTAGGCCACTTAAGAAACCTAGCTTAAGGACTGGTAGGTTTCGGCCATGAAGGAAAATAAAAGAAAAAAAGGAAAGAAACCTAGGAAATGCTTTACATAATGAGAAGAAATGAAATTATGTTATGTAATATGCCATGATATGTTATAGCATAGGAAATGCTATACATAATGAGAAGAAATGAAATTATGTTATGTAATATGCTATGATATGTTATAGCATAGGAAATGCTATACATAGGAAATGCTATAAATAATGAAAAGAAATGAAATTATGTTACGTAATATGCCATGATATGTTATAGCATAGGAAATGCTATACATAATGAGAAGAAATGAAATTATGTTACGTAACATGCCATAATATGTTATAGCATAGGAAATGCTATACATAATGAGAAGAAATGAAATTATATTATGTAATATGCCATGATATGTTATAGCATAGGAAATGCTATACATAATGAAAAGAAATGAAAAAGGAAAAGCATGAAAGATTGTTAGCGACATGATATGATAGTTATGCATGATAAGTTATTTTTGTATGGTTTGTACCAAGGGTGGGCTCCGTAAACGCCCCGGGGTCGATGGAGTAAGATCCGGGCTCGTAAGAATGGGATGGGCTCCTTAGTCGATGGAGTAAGACACCCTCAAGAATGGGACTCTGAATGCCCTAGGTCGATGGAGTAAGACTCGGGCCTAGTATTTATGCATGGTAGGGTTCAAGACTTGCTACCTTGGACCTACCTATGAAGCGCGCGCATTATGTATGTGGTACAAACCGGGATCCCCTCTAATGATGATATTAATTTCAAGTACTTATAAGTATAAGTTTTCAAATTCATGATGCATTGCCTACATATGTGCTTGAATTATCTGATGATTAGATATAATGTCATGTGATATTATATGAATATGAATATGATACCCTTGTATGTCGTATGCTTATGATACCTCGCATGATATTGATATGCAATGATATGAATTCGGTTTTAATGAGTAGGAAAGGAACTTACTGAGCCATGAGTGCTCATAGCTGAGAAAGCGGGATGAACAACGGAGCAGCAGGAGGAGCAGATAGTGATGTGTGTGGTGGTGGCTCGGCAAGAACGATTCGGACAAATTAATATTTTTAGTTATATGATCAATATATGCACATTCGAACTAATCAGAATATGTGATATCATGCTTATTTAAATAAAAGGAATGATTTAAAATTTTCCGCTGTTATAGTATAACTAAAGCATGTACGTAAGTAGTATAAGATCGTAGCGCCGCACTTGGGTAAGAAGGGTGGGCGCTACAGGTGGTATCAGAGCCAAGTTTTGCCAGCTCACTACACACACATCAAGCTCCTTCCTGTCGCTCCAAGTAAGTACAGTTGCTTAATTTATTTATATGCAAAAATTAGTATGATACTCTAGGATACATGAATAATAGCCTAGGAAGGATACCTTAAGCTTTACCCTAGAGAAGGGTGCATGATGACAAGTATGTGTTAAAAATAGTATGATACTCTAGGATGCATGAATGGTAGCCTAGGAAGGATACCTTAAGTTATACCCTAGAAAATGGTGCATGATGATAAGTAGGTGATATTCTAGGATGCATGAATGATAGCCTAGATACAAGAACCTTAGGCTATAACATAAGAGGAATAATGAATCTTTAAAATCTTGTATAAATGGACTATATCCCGTTCGAATACGATCCCGAGGATGTAGAATATTTTGGCGAATACCTCGAGTTCGCGGATGAACCCGATATGCTGGAATACTTCGACAACTATGTGAGCGACTCGGAATCTCCGGAACACGGCGAGTTCGGAGAGGAAGATCTCGAGGAAATCGAGGAAGGGAATTCGGACGATAATGAAGATGAAGATTCAGAAATTATGGAATATTATGAAGGAGAGAACGAGTTTCCTGAGATGGGCGAGGATGAATTTAACCTTGCTGAATACATGGAAATGGGTTTCAACCCCAACGATATAATAGACTTCGAGTGGGGACTGAACAACCTCGAGGGGGAACTAAACGAAGACCCGATGGAACCGGACGAACATGTTGAAGAAGACGAGGGAATGGATGAAGAGACAATAATCGACCCGGAAGAGGCATCGGAGATTCAACCTCCGATAATGCCTGATCCACCCCAGAATGATCTGGGCAAGTCGATACAGGTTGGGTTGATGATGACTACTGCTATCATGTCCTTTATGGCAGGAGTAGTCACAACCTACCTGGCCTTTTAAGAGAAGAAGTTATGAACAAAAAAATGTAATAAAAGCTTTTGATGAATAAAAAGAGTAGAAATGGTATCAATTTAAGCATGAGTCAAGTTAGAATGATAATACCATCGGCTAGATCTTGACTCGTATGAATGGTAAGGTAATCTAAAGATGATATGACAACCTAAGAAAGAATACCTCAACGATAACCCAAACATGGCATGAAACCTAGACATGATATGTTAAGATAAATGATAACTTAGACTAATCTTATTATCATTTAGGAAAATAAGTATGACTAGAAAACGAAATGCCAGAACGGAGGAGACTGTACCTCCCCCTGATTGGGCACATGTAGTTACTGAGCTACAACGACAGCTTACGGAACAGCAACAGATGATTGCTGCCATGATGAATCAACAAGGGAATCCTGCTACCCCAAATCAGAATAATACACCAACTGTTTTGCTCTAGGTTGAGGAAAATGAAGTTACCCGATGGATATAGTTCAAATATTGGTAACTGTCTTTCTAAGTAGAAGAGATAAGTTTGTAACACCCCTAGAAAGCCTAGATAAGAAAGTAAGGATAATGAGAGTTTGAAGGTAGTGAAAAGAAGGGTAAATATTCTAAGTTGAATATTAAGATGGGAAGGATTTAGATGATTAAAACTTTATGAAAGAAAATAAAGTTGAGAATATAAATCATCTATATTTATAATACATGGAATTAATGTAAACAAAAGGAAGGAATATGAGATAATATATATGTGTATGAAATATTTATGCATAATGCATAATATGGTGATATATGAATTATTATGTACAAAAGAATATCAATAATATGTTAGAAGAGAAATAGGATTGAACCTTGGACCTCTTGTAAGGAACATGTATAGGATATCAAAGGGGATAGGAGAATTATTGATAAAGAGAGAAAGGACTAAGTAGTTATGAATAAGAAAGGATTCTTTTTACTTAAAAGGAAAAGGAAGTAAAAAGAAGTAAAAATATACATAACCAAGTTTTGATCCTTGGTTCTCTTGTGGATGCATGCATATGTTGACCAAGTGTGATAGGAGAGGATATTGTAAGAGGAGAGATAGGAATTTTAATTAAAGGAAAGAAAAGAGAGAAATTAAAGGAAAGAAAAGAGAGAACTCAAGAAGCATTTCTCTAGAATATTCTTATCATTAAAGAGGAGAAATAAATAAGGAGGATGAATCAAGTCAAGTTTTCCTCCCCTCATTTTAGTATAAATAGGCATGGAGGGGTGACTTCATCCTCAACTCACTCTCCTCCTCTTCTCCTAGAGGTGCCGAGACACTCCTCTTCTTCCTCCTCCTCTCCACCAAAAGACCTAGCCACTTCTTCCTCCATTGGTGCCGAGCAAAGCAAGCAAGGAAGAAAGGTCCACAAGCAAGTTCTCAACTCTAGGAAACTTAAGCAAAGCCCCTCACCTGTGGTACAAGGCTTTTATGTGATTTTCGGATTTATAAGGATTAGAAAACCTAGGAAAGAATTTAAGAAAAATCGGCTAAAGAAAAGGTTTTCAAATCTAGGATGATTTAAACAAGACCTCATTTCATGATAAGATTTTCTATGCTATGTAGAAGGATTCTTTTCCATGATTTTATACTGATATGATGTATGATCAGAGGAGTATCTAACCCTAGGATTTCAACCAAAAATATTTTAAAGAGGTTAGGAAGATTATTGTCTAACCAAACTAGTGCAAGGTTCCTTCTATGAAATGCTAAGGACCTTTCTATGGATTTCTTGCTTGGAAATTAATTGGAACCAAAAGAAAACTCACTTGTATGTTTCGGACCAGAAAGGTTAAGGGTTAGGAAGACCTTCAAAATTTAAATAAACATGCTCATATGATAGGATATAAAGTTTCTCAAAGGATTTCCTATTGCTAGAAACTCATGAACTCTTTTTAGGGTTTTTTCGGCCATGATAAAAGGGATAGCTTAGATTAGCCTAAACAAAAATATTAATATGCTCAAGACCTCTGTGATATTATGATATGAAAGTTGATTAATGCTCTCATGTTTAATTGGAATGTAGAAAATTGGTTACATGATATAAGACATGTAAGATCACAAGAGTCCTAGCTTGTTTATGATCCAATTTTGTGTATGATGTTCTTAGTAACTTTTGCCATGATATTTACTTAGGCTTTCCATGCTTTAGGCCACTTAAGAAACCTAGCTTAAGGACTGGTAGGTTTCGGCCATGAAGGAAAATAAAAGAAAAAAAGGAAAGAAACCTAGGAAATGCTATACATAATGAGAAGAAATGAAATTATGTTATGTAATATGCCATGATATGATATAGCATAGGAAATGCTATACATAATGAGAAGAAATGAAATTATGTTATGTAATATGCTATGATATGTTATAGCATAGGAAATGCTATACATAATGAAAAGAAATGAAATTATGTTACGTAATATGCCATGATATGTTATAGCATAGGAAATGCTATACATAATGAGAAGAAATGAAATTATGTTACGTAACATGCCATGATATGTTATAGCATAGGAAATGCTATACATAATGAGAAGAAATGAAATAAGTAATATGCCATGATATGTTATTAGTATATAGGAAATGCTATACAAAATGAAAAAGGAAATGCATGAAAGATTGTTAGGGACATGATATGATAGTTATGCATGATAAGTTATTTTTGTATGGTTTGTACCAAGGGTGGGCTCCGTAAACGCCCCGGGGTTGATGGAGTAAGACTCGGGCCTCGTCAGTAATGGGCTTCTCGATGAGACTCGGGCCTCGTCAGTAATGGGCTCGAATGCCCTAGGTCGATGGAGTAAGACTCGGGCCTAGTATGTATGCATGGTAGGGTTCAAGACTTGCTACCTTGGACCTACCTATGAAGCGCGCGCATTATGTATGTGGTACAAACCGGGATCCCCTCTAATGATGATATTAATTTCAAGTACTTATAAGTATAAGTTTTCAAATTCATGATGCATTGCCTACATATGTGCTTGAATTATCTAATGATTAGATATAATGTCATGTGATATTATATGAATATGAATATGATACCCTTGTATGTCGTATGCTTATGATACCTCGCATGATATTGATATGCAATGATATGAATTCGGTTTTAGTGAGTAGGAAAGGAACTTACTGAGCCATGAGTGCTCATAGCTTACTTTCCTTGTACCGCAGATATGGGGGACGGATATTCGGAACGACGGAGCAGCAGGAGGAGCAGATAGTGATGTGTGTGGTGGTGGCTCGGCAAGAACGATTCGGACAAATTAATATTTTTAGTTATATGATCAATATATACACATTCGAACTAATCAGAATATGTAATATCATGCTTATTTAAATAAAAGGAATGATTTAAAATTTTCCGCTGTTATAGTATAACTAAAGCATGTACGTAAGTAGTATAAGACTCTTTGTCATGTGAAGAGGTAGTAAGTAGGAAAGGAACTTACTGAGCCATGAGTGCTCATAGCTTACTTTCCTTGTACCGCAGATATGGGGGACGGATATTCGGAACGACGGAGCAGCAGGAGGAGCAGATAGTGATGTGTGTGGTGGTGGCTCGGCAAGAACGATTCGGACAAATTAATATTTTTAGTTATATGATCAATATATGCACATTCGAACTAATCAGAATATGTGATATCATGCTTATTTAAATAAAAGGAATGATTTAAAATTTTCCGCTGTTATAGTATAACTAAAGCATGTACGTAAGTAGTATAAGATCGTAGCGCCGCCCTTGGGTAAGAAGGGTGGGTTTTTACAGGTGGTATCAGAGCGAGGTTTTGCCAGCTCACTACACACACATCAAGCTCCTTCCTGTCGCTCCAAGTAAGTACAGTTGCTTAATTTATTTATATGCAAAAATTAGTATGATACTCTAGGATACATGAATAATAGCCTAGGAAGGATACCTTAAGCTATACCCTAGAGAAGGGTGCATGATGACAAGTATGTGTTAAAAATAGTATGATACTCTAGGATGCATGAATGGTAGCCTAGGAAGGATACCTTAAGTTATACCCTAGAAAATGGTGCATGATGATAAGTAGGTGATATTCTAGGATGCATGAATGGTAGCCTAGATACAAGAACCTTAGGCTATAACATAAGAGGAATAATGAATCTTTAAAATCTTGTAGAAATGGACTATATCCCGTTCGAATACGATCCCGAGGATGTAGAATATTTTGGCGAATACCTCGAGTTCGCGGATGAACCCGATATGCTGGAATACTTCGACAACTATGTGAGCTACTCGGAATCTCCGGAACACGGCGAGTTCGGAGAGGAAGATCTCGAGGAAATCGAGGAAGGGAATTCGGACGATAATGAAGATGAAGATTCAGAAATTATGGAATATTATGAAGGAGAGAACGAGTTTCCTGAGAAGGGCGAGGATGAATTTAACCTTGCTGAATACATGGAAATGGGTTTCAACCCCAACGATATAATAGACTTCGAGTGGGGACTGAACAACCTCGAGGGGGAACTAAACGAAGACCCGATGGAACCGGACGAACATGTTGAAGAAGACGAGGGAATGGATGAAGAAACAATAATCGACCCGGAAGAGGCATCGCAGATTCAACCTCCGATAATGCCTGATCCACCCCAGAATGATCTGGGCAAGTCGATACAGGTTGGGTTGATGATGACTACTGCTCTCATGTCCTTTATGGCAGGAGTAGTCACAACCTACCTGGCCTTTTAAGAGAAGAAGTTATGAACAAAAAATGTAATAAAAGCTTTTGATGAATAAAAAGAGTAGAAATGGTATCAATTTAAGCATGAATCAAGGTGGTCCCGCAAGGTTACACCAACTGCAGACTTCTATTGAGGGACCTTCAATAAGTCAAGGGAGATTAGAAGCTCCACCAACGTCTAAGGAATCTGAGCAAAAATTGTCATTCTAAGTTCGGGGACGAACTTTCAATAAGTAGGGGAGATTGTAACACCCCTAGAAAGCCTAGATAAGAAAGTAAGGATAATGAGAGTATGAAGGTAGTGAAAAGAAGGTGTAAATATTATAAGTTGAATATTAAGATGGGAAGGATTTAGATGATTAAAACTTTATGAAAGAAAATAAAGTTGAGAATATAAGTCATCTATAATACATGGAATTAATGTAAACAAAAGGAAGGAATATGAGATAATATATATGTGTATGAAATATTTATGCATAATGCCTAATATGGTGATATATGAATTATTATGTACAAAAGAATATCAATAATATGTTAGAAGAGAAATAGGATTGAACCTTGGACCTCTTGTAAGGAACATGTATAGGATATCAAAGGGGATAGGAGAATTATTGATAAGGAGAGAAAGGACTAAGTAGTTAAGAATAAGAAAGGATTCTTTTTACTTAAAAGGAAAAGGAAGTAAAAAGAAGTAAAAATATACATAACCAAGTTTTGATCCTTGGTTCTCTTGTGGATGCATGCATATGTTAACCAAGTGTGATAGGAGAGGATATTGTAAGAGGAGAGATAGGAATTTTAATTAAAGGAAAGAAAAGAGAGAAATTAAAGGAAAGAAAAGAGAGAACTCAAGAAGCATTTCTCTAGAATATTCTTATCATTAAAGAGGAGAAATAAATAAGGAGGATGAATCAAGTCAAGTTTTCCTCCCCTCATTTTAGTATAAATAGGCATGGAGGGGTGGCTTCATCCTCAACTCACTCTCCTCCTCTTCTCCTAGAGGTGTCGAGACACTCCCTCTTTTCTTTCTTTCTTTTTGTTGCCGAGCAACACAAGAGGAAGAAGCCTCCTCTTCTTCCTCCTCCTCTCCACCAAAAGACCTAGCCATTTCTTCCTCCATTGGTGCCGAGCAAAGCAAGCAAGGAATAAAGGTCCACAAGCAAGTTCTCAACTCTAGGAAACTTAAGCAAAGAAGGTAAGCTTCCCCTCACCTGTGGTACAAGGCTTTTATGTGATTTTCGGATTTATAAGGATTAGAAAACCTAGGAAAGAATTTAAGAAAATTCGGCTAAAGAAAAGGTTTTCAAATCTAGGATGATTTAAACAAGACCTCATTTCACGATAAGATTTTCTATGCTATGTAGAAGGATTCTTTTCCATGATTTTATACTGATATGATGTATGATCAGAGGAGTATCTAACCCTAGGATTTAACCAAAAAATATTTTAAAGAGGCTAGGAAGATTATTGTCTAACCAAACTAGTGCAAGGTTCCTTCTATGAAATGCTAAGGACCTTTCTATGGTTTTCTTGCTTGGAAATTAATTGGAACCAAAAGAAAACTCACTTGTATGCTTCGGACCAGAAAGGTTAAGGGTTAGAAAGACCTTCAAAATTTAAATAAACATGCTCCTATGATAGGATATAAAGTTTCTTAAAGGGTGTTCACATTGCTAGAAACTCATGAACTCTTTTTAGGGTTTTTCGGCCATGATAAAAGGGATAGCTTAGATTAGCCTAAACAAAAATATTAATATGCTCAAGACCTCTGTGATATTATGATATGAAAGTTGATTAATGCTCTCATGTTTAATTGGAATGTAGAAAATTAGTTACATGATATAAGACATGTAAGATCACAAGAGTCCTAGCTTGTTTATGATCCAATTTTGTGTATGATGTTCTTAGTAACTTTTGCCATGATATTTACTTAGGCTTTCCATGTTTTAGGCCACTTAAGAAACCTAGCTTAAGGACTGGTAGGTTTCGGCCATGAAGGAAAATAAAAGAAAAAGGGAAAGAAACCTAGGAAATGCTATACATAATGAGAAGAAATGAAATTATGTTATGTAATATGCTATGATATGTTATAGCATAGGAAATGCTATACATAATGAGAAGAAATGAAATTATGTTACGTAATATGCCATGATATGTTATAGCATAGGAAATGCTATACATAATGAGAAGAAATGAAATTATGTTACGTAATATGCCATGATATGTTATAGCATAGGAAATGCTATACATAATGAGAAGAAATGAAATTATGTTACGTAATATGCCATGATATGTTATAGCATAGGAAATGCTATACATAATGAGAAGAAATGAAATTATGTTATGTAATATGCTATGATATGTTATAGCATAGGAAATGCTATACATAATGAGAAGAAATGAAATTATGTTACGTAATATGCCATGATATGTTATAGCATAGGAAATGCTATACATAATGAGAAGAAATGAAATTATGTTACGTAATGATATGTTATAGCATAGGAAATGCTATACATAATGAAAAGAAATGAAAAAAAAGGAAATGCATGAAAGATTGTTAGGGACATGATATGATAGTTATGCATGATAAGTTATTTTTGTATGGTTTGTACCAAGGGTGGGCTCCGTAAACGCCCCGGGGTCGATGGAGTAAGACTCGGGCCTCGTCAGTAATGGGCCTCTGAATGCCCTAGGTCGATGGAGTAAGACTCGGGCCTAGTATGTATGCATGGTAGGGTTCAAGACTTGCTACCTTGGACCTACCTATGAAGCGCGCGCATTATGTATGTGGTACAAACCGGGATCCCCTCTAATGATGATATTAATTTCAAGTACTTATAAGTATAAGTTTTCAAATTCATGATGCATTGCCAACATATGTGCTTGAATTATCTGATGATTAGATATAATGTCATGTTATGATATGAATATGAATATGATACCCTTGTATGTCGTATGCTTATGATACCTCACATGATATTGATATGCAATGATATGAATTCAGTTTTAGTGAGTAGGAAAGGAACTTACTGAGCCATGAGTGCTCATAGCTTACTTTCCTTGTACCGCAGATATGGGGGATGGATATTCGGAACGACAGAGCAGCAGGAGGAGCAGATAGTGATGTGTGTGGTGGTGGCTCGGCAAGAACGATTCGGACAAATTAATATTTTTAGTTATATGATCAATATATACACATTCGAACTAATCAGAATATGTGATATCATGCTTATTTAAATAAAAGGAATGATTTAAAATTTTCCGCTGTTATAGTATAACTAAAGTATGTACGTAAGTAGTGTAAGATCGTAGCGCCGCCCTTGGGTAAGAAGGGTGGGCGTTACAAATATAGAGATATCAAATTTTAGGCCAGTTATTTTTTATATGACCTTGTGAAGAGAGGGTTCTCTGTCAAGGACACCCAAGGTGGGCATGGGTGGAAGGTTTTGTCGCCAGGTATGTAGCTAAGATACCAAGGTAGGGAGATGAATAAAGTATTTATCCTTCCAATCATCACTGTGGGTAGGGGTCATCTCAAAAAGGATGATTTTCAGCCAAGCGCGAAAGCGGAAAACACCCTCAACTACTTGTTGAGGATAGAAAAAGTAATAAAACAAGAGGGAAAAAGAGGAGCCCCAAATAGGTGGAATATGATGGCCACATTGCACTTCAAACGAATGGAGCCGGAAAGTAGTTATTGAAGGGGAATCTGAAAGTATTGACTCACTTTGATAAAAAAAATAAAGGAATAGGGAAGCACAATCCTGCCTGCACTTGCTCCTTGAAGAAGTTATATAGTTTGCGAGGGGAAGATAAGGACGTGCCTACTTGGTGGGCACCATCATATGAATAGAAGGAGGGATGTTGTAGTAGGAGCATAGGCCATCGAGGTCCACCCCATGAAATTGTTAAATAAGGGAGGCATAGTTTGGACCGGAGGTATCCATGATAGAAACTAAGAAGAGAAAGTGAGGAGTAAGATTCAAAGTGGGTGAACAAGGAGGATATAGGTCCGTTGGAATTCACAAAAGTAAAAGGTTCATTGAGGAAAAAGAAGGTAGGAAGACGAGGGTATTAGGTTATTTAAAGGATTTTTAAGGAAATCCTTTAAATCCCCTTTTAATACTGACCGTTGGATCACGGGGACAAAAAGATGAGTTAATGATCATGGTAATTAGATTAAAAGTCAAAGTAACGTGCGCTTGGAGAACTGTGCTCTAGTTGTTATGTTAGAGGAATAAGGTGTATGAACACATGTCACCAATCAGAAACACACATTTATAACGGAGGTGATGGGTAAATCATTACTTGAAACGTTGGCATATGCATAGAGATGAACCTTTATTTTTTGTGTTCGATGCTCAAGACATTTATACCTTGGTCGATCCTAAGATCGGACGAGTTTTGAAGACTTCATTTCTAATGCCCTTAAGTGGGTTTTACCAAATAATAGATCAAATTTAAGGTCAGCCAAACCTTAGAAATCTAGTCAGTCTTAGCCTCGGAAGGACTTAGTTCTATACTTCTCATGGAGGCTATGTCCTTGCTTGAGCGATCTTTATCATACACCCGATCGGGTAAATATGTCTGATCGGTTAACGACCCGGTCAGACATTTAAAGTTTTGTCACTAGGGATAAGACTTCTGAATTACTTAGTACATGAAGTTGGACACAAGGGAAAAAAATAACAGAAAAACAACTAAGCATAACTCATAGGTATATTAACAAAAATATGATTCTAGTAACATTGAAGGGAAGCTCAATTACATAAAGTCTGTTCATGATGAAATTAAAAGACTACTTTCAAATGAGAAAGGAGTCAAGCGAGCATTCCTTGATTAGCCTTTGGCGGTCAAGGTAACGAGCCAAATATTTGGATGCTAAGTTACCCCCTCCATGAGTTGTGTCACTACACCATGAAGCCCCATGGAGGAGAGCTTTGTTGACAAAGTCGAAGATGGGTATAACAAAGTCACGTGATTGGAAGAGGGTCATCTTTCTTTCTTCAAACCGCCCATTTTCTCCAGCCTGATAGGTCGCTAGCTCCACCCAGGCTGCAATCAGCTCAAAAGAAACACTCGCCATTTCATATTTAGAGGCAACCAAAGAAGTTTGGTCGACCCCTAAGTCCACCCGGAGGGACTCCAGCTCTACCTATTGGACGTCTAGATTTTTCTTCTACTCGGATGCCAATTAAGTTTGAGCCTTCAACTCCGCAGCATGTGTAGTGTTTTCTTCCTCTAACTCAATGAAGAGATGTTAGACTTCTGTAATTTTCCCATATAGCTCGGCCCTATATTTGGTTGGTAGGTTGTCTCCAAGCGAAGTTTATCGTTGGCGGTTTTTATGGCAGCCTCTAATTTTTTCACCCGCTCTTCCTTCGTTTTACACGACACCTGAGTCTTTTGGAGTTCCTTCTCTAATTGACTCAGTCGCTCGAGTTGCACCTAATATTCTCGTGGAGACAGGGCAAGGGTATACATAGAGCCAACCTCGGACAAGCGTTTCTTTAGAGCAACATTTTCTTGGGCTAAAGTTATAAATTTTTGTAGCATGCCCATCCAGAACACCTATTGTTGTAGAACAAAAATCATCAAAAGTGTGCAAGGTAGGAGTTAGCTGAAGGGTTAAGAGCATACCATTGTCAAGGCAAATGAATATTCATCCGTCATCTCCGCTAGCGTAAAATGGTCTAGCTGGTTCATAGCCGCCTCCCAGGTCTCCATCACATGGCCTCTTAATAATATGTGACCACTAACTGATGGGGGAGATGAAAAAGAAGCTATGGCCATGGTAGACGGTAGGTCATAGATAGCAGAGAATTTGTAAACCTTTTTTGGCTCAATCCTAGTTGTGATTGAAGAAGCCTCAATGATAGGGGTAATGGGGAGAGCGGTAAGCTATTGAGTAAAGCGGCTAGGAGAGCCGATCAGCTGGGAGGTGACCTCCTGAATTGGACTGCTCAAGAGGGGAGCTGACACTGAGGGACAAGACAAAGTCCACTCTAAAGATTGTGTAAGGGTTTCTTCTTATACGGGCATGAGTTTGAGGTGAAGTCATTGTGAGGGGGGGCACTTGTCCCTGAAAGACTTATGTTGCAGGGATAAGCTGATGCTGCTTGGCCTCCTCTTCAAAGGTGCCTCCACCTCATCAGGTGGAGAATCTTCAGAGTCCAGGAGAGGGTCGGCAGACACTTCTTCCTTCTTGGTCGTCTCACTAGATTATGCTGCCTGCTTGCTCGATGTCCCACCTGTTAGAGTGTATACTAAAAGCCTAAGTTTTTGTAAACATTTATTTTGAAATAAAGAATCACATTGGTCAAATGTCTACATTTATATGTTAAGTGTAGTTGTTCAATTAATTTATATTATAAATAAGATGGTGTGTGGTGTCATACATAGAAGATCATGCTATCAGTTCCTTATAAGTTATAAATAGTAGCTCACGACTAAAATGGATAGGAACAAACCATTAGAATAATCGTAGTGTAATTTGGTAATATGTTATCTTGACTATAAAATTACATTAGTACACTCTAAGTGTATTGAGCGGGACCATTTGAAGTAGTTTCTTTTTATACTAACTCAATAAAAAACCAAGACCTCTATTATTATGGAAGTGTGTGCTCTTAATTCCGATATAATAACAAGTACATATATTTAGTATTTATTTCTTTAATTTATCTGTGGGTGAGATTTAATTCGATAAATCAATAGGATCGATAAGTTGGGAAATAATATTATTTATAGTGTGTGTTGTTAATTATAGAAGGAAATTGTGTCCTAGCAATCTAGGTTGATGATGTCTCCAAGAGGAGCTCATAAGGATTGTCATGTAAACCCTGCAGGTGGACTTAGTCCAACATGACAATAAGGTTGAGTGGTTCTACTCTTGGAATTAGATATTAATTAAGTGAGTTGTCAGTAACTCATTTAATTAGTGGACATTTGATATCTTAAACACAGGGAGATTAACACACTCATGATAAGAAGGAGCCCATATTGTAATATGGGATTGGTGCGGTAGTTCAATAATAACTCTTTAGTGGTATGAGTTATTATTGATAAACTCGAGTTGGGTGTTCGGGGTGAACACGAGAAGCTCAAGTTCATCGGGAGACCAAAACCAATTCCTCCTCTCGGTCCCTGTCGTAGCCTCTTATTTATAAAATCTTATACCCACCTAAACCCAACTTCTTACCCACCTTAAGGTGGCCAGCCAAGCCTAGCTTGGAGCCCAAGCTAGGGCCAGCCAAACCAAGGCTAGATGGGTTCAAGTGGTGTCCGGCCCTAGGTTGGAGCCCAAGTAGGGTGGGCGACCATATTAGATTAAAAGGATTTTAATTTTTTAAAATCTTTCCTTATGTGGAAGCCATGGTTTTAAAAAAAGTTTAAAATTTAAATCTTTCCTTTTATAGCTTCTTACAAAGGATTAAGAGAAAGGTTTGATATCTTTCATATTTGTAGTTAAAAGGAAGATTTTAATTTTTGAGAAAACTTTTCTTTTTTGTAACCATCCTCATGGTTTTAAAAGAGAGTTTTAAAAATTATAAATCTTTCCTTGTATAGCTTTATACAAAAGATTAAAAGAAAGATTTGAAATCTTTCCTTATTTGTAGTTGAAAAGGAAAATTTTAATTTTGGAAAAAACTTTCCTTGTAACCATCCACATGTTTTAAAATAGATATTTTAATTTATAAAAGTTTCTTTTTATAACCAACCATGAAGGAAATTTAAAAGAGAAATTTTTATTTTAAAAATTTACGGAAACAAATAAGGAAGTTTTAATTTTGTGTTTAAAACTTTCCTTATTTGGTGCTCAATGAGGTGGCCGGCCATAGCAAGAATAAAATAAAATTTTAATTAAATTTTCTTTTTATTGGCAAGGAAAATAAGGAAGTTTTAATTAAAACTTTCCTTATTTTCCCAAGACCAAGGAATATAAAAGAGAGGGAGGGGTTGCCCCATGATACAACACATCTATTATTTCTCTCTTCTAGTTCCTTGGTGGTCGGCCCTCTCGTCTCTTATTTCTCTCTTCTCCTTTTATTGAGGCCCGTGACACTTAGAGGTCTTGTTTCATCTTGGTGGCCGGTTGCTTGTGGAGTAGAAGAAGAGAAAGAAAGCTTCCCTTGAAGAATAGTTGGTGGCCAAAACTTGCAAGGAGAAGAAGGAGGCTTGGGTGGATTCTCATCTTGGTAGATCATCGCCCACACGACGTCCGAGATAAGAAGAGGAATACGACAGAAGATCTAGAGGTCTATAAGCTACAAAAGGTATAACTAGTTATTAGTTTCCGCATCTTAACTAGTTCATTCTTTTGTTTCGATTTTGTGTTTCTTTTGTTTTTTGATCTTATGATTCGATTGTTCTTAGTGGTTAAATCTAGGGTTACTATAAGGAGATTAAATATTAAATTTCTTTGAAAGGATTTTTCTAGGTAGTGGTGGATGATCCCATACCCAAGAAGGCCTAGTGCCTCGCTACGTTTGACCTAGAAGCTAATCTTTGAAATAAATATTTAATCAACTTAGTAACATGGGTAGATTTGGATTAATAATATTAGGCATCGTTTGAGATCCAAGTCTAAACCTCTAAGAACAGATAAATTGAATTTGGAATCAATAATGTTAAGTTTTATTTGCGATTTCAAATTTAATTTCTAAACAACACAATAGGTTGTTAGGAATGGTTCAGGACTTGTACAAAATTTTTGTACAGGAGAACCAATACGATATTCCGAGAAGCAACCAACACCACCAAAAGGACCGGTTGACTGCTGCTCTCGTTCATCCAGTAGCAGTTATGTTGGTCCAGTTTTCACTAACGGTCTGGTTAGAATGTATACTAAAAGTCTAACTTTTGTAAACAATTATTTTGAAATAAAAATCACATTGGTCATATGTCTACATTTATGTTAAGTGTAGTTGTGCATTTAATTTATATTGTAGATAACATGGTGTGAGGAGACACACAGAAGATCATGTTATCAGTTCCTTATAAATTATAAGTAGTTACTCATAACCAAGATGGAATGGGACAAACCATTAGAATGGTTGTAGTGTAATTAGGTATTAGTTTATCTTGACTAATAAATTACACTAGTACACTATGAGTGTATTAAGCTGGACCATTTGAGGTAGTTTCTTTTTATAATGACTATATAAAAGAACAAAACCTCTATTATTATGGAAGTGCGTACTCTTAATCATGATATAATAATAAGCATGTATACTTAATATTTATTTCTTTAATTTATCAAAGGGTGTGATTTAGTTTGTTAAATCAATAGGCCCAATAAGTTGGAAAATGATATTATTTATATAGCGTGTTGTTGATTATAGAATGAAACTATGTCCTAGTAATCTAGGTTGATGATGTCCCCTTGAGAAACTCATAAGGATTGTCATGTAAACCCTGCAGGTGGACTTAGTCCGACATGACAATAAGGTTGAGTGGTACTACTCTTGGAGCTAAATATTAATTAAGTGAGTTGTCAGTAACTCATTTAATTAGTGGACATTCGATATCTTAAACACAGAGAGACTAACGTACTCATGATAAGAAGGAGCGCATATTGTAATATGAGATTGGTGCGGTAGTGCAATAATAACTCTTTAGTGGTATAAGTTATTATTAAAGAACTTGAGTTGGGAGTTCAGGGCGAACACAGGAAGCTCATGCTCCTCAGGAGACCAAAGTCAATTCCTCCTCTAGATCCCTATTGTAGCCTCTTATATAAAGCCTTATATCCACCCAAAGCCTAGCTTCTTAAGGCTCAAGCTACGGCCGGTCAAGCCTTGCTTGGAGACCAAGCAAGGGTCGGCCAAGATATGCTTGGAGGCCAAGCTAGGGCTGGCCAAGCTTTGCTTGGTGCCCAAGCAAGGGCCCGACCACACCATGATTAAGAAGGAAGTTTTATTTTTTGTAAAATTTTTTCATTTATAGAGATCCATAAAAAGGATTTAAAAGGATGATTTTAATATAAAACTTTCCTTTTTTAGATCGGTCATAAAAGGAAAAAAAGGGAGTTTTAATTTTGTTAAAAACTTTCCTTTTATGTTGATTTTAAAAGAGAGTTTTAAATTTTAAAAACTTTCCTTTTATAACTTTCTACAATGGAATGAAAGAGAGATTTGAAATCTTTCCTTATTTGTAGTTATCTACAATGTGAAAAAAAAAATTGATTAAATTTTCCTTTTGTAACCATGTTTTATTTTAAATCTTTTCTTTTATAGATATCCATAAAAGTATTTCAAAGAGAGAGATTTTAATTTATAAAACATACCTTTTATAATTATCTACAAAAGGGATTTTAAAAGAGAGATTTTAATTTTGTTTAAAATCTTTCCTTGCTTAGAGCACAAGCTTGTGGCCGACCACACCATGATAGAAAGGGAAGTTTTATTTTTTATTATAAAACTTTCCTTTTTTGCAATCACCAAGGAATATAAAAGAAGAGGAGAGGGTGCCTCATGACACAACACATCTTCTATTCCTCTCTTCCAATCCTTGGTGGCCGGCCCTTTGTTCTTCTCTTCTCTCTTTTTTGTTTTCCTCTTGGAGGCCGGCGGCATCGAGCATTATTTTCTTTTGGTGGCCGGTTGATTGAAGGAGAAGAAGAAGAGAAGGAAGCTCTTTTGTCTAGCATCCCTTGGAGGTTAGTTGGTGGTCGAATCTAGGAAGCAAAGGAAGAAGCTTGGGTGGATTTCCTCTTGGAAGATCGTCATCCACACGACGTCCAAGAGAAGGAGAGGAATACAATAGAATATCAAGAGATCTATAAGCTATGAAAGGTATAACTAGTTATTAGTTTCTGCATCATAACTAGTTCATGCTTTTTGTATAGATCTTGAAAAACCAAACACAAGAGGTTATCGATTTTAAGTTATCGTTTTTGTTATCGATTTTATTTTTTTATTTCATGTTTCGATAATGTATTTCTATTGAGGTCTCTATAGTTAAACCTAGTTTACTATAAGAAGTTAAATATCCGATTTCTTTGTGAGCCTTTGTCTAGAAAGTGGTGGATGATCCCATACCCAAGAAGGCCTAGTGTTGTAACGACCCGCCTTCTACTACTAGGCTGTAAGGCCGATCGTCACATTATGCTGTGCTAAACTATTCCCTGACCATTACTAAATCTAAATGCGGAAGCTGTACTAATTAAAATTTTACTAAACTACTGACATTTCTTTGTTCTATACATGCTAAGGGAGGTAAACTGACTACTCATAACATGTTTTACCTTCCCCATGGCCAAGGAACTGAACTTAGACATTTCCCCACTGATACCAAACCTCCCAATCGATCCACGGATCGATTGGAATAGTCGTATCGATCCAGTGATCGATCCAGCCGACTACTGTATGCGGGACATAGGTTGGATCGATCCAGTGATCGATCCAGCACGCTACTGTGCTCGGGCAATAATCTGGATCGATCGACTGATCGATCCGGTGATCGATCCGATCCTCTGATCGCGAGGCCTTGTCTGTTCGTGACAGAAATTGGCTGGATCGATTGGCTGATCGATCCAGACGCCTACTGTTTGGGAGCCGAATCGCCCAGTCGATCAGTTGATCGATTGGAGACCCTCGAATCGATCAGCTGATCGATCCGAGTTTCTGATTTCGACCAAAGGTCTGATTTCAGCACTTGTTCGTGCCAAAATCACCTACAACAATTCTAAACCCAATACCAAACAATCTAACAACATTTAAATGACATTCTAAGCATGATTACTAACAATCTAAACAGGTCTTTCCTAATTCATGCATCAAAACAACTAAAAATGCAGAAATTAACATGATATAAGTCCAAAGTATTAGTTTGCTAGTTTTTTCTAAGATCTCTACTCCAGGTTCCTTCCACACACATCTTCATCATTGCATTGACCTCCAGCCTCCGCTAGTCCATCTTTCCTTTACATTTATCTGCAGTATAAGGAAAAGAAGTATCTATAAGCTTTCGCTTAGTAAGAAACCATCTACCTCACAAAAACATGCATACGATGCATTTATGCTTTTAAAACATGCTATTTGAAATATGTACTGATTAAACTAAAACGTGGCATGCTATCAACAATACATGGAAATCAAAAAGCTAACCATGGCATACTATCATCTAAAGCATGTGTAACTAAAAGCTGAGCATAGTGTTATCATACATAACCATAAAAATGAACTGAACTGAAGCATAACTGAGCTAATTCTAGCGAGTGCTAAATCTATACTGATCTCACCTAACTACTTTGTGAGAGTTTAAAACTACATACATAATAGATGAAAATACATAAACATGCTACTGTTTGGGCCCGGCAACTGTACGTGCTATGCGCGCGTCCCTAACTAGACCCGGGTTTGCAAGTCCCGAATTTAGTAGGGTTTACTAGGTTATCTAAACCTAGGGACCGACTATGGGAGCCCAGCCCAATGGATATCTAATCCTGTACAGTGCCACTGAAAAGTAAAATACTAAATATAACTAATCATTTCTTGTCTTGCTCTTTCTAGGTTATCTGAACCTAGAGCTAGGTTATCTGAACCTAGAGGCGACTATGAGAGCCCACCCATTGGACATCTAGTCCTGTATAAGCTGAAGCAAGACTAAATAATCTGTAAAAAAAAAATGCTTCCATTGTATTTATCTAAGCTACTAAAATGCCTAAGTTGCATTTTATTGCGGTAAACAATTTAATCGAACACTTGGTGTGCGCTAATTCACATCCCTTGTGTCGAAAGTCTATGTACTGTTAAACTAAAACATAAAATCCACACGGAAGCTACTTATACTGCAGATGAGGGGTTTCTTACCTCGTATGCTAGTTTCCTTACGGTTTTAGTCGCTAGGTTTCCAGAGAAGACGATCCTTTCGATAGTCTTCTTGCGCCAGCACGTTCCTCTCGCGGAGGGGAGCGTCCTTGTGTCGGAGTCGCTACCAGAAGATGTCCCTGGGGCCCCAGGCTTGGTGCGCCGAGAGAGAAAGAGGAGGGAGAAGGGGCGTCGGCGGTGAGGGTTGGAGAGGAGGAGAAGTTGCCAAACTAAACAAAATAAACCAAACTCCACTTAAATTTTCTATTTATATTAAGTGGGTAACTCGGCCCAACTTAAATATAAATATAATTGATTCCCCTTTCTTTCAGCACGGCCCTGCTGGGTTCAACTGGTTGCTTAAGCGATCTAAAGGTTTAGCAGACCCGAGAGGTCCCGGGTTCGATTCCCGCTTAAGCTATTTTGCTTTTCTAATTATTTTTGCTACTTCCGCTACCCTAAAAATTTCGGAAAAATATCTAAAAATTCCAAAATAATTATAGAATATTTCTAATATAGTTTTGAGAATTTTCAGGCATTACAATCCCCCATACCTTATAAAAAGTTTGCCCTCAAACTTAGAATAATTCTGGGTACTTATGTCTCATGCTAGCTTCTGTCTCCCAAATTGCCTCTTCTGCTGTGTGATTTTGCCAAATGACTTTTACTAATGGTACCTCCTTGTTCCGCAATTTCTTAACTGCTCGATCTACTATCTGAGTAGTCCGACTATCATAGCTGAGTTCTTCGCGGATATATACCGACTGGGGCTCAATTACCTGGGTGGCATCTGGGGTATGCTTCTTCAGCATAGAGACATGAAATACGTTGTGGACAGCTGACATTTCCTGGGGTAGCTCTAGCTCATATGCTACCTTGCCCACTTTTCTGCTGATAAGGTATGGTCCCACATATCTGGGACTTAGCTTGCCCTTCTTCCCAAAACGCATTACTCCCTTCATGGGAGCTACTCAGAGAACACTGAATCCCTTGAAAACTCTAAGGGTCTCAGTAGGTGTATCAGATAGCTTTTCGGCTCAGCTCATGTCTCTATCCTCTCGCATCTTGCGATGATTCATGTGGTATCTGCTACTAGATCTGTCTGAAGTTCTAGTTCTCTCTGTTCACCACTCTCATACCAGCAGATTGGAGATCTACACCTCCGCCCATAGAGAGCCTCATAAGGTGCCATACCGATAGTGGCCTGATAGCTGTTGTTGTATGCAAATTCTGCTAAGCTCATATATTTGCACCAACTTCCCTTGAAGTCTAGGGCACATGCTCGGAGCATATCTTCGAGTACCTGATTTACTCGCTCCGTCTGACCATCTGTCTGAGGATGGAAAGCTGTGCTGAACTTTAACTTCGTGCCCAACTCTGACTGTACACACTCCCAGAAGTGTGATGTGAACCTACTGTCTCTGTCTGAAATAATAGTTCGTGGGACTCCATGTAATCTAACGATCTCCTTGAGATACAACTGAGCTAGCTGTTCCATGGAGTAGGATATCCTGATGGCTAAGAAGTGGGCTGATTTAGTCAACCTGTCGACTATTACCCAGATGGTATCAAAACCATTCATGGTCCTGGGTAATCCCACTATGAAATCCATAGAAATTTCTTCCCACTTCCATTCTGGGATCTGGATGGGCTGCAACACTCCTCCTGGTCTCTGGTGTTCTGCCTTAACCCTCTGACAGGTTAGGCAGGTGCTGACATAACGAGCGACGTCTCTCTTCATCCCAGGCCACCAGAAATGTTTCTTCAAGTCCTGGTACATTTTGGTGGAGCCAGGATGCATCGCATAGGGAGCCTTGTGAGCCTCATCTAAAATCTTCTTTTTGAGTTCCTCCTGATCTGGAACACATAGCCTGTCACCAATATACAACACCCCGCTATCTGATATTCTGAACTCTCCACTTTCTGATTCTGCTAAACCTTGCTTGATTCTATGAATTTCAGGATCCTGCTCCTGAGCTGTCTGCATGTCACCAAGCAAGGTAGACTCTAACGTCATAGTAGAGAGCTGTCTGACTATGAGTTCGAGACCAAAATCTGAGATCTCCTTCTGTAGGGGCGGTGACATAGCTGCTAGAGATAACAGGGTAGCACTGGACTTTCTGCTAAGGGCGTCTGCCACCCTGTTTGCTTTTCCTGGGTGGTAGAGGATGTCTATATCTGTAACGCCCGCCCTCCCTGCTAACCCTAAGGGACGGGGCTACGATACTCCATGTACAAATTTTTCTTTTTAAAACAGCGGAAGACTTAAAATATTTTTCTTAGTTTAATAAAAAAACTTTTCTTTTGTTTTTCTTTTCATCAAACCCGAACTACACTATCATGGCATCAATAACATGATATCAAAATTAGTAGAAACATAACATCAAGTCACACATACGGTACTACAATTCATGATACCAAAGCATAGTTCTTTAAAAGTTTTTAAAGCAGGTTCTTATTTGGTTGCCTAGCCACTGCCACACACATCTCCTTGCCTCTCCTGCTGCTCCTTTAGCTCATCCAGCTTTTTCCTTTATCTGTGGTACAAGGAATGTAAACTATGAGCACTCATGACTCAGTAAGTTCCTTTCCTACTCACTAAAACCAAAAATCATCACATGATCAAAGAATGTCTCAACATAACATGATCTCAACTAGTCATGGCATAACATATCATACTCTTTAAGCATATCATGCAACATAACAAAATCATAACTAGTCATGGCATATCATCTCTTAAAGCATAGCATGAAACATAACATAATCATATCTAATCATGACATATCATAGTATCATCATAAGGTGGCATGGCATATCAAGCTCTTAAAGCATAGCATGAAACATAACATAATCATATCTAATCATGGCATATCATAAATCATAGCATCATCACAATATGATCATAAGGTATATGCAATATGATTTGAAAACATGTATCCGAAAAACATGTGTATGTCTCATAATCTTTAAAACCATTTCTTCTTACATATATACTTGAACATAATATCAACATAATCAGGGCCCCGGCTTGTAGCACACATAGATAAATCACGTAGATATGCGCGCTTCCTAAGTATATCCAAGGTAGCAAGTCTTGAATCATACTAGGAACTAGGTCCGGATCACACAGCCATAGACCTAGGGGCGTACTAAGGAGCCCATCCCTTTGTTTTTACTAGCCTGGATCACTTAGCCAAAGGCCTAGGGGTTGATTAGGAGCCCACCCTTGGTACAAGCCTTACAAAGTAAAGTAGCATGTATAAAATGCATCATTTAGTCACATAGCATATCATAGAAGTATGCATCACTTAGGCATACATTATGTCATAAAAGTATGCATCACTTAGGCATACATCATATCATAAATAGTATGAATCACTTAGGCATACATCACGTCATAAAAAGTATGCATCACTTAGGCATACATCATGTCATAAAAAGTATGCATCACTTAGGCATACATCATGTCATAAAAGCATGCATATTTTCACCACATAGCATATAATGAGAGCATGCATATTTTAGGCACATAGCATATCATCAAAGCATGCATATTTCTATCCACATAGTATATCATGAAAGCATGCATATTTTTAGCACATAGCATATCATCAAAGCATGCATATTTCTATCCACATAGCATATCTTGAAAGCATGCATATTTTAAGCACATAGCATATCATCAAAGCATGCATATTTCTATCCACATAGCATATCATGAAAGCATGCATATTTTAAGCACATAGCATATCATCAAAGCATGCATATTTTATATCCACATAGCATATCATGAAAGCATGCATATTTTAAGCACATAGCATATCATCAAACCATGCATATTTCTATCCACATAGCATATCATAAAAGCATGCATATTTTAAGCACATAGCATATCATCAAAGCATGCATATTTCTAAGCACATATCATATCATGGAAAGTATAAATCACAAGCATACATGTTTAAGCATAAGGGTGTATCATGTGATTATACTATCATAAGAAACATGGTAACATAGTTAGCTTGGGTTCTAAGCTTCCTAATCCCTTGGGTTCTTATCATGGCCGAACCCCCCCCCCCCCCCCCCCTTAGATCTCAATTTAGGTAAAAACAACCTCCAAGCATGTGGAACCTAAATTATCATCACATCAATTTCATAGGAAGCATTATAAGCATGATTAACTTGGTTTCTAAGTTCTCCAAGTCCCTAAACTTCATGTGGCCGAACCCTATCAGGTGTGAAACAAGGTCCCAAATGTAATGAAAGCATGGAAACCTTAAACCATATTTATAGCATTTTTTTTCCAAGTAACATAGTAAGCATATTTGAGCTAGTTCCTAAGTTCTTCAAGCCCTTAACATATGTTATGGACGAAATTTAACAAGTATTCATTAGGACCAAAAGCAAGCATACAAGCGTGTGAACTTGAACTAACATCATGTATAAATTCATAATAAGGCATCATACAATGGGTATGGCCGAAACTTACCCTAGCCTCATTTTAGGTCATTAAACAACATATAGCATGAGAACTTTGGCTTTCTACTTATCATATTTCATGTAGAGTGACATGAGCATATTTAATTTTTGTTCTAGGGTTTCTAGGGAATCTATCCCTTCATGGCCGAAACATACAATGGTCCATTTAGGTCATGGAAAAATTATACAAGCATGTGACACAATCAACATATTATCATATTTCCATAAGAAGCATTTTTAACACAATTGGTTTCAATTATAAGGCCTCTAGATCATTTAAACCCTACTTGGACGAGACTCATCAGTGTTTAAATTCGCTTCAAATAGCCTAAAAGTATAGTAAGTCATACAAGTTTCATAGCATGTATAAAGACAAGCATAATAAACATACATGTGAATTGTGTCTTAGGCTTCCTAGGTTTCTTTCCTTTTTCTTTTATTTTTTTTTTCCTCATGGCCGAAACCTACCAATCTCTAAACTAGGTTTTAAGTGGCCTAAAGCATGGAAAACCTAAGTAAGTTTCATGGCAAAAATTACTAAGAACTACATATACAAATTTGGTTCATAAACAAGCTAGGACCCTTGTGATCTTACATGTCATATATCATGTAACTAAATTCTCTATACCCTAATTAAGCATGAGAGCATTAAACAACTTTCATATCTTAATATCACAGAGGTCTTGAGCATGTTAAAATTTTGTTTAAGCTTTTCTAAGCTATCCATCTTATCATGGCCGAAAATCTTAATGAAGAGTTCATGAATTTCTAGCAATATTCAACATGCAATTCTTTAAGAGAACTCTATATTCTATCATATAAACATGGTTACTTAAATTTAAAGGTCTTCCTAACCTTAAGCTCTTTTCTTGGCCGAAACATATGAGTGGATTTCTTTTGGTTCCAAGTAACTTTCAAGCAAGAAAAACCAATAAAAGACCCTTGGTAATTCATGGAGGGAATCTTGTACTAGTTTGGTTAAACAATGATTTCCCTAACCTCTTTAAAATATTTTTGGCCGAAATTCTAGGGTTAGGTACTCCTCTGACCAAGCATCATATAGGTATAAAAACATGAAGGAAAACCTTGTTACATAGCATAGAAAAATATCATGAAATGAGGACTTGTTTAAACCTTCCTAGATTTGAAAACTCTTCTTTGGCCGAATTTTTCTTAAATTCTATTCTAGGTTTTCTAATCCTCATAAAATCCGAAAAGCACATAAAACGCCTTGTACCACAGGTGAGGGGAAGCTTACATCCTTTTCGCTTGTGGATCTAAGGTGTGGTGATGGAAGAAGTAGCCTCTTCTTCTAGTTCCCTTCCCTTGATTCCCTTGCTAAGTCCTCCTTGTATCTTAGGCTTTCTTAGGAGAAAACCTTGGCTTGGGGCCGAAGATGGAGGAGAGGGGACTGAGGGTTCGGTGAGGGAGAGGGAGGATGAGGGAAAATGAGAGAAAAATAGAATTTTCCCTTTACATCATCTTTTTTTTATATATTAAGGGGGAAGAGGTAGCAAAATTGGTTTTTACTTTCCTTCTCCTTTAACCCATTTTCTATTTTCTTTTATTTATTTTATTTTCTAATTTATTCTCATCATTTATGATGAGAACAAGGGGGAATGAATCCCCTTCATTCTCCATTTAATGTCACGGCAAGAGAGGGAAAAGAGAGAGAAAGGGAGGAAGGCAAGTTGCCTTTCTCTTGCTCTTTTCTTGCTTTCTCTTCTTAGATCTTTACTCCTATCTTTATCATGCATTCCCTTTCCTTGCTATCAATATCTTCTCTCTATCCCAATTGGTTTCTACTAATTAATTCTATAAATTATAATATAAGAGGTTCAAGGTTCAATCCTTGACCTCCTCTTCTTTTTATTTCATTTTATTTCTTTTTGCTTTAACTCACTTCTTATTATTTTTCTAAGGCAAAATCCCACATTCATATGCTTATCTTAAAAGCTTAATGGGTGTTACAATATCGTAGTCTTTGACCAGCTCTAGCCATCTGCGCTGTCGCATATTCAGATCGTTCTGAGTGAAGAAGTACTTCAGACTCTGATGATCTGTATACACTCTACACTGAGCTCCATACAAGTAATGTCTCCAAACCTTAAGAGCGAACACTACTGCTGCAAGCTCGAGGTCATGAGTGGGGTAATTCCTCTCATAATCCTTGAGTTGTCTGGAGGCATAGGCGATCACCTTGCCATTTTGCATCAGCACTGCTCCTAGTCCCAACTTAGAGGCATCACTATAAATGTCGAAGTTGTCCGTGTTCTCTGGTAGAGCTAGAATAGGTGCGCTGGTCAATCTCTTTTTCAGCTCACTGAAACTATTCTCACAGTCCTCTGTCCACTGAAACTTTCTGTTCTTTCTAGTGAGAGCTGTCAGTGGGGAGGCTATCCTGGAGAAGTCCTCTACAAACTTTCTGTAGTAACCTGCTAATCCCAGAAAGCTTCTGATCTCACTAGCGTTCTTGGGTCTTTTCCAGTTGCTCACAGCTTCTATCTTACTGGGGTCTACCATGATACCATCCTTTGAAATGATGTGACCCAGGAAGGACACCTGATCTAACCAAAATTCACATTTTGTGAACTTGGCGTACAGCTGGTTCTGCTGAAGGGTCTGCAATACTGTTCTCAGGTGCTCTGCATGTTCTTCCTGAGTTCTGGAATAGATAAGAATGTCATCGATGAACACGATAACGAACTTATCTAAATATTCCCTGAATACCCTGTTCATGAGGTCCATGAAAGTAGTTGGAGCATTTGTCACGCCAAAGGGCATGACTACGAACTCGTAATGTCCGTATCTGGTTCTGAATGCTGTCTTGGGTATATCCCCTTCTTTAACCTTCACCTGATGATAACCTGATCTGAGGTCTATTTTAGAGAATACTGCTGCTCCCTTTAGCTGATCAAACAGGTCATCTATTCTGGGAAGAGGATACCTATTCTTGATCGTAACTTGGTTCAGTGCTCGGTAGTCTATACACAGGCGCATGCTCCCGTCCTTCTTCTTCACGAACAGTACAGTCGCTCCCCATGGTGAGTGACTAGGGCGTATGAAGCCTTTATCAAGCAGCTCCTGTAATTGCTCATGAAGTTCTTTCAGTTCTGCTGAAGCCATGCGATAAGGCGCTTTGGAGATCGGATTGGTACCGGGAATGAGCTCTATCTCAAATTCAATCTCCCTATCTGGTGCTAATCCTGGTAACTCTTCAGGGAAGACTGCTGGGTAGTCACCTGTTGGTCCTTGTCCTGACTGGTACTGACTACGTGTGCTAAAAATCCCGTACACCCTGAATCCATCAACCTCTGTGCCTTCATAGCTGAGAGAAACTTCTTGGCCTTTCTCCTGGGTTCTCTGACGAATTCGAACTGTGCTTTTGCTTCAGGTTGGAATATGACTTTTTGCTTACGGCACTCGATGGAGGCACCGTATTTGATTAAGAAATCCATCCCGAAGATGACATCGTAGTCAGTCATATTTAGCACTATCAGATCACAAAAGAGCTCTCTGTCTGCTATAATGACTGGCACTGCTCTGAGCCAGTGCGTGGATGCCATGATTTCTCCTGAAGGTAACGTCGTCAGGAACTGACTACTGAGTACCTCTGGAGGTATTGCAAACTTCTCAGCAAATGCCCTGGATATATATGAATGGGTTGCCCCAGTATTGAATAAGACAGTTGTACTTTGCTGTAAAATACTAATCTGACCTATGACAACTGTCGAGGCATTTGCTACATCCTCTCTGGTGAGTGAGTAGATCCTCGCATTGGTCGTAGCTGGAGGGGCTTCTAATCTGCCCTGGCTGATGTGTGGACCATCTAAAGCGGCCTGCATCTGATGCAACTGTGCTGGCTTGGCTTCATACTGGATCGGCTGTGGTGGAGGAAAGCTAGCCTTGTTCGGACACTGCTTGGCCATGTGCCCTTCCTGTCCGCATTCAAAGCATCCTCGTGTGCCCTTGCGACAAACTCCAGGGTGGAATTTCCCACAAGTAGCACATTTTGGATAACTGGGCTGCTTGCTAGCTGGCCCTCCTTTTGGGTAACTCCCTGGATTGCGCTTGTTGCTGGAGTTCCCTTTCCAGTTAGAGCCATGGGAGCTGTGGCCCTGCTATTTCTGAGTACCTGAGCCTCCTTGACCTTTAGTTTCTGAGAGGACTTGCTTCTGCTGCTTGATGCTATTCTGGTAATGCTCAGTGGTCAGGGCGCTGCTGACTAGTTCTTCAGTGGTTTGCGGCCTGTGAATGCCGCCAGCCACGTTCATTGCTATTTCTGGCCTCAGCATCTTGAGCATCAACCGGACTCGTTCCCTTTCTGTGCTGACTAATTCAGGGCATAGACGAGCCAATCTGTTGAATTTCTTCACGGCTTCCTCCACTGAGAGGTTGCCCTGGCGAAACTCGGTGAACTCGTCGTAGTGGCGGTTTGTGACCCGCATGTGAAAGAACTCCTCAAAGAATTCTTTCTCGAACTCTGCCCATGCCATCTGGTTTACTGGGCGCTTCGCTCTAATTCTCTCCCACCACATGCGTGCATCTCCTGTTAGGCAGAAGGAGGCACACTTCACCTTCTCATGTTTTGGCTAGTCCTGAAGCTCCATCGTACTCTCCAGTGTTTTGAACCAGGCTTGAGCATCCCATGGTTCACTGCTGCCTGAGAAATTCTCTGGCTTGACTCTCTACCACTGGATCAGATAGGCTTCTCTCTGCATTCCTGCTGCTGGGGCTACTGGTGCTGCAGGCTGGACTGGTGGAACCTCTAAGACCACTGGTGTCGCTAAATTAACCTCCGAGGTGATAGTGGAAGTGTTCTGTTGATTAGCCTTTAAGGTGGCTATTTCCTGTTTCTGTTCAGCTAGCTGCTGCTGTAACTGAGCCACTAGTGCTGTAAGGTCTGGGGGAGGCACTGAACTGCCTGCCTCATGCTGGGGCTAAGTGGCTGGTGCCCTCCTAGCTGGGCGTCCTCGTGCCATTTCTAAAGACATGAAGGACTTACATAACTAACACAATCATGAGGGAGTGACTATTGTTATCATGTTAACTATTATCATAAACAAGCATGCTTTAGTTATATCTGAACATGAAAACAAGAAATATAGAGAAAGTGAGAGATGTTCTTACTTGGAAGCAGCAGGTTCAATGTTGATGTGTGTGTAGGAAGTATGGAAACTGCTCTGATACCACTCTGTAACGACCCGCCTTCTACTACTAGGCTGTAAGGCCGATCATCACATTATGCTGTGCTAAACTATTCCCTAACCATTACTAAATCTAAATGCGGAAGCTGTACTAATTAAAATTTTACTAAACTACTGACATTTCTTGGTTCTATACATGCTAAGGGAGGTAAACTGACTACTCATAACATGTTTTACCTTCCCCATGGCCAAGGAACTGACCTTAGACACTTCCCCGCTGATACCAGACCTCCCAATCGATCCACGGATCGATTGGAATAGTCGGATCGATCCAGTGATCGATCCAGCCGGCTACTGTATGCGGGACATAGATTGGATCGATCCAGTGATCAATCCAGCACGCTACTGTGCTCGGGCAATAATCTGGATCGATCGACTGATCGATCCAGGCTGGTCAATCAATCCAGTGATCGATCCCAGGGCCTTCTGTTCGCGACAGAAATTGGCTGGATCGATCGGCTGATCGATCCAGACGCCTACTATTCGTGAGCCGAATCGCCCAGTCGATCAGTTGATCGATTGGAGACCCTCGAATCGATCAGCTGATCGATCCGAGTTTCTGATTTCGACCAAAGGTCTGATTTCAGCACTTGTTCGTGCCAAAATCACCTACAACAATTCTAAACCCAATACCAAACATTCTAACAACATTTAAATGACATTCTAAGCATGATTACTAACAATCTAAACAGATCTTTCCTAATTCATGCATCAAAACAACTAAAAATGCGGAAATTAACATGATATAAGTCCAAAGTATTAGTTTGCTAGTTTTTTCTAAGATCTCTACTCCAGGTTCCTTCCACACACATCTTCATCATTGCATTGACCTCCAGCCTCCGCTAGTCCATCTTTCCTTTACCTTTATCTGCAGTATAAGGAAAAGAAGTATCTATAAGCTTTCGCTTAGTAAGAAACCATCTACCTCACAAAAACATGCATACGATGCATTTATGCTTTTAAAACATGCTATTTGAAATATGTACTGATTAAACTAAAATGTGGCATGCTATCAACAATACATGGAAATCAAAAAGCTAACCATGGCATACTATCATCTAAAGCATGTGTAACTAAAAGCTGAGCATAGTGTTATCATACATAACCATAAAAATGAACTGAACTGAAGCATAACTGAGCTAATTCTAGCGAGTGCTAAAGCTATACTGATCTCACCTAACTACTTTGTGAGAGTTTAAAACTACATGCATAATTGATGAAAATACATAAACATGCTGCTGTTTGGGCCCGGCAACTGTACGTGCTATGCGCGCGTCCCTAACTAGACCCGGGTTTGCAAGTCCCGAATTTAGTAGGGTTTACTAGGTTATCTAAACCTAGGGACCGACTATGGGAGGCCAGTCCAATGGATATCTAATCCTGTATAGTGCCACTGAAAAGTAAAATACTGAATATAACTAATCATTGCTTGTCTTGCTCTTTCTAGGTTATCTGAACCTAGAGCTAGGTTATCTGAACCTAGAGGCGACTATGGGAGCCCACCCATTGGACATCTAGTCCTGTACAAGCTGAAGCAAGACTAAATAATCTGTAAAAAAAAAATACTTCCATTGCATTTATCTAAGCTACTAAAATGCCTAAGTTGCATTTTATTGCGGTAAACAATTTAATCGATCACTTGGTGTGCGCTAATTCACATCCCTTGTGTCGAAAGTCTATGTACTGTTAAACTAAAACATAAAATCCACACGGAAGCTACTTATACTGCAGGTGAGGGGTTTCTTACCTCGTACGCTAGTTTCCTTACGGTTTTAGTCGCTAGGTTTCCGGAGAAGACGATCCTTTCGATAGTCTTCTTACGCCAGCACGTTCCTCTCGCGGAGGGGAGCGTCCTTGTGTCGGAGCCGCTACCAGAAGATGTCCCTGGGGCCCCAGGCTTGGTTCACCGAGAGAGAAAGAGGAGGGAGAAGGGGCATCGGCGGTGAGGGTTGGAGAGGAGGAGAAGTTGCCGAACCAAACAAAATAAACCAAACTCCACTTAAATTTTCTATTTATATTAAGTGGGTAACTCGGCCCAACTTAAATATAAATATAATTGATTCCCCTTTCTTTCAGCACGGCCCTGCTAGGTTCAACTGGTTGCTTAAGCGGTCTAAAGGTTTAGCGGACCCGAGAGGTCCCGAGTTCGATTCCCGCTTAAGCTATTTTGCTTTTCTAATTATTTTTGCTACTTCCGCTACCCTAAAAATTCCAGAAAAATATCTAAAAATTCCAGAATAATTATAGAATATTTATAATATAGTTTTGAAAATTTTCGGACGTTACAAGTGTCTCGCCATTTTTAACCTAGAAGCTGATCTTCGATATAGATATTTGATAACTTTTGTAATATGGTTTAACTTAGGAAGATCACATCGGTTAAACATGCAGTAAAAATGTTAAGTATCATTTCCAATCCAAGTTTAACTTCTGAAGGACGATTTGGATTAATAATGTTAAGCATCGTTTGCAATCCAAATTTAACTTTAGTAGAGCACAAGGGTAGCTAGAAAAGTTCTATTGTAAAATACCGAACTAGATAATAATTAAATAATAAAGTTTAATAGGGTAATAGTCTTAATGAAATTTTTAAGAATTTTTTGGAGCTCGTATGACATAGGTTAAGAGGATAAGTATTGCTCCAGGGGAAAGCTTGTTTAAGGAACCCAATATAAGTAGGAATTGATTAATGAAATAACTTAGCCTTAATTAAACTAACCCTAAGTTATAAATGGAAACCTAAGTTCCCTAAATTGATTAATCGATTCAGGTTATTAATCCTTACCCGTGCCCTATTCTTCCTCCTTGTCGACGAACTCCACCACCTCCCCGTGCCCTAACTCACAACGCCGAACTCTTCCTTCCCTCTACCTCGCATAAACACCCTCGGATGTCGCAGGGCTCTCCTAACGCCAGCACCGGAGACGTTGCACCACCACCGATCGCGATGAGCCCAAGTCGTCGGCCTCTCCTTCATTGCGCCGCTCCCCTTCCTCGCGATCTCTCCACGTCGATCGCCTTCCCGAGCCTCACGATTCCCCTCACCAAGCCGCCGAGCCACAGTCGTCTCTCCTCCTCTCTCTAGCTATAGCCGCTGTCCTCTCCTTCTCTCTCGAGTCACAGCCGTAGCCTCTCCTCCTCACGTGAGCACCACAACAACCAATGATCTCCCTCTCCTCTGCCTCAACTCAGCATCACATCTAGCGAACTAATCCTCAACAGAAGCCACAGCCGCCGATTCTCTCCTCTCCGAGTTGTGCCCTAATTGATCCCTCTGGTAGTTCTCCCTTTGTAGGTATGGATGAGTGTTCCTTTTGGTAGGCTAGCATAGGGATTTAGATGTTGTTTCTAGTTCTCCATGAAAGTTTTCTTGATTTTCTATTTTGTTGCGAGAGATTGGATCGGGTTTCGTGTTGGTTAGTCCTAGTAAAACATACCAGTTCCACTGTACAAAATTTTTTTGTATGATCCTGTCTGAGAAGCTGGACAAGACGGAGATCCGGAAGAAAAAAACCCACCGTACTAATGAAGAATAATGTCGTGCTGATGAAGAATAATGTCTGTAGAATACCAATCTGAGAAACCCAAAGCGGATCGGGAAAAAAGAGTCACTGAAAGCCCTCGTCGTACGAAGCACCGATGACGAAGAAGAAATCCAAATATGAAGAAAAGAAACCCAGATCCGAAGCTTCCAAGACTTCTTGCGCACAAGAGATCAACCAATACTATCGTCAGTGACCTAAGACCGGGGCGGGAATCCCTGGCTAGGCCCTCCGACGCTCAAGTCAGTGATCTCTCTCGGTGTAGAAGAAGGAAGAAGAAGATGAACATTAGTTGAAAATTAGGGTTATCAATGTGCACAATGATGTGAACTTACCTCGCCAACGGAGAACTCCCCTTTTTATACCACTTCATATAACCTCCGTAGTCATGAAGTGGACCCTGGTTTGTTAGAGCTTTTTATGAGATGACGTCATCTGTGTACTTGTGGCGGATGATTTTTAAGGAATCTTTTTTGTACCCCAGATGTACCTTATTTGTCGTTTAGCACCTACAAAATAATCTAACAACACCTTTCCCGCCAAATAAAAATATATAACACCTGTCATAGAGTTATGTATTGTAGATATCGATTAATTATTTGTTTTTTGAAATATTTACCCCAATCTTACTTCACGAGTTTCTTTAAAGTATTTCCGTTATTTCTCCTTTGAGGTATATGCCAATTAATAAGAATCTTACTCTTGGGAAGTATGTTTCGGCCAATATAAACCTAACTCCCCCTAGGAGGTATGTCCCGGCCGATATAAACCTAACTCCCCTTGGGAGGTATGTTTCGGCCGATATAAACCTAACTTCCCCTGGGAGGTTTGTCCCAGCCGATATTAGCCTACCTCCTTTGAGGCATATGTCAATTAATGCGAATCTTACTCTTGGGAAGTATGTTTTGGCCAATATAAACCTAACTCCCCCTAGGAGGTATGCCCCGACCGATATAAACCTAACTCCCCTTGGGAGGTATGTTTCGGCCGATATAAACCTTACTTCCCGTGGGAGGTATGTCCCGGCCGATATTAGCTTACCTCCTTTGAGGCATATGTCAATTAATGCGAATCTTACTCTTGGGAAGTATGTTTCGGCCAATATAAACCTAACTCCCCCTGGGAGGTATGTCCTGGCCGATATAAACCTAACTCCCCTTGGAAGGTATGTTTCGACCGATATAAACCTAACTTCCCCTGGGAGGTATGTCCCGACCGATATTAGCCTAACTCCTTTGAGGCATATGTCAATTAATGCGAATCTTACTCTTGGGAAGTATGTTTCGGCCAATATAAACCTAACTCCCCCTGGGAGGTATGTCCCGACCGATATAAACCTAACTCCCCTTGGGAGGTATGTTTCGGCCGATATAAACCTAACTTCCCCTGGGAGGTATGTCCCGACCGATATTAGCCTACCTCCTTTGAGGTATATGTCAATTAATGCGAATCTTACTCTTGGGAAGTATGTTTCGGCCAATATAAACCTAACTCCCCCTAGGAGGTATGTCCCGGCCGATATAAACCTAACTTCTCTTATTGAGGTATGTCCCGGCCGATATTAGCTTACTTCCTATTGAAGGCATATAGATCTTCATCCTGGGAAGCATATTTTCAGTCGATACATACTTATCCCCTATTGAGATATGTCCCGACCGATATTATTCTATCTCCTTAGGTTTATTACTTCCTTTCTTTTCCTTATCGGGGACCCACAAAACCTAACCCATATCACTAGCCTTCCCTTCAAGTCTAGTAGAAGGAGGTGTAGACGACTGACTAGACATAAGTCTGCTTTTGTCTTTTCCTTCCCGTGACTCTGCTCTAGATATTGAAATGACCTCACAGATTTTGTGTGCAACTGTCTCATTAAGTCAAGTATAGTGATCCTGTAAGCCTTTAAATAGGGCTACAACTCTCTCTTCGTCCACCACCCTTCTCAGTTCTTTTCCTTCCTTGTCTCCTTCCACTACCAAAGTTATGGTCTCAGATCCTCCTCTTTGGGGGCAATTTTTGTTGGACAAGGTGAAATCTATATATGAGTTTATTGGGATTTTGGCTCCGGCTACCTCTAAGGTTCAAGGGATAGTCTTAAGAGATGAAGCTTCACAATTCATACTTTTCATCCAAAGATGTCGATGCTTTGAAGGACTCAAGAAACTTCAGAGAGATTTTTACTACTCATAGAGGGGTAGCCAAATGACCCATGGGTGCTGTGTGAAGGGCACATCACATACTACCCTTGGGCTATGCTTGGTTGCTCCACTTGTAGAGCTCTAGGGCTTAAGAGGAGAAGTGGTTTTTACATTTACTTTTCCATCATAGTCTGTATGGACCTTTCTCCTTCCCCCTGCCCTTGAGTTTTTCTACTTTGTTGCTTTCTTCGTCCCAGGCAGAATATTGTCACTTATGTGCCTTGACAAGCCTGGGCGAGGTAAAATGTTTCTATCTCTGCTCCATGGTAAGTTTGAATCCAGTGGGATTAAAATTTTCTAAGAGTTTCAAGAGCTGGTGTTTGTAAACTTTGTTATCTATCGGAGGCTTACTGTTCTGAGGGAAAATGTAATGTTATGTACTTGATCAGATTCTAAGTGTAACAACGAACTCTTGTATTGAATTAAATGATTCTATGGAGTTCTTCTGTAATTTACCAAAATAAATGTGATGTTGTATTCATTACCTCTTTGCGTGTCATTTATCATGACTGAGGCTATCCTAACTATTGGCATATTTCTATATCACGGCGAATATTATGCCAGCCAACATTGTTTCGTTGATTGACATCAATATTATACCAACCTAGCATAAGCAAAGTCATTTTGGCTAATATAAAATTATTTTGATCAATATTAGTTTGTATTTCATAAGGACGTTAATTCAAAATCTGTCATTCGCCTAAATCTCCATCCTTAAATGTTCTTGTCCTTAGCTTGGACTTTAGTCAAGAAAATCAGTCCTTTTCACTTTATCATGTCCAGTTAATCACGTCTTCTTTCGAAGCTTCCTAGCTGGTGATTGACTCTTCTTAGGGTGAGAGAATGTTAGAAGCGTGCTCCGAGATGCTACCAACCCCAGCGCGATCCGTCCCATCACATCCGATATAAATGTTTTTATGATGGTATGACACACACTTTTTCTGACCGCCACGTCACGTGGGCCTCTAGCCTTTTTCTTGTGATTCTCATCGTCCGTTGAGATAAAAAAGGTTTTAATCTGATGATGGTCGTGTGCTTTTCAAACCCTAAACCCTTCATCTCCTTTTAAACTTTGTCCCTTCTGTTCTCTTCTCTAGAGTTCTTTTCTTGTTGCAGTCTTCAACCAAACCTCGGGCTCACCATTTTTCGGCGATCTTCTTTCTTGTCTTCAGTAAGTAGTCTATTGTTTCACTAGCCTTTACTTTTGCCCATGGCTGAAGAAGCAATTGCCCCGTGGTATGTCCATATGTCTTCTTCCTTTGATAAAAATGCAAGGCTAGCTATCTGTTGTCAGTATGAAATTCCTCGAGAGTATGACATCATAATCCCCACACCAGATGATCATCCTCATCGTCCTCCTGTTAATTGCATAACCTTTTTCAGGGACCAATTGATAGGGGGCTTAAGGTTTCTTATCCCTCCTTTCTTGATTGAAATAAGCCAGTATTTTGATATTCCTTTACAACAATTTGCCCCCAACGCATTCCGTTATCTGTGTGGTACTTACATGCTTTTTCGTATGCGGGATATCCCTCCTACTCCTCAAAATTTTTTCATGTTCTCTTATCCCAAATGTTCGGAACCTGGTGTCTTCCTATTTCATTCGCGGACTAAAATGGTTCTTTTTAGGGATATGCCCTCATCCCTCAAAGCTTGGAAATCTCATTTTTTCTTCTTAAAGTTTCCATGACCCATTCCTTGGTCTCATGCTTGGAAATCTTTCTTGCCCCCCTTGCCCGACGTCAAGGAGTTTCATCTTCATCCTTCTTTCCCTTTCTATTGTGAGAAATTGTTAAATCACCGACTCACTATTCTTAAGTGCCTACGGGTTGATCTCCTATACTTGTTTAGCTTAAGCCCTGTCAGACCTGATACTCGAGTTCCTTTAGGTAACATCTTATTTCTTTCTTCTTATTTTTAACTAACTAAACTATTTTTCTTCTCTATGTAGTGGATAGCTTCTATGATGCTTTGATTGACGAAGAATTACGTCTGGAAGAGGATGTTATTCGTGCCAAAGAAGCCGAATTTCTGGCTGCTATGGTTTTTCCCCTCCAATTGAAGAACCAGTTCTTGTAGCTGAAGTACCCAGTTCCTTGGGCGCTCTTGAAGTTCTTGAAGCTCCTGGAGATCCTTCTGCAGAGATCCTTGCTAATCCTTTACCCGCTGTTACTTCACCAGCGGCTGCTGCTGTCTCCTCATCTGCCCCTCTTCCCCTCATTGAGCTCACGTCTCCTGATAGCTCTGGTAAATTGATAACTGAAATTTCTAAGGGTAAACACCCCGGGCACAAACTTACCAGAGCACCTCCATCAAAAAGGAGGCTCATCCTCCCTGCTGACGAGCTAGTTTCCGAAGGTCTTGCTTCAGCTGACCTTCCTTCTGATGAGCCGACGTTGGCGGAACTCTATCCTTCCCTGAGTTTTCCTGCCTCACCTTTCGCTAATGCCACTGATTCTGGCGATGTATCTTTCACTTTTCCCCTATCTATCCCGACTTCTGGGTCTCTACCCTCCTCACCTTCTTCTTATTTAGTCTTTACTCCTCCATCTATTCCTACTTCCTCCTTTTCTACTAGTTCTTCTACTATTCCTATTCTCCCCATACTTCTAGGAGGTTCCTTTGCTGGCACTTGGGATGAAATTCGTCCCCTTTTTGAGGAGCTCTCTATTCCTGAGGCAATTGATCGCTTCTCTCATAAGGAGAATCAGGTGTGCTTATTAACACCTATTTTCTATTTCTCAACTATTATCTTATGGCTTTTTATTATACTTCCAGCGATGGATAGAAAATATGGGTTTTTCTCGACTGCTACACAACTTGTACACTGAGAATAAGAGGTTGAAGTCTGAAAATGACAAGCTACAACAAGAGGTTGCTGCGCTATCTTCTGCTGCATTTTCTGCTGCCACCAAGAAACAACTCGAAGCACAAATTGAAAATCTTCAGACAAAATTTAAATTGGTTACGGACCTTAATCAAGAATTGACTTTCAAACTTGACGAACTAAAGGATAATTATGAAGCAGAATTAACTGAAAAACTCAAAGCCCTGCAGCTGAAGGAAGATGAAATAACTTCCATGAACACCTCCCTTAACTCAATCAAGACTGAGGTTTCTGCAAAAGAAGCTGAATTGAAGACTTCTCAAATGGCTTTGGTGGTTTACAAGGGTGACGAAGATGTTCGTTAAAGGGAGCGGGCCACTACCATGATCGAGTCTCCTGAATTTAACAGGCCGATCGTGAAGTCCATCTTGTCAGCCTTTACTGCAGGAGCGAAAGAGGCGGTCCGCCAGTTACAAGAGGAGAGCTACTTAGCTCGTGTCCCTCCTCTTAATTTCCTAAACCGTCGCAGACTTATTGAGAACAAACCCCCTGATCTATATCCTAAGCTGACTTTGACTTAAATTCAAATTCCTGTAAAGAGGAGGGCAGAAACTCTGTAATGACAATCTTACGTAACGCTGATTATTTTCTTTTTGTTGTTAATTTTACTCTTTCTTATGATAGTTATCTGTTTTATATAAATGCGTCCAATGTTGCTCGGTTGGTCACCATACAACCTTTCCCAACAGGTTGTAACGTCTTAGATCATTTCCTTATGACCGGACGATACATATCAAGATTGATAAATATCGCCCGATATTCCATAGCTTAGTTATGTCTCGCCCGATTTGACACAGCTCTATCATGATGTCCTTAATATTGGTCGATTTATTTTACTCAACCGGTTTACCCCTATGTCTTCATATGTCCTTTTCACGTATTAATCGCGTCTCATGGGGTTTTATTATAGTGTATATTATTTGATTCATTATGATAAATTTTTGGTCGACATACTAGCTTGCTCTTTGTCTCGGCCGATCCATCAGGACCGCCTGTTTCATATTTACAGACCGTATCCAGTAATTTATAACTAAGTCCTGCCTGCTACCCTGCACTTAACTTCTCTTATAACCTGAACCTATAATTACTGAATTAATTTTTCTTTATACCCACCAAGCTTTCTCAAGAATTATTTCTAAGGAAACTTCGCACATTTTTCGAGGAAGATTACCTAACCTTACCTCTTTCTTTTGATTTTATTCTTTAATATTATTATTCATTTATAACGATTGGAATTCTAAATAACTTTTACTTTCCTTCTTCTTTCAGCTGTTTCTGTTTGGGGGTTTTAGCATAAGGCCAGAAGAGAAACAAGGGTTTACGAAGTTTTCTTCCGCTTTCCTCCATCTCTCGTCCTCTTCCCTGATTCCTTTTTCTTTGATGGCGGCTTCTCCTCCTGCGTGGTTTCTCTCATGCTCTTCCGACCTCATAAATACAGAAGAAGTGGACTTACAGGCAACCTATGGGTTTTCTTCTTATATAATCCGTCCCGCTCCTCATGAAGGTCCGCATCTTCCTCCTTTAGGGTGTATATCTATCTTCCGAGACCAAGTCCTACAGGGTTTTCGGTTTCCTCTTCACCATTTTTTCTGTAATGTCAGCCGCTATTTTAATATCCCACTCAACCAGTTTGTCCCTCAATCCTTTTCCATTCTTATGGGTTTTATTGGGGTATCTAAACTGTTAGATTTCCCCTTGTCTCCACGTCTTTTTCATCACTTCTTTATTCCTCGTCGAGTGGATGTTGGTGTTTTTAAATTTCAATCTCGTCCTAAGGCTATTTTGTTCAACTGCATTCCTCCTCAGGGGGAATGGTATCACAAATTTTTCTATATGCGTCTCCCTTCTCCCCCTCCATTTCCTATTCAATGGATACATGACTTACCTCCACTTCCTAGCACCCATGATCTTCTTGACGATCCCTCTGTTGCTTCTGCTCTACCTAAACTGAGGGGAGCAAAATTCAACTTGCCGCATCTAATTGTGGAGGGTTTAATGTTTCCTTTTGGAGTAGGCAAGATTGACACCCCTTTGGATGGATCCTTTGGTATGTAAAAACATTTCAATCCATATTTACTAATTAATACATCTCCTTTATAACGGTGTTCAATTCCTGTGTTTCAGCTGATGTTCTTCTTCCAGCCTTTATGTACAAGAATCCTGCCATGACTAAGTCTTTTGTAAATAATCCTGGAGAAGAATGGTTGTGCGACCGCCAATCGGATCCTAATTTTTCCACCTTGGGTTTACTACCTGAGGAAGAACGACGAGCAGAGGCGGTTGCAACCTGTTGGATTTTTCGGGCCGCGAAAACCGCTTTTCGAGTTGCGGAAACCCCAAATCACCCAAAGCCGTAGGATCTGTGCATGGAAAAATTTCGAAAACACGAGTACGAGTTATAAACTACGATCTATAGTAGATCTACAAAGGAAAACACTTTATACCTTTGATGCGTGCCCTCGCAAAATTCCCGCTGGTCCAAGGTATGTGTCGGATCTCCAAAGTATCAAGGTAGATACTTCTCTAGTGATATCCACACAAACAAGGAGTGTCTCTCACACTCAAAGGATGGAGAAGAGAGCCCCAAGTGTGCTAGCACTTTCTAGGGCTCTCGGGTATGATTTAAAAGGAAGAAAAGAAAGGATGCAAAAGGAATGTCTTACACTCAAGAAGTAGTATCCCTCCTTTGTGACCTTCACTCTTCCTTTGCTCTTGGAACTCACTCAACCACCTTCATATTCCCTTGGAACCCACGGCAACCACAAGAGAAGAGGAGGAAGAAGATGGAATAATTACCACACATCCATTACACTAAATGAAAACCTTCTCATCCTTTAGTGTTGCCGGCCACACACTCATAACTCCCTCATTTAATGTGCCCGGCCACATTAAATGGAATGGGAGGTGTTGTAACCTCCATGAGGTGGCACACCTCATGAGGTGGAGATGATGTGGCAAGGTTAGTCATGCCATGTAGGATGAGTCAACCTTATGATATGGCAATACATCAAGTCAAACTTGATGTTTCAACTTCTACTTGGTCAAGTCAAACTTGACCAATTGTCTTCCTTGTTGAGTTAAATCCAACCTTTGACTCAAGTCAATTTTAATTTAATGAATCTCAATTCATTAATATAAATTGACTCAATGAATCAAATCTAAATTAGACTCATTCAACAATTGAATCTAATTGAGTCTAACTCAATAAGTCTAATTTGAATCCAATTGGTTCATCATATGAACCGAATCCAATTGGTTCATCATATGAACTCAATCTCCATCCACTTGTTCTTTGTGTGTGACCCAATAGGTTCTTGTAACGTTGGCAATGTTTCTAAACTCCTTTAGAAACATAAGCAATGAGCGGCATCTAGCAATACATCATTGCTACCCAAGTTACAAGAAATGTTGAGATCCAACATCACCTTGTGACTATTAATTGTGACTCCTCACAATATATGACAAGTGTCCTTCTATCCTAGACATATAGATTGATCAATGTGAGGCATAGACCGTGTCATCCTCTGACCAATCTAAATCTTGAACTCTAAGTAGACTCACTCAATCAAATGAGCTCAATATCTCATATTGACTCATTTGGGTATGGCCATACACTTCGTGGTCTCACTCTATCAAGAATATCGATGTCACTCCTGTCATATAGGAGGGATAGATCCCATCTACATCACTCACATCCCTCTGCATAATTCGTTACATACCCAGTAATCGCCTTTATAGTCCACCCGCTGACGAAACCAAAGTACATAACTCCTTATGTAGGGATCCATGGTGACTTCAGGTCTAAGGACTAGTAGTCATACTAATAGCCACATGAGAAAGTATATGACACTCATATAACGATCCATGATACTTTCTCATGGCGGGTCATTCAGTATACATTCTCTAATGTATACCCATGTGTCAACTTGATATCTCTATATCCATGACTTGTGAGATCAAGTTATCGAGTTGACCTACATGCTAGTCTTATTGCATTAGCATTGTACCTGAATGTTAATACTTGACTAGCAATGATTTAGAGTAGTGTTCCCTATATCATCTCACTATCGATTCAACTAATCGATTGATATAGGTATGAACCTTCTACTCATGGACGCTATTATACTTAGTCTATTTGGCACTAATACAAATAAGTATAATAACCAAACAAATGCCTTTATTAATATACAAGAATATGATACAATGAGTCCATACAATCATCAAATGATTGACTCTAGGGCTCTAACTAACAATCTCCCACTAGCACTAGTGCCAATCAGTATAGGCTCTAAGGCCTAATGACCTAGTGTGACCATCATGCTTCCTCGGTGCCAAAGCCTTGGTCAAGGGATCTGCGATGTTAGCCTCTGTAGGTACTCTGCAAATCTTCACATCTCCTCTATCGATAATCTCTCGAATGAGATGGAAGCGCCGTAGTATATGCTTGGTCCGCTGGTGTGAGCTTCGCCTGTGCTATCGCTCCATTGTTGTCACAATAGAGCTCGATGTCATCAATGCTAGGAACCACCCCAAGTTCGGTGATGAACTTAAGAATCAAGCGATTCGCTTCACACGATGAAGCAATGTACTCCATTGTAGAATCAGCCTCTGTATCTGCCTTGAACTCTTCTGCCAGCCACCATTAATGCAAAATCACGAACCCGATCGCGATCTATAGTCATCCCTGGTGCCGGGAAGCTAGCATCACAGAACCCTTTAACCAGTAGCTCATCATCGCCTCCATATATCAAGAAATATTCTTTAGTCCTTCTTAAGTACTTAAGAATATTCTTGACCGCTATCGATGACTTTCACGGATCTCGTACAGGTACACATGCTCAAAGCATCACGAGAAATCGCTAGTACATAGCATGGCGCACATGATCGATCCTATGGGTGAGGCATAGGATCTGATCCATGCGTCTCTCTCCTCTCTAGAAGAGGGACCTTGAGTCTTCGAAGACTCACGCCATGTGACATCGGTAAAAATCCTTCTTGGAGCTTGGCAAACCGAAGGAGTACCTTGTCAATGAATGTACTCGACTTAGGCCAAGCAATCTCTTAGATCTATCTCTATAGATCTGTATCCTAGAATGCGGATGCCTCACTAAGTCCTTCATTGAGAAGCAACTCCTAGCCAGGTCTTGACTGAAGCATAGGGATGTCCTTTTCAATGAGTAGTATGTCATCCACATACAATATGAGAAGACAACTATATCCCCTACAACCTTCTTGTAGACACAAGGTTCATCTTCGCTTGATGAAACCAAACTATTTGATTGCATCATCGAATCCCAGCTCCGAGAAGCTTGCTTTAGTCCATAAATGGACCTATGCATACTCTACTAGTATGTTGTGGATCTACAAAACCCTCGGGTTGTGTCATGTACACATCCTCAGTAGGTTTCCATTCGAAGCGCGGTTTTGACATCCATCCGCCATATCTCATAGTCATGGTAGGCTGCAATAGCAAGCATGGACTTAAACATCGCTACTGGAGAAAAGGTTTCATCATAGTCAATACCATGAATCTGCTTGAAACCTTTAGCTACCAAGCGACCATTATAAATAAGTCCATCCATGTCAGTCTTTCTCTTAAAGACCCACTTACACCCAATGGGTTTTACCCCTTCAGGTGGATTAACCAAAGTCTATACTTGGTTGGTGTACATGGATTCCATTTCGGATCTCATGGCTTCAAGCCATTTCTCGAAATCTGGTCTCATCACAGCTTCCTGATGGGTGGTAGGCTCATCCTCTATGAGCATAACGTCATCATGGTCAGACAAGAGAAATGAGTATCTCTTAGGCTGACGACGTACCCTATCAGACCTGCGAAGAGGTATGTCTACTTGAACTGGTTGTTGTTCCTCAACTCTTTGTGGAACAACATCATCCACAACACTTTGTGGTTCCAGTTCAACTTCCATCGAGGCATCAGTGCTATTGTTCGCATCTTGAACTACTTCAAGATCAAACGCGCTCCCACTAGTCTTTCTAGAAACAAAGTCCCTTTCTAGAAAGACTCCAGTCTTTGCCACAACTACCTTGTTCTGACTGGGAATGTAGAAGTAATATCCCTTAGTTTCCTTGGGATATCCGATGAAATATAACTTGTCAGATTTGGGTCCTAACTTGTCTGAGACTTGATGTCGAACGTAAGCCTCACAACCCCAAATCCTCATGAAAGACACCTGGGCATCTCTCCCAGTCCATATCCTATATGGTGTCTTTATCACGGCCTTGGATGGAACTCGGTTGAGAATGAAAGCTGCCGTGTCTAGAGCATATCCCCATAGATATGTCGGAAGATCTGTGTGACACATCATAGATCGTACCATATCTAATAGGGTACGATTCCTCCTTTCGGATACACCATTCCACTGTGGTGTTCCAGGAGGAGTGAGTTGGGATAGAATCCCACACTCAGCTAAATAGTCACGAAACTCATGGCTTAAGTATTCACCACCTCGATCTAATCGAAGTATTTTAATACTCTTGTCAAGCTGGTTCTGTACTTCATTCTTGAATTCTTTGAACTTTTCAAAGGATCCGGACTTATGTGTCATCAAGTACACATAACCATATCTACTGAAGTCATTAGTAAATGTGATGAAGTATCTATAACCGCCTCTAGCAGCGACATTGAAAGGGCCACATACATCACTATGTATGAGTCCTAACAAATCAGTCGCTCTCTCGCTGTGCCCACTAAAGGGAGTCTTGGTCATCTTGCCTCGTAGACATGATTCGCATATCTCATATGATTCAAAATCAAATGAGTCCAGCAAACCATCCTTATGGAGCTGGGATAAGCGCTTGTCATTTATATGACCTAAGCGACAGTGCCAGAGATAGGTGTGGTTCATATCGTTCGATTTGAACCTCTTGGTACTAACGTTATAGATAGAGCTCTCAAGGTCTAGAATATAGAGTCCGTTTATCAGAGGTGCACTACAATAGAACATATCGTTTAAATAGGAACAACATTTGTTCTTTATTATAAGCGAGAATCCTTTCTTGTCTAAACAAGAAACGATATAATGTTCTTAGTCAATGCAGGCACATAACAACATCTAACTCTAGTATAAGCCCGAGGGCGGAGATAGAAAATAAGTCCCTTAGCAACAGCAGCAACCCGTGCTCCATTGCCTACCCGTAGGTCTATCTCGCCTTTGTCAATGCTCTGCTATTTCTCGGTGCTTGTACATTAGTAAAAATGTGCAAAGCACATCTAATACCCACGACGAAGAAATAGAGGTTGACTTCTATAACATTTATACCTGAAGTAGAAATCTTATTTCTCTTCTTGTTAAGATCTTCCGGTATCCTGTGAAGTTCCTCTTCCATTGCCCTGCTTGTCTTTTGATATAGTTGACGAAGATGTTCAACCATATCGTAAGCACACATCAACTCATGTTGCTTCAGCTCGAGTTCATGGTTGCGAGCATTAGACAAGACACATCTAATCGCCATCTTGATGCTTCTTGTAAGCATCCGGTCATCTCAAGCGTGGCAATGGCGGGAGAGCCTCGGAATGGGCTCCAGAACATCGAGTTTACCCTTCGAATGAGAACTATTCTCGTGTTCTGTCGATCTCCGTGAAATTTGCTCATGAGCTTGTCCTCTGAGGGCTGCGAGTGAGAGAAAGAGTTCGTATTCAACGTCATGGTTATCTACAACGAAAATTTGCAGAAATAAATATCATATTCTTAAAATCATTTAATTAGGCCTTTAATTAAATGATGCTTGAATTCTATAATTCTTGTGGGACAAGATCCACATCATACTAACCCTTGAGTTAGCTTTGGCCAAGACGCCTATGATCGGTAGGTAACGATTACCAATTACATCTCTATGCAACTCTTGTTTATAGGATCAAGATCCATATTTATATTAAAACTCGAGTTAGCTTTGGCTAATACGCCCGAGAGTTAATATAAACGTGATTTTGTCCTACCTTTCCAACTATTGGAAGAATGCCTATAGTTGACTTGATCCAACCGAGTAACTCGGAATACTCAATCTAATTGAGTTTGTATTCATCCATGCGTTGATAGGCGGGACCAAGATTGTCCCTCCGTACCCTACCAAGATAATATGTATTGCTCTGCTTTGGCAGATTCAACAATACATGTGATCGAGGTAGTGATAGGTATCACGGTACGGTTAGGCATTTAGAGTTGGTTTGATCGAGATCTAATCTAATCGAAAAGGATGCATCTTGTGCACGACTTAGATCTAATCTAATCGCAAGGGTGCATCATGTGCACGACTTATATCTAATCTAATCATAAGGCACTAATTAATTTACTACTTATTAAATATGCATCACATACACAAGCAATTAATTAATCTATTTGTGATTTAGTCATGGCCCTACTACGATCTTCTCAAGCCAATGAGAAGATCGAATGGTTAACCTAGGGTCAACAGCTTCTCCAAGCTCCTCCCTTTGACCACCTTGTGTTGCTCGTGCCCGCCTCGGAACTCCGTCTCGTGTGGACCCTCCACCACTCCAATTTGTACATTACAATTTGAAACTCGAGTTACATTCGAGTCTAAATCTAATTTACAACCAGAATATATGAGAAAGGCACGACGCGCAGGTCGCGGAAAAATAAAAACATACAACACGCGCAAACACATAACGGCACGCAGGCCGTATTATGAATTACAACACAATCCAATCATATTGGGTTTTTGGGCCATGACTATCACAAAATTAATATATAATTCAAAATTATATATTCTCTTAATTTTTTATAATTTTAAAATTAATTTTTACAATTTTTACGAGTAAAATTTCCCGGCGGACTCGTTTAGCGGTTTCGGGCGCAATCATGAACGGATCCTGCGGGGCCAGGGGCAGCGCCCCTACCCGTGATCTAACCATCGCGAGGGTTTTTTTGCGATCCAACAGCGCCTAAACCTGCTGTCCCAAAACGATTTGGGCCGAGACATTGTCGTTTCGGAAAAATCTTCCCGGCGGGTTCGTTTTTAGCGATTTCGGGTGCAATCACGAAGCAAATCCTCTTGCGGGGTTAGGGGCAGTACCCCTACCCGCGATCTAACCATTGCGAGTTGCTCCTAAGCGATCTAATGGCACCCAAGCCCGCTGTCCCAAAAATTTTGGGGCGAAACGAAGCCGTTTTGGAAAAATCATTCCGGTAGCCGAAGCCTACAAGCGTCTAAACACTTGTGCTTTGATTACTCGAGAAAAATACTCATAAAAACCCAAAAATCATAATTTTACAGAAAATTATAGAAACATTAGTTTTCATAAAACCAAAAAACAAACTCGTACTCGCCTTGCACGTGGCTCTGATACCACTGTTGGGTTTTTCGGGCCGCGAAAACCGCTTTTCGCGTCGCGGAAACCCCAAATCACCCAAAGCCATAGGATCCGTGCAAGGAAAAATTTTGAAAACACGAGTATGAGTTATAAACTATGATCTACAGTGGATCTACAAAGGAAAACACTTTATACCTTTGATGCGTGCCCTCGCAAAATTCCCGCTCGTCCAAGGTATGTGTCGGATCTCCAAAGTATCAAGGTAGATACTTCTCTAGTGATGTCCACACGAACAAGGAGTGTCCCTCACACTAAAAGGATGGAGAAGAAAGCCCCAAGTGTGCTAGCACTTTCTAGGGCTCTCGGGTAGGATTTAAAAGGAAGAAAAGAAAGGATGCAAAAGGAATGTCTTACACTCAAGAAATAGTATCACTCCTTTGTGACCTTCACTCTTCCTTTGCTCTTGGAACTCACTCAACCACCTTCATCTTCCCTTGGAACCCACGGCAACCACAAGAGAAGAGGAGGAAGAAGCTAGGAAGAAGAAGGAATAATTACCACACATCCATTACACTAAATGAAAACCTTCTCATCCTTTAGTGTGGCCGGCCACACACTCATAACTCCCTCATTTAATGTGCCCGGCCACATTAAATGGAATGGGAGGTGTTGTAACCTCCATGAGGTGGCACTCCTCATGAGGTGGAGATGATGTGGCAAGGTTAGTCATGCCATGTAGGATGAGTCAACCTTATGATGTGGCAATACATCAAGTCAAATTTGATGTTTCAACTTCTACTTGGTCAAGTCAAACTTGACCAATTGTCTTCCTTGTTGAGTTAAATCCAACCTTTGACTCAAGTCAATTTTAATTTAATGAATCTCATTTCATTAATATAAATTGACTCAATGAATCAAATCTAAATTAGACTCATTCAACAATTGAATCTAATTGAGTCTAACTCAATAAGTCTAATTTGAATCCAATTGGTTCATCATATGAACCCAATCCAATTGGTTCATCATATGAACCCAATCTCCATCCACTTGTTCTTTGTGTGTGACCCAATAGGTTCTTGTAACGTTGGCAATATTTCTAAACTCCTTTAGAAACATAAGCAATGAGCGGCATCTAGCAATACATCATTGCTACCCAAGTTACAAGAAATGTTGAGATCCAACATCACCTTGTGACTATTAATTGTGACTCCTCACAATATATGACAAGTGTCCTTCTATCCTAGACATCTAGATTGATCAATGTGAGGCATAGACCGTGTCATCCTCTGACCAATCTAAATCTTGAACTCCAAGTAGACTCACTCAATCAAATAAGCTCAATATCTCATATTGACTCATTTGGGTATGGCCATACACTTCGTGGTCTCACTCTATCAAGAATATCGATGTCACTGTCATATAGGAGGATAGATCCCATCTACATCACTTGCATCCCTCGCATAATTCGTTACATACCCAGTAATCGCCTTTATAGTCCACCCACTTACGACGAAACCAAAGTACATAACTCCTTATGTAGGGATCCATGGTGACTTCAGGTCAAAGGACTAGTAGTCATACTAATAGCCACATGAGAAAGTATATGACACTCATATAACGATCCATGATACTTTCTCATGGCGGGTCATTCAGTATACATTCTCTAATGTATACCCATGTGTCAACTTGATATCTCTATATCCATGACTTGTGAGATCAAGTCATCGAGTTGACCTACATGCTAGTCTTATTGCATTAACATTGTCCCTGAATGTTAATACTTGACTAGGAATGATTTAGAGTAGTGTTCCCTATATCATCTCACTATCGATTCAACTAATCGATTGATATAGGTATGAACCTTCTACTCAAGGACGCTATTATACTTAGTCTATTTGGCACTAATACAAATAAGTATAATAACCAAACAAATGCCTTTATTAATATACAAGAATATGATACAATGAGTCTATACAATCATCAAATGATTGGCTCTAGGGCTCTAACTAACACAACCATGGAAGAGGAAGAAGAAAAACCCTTTGTTACCTTAGTTAAAAAGCCAAACTCACTGAGGCTTCTTCCTCTAGTGATTTCTTTGGTACTTTTGTGCAAGCTCCTCTTGTCCCGGCGCCCATTTCTCTCGAGAGAGGTAAGGCACCGATAACTCCAACCCATATTATCTCTAATCCTGCTCTTAGGATGATGAGACCCGTTCTACTTATCCCTTTTGCTTCTATTATTTCAGCTCCCTCTGCTTCTGCTTCTTAGATGGTCGTTATGTCTTCTGTGTCCTCTACATCTTTGACATTGGCCTTGCCTCCCTTGGCTTCTAGGCCTCGAGCAAAACGGACACCTTGCCGGAGGTCTTCTCCCGGTGCCATTCCCTCGACTGTTAGTGTTCCCACAACTGCATCAGCTCCCCCTACACTACCACCTTCTATTCCATCTAGCACTTCCTCCGCTTCTCTTGTTTCTACTATTCCTTTCCCTTATATTGCATCTTCTTCTTCTTCACCTCCTTCTTCCTCCCTTCCTCGTCCTTTATTTAAACAGGCTGTGGGTTTACCTTCTCAATTGGGACAGCCCTCTAGTCCACCTAGCTATGGCACTCTGCAACTAGAAGGTCTATTAGCCGAATCTTGGATGCAGGGTTACGAACAACTAAGAGGCCTTAGTCTTCCACATCGAGCTGATCGCCATAGTCGTCAGGTAGTGGCCATAAGTATTTCTAGTTATATGTTATCAACTTTATACTTTCATTTTTAACTTACATCATCCTTTTGTTTAGTTTCTTGCCTCGAGTCTACATATCGACCAGCTACTCACAGCTAAGGACCATGAGAACAATAAATTAAAAGCTCAACTGGAAACATTGAAGGCTACTTCACCTTCTTCCAACAGCGATATAGCTCAACTGCAAGAGAAAGTGGCCTCACAAAATCAATAGTTGGGGACCTTGAAACAAGAATTGGAGGAGCGTCAGCAATTATTGAAAGATAAAGAGCTTACCAGAAGAACTTTAGAATTACAGGTGGATCGGCTACATTCTGGTCTTCGACTAGAGATGGCTTTAAAAGAGAAAGCTCTCTCGGATGCTTCTCATAAAAGTCTCCTTTAAGAGAAAGTAGAGAAGCTTCATAATGCCTGTCTTTATGACCAAGCTCAAGACCTAGCCTCTCATGATTTCACTATCCTACAGGAACAAGAACAAAGGAAAGCTCAAGATGTCGAATTGTCACTGCTACAGAAGGAATTGGAGCAGCTTAAATCAGAGAAGGATGCTTTGAAAGATCAACACACAAAGCTGCAAGCTGATTTCCAAAGCTATAAGGAGCAAGAGAAAAACTGGTGGGAAGAGTGGCGTCAGGCTTATTTAAAGTCTTCAACCTTCGCCCGAGAATTCGTTCGCAGGATAGTAGGTGCTCTAAATCATTCTGTATCAGGAGTTTTTCAACAGTTACGAGAGGGTGACTATTTACCCAAGGAACCCCCCCTTTCTTTCATAAATCGTCGTAGGCTTAACGAAGAATTACCTGTAGATATAAAAGGTCCTTTTCTAGATGTTTAAAGAGATTATTCAGAAAAAGGCTTGTAAATGCAGAACTAGTGAACAAGTGTAACCAAAATTTGGCAATTAAGCAATTACGCTGTATAAGAAAATTTTAATACTTACCTATTTTTTCATTGCACTGATTTGAGAATGCCTCTCTTGAAATGCTCCTAAATATTAAATATAAGCTTTATTCTAGAACTCCTTGCTCATCTTTTGAAATTAAGCCTTGTCTTGATGAATCCTTCCGTAAATGACATCCAGTGTGCTCCATATCCCTAAAAGAATAAATAATCCCAAGTGATCTTGGATAAGGAATCTATATAAAACTCCTGAGTTCCGAGCTGAATACACTACTCCAGGCGATTTTTAAGTGAAGACTTCCAGATAGATGAGCTTTCAGGTAAATAATGTATCATATGCATAGAATCCCTTTTGAATCCTGGCTTCATGTATGTATAACCCCGGTCGATTAGTCTTTGAAATTATGAGATTTCTTGATCAATTGTGTCCTGTGATGGTTTAGATTCTCCGGTTCCTCCGATGAAGACCCGTCCGAGTTATTTCATGGGATTTCACGATCAACTTATGTTCTATAATGGTTTAGAGTCTCCGGTTCCTCCCATGAAGATCCGTCCGAGTTATTTCATGGGAGTTCCCGATCGACTTATGTTCTGTAATGGTTTAGAGTCTCCGGTTCCTCCCATGAAGACCCGTCCTAGTTATTTCATGGGATTTCCCGATCGACTTATGTTCTGTAATGGTTTAGAGTCTCCGGTTCCTCCCATGAAGACCCATCCGAGTTATTTCATGGGATTTCCCGATCTACTTATGTTCTGTAATGGTTTAGAGTCTCCGGTTCCTCTCATGAAGACCCATCCGAGTTACTTCATGTAATTTCTCGATCGTCTTATGTTCTGTGATGGTTTAGAGTCTCCGGTTCCTCCCATGAAGACCCGTCCAAGTTACTTCATGAGATTTCCCGATCGACTTATGTTCTGTGATGGTTTAGAGTCTCCGGTTCCTCCCATGAAGACCCGTCCGAGTTACTTCATGGGATTTCCTGATTGACTGATGTTCTGTAATGGTTTTGAGTCTCCGGTTCCCCCCATGAAGACCCGTCAGAGTTATTTCATGGGATTTCCCGATCGACTTATGTTCTGTAATGGTTTAGAGTCTTCGGTTCCTCCCATGAAGACCCGTCAGAGTTATTTCATGGGATTTCCCGATCGACTAATGTTCTGTGAAAATATGATGTTTGTACTAACCTTGTGACAATTTTTAAAGTTTCTAGGTTCTTGATGGGAGCTGCATAGGCCTTTAGGGTTCCCTCCTGTAAATTGCTTGAAATAGATAATGAAAGTCCTCTTGATATTCATCAATCTGTATGAACCATACTTATTTCCGTGGCGATATTTATCTTGCTTGGCTTTTATTAAAAGAAGTAGAGTACACAAACTGTAGATATACTTGTCCTCAGTCACCGAGGACTTCAAATAATTGCGATTTGTTTTCCTAGCCACATTCTTGAATAGTATGATGTAGTTAGGTTCGATAAGGCTGTATGTGATTTGCACTCCAGGGCCGTTCTAAAATTCTTCCTTCAGTATCTTGGAGATAATATGAACCGGATGTGAGTTTTTCTATCACTTTGTAAGGTCCTCCCCATTGTGGTGCCTACTTACTGACATCCCCGACAGGTTTAATTCGCTTCCATACCGAGTCTCCTACTTGGAAAAATCTGGGGATGACCCTTTTGTTATAATTTTGTCTCATCCGTTGTCGATATGATGCCAGACGAGTCGCGTCTTTATCTCTAATCTCCTCTATCAAGTCTAGCTCCATGAGTCGTCGGCCTCCATTGTCCCCATCATATAATTGTCTTCTGTCAGATTCTACTCCCACCTCGATGGGGATTACTGCTTTCCCTCCATAAACTAATTGAAAGGGAGTGATTCCTGTAGCCTCTCGGGGCGTAGTTCGATATGCCCAAAGAACGCTGGGTAATTCATTTACCCAGCTACCTCCGACATGATCCAGTTTGGTCTTTAGACCTCTTATGATTTCCCTATTGGTTACTTCTGCTTGGCCATTACTTTGCGGATAAGCTACAGAGGTGAAGGCCTGAGTAATGCCGTAACTGTTGCACCAGTCTAAGATCCTATCCCCTTGGAATTGCTATCCATTATCAGAGACTAATTTATGAGGAATGGCAAATCTGCAGATTATATTTTTCCATAAAAATTTAATAACTACATCTTTAGTAATTCGAGCAAATGGTTCTGCCTCCACCCATTTGGAAAAATAATCCACTGCTACTAATAAGAACCTTCTCTGTGCAGCTGCCATAGGAAATGGACCTACTATGTCCATGCCCCATTGATCAAAGGGACATGCAACTATAGAGGTTCTCAATAACTGTGTAGGGTGATGTAAAATATTTTGATGTTTTTGACAAGAAATACAAGTTCTTACCAGCTTATTGGCATCTTCATGTAGAGTAGGCCAGAAATAACCGGCTAGCAGAATTTTGCGAGCCAAAGATCTCCCTCCTACATGACTACCACATGAACCTTGATGGACTTCTCGTAAAATAAACCGTATATCTTCTGTGCCAATACACTTGAGCAAAGGTCTAGAAAAAGATCTTTTATATAACTGTTCTCCTACCATAATGTATTGAGCAGCTCTTTTCTTAAATACCCTTGCCTGTTCAGTATCATTGGGAAGAATACCTTGTTGCAAATACAATATGATTTGAGCCCTCCAATCACCTTGAATTTTTGCCTCAGCCTGTCTTTCAATACAAGATATTAACACAGTTTGTTCTACGGGCCGATCTAGACTCCATGGCACTATAGCAAAGGCCAACTTAGCTAATTCATCTGCCACTTGATTTTCATATCTAAGAACCTTTTGTATATTTACTTCTTGAAACTGGGACTTCAACTTATCAAATGCTTCAGCATATAACTTAAGCCTATCATTATTAATTTCAAAATTACCTGATAGTTGTTGAGCTGGTAATTGAGAATCAGAATAAATAAAGACTCGAGCCGCCCCTATATGCCGTGCGGCCTGCAATCCTGCTATCAGGGCTTCATATTCTGCTTCATTGTTGGTGGCTCTGTAATTCAATCTGATGGAGAGTTGAAGTCTGTCTTCCCATGGAGATATAAGAAGAACACCAATTCCGCTGCCTTGTCTAGTTGAAGAACCATCTACATAAACTTTCCAAATGTCTTCTTCCTCAGGGCTTTGAACTTCTATGATGAAGTCCGCTAGAGCTTGTGCTTTGATAGCCGAGCGAGGTTGATATTGAATGTCATATTCCCCAAGTTCAGTTGTCCATTTGATCAGCCGACCTGATGCCTCTGGGTTGAGTAACACCCGTCCAAGAGTACTGTTGGTTAACATAATAATCTCATGTGCTAAGAAATATGGGCGCAACCTCCGAGCAGTCAATACTAGGGCATAAGATAATTTTTCTAGTGTAGTTTATCTACACTCAGCTCCTTTTAATAAATGGGTGGAAAAATATACAGGTTGTTGTTCTTTTCCTTCTTGTCTGACTAATACAGAGCCCACAACGTTTTCATTAGCAGACAAATATACCCAAAGAGTTTCTCCTACTATGGGTTTAGCCAATACAGGGAGAGTAGACAAATAATCTTTCAATTCTTGAAAGGCCTTATCACATTCTTCATTCCACTGAAATTTATTGGCTTTTCTAAGTATTTTAAAGAAATGGAAACTACGATCGACCGATCTAGAAATGAATCTAGATAAGGCTGTAATCCGGCCTATTAGTCTCTGAGCTTCTCTCATGTTGCGTGGTGGCTCCATGTTTGTGCTTTGACCTTGCTCGGGTTGGCTTCTATCCCTCGTTCGGACACCATATATCCCAGGAACTTCCCCCCTTTCGCTCCGAATAAGCATTTGCTCGGATTTAATTTGAGCCCATACTGCCTTAATGTCTTGCAGGTCTCTTCTATATCCCTGCACAGATCAGCAGCTTGAAGAGACTTAATTAAGATGTCATCAACATATACTTCCATATTTCTACCAATCTGCTTCTGGAAGACCTTATTCATAAGCCTTTGATAGGTTGATCCTACATTTTTTAATCCGAAAGGCATAACATTATAACAATAAGTACCTTCAGATGTTATAAAACTGACCTTTTCTTGATCTTCTTTAGCTAAGGGAACCTGATGATAACCCTGGTAAGCGTCTAACATAGAGATGTATTCGCATCCCGCAGTGGAGTCTACCAATTGATCGATTCTAGGCAACGGATAATAGTCTTTCGGGCAAGCTCTGTTAAGGTCCCGGAAATCAATGCATACTCGCCATTTGTTTCCAAGCTTAGAGACTAACACCACATTAGCTAGCCATCTTGGAAATTGTACTTCCCTAATGTAACCGGCTTCCATGAGTTTAGTTATTTCTTATTTAATAATCTGGTTTTGTTTCGCACTAAAACTCTATTTTCTTTGCATGACCGGGCGGGCATCTGGGAAGACATGCAAGGAATGCTCCATGACTGTAGGAGAAACGCCCGAGACTTCTTTGGGAGTCCAAGCAAAAACATCATTATTCTTCTTCAGGCATTGCACTAATTCGGCTTTCAGAGCAGGCTCAAGATCAGCCGCAATATATGTAGTAGCTTCAGGTCGATCAGCCTGGATCTGAACTTCTTCCTTCTCTTCATAAACCAAGACGGACTATTTCTCCCGAATGGCATTAACCTCCATTCTTTGAATCTTTCGGGCGGTGTTAGCTTCAGTTCGAATTATTTTAACGTAACATTTTCGGGCTGTCTTCTAATCACCTCACACCTCCCCGACTTGGTCATCTACCGGAAATTTAATCTTCTGACAAAAAGTAGAAATGACCGCCCTAAACTCATTTAAGGCGGGTCGACCCAATATTACGTTATAAGAGGACGAAGCATCTACTACCATGAAATAAGATCTTCTCGTTCTCATCAGAGGCTCTTCTCCCAGAGATATGGCCAACTTTATTTGGCCTAGTGGTTGTACTTCGTTGCCTGTGAATCCATATAGAGGAGTAACAATCTGCTGAAGTTCACTCGGATCAATTTGTAGTTGATCGAAAGCCTTCTTGAATATAATATTGACAGAACTGCCCGTGTCTATGAAGGTACGAGCAATGGCATAGTTGGCTATGACAGCTGTAATGATCAGGGCATCATCATGGGGTATTTCTACCCCCTCGAGATCTCTAGGTCCAAAACTTATTTCGGGACCGGCCGCTTATTCCATACTACATCCCACAGCATAAATTTTCAGTCTTCGGGCATGTGCTTTTCTGGCTCTATTAGAATCCCCATCAGTGGGTCCGCCCATAATCATATTGATATTGCCCCGGGCAGCATTACTCCTATTTTCTTCCTGCCGAGCCGTCACAGCTTCGGAGGGTGCTTTCTCTGACACTTGGCTGGTACCGGCCGGGACTGGTATTGCCTCCTGCCGAGGCTCGACCGGGCGATATTCCAGCTTGAGTGGACTTTGCTGCCTGGGGTACTGTTGTCGATAATAGTTCTGCCTTTGATAACGCTCCCTATTAGCTCGCTTATTTCTTAAAACAAAATAGTCTTCAGTATGATGACTACTAGTTTTATGATAAGTGCACCATCTCCTTGGTGCCTCTGGCTGTATCTCCACATGTTGTACAGCTTGTGGACGATACTCTGGTTGTTGATGGGGTGGATGAGTTATTCTAAGACCCCTTAGTGGAGGCACAGGGGCAGGAGCTTTCTCCTTAACCTGGGTAGGAGAAGAGGTAACAACCTCCTTTCTACGAGCAGCTTGAGCTTCCTCCACATTAATGAACTCGGTGGCACGCTCAATCAAGGAATCAAAATTAACAGGGGGATTCCTTACTAAATATTTAAAGAAATCATTATCATTTAAACCTTGAGAGAAAGTGCTAACTAATATTTTAGTAGTAGCATTAGGTACATCAATAGCTACCTGATTGAACCTTTTGATGTATGCTCAGATGGACTCTTTAGATGCTTACTTAATTGAAAACAGGCTCCAAGGAGTCTTATGATACCTTTTGTTGCTGGAGAAATGGTGCAGAAAGACTTTCTTGAAGTCTTTGAATTTCTGAATAGACTTCTCTGGCAATCTCTTGAACCAGCGCTGTGCAGCTCCTCCGAGGGTAGTGAGAAACATTCGACACTTCACCCCGTCAGAGAATTGTTGTAATAATGCTATGTTCTCGAACTTCAACAGATGATCTTCTGGATCTGTTGTTCCAGTGTATTCCCCGATCTGAAGATTTTGATACCGCTTAGGAAGCGGATCATCCAGTACACTTTGAGAGAATGGGGAGATGACCTTATCTAGTGAGCTATCACTAGTTATCATTTTGATCTTACGCTTTTCTCTATCTGGTGCTTCACCAGAGGATTCTTGGAACACGAGTCTCTTGCCTCCTTGATCCATGGGAGTGCGAAGAAAGGCTCGTGGACGCCTTGTCGGAGAAACAGTAGCTGGAGGAAAATACGCATGTTCTTCTTCCTCCATCTCTTTCCCCTTCCGATGCTCGGTAGTCGATATTGCTGGATTATGAGCTGTTGGTAGAGTAGCTCCAGTGTGGGATTGAAGTTGTTGTTGCTACTGTTGTAAGGCTTTCTGAACGTGAGAGTTGATGAGGAAATCTAAATCCTCACGACTGATAGTAAGTAGGTTTCTTCCATCCTGTAGTCTCAGATTCAGGTGAAGTTCCCACAGACAGCGCCAAATTTGATCCTGTCTGAGAAGCTAGACAAGACGGAGATCCAGAAGAAAGAAACTCATCGTACTGATGAAGAATAATGTCATGCTGATGAAGAATAATGTCTGCAGAATACCAATCCGTGAAACCCAAAGCGCATCGGGAAAAATAGAGTCACCGAAAGCCCTCCTCGTACGAAGACCCGATGACGAAGAAGAAATCCAAATCTGAAGAGAAGAAACCCAGATCCAAAGCTTCCAAGACTTCCTGCACACAAGAGATCAACCAACACTATCGTCTGTGACCTAACACCGGGGCGGGAATCCCTGGCAAGGCCCTCCGTTGCTCAAGTCAGTGATCTCTCTCGGTGTGGAAGAAGGAAGAAGAAGATGAACAGTAGTTGAAAATTAGGGTTATCAATGTGCACAATGATGTGAACTTAACTGGCCAACGGAGAGGATTCCCCTTTTTATACCAGTTCATATAACCTCCGTAGTCATGAAGTGGACCCCGGTTTGTTAGAGTTTTTTATGAGTTGACGTCAGCTGTTTACTTGTGGCGGATGATTTTTAAGGAAACTTTTTTGTACCCCAGATGTACCTTCTTTGTCATTTAGCACCTGGAAAATAATCTAACAACACCTTCCCGCCAAAGAAAAATATATAACACCTGTCACAGAGTTATGTATTGCAGATATCGATTAATTATTATTTTTTTTGAAATATTTACCCCTATCTTACTTCATGAGTTTCTTTAAAGTATTTCCGTTATTTCTCCTTTGAGATATATGCCAATTAATACGAATCTTACTCTTGGGAAGTATGTTTCGGCCAATATAAACCTAACTCCCCCTGGGAGGTATGTCTCGGCCGATATAAACCTAACTCCCCTTGGGAGGTATGTTTCGGCCGATATAAACCTAACTTCCCCTGGGAGGTATGTCCCGGTCGATATTAGCCTACCTCCTTTGAGGAATATGTCAATTAATGCGAATCTTACTCTTGGGAAGTATGTTTCGGCCAATATAAACCTAACTCCCGCTGGGAGGTATGCCTCGGCTGATATAAACCTAACTCCCCTTGGGAGGTATGTTTCGGCCGATATAAACCTAACTTCCCCTGAGAGGTATGTCCTGGTCGATATTAGCCTACATCCTTTGAGGCATATGTCAATTAATTCGAATCTTACTCTTGGGAAGTATGTTTCAGCCAATATAAACCAAACTCCCCCTGGGAGGTATGTCCCGGCCGATATAAACTAACTCCCCTTGGGAGGTATGTTTTGGCCGATATAAACCTAACTTCCCCTGGGAGGTATGTCCCGGCCGATATTAGCCTACCTCCTTTGAGGCATATGTCAATTAATGCGAATCTTACTCTTAGGAAGTATGTTTCAGCCAATATAAACCTAACTCCCCCTGGGAGGTATGTCCCGGCCGATATAAACCTAACTCCCCTTGGGAGGTATGTTTCGGCCGATATAAACCTAACTTCCCCTGGGAGGTATGTCCCGGCCGATATTAGCCTACCTCCTTTGAGGTATATGTCAATTAATGCGAATCTTACTCTGGGAAGTATGTTTCGGCCAATATAAACCTAACTCCCCCTGGGAGGTATGTCCCGGCCGATATAAACCTAACTTCTCTTATTGAGGTATGTCCCGGCCGATATTAGCTTACTTCCTATTGAAGGCATATAGATCTTCCTCCTGGGAAGCATATTTTCGGTCGATACATACTTATCCCCTATTGAGATATGTCCCGACCTATATTATTCTATCTCCTTAGGTTTATTACTTCCTTTCTTTTCCTTATCGGGGACCCACAAAACCTAACCCATATTATTGTACAAGTGTCGAACCTTTCCTTAAATAACATATTGTGTTCTTTCGAAGTTAAATTAGGAATCGCAGACGGAACTTAACATCATTGATGCCAAATTTAACTTATCTATTCTTAATGGTTTAGATTTGAATCACAAGCGGAACTTAACACTATTGATTCAAATCCACCTATGTTATTAATTTCATTAAATATTAATTTCCAAAATTGACTTCCAGGACTTCATGGCGAGGCACATGGTGTAATGCCCCGCCCCTTCCTGCTCAAGCTGATGGGGGTTACCTTTCTTTTTCTTCTTATCTTATCTTACTTATTTGCTTGTTAATAATCTTCTCTATTTAAACACAGCGGAAGTCTTGTTTATAGTATATTTTTTTTTCTTTTTTTTTTTAAACTCTTCTTCTACTTTTCAAATCATCATTACTAACTACCTATCACATAAGGTCACATGGCATGTTTATCATGAATTTAAACCATAATACTAATAAGCATGATGAAATGTTATGGAGTCATGAAATAACGACATAAGCATAATTCTTATTATATAAAAACAGCTCTTTCTCTTTTAGCCGAGCCACTACTACACACATCCATCTTGCCCCTCCTGCTGCTCCCTTAGTACATTCATTCCTTGCCTTTATCTGTGGTACAAGGAAAGTAAGCTATGAGCACACAAGGCTCAGTAAGATCCTTCCTACTCACAAAAACCGTAAAGCATAACATAAAGACATAAAGCATAGCATATTCATAGACATAAAACATAAAAACAACTCATCATATCATGTATGGAAGCAGCATATCGTAACGTAATCGTATGGTATCATGGCATATTATGATAAGAACCATAAGTGCATCCTAGCATAACATAACATAATCAAGTCATATTATGACATGATCATAAAGAGCATCCTAGCATAACATAATATAATCATAAGTATCATGGCATATCATGGCATAATCATAAAGTGCATCCTAGCATAACATAACATAGTCATAAGTATCATGCGAGATGACTTTCGAAAACATGTATCATGAAAAATATATGCAACATGTCTTTTGAAAACTTATTACATACATACTTAAACATAATTTCAACATGATTAGGGCCCCGGCTTGTACCACATACATAAATGCGCGCATCCTATGTAGGTCCAAGGTAGCAAGTCTCGAACCCTACAAGGCATACATACTAGGCCCATTTCTTAGTCCATCGACCTAGGGGCACTTAGGAGCCCATCCCTAACGAGGCTCGTTTCTTAGTCCATCGACCTAGGGGCACTTAGGAGCCCATCCCTAACGAGGCCCGTTTCTTAGTCCATCGACCCTGGGCGCTTATGTAGCCCACCCTTGGTACAAGCCATAAAAGTAAAGTAGCATGTCATACATATCATAATTCTTATCATATCATGCATATTATATTTCTTTTCATATCATGAAGAATGCTCTTAGTCCCAACTAATAGGGAAGCAACTCTTAGGCATAACATAAAGCATGCATAATTGGGCACACAACACATCATGAATTTGGGCACACAACACATCATGATCGCATGCATAATTGGGCACACAACACATCATGAATTTGGGCACATAGCACATCATAAACGCATGCATAATTGGGCACACAGCACATCATGAATTTGGGCACATAACACATCATACGGGTCATCATTATGCATAGGTCATAAGTATACATAAATGAGCATAGAAGCATAGCATATTCTTATCATATCATGAAGCATTGCATGTGAGACACATAGAATTTCATAATTGGGTCTCTAACCCAAATATCATGAAGTGGCTGAAACATGTAGTTGTTGACTAGGTTAACAAGCACCATAAAAGCATATGAACCCTAAATCATCATATATCATAAGGAACATCATGAGCATGTTTAACATGGGTTCTAAGTTAAGCCTTTATTCTTGTCATGGCTGAAACCTAGCAAGCATGTTTCTAGGTTACAAGTAGCATGAAAGCATGTGAACCCTAAATAAATATCATAACATATATCATAAGGAACATCTTGAGCATGTTTAGTTTGGGTTCCAAGCTTCCTAAGTCTTTAAACATGTCATGGCCGAAACTTATCAAACATCACATTTGGTTACAATCAACATACAAGCATGTGAACCCTAAACTAATATCATATCATATACCATAAGGAACATCATGAGCATGGTTAGTTTAGGTTCTAGGTTTCCTAAGCTTGTAAACTTGTCATGGACGAAACCCTAGTAAGCACAATTCTAGGTTACAAGTAGCATGAAAGCATGTGAACCCTAAACCAATATCATAACATTTATCACAAGGAACATCTTGAGCAAGTTTAGTTTGGGTTCTAAGTTTCCTAGCCCCTTAAACTTGTTATGGCCGAAACTTGTAAAGCTTGGAACTAGGTTTCAAGTGTCATAAAAGCATGGGAACCCTAAATTAATTTCATAGCAATTATTACAAGGAACATCATGAGCATAACTAGGTTAGGTTCTAAGTTTCCTAGGCTCTTAAACTTGTTATGGCCGAAACTTGTAAAGCTTGGAACTAGGTTTCAAGTGTCATAAAAGCATGGGAACCCTAAATCAATTTCATAGCAATTATTACAAGGAACAACATGAGCATAATTAGGTTAGGTTCTAAGTTTCCTAGGCCCTTAAACTTGTTATGGCCGAAACTTGTAAAGCTTGGAACTAGGTTTCAAGTGTCATAAAAGCAAGGGAACCCTAAATCAATTTCATAGCAATTATTACAAGGAACATCATGAGCATAACTAGGTTAGTTTCTAAGTTTCCTAGGCCCTTAAACTTGTTATGGCCGAAACCTCATGAGCATGAAATACAGTTCCAATCAACATACAAGCATGAGAAATATCATGTTAACTTCATATCTTGTCATAAGGAAAATCATGGCTTGCTTGGTTTAGGTTTTAAGTTCTCCTAGGTCCTTAATTTTGTCTTGGCCGAGAGTTTTTAAGGAGAGAAAACTTAATTCTAAGAAACATACAAGTATGAGAATACTAAACAAATCTCTTATAAAAAAGTACATATCATAAAAATCATGGTGAGCATATTTAGGACTTAATTTTTCCTAAGGGTCTTATTCTTGTTGGCCGAATTTACCATGGATCACACCTTAAGTTTTTAGAAATCTATTTTCATAAAGGAAAGCACATATGAACTACTTGTACCACAGGTGAGGGGATACTTACATCCTTTCGCTCGTGGTTTTTCATAAGGAAAAAGGTACCCTAGGTGCAAAGGAAGGAGAGAGCTTCTTCTTCTTGCACCTCCTTTTGTTTCTCTTGCTTGGAAGGGGTAGATCTTGAAGGCTTCTTCTTGTAATTTAGTTTTCTTGGAGAGGAAACTTAGCCTAGCTTTTGGAATAAGGAGAGGGAGGGGCTCTTGGTTTCGGTGGAGAATGAAGAAGGAGAAGGAAGGAGGAAGAAGAAGAATTAAATCTCTTGCTTTTCTTCTCCCAATCCTATTTATTCCTTTGTAAATGAAGCATGTCTTCATTCATTCCCTCAACTCCTCTTTTCCCTCATTCCTTTAATCTCACGAAAATAGAGAGAGGGAGGGAAGTAGGCAATTTATCTTTTGCTTGCTTCTTCTCTTAACCAAGAGGAAGAGAAGGTAAGCAAATTTGGTTTTCTCTTGTTCTTTTACTTAACCATCTTCTCTCCTTTAACTACCAATTCCATTCTCTTTTATTCACTTATCATTCATTACTCTAGTGGTTCCATCCACTAATTTAACTCTATTACTTGTGGGAGGTTCAAGGTTCAATCCTTGACCTCACCTCTTCTTATTCTATTTTGGTTTCTATTTTTCCTTTTCTCTTATTCTTTTTATTTTTATGCTCTAAAGAAAATAACACCCATATACTTATCTTATAATTTCTTGAGTGTTACACATGGCCTTCTTGGATATGGGAGCAACCACCACCGCCTAGTCAAAGCCTTTTAAGGAAAGCTAATATTTAATTTCCTTAAATAACTCTAGGTTACCTAAAAAGAATAATCGAATCACAAATTCGAAAAAGAAAACACAAACTCGAAAAATAAATTCGAAAAACTAGATTTAATTGCCTCTTGTATTTAGAATTCTTACAAAGAATATAACTAGTATGATGCGGAAGAAAATTACTAGTTATACCTTCTCTTTGTATGCTAATGACCTCAAGATCATCTGTCGTATTCCTCGCCTCGCCTTGGACGTCGTGTGGGCAACGATCCTCCAAGATGAACACCACCCAAAAGCTTCATCCTCTTCGTCTAAAATCCGACCACCACCACCACCACCACCACCACCACCAAGGAGAAGAGAGCAAAGGGAAAGGGAGAAGAGAGAGGGGTCGGCCACCAAGAGATCACCAAGCAAAAGAATAAGAGTTGTGTCTCATGAAGTCTCCTCACCCCTTCTTTTATATTACTTGCCCAAGGCAAATATGGAAAAACTTTTTACAAAAAATAAAATCATCCAAGAGTTTTTACTTTTCCCTTTTTATTTTTTCTTTTCTTTCCTCTTGATTAAATCAATCACCAATTTTGATTTTGTAATGATTTTTTTATTTTATTGTGGCCGGCCACTTGCTTGGGCACCAAGCAAGGTGGTCGGCCACCTCATCAATAGGAATAAGGAAATATATTTTTTTAAAATTTTACAAGAAGAAATCTTCTTATAAAATTTACAAGCACTCTTTCCTAAAGTAGGAGTTAAAAAATGAAAGTTCTAAAAATTAAAACCTTGTTTTAAAATTTAAAACTTCTCTTATAAAATTTCCTTTTTGAACATGATGATAGAAAATTATAATTTTAAAACTTATCTTCCTTTTTTTCTTAAACCATGAAGATGGTTAAAAAAGGAAACTTTTAAACTTTTAAAACTCTCTATTAAAACATGTGGCCAAATTCAAATAAGGAAAGCGTTTTAAAATTAAAATCTCTCTTTTAAAACTTATAGTTTTCTACAAAGAGAAGATTTTAAAAATTCAAAAACAACCTTCCTTGTTTGAATATTGTGGCCGACCCATTCATGCTTGGTCACCAAGCAAAGGGCCGACCCCTATAAAGAGGATGTGGTTGGCCCTAGCTTGGTCACCAAGCATTGGACCAGCCCACTTCTTGGACACCAAGAAGAGCCTTACATTTAGATGGACTTCAGGCTATAATGATGCTACGACAGGGACCTAGAGGAGAAATTGGTTTTGGCCTTCCGATGAGCTTGAGTATCCCGTGCTCGCCCCGAACACACAACTCAAGTTCATCGATAATAAATCATTCCACTATAGAGTTACTACCGCACCAATCCCAAATTACATTATGGGCTCCTTCTTATTATGAGTGTGTTAGTCTCCCTGTGTTTAAGATAACAAATGTCCACTAATTAAGTAAGTTACTGATAACTCACTTAATTAATATCTAGCTCCAAGAGTAGTACCACTCAACTTCATTGTCATGTCGGACTAAATCCACCTGCAGGGTTTAACATGACAATCCTTATGAGCTCCTCTTGGGAACATTTTCAACCTAGATAACTAGGACACATATTCCTTCTATAATCAACAACACACACTATATGTAATATCATTTCCCAACTTATCGGGCATATTGATTTATCGAGCTAAACCTCACCCTTTGATAAGTCAAAGAAATAAATATTAAATATATGTGCTTATTATTATATTAGAATTAAGAGCACACAATTCCATAATAACTAAGGATTAGTTCTTTTACTAAGTCAGTACAAAAAGAACTTACCTAAATGGTCCTACTCAATACACTTAGAGTGTACCAGTGTAATTTATTAATCAAGATAAACTAATACTTAATTACATACACTACTACTATTCTGATGGTTTGTTCCTTTCCATCTTAATCATGAGCAACTGTTTATAATTTATAAAGAACCATCAACATGATCTTCTGTGTGTGACACCACAGACCATGTTATCTACTATATAAATTAATTGAACAATTACATTTAACAAATAAATATAGATATTGACCAATGTGAATCTTTTATTTCAACAAATAAATGTTTACAAAAGCTAGGCTTTTAGTATACACTCTAACAATCTCCCACTTATACTAAAAGACTAAGCTGCCATATCTATTGCCATACATCTGATTCCTATCTCCTCCACATGCCGATCAAAAGCTTTCGCCTGAAGGGCCTTAGTGAAAGGATCTGCCAGGTTATCTGCTAATGCAATCTTGGCGATGACAACTTCTCCTTGCTTGACGATGTCTCATATCAGATGGTACTTGCGCTCTATATGTTTACTTGCCTTATGGGCTCATGGTTCCTTCGAGTTTGCAACTGCACCACTATTATCACAATAAATTGTGATGATCTTGGGAAAACCAGGAATCACATCTAAGTCCATTAGAAAGTTCCTGAGCCATACATCTTCTTTGGCTGCCTCAGTGGTTGTCACATACTCAGCTTCCATAGTTGAGTCCGAGACGCATTTCTACTTAACACTCCTCTATGCAATGGCTCCACCTCCTAGAGTAAACACATAGCCTGACGTAGACTTACTATTGTCCCTATCTGATTAGAAGTCAGAATCCGTGTAACCCACAGGGAGCAAATCATCTACTTGGTAGACTAGCATATAATCTCTAGTCCTGCTCAGGTACTTTAATATATGCTTCACAGCAGTCCAATGTCCTTGTCCAGGGTTACTCTGATAACTGCTAACCATGCCCACGGCAAAACAGATATCAAGTCTCGTACACAGTATTGCATACATAAGGCTTCCTACAGTCGAAGCATAAGGAACTGCCTTCATGTTTTCTATCTCCTTTGATGTCTTCAGAGACATCTCTTTAGATAAAGCTACTCCATGCCTAAAAGGTAAGAAACCTTTCTTGGAGTTTTGCATGCTAACGAGCAAGGATTGTATCTATATATAAAGCTTGGGATAGGCACAACATTCTTTTCTTACGATCCCTTATAACTTTGATCCCAAGAATGTGTGCACATTCTCCTAAGTCCTACATATCAAATTGTTTGGATAATCATACCCTTACGTCTGATAATACCTTGACATTGTTTCCAATTAATAAAATATCATCTACGTATAGTACTAGAAATACCACCACGTTTCCGTTACACTTCTTGTATACACAAGACTCATCCGGACACTGAATAAATTCATATGACTGGATTACTTCATTAAACTGGATGTTCCAAGATCTTGAAGCTTGCTTCAGTCCATAAATGGACCGATTGAGCTTAAACACTAGATGCTCTTTGCCCTTTTCAATGAACCATTCTGGTTGCTTCATATGGATGTTTTCTTCAAGACTTCCGTTAAGAAAAGCTGTCTTCACATCCATTTGCCAAATCTCATAATCCATATGAGCGGTAATGGATAAGAGTATCCGGATAGACTTAAGCATAGCTATCGGTAAAAAAGTCTCCTCATAATCGATTCCTCTTTCTTAGTGTACCCTTTCGCAACAAGCCTTGCTTTGAAGGTTTCTACCTTCCCATCTGCCCCTCTTTTCCTTTTGTAGATCCACTTGCATCCAACGGCTTTTACACCATCAGGTGGTTCTACAAGCTCCCAGACTTTATTAGAATACATAGATTCTATTTCAGAATTCATTGTCTTTTGCCAAGATACTGCATTTATATCTTGGAGTGCTTTATCATATGTCCGGGGATCAGGTTCATGTTTACCCGGGGTCAAGTCCGAAGTCTCTCCCAAAAACATGAATCTCTCAGGCTGCCTTATAACCCTCCCACTACGACGAGGCACCGTCTGTGGTTGTATATCATGTGTGACACGTGTTGCAGTCTCTTGTGGTACTTCATCTTGTACTGTTGGTACTGAAGTAGACGTGTCCTCTCTAAGTTCTTCTAGAACAATTTTGCTACTGGGCTTGTGATCCATTATATAGTCTTCTTCTAAAAACTGGGCATTGGTGCTAACAATGAGCTTCTGGTCTTTAGGACTATAAAATAAACCACTTTTCATTCCTCTGGGATAACCCACAAACACACGAACTTCTGTACGAAATCTTAACTTATCAGCATCTGGTTTTAGCACATGTGTTGGACTACCCCAAATCCGAATATGTCTTAGACTGGGCTTCCGCCCATTCCACAATTCGGTGGGAGTAGAAGATACTAATTTAGAAGGTACTAAGTTCAAAATGTGCGTTGTTGTTTCCAGAGCGTATCCCCAAAACGAATTTGGTAATTCTGAATAACTCATCATCGATCTAACCATCTCCATAAGAGTCCTATTCCTTCGTTCTGCCACACCATTCTGTTGGGGTGTACCAGGTGCAGACAATTGGGATTGAATCCTGGCCTCTGATAAGTAATTTCTAAACTCTCTTAAGAGGTATTCGCCACCACGATCAGACTGGAGTGTCTTGATACTTTTACCTAGACGTTTCTCCACATCAGCCTTGTATTCTTTGAACTTATCAAAGCACTCAGACTTGCGGCGCATTAGGTAAATGTATCCATATCTTGAATAATCGTGTATAAAAGAGACAAAATATTCAAAACCTCTTCTAGCCCGGATAGACATAGGACCACACAAATCAGAATGAACCAATTCTAACACTTCTTTGGCTCTATACCCCTTGGCCTTAAAAGGCCTCTTGGTCATTTTACATTCCAACCAAGATTCACAAGTTGAAAAATTTTCCAACTCTAATGAACCCAAGAGTCCATCAGCTATAAGCCTTTGAATCCTACTTATGTTAATATGACCAAGCCTTAGATGCCAAAGATACGCTTGGTTCATCTCCGAAGGTTTTTTTCTCTTATTGGAATTAGAAGATGTGTTATTAATTTTCATATTTTTCTTTGTGGGAGAAATTAGATTTAAAGTATATAAATTGTCAACCAATGCACCAGAATAGATAATCACTTTATTTCTCTTTATAACGACATTGTTACTAAAGGAAACAGAATATCCATCTAAATACAGTTTAGAAACTGAAATTAAATGCTTTCTAAAACTGGGTACATAAAGACAATTTCTTAAAATCAAATTTATATTTCTATCAAATGATAAGTAAACGTCTCCCACTACAACAACCACCACCTTAGTAGCATTGCCCATGTAGACAGTTATCTCTCCATCAAATAGTCGTCGGGTTTCCTAGAACTCTTGCAAAGAATTGCAGACGTGATCAGTGGCTCCTGTATCAACACACCAAGTGCTAGTAGATAACACCGCTAAACATGTTTCAACTACTAGAGTATGAGATATACCTTTATTGTTCTGGTTCCTACGAGGACAGTCCACTTTCCAATGTCCAGACTACTTGTAGATGAAGCACTTGCCCTTTGGCTTCTTCATACCAGCTTTCTGTCCTGTACCTTGAGGTTTATTCACCTTCTTTGCTGAAAAGACCTGTTTCTTCTACTTCTTGCCTTTCGACTTAGAAGTAGAACCATTTTCAGCATAGTAAATCTGAGAACTATAACGAAATATTCCTTCTGCTGCCTGTAGTTCTGTCAGAAGTTTTGCCAATGTATACTCTCTTTTGTTCATGTTATAGTTCAGGCGGAACTACTCAAAACTTCTGGTTAGCGTTTGGAGAATTATATCGACCTGGGTTTTCCCATCGATTTCTCCTCCAAGAACTTGTATTTCATTCAGATAGGCCATCATTTTGAGAATATAATCTCTTACGGGTGTCCCCTCAGAAATGGTGATTGTCATTAGCTTTCTCATTACCTCTTGCCTAGCAGTCCGATTCTGGTGCCCAAAGAGTTCTTTGAGATTGTTCATTATATCATAAGTTGTTGGTAAATCTTGATGCTGATGTTGCAATACATTTGATATTGATTCCAAAATGTAACACCGCGCCATCTCATCAGCTTTTGCCCATTTCTTATGATACTCAATCTCCTCTGGGGTAGAGTCACCATTAGGTGCATCAGGGCAAGCCTCAGTCAGTACAAACTTATAGCTTTCAGCAGTAAGGACAATATCCAGGTTTCTTTTCCAATCTATGTAGTTGGGTCCAGTACGTTTGTTCTCTTTCAGTATAATGGCCAGTGGGTTGAAAGTCATCCTAAGAATCATAAAAATAACTTTGGTCAGGACACTAAATTTAGAATAATATTGATTCCTCAAACAATACTATTTTAAATTAACCAACACCTCAAAACACCGTGAATTTTGTATGCCACGATAGTGTGGACGTATACAAATTCAACATTTGTAAAAGGAGGGTGTAACCCATTAATTTTATTATCTTGTCAACCTAACTTTTTGACAAATAAAATTAATAGTTGGTTTCCTTCGATCACACAAATAATAGCAGTGACTCCGATGGGGAGGATACTATTAGACGTGCCTAAGTGTATACCATTACTTGACACTAAGTCCATTAATAAGATTGTGTCCCTTCTGATGGGGAAGATAACATTCTCTTAATTAATTTCATATAGTCATCCAAAATGGAAGTTTGATCTAGTGATCCGCAAACAAACTCATCCGATATGGAGGAAGGCACTCAGAGCCAACGCACAAGTTTGTTTGCATCACCTACAAACTAGTAATGGAGACCGTGGAATTTACTAAAATAAATCCCTCTCCCACTTAGTTATTTAAAGTGAGGAATTTTAAACTATCCTAGCATACATCAAATGCATACACACACATCACAGTAAATAAAAGTAATAAATATGGAAATTATTTTCCAACTATTATGACCTTTTTCTGTTACTGTCCTCCATGTGCTCCGACCCTAGCCGCTACCACCTTTAGCCACCGCCATCGGGTCGAGTCGTCGCATCCATCTTGCTTCTTATTCCGCTGCGCCTCTGGTGCTCCAAAAGTACCATGCCTCGTAAGAATCCGATCTGCGACAAAAATAGAATTTTACATATATCGATCCTATATTCCATGAGGGAATGTACATGTATTCTAGATCGAACAAAAAATAAAATTCTAAAAATAATATAGCTTCCGCTGTATTTAATACATACAATCATGCACACAAATAATGCCCTTGACATGTCTAAGGGTCCAATCACACACAACATCAATAAGCCATAATAGTTGGAGCCTGCAACCAAAGAGTTAGCACATCCTACTATTATCCTGCCTAAATTATGTATAATATGTGCATAACCTATTTGAATTCTAAACACACAGAGGCAAACCCTAGCTTTGATATCAATTGTTGGTTAGTTCTAGAAAACATATCGGTTTCACTGTACAAAAATTTTTTATATAAGTGTCGAACCTTTCCTTAAATAACCTATTGTGTTCTTTAGAAGTTAAATTAGGAATCGCAGACGAAACTTAACATCATTGATTTCAAATTTAACTTATCTGTTCTTAATGGTTTAGATTTGAATCGCAAGCGGAACTTAACACTATTGATTCAAATCCACCTATGTTATTAATTCCATTAAATATTAATTTCCAAAATTGGCTTCCAGGACTGCATGGCGAGGCACATGGCCTTCTTGGATATGGGAGCAACCACCACCGCCTAGTCAAAGCCTTTTAAGGAAAGCTAATATTTAATTTCCTTAAATAACTCTAGGTTAACCAAAAAGAACAATCGAATCACAAATTCAAAAAAGAAAACACAAACTCGAAAAATAAATTCGAAAAACTAGATCTAATTGCCTCTTGTATTTAGAATTCTTACAAAGAAAATAACTAGAATGATGCGGAAGAAAATTACTAGTTATACCTTCTCATTGTAAGCTAATGACCTAAAGATCATCTGCCGTATTCCTCGCCTCGCCTTGGACGTCATGTGGACAACGATCCTCCAAGATGAACACCACCTAAAAGCTTCATCCTCTTCTTCTAAAATCCGGCCACCACCACCACCAAGGAGAAGAGAGCAAAGGGAAAGGGAGAAGAGAGAGGGGTCGGCCACCAAGAGATCTCCAAGCAAAAGAATAAGAGTTGTGTCTCATGAAGCCTCCTCACCCCTTCTTTTATATTACTTGCCCAAGGCAAATATGGAAAAACTTTTTACAAAAAATAAAATCGTCCAAGAGTTTTCCCTTTTCCCTTTTTATTTTTTCTTTTCTTTCCTCTTGATTGAATCAATCACCAATTTTGATTTTGTGATGATTTTTTTATTTTTTTTATGGCCGGCCACTTGCTTGGGCACCAAGCAAGGTGGCCGGCCACCTCATCAAGAGGAATAAGGAAATATATTTTTTTAAACTTTTACAAGAAGAAATCTTCTTATAAAATTTAGAGGCTCTCTTTCCTAAAGTAGGAGTTAAAAAAGGAAAGTTCTAAAAATTAAAGCCATGTTTTAAAATTTAAAACATCTCTTATAAAATTTCCTTTTTTAACATGATGATAGAAAAATTTAATTTTAAAACTTATCTTCCTTTTTTTCTTAAACCATGAAGATGGTTAAAAAAGGAAAGTTTTAAAACTTTTAAAACTCTCTATTAAAACATGTGGCCAAATTCAAATAAGGAAAGCTTTTTAAAATTAAAATCTCTCTTTTAAAACTTATAGTTTTCTACAAAGAGAAGATTTTAAAAATTCAAAAACAGCCCTCCTTATTTGAATATTGTGGCCGGCCCCTTCATGCTTGGTCACCAAGCAAAGGGTCGGCCCCTTTAAAGAGGATGTGGCCGGCCCTTGCTTAGTCACCAAGCATTGGACCGACCCACTTCTTGTACACCAAAAAGAGCCTTACATTTGGATAGATTTGAGGCTATAATGAGGCTACGAAAGGGACCTAGAGGAGAAATTGGTTTTGGCCTTCCGATGAGCTTGAGTATCCCGTGCTCGCCCCGAATACACAACTCAAGTTCATCGATAATAAATCATTCCACTAGAGAGTTACTACCGCACCAATCCCAAATTACATTATGGGCTCCTTCTTATTATGAGTGTGTTAGTCTCCCTGTGTTTAGGATAACAAATGTCCACTAATTAAGTAATTTACTGACAACTCACTTAATTAATATCTAGCTCCAAGAGTAGTACCACCTAACTTCATTGTCATGTCGGACTAACTCCACCTGCAAGGTTTAACATGACAATCCTTATGAGCTCCTTTTGGGGGCATTTTCAACCTAGATAATTAGGACACAAATTCCTTCTATAATCAACAACACACACTATAAGTAATATCATTTCCCAACTTATCAGGCATATTGATTTATCGAGCTAAACCTCACCCTTTGATTAGTCAAAGAAATAAATATTAAATATATTTGCTTGTTATTATATTAGGATTAAGAGCACACACTTCCATAATAACTAAGGTTTAGTTCTTTTACTATGTTAGTACAATAATAACTTACCTAAATGGTCCTACTCAATACACTTAGAGTGTACCAGTGTAATTTATTAATCATGATAAACTAATACTTAATTACACTATTACTATTCTGATGGTTTGTTCCTTTCCATCTTAGTCATGAGCAACTGTTTATAATTTATAAAGAATCGTCATCATGATCTTTTGTGTGTGACAGCACACACCATGTTGTTACTATATAAATTAATTAAACAATTACATTTAACAAATAAATGTAGATATTGACCATTGTGATTCTTTTATTTCAACAAATAAATGTTTACAAAAGTTAGGCTTTTAGTAAACACTCTAACATTTCGGTGATTGTGTTGCTTTCGTGTAGTGGTTTTGGATTTACTGGAATAGAATTTGGGAGTGTGTAAACTGATTTGTTATTCACTGCCTTTTGAATGTGGTTAATGATGAGGAGTTTTAAATTACAGATTTGGGTTCAATGGTTCTTTGTTGTATTTGCTGTTATTCTTCATTGCGATTTGTCCTGCATTAAGTGCAATGTGTAAGCATGCACAATCTGGTGGAAAGGGTTGTACGAATTTGATTTTGTGATGTTTCTTCTTGGTAACGAATCCAATGTGTGCATGTTGAAAACTTGTGGGTTTGGCATATTAGAGTTGATTTAGGGAATTCCTATTAAGAGTTCATGGAGGACTTGTTTAATCATGCTAGATTTGTTTTTCTGAGATGAGATTTCGGGTAGGTTGTGCTTTGTGGTTTTCATGATAATGCCTTGCTTGGTACCTTGAATTAGTTGAAATCGTAAATATGTTGATGCAGGACTTTGATTCTAGACGAGCGTCTCGACGTGGGGTTATTTATCATGATCGTCAGATAAATGCGGGTACTTCTTACTTTGACTCTTTAGTTCTTTGAACTTAGTGCATGAACTATCTTTGGATAGAAACTGCTTTTATCTTGATTCCACTCTTATTTTCCTGTGTTTGATACTTCCACTCGATCTTTAAGATATTCGTTTCTATATCTATATAGTCTCTCGTTATTATCTATGATACGTAGTAGATACTAGATACCATGTTTGAATGTTTTGATTGTTGTTTACTTAAGTTCCGTATTGAGCATGCTGGCTTCATGTAGCATACCTAATTTCTGCTTATATTTGTATGATGACTATTGTATGTTACGCATCATATCATTGCATACGTGTTAACGACAAATTCTCCCTTACGGTCGAGAGAGTCGTTAACTAGGGTCGCACGCTCAGCCACTCGAGAGAGTGGTAGCTGGAGTAGATGCCGCTTGTCCTTTCGTGTCGTACTCAGCCACGCGTGGGTAGCGGTAGCTGGAGTTGCAAGCAGCAGGGACCCCCCTTCGCTGTGTAGCTAGTTAGCTACTCAGCACCTGTCCATTCGGTCATTCGGAAGTAGTGGCGGTGTTTGAGTGGTACATTTGTCATCGATCCGGCCTCTCGACCATACAGGGCTTGTGGTACAGAGAGGTGGGCGGGGTGACCATCCGTGCATACGCTATTATTATACTTGTTTTAGCTGCTGCTGTTTACTTATGTTATTATTGCTTACTTACTGCTGTTGTTTATTTGTGCTGATATGCTTCCTTATGTTGAAATATACTCTCATTGTAGATGTTTAGACATTGGCTTGTTCATTGGAAATTTGTATATACCTTGCTTATTACCTCTGTAGTTATAAGTATTACTATAGCAGATTAGTACCATTTCTGACCTTCTATACCTAGTCTGGGATATGGTTTCAGGTATGAGCATTTATTATGGTTCTATTTAAATATCTGCTATTTTCTTTATGAGACTGTATACTCTTAGCTCACTTTCTACTTGGATATTATGTTTATGCACTATCTTTTCTTTACCCGCTGAGTTTCAATACTCACCACCCCACAAAATGTTTTTTTCTTTCGTCAGGTAGCAGGTAGATGATTAAGAAGTTGCTTGGAGAGTCCCGACTATCAGTCCCACTTCGCATCTGAGATCAATTTTTATGTTAATTTGTATTAAGCTTTCGATACGTTGTGTTTGGTCTTGATATTATGTGATGTTATTTGGTTTATGATTTTGAGCTTTGTGGTCAGATTTTTATTATATTTTGTATTATGGTACAAGTCATGCCAGCATGCAGTAAGTTATTATCTAGAATGGTTTGTGTTTGTACCAGCCATGTAGGCTGAGTATTTATTGTTTTGTCTTCCATTGTGTTTAATTCCAGTCGGGTAGGATGAGCATATTAACTGCGTGGTTGTGCTTATATCTAGCTATGTGGGCTATTGTATTATGTTATATATGTGTGCTTGTGGATGTATGTATATATATGCTTCATATTGTTACCAGTACAGGGGAAATGCTGTCGGATATTTGTCTGGCAGTGACTCCTCTGGGACATGACAATTTTATGGTATCAGAGCGGGTTTGCGATGCGTGTTTTTCATATTTTGGATTTTCGAGTTAATCTAATACCAATTTAGTGGTATCATAACGGGTTTGCGATGCCTATTTTCGTATTTTGGATTTTTTGAGTTAATCTGATACAAATTTAGTGGTATCAGAGCGGGTTTACGATGCCTATTTTTCATATTTTAAATTTCGAGTTAATCTGATACCAATTTTGTGGTATCAGAGCGGGTTTACGATGCCTATTTTTCATATTTTAGATTTTCGAGTTAATATGATACCAATTTATGGTATCAGAGCATGGTTTTACGATGCCTATTTTAGTGTTTCGGTTTTTTCTTTCGTGATTTGGTTTCTCGATGTGACATTTTGAGTTTTGGGACCAGGTAGCAGTAGGAATCTCCAAGCTATAGGAGGTATGTGGTATACCGTTATCATACACTTCTGTTGTTACTTGACTAGTTGTTTATACCATGTATGATTTGTGTTGTGTCAGTCATAAGTTAGATCCATTCTTTTTGATGTAATTGGTAGAGTACTGAGTTACTTTATTAGTTCTGTCAGTAGGAGGCCGACTTACTTTATTTCATGAAGATTCTGATCTTTAGGTTATTGTGTTTGGTTAAATAACCTAGAAGACACATTTGAGTATATTACTTGTACAGATGTAGAATGGATTAAATTAGCTTCATACCATGGTTGGCTTGACTAGTTTGTAGTAGATCGATGTATCCTATTCCATAGGGACCTTGACCATGGATTGTATGTACTTGGTACGAGGTTGAGTGACCCTTTGGACTTTGGATGGTGATTTTTGTTAGTAATTCGAGCCACAAAAACCGCTTTTTACAATGTGGAAACCCCTAATTCTAGCCACGGATCCATGCGAAGATATATTTAAAATTAAATCATGTACATGTTTCTACATTAGATCTACATGAAAAGAGAGTATACCTTTAAAGCGAAGCCCTTCGCTTATCCCGCTCGTCCAAAAAGATGTCGGATCTCATAGAGTGTCAAGTGAACACTCCTCTACAAGTATCCACACAGACAAAAGGTGGAGAAAAAACCACTTAGAGTGTGCTAGCACTCTTGGTGGTCACAGCAATGGAGGATGAGAGGGAGAAAAGAGAAGAGAGGAGGAAAAAGATCAACTCTTGAATGAGTACACAAAATGTAACTCCCATCACTCATGTGGCTGACCACATTTAGAGGTTCTTATACCTCCATGTAATACCAAGAGTCATGACTCTTGGTCTCCCTCATGAGGTGGCACACAATGATGTGGCCTTGATGATGTCGAACACCATCATTGGCCAGCCCTATGCCAAGTCACAATAAGGTGGCAATTGGTCAAGTCAAACTTGACCCTTCATCTTCCCTCTCAAGTCAAGTCAAACTTGACCCATTCATCTCCCATGTTTGATCAAATCTAACCATTGATTTAAGTCAATTTGATTTAGTGAATCTCTATCCATTAAATTAAATTGATTCAATGAGTCATAATCTAAATTAGACTCATTAGACACGAGAATCAAATTGAGTCCAACTCAATTAGTCTAATTTGGATTACTCTTAATCCAATTTGGTTCATCACATGAACCTAATCCTCTTGGTTCATCATATGAACCTAATCTCCATCTAATTACCCTTTGTGTGTGACCCAATAGGTTCTTGTAATATTGACAATGCTCCTAAACCCATTTAGAAGCATAACTAATGAGCGGTATCTAGCAACACATCATTATTACCCAAGTTACAAGAATGTTGAGATCCAACATCACCTTGTGACTACTAATTGTGACTCTCACAATATGTGACAATGTCCTTCTATCCTTGACATCTAGATTGATCAATTGAGGCATAGATCGTGTTATCCTCTAATCAATTTATATCTTGAACTCCAAGTAGACTCACTCTAAATAAATGAGCTCAATATCTCATATTGACTCATTTGGGTATGGTCATGCACTTAATGGTCTCACACTATCAAGAATCATGATGTCACTCCCGTCATATAGGAGGGATAGATCCCATCTACATCCCTCCGTATAATTTGTTACATACCCAGTAATCGCCTTTATAGTCCACCCAGTTACGGGTGACGTTTGACGAAGTCAAAGTATGCAACTCCTTATGTAGGAAACCTTGGTGACTTCAGGTCCAAGGACTGATAGTCATACTAATAGTCACATGAGAAATTATATGAAACTCATATAACGATCCATGATGCTTTCTCATGGCGGGTCATTCAGTATATATTCTCCAATGCATACCCATGTGTCAACTTGATATCTCCATATCCATGACTTGTGAGATCAAGTCATCAAGTTGACCTATATGCTAGTCTCAGCTCATTAACATTGTCCCTGAATGTTAATACTAGACTAGGAATGATTAAGAGTAGTGTTCTCTATATCATCTCACTATTGATTCAACCAATCAATTGATATAGATAAGAACCTTCTACTCAATGATGCTATTATACTTAGTTATTTGGCACCAATACAAGTAAGTATAATAACCATAAAGAAATACCTTCATAAATATATAGGAATATGATATATCGAGTCCATACAACAATCATCATATGATTGACTCTAGGGCTCTAACTAACAATCTCCCACTAGCACAAGTGCCAATCAGTGTAGGCTCTAAGGCCTAATGACCTATTGTGACCATTATACTTTCTCTGTGCCAAAGCCTTGGTTAAGGGATCAGCGACGTTAGCCTCTGTGGGTACTCTGCAAATCTTCACATCTCCTCTATCGATGATCTCTCAAATGAGATGGAAGCGTCGTAGTATATGCTTGGTCCTCTGGTGTGAGCGAGGTTCCTTAGCCTGTGCAATTGCTCCATTATTGTCACAATAGAGCTCTATAGGATCGACTATGCTAGGAACCACCCCAAGCTCAGTAATGAACTTGCGGATCCAAACTGCCTCCTTTGTTGCTTCTGATGCAGCAATATACTCCGCCTCTGTTGTAGAAACATCAATTGTGTCCAGTTTCGAACTCTTCCAGCTCACAGCACCACCATTCAAACAAAACACGAACCAAGACTGCGATCTATAATCATCCTGATCAGTTTGGAAGCTGACATCACTGCAACCCTTTACAGCTAGCTCGCCATCGCCTCCAAATATCAAGAAATATTCTTTAGTCCTTCTTAAGTACTTTAGAATATTCTTGACCGCTATCCAGTGACGACCACCTGGATCTGACTAGTATCTGCTCGTCATGCTCAAAGCATACGAAACATGAGGACGAGCATAACGTCATCATGGTCTCTAGCCATTTCTTATAATCTAGTCTCATCACAGCTTCTTGATAGGAGGTAGGCTCATTCTCAACGAGCATAACGTCATCAAGGTCATACAAGAGAAATGAGTATCTCTCAGGCTAACGACATACCCTATCAGACCTGCGAAGAGGTAGGTCTACTTGAACTGGTTGTTGTTCCTCAACTCCTTGTGGAACAATCTCATCATCCACAACACTTTGTGGTTCTAGTTCAACTTCCATCAAGGCTTCAATGCTATGCTCCATATCTAGAACTTCTTCAAGATTGAACGTACTCCCACTAGTTTTTCTAGAAACAAAGTCCCTTTCTAGAAATACCCAGTCTTAGCCACAAACACTTTGTGTTGACTGGGAATATAGAAGTAATATCCCTTCATTTCTTGGGATACCCTATAAAATAGCACTTATCGGATTTGGTCCCAATTTGTCCGAGACTTGACGTCGAACGTAAGTCTCACAACCCCAAATCCTCATAAATGACATTTGGGCATCTCTCCCAGTCCATATCCTATATGATATCTTTATCACAGCTTTGGATGGAACACAGCTAAGTGTGAAAGCTGCCGTGTCTAGAGCATATCCCCAAAAAGATATAGGAAGATCTGTGTAACTCATCATAGATCGTACCATATCTAATAGGGTATGATTCCTCCTTTCGGATACACCATTCCACTGTGGTGTTCCAGGAGGAGTGAGTTGGGATAGAATCCCACACTCAGCTAGATAGTCACGAAACTCATGGCTAAGGTATTCACCACCTCGATCTGATCGAAGTATTTTAATACTCTTGCCTAGCTGGTTTTGTACTTCATTTTTAAATTCTTTGAACTTTTCAAAGGATTGTGACTTATGTGTCATCTAATACACATAACCATATCTACTGAAGTCATCAGTAAATGTAATGAAGTACCTATAACCACCTCTGGCAGCGACATTGAAAGGAACATATACATCACTATGTATAAGTCCTAACAAGTCAGTCGCTCTTTCGCTGTGTCCACTAAAGGGAGTCTTTGTCATCTTGCCTAGTAGGCATGACTCGCATGTTTCATATGATACAAAATCAAATGAGTCTAGCAAACCATCTTTAATTATGGAGCTGAGATAAGCATTTCTCATTTATATGACCTAAGCGACAATGTCAGAGATAGGTTTGGTTCATTTCATTTGACTTGAACCTTTTGGTAGTTATGTTAGAGATGTGGTTCTGTAAGTCTAGAATGTAGAGTCCATTCATCAGAGGTGCACTACAGTAGAACATATCATTTAATTAAACAGAACAACATTTGTTCTTTTTACAAAAGAAAAGTTTTTCTTGTCCAAACAAGAGACTGAAATGATGTTCTTTGTAAGAGCAGACACATAACAACATTCATCTAATTCTAGTACAAGCCCAGAGGGTAGAGATAGATAGTAAGTTCCTAGCAAGAATGCCGTGCTCCATTGCCTACTCGTAGGTCCACCTCGCCCTTCGTCAATGCCCTGCTATTTCTCAGCGCCTGCACATTTGTATAAATGTGAGAAGCACATCCGGTATCAAATACCCACGATGCAGAAATATATAGATATACTTCTATAACATATATACTTGAAGTAGAAGTCTCACTTCTCTTCTTCTTAAGATCTTCCAGATATACTTTGCAATTCTCTTCCAGTGCCCGGTCTGACCGCAATGGAAGCAGGTAGCATCCTTAGCAACCCCTCCTTTAGGTTTCATTATCTTGCCTTTGCCCTTGGCTTGGGACTTTCCCTTACCTTTAGTCTTGTCCTTGCCTTTCTGCTTTTGCACTATCAAAAAGGAGTTGGGCTTTACCTTCTTAAGGTCGAGCTCAGCAGTTCTTAACATGCTTAGCAGCTCAGGCAGTGACTTGTCAATTTCGTTCATGTTGTAATTCATGAAAAATTGACTGTAGCTCTCTGACAAGGATTGCAAGATCAAGTCTGTGTTGGGGTTTTCTGGCCGTGAAAACCGCTTTTCGCATCGCAGAAACCTCGAATCACCCATGCCACTGGATCTCGTGCGAAGGATAGATTTAAAAAATATGAGTACGAGTTTCAAACTATGATCTACAGTAGATCTATAAGGAAAAACATTTTATACCTTTAAAGTGTGCCCTCGCAAATCCCGCTCGTCCAACGGTATGCCGGATCTCGAAGTTTTCAACGTAGACAACTCTCTAGTGATATCCACACGAACAAGAAGTGTTCTCTAACACTCAAGGATGGAGAAGAGAGCACCACAAGTGTTCTAGCACTCTCTTGGGCTCTCGGGTAGGATTGGAAGAAGAAGAAAGGAAAAGAAGAGAACACACTCCTCTAAAATCTCTATGTGACTTACACTAACCTTTCTTCTAGGATTAGATTCACTCTCCTTTCTTCTCCCTTGCTTGAAACCCACGACCAAGAGAAGTGAAGGAGCAAGAAGAGAGCTTAGGAGGAGGAAGATAAGTTGAATGAGAGTTACACTTGCAAAATGAAACTCTTTTCATCTAATTAAGTGGTTTGTAACCTCCATGGGATACCAAGAGTCACAACTCTTGGTAACTCCCATGACGTGGCACTTCACTTAAATAACCATGATGATGTGGAGCATCATCATTGGTCCACTTAATGCCAACTCACCAATGAGGTGGCATAAAGTCAAGTCAAACTTGACTCTTCATCTTCCTCTCAAGTCAAGTCAAACTTGACTTAATCTCTCTCATGGTTGATCTAATCCAACCATTTAATTCAAGCCAATTTAATATAATGAAACTAATTCATTTAATTAAATTGATTCAATGAGTCATAATCTAAATTAGACTCATTGAACACATGAATCAACTTGAGTCCAACTCAATTAGCCCTATTATGATTACTCTTAATCCAATTTGATTCATCAAATGAATCTAATACTCTTGGTTCATCATATGAACCTAATCTCCATCCACTTGTTCTTTGTGTGTGACCCAATAGGTTCTTGTAACGTTGGCAATGCCCGTAAACTCATTTAGAAACATAAGTAATGAGCGGTATCTAGCAATACATCTTTACAACCCAAGTTACAAGAATGTTGAGATCTAACATCACCTTGTGACTACTAATTGTAACTCCTCACAATATATGACATGTGTCTTTCTATCTTAGACATCTAGATTGATCAATGTGAGGCATAGACCGTGTCATCCTCTAATCAATCTAAATCTTGAACTCCAAGTAGACTCACTCAATCAAATGAGCTCAATATCCTATATTGACTCATTTGGGCATGCACTTCGTGGTCTCACTCTATCAAGAATATCGATGTCTCTCCCATCATAGGGATAGATCCCATATACATCACTCATCCCTCCGCATTATTTGTTACATACGAATCCCTTTATGGTCCACCCATTCATGGTGACGTACGAAACCAAAGTATATATATGTAGGAACCTTGGTGACTTCAAGTCTAAGGACTAGACTAGTCATACATACAGAAAGTATATGACACTCATATAACGATCCATGATACTTTCTCATCGCAGGTCATTCTGTATACATTCTCTAATGCATACCCATGTGTCAACTTGATATCTCTATATCCATGACTTGTGAGATCAAGTCATAAAGTTGACCTACATGCTAGTCTTATTGCATTAACATTGTCCCTGAATGTTAATACTCGACTAGGAATGATTAAGAGTAGTGTCCTTATATCATCTCTGTATCGGTTCAACTAACCGATTGATATAGGTGAGAAGTCTACTCAAGGACGTTATTATACTTAGTTTATTTGGCACCAATACAAATAAGTATAATAACCAAAACCAAATGCCTTTATTTATATAGAATATGATACAACAAGTCCAAAATACAATCATCAAATGATTGGGGCTCTAGCTCTACACTAGCAAGACTAGTGCTCAGCTCTAAGCCCCATAGTGTGACCATCTTGCTTCGCAAAACCTTGGGCAAGGATCTGCATGTTAGCCTCAGTACAAATCTTCACATCACATCCTCTCTCGATGATCTCTCGAATGAGATGGAAGTAGTATTTGGAAAGCGCCATTGTAGCTCCATTGTCATAATAGAGCTCAATAGGGTCAATCAATGCTAGCCACCCCAAGTTGTACTTGTGAATCTTGGCCTTTGCTCCTTTCGCCGACGTGCAAATACTACCGCCTCCGTATACTGAATCATCCGTGTCTCTTCAACTCTTCCACCACGCAGTACTACCCATTAATGCAAAACACGATTGATTAGTCATCACGGTTGGTCAGAAGCTAGCATCACGTAACCTTCATGCTAGCTTATCATTGCCTCCATATATCAAGAGATAATCTTTAGTCCTTCTTAAGTACTTAAGAATATTCTTGACCACTATCGCTGACTTTCACGGTAGGCCATATCGCTCAAAGCATCTGTAGACCAAAGCATGTACATAGATGAGCATGATACATCGATCCTATGGCGAGGCATAAGGATCTGATCCATACGGTCTCTCCTCTCTAGAAGACCTCGAAAGACTCATCCCGTAGTGGTACATCCGAATCCCTTCTTGAGTTAACCCAAGAAGAGTACCTTGTGTGTACTACTCGACTTAGGCCAAGCAATCTCTTAGATCTATCTCTATAGATCGTATCCCTAACGGGATGCCTCACTCTAAGTCCTTCATTGAGAAGCAACTCCTAGCCATGTCTTGAAGATCGAAGCATGGGATGTCCTAATGGTAGTATGTCATCCACATACAACGGGAAGAACTATATCCCCTACAACCTTCTTGTAGACACAAGGCTCATCTTCTCTTGATGAAACCACTGTTTGATTGCATCATCGAATCAGATTCCAGCCCGAAGCTTTCTTTAGTCCATAAATGGACCTATACTGCACTACGTAGTATGCTTGTGAATCTAAAAAACCCTCAGGGTTGTGTCATGTACATAGGTTTTCCGTAAACGTTTGACATCCATCCGCCATATCTCATAGTCATGGTAGGTCCAGTGCTGCAATAGCAGCATGATCGAATGGACTTAAACATCGATCATCGAGAAAAGGTTTCATAGTCAATACCATGAATCGCTTGAAACCTTTAGCTACCTAGCCTTATAGATAAGTCCATCCATGTATGCTTCTTCTCTTAAAGACCCACTACCCAATGAGTTTTACTCGGTGGATCAACCAAAGTCCATACTTGGTTGGTGTACATGGTTCCATTTCGGATCTCATGGCCTCTAGCCATTTCTAGGAATTTTGTCTCATCACAGCTTCCGATAGGTGGTAGGCTCATCCTATGAAGCAGTCAATGGGTGACAAGAGAAATGAGTATCTCGGTGACGTACACTCTATCGGATCCGCAAGAGGTATGCCTACCTGTTGTTCCTCAACCTTGTGGAACAACATCATCCACACTTTGTGGTTAACTTCCATCGAAGTTATTGTTCGCATCTTGAACTTCTTCAAGATCGAGCAACTAGTCTTTCTAGAAACAAAGTCCCTTCTAGAAAGACGATCCTTCGCCAACTACCTTGAGAGAAATATCCTTAGTTCCTTGGGATATCCAAAAATAGCACTTGGTTGGGATTTGGGTCTTAACTTGCGAGACTACAGTCAGCCTCACAACCCCAAATCCTCATAAAAGATACCGCATCTCTCCCACCATATCTTATATGGTGTCTTTATCATGGCCTTGGAAGGAACTTGATTGAGTATAAAATAAGCCGTGTCTAGAGCATAACCCAAGGTATGGGAAGATCATGTGACTCATCATAGATCACACCATATCTAATAAGTACGATTCCTCCTTTCGGATACACCATTCCACCTGTGGTGTTCGGGAGGAGTGAGTTGGGATAGGATCCCACACCGCTAGATAGTCACGAAACTCATGGCTAAGGTATTCTCCACCTCGATCGGATCAAGTATCTTAATACTCTTGCCAAGCTGGTTCCGTACTTCATTCTTGAATTCTTTGAACTTTTCAAAGGATTCACTTTATGTCATCAAGTACACATAACCATATCTATGAAGTCATTAGTAAATGATGAAGTATCTATAACCACCTAAGAAGAATAGCAGAAAGGGACACCACACACTACTGTATGAGTCCTAACAAATCGCCTTGCCACTAAAGGGAGTCTTGGTCATTTTGCCTCGTAGACTCGCATATCTCATATGATTCAAAATCAAATGAGTCCAACAAACCATTCTTATGGAGTGGGATAGCGCTTGTCAATAGCGTGCGAGTGCAAAGGGTAGGTTTGGTTCATGTCATTTGAATTGAACCTCTTGGTATTTATGTTATAGATAGGGCTCTCAAGGTCAAGAATATAGAGTCCGTTTATCGGAGGTGCACTACATATAGTTTAAAAAGACGGAACAACATTTGTTCTTTATTATAAACGAAAATCTTTCCAAACAAGAAACTGAAATTATGTTCTTAGTCAAGGCGAACATAACAACAATCATCTAATTCTATTAGCTGTAGATAATAAGTTCCTAAAGCAACAAGAAGAACCATTGCCTACTCTAGGTGAGGTTCACCTTTCCTCGCCAATGCCTCTTTCTCGACTTGTACATTAGTACAAATGTGCAAAGCACCTCGGTATCTAATACCCATGATGAAGAAATAGAGAGGTTGACTTCTATAACATGTTGAAGTAGAAATCTTATTTCTCTTCTTCATAAGATCTTCCAAGTATTCTTTGGAGTTCCTCTTCAAGTGTCTCGCTTGTCCTTGATATAGGTGACAAAGATGTTCAACCATATCGTGGCCCATCAACTCATGTTGCTCAAGCTCGAGTTCATGGTCGCGAGCATAAGACAGACACATCTAATCGTCATCTTGATGCTTCTTGTAAGCATCTCCGCCCGCTGCAAGCGCAATCGTGGGCTGATACGATGCAATAATGGCTCGAACGTCTCGGTTCGTTCTTGGTGAGAACTATTCGTTTCCTGCAAACCGGAAATTTGCTCGTTGAGCTTGTCCTTCTTAAGGGAAGAGAGAAGTTGTTCGTGTTTGGCGTCATGGAAATTCTACAACAAAAATAAATGCGAAATAAATATCATATTCTTAATCATTCAATTAGGCCTTTAACTAAATGATGCTCCCTCTGAATAATTCATGTGGGACAAGATCCACATCATACTAACCCTTTGAGTTAGCTTTGGTTAATACGATGATCGGTAGGTAACGATTACCAATTACATCTCTATGCAACTCTTGTTTATAGGATCAATATCCCCATTTATATTAAAACTCGAGTTAGCTTTGGCTAATACGCCCAAGAGTTAATATAAACGTGATTTTGACCTACCTTTCCAACCATTGGAAGAATGCCTATAGTTGTACTCAATCCAACCGAGTAAACTAGGAATACTCAATCTAATTGAGTTGTATTCACCCATGCGTTGATAGGCGGGACCAAGATTGTCCCTCCGTACCCTACCAAGATAGTATGTGTTGCTCTGCTTTGACAGATTGAACAACAACATGCGATCGAGGTAGTGGTAGGTATCACGGCATGGTAAGCATTACGAGTTGACACATTTTAGATCTAATCTAAACGATGATGCGTATCATATACTAGATAGATCTAATCTAATCGAAGGGTGCATCATGTGCACGACTTAGATCTAATCTAATCGTTAGGCACTAATTAATTACTTAACTAAACATGCATCACATACATATAAGCAATTAATTAAATTATTTTGTGATTGTGTCATGGCCCTATTACTATCTTCTCAAGCCAATGAGAAGATCGGATAGTCATCCTAAGGTCAACAGCTTCTCAAGCTTCTTCCTTTGACCACCTTGTGTTGCTCGCGCCCTCCTCGTAACTTCGTCTCGTGTGGACCTTCCACCGCTTCAAAATTACATTACAATTTTGAAACTCAATTTACATTCGAGTCTAAATCAAATTTACAACCAGAATATAAGAGAAAGGTCGCAAAAAATAAAATAAAATAAATCGTACACATCACATCGTAAGGTAGTATTATGAATCAACAAATTTCCAAATCCAATTTGGGTTGTTTTGAGCCATGACTATTAAAAATTAAAATATAATTCAAAATTATATATTTCTATAATTTTCTGTAATTTTTATAATTTTACAGATTTTATGAGTAAATTTTCCCGGTCCCGATTAGCGATTTGCGCAATCTGGACAAATCCTTTGGGGTTAGGTAGATGATTTCCCAGCGATCTAACCATCGCGAGTTGCTCTAAGCGATCCAAGAGTGCTTTACCCGCTGTCCCAAAAATTTTGGGGCTAAACTTTTTTTGGAAAATTCTTCGGTAGTAGAAAGTACAAGTCTTGCAAACACTTGTGCTGCTTAGAGAAAAATACCCATAAAACTCTAAAAACCATAAAATTACAGAATTTCACAGAACTGAATTTTGTCATAAAACCAAAAACTAAACTCCAGAAGTACGTAGCTCACGATACCTTTGTTGAGATTTCGGACCACAAACCTCTTTTCGGCTGAAACCCGAATCCCCATGCCCTTTGGATCTCGAAGGATAGATTTCAAAAATATGAGTACGAGTTTCAAACTATGATCTACAGTAGATCTACAAAGGAAAAATATTTTATACCTTTGAAGCGTGCCCTCGCAAATCCCGCTCGTCCAACGGTACGCCGGATCTCGAAGTTGTCAACGTATACAACTCTCTAGTGATATCCACACGAACAAGAAGTGTTCTCTAACACTCAAGGATGGAGAAGAGAGCACTACAAGTGTGCTAGCACTCTCTAGGGCTCTCGGGTTGGATTGGACGAAGAAGAAAGGAAAAGAAGAGAACACACTCCTCTAAAATCTCTATGTGACTTTCACAAACCTTTCTTCTTGGATTAGTTTCACTCTCCTTTCTTCTCCCTTGCTTGAAACCCACGACCAAGAGAAGAGAAGGAGCAAGAAGAGAGCTTAGGAGGAGGAAGATCACTTGAATGAGAGTTACACTTGCAAAATGAAACTTTTTTCATCTAATTAAGTGGTTTGTAACCTCCATGGGATACCAAGAGTCACAACTCTTGGTAACTCCCATGAGGTGGCACTGCACTTAAGTAACCATGATGATGTGGAGCATCATCATTGGTCCACTTAATGCCAACTCACCAATGAGGTGGCATAAAGTCAAGTCAATCTTGACTCTTCATCTTCCTCTCAAGTCAAGTCAAACTTGACTTAATCTCTCTCATGGTTGATCTAATCCAACCATTTAATTCAAGCCAATTTAATATAATGAATCTAATTCATTTAATTAAATTGATTCAATGAGTCATAATCTAAATTAGACTCATTGAACACATGAATCAACTTGAGTCCAACTCAATTAGCCCAATTAGGATTACTCTTAATCCAATTTGATTCATCAAATGAATCTAATACTCTTGTTTCATCATACGAACCTAATCTCCATCCACTTGTTCTTTGTGTGTGACCCAATAGGTTATTGTAACGTTGGCAATGCCCGTAAACTCATATAGAAACATAAGTAATGAGCGGTATCTAGCAATACATCATTACTACCCAAGTTACAAAAATGTTGAGATCCAACATCACTTTGTGACTACTAATTGTGACTCCTCACAATATATGACAAGTGTCCTTCTATCCTAGACATCTAGATTGATCAATGTGAGGCATAGATCGTGTCATCCTCTAATCAATCTAAATCTTGAACTCCAAGTAGACTCACTAAATCAAATGAGCTCAATATCTCATATTGACTCATTTGGGCATGGCCATGCACTTCGTGGTCTCACTCTATCAAGAATATCGATGTCGCTCCCGTAATATAGGAGGGATAGATCCCATCTACATCACTCACATCCCTCCGCATAATTTGTTACATACCCAGTAATCGCCTTTATGGTCCACCCAGTTACGGGTGTCGCAAGTACATAACTCCTTATGTAGGGAACCATGGTGACTTCAGGTCTAAGGACTAGTAGTCATACTAATAGCCACATGAGAAAGTATATGACACTCATATAATGATCCATGATACTTTCTCATGGCGGGTCATTCAGTATACATTCTCTAATGCATACCCATGTGTCAACTTGATATCTTTATATCCATGACTTGTGAGATCAAGTCATCGAGTTGACCTACATGCTAGTCTTATTGTATTAACATTGTCCCTGAATGTTAATACTCGACTAGGAATGATTAAGAGTAGTGTTCCCTATATCATCTCACTATCGGTTCAACTAACCTATTGATATAGGCGAGAACCGTTTACTCAAGGACGTTATTATACTTAGTTTATTTGGCACCAATACAAGTAAGTATAATAACCAAAAACCAAATGCCTTTATTTATATAGAATATGATACAACAAGTCCAAAATACAATCATCAAATGATTGGCTCTAGGGCTCTAGCTAACACTATTTAGTCAAACTTGACATATAAGCACAATAACATCACACACACATTTAATCAAATATGAACAAGACATAAACATGCCATTCAAATGGGAAATTGACAAATCTATAGAGTTTACATTAATCACATCTCACAATTACTCCCTTAATCCTAGAACATGATAGATCTACTCTATAAAGTAAGGAAAAGAACCCAAAGATATTAAGATCTTTGGATACAATCCAAAGATTGATGTCTTCTGATACAATCCAAGCTTCTGGAGGTGGCCTCAATATCAGAAATTCCTTTGTGTGATCGATGATTCTCAGATTCTTGTACCAGTCCAGGAAATTAGTTCCATTGAGCTTGTCCTTGTCAAGGACAGAACGCAGGGAGAAGGTGTTCGTGTTTGTCGACATGGCAATCTACAACAGAAAAAATGCAGAAAGTAAATATCATATTCTATTTATCATTTAATTAGACCTTCAACTAAATGATGCTCTCACTGAATTATAGAGCTTTTGTAGAATCAAGTCATGGATGTGGTCAAACCACACTACTAGATTCATACTAATGGGCTATAATTCACGCGGGACAAGATCCACATCATAATACGCCTTGAGTTAACTTTGGCTAAATCGCCCAAGACTTAGTATAATCAGTAGATAACTAGTTATCAATTATATCTCTATGCAACTCTTGTTTATAGAATCAAAATCCTCATTTATAAAAAACCTTGAGTTAGCTTTGGCTAAATCGCCCAAGATTTAGTATAAATGTGATCTTTATCCTATCTTCCCAACCGTTGGAATATGCCTATAGTTATACCCGATCAAATTGAGTTAACTAGTTATACTCAATCTAATTGAGTTTGTACTCACCCAAGCTTTGATAGGTGGGACCAAGATTGTCCCTCCGCACTTTGGCAGATTCAACAACAACAAATGATCGAGGTAGTGATGAGTATTAAAACTTGGTAGGCATCTCAAGTTGACTTGATTAAGATCTAATCTAATCGTTAATGTGTATTATATACGCATCAAGGCACTAATTACCCTACACTAGCATGCATCACATACACACAAGCAAATATATCAAGATATATACATATATTGTGATGAGGTCATGGCCCTACTACGATCTTCTCAAGCCAATAAGAAGATTGGACGGTCAATCTAGGGTCAATAGCTTCTTCAAGCATCTCTTTTGACCGCCTTGTGTCGTCAGCTACCTTCTTGTAACTCCATCTTCAATTGTACATTAAAAAATTGAAACTCAAGTTACATTCAAGTTTAAAACTATTTTACAATAGGAATATAAATAAAGGAGGCACGACGTATAGGTCGCAAATCACATACAACACGCACAACACAAAAATGGCACGCAAGCCATATTATGAATTACAATACAATTTTTGTCCAATCAAATTGTGGTTTTTGGGACATGATCATCACAATATCATACATAATTCTAAATTATGTATTTTACATAAATTTTTATAATTTTACTACTATTTTTATGAATTTTATGTGTTACAACTTCCCGGCGGTCCCAATTAGCGATTTTCGGGCGCAATCGCGGGACAATGCCCCTTGCGGGGTTAGGGGTAGTGCCCCTACTCACGAAATGAATATTGTGAGTATCCCATCTTGATCTAACAGTGCCTTAAGCCACTGTCCCAAAATAATTTGGGCAAGACCTTGCCGTTTTAGAAGGTTTTAGATCTGATATCTTTTCATAAAAAACAAAATACAAACTTGTACATGCTTCATACGTGGCTCTGATACCACTGTTAGCAATTCGAGCCGCAAAAATCGCTTTTTGCGTTACGGAAACCCCGAATTCTAGCCATGGATCCGTGCGAAGATATATTTAAAATTAAATCATGTACCTGTTTCTACATTAGATCTACCTTAGATATACAAGAAAAGAGAGTATAACTTTGTAGCGAAGCCCTTCTCTTATCCAGCTCGTCCAAAAAGATGTCAGATCTCATAGAGTGTCAAGTGAACACTCCTCTACAAGTATCCACACGGGCAAAAGGTGGAGAAGAAACCACTTAGAGTGTGCTAGCACCCTTGGTGGTCACGGCAATGGAGGATGAGAGGGAGAAGAGAGAAGAGAGGAGGAAGAAGATGACCTTTTGAATGAGTACACAAAATGTAACTCCCATCACTCATGTGGCCGGCCACATTTAGAGGTTCTTATAGCTCCATGTAATACCAAGAGTCATGACTCTTGGTCTCCCTCACGAGGTGGCACACAATGATGTAGCCTTGATGATGTGGAACACCATCATTGGCCGGACCTATGCCAAGTCACAATGAGGTGGCAATTGGTCAAGTCAAACTTGACCCTTCATCTTCCCTCTCAAGTCAAGTCAAACTTGACCCATTTATCTCCCATGGTTGATCAAATCTAACCATTGATTCAAGTCAATTTAATTTAGTGAATCACTATCCATTAAATTCAATTGATTCAATAAGTCATAATCTAAATTAGACTCATTGGACACATGAATCAAATTGAGTCCAACTCAATTAGTCTAATTTGGATTACTCTTAATCCAATTTAGTTCATCACATGAACGTAATCTTCTTGCTTCATCATATGAACCTAATCGCCATCTAATTGCCCTTTGTGTGTGATCCTATAGGTTCTTTTAACGTTGGCAATGCTCCTAAACCCATTTAGAAGCATAAGTAATGAGTGGTATCTAGCAACACATCATTACTACCCAAGTTACAAGAATGTTGAGATCCAACATCACCTTGTGACTACTAATTGTGACTCTCACAATATGTGACAATGTCCTTCTATCCTTGACATCTAGATTGATCAATTGAGGCATAGACCGTGTCATCTTCTAATCAATCTATATCTTGAACTCCAAGTAGACTCACTCTAAATAAATGAGCTCAATATCTCATATTGACTCATTTGGGCATGTGGTCTCACTCTATCAAGAATCATGATGTCACTCCCGTATTAGAGGATAGATCTCATCTACATCACCCTCCCTCCAATTTGTTACATTTGTTACATCGATAGTTCACTAGTTAGGTGGCGTTTGACGTTTGACCAGAAAACAGCCTTATAAGGACTGATAGTCATACTAATAGTCACATGAGAAAATATATATAATGATCTGATATTCTCATGGTGGGTCATTACGTATACTATCCTATATGCATGACCTAGCGCAATGATTAACATTGTCCACTTGACTAGGAATGATTAAGTAGTGTTCTCTATAACATCTCACTATCATCAATTGATTGATATAGATAAAAACCTTCAAGGACGCTATTATACTTAGTTATTTGGCACCAATACAAGTAAGTATAATTACAATAAAGAAATGCCTTTATAAATATATAGGAATATGATACATCGAGTCCATACAACAATCATCATATGATTGCCTCTAGGGCTCCAACTAACAATTTTTGTATTGTGGATACTTGAGTATTTGGAAGGATGAGAATATGATTGGTTTGTCTCACTAGGGATTTATGATAATAAACTTCTCCACTAGATATTGTCGTTTGTAAGTCAAGTCACAATGCTGAACCATGGTGGGTATATCTAAGTTTATTGACAGTAGGTGTTGAAGGTTGGATACTTTCCTTTTTCTCTATCATTGTTCAGGAGGCTAGCAGGTTTGATTGATGATGTCGATAGTTTGAGCACTTTATATAGATGTTGGAGGACCTACTGATAGTGGATTATGAATTTCTGAGGTAGTTGACTTACACACGATTGGATAGATAGTAGTGGGGGAGTAGCGGAAGCAGGGTGAGTTCATAACCCATAGAGTCATCCCTTGAGGTTTGAGATTTGTTCATGATATTTGGTTGGGGTAGTATATGAGTATGTTGCTTGGTTGTTATCCTTGGATGAGGATCCCTGAGTTTAGTAGTAAATTTGGGGACCAAATTTTTATTAATTGGGGAAAATGTAAAATACCGAACTAGATAATAATTAAATAATAAGGTTTAATAGGGTAATAGCCTTAACGGAATATTTAAGAATTTATTGGATTTTTTTGAGAATTTTTCAAAGCTCGTATGACATAGGTTAAGGGGATAAGTATTGGGACAGGGGAAAGTCTGTTCAAGGAACCCAATTTAAGTAGGAATTGATTAAGGAAATAACTTAGCCTTAATTAAACTAACCCTAAGTTATAAAACGAAACATAAGTTTCCTAAATTGATTAATCGATTCCGGTTATTAATCCTTACTCGTGCCCTATTCTTCCTCCTTGTCGTTGAACTCCACGACCTCCCCTTGTCCTAACTCACAACACTGAACTCCTCCTTCCCACTCCCTCGTACGAACACCCTCGAATGCCGCCGGTCTCTCCTCACGCCAGCACCGGAGATGTTGCACCATCGTCGGTCGCGATGAGCCCAAGTCGTCGGCCTCTCCATCATTGCGCCACTCCCCTTCCTCGCGATCTCTCCACGTCGATCGCCTTCCCGAGCCTCACGATTCCCCTCACCAAGCTGCCGAGCCACAGTCGCCTCTCCTCCTCTCTCTGGCTACAGCCGTCGTCCTCTCCTTCTCTCTCGAGTCATAGCCGCGGCCTCTCCTCCTCACGCAAGCACCCCCAGTCGCTAATCTTCTCTCCGAGTTGAGCCCTAATTGATCTCGGCAGGTAGCGGTTTTGGATTTACTGGAATAGAATTTGGGAGTGTGTAAACTGATTTGTTGTTATTCTGTCCTTCCTGAGCTAGCTGTGATTTAGAGGGCAAGTCCTTTAAATCCAACATTACTTTTCATCGGATTTCAGGGGTTCTTGCCATAAAGGGTTGCTATGATTCTTCATTGCGATTTGTCCTGCATTGAGTGCAATGTGCAAGCATGCACAATATGGTGGGAAGGGTAATATGAATTTGATTTTGTGATGTTCCTTCTTGGAAACGAATCCAGTGTGTGCATGTTGAAAACTTATGGGTTTGGCGTATTAGAGTTGATTTATGGAATTCCTATTAAGATTTCATGGAGGGTTTGTTTAATCATGCTAGATTTGTTTTTCTGAGATGAGATTTCCGGTAGGTTGTGCTTTGTGGTTTTCATGATAATTCCTTGCTTGGTACCTCGAATTAGTTGAAACCATAAATATGTTAATGCAGGACTTTGATTCGAGACGAGCGTCTCGACGTGGGGTTATTTATCATGATCGTCAGATAAAGGCGGGTACTTCTTACTTTCACTCTTTAGTTCTTTGAACTTAGTGCACGAACTATCTTTGGATAGATACTGCTTTTATCTTGACTCCACACTTATTTTCCTACATTTGATACTTCCACTCGATCTTTGAGATATTCATTTCCATATCTGTCTCTTGTTGTTATCTATGATACGTAGCAGATACTAGATACCATGTTTGTATGTTTTGATTGTTGTTTACTTAAGTTCCGTATTGAGCATGCTGGCTTCATGTAGCATACCTAATTTCTGCTTATATTTGTATGATGACTATTGTATGTCGCATCGTATCATCGCATCAATTCATAACGAGAGAGTTGCTAGGAGTCGCTGGGTCAGACGCCGCCCACCGAGAGTGGTCATGGCGGTGCGGAGCGATGATCTGAGAGCCGCACGCATCCCGCGGTCGGAGCGCCGGGAGTTAGCGCCTTATTATGGCGTGCTTGTCGGATTAGCTATTTCAGTATGCACCAAACGACCTCTTGGTGACGGGGTGGCGTGGCGGTGACCATCCGGTCATACACTATACTTATTTTAGCACTATTTTACATGTAGTTGTGCTTAGTTACTGATGTTGTTTATTTGTGCAAATATGCTTCCTTATGTTGAGATATACTCTCATTGTAGATGTTTAGACATTGGTTTATTCATTGGAAATTTATATATACCTTGCTTATTACCTCTGTAGTTATAAGATTAGTACCATTCGACCTTCTATACCTAATCTAGGACATGGTTTCATGTATGAGCATTTATTATGGTTCTAGTATCTATATTTCCTTTAAACTCTTGGCTCACTTGATATTACCACTATCTTTTCTTTACGTACAAGATGGAGATGAGAAGTTGTCATTTTGTCCCACAGCATCGATCGTTTATGTTAATTTGTATTATGTCGTCGTGTTTGGTCTTGATAGTTTGTAATGTTATTTGGTTTATGTTTTGAGCTTTGTGGAAATTTTATTATATATTATGGTACAAGTCCCAGTCATCAGTAGTAAGTTAAGTTAATATAATGGTGTTGTTAATGAGTGAAATAGTGAATTTATTGTTTGTCTTCCCTATATTAATATTTAAGCGAGGGCATAATTAACTATACTTATATGTGGGTTGTTGTATTATGCTATATATGTGTATGTATGTATATATATTGTTTCTCACCGATCTACAGGGAGATGTCATTTTTGTCCACAGGGGACCTCTGCAGGCGTGATATACACATTTTGTGGTTTTTCTGCGCCGCACGTCGCGACAAACCCCATGCCACCGTGGATCGGTAAATTGCAGAAAAACATTACAAGTACGAGGTTTTATGCTAGTTCTAAACTAGGAGAAGAAATTACCCATGAAGCCCCTTAGCGTATCCCCTCTTCAAGTGGTGCGGATCTCGAGGTTGTCATGTACAACCCTCTAGAATCCACACGAACAAATAGGTGGAGAAAACCTAACACAAAGGTGTGCTAGCACCTTGGTAAGGTTCGGACAAGAGAGGAGAGGGAGAAAGGTTGAGAGCTTGAGGAAGAAGATGATGGAATAAAATGCCTTGAATGAAAAATGAATTTCATTCACACAAAATAAGTGGTCGGCCATTAAAGAGGGAATTTGTAACCTCCATTAGGTGGCACACACATGTGCTAACTATGATGATGTGGCACACCATCATTGGCCACTTAATGCCAACTCACAAATGATGTGGCATAAAGTCAAGTCAAACTTGACTTTTCCTCTTCCTCTCAAGTCAAGTCAAACTTGACTTAATCTCTCTCATGGTTGATCTAATCCAACCATTTAATTCAAGCCAATTTAATATAATGAATCTAATTCATTTAATTAAATTGATTCAATGAGTCATAATCTAAATTAGACTCATTGAACACATGAATCAACTTGAGTCCAGCTCAATTAGCCCAATTAGGATTACTCTTAATGCAATTTGATTCATCACATAAATCTAATCCTCTTGGTTCATCATATGAACCTAATCTCCATCTAATTATCCTTAGTTTGTGACCCTATAGGTTCTTGTAACGTTAAGTAATGAGCGGTATCTAGCAATACATCATTACTACCCAAGTTACAAGAATGTTGAGATCCAACATCATCTTGTGACTACTAATTGTGACTCCTCACAAAATATGACATTGTCCTTCTATCCTAGACATATAGATTGATCAATGTGAGGTATAGACTGTGTCATCCTCTAATCAATCTAAATCTTGAACTTCAAGTAGACTCACTCAATCAAATGAGCTCAATATCTCATATTGACTAATTTGGGCATGGCCATGCACTTCGTGGTCTCACTCTATCAAGAATATCGATGTCGCTCCCGTCATATAGGAGGGATAGATCCCATCTACATCACTCACATCCCTATGCATAATTCATTACATACCCAGTAATCGCCTTTATAGTCCACTCAGTTACGGGTGATATTTGATGAAGCCAAAGTATGTAACTCCTTATGTAGGGATCCATGGTGACTTCAGGTCTAAGGACTAGTAGTCATACTAATAGCCACATGAGAAAGTATATGACACTCATATAACGATCCATGATACTTTCTCATGGTGGGTCATTCAGTATACATTCTCCAATGCATACCCATTTGTCAACTTGATATCTCTATATCCATGACTTGTGAGATCAAGTTATCGAGTTAACCTACATGCTAGTCTCGTCGCATTAACATTGTCCCTAAATGTTAATACTCGACTAGGAATGATTAAGAGTAGTGTAACGCCCGCCCTCCCTGCTAACCCTAAGGGACGGGGCTACGATACTCTACATACATATTACAGCGGAAGACTTAAAATCATTTTTTTCTTGGTTTAATAAAATCCGAACTACACTAATATGGTTTCCATAACATGATAACAAGATAAATAAAAGCATAACATCAAGTCAACCATATGGTACTACAATTTACTAAACCAAAGTGAAATTCTTAAAAGTTCTTAAAGCAGGTTCTTATTTGGTTGCCTAGCCACCGCCACACACATCTCCTTGCCTCTCCTGCTGCTCCTTTAGCTCATCCAGCTTTTTCCTTTATCTGTGGTACAAGGAAAGTAAGCTATGAGCATTCATGGCTCAGTAAGTTCCTTTCCTACTCACTAAAACCGAAAATCACCACATGATCAAAGAATATCTTAACATAACATAATCTCAACTAGTCATGGCATAACATATCATATTCTTTAAGCATATCATGCAACATAACAACATCATGACTAGTCATGGCATATCATCTCTTAAAGCATAGCATGGAGCATAACATAATCATATCTATTCATGGCATATCCTAGTATCATTTTAAGGTAGCATAGCATATCAAGTTCTTAAAGCATAGCATGAAACATAACATAATCATATCTAATCATGGCATGTCATATTATCATCATAAGATCACATAACATATCAAACTCTTAAAGCATAGCATGAAACATAACATATTCATATTCAATCATGGCATATCATAAATCATAGCATCATCACAACATGATCATAAGTTATATGCAATATGATTTTGAAAACATGTATCCGAAAAACATGTGTATGTTTCATGATCTTTAAAAACCATTTCTTCTTACATATATACTTGAACATAATCTCAACATAAAGGGGCCCGTCTTAGTACCACATACATACATAATGCGCGCATCCTAAGTAGATCCAAGGTAGCTAGTCTTGAACCTAATAGGAAACTAGGCCCGTAGCTCGACCTAGGGGCACGTAAGGAGCCCACCGTTTACTAGGCCCGTAATTCGACCTAGGGGCGCATAAGGAGCCCACCCTTTTGGTACAAGTCATTCAAAGTAAAATACATGTCATACTCATACATATCATACATCATACAAGCATGCATCACTTAGGCATACATCATGTCATAAAAGTATGCATCACTTAGGCATACATCATATAAAAGTATGCATCACTTAGGCATACATCATGTCATAAAAGTCTGCATCACTTAGGCATACATCATATAAAAGTATGCATCACTTAGGCATACATCATATTAACATGCATATCATAAAAGCATACATATTTTAAGCACATAGCATATCATCAAAGTATGCATATTTCCTTCCACATAGCATATCATAAAAACATGCATATTTTAAGCACATAATCACTTCATCAAAGCATGCATATTTCTATCCACATGGCATATCACAAAAGCATGCATATTTTAAGCACATAGCATATCATCCAAGCATGCATATTTCTATCTACATAACATATCATAAAAGCATGCATATTTTAAGCACATAACATATCCTCAAAGCATGCATATTTCTAAGCACATATCATATCATGGAAAGTAGAAATCACAAGCATACATGTTTAAGCATAAGGGTGTATCATGTAATTATACTATCATAAGAAACATGGTAACATAGTTAGCTTGGGTTCTAAGCTTCCTAATCTCTTGGGTTCTTATCATGGCCGAACCCCCTTAGATCTCAATTTATGTAAAAACAACCTCCAAGCATGTGGAACCTAAATTATCATTACATAAATTTCATAGGAAGCATTATAAGTATGATCTACTTGGTTTCTAAGTTCTCCAGGTCCCTAAACTTCATGTGGCCAAACCCTATCAGGTGTGAAACAAGGTCCCAAATGTCATGAAAGCATGGAAACCTTAAACCACATTTATAGCATTTTTTTCCATGTAACATAGTAAGCATACTGAGCTAGTTCCTAAGTCCTTCAAGCCCTTAACATATGTCATGGTCAAACTTTTAACAAGTGTTCATTAGGGCTAAAAACAAATATACAATCATGTGAACTTGAACTAACATCATGTATAAATTCATAACAAGACATTATACAATATGTATGGCCGAAACTTACCCTAGCCTCAATTAGGTCATTAAACAACATATAGCATAGGAACTTTGTCTTTCTTCTTATCATATTTCATGTAGAGTGACATAAGCATATTTAATTTTTGTTCTAGGGTTTCTAGGGCATCTATCCCTTCATGGCCGAAACATACAATGGTCCATTTAGGTCATGGAATAATTATACAAGCATGTGAAACAATCAACACATTATCATATTTCCATAGGAAGCATTTTTAACACCTTTGGTTTCATTTCTAAGGCCTCTAGGTCTTTTAAACCCTACATGGCCGAAACTCAACAGTATATAAACTTACTTCAAATAGCCTAAAAGCATAAGAAATCATACAAGTTTCATTGCATGTATAAAGACATGCATAATAAACATACATGTGAATTGTGTCTTAGGCTTCCTAGGTTTCTTTCCCTTTTCCTTTTATTTTTCCTCATGGCCGAAACCTACCAATCTCTAAACTAGGTTTTAAGTGGCCTAAAGCATGGAAAACCTAAGTAAGTTTCATGGCAAAAATTACTAAGAACATCATATACAAAGTTGGTTCATAAACAAGCTAGGACCCTTGTGATCTTACATGTCATATATCATGTAACTAATTTTCTATACTCCAATTAAACATGAGAGCATTAAATAACTTTCATATCATAATATCACAGAGGTCTTGAGCATATTAGAATTTTGTTTAAGCTTTTCTAAACTATCCATCTTATCATGGTCGAAAATCTAAAATAAGAGTTCATGAATTTCTAGCAATGTTCAACATGCAAATTCTTTAAGAGAACTCTATATTCTATCATACAAACATGGTTACTTAAATTTAAAGGTCTTCCTAACCCTAAGCCCTTTTTCTTGGCCGAAACATATAAGTGGATTTCTTTTGGTTCCAAGTAACTTTTAAGCAAGAAAACCAATAAAAGATCCTTAGTAGTTCATGGAGGGAATCTTGTACTAGTTTGGTTACACAATATTTTCCCTAACCTCCTTAAAATAATTTTTTGGCCTGAATTCTAGGGTTAGGTACTCCTCTGATCAAGCATCATTTAGGTATAAAAACATGAAGAAAATCCTTCCTACATAGCATAGAAAATTATCATGAAATAAGGACTTGTTTAAACCTTCCTAGATTTGAAAACCCTTTCTTTGGCCGAATTTTTCTTAAATTCTTTCCTAGGTTTTCTAATCCTTTTAAAATCTAAAAATCACATAAAAAGCCTTGTACCACAGGTGAGGGGAATCTTACATCCTTTTCGCTTGTGGATCTAAGGTATGGTGATGGAAGAAGTAGCCTCTTCTTCTAGTTCCTTTCCCTTGATTACCTTGCTTAGTCCTCCTTGTATCTTAGGCTTTCTAGGAGAAAAGCTTGGCTTTGGGGCCGAAGGTGGAGGAGAGGGTGTTGGTGTTCTCGGTGAGGGAGAGGGAGGATGAGAAAATGAGAGAAAAATAAACTTCTCTTTTCTTGCTCCCTTTTATGTTAAGGGGGAAGAGGTAGCAAAATTGATTTTTGTTTTCCTTCTCCCTTAACCTATTTTCTATTTTTTTTTATTTTATTTCTTAATTTATTCTCACCATTCATGATGAAATAAGGGGAATGAATCCCTTTAATCCCTTCTTTAAATTTTCGGCAAAATGAAGAAAGAAAGAGGGAGAGAATGAAGGAAGGCAAGTTGCCTTTCTCTTGCTCTTTTCTTGTTTTCTCTTCTTAGATCTTTACTCCTATCTTTATCATGCATTCCCTTTCCTTGCTATCAATATCTTCTCTCTATCCCAATTGGTTTCTACTAATTAATTCTATAAATTATAATATAAGAGGTTCAAGGTTCAATCCTTGACCATCACTTCTTTTTATTTCATTTTATTTCTTTTTTGCTTCATCTCACTTCTTATTATTTTTCTAAGGCAAAATTCTACATTCATATGTTTATCTTAAAAGCTTAGTGGGTGTTACAGTACCCCGTACCTCATAAAAAGTTCATCCTCGAACTTTAAAATAGCTCCGGGTACTTTTGTTTCATATCGTCCTCGCGTTCCCAGGTGGCTTCCTCAAATCGTTGATTCCGCCACAAGACCTTTACTAAGGGTATTTCTTTGTTCCTTAACCTCTTGATTTCTCGGTCCGAATGGATGGGTTTACTGTAACTCAGTCTTCCCGCACCTATCCGGTCGAGGCTCAATCACTTGATCATGCTGGGAGTACATTTCTTGAGCATCCATACATGGAACACATTGTGAATGGCAGCCATGTCTCGAAGGTAGTTCTAGTCAGTCGACTTGGCCCCTCTTTCTAAAATCCCGATGATGCGGTCTCGGGCTTAACTTGCTCCTCTTCCGAACCTCATTATCCCTTTCATGGGGATACTTTACCAAATCTCCGATGTTGAATTCTAGCTGTAGCTGCTTATCGACATAATTCTTCCTGCACGCTCTTGATCTTTTAGCTCGGTGGTGTCATCAATAAGTTCCGCTCGAACCCCCTCTTTCACCACTTCATACATATAGGAGATCTACACCTCCCATATAGAGCTTGAGTGCCATTCCAATAGTAGCTTGGTAGCTATTATTGTAGGCGAATTCTGCCTATAAATATTGGCACCAGCTCCCCTTGAAGTCCAGGGCACAAGCTCTTAAGATATCCTCCAATATTTGATTTACTCTTTCACGATCGCCCATCATCGATGGGTGGCAATAAACGAACAACCGAGGGCCTCTACGCACTCCCACTCCCAAGTAGACAAAACGTCTGTCTCTATCGATAATGGTCTTAGGGATACCATGTAATCAACATATAGCTGAGCTAGTTGTTCATTGAATAAGTCATCTTGATCACCAAAAAGTGTGCAGGTCCACGATTACCCATATAACATCATACCCGTTTGTCGTCTTGGGTAGACCTGAAATGAAATCCATGGAGATTTCTTCCCATTTCCATTCGGAATTTGGATAGGTTGTAATAATCCACCGGGTCTTTGGTGTTCAGCTTTTACCCTTTGGCAGGTCCTGGCGTCTTGAGCCACTTCTCTTTTCATACCGGACCGCCAAAATTTCTTTTCGTGTCCTAGTACATCTTAGTGGAACGGGTGCATTGCAACGCGTTGTATGGGCTTCTTCCGAATATCTTCTTTCGCAACTGGAACTCCGAATCCTATACATAATCGATCCCAGGTATAATATTCCATCGTCGATACGTAACCCGATTCATTCTCTTACATCTCTTGTTTAATTCTGTGTGGTTTGCTTCTCTAACATGTTCTCGAATAACGTTGGTGTTATGGTGAGGGTAGAGAGTCGTCGGACATGGTTTCAACTAATGGATACGAACATGTTTCGGTTTCGATGGATTCCCTCATCTTGCTTTCGATTGAATAAAAATTCTAGTTGAAATTAGATAGCTGACCAGCACACAGCCATCGCCATATCTGGAGAGAGAGTAGACTCGCATTGGTCATGGGAGGAGCCCAATCTTCCTTGGTCGATTAAAGTCCTTCTGGCGGCTTGCATCTGGGTGAAGCGTATGGGGCACTCTGCCGGAAGTTGCGAAGGTGGTGCCGAGGTCGAAGGGAAATCTCTTATCAAATGACCTTCCTTTCCGCGATTGTAGCACTTCGTGCTGGAAGACATACTCCAATGCATCTTCCCATGTGGCGGGTACTTGGCTCGCTTATTGCGACCACCTTTGGTTTATTCCACTGCTCCTTCCTTTCCGAATTCGTATCGGTTTTTTGTCCTCGATTGGTGCCTTGCCCTTGTTCATTGCTTCACGATAGTGCCTCCGACTGTGTGTGGCACTCACTAGCCTCACATTGCCATCGTTGTGAGCTATCTCGGGTCGGAGCATCTTTAACATTACCGGACCCTTTTTTCGGAGGCTAGTCTAAGGTAAGGTTGAACCTCTTGACGGCTTCATTAGCGGACGATCACCTTGCGGAACTCTGAACTCGTCATAGTGTTTGTTGGTCACTTGCATATGGAAAAATTCCTCTAAGAACTCTCTCAAAATTTGTCCACTACATTTGGTTTATTTGTCTTTTCACCTTTACCCACCACATCGGCATCTTCAGTAAACGAGCGACGATTTAACCTTCTCGTGTTGAGCCAATCCAATAATTCCATTATGTTCCACGGTTTTGAGCAGGCATCCGCATCCCATGGTTCGCTTCCCGAGAATGCCTCCGCCTTTTTGCCACTGAATTAGATAGGCCTCTTGTCGGACCATCGAGTAGGGGTTAGGCTTTGGCAGCCTTGAACAGTTGGTGAGCATTCAGTGTGGATTCAGTGGGGTGGCTCGGCGACCCATCAAGGTAGTGATCGCTCTCTGTTCCGTCGATCGACTCCTTGTGCGACTACCGTGGAGATGATCGGATCACTGCCTCCGCCTCGCACGTGTCCTAACCATGTTTATCTAAATAAGGGCAAACAGACTAGTGTAAGTGGTTATCGTTTTTAGCCAATCTATCTTACTGTTTTGTTTCTATCTATTTGTTCTGGTATTATTCCTAACCTACCAATAAGTAATCCTAATCTAATTTATAACTAAAAGCATAGAATAAAGAATCAAACATAAGCAAGTAAAACATGAAACTAAAGCATAAACAACATAAGGAAAAATAAGGAATATAATGACAAACAATGTAACATAAGGAAATAAAGCATAAGCAATGTAGTAATGAAAATAAAGCATAGGCAATATAACAAGAAAGAAAAAAAAATAAAGCATAAGCATATGACAAGAAAATCAACATAAACATATAACAAGAAAATTAAACATAAGCATTCTTACTTGGAGCGGCAGGTCGGAGGCTTGATGTGTGTGTAGTGAGCTGGCAATAACCTCACTCTGATACCAACCTGTAACGCCCGCCCTCCCTGCTAACCCTAACGGACGGGGCTACGATACTCTACATACATATTACAGCGGAAGACTTAAAATCATTTTTTTCTTGGTTTAATAAAATCCGAACTACACTAATATGGTTTCCATAACATGATAACAAGATAAATAAAAGCATAACATCAAGTCAACCATATGGTACTACAATTTACTAAACCAAAGTGAAATTCTTAAAAGTTCTTAAAGCAGGTTCTTATTTGGTTGCCTAGCCACTGCCACACACATCTCCTTGCCTCTCCTGCTGCTCATCCAGCTTTTTCCTTTATTTGTGGTACAAGGAAAGTAAGCTATGAGCACTCATGGCTCAGTAAGTTCCTTTCCTACTCACTAAAACCGAAAATCATCACATGATCAAAGAATATCTTAACATAACATAATCTCAACTAGTCATGGCATAACATATCATACTCTTTAAGCATATCATGCAACATAACAACATCATGACTAGTCATGGCATATCATCTCTTAAAGCATAGCATGGAACATAACATAATCATATCTAATCATGGCATATCCTAGTATCATTTTAAGGTAGCATAGCATATCAAGTTCTTAAAGCATAGCATGAAACATAACATAATCATATCTAATCATGGCATGTCATATTATCATCATAAGATCACATAACATATCAAGCTCTTAAAGCATAGCATGAAACATAACATATTCATATTCAATCATGGCATATCATAAATCATAGCATCATCACAACATGATCATAAATTATATGCAATATGATTTTGAAAACATGTATCCGAAAAACATGTGTATGTTTCATGATCTTTAAAACCATTTCTTCATACATATATACTTGAACATAATCTCAACATAAAGGGGCCCGGCTTAGTACCACATACATACATAATGCGCGCATCCTAAGTACATCCAAGGTAGCTAGTCTTGAACCTACTAGGAAACTAGGCCCGTAGCTCGTGGCACGCTGACACCATTACTATTCCCATAGGGGCATATAATGAACACAACATAGAGATGTTACACCTTTGAAGTATAAGCAATTCACACCCAAAATTGCTAACATGGATGGCATACCTCATCATCATCAATGTCAGAAAAAGAAAAATGATAACTCTCATCATCTTCTGAGTCTGCAAAACCATGTTGTTCACTAAAAGTTAATGGGTCAATCGACTCATGCCCTGCAAAATCTTTCAAAAAGAATAGAAAAATAACCAAGATAAACTACTAACTTCATAAACTTTCAAAATAAAAAGGTACATGGATTTTCAGTCATACCAGTACTTCCAGGTTCCTTTGATACTTTTCCTTCAACATAGCCAACATATGGAGTCATATTAACATCACAGCTTCCCTTATTCTGTAACAGCCCATTGCACACACATTTAAGTACCCATCTAAGGTTCTTATTAAAAAAATGCAAGAAAAGCTAAGGAAAGCTACATTTTTTCATGCATGGAAACTTGGAAATTCTTCCAATGTCAATGTAGGAGCTAAGATTCTGTAGATTCAGTAGAAATTCAAGCATCATGTTTAAGCATAAGGGTGTATCATGTAATTATACTATCATAAGAAACATGGTAACATAGTTAGCTTGGGTTCTAAGCTTCCTAATCTCTTGGGTTCTTATCATGGTCGAACCCCCTTAGATCTCAATTTATGTAAAAACAACCTCCAAGCATGTGGAACCTAAATTATCATTACATAAATTTCATAGGAAGCATTATAAGTATGATCTACTTGGTTTCTAAGTTCTCCAAGTCCCTAAACTTCATGTGGCCGAACCCTATCAGGTGTGAAACAAGGTCCCAAATGTCATGAAAGCATGGAAACCTTAAACCACATTTATAGCATTTTTTTCCAAGTAACATAGTAAGCATACTGAGCTAGTTCCTAAGTCCTTCAAGCCCTTAACATATGTCATGGTCAAACTTTTAACAAGTGTTCATTAGGGCTAAAAACAAATATACAATCATGTGAACTTGAACTAACATCATGTATAAATTCATAACAAGACATTATACAATATGTATGGCCGAAACTTACCCTAGCCTCAATTAGGTCATTAAACAACATATAGCATAGGAACTTTGTCTTTCTTCTTATCATATTTCATGTAGAGTGACATAAGCATATTTAATTTTTGTTCTAGGGTTTCTAGGGCATCTATCCCTTCATGGCCGAAACATACAATGGTCAATTTAGGTCATGGAAAAATTATACAAGCATGTGACACAATCAACACATTATCATATTTCCATAGGAAGCATTTTTAACACCTTTGGTTTCATTTCTAAGGCCTCTAGGTCTTTTAAACCTTACTTGGCCAAAACTCAACAGTATATAAACTTGCTTCAAATAGCCTAAAAGCATAAGAAATCATACAAGTTTCATTGCATGTATAAAGACATGCATAATAAACTTCCTAGGTTTCTTTCCCTTTTCCTTTTATTTTTCCTCATGGCCGAAACCTACCAATCTCTAAACTAGGTTTTAAGTGGCCTAAATCATGGAAAACCTAAGTAAGTTTCATGGAAAAAATTACTAAGAACATCATATACAAAGTTTGTTCATAAACAAGCTAGGACCCTTGTGATCTTACATGTCATATATCATGTAACTAATTTTCTATACTCCAATTAAACATGAGACCATTAAATAACTTTCATATCATAATATCACTGAGGTCTTGAACATATTAGAATTTTGTTTAAGCTTTTCTAAACTATCCATCTTATCATGGTCGAAAATCTAAAATAAGAGTTCATGAATTTCTAGCAATGTTCAACATGCAAATTCTTTAAGAGAACTCTATATTCTATCATACAAACATGGTTACTTAAATTTAAAGGTCTTCCTAACCCTAAGCCCTTTTTCTTGGCCGAAACATATAAGTGGATTTCTTTTGGTTCCAAGTAACTTTTAAGCAAGAAAACCAATAAAAGATCCTTAGTAGTTCATGGAGGGAATCTTGTACTAGTTTGGTTACACAATATTTTCCCTAACCTCCTTAAAATATTTTTTTGGCCTGAATTCTAGGGTTAGGTACTCCTCTGATCAAGCATCATTTAGGTATAAAAACATGAAGAAAATCCTTCCTACATAGCATAGAAAAATATCATGAAATAAGGACTTGTTTAAACCTTCCTAGATTTGAAAACCCTTTCTTTGGCCGAATTTTTCTTAAATTCTTTCCTAGGTTTTCTAATCCTTTTAAAATCTAAAAATCACATAAAAAGCCTTGTACCACAGGTGAGGGGAAGCTTACATCCTTTTCGCTTGTGGATCTAAGGTATGGTGATGGAAGAAGTAGCCTCTTCTTCTAGTTCCTTTCCCTTGATTACCTTGCTTAGTCCTCCTTGTATCTTAGGCTTTCTAGGAGAAAAGCTTGGCTTTGGGGCCGAAGGTGGAGGAGAGGGTGTTGGTGTTCTCGGTGAGGGAGAGGGAGGATGAGAAAATGAGAGAAAAATAAACTTCTCTTTTCTTGCTCCCTTTTATGTTAAGGGGGAAGAGGTAGCAAAATTGATTTTTGCTTTCCTTCTCCCTTAACCCATTTTCTATTTTTCTTTCATTTATTTTATTTTCTAATTTATTCTCACCATTCATGATGAAATAAGGGGGAATGAATCCCCTTAATTCCTCTTTAAATTTTCGGCAAAAGCAAAGAAAGAGGGAGAGAATGAAGGAAGGCAAGTTGCCTTTCTCTTGCTCTTTTCTTGTTTTCTCTTCTTAGATCTTTACTCCTATCTTTATCATGCATTCCCTTTCCTTGCTATCAATATCTTCTCTCCATCCCAATTGGTTTCTACTAATTAATTCTATAAATTATAATATAAGAGGTTCTAGGTTCAATCCTTGACCATCACTTCTTTTTATTTCATTTTATTTCTTTTTTGCTTCATCTCACTTCTTATTATTTTTCTAAGGAAAAATTCCACATTCATATGTTTATCTTAAAAGCTTAGTGGGTGTTACAGTACCTCGTACCTCATAAAAAGTTCATCCTCGAACTTTAAAATAGCTCCGGGTACTTTTGTTTCATATCGTCCTCGCGTTCCCAGGTGGCTTCCTCAAATCGTTGATTCCGCCACAAGACCTTTACTAAGGGTATTTCTTTGTTCCTTAACCTCTTGATTTCTCGGTCCAGAATCTGGATGGGTTTACTTTCGTAACTCAGGTCTTCCTGCACCTATACCGACTGAGGCTCAATCACTTGATCTGTGCTGGGAGTACATTTCTTGAGCATCCATACATGGAACACATTGTGAATGGCCGCCATGTCTGAAGGTAGTTCTAGTCTGTATGCGACTTGGCCCACTCTTTCTAAAATCCGGTACAGTCCTACGTATCGTGGGCTTAACTTGCTCCTCTTTCCGAACCTCATTATCCCTTTCATGGGGGATACTTTAAGGAATACCAAATCTCCGATGTTGAATTCTAGCGGTCTGCGCCGTTTATCGACATAATTCTTCTGTCGGCTCTGAGCAGTTTCTATTCGTTGACGGATCTTTTGTATAGCTCGGGTGGTGTCATCAATAAGTTCCGTTCGGAACCCCATTTCCTTCTTTTCACCACTTTCATACCAGCATATAGGAGATCTACACTTCCTCCCATATAGAGCTTCGTAAGGTGCCATTCCAATAGTAGCTTGGTAGCTATTATTGTAGGCGAATTCTGCCAGGTATAAATATCGGCACCAGCTCCCCTTGAAGTCCAGGGCACAAGCTCTTAAGATATCCTCCAATATTTGATTTACTCTTTCAGTCTGCCCATCAGAATGTGGGTGGAAGGCTGTACTAAACGACAACTTCGTGCCTAGGGCCTTCTGAACGCACTCCCAAAAGTGCGAGACAAAACATCCGTCTCTATCAGAAATAATGGTCTTAGGGATACCATGTAATCTGACGATTTCCTTAACATATAGCTGTGCTAGTTGTTCAGTTGAATAAGTCATCTTGATCACCAAAGTGTGTCACTTCGTCGCTCATCACGATCACCCATATACATCATACCCGCTTGTCGCCTTGGTAGACCTGAAATGAAATCCAAGGAGATTTCTTCCATTTCAATTCGGAATTTGACAGTTGTAATAATCAGGGTCTCCGTGTTCACTTTTACCCTTTGTCACCCGAATCGAGCCACTTCTCTTTCATACCGACCACCAAAATTTCTTTTTCGTGTCCTGGTACATCTTGGGCGCATTGCATATGGCGTTGTATGGGCTTCTTCCGGTATCTCTTCTTCGCAACTCGATCCTCTGGAATACATAATCGATCCCAGGTATAATATTCCATCGTCTGATACGCATCGAACCTCATTCTTTCCTTCTCGCGATCTCTTGTTTAATTCTTTGAAGGCTCGGGTCTCTGGTTTGCTTCTCTAACATGTTCTCGAATAACGTTGGTGTTATGGTGAGGGTAGAGAGTCGTCCGGACATGGTTTCAACTAATGGATACGAAACATGTTTCAGTTTCTCGATGGATTCCCTCATCGCTTTTTTTTCGAATAAAATTCTAGCATTGTTGACGAATTTAGATAGCTGACACCAGTGACAAGTGAGGCGTCGCCACGTCATCCTGGCGAGAGAGTAGACTCGCATTGGTCATAGTGGGAGGAGCCCAATCTTCCTTGGCGATTGAAGTCACTTCTATGGCAGCTCCGAAGTTGTGCGGGGCATGCAGAAGTTCTGCACGGAAGTTAGGTGGTGCCCGAGGGTGAGTAGGGCAATCTCTTATCAAATGACCTTCCTTTCCACAGTTGTAGCACTTTCGGTGCTCGGAAGACATACTCCAGAATGAATCTTCCCCATGTGGCGACTGAGGGTACTTGGTCCGCTTATTGGCCCGACCACCTTTTGGTTTATTCCACTGTTTCCTCTTTCCCCAGAGTTTCCTTTCCAGTCGGTTTTGTCCTCCGGTCAGTGCTTGGTTCTTGCCCTTGTTCATTGCTTCCTGATAGTGCTCGGTAATCAGGGCACTACTGACTAGCTCCGTAGTATATGCTTGGTCCGCTGGTGTGAGCGAGGTTCCTTCGCCTATGCTATAGCTCCATTGTTGTCACAATAGAGCGCAATGGGGTCAGCAATGCTGGGAACCACCCCAAGTTCAGTAATGAACTTGCGGATCCAAACTGCCTCCTTTGTTGCTTCTGATGCAACAATGTACTTTCGTAGAATCACCATCGTATCCTGCTCAACTCTTCCACCGATGACGCCACCATTAATGCAAAATATGAACCCCGATCGCGATCTATTGTCATCTCGTCTGAAGCTAGCATCACCGAACCCTTGCCTAGCTCATCATTGCCTCCATATATCAAGAAATATTCTTTAGTCCTTCTTAAGTACTTAAGAATATTCTTGACCGCTATCCAGTGACTTTCACCTGGATCTGACTGGTATCTGCTCATCATGCTCAAAGCATACGAGACATCAGGTCGAGTACATAGCATGGTGTACATAATCGATCCTATGGCTGAGGCATAAGGGATCTGATCCATGCGGTCTCTCTCCTCTCTAGAAGAGGGACTTTGAGTCTTCGAAAGACTCACGCCATGTGACATCGGCAGAAATCCCTTCTTGGAGTTCTGCATGGCAAACCGAAGGAGTACCTTGTCAATGTATGTACTCTGACTTTGGCCAAGCAATCTCTTAGATCTATCTCTATAGATCTGTATCCTTAGAATGCGGGATGCCTCACCTAAGTCCTTCATTAAGAAGCAACTCCCTAGCCAGGTCTTGACAGACTAAAGCAAAGGGATGTCCTTCCCAATGAGTAGTATGTCATCCACATACATTATGAGGAAGACAACTATGTCTCCTACAACCTTCTTGTAGACACAAGGTTCATCTTCGTTCTTGATGAAACCAAACTGTTTGATTGCATCATCGAATCGAAGATTCCAGCTCCGAGAAGCTTGCTTTAGTCCATAAATGGACCTATGCAGCTTGCATACTCTGCTAGTATGCTGTGGATCGACAAAACCCTCTGGTTCTGTCATGTACACATCCTCAAGTAGGTTTCCATTCAGAAACACGGTTTTGACATCCATCTGCCATATCTCATAGTCATGGTAGGCTGCAATAGCAAGCATGATCCGAATGGACTTAAACATCGCTACTGGAGAAAAGGTTTCATCATAGTCAATACCATAAATCTGCTTGAAACCTTTAGCTACCTAGCGACCCTTATAGATAAGCCCATCCATGTCAGTCTTTCTCTTAAAGACACACTTGCACTCAATGGGTTTTACTCCTTCAGGTGGATCAACCAAAGTCCATACTTGGTTGGTGTACATGGATTCCATCTCGGATCTCATGGCCTCTAGCCATTTCTCGGAATCTGGTCTCATCACAGCTTCCTGATAGGTGGTAGGCTCATCCTCTATGAGCACAATGTCATCATGGGTCGACAAGAGAAATGAGTATCTCTCGGTGACGACGCCTATCGGACACTCGTGAAGAGGTATGTCTGCTGCTTGTTTGCCCCAACCGTGGAACATCATCCACAACACTTTGTGGTTCCAGTTCAACTTCCATCGAGGCTTCTGGTGCTAGTATTTGCATCTTGAACTTCTTCAAGATCGAACGAGCCCACTAGTCTTTCTAGAAACAAAGTCCCTTTCTAGAAAGACCCCGTCTTTGCCACAACTTGTGTTGATTGGGAATGTAGAAGTAATATCCTTAATTTCCTTGGGATATCCGACGAAATAGCACTTATCGGATTTGGGTCCTAATTTGTCTGAGACTTGACGTCGACGTAAGCCTCACACCCCAAATCCTCATGAAAGACACTGGCATCTCTCCAAGTCCATATCTTATATGGTGTCTTTATCACGGCTGGATGGAACTTGGTTGAGAATGAAAGGCGTGTCTAGAGCATATCCCCATAGATATGTCGGAAGATCTGTGTGACTCATCATAGATCGTACCATATCTAATAAGGTACGATTCTTGATACACCATTCCATTGTGGTGTTCCGGGAGGAGTGAGTTGAGATAAAATCCCACACTCGGCTAAGTAGTCACGGAACTCATGGCTTAAGTATTCACCACCTTGATCTGATCGAAGTATTTTAATACTCTTGCCAAGTTGGTTCTTCATTCTTGAATTCTTTGAACTTTCAAAGGATTCGGACTTATGTGTCATCAAGTACACATAACCATATCTACTGAAGTCATCAGTAAATGTGATGAAGTATCTATAACCGCCTCTAGCAGCGACATTGAAAGGGCCACATACATCACTATGTATGAGTCCTAACAAATCAGTCGCTCTCTCGCTGTGCCCACTAAAAGGAGTCTTGGTCATCTTGCCTCGTAGGCATGACTCGCATATCTCATATGATTCAAAATCAAATGAGTCCAGCAAACCATCCTTATGGAGCTGGGATAAGCGCTTGTCATTTATATGACCTAAGCGACAGTGCCAGAGATAATTTTGGTTCAGGTCATTTGACTTGAACTTCTTAGTATTTATGTTATAAATAGGGCTCTCAAGGTCTAGAATATAGAGTCCGTTTATTAGTGGTGCACTACAATAAAACATATCTTTTAAATAAACAGAACAACATTTGTCTTTTATTATAAAAGAGTATCCTTTCTTGTCTAAACAAGAAACTGAAACTATGTTCTTAGTAAGAGCAGGCACATAACAACAATCATCTAAATCTAGTAAGCCAGAGGGCGAGATAGTTGATAAGTTCCACGATAGCAACTCGTGCTCCATTGCTCACTCGTAGGTCCACCTCGCCTTTGCCAATGCTGCTATTTCGCTCGCACATGACAAATGTGAGAAGCACATCCAAGATCTAATACCCATGATGTAGAAATAGATAGATTGACTTCTATAACATATATACCTGAAGTGGAAGTCTCACTTCGCTTCTTCTTAAGATCCTCCAAGTATACCTTACGGTTCCTCTTCCAGTGCCGGTCTAACCGCAGTGGAAGCAGGTAGCATCCTTGGCGACCCCTTGCCTTTGCCCTTGGTTTGGGACTTTCCCTTACCTTTGGGCTTGCCCTGCCCTTGTGCTTCGGACCATCGAATGGGCTTAACCTTCTTAAGGTTAATCTCAGTAGTTCGTAACAGTGGCTTGTCAATCTCGCTCATGTTATAGTTGAGAACGAATTGACTATAGCTATCCGGAAAGGACTGCAAGATCAAGTCGGTGGCCACTCTTGGCCAAGTGGGAACCCCAGTCTTTGTAGGTTCTTTATGTACCCAATCATCTTGAGTACATAAGGACCCACGGAGCCCGTCGACATCTTGCAACGAAATGAAGGCCTCGGAGATCTCAAATCTCTCATGCCTCGCTTGTCCACGATATAGTTGGCGAATATGCTCAACCATATCGTAGCGCCCATCAACTCGTGTTGCTTAAGCTCGAGTTCATGGTCGCGATCATTAGACAGGACACATCTAATGCGTCATCTTGATGCTTCTTGTAAGCATCTCATGGGGCATTGGCAGGAGGAGCCTCGAATGGGCTGCTCCGAACGTTCACGTTCTGGGTGAGAACTATTCTCAAGTTCTGATCACCAGAAATTCTCCGTTTAGCTTGTCCTTCTGGAGATGATCAGAGAAGGAATTCGTGTTCGATGTCATGGTTATCTACAACAGAAAATTTGTAGAAATAAATATCATATTCTTTTAAAATTATTTAATTAGGCCTCTAATTAAATGATGCTCCCACTAAATTCTATAATTCTTGTGGGACAAGATCCATATCATACTAATCCTTGAGTTAGCTTTGGCTAATACGTCCAAGGCTTAGCATGATCGGTAGGTAACGATTACCAATTACATCTCTATGCAACTCTTGTTTATGGAATCAATATCCGCATTTATATTAAAACTCGAGTTAGCTTTGGCAACTGAGAGTTAATATAGATGTGATTTTGACCTATCTTTTCCAACCGTTGGAATAATGCCTATAGTTGACTCGATCCAACCGAGTAACTAGGAATACTCAATCTAATTGAGTTTGTATTCACCCATGTGTTGGTAGGCGGGACCAAGATTGTCCCTCCGTACCCTACCAAGATAATATGTATTGCTCTGCCTTGGCAGATTCAACAATACATGTGATCGAGGTAGTGATAGGTATCACGGCACGGTTAGGCATTTAGAGTTGGTTCGATTGAGATCTAATCTAATCGAAAAGGATGCATCTTATGCACGACTTAGATCTAATCTAATCGCAAGGGTGCATCATGTGCACGACTTAGATCTAATCTAATCGTAAGGCACTAATTAATTAACTACTTATTATATACGCATCACATACACAAGCAATTAATTAATCTATTTGTGATTTAGTCATGGCCCTACTATGATCTTCTCAAGCCAATGAGAAGATCGATTGGTCAACCTAGGGTCAACAGCTTCTCCAAGCTCCTCCCTTTGACCACCTTGTGTTGCTCGTGCCCGCCTCGGAACTCCGTCTCGTGTGGACCCTCCACGACTCCAATTTGTACATTACAATTTGAAACTCGAGTTACATTCGAGTCTAAATCTAATTTACAACAAGAATATAAGAGAAGGCACAACACGCAGGTCGCGAATAAATAAAAACATACAACACGCGCAAACACATAACGGCACGCAGGCCGTATTATGAATTACAACACAACCAATCATATTGGGTTTTTTTTTTGGGCCATGACTATCACAAAATTAATATATAATTCAAAATTATATATTTTTTCATAATTTTCTGTAATTTTAAAATTAATTTTTACAATTTTACGAGTAAAATTTCCCGGCGGACCCGTTTAGCCCCCTTGCGGGGCCAGGGGCAGCGCCCCTACCCGCGATCTAACCATCGCGAGGGTTCCTTTGCGATCCAACAGTGCCTAAACCCGCTGTCCCAAAACAATTTGGGCCGAGACATTGCCGTTTCGGAAAAAATCTTCCCGGCGGGTTCGTTTTTAGCGATTTCGGGTGCAATCGCGGAGTAAATCCCCTTGCGGGGTTAGGGGTAGTACCCCTACCCGCGATCTAACCATCGCGAGTTGCTCCTAAGCGATCTAATGGCACCCAAGCCCATTGTCCAAAAAATTTTGGGTCGAAACGAAGCCGTTTTGGAAAAATCATTCCGGTAGCCGAAGCCTACAAGTGCCGAGACTCTTGTGCTTCGCTTCTACGGAAAAATTACCCATAAAAACTATAAAAACTTAAATTTTACAGAAAATCACAGAATCTTTTATTTTTTTTAAAAAAAATAAAACTAAACTCGTACAAGCCTTGCACGTGGCTCTGACGCTTGTTTTCCACAAAACCGCTTTCATGAAACCCCGAATCACCCAAGGCCAACGGATCCGTGCAAGGAAAACCGAACGATAAATACGAGTATGAGTTTGAAAAACCTTTTAGATCTACTCCTAGATCTACATGTTAAGAACTTACCCTTGTTGCGTGCCTTTCGCGTTCCCGCTAGTCCAAGGAGTTGCCGGATCTCTAGACCGTCAAGCGTCGGTCCTCTAGAAGTATCCACACGGACACGTAGGTGGAGAAAACCTTACACAAAGGTGTGCTAGCACCTTGGTAAGATTCGGCCAAGGCAAGGAGGAGAGGGAGAGGAAGAGCTTCAAGAGGAAGAAGAAGAAGATACACCACTAGAATGAAAATTGAAATCACACTCAAACACAAAGTGGCCGGCCACTCTCAAAAAACCCCCAAATTAATTGCATTCATTACAATTAATATGAAGCCATTAAAGAGAATTGCTTTGTAACTTCCATGAGGTGGCACCCATGATGATGTGGAGTATCATCATTGGTCCACCTAATGCCAACTCACCAATGAGGTGGCAAAAGGTCAAGTCAAAATTAACCTTTGGTCTTCCTTCTTAAGTCAAGTCAAACTTGACCCAATTTCTTCCATGGTTGATCTAATCTAACCATTTGATTCAAGCCAACTTAATATAATGAATCTAATTCATTTAATTAAATTGATTCAATGAATCAAAATCTAAATTAGACTCATTGAACACATGAATCAACTTGAGTCGAACTCAAGTTAGCCCAATTAGGATTACTCTTAATCCAATTTGATTCATCAAATGAATCTAATCATCTTGGTTCATCATATAAACCTAATCTCCATCTAATTGTCCTAAGTGTGTGACCCTATAGGTTCTTGTAACGTTGGCAATGCCCTAAACCCATTTAGGAGCATAAGTAATGAGCGGTATCTAGCAACACATCATTACTACCCAAGTTACAAGAATGTCGAGATCCGGCATCACCTTGTGACTACTAATTATGACTCCTCACAATATGTGACATTGTCCTTCTATCCTAGACATCTAGATTGATCAATATGACGCATAGACCGTGTCATCCTCTAATCAATCTAAATCTTGAACTCCAAGTAGACTCACTCGATCAAATGAGCTCAACATCTCATGTTGACTCATTTGGGCATGGCCATGCACTTTGTGGTCTAACTCTATCAAGAATATTGATGTCGCCCCCGTCATAGGAGGATAGATCCCATCTACATCACCGACATCCCTCGCATAATTTGTTACATACCCAAGAATCGCCTTTATAGTCCACGGGTGACGTTTGACGAAACCAAAGTACATAACTCCTTACGTAGGGATCCATGGTGACTTCAGGTCAAAGGACTAATAGTCATACTAATAACCACATGAGAAAGTATATGACACTCATATAACGATCCATGATACTTTCTCATGGCGGGTCATTCAGTATACATTCTCTAATGCATACCCATGTGTCAGCTTGATATCTCTATATCCATGACTTGTGAGATCAAGTCATCGAGCTGACCTACATGCTAGTCTTATTGTATTAACATTGTCCCTGAATGTTAATACTCGACTAGGAATGATTTAGAGTAGTGTTCCCTATACCATCTCACTATCGATTCAACTAATCGATTGATATAGGTATGAACCTTCTACTCAAGGATGCTATTATACTTAGTCTATTTGGCACTAATACAAATAAGTATAATAACCAAACCAAATGCCTTTATTAATATACAAGAATATGATACAATGAGTCTATACAATCATCAAATGATTGGCTCTAGGGCTCTAACTAACAAGAACCCTCTACTCAGGGACGCTATTATACTTAGTTTATTTGGCACCAATACAAGTAAGCATAATAACCAAAATACCAAATGCCTTTATATATAAGAATATGATACAATGAGTCCATACAACAATCATCAAATGATTGGCTCTAGGGCTCTAACTAACATTTTTGTACAAGGGAACTAGGACGATATTCCGAGTAGCAACCAACAGGTCTAACTCAAGTTTTGATGAATTACAAGTTAGTTAATTTAAGTGCTTTTGATGATCTGATTACTTTACCAAGTGTGCAGGAATTGATGGTCTAAAGGACCTGACATTAGGTTGAAATCTAGCTAATTTTATGGGACTGGATAGCTGGTGGGAAGTCCAGATAGGTTAACGGGCTGACCAATTATCTTGTATGAAGTCTGATTGGGTCTATAAGATTGGACAACTGGCAGAAGTCCAATTGGGTATGCGGACCGGACAACTTCCATGAAGACCTGGTGGGTCAAAAGGCTAGTCAACTGACTACAAAATAAGTAAAGGTAAGTCACTAGAGGAGAGTGACTCCATGAGGATGCATCCTAGTTAAGGGACAGTAGGCGTCGGTCCAGGTTAGGTCCATTTTGGATCCCAAATCTGAGACCTTGATTAGTTCCAGGTCCTGGGAGGATAGGAGCTAATTACTACTTCTTATTATCACTGTGCTAAATTTGTTTTGCAGGTTAGATATTTTATTTTTAGAGTAACACAACTTGCAGGGCAAAAGGAGCAAAATGTCTTCTAATGAATAGTATCTGAAAGTGCATTCAAGCATTGGAAGGCGCCTTTGCACTATTCATGGAAGGCACTTTCAATAGCTTGAAGGTACCTTCCAAGGGATAAATTTTGGACCCATCGCGGATATGGTACAGTGAAGCCAAGATCATATTTACCACATTGAAGGCACCTTCAATGACTATGGAAGGCACCTTCCATGCCCTTTATAAGGTAGTCTTTGTTGGTTAGTCTTAGGAAAATCATACTGGTTCCACTGTACACAAATTTTATACAGGTGTCGAACCTTTCCTTAAATAACCTATTGTGTTCTTTAGAAGTTAAATTAGGAATCGCAGACGAAACTTAACATCATTGATTCAAAATTTAACTTATCGGTTCTTAATGATTTAGATTTGAATCGCAAGCGGAACTTAATACTATTGATTCAAATCCACCTACGTTATAAATTCCATTAAATATTCATTTCCAAAATTGACTTCCAGGACTGCATAGCGAGGCACATGGCCTTCTTGGATATGGGAGCAACCAACACCGCCTAGACAAAGCCTTTTAAGGAAAGCTAATATTTAATTTCCTTAAATAACTCTAGGTTTAACCAAAAGGAGCAATCAAATCACAAATTCGAAAAACAAAGAAAACACAAACTCAAAAAATAAATTTGAAAAACTAGATCTAATGTCTCTTGTGTTTGGAATTCTTACAAAAAAAAATAACTAGTATGATGCGGAAGAAAAATACTAGTTATACCTTCTCTTTGTATGTTAATGACCTCGAGATCTTCTGCCATATTCCTCGCCTCGCCTTAGACATCGTGCGGGCGACGATCCTCCAAGATGAACACCACCCAAAGAGCTTTCTTCTTCCTCCTCTAAAATCCGGCCACCGCCACCAATTTAGGAATCAAAGAGAGCAAGGAAAAGGAAAGGGGAGAAATCCGGCCTTAATAGAGAGAGCACAAGCAAGCGAATAAGAGATGATGCAATCCTTACTTCTCCTCTTCTTCTCCTTCTCTTTGTATCCGGCCACACCAAGCAACCATAAGAGGTGGTCGGCCCTAGCATGAAGGGAAGCAAGGGTCGGCCCTTAGTGTTGGGATCCTTCGTACGGCTAGAGAGGGGGGGTGTGAATAGCCGACCCCAATTTTTCTCGTTTCTTCCTACGATTAGGTTAGCGCAGCGGAAATACAAAGTAGAAAGAAAACAGGAGAAGAAAAACAAACCATATAACGAGGTTCGAAGATGAACTCCTACTCCTCGGCGTGTCCGTAAGGTGGTGGTTCAAGCTAACTGGTCCTAGTGGATGAGTACCCGTAATAGATTACCTTGTGGGTGGAGAAACCTCACCACAATCTTTGCAACAGCAATAGGAGTACAAATAGGAACAAGAAAACAAGAAATGTAAACAACACTTGCTTGCTCTCTGAAGTCAAACCTCAGTGAAGCAATACTTTCTGATCCAAGCCTAGCTAGAAACCAGAGCGGAAAGAAGCCGCAGCTTTAGCACCCAACGAGCTCAACAAAGCTCAGCAAGAAGAAGGCAGAAGAGTACTTCCGAAGAAAGAAGAAGGAGCCCTGAGAATCTCCCCTTTATACCGCGAAGAAGAACAGTGATAGAGCCCACGCTGCCAGAACAGAACTTAGAACGATCGACGGCCCGCGATCAGGAAGAGGTGGATCGCCGATCGGACGTCTGCGGACCGATCGGAGGGATCGATTCGAATCGCTTCCCCTTCCTTTCCCCTTCGTGATGCTCGCCTCGATCGGTTCACAAACCGATCAGACATGGCTTGACGATTCCGCGGACCGATCGTCCTGTGTCCATCGATCACTGACCATCGTCATCAAGTCGACTAGCTTGAATCTTCCGTACCGATCGACGTCACCGCATCGACGATAACCATGAACGATTCCATCGACCGATCCACACCACTCGGACGATGAGCCATTGGATGATTCGGCGACGCGATCCAAACTTCTCCCCTAAACCTAGGCTTCCATACCAACATCCGTCAACCTTGACTGTTGGTACATCATGCCTAGCATCCTCACCTCGACTTGCTAGCACTCCGCAAGTGTCCGTCAATCCCTTTGACCCACTTAGACTTTTCTACACCGGATGTCCGATCATCCAGATCCATCTAGATCTCTCTGCCAAGTATCCAATCTCCTTGACCTACTTGGACTTTTCAACACCGGTCCGATCATCCCCGATCCATCTGGATTTCGCTTCACTCACCAGGACTTTCCACCGGCTTCACTCACCAGATTTCACCGCCTAACATCCCGGTTAGGACTTTCTCATTCACCTAGCTTCACTCACTAGATTTTCACCGCTTCACTCACGTGATTTTCCCAAATGCCCTGGATTCACTTACGGACTTTCACCTTCACCTAGCTTCACTCACTAGGATTTTCACGATTCACTCACCAGATTTCTCATCGCCCGCTTCACTCACTGATTTCCGAATGCTTCACTTACTGTGACTTTCACCTTCACCTAGCTTCACTCACTAGGATTTTCACCGATTCACTCACCAGATTTCCCGACCGCCGGCTTCACTCACTGGACTTTTCCCTGCCAAACTCCCTGTTGACTTTCCCAGTGCAAGTCTCCATACTTGGACTTTTCCAGGCCAAGTCTCCATACTTGGACTTTTCGCGAAGCTCCCTTGGACTTTCGTGCCAAGTCTCCATACTTGGACTTTCGCCAAGCTCCACCCGCTGACTTTTCCGCCAAGTCTCCATACTTGGACTTTTCCCGATCAGTCAACCGGTCAACCTTGACCTGCGCGGTCCAATAATCTCCCAAACATCTATTCTTGTCCCACATCAAGAATAGAACTCTCTCACGAGTGTCAAACATCAACATGCAACACAACTAGGTCAACCTTGACCTAAGGTTGCACCGACAATCTTCCCAAGTCAAACATCAAAATACAACTCGAGTCACGTCAACTCGAGTCGGTCAACCAGGTCAACCTTGACCTAAGGTTGCACCAACAATCTCCCTTTGATGTTTGACAAAACCATAATCAAGTTAGGTTAACCCGATAACCTAACTTAGGTTTTCCAACCATCTTCCAATGTCCAATGTTCTTTCCTTGAACATTCTCCGGACATTTTCCCCTTAGGTTAACCCGATAACCTAACTTGGGTTCTCCAATATTCTCCCCCTTTTTGACACACATCAAAAGATTACCAATGTTCTTCCTTGAACATTCCTTGACATTCTTTCCTAGCTTAGGTTAACCCGATAACCTAACTTGGGTTCTCCAATAATTCTCCAATGAACACTCTCCCTTTTGACACACATCAAAGAAAAGGAGGGTATCAAGGTCAAGAGTTTCTTCCTAATGAAAGTCCCATACCTTTCATTTGAAACTCTTAATTTCCCCTTGATACTAAACTCAACAATCAACTTAGTGATAATCCCATATCACTAATCCTTAAAAGTCTTTTGGAGTAAAAACTCCCCTAAAAGTCAACTCCCCTTGACAATTAGGTAAAACTTCCCCGAAAGGTCAACTCCCCTTGACCATTGCACCAACAATGTCTTGGCGAGTTTTAAACCTTTAGAAACCACAAAACCCAACTTCCATGAAATTTCGCTCACCAACTGAAAATCGAAAGCACGATCGGGGACCGATCCCTCGATCGGTCCCGCACCGATCCACGACCGATCGCATCGATCCACCGATCGGTCACCGCATCGATCGAACTCCCCGGATCGGTCCGTGACCATCCACACTCGAATCGAGAATTTCCCCTGGAAATTAGAAACTCCTAATAAATTCCAGAAAATTCCAAAAATCATAAAATTTTGAGGATACACTCCTCATACCATATACTATCACGGAAAAATAATTTTCTATGAAAATAGTTTCCATTTTTCAATCTTGATACAAAGTTCAAAAACTTTGAAATAGTTCAAGTTTAACTCAACTTTGTATCACAATGTTCAATGATGAATGCTATCACTAGGAAAGCTTCATCAAGGTTTTTCAAATCAATTTTAAAATGCTTTTAAAATCATTTGAATTTAGGACCATAATCTTAGGGCTAGATGTACATGACTTGTACACAAGCTTTCCCTATGATCCTCCTTTTCTTGAATTAGGCTCATCTAGGTACAAGAACTATGCACCTTGATCCTAACTCATGATCCTAATATCTCACACACATCTAAGGTGTATCAAACCACATTCAAGTCAATTTGATGTGAGATATGGGTTAAGGTCAACTTAGGCTAAGTTCTCATGCATTTTCTAAACATCAATTTGATCTCAATATCAAATTATATGTTTGTCCTTAAATCAATTTCATTGATTATAATGCAAGAGATGATGACATGGCATATAATGATATCATAAGTAAAAACATGTGCCAATGTCATGATGTCATGGCATAAAGTTTGAAACTAAACTAACACATGACATATAATAACCTAAGCATTATTATGGCATTTCAAATGATCATAAATTAAATATGATGTCATGACATGGCATATGGCAAACAACCATGGTAAGTTAACACAAATAAAATACCTAGATTACCTATCTAAGTATCCTTAATCACTTAGCTAACTTAAATTCTAATCCTAGATTGCCCAAAGTGCTCCAAGAAAATGTCAAAACCCAAATTGACATTTCTTGATCTCTTGTTTGATTTATACCATTTAAAATTCTACAAGAGTAGCACTTCTAAGTTAAGGCCCGGATTGCCTTGATTACCTAAGAGAATATCAAAATCCCAATTTGATATTTCTCTAGGTTTTTCCAAATTGTGTCAATTTAAAGTAAGATTAATATATTCTCACTTTGGCACAACTTACTCTTCCAAGGAGTGAATGACAAAGATTATTCCATTTCATTTTCAAAGGTTCCCAAACACCTTGAAAATGCTCCTTGAGTGTCAATTTCCTCAAAGTTGGGTTAACTACCCTTCTTATTGGAGTTGACACTCTCTAACCCATCTATGGGGTAGAGAAGATGCTCCTAGGAACCCAATACCTATTAGAGCTCATTGGGTTCACTAAATATTCACTAGGGATAACTTCCCTAGCAACCCTCCTAATGACCCTCTTAGGCTTTAAAGCCTTGGTCATTTGGGTCTCATCAAGGTCAACTATAGGGGTGACTTCCCTTGTGACCTTGGTAGTGGTCTTCCTAGCCCTAGGTTTTGTTCCATAATCGAATGGAACATTATGATAGGTGGGCTTGACCAATTGGGACTTAGGTTTGTGACCCAAACCTTTCTTGTCCTTGGACTTGGGTTTTTGACCCCTAGACCCTAGAGTCAAATCCTTAAGAGTCTTTTCTAGAGAGTCAAGTCTTGACCTTAAGGCTTGATTTTCTTTCTCTAATACCTCAAGTTTTGATTTGTCATTCTTTCTTGAGGTGTTCCTAGGCATGTGTCTAGTTGATTTAGGGTTTCTACCTAGGTTTTCCTTAACCTTAGAAGTGTTAATCCTAGGGTTAGCATTCCTAGTAGTATCCCTATCTAGGTTGACATGTTTAGCACCTAAGCACATGTATTGATTTCTAGTGTTAACATGCTTATCATTATTGACTAATGCAATAAAATTACTAGCATGTATCCTACTAGAATTGCACGAATGAGCCTTAAAAAGTACCTTAGGGTTTGCCTTAGCTCCTCCTTTACATGTGTTTGGCCTCTTGTCCTTGTGAGGTTGCCTCCCCCTTGGACATTGGCTCTTATAGTGTTCCCTTTGCTTGCATTGGAAGCACACGATGTGCTCCTTGCCCTTGCGTTTTGGGACTCCGGCTTCCTTGACCTTTGGCGTCGGTGGAGTCTTTCTTACCCTCTTTGGACATTTACTCTTGTAATGTCCACGTTCCCTACACTCAAAGCACATAATATGTAATTTAATTGAACTTAAATTGCTTGAGTTACCTAGGGTTGAGGGTGGATGCGAGCTCTCTTCTTCATCCCTCCCGGAGGTAGAAGCTTCTTCTTCTTGCTCCGAACTTGAAGAAGAACTCTCCTCCTCTTCTTCCTTGGATGTTGAGTAGCCCTCAACTCCCAATTCGCTTCTTCCATGATGTGAGCTACTTGGCTCACTAGGCTCCTCTTCATGGCTTGAAGTGGAGCTCTCCTCATGGAGTTTGGCCAAGTTGTTCCACAACTCCTTGGCATTGTTGTACCTATCTATCTTGCACAAAACATTATTAGGTAAAGCAAATTCAATAATTTTTGTTACCTCGTCATTGATTTCGGATTGTAGGATTTGCTCTTTCGTCCACTCCTTCTTCTTGATAGGTTTTCCTTCCTCATCCATCGGAGGGGAAAACCCTTCTTGTACACAAAACCAATTTAACATATTAGTTCTAAGAAAATACATCATCCTTACCTTCCAATATGTGAAGTTGTCGTGAGACTCGTAGAAGGGTTGAATGGTGATGTCTTCTCCATAGAGATCCATCTCTAGCTTTGCTCCCACGGGTGTTGATCCGATGAAGAGCGACCTGGCTCTGATACCAATTGTAGGATCGAAAAGAATTTAGATATCTCCACAATGACATGATATTGTCCACTTTGGGCCTAAGCCCTCATGGTTTTGCTCTTGGGCTCTCCCCAAAAGGCCTCATGCCAATGGAGATATCTTTCTCTTATAAACCCATGATCTTTTCCATGTGTTTTCAATATGGGACTATGTTTGCAACCTTGCAACCCCAACAATCCCCCCCTCAAACAAAGGACCATGGGCTTCCCACGTCCGATCCTTGACCCACCAGGTCTTCCTGCCCCTCGGTCTACCCGACCTACTAGGACTTCCTCCCCTCGGTCTGCCCACGACCTACTAGGACTTCCGCCTCGTTCAACCCGACCTACTAGGACTTCCTTGCCAGCGCAACTAGGACTTCCTCGTGTCTCGGTCCTCTTGATCCGAACATAGGAGCCCCACTTTCTTTGTTCGAGGTCAATATTGTACTCACATGGTTCAATCGCACATAGCTCTTGTGCGCAATCGGGTTAATCCTTCCGCAGCCCGCCTCCTCGATACCACTTGTTGGGATCCTTCAGACTAGAGAGAGAGGGGGGTGAATAGCCCCTAATCTTTCGCTTTTCTTCCTACGATTAGGTTAGCGCAATGAAATACAAAGTAGAAAGAAAACAGGAGAAGAAAAACAAACCATATAACGAGGTTCTGAGATGAACTCCTACTCTCCTCGGCGTGTCCGTAAGGTGAAGAAGCTCACCAATCCTCCTGTGGATGAGTCCCGGAAACCGCTAATAGATACTCCTTGTGGGTGGAGAAACCTCACCACAATCTTTGCAACAGCAATAGGAGTACAAATAGGAACAAGAAAACAAGAACAGAAATGTAAACAACACTTGCTTGCCTTCTTGAAGTCAGATGAAGCAGCAACTTCTCGGATCCAAGCCTAGCTAGAAAACCAGCAATGGGAAGAAGCTTCACGCGAAGCTTTAGCACCCAACGAGCTCAACAAAGCTCACAGAAGAAGAAGCAAGCTTTGCGTGTAAGAGTACTCCGTGAAGAAGAAGAAGGAGCCAGAGAATCACCTTTATACCGCCAAGAAGAACAATGGAGAAAACTAGCTGCGCAGCGGCTAGAACTCTGATCGTCCCGACCCATCGTGAAGAGGTGGATCGCCCGATCGGTCGCGCGGGACCGATCAGAGGAGGTGGATCGCACCGATCCCTTCCCCTTTCTTGATGCGTGCTGCCTCGATCGGTTCACAAACCGATCCAGATGGCTCGATCGTTGACCGGCATGGCCGTTTTTCCACCGATGCATCGACTGTCTGTGATCATTATCAGAATCACTTTCCCTGTAGATCTGACCGGACCACATCTGCATCGATATAACCATCGCAGCGATCGTCCACCGATCGGTCACCACCGATCGAGATGAGCGTATCATTGGATCGTCCGATCCGATCCAAACTTCTACCCTAAACCTAAGGCTTCCATACCAACATCCGTCAACCTTGACTGTACATCATGCCTAGCATCCGTCCACCCTTGACCTCTGCTAGCACTCCCCGCTAAGTGTCCATCCTTTGACCCACTTAGACTTTCTACACGGATGTCCGATCATCCCATCCATCTAGATTTTCCTCTTCGTGCCAAGTATCGATTACCCTGACCTACTTGGACTTTTCAACACCGAAGTCCGATCATCCCCATCCATCTGGATTTTCCTTGCCCACTCACTGGAGACTTTCCACCCGGCTTCACTCACTGTGATTTCACACCTGCCAACATCCCGTTAGGACTTTCTCATTCACCTAGCTTCACTCACTAGATTTTCACCGGCTTCACTCACGTGATTTTCCCAAATGCCTGGATTCACTTACTGTGACTTTCACCTTCACCTAGCTTCACTCACTAGATTTTCACCGGATTCACTCACCAGATTTCGACTACACCGGCTTCACTCACCAGATTTCCCCCTGCTCACTTACCGTGACTTTCACCTTCACCTAGCTTCACTCACTAGGATTTTCACCGGATTCACTCACCAGATTTCCGACCGCCCGGCTTCACTCACTGTGACTTTTCCCTGCCAAACTCCTGCTTGACTCCTAAGTCTCCATACTTGGACTTTTCCAAGTCTCCATACTTGGATTTTCAAGCCAAGCTCCCTGCTTGGACTTTTCCGTGCCAAGTCTCCATACTTGACTTTTCCAGTGCCAAGCTCCTGCTTGGACTTTTCCGTGCCAAGTCTCCATACTTGGACTTTTCCCGTACCAAGTCAACTCAACCTTGACGGTTGCACTAATAATCTCCCAAACATCTATTCTTGTCCCACATCAAGAATAGAACTCTCTCACGAGTGTCAAACATCAACATGCAACACAACTAGGTCAACCTTCCTAAGGTTGCACCGACAATCTTCCCAAGTCAAACATCAAAATACAACTCGAGTCACGCTAACCCGAGTCGGTCAACCAGTCAACCTCGACCTAAGGTTGCACTAACAATCTCCCTTGATGTTTGACAAAACCATAATCAAGTTAGGTTAACCCGATAACCTAACTTAGGTTTTCCAACCATCTTCCAATGTCCAATGTTCTTTCCTTGAACATTCTCTGGACATTTTCTCCTTAGGTTAACCCGATAACCCAACTTGGGTTCTCCAATTTCTCCCCTGACACATTACCACTGTTCTTCCTTGAACATTCCTTGACATTCTTTCCTAGCTTAGGTTAACCCGATAACCCAACTTGGGTTCTCCAATAATTCTCCAATGAACACTCTCCCCTTTTGACACACATCAAAAGAAAAGGAGGGTATCAAGGTCAAGAGTTTCTTCCTAATGAAAGTCCCATACCTTTCATTTGAAACTCTTAATTTCCCTTGATACTAAACTCAACAATCAACTTAGTGATAATCCCATATCACTAATCCTTAAAAGTCTTTGGAGTACCCTAAAAGTCAACTCCCCTTGACAATTAGGTAAAACTTCCCCAAAGGTCAACTCCCCCTTGACCATTGCACCAACAATGTCTTGGCGAGTTTTAAACCTTTAGAAATCCACAAAACCCAACTTCCATGAAATTTCACAACATCACCTAAATGCATCATCAAGACATCGATCGGTCCCCATGGACGATCGAATCCAGATCGACGTTCGATCCCATCACCGATCGGTCACCGAACCGATCGATCGACTCTTCTCGGATCGGTCCGGTGACCATCCACACTGAAAGATTGATTCCTAAATTCAGAAACTCCTAATAAATTCAGAAAATTCCAAAATCATAAAATTTGAGGATACACTCCTCATACCATATACTATCACGGAAAAATAATTTTCTATGAAAATAGTTTCCATTTTTCAATCTTGATACAAAGTTCAAAAACTTTGAAAAAGTTCAAGTTTAACTCAACTTTGTATCACAATGTTCAATGATGAATGCTATCACTAGGAAAGCTTCATCAAGGTTTTTCAAATCAATTTTAAAATGCTTTTAAAATCATTTGAATTTAGGACCATAATCTTAGGGCTAGATGTACATGACTTGTACACAAGCTTTCCCTATGATCCTCCTTTTCTTGAATTAGGCTCATCTAGGTACAAAAACTATGCACCTTGATCCTAACTCATGATCCTAATATCTCACACACATCTAAGGTGTATCAAACCACATTCAAGTCAATTTGATGTGAGATATGGGTTAAGGTCAACTTAGGCTAAGTTCTCATGCATTTTCTAAACATCAATTTGATCTCAATATCAAATTATATGTTTGTCCTTAAATCAATTTCATTGATTATAATGCAAGAGATGATGACATGGCATATAATGATATCATAAGTAAAAACATGTGCCAATGTCATGATGTCATGGCATAAAGTTTGAAACTAAACTAACACATGACATATAATAACCTAAGCATTATCATGGCATTTCAAATGATCATAAATTAAATATGATGTCATGACATGGCATATGGCAAACAACCATGGTAAGTTAACACAAATAAAATACCTAGATTACCTATCTAAGTATCCTTAATCACTTAGCTAACTTAAATTCTAATCCTAGATTGCCCAAAGTGCTCCAAGAAAATGTCACAACCCAAATTGACATTTCTTGATCTCTTGTTTGATTTATACCATTTAAAATTCTACAAGAGTAGCACTTCTAAGTTAAGGCCCGGATTGCCTTGATTACCTAAGAGAATATCAAAATCCCAATTTGATATTTCTCTAGGTTTTTCCAAATTGTGTCAATTTAAAGTAAGATTAATATATTCTCACTTTGGCACAACTTACTCTTCCAAGGAGTGAATGACAAAGATTATTCCATTTCATTTTCAAAGGTTCCCAAAAACCTTGAAAATGCTCCTTGAGTGTCAATTTCCTCAAAGTTGGGTTAACTACCCTTCTTATTGGAGTTGACACTCTCTAACCCATCTATGGGGTAGAGAAGATGCTCCTAGGAACCCAATACCTATTAGAGCTCATTGGGTTCACTAAATATTCACTAGGGATAACTTCCCTAGCAACCCTCCTAATGACCCTCTTAGGCTTTAAAGCCTTGGTCATTTGGGTCTCATCAAGGTCAACTATAGGGGTGACTTCCCTTGTCACCTTGGTAGTGGTCTTCCTAGCCCTAGGTTTTGTTCCATAATCGAATGGAACATTATGATAGGTGGGCTTGACCAATTGGGACTTAGGTTTGTGACCCAAACCTTTCTTGTCCTTGGACTTGGGTTTTTGACCCCTAGACCCTAGAGTCAAATCCTTAAGAGTCTTTTCTAGAGAGTCAAGTCTTGACCTTAAGGCTTGATTTTCTTTCTCTAATACCTCAAGTTTTGATTTGTCATTCTTTCTTGAGGTGTTCCTAGGCATGTGTCTAGTTGATTTAGGGTTTCTACCTAGGTTTTCCTTAACCTTAGAAGTGTTAATCCTAGGGTTAGCATTCCTAGTAGTATCCCTATCTAGGTTGACATGTTTAGCACCTAAGCACATGTATTGATTTCTAGTGTTAACATGCTTATCATTATTGACTAATGCAATAAAATTACTAGCATGTATCCTACTAGAATTGCACGAATGAGCCTTAAAAGATACCTTAGGGTTTGCCTTAGCTCCCCCTATCGATGTGCCCGGTCTCTTGCCCTTATGAGGTTGCCCCCTTGAACAATGACTCCTATAGTGTCCCCTGCTTGCATTGGAAGCACATGTGCCTGCGTTCGGGACTGCTTCCTTGACCTTTGCCGGTGAGTCTTTTCATCTCTTCTGGACATTTACTCTTGTAATGTCCACGCTCCTCACACTCAAAGCACATAATATGTAATTTAATTGAACTTAAATTGCTTGAGTTACCTAGGGTTGAGGGTGGATGCAGCTCTCTTCTTCATCCTCCCGGAGGTAGATCTTCTTCCGAACTTGAAGAAGAACTCTCCTCCTTCTTCCTTGGATGTTGAGTAGCCCTCAACTCCAATTCCCTTCTTCCATGATGTGAGCTACTTGGCTCACTAGGCTCTTCATGGCTTGAAGTGGAGCTCCCCTCATGGAGTTTGGCCAAGTTGTTCCACAACTCCTTGGCATTGTTGTACCTATCTATCTTGCACAAAACCTTATTAGGTAAAGCAAATTCAATAATTTTTGTTACCTCGTCATTGATTTCGGATTGTCGGATTTGCTCTTTCGTCCACTCCTTCTTGATAGGTTTTCCTTCCTCATCCATCGGAGGGGAAAACCCTTCTTGTACACAAAACCAATTTAACATATTAGTTCTAAGAAAATACATCATCCTTACCTTCCAATATGTGAAGTTGTCGTGAGACTCGTAGAAGGGTTGAATGGTGATGTCTTCTCCATAGAGATCCATCTCTAGCTTTGCTCCCACGGGTGTTGATCCGATGAAGAGCGACCTGGCTCTGATACCAATTGTAGGATCGAAAAGAATTTAGATATCTCCACAATGACATGATATTGTCCACTTTGGGCCTAAGCCCTCATGGTTTTGCTCTTGGGCTCTCCCCAAAAGGCCTCATGCCAATGGAGATATCTTTCTCTTATAAACCCATGATCTTTTCCATGTGTTTTCAATATGGGACTATGTTTGCAACCTTGCAACCCCAACAATCCCCCCCTCAAACAAAGGACCATGGGCTTCCCACGTCCGATCCTTGACCCACCAGGTCTTCCTGCCCCTCGGTCTACCCGACCTACTAGGACTTCCTGCCCCTCGGTCTACCCGACCTACTAGGACTTCCTGCCCCTCGGTCCACCCGACCTACTAGGACTTCCTTGCCTAGCCGCAACTAGGACTTCCTGCCTGGTGTCTGGTCCTCTTGATCCGAACATAGGAGCCCCACTTTCTTTGTTCGAGGTCAATATTGTACTCACATGGTTCAATCAGACCATAGCTCTTGTGCACTTGCAGTTAATCTCTTCCGTCTCGATACCACTTGTTGGGATCCTTCAGACCAGAGAGGGGTGTGAATAATTTAATCTTTCTCGCTTCTTCCTACGATTAGGTTAGCGCAGTGAACAAAGTAGAAAGAAAGAGAAGAAAACAAACCATATAACGAGGTTCGAGATGAACTCCTACCTCGTCAAGTGGTCGTGATGGGGCCTAAACTGCTGGATGAGTCCCTGAAACGGCTAATAGACCCTGGGTGGAGAAACCTCACCACAATCTTTGCAACAGCAATAAGAGTACAAATAGGAACAAGAAAACAAGAACAGAATGTAAACAACACTTGCTTGCCTTCTTGAAGTCAGCAGAACCCGAAGCAGCAACTTCTCGGATCCAAGCCTAGCTAGAAAACCTAGAAGCTTCAAGCTTTAGCACCCAACGAGCTCAACAAAGCTCACAGGGAAGCAAGTCCGGCGTAAGAGTACTCGGAGAAGAGAGCCTCAGAATACTCCTCCCTTTATACCGCCAAGAAGGTGAAGAATAACAGAACTAGATAACAGGCCACGTGGAAGATCTGCTCGATCTGCGGGTGATCCTGTGGACATTCGACCTTCACATGATCCTCTCTCTTCGATCGTGGCTCGATCGGTTCACAAACCGATCAGAAGGGGCTTGACCGATGGCCCCGACTATCATCCGTCACCATCGGTCAGCCGAACAATACAGTTTTGGTCCAGGTAGACGCCATCGCATGATTTGATCACGGATCCCGACAGCGACCGATCGCACCACCGATCACTCGATGAGGATGAGCTGTATCATGATATCGATCCAAACTTCTCAACCCTAAACCTAAGGCTTCCATACCAACATCCGTCAACCTTGACTCTTGGTACATCATGCCTAGCATCCGGTCACCCCTTGACCGCTAGCACTCCCGCCAAATGTCCCAATCCTTTGACCCACTTAGACTTTTCTACACCGATGTCCGATCATCCCCGATCCATCTGGATTTTCCTCGTGCCAAGCATCCGATCACCCTTGACCTACTTGGACTTTTCAACACCGTAAGTCCGATCATCCCATCCATCGGATTTTCCTCACTCAGACTTTCCACCGCTTCACTCACCAGGATTTCACACTACCTAACAGCTTAGGACTTTCTCATTCACCTAGCTTCACTCACTAGGATTTTCACCGCTTCACTCACGATTTTCCCAATGCCTGCGGCTTTCACTTACTGCTTCACTTTCACCTTCACCTCACCTCGCTTCACTCACCAGATTTCCCAATGCCCCGCTTCACTCACGTGATTTTCACCCAGCTTCACCACCAGGATTCACCCACCAGATTTCACTGGCCTCACTCACTGGATTTTCACCTCACTCTCACTCACTAGATTTTTCACCTGGATTCACTCACGATTTCACCGCTGGCTTCTCACTGTGACTTCCCTGAACCCCTGCTGGACTTTCTCCAGGCTTTCTGTCTCCATACTTGGATTGCTCATCTCTTGCTGATGCTCAAGTCTCCATACTTGGACTTTCCAACGAGCCTTCTCCGACTTTCCGTGCCAAGTCTCCATACTTGACTTTTCCCGTATCAAGTCAACCAGTCAACCTTCACTCATGGTTGCACCAATAATCTCCCAAACATCTATTCTTGTCCCACATCAAGAATAGAATCTCTCACGAGTGTCAAACATCAACATGCAACACAACTAGGTCAACCTTGGTTGCACCGACAATCTTCCCAAGTCAAACATCAAAATACAACTCGAGTCACGCCAACTCGAGTCGGGTCAACCTTGACCTAAGGTTGCACCAACACAGAGAAGAGAGAAGAGAGAAGAAGAATAGAATCTCAATGAGGCCTCCCCCTTCTTTATAATACTTGCCCAAGGCAAATAAGGAATGACTTTTTACAAAATTAAAATCTTCCACTTATTTTTCCTTTTCCCTTTTAATTTTTCTCGATTGAATCAATCACCAATCATAGATTGGTTTTAATTTGATTGGATGATGATTTATTATCGACCCACCGCCAAGTACACTCATAAGAGGAGGAAAGATATCTTTTTGTGTAAAATTTTATAAACTCTATAAAATTTTACAAGATCTCTTTAATTTCCTAAAGTGGATGTTAAAAAGGAAAATTTTAAAAATTAAAACCATGTTTTCAAATTTAAATTCTTCTTTTTAACATGGTTACAAAATTTAAATTTTAAAACTTCCTTTTTCTAAAACAATGAGGATGGTTAAAAAATTAAACTTTTAAATTTTTTATGATCGTGTCAAATAAGGAAAGTTTTTAATTTTAAACTTTTAAAACTTATAGTTTTATAAAGAGAAGATTTTAAAATGAAAACACCCTCCTTGTTTGATATTATAGCCGACCCCTACATGCTTGGGCACCAAAGGGCCGCTAGAGGATATATAGTCGCCATTGCTTGGTCACCAAGCAATGGACCGACCCCCTTCTTGGACACCAAGATGGGCCTTTCTTTGGATGGACTTGAGGCTTTAATGAGGCTATGACAGGGACCTAGAGGAGAAATTGGTTTTGGCCTTCCGATGAACTTGAGTATCCCGTGTTCGCCCCGAACACACAACTCAAGTTCATCGATAATAACTCATTCCACTAGAGAGTTATTATCACACTACCGCACCAATCCCAAATTACATTATGGGCTCCTTTTATCATGAGTGTGTTAGTCTCCCTGTGTTCAAGATAATGAATGTCTACTAATTAAGTAAGTTACTGACAACTCACTTAATTAATATCTAGCTCCAAGAGTAGTACCACTCAACTTCATTGTCATCATGTCCAAGTACCCGCAGGTTTAACAAACAATCCTTATGAGCTCCTCTTGGGGGCATTCTCAACCTAGATAACTAGGACACAGATTACTTCTATAATCAACAACACACACTATAAGTAATATCATTTCCCAACTTATCGGGCTTATTGACTTATCGAGTTAAATCTCACCCATTGATAAGTCAAAGAAATAAATACTAAATATATGTGTTTATTATTATATTAGGATTAAGGGCACACACTTCCATAATAACTAAGGTCTAGTTCTTTTATAAAGTCAGTACAAAAAGAACTTACCTAAAATGGTCCTACTCAATACACTTGGAATGTATTAGTATAATTTATTAGTTAAGATAAACTAATACTTAATTACACTACGACTATTAAATGGTTTGTTCCTTTCCATCTTAGTCGCGAGCAACTGTTTATAATTTATAAAGAACCGACAATATGATCTTCTGTGTGTGACACCACACACCATGTTGTCTACTATATAAATTAATTGAACAAATTACATTTAACAAATAAATGTAGATATTGACCACTGTGATTCTTTATTTCTAAATAAATGTTTATACAAACGCTAGACTTTTACTATACACTCTAATAATCTCCCACTTATACTAATAGACTATGCTGCCATATATTCTGCCATACATCTGATTCCCAAACCTTCAACATGCCCATGAAAAGCTCTTGCCTTAGGGGCCTTAGTGAAAGCATCTTCCAGATTATCACTTGATGCAATCTAGGCGGCAACAACTTCTCCTCGCCATATACCGAGGGATGTACTGCTACCATTGTGTTTATGCTTATTGACTTATGGACTTGTTCTTTGAGTTTCTCATTACACTACTATTATTACAATAATTGTAATAATTTTCGGACAAACCAGAAACATGTCTAAGTCCATGAAGATCTGAGCCTATATAACTTTATGATCCGCTAGGTCGCCACTCACCTGCCTTCTATGGAGTCCCAAAAGCACCTTGCTTATCACTCTTCCAGTTATGAATTCACCTTCAAAGTAAACATAAAACCAGGTCGACTTACTATTGTCCTTATCCATTGGAAGTCAAAATCGGCAACCCATATGGACCAAATTATTCTTGTAAGCTAGCATATTCTAGTGCCTCTAAGGTACTTCAATATATGCTTTACCACAATCCAACGTCCTTGTCCAGGGTTACTTTGATATCTGCTAACTATGCCCTCGGCAAAATAGATTTCTGATCTCGTAAATAGCATACATTAGGCTTCCGACAGTCGAAGCATAAGGAACTGTCTTCATTTCCTCTATCTCCTTTGATGTCTTCGGAGACATCTCTTTAGATAAAGCTACTCCATGCTAAAAAGGTAAGAAACCTTTCTTGGAGTTTTGCATGATTAAAATGAGCAAGGATTGTTTCGATATATGAAGCTTGGGATAAGTAAAATATTCTTTTCTTGCGATCCCTTACTTTGATCCCAAGAATATATCCATTCTCCCAAGTCCTTCATATCGAATTGTTTGGACAACCTTACCCTTACTTCTGACAACACTTTGATATTGTTTCCAACTACTAAAAATGTTATCTATGTATAGTACAAGATATACCACCACGTTTCCATCACACTTCTTGTATACACAAGACTCATTCAATTATTAAATAAATCCATAGGTCTGGATTACTTTATTAAACTGGATGTTCCAACACCTTGAAGCTTTACTTCAGTCCATAGACTGATTGAGCTTACACACAGGATACTCTTTGCTCTTTGCAATGAACCTTTCTGGTTGCTATATATGGATGTTTTCTTCAAGACTCCCATTAAGGAAATCTATCTTGACATCCACTTGCTAAATCTCATAGTCCATATGAGAAGTAATAATAAAGAAAATCTGACTAGAACTGCTCTAACGGTGAAAAAGTTTCTTTCATCAAGTCTTGCTTGAAAGTTTCCACCTATCCTCTTTCCTATTATAGACTTATTTTCACCCAATGACTTTTACACCATTTGGTGGTTCTACAAGCTCCCAGACTTTATTAGAATACATATATTCTAATTCTATATTCATTTCTCTTTACAAAGATGCTGCATCTTTATCTTGGAGCGCTTTGTCATATATCTGGGAATTAGATTCATGTTCACCAGGAATCAAGTCCTGAGACTCTCCCAAAACATGAATATTTTAGGTTGTCTAACAACTCTCCCACTACAACGAGGCACTTTTTACAATTATGCATCATCCTGATACATGTTCAGCTTGTAATATTTCATCTATACTGATTGATTAGTCTTCTTTATTATTTCCACAAATTTACTTTGGGCTTATGGTTTATTATAGTCATCTTCTAAAAATTGTGCATTGATGCTAACAATGACCTTTCCATTTTTTAAGGACTATAATCCTCTTTCGCTTTTCTGATAACACAAACAAGTGAACTCATGTCCAACTTATCGTTGTCTCTCATGTGCAGACCACCCAATACGCCTACCATACGCCCAATTGAGTGTTCAGTATTATGTTCTACTTGAGATCTTTCCGTATCCGTTGCTTCCTTATCCTCACTAATCGATCTAATTATTTCATAAGAGCCTTTATTCTACTACACCATTCCTGTGGGACATCGTACCTACCGTAGCCATAAGTTCCTAACTCGATAAACTTAACTTACTAGTACTTTACTTTAATGTTACTCCACATCAGCCTAGTACTCGAACTAATCAAATCACTTGACTTATGGCCAAGCTAAATGTATCCTTATCATAGTCATCTATAAAAGAGATGAAATATTAGAAACAACCTTTCTCGGATAGTCAAATTCACACAACCGAATGAACCAATTTCAACATATCTTTGGCTCCATACCCTTAGACTTAAAAGCTTCTTGGTTATTTTTCTTCCAAGTAAGACTCGTAGATTTCACTACCAATGAACCCAAGAGTTCATTGGTTATTATCCTTGAATCCTACTCAAGTTAATATAACCTAGCCTTAGATGCCAAAAATATGATTGTCATTTCCTTCCTTCTTCTTATTAAAGTTAGAAAATGTGTTATTAATTTCCATTATATTGCATCGAGTTATTGGATTATAAATTGTCCAACGCACTGAATATAACTTCCCTATTTTTCTTGATAACAAGTTTGTTATCAAAATAGATAGAATATCTATTCTTTAATTTAGAAATTGAAATCGTGTTCTTTCTAAACTTAGTACGAAGAGAATTTCTGAAAATCCATATTTTATTCCTATCGAGGATAAACATCTCCTACCATGAAATGCTTTCGCAAAAGTGCCCATGTACTTTAGTTTTCTCATCATCTATCGGGTTCTAACCCTACAATGAATCGGCAGATTAGTGGCATCCAGATCAACCGCAGTGAATCGATAGATAACACAACCTAAACATGTTTCAACAACTAATGAATTAAATACACCTATATTGTTCTCGGCCTAAGAAGATAGTTCACCGAATGTCCAAGTCCTATTTCCAATCATTATAATTGGGACTACTAAGTCTTTTCTATAGTATAGGATTGACTAATATTTGAAAATCTAAGAATCACAAAATATTTGGTGAAGACTAACACCCCATGAACAGGTTTGTATACGATAGTGTGGACGATACAAAATCAAAGAGGAATTTTATCCATTAATTTTATTATCTCACAACCTTACTATATTTAATAAAATTAATAGTTCGTCTATCTTGGTCAAATATTGGTCAAAATTTTGAATTTAAAATAATATTGATTCCTCAAATAATATTATTTAAATTCACCAACACCTCAAACACTGAATTATGCATGATGATAACGTACAAATTCAAACATTTAAGAGGGTTTTTCCCATTAATTATCTTGTCAATAAATCTTTATGATAAATAAAATTACAAACACTGTGAATTTTAGTATTGTGTGGATATACAAACCAAACATTTGTAAGAGGAGTTATTCCATTAATTTTATTTTCTTATCATCCTGACAATAAAATTACCTCATACACCATGAATTTTGTATGCCATGATAGTGTGGACGATACAAAAACCTACTCGACATTTGTAAGAGGGTTTTAATTTTATTATCTTGTTAACTTATCTTTTGACAAATTAATAGTTGGTTTTCCTTCGGTCACACAAATAATAGCATAGCTGATCCGGGAGGATACTATTAGAACGGCAAGTGTATACTCTTGACACTAAGTCCATTAATAAGATTGTGCCCCTTCCACTCTTAATTAATTTCCTATAGTCATCCTAAATGGAAGTTTGATCTAGTGATCCGCAAACAAACTTATCCGATATAGAGGAAGGCACTCAGAGCCAACGCACAAGTTTGTTTGCATCACTTACAAACCAGTAATGGTTTGTAATCAGGTTCTTTAATAGTTTAGAAATTGAAATCAGGTTCTTTCTAAACTTAGTACGTAAAGAGAATTTCTGAAAATCCATATTTTATTCCTATCAGAGGATAAACATCTCCCACTCAGTACCGAATGCATTGGCAGAGTGCCCTTTTATGTTTTCCTTCTGCCCTCCAAGCTCACCCATATGAATTGCATATCGCATATGGCACATCAGATATATTACTGCAGTATAAACACAACTAAACATGTTTCAACAACTAATGAATTAAATACACCTATATTGTTCTCAGAAGATAGTCTACCTGAATGTCCAAGTCCTATTTCCAATCATTATAATTGGGACTACTAAGTCTTTTCTATAGTATAACAATTTGGATCTAATATTTGAAAAATCTAAGAATCACAAAATATTTGGTGAAGACCAACACCTATCCCATCATGAATTTCAGATGCCGTAGTGTGGACGATACAAAATCAAAGAGGAATTTTATCCATTAATTTTATTATCTCACAACCTTACTATATACGAATAAAATTAATAGTTGGTCTATCTTCGGTCAAATATTTGTCAAATTTGAATTTAAAATAATATTGATTCCTCAATTCACCAACACCTCAAACACCGGGAATTATGCATGCCGCGATAGTGTGGACGTATACAAATTCAAACATTTGTAAGAGGAGGGTTTTTACCCATTAATTATCTTGTCAATAAATCTTTATGATAAATAAAATTACCTCAAACACCGTGAATTTTGTATGCCACGATAGTGTGGACATATACAAAACCAAACATTTGTAAGAGGAGTTATTCCCATTAATTTTATTTTCTTATCATCCTGACAAATAAAATTACCTCATACCATTTGTATGCCATGATAGTGTGGACGATATACAAAAACTCGACATTTGTAAGAGGGGGTTTTAATTTTATTATCTTGTTAACTTATCTTTTGACAAATTAATGGTTTTCCTTTGGTCACACATAATAGCAAGTGATCGGATGGGGAGGATACTAGACGTGCTTCAAGTATATACCATTACTTGACACTAAGTCCATTAATAAGATTGTGCCCCTTCCAAGGGAAGATCACACGCCTAATTAATTTCCTATAGTCATCCTAAATGGAAGTTTGATCTAGTGATCCGCAAACAAACTTATCCGACATATAGGAAGGCACGAGCCAACACAAGTTTGTTTGCATCACTTACAAACCAAGAATGGACGATGGAATTTATTAAAATAAATCTCTCTCCCACTTAGTTATTTAAAGTGAGGAATTTTAAACTATCCTAGCATACATCACATACATACATAAACATCACAGTAAATAAAAACAATAAATATGGAAATTATTTTTCCAATTATTATGGTCTTTTCCATCAGCTCTCTCCAACAACTGCTCGTCCTACATCGCCATCGGCCGCCATCCGACTCGTGATGTTCAGCTTCTGCCAGTGCTTCAAAAGCACCACCATAAGCATATCCGATCCACGATAAAAATAGAATTTTACATGAGTCGATCCTATATTCCACGAGGAATGTACATGAAATCTAGATCGAAAATAAAAATTTAAAATCTAGATAATACAACTCTTTGTTACATACAACGCACACAATAATGCCCTTGACATGTCCAAGGGTCCAATCACACACAACATCTATAAGCCATAATAGTTGGAGCCTACAACCAAAAAGTTAGCACATCCTACTATTATCCTGCCTAAATTATGTATGATATGTGCATAATGTGAGATCTCAAAAATTTAGATAATAGGGTTATTTGAAAAATAGCCTTATAGATTTTTTTTGGAATTTTTAGAAATTTTCTGGGGATTTTTAGGAGCTCGTACGAAGAGTTTTGAGGGGACCGATCGGCGGATTCAGATAAAGCCTGTTTGGAATACCCGTTTAAGTGATGAAATGTTTTAATATAAATACTTTTCTTTTCTTATTTCTTTTCCCTAAACTTATCGCCGAACCCGAGCTTCTCTTCTTCCCCCGACATTTCTCCCCTTCCTCTGTTCCCTCTCTTTGTCTCGCGGACGAATCGAAGCCAAGCCGAGGGACCTTCGTCGATCGTCGACACTGCTGAGGAGGAAGCCACCGGAGCTTGCTGGAACACGGCGGAGACCTGTGGAGTCGTGCTGTCTTCGGCTGAGGAGAGATCTGTTCGGCGGATTCGGCGGCCGAGTGTCGACGTTGAGGCGACTAGGGCACGACAGGTGCCCGATCTGCGTTCTCCCCAGCGTATCGGCCTTTCATTCCTTCTCCACGAGTTATTCCCGGAGCAACCCGTGTCTTCTCCAGCCGGATCAGACAACGACGCCATCGGGAGGTGATCTAGAGAGGTAAGGTTTCGTCGAATCATTGTTGATTTAAGGTTTAGCTAGATTAGAGATCTTCACAGTGTTGATCCTGCGGGTTTTAATTTAGGAAAGGAATCAGATCAGATTTGTGTTTCATTTTTCCCTGATCAGATTATCCTCCTCTTCATGCGGTTGATTGGGGGATTCGGTTGAAGAATTTGGAATCGATGAGGTGTTCTTGAGCTGTCGGGCAAAGGCTAGAAGGGTTGTGCTTGATCAATCATCTTCTTGTTTGGCCTACTTCTTGATCTGATTGGTGTCAGGGAAGTGAGGTTCTATTCTTTTGCTGTGGTGTTCTTTGATCCGATAGCTCAGTTTGGTTCCGGCAGCATTTATTCAGGTTAAGGTAAGGTGAGTAGAATTGGTGTTGGATTCCAATCTTGATCAGATTAGTTAATTCTTGTTGGTGTGATCCGATTGATTCTAGTAGGTGTTGTATGCTGTGATACTAGAATTGTGATCGTAAGGTGATTTCCAGCAGCATCACCTGTGGCTTTCAATTAGTGAGGTGAGTTCTTCTCTCTGTGAACTACTTAGTTGTGGATGATGTGTAGATTTAGGTATGATTTGGATTACATAATTACTAGATGGTTAGTGATTATGTTTAGATTTATTTGTGTAGAATTAATCTAATGGAATTGTTAGGGTTAGGGTAATTAACCCTAGTCAACCGTTGGATTTCTAATCTAGTAGGTGATTAAGGATTAGGTAACTAATCCTAATTAACCATTAGATTAATTAGGTAGATTGAGGTTGTGTTGATTAGGGCTTTGCCCTAATTTGGTATTAGGGATTTTATTTAGCTATTCATTTGGATTTAGCTAAATAAAATATTTATATGTGTTTGACGCAGGACTCTGATTCGAGACGGGCGTCTCGACTTCGGATTTGGATTGTACCTTCTATTTGAGGCGGGTACCGTTTATATATATTTACTAGTGTTGGTAGTTAGTATTTCCTTGATTTAGTTTAGTTGATACCTATCAGGTTTCTACTGTTAGTTGCTTTACTTTAGTACTGGATGCTTTATCTTTTGCCTTGTGTATCTATGTTTATAGAGATGGATATGTATATTTATAGTGCTCCACTATACTGTATTTGTTAATTTACATGTGTGATACATGCTCTTGGATTTATGATACTTATATCATTGTTATATGTGATGTTCTTGGACTTATGTTGTTTATATCATGGTTATATATATATGTGTTTACCTTTTTGGCATACACATATATGGAGGAGGCTACGTTCAGGTATGACATATTTAGCATCATGCACCATCTCGCATGATTGCATGCTGGGCGATTGACGACTCCATTATTGTTGAGCTCGTCGGCCGGCTACATGGACCTCTACACACGTGATCACTACATGGGTACAACACTTAGGTGGTGTGTATGGTAGGTTGTCTGTGGTGCCCGCTCAGGACGCATGGTAGTATGATAGCACTACGGGGTCCATCCCTGCATTGACATCGAGATGAGAGCATTACGCCCTCACTATGTTGAGGTAAGAAGATAGGTGTATTGACAAAGGATCCCGTCCACCTTGGCCACTCATCGGTAGTGATGGCAGAGTGCACGGTTGTCACAACCCTACCCACTGTCTCTCCATTGTGTGAGGACGGATGAGCATGGCATGGGGTGACCAGGATGTCATTGCATTCACGCATCATTATGATTGATTATTTTGGTGATTGCATATGATTGACATGCAAGTGATATGCTTTTGCTCGACTATTTTTATCTCGTATATTCCGGTCGGTTGCACAAACCTCGAATTCATTGCTAATTCTAGGCTTAATCTTATTATTCTTGATATAGACATGCATTGTTATCTGAGTATTGCAAGTTAATCAGCTCGCATATATGTTATCGACTGCTTAGGACACCGCGTGTAGGGTCGAGGGAGATGTCCTCTGTCGTGACAGTGACTTATTGTATGGTATTATGGTATCGCAAATTGAGCATTGTTCGAGTCAAATGCTGTGTTTTGTGTTTTGAAATTTCGAGCTTGTTTCGATTTACGATTTTTCGGTGTTCTGATTGTTTTGTTTTCCCTTTATAAGTTGATCTCTCGTTGTGACTTTCGAATTTCGGAACCAGGCAGCGGCAAGAATCTCCGAGCTATAGGAAGTAAGATATACTTTTAGTTATTATACCTCTTATACTCACTGTCTTGTTTAGGTTATTGTTAGACAAGTTGAAAGGCATAGAAATTAAGGTTATATTGGATGCCTGCGTGATCACTAAAACAGATGCACGGATTTAGTATCGAGTGCACTGGTTTCTTTATGTTACTTGGATTTTGCTTGTATGGAACTAAATATTTGACACAGTGATTTATAAAAGGAAGTAGAGAATAATGGTTTTGTTTATGAGGATCATAGAGTATCGTTAAGCCTTCTCCTTTCAGTTTTCTCTTAGCGCTGTTTATTCATTCATCACATTACTATATGATTATTCCAGATCCGGTGCTAGTTGTCAATTGGATTGCTTCTCTTGCAAGGTATCAATCAACCTTGTTTGTGTGTGTATGAAGTGTTTAGGCATTAGGATGATAGAAAGAAATGGTTGTCCAGGATTTGGAATTGCACATCCTATAGTTTCCATACCTTGGCATTTATTCGATGGTGAAAGTCCAATCAAAATGGCTGTAGAATTTTGTTGCTAATAGTAACTTGATGAAATTGATTTCTAAAGTCTAAATTACAACAAATTCTGCTTGTCAAGAGTTAAAATCTCCTTTAAATCTTGTTGTGAATTTGATTCCTAATTCCTAAGGTTGATTGGAGTGAGCTATAATCCGCACTGAGTTAGCACTACTATTGGAAACTAAGAAAGCCCTGAATAAATCTGAGAATCCTGTTGAATCTTAGTTTCTGAAACTGAATCTTGAACATCATAGGTATTCTAGATGGCTAATATTTGTACTTTTATATTGTAAATGGTGGCAATAGAATGGGATTGAATAGGGGTGCACCAAAGCTTAACCAATGAGAATTTGATGTGTCTGGAATTGCAATAGCTTGGAAATCTAAAAGCCAAATATTTAGATATACACTAGACAATCAGAATTCATACTTCCATTCGATGCTATGGCAATTTTGAGTTCAATTCCGAGTGCATTTGACTAACCAAGTATCAAATGCCAAGTCTGGTGTGGGATAAGTATATAAGCTTGCCTATGAGTCTCTCATATCTGCCTTTATCAATAGATATTGGAGGATATGGGTATGGATTTCAGATACAGTGGTGGAGACCAGTTATGTGTAGTAGATTTTTATCCATAGACTCATCCCTTGGGGTTGGAAATTTGATCGAATACTAGGATAGAGTAGTATATGAGTATGTTGCTTGATTGTTATCCTTGGATGAGGATCCCTGAGTTAAGTAGTAAATTTGGGGACCAAATTTTTATTAGTGGAGGAGAATGTAAAATACGGTATCCCAAATAATAATTAAATAATAAGATTATTTGAAAAATAATCTTATTGGATTTTTATGAATTTTTAAAAATTTCCTGTGAATTAATTGGAGCTCGTATGAGGTAAGTTAAGGGGATTAATTATCGGGCCAAGGAAAAGTCTGTTTAAGTTACCCGATTTAAACGAGGAAATGCTTAATTTCTTTAAATATATTTTTTTTTTGTTTTTCCCGTGCCCTATATCTCCTCTCGCCGAAAACCTCTACCCCCGATTCTTCTTTACCTCGCAACGCCGCCTTCCCCCTCCGCCGGACCTCTTCCTCCCCGAGCCGCACGTCGCTTGATCTCCTCACGCGGGCGGCAGCCGCTGAGCAATGGTCGCCTCTCCTCCTCTGTCGAGCTTCATCCGCCGACCTCGGCTCCTCACGCGAGCACCAAAGCCGCGGCTCTTCCTCCCTCGCACACGCACCCTCGTCGCCAGCCATAGGGTTCCAGTCGGAGAGGAAGCTGTGGACACCGAGATTGGGTAAGGCATTTATAGTTTCGGGATATTGGATCTGTAGATCGAGGTTTTGAGTTTCGCGTGGTTGACGATGCAGCGCTGTGTTTTGTGTTGGTTTATCGAGTTTTCTTCAGATCTGGTGGTGTTGTTTCGGGTTCTTGGAGGATTATACTCAAGTTTTCTTGGATTTGGTTTATGTTCTATGCGATGGATTCTCGGTGTTGGTGTTGTACTGTTGCAATCTTGGCTTCTCGAATTGTTAGGTCTCGGTACGAATTTCTGGAGGTGCACTGATCTAGAATTTTTGATGTGTTAGGAGTTGTGTATTACATATCTGTCTTCAGCATTCTTGACTTATAGCTTTTTAAACCTAGAATTGGAGTTTGCTAGGTGAATTAGGAATGGATTTTCGGTTGGGTGGTATGTTAAATGAATGACCTAGTTCTTTTAGGTATTCACGGTTATTCATTGTTAGCATGACAGATTAAGCATGATTTAAATTGTCCCCTTAAGAATGTCCAATCTGGATGGTCCAAATGAATCCTTTAAATGTAGATCGGGTTAATGGTATCATGACCAAATTGTTTTGCATTGCATCACAATTTCTTGAGTAGCAATAGGTGTTCTCTGTTTTACCTGTTAATTATTGTAAGTTACTATTGTCCAGCACATAAGTGACATATAGTAACTTACCTCAAGGTATGATTAAGGTTTTGGATTTCTTCATTGTGGGCTTAGCTGTAGGCTTATCTGATACCCATTGTTAGGACCAAAAAGGAGTTTAGATATTCTAATTTGTATGAAGTTAGTTAAACTTGTTACGTTGACGCAGGGCTTTGATTGAGGCGAGCGTCGTGACGAAGGAGGTATTGGATTCAGACTACGTTTTGAGGCGGGTACTTCTTGCTTTATCTCTTTAGCACATTGATCTTAGTGCATGAGCTATATGTTTAGATGGCTACTATGTTTACCTTGACTCCACTCGTAATTTTTCCTATGCTTGATCCTTCCACTCAAAACCTTTGAGTTACTCGTTTTTATATCCATACAGTCTCTTGTTGTTGTCCATTGCATACTAGATACCATGTTTGTACGCTTTGTTTCGTTGTTTATTTATATATACGTCTTGACCGATACGAGCGCACACCGTGATATACTTATATATATATGACCGTGCATTGTTCATTCTTGTATCATGTACACTCATGTACGCCATCTCACCGAGAGAGTGGTAGCCGGAATGTCGATTTGTCGTCGCCGCACTCGACCACTGTGAGTGGTAGCCGAGTTACGAGAGGGACCCCGTCGCAACGAATGAAAACCTACGAATCGTCCTCGCCACCGTGTGAGTGGTACCGGACCGCCTCACGCCCTACTTCGCCCATCCTGTTGGTGCGCAGAGGGTAGGCGAGTGACCATCCGTGCATACTGTTATTATATTTATTCTGTATATATATTGCTGTTACTTATCAAGTTCACATACGCTTGTCGTTGAGATATATTCTCGTTGACATTTAGTCATTGGAAATTTATATATACCTTGCTTATTACCCTAGGCATTATGATAGGTGATAGTATCGGTTCGACTTACTATACCTAGCCTAGATATGGTTTTCTGTACGAGCTCATTTTGGTTCTATTATAGTATCTCGCTATATTCTTTTAGATATTGGCACTCTTCACTCTATCGATGTTATGTTCACGCACCCTTTCTTTACTCGAGTTCTCACCACCTCAAAATGATTTTCTTTGCCAGTGAATGTAGACGAGTCATGGATTGAGTAGATGCAGTCACACCGGTCCCGCGTTATATTCAAAAATTTTGGTTCTATTTCTCTTTATTCATTGATTGCTGGATTCGTGTTACGAGAACTGTTTTGATACTTGTCATGTGGACTTCGTATTTGTGATGTTTCGATAACTTCGCATCGTGGGTTTTCTTCGCTCTCATTGCGTTTATTTTATTTTTTTGTCCGAGTAAGATAGTAAATCAGCGCTGTTTCTATATATTCCCGAGTGTGGCCGATGTATATTTTGTACGAGTAATGCCTCATTGTCATCCGACATTGGGAGAGTCAAAATTTTTCTCTGACAGGGACTCCTGGCGCGGCTGTTGGTCGATGAACTTAGTAGCAAGTCCAGAGGGACTTTCAACCGAGTTTTAGTCACCTGACTTGATCTGTCTGGATCAGTGGTCTCCGGAGACTGACTAGCATATTCTATTTTGGTTGCTCGTTGCTCGTCGATACGAGGATTCGAGAGGCCCAGAGAACAGATTTACAGCTCAACAGCGTTTTATGTGCTGCATCGAGTTTACAAGAGACGAGGTATTGTTTATTTTCAAGGCAGGCACCCCGGCCTCATCCTGGCCAGGAGGAGCTACTCAGAGACTCATCGCCTAGATTTGCTATCCACCTGTGTGGGACCCGATGTATTGGTGGATTTTGAGGCTCCTATATTGTGTAACATCGCAAAGTTCAGATGTAGCTAGATGTCTGTCTGCTGCCAGTGAAGGCGAGCATCGTGAGACCGGATTACTTTGAGGATCCCTATTCCATAAGGAAGTGATATTACTATGGACTTCGTAGGATCGCTTAGGACGACGTGAGTTGCGATGATTGGGTAATCGCCGACCAATTAACCAAATCAAGACATTTTATAGCGATCCTAAGACCATTCTTCGGATCGATTAGAGAGCTATACCGTCGTGAGATTATTAGATTACATCAGGTTCCTTTGCATCATCGATGATGAGACCCATGGTTCACGTTCCCGATTCTCGCAGTCTCGGCCAGCGGGCAAACAACTTCGCGTTTCAAGATTCCATCCGCATGACGGACAATTAGCGGACCATTGACTTGAGGACGAGTTATGGACTTCTGCTGAGGACCACCGCCATTGGGTTTCGCCACAACAGCCTATCATTCGCTATCCGGATGGCACCGCTGGCGGTGGACCTTGTCCAACACCCATCCTCCGGGAGGAGGTGGGGAGGTCCAATGTTAGACCTCGAGAGCTCAGCGAGGCAAAGTTGATTCATACTAGACGGAGAATGTCGAGGCTCGTGACCGCGAAGAGTTATGCCGACATGAGACCCCGGAGTTCTCCATCATGTATTGAGAATTTCAAGAGATTTGGTCTTCTAGGTGAGTTAGCTCCACGATATATTGGGCCATTCCGCATCTTGAGAGGATTCGAGCGAAGAGTTACCGCTGCGCTACCACCACCATCTCTAGCGGGCATCCATGATGATTCCATGATGCCGAGGAGACACGTCCGATCCCATGTTCTGGGATGTGTCAGATGTACCTATTATTCACCCGACACCTTAGGAGGTTCCAGATTCGGACCATAGGAGCGTTAGTCGCGAACAAGATAGTCCTACTCGGAGATCATTCGACGTGCAGAAGGCTACTTGGGAGTCGAGGATAATCCGAGTCGACCCCTTATCTTTTACGAGGTAATGTGGGTAGAGTTTTTCAAAGATTTATACTATTTGGTTATATTCATCGTTGTTGTCTTAAAAGATTGGGAACCAAATTTTTATTAGTAGGGGGATGAGATCTCAAAATTTAAATAATAGGGTTATTTGAAATAGCCTTATAGAATTTTTCCATTAGAAATTTTCTGGGATTTTTCGAGCTCGGTATTAAGGGTTTTGAGGGATCGACTCATGATTCAGAGAAGCCTTCTGTCGAATACCTTTAAGTGAGGAAAGTTTTAATATAAATACTTTTCTTATTTTTCCCTAAACATATCGCCGAACCCGAGCTCTTCTTCCCGACATTTCTCTCCCTCCTTTGTCCCTCGTCTCGCACTCGAATCGGCTGCCGAGGGACCTCGCTGATCGCCGACACCGCCGAGGAGGAAGCCACCGAGCATCGGAACACGGCTGGAGACCTATGGAGTCATGTCGCCTTCTACCGAGGGGAGATCTATTCGACGGATTCGGCGGCCGAGTGTCGACGGTGAGGCGGCTAGGGCACGACAGGTGCCCGATCTGTGTTCTCCCCAGCGTATCGACCTTTCATTCCTTCTCCACGAGTCATTCCAGGAGCAACCCGTGTCTTCTCCAGCCGGATCGGACAGCGACACCATCAAGAGGTGATCTAGAGAGGTAAGGTTTCGTCGAATCATTGTTGATTTAAGGTTTAGCTAGATTAGAGATCTTCACAGTGTTGATCCTGTGGGTTTTAATTTAGGAAAGGAATCGGATCATATTTGTGTTTCATTTTTCCCTGATCAGATTATCCTCCTCTTCTTACAATTGATTTGGGGATTCGGTTAAAGAATTTGGAATCGATAAGGTGTTCTTGAGCTGTCGGGCAAAGGCTAGAAGGGTTGTGCTTGATCAATCATCTTCTTGCTTGGCCTACTTCTTGATTTGATTGGTGTTAGGGAAGTGAGGTTCTCAGCATTTATTCAGGTTAAGGTAAGGTGAGTAGAATTGGTGTTGGATTCCAATCTTGATCAGATTAGTTAATTCTTGTTGGTGTGATCCGATTGATTCTAGTAGGTGTTGTATGCTGTGATACTAGAATTGTGATCGTAAGGTGATTTCCAGCAGCATCACCTGTGGCTTTCAATTAGTGAGGCGAGTTCTTCTCTCTGTGAACTACTTAGTTGTGGATGATGTGTAGATTTAGGTATGATTTGGATTACATAATTACTAGATGGTTAGAGATTATGTTTAGATTTATTTGTGTAGAATTAATCTAATGGAATTGTTAGGGTTAGGGTAATTAACCCTAGTCAACCGTTGGATTTCTAATCTAATAGGTGATTAAGGATTAGGTAACTAATCCTAATTAACCATTAGATTAATTAGGTAGATTGAGGTTGTGTTGATTAGGGCATTGCACTAATTTAGTATTAGGGATTTTATTTAGCTATTCATTTGGATTTAGCTAAATAAAATATTTATATGTGTTTGACGAGACTACAACGTCCTATGATTGTACACATTTCTTCTATTGAGGCGGCACTTTGACTTATCTCTTGATAGTGTCTTATGATACGTGCGCTTATATATATTTACTAGTGTTGGTAGTTAGTATTTCCTCGATTTAGTTTAGTTCTGATACCACCATCGTGTTTCTATAGTCTTTTAGTATCATCGATGCTTTATCTTTTGCATTCATGTTCTATGTTTATAGAGATGGATATGTATATTTATAGTGCTCCACATACCGTATTTGTTAATTTACATGTGTGATACATGCTCTGGATTTATGATACTTATATCATTGTTATACGTGATGTTCTTGGACTTATGTTGTTTATATCATGGTTATATATATACTGTTTACCTTTTGGCATACACATATATGGAGGAGGCTACGCCTGTATGACATATTTAGCATCACGCACCATCTCGCATGATCAGGGGCGATTAACGACTCCATTGTTGAGCCACGGCACACACGGACCTCTACACGTGATCACTACATGGGTAGTGGCACATGACTTAGGGGTGTGTAGGTCGCTCATGGTGCTCCGCTAGGACGCTCACGTGTGTGGGACAGGCGTGTACAGACGCCTCCCCGTCATCCAAGGCATCGAGATGAGAGAGCCCTCACCACGCCCTCAGGCATGAGCATGAGGGTCCGTCGCCCACTCCACCCACCATCACAGGTAGTGATGGCAGAGAGTGCACTGCTGTCCTTAACTTCACCCTGGCCTCACCCAGCAGTGATGAGCATGGCAAAAGAGAGGGTGACTTGATCATATACCATGATTGCATTATATATGATTGATGCATTTTGATGATTGTATGATGATTGACATATATAGGTTATACGCTGCCCGACTATTTTTATCTGTATGTTCACAAAACATGCATGGAGTGCTGCAGGCTGCTCACTGTCTATTTATTCTTGCTTATTACTTCAGATTATGCCTATTGGTTATTACAGCTTATTTCAGCATTATCATATCTCATCGTTAGAGACTGCACTGTAGGTCAGATCGTTAGAAATCAGTTAGACTCTATGGTTTAGTGTATCGCACTAGATGTTACCGTGGTTATATGTTCTATATCTATTGATTACCACCGAGTTCTTTGAACTCACCCCTGTTACTATTTTTCGTGTGGCTGCGGCTTGGAGATCCAAATGCTAACCCCTTTATCGCGAGGCTTCCTGTTGTCGGGATATATTTTGCTTTTGCATCTTATATACTTATGATGTGGGTTTGGTATTGTGGACTTTGTATCGAACACTTGGTGTAACGCCCGAAAATTCTCAAACTTGCATTATAAATATTCTATGATTTTTTTTGGAATTTTTAGATATTTTTCCGGAATTTTCCGAGTAACGGAAATAGCAAAAATAATTAGAAGAATAAAAAGGCTTCAACGGGAATCGAACCCGGGACCTCTCGGGTCCGCTAAACCTTTAGTTAGCCTTAGTAACCAGTGAACCCGTACTGAGAGAAAGGAGAACCAAATATAATTATACTGAGTGAAATACCCACTTAATATAAATAGGAAACTTAAAGAGGTTCGTTTATTTTATTTTGTTGTTCGGCACATCCTTCTCCATCAAACCCCTCTCACCTCCCTTTCTTCCTCCCTCTTTCCTTTCCGCCACACCAAGGAAGACCTAGGTTCTTTTCTCTAGGGCCCAGGGCACTTTCTATACCTGACACGAGGGCGCACTCCTTCATAGGAATGACTCGCGAGAGTTTCTAAAGGCACCCACCTAATTTCTAGGAAATTAGATTTGAAGAAATCTAGCACACAAGGTAAGAAACCCTCACCGCAGATAATAGCTACCGTGGATTTTTCTCGTATTAGTTTAGTTATATGCGTATGTTTTCGACACATAGGGTGTATTTAACCCTCCTCGGGTTTAGGGATTTAGTGAGTACCTTTAGATGGGCCGACATCTTTTTCTCCTTCGCCTGGAGGTTTAGATGTCATTGGGTGCCTAAAGGTAGTCTCCCATAGAGAGGGAGTTAAAGACTAGGTGTTCGATTAAATAATCACTAGAAAGAATGCAACTTAGGCATTTTTTTATTAATAATGCATTTAGAAGCATCTAAATTAGTAAATCATTATTCTAGCTTATACGGGACTACGGTCCAACGGTGGCCTCCCACGCCTAGGTTCAGACAACTCTAGCTCTAGGTTTAGATAACCTAGAAAGAGCAATTTTGAGCTTTAGCTATACTACTCAGATTTTACTTTTCATGGCAATCAGATCGATTAGATATCCATCGGGTCTCATACGGTCCCTAGGTGATAACCTAGTAGCTCTACTAAATTCTGACTTGCAACCCGGTCTAGTTAGAGATGCACGATAGCACGACATGTCTGCCGGGCCCTCAAGATACATGTTTAGTATTTTCACTTATTATATGATACGGTTTCAACCTTCACAAATTAGTCTGTGAATTCAAGATGCTAAAAAGAGCTCAAGATAGAGCTCTCTAGTACGCCTTAGTTTTCCCCGTGAATATGCATGATGACTTTATGTTCTTTTAGATATGCCATGATTGTATGCTTATATGCCATGCCATGTTTAGTTTATTCAGAGATCCAAGATATGTTTTAAAAAGCATGATTTTATTTAAAAACATTGCATCACGTTTTTGTGCGTAGATGGTTTTACTAAGCTTTTAGCTTATAGATACTACTTTTTCTTATAATGCGATAAAGGAAAAGTGGATCAGAAGCGGAGAATGGAGGGCAATGCTATCAAGATGTGTGTGGGTGAGTTGGAATAAAGATCTTTGGGATCTAAATGCTTTTACTTCAAGATAGTACTGCGTTTTAGTTTCATTATTCGCTTTGGTTGTTAAGTGTTATGAAATAGTAAACCATGCACTATATAGTTATGTTAGAATGCCGGTTAATAGTTGTTAGAATGTATTTCCATTGATTTTAGAATTGTTGTGTAAGATTTTGACCACGCCAAAGCGTCAAATCGTAGTTCGTGGTCGAATCAAACTCTAATCGTCTACTAACCGATCGTGAGTGTAGATGTAAAGCGCTGATCGCAACAACCGGCCGATCAGAGAGATCAGATGATCCTCGATCCCCGCCATCGGCCGCCGAGAGCGAAGTTCTGCTGCCGGCTGCCGCGCTGGCGGTAGTCCGGTCCCTCGACCCGGCACATGTCTGCCTCGCACTGACAGCAGCTCGGGGGATACGCCATCAGCGCCGACTGACTGTTCGCGACGCCGCTGGGAACGAATGGGACGACGGCCCCGCCGCAAATCGATCATAGATGATCGCCCGGGGGATGACCGGTTGTGGAAGGTCCTTAGATTAGTCTTATCTCAGCTGAGAGTAAAATTTTAATTAGCTCAGCTTTCCGCACAGTATAGCACAGCAAAACCGTAGCGATTCGCCTCACAACTCTGATATCCGCTAGAGAAAAATTTTAATTTTAATTAGCCCAAGACATAGATAAAGGCCCATTTAAGGTAGTTAGAAAAGGGGGTCGACTTCACGTTACATCGAAGATTGATTTCCAAGTAAGAATACCTAACATTTATGCTTGCAATCCGCACTTATTGTAGATAGCCATTTATAGATCGATGCATTTAGTAGTAATATAACCACACAATAGCATATACAATATAATGTACGCCCACCTTAATTGGACATGTCCCGCCCTCCAGCCATGATAGTCAATGTCTTTAGAAAGAGTGCATGCATATCACATCGCCTCCGTTGAGAGAGCAGGACGCCTACCCCACTCGAGCCCCAAAGGCCACGACCCTAGAACAGTGGCTTCACAAGTTGAAGAATAGTGGTCACAACTAATACCCCTTAACCGAATTTGACGACTTCAAACAGCCAGTTCCACAAATACCCTGAACACTCCTGACGGTAGTCCTAAGGTCTCAAAGAGGTTCCAACCGCCCATCAGCTCGGACCTCTGCAGAAGAAAAAGGTCTAAAGAAAGGAACTTCCTAAGGCGCGAGACATCGAAAGAAGTGACCTCGTGCACGTAACACATGGACGCATGGTGCCTCCAAACACCGGCAAGCTCGAGACACCGAACACGCCCGACCGCCGTTAACCAGAATGTGTGTGCCCGCCCGCTGACGGAAGACGACACGAGTCGAAAGAATCGGAACTAACGGAGCTGTAACCGATGTCACATAATGTCATAATTCATTTCAGAGCCACTACGACGAGAGTTCACCGAGTTTCGCCGGTTACACAAAAAACCGCCACGACGCCATGAGTGGCCAACTGCTATCCCGAGCTAGTCAAGACGTAAAAGGAACGAATCCAAGCTAGCGCCCAGTCAGTCGCACCGCACAAAAAGTAAAGAACGTAATCGCTCGGATAGGCCACGTGAAGTAAGGCATGAACGTCGTATCGGCTCAGGTGGCCAGCCACCGTAACCACGATTAAGGGGGGCCAGTCCAAAGGCCAAAGTACTGCACACTTACCGTATGCGAGTGGCAAGCCACAACTTAACGAAAAGAAGAACAACAAAACAACAGAGAGCGACTCTAATTTAACTCCGAAAGTGGACGAGCGCCGAAGCGACAGCGCACTCGTGGAGTGACCAGCAAAGCCACCCAATATCTAACGGCCTAAATTCCAAAGTGTGCTACTATGGAAATTGTCACCTGTGGGCTCAGGCGCAAGGGCGAGGATGCTGAATGTCGACAAGAAGGGCAAGGGCATGATGCACAAAGGTCTCGAACAAGACCGCCTCCACGCATATCAAGATGACCAGCCCCAGCCGCTATCGGCATGTCCCTATGACCTGTACACCAGTAGTAAGATTAACTCCAACGCACGGTGTGAGAGGAGATCAATGCCTCGAGATGATGTCCACGGTGTCACAGCAGTGTGTCAGGTCAGTAGCATTTTACAAAGTAGCTACTATTTCTATCTAACCCATTCATATATATAGCCGGAGGTTCATAATGCCTTGAATTCAGTGTCGATCTCTACCTCGTGGAGAGTGGCTGCACCTTTTCTCGTGCAGGTGCGGTCATTATAGCGCATGAGCAGAGCTGTAATGTGATCCGATAAGGCTAGACGACGATATGGCGTTATCGGAAACGACGATTCCGATACTTGCCACTACGATACCGTAAAGGCCGTGAAATAGAAGTAGTTATCTTCAACCTAAGGGCAAAGCACAGTAACTACAATGAACCCAAGAGAAAGGCCAAGAAGTTTCTTCACTCGCCTAGCTATGAAAGCACGGGATTCGTGTTAGATTCAGCACTACGTAAACGCTAACACAGGACAAGAAACAGAAGTCACCCGTGGCGATGATGATTCCAAGAGAGTTACTGTGCAAATTAGCACTGCCATGTGAGATTGACTTAGATAGAGCTCACGGTACAAACCTATCTCCAAAGCGCCTATCGCATCGTGGCGGTTCCCAAAGGCTGAACCGGTGAACTTCGAGAGCAACCACATGATGGAGCCGGCACAAAGGGTTTCATACGCCCGAGCCACTCACCATGGGGAGCGCCTGTATTGTTCGTGAAGAAGAAACATATCACTGAACCAAGTCACGATCAAGAACAGTATTCCTTCCCGTAGGAATCGATGACTGCTCGACCAATTCCCGGAAGAAGATGATTCTAAAAGAGATCTAGTGATCAGGTATCATCATGTGAAGGTTAAAGAAGATATACCCAACAAAGAAACCAGACCGTGACACTGACACTACGAGTTCGTGAGTCGCCCGTGAATGCTCCTATATCATGGATCTCACAACAGAACAGAGTATCGGTAGTATTTAGATAAGTTTGTTATTGTGTTTATTCATGACATATCTTATCTCATTCAGAACTCGTGACAGAGATACTCGACAGCACCAACCATTTAGATATTATAGTACACTTTTGCTGTGTAACCATTTCGCCAAGTTCATTTAAATGTGAATGGTTTGTTAGACTTGTGTCCTTTCCGGTCTGCATAAAGGTGGTAGTAAGAGTCTGGAAGATATGTATAAATCGAAACGCCAGCCATCGGTGAGTCAGATTAGCGGGATATTCTAAAGTTTCAAAGGATTCTCAGATAGCCTCCCATGTGCCTACAGCATAAAGTAATGCATCGAGGACCATCGTGAGACATGGATGAGTGCTGATAAGGAGAGATTGATGCTCCATTGGCTACCATTTCGGCTCTACCAGACAACACGCCAAAGAGTCTATAGTGATGCTTACTCTGCCGACCAGATGCATAAGAAGAATGATCGCTCGATGCGAGTGTTCCGGTGTAAGCATTCCTATTTGCAATTATTTGGACAATTTGGAGCTCACATGTAGTGGTCGCCTAAAATTGCAGACATTATTTGGAATACAAGTACTCTTCAGCTCCATACGGACTGATCAGCACATTCACCAAGGACTCCTAATAGATGTCCAGGGAGCATGGTTACATAGGTATGCGATCAAGAGACCACGTATATGACGTATCCTATCTACTCATGTGAGGAGCAAATATAGCAGATGCACTTACAAAAGGCTGACTACCTATCATGTGGACTCTACGTACGAGATCGAGATTTTGGAACTCATTCAACACAGCTCTACTACGTGTGCGGGTCTACTCCCAATTGATATTCAACACAGCAAGAGGCTAACGTAGAACGATTCGCAAGATTGAGCCATAGGGCTGACTACGCAAGGTTCCAGTAAAGCAGGAGAATTCAGAGTGTCCACGAGACTCCCTATGGATGCGCCGCATTCGACCCAAAATGGAGATAGATTTGTGAGGCCCGGACAAGCGGCGAAGCGATTTACGCAGATATCGTTCGGAGGTAGGCGTCCAACATCGAAGAAACATTGCACGAGGAATACATCACTCCGCTTCACCCGCCGAGAATGAGGCAGGATCTGTATCATGGAGTGGGATCATTTACCATGGATCCGGGAATGGAAGCCCGCTGAGGATGAACCAACATCCGCTATAGTTTTTTTAGGCCCTTTTACCCTACCATTTTGACAGAAGCTAGCTCATGCTTGTATACGCTCCTACTCGCTAGCATATCGCGTGACTATGGACTTCATGTGGATATCAAGACACAGTAGCGCTAGCTTTATCATACTCCGCAGTGAGATTTGAGCACGAAGAAAAGATGGAGTGACAAGACTGAAAGATACACCGGAGATTACAACGGACGGATGGTACAAGCTTTAAACCAGGGAGTCCCGCCCTTAAAGAGCGGTGTCCAGGGCAGCAAACCGGCATAAAGCTGGAGATGCGGGGAAAGCAAAGGCAGCGCCACCATCAGCAAGTTGGTGGCTAAGGCACGATGCTTCAACTCTCATCATGAGTGCGACTGTATGAACCACGAGGCTCTCTAAGGAGGGGAGGTCAAGACTGAACCGGGTAAGTCACTAGTCGATCGGACTAGATGATACTACTGCACTAGACCAATCACATACCGCCTTGATCTAAGGCGCGCTACATTTCTAGAAGGCATCAAAAGACACACTGTGATCTTTCACTGTGTCTCAAGTCCCTCGTAGTAGCTCCCATGAAGGAGTAATGCATTTTGGGAAGAAGGGCACAAGTCCCGTATATGGGACCATACCTTATCGCAGTAAGAGTGGGCAAGAGGCATATGAGTGAGCTACCCCAGGAAATGCCGCTGTCCACAACGTATCTATGTCTCTAGTCAAGAAGCATACCCTGATGCCACTCGTGTGATTGGAGCCCTACCAGATGTATCCGCTAAGACCTCAGTTATGATAGTCGGCCTATTCCGCATAATAGACCGAAAGCAGCTAAGAAACTATGAACAAGGAAGTACCTATTAGTCAAAGTTACTACGCTCACACACAGAAGAGGCAACTTGGGAGACGTGCCAAGATGAGATGTATACCAGACTGTTCTAAGTTCGAGGACGAACTTTTTGTAATGCCCGAAAATTCTCAAACTTGCATTATAAATATTCTACGATTTTTCTGAATTTTTAGATATTTTTCAAATTTGAGTAGCGAAATAGCAAAAATAATTAGAAGAATAAAAGAACCTGAATCGAACCCGGGACCTCTGGGTTCGCTAAACCTTTAGTTAGCCTTAGTAATGAACTAGTAATTGAGAGAAAGGAGAACCAAATATAATTATACTTGAGAGGGCAAATACCCACTTAATATAAATAGGAAACTTAAAGAGGTTTGGTTTATTTTATTTTGGTTCGCACATCCTTCTCCACCGAAACCTCTCACGCCACCTCCTTTCTTTTTCCTCTTCTTCTGCCACACAAGGAAGACCTAGGGTTCTTTCTCTAGGGCCCCAAGGGCACTTTTCGATTTCGACACGCCCTCCTTGACGAGAGGGCAAGTTGAAGTTTCTAAAGGGGCACCTCCACCGAATTTCTAGCGATTAGATTTGTAAGAAATCTAGCACACAAGGTAAGACCCCTCACTGCGGTATAATAACTACCGTGTGATTTTTGTGCATTAGTTTAGTTATGTAATATAGGGGTTTTAACCTCCTCAGTTTAGGAGTTTATGGTAGATACATCTTTTCTCCTTCGGTTGAAGGTTTTAGATGGTGCCTAAAGGTAGTCTCCTAATAGAGAGGGTTAAAGCGCACTAGGTGTTCGATTAAATAACCGACTTAGAAAAGAATGCAACTTAGGCATTTTATTAGCACTTGAATGCATTAGAAGCATCTAAATTAGTAAATCAGTTTATTCTAGCTTATATGGGACTACGGTCCAATGGGTGGCTCCCAGAACAACCTAGCTCTAGTTGAGATAACTGGAAAGAGCAATTTAGAACAATTTAGCTATACTCGATTTTACTTTCAGATTGGAGTTGTCTTTGGATTAGATATCCATTCGGGCCGGCCTCTCGGTTCCCTAGGTTTAGATAACCTAGTAGCTCTATACGGGACTTGCAACCCCGTCTAGTTAGAGACGCCAGCATGCACGGCAATTCTTAGGGCTCCAAGAAGATGTTTAGTATTTTCACTTATTATATGTATACGGTTTTCAACCTTTCACAAATTAGTTCGTGAATTCGAGTCTCAAAGAGGCTCAGCTCTAAGTACAAGATCTTAGTTTTTCCATGAATATGCATGATGACTTTATGTTCACGACTTTAGATATGCCATGATTGTATTCTTATATGCCATGCCATGTTTAGTTTATTCAAAGATATCCAAAGATATGTTTTAAACAACATGATTTAAAATCATATTTGCATTGTTGAGGTAGATGGTTTCTTACTAAGTTTTTAGCTTATAGATACTACTTTTCTTACGAGCTGAAAGGTAAAGGAAAAGTGGATCGATGGCAGGAGTTGGAGAGGGCAATGCTATCAAGATGTGTGTGGGGAGTTGGAATAAAGATCTTTGGGGCTAGCATTTTACTGATAGCACTTTCTTTTTAGTTTCTATTATTTGGTTTGTATATATTATGAAATAGTAAACCATGCATGCCATACGGTTTAGTTTGTTAGTAATTATGTTAGAATGCTGGTTAATAGTTGTTAGAATGTATTCCATTGATTTTAGAATTGTTGTGTAAGCCTGAGTACGATTCGGCGATGAAATCGAGTCGTGCATGTGGATCCGATGCGTATCGATCGGTCAGATTGGATAGAGTGTTATCCGGTACACCACAGAGATGTCTGATATCCTCTCTCCTCACCGATCCAAAGGCGCGTTCTGTTCCGTGCTCGACGTTCCCCAATCGATATACATATGCTGTCGTACCGATTCCGTTTACGATCTGGTGGATTACGGTCGATCCGCATCCGTGGACTTGGGAACAATCTCTGTAACCAGAGCGGCGAGTCTGGAGTGGATGGATCGATCGATGTCTGTAGGTAGTTGGGAAGTTTAGTTTCTAGTCCCTAACTCATTTGGGATGTTGTTTCCCCTCCTTAGTATATGGTATCAACAAAGAAGGTCTTTAGACCTTTCTTATCCTTGTATCCGTCATTAGTAGAGTAAAATTTTTATACTATGCCCGACTAGAGCAAATTATAGCGTTCGTAACCACACCCATACCGTAGTCAGTTACACTGCTTACGCTTTACTACTACTTTTACCTATATATTTTCTTCGTGTATTTTGTCTTTCTTCTTGTAGTGGTAGGATGTTTACATATACTCGAGGAGGATTCTATATCGTTCTTTCTTTATATAAACGTGGATTGTTCATATTATATCCGAAATGTTCAATATAATCAAGTGGATTGTTTTTTATTTGTAATTTTATTTATGTTAGTGTTGGGGAGGTATATATGTATACTGGATTCATATTGTCACCCGCGAGAGAGAAATCTTCACAAAGGACTACCCACGTGACACATAACCTATTGAATAATAAACACAGAGGTAAACCTCACTCGATACCTATTGTTGGTTAGTCTTATGAAAATCGTACCCGTTCATCGCACATTTGCTTAATCTCCTAAATAACCTTTTGTTAAGTTAAATTAGGAATCGTAGACGGAACTTAACATCATTGATTCCAAATTTAACTTATATGTTTTTAATGGTTTGGATTTGAATCGCAAGCGGAACTTAACACTATTGATTCAAATCCACCTACGTTATAAATTCTATTAAATATTCATTTCCAAAATTGGCTTCCAGGACTGCATGGCGAGGCACATGACCTTCTTGGATATGGGAGCAACCACCACCGCCTGACAAAGCCTTTTAAGGAAAGCTAATATTTAATTTCCTTAAATAACTCTAGGTTTAACCAAAAGGAACAATCGAATCACAAATTTGAAAAACAAAGAAAACACAAACTCGAAAAATAAATTCTAAAAACTAGATCTAATGCCTCTTGTGTTTGGAATATCTTACAAAGAAAAATAACTAGTATGATGTGGATGAAAAATACTAGTTTTACCTTCTCTTTGTATGTTAATCGAGATCTTCTGCCGTATTCCTCGCCTCGCCTTGGGCATCGTGTGGGCGACGATCCTCTAAGATGAACACCACCTAAAGAGCTTTCTTCTTCCTCCTCTAAAATCCGGCCACCACCACCAATCTAGGAATCAAAGAGAGCAAGGGAAAGGGAGACAATACCATAATAGAGACACAAGATAAGAGATGATGCAATCCCTCTCCTCTTCTTCCCCTATCTCGCACACCAAGCAACCACAAGAGGTGGTCGTATATGAAGGAAGCAAGGATCGCCCAGGAAGAGTAGAGAAGAGAGAAAAGAATAGCATCTCAATGAGGCCTCTCCTCCTTCTTTTATAATATGCCCAAGGCAAATAAGGAATGACTTTTACAAAATTAAAATCTTCCTCTTATTTTCCTTTCCTTTAATTTTTCCTTTTCTTTCCTCTTGATTGAATCAATCACCAATCATAGATTGGTTTTAATTTGATTGGATGATGAATGAATCCTATTGGTTGACCTTGCTGGGCACAATAAAGAAGTGGCCATATCATAAGGAAGGAAATATATCTTTTGTAAAAATTTTATAAACTCTTATAAACAAGTCTCTTTTAATTTTCTAAAGTGGATGTTAAAAAGGAAAAACTAAAAACATGTTTTAAAATTTAAAATTTCACTTCTAAATTTAACAGTTTAAAAATTTATATTTTAAAACTTCTATTCTTTTTCTAAAACCATGAGGATGGTTTAAAAAACATTTACACTTTTAAATTTTCTTTTTAAAATATGTGGCTAATCAAATAAGGAATGTTTTAAATTTTAAATCTCTTAAAACTTGTAGTTTTAAAAGATTTTAAAATTCAAAACACCCTCCTTGTTTGAATTATTAAGGTCGACCCCTACATGCTTGGGCACCCTTTAAGAGGATATGGTCGGCCATTGCTTGGTCACCAAGCAATGGACCGACCCCTTCTTGGACACCAAGATGGGCTTTCTTTGGATGGACTTGAGGCTTTAATGAGGCTGTGGACAGGACCTAGAGAAATTGGTTTTGGCCTTCCGATGACATGAGTATCCCGTGTCCAACACACACAACTCAAGTTCATCGATAATAACTCATTCCACTAGAGAGTTATTATCGCTACCGCACTCAATCCCAAATTACATTATGGGCTCCTTCTTTATGAGTGTGTTAGTCTCCGTGTTCAAGATAATGAATGCCCACTAAGTAAGTTACTGAAAACTCACTTAATTAATATCTAGCTCCAAGAGTAGTACCACTCTTCATTGTCATGTCGGACTAAGACCACCTGGGGTTTAACATGACAATCCTTATGAGCTCCTCTTGGGGCATTCTCAACCTAGATAACTAGGACACATATTATCTATAATCAACAACGCACACTATAAGTAATATCATTTCAACTTATCGGGTTTATTGACTTCGAAAGAACTCACCCATTGATTCATAGCAAAATAAATACTAAATATATGTGTTTGTTATATTAGGAAAACACACTTCCATAATAACTAAGGTCTAGTTCTTTTATAAAGTCGTACAAAAAAAACTTACCTAAATTGGTCCTACTCAATTCACTTGGAGTGTATTAAGTATAATTTATAGTTAAGATAAACTAATACATTACACTACTTATTCTATTTAAACGGTTCTGTTCCTATATTATAGCGCATAAAGAACCATAATTTATAAAGAACCGACAATATGATCTTCTATGTGTGACACCACATACCATGTTGTCTACTATATAAATTAATTGAACAAATTACATTTAAAAAATAAATGTAGATATTGACCACTGTGATTCTTTATTTCTAAATAAATGTTTATACAAAAGCTAGACTTTTACTATACACTCTAACAGTCTTAACCCCGCTTAACAAAACATCTACTATTCGAGCTACTACGCATCCGTTTGAGGTTCCTACTACTTCAACTTACTGCTATGACTCTGTTGTGAACCTATTGTGCCCCACTGCTGCTCCGAGGACTTTTGATCGCAGTCGGTAGACCAACACCAACACACAAGCACTCTCACTTCAATCCCTCCATATCAGTAACAAAGTTATTTCTTTGTAATTAATTACTATAAAACAACAAGTGTAGGGTGTTGCACTTGTTCTAATTTTCTTCGTACTCGATTTTCTCTTCCGGAGGTACTGAAAGAGGTATTTTAGTAGATTACCCATCGATAGGTCCATGAGACTTGGGTCTTCAAGTAGGAGTCACCGAAGGCTCCGAACCAAGTAAAATCGACTGTGTTTTATTGTGTTCTCTTTCTTTTTAGTTTTTCACTATGTTCTTATCTTTTAAGATTCAAAAAGAACAAGTTTTCAAAACCACGTGATTCTCTCTCCCCCCCCCCTCCCTCTCACGTGTGACTCAATCCAACAAGTTGTTCTATCTAAAGTAGTTGTTCCTCATGTAATAAAAGACGTTTGAAAGCCACAGACTCGAAGAAAGCATCCACTGCATGAAATATGAAAGACTTTAGTTAGTGCCAACTTATGAGCAGACTAAAAGACTTATCGAAGGAGCACAGAAGCTTTACTTGAATAGGACTTAATCTAAATAGGTAAAGGAGGCCCTCACGCGGTAGCTTGGGATCCTTGAATTGAATGCCTCCTAGTTGGAGTAGGACAGGAAGGTCGGGTCCAGCTTAAAATTCCCAAGTTCAAAAAGAGGGGGAAAATCGGACTGACATGCAGTCGGCCAAGAGGCAGGCTCACGTAGTTCGATAAAAAAGAAACAAGATTTCTATCCTTTATTAGAGGAGGGTAGGTCCTTGAGGAACACTGCCTTAGGATGAGATTGAAATAAAAAAAAACTCCTGGGTCTGATTTTTTGGGGTACAAAAATAAATGAAATTTATGAGGAGTGGAGGGAATGTCATAAAAGAGAAACAAAATGAACATCATGCACATGTTGCAGAATGCATTCAGGGCAAACTATGAGAGAGGGATGTTGAAGTAAAGGTTGGTCTCGGAGAGGAAGTGTGGAATGGTAAAACGCAAGCCATCTTTAAGTTGACCCTTAAAGAATGTAACAAATCCCGGAAGAGGGAAAAGAGGGTGATCATGGGGGTTGGAAGGTGAATGTTGTGGTTATTAGGGATTTCAAATGAAAGACGAAGGACTTCTCGATCACTACGGTCGAAATTTGAGTGAGTGAAAGTGTACCAAGGGGCGATAGATTCTTGAGCCATGAGAGACTACAAGAAAAATAGCATGGAGTCCAAGGAAGAACTTTCTGATTTAGATTGAGAGGAAGACAAGTTGGTTGAAGAAAATCGCTAAGAGAGGATCAAAGAAGATGAAGCGCAAAGTGACTTGTCTCTGCACAACATAGGGTTTTTAAACATAAAACATAAGAAAGGCCCCACTAAAGTCGTTTGATTAAAATAGCATGTTCATTGTTAACTGTTGATTTGTAAAGGAGAAGGTGTCGTTGGTGAAGGGCGCTACTTGGAATACCATTCTGTTTCCCCTGTACAAAAAAAATTTGTACAAGCACAGAACTTTTCCTAGCAATCTATGTGCTATTCAGAAGTTAAACTTGGATTCGAAATGAAACTTAACATTTTTACTCTAAATTCATTCTTCAAAGTTAAACTTGGATTGGAAACAAAATTTAACATTTTCACTCCAAGTTCAACCCTTGTGTTCTTCTGAAGTTAAACCATATTACAAAAGTTGATTAAATATTTATTTCAAGGATTGGCTTCCAAGTCGTTGGCGAGGTACTAGGCCTTCTTGGCTATGGGATCATCCACCACCTCCTAGACAAAGTCTTTCAAAGAAATTGAATATTTAAACTTCTCACAGTAACCTTAGGTTTAACTACAGAGACCTCAATCAAAGCACAAGATCGAAACACAAAATTGAAGCACAAAAACAAAAACACAAAATTGCTAGCCTCTTGCATTGGTATTTCAAGATCCATACAAAGAAAACAAAACTAGTTGTGATGTGGAATAAATAACTAGTTATACCTTTCTTCGTAGACAAAGACCTCTTGATCTTCTGTTGTATTCCGCTCCTCTTCTTGGATGTCGTGTGGACGACGATCTACCAAGACAAAAACACCCGAACCTTTTTTGTTTCCAAGCCCCCTACCACCAAAGGATGCAAAGAAAGGAATGCCTCCTTCTTCTTCTTCTCCACCAAACCACCGACCACCAAGGTGATTCGTCTCTTCATTTTCTTTTCCTCCAAGCTCCAGCCACCAAGAGAAGATGGGGTGCCATCCCTAGAGGGAAGAAAAGTGAAGAAGAAAAGAAGTGGGGCACCGGCCCTAGAGGAAAGAAAAGAAAAAATAGGGCATCGACCGTAAGGGAAAGGAGAGGGTTTTTAGTTGTGGAGAAAAACTTATCACTTCTTAATAGAATTGTTGATTTTTTGTAGCACAACCTCCTCTCCTTTTATAACCCTTTGCCCCAGATAAAAAAGAAGAAAAAGTAATAGATTTTTATTTAGAAAAAATCTCTAAAAAAGAATTAACATAATTCTTTTTAGAAAAGTTTCTTAAGAAAGAATTAGTATAATTCTTTTTAGAAAATTTCTAAGAAAGAATCAACATAATTCTTTTTAGAAAATTTTCTTAAGCAAGAATTAGTATAATTCTTTTTAGAGAATTTCTAAGAAAGAATCAATATAATTATTTTTATAAAAATTTCTAGGAAAGAATTAACAAAATTCTTTTGAGAAAAATTTCTAGGAAAGAATTAACATAATTCTTTTTAGAAAAATTTCTTAAGAAAGAATTAATATAATTCTTTTTATAAAATTTCTAAGAAAGAATTAACGTAATTCTTTTTAGAAAAATCTCTAATTCTATTGAGAAAAAATCTCCCTTTTTTTCTTTTCTTTTTCTTTTCTTTTCTTTTTCTTTTGGTTTGGCCGAGCCCATGCTTGGGCACCAAGCAAGGCTTGGCTGGCCCCTTTCTTCGGTAGGAAGCAAGGCTTGGCCGACCCCTTTCTTGGGTAGGAAGCAAAAACAAAACGTGTGAATGTGAGGCTTTATAGAGGCTACAACAAGGACCGAGAGGAGAAATTGGTTTTGGCTTCCTGATGGACTTGAGCTTCCTGTGTTCAACCCGAACACCCAACTCAAGTTCCTCAATAAATAACTCATACCACTAAAGAGTTATTATTGAACTACCCCACCAATCGCATATTATAATATGGGCCCCTACTTATCACGAGTACGTTAGTCTCCCTGTGTTTAAGATATTGTATGTCCATTAATTAAATGATTTACTAACAACTCACTTAATTAATATCTAGTTTCAAGAGTAGTACCACTCAACCTTATTATCATGTTGGACTAAGTCCACCTGCAGGGTTTACATGATAATCCTTATGAGCTCCTCAAGGGGACATCATCAACCCAAATTACTAGGACACATTTTCCTTTTATAATCAACAACACACCATATGAATAATATTATTTCCTAACTTATCGGGCCTATTGATTTAATTGAATAAATCTCACCGTTTGATAAATTAAAGAAATAAATACTAAGTATATATGTTTGTTATTATATAGGGATTAAGAGTATGCACATCCATAATAACAGAGGTTTTGTTCATTTATGCAGTCAGTATAAAAAGAACAACCTCAAATGGTCCTACTCTGTAACGCCTGAAAATTCCCAAAATAAATTTTTGAAATATTCTATTAGTTTTCTGGAATTTTAGGATATTTTTATGGAATTTTTAGAATAGCCGAAGTAGCAAAATTAAATAAAAACATAAAACAGCCTAAGCGGGAATTGAACCCGAGACCTATTAGACCCTACGACTTATAGATGACTCTAGTAACCAAGGGGCCCCAGCAGGGGTGTGCTGAAAGGAAAGGAGAGAAATTATGTTTATGGGCTAGTTGGGGCGTATTTACCACTTAATATAAATAGGGAATTTAAGAGAGGAGTTATTATTCTTGAACAACACCTCTCCCTCACCCTCACACGCCGCCCTCTCTCTCCCTCACCCTCTCGGCGCACAAACCCAAGAAGACCTAGGGTTCAATCCCTAGGGTCGTAGGAGCACCCTCCGGCGACAATTTCGGCACGAGGACACTCCCCTCCGCGAGAAGAACGTGTAGACGTAAGAGGATCGCCGAAGAGATCTTCTTCTCCGGAAACCTAGCGATCGGATTGTAAGAAAACTTAGCACAGGATGTAAGTAACCCCTCACCTGCAGTATAAATAGCTAGTCGTATGCTTTTATGCTCTTAGTTCGCTACTATATTTTTAGTGCAGCCATATGCAGAGTTAGAGCACACCAGGTGCTCGATAAAATGCCTAGCACAGTTATATGCTATAGTAGGCGTGTTAATAGTTCAGTTAAATGCCATAGATACATTTTAAATAGTATACTTAGTCTTGCTTCAGTTTATATGGGACTACGGTCCATTGGGTGGGCTCCCATAGTCGCCTCGAGGTTAAGATAACCTAGCTCTAGGTTCAGATAACCTAGTAAATGCAAGATAAGATAAATCAGTTTATAAACAGTATTTTACTTTTATCAGTGGCACTGTACTGGACTCTCAGATCTCCTTGGGTTGGGCTCCCATAGTCATCCCTAGGTTTAGATAACCTAGTAAACCCTACTAGATTCAGGACTAGCTACCTCGGGTCTAGTTAGGGATGCGCGCATAGCAAGTACAGTTACCGGGCCCATCAGTAGCATGTTTAGTAATTTTATCTATTTATGAAAATAGTTTTCAAATTTCACAAACCAGAGATGTGAATACAGCTTAGCTTCAGTTTAGTTTTCTTATTGATATAACAAATAGCTTAGCTTATGTATCAGTTTAGTTTGCTTGTTGATACAATGAATAGCTTTATGTTCAGTATTTGATTAGCACGACTTGTATGTCCATATGCCATGTTTTAGCATTTTCAGCATGATCATCAGCATGTATTTCAAAAAGCATCCTTGAAAGCATGATTTCTTCGAATGCATGTTTTTGTGAGGTAGATGGTTCTTACTAAGCTCCCAAGCTTATAGTTTCCTTTTTCCTTATACTACAGATAAAGGTAAAGGGAGGATGGATTAATAGAGGCTGGAGGGCAATGCGATCAGATGTGTGTGGGAAGGAACTTGGAATAAAGATTTTTGGTGACTAGCAAGTCTAAAGACTTAGTATTTCTTATAGTGTTACTTTTCCACACTTTTAGAGGTTTAAGTGTCTTGAACTATGAAAACATGCTTAGATTGTTAGTTGTCCTAATATTAGATAGCTAACCATGAGTAATGACATGCCTAGTAGTGGTATTATGCTTTTAGTTGATTTCTGAAGGTCCTGTACGAGTTCTGGTGGGATTTCTGTAGAAATCAGAAACCCAATCGATCAGCCGATCGATTGAGGAGTCCTCAATCGATTAGCCGATCGATTGGAAGAAATTCCCGCGTACAGAACGCCATTGAGTCGATCAGCTGATCGATTGAGGAGCCCTCGATCGATCAGCCGATCGATTGAAACGCGACTTCCGCGTACAGAGAGTTGATGAGTCGATCGGGTGATCGATTGGCCATGGATCGATCAGCCGATCGATCGGGAATTCACTCCCGCGAACAGAGAGCTTCTGAGTCGAGCATTGGATCGATTGGCCAGACGGGATCGATCATCCGATCGATCCAGATTTGACCTCCGTGCACAGTAGCACGTTGAATCGATCAGTGGATCGATCAAATAACTTCAATTGATCCGCCGATCAATTGGAAAGTCTGATTTCAGTTCTTGATCAGATAATATAGCACATAGCAGATTGTTAATTAGTTCAGCTTTCCGCACTGTTTAGTTTAGCATAATGTAACCCCGGCCTCACAGTTTAGTCAGTAGGAGGCGGGGCGTTATAGAGTGGTATCAGAGCAAGTTCCATACTTCCTCACACAGACATCAGCATTGAACTTGCAGCTTCCAAGTAAGAACACCTCTCAATTCATTTATGTTTTGCTTTCATGTTTATAGATAATTAAAACTTGTTTATATATGATAACATCTAACATGATAATAGTAGTTATGTACCTATGATTGTATTAGTTATGTATGTCCTTTATTCCTCTAGAAAATGGTACGAGGATGCCCAGCTAGAAAGACACCAACTACTTAGCCCCAGCATGAGGCAGACAGCTCAGTGCCTCCCCCATACCTTACAGCAATAGTGGCTCAGTTATAGAACTAGCTGAACAACAACAGGAGATAGCCACCCTAAGGGCTAATCAGCATAACACTCCCACTATCACTCCAAAACCCAACTTAGCAACCCCAGTAGTGATAGAGGTTCCACCAGTCCAACCTACAACACCAGTAGCCTCAGCAGCAGGGGCAAGGAGAGAAGCCTATCTGATCCAGTGGCAAAAGAACAAGCCAGAGAACTTCTCAGGCACCAATGAACCATGGGATGCCCAAGCCTGGTTCAAAACACTAGAGAGTACGATGACTGGCCAGAGTATGAAAAGGTGAAATGCGCCTCCTTCTGCCTGACAGGAGACACACGTATGTGGTGGGAGAGAATTAAGGTGAAGTGCCCAGTGAACCAGATGACATGGGCCGACTTCGAGAGAGAAATTTTTGAGGAGTTCTTTCACATGTGGGTCACAAACCGCCACTATGACGAGTTCACTGAATTTCGCCAGGGCAACCTTTCAGTTGAGGAGGCGGTGAAGAAATTCAACAGACTGTCTCGTCTATGCCCTGAACTAGTCAGCACTGAAAGAGAATGAGTCTGGTTGATGCTCAAAATGCTAAGGCCAGAAATAGCACTGAACGTAGCTAGCGGCGTTCATAGGCCGTAAACTATAGAAGAACTGGTAAGCAATGCTCTGACCACCGAGCTTTACTAGAATAGCATCAAACAGCAGAAGTAAGTCTTTTCAGAGTCTAAAGGCCAAGGAGGCTCAGGTACTCAGAAACACCAGGGCCATAGCTCTAACTGGAAAGGGAACTCTAGCCACAAACGTAAACCAGGGAGTTACCCAAAAGGAGGACCAGCTAGTAAACAACCTAGCTATCCCAAGTGTTCTACTTGTGGGAAGTTCCACCCAGGAATTTGTCGCAAGGGCACACGTGAATGCTTCGAATGTGGACAAGAAGGGCATATGGCTAAGCAATGCCCAAACAAGACTAGTTTCCCTCCACCACAGCCGATTCAGTACGGAGGTAACCCAGCACAGTTACATCAGATGCAGGCTGCCATAGATGGTCCACACATCAGTTAGGGTAGACTAGAAGCCCCCTCAGCCACGACGAACACGAGGATCTACTCACTCACCAAACAAGACGTAGTGAATGCCTCGACAGTTGTTACAGGTCAGATCAATATTTTACAGCAAAGTGCAACTGTCTTATTCGATACTGGGGCAACCCATTCTTATATATCTAGGACATTTGCCGAAAAGCTAGAAATATCTCCAGAGGTACTCCGTGGTCAGTTTTTGATGACACTACCTTCAGGAGAAATAATGGCATCCACGCACTGGCTCCGAGCAGTACCAGTCATTATAGCAGACAGAGAGCTTTTTGGCGATCAGATAGTGTTAGATATGGCTGATTACGATGCCATCTTGGGAATGGACTTTCTGATTAAGTACGATGCCTCCATAGAGTGCCGTAAACAGAGAGTTGTATTCCAACCCGAAGCAGGAGTGCAGTTTAGGTACATCGGAGAACCAAAGAGAAAGGCCAAGAAGTTTCTCTCAGCCCTGATATCACAGAAACTACTGGATTCAGGATGTACGAGATTCCTAGCACATGTAGTCAGTACCAGTCAGGACAAGGACTAAAGCTAGAGGAGGTCCGAGTCGTACGTGACTATCCAGCAGTCTTCCCTGAGGAGTTACCAGGCCTATCACCAGACAGGGAGATTGAATTTGAGATAGAACTTATCCCCGGTACAAATCCCATCTCTAAAGCACCCTACCGCATAGCTCCAGCAGAACTGAAGGAACATCAGGAGCAACTACAGGAGCTGCTTGACAAGGGCTTCATACGCTCTAGTCACTCACCATGGGGAGTGCCTATATTGTTCGTGAAGAAGAAGGACGGGAGCATGCGCCTGTGTATAGACTACCGAGCACTAAACCAAGTCACGATTAAGAGCAGGTATCCTCTGCCCAGGATAGATGACCTGTTCGATCAGCTAAAGGGAGCAGCAGTGTTCTCTAAAATATACCTCAGATCGGGATATCACCAGGTTAGAGTTAAAGAAGGGGATATACCCAAGACAGCTTTCAGGGCCAGATACGGACATTATGAGTTCATAGTCATGCCCTTTGGCGTGACGAATGCTCCAGCTACCTTCATGAACCTCATGAACAGAGTATTCAGAGAATACTTAGATAAGTTCGTTATCGTGTTTATCGACGACATTCTTATTTATTCCAGAACTTAGGAAGAACACGCAGAGCACCTGCAGATAGTACTGCAGAACCTTCAGCAGAACCAGCTGTACGCCAAGTTCATGAAATGTGAATTCTGGCTCGATCAGGTATCATTTCTGGATCACATCATCTCCAAGGATGGTATTATGGTAGACCCCAGTAAGATAGAAGCTGTGAGTAACTGGAAGAGACATAAGAACGTAGTGAAATCAGAAGCTTTCAGCAGTTGTCTTCGCCCTCAAAATTTGGAGACATTACCTATATGGAATTCAGTGTACAGTGTATACAGTTCATCAGAGTCTGAAGTACTTCTTCTCTCTGAAGGATCTGAATATGCGACAGCGCAGATGGCTCGAGCTGGTCAAAGACTATGACATAGACATCATCTACCACCCAGGAAAAGCCAATAAGGTGGCAGACGCACTTAGCAGGAAGTCCAGTGCTACCTTACTATCCCTAGTAGCCATGTCACTGCCCCTACAGAAAGAAATTATAGATTTCGGTCTCGAACTAATAATTGGGCAACTCTCTACTATGACATTAGCATCTATCATACTTGGTGATATTCAGACAGCTCAGGGACAGGACCCTGAAATCCAACAAATCAAGCAAGGGTTAGCAGAATCAGAAGGCGGAGAGTTCAGAGTATCTGATAGTGGGGTATTATATTTTGGTGACAGACTATGTGTTCCGAATCAGGAGGAACTACGGAGGAAGATCCTAGATGAGGCCCACAGAACTCCTTATGCGATGTATCCTGGCTCCACTAAGATGTACCAAGACCTAAAGAAAAGTTTTTGGTGGCCTGGAATGAAGAGAGACATCGCTAGATAAGTCAGTACCTGTCTGACCTATCAGAGAGTCAAGGCAAAACACCAGAGACCAGGAGGAATTCAACAGCCTATTCAGATCCCAGAATGGAAGTGGGAGGATATTTCCATGGATTTCATAGTGGGACTACCCAAAACCACGAATGGTTTTGATACCATCTGGGTAATAATCGACAGATTGACTAAATCAGCCCACTTCTTAGCTATCAGGATATCCTACTCCATGGAGCAGCTAGCTCAGTTGTATCTCAAGGAGATTGTCAGACTGCATGGAGTCCCACGGACCATTATTTCAGATAAAGACAGTGGATTCATGTCACACTTCTGGGAGTGTGTACAGTCAGCATTGGGAACCAGGTTAAAGTTTGGCACAACTTTCCATCCTCAGACAGATGGTCAGACGAAGCGAGTAAATCAGGTACTCAAGGATATGCTCCGAGCATGTGCCCTGGACTTCAAGGGAAGTTGGTGCAAATATCTGTGTTTAGCAGAATTTGCATACAACAACAGCTATCAGGCCACTATTGGCATGACACCCTACGAGGCTCTCTATGGGCGGAGGTGTAGATCTCCAATCTGCTGGTATGAGAGTGGTGAACAGAAAGAACTAGAACTTCAGACAGATCTAGTAGCAGATACCACAGTAGCTATACAACAGATCCGCCAGAGGATAGAGATAGCTCAGAGCCGCCAGAAAAGCTATGCTGATACACGGCGTCGACCTTTAGAGTTTTCCGTTGGGGATACAGTATTTCTCCGAGTGGCTCCCATAAAGGGAGTAATGCGTTTTGGGAAGAAGGGCAAATTAAGTCCCAGATATGTGGGACCATACCTCATCATTAGAAGAGTTGGCAAGGTAGCATATGAGCTAGAGCTATCCCAGGAGATGTCAGCTATCCATAACGTATTTCATGTCTCTATGCTGAAGAAGCATATCCCAGATGCCACCCAGGTGATTGAGCCCCAGTCGATACAAGTCCGCGAAGACCTCAGCTATGACAGTCGGCCTATTCAAATAGTAGACCGAGCAGTTAAGAAATTGTGGAACAAGGAGGTACCATTAGTAAAAGTCATATGGCAAAATCACACAGCAGAAGAGGCAACTTGGGAGACAGAAGCTAGTATGAGACAGAAGTACCCAGAGTTATTCTAAATTCGAGGATGAACTTTTTATAAGGTATGGGGGATTGTAACGCCAAAAAATTCTTAAAATAAATTTTAAAAATATTCTATTATTTTTCTGGAATTTTAGGATATTTTTATGGAATTTTTAGAATAGATGAAGTAGCAAAATTAAATAAAATCATAAAATAGCCTAAGCGGGAATTGAACCCAAGACCTATTAGACCCTACGACTTATAGATGACTGTAGTAACCAAGGGGCCCCAGCAGGGGCGTGCTGAAAGGAAAGGAGAGAAATTATATTTATGGGCTAGTTGGGGCGTATTTACCACTTAATATAAATAGGGAATTTAAGAGAGGAGTTATTATTCTTGAGCGACACCTCTCCCTCACCCTCACACGCCGCCCTCTCTCTCCCTCATCCTCTCGGCGCACAAACTCAAGAAGTCTTAGGGTTCAATCCCTAGGGTCGTAGGAGCACCCTCCGGCGACAACTCCGGCACGAGGACGCTCCCCTCCGCGAGAAGAACGTGTAGACGTAAGAGGATCGCCGAAGAGATCTTCTTCTCTGGAATCCTAGTGATCGGATTGTAAAAAACCTTAGCGCAGGATGTAAGTAACCCCTCACCTGCAGTATAAGTAGCTAGTCGTATGATTTTATGCTGTTAGTTCGCTTCTATATTTTTAGTGCAGCCATATGCAGAGTTAGAGCACACCAGGTGCTCGATAAAATGCCTAGCAAAGTTATATGCTACAGTAGGCGTGTTAATCATTCAGTTAAATGCCATAGATGCATTTTAAATAGTATACTTAGTCTTGATTAAGTTTATATGGGACTACGGTCCAATGGGTGGGCTCCCATAGTCGCCTCTAGGTTCAGATAACCTAGCTCTAGGTTCAGATAACCTAGTAAAAGCAAGATAAGATAAATCAGTTTATAAACAGTATTTTACTTTTATCAGTGGCAATGTACTGGACACTCAGGTGTCCTTGGTTTGGGCTCCCACAGTCGTCCCTAGGTTTAGATAACCTAGTAAACCCTACTAGATTCGGGACTACCTACCTCGGGTCTAGTTAGGGATGCGCGCATAGCAAGTACAGTTGCCGGACCCATCAGCAGCATGTTTAGTATTTTTATCTATTTATGAAAATAGTTTTCAAACTTCACAAACCAAAGATGTGAATACAGCTTAGCTTCAGTTTAGTTTTCTTATTGATATAACAAATAACTTAGCTTATATATCGGTTTAGTTTGCTTGTTGATACAATGAATAGCTTTATATTCAGTATTTGAGTAGCACGACTTGTATGTCCATATGCCATATTTTAGCATTTTCAGCATGATCATCAGCATGTATTTCAAAAAGCATCCTTGAAAGCATGATTTCTTCGAATGCATGTTTTTGTGAGGTAGATGGTTCTTACTAAGCTCCCAAGCTTATAATTTCCTTTTTCCTTATACTACAGATAAAGGTAAAGGTAGGATGGATTAGCAGAGGCTGGAGGGCAATGCGATCAGATGTGTGTGGGAAGGAACTTGGAATAAAGATTCTTGGTGACTAGCAAGTCTAAAGACTTAGTATTTCTTATAGTGTTACCTTTCCGCACTTTTAGAGGTTCAAGTGTCTTGAACTATGAAAACGTGCTTAGATTGTTAGTTGTCCTGATATTAGATAGCTAACCATGAGTAATGACATGCCTAGTAGTGGTATTATGCTTTTAGTTGATTTCTGAAGGTCCTGTACGTGTTCTGTTGGGATTTTTGCAGAAATCAGAAACCCAATCGATCAGCCGATCAATTGAGAAGTCCTCAATCGATTAGCCGATCGATTGGAAGAAATCCCCGCGTACAGAATGCCATTGAGTCGATCAGCTAATCGATTGAGGGGCCCTCGATCAATCAGTCGATCGATTGAAACGCAACTTTCGCATATAGAGAGCTGATGAGTCGATCGGTTAATCGATTGGCCATGGATCGATCAGCCAATCGATCGGGAATTCACTCCCGTGAACATAGAACTTCTGAGTCGATCATTGGATCGATTGGCCAGACGGGATCGATCAGCCGATCGATCCAGATTTGACCTCCGTGCACAGTAGCACGTTGAATCGATCAGTGGATCGATCAAATAACTTCAATCGATCCACCGATCGATTAGAAAGTCTGATTTCAGTTCTTGATCAAATTCTATAACACATAGCAGATTGTTAATTAGTTCAGCTCTCCGCACTGATTAGTTTAGCATAATGTAACCCCGGCCTCACAGTTTAGTCAGTAGGAGGCAGGGCGTTACATACTCAATACACACATAGTGTACTAGTGTAATTTTATAGTCAAGATAAACTAATACCAAATTACACTACTACCATTCCAATAGTTTGTCCCTATCCATCTTGGTTGTGAGCTTCTATCTATAATTTATAAGGAACTAATAACATTATCTTCTGTGTCACCCCACATACCATGTTATCTACAATATAAATTAAATGGACAACTGTATTTAACTAAATGCAGACATTTGACCAATGTGATTCTCATTTCAAAATAAATGTTCATACAAAAAGTTAGGCTTTTAGTATATATCCTAAAAATCTCCCACTTATACTAAAAGACTATGCTGTTATATATGCTTCCATACATCTGATTCACATCCCCTCAACATGTCCATCAAAATCTCTCGTCGGAAGGGCCTTAGTGAAAGGATCTAGGTTATTTGCTGATGAAAACTTGGCGACAATAACTTCTCCTCGCTTTACGATATCTCGTATCAGGTGGTACTTACGCTCAATGTGTTTACTTGTCTTATGGGATCATGGTTCCTTCGAGTTTTGTAATGCATCACTATTATCAGAATAAATTGTGATAATTTTAGGCAAACCAGGAATCACATCTAAGTCCATCAAGAAGTTTCTGAGCCATACTCAGCTTCCATGGTTGAGTTTGAAACACATTTCTGCTTAACACCCCTCCATGCAATGGCTCCACCTCCTAAAGTAAACACATAGCCTAATATAGACTTACTATTGTCCCTATCTGATTGGAAGTCAGAATCTATGTAAACCACAAGGAGCAAATCATCTGCTTGGTAAACCAGCATATAATCTCTAGTCCTTCTCAGGTACTTTAATACATGCTTTACAACAGTCTAATTTCCCTGTCCTAGATTACTTTGATATCTGCTAACCATGCCTACGGTAAAACAAATATCCGGTCTCGTACATAGCATTGCATACATTAGGCTTCCTACAGCTGAAGCATAAGGAACAACCTTCATCTCCTCTATCTCCTTTGATGTTTTAGGACGCATCTCTTTAGATAAAGGTACTCCAGGTCAAAAAGGTAGAAAACCTTTCTTGGAGTTTTGCATGCAAAAGGAGCTAGGATAGTATCGATATATGAAGCTTGGGATAAGCACAACATTCTTTTCTCGCGATCCCTTATTACTTTGATCCCAAGAATATGTCCACATTCTCCCAAGTCCTTCATATCGAATTGCTTAGATAACCATACCCTTACGTCTAACAACACTTTGACATTGTTGCCAATGAGCAAAATGTTATCTACGTATAGTACAAGAAATACCACCATATTTTTATCACATTTCTTGTATACATAGGACTCATCCGGACACTTAATGAATCTATAAGACTGGATCACTTCATCAAACCGGATGTTCCAAGATCTTGAAGCTTGCTTCATTCCATAAATGGACCGATTGAGCTTGCATACAAGATGCTCTTGCCCTTGGCAATGAATCCCTCTAGTTGCTTCATATGGATGTTTTATTCAAGACTTCCGTTAAGGAAAGCTGTCTTGACATCCATTTGCCAAACCTCATAATCTATATGAGCAGTAATAGATAAAAGAATTCGGATAGATTTAAGCATGGCTACCGGCGAAAAGGTTTCCTCATAATCGATTCCCTCTTTCTGAGTATACCCTTTTGCAACAAGCCTTGCTTTGAAAGTTTCCACCTTCCCGTCTGTCCCTCTTTTTCATTTATAGACTCATTTCATCCAATGGTTTTTACACCATTTGGTTGTTCTACAAGCTCCCCACACCTGATTAGAATACATAGATTCTATTTCAGAGTTCATTGCACTTTGCCAAAATGCTGGATCTTTATCTTGGAGTGCTTCATTATATGTCCAGGGATTAGGTTCATATTCACTAGGGATCAAGTCCGAAGACTCTCCCAAAAACATGAATCTATCAGGTTGTCGAACAACCCTCCCACTATGACGAGGCACTACCTATAATTGTGCATCATTTGTGACACGCGTTGCAGTTTCTTGTGGTATCTCATCTTGTACCATTGGTACTAAATTAGATGTTTCCTCTTTTATTTCCTTAAGAATAATTTTACTCATGGGCTTGTGGTTCATTACATAGTCTCTTCAAAAAAGCGGGCATTAGTGCTAACAATGACCTTCTGATCTTTATGACTATAAAATAAACCACCTTTCGTTCCTTTAAAATAACCCACAAACAAGCAAATTTCTGCACCTGATTCCAACTTATCAGCATCTTCCTTTAGCACATGTGCTAGACTACCCCAAATCCGAATGTGTTTCAAACTAGACTTACGCCCATTCCATAATTTTGTGGGTGTAGAGGGTACTAACTTAGAAGGTACCAAGTTCAAAATGTACACTGCCGTTTCTAAAGCATATCCCCAAAATGAATTTGGTAATTCTAAAAGGGAAAGATTAAAATCTCTCTGTTTTAAATTTCCTATTATTGTATCATGGGAGTTAATAGATTTAGAGTATACAAATTATCAACCAACGTACTAGAACAGATAACTACCCTATTTTTCATGACAATAACTTTGTCATCGAAAGAAACAGAATATCCATTCATAAATAGTTTAGAAATTGCAATCAAGTTTTTTCTAAAACTTGGTACATAAAGATAATTTCTCAAAATCAATGTTTTATTGCTATCAAAGGATAAATAAACATCTCCCATTGCAACAGCCACCACTCTCGTAGCATTGCCTATGTAGATGGTGATCTCCCCTTCATGTAGTTGTCGAGTTTCCTAGAACCCCTGCAATGAATTGCAGACATGATCAGTGGCTCCCGTATCTACACACCAGGTACTGGTAGATAACACCGCTAAACATGTTTTAACAACTAATGAATAAGATATACCTTTATTGTTCTGCTTTCTGTGAGGACAGTCCACCTTTCAATGTCCAGACTGCTTACATGTGAAGCACTTGCCCTTCGGTTTCTTAACCCCTACTTGCGGTCCAATCCCTTGTGGTCGAGTCACCTTCTTTGCTCAACCAACTTGTTTATTTTTATTCTTCCTGCCTTTCGGCTTAAAAGCAGAAACATTTTCAGCAATGTAAATTTGAGAACTCTGACGAAATAGCCCTTCTGCTGCTTGAAGTTCTGTCAGAAGTTCCGCCAATGATTATATTCTTTTGTTCATATTATAGTTCAGGCAGAACTACTCAAAACTTTTGGGTAGTGTTTGGAGAATGATATCAACCTGGGTTTCCCCATCGATTTCAGCACCAAGGATTTGTATTTCATTCAATGAGCCATCATCTTGAGGATATGATCCCTTACGGGTGTCCCCACAGTCATGGTGGTCGTCATCAAGTTTCTCATAGCCTCCTGCCTAGCAGCCCGATTCTAGTGTTTGAAGAGTTCTTTGAGATTGTACATCATGACATAGGCAGTAGGTAAGGCCTGATGCTGATGTTGCAGCACATTTGACATAGATGCCAAAATGTAACACCGCGCCATCTCATCTGCTTTGACAAATTTCCTATGCCTGTCAATCTCCTCTTCACTAGAATCGCTATTAGGTTCGATAGGATAGACCTCGAAAAGTATGAACTTATATCCCTTAGCAGTTAAGACAATGTCCAAGTTTCGTTTCCAATCAATATAATTGGGACCAGAAAGTTTGTTTTCTTTTAAAATAACAGTGAGAGGATTGAAATCCATTTTGAAATCGTGAGAATCATAAAATAAGATATTTGGTCAAAACTTTATAATTTAAAATAATATTGATCCCTGAAACAATATAATTTAAATTCACCAACACCTCAAAAACACCGTAAATTTAATATTCCATGATAGTGTGGACGTATACTAATTCAAACATTTGTAAGAGGAGGTTTTACCCATTAATTTTATTATCTTGTCAACCTAACTTTATGATAAATAAAATTAATAGTTGGTTTGCCTTCAGTCACACAAAATAATAGCAGTGACTCCGATGGGAGGATACTATTAAATGTGCCTAAGTGTATACCATTACTTGATATTTAGTCCATTAATTAGGATTGTGCCCCTTCAGATGGAGAAGATCACACAAGACTAAATAATTTCCTATAATAATCCATAGAGGAAGTTTGATCTAGTGATCCGCAAAAAAACTCATCTGATGTGGAGAAAGGCACTTAAAGCCAACGCATAAGTTTGAATGCATCACTTACAAACCAGTAATGGAGATCATGGAATTTTAAATAAATAAACCCTCTCCCACTTAGTTATTTAAACGAGGAATTTTAACATACACACATATCACACATGCACACAAAGGCATACACATCACAGCACAGAAAGGCAATAAATATAAAAAAAAATCAACTATTATGGCCTCATCCATGGCTATCCTCCGTATGCCGCTAACCCTAGCTGACGCCAATTGGTCATGTTGTCGCGTCTATCTTGCTTCCTTTTCTGCTATGCCTCTGGTCCTCAAATAGCACCACACCTCGCAAGGATATGACCCATGATGAAAATAAGATTTTACATTTATCGATCATATATTCCACAAGAGAATGTACATGTAATCTAGATCGAACAGAATGTAAAAATCCTAAAACTAATATAGCTCCTGTTCTATTTAATAATTACAATCATGCACACACAAAATACACTCGACATGCCCGACAGTCCAAATCACACACAAGCACACAAAAAGCCATAATAGTCAGATCTAGGATGCCTGCAATCACAGAGTTAATCTATCTAGCACATCCTACTATTATCAGGCCTAAACTTATGTAAAAGCAGTGGATAATTTAGTCGAAAACCAAACACACAGAGGCAGAAAACCTCACTCTGATAGCACTTGAAGGGCGCTACTTGGAATACCGTTCTATTTCTCCTGTACAAAAAAAAATTTGTACAAGCACAGAACTTTTCCTAGCAACCCATGTACTCTTCAGAAGTTAAACTTGGATTGGAAATGAAACTTAACATTTTTACTCCAAGTTCATTCTTCAAAGTTAAACCTGGATTGGAAACGAAACTTAATATTTTTACTCCAAGTTCAACCCTTGTGTTCTTCTGAAGTTAAACCATATTACAAAAGTTGATTAAATATTTATTTCAACGATTCGCTTCCAGGTCATTGGCGAGGCACTAGGCCTTCTTGGTTATGGGATCATCCACCACTTCTTAGACAAAGCCTTTCAAAGAAATTGAATATTTAAACTTCTCGCAGTAACCTTAGGTTTAACTACAGAAACCACAATCAAAGCACAAGATCGAAACATAAAATCAGAAAACACAAAGAAAAACACACTAGCCTCTTGTGTTGCTATTTCGTGATCTATACAAAGAAAACAAAACTAATTGTCCTGCGGAATAAATAACTAGTTGTACCTTCGTGAAAGAGATCTCTTGATCTTTGACGTATTCCTCCCCCTTTGGACGTCATGTGCTGACGACTACGACAAAGACAAAAACACCTTTTTGTTTCCAAGCCCCTACCACCAAAGGATGCAAAGAAAGGAACCGCCTCTTCTTCTTCTCCTCCAAACCGCATGCACATTGCCTCTCTTCGCTTCTTTCTTTCTCCAAGTTCCAAGCACCAAGAGAAGATGGGTACTAGAGGAAGAAAAGGGAAGAAGAAAAGAAAGCATCGACCTAGAGGAAAGAAAAGAAAAATGGTCGGCCTTAAGGGAAAGGAGAGGTTTTTAGTTTTGGAGAAAAACTTATCACTTCTTAATTGAATTGTCAATTTTGTCACAACCTCCTCTCCTTTTATAACCCTTGCCCTAGATAAAAAGGAGAAAAGTAATAGATTTTTATAAAAATCTCTAGAAAAGAATTAACATAATTCTTTTTGGACAAATTTCTTTAAGAAAAAATTAGTATAATTCTTTAGAAATTTAAAAGAAAAATTAGGAAGAATTAACATAATTCTTTTAGAAAAATTTCTTAAGAAAAAATAATTTTAGTATAATTTTTAGAAAATTTCTAAGAAAGAATCAACATAATTCTTTTTAGAAAATATATCTAGGAAAATTAACATAATTCTTTTTAGAAAAATTTCTAAGAAAAATTAATATAATTTTTAGAAAATTTCTAAGAAAGAATCAACGTAATTCTTTTGAAAAATCTCTAATTCTATTGAGAAAATTCTCTTTTTTTTTCTTTTCTTTCTTTTTCTTTTTTTTTGCTTGCTTGGGCACCAAGTAAGGATTGGTCTCTCTAAGAAGGCAAGGCCGCTTTGCCCCCGATATGGTCCCCTTCTTGGGTGAAGCACAAGTAGGTCGGCCCCTTTCTTGGGTAAGAAGCAGGGCTAGGGTGGATGTGAGACTTTATATAGATGCTATTCGACCCGAACACCCAACTCAAGTTTATCAATAATAACTCATACCACTAAAGAGTTATTATTGAACTATCACACCAATCTCATATTACGTATTAGTCTCCCTGTGTTTAAGATATCATATGTCCGTTAATTAAATGAGTTATTGACAACTCACTTAATTAACATCTAGCTCTAAGAGTAGTACCACTGAACTTTATTATCATGTCGAACTAAGTCCACCTACAGGTGTTACATGATAATCCTTATGAGCTCCTCAAGGGAACATCATGAACCTAGATTACTAGAACACAATTTCCTTTTATAATCAACAATACATCATATGAATAATATTATCCACAATCGGACCTATTAGTTTCGAATCTTTTAAATTAAAAAATAAATACTAAGTATATGTGATTGATAATTTCATTGCATTGATATTATGTGACAGGTATCCATAATAACAAAAGAACAACCTCCAACGGACCACACAAGTGTACTATAGTGTAATTTTATAGTCAAGATAAACTAATTCCAAATTACACCACAACCATTCCAATGGTTTGTCCCAATCCATCTTGGTTGTGAGCTACTATTTATAATTTATAAGGAACTGATAACATTATCTTCTATGTGACACCACAGATCATGTTATCTACTATATAAATTAAATGGATAACTGTATTTAACTAAATGCAGACATTTGACCAATATGATTCTCATTTGAAAATAAATGTTCATACAAAAAGCTAGGCTTTTAGTATACATTCTAATAGTTGGTCCGTACGAAAAGGCATGCGGTGTTGGGATGTATACTAAAAGACTAGTTTTTTGTATGAACATTTATTTTGAAATAAGAATCACATTGGTCAAAAATCTTCATTTATGTTAAATGCAATTATCCATTTAATTTATATTGTAGATAACATGGTGTGTGGTGCCACACAGAAGATCATGTTATCAGTTCCTTATAAATTATAAATAGTAGCTCACAACCAAGATGGAATGGGACAAACCATTGGAGTGGTTGTAGTGTAATTTGGTATTAGTTTATCTTGACTATAAAATTACACTAGTACACAATGAGTGTATTGAGCAAGACCATTTGAGGTTGTTCTTTTATACTGACTGCATAAAAAAATAAGACCTCTGTTATTATGGAAGTGTATGCTCTTAATCCCGATATAATAACAAGAACATATACATAGTATTTATTTCTTTAATTTATCAATGGATGAGATTTATTCAGTTGGATCAATAGGCCCGATAAGTTGGAAAATAATATTATTAATATGGTGTGTTGTTGATTATAGAAGGAAACTGTGTCCTAGTAATCTAAGTTGATGATGTCCCCTTAAGAAGCTCATAAGGATTGCCATGTAAACCCTGTAGGTGGACCTAGTCCAGCATGACAATGAAGTTGAGTGGTACTACTCTTGGAGATAGATATTAATTAAGTGAGTTATCGGTAACTCATTTAATTAGTAGACATTAGATATCTTAAACACAAGGAGATTAATGCACTCATAATTAGAAGGAGCCCATAATGTAATATGGGATTGGTGCGGTAGTTCGATAATAACTCTTTAGTGTTATGAGTTATTATTGATGAACTAGAGTTGGGTGTTCGGGGTGAACACAAGAAGCTCAAGCTCATCGGGAGACCAAAATCAATTCCTCCTCTCGGTCCCTGTTGTAGCCTCTATAAAGTCTTATATCCACCAAGTCCACTTCTTACCCAAGTAAATGGTCGGGCACATCCTTGCTTGGAGCATGGGGGCCGACCAAGCATTAACTTGGAGCCCAAGTGGTTGCCGGCCAAACCATGCTTGGTGTCCAAGCATGGGGTCGACCACACCACTAGGATTAAAAGGGGATTTTATTTTGTTAAAATCCTTCCTTTTGTAGCCATTCATGAAGGAATCTAAAAGAGAAATTCTAATTTTAAAATTTCCTTTTATAGCCATCCACATGATTTTAAAAGAGAGTTTTAAATTTTTAAAATCTTTCCTTTTATAGCTATCTACAAAGGATTAAAGAGAGATTTTAATTTTGTTTAAAATCTTTCCTTATTTGTAGTTATCTATAATATTTAAAAGAGAGATTTTAATTTTTGATAAAACTTTCCTTTTGTAACCATGATTTAAAAAGAGAAGTTTTAATTAATCTTTCCTTTTTTGTAGTTGTCTACATGTTTTAAAAGAGAGAGATTAATTTTAAAAACTTTCCTTTATTGCCATGTACAATAGGAAATTTAGAAAAGAGAGATTTTAATTGTTGTTAAAATTTCCTTTTTTATTGGGAGGCCACAAATAAGAAAGTTTTAATTATGTTTAAAACTTTCCTTTTTGCCATGACCAAGGATTATAAAAGAAAAGGAGAGGGTGCCTCATGAGTAGACAACTTAAGCCTTGCCTCCTCTCCTCTCTTCCTTGTGTTCGACCTCTCCCTTCATCCTTTTTCTTTGTTTTCTTTCCCATAAGGGCCGGCGACACCTTTCATCTTGTCTTCTCTTTTGCTTTCTTAGGGCCGACGGCATCAAGGATTGGAAAATCCTTGTGGCCGGTTGCTTAGAGAGGAAGATGAAGAAGAGGAGAAGCACTTGGTGGCCGGTTGCTTGGAGGAGAAGAAGAAGAAGGAAATTTCCTATTTTGGTATCCCTTGGTGGCTCGATTTTCTTGGAGGCGAAGAAGTGGTTCGGGTGGAGTTATCTTGGTAGATCATCGCCCACACGACGTCCAAAAGAAGGAGAGGAATACAATAGAAGATCAAGAGGTCTTTTGTCTACAAAGAAAGGCATAACTAATTAATGGTTTCCGCTTTGAATTAATTAGTTAGTTTTCTTTGCATGGATTCTGAAACACCAACACAAGAGGCTAGCGATTTTATATTTCAATTTCATGCTATCGATTTTGTATTTCAATTTTGTGTTTCGATCTTGTGTTTTTATTGTGATCTTTGTAGTTAAACCGAGGGTTACTGTAAGAAGTTAAATATCCAATTTCTTTGAAAGGATTTATCTAGGAAGTGGTGGATGATCCCAAAGCCAAGAAGGCCTAGTGCCTCGTCATGTTGAACCTGGAAGCCAATCTTTGAAATAGATATTTAATCAACTTCTGTAATATGGTTTAACTTAGGAAGATCACATCGGTTAAACTTGGAGTAAAAATGTTAAGTATCATTTCCAATCCAAGTTTAACTTCTGAAGAGAAACTTGGATTAATAATGTTAAGCATCATTTGCAATCCAAGTCTAACTTCAGTAGAGCACATGGCTAGCTAGGTTAAGTTCTGTGCTTGTAAAAATTTTTATACAAGGGAAACAGAACATAATCCAAGTGTAGTAACCAACAATTGGTATCAGAGCTAGGTTTTCTGCCTCTGTGTGTTTAGTTTTCAGTTTAATTATGCACAAGTCATACATAATTTAGGCAGGATAATAGTAGAATGTGCAAATAGACTAACTCTGTGGTTGCATGCATCATAGATCCAACTATTATGACCCTATTGTGTTTTGTGTGTGATTGGACCCTCAAACATGTCGAGGGTATTTTATGTGTGTGCATGATTGTATTTATTAAATACAGTAGGAGTTGTATTAGTTTTAGGATTTTATATTTTTGTTCGATCTAGATTACATGTACATTCCTTCGTGGAATATAGGATTGATAAATGTAAAATTTTATTTTTGTCACTGATCGTATCCTTACAAGACGTGGTGCTATTTGAGAACTAGAGGCGCAGCGGAAAAGGAAGTAAGATAGACGTGATGACATGACCCATTGGCGGCGGCTACGGTTGGCGCCATACGGAGGACAACTATGGATGATGCCATAATAGTTGGAAAATTAGTTTTCATATTTATTGTCTTTTATGCTGTGATGTGTGTGTTGTGTTTGTGTACTTGTGTACTTGTGTACATGTTAAAATTCCTTGTTTCTAAATAATTAAGTGGGAGAGGAATTATTTAAATTTCACGGTCTCCATTATTGGTTTGTAAGTGATGCATTAAAACTTGCGCGTTGGCTCTGAGTGTCTTCCTCCATATCGGATGAGTTTATTTGTGGATCACTAGATCAAACTTCCTTAATGGATTATTATAAGAAATTATTTAGGAGCGTGTGATCTTCTCCATCTGAAGGGGCACAATTTTATTTAATGGACTAAGTATCTAGTAATGGTATACACTTAGGCGCATTTAATAGTATCCTCCCCATCGGAGTCACTGCTATTATTTGTGTGACCGAAGAAAAACCAACAATTAATTTGTCAGAAAGTTAGGTTGACAAGATAATAAAATTAATGGGTAAAACCCCCCCTCTTACAAATGTTTGAATTTCTATATGTCCACACTATCGTGACATACAAAATTCACGGTGTTTAAGGTAATTTTATTTGTCATAAAGTTAGGTTAACAAGATAATAAAATTAATGGGTAAACCCCCCTCTTATAAATGTTTGAATTTGTATACGTCCACACTATCGTGGCATATAAAATTCATGGTGTTTGAGGTAATTTTATTTATCAAAAAGTTAGGTTGACAAGATAATAAAATTAATGGGTAAAATCCCCTCTTACAAATGTTTGAATTTGTATACGTCCATACTATCGTAGTATACAAAGTTCACGGAGTTTGAGGTAGTTTTATTTGTCATAAAGTTAGGTTGACAAAATAATTAATGGGTAAAACCCTCCTCTTGTAAATATTCGAATTTGTATATGTCCACACTATCATGGTATACAAAATTCACGGTGTTTGAGGTGTTGGTGAATTTAAATGATATTGTTTGAGGAATCAATATTATTTTAAATTCTAAAGTCTTGACCAAATGTTTTGTGATTCTTAGGATGACCTTCAATCCCCTGCTGTTATATTAGAGAATGGACTTACTAGTCCCAATTATAATGATTGGAAACAAAACTTGAACAAAAAAGTGGACTGTCCTCGCAAAAGTGAGAACAATAAATGTGTATCCTATTCATTAGTTTTTGAAACATGTTTAGTGGTGTTATCTACCGGTACCTGGTGTGTAGATACAGGAGCCACTGATTATGACTGCAATTCATTACAGGAGTTCCAGGAAACTTGACGACTATATGAAGGGGAAATCACCGTCTACATGGGCAATGCTACGAAGATGTTTATCTTTTGATGGGAATAAAACATTGATTAAATGTCTTTATGTTCCAAGTTTTAGAAAGAACTTGATTTTAGTTTCTAAACTATTTATGGATGGATATTCTATTTCTTTTGATGATAAAGTGGTTGTCAAGAAATATAGGGAGATTATCTGTTCTGGTACGTTAGTTGACAATTTGTATACTCTAAAACCAATAACTCCCACGTTGCAACAAATAGAAATTAATAACACATCTTCTAATTCAAATAAGAGAAATCAGCCTTCGGAAATAAACCAAACATATCTTTGGCATCTAAGGCTAGGTCATATTAACTTGAGTAGAATTCAAAGGTTAATAGTTGATGGACTCACTACAACAAAAACTGCAAACGACAACACCCCTACGACAATGGTTTTAAGAGAAAGTGTTGCGTATTTGCTCAAAGACAACAGTTTTTGCCAAAACCGTTTTCTTTGAACTCCCATTAAATATAAAAGACAACGGTTTTAGCAAAACTGTTGTCATTGAGCAAAACGACAACATTTTTTACAACGATTTTATAAACCGTTGTCTTTATCCGCGTTTTTAGCGGCTACGACAACAGTTTTGAAAAAACCGTTGTAATTGAATTTGGTCATTTCCCCCCTTCGCCGTTTTCTTTTCGGCGTCGTGTTTTCGCGTTCTCAAACCTAAGCCATTTATCTTTCCCTCTCCTCATACGACGTTGTGCTCCTTCTCGTTTCCTAGTGAGCGGCGGCGTTCTCCAATGGGCTGCCGAGCGATGAAGGCGAAGACCATCGACAAACTACACTCCCTGCAGAAGAAGAGGTCGGCGCCGACCACCCCCATCAAGGACGGCGCGCAGCAGGGCAACGCTGCCTTCGCCACCATCTCAGAGGAGGAGCGCCAAAAGCTCCAGCTCCAATCCATCAGGTCAATATTTAATCTCCAAACAAACATCTCTTTCTCAATAATAAAAAAAGGGGGAAACATCCAGATTCCTTGCCGGATACTGGTGGGCTACCGCCGGATCGATTTTTCTAAACCTAAAAGGAAACAATTCTTGAGAACAAGAAGGTGGAATCTAATCTTTCTCCCGCGTTTCTTGTAATGAAATCGTGTTGTGCGTAGTGATTCATTGGCGTCGCTGACAAGGGAGATAGGGCCGAAGGTGGTGAGGGGCGAGCCGACCAGGAAGGCGGAGGCGACCAAGGTCGCCGCCTAGCACCACCACTACTTGACGCCGACCATCAGCGTCAGCGACAGCGCCCTCAAGTTTACCCATGTCCTCTACAACCTCTCCCCGCCCGGTATCTGCTCTCATCTCCTCTTCATCACTCAAATCATCACATTTCATTCTCATTGAAAGAATCACGAATTCCTTGTAGAACTCTACGAGCAAGCCATAAAACATGAACACGGATAAGGTACACATGCACATCAAGTGTTTGATGTAATTCCTCATATATCCTAATATGCCATCTGAATGATACAAGGTATTTGTGAATGACCAATTCCTCAACTGGGATCCCGAGCATCGAATCAAATTTCAAATTGTCTCTGCAAGAGCCTATCATTCCTTGTTCATGCACAACATGTAAGTGAAAAATACTACTAATAAGAATGCTAAAGATGCTCTTCAATTCTACAGTTTGACAGTTATCCAGATAAGTCATCTTTACGTTGGTTCTGTTGATCTCTAGTAGTGAATCATAGTTGTGTTAGTAGCAGGCTGGATCATACATATGCATATATTAGTGTTAGTGAGCTAACTAGCTCCTCTTTCTCTCCTTAATGCCAAGGGAAAACATGTAAACTAGAAGAAGAAAAACTCTCTTTTGCATGAAATAATTAGAAAGATCGCAGGTGCATCCGTCCTACACCTGAAGAACTAGAGGATTTCAATACTCCGGACTTCACAATTTACAATGCTGGCCAGTTTCCATGTAATCGATACACACACTACATGACTACCTCCACCAGCATTGATCTTAATCTTGATGGGAAAGAAATGGTCATCCTTGGCACACAGTATGCCGGGGAGATGAAGAAGGGTTTGTTCGGTGTGATGCACTATCTAATGCCTAAAAGAAACATTCTCTCCCTGCACTCTAGCAACAATATGGGCAAAGATGGTGATTTTGTCCTCTTCTTTGGACTATCAGGTAAGTGAAATAATATTTGGATTTAAATTGACTTCAATATGAAGCCAGTGACCAACAGACTAGATCAGTTAATCTATCAATAAAAATACGCATGCATCATCTTTGGATTTCTAAATATCCACAGTTTACAAGGTACAACAAACTTTGGTCAATGAAATATTACAACTGTCACTAATATTTCTATTTGCAACAGACATTCAAATATTCAGATGAGATGCCATCGGAAAATTGCATAGAATGAAGTGTAAAAAGATTGAGAAGAATTAGCATAAAAGAATACTACAGTAGCTATGAAGTTGAATGGTGAAGTGGCTCCATGCAACCATTAATGCTTTATTGACCAAGCTTCCTCCATATTGAGCCTTTGGGTGCTGCCAGACACTTGACCCTACCGAAGAGGAATCCTGTCTTCGGAGGGTTACCGTTTACAAGTGAGTTCTCATATATTTCTTTGCACTCTTGCACCACCTAGACAAATAAGCAAACACATCTTACCACCTTGAATCTTTATATATATTTAACATGTGAATCTTGGCAAATGATCCTGAAATCTTATTCTGGTATAGAACTTGTATTATATTTTCAAAGCTCTAGCTAGTAAAAACCGAATGCACGTTTAGGGCCAGCATATTGTGACATATTTTGGATAACCAGCTATATATGGAGATATCAGGATTTTCATATCTAACAAAGTTAGACGGAACCAGCACTGATACTTTTCAATATTACAATTATGCTATATAGATTGAACCCCCCTTCCTCTCCTATATATGCACTCACAAACATCCTCCTTCAATTATTTCACTTGTGCTTTTGTGATGGGTCTATTTATTGCAGATCAATTTACAGCTCCTAGAAACTTGTTACTTGCAAAATGGAAAAGCATATTGTGCCTACCAGGTCTCAAAGGTAATGCAGTCTGGAAAATGACACAGAAAATTGCATGAATATTTTGTTTCAAGATGTTAATGGATGTAATGTGCTTTGCATGGATTCTATTGATCTTGGATGATAGTTCACTTAAATAATGTTAGCTGCATGCAATGCTAATTATTTAATAAACTATGTTAAGCTAGGTATCACTGCTCCTAGTAGATTCCATGTACTGTTATTCTCTAATAAACACCTCTTTTTGTTTCCTTCATTTGGTTTGTTTTTGCCTTCTATGCACTACAGATTGGTTAATTACATTCTCCTTTTGGAATTCTGGAATTTGATAAGTTTTGTTAAATTTTCTCTTGCAGGTCGGGCAATTCATGAGGCTTGAGTTTTTTTGATGCAAGAAGTGAGCTTTGTTAGGATGTAGCTTGCCTTGCTAATTTGTAAATTAAAAGTCATATGGAGAACATCAAATGGAAAACATGTGATTTAATGTATATGGAGAGTAATGGAAAACATGTGTATTTTGATGAATAACAGCTCATTTTATATATTTTTGTATATGTGGCTACAAGATGAATTATATATGGATGTTTATTTTGGATTTAATGTAGTATATATTTAGTTTTGTATTGGTGGTTTGCTTAGTAAAATAAGATTGATTGTTTGGTATTAATGAACATTAAAGACAACAGTTAAAAATGTTGTAAAAACTAGGTAAACCACAACGAATTTTTTTGTAAAAAGTGATAAAAGACAACGATTTTATCCGTTGTAAAATATATTAAAACTGTTGTAAAAAAAACAAAACGTGTCAAATATTATCTACCACAACAGTTTATATCTGTTGTAACAAATGTCTACAACAACGGTTTATTTCTGTTGTTGAAATTATCTACCACAACGGTTTTAAAACGTTGTCGTATCCTTCGTAGCCAAATTTTGGGCATATAAACAACAACGGATAAAAACCGTTGTCAAATGTCTAGAAAGACAACGGATTCAAAATCGTTGTCGTAGGGCAATACATTCTACAACACCCTCAGTTACAATGGTTTTTTTTACCCTATTACAACGGATAATATCCGTTGTCATTTGCAGTTTTGTTGTAGTGACTTTTGGGTTCAGTGGTAGTGGAAAACTTTCCAACCTGCGAGTTTTGCTTGAAAAGAAAAATGACCAAGAGACCTTTTAAGGCTAAGGGGTATAGAGCCAAAGATGTGTGTTGGTGTAATATTCCTTAGGTCAAGGTTGACCTGGTTGACTAAGCTTGAGTTGGTTCAAGCTTGAGTCTTGATATTTGGGTTTCGATGTTTGACAATACATTGAGATTGCAGGTGCAATTGTTCATTTAGGGAGATTGTTGGTACAATTCCCCTTTGGTCAAGGTTGACCAGTTTAGTGAAGATGAGTCAAGTAGGTCAAGGTTGACCAGATACATGACTGTGAAAGTCCTAACTGGAAGGTTAGGCAGAAGGAAAATCCTGGTGAGTGACGCAAGGTGAAAGTTCTAATGAGTGAAGCTAGGTAGAAGGAAAGTCCTGGTGAGTGAAGCCAGGTGAAAGTCCTAGTGAATGAAGCTAGGTAGAAAGGAAGTCATGGTGAGTGAAGCCATACAGTTAGGAAAATCTTGGTGAGTGAAGCTGTTGGTTGCTACTCGGAAAACCTATAGGTTCCACTGTACAAAAATTTTGTACAAAGGTCTGAACCTTTTCCTAGATACCATGTGTTCTTTTAAATTAAATATTGGATCGCCTGCGGAACTTAACACGTTTGATCCAAAACTTAATCTATTTGTTCTTTTAGGTTTTGACTTGGATCTCCTGCGGAACTTAACACGTTTGACCCAAGTCTCCTTAAGTTATTAATTCCATTAAATATTAATTTCCATAAAAGGTTCCCAGTACTAACGTGGCGAGGCACATGGCCTTCTTGGATATGGGAGCAACCACCACCGACTAGACAAAACCTTTAATAGAAAGCTAATATTTAATTTCCTAAAATAACTTTAGGTTAACCAAAGAGAACAATCAAATCACAAGGAAAAGAAAGAAACAAAAGAACACAACTTCGAAAAAACATATTCGAAATACTAGAACGTAAGCCTCTTGTATTTGGTATTATTTCCATAAATAACTAGCATGATGCGGAAATAGAAATTACTAGTTATACCTTGTAGAAAAAACCTCTTGATCTTCTACCGTATTCCTCTTCTAATCTCGGACGTTGTGTGGGCACGATCTTCCAAGATGAGAAACCACCAACCACCTTCTTCTCCTCCAAGCAAGGTTCGGCCAAAGAAAAGCTTTACCAAGGAGAAAAACCAAAATACTAACCAAGCTCCAAGAGATGCTAGCTTTCTCTCTTCTTCTTCTTCTCCGAGTAGTATCCGCCACCACAAGAACTCCAAGGGAGAGGGAGAGTTCGGCCACCACAAGAGGAAGAGAAGGAGATGATGGCCGGTCACACCAAGGAACAAAAGAGGAGAGGAATAATAGATGTTGTGTCTCTTGAAGACACCTCACCCCTTCTTTTATATTCCTTGGCCTAGGTAAATTAGGAAATTTAATTACAATAAATTTTCCTTAATTTCCTTGACATGATTTAATTGAGAAAAATAAAATAATATTTCCCCAATTAAACAATGATGGTCGGCCAAATCAATAGGAAGCAAATTGGACAAGTTTCAATCAACAATTAAAACTTTCCTTATTTGTTTCCGGAAATTTTAAAAAATAAAATTTCTCTTTAAAATCTCTTCATGGTTAATAAAAGGAAATATCTATAATTTTAATTTTATTAACATGTGAATAATTTTAAAGAGAAAATAAAACATCTCTCCAATCTACAAATAAGGAAAGAGATCTAATCTCTTTCTTTAATATTTTGTAAATCTTTTACAAGAAAGATATTTTAATTTTAATTCTCTTTAAATTAAATCTTCCAAATAATAATAAAATTATGGCCGGCCCTACTAGCTTGGGTTCAAGCTAGGGCCTGCCACCTTAAACCCAAGCTTAGGCCGACCCTAGCTTGGTTCCCAAGCTAGCTTGGCCGGCCCCCTTTAGGTGGGTATAGAAGATGGGTATATGTGGGTATAGTACTCTATAAATAAGAGGCTACGATAGGGACCGAGAGGAGGAATTGGTTTTGGTCTCCCGATAAAATTAAGCATCCCATGAACACACAACTTAATTTTATCAATGATAATTCATTCCACTAGAGAACTATCATTGAACTACCGCACCAATCCCAAATTACATTTTTGGGCTCCTTCTTATTATGAGTGTGTTAGTCTCCCTGTGTTTAAGATATCGAATGTCCACTAATTAAGTGAGTTACTGACAACTCATTTAATTAATATCTAAGTCCAAGAGTAGTACCACTCAACCTTATTATCATGTCGGACTAAGTCCACTAGGGTTTAACATGACAATCTTTATGAGCTCCTCTTGAGGACATTATCAACCTAGTATCACTAGGACACAGTTTCCTTCTATAATCAACAACACACACTATGAGTGATACCATTTCCCATTTTATCGGGTTTATTGATTCATCGAACTAAATCTCACCCATTGATAAATTAAAGAAATAAATATCAAACATATGTGCTTGTTATTATATTAGGATTAAGCACACACTTCCATAATAAGCGAGGTCTTTGTTCCTTTATAAAGTCGGTATAAGAAGCGACCTCAAATGGTCCTACTCAATACACTCACGAGTGTACTAGTGTAATTATATAGTCAAGATAAACTAATACCTAATTACACTACGACCTTCTAATGGTTTGTTCCTTTCCATTCTGGTCGTGAGCTACTATTTATAACCGATAACATCATCTTCTGTATGTGACACCACATACTATGTTATCTATAATATAAATTAAATGAACAACTACAAACAAATGTAGATAATTAGACCAAATGTGATTCTTTATTCATAATGAATGTTTACAAAGCTTAGGCTTTCATACACTCAACAATCTCCCACTTATACTAATGACTTGCCATATCTTCTACCATACATCCGATTCTCATTCCTCCACATGCCGATCGAAAGCTAAGGGCCTTAGTGAAAGGATCTGTTATCATGCAATCTTGGCGATGACAACTTCTCCTCACTTCACGATATCTCGTATCGGTGGTACTTGCGCTCTATATGTTTACTCGCCTTATGAGCTCGTGGTTCCTTTGAACTGCACCGCTATTATCACAATAAATTGTGATGATCTTGGGCAAACCAGAATCACATCTAAGTCCATTAGAAAGTTCTGAGCCATGAGGTTGTCACATACTCAACTTCCATGGTTGAGTCCAAGACGCTAACACTCCTCCATGAAATGGCTCCACCTCCTAAAGTAAACACATAGCCTGATGTAGACTTACTATTGTCCCTATCTGATTGAAAATCGAATCCGTGTAACCCACAGGGAGCAAATCATCTGCTTGGTAAACTAGCATATAATCCCTAGTCCTTCTCGGGTACTTTAATATATGCTTTACCGCAGTCCAATGTCCTTGTCCAGGGTTACTCGATATCTGCTGACCATGCCTACGGACATTAGGCTTCCTACAGCCGAAGCATAAGGAACTGCTTTCATGTCCTCTATCTCTTTTGATGTCTTTGGAGACATCTCTTTAGATAGAGCTACTCCATGTCTAAAAGGTAAGTAACCTTTCTTGGAGTCTTGCATGCTAAAACGAGCAAGGATTGTATCTATATATGAAGCTTGGGATAGACACAACATTCTTTTCTTGCGATCCCTTATAACTTTGATCCCAAGAATGTGTGCACATTCTCCTAAGTCCTTCACATCAAATTGTTTGGACAACCATACCCTTACGCCCGATAATACCTTGACATTGTTGCCAATTAACAAAATATCATCTACGTATAGTACAAGAAATACCACCACGTTTCCGTTACACTTCTTATATACACAAGACTCATCCGGACTTTGAATAAATCCATATGATTGGATTACTTCATTAAACCGGATGTTCCAAGACCTTGAAGCTTGCTTCAGTCCATAAATGGACCGATTGAGCATACTAGATGCTCTTTGCCTTTTCAATAAATCCTTCCGTTGCTTCATATGGATGTTCTCTTCAAGACTTCCATTAAGGAAAGCTGTCTTGACATCCATTTGCCAAATCTCATAATCCATATGATGGATAAGAGTATCCGGATAGACTTAAGCATAGGGTGAAAAGTTTCCTCATAATCGATTCCCTCTTTCTGAGTTTCGCAACAAGCCTAGCTTTGAAGGTTTCTACCTTCATCCCTCTTTTCCTTTTGTAGATCCACTTGCATCCAACGGCTTTTACACCATCGGTGGTTCTACAAGCTCCCAAACCTTATTAGAGTACATGGACTCTATTTGAATTCATTGCCTTTTGCCAAGATGCATCTATATCTTGGAGTGCTTCATCATATCTTCATGTTTACTGGGATCAAGTCCGAAGACTCTCCCAAAACATGAATCTTCTAGGTTGCCTGGTTGTGTATTATGTGTGACACGTGTTGCGGTCTCTTGTGGTACTTCATCTTGTAATCATATCCTCTCTAAGTTCTTCTAAAACAACTTTACTCATTGGGCTTGTGATCCATTATATAGTCTTCTTCTAAAAGCGGGCATTGGTGCTAACAATGACCTTGGTCTTTAGGACTATAAAATAAACCACCTTTTGTTCCTTTGGGATATCCTACAAACACGCGAACTTCTGTACGAGATTCTAACTTATCAAGATCTGGTTTCAGACATGTCTTGGACTACCCCAAATCCGAATATGTCTTAGGCGGGTTTCGCCCATTCCACAATTCTATGGGAGTAGAAGACTGATTTAGAAGGTACTAAGTTCGGAATGTCTGTTTCCAGAGCATATCCCCAAACGAATTTGGTTCCGAATAACTCATCATTGATCTAACCATCTCCATAAGAGTCCTATTCCTCGCCACACCATTGGGGTGTTCCGTCAACAATTGGGATTGAATCCTCGATAAGTAATTCCTAAACTCTCCTAAGAGGTATTTGCCACCACGAGTAGTGTCTTGATACTTTTACCTAGTCGTTTCTCCACATCACCTTGTATTCTTTGAACTTATCAAAGCACTCGGACTTTAGCGCATTAGGTAAATGTATCCATATCTTGAATAATCATCTATGAAAGAGACAAAATATTCAAAACCTCCTCTTGCCCGGATGGACATAGGACCACACAAATCGAGTGAACCAATTCTAACACTTCTTTGGCTCTATACCCCTTGGCCTTGAACGGCCTCTTGGTCATTTACCTTCTAAGCAAGATTCACAAGTTGGAAAATTTTCCAACTCTAATGAACTCAAAGTCCATCGGCTATAAGCCTCTGAATCCTACTTAAATTGATATGACCAAGTCTTAGATGCCAAAGATATGCTTGGTTCATTTCTGAAGGTTCTTTTCTCTTATTAGAATTAGAAGATGAGTTATAAATTTCCATGTTTTGCTTTGTGGAAGAAATTGGATTTAAAGTATACAAATTGTCAACTAATGCACCTGAACAGATAATCACTTTATTTCTTTTAATAACTACATCGTTACTAAAGGAAACCGAATATCCATCTAAAAGCAGTTTAGAAACCGAAATTAAATTCTTTCTAAAACTGGGTACATAAAGACAATTTCTTAAAACCAAATTCTATTTCTACTAAAAGATAAGTAGACGTCTCCCAATAGTCGCCACCTTAGTAGCATTGCCCATGTAGACGGTAATTTCTCCTTCAGATAGTCGTCGGTTTCCTGGAACCCTGCAAGGAATTACGAGACATGATCAGTGGCTCCTGTATCTACACACCAGTGTTGGTAGATAACACCGCTAAACATGTTTCAACAACTAGAGTATGAGATATACCTTTGTTTTGGTTCCTACGAGGACGGTCCGCCTTCCAATGTCCTGCCTGCTTGCAGATGAAGCACTTGCCCTTTGGCTTCTTCATTCCATTTAAATCCCGTACTCTGAGATTTATTCACTTTCTTTGCTGAACCAACTTGTTTCTTCTTCTTCTTTCCTTTCGGTTTAGAAGTAGAACCGTTTTCAGATAGTGAATTTGAGCATTGTGACGAAATAATCCTTCTGCGCTTGAAGTTCCGTCAGTAGTTCCGCTAATGAATAAACCCTCTTATTCATATTATAGTTCAACTGCTCAAAACTTCTAGGTAGCGTTTGGAGGATCATATCGATCTGGGTTTCCCCATCAATTTCTCCTCCAAGGATCATTTAGATAAGCCATCATCTTTAGGATATGATCCCTTACAGGAGAACCCTCTTGCATGGTGGCTGTCATTATCTTTCTCATGACTTCTTGCCTAGAAGCCCTATCCTGATGACCAAAGAGTTCCTTGAGATTGTTCATAAAATCATAGGCTGTTGGTAAATCTTGATGCTGATGTTGCAATACATTTGACATTGAAGCCAAAATGTAACACCGCGCCATCTCATCTGCTTTTACCCATTTCCTATGATATTCAATCTCCTCTTGGGTAGATTCACCAGTGGGTGCAGTCAGTACATATTTATAGCTTTCAGCAGTAAGAACAATGTCCAGGTTTCTTTTCCAATCTATGTAGTTTGGTCCAGTAAGTCTATTCTGTTGAAGTATGATGGACAGTGGGTTGAAAGACATCCTAAGAATCACAAATAACTTTTGGTCAGAACTCTAAATTTAGAATAATATTGATTCCTCAAACAATACTATTTTAAATTAACCAACACCTCATCACACCGTGAATTTTGTATGCCATGTTAGTGTGGACGTATACAAATTCAACATTTGTAAAAGGAGAGTTTTAACCCATTAATTTTATTATCTTGTCAACCTAACTTTTTGACAAATAAAATTAATAGTTGGTATTATTTGGTCACACAAATAATAATAGTGACTCCGTTGGGGAGGATACTATTAGATGTGTCTAAGTGTATACCATTACTTGACACTAAGTCCATTAATAAGATTATGCCCCTTCCGTTGGGGAAGATCACACGCTCTTAATTAATTTCCTATAGTCATCCAAAAATGGAAGTCTATTCTAGTGATCCACAAACAAGCTCATCCGTTATGGAGGAAGGCACTCAGAGCCAACGCGCAAGCTTGTTTGCATCACTTACAAACCAAGAATGGAGACCATGGGATTTATTTAAAAATCCTCTCCCACTTAGTTATTTATAAATGAGGAATTTTAACTATGCTAGCCTACTAAACTTGTAAACTAACATGCACAACAGATAATATAAAAGCAATAAATAGAAAATCTAATTTTCAACTATTATGGCTTTTATCTTTAATTGTCCTTCGTGTGTTGTCATCCGAAGCTGCTGCCATATTTGGCCACCGCCACCAGGTCTAACTGTCGCATCCATCTTGCTCCGAGTTCCACTGCGCCTCGGGTCCTTAGAAGGTTCCACGCTTTGCAAGATTCGATCCATGACATAAATAGAATTTTACATTTTGATCCTATATTCCATAAAAGGAATGTACATGTATCTAGATCAAAATAAAATCCTAATAAAACTAAATACACCTGCAGTATTTTAATACAATCATGCACACACATATAAATTGCCCTTGACATGTCCAAGGGTCCAATCACACATAATTAACTAAAAGCCATAATAGTTGGATCCTGCATCCACAAAGTTAGCACATCCTACTATTATCCCTGCCTAAATTATGTATGACATGTGCATAATTAAACTAAATACCCAATACACAGAGGCAAAACCCTAGCTCGATACCAATTGTTGGTTGCTACTCGGAAAACCTATAGGTTCCACTGCATACAAAAATTTTGTACAAAGGTCTGAACCTTTTCCTAGCTACCATGTGTTCTTTTAAATTAAATTTTGGATCGCCTATGGAACTTAACACGTTTGATCCAAAACTTAATCTATTTGTTCTTTTAGGTTTTGACTTGGATCTCCTGAACTTAACACGTTCGACCCAAGTCTCCTTAAGTTATTAATTCCATTAAATATTAATTTCCATAAGAGGTTCCCAGTATTGACGTGGCGAGGCACATGGCCTTCTTGGATATGGGAGCAACCACCACCGACTAGACAAAACCTTTAATAGAAAGCTAATATTTAATTTCCTAAAATAACTTTAGGTTAACCAAAGAGAACAATCAAATCACAAGGAAAAGAAAGAAACAAAAGAACACAACTTCGAAAAACATATTCGAAATACTAGAACGTAAGCCTCTTGTATTTGGTATTATTTCCATAAATAACTAGCATGATGCGGAAATAGAAATTACTAGTTATACCTTGTAGAAAAACCTCTTGATCTTCTACATTCCTCTTCTAACCTCGGACGTTGTGTGGGCACGATCTTCCAAGATGAGAAACCACCAACCACCTTCTTCTCCTCCAAGCAAGGTTCGCCACAAAAGAAAAGCTTTACCAAGGAGAAAACCAAAATACTAACCAAGCTCCAAGAGATGCTAGCTTTCTCTTCTTCTTCTTCTTCTCCGAGTAGTATCCGCCACCACAAGAACTCCAAGGGAGAGGAGAGGTTCGGCCACCACAAGAGGAAGAGAAGGAGATGATGGCCCACACCAAGGAACAAAAGAGGAGAGGAATAATAGATGTTGTGTCTTGTGAAGGCACCTCACCCTTCTTTTATATTCCTTGGCCTAGGTAAATTAGGAAATTTAATTACAATAAATTTTCCTTAATTTCCTTGACATGATTTAATTGAGAAAAATAAAATAATATTTCCCAATTAAACAATGATGGCCGGCCAAATCAATAGGAAGCAAATTGGACAAGTTTCAATCAACAATTAAAACTTTCCTTATTTGTTTCCGGAAATTTTAAAAATAAAATTTCTCTTTAAAATCTCTTCATGGTTAATAAAAGGAAATATCTATAATTTTAATTTTATTAACATATGAATAATTTTAAAGAGAAAATAAAAATCTCTCCAATCTACAAATAAGGAAAGAGATCTAATCTCTTTCTTTAATCTTTGTAAATCTTTTACAAGAGAGATATTTTAATTTTAATTCTCTTTAAATTAAATCTTCCACATAATAATAAACATTAAAATTAAATTTTCTTTTTAATTAATTATGGCCGGCCCTACTAGCTTGGGTTCAAGCTAGGGCCGGCCACCTTAAACCCAAGCTTAGGCCGGCCCTAGCTTGCTTCCCCTATGGCCCCTTTAGGTGGGTATAGAAGGTGGGTATATGTGGGTATAGTACTCTATAAATAAGAGGCTACGATAGGGACCGAGAGGAGGAATTGGTTTTGGTCTCCGATAAAATTAAGCATCCCATGTTCGCCAACACACAACTTAATTTTATCAATGATAATTCATTCCACTAGAGAACTATCATTGAACTACCGCACCAATCCCAAATTATATTTTTGGGCTCCTTCTTATTATGAGTGTGTTAGTCTCCCTGTGTTTAAGATATCGAATGTCCACTAATTAAGTGAGTTACTGACAACTCATTTAATTAATATCTAAGTCCAAGAGTAGTACCACTCAACCTTATTATCATGTCGGACTAAGTCCACCTGCAGGGTTTAACATGACAATCTTTATGAGCTCCTCTTGAGGACATTATCAACCTAGTATTACTAGGACACAGTTTCCTTCTATAATCAACAACACACACTATGAGTGATACCATTTCCCATTTTATCGGGTTTATTGATTCATCGAACTAAATCTCACCCATTGATAAATTAAAGAAATAAATATCAAACATATGTGCTTGTTATTATATTAGGATTAAGAGCACACACTTCCATAATAACTGAGGTCTTTGTTCCTTTATCAAGTCAGTATAAAAGGAACGACCTCAAATGGTCATACTCAATACACTCTGAGTGTACTAGTGTAATTATATAGTCAAGATAAACTAATACCTAATTACACTACGACCTTCTAATGGTTTGTTCCTTTCCATTCTGGTCGTGAGCTACTGTTTATAATTTATAAGGTACTGATAACATCATCTTCTGTATGTGACACCACATACTATGTTATCTACAATATAAATTAAATGAACAACTACAAACAAATGTAGATAATTAGACCAAATGTGATTCTTTATTCATAATGAATGTTTACAAAGCTAGGTCAAGGGTGACCAAACATCTAGTGAAAGTACAAGTGGGTCATGAAGGACCGGACACTTGGCACAAGACGGTAAGTCCAAGTGGGTCATGGAGGACCGGACACTTGGCACAAGATGGTAAGTCCAAGTGGGGTATGGTTGTTGGATTTTTTGGGCAGCGAAAACCGCTTTTTCGCCTCACGGAAACCCCGAAACTCCCTAGCCAACGGATCCGTGCAATGAAAATTTTTTCGAAAAACTACGAGTACGAGTTTACCTAGATCTACACTTAGATCTACAAGGGAAAAGGTTATACCTTTGAAGCGAAGCCCTTCGCATTCCCGCTCGTCCAAATGGTGCCGGATCTCGAAGTTGTCAACGTAGACAACTCTCTATACGTATCCACACGAACAACTCAATGGAGAAAGAGCCTTAGAGTGTGCTAGCACTCCAAAGGGTCTCGGCAATGGTAGAGGAGGATAGTCAGAGGGAGAGCTTGAGGAAGAGGATGAAGTGAATTGCCTTGAATGAGAAAATGAATTCTCAATCACAACAAAAGTGGCCGACCACTTTCCCAAAGTGTAACCCCCATTTTTGCATTAAGTGTGGCCATTAAGAGATTTGTAACCTCCATGAGGTGGCACACACATGTGCTAAACCTGATGATGTGGCACCTCATTATTGGCCACTTAATGTCAACTCACCAATGAGGTGGCATAAAGTCAAGTCAAACTTGACTCTTCATCTTCCTCTCAAGTCAAGTCAAACTTGACTTAATCTCTCTCATGGTTGATCTAATCCAACCATTTAATTCAAGCCAATTTAATATAATGAATCTAATTCATTTAATTAAATTGATTCAATGAGTCATAATCTAAATTAGACTCATTAAACAAATGAATCAACTTGAGTCCAACTCAATTAGCCCAATTAGGATTACTCTTAATCCAATTTGATTCATCAAATGAATCTAATCCTCTTGGTTCATCATATGAACCTAATCTCCATCTAATTGTCCATAGTGTGTGACCCTATAGGTTCTTGTAACGTTGGCAATGCCACTAAACCCATTTAGGAGCATAAGTAATGAGCGGTATCTTGCAACACATCATTACTACCCAAGTTACAAGAATTTTGAGATCCAACATCACCTTGTGACTATTAATTGTGACTCCTCACAATATATGACAAGTGTCCTTCTATCCTAGACATCTAGATTGATCAATGTGAGGCATAGACCGTGTCATCCTCTGATCAATCTAAATCTTGAACTCCAAGTATATTCACTAAATCAAATGAGCTCAATATCTCATATTGACTCATTTGGGCATGGCCATGCACTTCGTGGTCTTACTCTATCAAGAATATCGATGTCTCTCCCGTCATATAGGAGGGATAGATCCCATCTACATCACTCACATCCCTCTGCATAATTTGTTACATACCCAGTAATCGCATTTATAGTCCACCCAATTACGGGTGACGTTTGACGAAACCAAAGTACATAACTCCTCTTGTAGGGAACCATGGTGACTTCAGGTCTAAGGACTAATAGTACACTAATAGCCACATGAGAAAGTGTATGACACTCATATAACGATCCATGATACTTTCTCATGGCGGGTCATTCAGTATACATTCTCTAATGAATACCCATGTGTCAACTTGATATCTCTATATCCATGACTTGTGAGATCAAGTCATCGAGTTGACCTACATGCTAGTCTTATTGCATTAACATTGTCTCTGAATGTTAATACTCGACTAGGAATAATTTATAGTAGTGTTCCCTATATCATCTCACTATCGATTCAACCAATCGATTGATATAGGTAAGAACCTTCTACTCAAGGACGTTATTATACTTAGTTTATTTGACACCAATACAAGTAAGCATAATAACCAAAACCAAATACCTTTATATATACAAGAATATGATACAATGAGTCCATACAATCATCAAATGATTGGCTCTAGGGCTCTAACTAACAATCTCCCACTAGCACTAGTGCCAATCAGTATAGGCTCTAAGGCCTAATGACGTAGTGTGACCATCATGCTTTCTCTGTGCCAAAGCCTTGGTCAAGGGATATGCGATGTTAGCCTCTATAGGTACTCTGTAAATCTTCACATCTCCTCTATCGATAATCTCTCGAATGAGATGGAAGCGCCGTAGTATGTGTTTGGTCCGCTGGTGTGACCGAGGTTCCTTCGCCTGTGATATAGCTCCATTGTTGTCACAATAGAGCTCAATAGGGTCAGCAATGCTAGGAACCACCCCAAGTTCAGTGATGAACTTACGAATCCAAACTGCCTCCTTTGCTGCCTCTGATGCAGCAATATACTCGGCCTCTGTCGTAGAATCAGCTACTGTGTCCTGCTTTGAACTCTTCCAGCTCACAGCACCACCATTTATGCAAAACATGAACCCTGACTGCGATCGATAATCATCCTGGTCGGTCTGGAAGCTAGCATCACTGTAACCCTTTATAGCTAGCTCGTCATTGCCTCCATATATCAAGAAATATTCTTTAGTCCTTCTTAAGTACTTAAGAATATTCTTGACCGCTATCCAGTGACTTTCACCTGGATCTAACTGGTATCTGGTCGTCATGCTCAAAGCATACGAGACATCAGGTTGAGTACATAGCATAGCGTACATGATAGATCCTATGGCTGAGGCATAAGGGATTTGATCCATGCGGTCTCTCTCCTCTCTAGAAGAGGGACCTTGAGTCTTCGAAAGACTCACGCCATGTGACATCGGCAGAAATCCCTTCTTGGAGTTCTGCATGGCAAACCGAAGGAGTACCTTGTCAACGTATGTACTCTGACTTAGGTCAAGCAATCTCTTAGATCTATCTCTATAGATCTGAATGCCAAGAATGCGAGATGTTTCACCTAAGTCCTTCATTGAGAAACAATTCCCTAGCCAGGTCTTGATAGACTGAAGCAAAGGGATGTCTTTCCCAATGAGTAGTATGTCATCCACATACAATATGAGGAAGACAACTATATCCCCTACAACCTTCTTGTAGACACAAGGCTCATCTTCGTTCTTGATGAAACCAAACTGTTTGATTGCATCATCGAATCGAAGATTCCAGCTCCGAGAAGCTTGCTTTAGTCCATAAATGGACCTATGCAGCTTGTATACTCTGCTAGTATGCTGTGGATCTACAAAACCCTCAGGTTGTGTCATGTACACATCCACGAGTAGGTTTCCATTCAAAAACGCGATTTTGATATCCATCTGCCATATCTCATAGTCATGGTAAGCTGCAATAGCAAGCATGATCCGAATGGACTTAAACATCACTACTGGAGAAAATGTTTCATCATAGTCAATACCATGAATCTGCTTAAAACCTTTAACTACCAAGCGACCCTTATAGATAAGTCCATCCATGTCAGTCTTTCTCTTAAAGACCCACTTACACCCTATGGGTTTTACCCCTTCAGGTGGATCAACCAAAGTCCATACTTGGTTGGTGTACATGGATTCCATTTCGGATCTCATGGCCTCTAGTCATTTCTCAGAATCTGATCTCATCACAGCTTCCTGATAGGTGGTAGGCTCATCATCTATGAGCACAACGTCATCATGGTCAGACAAGAGAAATGAGTATCTCTCAGGCTGACGACGTACCCTATCAGACCTGCGAAGAGGTATGTCTACTTGAACTGGTTGTTGTTCCTCAACTCTTTGTGGAACAACATCATCCACAACATTTTGTGGTTCTAGTTCAACTTCCATCAAGGCTTCAGTGCTATTGTTCGCATCTTGAACTTCTTCAAGATCGAACGTACTCCCACTAGTCTTTCTAGAAACAAAGTCCCTTTCTAGAAAGACCTCAGTCTTTGCCACAACTACCTTGTGCTGACTGGGAATGTAGAAGTAATATCCCTTAGTTTCCTTGGGATATCTAATAAAGTAGCACTTGTCGGATTTGGGTCATAATTTGTCTGAGACTTGACGTCGTACGTAAGCCTCAACCCCAAATCCTCATAAAAGACACTTGGGCATCTCTCCCAATCCATATCCTATATGGTGTCTTTATCACGGCCTTGGATGGAACTCGGTTGAGTATAAAAGCTGTCATGTCTAGAGCATAGCCCCAAAGAAATGTAGGAAGATCAGTGTGACTCATCATAGATCGTACAATATCTAATAGGGTACGATTCCTCCTTTTGGATAAACCATTCCACTGTGGTGTTCCAGGAGGAGTGAGTTGGGATAGGATCCCACACTCTACTAGATAGTCACGAAACTCATGGCTAACGTATTCTCCACCTCGATCTGATCGAAGTATCTTAATACTCTTGCCAAGCTGGTTCTGTACTTCATTTTTTAATTCTTTAAACTTTTCAAAGGATTCAGACTTATGTGTCATCAAGTACACATAACCATATCTACTGAAGTCATCATTAAATGTGATGAAGTACCTATAAGCTCCTCTAGCAGTGACATTGAAAGGGCCACATACATCACTATGTATAAGTCCTAACAAATCAGTCACTCTCTCGCTGTGCCCACTAAAGGGAGTCTTGGTCATCTTGCCTCGTAGGCATGACTCGTATATCTCATATGATTCAAAATCAAATGAGTCCAGCAAACCATCCTTATGGAGCTGGGATAAGCGCTTGTCATTTATATGACCTAAGCTACAGTGCCAGAGATAGGTTTGGTTCATGTCATTTGACTTGAAGCTCTTGGTATTTATGTTATAGATAGGGCTCTCAAGGTCTAGAATATAGAGTCTGTTCATCAGAGGTGCACTACAATAGAACATATCGTTTAAATAGATGGAACAACATTTGTTCTTTATTGTAAACGAAAATCCTTTCTTGTCCAAACAAGAAACTGAAATTATGTTCTTAGTCAAGGAAGACACATAACAACAATCATCTAATTCTAGTACAAGCCCAGAGAGTAGAGATAGATAGTAAGTTCCTATAGCAATAGCAGCAACCCGTGCTCCATTGCCTACTCGTAGGTCTACCTCACCCTTCGTCAATGCCCTGCTATTTCTTAGCGCTTGTACATTAGTACAAATGTGCGAAGCACATCCGGTATCTAATACCCACAATGAAGAAATAGAGAGGTTGACTTCTATAACATGTATACCTGAAGTAGAAATCTTATTTCTCTTCTTCTTAAGATCTTCCAGGTATTCTTTGGAGTTCCTCTTCCAGTGCCTTGCTTGTCCTTGATATAGGTGACAAAGATGTTCAACCATATCGTAAGCGTCCATCAACTCATGTTGCTTCTGAAGCTCAGAGTTCATGGTTGCGAGCATAAGACAGGACACATCTAATGCGTCATCTTGATGCTTCTTGTAAGCATCTCGGTCTGCTCGCGTAGCAGTGGCAGGAGGAGCCTCCGGAATGGGCTGCTCCAGAACGTACAGTTTACGTTCTTGGGTGAGAACTATTCTCAGGTTTCTGTACCAGTCCAGGAAATTTGCTCCGTTGAGCTTGTCCTTCTTAAGGACAGAACGCAGAGAGAAGTTGTTCGTGTTTGACGTCATGGAAATTCTACAACAGAAATAAATGCAGAAATTAATATCACATGCTTTTAAATCATTTAATTAGGCCTTCAACTAAATGATGCTCCCACTAAATTCTATAATTCATGTGGGACAAGATCCACATTATACTAACCCTTGAGTTACCTTGGCTAATATGCCCAAGATTTAGTATGATCGGTAGGTAACGTTTACCAATTACATCTCTATGCAACTCTTGTTTATAGGATCATTATCCGCAGTTATATTAAAACTTGAGTTAGCTTTGGCTAATACGCCCAAGAATTAATATAAATGTGATTTATGTCCTATCTTTCCAACCGTTGGAAGAATGCCTATAGTTGTACTCGATCCAACCGAGTTAACTAGTTACTCAATCTAATTGAGTTGTACTCACCCATGCGTTGATAGGCGGGACCAAGATTGTCCCTCCGTACCCTACCAAGATAATATGTGTTGCTCTGCTTTGGCAGATTCAACAACACATGTGATCGAGGTAGTGATAGGTATCACGGCACGGTAGGCATTAGAGTTGACGTGATTTAGATCTAATCTAAATGTCGATGTTGTATCATATACTCGATATAGATCTAATCTAATCGATAGGGTGCATCTTGTACACGATATAGATCTAATCTAATCGTATGGGTGCATCTTGTGCACGATTTAGATCTAATCTTAATCGTTAGGCACTAATTAATTACTTAATTAAACATGCATCACATACACAAGTAATTAACTAAATTTTGTGATTATGTCATGGCCCTACTACGATCTTCTCAAGCCAATGAGAAGATCGGATGGTCAACCTAAAGTCAACAGCTTCTCAAGATCCTTCCTTTGACCACCTCGTGTTGCTCGCGCCCTCCTCGTAACTCCGTCTCGAGTGGACCTTCCACCACTTCAAAATTTACATTACAATTTTGAAACTCGAGTTACATTCGAGTCTAGATCTAATTTATAACCAGAATATAAATAGGGAGCCACGACGCACAGGTCGCGTATCAAATACATCACACACAAACACATGACGCCACGCAGGTCGTATTATAAATTACAACACAAATCCAATCATATTGGGTCTTTTTGGGCCATGACTATCACAAAAATAATATATAATTCTAAATTATATATTTTTCATAATTTTCTGTAATGTTTCATAATTTTTTACAATTTTATGAGTAAATTTTAGAGTGTGCCAGCACTCCAAAGGGTCTCGGCAATGGTAGAGGAGGAGAGGGAGAGGGAGAGCTTGAGGAAGAGGATGAAGTGAATTGCCTTGAATGAGAAAATGAATTCTCAATCACAACAAAAGTGGTCGGCCACTTTCCCAAAGTGTAACCCCCATTTTTGCATTAAGTGTGGCCATTAAGAGATTTGTAACCTCCATGAGGTGGCACACACATGTGCTAAACATGATGATGTGGCACCTCATCATTGGCCACTTAATGCCAACTCACCAATGAGGTGGCATAAAGTCATGTCAAACTTGACTCTTCATCTTCCTCTCAAGTCAAGTCAAACTTGACTTAATCTCTCTCATGGTTGATCTAATCCAACCATTTAATTCAAGCCAATTTAATATAATGAATCTAATTCATTTAATTAAATTGATTCAATGAGTCATAATCTAAATTAGACTCATTGAACACATGAATCAACTTGAGTCCAACTCAATTAGCCCAATTAGGATTACTCTTAATCCAATTTGATTCATCAAATGAATCTAATCCTCTTGGTTCATCATATGAACCTAATCTCCATCTAATTGTCCATAGTGTGTGACCCTATAGGTTCTTGTAACGTTGGCAATGCCCCTAAACCCATTTAGGAGCATAAGTAATGAGCGATATCTAGCAACACATCTTACTACCCAAGTTACAACAATGTTGAGATCCAACATCACCTTGTGACTACTAATTGTGACTTCTCAGAATATATGACAAGTGTCCTTCTATCCTAGACATCTAGATTGATCAATGTGAGGCATAGACCGTGTCATCCTCTAATCAATATAAATCTTGAACTCCAAGTGGACTCACTAAATCAAATGAGCTCAATATCTCATATTGACTCATTTGGGCATGGCCATGCACTTCGTGGTCTTACTCTATCAAGAATATCGATGTCTCTCCCGTCATATAGGAGGGATAGATCCCATCTACATCACTCACATCCCTCTGCATAATTTGTTACATACCCAGTAATCGCCTTTATAGTCCACCCAGTTACGGGTGATGTTTGACGAAACCAAAGTACATAACTCCTTATGTAGGGAACCATGGTGACTTCAGGTCTAAGGACTAATAGTCATACTAATAGCCACATGAGAAAGTATATGACACTCATATAATGATCATTGATACTTTCTCATGGCGGGTCATTCAGTATACATTCTCTAATGCATTCCCATGTGTCAACTTGATATCTCTATATCCATGACTTGTGAGATCAAGACATCGAGTTAACCTACATGCTAGTCTTATTGCATTAACATTGTCCCTGAATGTTAATACTCGACTAGGAATAATTTAGAGTAGTGTTCCCTATATCATCTCACTATCGATTCAATCAATCAATTGATATAGGTAAGAACCTTCTTCTCAAGGACGTTATTATACTTAGTTCATTTGACACCAATACAAGTAAGCATAATAACCAAAACCAAATCCCTTTATATATACAAGAATATGATACAATGAGTCCATACAATCATCAAATGATTGGCTCTAGGGCTCTAACTAACAATGGTTGACCTGACATTTGGCAAAGAGAAAGTCCAGATGGGTCAAAAGTTAACCGAACTCTTAGCGGTCGTAAGTCCAATAGGGAGTTGGCATGGAACTAGGAAGTTCGGACGTAGTAAAGTTTTGAAAGCCATTACTTTTGACTCAAAAATTGGAATGAGGTGATCTCGGATGAGAAATGAAGCTAATTTCAAGCTCAATCCAGTTTTCTGCTTTCCAATCAATTTGCCAATTGATTGGGGGGTTCAATCGATTGGTTAATCGATTGGTTGACGTGAATTCATGCAGAAATGGGCTGAATCGATTGGGTAATCGATTGAAACTTCCCCTATTAATTGATCAATCGATTGGAAGAGTTTTTGAGTGAATAGTGAGCTTTTGAATCGATCCATTGATCGATTGAAATCTCCAATCGATCGGGCAATCGTTTGGGAGGCTGGAAAATCACGCGATAACTCTGGAAATCGCGCGAGACACGTTGAATCGATTGGGCAATCGATTCAAGTGTTTTCCAAGAGCACAGAGGCACACTGGATCGATCAATCGATCGATCCAAAGCCTCCCCAATAGATTGGGAGCAATCCAATCGATTGGGATTCGACCGTTGGCGCAGATAAAGCCATTGGCGAGCGTTTTTCTGCAGTAGTTCTTTCTCTCTTCTCCACGGGCGATCACAGCGATTCCACAGCTTCTCCACAGAGCTCTCACCATCAGATCTTGAAGGTTCTTGGAGGCATTTCCAAGTCAAGAGGTGGATCTACAACAACAAGAAGAAGTTAGGGTTAGAGTTTTTATTGCATATCTTGTAAGATATTTCTTGTATTTGTCTTCCTTGGCTTTCTTCTTGTATTGAGAGTGTTGTAAGGCTTCTCTGCCTTCGGTAGTTACCATAAAAGAGTGATTTCATAGTGGAGGGTGTGTGAGTGTGTGGATCCTTGGATTAGTCACCTCTTCTTGAGGTGGATACCAAGTAAATCCTTGTGTTAGCATTGTAGTTGTTGCTTCTTGTATTTTCCGCTGCACATCATCTAAGAAACAAAGCAACGAAGAGCACAAGATCACGAAGAGCTATTCACCCCCCCCCCCCTCTAGCTACTTTTCGACCCTAACATGTGGTATCAGAGCTAGGCCGCTCTTCACCAGAACCATCGCCGAAAGGGGCAACAAATCTAGAGGGTGAAGAAGTTGAAGCAAATTCATCAAAGTTAAAGAATTCAAGAAGCTCAACTTCAAGATGGAATTCCGAGATGGACTCGGATTCGGCATGAGGGTGCCTCCACCATTCACAATGATGAGCTTCGATCTTTATAGATCAAGGATCGAAAATTTCTTGATGGTGGAGATATAGCAATGGTTTGCTCTCATGGAAGGTTCAAAACTCTAACAAGTTCAAAGGGCAAAATTCTCAAGAGGAGCAAGTGGGGCCAAGAACAAATTCAAAGGAGTGAGGCAAATGATAAAGTGACCAAGCTTTTGGTCAATCTATTGCCTTGCCACATTTTGGAGAAAGTTGGAGAATTCAAGGATGTCAAGGAGTTGTGGAGCAAATTGGCAACGATTCATGTGATCCCCTCCACTGTACCAGATCAAGAAGAATCCAAAGAGGGTGACTCATTGGATCAAAATCAGGAGGACTCCAAAGTTGAGAGATGCTCAATTTCCAAAGAAGAAGTCCAAGAAGCTTCATCTTCAAAGGAGTGCAACCAAAAGAGCAAGGAAGGAGCATATTCCTTGTTTCATGTACAAGAGGATGAAGAGGAAGATGAAGTCTCCACCTCTAGGATTGAGGGGGAGAGACCTTTGTTGACATCGGATCAAGAAGAAGGAGAAGCTTCTACATCCGGGTCAAATGGAGAAGAATATGTTGCATCCTCCAAAAATTAAGAAACATCAAATGGAGGAGCAAGTGTCATCCCTATACATGAAGGTAAAAATGGATCAATTAAGAATAAAAATCATATTATATGTTTTGAGTGTAGGGAACATGGGCACTACAAAAGAAAATGTCGTAAATTGGCTAAGAAGAAGAGCCAAGTGGCACTAAAGGGCAAGAAGTAGCCCAAAGAGACTGCTCCCAGAACAAAGAAGAGCAAGGAGCACATTGTGTGCTTCTCTTGCAATCAAAAGGGACACTATTGTAGTCAATGCCCCAAGGGGAAGAAAGCGGTCAAGGCTCTAGGTGGAAGCACAACTCAAGGGGGAGCCTCCAAGGTAAAATGCAAGGTATCATTTGTTGAGCTTACCCCTTTAAATAATGGTAAAAATCATGCTAGTTCCAATTTATATCATTTTAATGGTATTTACCATAAAAATAGGAAGCATGATAGCATTAAGGAAAAACATGTAGCTCTTCATGCTATAACTACCACACCTAGATCTTGGAATGTAGATAAAAATTTATGCAAGAATTCTATGGATTTTAGTTACAAGTCTAAAAATAAAAATTCTCAAGGATTAAATGAAAAACCAAAAACTAAGGATTTAATGAGAGAAAATCAAATCTTGAGGTCAAGACTTGATAAATTAGAAAAGACCCTAAGAAGGATGGAAAATATCCTAAAAGGGCAAAATGAGCAAAATCTAGGTTTAGGACAACAAGGGTCATCCAAGGGTCATAGAGGTTTGGGATACAAACCTAAAACCAAAAAGGATGTGCCTTCTTACCATAGAGTTTCATATAGTTATGGAACTAACCCTAGGCCTAGTGGTCAAGTCAAAAATACAAGGGAAGTTATCCCTAGAAGTATTTTTGCAACAACAAACATGACTAAGACTTCTAAGAAGTCTAAGAATGTCACAAAGAAGGTCAGAAGGGTAGAAATCCCTAGAGTTGACCTAGAAAAGATGACCAAGGACTCTAAGAAGCCTATCAAGGTCACAAGGAAGGTATCTAGGGAAGTTATCCCTAGTGAATACCTAGAGCATCCAAGGAGCACCAATAGGTTTTGGGTTCCTTGGAGTATTTTCTCTATCCCTTAGATGGGTTAGAGAGTGTCAACTCCGATTAGAAGGGTAGTTAACCCAACTTTGATGAAGTTGACACTCGGAGAACATTTTCAAGGTTATTATTAACCTTTGAAAATGAAAAGGATTATGATTTAATCTTGAAATGAGTAAAATGTGTCATAATTTGAGAAAATTGATTTACAATTAAATTGGCATAAGTGGGAGAATCGTAAAGAAATATCAAGTTGGGATTTTGACATTTTATTGGGAAGTTAAAGGCAAATCTAAGCCTTATTTTAATTTGTTACTCTTTAAAAGAGTAATTTGTGCCAAAATTTGAGGAATATGCTTGATTTAAATTGGCACAATATAGGAAAAGCAAAGGAAATGTCAAAATTGGGTTTTGACACTTTCTTGGGAAATATTGGGCAATCTAGGTTTAAACTTTAAGTTAGCTAAGGTTTAAGGATACTTAGATTGTTATTCTATGTATTTTATTTATGCTAATTTGCCATGATTTGTTTGCCCATCATATGTCATGACATCATATTTATTCTTGCACTCATGCCTTATTATGAAAAATACAAAAATATCATGTCATGTCATACATACATCATGTAGTCATAGGAAATTTTCTTTTGAAAATTATTTATCTTTGATATATGCCATAACGCATCATGCATTATTTTAATTCCTTGCAAACTAAGGACAAATGGCATTCATTAACAAGTAACATCCTTGGTGGATGTTCCTAACCTCAAAATGCCTAGATAGATATGTATGATCCCTAGATTAGGGCAAAACCAAAGTTTACATCTCACTAAAGAACTATAAGGTGACTTGTATGTGGTTTCATACACATTAGATACAAGTGAGATGTTAGGGCTATGAACAAAACTCAAGGTGTTGATTAAGTGCATTCTTTTGAGTTTTAAGTTCATCAAAACAACACTAGTTATGTGTTTTCCAATCATTGGAAAAGCTAATGTACAAGTCATGGGAATTGAGCCCAAAGAACATGGTTGGATATTGGTTTTGAAAAAAGTTTTAAAATTCATTTAGAAAACCTTGATGAAGACTATCTTTTGATAGTAATCATCATTGAAAAGTTAGACACAAACTAGAAGAAAACACTAAAGTTTTTACAAGTTTTCAAGTTTGTGTCAATCTTGGAGAATATAAGGTATTTTCATAGAAAACTATTTTTTCTTGATAGTATATGCCCTAAGGAATGTCTACATGAATTTCATTGATTTTTTGAATTTTGTAGAATTTTTTAGGAGTTTTTGAAATTGACTGAAAGTGAATTTCAGCATTTTCAGACCTTCAATCGATCACCCGATCGATTGGAGTGCCTCAATCGATCGGGCGATCAATTGAGAAGGCATTTCTCGCAAGCAGAAGCTCACTGGATCGATCCACCGATCGATTCACACAGTCTGAATCGATCAGTGGATCAATTTAGCTGGGTTCAATTGATTAGGACCCAACTCCAATCGATTGAAATATTGATTTTGGCTGGGTAAGCTAGAGTTCAAAATTTTTTTGTCTATATAATCACTCCTTACCCCTCAAAACACATTTTTATATATTTAGGGGGAGTTTTCATGATGAAGCAAGGATGGATTGGTTAAGGAAGACTAAGTAGAGGTTTAGGTTGAGGTTTGTTTTCAATATTGAATTTTTGAACATCAAAACTTCTAAATTTGGATTTCCTATATCTTTAGGGATTCCAAGTCATTGCTGGTGCAATAAAAAAAAGTTACGTGCATGTCTTTAGGGGGAGTTACTCTTTAAGGACATGAAAATCTATTTTTCATACGCCTTGGAAGGTGGTTAACCTTCTTTCATGAAAATGCTCAAGGTTGGGCATTTTAATACAATGGAGAGTGGATATCTTCATTGTTTAGGTGGTATATGCTTAAGGATGAGCATTCGATGAAAATGAAGGGTATGGGACCTTCAGTTGAATCATGTTTGAATATACTAAGTGGTAATGCTCAAGGGTGAGCATTAAGGAAAATGAAAGGTAGGGGACTTTCATTATAGTGTTGTACACAACATGTGAAGTTGTGAACAATGTTGGGTAACTCTTCAGGGGGAGAGTTTTTGATATATGCCAATAGGAGGAGAATGTAGGGTTTAAGTTAGGTCTTCATTACCTAAGAGGGAGTTTGCCATCTAGAAAAGGAGGAGAATAAAGGGAATCCTCATTCATATATTGGCATGAAGGAGTTAAGACTATGGGATTAGCTTAACTCAAAGGTATCTTAACTTAAAGGTATTATCAAACATCAAAAGGGGGAGATTGTTGGTGCAACATTCCTTAGGTCAAGGTTGACCTGGTTAACTAAGCTTGAGTTGGTTCAAGCTTGAGTCTTGATGTTTGGGTTTCGATGTTTGACAATACATGGAGACAGTACATGGAGATTGCAGGTGCAATTGTTCATTTAGGGAGATTGTTGGTACATTCCCCTTTGGTCAAGGTTGACCAGTTTAGTGAAGAAGAGTCAAGTAGGTTAAGGTTAACCAGATACTTGACTGGGGAAGTCCTAACTGGAAGGTTAGGCAGAAGGAAAATCCTAGTGAGTGACGCCAGGTGAATGTCCTAGTGAGTGAAGCTAGGCAGAAGGAAAGTCCTGGTGAGTGAAGCCAGGTGAAAGTCCTAGTGAGTGAAGCTAGGTAGAAAGGAAGTTCTGGTGAGTGAAGCCAGGCAGTTGCGAAAATCTTGGTGAGTGAAGCCAAGTGGAAGACCTAGTGAGTGAAGCTAGGCAGTATGAAAATCCTAGTGAGTGAAGCTAGGTGAAAGTCCTGGTGAGTGAAGTCAGGCAAGTAGAAATCCAGATAGGTCAAGGGTGACCAGACATTTGGTGAAAGTCCAAGTGGGTCATGAAGGACCGGACACTTGGCACAAGACGATAAGTCCAAGTGGGTCATGGAGGACCGGACACTTGGCACAAGATGATAAGTCTAAGTGGGTCATGGTTGACCTAACATTTGGCAAAGAGAAAGTCCAGATGGGTCAAAAGTTGAACTAGGAAGTCCAATAGAAAGTTGGCATGGAACTAGGAAGTTCGAACGTAGTAAACTTCCGAAAGCCATAACTTTTGACTCGGATATCGGAATGAGGTGATCTTGGATGTAAAATGAAGATAATTTCAATCTCTATCTAGTTTTCTACTTACCAATCAATTGGAAAATCGATTTGGGGGTTCAATCGATTGGTTAATCGATTGGTTAACGTGAATTCGTGCTGAAATGGGCTGAATCGATTGGGTAATCGATTGAAGCTTCTCTAATCGATTGGTCAATCGATTGGGAGAGTTTTTGAGCGAATAGTGAGCTTCTGAATCAATCCATTGATTGATGAAAACCTTCAATTGCTCGGGAAATCGATTAGGAGGCTGGAAAATCACGCGATAGCTCTGGAAATCACGCGAGACACGTTGAATCGATTGGATAATCGATTCAAGTGTTTTCCAAGAGCACAGAGGCACTCTAGATCGATCAACCGATCGATCCAAAGCCTCCCCAATCGATTAAGAGCAATCCAATCGATTGGGATTCAACCGTTGGCGCGGATAAAGCCGTTGGCGAGCATTTTTCTGCAGTTGTTCTTTCTCTCTTCTCCACGGGCGATCACAGCAATTCTACAACTTCTCCACAGATCTCTCACCACCAGATCTTGAAGGTTCTTGGAGGCATTTCCAAGTCAAGAGGTGGATCTACAACAAGAAGAAGAAGCTAGGGTTAGGGTTTTTATTGCATATCTTGTAAGATATTTCTTGTATTTATCTTCCCTTGATTTCTTCTTGTATTGAGAGTGTTGTAAGGCTTCTGTAGGTGCAGCGGAGGCCGGCAAGAGGTAGGTGAATTGTTGAAACAAAAAAATAAACTATACCCTCCTCGGATTTCAACTCAGAAAAGCAATAGTAAAATAATAACAAATAAAGAAATAGAAATTAAGCAGAAGACAGGAATTTAACCTAGTTACAACCAAGAGGGTTGTTAATCCAGGGCAGTAACAAAAGCGCAGTAGAAGATCTCCTTTTGCTGAACGCGGAGAAGCCTTTTACACTTTAAAGCTTAGAACTATTGCTAGGAAAGACTATACAATTGATTGCTTGAGTTGTTGTTTAATTCCTAGCTCGAGGGGCCTTTAAATAGCCTCTGGAAATTCTATCCCGAGTGTCAAAGGCGCCTCCAACAAGGTCCAAGGCGCCTCCAGCTCGGTGAGTGGATAGAATTCTATCCGGTGCTCGAACGGTCATTCTGACCTGGTCCAAGGCGCCTTCAACAAGCAATGAAGGCACCTTCAATGTTGAAGGTGCCTTCAATGCATGTTTAAGGCGCCTTCAAGTTCCTGCTACAGTAATTTCCAGCCTCTTTTGACTCCTTTTCTTCTTCACCTTCAACAAGCAATGAAGGCACCTTCAATATTGAAGGTGCCTTCAATGCATGTTTAAGGCGCCTTCAAGTTCCTGCTACAGTAATTTCCAGCCTCTTTTGACTCCTTTTCTTCTTCGCTTTGGCTTCCGAAGCTCTGTTCTTTTGGGTGATTGCGGCCAACCGAAATAGGACTCACCCGAACCCAATTCCCGGCCTTCTCCTCGAGCAGTCTTCCTCCCCAGCTTAACGTCCCTTGAACGTCGCGCACGTTCTTCTCGCCCACCGGTGTACTCTTCCACAGCTCTCTCGTCCTTCAGACGCACCGAACCCATCAGCTCCCTTCCCGTGTCGTCCTTCTCGCTAACTGCATCTTCCGCTCGACTTCCTGTGCTCCTAAGCTCCTGCACACTCAGACACAGGGATCAAACACAAAGCAGGACTTAACCAACTTGGTTGATCACATCAAAACTACCACGGGGTCCAACAACTTCTCCGCCTTCGGTAATTACCGTAAAGGAGTGATTTCATAGTGGAGGGTGTGTGAGTGTGTGGATCCTTAGATTAGTCACCTCTTCTTGAGGTGGATACCAAGTAAATCCCTTGTGTTAGCATTGTAGTTGTTGTTTCTTGTATTTTCCGCTGCACATCATCGAAGAAACAAAGCAACGAAGAGCACAAGATCGCGAAGAGCTATTCACCCCCCTAGATACTTTTCAACCATAACAATGGGTTGGAATTGGTTCATTCTGATTTGTGTGGGCATATGACTATCCAGGCAAGAGGTGGTTTCGAATATTTTATCTCTTTTATAGATGACTATTTGAGATACGGTACATTTACTTGATGCACCGCAAGTCTGAGTGCTTTGATAAGTTCAAAGAGTACAAGGCTGATGTGGAGAAATGTCATGGTAAAAGTATCAAGACACTACGGTATGATCGTGGTGGAGAGTACCTCTTAGGAGTGTTTAGGAGTTACTTATCCGAGGTTGGGATTCAATCCCAACTGTCTACACCTGGTACACCCCAACAGAATGGTGTGGCAGAACGAAGGAATAAGACTCTTATGAAAATAGTTAGATCAATGATGAGTTATTCAGAATTACCATATTCATTTTGGAGATATGCTCTAGAAACGGCAGTATACATTCTAAACATGGTACCTTCTAAGTCAGTACCCTCTACTCCTATAGAATTGTTGAATGGGCATAAGCCTAGTCTAAAGCATATTCGGATTTGGGGTAGTCCAGCACATGTGTTGAAGGGAGACAATGATAAGTTAGAATCATGAATAGAAGTTCTCTTGTTTGTGGATTATCCTAAAGGAACCAAAAGTGGTTTATTTTATAGTCCTAAATATTATAAAGGTCATTGTTAGCACTAATACTCGATTTTTAGAAAAGGACTATGTAATGAACCACAAGCCCATGAGTAAAATTATTCTTGAAGAAATAAGAGAAGACACGTCTATTTTAGTACCAACAGTACAAGATGAGATACCACAAGAAACTGTAATACGTGTCACAAATGATGCATAATTACAAATAGTGTCACGTCGTAGTGGGAGGGTTGTTCAGGCAATCTGATAGATTCATATTTTTGGAAAAGTCTTCGGACTTGATCCCTGGTGAACATGAACCTGATCCCTGTACATATGATGAAGCACCCCAAGATAAAGATGCAACATCTTGTCAAAGTGCAATGAACTCTGAAATAGAATCTATGTATTCTAATCAGGTCTGGAAGCTTGTAGAGCCACCAAATGGTGTAAAAAGTCATTGGGTGTAAATGAGTCTACAAAAGAAAAGGAGGGACAAACGGAAAGGTGGAAGCTTTCAAAACAAGTCTTGTTGCAAAAGGGTATACTCAAAAAGAGGGAATCGATTATGAGGAAACCTTTTCGTCGGTAGCCATGCTTAAGTCTATCCGGATTCTTTTATCTATTTCTACTCATATGGATTATGAGATTTGGCAAATGGATGTCAAGACAGCTTTCCTTAATGTAAGTCTTGCAGAAAACATCCATATGAAGCAACTAGAGAGATTCATTGCGAAGGGAAAAGAGCATCTTGTATGTAAGCTCAATCGGTATATTTATGTTCTAAAGAAATCTTTGAGATCTTGGAACATCCGGTTATCCAGTCGTATGGATTCATTCAGTGTCCAAATGAGTCTTGTGTATACAAGAAGAGTGACAGAAACGTGGTGGTATTTCTTGTACTATACGTCGATGATATTTTTCTCATTGGCAACAATGTCAAAGTGTTGTCAGATGTAAGGGTATGGTTGTCCAAGTAGTTTGATATGAAGGACTTTGGAGAATGTGGGCATATTCTTGGGATCAAAGTAATAAGGGATCGCAAGAAAAGAATGTTGTCCTTATCCTCAGCTTTATATATCGATACTATCCTAGCTCATTTTAGCATGCAAAACTCCAAGAAAGGTTTCTTAACCTTTTCAGCATGGAGTACTTTTATCTAAAGAGATGTGTCCAAAAACATCATAGGAAATAGAAGACATGAAGGTAGTTTCTTATGCTTTGGCTAAAGGAAGTCTAATGTATGCGATGCTATGTACGAGACCAGATATCTGTTTTGCCATGGACATGGTTGTTAGAGTGTATACTAAAAGTCTAGCTTTTTGTAAACATTTATTTTGAAATAAGAATTACATTGATAAATTTCTACATTTATTCTAAGTGTAGTTGTCCGTTTAATTTATATTGTAGATAACATAGTGTGAGGAGACACACAGAAGTTTATATTATCAGTTCCTTATAAATTATAAGTAGTTGCTCATAACTAAGATGGAATGGTTGTAGCGTAATTAGGTATTAGTTTATCTTGACTAATAAATTACACTAATACACTATGAGTGTATTGAGCAGGACTATTTGAGATAGTTTCTTTTTATACTGACTATATAAAATAACAAAACCTCTGTTATTATGGAAGTGCGTACTCTTAATCATGATATAATAACAAGCACGTATACTTAATATTTATTTCTTTAATTTATCAAAGGGTGTGATTTAGTTCGTTAAATCAATAGGCCCGATAAATTGAGAAATGATATTATTTATATGGTGTGTTGTTGATTATAGAATGAAACTGTGTCCTAGTAATTTAGGTTGATGATGTCCCCTTGAGGAGCTCATAAGGATTGTCATGTAAATCCTACAGGTGAACTTAGTCCGACATGACAATGAGGTTGAGTGTACTACTCTTGGAGCTAGATATTAATTAAGTGAGTTATCAATAACTCATTTAATTAGTGGGCATTCAAAATCTTAAACACAGGGAGACTAACGTACTTATGATAAGAAAGAGCCCATATTGTAATATGAGATTGGTGTGGTAGTGCAATAATAACTCTTTAGTGGTATGAGTTATTATTGATGGACATGAGTTGAGAGTTCGGGGCGAACACGGGAAGCTCAAGCTCATCGGGAGACCAAAGCCAATTCCTCCCTTAGGTCCCTATTGTAGCCTCTTAGATAAAGCCTTATATCCACCCAAAGCCAAGCTTCTTAAGGCCCAAGTTAAGGCCGGCCAAGCCTTTCTTGGAGACCAAGCAAGGGGCCGGCCAAGCTAATCTTAGAGCCCAAGCTAGGGCCAGCCAAGCCTTGCATGGTGCCCAAGCAAGGGGTCGGCCACACCATGATTAAGAAGGAAGTTTTATTTTTTTTAAATCTTTCCTTTTATAGAGATCCATAAAAGGATTTAAAAGGCTGATTTTAATATAAAACTTTCCTTTTTTAGATCAGTCATAAAAGGAAATAAAAGAGAGTTTTTATTTTGTTAAAAACTTTGCTTTTATGTTGGTTTTAAAAAAGAGTTTTAAATTTTAAGATCTTTCCTTTTATAGCTTTCTACAAAGGAATAAAAGAGAGATTTGAAATCTTTGCTTATTTGTAGTTATCTATAATGTGAAAGAAAGATTTTAATTTTTTTGACAAAACTTTCCTTTTGTAACCATGTTTAATTTTAAATCTTTTCATTTATAGATATCCATAAAAGGATTTAAAATAGAGAAATTTTAATTTATAAAATATTCCTTTTATAACTATCCATTGAAGGGATTTTAAAAGAGAGATTTTAATTTTTGTTTAAAATATTTCCTTGCTTGGAGAACAACCTTGTGGCTGGCCATACCATGATAGAAAAGGAAGCTTTATTTTTTGTTATAAAACTTTCCTTTTTTGCAATCACCAAGGAATATAAAAGAAGGGAAGAGGGTGCCTCATGATATAACACATCTTCTATTCCTCTCTATTCTTCCTTGGTGGCCTGCCCTTGCTCTTTCTCTTCTCTCCTTTTGTTTTCTCTCTTGGAGGCCAGCGACATCAATTGTGAGAGATCTCTTGGTGGTCGATTGCTTGAAGGAGAAGAAGAAGAGAAGGAAGCTCTCTTGTCTAGCATCCCTTGGAGTTTAGTTGGTGGCCGAATCTAGGAAGCAAAGGAAGAAGCTTGGGTTGATTTCCTCTTGGAAGATCGTCGTCCACACGACGTCCAAGAGAAGGAGAGGAATACAATAGAAGATCAAAAGGTCTATAAGCTATAAAAGGTATAACTAGTTATTAGTTTCCGCATCATAACCAGTTCATCTTTTGTATAGATCTTGAAAAACCAAATACAAGAGGTTATCGATTTTTAGTTATCATTTTTGTTATTGATTTTATTTTTTGATTTCATGTTTCGATAATGTGTTTCTATTGAGGTCTTTATAGTTAAATCTAGTTTACTATAAGAAGTTAAATATCCGATTTCTTTGTAAGGCTTTGTCTAGGAAGTGGTGGATGATCCCATACACAAGAAGGCCTAGTGCCTCGCCATGTTTAACTTGGAAGCCGATCTTCGAAATTGATATTTGATAACTTCTGTAATATGGTTTAACTTAGGAAGATCACATCGGTTAAACTTAAAGTAAAAATGTTAAGTATCGTTTCCAATCCAAGTTTAACTTTTGAAGGACAATTTGGATTAATAATATTAAGCACAAGGGAACTAGGATAGTTCTATGCTTGTACAAATTTTGTACAGGGGAACTTGGTGTGGTTGGCACTAACGGTCTAACTCAGGTTTTGATGAATGACAAATCAGGTTAAGTTAGGTTCATCGTTATCTACCACTTTGATCGAGTGTGCAGGATAAGTCCAGACAGGTCGACGGGCTGACCGGATGTCTCGCACGAAATTCAAGTGGGTCGACGGCCTGACCGGATGCTTGGCGAAAAGTCCAGCTAGGTCGACGGGCTGACCGGACGTTTGGCAGGAGAGTAAAGGTAAGTCACTGGAAGGGAGTGACTGTGAGGACGCGTTCCCTGGAAGGGAACATTAGGCGTCGATCCGGCTTAGATCCATTTCGGATATCTAAGTCGAGATCGTGACTAGATTCCGGTCTCGGAAAGACGGAATCTAAGTCATAATCTTCTTTGATTAAAGTATAAACTGTGCTAACATCTTATTTTGTAGGATATGCATATTGTTTGCCTCGGACTAACTCTTTCTTGCAGATAAAGGAGTTTCTGGAGAAAAAGTGGTTCAGGCGCCCGAAAGGGATCCGGGCGCCCAGGAGGCAATTTCTATCCCTAGCGTGCATCGACTCGTGGAGCTCGTTGGTTGGGTGGGCTACGTCACACCAGGGCGCCCGGAAGGGATCCAGGCGCCCCGATCATCCTATAAAAGGAGGATCAGAGGGGAGCTTCAGATACAACTGAAAAAAGAGATCTTCTACTGCTTGCTCTGCTACTCTGCACTCCTGCGACGCTAACGAAGCTTCGACAACACACGTTTTCTTTTCGATTCATTCCTTTGTCGATATTGCTGTCATTTTTATTAGCTTTTTCTGTACTTAGTGTGTAATAAATTTCGAATTGCTAGTGATTGCCCACCGAAAGCGGTCAACGACCGCGGGCCTTGGAGTAGGAGTCGACACAGGCTCCGAACCAAGTAAAATTGGTTTGTGTTAGCATTGTTTCTCTATTTCCACTACGTTTATACTCGAACAAATTTTTTATTCGATATTAACCCCTCCTCTATCGAACGTCTACGATCCAACAAGTGGTATCAAAGCAGGTACCGCTCTGATTTAGTGCAACCATCAATCAGACAAAGGGGTGAAATTTTCTTTTTTTTTTCTTTTCTTTCGCTTTCAGTCTTACGTTTAATTCCAAACTGATACTATTATCTTTTTGGAAAGTTTTCTCATTGCAATTAAATCTAAATTGGTGCAACACCAATTTAGTTCCTCTATTATCTTTTAATTCTTCCAGCACTGCTAATCCAAGACCAAGTCTTGGGAATTTGCCTGTCTATTTGTTTAATTTTGTGCAGGGATTAAAATGTCTCATCTTGAAGGCTTCAGCACATTACGACCTCCCCTTTTCAACGGGGACGATTTCCCGCACTGGAAGAAGCGGATGGAAGTATATCTCAAGACAGATTTCGACCAGTGGATGAGCGTCACCAAAGCCTATAAAATACCAATAGACAGTTCAGGAAATCTACTAGATCCTGAAGATTGGACAACAGACCTAAAGAAGAAGGCATCAATGGAGAACAAAGCCATCAACACTTTACATTGCGGATTAACAAGAGAAGAACTAAACCGGGTCGGATCGCATAAAAATGCTAAAGAGCTATGGGATAAATTGATCGAGCTGAACAAAGGAACCAGCGACGCTAAGGTAACAAAAAGGGATTTACTCTTAAATAAAATATTTAATATAAAAATGTAAGAAGGAGAAACTGCAAGTCAACTGCACGTGAGGATCATGGGCATCCTCAACGGGCTCCACGCAATAGGCCACCAAATGGGGAACCGGGACTTAATAAGGTATGCACTGAATGTGTTTCCACGTAATAGTTTGTGGGAATCTATTGTGGATGCCTACAAAATTTCTAAAAAGTTATCTAAACTTAAATTAGACGAGTTGTTTTGTGAATTAGAACTACACAAACAAACTAACGTCGGGGCCGAGAAGGGTGTAGCTTTGTTTGCAGGTTCCTCTAAGGAGAAGATAAAGAACAAGTCTGAACCTGAAGACGACTCTGATCAGAACTCTGAAGATGAAGAGCATCTGGTAAACTTGGTAAGGAAAATGTTCACCAAGAGGAAAAGGAGCTTCAGCAAAAAGGACCTTCAGAGGATCAACTCTCCAACCGACTCGAGGAATGTGACATGCTTTAGATGCAACAAAAAGGGCCACTACAAGAACGAGTGTCCAAAATTGAAGAACGAGAAACCAAGGACGACCAAAAAGAAGGCCCTTAAAGCAACATGGGACGACACTTCCTCAGATGAATCGAAAGCCGAAGAATAGAAGAACAAGAGTTACCTCGCGCCGATGGCCCGCGAAGAAGAATCGGAAGACGGGTCCAAACCCGAATCGAGCCACGAGTCCGTACTCGTTTCCGAAGGTCCTGAAGAGGTATACCAAAATTTAAATAAGAAATTAAATAATAAATTTTATTGGACGGAAAATCTTATTGGATTTTTCAGGAATTTTTAGAAATTTTTTGGGATTTAAACGGGGCTCGTATGACTCATTTTGAAGAGATGAATCGGTGGGGCTATGCGGAGCTTGTTTGGAATACCCATTTAAGTTGGGAGTTAATTAAGAGGTTGACTTAGGATTTAATTAAGTTAACCTAAGTATTTAAAACCTCAATCCCTAAATTTCCCATTTCTTCTCCCGAAGCCCATTCTCGCGCGACATCCTCTTCCCCGACGTCGACGCCATAGGGAGCTGATCGCCGGTGGCTGAGCATCCTTCTCCTCCGTCGATGGAGTTCGTCGGACGGTTGTTCTTCCTCCCTAGTCGTCATATCTGCGCAGGCAATATCTCGGTCGAAAGAGGGGAGATTCGAGCCCTAGATCAAGGTCGCCGGCGCAAATCCTCCCTTCCAGAGCTACCAGCATCGTCTTCGAGCCACCACGGTCATCTTCCCTTCTTCACCATTGGCGCAACCCCTCCTTTCTCTCGATCTCATGGGTGCCAATCGCTCCTCATCATCGGATCTTGGACCAAGGAGGTCCAACACCGCCTCCTTCCACCAGAGCATTTTCTACCCTTCTCAGAGCCCTGCCCTAGCCTGGGTCACCATTGCGTTGCTCTCTATATTACCGGTGTCACCCTACCTTCTACCGTTGCTCATGATCACAGCAGGAGTGTTCATCCAAGAGGAGTTTATGAAACTGGATTGATTCTTGAAGGTAATTGGTTAACCCTAATATTAAATTTAGGCATTCGATCTTGATGTAGTGTTGATTTAGGGTTGTTGTTCGGTAGGCAGTGGCTTCGCTTGGCTCCATACTCCACATTTCTGATTATTTGTAGCCATGGCCACCGGATTGTTTTGCTCTGGATTTCAGTGGCTATAACTGAAGGTTGGTGAACCTTGTGGTGGTGAGGGCAGCTGGACAAAACGAAGCTTTGTGCCCTGGTGTGGAGGTAACAAACAGTAATCATTTTTCCATTGCTGTATTAGTATTTGATTAAGGGAGATCTTATTTCTTGGATGTAATGGATGGATCATTTTCTGAATTAGAGTAGTGTCCGTCTTGGAGTTTGTATTATGTTGTGGTTTGATTAATTAGTGGATTTAGAAGGATTTATGATGAGTTTGGATTAGTGTTGGATTGATGATGAATTATGTGAATTGAATTGGATTAATTCATAAGGAGATTTGATTAGTGTGATGATTGTGGATTATGTTTGGATTTAGAAAGAGTTGAATTTAAGGATAGGCCTATCATTTACTTTGGGTTGGATCATTGGGTGGAAACTAAATAGGGTTACCTAATCGACGTAGGATTAGGTTTTGTGTTTAGTTCGTTGATTGATTATGTGATTAGCTAAACATTATATATATATATATATATATATATATATATATATATATATATATATATATATATATCATGTGATTTGCAGGATGGTGATTTGAGGCGGCCGTCTCTACGTGGGATTAGTTTATCACGGTCGACAGATAAAGGTGGGTATTTCTTCCTTGGCTCTATGTAGATTTTTATTGAGCTTAGTGCATGGTTTTATTTGATGGATTAGGTTGTTTTACCTTATATCGTGTTTGTATGTTGCTTTCCTGCTTGATACTGATGCTTGGCCCTTGTGATGATCTATTTAATTCTTATATAGTCTACACTTTGGTTATCTATACTCTGTGGTATTTTTATATGTAGAGTATGTATGGTAGGGGATACCTCGTTGGTGGTGTTTATATGATCATTGTCCATTTGTATGTCGTGTATACATTTGTTTGGTGAGATGATTGGGGGAGTTGTGTTGATTGTATATTTATTGTATATACACGTGTCTGATGTGTTTACTGGAGGATACATGTTGATTGTACCTATGTTCTGTGTACATGTATCTAGGGGGATTGTTGGAGATTCTTGGTTAATTATACATGTGTAGTTGTATATATGTGTTTGGTGGGATATGTGGAGGTATCATGACGATTATACCCGTGTTGTAGGGCACTCATGTGGAGTTTGAGTTTCCATGGATGATGACGGTGCCCGTATCATGTTTATATATATATATATATATATATATCATGTTCATCATTCATTGCATACTGACGACTATCGTCTCTCTTGTGGTTGAGAGGGTTGTCAGTCTTTTATAGTTGTCCATTCAGCCACTATTCGAGAGTGGTAGCTTGGAGCTAGTCTGCCACACGCTCGCTTACGACGCCCACTACGTTCATACCTCCACCACTGGGTAGTGAGTCTTGAGGTCAGTTAGGTTAGAGCTATAGATGTGAGTGGTGGGGACGACCCTTAGCTATGTAGTTATATAACTATAGCTGACCGTCCCTGACCGTCTATCCGCCGGTATAGCTGCGGTGTAGGCTAGGCTAGTACGGTTTGTATGGACCCTATGTTATCGCCCGCCCTTTCACTTAGCAGCATAGATGGATTACTTATCTTTTTTCTTCTTAAAATAGAGGAAGTCTCTACCACTCATATGAGTCACATAACATGCTTAACATAAATTTAACCCATAATACTAAAGAGCATGATGAAGTGTCATAGAGTCATAAAAGAAACAACATGAACATAATTCTTATTAACTAGAAGCAGGTCTTTCTCTTTAGCCAAGTCACTACTACACACATCCTCCTTGCCCCCTCCTGCTACTCCCTTAGTACATCCATTCTTTGCCCTTATCTGTGGTACAAGGAAAGTAAGCTGTGAGCACTCAAGGCTCAGTAAGATCATTTCCTACTCACAAAAACCGTATAGCATAAATAAAGCTTCAAGGCATAAAGCATAAAGACAACTCATCATATCATGTATAGAAGCATCATATCATAACATAATCATATGGTATCATGACATATCCTAATAAAGTCATAAAGTGCATTCTAGCATAACATAATCATGATCATAACATATCATAACATAATCATAAGGTTCATCCTAACATAACATAACATAATCATAGGCATCATGGTATTTCGTAACATAATCATAATGTGTTATGAGAGATGACTTTCAAAAACATGATTCATGCAATAACATATGCAACATGTCCTTTGAAAACTTTTTACTTACATACTTAAACATAATCATAACATGGTTAGGGTCCCGGCTTGTACCACATACATAAATGCGCGCGTCCCATGTAGGTCCAAGGTAGCAAGTCTTGAACCCTACAAGGCATACATACTAGGCCCGTTTCTTAGTCCATCAACCTAGGGGCACTTAGGAGTCCATCCCTAACGAGGCATGTTTCTTAGTCCATCGACCCCGGGGCGCTTATGGAGCCCACCCTTGGTACAAGCCATATAAAGTAAAGTAGCATGTCATACATATCATGGTTCTTATCATTTCTTGCACATCGTATTTCTTATCATGTCATACCATATAGAATTTCGGGCACACAGCTCATCATAATGGTATGTAAAATTTGGCCACACAGCACATCATAAATACATGTATAGCATGTAAACTTAGGCACATAGCTCATCACATATATAATGCGTAAATTGGGCACACAGCTTATCATAAATAACATACAGCATAGCATAAGGGTTTCCATCATGTATAGATCATAAGTGTGCATAATTAAACATAGAAGCATAGCAATCTCATAAACACGGCATATAAGATACATGGGAAACATAATTAGATTTTCTAACCCTAATGTCTTATAGTGGCTGAAACATATAGATTGAGTTTTAGGTAAAAACTCCATACCAACATGTGAACCCTAAATAAGTATCATTTCCTATACCATAAGAAAACACCATGAGCAAGTTTAGGTAGAGTTCTAGGTTTCTTAAGCTTACAACTTATCATGGCCGAAACTTATCAAACATACATTGGGTTAAAAATTATCATTCAAGCTTGTGAACCCTAAACAACTTCATAGCAATTATTTCAAGGAACAACATGAGCATAGTTGAGTTAGGTTCTAAGTTTCCTAGGCCCTTAAACATTATATGGCCGAAACTTATAGAGCTTAAAGCTAGGGTTCAAGTGTCATAAAAGCATGAGAACCTTAAACAACTTTCATAGCAAATATTTCAAGGAACAACATGAGCATAGTTGAGTTAGGTTCTAAGTTTCCTAGGCCCTATAGAACAACTTGTAAGGCTTAAAGCGGGGGTTCAAGTTCTAAAAGTGTCAAAGCATGAGAACCTTAAACAACTTTCAATTATTTCAAGGAACAACATGAGCATAGTTGAGTTAGCTAAAGTCCTAGGCCCTTAAACATGATATGGCCGAAACTTGTAGGGCTTAAAGGGGTTCAGTGCATGTATAAAGCATGAGAACCTTAAACAACTTTCATAGGAAACATGATCATAGTTGAGTTAGGTTCTAAGTTTCCTTGGCCCTTAAACATGATATGGCCGAAACTTGTAGGACTTAAAGCTAGGGTTCAAGTGTCCTAAAAGCATGAGAACCTTAAACAACTTTCATAGCAAATATTTCAAGGAACAACATGAGCATGGTTGGGTTAGGTTCTAAGTTTCCTAGGTCTTAAAATCTTTTGTGGCCTAAAGTTGTAGAGCATGTAACCAAATTTCCATGAAACAAACAAACATAAAAACACTAAGTTAGTTTCATATCACTTTATCAAGAAGGTCATGAGCATCTTAGACTTGTTTTAAACTCTCCTAGGCCTCAAATCTAAACATGGCCGAACCTTCATAGACATGAAATAGAGTTCAACTCAACATACAATCATGGGCATATCATAATAACTTCATATCTTATCTTAAGGAAATCATGGCATGCTTAGTTTTAAGTTAATGCTCTCCTAGTCCCTTAGTTCTACCATGGCCGAATATTCATGAGCATGAAAATGAAGTTCCAATCAACTTAACAAGTAGGAGAAAATGTTAACAATACCATTATCATAGGGTACCTATCATAAGAACAAAGGAGCATGTTTTAGTTTGAGGCTTAAGCTTTACTAATTCTTTTGTTCATGCTTGGCCGAAAGTCTAGGATCATGAATATAAGTTCTAACTAAACATTCTAACATGGAAACATGAAATAAATCCCTACCATAAAATACATGTTACAAGAAACATATCGAGCATGTCGAAATTTAGATCTTTACATTCCCTAGGTCCTTCCTTTGGTCTTATCTTGGCCGAAATTTTCATGAGGTTTTCTTAGAGTTTTATGTAACCGAATCTTCATAGAACACACAATAGCTATTGTACCATAGGTGAGGGAAACTTACATCCTTTCGCTTGTGGTTTTTCTTAAGGAGAAAGTATCCTAAGTGCCAAGGAAGGGGAAAGCTTCTTCTTCTTGTACCTCCTTTTGTTTCCTTTGCTTGGAAGGCCTAGGACTTGAGGGCTTCTTCACGGAAATTAGTTTTCTTGGAGAAGAACTTAACTTAGCTATTAGAATGAGGAGAGGGAAAGGTTCTTGGTTCGGTGAGGAATGAAGAAGGAAGAAGGAGGAAGAAAGAAAAGGACTTACTCTCTTCTTTTTTCTTTTCCCAAATCTATTTATTCCTTTGTTCAATGAAACATGTCTTCATTCATTCCCTCAACTCTTCTTCTCCATCATTCCTTTAATTCCCATGAAAATTTAGAGAGGGAGGGAAGTAGGCAATTCCTCTTTTGCTTGCTCCTTTTCTTAACCAAGAGGAAAAGAAGGTAAGCCACTTGGTTTTCTCTTGCTCTTTTGTTTAGTTTTATTTTATTTCCTTCTCACCTTTAATTAAATTTTTCATTCCTTTCCATCCAAATATTACTCCTTATCCTAGTGGTTATCATGCATCAATTTATCTCCATAATTTGTGGGAGGTTCAAGGTTCAATCCTTGACCTCACCTCTTCTTATTCTATATTTTTGTTTTTATTTTTCCTTTTCTCTTATTCTTTTCATTTCTATGCTCTAAGGAAAAAAATAATATTCATATACCTATCTTATAATTTCGTGGGTGTTACAGTACCCCATACCTCATAGAAAGTTCGTCCTCAAACTTAGAATAGCGATGTCAGGTGGCACTGGACTTCCGGCTGAGTGCATCAGCCACCTTGTTCGCTTTTCCGGGATGATAAAAGATTTCGCAATCGTAATCCTTGACTAGCTCGAACCATCTGCGTTGTCTCATATTCAAATCTTTCTACGTGAAGAAATATTTTAGGCTCTGGTGGTCAGTATAAATCCTGCACTGGGCTCCATATAAGTAATGCCTCCATGTTTTTAGAGCGAAAACCACCGCTGCTAGTTCTAGATCGTGAATGGGGTAATTTCTTTTGTGCTCTTTGAGTTGCCTGGAGGCATAGGCGATGACTTTGCCGTCTTGCATAAGTACAGCTCCAAGTCCTAGTAAGGAAGCATCGCTATACATATCAAAGCCTTTGTTACTTTCCGGAAGAGTAAGGATCGGAGCACTGGTCAGTTTCCGTTTTAGCTCCGTAAAACTCTTCTCGCAGTCTTCCATCCATTCATACTTTTTATTTTTCTTGGTGAGATGCGTCATAGGGGCTGCAATTTTGGAGAAATCCTCTACGAATTTCCTGTAGTAACCCGCTAATCCTAGAAAACTTCTGATTTCGCTGACATTCTATGGTCTGTTCCAGTTACTCACAACTTCAATCTTACTTGGATTTACCATGACTCCATACTTGGAGATGACATGACCCAAGAATATTACTCGATCTAGCCAGAACTCGCACTTGGAAAACTTTGTATACAATTGTTTTTCTCGGAGGATCTGCAGTATAATATTCAGATGTTCGGCATGTTCTTCCTGGGTTCTCGAATAGATGAGAATATCGTCAATGAAGACAATCACACATTTATCGAGATATGCCGCAAATACCCGATTCATCAAATCCATGAATACCGCAGGGGCATTTGTCACTCCGAAGGGCATAACTACGAACTCATAGTGTCTGTATCTTGTTCGAAAGGCTATCTTTGGTATATCATCTTGTTTCACTTTCACTTGATGATAGCCGAACCTTAGGTCAATCTTAGAGAAGACAGTTGCTCCCTTCAATTGGTCGAACAGATCGTCAATCCGTGGAAGGGAGTATCTGTTCTTGATTGTCGCGTTGTTCAGTGCTCGGTAATCTATACACATTCGCATAGTCCCATCCTTCTTTTTCACAAATAGTACCGGAGCTCCCCACGGAGAGTGACTAGGGCGAATAAGTCCCTTGTCGAGTAACTCCCGTAACTGTTCTTGAAGTTCCTTCAACTCAGTCGGCGCCATCCGGTAAGGTGCTTTAGAGATTGGTTTAGTACCTGGAACTACTTCAATCATAAACTCTATTTCTCTATCAGGTGCTAATCCTGGTAGTTCATCAGGAAATACTTCCAGATAGTTGCATACTACCCTGACCTCCTCTAGTTTCTGGCTCCCGGTTTGTCTTGTATCAACCACGTGTGCTAGAAATCCAGTATATCCTTTGTCTAACATACTCTGTGCCTCTACAGCTGATAAGAATCTTTCAGTTTCTTTCTCAGATTCCCCAATAAATTCAAACATCGGTTCGGCTTCAGGTCGAAAGACTACCTTCCTATTATGTCACTCGATTGAGGCGCCGTACTTGCTCAGAAAGTCCATGCCCAGTATAATGTCATAATCCCGCATGTCGAGTACTATCAGATTACAGTAGAGTTCTCTGTCTGCGATTCGGATAGGTACGGCCCGTAGCATATGATCCGATGGCATAACCTCCCCGGATGGTAGGGTTGTTAAGAACGTGACATTTAGTGTTTGGGGTGGTATGTCTAATTTCTTTGTAAATGGTACTGAGACGAACGAGTGTGTCGCCCCAGTATCAAACAATACTAAAGCATACTGACTGAAAATAGGCAGCTGACCTGTAATGACAGTAGAGGCACTTGCCACATCCTCTTTAGTAAGTGAGAAAACCCTGGTGTTCGTTGTAGTTGGTGGAGTTTCCAATCTCCCTTGGCTAATCGGTGTTCCCTCAATAATAGCTTGCATCTGATGTAGTTGTGAGGGGGTACTCTTATTTTGGTTGTTCTACTGGGGTGGTACCTGGAACCGGTTAGTGCAGTCTCTGGCCAGATGTCCTTCCCCTCCGCAATTATAGCACCTTCTTGTACCCTTGTGACATATTCTAGGATGCAACTTTCTGCAAATAGTGCACTGAGGGTACTTCGGTTGCTTATTCACTGAGCCACCTTTTGCATTGTCCCATTGTTTCCTTTTTCCAACGGAGGTCCCTTTCCAGCTTGTTTTATTACCTGAGGGTCTCTGTCATTATGTTCGGGCCTGACTCTTATTCCCGTTCATTGGGTTTTGATAATGTTCTATGATGAGGGCACTGCTGACCAATTCCTCTGTAGTCTGAGGTCTATTAACTCTGCCGGCCACGTTCAGTGCTATTTCGGGTCAAAGCATCTTCAACATCAGTCTGACCCTTTCTCTTTCAGTGCGAACCAATTCTGGACTTAGGCGTGCCAAACGGTTGAAGCGTTTTACTGCTTCGTTCACTGATAGGTCACCTTGCCGAAACTCGGTGAACTCGTCATAGTGCTGGTTCGTCACTTGCATATGGAAGAACTCCTCGAAGAACTCTGTCTCGAAGTCCGTCCATTTCATCAGATTAATCTATCTCTTTGCTTTTATTCTTTCCCATCACATCCTTGAGTCTCCGGAAAAACAGAATGATACACACTTGATCTTTTCCGCTTCGGGCCAGTCCAGTAATTCCACTATGTTTTCCACTGTCTTGAATCAGGCCTGAGCATCCCATGGCTCGCAAGTACCTGAGAAATTTTTCGGCTTTAGCCTTAGCCACTGTATCAAGTAGGTCTCCTGTCTGACCACTAGGGCAGGGGCTATCGGTGGTACTGGTGCAACTACTGGGATGACAAGCGCTGCATTCTGATTTACTGGCGGGGTGGCAGGATTTTCTTGCTGACCCATCAAAGTCGTGATCAGCTGTTGTTGCTCCGTGATCTGACGCTGGAAGTTGGTAACTACCTGAGTCAGATCTGGTGGAGTAGCTGCCTCGTCTGCTCGGGTAGTACGTCTCCTAGCCATGCTTATCTTCATTAAATAACAATAAATTATCGTTATTTCTATCCAGGCTAAAATAAGATCGTTATTATTCCTATCCTACCATCATGCATACCTAAACTAGAACTGTGACTTAACATCATAAAAATAAAATAAGAAATCATGCATAATATTAAAGCATCATAGAAGAATTAATTTTAAGCATATAGATTCTTACTTAGAGCGGCAGGATAGAGGCTTGACATGTGTGTAGTGAAAAGGTTAAACTTGGCTCTGATACCAAACTGTAACGTCCCGCCCCTTCTTGCTTAAGCTGATGGGGGTTACTTATCTTTTCTTCATAAAACAGCGGAAGTCTTATCAATAGTATATATTTTTTTTCTTTTTAAACTTTTCTTTTACTTTTCAAATCATCATCGCTAACTACCTATCATATGAGTCACATAACATGCTTAACATAAATTTAACCCATAATACTAAAGAGCATGATGAAGTGTCATAGAGTTATAAAAGAAACAACATGAACATAATTCTTATTAACTAGAAGCAGGTCTTTCTCTTTAGCCAAGTCACTACTACACACGTCCTCCTTGCCCCCTCCTGCTGCTCCCTTAGTACATCCATTCTTTGCCCTTATCTGTGGTACAAGGAAAGTAAGCTATGAGCACTCAAGGCTCAGTAAGATCCTTTCCTACTCACAAAAACCGTATAGCATAAATAAAGCTTCAAGGCATAAAGCATAAAGACAACTCATCATATCATGTATAGAAGCATCATATCATAACATAATCATATGGTATCATGGCATATCCTAATAAAGTCATAAAGTGCATTCTAGCATAACATAATCATGATCATAACATATCATAACATAATCATAAGGTTCATCCTAACATAACATAGCATAATCATAGGCATCATGGTATATCGTAACATAATCATAATGTGTTATGCGAGATGACTTTCAAAAACATGATTCATGCAATAACATATGCAACATGTCCTTTGAAAACTTTTTACTTACATACTTAAACATAATCATAACATGGTTAGGGCCCCGGCTTGTACCACATACATAAATGCGCGCGTCCCATGTATGTCTAAGGTAGCAAATCTTGAACCCTACAAGGCATACATACTAGGCCCGTTTCTTAGTCCATCGACCTAGGGGCACTTAGAAGCCCATCACTAACGAGGCCCGTTTCTTAGTCCATCGACCCCGGGGCGCTTATGGAGCCCACCCTTGGTACAAGCCATATAAAGTAAAGTAGCATTTCATACATATCATGGTTCTTATCATTTCTTGCTCAACGTATTTCTTATCATGTCATACCATATAGAATTTTGGGCACACAGCTCATTATAATGGTATGTAAAATTTGGGCACACAGCACATCATAAATACATGCATAATTTGGGCTCACAGCTCATCATAAATAGCATGTAAACTTGGGTACACCGCTCATCACATATATCATGCGTAAATTGGGCACACAGCTCATCATAAATAACAAACAGCATAGCATAAGGGTTTCCATCATGTATAGATCATAAGTGTGCATAATTAAACATAGAAGCATAGCAATCTCATGCATATAAGATACATGGGAAACATAATTAGATTTTCTAACCCTAATGTCTTATAGTGGCCGAAACATATAGATTGGGTTTTAGGTAAAAACTCCATACCAACATGTGAACCCTAAATAAGTATCATTTCCTATACCATAAGAAAACACCATGAGCAAGTTTAGGTAGAGTTCTAGGTTTCTTAAGCTTACAACTTATCATGGCCGAAACTTATCAAACATACATTGGGTTAAAAATTATCATTCAATCTTGTGAACCCTAAACAACTTCATAGCAATTATTTCAAGGAACAACATGAGCATAGTTGAGTTAGGTTCTAAGTTTCCTTGGCCCTTAAACATTATATGGCCGAAACTTATAGAGCTTAAAGCTAGGGTTCAAGTGCCATAAAAGCATGAGAACCTTAAACAACTTTCATAGCAAATATTTCAAGGAACAACATGAGCATAGTTGAGTTAGGTTCTAAGTTTCCTAGGCCCTTAAACATGATATGGCCGAAACTTGTTGGGCTTAAAGCTAGGGTTCAAGTGTCCTAAAAGCATGAGAACCTTAAACAACTTTCATAGCAATTATTTCAAGGAACAACATGAGCATAGTTGAGTTAGGTTCTAAGTTCCCTAGGCCCTTAAACATGATATGGCCGAAACTTGTAGGGCTTAAAGATAGGGTTCAAGTGTCATAAAAGCATGAGAACTTTAAACAACTTTCATAGCAAATATTTCAAGGAACAACATGAGCATAGTTGAGTTAGGTTCTAAGTTTCCTTGGCCCTTAAACATGATATGGCCGAAACTTGTAGGACTTAAAGCTAGGGTTCAAGTGTCCTAAAAGCATGAGAACCTTAAACAACTTCATAGCAAATATTTCAAGGAACAACATGAGCATGGTTGGGTTAGGTTCTAAGTTTCCTAGGTCTTTAAACCTTGTGTGGCCGAAAGTTGTAGAGCATGTAAGCAAATTTCCATGCAACAAACAAACATAAAAACATTAAGTTAGTTTCATATCACTTTATCAAGAAGGTCATGAGCATCTTAGACTTGTTTTAAACTCTCCTAGGCCTCAAATCCAAACATGGCCGAAACTTCATAGACATGAAATAGAGTTCAACTCAACATACAATCATGGGCATATCATAATAACTTCATATCTTATCTTAGGGAAATCATGGCATGCTTAGTTTTAAGTTAAAGCTCTCCTAGGCCCTTAGTTCTACCATGGCCGAATATTCATGAGCATGAAAATGAAGTTCCAATCAACATAACAAGTAGGAGAAAATGTTAACAATACCATTATCATAGGGCACCTATCATAAGAACAAAGGAGCTTGTTTTAGTTTGGGGCTTAAGCTTTACTAATTCTTTTGTTCATGCTTGGCCGAAAGTCTAGGATCATGAATCTAAGTTCTAACTAAACATTTTACCATGGAAACATGAAATAAATCCCTACCATAAAATACATGTTACAAGAAACATATCGAGCATGTTGAAATTTAGATCTTTACATTCCCTAGGTCCTTCCTTTGGTCTTATCTTGGCCTAAATTTTCATGAGGTTTTCTTAGAGTTTTATGTAACTGAATCTTCATAGAACACACAAAAGCTATTGTACCACAGGTGAGGAAAACTTACATCCTTTCACTTGTGGTTTTTCTTAAGGAGAAAGTATCCTAAGTGCCAAGGAAGGGGAAAGCTTCTTCTTCTTGTACCTCCTTTTGTTTCCTTTGCTTGGAAGGGCTAGGACTTGAGGGCTTCTTCACAGAAATTAGTTTTCTTGGAGAAGAACTTAACTTAGCTATTAGAATGAGGAGAGGGAAAGGTTCTTGGTTCGGTGAGGAATGTAGAAGGAAGAAGGTGGAAAAAAGAATAGGACTTACTCTCTTGTTTTTTCTTCACCCAAATCTATTTATTCCTTTGTTCAATGATACATGTCTTCATTCATTCCTTCAACTCTTCTTCTCCATCATTCCTTTAATTCCCACGAAAATTGAGAGAGGGAGGGAAGTAGGCAATTCCTCTTTTGCTTGCTCCTTTTCTTAGCCAAGAGGAAAAGAAGGTAAGCCACTTGGTTTTCTCTTACTCTTTTGTTTAGTTTTCTTTTATTTCCTTCTCACCTTTAATTAAATTTTTCATTCCTTTCCATCCAAATATTACTCCGTATCCTAGTGGTTATCATGCATCAATTTATCTCCATCATTTGTGGGAGGTTCAAGGTTCAATCCTTGCCCTCACCTCTTCTTATTCTATATTTTTGTTTTTATTTTCCCTTTTCTCTTATTCTTTTCCTTTCTATGCTCTAAGGAAAAAAATAATATTCATATACCTATCTTATAATTTCGTGGGTGTTACACCCAAGCCTCTCGGCCATACAGGGGTCGTGGTGTCTAGAGAGGTGGCGGGGGTGACCATGGAGCATGCATACGCATTGTTGCATATGATGCGCGGTGCATCTTTGGAGATATATTTGCATACATGCCTAGTAGATACTAGATGCATGTGATTGTGGTTGTTGCACTTGTTTGAGATATGCTTGTTGCATATGGTTGTCATGTTGCATACATGTCATTTATTTTACATGTATATGCAGTTATATTTATATTGCACAGGTGTCATGAGTGAGTCTGTTGCAGATCTGGTGAGTTTATTGATCATTGTACCATATGTCGTCTCCAGATTGGGTATGTGTTTATCATCTTGTTAGTTGTGGTATGTCCAGTTTTGTATGTCAGTTATGAGCATTATACCATGTGAGATAGATTGGTACTGGTAGTTGTATTTATTGGATATGTTAGTATGATCATGTTCTTTATTTCCCTGATGAGACTGTATAATTTTGATCTCCATATTTATTTATAGTTCATGCACTATTCTGTCTATTACCCGCTGAGTTACCTATACTCACCACCGCATTTGTACATTTATGTTTTCAGGTTGTAGGTAGATGGTTGGTGTGTCGCTTGGAGTATCCTGTCTGCCAGGTCCTACGTCACATCCGATGATCGTTTTAAGTTTTGTATATGTTTTATTTGTTGTATTTGGTGTGTTGTTGTATTTGTGGTTGTGGTTGTTGTATAAAGCCTAGCCGGCTAGCAATGTGTGTTGGAGGATCGGTGGCCGGCTAGAAGGGGGGTTGAATGGACGGCGCCCCTAATAACTTGCTTCCTACGTATTCGTTAGTGTGCAAGCGGAAATACAAATACTAATTACGAATACGAAAGCTAAAGACAAAGAAAAGAACAAGCAAACCAATACACGTCGATGTAACGTGGTTCGGAGATGATGCTCCTACTCCACGGTTGTCCGTAAGGTGGACGATCCCGATCCTTCGGTGGATTAGCCCCCGGAAACTCCGGCTATCTCAAGTCGCTCCTTGTGGGTGGAGAAACCTCACCACAACACACCAAGACCTCTTGGATTCCACAAACACTTGAGCACTTGTAGACTACTAATTAGACCTTAACCAAGTCTAATTTCGTCAAGTTGGCCGGCCATCCCAAGCTCCTTCTTATAGAGCTTGGGGAAATCAGCCTTGCTGATTTGCCCGTTACCAGTCGACTGGTCCTTGCACCAGTCGACTGGTGCCAGCCCTCGGGCACAGAATGCTTCTGTGCTCACCACCAGTCGACTGGTACAACCCTAAACTTAGGGTTTCCCATCCCGAGTACATTTCACTCGCACTCGGACCCTCACGACTCACTTGACTCTTCTTTGCAGCCTTGACCTCTTGCCTTCAAGCCTACTTCCTTTGGCTCTCGTCCCTCGGATGCATCCAAGCCCGCGGCTTGTCTCCAATGCCATCCTTCGCGTATGCCTCGAAGTCGCTTCCCTCGGCCCTTGTCCTTGCTGCCTTGTCCACGATCCCTCAGATGCATTCAAGCCCGCGGCTTGTCCTCAATGTCATCCTTCATCGGACCCGAAGCCGTCAACCTGAGTCACATGTGTCACCTGCAGTCCTGCACAACTCAAGTACACATATCAAATAACGAGGTAAACCCTTTTCCCAAACACCAAAACACATGGTCCGCGGACCATTGGGATTGCTCAATGTTTGGCAATACGTTTAAGTTAGGGAAAACATATAGCAAGTAAACATGCTAAAACAAATGGACTTACGATGTCAAGGCTACACACTTGGACTTACACCGTCGAATGGACTTACGTTGCCAAGGCTACACACTTGGCAACCGCCGAAACAAGTATTGGGACCTATCACAAGGCTCCCCCTACACCTACGCTCCCCATTGAGCTAGGATTTTACCACGGGCTTTTTAAGAACCTATCCCAAGGCTCCCCCTACGCAAAGGCACTTAAAGTTTTCCCAATTTAAACCTTAATTCTCCCCCTTTGCCTAACATCCAAAAAGTTCTCCAACAATATCCCAATTGTTGAAAACTTATCATCTAACTGACCCTAAACTCATGTATTAATCCCCCTTGGATCCCATACATCTAGGTGAGTTGACATGGTCACAAACCAATGCTGAAAACAGTTTCAAACTGGTATCAATCGACTGCCCCAAGTGCCAGTCGACTGCCCCCCTTCGACACAACTGGTACCCTATTTCTGAAAAAATCAGCCTTTTCAGGCCAACTTCAGAAATGCACCAGTAATTCCTTAGACTTCCAAAAATTTCCAAATTTTGTGGAGAGGTCTATTGTACTAGTGTCTACTTGGGAAAAATACATTACAAAATGTATCTATCACCAATCCCAAGATTGACATAAAATCCAAAACTAGCTAAATGGTTCAATTGAACCTTGACCTAAAGTCCTAGTTTTGCCTTCCTCTTGATGTATTTGCCCATACCAACCCATAATGCATCCCTAGCATTGGTTTATATGGCATCTATACATCCAAAACCAATTATCATGCTATATGACCCCAAATGTCATATTTCTTGCATGAAACACAATCCATGTGTGCCAAATCCCTAGGTTTGAGACTCAAATCCATCTCTAAACCATTTGGCACACTCCATGGCTCCTCTAGACTCCCAAGTAGAACCCACCTGAGATCCATTGGCCATGGGTCCTAAATTGACTCTTGGAGCTCCCCCTAGAGCTCTTTACCTTAGTCACCTCCCTAGGTGACTCATCTATTGTGGCTACACCACAATGATGTCCCTTAGAAGATCTCCTTATCTTCTTGATCTTGGGCACATCATCCTTGCCATAATCATATGCAACCCTAGCATATTTCTTCTCATTGGCTTTAGATGACTCTCCCTTGCCCTCATCATGTGCCACCCTAGCACATGGTCTCTTTTTGGCCTTGGAGACACTAGATCGGTATCCCAAACCCGATCTATCATTTTTGGGTTTTTGACTACCCAACACCATACTTAATCCCTTAGATCCAATAGTGAATCTCTTAAGGAATTTCTCTAAACCATCAAGCTTTGCCTTCAAAGCTTGATTCTCCCTTTCTAGGTTCCTAACCCTAGAGTCAACATGTCCACCTTGGACATTCCTAGACCTACCCTTTCTAGGCATGTGTCTCCCCTTCTTAAGATTAATGCCTTGGGCCTCCTTAGGTCTACCATTCCTAGGTTTTTCATGAATTGGCCTCCTAGGGTTATGATCTACATTAACCCTATTCCTATCATGATATTTAAATCCAAAATTTTTCATGGGTAAATAATGAGAATTATTCCTAGCATGCATGGAGGAATGAAAATTTGAATTGCATTTCAAATTAGGGTATACCTCCCTTACCCTTGAAGCTCCCCCTTGACTTGAGCTCCTCTTCTTCTTCTCCCACTTCTTTAGATGCTCCAACTTCTTGAACTCTCCCTTCCTCGAGCATCTTGTGTGGTAGTGTCCAAGTTCTCCACACGTGAAGCATCTAATGTGCTTCTTCTCCTTCTTCTTCCTACAACTCAAATTAGATTCTAAAGGAATTAAATTGAGTTTAGGAGATACCTTCTTCTTGCTCATTGGACACCTACTCTTGTAGTGTCCCTTCTCATTGCACCCGAAGCATACAATGTGATCTTTTGACTTTGCTTCGGTGGAGGTACTTACTAAGTTGACTTCCAAGACTTCTTCTTCACTTGTCTTGGATTCTTCCTCACCCTTTGAGGATGTCTCCTCATCCACACTAATGGATGCCATTTCTTCATCCTTCTCCTCCTTCTCCTCGGAAGTTGAGTGCTCGTCACCTTCCGGTTGCTCCCCCTCTACTTGAGCAACTAGACCCATCTCAATGGGTTCTTCTTCCTCTTGTGTAGGTTTAGGTTCTTCTTGTAGAACCATCTTCACCTTGCTCCACAACTCGTGGGCGTTCTTATACTCACCTACACCATTTATCACATGATTAGGCAAAATATCAATCAATATAGATATTACCTTTGAATTTGCCTCCGATTGTGTGGTTTGCTCTTCCGTCCAATGTCGTGATCGGAGCTTCTTTCCTTTCTTGTCTCTTGGGACTTCAAATGGTTCCTCGACAACCATCATTGTGTCCCAATCCGTCTCGAGGAAGTTCTTCATCCTCATCATCCAATACGTGATGTCCCCAAGGCTTCCTCCTTCAAATTTTGGAGGGACAATAAACCCGGCCATCTTGTGCTTCCTTGGCGGTTAGTCCAACGGAGAGCGTCCTCGCTCTGATACCAATTGTTGGAGGATCGGTGGCCGGCTAGAAGGGGGGTTGAATGGACGGCGCCCCCAATAACTCACTTCCTACATATTCGTTAGTGTGCAAGCGGAAATACAAATACTAATTACGAATACGAAAGCTAAAGACAAAGAAAAGAACAAGCAAACCAATACACGTCGATGTAACGTGGTTCAGAGATGATGCTCCTACTCCACGGCTGTCCGTAAGGTGGACGATCCCGATCCTTCGGTGGATTAGCCCCCGGAAACTCCGGCTATCTCTAGTCGCTCCTTGTGGGTGGAGAAACCTCACCACAACACACCAAGACCTCTTGGATTCCACAAACACTTGAGCACTTGTAGACTACTAATTAGACCTTAACCAAGTCTAATTTCGTCAAGTTGGCCGGCCATCCCAAGCTCCTTCTTATAGAGCTTGGGGAAATCAGCCTTTCTGATTTGCCCGTTACCAGTCGACTGGTCCATGCACCAGTCGACTGGTGCCAGCCCAACGGCTATCTATCAGTCGACTGGTGCCATGACCAGTCTACTGATCCCAGCCATTTCGGGCACAGAATGCTTCTGTGCTCACCACCAGTTGACTGGTCCCAGTACCAGTCGACTGGTACAACCCTAAACTTAGGGTTTCCCATCCTGAGTACTTTTCACTCGCACTCGGACCCTCACGACTCACTTGACTCTTTTTTTTTCAGCCTTGACCTCTTGCCTTCAAGCCTACTTCCTTTGGCTCTCGTCCCTCGGATGCATCCAAGCCCGCGGCTTGTCTCCAATGCCATCCTTCACGTATGCCTCGAAGTCGCTTCCCTCGGCCTTTGTCCTTGCTGTCTTGTCCACGATCCCTCAGATGCATTCAAGCCCGCGGCTTGTCCTCAATGTCATCCTTCATCGGACCCGAAGCCGTCAACCTGAGTCACATGTGTCACCTGTAGTCCTGCACAACTCAAGTACACATATCGAATAACGAGGGTAAACCTAACTTAAACCCTTTGCCCAAACACCAAAACACATGGTCCCGCGAACCATTGGGATTGCTCCAACAGTGTGTTTGTATTGGATTGTATGGACTTTCTTTATCGTTTTCTGCTGTGTTGGTTTTTGATTACAGCCTAGTGGGCTGTTAAATGTAAATATAATTGCGTGGTTGTTGTTATTCTTTTTCCAGCCGAGTGGGTTGGCTATATAGACTGCATGGTTGTATGTATATTCCAGTCGCATGTGGCTGAGGTATATTTTGTTTATACTTATGCTTCAGATTGTCACCGGTACAGGGGAGATGCTGCCGAAATTTTTCGGTAGGGACTTCCTTTGGGGGCGTGACACTGAAGATGAAGAGCATCTGGTAAACTTGGTAAGGAAAATGTTCACCAGGAGGAAAAGGAGCTTCAGCTAAAAGGACCTTCAGAGGATCAACTCTCCAACCGACCCGAGGAATGTGACATGCTTTGGATGCAACAAAAAGGGCCACTACAAGAACGAGTGTCCGAAATTAAAGAATGAGAAACCAAGGACAACCAAAAAGAAGGCCCTTAAAGTAACGTGGGATGACACTTCCTCGGATGAATCGGAAGCCAAAGAACAGAAGAACAAGAGTTACCTCGCGCCGATGGCCTGCGAAGAAGAATCGGAAGACAGGTCCGAACCCGAATCGAGCCATCCGTACTCGTTTCCGAAGGTCCTGAAGAGGTATACCAAAATTTAAATAAGAAATTTTTCAAAATTATTTCTTGCTTAAACAACAAATTAGTTAAAATAGAAAAAGAAAATGAGTTGCTCTTTAAAGAAAATCAAAATCTCAAGGAACAAATAAAAAATTCAAATCCAACTCAAGATCTAACACTTGAGGAGGAGATTTATCACAAAAAAATGAAACAAATAATTTAAAAGAAATGTTAGAAAAATTAACAACAAGATCCAAAAACTTAGATTTAATATTAAATAATCAAAAAGCAATTTATAATAAAACCGAACTTGGCTATAAGTCAAGCTCAAATAAAACATTCAAGTTGTAACAACCCAAATTTCCTCATTACGAGTTCTAATAGTGGTTAAAAATATTTAGAAATGCTTTAGAAATATTCTAGAGATTTTTAGAAATTTTTAGAGTATTTTTATGCAATGTTTGGAGTTCGTTTGGTATTTTTACCAAAAGAAACAAGTTGCAAAAAAATAAAGAGGTTAAGCCGAGGTTCGAACCCGCGACCTTCGACCCAACCCGAGTCTTAAGCGAAATGCGATAGCCAAGTGCCCAAACGAGCGGTGCGGATTAAGGAAGAAGCGACTTTTATTTAAGCAATGATTTGTAACAGAATACTTGAGTTATAAAGAGAGGAACTTGGGGCTTGATTTCTTCAGAGACCTAATTCTTTCTCCTCTCCTCTCCTCTTCTCTCCCGACGGCGCGGCACCTTTGCTCGGGCGGAAACGAAGTCGAGCTAAAGCATTGTCTCCGGTGGCCGGAAAAGGAACAATCCGAGGGATTCTCTACACCATCGTGATCCTCTCATCGAGGAGAACTTGTTGGCACAAAGAAGGGGCCGAGATTTAAAGCTTCTCCGAAGCCCTAAAAGCCGTTCGTTCGGTGGTGAGTCCAAGAAACCAATGTAAGTTGCTTTCTCACCTGCAGTAAGAGTAGCTCTCGAGTTCTTGCTTCTTCTTGTTATTTTCTTTGATGTATGTCGCAAGGATATTGTTCTTGCGTCTGCTGCCGTGAGTTTTTAAGAAGATGAGAAGGGATTTGGAATAGCATGCATAGCTAGTTCTGGACGATTTCGGATTTCGATTTTGATCCATTAGTTGTGTTGTGTAGTTTCAATTTCAGAAATTCGTTTGTTAAATCTGAACATGAGGAATGGTATTTCAATTTAGACTTTCTTGTTACCTTAATGGGTATGATCGGATTTCATTTAGCCTTGTAGTTTTAAGTTTGGTTCTTTTGAAATTAATCGGGTAAGAACAACCATGTGATTAAGTATTGCAGTTTATTTTTAGCATTTCAGATTTTAGATTTCTTTTGCATATCAGTTATAGATCTTTTGTTGAGTTATTAGAGCATGAAATGGTGTAAATTGGAGCATACAGTTTAGTTTCATTGTGTAGCACCTTAGTTTGATTTTTCCTTGCTGTAATGAACAAGAACAGCCCATAAGTTCATATCAGCTTTAGACCGTAGTTACTTTCATTGTTACTGTTTGGTTGTGTAGCCTTGCAAATCTAGGTTTGTTGTTGGAAATATCATGGATATCTGGAAGTGTACGGATTGTAGTTTTGAGTAATTAGGTTGTGTAGTGCAGTTTCAATATCAGAATTTGCATATGTTAAATCTGAACATGAGGTTTAGATATGCTTCCTTGCTACATTCATTTAAGTATACAGATTTGGTTTCTTTATTCTAGCATGAGGTTTAGATATGCCTTCTTGCTACCATTCAAATAAGCATACAGATTTAAGTTCCTTGTTATCTCAATAAGCATGAACGGTTTTATTTATAAGCATGCAGTTTTATTTAGCATCTCAGCGCAGTTTTATTAAGCACTTCAGTGTAGATTTTTGTTAAGTGTAATAGTGACAATATTGTTAAGTATCATAGCGCAGATCTTGTTAAGTATTACAGTATTTTGAGTTTTCAAAAAGTATAAGAAAGATAAAGAAAAGAAAGAAAAAGGCCAATGCCTTAAGTAGATCCGAAAGTCAAGACTTTAGGGATTTTGGCACACAATGTCTTGTAAAATTGCCAAGGCATTTAAAGAAGAAGTAATTAAGATATTTTACTTTGAGAGGCTAGTACCCGACTTCCGAGGTTGTCGTTAAATAAATTCAGATGACCAATTCCGAGGTCTTGGCCCTTGTAAGACTGAGGTCTTTACCCTCGTAGACCTGGTGGCTCGCTACCTCAGTTTCTATTAGGGAGCGCGCAATGGTACTACACCTGGCCCCAGAAGAGATTATTATTATTTTGAAGTATTAAACTATATGTATTTGAACTAGCAAAGCAAGTGTCATAAAAGTTTAATTCAGCAAGTTAGCTTCTTTATTCCCAAGTTCAGCAAGTTAGAACTGGTGTTTTCTTTTAGCACTGCAAACCTTAGTTTGATTGCTACTTTCATGAAGCATGAGCAGGTTTTAGTTTTCATTTAGCTCTTAGAATTCTTGTGTAGCAGTAGGCGTGTACCACAAATGAAGAATTGCATAATTATTAATTTTCATTTAGGTCCTAGTTTTAGTACTTTTATCAGTGCAAAATTCTAGTGCAGTTTTTCTTTAGCAGTGCAGTTTTCTTATTGCTACTAGATAAGTAGTTTTCCATTTGCTATTAATTCGAGCATGAGCAGTACTGATTCTTATTTCTAGTTCCTCGCTATTAGTTGAGCATGAGTAATTTTCCTTGCTATTGAATATGCATGAGCAGATTTATTTCCTAGTTTTGTTTGCTATGCGTTGAGCATGACCAGTTTCCTTCGCCACTAGATATGCACGGGGTATACTTTCTAGTTTTCCTTTCCTATTAGATTAACATGAGCAGCTATATATGTTTTCTTTTAAAGCATTCAGTTTCTAGTTTCTTCTTGTATACATGCATATCCGAGTTTTGTGAGTTAGATAGCGCTTACTAAGCAATTTTTGGTTATAGATGCATTTTCCTCTTACTGCAGACAAAGGAAAAGAAAAGCTAAAGCAAAGGAAGGCGACAAGGAGGTGCGAATGGATGTGTGATGCCTGGACTATAGAAGCCTTGGGACCTAGTTTAGAAATTTATTAAGATAACAATTTATTCATGTTGATGATTTTATTATCAGAGTGACTTTATGTATTTTAGAGTTCTTTCTCTTAATTGATATGTACAATAGTTCCATGATTTGAGTTGTAGTATTATTGCATGTTTAGAGAGTTTATGTATTGACCTTTACATGTGAACAACTTTAATCAAGTATAGTTAGTAGTCCAGTAGCGCCCCATCCTCACAGACTAGTAGTGAGGAGGGTAGAGTGTTACAAGTTGGTATCAAAGTAGTTCCTATTCTCCAGCATCACATATCAGCACCAGCCTTGCCGTCTTCAAGTAAGAAAGTATTTAAATTCTTTTATTACTTTGCTTTTCCTTATTAATTGTAGCATAGAGAAACCCTTAGAAATATTTGTTTATAAGTGCTAAAGTGAGATAAAAGTTTTTGAGTGCTGAGCAAAGTAACAGTTAAGGACAAGTACCCTCTTCCCAGGATAAATGATCTATTTGATCAGTTATAGGGGGCGATAGTGTTCTCTAAAATAGACCTGCGCTCTGGGTACCATAAGTTGAAAGTGAAAGGAAGTGATACACCTAGAACAACTTCCAGGACTAGATGTTGACACTACAAATTTGTAGTCATGCCATTTGGTGTGACTAATACACCTGCGGTCTCTAGGGACTTTATATTCCAAGGACTACTAATGACTACAATGCAATAGGGGTGATAGTGGACAAAGAAGGAAAGAGACCAAGAGTTAGAGAAGTACCACAAGTGAAGGTCATCTGGCAGAGTCAGAAGCACGAAGAGGATGCTTGGGAGCGTGAGGACAGTATGAGACAGAAATATCCAGATTTATTCTAAGTTCAAGGATGAACTTTTTATAAGGTATGGGAAATTGTAACAACACAAATTTCCTTATTACGAGTTCTAATGGTGGTTAAAAATATTTAGAAATGCTTTAGAAATATTCCAAAGATTTTTAGAAATTTTTAGAGTATTTTTATGCAATGTTTGGAGTTCGTTTGGTATTTTTATAAAAAGAAACAAGTTGCAAAAAAATAAAGAGGTTAAGCCGAGGTTCGAACCCACGACCTCCGACCCAACCCGAGTCTTAAGCGAAACGCGAAAGCCAAGTGCCCAAGCGGGCTGTGTTGATTAAGGAAGGAGCGACTTTTATTTAAGCAATGATTTGTAACAGAATACTTGAGTTATAAAGAGCGGAACTTGGGGCTTGATTTCTTCTGAGACCTAATTCTTTCTCCTCTCCTCTTCTTTGCCGACGGCGCGACGCCTCTGCTCGGGCGGAAACGAAGCCGAGCTAAAGCATTGTCTCCGGCGGCCGGCCAAGGAACGATACGAGGGATTCTCTACACCATCATGGTCCTCTCATCGAGGAGAACTTGTTGGCACAAAGAAGGGGCCGAGATTTCATGCTTCTCCGAAGCCCTAGAAGTCGTTCGTTCGGTGGTTAGTCTAAGAAACCAATGTAACTTGCTTTCTCACCTGCAGTAAGAGTAGTTCTCGAGTTCTTGCTTCTTCTTGTTGTTTTCTTTGATGTATGCTGCAAGGTGATTGTTCTTGAGTCTGCTGCCGTGAGTTTTTAAGAAGATGAGAAGGGATTTGGAATAGCATGGATAGCTAGTTCTGAACGGTTTCAGATATCGATTTTGATCCATTAGCTGTGTTGTGTAGTTTCAATTTCAGAAGTTCGTTTGTTAAATCTGAGCATGAGGAATGGTATTTCAATTTAGACTTTCTTGTTACCTTAATGGGTATGATCGGATTTCATTTAGCCTTGTAGTTTTAAGTTTGGTTCTTTTAAATTAATCGGGCAAGAACAACCATGTGATTAAGTATTGCAGTTTATTTTTAGCATTTCAGATTTTAGATTTCTTTTGCATATCAGTTATAGATCTTTTGTTGAGTTATTAGAGCATGAAATAGTGTAAATTGGAGCATACAGTTTAGTTTCATTGTGTAGCACCTTAGTTTGATTTTTCCTTGCTGTAATGAACAAGAACAGCCCATAAGTTCATATCAGCTTTAGACCGTAGTTACTTTCATTGTTACTGTTTGGTTGTGTAGCCTTGCAAATCTAGGTTTGTGGCTGGAAATAGCATGGATATCTGGAAGTGTACGGATTGTAGTTTTGAGTCATTAGGTTGTGTAGTGCAGTTTCAATTTCAGAATTTGCATATGTTAAATCTGAACATGAGGTTTAGATATGCTTCCTTGCTACTTTCATTTAAGTATACAGATTTGAGTTTCTTTATTCTAGCATGAGGTTTAGATTTTCTTTCTTGCTACCATTCAAATAAGCATACAAATTTAAGTTCCTTGTTATCTCAATAAGCATGAATGGTTTTATTTATAAGCTTGCAGTTTTATTTAGCATCTCAGCGCAGTTTTATTAAGAACTTCAGTGCAGATTTTTGTTAAGGTTTATAGTTCAGATATTGTTAAGTATCATAGCGCAGATCTTGTTAAGTATTACAGTATTTTGAGTTTAAGAAAAGAATAAGAAAGATAAAGAAAAGAAAGAAAAAGGCCAAGGCCTTAAGTTGATCCTAAAGTCAAGACTTTGGGGATTTTGGCACACAAGGTGTTTGTTAAAATTCCAAGGTATTTAAAGAAGAATTAATTAAGATATTTTACTTTGAGAGGCTAGTACCCGACTTCTGAGGTTGTCGTTAAACAAATCCAGGTGACCAATTCCGAGGTCTTGGCCCTGGTAAGACCGAGGTCTTTACCCTCGTAAAACAGGTGGCTCGCTACCTCAGTTTCTATTAGGGAGCGCGCAATGGTACTACGCCTGGGCCCAAGTAGAGATTATTATTATTTTGAAGTATTAAACTATATGTATTTGAACTAGCAAAGCAAGTGTCATAAAAATTAATTCAGCAAGTTAGCTTCTTTATTCCCAAGTTTAGCAAGTTAGAACTGGTGTTTTCTTTTAGCTCTGCAAACCTTAGTTTGATTGCTACTTTCATAAAGCATGAGCATATTTTAGTTTGCATTTAGCTCTTAGAATTTTTGTGTAGCAGTAGGCGTGTACCACAAATGAAGAATTGCAGAATTATTAATTTTCATTTAGCTCCTAGTTTTAGTACTTTTATCAGTGCAAAATTCTAGTGCAGTTTTTCTTTAGCAGTGCAGTTTTCTTATTGCTAGCCTTGGGACCTAGTTTAGAAATTTATTAAGATAATAATTTATTCATGTTGATGATTTTATTATCAGAGTGACTTTGTGTATTTTAGGGTTCTTTCTCTTAATTGCTATGTACAATAGTTCCATGATTTGAGTTGTAGTATTATTGCATGTTTAGAGAGTTTATGTATTGACCTTTACATGTGAACAACTTTAATCAAGTATAGTTAGTAGTCCAGTAACGCTCCATCCTCACAGACTAGTAGTGAGGAGGGTGGGGTGTTACAAGTTGGTATCAGAGCAGTTCCTATTCTCCAGCATCACACATCAGCACCAGCCTTGCCGTCTTCAAGTAAGAAAGTATTTAAATTCTTTTATTGCTATGCTTTTCCTTATTAATTGTAGCATAGAGAAACCCTTAGAAATATTTTTTTATAAGTGCTAAAGTGAGATAAAAGTTTTTGAGCGCTGAGCAAAGTAACAGTTAAGGACAAGTACCCTCTTCCCAGGATAGATGATCTATTTGATCAGTTAAAGGGGGGCGATAGTGTTCTCTAAAATAGACCTGCGCTCTGGGTACCATCAGTTGAAAGTGAAAGGAAGTGATACACCCAGAACAACTTCCAGGACCAGATGTGGACACTACAAATTTGTAGTCATGCCATTTGGTGTGACTAATGCACCTGCGGTCTCTAGGGACTTTATAACAGGTCTTCCAAGGACTACTAATGAGTATGATGTAATAGGGGTGATAGTGAACAGAGAAGTTAAGAGACCAAGGGACAAAGAAGTACCACTAGTGAAGGTTATCTGGCAGAGTTAGAAGCACGAAGAAGTTCCTTGGGAGCGTGAGGACAGTATGAGACAGAAATATCCAGAGTTATTCTTAGTTAGAGGATGAACTTTTTATAAGGTATGAGAATTTAAAATAACCCAAATTTCCTCATTACGAGTTCTAAAAATGGTTAAAAATATTTAGAAATGCTTTAGAAATATTCTAGAGATTTTTAGAAATTTTTAGAGTATTTTTATGCAATGTTTGGAGTTTGTTTGGTATTTTTATTAAAAGAAACAAGTTACAAAAAAATAAAGAGGTTAAGCCAAGGTTCGAACCCGCGACCTCCGACCCAACCCGTGTCTTAATCAAAACGCGATAGCCAAGTGCCCAAGCGGGCGGTGCTGATTAAGGAAGGAGCGACTTTTATTTAAGCAATGATTTGTAACAGAATACTTGAGTTATAAAGAGAGGAACTTGGGGCTTGATTTTTTCCGAGACCTAATTCTTTCTCCTCTCCTCTTTTCTCCCGACGGCGCGGTGCCTCTGCTCGGGCGGAAACGAAGCCGAGCTAAAGCATTGTCTCCGGTGGCCGACCAAGGAACGATCCGAGGGATTCTCTACACCATCGTGATCCTCTCATCGAGGAGAACTTGTTGGCACAAAGAAGGGGCCGAGATTTCAAGCTTCTCCGAAGCCCTAGAAGTCGTTCGTTCGGTCGTGAGTCCAAGAAACCAATGTAAGTTGCTTTCTCACCTGCAGTAAGAGTAGCTCTCGAGTTCTTGCTTCTTCTTGTTGTTTTCTTTGATGTATGCCGCAAGGAGATTGTTCTTGAGTCTGCTGTCGTGAGTTTTTAAGAAGATGAGAAGGGATTTGGAATAGCATGGATAGCTAGTTCTGGACGGTTTCGGATTTCAATTTTGATCCATTAGTTGTATTGTGTAGTTTCAATTTCAGAAGTTCGTTTGTTAAATCTGAGCATGAGGAATGGTATTTCAATTTAGACTTTCTTGTTACCTTAATGGGTATGATCTGTAATGACCCAATTTTCCCTATTTCAAGTTCTAAAGGTCCATAAAAATATTTGGAAATACTTTTAAAATATTCTAGAGATTTTTAGGAATTTTTAGAGTATTTTTACGTAATTTTTGGAGGTCGTTTAGTAGGGTTAAAAAATAAAGAAGTTTAAAAAAAAAAAAAGGTTGTAGAAGCTAGGTTTCGAACCCAGCTCCTCGGACACAAGCACAACCGGCCCGGCCAATCGAGCTAAGCTCGTTTTGGTAACTAAATATGGGAATAAATTTATTTAAGGTATAGTTTCGATTTAAACCCTAGTATAAGAAAAGGAATTTAGGTTTCTTTTCGGAAAATCAAACAACTTCTCTCAAAATTCTTCTCCTTCACGCGACGGCGCTCCTCTCGGGCGGAAACGCAGCGGCGACTAGGGTTGGTTTTCCGGCGGCCGGCGAGCTCCCTTCTCCGCGGATTCTTCACAAGTTCGAGTTACTCTCGGCAAGGAGAGCGCGCGGGCACAAAGAAGAGCCAAAACAGCCACATCTCCGAAGCCCTAGAGGTCGTCTCCGTCGGTTGTAAGTCCAAGAACGCTCGGTGAGTTGCTTCTCACCTGCAGTAGGAGTAGTTCCGATTCGTTTGGTGTTTTCTTGTTTGTTCTAGTTTTACTGGGAAGCATGATCAGGGATTTTGTTTTCTGCCGAGAGGGTTAAGGAAGATGAAGAGGTTTTTGTTTGGATTAGATTTTTGGATTTAGCTTATTCCTGATTTCGAGTTAACCTGTGAAGTTTGATGCTTAAGGTTTGCTGCCGTGTACTTTAAAAAGCTTGACAAAATCCTTCTGTGAAGCTTAATCTGTGAAGAGTCCTTCTGTTAGACTTAACAAAAGCTTAATACAAAATTATTGATCTCTAATCTATAAAGAACCATTTGTATTTGACATGTGGTGTAGTTTTCTGTGGTTTCGGGTTGCTTGTAGTAGTTGCTGCTATGATCATTAAATCCGAATTTGCTAGGTTGATTATGGGATCATTTTATTGTCGAGTAAATCAGATTTGGGTTTGTGCCATGCAATGGGTGTAGATCACTCTTATTTGGGAGTGTTGTTGGTTTTCTTTTAATGGCTTGGTTTCCTTGCTTAAGTTTGAACAACATTAGGATAGTTTGGAATTAAAAGAGTAGTTTAAGGAATTATTTTGCATTGATTTATGTTTTGGTTCCTTATATGTTCTAATGTTCATGCATCAATTTTTGATAGCAGCAGCATTCTTTTTAGTAGATAACAATATTAAAGCCTTAATCAGAGTTTAAAGAGGTTGATGAGACGGTGATACTGTGCTCAGAATGCTTATGTTTCTTTTACAAGTTTTATCAGTTTTGGGTTGGTTTTAATAAGCAATGAACATAAGATAGCTTGATTAAATTTTGAGCATGTAGTTAGTTTTCTTTATTGCTGTTAGATTTAAGTTTGAACAACCCTTATAGTTAGTATTTCAGATTTAGATTTCCTGATTTAGATTTCCTTGTTATGCTGCCATGAACCTCAATTTTAGTTTTTTTTCCTATGTTGTTTAGATTATTTCCTTGCTGTTTAGTTTTCACTTGCTGTTAGTAAAGCATGAGAAATTTTCCATTTGCTAATAATTAAGCATGATCAGTTCCCTTTGCCATTAGATGTGCACGGTGATACTTTCTAGTCTCTTTTGCTATTAGAATATCTTGAGCATGCAATTATTAGTTTCTTTGCTATTACATAAGCATGAGTTTCTATCTTTAAGAACTATAAGCAAGAAAGACTAAGGTTTAGACTTGATTTCAATTCCAGAATATTGAATATCAAAAGCGCACACAAGGTGTTTGCTTAAATGCCAAGTAAGGGCAAGTATAAAGAAGTTTATTATTATTTTGAAGTATTAAAGTATAAGTTTTGAAACAAATGAAACAAGCTTCAAATATGTTTAGAATTAGAAAGTTTAGTTTCTTGTTATTTGAAGCATGCAGTAGTAGTTTTATTTGTTTCTTGCTATTAGATTATTCAGCATGTTTAGTTTTATTTGCTTTCAGCATGCTGTTATAGTTTTATTCTTATGAGCATGTTTAGCTTTACATGTTTAGCTTTACATGTTTAGTAGTTTTACATGTTTAGTAGTTTTACATGTTCAGTAGTTTTACATGTTTAGTATCTTTACATGTTTAGTAGTTTTGCATGTTTAGTATGCTTCTTTTATTAGTTTATGAGCATGATAAACTATACATGTTTAGTATTTCAGTTAGCATGATTTCCTTTGCTATATATGAGCATGAGTAGTTTTATATGTTAGCATTCAGATTTAGCATGTTCTTATTTATATACATGCATATCGAGTTTTTGTGAGTAGATAGCGCTCACTAAGCTTTATGCTTATAGACTGCATTTCCTCCTACTGCAGATAAAGGGAAAGAAAAGATACAGTGAAGGAAGACGCCAAGGAGATGCAAGAGGAGTGTGTGATGTGTGGACTATGGAGGTCCTTGGGACTTAGCTAAAGAACTCATTTAGTTTAAGAATTTGTTTAGTTTAATTTCTTATTAAATTGATAAGATAATTATGTAGTAAGAAGTATGTTTTCGATTTTTCATTGTCTGCATGATTTGAATTATTAAACTGCGTGGTTGTGGTTAGTTTTCATTTCTTATTAAACTGCGTGGTTGATTTAGATATATTTCCAGCCGCCTGTGGCTGACTATTTTATGCTTGTATTATGGGAAATGGTCACCGGTACAGGGGAGACTCTGCCGAAATTTTTCGGTAGGGTTTTTCCTAGAGATTTTTAATAAACCGGTTAAGTAGAGTTAGTAGATAAGTAACAGTCACCCTTAGAGAGTAGTAAGAAGGGTGGTCGTTACATGATCGTATTTCATTTATCCTTGTAGTTTTAAGTTTTGGTTCTTTTGAAATTAATCGGACAAGAAAAGCCATGTGGTTAAGTATTGCAGTTTATTTTTAACATTTCAGATTTTAGATTTCTTTTGCATATCAGTTATAGATCTTTTGTTGAGTTATTAGAGCATGAAATGGTGTAAATTGGAGCAAACAGCTAAGTTTCATTGTGTAGCACCTTAGTTTAATTTTTCCTTGCTGTAATGAACACGAACAACCCATAAGTTCATATCAACTTTAGACCGTAGTTACTTTCATTGTTACTGTTTGGTTGCGTAGCCTTGCAAATCTTGGTTTGTGGTTGGAAATAGCATGGATATCTGGAAGTGTACGGATTGTAGTTTTGAGTCATTAGGTTGTGTAGTGCAGTTTCAATTTCTGAATTTGCATATGTTAAATCTGAACATGAGGTTTAGATATGCTTCCTTGCTACTTTCATTTAAGTATATAGATTTGAGTTTCTTTATTCTAGCATGATGTATAGATATGCTTTCTTGCTATCATTCAAATAAGCATACAGATTTAAGTTCCTTGTTATCTCAATAAGCATGAACGGTTTTATTTATAAGCATGCAGTTTTATTTAGCATCTCAGCGCAGTTTTATTAAGCACTTCAGTTCTGATTTTTGTTAAGTGTAATAGTGCAGATATTGTTAAGTAGCATAGCACAGATCTTGTTAAGTATTACAGTATTTTGAGTTTAAGAAAAGTATAAGAAAGATAAAGAAAAGAAAGAAAAAGGCCAAGGCCTTAAGTAGATCCCAAAGTCAAGACTTTAGGGATTTTGGCACACAATGTGTTTGTTAAAATGCCAAGGCATTTAAAGAAGAAGTAATTAAGATATTTTACTTTGAGAGGCTAGTACCTGACTTCTGAGGTTGTCGTTAAACAAATCCAGGTGACCAATTCCGAGGTCTTGGCCCTGGTAAGACCGAGGTCTTTACCCTCGTAGAACTGGTGGCTCGCTACCTCAGTTTCTATTAGGGAGCGCGCAATGGTACTACGCCTGGCCCCAAGAAGAGATTACTATTATTTTGAAGTATTAAACTATATGTATTTGAACTAGCAAAGCAAGTGTCATAAAAGTTTAATTCAGCAAGTTAGCTTCTTTATTCCCAAGTTCAGTAAGTTAGAACTGGTGTTTTCTTTTATCACTACAAACCTTAGTTTGATTGCTACTTTCATGAAGCATGAGCAGATTTTAGTTTGCATTTAGCTCTTAGAATTCTTGTGTACCAGTAGGCGTGTACCACAAATGAAGAATTGCAGAATTATTAATTTTCATTTAGCTCCTAGTTTTAGTACTTTTAGCAGTGCAGAATTCTAGTGCAGTTTTTCTTTAGCAGTGCAGTTTTCTTATTGCTATTAGATAAGTAGTTTTCCCTTTGCTATTGATTCGAGCATGAGCAGTACTGATTCTTATTTCTAGTTCCTTGCTATTACTTGAGCATGAGTAATTTTCCTTGCTATTGAATATGCATGAGCAGATTTATTTCCTAGTTTTGTTTTCTATGAGTTGAGCATGACCAGTTTCCTTCACCACTGGATATGCACGGGTATACTTTCTAGTTTTCCTTTGCTATTAGATTAACATGAGCAGCTATATATGTTTTCTTTTAAAGCATTCAGTTTCTAGTTTCTTCTCTTATACATGCATATCCGAGTTTTGTGAGTTAGATAGCGCTTACTAAGCAATTTTGTTTATAGATGCATTTTCCTCTTACTGCAGATAAAGGAAAGGAAAAGCTATAGCAAAGGAAGGCGACAAGGAGGTGTGGATGGATGTGTGATGCCTGGATTATAGAAGCCTTGGGACCTAGTTTAGAAATTTATTAAGATAACAATTTATTCATGTTGATGATTTTATTATCAGAGTTACTTTATGTATTTTAGAGTTCTTTCTCTTAATTGCTATGTACAATAGTTCCATGATTTGAGTTGTAGTATTATTGCATGTTTAGAGAGTTTATGCATTGACCTTTACATGTGAACAACTTTAATCAAGTATAGTTAGTAGTCCAGTAGCGCTTCACCTCGCAGACTAGTAGTGAGGAGGGTGGGGTGTTACACAAGTCATTAATAACCCAACACAAACCAACAAAACAAGCTTGGGTTCCGAAAGTGTGTTTAATCACGCAAGTAGGACTTAATCAATACTACATCCCTAAAGATAAAATATATTATATAAAGTCAAATAAACCAAATAAAAAACCAGAATACAAACCTGAACCTAAAAGTTTAAAATCTAAACATCTTAAAACTCAACAAAATGTAAACTATCATCAAGTGAAATTTAATTATAAAAGAAATAGACATAAACCGAGAACAAAGTTAAATTAAATGGTCATCAATTCAGGGGGAGGCTCCAGAATAGCTGGCACCTCCAAAACTAACCTACCCGGCAGGATAACCCTAACCAACCTACCCGACAGGGTAATTAAGATTAGTTAAAAAGGGTTCAAGTTTAACTTGAAAAATTGTACTAGTGAAATATTGGATGATAGTACATTAGGGAAGCTTAGTCTATGCATGTCTAGGAAGATATGGCTTCGACTTGGTGCATTTGGCTAAGTGGAACTGACCGAAGCTACCATTTATGAATCGTAACCAGTCAGACCAAGGTTTTGTACTAAGTCCAGTAGATAGAACTATTTGGAAAACCTCGAAGACATGGTTATTTTAATGATGTCCGAGTGACTCACCATAGCCCAGAAGTTTATCCAGAAAACGCCTATTTGTTGAACCCAAAGCTAAACCTGAATCTAACACAAGTTAAAAACAAACTCCAAAATTGAATCTAATTCATCTCAAAAAATTATAGGATTCTCTTATTGAAAACATAGATCGGGTGAGATGACTAAGAACATTAAAATTAAATTAAAATTAAATTAAATTAAAATTAAATTAAAAGTAAATTAAAATTAAATTAAAACAAAATTAAAACAAAATTAAATTAAATTAAAATTAAATGAAATTAAAATAAAATTAAATTAAAATTAAATTAAAACTAAATTAAATTAAAACTAAATTAAATTAAAATTAAATTAAAATTAAAATTAAAATTAAATTAAAATTAAATTAATTTAAATTAAAATTAAATTAAATTAAAATTAAATTAAATTAAAATTAAACTAAAATTAAATTTATTTTAAAAATTAAAACTTAAATTTTTTTAACTTAAAAATTTATTTTAAAAATTAAAACTTAAATTTTTTTTAACTTAAAAATTTATTTTAAAATTAAAACTTAAATTTTTTAACTTAAAATTTATTTTAAAATTAAAACATAAATTTTTTTAACTTAAAAATGTATTTTAAAAATTAAAACATAAATTTTTTTTAACTTAAAAATTTATTCTAAAAATAAAAACTTAAATTTTATAAACTTAAAAATTTATTTTAAAAATGTAATGTAAAAATTAAAACTTAAATTTTTTAAACTTAAAAATTTATTTTAAAAATTTATTGTAAACATTAAAACTTAAAAATTTTTAAACTTAAAAATTTATTTTAAAAATTAAAACTTAATTTTTTTAAAACTTAAAAATTTATTTTAAAAATTAAAACTTAATTTTAAACTTAAAAATTTATTTTAAAAATTACAACTTAAATTTTTTTAAACTTAAAAATTTATTTTTAATTAAATTTTTTTAAAACTAAAAAATTCTTTTTAAAAATTAAAACTTAAATTTTTTTAAAAAAAACCAATACCAGAGTCAAAAACCAGGGGCGGGCGCCCCTCGTATACGGACTTGGGGAGCCCGGAGGGGATCCGGGCGCCTCGCCCCACTTGACCCCGAGCGCCTGGAACAGGTCCGGGCGCCCGGACTCCACTATATATAGGGGGGCAGGGTCACCCCCTACCCTTGCACCTCCAAGCTTTCGTTCAAGCTTTTTCCAAGCTTTACTACGAAAGCATTCAAAGTTAAAATTTTCTCTCATTCTACGGTTAATACACGGTCGCGAATCAACCGAGGTCGTCAGTTCTAAATTATTTTAGCAATGGCTCCTCGGCAAAATTCTTGTCTTCTATTTAAAGTTTAAGAGTATTATTGCTTGTTTGTTTTCTTTAATTAGTATTATTTTGTTATATAATTTAGGAAACGGTCTAAATCTGGTGCTGGGCCCTCTACTCCTAGTATTGATCCTAGGTTTCCCACTTATGATCTTAGGATTAAGTTTGAGTCAACCATCTACATGGCCATTAGGACCAAATGTATAGATAGAGCGTTCTTTTTACGCTCTTGCGTTCCAGCCATAGAGGTTATAAACCACTATAAGTTGCAGAACCTTGTTGAGTATACTAGCCCAATAAACATAAGTTTGTGTGCCGAATTTTATAACAACCTAGTAAAAGTAGACGACTTTACCTATACTACTAAGGCAGCTGGGACCGATATCACGTTGTCCCCTACTGCCATCCGAGAGTTCTTGGAGTTACGGGAGTCTACCGTTCCTTTTAGTGTTATCCTCCTAGGGAGCTACCCTTTGGAGATCCCTACTCGCATATCACTCTTGATACGATTTACTCGTATTTTTTCGAGGGCGAGCGAGTACCCACAGTGACCCAGTTTAGGTCAGTTACCCTTCGAGTCTAGGACTACGCCCTTTATAGGGTCTTAGTCTTTTGCATTCTACCACTGAGCACTCGCGACATCGCGATGATGCGCCCATTCCATTCCTTTCTTCTCTATGCTCTGTGTCATAGGCTAGATATTGACATTAGCCTGCATATCTTTTCCACCATTATTTACTCGGTCGGATAAGTGACGAGTGGGCGAGTTCATATGCCCTACTGTCACATTCTGACTGCATATATGTCCTCTTTGGGCGTTGATGTCACCAGAGGTGATATCCGCTATATGATCGAGTTTGACGTTATAGGATCTAGGAACTTTTCCCTAGCTAGTATTCATATAGATAGTGAGGGTATCATGACTTGGCAGAGGGGGGCACAGCACCAGCCTGACCCAAACGCACAGCAGGAGGAGGCCGATGAGTTTTTTCTCGCACTCTTTCCTCTCGAGGCCACTCCTGCCCCAGCACCAGCTTGAGCCCCACATCTCGCTCCTCGCACTTTAGCCGATCGAGTATCCAGGCTAGAGAGAGCTATGTCGAGCCTCCAGCAGGAGTCCTCCAAGTTTCACCGAGACATACGACGAGAGGTCTCCGATTTCAGATGAGAGGTGCGACAGGAAGTCTCTGATTTACGGCGAGATGTGCGGCAGGAGATCTCCGACCTACGACGAGATCTACAAGAGGACGACCGGACTCGTCACACTGAGATATTGGCACTACTTCGATCGTTGGGTTCCGGACCACCTCCGTCATCATCTCAGTAGTCGTGATTATTACATAGCACTGTTTGACACTATTACAGCTTTTGTAATACATATTATTTTAATGATCTTCTTTTCAGATCTGATTGGTTATATTCTAATTTAATAGACTAGGACTTTTCAAAATTCAAAACTATTTTTCAAAAATAATTGTTTTAAATTCTAGGTTAAATTTGTTTTCATTTGTTTTAAAACCTTCCAACTTCTAGAATTTCAAAACAATTTTAGCCTTAGACTAAGAAAATCCCTTTAGAAATCATGTTCCCCCAGGACTAGTATTTGAGCATCTCACCAACACCCTAGGATTACCTTGCTTGTGATTGACAAACATAGAAAGGGGTGAGATGTATAGGCCAATTGCCTGGACTTAAGATGCTTATGTCAGTGCATCGATATAAGTCTGGGCGTTAAATACAAAACATACATTAATCAAGTTAAGTTATTTAGTTTAGTCAACCGCTAACTGATCACAATGAACTTAACTTGACTAACCAAGTGAAAGCTGCTATCTTCTGATAGTCAGTAAGTACCTAATTGGTTAGACAGCTATTTTAGATGTCAAGTTTAGGGGGAGGATTAAATCAACACTTAACCTTAATCATACTATCTTTTCTAATTGAATTTTAATTTCAAATTTAAAGTTTTTACAAACTTAATAAGTCTTCAAACCTAGTTTTTTTAAATCTTATGTTTCAAATATTTTTAACTAGCCTTTATAAAATTAAATTCTTCAATTAAAGTTTATAAATTCAGACTGTTTTAAAACTTAGTTTCAATTAGTTTTGAAAAGTAAAATTCAGTTTTGAAATCTTGAAAAATGCTATTTGAAAAATCTAGTTTTGAAAACTTAGCCTTAAAATTTTAATTGTCAAAACTTATGTTTGAAAAATCCTTCAAAATTGAAACATATTTTGAAAACTTACCTTGATCTTAAAATTTGAAAATTATACACTGATATTAGAAAATCAGCTTTTCGAACTTATGATTAGAAAATTCTCTTTTGAGTTTCCAAAAGTCTTTTTTTTTTTAAATTAAACTTATAAATGATCATTAAAAATTGGCCACTCTTTCAAAACTTTTACTCCTCCAAGATAAACTTAGACATCAGTCCTTACATTTTTTATGTGCTCTGTATTTTTAATGTTTAAATTATATCCTTGTTTTATGAATGCCAAAGGGGGAGGGATAGGTGGTTAAGTTAGAGCAACTAAATGCAAACTTGAAAAACTAACTTAAAACCTTAAAAACCTCGAAAATCATGCTAATTTTTGCATATATTTTTCACTAACTTACCCAGGTTGTCATTCCATCAAAAAGGGGGAGATTGTTGGTGCGGTTGGCACTAACGGTCTAACTCAGGTTTTGATGAATGACAAATCAGGTTAAGTTAGGTTCGTCGTTATCTAACACTCTGATCGAGTGTGCAGGATAAGTCAGGCTGACCGGACGCTTGGCGAGAAGTCTAGCTAGGTCGACGGGCTGACCGGATAGCTGGCGAGAAGTCCAGACGAGTCGAAGGGCTGACCGGACGTCTGGCAGGTGAGTAAAGGTAAGTCACTGGAAGGGAGTGACTGTGAGGACGCGTTCCCGGGAAGGGAACATTAGGCGTTGATCCGGCTTAGATCCATTTCGGATATCTAAGTCGAGATCGTGACTAGATTCCGGTCTCGGAAAGATGAAATCTAAATCATAATCTTCTTTGATTAAAGTATAAACTGTGCTAATGTAAAATACGGTGTCCAAATAATAATTAAATAATAAGGTTTAATAGGCTAATAGCCTTAACGGAATTTTTAGGAATTTTTAGAAATTTTCTGGGATTTAATTGGAGCTCGTATGTAATAGTTTGCGGGGATAAAATAATAGGGACGAGAAAAGCCTGTCTGGACTATCCCTTTTGTGGGAGTTGATTGAGGAATTAACTTATGGTTTAATTAATCTAAACCTAAGTTGCAATTATTAAACCTATTATTTCCCTTCTTCTCGTTTCTTCCACCCGAACCCTTCCTCCCTCTCCTCTCATCACGCCACACACACCACCGCCGCCCTTCTCCTCATCGCGGCACCTGATTGCCGAGGCCGATTCCCCCTCTTCTCTGTGCCCTAGTCGTCTCCCTCCCTCTCTCAGCCCGATGTCGCGCCACACGCCACCGTCCAGCGCCGATTCTTCCTTCTCCTTCCCTTTTCTCTTCGCGATGCTGCCGACCACCGCCCCGAGGACGATCGCCTCTCACTGATGCTGATTCTTGAGAGCCTTCGAGTGCCGGTTCCCAAGTTCTGCCTCTCGGAGCAGCGCCGTCGTCTCCCTCTCGAGGGTGTTCTTCCTCTTCGAGCCGAGCCCTAGAGGCCGTTTCTCCTCTCCTCATCACCAGATTTGGATCAAGGAGGTCCAGCGACGCTTTCTCACCGGATTTTGGAGTATTCAAGTTCATCCTCCGATCGTCCATCTGGTTCCAGCACCATTACGGGATCCCATGCCCTAGCAACGATCTCTGGACGATCACTTTGGAGATAACCACTCACTATTAGTAGATGATTAAGAGCATATCTATGGTTGGCTTGATGATTTAGATTTTGGTTTGGATGACAGTAGTTTCACCTAGCAGCAACCATCCTTTCTAGCAGTAAGAATCCCGACTGTGAGTTAACAAGGGATAGCTTCGTTTCTACAATTACTATGAGTGGATTTCTTCTTCAAGAAACTGTGGATCAAATTAGGGTAAGTGGTGTATTAGATTTACATAGTTGAATTGCAATTTCTACATTGGGTTTATTTGCTTAGATGATGGTGTTAGGGTTTGTTGAAAATGAATTACTAAATAGAAAGGTGAATTGGAAGATGAAACAAAAATTGGTTGATTTAAGATTATTGGATTTTGTTGGATGATATAATTAAACTTAAATTAATCAATTGGATGAGGATTTATGTTGAATTGACTTGTTAGCAAATGGTTTTCTATAGGAACCCATTTAGAGAGTTGATGAGGTTGGGATAAATCTAATTTAACCAATGGATTTGGATGAATCGAGGTTCATAGATTTGATTAAGGATTATCCCTAATAAGGATGGAAGCTTTATTTGGCTATTTAATTTGGATGGAATTAGCTAAATAAAATATATATTGACTTGCAGGACTTATTTTTTGAGATGAGCATCTCGACCTGGGATTTGTTTCTGTCACGAACTACTGATAAAGGTGGGTACTTCTTGCTTTATCTCTTTAGTATTTTGATCCTAGTGCATGAGCTTTATGTTCAGATAGTTGTTGTATCTATCTTGACTCCACTCTTATTTTTCCTGCGTTTGATACTTCCACTCAATCTTTGAGCTACTCGTTTATGTATCTATACAGTCTCTCGTTGCTATCGATGATATTTAGCAGATACTCTATTACTAGGTATCAGATACCAGATACCATATACCAGACATTAGATATTAGGTATTGGATATATGGGCACCTGATACCATGTTTACATGTTTTGGTTTGCTGTTTATTTACACACCTTACTGAGCATGCTGGCTTCATGTAGCATACCTATTTCTGTTTATATATATATGATGACTGTTGCATTGTTCGCATCATGTCATTGCATGCATTGCCGACGACCCTCGCTCGGCCACTCATGGGTAGTGGTAGATGGAGCGTGCCGCATGTCCTGTCGTGCCCCCACTCGCACACTCATGGGTAGTGATTGCTGGAGTCGCGGGCAGCAGGGACCCCCGTCGCAGACGTAGCTATTCAGCTACTATGCACCTGTCCATCCGGTCACTCGAGAGTAGTGGCGGCCTTTGGGTGGTACAATTGTCATCGATCTGGCCTCTCGACCATACAGGGGTCATGGTGCAGAGAGGTGGGCGGGGTGACCATCCGTACATACGCTGTTGTTATTATATCTGCTGGTTGCTTACCTATGATGTTGTTGCTTATCTATGCTGCTGTTACTAGCTTATGCTGTTGTTGTTTACTTATGCTGATATGCTTACATAGGTTGAGATATATACCTGTGGTATTTGTTTAGACACTAGCTTACTTACTATGGACATGTATATACCTCACATGATACCATGTAGTTATGAGCAGTACTGTAACAGGATTTTACTACACCTACCTTCCATTACTAGCCTAGAATATGGTTTCAGGTATGGACACTTATTATGTTATCACTGTAGTATCTGCTATTTCTTTACGAGACTGTATACCTTTGTATCTCTAGTTCTTTACTATACTCATGCACTATCTGTCTATTACCCGCTGAGTCTTTATACTCACCACCCCGTATATTGGTAATTTCGGCAGGTAGTAGGTAAAGGATTTATGGAGTCGCCTGGAGAGCCTGTCCACCAGTCCCACGTCACATTCGAGGACGACCTTACGATTTTGATATTTTTTACGTTATTTGTATTTTGGGTTTTGTACTTGTTTATGTATTTGCGCTCTCTTGTATTTGGTTTGATATGATTGTGTCAAGCCGAGCCGGCTCGCAGTTAGTTGCTTTATGTTTTGTGATCGTTATTTGTGATTTCCGCTGTGTTGATTTTAGTACAGCCGAGTGGGCTGATTATATAACTGCGTGGTTGTGTTTATTTCTGTTCCAGCCGAGTGGGCTGATTATATAACTGCGTGGTTGTGTAAATATATTCCAGCCGTATGTGGCTGATGTATTTTGTATGTATGTATGCCTCAGATTGTCACCCGTACAGGGGAGATGCTACCGAAATTTTTCGGTAAGGACTCCTCTGGGGGCGTGACAGCTAACATCTTATTTTACAGGATATGCATATTGTTTACCTCGGACTAACTCGTTCTTGCAGATAAAGGAGTTTCTGGAGAAAAAGTGGTCCGGGTGCCCGGAAGGGATCCGAGCGCCCGGGAGGCAATTTCTATCCCTAGCGTGCGTCAACACGTGGAGCTCGTTGGTTGGGCGGGCTACGTCACACCAGGGCGCCCGGAAGGGATCCAGGCGCCCCAAGCATCCTATAAAAGGAGGGTCAGAGGGGAGCTTTAGATACAACTGAAAAAAGAGATCTTCTACTGCTTGCTCTGCTACTCTGCGCTCCTGCGACGCTAACGAAGCTCCGACAACACACGTTTTCTTTTTGATTCATTCCTTTGTCGGTATTGTTGTCATTTTCATTAGCTTTTTCTGTACTTAGTGTGTAATAAATTTTGAATTGCTAGTGATTGCCCACCGAAAGTGGTCAACGACCGCGGGCCATGGAGTAGGAGTCGACACAGGCTCCGAACCAAGTAAAATTGGTTTGTGTTAGCATTGTTTCTCTATTTCCGCTGCGTTTATACTCGAACAAATTTTTTATTCGATATTCACCCCCTCTCTATCGAACGTCTACGATCCAACACTAGGAAGGTGTTCCGAGTAGCAACCAACAATTGGTATCAGAGCTAGGTTATAACCTCTGTGTGTTTGGTTTTAGTTTAATTATGCACATGTCATACGTATTTTAGGCAGGATAATAGTAGGATGTGCAAATAGATTAACTCTGTGGTTGCAGGCTCCAACTATTATGGCCCATTGTGATTGTATGTGATTGGACCCTCGGACATGTCGAGGGAATTTTATGTGTGTGCATGATTGTACTTATTAAATACAATAGGAGCTGTATTAGTTTTAGGATATTACATTTTGTCCGATTTAGACTTTATGTACATTCCTTTGTGGAATATATGATCGATATATGTAAAATTTTATTTTTGTCACGGATCGTATCCTTGCGAGGTGTGGTGCTATTTGAGGACCAGAGGCGCAGCAGAAAAGGAAGCTCGATGGAAGCGATGGCATGAGCCCTAGGGCTGGCGGCTAGTTTTGATGACTGCTAGGGCTAGCAGCACACGGAGGACAGTGATGGAAGAGGCCATAATAGTTGGAAAATTATTTTTCCATATTTATTGCTTTTATTTGCTGTGATGTGTGTGTGTGTGTGTGTGCATCTTAAAATCCTCATCTTATATAACTAAGTGGGAGAGGGATTTATAAATAAATTCGACAGTCTCCATTACTGGTTTGTAAGTGATGCAAACAAATTTGCGCGTTGACTCTGAGTGTCTTCCTCCACATCGGATGAGTTTGTTTGCAGATCACTAGATCAAACTTCCTTTATGGATGGTTATAGAAAATTATTTAGGAGCGTGTGTTCTTCTCCAACTGAAGGGGCACAATCCTATTTAATGGACTAAGTATCAAGTAATAGTATACACTTATATGCATTTAATAGTATCCTCCCCATCAGAGCCATTGCTATTATTTTTGTGACCAAAGGAATACCAACTATTAATTTTATTTGTCATAAAGTTAGGTTGACAAGAATAAAATTAATGGGTAAAACCTCCTCTTACAAATGTTTGAATTCGTATACATCCACACTATCATGGCATATAAAATTTATTGTGTTTTGAGGTGTTGGTGAATTTAAATAATATTGTTTGAGGACTCAATATTATTCTAAATTCTAAAGTATTGACCAAAACTTATTTTGTGATTCTTAGGATGACTTTCAACCCACTGGCTATTATTTTAAAAGAGAACAAACTTACTGGTCCAAATTACATAGATTGGAAAGAAACCTGGACATTGTCTTAACTGTTGAAGGCTATAAGTTTGTACTATTAGAGGTCTGCCCTAATGAGCCTAATAGTGATTCTAGTGAAGAGGAGATTGAGTATTATAAGAAATGGGTCAAGGTAGATGAGATGATGCAGTGTTACATTTTGTCTTCTATGTCAAATGTGCTGCAACATCAGCATCAGTCCATGCCTACAGTCTATAACATGATGTATAATCTCAAAGAACTCTTCAGATACCAGAATCGGGTTGCTAGACAAGAGGCTATGAGAAACTTAATGACAACCATCATGAAAGAGGGGACACCCGTAAGGGATCATATCCTCAAAATGATGGCTTACTTGAAGGAGATACAAATTCTTGGAGCTGAAATCGATGGGGAACCCCAAGTCGATATTATTCTCCAAACGCTACCCAAAAGTTTTGAGCAGTTCCGCCTGAACTATAATATGAATAAAAAGATTTATTCATTGGAGGAACTACTGACAGAACTTCAGGCAGCAGAAGGGTTATTTCGTCATAATTCTCAAATTCACTTTGCTAAAAATGTTTCTACTTCTAAGTCGAAAGGCAAGAAGAAGAAGAAACAAGCTGGCTCAGCAAAGAAAGTGAATGAATCTCTAGGTACTGGACTAAAAGCAGGAGTGAAGAAGCTGAAGGGAAAGTGCTTTATTTGCAAGCAGTCTGGTCATTGGAAGGCGGACTGTCCTCGTAGGAAAGAGAACAATAAAGGTATATCTTATTCTCTAGTAGTTGAAACATGTTTAGCGGTGTTATCTACCAGTACCTGGTGTGTAGATACAGGAGCCACTAATCATGTCTGCAATACATTACAGGGGTTCCAGGAAACCCGACGACTATATGAGAGAGAGATAACCGTCTACATGGGCAATGCTACGAAAGTAGCGGTAGTTGTAGTGGGAGACGTCTACTTATCATTCGATAGGAATAGAACTTTGATTTTAAGAAATTCTCTTTATCTACCAAGTTTTAGAAATAATTTAATTTCAGTTTCTAAACTATTTTTGGATGGATATACTATTTCTTTTGATGACAAAGTGGTTGTCAAGAAAAATAGGATAATTATCTGTTCTGGTACATTAGTTGGTAATTTATATACTCTAAATCTGATAACTCCCACAAAGCAACAAATGGAAATTAATAAAACATCCTCTAATTCTAATAAGAGAAAGGAACCTTAAAAAATGAACCAAACATACCTTTGGCATCTAAGACTTGGTCATATTAACTTGAGTAGAATTCAAAGGCTAGTAGCCGATGGACTCTTGGGTTCATTAGTGTTGGAAAACTTTCCAACATGCGAATCTTGCTTGGAAGGAAAAATGACCAAGAGACCTTTTAAGGCCAAGGGGTATAGAGTAAAAGATGTGTTGGAATGGTTCATTCTGATTTGTGTTGACCTATGACTATCCAGGCGAGAGGTGGTTTCGAATATTTCATCTCTTTGATAGATGACTATTCGAGATATGGGTACATTTACTTGTTGCACGGCAAGTCTGAGTACTTTGATAAGTTCAAAGTGTTGGATCATGAAGAATCGATAGAGGGGGGTGAATATCGAAAAACGTTCGTAAAGAGTAAGCGCAGCGGAAAGACAAAAGACAAGCCAAAGGGAACACAAGGATTTACTTGGTTCGGAGTCTTTGGCGACTCCTACTATAAGGCTTGCACACGAGGGTGCTTTCGATGGGCAATTACTAGCAATTTGAAAGTTTGAATACAAATTGAGTACAAGAATGCTATGTAAATTAAAAATAATACCGACAGCAAAAGAAGAACAACAAAAGTAGTGCATGGTCGGAGTATCTTCGCAACGTCGCAGGAGCACAGGAGAGCAGATCATTAATTCTGAGTTGTTGTTGGAGCTCTGTCTTTGACCCTCCTTATATAGGATGCTTGGGGCGCCTGGATCCCTTCCGGGCGCCTTGGTGTGACGTAGCAGTCCCAACCAGCGAGCTCCACATGTCGACACCGTGACTTGGATAGAATTCGCCTCCGGGCGCCCGGACCACTTTCTCCATAAACTCCTCCTGCAAGACAAGGTTAGTCCAAGGCAAATATATAATATATATCCTGCAAAACAAAGTATTAGCACAGTTTATAGTTTTAACATAAAGAGTATGACTTAGATTTTGTGTCTCCGAGATCGGAATCTAGTCAAGATCTTAACTTAGAGTTCCGAAATGGTTCTAAGTCAGATCGGCGCCTAAGTTCCCTTCCCGAGAATGCGTCCTCACAGTCACTCTCTTCCAGTGACTTACCTTTACTCACCTGCCAGACGTCCGGTCAGCCCTTCGACCCGTCTGGACTTCTCGTCAGCTATCCGATCAGCCCGTCGACCTAGCTGGACTTCGTGCCAAGCGTCTGGTTAGCCCGTTGACTCGTTTGGACTTCTCGCCAGCTATCCGGTCGGCCCGTTGACCTAGTTGGGTTTCGTGCCAGACATCCGGTCAGCCTGTCGACCTGTCTGAACTTCGCTTGCACACTTGATCAGAGTGTTAAACAACGGCAAACTTAACTTAACCTAATTTGTCATTCATCAAAACCTGAGTTAGACCGTTAATGCTAACCGCACCAACAATCTCCCCCTTTTTGATGGAATGACAACCTAGTTAAGTTAGTGAAAAAAATATGCACGTAGAAAAACAAGCATGGTTTTTTTTTAAGGTTTAAGTTAGTTCTTAAATTTGACATTTTGTTGTTCTAACTTAACCACCTATCCCTCCCCCTTTGACATTCATCAAATAAGGTCATAAGTTAAGTAACCAAAACAGAATTCAGAAAAAGTTGTAAGAAATGATGTCAAGGTAACTTGAGGGAGTTTTAAATTTTAACGCATAGTAATTGGTATTTAGTATCTTGAGTAATTTTAACAGCTAATTTTCAAGTATAAGTTTAGGGAAGTTAAGTTTAGATAGTCTAATTTTCAAACATAAGTGTTTAAGTTCCAAATTTCAAGAAATTAAATTTTCAAAATAAGTTTCAACTTGGAACACTTCACAAACATGAGTTTTCAAAATCAAAGTTTCAAGATCAAGGTGTAAATTTTTCAAAACAAGTTTCAACTTTGAAACGCTTTTTAAACCTGAGTTTTCAAAACCAAAATTTCAAAATCAAGGTTTAAATTTTCAAAATAAGTTTCAACTTTGAAATACTTTTCACACATGAGTTTTCAGAACCAGAATTTCAAAACTAAGTTTGAAAAAATCTACTTTTCAAAACTAATTAAACCTAAGTTTGCAAAAGATTCAATTTTCAAAATCTTAGTTTATAAAATCCAATTTAAAAGCTTAGTTTTATAAAAGCTAGTTTTCAAAAGTGGATATATTACTTGAAGAAAAATAATTTTGGTGCTAAGTGTGAAAATAAGTTGATTTAATCCTCCCCTAATCCTGACATTCAAAATAGCTGTCTAACCAATTAGGTACTTACTAACTATTAGAAGATAGCAGGTTTCACTTGGTTAGTCAAGTTAAGTGCATTGTAATCAGTTAGTTTTTTACTAAACTGAGTAACTTAACTTGATCAATATATGTTTGGTATTTAACGCCCAGACTTATATCGATGCACTGACATAAGCATCTTAAGTCTAGGAAACTGGCCTATGCATCTCACCCCTTTCTATGTTTGTCAATCACAAGCAAGGTAAACCTAGGGTGTTGGTGAGATGCTCAAGTACTCGTCCTAGGGGAACATGATTTCTAAGGGATTGACCTAGTCTAAGGCTAAAATTGTTTTGAAATTCTAAAAGTAGGAAATTTTTGAAAAATAAAACAATTTCAACCTAGAATTTAAAACAGTTATTTTTGAAGATGATTTTGAATTTTGAAAGTCCTAGTCTATTAAACACATCCCTAATTTTCTACGCAGATTGCTAAATTCACTTTTAGGGAGTGGTTTTGTGAATATGTCAGCTAAATTAAACTTGGACTCAATATATTTGAGTTCAATGTCACCTTTAGTAACATGATCCCTGATAAAGTGATGCCTAATTTCAATGTGTTTAGTTCTGGAATGATGCATTGGACTCAATATATTTGAGTTTAATGATGCCTATTAAACACAGTTTTTTTTTTAAATTTAAGTTTAATTTTTAAAATAAATTTTTAAGTAAAAAAAATAAGTTCAATAATTTAAAATTAATTTTTAAGAAAAAAAATTTAAGTTTATTTTTAAAATAAATTTTTAAGTAAAAAAAAATTAAGTTTAATTTTTAAAATAATTTTTAAGTTAAAAAAATTTAATTTTATTTTTAAAATAAATTTTTAAGTTAAAAAAATTTAAGATTATTTTTAAAATAAATATTTAAGTAAAAAAATTTAAGTTTATTTTTAAAATAAATTTTTTAAAAAACTGTTTATTTTTAAAATAAATTTTTAAGTAAAAAAATTTAAGTTTAATTTTTAAAATAATTTTTAAGTTAAAAAAAATTAAGTTTATTTTTAAAATATTTTTTTTAAAAAAAATTAAATTTAATTTTTAAAATAATTTTTAAGTTAAAAAAAAAATTAAGTTTAATAAATTTTTAAGTTAAAAAAAATTTAAGTTTATTTTTAAAATAAATTTTTAAGAAAAAAAATTTAAGTTTATTTTTAAAATAAAAATTTTAAGTTAAAAAAATTTAAGTTTATTTTTTAAAATAATTTTTAAAAAAAAAATAATTTTAAAGTAAATTTTTTAAATTAAATTAATTTTAAAGTAAAATTTTTAAGTTAAATTAATTTTAAAGTAAAATTTTTAAGTAAAAAAGAATTTTAATTTTAAAATGTTAATTTAATTTAATTGATTTAATTTAATTTAATTTAATTAATTTAATTTAATTTTAATTTAATTTAATTTACTTTAATTTAATTAATTTCATTTAGGTCCTTAGTCATCTCACCCGATCTATGTTTTCAATCAGGGAATCCTATAATTTTGTGAGATGAATTAGATTGAATTTTAGGGTTTGTTTTTAACTTGGGTTAGATTCAGGTTTAGCTTTGGGTTCAACAAATAGGCGTTCTCTGGATAAACTTCTGGGCTATGGTGAGTTACTTGGGCATCATTAAAGTAACCATGCCTTCGAGGTTTTCCAAATAGTCCTATCCACTGGACTTAGTACAAAACCTTGGTCTAACTGGTTAGGATCCATAAAGGGTAGCTTCGGTCAGTTCCACTTAGCCAAATGCACCAGGTCGAAGCCATATCTTCCTAAACATGCATAGACTAAGCTTCCCTAACGTACTATCATCCAAAACTTCACCAATACCATTTTTCAAGAACCCTTTTTAACTATTCCTAGTTACCCTGTCGAGTAGGTTGGTTAGGGTTACCCGGTCGGGTAGGTTAGTTTTGGAGGTGCCAGCTATTCTGGAGCCTCCCCCTGAATTATGGGTCGTTAATTTAATTTTTAGTTCTAGGTTTATGTCTATTTCTTTTATAGTTATAATTTACTTGGTGATAGTCTAAGTTTTGGTGAGTTTTAGATTTTGAATTTTTTGGTTTAGGTTTGCATTTTGGGTTTTGATTTGGTTTATTCGGATTTATATAGTATATTTTTTTCTTTAAGTATATAGTATTGGTTAAGCCCTACTTGCGTGATCAAACACGCTTTCGGAACCAGACTTTACTCGTAGGTTTCTTTTAGCTTATTAATGATTTAAAAGTTTTATTTGAGTTTGACTTATATCCGAGTCCGATTTTATTATAACATGCTTTTTGATTATTTAGGATTAAGTCTAAATTTTTTGATCTGGTAGTAAATTTTTCTAACATATTTTTTAAAGTATTAATTTCTAATTTTAATGATGAATTCTTCTCCTCAAGTGTTAGATCTTGAGTTGGTTTATTATTTACAATTTGTTCCTTGAGGATTTGATTTTCCTCAAGGAGCAATTTGTTTTCATTTTCTAATTTAACTAACTTATTATTTAAGAAAGAAATAATTTTAAAAAACTTTGGGTTTAAGGTTAGGTATACCTCTTAGGAACCTTCGGAAACGAGTACGGACTCGTGGCTCGATTCGGGTTCAGACCCGTCTTCCGACTCTGCTTCGCGGGCCATCAGCGTGAGGTGGCTCTGGTGCTTTTGATCTTCGGCCTCTGATTCGTCCGAAGAGGAGTTGTCCCACGTCGCTTTGAGGGCCTTCTTTTTGGTCAGCTTTGTTTTGTCGATCTTCAGTCTTGGACACTCGTTCTTGTAGTGACCCTTTTTGTTGCATCCGAAACATGTTATGTTCCTTGAATCGGCTGGAGAACTAATCTTTTGTAGATCCTTCTTGCTGAAGCTTCTCTTCCTCCTGGTGAACATCTTCCTTACCAGGTTCACCAGGTGTTCTTCATCTTCAGAGCTCTGGTCAAAGTCTTCTTCGGGTTCAGGCTTTTTGTTCTTAGAGGAACCTGCATATAAAGCAACACCTTTCTCAGCTCCAGCGTTAGTCCACTCATGTAACTCCAATTCACAAAACAATTCATCTAATTTAAGTTTAGTTAAATTCTTAGAAATTTTGTAGGCATCCACGATGGATGCCTACAAACTATTGCGTGGAAATGTGTTTAACGCATACCTAATTAGGTCTCTGTTGTCCATCTGGTGGCCTATCGCATGGAGCCCGTTGAGGATATCCTTGATCCTCGCGTGCAGCTGACTCGCTGTTTCTCCTTCCTGCATTTTTATATTAAATATTTTATTTAATAATAAATCCTTTTTTGTTACCTTAGCGTCGCTAGTTCCTTCGAGCAGCTTGATCAATTTATCCCATAGCTCTTTAGCGTTCTGATGCGGTCTAACCCGGTTCAGCTCTTTTCTTGTTAATCCGCATTGTAATGTATTGATCGCCTTGTTCTCCATTGACGCCTTCTTCTTTATGTCTGTTGTCCATTGTTCTGGATCAAGCAAATTTCCAGAGCTGTCAACTAGTGCTTGGTATGCTTTTGTGACACTCAACCATTGATCGAAGTCTGTCTTTAGATAGACTTCCATCCTTTTCTTTCAGTACGGAAAATCGTCCCCGTTGAATCGGGGAGGATGCACCGTACTAAAACCTTCGATCTGAGACATCCTGCACACAAGTAAACAACTAGACAAAATATTCCAAGACTTGGTCTTAGATTAGTAGTGCGGGAAGAATTAAGATATAATGAAAAAAGAACTAAATTAGTGTTGCACCAATTTAGATTTAATTGCAACGGGAAAAATTTCCAAAAAGGTAAAAATATCAGTTTGGAATTATACGAAAAACTTAAAACCAAAGACGAAAAAGAAATGAAAATTTAAAACAGATCCCCCCTTTGTCTGATTGGTGGTTGCACCAAATCAGAGCGGTACCGGCTATGATACCACTTGTTGGATCGTGAAGAATCGATAGAAGGGGGGTGAATATCGAAAAACGTTTGTAAAGAGTAAGCACAGCGGAAAGACAAAAGACAAGCCAAAGGGAACACAAGGATTTACTTGGTTCGGAGCCTTTGGCGACTCCTACTCCAAGGCCTGCACATGAGGGTGCTTTTGATGGGCAATTACTAGCAATTTGAAAGTATGAATACAAATTGAGTACAAGAATGCTAAGTAAATTAAAAATAATACCGACAGCAAAAGAAGAACAACAAAAGTAGCGTGTGGTCGGAGTATCTTCACAACGTCATAGGAGCACAGGAGAGCAGATCGTCAATTCTGAGTTGTTGTTGCAGCTCCGTCTTTGACCCTCCTTATATAGGATGCTTGGGGCGCCTGGATCCCTTCCGAGCGCCCTGGTGTGACATAGCAGTCCCAACCAGTGAGCTTCACGTGTCGACGCCGCGACTTGGATAGAATTCACCTCTGGGAGCCCGGATCCCTTCCAAGTGCCCGGATCCCCTCTAGGCCCCCGGACCACCTTTCTCTAGAAACTCCTTCTCCTGCAAGACAAGGTTAGTCCGAGGCAAATATATAATGTATATCCTGCAAAACAAAGTATTAGCACAGTTTATAGTTTTAACATAAAGAGTATGACTTAGATTCCGTCTCTCCGAGATCGGAATCTAGTCAAGATCTCGACTTAGAGTTCCGAAATGGTTCTAAGTCAGATCGGCGCCTAAGTTCCCTTCCCAGGAACGCGTCCTCACAGTCACTCCCTTCCAGTGACTTACCTTTACTCACCTACCATACGTCCGGTCAGCCCTTCGACCCGTCTATGTAACAACCCAAATTTCCTCATTTCGAGTCCTAATAGTACTTAAAAATATTTAGAAATTCTTTAGAAAAATTTTAGAGATTTTTAGAAATTTTTGCAGATTTTTAATTAAGCCTATAGTGCAGATTTTAATTAAGTTTATAGTGCAGATTTTTATGTAGGCTTATAGTACAGATTTTAATTAAGCTTATAGTGCCGATTTTTAATTAAGCCTATAGTGCATATTTTAATTAAGCTTATAATGCAGATTTTTAATTAAGTTTATAGTACAAATTTTAATTAAGTTTATAGGTGCAGATTTTAATAAAGCCTATAGTGCAGATTTCAATCAAGCTTATAGTGCAGATTTTTATGTAAGTTTATAGTGCAGATTTTAATTAAGCTTGTAGTGCAGATTTCTTAGAGCTTAAAATGCAGATTTCTTTAAAGCAGATTTCTTTAGAGCTTGTAGTGCAGATTTTTGGTGGAATTTATAGTGTAGATTTTTGGTGGAACTTGTAGTGCAGATTTTTGGTGGAACTTATAGTGCAGTTTTTAAATAAAAAGATTATAGTGCAGTTTGGTTAAGTATTATAGTGCAAAATTTATGTTTGCATAGTATGTAGAAATAGTGTAGCATAGAATGCAGAATCTTGATTAGTATAGTATGCAGCATTTTTGATTAGCATAGTATGCAAATTTTTGTTTATGCATTTCAAAGTTAGAATTTGTTTAAACATTTCAGTTTTTAAAGAAGCATTCTTTTATTAGAAGTATTAACAAGTGTAAGAAAGATAAAGAAAAGAAAGAGAAAGGCCAAGGCCTTAAGTAGATCCCAAAGTCAAGACTTTAGGGATTTTGGCACACAAGGTGCTTAAAGAAAATGCCGAGGCATTATATATTAGAAGTAATAAAAGATAACAAGTATTTTACTTTATTTAAGAGCCTAGTACCCGACTTCCGAGGTTGTGGTTAAACAAATCCAGGTGTCCAATTCCGAGGTCTTGACCCTAGTAGACCGAGGTCTGCTCTTTTAGGATTGGTAGCTCGCTACCCCAACCTATTAGGGAACACACATAAGATGGTACTACGCCTGGGCCCAAGAAGAAAGTTGATTATTATTTTGAAGTATTAAAGTATAAGTTTTTAAACAAGTGAAATAAGATTCAGAAAGTGTTTAAAATTCAGCAAGATTATGCTAGCATGATTATATAGATTTGTTTTACACGTTTAGCATTTCAGTATGTTTCTTTTGCTTGTAGATGAGCATGAGTAGTTTTCCTTTTGAGCATTCAGCTTTTAGATTTCAATATATTCACATGCATATTCAAGTTTTGTGAGTTAGATAGCGCTTACTAAGCAATTTTGCTTATAGATGCATTTTCCTCTTACTGCAGATAAAGGAAAGGAAAAGTTATAGCAAAGGAAGGCGACAAGGAGGTGCAGATGGATGTGTGATGCCTGGACTATAGAAGCCTTGGGACCTAGCATAAGAATTTATTAAGATTGTCATTTATTAAGAATATATTAGATGAGTCATTTAGTCTTCCGCTGCAAGTTAATTGTATGTTTTGAGTTCTTCGAGAGTTTTAGGAATTTCTATCAACATGTGAACAAGGATAGTTAAGTAAAGTTAGTAGTCCAGTAGCGCCCCGCCCTCACAGTCTAGTAGTGAGGAGGGTGGGGTGTTACAAGTTGGTATCAGAGCAGTTCCTATTCTCCAGCATCACACATCAGCACCAACCTTGCCATCTTCAAGTAAGAAAGTACTTAAATTCTTTTTAGTATGCTTTTCCTTTTTTGCAGTAAAGAGAAATCTTTAGAAGTATTTGTTTATATGTGCTTAAGCTAGATAAAAGTTCTTATGTGAGGAACAACATGAGGCAGAAATATCCATAATTGTTCTAAGTTCGAGGACGAACTTTTTATAAGATATGGGGAATTGTAACAACCCAAATTTCCTCATTTCGAGTCCTAATAGTACTTAAAAATATTTAGAAATTCTTTAGAAAAATTCTAGAGATTTTTAGAGTATTTTTATGCAATTTTTGGAGTTCGTTTGGTATTTTTACCAAAAGAAACAAGTTGCAAAAAATAAAGAAAATTAGCCGAGATTCGAACCTACAACCTCCGGCCGAACCAAGCCTTAAGCAAATCTAGCTAACCAAGTGGTCAAGCAAGCGGTTCTATTTAGAAAAGGTAGTAAAATTTATTTAAGATAGTTAACAGAATATTGGATTATAAAAGGGATAAGTTGATGTTGGATTTTTCTGTTTAGAAAATGTAGCGAATTTATTTAAGATAGTTAACAGAATATTATAAAAGGGATAAGTTGATGTTGGATTTGTCTGTTTCGAAAAGGTAGCGAATTTATTTAAGATAGTTAATATAATATTGGATTATAAAAGGGATAAGTTGATGTTGGATTTGTCTGTTTAGAAAAGGTAGCGAATTTATTTAAGATAGTTAATAGAATATTGGATTATAAAAGGGATAAGTTGATGCTGGATTTGTCTGTTTAGAAAAGGTAGCGAATTTGTTTAAGGAGTTAACAGAAATATCAAGTTATAAAAAGGGATAAGTTGATGCTCTGTTTTCCCGTGACTTAAACCATTCTCTCCTTCTCTTCTGCGTACGATGGTGGAGCTCGGGCAGAAAACGAAAGGGAGTTAGGGCATCGTCTCCGGCGGCCGGCCAAGGTCCTAGAAGCCCTTTTTGTTTGGTTGTGAGTCCAAGAAGCAAGGTAAGTTCTTCTCACCTGTAGTAGGAGTAGTTTCGGACCTTTGTTCTTCTTGAATTCGAAGCATGAGAAGCGCTTATAGTGCAGATTTTTAATTAAGCTTATAGTGCAGATTTTTAATTAAGCTTATATTGCAGATTTTTATATAGGCTTATAGTGCAGATTTTAATTAAGCTTGTAGTGCAGATTTTTAATTAAGCCTATAGTGCAGATTTTAATTAAGCTTGCAGATTTTTATGTAGGCTTATAGTGCAGATTTTAATTAAGCCTATAGTGCAGATTTTTAATTAAGCTTATAGTGCAGATTTTTATATAAGCTTATAGTGCAGATTTTAATTAGGCTTGTAGTGCATATTTTTAATTAAGCCTATAGTGCAGATTTTAATTAAGTTTATAGTGTAGATTTTTATGTAGACTTATAGTGCAGATTTTAATTAAGCTTATAGTGCAGATTTTTAATTAAGCCTATAGTGCAGATTTTAATTAAGCTTATAGTGTAGATTTTTAATTAAGCTTATAGTGCAGATTTTAATTAAGTTTATAGGTGCAGATTTTAATTAAGCTTATAGTGCAGATTTCAATCAAGCTTATAGTGCAGATTTTTATGTAAGCTTATAGTGCAGATTTTAATTAAGCTTGTAGTGCAGATTTCTTAGAGCTTAAAATGCAGATTTCTTTAGAGCAGATTTCTTTAGAGCTTGTAGTGCAGATTTCTTAAGAGCTTATGGTGCAGATTTCTTTAAAGTTTATAGTGCAGATTATTGGTGGAACTTGTAGTGTAGATTTTTGGTGGAATTTATAGTGCAGATTGTAGTGCAGATTTTTGGTGGAACTTATAGTGCAGTTTTTAAAGAAAAAGATTATAGTGCAGTTTGGTTAAGTATTATAGTGCAGAATTTATGTTTGCATAGTATACAGAAATAGTGTAGCATAGAATGCAGAATCTTGATTAGTATAGTATGCAGCATTTTTGATTAGCATAGTATGCAGATTTTTGTTTATGCATTTCAAAGTTAGAATTTGTTTAAACATTTCAATTTTTAAAGAAGCATTCTTTTATTAGAAGTATTAACATGTGTAAGAAAGATAAAGAAAAGAAAGAGAAAGGCCAAGGCCTTAAGTAGATCCCAAAGTTAAGACTTTAGGGATTTTGACACACAAGGTGCTTAAAGAAAATGCCGAGGCATTATATATTAGAAGTAATAAAAGATAACAAGTATTTTACTTTATTTAAGAGGCTAGTACCCGACTTCCGAGGTTGTCGTTAAACAAATCCAGGTGTCCAATTCCGTGGTCTTGGCCCTGGTAGACCGAGGTCTGCTCTTTTAGGATTGGTGGCTCGCTACCCCAACCTATTAGGGAACGCGCATAAGATGGTACTACGCCTGGTCCCAAGAAGAAAGTTGATTATTATTTTGAAGTATTAAAGTATAAGTTTTTAAACAAGTGAAATAAGATTCAGAAAGTGTTTAAACTTCAGCAAGATTATGCTAGCATGATTGTATAGATTTGTTTTACACGTTTAGTATTTCAGTATGTTTCTTTTGCTTGTAGATGAGCATGAGTAGTTTTCCTTTTGAGCATTCAGCTTTTAGATTTCAATATATTCACATGCATATTCGAGTTTTGTGAGTTAGATAGCGCCTACTAAGCAATTTTGCTTATAGATGCATTTTCCTCTTACTGCAGATAAAGGAAAGGAAAAGTTATTGCAAAGGAAGGCGACAAGGAGGTGCGGATGGATGTGTGATGCCTAGACTATAGAAGCCTTGGGACCTAGCATAAGAATTTATTAAGATTGTCATTTATTAAGAATGTATTAGATGAGTCATTTAGTCTTCCGCTGCTAGTTAATTGTATGTTTTGAGTTCTCCGAGAGTTTTAGGAATTTCTTTCAACATGTGAACAAGGATAGTTAAGTAAAGTTAGTAGTCCAGTAGCGCCCCGCCCTCACAGTCTAGTAGTGAGGAGGGTGGGGTGTTACAGTTTGGACTTCTCGCCAGCTATCCGGTCAGCCCGTCGACCTAGATGGAGTTCGTGCCAGGCATCTAGTCAGCCCGTCGACCCACTTAGACCTCTCGCCAATTATCCGGTCGGCCCGTTGACCTAGCTGGGCTTCATGCCAGACATCCGGTCAGCCCGTCGACCTGTCTGGACTTTGCTTGCACACTCGATCAGAGTGTTAGACAATGAAAAACCTAACTTAACCTAATTTTTCATTCATCAAAACCTGAGTTAGACCGTTAGTGCTAACCGCACCAACACAAAGAGTACAAGGCTGATGTGGAGAAACGTCACGGTAAAAGTATCAAGACACTACGATCTGATCGTGGTGGCAAGTACCTCTTAGGAGATTTTAGGAATTACTTATCAGAGGTTGGGATTCAATTCCAATTGTCTACACCTAGTACACCCCAATAGAATGGTGTGGCGGAATGAAGGAATATGACTCTTTTGGAAATGGTTAAATCGATGATGAGTTATTTAGAATTACCAAATTCGTTCTGGGGATATGCTTTATAAATGAAAGTATAAATTTTGAACTTGGTACCTTCTAAATCAGTACCCTCTACTCCCACGGAATTATGGAATGAGCGTAAGCCTAGTCTGAGTCATATTCGGATATGGGTAAGTGTAAAGACCCAAATTTTCTCAATTAGAGTCCTAAAAGTAATTTAAAAATATTTAAAAATACTTTAGAAAAATTCTAGAGGTTTTTAGAAATTTTTAGAGTATTTTTATGCAATATTTGGAGTTCATTTGGTATTTTTACCAAAAGAAACAAGTTGCAAAAAATAAAGAAAATTAGCCGAGATTCGAACCTGCAACCTCAGACCAAACCAAGCCTTAAGAAAATTCTGCTGACCAAGTGGTCAAGCAGGCAGTTCTATTTAGAAAAGGTAGCAAAATTTATTTAAGATAGTTAACAGAATATTGGATTATAAAAGGGATAAGTTGATGTTGGATTTGTCTGTTTAGAAAAGGTAGCGAATTTATTTAAGATAGTTAACAGAATATTGGATTATAAAAGGGATAAGTTGATGTTGGATTTGTTTGTTTAGAAAAGGTAGCGAATTTATTTAAGATAGTTAACAGAAATATTAAGTTATAAAAAGGGAGAACTTAGGGATTATTTTCCAAAACCTAAACCTCTCCTCTCCTTTTCTCTCCCGAAGGCACAACGTCTCCTGTTTGGGCAAAGGAAATGTAACGACCACCCTTCTTACTACTACTCTCTAAGGGCGACCGTTACCTAACTACTACTCTACTCACTAGTGTTACTTGTGCTATTATTAGCAACACTTAGATTTATCACGGCTCTAGAGGAATTCCCACCGAAAAATTTCGGCAGAGTCTCCCTTGTACCGGTGACCAAATCAACAATACAAATAATATATACTCAACCACAAGCGGCTGTAACACATTTTTCTTCACAACCACGCAGAAATAATAACACAATAACTCAAAGGAAACTATTCTAGCAATGGTAAACAAGTATATAACTCCAACAATAGGACATATCAACCTACAAGTACGGAATAAACTCAATTACAGTCCCAACTTCATAATAGCATTTAAGGAAAACCAAAAAGAACTCTAAACAGAAAGGTCTTAACAATTCCTTAGCAAACTCTTGATCTCCCCCATAGTCCAGCCATCACACACCTTCATCACCACCACCTTGTCGCCTTCCTTTCATACTTTAGCTTTTCCTTTATCTGCAGTAGGAGGAAAAATATATCTATAAGCGAAATACTTAGTAAGTACTAATCTATCTCACAAAAACTCGAAGTGCATAAAAGTAATGCAACAATACTAAATCTGAAATGCTAAAATGAAAGTTGCATGTTCTCATGATATACAGAAATAAAGATGAATACTAAACATGCTCACTAACTGATAGGAAAATAATGAAACTACTACTGTAGGCTCAGAATTAAAGAAACTAACTTCTATTTATTCTAAGCATAATACTTGTTTCATTTTCTTATATCTTTATACCAGAAATTAATCTTTTAATTTCTCTTTTACTTTCTTCTTCTTTTTCTTTTTCTTTCTTCTTCTTTTTCTTCTTCTTTGGGCCCAGGCTTAGTACCATCTTTGTTTTGTTGGTGCAGTAAGCATCCGACGATAGAACCTCAGTTTTGATAATGGCAAAGGGATTCAAAGTTAAGATTCCTTGTTATCTAACGTGGTTAAATAAGGTTTCAGGAAAGTCCTAACTGCGGTTAGGCAGGGGAAAATCCTAAGGGGGGGTAACCTTAGGTCCTAGGGGGTGGTAACCCTAGGTGAAGGAAAATCCTAAGGGGGGGCAACCTTAGGTCCTAGGGGGTGGTAACCCTAGGTGGAGGAAAACCCTAAGGGGCGGCAACCTTAGGTCCTAGGGGGCGGTAACCCTAGGTGGATGAAAACCCTAAGGGGCGGCAACCTTAGGTCCTAGGGGGCGGTAACCCTAGGTGGAGGAAAATCCTAAGGGGCGGCAACCTTAGGTCCTAGGGGGTGATAACCCTAGGTGGAGAAAAACCCTAGGGGGCGGTAACCCTAGGTCCTAGGGGGTGGTAACCCTAGGCGAAAAGTCCAGTCGGTCTGGAGGACCGGACTGGCATCAGGTAAATCTCTTGAGTGGAGTAGGTGAGGACGCGTTCCCCGTAGAGGGAACAGTAGGCGTCGGGTCGACCTAGGGTTTCCGGTTGGAAATCCGAAGTCAGACCCGGATAGTCCGGAGACTGTCATAAACATTCTTTTATTATTCATACTGTTATTTTGTGCTAATTTTGTGTTGCAGGATATTGTTTGGGACTAACAAGTCTTGCAGGTACAAAATAAGGTAGTTTTCCCTCGGATGAACAGTGTCCGAGGCGCCTCCATGGAGCTTGGAGGCGCCTCGGGTCAGTGGTCGACAAGCACCATTGGAGGCGCCTTGAAGAAGGCAGAAGGCGCCTTGGAAGGTGCCTTGAGTGAGGTTTAAGGCGCCTTGAATGGATAAAATTCGACCAGGTCAGATTTGATCCACGCGGAAGACCAAGCAGCATGGAGGCACCTTGAACAGCCTTCAAGGCGCCTTGAACACCCTTTATAAGGGGGTTTTGACCAGCACTTCAGTACAACGAATATCAAGTGATCTCTCATCAATGTGCTGCTCCAAAAGACACTCCGAAGTGCTGCTACAAGTGCCCGACGACCCGAAGCTTCAGATTTAGCATTTCTTGTTGTAGGTATAATACTTATAGCTTTTAATTGTACTCATAATTGTAATCTTTTAACGAGCTTATAGTTGTTGCCCACCGGAAGCGATCAAGGATCGCGGGCCTTCGAGTAGGAGTCGTCACAGGCTCCGAACGAAGTAAATCTCTGTGTCCTTCTGTTTGTGTTTGTTTGCTTTTAATTCCACTGCTTTAATTACTCTAACGCTGTTTTCAATTCCGATACGTACAAAATAGCCATGAGCGCTATTCACCCCCCCCCCCCTAGCGCGGTCTCGATCCAACATGTTTTGCACGCTCTCTAATAGTGACTAGGGTAGCGAGCCTCTAGCCCTATGAGGATAAAGACCTCAGTCTTACCAGGGCCAAGACCTAGTAATTGGTCACCTGGATTTGTTTAACGACAACCTCGGAAGTCGGGTACTAGCCTCTTGTTTTAATTTACTTGTTATCTCTTTTTAACTAGACTTTAGTCTTTTTCTTTACTCATGCTTCTTATAATCCTTTATTGGAGCCTATTAGAATCCTATAGATATATATCTAACAAGTATAGGATTACAACTAACCAAGCATGCTATATATAAATAACATAAGGGAAGCATATCTGAACTCTCTAAGCATGTTATAAAACAAAGCAAAGGAAAGAAAATCTGAACTTACTAATCATGCTATAAAATAAAGTAAAAGAAAACAACTTTGAACTTACTAATCATGCTATAAAATATGGCAAGTGAAAAGAATTAAGAACTAATACTGTTCGTAAATTTCTCATGCTTGTAAACGGCAAGGAAGGGAAAACAGCAAAAGAAGATTATAAAGCTACTAACTTCTCATGCTAAGAAACTATTCCTATGATAGTTGGTTCTAGGTAGCAAGAAATCTAGACTGAAATCGTAAACTGAAATGCCAAAACAGAATGAACTAAACTGTATACTTAATTAAAAATCTGGAACTAGATTATTTGAACACATGGCTACTTGTACCCAACAAATCCCAAAGGAAATCAAGACTAGTTCGGCACAGCAGCATTAAGAAAAGGCTCAGATCTGCACTTGTTATAAGGGCCACTGCAAACTAAAGAAACTCCAATCTGAATTATATGAAGGAAATTCAGATTTAATACCTCAGCAACAAAGAAACCCAAACCTAAATTCTGCATGTTCCGGAGTCAGGAAAGAAAGGCTAAATCCCTAGCAACAATTCTATACAGCATGATCCAAAAGCATGAAGGGAAACTAAGGCTCTATCATATAATTCTACTCAGCCGAGCAAAATCCGAAGCAAGGAATCAAGCTTGCTTATTATCAGAATTAAGAAGCCTAACTATTTGCCAAACCCAATGAAACCTAATCCAATCAAAACCCCTTCTTTCTTCTTTGATTCATGGCAGCAAAAATAAAGGAACAAAGGTTATCAGATTATAGCACACCACAGCAGCAATGCAAAGGAAAACAAAAATCCAACTATGAGATGCTCATTATCAGAATTGGGAAGTCTAGACTATGTGCCAAATTCATTAAAAACCCATTCCCATCTTCTTATAAAACTCACGGCAACAAAACCATATAAACCAGAAAATAGCACTTAAATTCGGGATTGAGTTCATGGCAGCAACCAATAAAAATTGAATTACTACTTTCTTCCTTTGTGATTCATGGTTGCTAATTCAAAACACAAAATCCTTTGCTCTGTTTGAAACTAACGAGATCTAAACCACATGCTTACCCATACCATTTATTTCCCTTATTGGAAGTACACGGCAGCAAGTTCCAAACAACAACCCTTACTACACGATTCAAAAACAAGGAGAATCACAAACCGAAAACCACTCCTACCGCAGGCGAGTAGTACTTACATGCTGTTCTTGGACTTACAACCGAAGGAAGGGCTGCTAGGGTTCAGAGGGATGAAGATCTCGGCCCCTTCTTGTGCTCGTGCGCTCACCTTGCCGAGAGGAGCTCGGATATATGAAGAACCCACGGAGAAGGGTGCTCGCCGGCCGCCAGAGTCGAAGCTAGGCTTCGTTTTCTTCACTCGGCAGGATCTGCGCCGTCGCACGGGGAGAGGGGAGAAGAGGGCTTCGGGTCACGATAGGTTTTCGGCTAGAAAGGGAAAACTTAATCCCTTTATAACTGAGTTTTTAATAATTACTATACCTTAAATATTATTCACCCTTTCCTTAATTAACAAAACTCGCTAGCACAACTGGTCAACCATGATTTGGCCAAGTCAACGGTCGTGGTTTCGAATCCCCAGCCCAGCGTTTTATTCCCATTTTATTTAAAATGCTCCTAACTACTACTTAAATAGAATATTTCCCCTTCTTTAATAAGAAACGCCCGCTGGAACAGTTGGTTGGCTGTGTTTGACCGAAACCTCTGATCGCGGTTTCGAAACCTCAGCCGAGCGTTTAATTTCCCTTTTATTTTAACTGTTCTTAACTACTGCTTAAATGTATTTCGTCCCATATATGTTCACAAAAAGGGCGCAGATCAGTTGGCTGGCCGGATTCAATTAAGGTTTGGTTCAGGTCCGAGGTCCACGGTTCGAATCTTGGCTTTGACAAATTTTTATCTAAACTTCTTTCGTTTTATAAAAATACCAAACGACTTCCAAAAATTGCGTAAAAATACTCTAAAAATCTCTAGAATATTTTAAAAGTATTTCAAAATATTTTTAAGGACATTTAGAACTTGAAATAGGGAAAATTGGGTCGTTACAGGAAAAAAGGGGGGGATTTAGGGTTCCTCTCCGGCGGCCGACCAAGGGAGATTTTCGGGAGATCTTCACATGGTTGTGATCCTCTCGTCAAGGGGAAACCGTGAGCACGAAGGAGGGGTCGAAGCTTGCAATTCCTGCAAACCCTAGAAGTTTTCTTTCTGGTTGTAAGCCCAAGAATGCAAAAGTAAGTGCTTCTCACCTGCAGTAGGAGTAGTTTCGGACCTTTGTTCTTCTTGAATTCGAAGCATGAGAAGCGCTTATAGTGCAGATTTTTAATTAAGCCTATAGTGCAGATTTTAATTAAGCTTATAGTGCAGATTTTAATTAAGTTTGTAGTGCAGATTTTAATTAAGCTTGTAGTGCAGATTTTTAATTAAGCCTATAGTGCAAATTTTAATTAAGCTTGTAGTGCAGATTTTTAATTAAGCCTATAGTGTAGATTTTAATTAAGCTTATAGTACAGATTTTTATGTAGGCTTATAGTGCAGATTTTAATTAAGCTTATAATGCAGATTTTTATGTAAGCTTATAGTGCAGATTTTAATTAAGCTTATAGTGCAGATTTTAATTAAGCTTATAGTGCAGATTTTAATTAAGCTTATAGTGCAGATTTTAATTAAGCCTATAGTGCAGATTTTAATTAAGCTTATAGTGCAGATTTTTAATTAAGCTTATAGTGCAGAATTTTGATTAAGCTTATAGTGCAGAATTTTGATTAAGTTTGCAGGCAGATTTGATTAAGCTTGTATGCAGATTTAGTTTTAGTGCAGTTCAATAAGCATTTCAGTACTATTCTATTAAGTATTTCCATGCAATTCTGTTAAGCATTTCAGTGCAGAGTTAATAAGCATTTAGTGCATTTTTGTATGAGACATCTTTTTAATAGAGGTATTAACAAGTATAAGCAAGATAAAGAAAAGAAAGAAAAAGGCCAAGGCTTAAGTAGATCCCAAAGTCAAGACTTTAGGGATTTTGGCACACAAGGTGCTTGTTAAAATGCCAAGACATTTAAAGAAGAAATAATTAAGATAATAAAGTATTTTACTTTTTAAGAGGCTAGTACCCGACTTCCGAGGTTGTCGTTAAATAAATCCAGGTGTCCAATTCCGAGGTCTTGGCCCTGGTAGACCGAGGTCTGCTCTTTTAGGATTGGTGGCTCGCTACCCCAACCTATTAGGGAACGCGCATAAGATGGTACTACGCCTGGGCCCAAGAAGAAAGTTGATTATTATTTTAAAGTATTATAAGTATAAAGCAAGTAAAATAAGTCTCACATAAGTATAAAAGTATTCAAGTATAAGTTTTAAACAAGTGGAATAAAAGAATAAGTTTAGAACAAATGAAATAAGTTTCATTTTGTTTTAAATCAGCAAGTTTATGTTTTCTTTTATGCTAGCATGTTTGTTTAGATTTGCTTTACATGTTTAGCATTCCAGTATGCTTTGTTTCCTTTGCAGTTAGATGAGTATGAATAGTATTTCTTTCTGAGCATTCAGTTTTAGACTTCTTCCAGTTACATGCATATTCGAGTTTTGTGAGTTAGATAGCGCTTACTAAAAAATTTTGCTTATAGTTGCTTTTTCCTCTTACTGCAGATAGAGCAAAGGAAAAGTTATAGCAAAGGAAGGCGACAAGGAGGTGCGGATGGATGTGTGATGCCTGGACTATAGAAGCCTTGGGATTTAGCATAAGAATTTATTAACAAAGAGTTGAGTAAAATGTATTAGATGAGTCATTTAGTCTTCCGCTGCTAGTTAATTATAAGTTTTGAGTTCTCCGAGAGTTTTAGGAATTACTATCAACATGTGTGCAATGTTAGTTAAGTAAAGTTAGTAGTCCAGTAGCGCTCCACCCTCACAGTCTAGTAGTGAGGAGGGTGGCGTGTTACAGTTAGTCCAGCACATGTGCTAAAGGGAGATGTTGATAAGTTGGAATCTCCTACAGAAGTTCGCCTGTTTATAGGTTATCCTAAAGGAATGAAAGGTGGTTTATTTTATAGTCCTAAAGATCATAAAGTCATTGTTAGCACGAATGCCCAATTTTTAGAAGAGGACTATGTAATAAATCTCAAGCCCATGAGTGAAATTGTTCTAGAAGAAATGAGAGAGGACACGTCTACTTTAGTAGTACCAGTGCAAGATGTAATATCACAAGAAACTGCAACACGTATCACAAATGATACACAACTACAGACAGTATCTCGTCGTAGTGGGAGGGTTGTGAGGCAACCTGAAAGATTCATATTTTTTGGAGAGTTTTTGGACTTGATCCTAGGTAAACATGAACCTGATCCCCGAACATATGACGAAGCACTCCAAGATAAAGATGCAGCATCTTGGCAAAGAGCAATAAATTCATAAATAGAATCTATGTATTCTAACAAAGTCTGGGAGCTAGTAGAACCATCAAATAATGTAAAAGCTATTAGATGTAAATGGATCTACAAAAGGAAAAGTGGGACAGACGGGAAGGTAGAAACCTTCAAAGCAAGGCTTGTTGCGAAGGGGTATACTCAGAAAGAGGGAATCGATTATGAGGAAACTTTTTCGCCAATAGCTATGCTTAAGTCTATCTGGATACTCTTATCTATTGCTACTCATATGGATTATGAGGTTTGGCAAATGGATGTCAAGACAGCTTTCCTTAATGGAAGTCTTGAAGAAAACATCCATATGAAGCAACCAGAGGGGTTTATTGCAAAGAGCAAAAAGCATTTTGTATGTAAGCTCAATCGCTCTATTTATGGACTAAAGCAAGCTTCAAGGTCTTGGAACATCCAGTTTAATGAAGTAATCTAGTCTTATGGATTTATTTAGTGTCCGGATGAGTCTTGTGTATATAAGAAGTGTGATAGAAACGTGGTGGTATTTCTTGTACTATACGTAGATGATATTTTGTTAGTTGGCAATAATATCAAAGTGTTATCGGAAGTAAGGGTATGGTTGTCCAAGCAATTTGATATGAAGGACTTGGGAGAATGTGCACATATTCTCGGGATCAAAGTAATAAGGGATCGCAAGAAAAGAATGTTGTGCTTATCCCATACTTCATATATCGATACGATCCTAGCTCCTTTGAGCATGTAAGACTCCAAGAAAGGTTTTCTATCTTTTCGGCATGGAGTATATTTATCTTAAGAGATGTCTCCTAAGACATCAAAAGAGATAGAGGAAATGAAGGCAGTTCCTATACTTCGACCATTGGAAGCCTAATGTATGCAATGTTATGCACGAGACCGGATATCTGTTTTACCGTGGGCATGGGTTAGCAGATATCAAAGTAAGCCAGAACCGGGACATTGGATTGACGTAAGGCAGATAATTTGCTCCCTGTGGGTTACACGGATTCTGACTTCCAATCAGATAGGGACAATAGTAAGTCAACCTAGGGGTTTTGTGTTTACTTTAGGAGGTGAAGTCATAACAATGGAGGAGTGTAAAGCATAGATGTTTTTCGGACTCCACCATGGAAGCTGAGTATGTGGTAGCCTCTAAGGCAGCCATAGAAGCTGTATGGCTCAGAAACTTCATGATGGACTTAGATGTGATTCCTAGTTTGCCCAAAATTATTACAGATTATTGTGATAATAGTGGTGCAGTAGCAAACTCGAAGGAACCACGAGCTCATAAGGCAAGTAATCACATTGAGCGCAAGTACCACCTAATATGAGACATCGTATAAACGAGGCGAAGTTGTTGTCACCTAGATTGCATCAGCAGATAACCTGGATCTTTTCACTAAGGTCCTTCCGGCGAAAGCTTTTGATCGGCATGTTGAGGGGATGGGAATCAGATGTATGGAAACGTTTATGGCAGCATAGTCTTTTAGTATAAGTGGGATATTGTTAGAGTGTATATTAAAAGTCTAGCTTTTTGTAAACATTTATTTTGAAATAAGAATCACATTGGTCAAATGTCTACATTTATGCAAAGTGTAGTTGTCCATTTAATTTATATTGTAGATAACATGGTGTGAGGAGACACAGAGGAGTTCATGTTATCAGTTCCTTAAAAATTATAAGTAGTTTCTCACAACCAAGATGGAATAGGACAAACCATTGGAATAGTTGTAGTGTAAATAGGTATTAGTTTATCTTGACTAATAAATTACACTAGTACACTATGAGTGTATTGAGCAGGACCATTTGAGGTAGTTTCTTTTTATACTGACTATATAAAAGAACAAAACTTCTGTTATTATGGAAGTGCGTACTCTTAATCATGATATAATAACAAGTATGTATACTCAATATTTATTTTTTTAATTTATCAAAGGGTGCAATTTAATTCGTTAAAATCAATAGGTCCGATAAGTTAAGAAATGATATTATTTATATGGTGTGTTGTTGATTATAGAATGAAACTGTGTCCTAGTAATTTAGGTTGATGATGTCCCCTTGAGGAGCTCATAAGGATTGTTATGTAAATCCTGTAGGTGGACTTAGTCCGACATGACAATGAGGTTGAGTGGTACTACTCTTGGAGCTAGATATTAATTAACTGAGTTATCAGTAACTCATTTAATTAGTAGACATTCAATATCTTAAACACAGGGAGACTAACATACTCATGATAAGAAGGAGTCCATATTGTAATATGGGATTAGTGCGGTAGTGTAATAATAACTCTTTAGTGGTATGAGTTATTATTGATGAACTTAAGTTGGGTGTTCAGGTCGAACATGGGAAGCTCAAGCTCATCGGGAGACCAAAGTCAATTCCTCCTCTAAGTCCCTATTGTAACCTCTTATATAAAGCCTTATTTCCACCCAAAGCCTAGCTTCTTAAGGCTCAAGCTAGGGTCGGCCAAGCCTTGCTTGGAGACCAAGCAAGGGGCCGGCCAAGCTAAGCTTGGAGCCCAAGCAAGGGCCGGCCAAGCCTTGCATGGTGCCCAAGCAAGGGGTCAGCCACACCATGATTAAGAAGGAAGTTTTATTTTTGTAAAATCTTTCCTTTTATAGATATCCATAAAAAGGATTTAAAACAATGATTTTAATATAAAACTTTCTTTTTTTAGATCGGTCATAAAAGGAAATAAAGGAAGTTTTTATTTTCTTAAAAACTTTCCTTTTATGTTGGTTTTAAAAGAGAGTTTTAAATTTTAAGATCTTTCCTTTTATAGTTTTCTACAAAGGAATAAAAGAGAGATTTGAAATCTTTCCTTATTTGTAGTTATTTATAATGTGAAAGAAAGATTTTAATTTTTTGATAAAACTTTCCTTTTGTAACCATGTTTTATTTAAAATCTTTTCTTTTATAGATATCCTTAAAAGGATTTAAAAGAGAGAGATTTTAATTTATAAAACATTCCTTTTATAACTATCCATAGAAGAGATTTTAAAAGAGAGATTTTAATTTTTGTTTAAAATCTTTCCTTGCTTGGAGAACAAGCTTGTGGTCGGCCATACCATAATAGAAAAGGAAGCTTTATTTTTTGTTATAATACTTTCCTTTTTTGCAATCACCACGGAATATAAAAGAAGGGGAGAGGGTGCATCATGATATAACACATCTTCTATTCCTCTCTATTCTTCCTTGGTGGCCGGCCCTTGCTCTTTCTCTTCTCCCCTTTTGTTTTCTCTCTTGGAGGCCGGCGACATCAATTGTGAGATATCTCTTGGTGGTCGGTTGCTTGAAGAAGAAGAAGAAGAACAAGAGAAGGAAGCTCTCTTGTCTAGCATCCCTTGGAGTTTAGTTGGTGGTCGAATCTAGGAAGCAAAGAAAGAAGCTTGGGTGGATTTTCTCTTGGAAGATTGTCGCCCACACGACATCCAAGAGAAGGAGAGGAATACAATAGAAGATCAAGAGGTCTATAAGCTATAAAAGGTATAACTAGTTATTAGTTTCCGCATCATAACTAGTTCATCTTTTGTATAAATCTTGAAAAACCAAACACAAGAGGTTATCAGTTTTTAGTTATCATTTTTGTTATCAATTTTACTTTTTGATTTCATGTTTCGATAATGTGTTTCTATTGAGGTCTCTATAGTTAAATCTAGCTTACTATAAGAAATTAAATATTTGATTTTTTTGTGAGGCTTAGTCTAGGAAGTGGTGGATGATCACATACCCAAGAAGGCCTAGTGCCTCACCATGTTTAATCTGCAAGCTGATCTTCGAAATAGATATTTGATAACTTCTATAATATGGTTTAACTTAGGAAGATCACATCGGTTAAACTTGGAGTAAAAATGTTAAGTATCGTTTCCAATCCAAGTTTAACTTTTGAAGGATAATTTGGATTAATAATGTTAAGTATCGTTTGCAATCCAAATTTAACTTTAGTAGAGCACAAGGGTAGCTAGGATAGTTCTATACTTGTACAAATTTTGTACAGGGGAACTAGGATGGTGTTCCGAGTAGCAACCAACAACTGTTAGCAGATATCAAAGTAACCCAGGACAAGGACATTGGACTGCCTTAAACTATATATTGAAGTACCTAAGAAGGACTAGAGATTATATGCTGGTTTGCCAGACAGATGATTTGCTCCCTGTGGGTTATACGGATTCTGACTTACAATCAGATAGGGACAATAGTAAGTCGACCTCAGGGTATGTGTTTACTTTGGGAGATGGAGCCATAACATGGAGGAGTGTTAAGCAGATATGCGTTTTGGACTCTACCATGAAATCTGAAGTATGTGGCTGCCTCTGAGGCAGCTAAAGAAGTTGTATGGCTCAAAAACTTCTTGATAGACTTAGATGTGATTTCTGGTTTGTCCAAAATTATCATAATTTATCATGATAATAGTGGTGCAGTAGCAAACTCGAAGGAACACGAACCCATAAGGTAAGTAAACATACTGAATGTAAGTACCACCCGATACGAGACATCGTAAAATGAAGAGAAGTTATTGTCACCAAGATTACATCAGTAGATAACTTGGATCCTTTCACTTAGGCCCTTCAGGTGAAAGCTTTAGATAGGCATGTTGAGAGGATGGGAATTAGATGTATGGCAGCATATATGGCAGCATAGTCTTTTAGTATAAGTGGGAGATTGTTAGGATGTATACTAAAAGTCTAGCTTTTGTTATGAACATTTATTTTGAAATAAGAATCACATTGGTCAAAAATATGCATTTATGTTAAATGCAATTGTCCATTTAATTTATATTGTAGATAACATGATGTGTGGTGCGCCAGATCATGTTACGGCCTTCATATAAATTATAAATAGTAGCTCACAACCAAGATGGAATATGACAAATCATTGGAGTGGTTGTAGTATAATTAGGTATTAGTTTATCTTGACTTTAAAATTACACTAGTACACTATGAGTGTATTGAGCAGGACCATTTGAGGTTGTTCTTTTATACTGAGTGCATAAAAAAATAATACCTCTGTTATTATGGAAGTGTGTGCTCTTAATCCCGATATAATAACAAGCACATATGCTTATTATTTATATCTTTAATTTATCAATGAGTGAGATTTATTTAGTTGGATCAATAGACCCGATAAGTTGAGAAATAATATTATTTATATGGTATGTTGTTGATTATAGAAGGAAACTGTGTCCTAGTAATCATGGTTGATGATGTCCCCTTGAGAAGCTCATAAAGATTGTCATGTAAACCCTGCAGGTGGACCTAGTCGGCATGACAATGAAGTTGAGTGGTACTACTCTTGGAGATAGATATTAATTAAGTGAGTTGTCAGTAACTCATTTAATTAGTGGACATTCGATATCTTAAATATAGAGAGATTAATGTACTCATAATTAGAAGGAGCCCATAATGTAATATGGGATTGGTGTGGTAGTTCAATAATAACTCTTTAATGGTATGTGTTATTATTGATGAACTTGAGTTTGGTGTTCGGGGCGAACACAGGAAGCTCAAGCTCATCGGGAGATCAAAATCAATTCCTCCTCTCGGTCCGTGTTATAGCCTCTATAAAGTCTGATATCCACCAAGTCCACTTCTTACCCATGTAATGGGCCGGACACACCCTTGCTTGGAGCAAGGGGGCCGGCCAAGCATCAACTTGGAGCCCAAGAGGTGGCCGGCCAAACCATGCTTGGTGTCCAAGCATGGGGTCGGCCACACCACTAGGATTAAAAGGGGATTTTATTTTGTTAAAATCTTTTCTTTTGTAGCCATTCATGAAGGGATTTAAAAGAGAAATTTTAATTTTAAAATTTCCTTTTATAACCATCGACATGGTTTTAAAAGAGAGTTTTAAATTTTTAAAAGTTTTCCTTTTGTAGCTATCTACAAAGGATTAAAGAGAAATTTTAATTTTTTTTTTAAATCTTTCCTTATTTGTAGTTGTCTATAATATTTAAAAGAGAAATTTTAATTTTTGATAAAACTTTCCTTTTTGTAACCATGATTTAAAAAGAGAAGTTTTAATTAATCTTTCCTTTTTTTGTAGTTGTCTACATATTTTAAAAGAGAGAAATTAATTTTAAAAACTTTCCTTTATTACCATGTACAATAGGAAATTTAGAAAAGAGATATTTTAATTATTGTTAAAATTTTCTTTTTTTATTGGGAGGCCACAAATAAGGAAGTTTTGTAACACCCGAAAATTCTCAAACTTGCATTATAAATATTCTATGATTTTTCTGGAATTTTTAGATATTTTTCCGGAATTTTCCGAGTAGCGGAAATAGCAAAAATAATTAGAAGAATAAAAAGGCTTCAACGGGAATCGAACCCGGGACCTCTCGGGTCCGCTAAACCTTTAGTTAGCCTTAGTAACCAGTGAACCCAGCAGGGCCGTGCTGAGAGAAAGGAGAACCAAATATAATTATACTTGAGTGGGGCCAAATACCCACTTAATATAAATAGGAAACTTAAAGAGGGTTTGGTTTATTTTATTTTGGTTCGGCACATCCTTCTCCACCGAAACCCTCTCACGCCACCTCTCCCTTTTCTTCCTCCTTCTTTCGGCGCCACACCAAGGAAGACCTAGGGTTCTTTCTCTAGGGCGCACTCCTTCGCGAGAGGAACGCATAGACGCGAGAAGTTTCTCGAAAGGGGCACCTCCACCGGAATTTCTAGCGATTAGATTTGTAAGAAATCTAGCACACAAGGTAAGAAACCCCTCACCTGCAGTATAATAGCTACCGTGTGATTTTTCTGTGCATTAGTTTAGTTATATGCGTATGTTTTCGACACATAGGGTGTATTTAACCCTCCTCGCAGGTTTAGGGATTTAGTGAGTACCTTTAGATGGGCCGGACACGTCTTTTCTCCTTCAGTTGGAGGTTTAGATGCTGTTGGGTGCCTAAAGGTAGTCTCCCTAATAGAGAGGGGAGTTAAAGCACACTAGGTGTTCGATTAAATAACTAGCTTAGAAAAAAATGCAACATAGGCATTTTTAATAACACAGTTGAATGCATTAGAAGCATCTAAATCAGTTTATTCTAGCTTATATGGGACTACGGTCCAATGGATGGGCTCCCACAGTCGCCTCTAGGTTCAGACAACCTAGAAAGAGCAATTTAGAACAATTTAGCTATACTCAGTATTTTACTTTTCAGTTGGCACTGTACTGGATTAGATATCCATTGGGCTGAGCTCCCATAGTCGGTCCCTAGGTTTAGATAACCTAGTAGCTCTACTAAATTCGAGACTTGCAACCCCGGGTCTAGTTAGAGATGCGCGCATAGCACGTACAGTTGTCGGGCCCCTCAGCAGCATGTTTAGTATTTTCACTTATTATATGTATACGGTTTTCAACCTTTCACAAATTAGTTCGTGAATTCAGTACAGTTCTAGCAGTAGCTCAGTATTAGCGTAGCTCAGTTCTTAGTATCAGCTTAGTTTTTCCCTGTGAATATGCATGATGACTTTATGTTCAGCTTTAGATATGCCATGATTGTATGCTTATATGCCATGCCATGCTTAGTTTATTCAGTATATCCAGCATATGTTTTAAACAGCATGATTTGAAATCATATTTGCATCGTTGCATGTTTTGTGAGGTAGATGGTTTCTTACTAAGCTTTTTAGCTTATAGATACTACTTTTCTTATACTGCAGATAAGGGTAAAGGAAAAGTGGATCAGTAGCGGAGGCTGGAGGGCAATGCTATCAAGATGTGTGTGGGCAGGAGTTGGAATAAAGATCCTTGGGATCTAAACAGTTTTACTTCAGTATTAGCACTTTGCGTTTTTAGTTTCATTATTCAGTTTTGGTTGTTAAGTGTTATGAAATAGTAAACCATGCACTATGTAGTATGCCAGGTTTAGTTTGTTAGTAATTATGTTAGAATGTTGGTTAATAGTTGTTAGAATGTATTTCCATTGATTTTAGAATTGTTGTGTGAGATTTTGGCACGCCAAAGTGCTGAAATCAGAGTTCCCAGGCGAAATCAGAACTCTGATCGGTCTCCAGACCGATCAGAGCCTGGGCAGTGCCATTGGATCGGTCAGTCGACTAATCCAGACAGATACAGTATGCTACTGTATCCTCCTGGATCGGTCAGCGGACCGATCCAGCCACACCTGGATCGGTCTGCCGACCGTTCCAGTTGGGGAACAGAACGACCGCGGCTCCGATCGGTCTGTGGATCGATCGGCAGGTCTGTAGGTAGTTGGGAAGTTTAGTTTCTAGTCCCTAGCTCAGTTGGGATGTTCAGTTTCCCCTCCTTAGTATATGTATACCAGCAAAGAAGGTCCTTAGACCTTTCTTATCAGTTGTATCCGTCATTAGTAGAGTAAAATTTTAATTAGCCCAGCTTTCCGCACAGTATAGCATAGCATAAATTGTTGCGACCGGCCTTACAGCCAGTACCCAGAAGGTGGGTCGTTACAAGTTTTAATTATGTTTAAAACTTTCCTTTTTTGTCATGACCAAGAATTATAAAAGAGGAGAGGGTGCCTCATGAGTAGACAACCTAAGCCTTGCCTCCTCTCCTCTCTTCCTTGTGGCCGACCCGCTCCCTTTATCTTTTTTCTTTGTTTTCTTTCCCATAAGGGTCGGCGGCACCTTTCATCTTGTCTTCTCTTTTGCTTCCTTAGGGTCGGCGGCATCAAGGATTGGAAAATCCTTGTGGCCGGTTGCTTAGAGAGGAAGAAGAAGAAGAGGAGAAGCACTTGGTGGCCGGTTGCTTGGAGGAGAAGAAGAAGAAGGAAATTTCCTATTTTGGTATCCCTTGGTGGCTCGGTTTTCTTGGAAGCGAAGAAGTGGTTCGGGTGGAGTTATCTTAGTAGATCATCGCCCACACGACGTCCAAGAGAAAGAGAGGAATACAATAGAAGATCAAGATGTCTTTTGTCTACAAAGAAAGGTATAACTAATTAATGGTTTTTGCTTTGAATTAATTAGTTAGTTTTCTTTGCATGGATTCTGAAACACCAACACAAGAGGCTAGCGATTTTATATTTCGATTTCGTGCTATCAATTTTGTATTTCAATTTTGCGTTTCGATCTTGTATTTCTATTATGATCTCTGTAGTTAAACATAGGGTTACTATATGAAGTTAAATATCCAATTTCTTTGAAATGCTTTGTCTAGAAAGTGGTGGATGATCTCATAGCCAAGAAGGTCTAGTGCCTCGCCATGTTTAACCTAGAAGCCAATCTTTGAAATAAATATTTAATCAACTTCTGTAATATGATTTAACTTAGGAAGATCACATCGGTTAAACTTGGAGTAAAAATGTTAACTATCATTTCCAATCCAAGTTTAACTTCTGAAGAGCAACTTGGATTAATAATGTTAAGCATCATTTGCAATCCAAGTCTAACTTTAGTAGAGCACATGGGTAGCTAGGTTAAGTTTTGTCCTTGTACAAATTTTTGTACAAGGGAAACATAACGGAATCCAGGTGTAGTAACCAACATGCGGCAGCTATCGCTTTAAAGAATATGTTAGTGGGCATGTGCCACTTGCCCATAAATAGGCATTTATGATGGATGAGATAGCTGAATCATTACGTTAAAGAGCACATTCCCATGTATCTGTTGGTGCGGGAAGCATCCGACGATCGAACTCGTATTTTGATAATGGCAAAGAATTCAAAGTTAAGATGTTTAGTGATCTAACAAATCTGTTAAACGTTTCAGGAAAAGACCTAACTGTGGTTATGCAAGGTAAAAACCCTAGGGGGTGGTAACCCTAGGTCATAGGGGGTGGTAACCCTATGTGGAAAGTCTTGGCAGGTCGAAGGCTTCAGGCAAAAGTCCTAGGGGGTGGTAACCCTAGGTGGAAAGTCCTGGTGTCGCGAACTAGGTGAAAGACTGGACTAACCGGGAAGCGGATGTCCAGCAGAAAGTCCGGAAGCTTCGAGTGCTGAGCAAAAGTCCAGTCGATCTGGAGGATCGCACTGGCAGCAGGTAAATCTCCTGAGCGGAGTAGGTGAGGACGCGTTCCCCGCAGAGGGAACAGTAGGCATCGGGTCGACCTAGGGTTTTTGGTTGGAAACCCGAAATCAGACTCGGACAGTCCGGAGACTGTCAAACTTTCACTTTTATACTATCATTTATGTGTTATAAGCTAACTTTGTGCTAAAGGGTAGTTCTGTGTTTAACATATCTTACAGGGACCAAAGTGCAAAATTAGCCTCGGATGAACAGTACCGAGGCGCCTCCATGTAGCTTGGAAGCGCCTCGAGTACAAAACCTGAGCTGGCTGCGAAGCAAGCTTGGAGGCGCCTTGAAGGAAGCCAAGGCGCCTTAGACAGCTTGATGAAGGCGCCTTGGAGAGACTGAAGGCGCCTTGAACCTAATAAGGTTCGACCAGTTCATCCCTTATCTCCGCGGCTGACTCGGCTCATTCAAGGCGCCTTGGTGAATAGTAGAAGGCGCCTTGAACACCCTTTATAAGGGATCTCAACCAGCATCTCATCCCAAGAATTCCAAGCGATCCCTATACGCGATTAGCTGCTAACGAAAGGTTCTCGAAGTGCTGTGACTACTTTCCGATGACCCTGAGCTCTAGAATTCATATTCTCTAAGTGTTGTCGGTATTTTTAATTTTTGTTTTAATTTGTACATAGATTGTAATAATTCTCGTGCTTATAGTTGTTGCCCAAGGAAAGCGATCAAGGATCGCGGGCCTTCGAGTAGGAGTCGTCACAGGCTCCGAACGAAGTAAATCCACTGTGTTCATCTGCTTGTTGTTTAATTCCGCTACGTTAGTTTTTACTCATACGAATTCGAAAAGTGTGAAAGCCACAAGCACTATTCACCCCCCCCTCCTCCAGCGCTTCTCGATCCAACAATTGGTATTAGAGCGGGGTAGCGTTGATCTGGTGCAACCACCAATCACGTAATTTTTTCGTGGTGTTTTAAATTTTATGGAGTCAAATGAAATTAGTATTATTACTATATTCCAGTTTCTTTTCATTCGTTCGCATTAATTTCGCTCAAGGTTGGTGCAACACCACTCGTGTTAGTTCTCTTTTCAAATTTCTACTCCCGCACTGCTAATCCAAGACATAGTCTTGGGACATATTTTTTTCCTTTTTACATATTCTCTCAATGGCCCAACAAGAGGGTTTCAGCACCGTCCGTCCCCTGCTCTTCTCCGGAGAAGATTTCGGGTACTGGAAGGGACGGATGGAGACGTTTCTAAAGATCCAGTTCGAGATGTGGATGATCATCCGAACTGGATTTCAACTACCGACTGACACTGATGGCATGTAACGACCACCCTTCTTACTACTACTACTCTCTAAGGATGACCGTTACTTAACTACTAACTCTACTTAACCGGTATGATTAAAAATCACATGGAAACCCTACCGAAAAATTTCGGCAGAGTCTCCCCTGTACCGGTGACCAAATCAACAATACAAACAAACTATACTCAGCCACAGGCGGCTGGAACATATATTTTCACAACCAAAAGGAGTAACATCACCACGCAGTTTAATGAAATCAAAGCATGCAAGTAATAAATAGCGGAAACAAAATAAAAACATACAGTTAACTAACAGCGGAAGACTAAATGACTCATCTAATACATTCTTAATAAATTATTAAACTAAGTCCCAAGGCTTCCATAGTCCTGGCATCACACATCCCTCGAACACCTCCTTGTCGCCTTCCTTTCTATATCATTTCCTTTCCTGTATCTGCAGTAAGAGGAAGTGTAGTCTATAAGCAAAATTTGCTTAGTAAGCGCTATCTAACTCACAAAAACTCGATGTGCATGTATATAAATAAAAACATGCTAAAACTGAATGCTAACATGTAAAGCTACTCATGCTCATAAATAGCAAATAACAGTAAGCTAACTCATGCTCTTCTAATAGTAAAGAAACATATTGAAAGGCTAAACATGTAAGACAAGTCTATACTATCATGCTAGCATAAAGAATTTAACTTTCTGAATTCTAAACACTTTCTGATTCTTATTAAACTTACTTAAAAACTTATTCTTTTATTTCACTTATTTAAACTTATTCTTTAATGCTTGTAAACTTTTGTAAACACATTGTTTTATTAGTTCCAAAAGCTTATACTTATAATACTTCAAAATAATAATCAACTTCTTCTTGGGCCCAGGCGTAGTACCATCTTATGCGCGTTCCCTAATAGGTTGGGGTAGCGAGCCACCAATCCTAAAAGAGCAGACCTCGGTCGACCAGGGCCAAGACCTCGGAATTGGAACGACAAGCTCTTGGATGTCGGGTACTAGCCTCTTCTTAAAAGTAAAATATTTATAATCTTAATTACTTCTTCTTTTAATGCCTTGTCATTTTAATAGGCACCTTGTGTGCCAAAATCCCTAAAGTCTTGACTTTTGGGATCTACTTAAGGCCTCGGCCTTTTCTTTCTTTTCTTAATCTTTCTTATACTTTTCTTGAACTCTTAAAAAGAACATAGGTATGCTACAACAGAATTAAATCAAAGGAAAGAAAATCTGACTTCTATAAGCATGCTATATCAGAGGCAAATCAAAAGAAAGCATATCTAACTTCTTCAAACATGCTACAACAGGTTTAATACAAAGGAAAACAATTCTGAAAATCTTGAAACAAACAACATATATATAACTGCTCAGGTTGATCTAATAGCACAGGAAAACTAGAAAGTATACTCATGCATATCTCGTGGCAAAGGAAACTGAGCATGCTCAACACATAGCAAACAAAACTAGGAATTAAATCAATACTGCTCATGCTATAATTAATAACAAATAAAAACTAAAGAAACTGCTCATGTATATCTAGTAGTAAAGAGAACTACACATGCTTAACTAACAACAAATAGGAAGGTCTAAACAACATGCTAGAATAAATCAAAAATCTACAAAGCAAGCTCTGAAGCCAGTATAGGATTAATGGGTTGTTCGTGCCACTACATAGTACAAAAGGGTCTAAACAGATGCTAAATATATACATATATAGGGTTGTTCATGCCCACTAACTAGCACCAAAAACTATGACTGAAACTTAGCTAACTTGTTGAAGGAAAACTAAATTAACTAACCTGCTGCATGTGTAACAAAAGGAATAAAACTTGCAGAATTGAAACAAAAGGAATCAAGCTTGCTTAATTGCAACCTAAGAAAATCAACTTGCTTGCTATCAGAAGCCTAACTATTTGCCAAACCCAATGGAACCCCTTCTCATCTTCCCACAAGAACATCACGGCAGGGAACCAAAGGAGGTGAATGCTGTGCTAAACAGATTTTTACAGCATAAATCCGAAATCTGTAGAAACCAAAACGTGGAAGCAAAACATGGAAGAGATCATCAGCAAGCAAAACCCTTCTCTTCCATGTTTATCTATTTCATTCGTTAAACTAGAACAGATCTAAACCATTCAAATCCCTTCTCTTCTTTCTTTAGGGTTCACGGCAGCAAGCAAAACCGAGAAGCTTCATGGAAAAATCGAACAAACAAGGAAATATCGAAACGAAGTCGGAATTCCTCTTACCACAGGTGAGTAGCAACTTACCTTAGGCTTTTCTTGGACTTACAGCCGGAGAAGAAAGCTTCCAATGCTTCTAGGGCTTGCGGAGGATCTCGCAAACTCGCCCTCTTCCTCGTGCCTACTGTTCCTTCTTGACGAGAGGAGCTCGAATCCAAGAAGAGCTCGTGGAGAAGTCCCCTTTGGCCGGCCGCCGAAGAGAAAACCTTAATCTCTTCTCGGCTTCATTTTCGCCCGATCCCGCCGTCGCACACGCAGAAGGGGAAGAGTGAAACGGGATTTTAGGTCACGGGAATTAACACGTAAGTTCTCTTTTTTTATAATCTCCATATTCTGTTAACTTGTTAAATAAATTTTCTTACCTTTTCTAAACAAAACTGACGACTGGTTCGCTTGGTGGGCTGCGTTCTGCTTAAAGCCCAACTCGTGGGTTCAAATCCCAACTGCAACCATTTTATTTCCTATTATTTTACTGTTCCTAACTTGTGCTTAAATGGAATTCTTCTCCTTCTTTAATAAGAAACGATCGCTGGATCAGTTGGTTGGCTGCGTTCGGCTTAAGGCGTAGCTCGTGGGTTCGAATCCCGGTTGCAACTTATTTTCTTTCTATTATTTCTCGCTATTTACTTCTATTACTTAAATAAAATTCTTCCTTTATTAAATCAAATAATAACTGCTAGCCCAGTTGGTTAGCTGGCCTTTGCTTAAGGCTCGGTTTGCAGGTTCGAAACTTGGCTGCAACCATTTTCTGCCCATTAATTCTTCTTATTAACTTCTACTCATTAAATAAAATTCTCCCTTTATATGATTAATTAATAACTACTATCCCAGTTGGTTAGCCGGGTTTTACCCAGGTCAGGGGTTGCTGGTTCAAACCTCAGCTTGGACATTTTTTTTGTCGAAACTTCTTTCGTTTAGTAAAAATACCAAACGACCTCCAAAAATTGCATAAAAATATTCTATAAATTCCTAAAAATCTCTAGAATTTTTCTAAAACATTTCTAGATTTTAATAAGGTCTTTTAGGACTCCAAATCTTAAAATTTGGGGTGTTACAATTCTCCCTACCTTATAAAAAGTTCGTCCTCGAACTTAGAATAATTCTGGACATTTCTATCTCCTCATGCTCCTAAGTAACTTCCTCATGCTTCTGGTTCTAAATGACTTCTACTAATGATGCTCTTTTATTCCTTAGTCTCTTAGCTTCTCGATCTTATATTATTCGTATCGCATCGTATCCATTAGTGGTCCTTCTAGTTCCAATTACTTAACTGGGCTTCTGACTCCCCACTGTCTTGTCCTCTATCTTAACATCTAGTTATGCCAAGAATAATACCTAATATCTTCTCTATCCTTTCTAAACATACTTATGTATATATGTTACAGTTGATTTTACAGCATGTTTAGAAGCACAAAAATAGCATCCTTTGCCATGTTTTCATCGTATGATTCAAAGGCTTTAAATTACTTTCTTTGGTTTAGCTTGTAGCATGATCAGTAAGCTTTAAGTTACTTGTTTTATTCTATTATATAGCATGGTTAGTTGATTATACACCCATACTTGTTAAGTATATTTAAAGGACTCCCACAATCTTTAATAAAAGATAATAAGGAAGATAAAAGAATAAGAAAGATAAAAAGTAAGTCAAGCAAGAGGTTAGTCCCCTCGGGGCGGTGCAATGGTTAAGGCATGGAGTGTAGCCACATGAGGTCTTGGGGTTGAAACTCGGCGTGATCGAGCATAACCTCCCCATGTCTTGGTCATTTGCACTAATGGCACTACAAAAAAAAACTGCTATTTAGGGACAAAATTTGGGACGAATTTGATAAACTGTAACGACCACCCTTCTTACTACTACTCTCTAAGGGCGACCATTACCTATCTATACTCTACTTACTAGTGTCACTGACGCTATTATTAGAGTCAGTTAGATTTATCACGGTTCAGAGGAATTCCTACCGAAAAATTTCGGCAGAGTCTCCCCTGTACCGGTGACCAAATCCATAATACAAACAATCTATACTCAGCCACAGGCGGCTGGAACATATATTTTCACAACCACGCAGCAATAATACACACTATAACTAAAAGAAAGCTATTCTAGCAATAGTAACCAAGCATAACTCCAACAGTAGGACATATCAAGATACAAATACGAATTAAACTTCATTACAATCTCAACTTCATAATAGCATTTAAGAAGAAAACTAAAAACATAAACTGAAACTCTAAACAGGTAGGTCCTGAAAATTTGCTAGCGAACTCTGGATCTCTCCATAGTTCAGTCACCACACACATCCATCACCACCACCACCCTGTCGCCTCCCTTCATATCTTAGCTTTTCCTTTATCTGCAGTAGGAGGAAAAAGAAAAGTATCTATAAGCGAAAACGCTTAGTAAGTACTAATCTATCTCACAAAACTCGAAAAGCATAAATGAAATGCATAAGTGCTGAAACTGAAATAATAATAAAGCTATCTGCATGTGCTCATGGTATACAGAAAATGAACAGAATACAAATCATACTCAGTATCAAGCAAGATAACAAGAAACTAACAATGTAAACTTAGAATCAAAGAAACTAACCATTCTTATCTATTCTAAGCTTGGAACTTATTTCATTTCTTGTATCCTTGTGTTAGAAATTAATCTTTTAATTTCTATCTTTTACTTTCTTCTTCTTTCTTTCTTTCTTCACTTTACTTCTTTACTTTTCTATACTTTGGGCCCAGGCTTAGTACCATCTCATGCGCGTTCCCTAATAGGTTGGGGTTGCGAGCCACCTAAAAGAGCAGACCTCGGTCTACCAGGGCCAAGACCTCGGAAATGGTCACCTGGATTTGTTTAACGACAAGCTCTTGGATGTCGGGTACTAGCCTCTTGCTTGACTTACTTTTTATCTTTCTTATTCTTTTATCTTCCTTATTATCTTTTATTAAAGATTGTGGGAGTCCTTTAAATATACTTAACAAGTATGGGTGTATAATCAACTAACCATGCTATATAATAGAATAAAACAAGTAACTTAAAGCTTACTGATCATGCTACAAGCTAAACCAAAGAAAGTAATTTAAAGCCTTTGAATCATACGATGAAAACATGGCAAAGGATGCTATTTTTGTGCTTCTAAACATGCTGTAAAATCAAGTATGACATGATTCTAATCATGCTGAAAAAAACAAGTATAGAACGATACTTTAGGGCTGCTAACCCTGCTGTAAGTACATGGCAAGGATGACTACTCTAAAGCTTTTAAACATGCTGAAAAGTAGAATAAAACATGCTACTTTAATCTTCTAAACATGCTATACAAAATAGGCAAAAACATACTACTTTAAACTTCTTAACCATGCTATAAACGAAGCGTAAAGGAAACTAATTTCTTGGCCTTCTAAACATGCTGTGATAAGAGCAAAGAAACTAATCTAATCTTACTAATCATACTACAAAATGGAGCAATAGAAAACTAATTTGATCTTGCTAATCATGCTACAAAATAAAGCAAAAGATAGCTAATTTGAACTTCCTAAACATGCTATCAAATAAAGCAAATAAAAGCTACCTATGTTCCACTAATAGCATTGAAGACTGTACTCGTGCACATGATAACAAATAGAAGTTACTGGTGTTCAAATAATGGCATTGTAGGGCTGTACCCACACAGTAATAGCAAAGAAAAGCTACTGATAAGGAACTAGATCATAGAAATTCAGCTACTATGACTACTGTAAGCTACCATCTAGTACACAGAATCATAGATCATGAAATCGTTAAGGAACTAGATCATGAAATTGGTTATTCCAGCTGTCACTAGAATAGTTCAGTTAAGGAACTGGATCATTGAATTACTATATTCTTAGCAGAACCCGGATCCTAAAAATTTGCACAGCAACCCTAGTTTATCAAACTCGGTACAGCAAATCTTAACAGATTGGAGCATATGATTCTGTACAATGGCAAAATCCGAGAAAGGCATCTCAACAAACAAGGAGGAAACCGAACAAGCAAAACATGGCAGCAAACCCTAACTCCACTACCTTCTCTGAAAATTCGGAACCAAAACGAATAGGAAATTCCGAAACAATCCTACCGCAGGTGAGTAGTACTTACAATGCCTTCTTGGACTTACAACCGGAAGGAGAGGGCTGCTAGGGTTCGGCGAGACTTGAAATCACCGCGCCTTCTTCGCGTCTACGTACTCTTCACGTCGAGGAGGTCACGAGGATGAGAAGGATTCTCCGAAAAACCCCTCGCCGGCCGCCGGAGGAAGTGCCCTAACTCGGCTTCGTCTTCGCCCAAGCACAGCGCCGTCGCACACGTCGGGAGAAAGGAACGAGAAGAAAAGGGATTAGGGCTCGGGGAAAGAAATTAACCCTTTATAACCTAGGTTTAATTTCTGATCCTTACTATAACTTAAACCTATTTCTCCTCATACTTGGTTAACAAGGCGTGCGCAGCCCAGTTGGTTTGCTGTGTCCGGTTGGGTTTGGTTCGGCCGGAGGTCACGGGTTCGAGCTTCGGTTTTGACAAATTTTTGTCAAAATTTCTTTCTTTTTGTAAACATACTAAACGACCTCCAAAAATTGCGTAAAAATACTCTAAAAATCCCTAAAAATCGCTAGAATATTTTAAAGGTATTTACCAATATTTTTATGGACTTTTAGAACTTGAAATAGGGAAAATTGGGTTGTTACAATCCCCCATACCTTATAAAAAGTTCGTCCTCGAACTTAGAATAGCTCTGGATACTTTTGTCTCATACTGTCCTCCCGCTCCCAAGTGATTTCCTCGTGCTTCTGGTTCTGCCAGACGACCTTCACTAGTGGTACTTCTTTATTTCTCAATCTCTTGACTGCTCTGTCCACTATCTGTGTAGGTCTGCTTTCATAACTAAGATCCTCTTGGATCTGCACTGACTGAGGCATGAAACACATTGTGTATTGCTGACATGTCTTGTGGTAAGTCCAGACTGTAAGCTACTTTCCCAATCCTCTCTATGATCAGGTAAGGTCCTACATAGCGAGGACTTAATTTGCCCTTCTTGCCAAATCTCATCACTCCCTTCATAGGAGCGACCTTGAGGAAAACTGAATCTCCTACTTGGATAACTCTTCTGTCTGCTCTGGGCAGTCTCGATTCTCTGTCTGATTTTCTGGATTGCTTGAGTAGTCTCGTCTATCACCTCTGTCTGAATGCCTAGCTCTGCTTCCATCTCTTTTCTCTCTCCTGCTTCTTGCCAGCATATGGGTGATCTGCATTTCCTGCCATACAGTGCCTCATAAGGTGCCATCTTGATGGTGGCCTGATAGCTATTGTTGTAAGCGAATTCAGCTAAACACAGAGCACAAGCTCTGAGCATGTCTTCTAAAATCTGATTCACTCGCTCTGTCTGTCCATCAGTCTGTGGATGGAAAGCTGTGCTGAACTTGAGTTTGGTGCCCAGTGCATTCTGAACGCACTCCCAAAAGTGTGAGGTGAAGCGCCCATCTCTATCAGAAACGATAGATTTAGGAACTCCATGAAGTCTGACTACTTCTTTAACTCTATGGAGTGGGACACCTTGATGGCTAGGAAGTGAGCGGACTTGGTCAATCGGTCTACTATTACCCATATCGCATCATATCCACTGGTGGTTCTTGGGAGACCTGTTATGAAGTCCATGGAAATGTCTTCCATTCAGAGGCTGGAGAACTCCTCCTGGTCTCTGGTGTTCTGCTTTGACTCTCTGGCATGTCAAGCAGGTACTGACATACTTAGCTACATCTCTTTTGAGTCCTGACCACCAAAACCTCTGTTTCACATCTTGGTACATCTTGGAAGAACCAGGATGCATGGAATATGGTGTACTGTGAGCTTCCTCTAAGATCTTCTTTCTCAGTTCCTCATCATTGGGCACGCAAATGCGACTCCCCTGATAAAGAATTCCGCTATCTGTCACTCTAAACTCTGAGTTGTCTTCTTTCTGTATCCCTTGCTTTCTCTGTATCTCCACAAGCAGTGTAGACTCTAAGGTCAATGTAGAGAGCTGTCCTTCAATAATTTCAAGCCCAAAATCTGACAACTCCTTCTGCAGTGGCAGGGCTAGTGATGACAATGACATCAGTGATGCACTAGATTTTCTGCTGAGTGCATCTGCCACTTTGTTAGTTTTGCCGGGGTGGTAAAGAATTTCACAGTCGTAATCTCACCTCCGCTGTCTCATGTTTAAGTCCTTCTGAGTGAAGAAGTACTTAAGACTCTGATGATCTGTGAAAATTCTACACTGGACTCCATACAAATAATGTCGCCAGAGTTTAAGTGCAAAAACTACAGCTGCCAGCTCGAGATCATGAGTAGGGTAGTTCTTCTCATAGTCTTTGAGTTGTCTGGAAGCATAAGCTATGACCTTTCCTTCTTGCATGAGTACAGCTCCTAAACCCATCTTGGAAGCATGTAGATGTCGAAACTCTTGTCGCTCTGTGGAACAGTCGAATGGGAGCATTGATCGGTCTCTTCTTTAGCTCTTGGAAGTTCTGCTCACATTTATCTGACCATTCTGGTGAGGGCTGTTAGCGGAGAAGCTATCCTGGAAAAATCCTCCACGAACTTCCTGTAGTACCCTGCTAGACCAAGGAAGCTTCTGATCTCTCTGACGTTCTTGGGTCTACTCCAGTTGTTGACCGCTTCCACTTTGACTGGATCCACTTGAATACCTTCTTTGGAAATAATGTGACCTAAAAACGCCACCTGATTAACCGTAACTCGCACTTTGAGAATTTAGCATAAAGTCGCTGTGAAGAGTGCAGTACTATCCTCAAGTCGTGTCATGCTCCTAGGGTCCTTGAATAGACGAATGTCATCGATGAATACAATGACAAATTTGTCAAGATATTCTCTGAACACTCTTCATTAGGTCCATGAAGACCGCAGTGTATTGGTCACTCCAAATGGCATGACTACAAACTCGTAGTGTCCATATCTGGTCCCGATCGTCTGGGTATATCTCTTTCTTTCACCTTCAGGTGATGGTACCCAGAGCGCAAGTCTATCTTTGAGAACACCGTCGCTCCTCTTAACCGATCAAATAAGTCATCGATCCCGGGAAGGGGTACTTGTTCTTGATTGTCACTTGATTCAAAGCTCGTAGTCTATGCACATCCGCATTGTCCCATCTTTCTTCTTGACAAACAACACAGGAGCTCCCAAGGTGAGTGACTAGGGCGAATGAAGCCTTTGTCCAGTAACTCCTGTTGTCTTGTAACTCCTTCAACTCTGCTGGAGACATGCGATACGGAGCTTTCGAATTGGACCGATTCCAGAACCAATTCAATCTCAAATTCCACCTCTCTGTTGGGAGGTAGTCCAGTAGCTCTTCTGGAAATACTCCGGATACTCGCATACTACCCGGACCTCCTCCTGCTTGAGTCCCTTCTCCTCTTCTGCCTTCACTATGTATGCAAGAAAACCTGCACACCCTTTAGCTAACATCTGGTGTGCTGCTAGGGATGAGAGGAGCTTCTGGGTCTTCTTCCTTGGCACTCCTGTGAACTCAAAAGTTGGCTCACCTTCTGGACTAAAAATTACTTTCTTTCTGCGGCAGTCCACTGAGGCACTGTACTTGCTGAGGAAATCCATACCAAAAATGATATCGAAATCCTGCATGGCGAGGACTATTAGATTTACATATAGCTCTCGGTCTGCAATTCTAACCAATACAGCTCGAAGCCACTGATTGGATTCCATGACTTAGGGTTGTCGGGAACTTGGAGTTCATACTTTCTGAGGCACCTGTAAAGTACTGGCAAAAGGTATCGATACAAAGAATGGGTCGCCCAAGTGTCAAATAGTACAGTAGCTATGTCTGGAAAATAACTACTTGACCTGCAGCTTCTTCTTTGGTGAGGAGAATACTCGCACCATCAAAGGCTGGGACGGTGGGGCTTCTAACCTTCCTTGGCTGATGTAGGGTCCCTCTAATGCCGCTCCCATGTGGTGCAACTGTGCAGGCTGGCCTCCATATTGCAATGGCTGTGGCTGAGGTGCTTTGAATTTATTAGGACACTCTTTAGCCATGTGTCCTTCCACCACTGGAGTAACATCAATTTTACCCAAAAGGCGGGTGTGTTCTCCGCATTTGGGACGAGGGAGGGAACTTGGTTTGTTCTTTGGTCCCCCTCAGCCACCTCCGTGTTCCACCGCTTCCTTTTACCTTTGCCTTTCCAGTTCTGCTTATTTGTCCTCCGTCTTCACTGGCTTATGTTGTGCTCATTGTGCTTTGATGTTGTTCATGTAATGTTCGGAATTAATGCTCTCTTGATCAATTCTTAGCGCCCTGGGTCGATGAGCTCCACCGCTCACATTCGATGCTATCTGTGGTCTCGGCATTACGAGCATCGCTGACTCGCTCCTTCTCTGTACTCACTAGCAGACGAGCTAACCATTGAACTTCTTGGTTTGCTTCCTCGGGTCACCTTGCTTGAACTCTATAAACTCCTCGTAGTGCTTGTTGGTAATCTGCAGGTGGAAGAACTCTTCATAAAACTCGACTTGAAAATCAGCCCACTCATCCGATCGGTTGCTCTCTTGGTCTTTATCCTCTCCCACCACATACGAGCATCCAGACAGGCAGAAAGAGGCGCACTTGACCTTCTCGACTTCGGCGGTCAAGAAGCTCCATAGTGCTCTCTAGTGTTTTAAACCAAGCTGGGCATCCCAGGCTCGATCGTGCTGAGAAGCTCTCGGTTTCACGCCCATATAAGATAAGCTACGGTCTCTCGGGTGCTTGAGTAGCAGGAGTCTCGATTACTGGGGTCTCCTGCGGCGACAAGGGAGGGCGCTTCGGTTTGCCATCAGTTGGCAATCACTTGCCGCTACTTGCCTGGGTGAGCAACCACTTCAGAAAGGTTGGGCTCAGTTGCTCTAGGCACTTCGTTCTCTTGAGCTGGTTCCTCAGTGTGAGTAGCACGGGGACGTCCTCTTCTTGCCATCTAATTATGAAAGGTAAAGGCTTGATATCTTACTTTAACCCTTCTAATCATACTTAAATATGAATAAATAAAAGGGAAACTAAATCTTCTATCTTACTTTAGTACTAAAAAGGAAAGTACTCTATACTGCAGTAAAAATAAGGAAAGCAGAAATAAGAAAGGAATTTAAACACTTTCTTACTTGGAGACGGCGAGGATGATGCTGATGTGTGTGTGATGCTGGAGAATGGAACACTGCTCTGATACCAACTGAGCTATTCCAGCTCACATGCCAGAGAGTCAAAGCAGAACACCAGAGACCAGGAGGAGTTCTCCAGCCTCTTCCAATACCAGAATGGAAATGGGAAGACATTTCCATGGACTTCATAACAGGTCTTCCAAGAACCACCAGTGGATATGATGCGATATGGGTAATAGTAGACCGATTGACCAAGTCTGCTCACTTCCTAGCCATCAAGGTATCCCACTCCATAGAGCAGTTGGCCCAGCTATATGTTAAAGAGGTAGTCAGACTTCATGGAGTTCCTAAATCTATCGTTTCTGATAGAGATGGGCGCTTCACCTCACATTTTTGGGAGTGCGTTCAGAATGCACTAGGCACCAAACTCAAGTTCAGCACAGCTTTCCATCCGCAGACTGATGGACAGACAGAGCGAGTGAATCAGATTTTAGAAGACATGCTCAGAGCTTGTGCGCTAGATTTCAAAGGAAGTTGGTGCAAGTATTTGTGCTTAGCTAAATTCATCAGGCTACCATTAAGATGGCACCTTATAAAGCACTATATGGCAGAAATGCAGATCACCCATATGCTGGAGAGATAGAAGCAGAGTTGGGCATTCAGACAGAGGTGATAGATGAGACTACTCAAGCAATCAGAAAATCAGACAGAGAATTGAGACTGCCCAGAGTAGACAGAATTCCAAGTAGGAGATTCAGTTTTCCTCAAGGTCGCTCCTATGAAGGGAGTGATGAGATTTGGCAAGAAGGGCAAATTAAGTCCTCGCTATGTAGGACCTTACCCGATCATAGAGAGGATTGGGAAAGTAGCTTACAATTTGGACTTACCACAAGACATGTCAACAATACACAATGTGTTTCATGTCTCTATGCTAAAGAAGTGTCTCCATGACCCGAGCCAAGTGATTCAGCCTCAATCAGTGAGCAGACCTACACAGATAGTGGACAGAGCGGTCAAGAGATTGAGAAATAAAGAAGTACCACTAGTGAAGGTCGTCTGGCGGAACCGGAAGCACGAGGAAATCACTTGGGAGCGGGAGGACAGTATGACACAGAAGTTCGGACGAACTTTTTATAAGGTATGGGGGATTGTAACGACCCAATTTTCCCTATTCTGAGTTTCAAACGTCCATAAAAATGTTTGAAAATACTGTTAAAATATTCTAGAGATTTTTAGGAATTTTTAGAGTATTTTTACATAATTTTTGGAGGTCGTTTAGTATTTTTGCAAAACCAAAGAAGTTTAAGCAAAAAGTGTTGGAGAAGAGGTTCGAACCCGCGACCTCGGGTCGGACCAAACCAAGCCAAATCGGCTTGACCAGCTGGGATAAGAGATTTATGTTAATCTCAAATAGAGTTAAATAGGGATGTAGTATAGTTTGGAATAAAACCCTTATATATTAAAGGTAATTAGGTTTTGATTTTCCAAAACCCAAAACAATTTCTCCCGAAATTTGTTTCTCCCCTTCTCCCTCGCGACGGCGCGGTTCTTCTCCTCTCGCGGCGGAAACGAAGAAAGCCGGCTTAGGGCTCTTCCTCCGGCGGCCGGCCAAAGCTTTCCGAGGGGTTTTCTTCACCTCCTTAAGGTCGTATTGTCGAGGGGAGCACGCGGGCACAAAAGGATCACCGAGATCTCAAGCTTTTCCCAAAACCCTAGCAATCTTTCTTCTCGGTTGTAAGTCCAAGCAATCAAGTGTAAGTACTACTCACCTGCGGTAGGAGTTGCTCCGAGCTTCGATTTTCTTCCTTGCTCCGAATTTAGGGTTTCCGTTTTCTTTTGTTGCGGATTTTGCTGTGCCGAGTGGATTTATAAGCTAGGGTTTTTTCTTCCTTGCTTTGTTGAGATTCCTTGTTCCAAATTATGCCATGAGATTCCTTGTTTCCAAATTTCTATTGTGAGTTCGGTAGGTTTGTGAAGGTTGCTGCCATAATCTGAATTTATCAGATTGGGTGTGGACAGGTTTCAGTTGGGAATTTCGTGTAGCACTTTGATTTAAATAGCTTGCGTAGCATGAAGTATGGTTATTCTTGCTATTAGGCAATATACATGAGATGGTATAGATTTCCTTTTTAGCATGTAGTGTCGGATTGTGCTGTTAAATTGGCACGAACAGCTCGGTTTTGAGTTGTTGTACAGTTAGTGATTTGGAAGTGCAGTTTCAAAATTCGGTTGGAATAGGTTTCCATGGGTTTGGCAAGTAGTTAGGCTTCTTAATTCTGATAATAAGTAAGCTTGATTTATTAGGTTACAATTCAGCAAGCTTTGTTCCTTAGTTTTGGATTTTGTTTTCCCTTGCTGTGTTAAGGCTTGCTGTACCGAGCTTGATCAATTAGGGCTGCAGTGCCATTTTTCTTTATGATCCGGGTCTTTGCTAATGATGTGGTATTTCATGATCTATGATTCTGTGTACTAGATGTTAGCTTACAGTAGTATAGTAGCCAAATTCTAGTGTGTGGTTCCTTAACAGTAGCTTTTAATTGTTATTACTGTGTGTGTACAACTTTTAAGTGCCATTATTTGAACATAGTAGCTTCTATTTGATTCCATGTGCCCGAGTATAGCCTTCAATGCTATTAGTGGAACATAGGTAGCTTTTATTTGCTTTATTTTATAGCATGTTTAGGAAGTTCAAATTAGCTATCTTTTGCCTTATTTTGTAGCATGATTAGCAAGATCAAATTAGTTTTCTATTGCTCCATTTTGTAGTATGATTAGTAAGATTAGATTAGTTTCTTTGCTCTTATCACAGCATGTTTAGAAGGCCAAGAAATTAGTTTCCTTTACACTTCGTTTATAGCATGTTTAGGAAGTTTAAAGTAGCATGTTACCTTATCTTGTATAGCATGTTAAAGGCCTTAAAGTAGTATTCTTTGTCATGTTTTAATAGCAGGTTTAGAAGCCCTTAAAGTAGCATTCCATGCTCTGTTTCTACAGCATGATAGAAAGTGTAGAGTTACATATATTGCTTTTATTACATTATACTTAGAAAGCCCAAAGTTAGCTTCCTTTTGCTTTATTTATAGCATGATTAGAATCATTCCATACTTGATTTTACAGCATGTTTAGAAGCACAAAAATAGCATCCTTTGCCATGTTTTCATCGTATGATTCAAAGGCTTTAAATTGCTTTCTTTAGTTTAGCTTATAGCATGATCAGTAAGCTTTAGGTTACTTGTTTTATTCTGTTATATAGCATGGTTAGTTGATTATACACTCATACTTGTTAAGTATATTTAAAGGACTCCCACAATCTTTAATAAAAGATAATAAGGAAGATAAAAGAATAAGAAAGATAACAAGTAAGTCAAGCAAGAGGCTAGTACCCGACATCCAAGAGCTTGTCGTTAAACAAATCCAGGTGACCATTTCCGAGGTCTTGGCCCTGGTAGACCGAGGTCTGCTCTTTAACGCGCATGAGTTGGTACTAGGCCTGGGCCCAAGAAAAGAAAACCAAAGTAAAGAGAAGTAAAGAAGTAAAGAAAGAAAGAAAGAAAGAAAGAAGAAGAAAGTAAAAGATAGAAATTGAAAAATTAATTTCTAACACAAGGATACAATAAATGAAATAAGTTCCAAGCTCTGAATAAATAAGAATGGTTAGTTTTCTTTAATTCTAAGTTTACATAGTTCATTTCTTATTATCCTGTTAGATAGTGAGCATGTTTAGTATTCAGTTTCATTTTCTGTATACCATGAGCACATGCAGATTTGCATTACATTTATGCATTTCGAGTTTTGTGAGATAGATTAGTACTTACTAAGCGTTTTCGCTTATAGATCTTTTCTTTTTTCCTCCTACCGCAGATAAAGGAAAAGCTAGACTATGGAGAGATCCAGTGTTTGCTAGCAAATTTTCAGGACCTACCTGTTTAGAGTTTCAGTTTATGTTTTTAGTTTTCTTCTTAAATGCTTTTATGAAGTTGAGATTGTAATGGAGTTTAATTCGTATTTGTAGCTTGATATGTCCTACTGTTGGAGTTATGTTTGTTTACTATTGCTAGAATAGCTCTCTTTTAGTTATAGTGTGTATTATTACTGCGTGGTTGTGAAAATATATGTTCCAGCCGCTTGTGGTTGGAAATTTTTCGGTAGAGATTTCTCGTAGTTAAGTAGCGTACCGGTTAAGTAGAGTTAGTAGTTAAGTAACGGTCACTCCTAGAGAGTAGTAGTAGTAGTAAGAAGGGTGGTTGTTACAAGAAGAATAGTAGGAGTTAAGGAACTGGATCATTGAATTACTATATTCTTAGCAGAACCCGGATCCTAAAAATTTGCACAGCAACCCTAGTTTATCAAACTCGGTACAGCAAATCTTAACAGATTGGAGCATATGATTCTGTACAATGGCAAAATCCGAGAAAGGCATCTCAACAAACAAGGAGGAAACCGAACAAGCAAAACATGGCAGCAAACCCTAACTCCACTACCTTCTCTGAAAATTCGGAACCAAAACGAATAGGAAATTCCGAAACAATCCTACCGCAGGTGAGTAGTACTTACAATGCCTTCTTGGACTTACAACCGGAAGGAGAGGGCTGCTAGGGTTCGGCGAGACTTGAAATCACCGCGCCTTCTTCGCGTCTACGTACTCTTCACGTCGAGGAGGTCACGAGGATGAGAAGGATTCTCCGAAAAACCCCTCGCCGGCCGCCGGAGGAAGTGCCCTAACTCGGCTTCGTCTTCGCCCAAGCACAGCGCCGTCGCACGCGTCGGGAGAAAGGAACGAGAAGAAAAGGGATTAGGGCTCGGGGAAAGAAATTAACCCTTTATAACCTAGGTTTAATTTCTGATCCTTACTATAACTTAAACCTATTTCTCCTCATACTTGGTTAACAAGGCGTGCGCAGCCCAGTTGGTTTGCTGTGTCCGGTTGGGTTTGGTTCGGCCGGAGGTCACGGGTTCGAGCTTCGGTTTTGACAAATTTTTGTCAAAATTTCTTTCTTTTTGTAAACATACTAAACGACCTCCAAAAATTGCGTAAAAATACTCTAAAAATCCCTAAAAATCGCTAGAATATTTTAAAGGTATTTACCAATATTTTTATGGACTTTTAGAACTTGAAATAGGGAAAATTGGGTTGTTACAATCACTGTAACGACCACCCTTCTTACTACTACTACTCTCTAAGGATGACCGTTACTTAACTACTAACTCTACTTAACCGGTATGATTAAAAATCACATGGAAACCCTACCGAAAAATTTCGGCAGAGTCTCCCTTGTACCGGTGACCTTAAACTAACATGGAACACATATCAAACACAAAAATGAATAACATCACCACGCAGTTTAATGAAATCAAATCATGCAAGTAATGAATAGCGGAAACAAGATACACATATAATTAACTAACAGCGGAAGACTAAATGACTCATTTAATACATTCTTTATAAATGGCAATCTTAATAAATTCCTAAACTAAGTCCCAAGGCTTCCATAGTCCTGGCATCACACACCATCCGCGCCACCTTGTCGCCTTCCTTACTAAATCTTCTCTTTTCCTTTATCTGCAGTAAGAGGAAGTGTAGTCTATAAGCAAAATTTGCTTAGTAAGCGCTATCTAACTCACAAAAACTCGATATGCATGAGGAGATACTGAAATCTAAAACTGAATGCTCAAAAGGAAATCTACTCATGCTCATCTACTAGTAAAAGAAACATACTAAAAGACTAAGCATGTAAAGCAAAGCTATACAATCATGCTAGCATAAAGAAAGCTAAACTTACTGAATTCTAAACACCTTCTGAATCTTATTCCACTTGTTTAAAGACTTATTCTCTAATACTTTATACTTATGTAAAACTCGTTTTACTTGTTCAAAAACTTATACTTATAATACTTCAAAATAATAATCAACTTCTTCTTGGGCCCAGGCATAGTACCATCTTATGCGCGTTCCCTAATAGGTTGGGGTAGCGAGCCACCAATCCTAAAAGAGCATACCTCGGTCTACCAGGGCCAAGACCTCACACTGGATTTGTTTAACGACAAGCTCTTGGATGTCGGTACTAGCCTCTTCTTAAAAGTAAAATACTTATAATCTTAATTACTTCTTCTTTAAATGCCTTGGCATTTTAATAGGCACCTTGTGTGCCAAAAATCCCTAAAGTCTCGACTTTGGGATCTACTTAAGGCCTCGGCCTTTTCTTTTCTTTTCTTTATCTTTCTTAAACTTTTCTTTATCTTTCTTACACTTTTCTTTATCCCAAAATACTGTTATGGTATCTTTCATATGCATCTATGAATGAAACTAACTATGTAACACATAATCATGTATAGAATACAAAAGAAATCTACACTTAAGCTCAACAAAAATGCTTAATAAAATTCAGTATTATAACTTAATAAAATCTGCATGTCATACTAAATTGAAGTGCCTAAAAATAACATAGTACAACACTTAAAACCTCATGATAATTAACTCTTAAACAGAAATCAAACATACTCTTATGCATATGGTATTTACTAGTTTTACAAGTTGAGTTAAGCATGGATAAGCTTCGAAACTTCTAAGGAAAAACAAACTAGAACTAGAGACATAAACCTCATGCCAAAACTGAAATACATTTAAGTATGCTACAACAGAATTAAATAAAGGAAACCACATCTGAATTCCTTAAGCATGCTATGTCAGAATTAAAACAAAGGGAAGCAAATCTAAATTCTTTAAGCATGCTTCAAGATAAGAAACAACGAATCTACACTGCTAAACAAGATAAACTGCAATGCTAACAATTAATCTACATACTATACTTATTCCTTAAAGCCATTCACACTAACCAAACCAGTACTGAGCATGGATGAAAGGGGTCTAATAGCAATCTAATCCACATTGCACTGAATCTATAAAGCCAGCACTGAACACAATCTTTTCATTGCTAATCTACACAACTTAAAAGAAAACTAAAGCTGCGGTTAGGTAATAAGTGATAAAATGGCTAACAACATACCAATGAATTGATAACAAATCAAAACTGCACTGTGGTAATTGTTCCTCCTGCTATGTGCTACGGCAACCAAAGAAAAACACAAGATTGCAAGCTTCCCTTCAACCCGGACATTCTCATCAAGTCACAACCAACAAATCTAATGAAAATTGCTATTGTAACCTCAAAACCATACTTGTTCTACATGCTGCGAATTCAAGGAAAACAAGAAAACATCCAAACAAAATCCCCTTTCCCTCCTCCTTAACAACTCACGGCAGTAAGCCCTAAACCACATTCTTCACAAAAAAATTCGAAACAAAAGGAAGAGAACACCAAAACGAATCGAAATCCGGAACTATCCTACTGCAGGTGAGTAGCGACTTACCTTTGTTCCCTTGACTCACAGCCGAAGGAGAAACCTTCTAATGCTTCTAGGGCTTCGGCAACACTCCAAATCCGGCGATTCCTCGCGTCCACAGCTTCCCTTCGACGAGAGGATCCCGAAATGGTGAAGAGCTCCCGACGTTAGCTCCCTCGCTGGCCTCCGGAGGTGAAAACCCTAACCTGCCTCGCCTTCCGCCCGAGCACGGCCGTCGCGCGCAGAAGAGAGACGCGAGGAGAGGAGAAAGGAAACTTTAGATCGCGGTAATCCATCAAGCCCTAAGTTCTCCTCTTTTATAATCCAATATTCTGTTATGGCTTAAGACCAATTCCTTATAAATTTGTTTACAAAATACTTGCTTGGTCTTTTGGCTAGCTCGTTCGCTTAAGACTTGGACCGGGTTGGGGGTTTGCGGGTTCGAACCTTAGCCGGAACTCCCTTTTTCTTTTAATTATTTTCTGTTACCAACTACTCTTTAAATACTATTTGTTCTATATATGATTAACAAAACTTGCTTAGCTCAGTTGGTTGGCTGACTTTGGTTAGGGTCTAGTTTGGTCCGAGATCTTGGGTTCAAAACCCGATCTTAACACTTTTTATCTCTTCTTTTATTTTTAAACTTCTTGCTCTTGGTAAAAATACCAAACGAACTCCAAAAATTGCATAAAAATATTCTATAAATTCCTAAAAATCTCTAGAATTTTTCTAAAGTATTTCTGAATATTTTTAAGAACTTTTAGAACTCCTAATGAGGAAAATTGGGTCGTTACAATCCCCCATACCTTATAAAAAGTTCGTCCTCGAACTTAGAATAATTCTGTGACTATTGTGGGGCACCGGCAGCTTCTTCCTTAGTAAGAGAAAATACTCTGGCATTGGTTGGAACGGGTGGGGCTTCCAACCGCCCCTGACTGAGACAGGGTCCTTCTAGCGATGTTGTCATGTGGTGTAACTGTGCAGGCTCGTCTCTATATTGCACTGACTGTTGCTGAGGTGCCTTAAACTTGTTAGGACATGCTCTAGCTAGATGTCCTTCTTGACCACATGAATAACATCCAGTTGTACCCAAAAGACAGGTTCCTGGATGTACTCTTCCACACTTAGGACAGGGAGGAAACTTGGTCTTCTTGTTTGCTGGGCCTTCCTCTTGGCTACCTCCAAAATTCCATTGTTTCCTTTTGTTACCCTTGCCCTTCCAATTCTGATCACTTGACTGGGGTCCCTGATTCTCCACTGTCTTGTTTTTTATCTTGTCTGGCTTGTGTTGCTCTCGTTGTGCCTTGATGTTGTTCAAATAATGCTCAGCGACTAATGCTCTGCTGACCAGCTCTTCGCCAGTCTGAGGCTGGTGTGTTCCACTACTCACATTAAGTGCTATCACTGGTCTCAGCATCCTAAGCATCAGTCTGACTCGTTCCTTCTCCGTACTTACTAACTCTGGGCAGATGCGAGCCAGCCTGTTGAACCTCTTGACTGCTTCTTCCACTGACAGATCACCTTGTCTGAATTCTATAAACTCCTCATAATGCTTGTTGGTGATTCGTTGACGAAAGAATTCTTCGTAAAACTCCGTCTCGAAGTCAGCCCAGTTCATCTGATTGACTATTCTCTTGCTCTTCACTCTTTCCCACCACATACGGGCATCTCCAGATAAGCAGAAAGAAGCACACTTGACCTTCTCGACTTCTGGCCAGTCAAGAAGCTCTATGGTGCTCTCTAGTGTCTTAAACCAAGCCTGAGCATCCCAGGGCTCAGTCGTGCCTGAAAAACTTTCTGGCTTCAGCTTCAACCACTGTATCAGGTAGGCTTCTTGTCTTCTAGGTGCTGTGGGGATTTCCAAGGCGGCTGGTGGAACCTCAGTCACCCCTGGAGTTTCCACATTAATAGTTGGAGGAGTGGGAGGGACTGGCTGCTGATTCGCCATCAGATTGACGATTACTTGTTGTTGCTCCGCCACTTGTCTCTGGAGTTGAGCAACAACTTCAGAAAGATTTGGTTCAGCTATTCTGGGCTCTTCGTTCTCCTGTGCTCGGTCCTCAGCACGAACGATACGGGAACGTCCTCTTCTTGACATCTAGTTATGTAGAGAAACTTAAAATCGTCCCTACGCTTTCTAGACATATATACATATGTAAACAAAAGAAATCAAGAACTTCTATCTTACTTAAACATTTCTAAACAAATACTCTATACTGCAAATAATAAGAAAAGTATAAAAGAAAACTTAAATACTTTCTTACTTGAAGACGGCAAGGATTGTGCTGATGTGTGATGCTGGAGAATGGGAACTGCTCTGATACCAACTGTAACGACCACCCTTCTTACTACTACTACTCTCTAAGGATGACCGTTACTTAACTACTAACTCTACTTAACCGGTATGATTAAAAATCACATGGAAACCCTACCGAAAAATTTCGGCAGAGTCTCCCTTGTACCGGTGACCTTAAACTGACATACATAACATAATATACACAGCCACAGGCGGCTGGAACACATATCAAACACAAAAATGAATAACATCACCACGTAGTTTAATGAAATCAAATCATGCAAGTAATGAATAGCGGAAACAAGATACACATATAATTAACTAACAGCGGAAGACTAAATGACTCATTTAATACATTCTTTATAAATGGCAATCTTAATAAATTCCTAAACTAAGTCCCAAGGCTTCCATAGTCCTGGCATCACACACCATCCGCGCCACCTTGTCGCCTTCCTTACTAAATCTTCTCTTTTCCTTTATCTGCAGTAAGAGGAAGTGTAGTCTATAAGCAAAATTTTCTTAGTAAGCGCTATCTAACTCACAAAAACTCGATATGCATGAGGAGATACTGAAATCTAAAACTGAATGCTCAAAAGGAAATCTACTCATGCTCATCTACTAGTAAAAGAAACATACTAAAAGACTAAGCATGTAAAGCAAAGCTATACAATCATGCTAGCATAAAGAAAGCTAAACTTACTGAATTCTAAACACCTTCTGAATCTTATTCCACTTGTTTAAAGACTTATTCTTTAATACTTTATACTTATGTAAAACCTTCAAAAACTTATACTTATAATACTTCAAAATAATAATCAACTTCTTCTTGGGCCCAGGCATAGTACCATCTTATGCGCGTTCCCTAATAGGTTGGGGTAGCGAGCCACCAATCCTAAAAGAGCAGACCTCGGTCTACCAGGGCCAAGACCTCGGAATTGGACACCTGGATTTGTTTAACGACAAGCTCTTGGATGTCGGGTACTAGCCTCTTCTTAAAAGTAAAATACTTATAATCTTAATTACTTCTTCTTTAAATGCCTTGGCATTTTAATAGGCACCTTGTGTGCCAAAAATCCCTAAAGTCTCGACTTTGGGATCTACTTAAGGCCTCGGCCTTTTCTTTTCTTTTCTTTATCTTTCTTAAACTTTTCTTTATCTTTCTTACACTTTTCTTTATCCCAAAATACTGTTATGGTATCTTTCATATGCATCTATGAATGAAACTAACTATGTAACACATAATCATGTATAGAATACAAAAGAAATCTACACTTAAGCTCAACAAAAATGCTTAATAAAATTCAGTATTATAACTTAATAAAATCTGCATGTCATACTAAATTGAAGTGCCTAAAAATAACATAGTACAACACTTAAAACCTCATGATAATTAACTCTTAAACAGAAATCAAACATACTCTTATGCATATGGTATTTACTAGTTTTACAAGTTGAGTTAAGCATGGATAAGCTTCGAAACTTCTAAGGAAAAACAAACTAGAACTAGAGACATAAACCTCATGCCAAAACTGAAATACATTTAAGTATGCTACAACAGAATTAAATAAAGGAAACCACATCTGAATTCCTTAAGCATGCTATGTCAGAATTAAAACAAAGGGAAGCAAATCTAAATTCTTTAAGCATGCTTCAAGATAAGAAACAACGAATCTACACTGCTAAACAAGATAAACTGCAATGCTAACAATTAATCTACATACTATACTTATTCCTTAAAGCCATTCACACTAACCAAACCAGTACTGAGCATGGATGAAAGGGGTCTAATAGCAATCTAATCCACATTGCACTGAATCTATAAAGCCAGCACTGAACACAATCTTTTCATTGCTAATCTACACAACTTAAAAGAAAACTAAAGCTGCGGTTAGGTAATAAGTGATAAAATGGCTAACAACATACCAATGAATTGATAACAAATCAAAACTGCACTGTGGTAATTGTTCCTCCTGCTATGTGCTACGGCAACCAAAGAAAAACACAAGATTGCAAGCTTCCCTTCAACCCGGGCATTCTCATCAAGTCACAACCAACAAATCTAATGAAAATTGCTATTGTAACCTCAAAACCATACTTGTTCTACATGCTGCGAATTCAAGGAAAACAAGAAAACATCCAAACAAAATCCCCTTTCCCTCCTCCTTAACAACTCACGGCAGTAAGCCCTAAACCACATTCTTCACAAAAAAATTCGAAACAAAAGGAAGAGAACACCAAAACGAATCGAAATCCGGAACTATCCTACTGCAGGTGAGTAGCGACTTACCTTTGTTCCCTTGACTCACAGCCGAAGGAGAAACCTTCTAATGCTTCTAGGGCTTCGGCAACACTCCAAATCCGGCGATTCCTCGCGTCCACAGCTTCCCTTCGACGAGAGGATCCCGAAATGGTGAAGAGCTCCCGACGTTAGCTCCCTCGCTGGCCTCCGGAGGTGAAAACCCTAACTTGCCTCGCCTTCCGCCCGAGCACGGCCGTCGCGCGCAGAAGAGAGACGCGAGGAGAGGAGAAAGGAAACTTTAGATCGCGGTAATCCATCAAGCCCTAAGTTCTCCTCTTTTATAATCCAATATTCTGTTATGGCTTAAGACCAATTCCTTATAAATTTGTTTACAAAATACTTGCTTGGTCTTTTGGCTAGCTCGTTCGCTTAAGACTTGGACCGGGTTGGGGGTTTGCGGGTTCGAACCTTAGCCGGAACTCCCTTTTTCTTTTAATTATTTTCTGTTACCAACTACTCTTTAAATACTATTTGTTCTATATATGATTAACAAAACTTGCTTAGCTCAGTTGGTTGGCTGACTTTGGTTAGGGTCTAGTTTGGTCCGAGATCTTGGGTTCAAAACCCGATCTTAACACTTTTTATCTCTTCTTTTATTTTTTAAACTTCTTGCTCTTGGTAAAAATACCAAACGAACTCCAAAAATTGCATAAAAATATTCTATAAATTCCTAAAAATCTCTAGAATTTTTCTAAAGTATTTCTGAATATTTTTAAGAACTTTTAGAACTCCTAATGAGGAAAATTGGGTCGTTACCTATCTATACTCTACTTACTAGTGTCACTGACGCTATTATTAGAGTCAGTTAGATTTATCACGGTTCAGAGGAATTCCTACCGAAAAATTTCGGCAGAGTCTCCCCTGTACCGGTGACCAAATCCATAATACAAACAATCTATACTCAGCCACAGGCGGCTGGAACATATATTTTCACAACCACGCAGCAATAATACACACTATAACTAAAAGAAAGCTATTCTAGCAATAGTAACCAAGCATAACTCCAACAGTAGGACATATCAAGCTACAAATACGAATTAAACTTCATTACAATCTCAACTTCATAATAGCATTTAAGAAGAAAACTAAAAACATAAACTGAAACTCTAAACAGGTAGGTTGTAACGCCCGATCTCCCTGCTCTAGACCACACATCCATACTCCACCACCACCCTGTCGCCTCCCTTCATATCTTAGCTTTTCCTTTATCTGCAGTAGGAGGAAAAAGAAAAGTATCTATAAGCGAAAACGCTTAGTAAGTACTAATCTATCTCACAAAACTCGAAAAGCATAAATGAAATGCATAAGTGCTGAAACTGAAATAATAATAAAGCTATCTGCATGTGCTCATGGTATACAGAAAATGAACAGAATACAAATCATACTCAGTATCAAGCAAGATAACAAGAAACTAACAATGTAAACTTAGAATCAAAGAAACTAACCATTCTTATCTATTCTAAGCTTGGAACTTATTTCATTTCTTGTATCCTTGTGTTAGAAATTAATCTTTTAATTTCTATCTTTTACTTTCTTCTTCTTTCTTTCTTTCTTCACTTTACTTCTTTACTTTTCTATACTTTGGGCCCAGGCTTAGTACCATCTCATGCGCGTTCCCTAATAGGTTGGGGTTGCGAGCCACCAATCCTAAAAGAGCAGACCTCGGTCTACCAGGGCCAAGACCTCGGAAATGGTCACCTGGATTTGTTTAACGACAAGCTCTTGGATGTCCGGATCTTCACTTTGCTTTCTCTGTATCTCCACAAGCAGTGTAGACTCTAAGGTCAATGTAGAGAGCTGTCCTTCGATAATTTCAAGCCCAAAATCTGACAACTCCTTCTGCAGTGGCAGGGCTAGTGATGACAAAGACATCAGTGATGCACTAGATTTTCTGCTGAGTGCATCTGCCACTTTGTTAGCTTTGCCTGGGTGGTAGAGAATTTCACAGTCGTAATCTTTGACCAATTCCAGCCACCTACGCTGTCTCATGTTTAAGTCCTTCTGAGTGAAGAAGTACTTAAGACTCTGATGATCTGTGAAAATTCTACACTGGACTCCATACAAATAATGTCGCCAGAGTTTAAGTGCAAAAACTACAGCTGCCAGCTCGAGATCATGAGTAGGGTAGTTCTTCTCATAGTCTTTGAGTTGTCTGGAAGCATAAGCTATGACCTTTCCTTCTTGCATGAGTACCGCTCCTAAACCCATCTTGGAAGCATCGCTGTAGATGTCGAAACTCTTGTCGCTCTGTGGAACAGTCAGAATGGGAGCATTGATCAACCTCTTCTTTAGCTCTTGGAAGCTCTGCTCACATTTATCTGACCATTCGAATCTCTTGTTCTTTCTGGTGAGGGCTGTTAGCGGAGAAGCTATCCTGGAAAAATCCTCCACGAACTTCCTGTAGTACCCTGCTAGACCAAGGAAGCTTCTGATCTCTCTGACGTTCTTGGGTCTACTCCAGTTGTTGACCGCTTCCACTTTGGCTGGATCCACTTGAATACCTTCTTTGGAAATAATGTGACCTAAAAACGCCACCTGATTTAACCAGAACTCGCACTTTGAGAATTTAGCATAAAGCTACTTCTGCTGAAGAGTCTGCAGTACTATCCTCAAGTGCGTGTCATGCTCCTCTGGGGTCCTTGAATAGACCAGAATGTCATCGATGAATACAATGACAAATTTGTCAAGATATTCTCTGAACACTCTGTTCATTAGGTCCATGAAGACCACAGGTGCATTGGTCACTCCAAATGGCATGACTACAAACTCGTAGTGTCCATATCTGGTTCTGAATGCCACTGGGTATATCTCTTTCTTTCACCTTCAGCTGATGGTACCCAGAGCGCAAGTCTATCTTTGAGAACACCGTCGCTCCTCTTAACTGATCAAATAAGTCATCGATCCTGGGAAGGGGGTACTTGTTCTTGATTGTCACTTGATTCAAAGCTCTGTAGTCTATGCACATCCGCATTGTCCCATCTTTCTTCTTGACAAACAACACAGGAGCTCCCCAAGGTGAGTGACTAGGGCGAATGAAGCCTTTGTCCAGTAACTCCTGTAGTTGCTCTTGTAACTCCTTCAGCTCTGCTGGAGACATGCGATACTGAGCTTTTGAAATTGGACCGGTTCCAGGAACCAATTCAATCTCAAATTCCACCTCTCTGTTGGGAGGTAGTCCGTAGCTCTTCGGAAATACTTCGGATACTCGCATACTACCCGGACCTCCTCCTGCTTGAGTCTCTTCTCCTCTTCTGCCTTCACTATGTATGCAAGAAAACCTGCACACCCTTTAGCTAACATCTGGTGTGCTGCTAGGGATGAGAGGAGCTTCTGGGTCTTCTTCCTTGGCACTCCTGTGAACTCAAAAGTTGGCTCACCTTCTGGACTAAAAATTACTTTCTTTCTGCGGCAGTCCAAGAGGCACTATACTTGCTGAGAAATCCATACCAAAATGATATCGAAATCCTGCATGGCGAGGACTATTAGATTTACATATAGCTCTCGACCGCAATTCTAACCAGGACATTCGAAGCCACGATTGGATTCCATGACTTCCCAGAAGGTAGGGTTGTCAGGAACTTGGAGTTCATACTTTCTGAGGCACCTGTAAACTACGGCAAAAGGTATCGATATAAAAGAATGGGTCGCCCAGTGTCAAATAGTAGCTATGTCTGGAAAATAACTACTTGACCTCATTACGACCGTGGAGGCACTAGCAGCTTCTTCTTTGGTGAGGAGAATACTCGCACCATCAAAGGCCGGACCGTGGGGCTTCTAACCTTCCTTGACCTGATGTAGGGTCCCTCTAATCTGCTCCCATGTGGTGCTGTGCCGGCCTCCATATTGCAATGGCGTGGTGAGGTGCTTTGAATTTATTAGGACACTCTTTAGCCATGTGTCCTTCCGACCCAGGAGTAACATCCAATTTTACCCAAAAGGCTCGGTGTGTTCTCCGCATTTGGGATGGGGAGGAACTTGGCTCACTTGTTCTTGGTCCCCCAGCCACCTCCTGTGTTCCACCGCCTTTTACCTTTGCCTTTCGCTACTTGACCGTGACTTCTTCTTGTCTTGTCCTCCGTCTTCATGGCTTATGTTGTGCTCACTGTGCTTTGATGTTGTTCATGTAATGTTCAGCAATTAATGCTCTACTGATCAATTCTTCGCCAGTCTGGGGTCGATGAGCTCCACTGCTCACATTCAGTGCTATCTGTGGTCTCAGCATTCTGAGCATCAGCCTGACTCGCTCCTTCTCTGTACTCACTAGCTCTGGACAGAGACGAGCTAACCTGTTGAACTTCTTGGCTGCTTCCTCCACTGACAGGTCACCTTGCTTGAACTCTATAAACTCCTCGTAGTGCTTGTTGGTGATCTGCAGGTGGAAGAACTCTTCATAAAACTCTGACTGAAAATCAGCCCAGCTCATCTGATCAGCTGCTCTCTTGGTCTTTATCCTCTCCCACCACATACGAGCATCTCCAGACAGGCAGAAAGAGGCGCACTTGACCTTCTCGACTTCTGGCCAGTCAAGAAGCTCCATAGTGCTCTCTAGTGTTTTAAACCAAGCCCGGGCATCCCAGGGCTCAGTCGTGCCTGAGAAGCTCTCTGGTTTCAGCTTCACCACCGTATAAGATAAGCTCTGGTCTCTGGGGTTCTGTGACGGGTGGAGTCTCGCTTACCACCGGGGTCTCCAATGACGACAGGGGAGGAGGAACTGCTGGTTTGCCATCGATTGGCAATCACTTGTTGCTGCTCGCTACTTGCCTCTGGAGCCGAGCAACCACTTCAGAAAGGTTGGGCTCAGTTGCTCTAGGCACTTCGTTCTCTTGAGTGTTCCTCAGTGAGTAGCACGGGGACGTCCTCTTCTTGCCATCTAATTATGAAAGGTAAAGGCTTGATATCTTACTTTAACCCTTCTAATCATACTTAAATATGAATAAATAAAAGGGAAACTAAATCTTCTATCTTACTTTAGTACTAAAAAGGAAAGTACTCTATACTGCAGTAAAAATAAGGAAAGCAGAAATAAGAAAGGAATTTAAACACTTTCTTACTTGGAGACGGCGAGGATGATGCTGATGTGTGTGTGATGCTGGAGAATGGAACACTGCTCTGATACCAACTGTAACGACCACCCTTCTTACTACTACTACTCTCTAAGGATGACCGTTACTTAACTACTAACTCTACTTAACCGGTATGATTAAAAATCACATGGAAACCCTACCGAAAAATTTCGGCAGAGTCTCCCCTGTACCGGTGACCAAATCAACAATACAAACAAACTATACTCAGCCACAGGCGGCTGGAACATATATTTTCACAACCAAAAGGAGTAACATCACCACACAGTTTAATGAAATCAAAGCATGCAAGTAATAAATAGCGGAAACAAAATAAAAACATACAGTTAACTAACAGCGGAAGACTAAATGACTCATCTAATACATTCTTAATAAATTCTTAAACTAAGTCCCAAGGCTTCCATAGTCCTGGCATCACACATCCCTCGAACATCTCCTTGTCGCCTTCCTTTCTATATCTTTTCCTTTCCTGTATCTGCAGTAAGAGGAAGTGTAGTCTATAAGCAAAATTTGCTTAGTAAGCGCTATCTAACTCACAAAAACTCGATGTGCATGTATATAAATAAAAACATGCTAAAACTGAATGCTAACATGTAAAGCTACTCATGCTCATAAATAGCAAATAACAGTAAGCTAACTCATGCTCTTCTAATAGTAAAGAAACATATTGAAAGGCTAAACATGTAAGACAAGTCTATACTATCATGCTAGCATAAAGAATTTAACTTTCTGAATTCTAAACACTTTCTGATTCTTATTAAACTTACTTAAAAACTTATTCTTTTATTTCACTTATTTAAACTTATTCTTTAATGCTTGTAAACTTTTGTAAACACATTGTTTTATTAGTTCAAAAGCTTATACTTATAATACTTCAAAATAATAATCAACTTCTTCTTGGGCCCAGGCGTAGTACCATCTTATGCGCGTTCCCTAATAGGTTGGGGTAGCGAGCCACCAATCCTAAAAGAGCAGACCTCGGTCGACCAGGGCCAAGACCTCGGAATTGGACACCTGGATTTGTTTAACGACAAGCTCTTGGATGTCGGGTACTAGCCTCTTCTTAAAAGTAAAATATTTATAATCTTAATTACTTCTTCTTTTAATGCCTTGTCATTTTAATAGGCACCTTGTGTGCCAAAATCCCTAAAGTCTTGACTTTTGGGATCTACTTAAGGCCTCGGCCTTTTCTTTCTTTTCTTAATCTTTCTTATACTTTTCTTGAACTCTTAAAAAGAACATAGGTATGCTACAACAGAATTAAATCAAAGGAAAGAAAATCTGACTTCTATAAGCATGCTATATCAGAGGCAAATCAAAAGAAAGCATATCTAACTTCTTCAAACATGCTACAACAGGTTTAATACAAAGGAAAACAATTCTGAAAATCTTGAAACAAACAACATATATATAACTGCTCAGGTTGATCTAATAGCACAGGAAAACTAGAAAGTATACTCATGCATATCTCGTGGCAAAGGAAACTGAGCATGCTCAACACATAGCAAACAAAACTAGGAATTAAATCAATACTGCTCATGCTATAATTAATAACAAATAAAAACTAAAGAAACTGCTCATGTATATCTAGTAGTAAAGAGAACTACACATGCTTAACTAACAACAAATAGGAAGGTCTAAACAACATGCTAGAATAAATCAAAAATCTACAAAGCAAGCTCTGAAGCCAGTATAGGATTAATGGGCTGTTCGTGCCACTACATAGTACAAAAGGGTCTAAACAGATGCTAAATATATACATATATAGGGTTGTTCATGCCCACTAACTAGCACCAAAAACTATGACTGAAACTTAGCTAACTTGTTGAAGGAAAACTAAATTAACTAACCTGCTGCATGTGTAACAAAAGGAATAAAACTTGCAGAATTGAAACAAAAGGAATCAAGCTTGCTTAATTGCAACCTAAGAAAATCAACTTGCTTGCTATCAGAAGCCTAACTATTTGCCAAACCCAATGGAACCCCTTCTCATCTTCCCACAAGAACATCACGGCAGGGAACCAAAGGAGGTGAATGCTGTGCTAAACAGATTTTTACAGCATAAATCCGAAATCTGTAGAAACCAAAACGTGGAAGCAAAACATGGAAGAGATCATCAGCAAGCAAAACCCTTCTCTTCCATGTTTATCTATTTCATTCGTTAAACTAGAACAGATCTAAACCATTCAAATCCCTTCTCTTCTTTCTTTAGGGTTCACGGCAGCAAGCAAAACCGAGAAGCTTCACGGCAAAATCGAACAAACAAGGAAATATCGAAACGAAGTCGGAATTCCTCTTACCACAGGTGAGTAGCAACTTACCTTAGGCTTTTCTTGGACTTACAGCCGGAGAAGAAAGCTTCCAATGCTTCTAGGGCTTGCGGAGGATCTCGCAAACTCGCCCTCTTCCTCGTGCCTACTGTTCCTTCTTGACGAGAGGAGCTCGAATCCAAGAAGAGCTCGTGGAGAAGTCCCCTTTGGCCGGCCGCCGAAGAGAAAACCTTAATCTCTTCTCGGCTTCGTTTTCGCCCGATCCCGCCGTCGCACACGCAGAAGGGGAAGAGTGAAACGGGATTTTAGGTCACGGGAATTAACACGTAAGTTCTCTTTTTTTATAATCTCCATATTCTGTTAACTTGTTAAATAAATTTTCTTACCTTTTCTAAACAAAACTGACGACTGGTTCGCTTGGTGGGCTGCGTTCTGCTTAAAGCCCAACTCGTGGGTTCAAATCCCAGCTGCAACCATTTTATTTGCTATTATTTTACTGTTCCTAACTTGTGCTTAAATGGAATTCTTCTCCTTCTTTAATAAGAAACGATCGCTGGATCAGTTGGTTGGCTGCGTTCGGCTTAAGGCGTAGCTCGTGGGTTCGAATCCCGGTTGCAACTTATTTTCTTTCTATTATTTCTCGCTATTTACTTCTATTACTTAAATAAAATTCTTCCTTTATTAAATCAAATAATAACTGCTAGCCCAGTTGGTTAGCTGGGTTTTGCTTAAGGCTCGGTTTGCAGGTTCGAAACTTGGCTGCAACCATTTTCTGCCCATTAATTCTTCTTATTAACTTCTACTCATTAAATAAAATTCTCCCTTTATATGATTAATTAATAACTACTATCCCAGTTGGTTAGCCGGGTTTTACCCAGGTCAGGGGTTGCTGGTTCAAACCTCAGCTTGGACATTTTTTTTGTCGAAACTTCTTTCGTTTAGTAAAAATACCAAACGACCTCCAAAAATTGCATAAAAATATTCTATAAATTCCTAAAAATCTCTAGAATTTTTCTAAAACATTTCTAGATTTTAATAAGGTCTTTTAGGACTCCAAATCTTAAAATTTGGGGTGTTACATGGCAAACCTACTCCCTGCGAAGACTGGGAACCCTCCCTCATCAAGAAAGTGGAAGCCAATGCCAGAGCTACCTGCACCCTCCAGTTTGGATTTACCAAAGAGGAGCTCAACATAGTTGGTCCATTCTCATCACCAAATGAGCTTTGGGAAAAGCTGATTGAACTTCACGAGGGAACCTCCGACACAAAGGTGAGTAAACGTGATTTACTACTTAATAAATTATATAATCTGAAAATGCAGGAAGGTGAAACGGCGAGTTCACTACACGCAAGAATTCAAGACATCCTCAACTCTCTCCACGGAATCGGGCAAAAGATAGAGAATCGGGACGTCATAAGGTACGCACTAAACTCATTTCGAGGAGCACATTGTGGGCATCAATGGTAGATGCTTACAAAGTCTCCAAGGATTTATCTTCAATAAAGTTAGATGAATTATTCTGTGAGTTTGAATTACATGAGCAGACTAATGCAATGATCGTAGAGAAGGGTTGCTTTGATTGCTGTGCCGCAACCAAACCACGATGAAGAACCCGAACCGGAAGAAGATCTCGATCGATGATGAAGATGACGACTAACAACCGAGCTCGTGAACCTCATACTAAGCAAGCTCTAGAAGAAGAAGGGTCAACAAGAAAGATCTAAAGAAGGTGGTACAAACCAAGGAGGTTCAACCAAGTTCGAAGGCAAGTTCGGTTATTTTACAAGTGCAAAAGGGGCACATAAGGCCAACTACCCAAATCAAAAGGAATCTAAGAAAGAGAAGGAAGAAGGCTCACAGGCGACATGGGACAATCTTTTCGACGGACGACGAACTTGATCGATGCCTACTTGCTCCATGGCGGGGAGATTGTTAGCGAGATCGAGGAGTGAGGTCGAGGCGGAGCGAGTCGAGTGAGCACGGATCCGCATCCGGATCTAAGGGCGGATCCGTGTAAGTATCCCTCGTCTAAATAATCTAGTCAATTATTTGCTGCGCAAACTAGCTAAGTCGAACCTTAAGGTCAAGTCACTTCTAAAGGAAATAGTAGTCCTTAAAGAAGTGACTAACTCTAAATCATTACCTAACCAAGTTCAGACTGGAAATTCAACTCAAGTTCAAAAACTTGAGGAAGAAAACTCTGGTCTGAAAAATCAGGTCAAGAATTTAAAAAATACTTTAGAACGGTTTTCTTTAGGTTCCAAGAATCTTGACTTAATTCTTGGGACACAAAGAGCCGTTTATAATAGAACTGGGTTAGGATACAAAACTAAAAAGAAATATAAATCTTATTTATCCTTAATAAACAAACCAAATAGTAAGGTAATCCAAGCATGGGTCCCCAAGTCCAAATTGGTCAATCAAGTTGGACTTGGTCAATACTGGGTCCCGAAAGATCAAATATACTACCTCGATAGGCCATATCGAGGCTATGATCAAGGGGGAGTTAACAGAAAAACTATTAAAATTAAAATTTGAAATTTGAAATTAAAAATTAAATTAAATTAAAAATTAAATTAAAATTCAAAATTAAATTAAAAATTAAAAACTAAATTCGAAATTCGAAATTAAATTAAAATTCAAAATTAAATTAAAAAATTCGAAATTAAATTAATTCAAAATTTAAAATTAAAATTAAATTTCAAAATTAAATTAAAGTTCAAAATTCAAAATTCAAAATTCAACTTAAATCAAAAAAAAAATTAGAAAGAGGATCCGAATGGTCCACCTAACATTGAGAACTTAATATGGGTAAAACAAGTGAACTACCGGAGGTATTGGTTAAAAAAAATGGGATAAGTTTAACTTGACTACCGGATTGGTGAGGTTTTTGGATGATAGCGTTAGGAAGCTTGGGCATCGCATGTCTAGGAAGATATGACCTGTGTGCATTGGGCCAAATGGGGCCAAAACTACCCTAGCGGATCTTAACCAAAGGTTTAGTATTAATTTCAATGGGTAGGACTATTTAGAAAACCCCGGCTTTACTACATTTTAATGAGTTCCTTGTGACCACCACAGCCCGTGGTTTATCCAAAGAATGTTTACTTGTATGATGCTCCTCGTCCTTTCCAATCCCTTGAGTGTCTCATACTATTCTTCATCATGCTCCATCAGATCTTGAGTCATCGAGTACATGTGTGTTCTTCTAAATCCTTACGTACTTAGAGACACACATATCTAATTTAACTTTATTTGACAATACATCCGTGGCTTTATCACTTGGGGTTCTAACATAGCAGATTGTTAAATTTTTATTTTCATTTTCATTTTCTTTATCTTAATATAAAATAACCATAGTGGTTTTAATAAAGTAAGTGATTTATTTTTATATTAATTTTTATTTTGGTGACATGATTTATTTTTTATAATAAAAAACTTCACAAATTTTCAATTATTTTTTCCCACACATGCCAGGCTAAAAAAAAAAGAATCAGTTCTGCTTGCTTCTGTATAGAGAATTTATAGTCGTCAAGACTCCAATCAATTAAGTTTACCTCAATCAACTTAAAGATTTTAATTAATTGCACTCAACTTAGACTTGTAAACCTATTAAAGCTTCAAAATTGAAGTTGATCGCAGACTATAACTAGGAATATGTTGTTTCCTGGTCGAAGGATATAATGTCTATAAGACAATTAAAAAAAAGTGTAAAGCTAAATTACAAGTTACTAGCTAGTAATTAATCTCTCACTACTCACCATTCTGCATCTTCAATTTATTGGATCTTTACGTTGCCCTCGAGTTCATCCACAGTATGGACGATGAGGATTGAGGTGTTAGAGGGGGCGTGGCAAATAACGCCTTGGCCTACAAATTGAAATTTCTCTTGTGGGTTCTTACGAGGTCAAATCAAATTCATTAACAAAATCAAAATCAAATACAAGAATCTACTGTACTGAATTTGTACACGTCAAACGGTCAGCTAAAGTAATCTGAAAGGTAATATCAACTTAGTTCACTTCATTATTCAAATGTTTTATTGGTTGAAAATTTTAACTTTAATTTACTAAGTATAAGTCAATTGTGATAATGGATACTTAGTCAATTTTGACAACCGCTAAAAACCCAAATCGTACTTAAGGGACTTAGAAAAATAACATCTACACAATCGACCTATCAATGTCCTCAATAAAGTGTCTCATGACACAACAAGAGGAAACCCAAGTCATGGTAGACTGGCCTTCACACACTCATTTCTAAAATGAGTCAAATAGTTAGAGGTTTGCCAAAATTAAAATTCATTGAAAACTCAACTCAATGCTTGCCCAAAATAAATCAAATCAACACAAGTAATCTAGAAAGAACTAACTCTGTGCTTGAGCTCCTTCATCTTGACCTATTTGATTTACATGGAGCCAAGTCACTAAGCAAGAACCAGTATTGCTTAGTTATAATTGATGACTACTCTAGATTCACATGGGTAAAATTTCTAAAAACAAAAGATGAAACCTTTGAAATATTTAGTAATTTCTGTAAATTAACAGAAAATGAAAAAGATACTAAAATTAAACGTATCAGAAGTGATCATGGAGGGGAATTTGAAAATCATAGGTTTACCCAATTTTGTAAAATAAATGGATATCAACATAAATTTTTATGTCCTAGAACCCCCCCAACAAAATGGTCTAGTGAACGTAAAAATAGAACCCTACAAGATGCAGTTAGAACCATGCTAAATGAGTATAATTTAAATCATCAATTTTGGGCTGAAGCCATAAATATAGCAAATTATATTCAAAACAAAATTCTAATTAACAAACCTCACAATAAAACACCTTATGAACTATATTACCATAAAATTCCCAACCTAAACTATTTAAAAGTATTTGGTTGTAAAGTTCACATTTTAAATACTAAAGATTACTTAGGAAAATTTACACCCAAATATAACCAAGGAATATTTTTAGGATACTCCTCAACCAGTAGGGCCTTTAGAGTATATAATCAAATACCTTAAAAGTTGAAGAAACAACTAATGTAATCTTTGATGAAGAAAACAACCTACCTAATATAAATGAAAATATTGACATCAATCCAAGAACTATAGAAGATGATGAAATCCAACCTAACCTTAATAAACCAGAAGAACCAGCCTTCGATCCACACATAAGACAAGTACCTCTCACCCACCTGACCAAATTTTGGGTAACCCAAACCTAGGAGTCAGAACTAGATCCTCCTATAGAAACCTGAGTCAGATTGCTCTTATTTCTAAAATTGAACCTAAGACTATAGAAGAAGCCCTACCTGACCCAGACTGGGTTATTGCTATGCAAGAAGAATTATCCCAATTTGATAGAAACTAAGTCTGGGAACTTGTACCTAAACCAGTAGATAAGTCCATAATTGACACCAAATGGGTATTTAGGAAAAAATTGGATGATCAAGGTGATATAGTATGAAATAAGGCAAGACTAGTGTCTAAAGGGTTCAGTCAGGTTGAGGGTTTGGACTATGATGAAACCTATGCACCAATAGCTAGACTTGAATCCATTAGGATGCTACTGGCTTATGTAGCACATAAGGGATTTAGACTATACCAAATGGATGTCAAGTAAGCCTTTTTAAATGGGTTTATTAAAGAAGAGGTTTATGTAAGCCAACCCCCAAGATTTGAGGACTTAGACTATCCTAGTCATGTATTTAAATTGAAAAAGGCTTTATATGGACTTAAACAAGCCCTAAAGCATCGTATGAACGGTTATCCAATTATTTAATATCCAAAGGCTTTAAACAAGGTAACATCGATCCGACCCTATTTGTAAAAACCATAGAAAATGACATCTTCATAGCCCAAATCTATGTTGATGATATAATCTTTGGCTCAACTAACTCTAAATTTCTAAAAGAATTCATTAAATTAATGGAAAATGAATTTGAAATGAGTATGGTTGGAAAACTAAATTAACTATAAGATTATTATAAAACTAAATATGCTAAAGAATTATTTAGCACCAAATATTATTAATTAACAATAGAGATAGCATTGACTCATTGTCGTGATATAGGCTAAGAAAATAACCTAAAATGATTTAAGGGAATTTTTGGACATTTTTCTGGATTTATTTGGAGGATTTATGACCGTGTTTAAAGGGATAATGGAAATCACCATTTGAGAGGCTTATTAGGGAGTTAATTAGGTAGAGTAATTAAACCCTACCTATATAAGTGAGAAGCTACAGTGCCCTAAAAAAAAAACACCGCCTCATTCTCCTTCGTGTCCACTCTGCCCGAAGACTGCCGATTCCCCTCGAGCTCACCCTATCCGCCGACGGGATCAGCGCCGACGCACGTCCCCGGTCGATCGCCGGAGCCTCTTTCCCCTTTGTCTACAACTCCTCCTCCCCTCTCTAGATCACGATTTCACACAAGGGATTCTCGGTTGGGCGAGGAGGTTTGGGCTTCGGCGTCGCTGGAGTCGCTTTCCCGAGCTCTAGAACTGAGCTGAGTTCGTCGGAGTTCTCTTTGTCAACGGCAGAGGTTCCCGGCATCAAGGTATTTGAGGTGAGGTTTGTTTGATTAGGGTTTTTCTATTAGCTATAGAAGCTGCGATTTGTTGCCAGATGAGAGGGTGAACGGATTTTGTGGGTTGGTTTTGGGTAGTGGCTTGCTGGGAAGGGCTCGATCACAATTCCAGCAGCTGGTTTGCCTCTGTGAATTGTTAGGTAAGGCATTGTCAGCCTCGAACATGGATCTGTGGTACAGGGGTTGTGCTCCAATGGTGATTATGTATTGATTTGAGTTGCTTGTGGTGTATGTAGCACTATAGGAGCCCTGGTCTGTGGTATATTGGCAGCCGGCAGCACTGGTGCGCTTGTGCCAGCAATTTCCATCTCCGGCAGTAGCACCTTCCGGCAGTGGCTATCAGTGGGGGAAATTACTGTAAGGTATGTGTTAGATTTTGGATACTTAGTTTAATTGAATAAGTGTGGGTGCATTGGTGTGTAAGAGACGTAATGCATGATTTGGGAATTCTAGTTGACATAGTTTCGGTTGGGAATTGTTTGATCTGAAGACATAAACTAGGGTTTTGGTGTAGGTTGTGCAAATCAGTGCAGTTTCGTTTGGATAAGGACTGGAACTCGGATTAAATTCGCATGCTTTGTACACTAGTTTAGTTATTCTGTTTCCTATGTATTTAGTTAAATTTTGTACGTTGACACAGGACTTTGATCGAGGCGGGTATTGTGACGAGGTTAACGTCGGATTCAGCCTACATTTGAGGCGGGTACTTCTTAACTTGCTTCTCTAGATATCGGTCTTAGTGCGTGAGTTAGTTTCATATATGCAGTATTTATCTTGACTCCACTCATTTTATTTCTTGTGCTTGATACCTTATCCACTCAATCTTCGAGATGATCACTTTCTTATCTATCGTCTCCGTTGTTGTTCTTGATAACTAGCATACTAGATGCCATGCTTCTGCTTGACCGCTTTATGCTTAGTATTGAGCATGCGATTCATGTAGTACATACTTCGTTATATATATATATGATGACCTGTATTATTCACATCATGTCATTGCATGCATAACCGACGACTTTGTGTGGTGAGTCGATTGCGTTCTGAGCACTCTCGCTCAGGGGTAGTGGTAGCTTGGGCGTCCGTGTGTCGTTCGCTCACCATGTAGTGTCTCGAGGTGCTGCGCGTCGCAGTAGCTATCGGCAACCACCTATGAACCGGGCCCCTACCACCGAGTAGTGGGCGCGAGTGGTGTACTGGGTTGTCTGTCCCGGCCTCATACTCCTTACTGGACTTGAGGGGTGGGGAGTGACCATCCGCATACGTCTTTTGATATACTGTTTATCTTTGCTTATGCTTGCTTATGCGCTTCTATTATCACATATGCATATATGCTTGATCTGATTTCCATTTCAGTATACTTTATATGAAGTTGTTCAGCTTTATGTTATCTCGGACCTTAATCGCTAGCCTAGGATATGGTTTTCGTGTATGGATATATATATTTTGTTTACCCAGAGTATCTGCTATTTATCTTTCCCGTATTCTTTGTGTATTCTGTCTTTCTGATACTCATACCTGCCTATTCTATTACCCCGAGTCTTGTACCACCCACATTAGTAATTTCACTGGATAGCGATACTAGTATATTGAGGATCCCATCCCATGTCACTTCCGAGGACGGTTTTACGATTTTGGTTTTCATTTTATTTTGAGTTAAACCTTTGAATTTAGCATTGTAATAATTGGGCTGTGGACTTGTTATCTTGTATTTGGTTGTTTTGTCGAGGAGTCAAGCCAGGCCGGCCCGCGATGAGTTTTTGTTACTTTATCTTTGTTATTCTTGTTTTCCGCTGTGTTTGACTTTACAGTCGTGTGGGTTGCATATTATCTGCGTGGTTGTGATATAATTTGTATATGTATTATCTGTTGGTGATGTATACCGGTTCTATTTGTCACTGCTACAGGGGAGGTGCTGTCCGATTTTCGTTGGACAACCTTACTCTCGGGGTGTGACAGACTCAGACTTAGAAGGTAAACCAGTAAATTTGAAATACTATCGAAGTGCGATAGGAAGTCTACTGTACCTTACTGCGAGTCAACCAGACATAATTTTCGCAGTAGGTATGTGTGCACGATATCAATCTTGTGCAAAAGAGTCTCACTTAGCCCTTGTCAAAAGAATCCTTAGGATGTTAAAAGAACTCTAAATGTAGAACTATGGTACCCTAGATCTGGTACTCTTGACCTAACCGGCTATTCTGACTCAGACTATGCTGGATGCAAGCTAGATAGAAAAAGCACAAGCGGTAGTTATCAATTTCTAGGACAATGCCTAGTAAGTTGGTCAAGTAGAAAGCAACACTGTGTTGCTTTATCTACCACTGAAGCTGAATATATAGCCTTAGGTGAATGCGCATCTCAATTGTTATGGATGATGCATACTCTTAAAGACTATCAACTGGAATATCATAAAAAAAAATCTCAATTGATAATATAAGTTCAATAAATCTAACGAAAAACTCTATTCATCACTCAAGAACTAAACATATAGAAGTGAAGCACCATTTTGTAAGGGATCATATAGCTAAGGGTGATATTGCACTCAACTATGTTGAGTCAAAATCAAACCTAGCTGACATCTTCACAAAGCCCTTACCTGAACTTGAGTTTAGCTCACTTAGAAGACAAATAGGAATGTGTTGGGTAGAATAAGAATTACCTTTCAAACTCATTATCCTATTTCAAAACTGTTATCATTTTAAAAAATTCTAGGAAAATATTTATTTCAAAATCCTAATTTATTAGATTTTTTCAAAAGTTGGACTTAGCCTAGGTTTTCCCCTTAGATGTCATGTTCCCCTAGACTTAAGCCAGAGCATCTCACAAAAACCTAGGTATACCTTGCTTGTGTTTGTAAAACATAGAACGGCGTGAGATGCATAGGGTATAGCCTGGACTCAAGAATGCTTATTTCTGTGAATCAATATGGGTCTGGGCGTTAAATACTTTATTAACAGTAATCCAGTCAAGTCTTCCAGTCTTAGTCAAATCTAACTGGACTAAATGACTTAACTCGACTAACCAAGTGAAAGTTGTTGTCCTCTAGGCAATCAGCAAGTAGCTACAGGTTAGACAGTTGGTGAAGGAAATGGATCTATTAAGGTTAAACATGTTTGTACTTTAGGGCTCTGATACCTGACCATATCATATTCGATAATTTAAAATTTCGTTAATTTGACTCATGCTTGGACTTAAGGACCAACTGAATAATTAACCTCAATTTTTAGCTACTCCCTCTTTGTTCTAAATATTCCCAATTTCTTAATTTTACCCCTATTTTCAAAATCAAGTGTTGTGTTATTCAAGTTAAGCTAAGTTTTTTTTAAAACTTAAGCTATATTTTTGAAATTCAATGTTTGCAAAAGACCTAGCATATTTCTGAGCTAAGGTTTCTCATAGAATCATTCGTTACTTAAAAGTATTAAAAAGCATATTTTTGCAAACTTTAAAAATTTCTGCTAAGCATATTTTTTTAAGTGTTTCACTTAGCTAAACGATGAAATCACTCATAAAATGCTAAGTGTTTTTGAAATTCTCTCTCTCTCTTTAGAAATCTATTGGCTATTTAATTCTCTATCTTTCTAACAAACAATTGTTTTTGGAAAATCATTGACTATTCTACCAAAGCTAAGTATCCCATTACTTATTTTTGATATATGGCAAAGGGGGAGAGTAGCCAATTCAGAAGTAGCTAATTCAAAATTAATCGCAAAATATTATTTAAAGGGGGAGTAATACTTAAGGGGGAGCTTTACAAGATCATTTTTGCTCGCCTTAAAAAAAAATTTTCTTTACTTGCATATCTATTTACTTAACTTTGAATTTGAGTTGCCATAATCAAAAAGGGGGAGATTGTTGGTGCGGGAAGCATCCGACGATCGAACTCGTATTTTGATAATGGCAAAGGATTCAAAGTTAAGATGTTTAGTGATCTAACAAATCTATTAAGCGTTTCAGGAAAAGACCTAACTGTGGTTAGGCAAGGTAAAAACCCTAGGGGGTGGTAACCCTAGGTCATAGGGGGTGGTAACCCTATGCGGAAAGTCTTGGCAGGTCGAAGGCTTCAGGCAAAAGTCCTAGGGGGCGGTAACCCTAGGTGGAAAGTCCTGGTGTCGCGAACCAGGTGAAATACTGGACTAACCGGGAAGCGGATGTCCAGCAGAAAGTCCAGAAGCTTCGAGTGTTGAGCAAAAGTGTCACGCCCCCAAAGGAGTCCCTGCCAGACCAAAAATCCGGCAACATCTCCCCTGTACCGGTGACAATATGAAGCATCACTACAAACAAAATATACATCAGCCACATACGGCTGGAATATTTATATACACAACCACGCAGTTATAATAACAGCCCACACGGCTGGAATGAAACAATCAAAACCACGCAGTTATATATAAAACAACCCACACGGCTGTATTAAAAACCAACACAACGGAAAAACGAAAACGGAAAGCCCAATACAACAGAATCAACACACTGCTAGCCGGCTAGGCTTTATACAACAACCACAACAACAAATACAACAACCCACCAAATACAACAAATACAAATAAAACATATACAAAACTAAAAACGACCTTCGGATGTGACGTAGGACCCGGAAGACAGGATACTCCGAGCGACACTCCAACCATCTACCTGAAAACAAAAAGATATATATGCGGTGGTGAGTATAGGTAACTCAGCGGGTAATAGATAAGATAGTGCATGGTCCATAAACAACATGGAGATCACAAGTATACAGTCTCAGTAGAGAATAAAGAACATGATTATACTATCATAATAAATTCACCTAAACATATCTAACATAAAAACCTAACATATAAACTGTACAAACCACAACTAACATAATGACAGATACATACCCAATCTGGAATCGACACATGGTACAATGATCAGTAAACTCACCGGATCTGCAACAGATATACCCGTGACAAATACGACTGTATATACATGTAAAATAAATGACATGTATGCAGCATGACAACCAAATGCAACAACCATATCTCAATCAAGTGCAACAACGACAATCACATACAACTAGTATCTACTAGGCATGTATGCAAATATAACCCCCAGATGCACCGCGTATCATATGCAAAAGTGCATGCATGCTCCATGGTCACCCCCGCCACCTCTCCAGACACCACGACCCCTGTATGGCCGAGAGGCTTGGGTCTGTGACGACTGTACTACCCTCCAGCCTACTATATAGTGGTCGAGGCGGACAGTCCGCTAGTAGCTATCTAACTACATAGCATCAGGGTCCCTGACTGCTCACAACGTCGGATCTCACAAACAACTGCTCTAGCTACCACTACCCATGAGTGGCTGAGTGTGCGGCGCTAAACCAAAACAACTGAAGACTCTCTCACACAAGGAGACAATGGTCGACAGCATGCAATGAATGATGAACATGATATATATATATATATATATATATATATATATATATATATATATATATATATATATATATATATATATATATATATATATATATATATAATCATCATCCATGCAACAACCCCAAACCTCATAAATACCTCCAACAAGAGTATAATCGTCATGATACCTCCATGTATCCCACCAAACATATGTACACACTATACATGTATAATCAACCCAAAAATCTTCAATAATCCCACCAGACACACGTACACAAAATATAAGTACAATCAACATGTATCCTCCAGTAAAAACACAACAGACAGGTGTATATACCCCAAACATACAATCAACACAACTCCTCCAAAAGTACATGACAAATACGTATGTACACACCACATGTAAATGCACGGTCAACGAGATGACTCCTATAACACATACCCACCTATGTACAGTCCACATCATATACCCAATCAGCATGGTAATACCAACAACCCGACAATCCCTACAAGACATACTCTATACGTGTAATCACAATAGAGTAGATATCAAGAGTTGAGACTATATATGAATTAAATAGATCATCAAAACGGTCAAGCATAAGTATCATGCAGGAAAAACAGCAACCGATCATGATATAAGATAAAACAGCCTAATTCATCTAATAATAACCACGCACTAAGTACAAGAAAATCTACATAGAGGCCAAGGAAGAAATACCCTCCTTTATCAGTCGATCGCGTTAGATAGACCAATCCCACATCGAGACACTCACCTCAAACCCAAATCCTGCGATCACATAATACCTTTAGCCAATTACATAGGTAGCAAATAGCTAAATAAAATTCCCCAATCTAGTTAGGGAAAACTCTAATTGAAATAATTAACCCAATACAAACTCTAATCAATCCAACTCATACCAATAACGATTATGTATCCATTTACATAAATCATTCACCAATTAACCATTACAAATCAACTCTAAAACTTACCCAATTTCGGATGCACCGTGGTTGATCCAAAGCCGAAATTGTTGGCTGTTGGAAATTGGTAACTAGGGCAAGATGAGACTGCTGAACTCCCAAACAATATCCTAATACACAATCAACATCGAGCATTAGATTTAAACCTCAATCCATCAACTGAAATCAACCAACTTACCCTCTGTTGAATCCTTATTTCTAGCTAAATTGATGATGTTTGGAAGATGTCCTGCAACTTCATATCAAAACCAGAAAATGATGTCCAGCACTGGATCTTGGGCAAGACAATGGTCAAAGTAGAGGTCCAGTGATTGCAACAAGCCATAAGTAGCCAAAAATCCCTCTATAGACACTTCTTGGCAAGGGAAGGACAACCGCAATGAAGCCACAATCACCAGCACCAATTGGTCGGAGTGGAGGGGTCCGATCTTGGGCACAGTTGCGAATGACAAGAAAGGGCAAACGGCTCAAGAAAGCTAGTAACCTCATCTCCGGTTCATGCACACAGCTTCAAGTGAGCACCAGATGTCCGCGACTTGGGTTGGTGTCGATCCACGCGTTGGTTGGTGGCGCACAAAAGGGAATAGGCATCTCTCGCTGGAGGTCGAAGAAGAATCATTGGCGACCGGATCTGCACCAACAGATGCTCCCCTGATTGGCGATGAAGGTGTGCTGGAGGCATCTCGGCGAGCAAGACTCGGCGTCGGCAATCTAGGGCACGACGACAAGAGAGAAGGAAGAGGGCGACGACCGAACCAGATCTAGGGTTGTCGGCGTCGGTGATCGCCCAAGAGAGAAATCGCAAGAGGTCTCGAGAAGAAGAAGACTCGTGATCGGGGAAGAAAAGGTCATGCGAGAGAGGGCTCGGGAGAGGAGATCGGGGAAAGGGGGAGAGTTCGGGCGAATTCGAGGAGGAGAAAAGGAAAAGAAATAAAAAAAATAAAACCTAGGTTAGATTAATTAAAGCCTAAGTCCATTCCCAAATCAACTCCCACTTAAATGGGTATTCCAAGCAGGCCTCCAACTAGCTCCGAATCCATCCCCTCGAAATGGGTCATACGACCTCCGTTTAAATCCCAAAAAAATTCTAAAAATTCCTGAAAAATCCAATAAGATTTTTCGTCCAATAAAATTTATTATTTAAATTTGAGATATCTTACATTCTCCCCCACAAATAAAAATTTGGTCCCCAAATTTACTGGTCAATTTAGGGATCCTCATCCAAGGGTAACCACCAAGCAACATACTCATATACCACTCCATCCAAATATCATAAACAAATCTCCAATCTTAGTATCATAAACATATCTCCAAACATGATAATCCACCTCCAAGTGACTAGCGACAACTCTGTGAGCTATGAACTCACCCTACTCCCGCTACTCTCACTCTGTAATCTAGCCAACTACAGATAAATCAAACACCTCTAAAATCCAAAATCCACTATCAATAAATCCTCCAACACCTGTATAAAATACTCAAACTATCCATCAATCTTAGGGTGAAAATCTATACTAAAGCAAAACTCTGAACCCAAAATCTGCTAAAAACTCACTCATAACCATGATGTGAAATCGCATATCTCCATCCAATACCATACTCAGAGATACACCATAAGATCCGGTAATCTCTTTACAGTATAATCCTACTACTCAATCCAACGGATACATCCTACAAATCAATAGCTAGGGAGCTAAGTTGTCACCCAACAATGATTATCCAAACCATCATATCCTCTCTATGTCCTGGATAATCCCACAATAGAATCCATCAAAACATGCTCCCAACTCCACTCTAGTATCCAAATCAACGGAGACTATCCTACTAATCTCTGATGTTCAGCCTTCACTTACTGACATGCTAAACATCAAGCTACAAAATCCGCAATATTTTTCTTCATGTCGTTCCACCAATAAAATGCTCCAATCTCTATATATCATATATCACTCGAATGTATCGCAAATCTAGATCAAGGTGTTTCCTGCAGTAACTTCTCCTGGATAAGAAGTGACTCGGAAACACACACAATCTTTAACGGAAATAAGAATCTCGTTCTCTTTACACGATAATTCTCACTACTAGCTCGAGACTACTCCGCTCATGCTATATCGGAACTGCACCAACTCCCAGATACGATACAACTGTGTAGAGTACAAATCCGTCTGGACTAGAAAGCATAACTAAGACGGTGCAATTAACAACTTTTCGTCCAACTCCCAAAACAGATCTCGTAAGCATCCGTCCAGGAAAGTTCTATTCCCTTCCTAGACAGTCCAATCAACGACATATCAATGCTAGAGAAATCCTCATCCAACCTTCGGTAATATCCATCTAGACCAAGGAAGCTACGAGTCTCCTGTATAGACTACGACTACTCTCAACTGGTAACAGCTTCTAACTGCCATGGATCTACTAATATCTCTCTACTAAAGACAACGCGTCCCAGAAATCTCATAGAAGACAATCAAAATACGCACTACTGAACTTCACATATAGATGTTCCCGTCGAAACATCTCTAGAACTATGCGAAGATAGTGTACGTGATCCTCCTCGGATAAGGAATATATCACAACATCGTCCATGAAACATCTAGGGCACGGTATGCCTAAATGGTAACACCAAAGACTCATATTATCCATACAATAAGCACACTCAACCGTAAGATCCCCAACAAATCTGTGATCTGATCATCAACTATAAATCCATAAATCCATAGATATCACAAACACACTACACTCCATGTCACTATCAACATCAAACGTCAAATAATAGATCATCAAACTAAACATCCACCAATAGATCATCAAAAGACAACATATCACCACACCTGATCTTACAATATCCATCACTCAAAATCGTCCTCAACATCAATCAATCATACTAGATAGTCTCCTAAACAATGATAGAGAAAAACGAAAGCATCCAACCCACAACACCTACTGACTAAGAGTCTATCCATTCAGAAGATATCTCCACAACCCTCATCTATAAATGTCCCTCAACAAATACCGATAAAAGGTTAAACCCTCTAATATGAGATATAGACTACAATATCTGGTAAAATGATCATGTGGTCAAGGTCTTGAGTTACTTGATAGAGACAATGTTAGCTGAGTCGTCTAACCATTGTCTTGTACCCCTTATTACTGTGATTGCTCCATCTGAGGTTCAGTAACCTCTAGTATCGAGCAATGTACACAAGGTAAAGAGGTACTCTCTCTCCAAACACCTCAAGAAAATCACTAAGTGATGACCTGATCTCCAAAAACATTCTCTGCTTCTTCCTTCATAGGGTACCGGGTCACGTAAAGGTTAAGCAGCTAATTTCAACTCTCTCATGTCAGTACAAATCATATATCCAAATGTACTCTCCAACTCATACACCCCAGTAATGGATGTATCTCATAAGTGTTAAGCATGTAGCCTTACACTTTTCCCACATTAATGGAGATATCATATCCAAATGCACCTTCTAAGTCTTCCAATCAGGTACAGACAATCCATGGTCAAAGTCCCCATGGAATAGGATATGACAATCCTCTACAAGCTAACCAAGCCGACAATGGTATACGGTAAGTCAGTCTGTCCCATGACTGTACAAGTCATGTACTCAAGTATGTCTCCCAAAATACCTAACCTAGCACGAGTATCCCAAAGATAGGAGTCTCTAAAAATAGAGTAAGTCAATCCCCTACTGGTCGGACCAATAAAATAAATCGGTCAACTACTATATGATCCAACAAGGGTACATCAATCCTCCACTGATGAAACTAAGATAAATCGATACCCAACTACCAAAGTCAACAAGGGTAATAAGTCAAATCGAAACTACATAAGTCGACCAAGTAAATCAACCCTAAACTGACCGAACCAACAAGAGTAAACCAATACTCTACTAACTGGGTCAACATGAGTATACAGATATCATCCACTACCCCACTAATAGTAACTAAGACTGGTATGTAACTCTAACTCTTAACCAACTAGTAGTGGCAGTAACTAACACAAATGGTAGTATGATATAACAAATCCCTTAAGACTGTAATCCTTGATCACCATTAGGTCAACCGTGATCAGTGATTGACCCAACACATGAAATGCATGATACAATCAACTAGACAAGTACTAACAAGAGAACACTAACACACCTCATAACTATATGGGCAACAATACATACACCAACAAAAATGCATGATAACAAAATGCAAACATACCTCCTATAGCCTGGAGATGTCCTGCTGGAGCCTGGTCCCAAAACTCGAAAAGTCACATCAAGAAAATTGAATCACGAAATCCAAAAAACGAATAACAGGCATCGAACCTGCTCTGATACCACTAAATTGGTATCAGATAATTCTCGAAAATATTAAAAAAAAAAACAAAACAGGCATCGTACCCGCTCTGATACCACAAAAATTCACGCCCCCAAAGGAGTCCCTGCCAGACCAAAAATCCGGCAACATCTCCCCTGTACCGATGACAATATGAAGCATCACTACAAACAAAATATACATCAGCCACATACGGCTGGAATATTTATATACACAACCACGCAGTTATAATAACAGGCCACACGGCCGGAATGAAATAATCACAACCACGCAGTTATATATAAAACAACCCACACGGCTGTACTAAAAACCAACACAGCGGAAAAATGAGAAAACGGAAAGCCCAATACAACAGAATCAACACACTGCTAGCCGGCTAGGCTTTATACAACAACAAATACAACAACCCACCAAATACAACAAATACAAATAAAACATATACAAAACTAAAAATGACCTTCGGATGTGACGTAGGACCCGGCAAACAGGATACTCCGAGCGACACTCCAACCATTTACCTGAAAACATAAAGATATATATGCGGTGGTGAGTATAGGTAACTCAGCGGGTAATAGATAAGATAGTGCATGGTCCATAAACAACATGGAGATCACAAGTATACAGTCTCAGTAGGGAATAAAGAACATGATCATACTATCATAATAAATGCACCTAAACATATCTAACATAAAAACCTGACATATAAACTGTACAAACCACAACTAACATAATGACAGATACATACCGAATCTGGAATCGACACATGGTACAATGATCAGTAAACTCACTGGATCTGCAACAGATATACCCGTGACACCTGTGCAATATAAGTACGACTGCATATACATGTAAAATAAATGACATGTATGCAGCATGGCAACTAAATGCAACAACCATATCTCAATTAAGTACAACAACGATAATCACATGAAACTAGTATCTACTAAGCATGTATGCAAATATAACCCCCAGATGCACCGCGCATCATATGCAAAAGTGCATGCATGCTCCATGGTCACCCCCGCCACCTCTCCAGATACTACGACCCCTGTATGGCCGAGAGGCTTGGGTCTGTGATGACTGTACTACCCTCCAGCCCACTATATAGTGGTCGAGGCGGACAGTCCGCTAATAGCTATCTAGCTACATAGCATCAGGGTCCCTGACTGCTCACAACGCCGGATCTCACAAAACCTCATGTCCGGGTGGCACGACAGGACTAGCAGCAACTGCTCCAGCTACCACTACCCATGAGTGGCCGAGTGTGCGGTGCTATTCCCAAACCAACTGATGACTCTCTCAACCATAAGGAAGATAATGGTCATCAGATGCAATGAATGATGAACATGATATATATATATATATATATATATAATCATCATCCATGCAACAACCCCAAACCTCATAAATACCTCCAACAAGAGTATAATCGTCATGATACCTCCACGTATCCCACCAAACATATGTACACACTACACATGTATAATCAACCCAAAAATCTTCAATAATCCCACCAGACACACGTACACAAAATATAAGTACAATCAACATGTATCCTCCAGTAAAAACACAACAGACAGGTGTATATACCCCAAACATACAATCAACACAACTTCAAAAGTACATGACAAATACGTATGCACACACCACATGTAAATGCACGGTCAACGAGATGACTCCTATAACACATACCCACCTATGTACAGTCCACATCATATACCCAATCAGCATGGTAATACCAACAACCCGACAATCCCTATAAGACATACTCTATACATGTAACCACAATAGAGTAGATATCAATAGTTGAGACTATATATGAATTAAATAGATCATCACAAGGGTCAAGCATAAGTATCATGCAGGAAAAACAGCAATCGATCATGATATAAGATAAAACAGCCTAATTCATCCAATAATAACCATGCACTAAGTACAAGAAAATCTACATAGAGGCCAAGGAAAAAATACCCGCCTTTATCTGTCGATCGCGTCAGATAGACCAATCCCACATCGAGACACTCACCTCAAACCCAAATCCTGCGATCACATAATACCTTTAGCCAATTACATAGGTAGCAAATAGCTAAATAAAATTCCCCAATCTAGTTAGGGAAAACTCTAATTGAAATAATTAACCCAATACAAATTCTAATCAATCCAACTCATACCAATAACGATTATGTATCCATTTACATAAATCATTCACCAATTAACCATTACAAATCAACTCTAAAACTTACCCAATTTCGGATGCACCGTGGTTGATCCAAAGCCGAAAATGTTGGTTGTTGGAAATTGGTAACTAGGGCAAGATGAGACTGCTGAACTCCCAAACAATATCCTAATACACAATCAACATCGAGCATTAGATTTAAACCTCAATCCATCAACTGAAATCAACCAACTTACCCTCTGTTGAATCCTGATTTCTAGCTAAATCGATGATGTTTGGAAGATGTCCAACAACTTCATATCAGAACCAGAAAATGATGTCCAACACTAGATCTTGGGCAAGACAATGGTCAAAGTAGAGGTCCAGTGATTGCAACAAGCCATAAGTAGCCAAAAATCCCTCTATAGACACTTCTTGGCAAGGGAAGGACAACCACAATGAAGCCACAATCACCGGCACCAGTTGGTCGGAGTGGAGGGGTCCAATCTAGGGCACAGGTGCATAAGGAAGAGGACAACGGCTGCCCACGGCGATTAAAGCTAGTAACCTCATCTCCGGTTCGTGCACACAGCTTCCAATGAGCTCCAGATGTCCGCGACTTGGGTTGGTGCCGATCCACGCGTTGGTTGGTGGCGCACAAAAGGGAATAGGCATCTCTCGCTGGAGGTCGAAGAAGAATCATTGGCGACCGGATCTGCACCAACAGATGCTCCCCTGATTGGCGATGAAGGTGTGCTGGAGGCATCTCGGCGAGCAAGACTCGGCGTCGGCAATCTAGGGCACGACGACAAGAGAGAAGGGAGAGGGCGACGACCGAACCAGATCTAGGGTTGTCGGCTCCGGTGATCACCCAAGAGAGAAATCGCAAGAGGTCTCGAGAAGAAGAAGACTCGTGATTGGGGAAGAAAAGGTCGTGCGAGAGAGGGCTCGGGAGAGGAGATCGGGGAAAGGGGGAGAGTTCGGGCGAATTCGGGGAGGAGAAAAGGAAAAGAAATTAAAAAAAATAAAACCTAGGTTAGATTAATTAAAGCCTAAGTTGTAACGCCCACCCTTCTTACCCAACCAAAGGCGGCGCTACGTTCTTATACTACTTACGTACATGCTTTAGTTATAACAGCGGAAGAATAAAAACTTTAAAGAATTTAATTTATTAAGCATAATATCACATATTCTGATTTGTTCAAATGTGCATATATTGAACTTATAACTAAAAATATTAATTTGTCCGAATCGTTCTTGCCGAGCCACCACCACACACATCACTATCTGCTCCTCCTGCTGCTCCTCCTTCTTCTCTGTCGTTCAGGAAAGTAAGCTATGAGCACTCATGGCTCAGTAAGTTCCTTTCCTACTCACTAAAACCGAGAATCATCGTATATCAAGAATGGATCAACATATCATCGTCTCAACTAATCATAACATAACATATCATTCTATTCAAACATATCATGCATATTTCTTATTCACATATCATTTCATAGAAGCATGAATATCATATCATAAAACAAATAAATCACAAGCATGAGACATACAAGGGCATCATATTCATATCATAATATCACATGACATTATATCATATCATCATATAATTCAAGCACATATGAATGTAGGCAATGCATCGTGAATTTGAAAACTTATACTTAATAGTACTTGAAATTAATATCATCATCATTTGGGATCCCGGTTTGTACCACATACATAATGCGTAGGTCCAAGGTAGCAAGTCTTGAGCCCTACCATGCATACATACTAGGCCCGAGTCTTTAGGCCCGAGTCTTACTCCATCGACCTAGGGCACTCAAAGGCCCATTACTGACGAGGCCCGAGTCTTACTCCATCGACCCCGGGGCGTTTACGGAGCCCACCCTTGGTACAAACCATAAAAATAACTTATCATGCATAACTATCATATCATGTCCTTAACAATCTTTCATGCATTTATTCTTTTCATTTCTTTTCATTATGTATAGCATTTTCTATGCTATCACATATCATAACATAACTTCATTTCTTTTCATTATGTATAGCATTTTCTATGCTATAACACATCATTGCATATTTCATAATATAACTTCATTATGCATATCATTTCGTAACTAAAGCAATCATGCATTCCAACTTATTATCATATCATTTTCATACAGCATGGCATAGACATATTTAATTTTTGTTCTAGGGTTTCTAGGGCATCTATCCCTTCATGGCCGAACACATAATGATTCATTTAGGTCATACAAACATGTATCACATTCACACATTATCAAGTTTTCATAAGAAGTACTTTTAACCCCTTAGGTTTCATTTCCAAGGCCTCTAGGTCCTTTAAACCTTACTTGGCCGAAATTCATAGAATATAAACTTCCTTTAAGTGGCCTAAAGCATGGGAAACCTAAGTAAATTTCATAGCAAGATTTACTAAGAACATCATACACAAGGTTGGATCATAAACAAGCTAGGACTCTTGTGATCTTACATGTCATAAATCATGTAACTAATTTTCTACATTCCAATTAAACCTAAGAGCATTAATCGTCTTTCATAACATAATATCACAGAGGTCATTGAGCATATTAGAATTTTGTTTAAGCTTCTCTAAACTATCACCTTACCATGGCCGAAATATTAAGAGTAAGGTTCATGAGTTTCTTTCAACATACAAGTATACAACTCTTAAGAACTTTATATCATGTCATATAAGCATAGTTATTTTAAATTCAAGGTCCTCCTAACCCTAAATTCTTTCTTGGCCGAAACATGAGAGTGGGGTTCTTTTGGTTCCAATCAACTTCCAAGCAAGAAACCATAGGAAGGTCCTTAGCATTTCATAGAGGGAAACTTGCACTAGTTTGGTTAGACAATAATTTTCCTAACCTATTTACAATATTTTTGATTGAAATTCTAGGGTTACATACACCTCTGATCATGCATCATATATGTATACAAACATAGGGGAAAACTTTCTTTCAAGGCATAGAAAAAGAATCTGAAAATCACATGAAAGCCTTGTACCGCAGGTGAGGGGAAGCTTACCTTCTTTGCTTAAGTTTCCAAGAGTTGAGAACTTTCTTGTGGACCTTTCTTCCTTGCTTGCTTTGCTCAGCACCAATGGAGGAAGAAGTGGCTAGGTCTTTTGGTGGAGAGGAGGAGGAAGAAGAGGAGGCTTCTTCCTCTTGTGTTGCTCGGCAACAAAAAGAAAGAAAGAAGGGGGAGAGTTGTTGCTCTCGGCAACAAGAGGAAAGAGGGAGGAAGAGTGCTCGGCACAAATGGAGGAGAGGAGGAGAGTGAGTTGAGGATGAAGCCCCCCCCTCCATGCCTATTTATACTAAAGTGAGGGGAGGAAAACTTGACTTGATTCATCCTCCTCATTTACTTCTCCTCTTAATGAGAAAGAATATGCTAGAGAAATGCTTCTTGAGTTTCTCTCTTTTCTTTCTCTTAATTTCTCTCCTTTCTTTCCTTTAATTATAATTCCCATCTCTCCTTTTACAATATTCACTCCTATCACACTTGGTTAACACATGCATGCATCCACAAGAGAACCAAGGATCAAATCCTTCTCCTAACCAAGAGAACCAAGGATCAAATCCTTCTCCTAACATATTTTTGTACAAAATAATTCATGTATATGCATTATGCATAAATATTTCATACATGCATATATAATATCTCATATCTCTTTTGTTTACATTAATTCCTTGCATTATAAATCATGTATAGAACTTTATATTCTCAACTTTATTTTCTTTCATAAAGTTTTTAATCATCTAAATCCTTCCCATCGTAACATTCAACGTAGACTATCTACACATTCAACGTAGACTATCTACACATTCTTTTCATTACATTCGTACTCTCATTGCCCTTACTTTATCTAGGCTTTCTAGGGGTGTTACATAAGTCCATTCCCAAATCAACTCCCACTTAAATGGGTATTCCAAACAGGCCTCCAACTACCTCCGAATCCATCCCCTCGAAATGGGTCATACGACCTCCGTTTAAATTCCAAAAAATTTCTAAAAATTCCTGAAAAATCCAATAAGATTTTTTGTCAAATAAAATTTATTATTTAAATTTGTGATATCTTACAAAAAGTCCAGTCGATTTGGAGGATCGCACTAGCAGCAGGTAAATCTCCTGAGTGGAGTAGGTGAGGACGCATTCCCCGCAGAGGGAACAGTAGGGATCGGGTCGACCTAGGGTTTCCGGTTGGAAACCGAAGTCAGACTCGGACAGTTCGGAGACTGTCAAACTTTCACTTTTATACTATCACTTATGTGTTATGAGCTAACTTTGTGCTGTAGGGTAGTTTTGTGATTAACATATCCTGCAGGGACCAAAGTTTAAAATTGGCCTCGGATGAACAGTACCGAGGCGCCTCCATGGAGCTTGGTGGCGCCTCGGGTGCAAAACCTGAGCTGGCTGCGAAACAAGCTTGGAGGCGCCTTGAAGGAAGCCAAGGCGCCTTGGACAGCTTGATGAAGGCACCTTGGAGAGACTGAAGGCGCCTTGAACCTGACAAGGTTCAACCAGTTCATCCCTTATCTCCGCGGCTGACTCGGCTCATTCAAGGCGCCTTGGTGAACAGTAGAAGGCACCTTGAACACCCTTTATAAGGGATCTCAACCAGCATCTCATCCCAAGAATTCCAAGCGATCCCTATACGCGATTAGCTGCTAACGAAAGGTTCCCAAAGTGCTACGACTACTTTCCGACGACCCTGAGCTCTAGAATTCATATTCTCTAAGTGTTGTCGGTATTTTTAATTTCTATTTTAATTTGTACATAGATTGTAATAATTCTCGTGCTTATAGTTGTTGCTCACGGAAAGCGATCAAGGATCGTGGGCCTTCGAGTAGGAGTCGTCACAGGCTCCGAATGAAGTAAATCCACTGTGTTCATCTGCTTGTTCTTTAATTCCGCTGTGTTTGTTTTTACTCATACGAATTCGAAAAGTGTGAAAGCCGCGAGCGCTATTCACCCCCCCTCTAGCGCTTCTCGATCCAACAGTATCAGCAGTACACCACTGCACATATCGATCCTCTGATATGCATTTTTCATAAAATATGACTACGTTTAGTAATAAAGGGCAAGCCGGGGCCTGGTTTGAGATTAGGCCAGAGATATATCCACCCGTCAGACTAATAATGGCGACGATCGAGCAAACACAAGACTTGGGTCCAGTCAATCGGCTACCAAGCCTCCTTTGACTAGACTTAAAAGGGAGGCTAGTGATACGGGCTATTACGAATGGACCGAAGTATGATGTGGCAGTCAAAGTCAAAGGTTACATGGCAGTCAAAGTCAAAGTTGTTAGAGTGTATACTGAAAGTCTAAGCTTTTGTAAACATTTATTTTGAATAAAGAATCACATTTGGTCAAATTATCTATATTTTTTGTAGTTGTTCAATTAATTTATATTGTAGATAACATAGTATGTGGTATCACATACAGAAGATGATGTTATTATTACCTTATAAATTATAAATAGCAGCTCACGACCAAAATGGAAAGGAATAAACCATTGGAAGGTCGTAGTGTAATTAGGAATTAGTTTATCTTAACTATATAATTACACTAGTACACTTAGAGTGTATTGAGTAGGACTATTAGAGGTCGTTTCTTTTATACTGACTTTATAAAAGAACAAAGACCTCAGTTATTATGGAAGTGTGTGCTCTTAATCCTAATATAATAACAAGCACATATATTTGATATTTATTTCTTTAATTTATCATTGGGTGAGATTTAGTTCGATAATCAATAAGCCCGATAAGTTGGGAAATGATATCACTTATAGTGTGTGTTGTTGATTATAAAAGGAAACTGTGACCTAGTGATCTAGGTTGATAATGTCCCCAAGATGAGCTCATAAGGATTGTCATGTTAAACCCTGCAGGTGGACTTAGTCCGACATGACGATAAGGTTGAGTGGTACTATTCTTGGTCTAAGATACTAATTAAATGAGTTGTCAGTAGCTCACTTAATTAGTGGACATTTGGCATCTTAAACACAGGGAGACTAACACACTCATAATAAGAAGGAGCCCAAAAATATAATTTGGGATTGGTGCGGTAGTTCAATAATAGTTCTCTAGTGGAATGAATTATTATTGATAAAATTAAGTTGTGTGTTCGGGGCGAACACGGGATGCTTAATTTTATCGGGAGACCAAAACCAATTCTTCCTCTCGGTCCCTATCGTAGCCTCTTATTTATAGAGTACTATACCCACCTATACTCACCTTCATACCCATGATGAGGGGGCCGGCCAAGCTAGCTTGTGGATCAAGCAAGGGCCCTAGCTTGAACCCAAGCTTAGGTGGCCGGCCCCCATTAAATTTAAAAGAATTTTAATTTTAAAATTTTCTTATGTGAAAGATATAATTTATTGGAGAGATTAAAAATTAAAATATCTCTTTTAAAAGGATCTACAAAAGATTAAAGAAAAAGAGATTAGATCTCTTTCCTTATTTGTAGATTGGAAAGATATTTTATTTTTCTTCTTTATAAATTATTCACATATAGAAAAATTAAAATTATAAAATTTTCTTTTTATCAGCCATGAAGGGATTTTAAAGGGAAATTTTATTTTTTTAAATTTCCAAAGACAAATAAGGAATTTTAATTGTTGATTGAAATTGTCTTGTTTGCTCTTGTTGATGTGGCCAGCCAAGACATGAATATTTAGGAAATTTTGTTTAATTTTTCTTAATTAATTCATGTCAAGGAAAATTAAGGAAATTTTATTGTAATTAAATTTCCTTATTTACCAAAGCTAAGAATTATAAAAGAGGGGGTTGGGGTGCCCTCATGACACACAACTTTTATTATTCTTCTCCCTCTTTTCTTCTTTGGTGTGGCCGGCCTCATCCTTTCTCTTCTCTCCATCCTTGTGGCCGAACCTCACATCTTCTTGGAGATCAAGTGGTGGCCGGATTCTAGCTTGGAGAAGAAGGAGAGAAAGCTTGTATCCCTTGGAGTATTGGTGGTGTTATCTCTTCATCCTTGGAGAAGCTCTTGTTGTGGCTGAACCTTGCAAGGAGGAGAAGAAGGTGCTTTGGTGGTTTCTCATCTCGGAAGATCGTTGCCCACACAACGTCCGAGGTTAGAAGAGGAATACGGTAGAAGACCTAGAAGTTTTTGCTTGCAGAAGAAAAGGTATACTAGTATTTTATTTCCGCATCATACTAGTTTCATCTTCATGTAAAAAATACCAAATACAAGAGGCATGCGATTCTAGTATTTCGAATTTATTTTCGATATTGTGTTCTTTGTTTTTCTTTTCCTTGTGATTTGATTGTTCTTTTCGGTTGACCTAAAGTTATTTAAGGAAATTAAATATTAGCTTTCCTTAAAAGGCTTTGTCTAGGCGGTGGTGGTTGTTCCCATATCCAAGAAGGTCATGTGCCTCGCCATGCAGTCCTGGAAGCCAATTTAGGAAATTAATATTTAATGGAATTAATAACTTAGGTGATTTGGATCGAACGTGTTAAGTTCCGCAGGAGATCCAAGTCTAAACCTAAAAGAACAAATAGATTAAACTTTGGATCAAACGTGTTAAGTTCCGCAGGCGATCCAAGTTTAATTTAAAAGAACACATGGTAGCTAGGAAAAGGTTCAGATCTTTGTACAAAATTTTTGTACAGTGGAACCATTAGGTTTTTCGATTAGCAACCAACAAAAGTGAGGTAGCGGTCCAAGTCAAGAGGGTGTGATAGTCAGGAGGTCACTCTCAACAAGTGTTGGTTCCTCGCCCACCATTAAGGCCCTCAGTACAATGATAGCTGGCCAAGAGGTCAGTCGAACCAAAGGACCTGGTTCTTCTCGTCTGTAGTAAGACACCTAGTATATACTTGACTAGCTATCATCCGTTCGGATTCAAGAGAGTCCTGACCGACCACAAGGCTGGCCGGGAGTAATATTCGGACGGGACCTGGGGACCTAGTGTCCCTCTTTGGGCAGTTAGATATATAATTAACTAGAGTTACAAAGCTCAGTATTCTTATCTTCACCGAGCAAACATACAATGTAAATCTCAGAAGAAATCTAACTGGATTTCTAAAGCTTAGATATGACTTTAGAAACAAGCCTCTCAGAACAAGGACAATTGATGGAGAGTATCGGTTGAGCCTCTCAAGGCTTATTTCTCCATTTTTTTATAAACAAGTATCCCTACATATGGTCGGTCAGTCATATAGTAGTTCGGACCTAGGGAACTTGATTATCTATTCATAATTAGAATTTTAGCATTACATAACATATATTTGAGCAGTCTGAAGGGTCGAACATCCTACCATACTCAGTACTCTACTTTTACATATACTCTCTATCGGCTAAATATTAAGTGAAGCTACCTTTGAAAGACCACATTGTTAGAAAATCATAATAGTCTGTCAGAAAATATTCTTTTGTTGTTACATGAGCATTCAATGGAACCTTCCTCAAAGGCGATTCTACACTTTTTATCAACTGACACAATGTGGCAGCATATTCCTTCAACAGCCACATTAATGCAGTAAGTTATAAAAAAAGGTGCACATGGGTAGCGGAAGATTCCTCAGATGGTGACTATACGCCTCCCAAGTTGTATATATTCTTTACTCAACAACTTCTGACACCTGACATTCTCTGTCACCTTATGATTGCGGAGGTTATTCGAGGTGATATATAAAGGGGTTCTCTCCGTTGGGGAAGTACGCTTTTTACAGCAGTCTCATTTATGTACACACATTTTACTATTCATCTCTCCATTTTTCTACTCAGTCATTACACTGACTTGAGTATCGAAAGACCTTTGCTAGGGACCACTTTCCTAATTTTTGGGCATTAACATTTTGTCTACTCTTTTGAGTGTGCGCAAAGAGGATCTTCATTATCATTCGTAGCTTATTCACTAATTAAAAGTCTTCCTTCAGTTAACATTCCAACCACCTACTCAACGCACCATCTCTCCAGTTTTCAAACACAATCAGGTAGCATCAACAAATATGGTCTTCTACTTCCTATGAATGTCAAGAAGCTTCCCTCTAGGAAAGTAAAACTCAGCCTCAGTTCTAAGGTTGCAGATGAGAGGAAAGGGTTTGAAGAGAATAAAAAAAGATAATACTGTCCTTAAGGTTTTCTCAAAAAAAATATATTAAGGTTTTCTCAAAAAAAATATATTATTCGATGATAGAGGATTCTTCTTTATACAGTTAAATCTGACTCTTATATATAAACTCTAACTTTTAAAATGCAAAAAGGAAAGAAATCTCAATATTTAAACCTAAATTCTTATCTTACAAAGGAAGGAAAGATATTCTAGGAAACAAGTAAAAATAAATCCTAAAAATTCTAATTGGGCTTAGAATCCTAAAATATATATAAAAAAATAAATAATCAAAAATATCCTAAAAATCAAAAATACCTTAAATACTAAAAATTATAAAATAATCAATAATAATAATAATAATAATAATCTGTAAATCTTCCTGTATAAGTAAATCTATAAAAGAGAGTGTCTTTGCAAGCGCATATATGCACAAATTATTTTTCAATCCATTTTTTTTTTCGACAAATCTCTTTCATACTCTTCTTTTTTATTATCAAATTAATTGAGCGTCAGAATGGTCATATCAATGTCCGCCTTAACACTCTTTTTAACTCTCTTTAACTATCACATAAATTCAACATACCGAAATCCAATTTGTCATTAGCTGTGTCATCGATGATCACCTCATCCTTGATCTCGGACTGGATCTTATACTCTTCAGTGTAGTGGATAAATATATCCTCGACGAGGTATGACATTATTACTATATTATTATATCCCTGATTATCTCAAAGCCACGTTTTTCTTTAACGACTTGAACCTCCCTTATTTTAAGCAATTAAATATGAATGTTTATTACCGCAAATAAGTTTTTTGTATTCGTCTGTATACTTTTCCCATTTGATTCATTAAAGGAAAACATTTCCTTTAGTAGCAAGGATTATTGTTTATTATTATTTTCAATGTTTAGTTTCTACTAGTCCACTTCAATGTCTCTGTTGCTTGTCAATCCAGAAGTCCACGCCGATCCGGGTGAGCTCAAAATAAAAATTACATATATTTATTTATTTATTATTATTATTATAAGTTTCATACATCAGCATTAACACCCACCCCTTCGTCAACACCCGTAACACACTACTAATTATATATTAGAACAACTTACTTTCATCAGCATCAACATTTGTGGCCAAGAAGTGGTTGTCTGAGGGATTGATGGCGGAGCAATTTCGACGGATCTGGCCCTTGTTCCCCGTCAGCACGCTTAGCTGCCCCATCTTTGTCATCGAGTAGACGAAGTTTTGAAAGAAGAGAGCCTGATCACCCGCAAAGCTCGTAACGATGGGCTTCGTCCTGGAATCGCCGTACAGGCCCTGGTCCGACGTGAACAGCCCCTCCCTGTTCAGCAGGTCCACGTAATACTTGTTGTCGAAGAGGTTGGGCGTGCGGATGTCGTTGACGGTGGTGTTGGTGGTATTCTTGACGGGGCACGTCAGATAGAGATTCTTGGCGAAGGGGGGATTGAGGGTGGGATCCTGCGAGGGGAATAGGCGGCTGTCGAAGGAGGTGCAGTGGCCGATTCCGATGGTGTGGCCGCCGGAGAGGGTGACGAGGTCAGTGGTGTTGAGGTTGAGCTGGGCGAGGGAGGTGATCAGGAAGGAGACGTTGGAGTTAGGGGACGGCAGGAATTTGAGGACGGTGGCCATGGTGGCGAAGGTTAGGCCGTCGCGCCGGCCGAGAGGAACCAAGTAGTCGGGCCCACCCGACTGCACTAGCATCAAATTAAATTAATGAAATCACTAAAATTATTGTACATATGCTTCCAATCAATTAAGAGTTTGGATTTTTCTAAAAAAGAAAATTAATAAAGAAAAAAAAAAAGGAATGAGTGGCTCTCATTGGGACAATAATTGTGATCTGAAACAATTAGGAGCCAATGTTTTCTTTATGAAACAGCTGCTATCATAAATATGGTCAATTTGCAACTTGCATAAGATGAAGGTACCTATGTCTGACTTCGTTATCACAAGGCCGGTACATAGTCACTATTATCATTTAGATGCATGAGCTGGAAATACTATCATGCTTTTCAAAAATCGGAGGCTAGTTTGAACAATTAAAATAAGAATGAGTGGTCAGTTTATTCTAATTAATATAAAAAATTTTAAGCAAATCAAATTGAATAATTTTTTTAATTGATTCAGTGGGAAAAACATGCGCCCTATAGAGGAGTTGATTTGTTCAACCCCCATGGGAGAACACTGAGTAGAGCTTGAAGGAAGCCTAAATAAATTGCCCCTTATTCATGGAATTAAATTGGGAAATCATTCTTCAACATGTGCACAAATTGCTGAGTGGTTCTATTTTTATATGACAAATGGTAATTGGCAAAAAACACTTAGAAAACACTACACTCATGACAAGATTTTCTTTTCCAAAGATTTTCATTAAATAAATGAAATATCTTAATTTCATCTCCAATTATTTAGGGAAACAAGATTAATATGCATGAAAAATATTGTAAAAATATATTTTTTATGTGTTCAAATTTTTTTTTAGGAAAATATGATTCATGATAAGATAGAAAATAATTATAATTCTATGCGTCAGTGTATTTTCTTTAGATATTATAGAACATTAAAATTTTCCCTAACTTTTAATTATTTATTATCCATAGAATTTATATTACAATTTATTCACTTTATAACTGTTCAAGCTATATTATCATGGGGTTATAATTTATTTTGATTTTGAAGAATTGACTTTCATTCTATTTTCTCTGATAAGTTCACTACTAATGATAATTGTTTTACACATTATGTATTATGTTTGATTATAGTTCACCCACCATAAGAATTCTACAAATTATTATTTTGATAATTTTTCATTTAGGTTTGGATTAATATGATTAAACTCCTTCCCCTAATTTTAGATATTATTTTGATATAAACAAATTACAATTAAAATTTAAGCTTTCTGCATACCCAGGAGACGGAATCACGAGCAGAGAGAGCAGCAATGTCCGAGCACGAGACAATCGACCCACAAGCCTTGGTTACAATAGCTTGGATCTCATTGATGGCGTTGAAGGCTGCTTGTCGGAGGGTCAAGTTGGGTGGCGCTTGCTTCTCACTTGGCCCTCCGGCCGACCCATCAAGCAGTATTGATCCATCACAACCCTGCACAGAACAATAAGAAAACACCTCTCTATTTCCACTGTCCACCAACAAACAATAAGAAAAAAAAAGGGAAATTATATATAAGGACCTGAACGAAGCAGTCATGGAAGTGGAGGCGGAGGAGGCCTGCTGCCAGGCCGATGTTCTTCTTGAAAGCTTCTTTCAGGTAGCTCCTGACGAGGAGCTCTACCTGGGGGCAGGTTGACTTGTAGTAGGAAAAGGAGAGGCCGTTGACTATGGGAGGGTAATTGTAAGCCTGAGAGGGAGAAGGCAGGAAGGCAATGCATGATGAGAGCATAAGCAGGAACAGGAAGACTGAAAATGAGGAAGAAGCCATATGGAAAGAGCAAGAGCTCGTGCTTCATTTTGAGTGTGGATTTACCTTGATTTATAGCATTGATCGGGAAACGTACAAATTAAGATAGTGGTGTTTAAATTTCCCACATGGAGATATTTTGATGTCAGATTAACGAATGATGACTAAGGACAAGGGGCCGGGCAAGCGTCACCCACCAAACGCTCCTTACGAAAATTCAACCATGATTATTTTACTGGGTAAACTTTTTGACTTTCTTGGTTATGCGAATATATGTAGTTTTGATGTGTTCGAATTTTGGTAATTTTTTAAAAGGCATACCAATATTTGAGATTGTCCAAAAAGTATATATCTTTTCCGTTTTACCCTCTTATAAAATTAAGTTTTTTTCATTTCTTATTGTGGATACCAACTCTCATCTCTCTTTCCTCTTAAATTACATTAGATATTTTTCTTTCGTCGTAAATTATATTAAGTATTTTTTTTTTAAGTACATATATGCAACACCCACTATAATATTAATTTTTAAAAATCATACACTAGCATCATAACTTAAACCCTACACCAATACCACATTAGTATTGATTTTTAAAAATTAGCACCACGATAATATTAGTATGTTAAATTATGTATTTTTTTAAAAAAAAATACACAATTTAACATACCAATATTATCGTGGCGCTAATTTTTAAAAATAATAAATAAGGACATATTTGGACTTCAAGACACTACCGAAATCTATAAAAATTAAAATAGATCTAATCGGAGCTATTTAGGCCCATCAATAAATTTTAACCGAAACTTATTGATACACTTAGGAGATTTAGATTTTTAAAAAGATAACATGTAATGGAAGAAGATAATACAGTGAAGGTATTTATGATGTCCATGTCTGATTCTGGCATCCTTACAATAAGTTATATATATGTGCAAATTGTATTAAAGTCATAAACTTTGAAAACCTTCTGATCAATGCTGTTAATTATTTCAAGCTAATATTTTTGGGCACATATAAACTTTGAAAATCTTCTGATCAATACTGTTAATGTTAGGATGTATACTAAAAGCCTAGATTTTTGTATAAACATTTATTTTGAAATAAGAATCGCATTGGTCAAATGTTTGCATTTAGTAAAATGTTGTCCATTTAATTTATATTATAGATAACATGGTGTGTGGTGTCACACAGAAGATCTGTTGGTGCAATATCCCTCAGGTCAAGGTTGACCTGGGTAACCAAGCTGAGTCTTGGTTTGGGTTTAGATGTTTGACAATAAGATATTGATTGAAGAAGAGTCAAGTAGGTCAAGGTTGACTGGATACTTGACTGGGAAGTCCTAACTGGGATGTTAGGCAAAATGAAAGTCACGGTGAGTAAAGCAGGCGAAGAAAAGTCCGGTGAGTGAAGCGCAGGGAAGGAAGTCCTAGTGAGTGAAGCTAGGCGGATGGAAATCCTGGTGAGTGAAGCCGGTGAAAGTCCTAGTGAGTGAAGCTAAGCTCTGGTGAGTGAAGCTAGGGGATGAAAACACCGGTGAGTGAAGCCGGTGAAAGTCCTAGTGAGTGAAGCTAGGGGATGAAAGTCCTAGTGAGTGAAGCTAGGCGGATGAAAACCCTAGTGAGTGAAGCTAGGTGAAGTCCCGGTGAGTGAAGCCAGCAGGGAAAATCCGGATGGATCGAGGATGATCGGACATCCGGTGTGGGGAGAGTCAAGTAGGTCAAAGGATTGTTGGATACTTGGCATGAAAGAAAAGTCCAAGTAGGTCAAAGGGATTGACCGGATACTTGGCACAGAGAAAAGTCGGTCAAAGGGATTGACCGGACACTTGGTAAGGGAGTCCTAGCAGGTCAAGGGAGTGACTAGATGCTAGGCATGACATACCAACAGGTCAAGGTTGACCGAATGTTGGTTAGGATGTTTGGGACTTGGTTTTGGACAAAAACCAGTCTTTGGATCGATCCGTGGATCGATCCGGATCGATCGATGGATCGATCCGGACTGTCCAGACGAGAGCTCGGATCGATCCGTGGATCGATCGGATGTCAATCGATCGATGGATCGATTGGGGCGACGTGACAGTAGCACGCTGGATCGATCCGTGGATCGATCGGCCGTCGATCCAGGCGCTCTGGATCGATCCGTGGATCGATCCAAAGCCTCCGATCGATTGGGAACATTGAATCGATCGGGATCCGACCGTTGGCGTCGTTTAGCTGCAGGCGTTCGACTGCGAAGAACTTCACCGATTCACTCAGAGCTTCGCCTACTCCACAGCGCTCTCAAAGATCAGGTCGCCAGTTCGTGAAGGATCTTGGAAGCTTTCCAAGTCAAGAGGCGGATCAAAGGCAAGAAGAAGAAGCTAGGGTTAGGGTTTTTACTGCATTTCTTGTAAGCTTTTGCTTATTTTTTGTTTCCCTTTCTTCTTCTTGTACTGAGAGTCTTGTAGGGCTTCTCCGCCCTCGGTAGTTACCGAAAAGGAGTGTTTTCATAGTGGAGGGTGCGTGCGTGGTGTGGATCCTTGGACTAGTCACCTCTTGTGAGGTGGATACCAAGTAAACCAACCGTGTTAGCGTTGTTGCATTTGTTTCTGTATTTTCCGCTGCATATTCTTGAAGAAACAAGCAACGCCAAGCAACGCCGAGCACCGAGAACGCGACGAGCTATTCACCCCTCTAGCTACTTTTGGTCCTAACAAGTGGTATCAGAGCGAGGCCGCTCTTCACCGGAATCATCGCCGGAAGGGTCAAGCATATCAAGAAAAGCTAGAGGGTGAAGAAGTTGAAGCAAATTCATCAAAAGTCAAAGATTTCAAGAAGCTCAACTTCAAGATGCAATTCCAAGTTGGACTTGGATTTGACACAAGGGTGGCTCCACCGTACACATCCACAAGCTTCGATTCTTGGAAATCAAGAATTGAAAATTTTCTTATGATGGAGATAGAGCAATGGTTTGCTCTAATGGAAGGCTTCAAAGCTCCAACAAACTCCAAGGGCAAGCCTCTCAAGAAAAGCAAATGGAGCTTGGAGCAAATTCAAAGGAGCAAGGCAAATGATAAAGTGACCAAGCTTTTGGTCAACCTATTGCCTAGCCACATTTTGGCTCAAATCGGAGAATTCAACGATGCCAAGGAGCTTTGGAGCAAATTGGCAACAATTCATGAAGAACCCTCCACTGTACCGAATCAAGAGGAATCCAAAGAGGGCGACTCATTGGAGCAAGATCAAGAGGAGGACTCCGAAGTTGAGAGATGCTCAACTTTCGAAGAAGAGGAAGTCCAAGAAGCTTCATCCTCAAAGGAGTGCAATCAAAAGAGCAAGGAAGGAGCATATTCCTTGTTTCATCTTCAAGAGGATGAGGAAGAACGTGAAGCCTCCACCTCTAGGATTGAGGGGGAGCAATCTTCATTGACACCGGAGCAAGAGCAAGAAGAATCCTCCACATCCGGGTCAAGAGAAGATGAGGATGAAGAAGCTTCCACCTTCGCAAGTCAAGCAAAATCGAATGGAGGAATATCTTCAGATCAAGAGGAAGCTTCTACCTCTGGATCAAAAGGAGAAGATGTCATCCCTACACAAGAAGGTAAAAATAGTTCAATTAATAATAAAAATCATATTATATGTTTTGAATGTAGGGAACATGGGCACTACAAGAGCAAGTGTCCAAACTTGGCCAAGAAGAAGGGTCAAGTGGCACAAAAGGGCAAGGAGAAGCCAAAGGAGACCATTCCCGGAACAAAGAAGAGCAAGGAGCACATTGTGTGCTTCTCTTGCAATCAAAAGGGAGTCAATGCCCTAAGGGGAAGAAGATGGTCAAGGCTCAAGGAGGGAGCTCAAGTCAAGGGGGAGCTTCTAAGGTAAAAAGGAAGGTAACTTTTATTGAGCCTACCCCTTTACATCATGGTAAAAAGCATGCTAGTTCTAATTTTTATCATTTTAATGCTATTTACCATGAAAATAGAAAGCATGATAGCGTTAAAGAAAAACATATAGCTTTTCATGCTAAAACTACTACACCTAAGGCTAGGAATGTAGGTAAAAGTCTAGGCAAGAACTCTAAGGATTGTAGCTACAAGCCTAGACACAAAAATGCTCATGAACTTAATGGAAAACCAAATACTAAGGACTTAGTGAGAGAAAATCAAGTCTTGAGGTCAAGACTTGATAAAATGGAAAAGACCCTAAAAAGGATGGAAAATATCCTATTAGGGCAAAATGAGCATAACCTAGGTCTAGGAGCACAAAGGTCATCTAATGGCCATAGAGGTTTGGGATACAAACCAAAGGCTAAGAAGGATGTGCCCTCTTACCATAGAGTTCCATATAGTTATGGAACAAACCCTAGGTCTAGTGGTCAAGTCAAAAATACTAGGGAAGTCATCCCTAAGAGTATTTTTGCAATAAATGTGACTAAGACTTCTAAGAAGTCTAAGAAAGTCACAAACAAGGTCACAAGGGAGGTTATCCCTAGAGTTGACCTAGAAAATGTGACCAAGGCTTCTAAGAAGCCCAACAAGGTCACTAGGAAGGTATCTAGGGAAGTTATCCCTAGTGAGTACCTAGAGCATCCAAGGAGCACCAATAGGTGTTGGGTTCCTAGGAGCATCTTCTCTACCCCATAGATGGGTTAGAGAGTGTCAACTCCGATTAGAAGGGTAGTTAACCCAACTTTGAGGAAATTGACACTCAAGGAGCATTTTCAAGGTTTTTGTTAACCTTTGAAAATGAAATGGAATTATTGATTACTCCTTGAAAGAGTAAAATGTGCCTAATGGTGGAAAATTGATTTTATCTTAAAAAGGCATAAATTGGGAAAACCTAGAGAAATACCAAGTTGGGATTTTGGTATTCTCTTAGAAATTTTAAGGCACTCCGGGCCTTGATTTATGTGATTACTCTTGAGGAAAAATGGAATATGCCAACATTTGAGGATAAGCTTAATTTCAATTGGCATAAATTAATCAAGGGAATAAGAAATGCAAACTTAGGCTTTGGCATTTTCTTGAAGCACTTTAGGGCAATCTAGGGTTTAAGTTTTAGGATTAGCTAAGATTAATGATACTTAGATAGGTAATCTAGGTATATTTTATTTATGCTAAACCATGCCATGATTGTTTGCTCATAATATGCCATGACATCATATTTTATCTTATTTGGATTTTGCATTCATGACTTATCATGAAAAATACAAAAATACCATGTCATGCCATACATACATCATGTAGTTATAGAAATCTTTCTTTTGAAAGCTATTTTATTTTGATGTATGCCATAACATAATCATGCATTAAGTTTAATTCCTTGTAATTAAGGACGAATGGCATTTAACGACACTTATTGACAAGTGACATCCTGGGTGGATGTCTAATATCTCTAAAATGCCTAGATAGATATGCATGATCTCTAGAATAGGGCAAAACCAAATTTTACATCTCACAAAGACCTCTAAGGTGACTTGTATGTGTTTTAGTGCATATTATATACAAGTGAGATGTTAGGATGATGAACAAAGCTCAAGATGTTGATTTAGTGCATTCCTTTGAGTTTTAAAATTCATCAAAACACATAGTTATGTGTTTTCCCATCATTGGGAAAGCTAATGTACAAGTCATGTGCATTATGCCCAAGGAACATGATGGGATATTGGTTTTGAAAATATTTTAAAATGTTTTTGGAAAACCTTGGTGAAGGCTATCTTTTGATAGTAATCACCATTGAATAGTTAGACACAAACTTGAAGAAAACACTAAAGTTTTTGCAAGTTTTCAAGTTTGTGTCAATCTTTGAAAATATGATGTATTTTCATAGAAAACTATTTTTCCATGATTAAGTATGCCCTAAATAATGTCTACACGAAATTTCATAATTTTTGGATTTTTGTAGAATTTTCTAGGGTTTCGAAGTTGACCGAAATGGAATTTCAGCAACTATCGAGCTCCGATCGATCCATGGATCGATTGGAGTTCCATGAATCGATCCATGGATCGATTCAAACGGCAATTCCTGCGAGCAGAAGCTCGCTGGATCGATCCAGGGAGTCTGAATCGATCCGTGGATCGATTCAGAAAGGTTCAATCGATTGGAACCCAACTCCAATCGATCCAAGTTGCTGATTTTGGCTGGGAATGCCTGATTTCAGCATCTTTGAACCTCTTTGAGTCTAGGTAACCATTCCAAACCCCTTAAATACATTTGTATACATACAAAGGGTGTTTTCATGTTGAAAACAAGGATGGATTGGTTAACGAAGACTAAGTAGAAGTTTCGGTTGAGGTTGTTTCAAATTTTGAATATTTGAACCTCAAAACTTCTAAATTTGGGTTTCCTAAAGGTTTAGGGATTCCAAGTCATTGTTGGTGCAATGACAGAAGTTACCACCATGTCTTTAGGGGGAGGGACTCTTTAAAGACATGAAAATTATTTTTCATGAACCTTGGAAGGTGGTTAACCTTCTGTTGTGAACTTGCTCAATGTTGAGCATTTAAACTTGAAATGGGAAAAATGGGGAGTGGATATCCTCATTATTTCAAGTGGACACTCATGTGGTAGATAATGCTCAAGGCTGGGTAGTTGTCTACATTGAGGGAGAAGTTAAGGATAAATGAAGGGTATGGGACCTTCATTATCGTGTTGATCACAACGAGTGATGTTGTGAACAACGATGAGCAACTCTTCAGGGGGAGAGTATTCAACAAATGGATTTGTTGAAGTGTGCCCAGAATTGGAGCATAGGTTGATGTGTGTCCAACGATGGGTTGATGTGTGCCAATAGGGGGAGAATGTATGGTTAAGCTTAGTCCTTCATTACCTATGGGAAAGTCATAGGGGGAGAATGAAAGGACTCATGAAAGGGAGTAAGTTAGGCTTTCATTACCTAAAGGGAGTTTGCCCTCTTAGGGGGAGAATGAAGAGCTTAATTTATGCTTTCATTACCTAGTGGCATGAAGAAGAAGACTATAGGATTAGCCTAACTTACATGTGGTATTGTAAGTGATAGTGTTGGTATTGTCAAACATCAAAAAGGGGGAGATTGTTGGTGCAATATCCCTCAGGTCAAGGTTGACCTGGGTAACCAAGCTGAGTCTTGGTTTGGGTTTAGATGTTTGACAATAAGATATTGATTGAAGAAGAGTCAAGTAGGTCAAGGTTGATTGGATACTTGATCGAAAACTGGGATGTTAGGCAAAATGAAAGTCCCGGTGAGTGAAGGTGAAGCCAGGCAGAAGGAAGTCCTAGTGAGTGAAGCTAGGATGGATGAGTGAAGCCGGTGAAAGTCCTAGTGAGTGAAGCTAGGGATGGAAATCTAGTGAGTGAAGCTAGGCGGATGGAAAACCTGAGTGAAGCCCGGTGAAAGTCCTAGTGAGTGAAGCTAGGCGGATGAAAGTCCTAGTGAGTGAAGCTAGGCGGATGAAAACCCTAGTGAGTGAAGCTAGGTGAAAGTCCCGTGAGTGAAGCAAGGAAAATCCAGATGGATCAAGGATGATCGGACATCAGGTGGGAAGTCCAAGTAGGTCAAAGGACTGACTTGGCAAAGTCCAAGTAGGTCAAAGGGATTGACCGGATACTTGGCACAGAGAAAGTCCAAGTGGGTCAAAGGATTGGCGGACACTTGGTAAGGGAGTCCTAGCGGTCAAGGGAGTGACTAGATGCTAGGCATGACATACCAACAGGTCAAGGTTGACCGAATGTTGGTTAGGATGTTTGGGACTTGGTTTTGGACAAACCATCGATTGGATCGATCAGGATCCACGGATCGATTGAAATGGTCGGATCGATCCGTGGATCGATTCAGATGTCCCAATCGACCAGGCGTTTTCCCATAGCACAGAGGCGCTCTGATCGATCCGTGGATCGATCCAAAGCCTCCCGATCGATTGGGAACATTCGAATCGATCGGGATCCGACCGTTAGCGTCGTTTTAAGCCGCAGGCGTTCGATTTCCGATTCACTCCAGAGCTCTCGCCTACTCCTCCACAGCGCTCTCAAAGATCAGGTCGCCAGTTCTTGAAGGATCTTGGAAGCTTTCCAAGTCAAGAGGCGGATCAAAGGCAAGAAGAGAAGCTAGGGTTAGGGTTTTCTGTACTCATTGTAAGCTTTGCGCTTGTATTTTGTTTCCCTTTCCTTTCTTCTTGTACTGAGAGTCTTGTAGGGCTTCTCCGCCCTCGGTAGTTACCGAAAAGGAGTGTTTTCATAGTGGAGGGTGCGTGCGTGGTGTGGATCCTTGGACTAGTCACCTCTTGTGAGGTGGATACCAAGTAAGCCAACCGCGTTAGCGTTGTTGCATTTGTTTCTGTATTTTCCGCTGCATATTCTTGAAGAAACAAGCAACGCCAAGCAACGCCGAGCACCGAGAGAACGCGACGAGCTATTCACCCCCCCCCCCCCCTCTAGCTACTTTTGGTCCTAACAAGATCATGTTATCAGTTCCTTATAAATTATAAATAGTAGCTTACAACCAAGATTGATTGGGACAAAACCATTGGAATGGTTGTAGTGTAATTTTGTATTAGTTTATCTTGACTATAAAATTACACTAGTACACTATGAGTGTATTGAGCAAAACCATTTGAGGTTCTTTTATACTGACTGCATAAAAGAACAGGACCTCTGTTATTATGGAAGTATGTGCTCTTAATCCTGATATAATAACACGCACATATACTTAGTATTTATTTGTTTAATTTATCAATGGGTGTGATTTATTCAGTTGGATCAATAGGCCCGATAAGTTGGGAAACTGTGTTGTTAATTTATATGTGTATTGTTAATTATAGAAGGAAACTGTGTCCTAGAAATCTAGGTTGATGATATCCCCTTAAGGAGCTCATAAGGAGTGTCATGTAAACCCTGTAGGTGGACCTAGTCGGGCATGACAATGAAATTGAGTGGTACTACTCTCGGAGCTAGATATTAATTAAGTTATCAGTAACTCATTTAATTAGTGGACATTCGATATCTTAAACATAGGAAGATTAATGCACTCATAATAAGAAGGAGCTCATAATTAATATGGGATTAGTGCGGTAGTTCAATAATAACTCTTTAATGGTATGAGTTATTATTGATAAACTTGAGTTGGGTGTTCGAGGCGAACACAGGAAGCACAAGCTCATCGGGAGACCAAAACCAATTTCTCCTCTCGGTCCCTATTGTAGCCTCTATAAAGCCTTATATCCACCAAGTCCACTTCTTACCCAAGTAATGAGCCAGACACATCCTTGCTTGGAGCAAGGGGGCCGACCAACCATCAACTTGGAGCCCAAGAGGTGGCTAGCCAAACCATACTTGGTGTCCAAGCATGGGGTCGGCCACACCACTAGGATTAAAGGGAGATTTTATTTTGTTAAAATCTTTCCTTTTGTAGCCATTCATGAAGGGATTTAAAAGAGAAATTTTAATTTTAAAATTTCCTTTTATAGTCTCCACATGGTTTTAAAAGAGAGTTTTAAAATTTTTAAAATCTTTCCTTTTATAGCTATCTACAAAGGATTAAAGAGAGATTTTAATTTTGTTTAAAATCTTTCCTTATTTATAGTTATCTATAATGTTTAAAAGAGAGATTTTAATTTTTGATAAAACTTTTCTTTTTGTAACCATGATTTAAAAAGAGAAGTTTTAATTAATCTTTTCTTTTTTGTAGTTGTCTACATGTTTTAAAAGAGAGAGATTAATTTTAAAAACTTTCCTTTATTGCCATGTACAATAGAAAATTTAGAAAAGAGATATTTTAATTGTTGTTAAAATTTCCTTTTTTAATGGGAGACCACAAATAAGGAAGTTTTAATTATGTTTAAACTTTCCATTTTAGCCATGACCAAGGATTATAAAAGAGAAGAAAAGGGTGCCTCATTAGTACATAACCTAAGCCTTGCCTCCTCTCTTCTCCTCCTTGTGGTCGGCCCTCTCCTTTCCTCTTCTCAATTTGTTTCTTCTCTTAGGCCAGCGGCACCATCTACTTTTCTTCCCTTTCTTCTTTCTAAGGTCGGCACCTATCTCATCTTGGTGGCCGAAACTTGAAAAGAAAAGAAGAGATCCTTGGTGACCGGTTGTTTAGCGAGGAAGAAGAAGAAGAAGGAAATTTCCTATTTTTGCATCCCTTGGTATCTTGAGTTTCTTGGAGGCAAAGAAGTGGTTCGAGTGGAGTTATCTTGGTAGATCGTCGCCCACACGACATCTAAGAGAAGGAGAGGAATACAATAGAAGATCAAGAGGTCATTAGCTACAAAGAAAGGTATAACTAATTAATGATTTCCGCTTCGAATTAATTACTTAGTTTTCTTTGCATGGATTCTGAAACACCAATACAAGAGGCTAGCGATTTTATATTTCGATTTTGTTCTATCGATTTTGTATTTCAATTTTGCGTTTCGATCTTGTGTTTTTATTGTGGTCTCTGTAGTTAAACCTAGGGTTACTGTAAGAAGTTAAATATCTAATTTCTTTGAAAGACTTTGTCTAGGAAGTGGTGGATGATCCCATAACCAAGAAGGCCTAGTGCCTCGCCATGTTTAACCTGAAAGCCAATCTTTGAAATATATATTTAATCAACTTCTGTAATATGGTTTAACTTAGGAAGATCACATTGGTTAAACTTGGAGTAAAAATGTTAAGTATTGTTTCCAATCCAAGTTTAACTTCTGAAGAGCAACTTGGATTAATAATGTTAAGCATCGTTTGTAATCCAAGTTTAACATCAGTAGAGCACATGGTGTTGGTTGCTACTCGGAATACCGTTCTAGTTCCCCTGTACAAAAATTTGTACATGCTATGTTATGTACAATACTCGATGTATCATATGCTCCGAGTGTTACGAGAAGATACCAATTTAATCTAGGAATGGATCATTGGATGGCTGTCAAGATGATCCTTAAGTACTTAAGAAGAACTAAGAATATGTTCTTAGTTTATGAAGATGGTGATATGACCATACGCGGATATACAGATACTAGTTTCCAAATGGACAAGGATGACTCCAAGTCCCAGTCTGGATTCATATTCATATTAAATGGAGGCGTAGTTAGTTGGAAAAGTTTTAAGCAAGACACTTTTGCAGATTCTACCTGTGAGGTGGAATACATTGCAGCTTCAGAAGCAACAAAGGAAGCAGTTTGGATCAAGAAGTTCGTTACTGAACTTGGAGTGGTTCCATCCATTGTTGAAGCATTACCTATTTACTACAACAACACTGGAGCCATTGAGCAAGCAAAGGAACCAAGGTCTCATCAGCGATCAAAACATGTGCTTCATCGTTATCATTTGATCAAGGAGATCGTTAGTAGGAAAGAAATACAACTCGAGAAAATTCCCACTGAAAGGAATCTAATGGATCCTTTGACAAAGGTTTTACCACAAAGTAAGTTTAAGAGTCATATCTGTGCTTACAATTTAGGACACTGTGGCAATTGGCTTTAGGCTAAGTAGAAATGTTAGAATTTGAGGAATGTCCTAGGGCAATCGCCTTACGATTGTTTTTCTATTTATTTGATAAGTATAGATTCAGTATTTGAGTGCATATTATATGTTTGATTATCTTAAACTTATTTACTGACTGCCCATAATATAATTCATAGAATCAGAGAATTTGTGATTGAATCGTAATTAGTGATTATCTGTACATGTGCAATTATGAATATATTGAAATTTCCCTAGTCATTGAATTAATGCATTCGAACATCATCAATTCTATAAGACTAGCACGGATTATATTTCTTGGTTCAACCAAGCAGCTATTTTCTCACTGGCTAGAGACATTGGGATGTCGAGAGTTAAACATGGATGCTGGTTATGGTAACTAGTGTAGGACCGTTGGGCCGGCTAGGAGGGGGTTGATGGATATCCTGCTAACACAAAAAGGAAAACAAACCCTCCTCGAATTCTTTAGGCTAACACTTGCATAAATAAACTAAGCAGTAAATTAAAAGCATAAAGAAAAAGCGAGGCACAAAAGATTTACTTGGTTACAACCGATGTGGTTGTTAATCCAAGGAAGATTAAGCTCAATAAAACTCCTTCTGGCGGAGAAGCCTCGTTTACAGCAGTGTAGGACTAAAAGAGAGAAGCTAATCAAAGCAGTGGAAGTACATAAGTTCGCTCGGACCAAGGCTATATTTATAGTCTTGGTCGCGCCTGGAAGGGTTCCGGCGCCCTGGGGATAAATTATCTCCGATCGAGTCAAAACTCGATCCGTTGAAAGTCCATTCCGGCGCCAGTTCGTTGATTCCGGCGGATAGTTCAGGCGCGAGCCAAAAGTCAACCCATTGACTTTTGGTCCTTCTTCTCCGGTTCCTCTTGCTTGGGTGATCTCGACATCCGGAATAGGGCTCACCCGAACTCATCTTCCTTCTCGAGCGTGCTTCCTCTTCTAATTACCCCTTCTCGTCCACCAATCATCCAGCCCCGGCCGCACTCGACCTTCGCTAGTCTTGCTCCCAGCAATCTTCCTCCTCGGCTTCTCGGACCCTTCCTTCTCGTCCGGTGTACTCTTCCGCAGACCACGCCCCTTGGACCCTTCTCGCTAGCTGCGTCTTCCGCTCGAGTACCTGTGCTCCTAAGCTCCTGCACACTTAGACACAAGGTTAGAAACAACGCAGGACCTAACTTAACTTGTTGATCACACCAAAACAACCTTGGGGTTCCAACAACTAGTTCATTGGAGTGACTCGCTGTAAGACTTCATATAGTTCTATATATAGATATGTCTGTGAAGTTCTTACTACAATACGAGTGCAAGTTTCCTTCGACTTGAGGTATACAAGTCATATTGGTCATGGAGACTTATACTTTGACATCTTAAGTAAGCATCTCATTGAGGTGTTGTTATGCTCCGCAAGTGTACGGAAATGTCGCAAGTAATATAAAAGATTATCGTATCCACAGGGACTGGAATAAGCACTAGAAATGTCTCAATGCGAATTAGCTAAACAATTATCCAATTATTTCAAATGCAAAGTGAAGGTAAACAAATCTAATATTAAAGATTAAGAAACAAGAGTTTAGTGTTTTGGGTTATGATAAAGGGAGATTCTAGGAGTTTCGGTTTCTTTGTAAGATTTCTTGAATGTAAATGGTTCACCAATTCTTATCCCTCAATTGCCAAACACTTGTAGAAAGTTGTCGGTTCTCTCTTGTAATAGATAACCGGCTAAGGATTGAGAAATGTATCTAAATATGAACCTACGTTGTCCTTACACAGAAGCGCACCTATTACTATGCCTTCCTCGGATATCAACATAGAAGCCCACAACTTATTAATCTATCAAGATACAAGAAACTAATCACAAGATCCATCCTACTCTCTTGAATATTCCTATTTCCTCTTCAAGATTATCTCTCAAACGTCCTTACACGGGCTTGCACCTGTCACGTGGATCCCTCGGATGATCGAGTGAGAGTTTATCTTTACAAAGTCCACAAGAAATCCAAACAATCAATCAAGAATGAGAATTAAGCACAAATCACCATTAATCATTCAAGGTCTAATTGATACAAGCAAGACAATGTTATTGAAACAAGAAAATGGCAAATCCATAAGAGATTACATCAATCCATCATACAAATACTCCCTTAATCCTAGAATACAAGATCTACTCCATGAATCGAGGAAGAATACCCGAAGAAATAAAGATTACAAGCATTTCTTAAATCCCCAATCCAAGAAACCAAGAAAAGGGGGAAAGAGAAAACTTATCTACGAAGAAGCCTCGCCTTCGGATCCAATCCTCGCTCCGGAGTCGAACTCTTAGAATCGCCTAGAGATCCTCCCAAGAATGGGAGGAAACCACCAAATCTTGCCTTCTCCCAAAGGGGAGAGATCCCCTTTCAATTCATGAAGGAGGGTTTAAATAGAGGAGGAAATCACACGGCCATGTCCAGTTCCTTCTCTGCCAAAGCTGCACGGCCGTGTGACTCACACGACCTAGCTCTCTTCTCTTTAAAGCAACCAAGCACGGCCGTGTAGATCCACACGGCCAGGACCCTTCTGTTCTCTAGAAATGCTACACGGCCGTGTGGTGCACTTCAAATCAAGACACGGCCGTATGAGATTCACACGGCCATGTCCTCTTCCCTTCCTGTTAAAACTACACGGCCGTGTGTGGTACATGGCCTGATGCTCTCTCCCTTCAATTCCCTCCAAGCTTGCCCGAGGACGCATAATCTTCACCAATTCCGACTCCTGTGTACAGAAAATGCACAAAAAGCAGATCTCCGAACCAAAAGAGTAAATACGCTAAAAGGAAAGCTGGAAGTATAAAAATGCATAGATCAAGCATGCTCAAAGTATGTAAATGTGCGTAAAAACATGCATAAAAGAGTATATAATCTACGCACATCAGGTATGGACCCAGGATGATTGGGTATAAGTTGAAGTGCCCAAAGATGTTTGGATAGCCCACAAAGGATTCACAGCTCCTTGCGAGGAGACGTATACACTATGACCACTCGTTAGGATTATTACTCAAAGTCTTTGGCTAAAATATCACATGTTAAGAGTGTGAGACTCTTGTACACATGTATGAGTAATTTGAATCCGTAGAACGAGGAAGTATTACTTGGGCTAGGTGTGACGTAGTCGGCCTAGTGGGGACAAGACATATAGACTATGTCCTAAATTAAGTGGGTATAAGACGAGTGAAAGGAATGAGGTATGACTCACTGTAGCTGTTGAAGGGTTTAGAATTAATTCTAAGATCAACTATAATTTTCTGACTAATTGAGATCATGATCACTACAAGAAAAACCCTCATAGACATCGGTGGAACAACAACGATTTTAAGCAAAAACCAATGTCTTTAAGTATTTTACACTAGTTTTTTCTAAAAACCGATGTCTATAAGCGCATATTTTCGCTCATAGACATCGATTTTTAAGCCGATGTCTATGAGCGCATGTTTTTTGTTAATAGACACCGATTTTAACAGCGATTTTTAAAACCCGGTGTCTATGATAAAATAAAATAATTTAATTTTCCCACTAATACTTAGCCAAAATTTGTAACACTTCACTCTTCCCTCCAAACCTAAATCTATATCGCGCCGTCCACCGTATACCGTCGCAACGCCACGACCACTTTCCTCCTCGCCGCTAGCCGTCCGACCATCTCTTAGCCTCATCTCCCTCTTCCCTTCCTAGATCGACGCCTCTTCCCCTCTCGATCAGGACAACCACACCAAATGAAGATGACTCTAGTTTCGTCCAGGATCAATGGAATCCGATTGAAGAGCGGAATCGAGAAATCGAGCGAGAGTCTTCGTTTCCTGTGGTCGGAGTTGGATTCGAGACAGCGTGTTCGGTACTCTCCTCTCTTAGTTTTCTTGCATTTTCTCTACCTCTTTTGTCCCAGTTTTTCTGCGTGGAGAGGATGGAGAGACTGAATCTTGACTAATGAGTCTCTGTAGGCGTGTTCTAGGTTTTCTTATTCTTTCTAATATCCATCTGTCTTCTTTTTTATTGTTTCTTTCTTCGGTGGTGGAGTTGATTTTCGTTTGAGCAATCTTGAGGTGAACTTGGTTAGGAGCTCTGCGAATGATCTCTTCATTTTATTTTCTGACCCAGACGTACGACTACGGGGACAATGATTGAGGTTTAGGTCTCAGTTCGGTGGTTTTTTGGTTTGTTTTGTGTTCATCTTCCCGCTTCGTATTTTTTTTGAATGATCCCATAAATGTTGGATCCAAAATTTCTTCCTTTCCTCTTCTTTTTCGGTGCTTTATCTGAGAACCCGATTCCTTTTGGCTCCCAAGATGAAGCTCTCTTTCCCCCCTTTTTCCCTTCTTGCTTTTAATATCCCCAACTCTCTTGTTGCTTATCTTTGCTTCTTTATCTTCACCTCCGTTCTCCCTTTCCCTTCCTTCTTGGTCTTATTTCCTAATTTTAGATTTCTCAAATATTACACATTTTATGTTTTAGTTTGCTCACTTAATGCGAACTCTGCGAATAATAATCTCAGATAAAAACATTTTCCCTTGGCGCAAAATTAGGAAAAAAAAAGTAGCATGAGGTACCAGACGAACTCCAGCGAAAAGCTCTGGGATGCCAAGCATGAGGTATCGTTGCTAAATTAAAAATGCACTTTTTTTTTCTCTCTCTCTCTTCCTTTGTTTTAGATGACTTTAGTTTCGTCCATGAATCTAAATGTGAATAAGAAAATTTCTGATATCTTGTGCAAAATCATGGAGATTCTATTTTTTTTATTCCATTCATCTCATTTTTAAATCAATTTTTCTCTGTACACCAAATGAATCATTTTCAATTTTTCGTGAAGCAAATTGCCGTCTTTTGCAGAGTCTGAGCATTGAAATTGAGCGAGTTAAGAAAGAAAACGACAACATGCATATTGAACAAAGGTTTGGTGTGCTAATATATTGTTTGATTCATATGGTTCATATGTATCACTCATCTGGTGAAGTTTGTGCTCTCTTATGATGGCTTTGTTCTGTGTGAATTAGGCATCTTAAGGGTGAGGATCTCAACTCCCTTTACCCAAAGGAATTGATTCCTATTGAGGAGGCACTCCAGATTGGGTCACCAGCGTAAGGGAAAAGCAAGTGAGAAATTTGTTTAATGATATTTGCTTGTCATTTCAATTAAGATTACCTTTGTGCTGTTGAATTGATTCTCATTTCTTGCCAATTCTAGATGGAAATCTGGAAGATGCATAAGAAGAATGTTGGCATACATATTCCCTCGAGTTTTAATTTGTTGAATGTTTTTTCACTCTTAATTTTGTTTCTGCTCTTAATGGTTTTCATCTCTTGAATAGGAAAAATTTCTAGAGGAGGAGAACAAACAACTGACTTATATGCTGGTAATCTTCTTGTCAGTTGATGTTTCATAGCTTACAGATGTTTATACCTGTTTCATTATTCATAATTTTATTACTGATGGGTAACATTTTATCCAAGTCTAAATGTAACTTGGCAAAGTTATAATGTCTTGGCTTCTAAATGTAATTTTTGCTTTTCTGTTTTTTAGTTTATTAATTGCATTTTCTAGTCTCATTCGCATGACATAGGACTGTATAACCTGTATGCTCGATGTTCAGGTTTTTCTAATTTTCTCCTTTCCATATATTTTCTATGGAAAATTTGTGAGACAAAATCATAGTTTTCCTTTTAGAGCAATCAATTTTATGAGATAACTACTGATATTTTCAAGTTGATGAAATACTACTTGATATTTTTTTTAATTGCATCTCATTTTCAGTTGACATGTAATACTCTTGTTAACAGAACTGGATCTTGTGCCTACGAACTGAGTAGTGCCCCCGAGAATTTTGAATTGTATGATTTAACAACTATAGTTTTTATTGTTAAATATAGTTGTGGTTGACAACATTGATCAGTAGAAAATACACTTAGTTGCAAAAGACTTCATCTAGCCATTTTGTGAGGATTATTTGGGATATTTTCTCTCGTTGATGGAATTAATTTATTTTACTTAAAACTATTTTTCATGATCACTGGATTCTCCTTGGTATTATTCATGATTACCAGATAGATTTCATAAACATCGTACTAGGTTGTATACAGAGAAATCACTAGGGTATGCTCGAATTTAAGAAAGTTATCTATGCTGTCAAACAAATTTTTAGAGCATGGTTTAAGAAATCACAAGGTTACTAAATTGATAATCAAATCTTTATTGAGTACAACTTGACAAACTAAGCACCATCAATGTCTATGCTCCATTATGTTCTAGCTTGATGGAGAGAAGTAGAATAAATAGTTATAGACTTCAATATTCATCCCAAATTACCTATCTGTTATTTTATGTATGGGATTTGTATCTGATGTAATTTTACTCTTGGTATTAATAATATAATCCCTTATTCTTAGTTGAGTTTCAATTGTTAGAGATGAGTAGCTTTTGTTGTTTGGTGCAGATGTTCAATACAGTTTATGTAAATACTAACTTGACGCGGTTGTTTCTTTCTTGTTGGTTAGCATACCAAGTTTGTTAGCACCTATCCCATGCCCTGTGCTTTTACTAGTCTTGCTTTTGCTGATCAAATTACTGGGTCTCTTGGTACAGTCAACTCATAATGGTTCAACATCTAATATTGCAGACTCCTCAGGCCGACCCTATACCACATTGTTTTCTGGCCAGTTTGCGGCAGTGCCTGGGTTCCATCCTTCTGGTTAGACATTCCTACATAAACTTTATTAACATATTCATGTGAAATTTTTCTTGTATGTGGAATTTTGATTACGATTTGTAAAAAAATAGGTGGTCTTCAAGGATTGCATAATATTCATGGAAGCTTCAACCTGCCAAATGTGCCTGGTTCGCTTGCATCCAGAGAGACCGCAATGGGTGTTGTACCATCAGGTGGTGTTCAGCAACCAGGAGGAAGCATTCCTAGTGGACGATTCTCATCAAACAATCTTTTGGTTGCATTATCTCAGGTCTGGCATGACTTTATTTCCACATTACTTCACTGCATCATATGGTCCTTTGAATGCGTTTTATAGTATTGATTCTGGATTTTTTTTTCATGCAGATGCCTCATAGCTCTGGTGTCACAAATAGAACGTGGTGTCACAAATAGAAGGGGGTATTAATGTTGTTGGAAATCATGCTTTTAGTAGTAGTAATATTGTGAGATCTCGGAAAATTTAAATAAATAAGGTTATTTAAGAAATAGCCTCATAATTTTTTTTCGAAATTTTTAGAAATTTTCTGGGAATTTTTCGGAGCTCATATGGAGGGTTTTGAGGGGATCGATCGGCGGACACAGATAAAGCCTGTTTGGGATATCCGTTTAAGTGAGGAAAAGTTTTTATTTTAAAATTCCTTTTCTTATTCTCTTCTAAACGCCGAGCCTTCCCCTAAAACGCCGATCCACCCTTTTCCTTCTTCGACCCCGTGCGCACTCCCTTTTTCCTCCTTTCCTCTCTTGCGGACGAGTTGAAGCCAAGCCGAAGGATCTTCGTCGATCGTCGACGTCGCCGAGGAGGAAGTCACCGGAGCTTGCCAGAGATCAAAGAAGGAGGTCGAATCATCTTGATCTCCTCTTCTCAACCTTTCCCCGAGCCTTGCATCCGCAGTTGCCGACTCCTCTTCCCCGACGCCGACACCAAGGGAGATGATCGCCGGAATGAGGAGGCGATTAGGGCTCCGAGGCCAGCTTTGATTTCCTTTTCTCTGGGTCTTCTCCGATCTGTACCCTAGCATGGTCTGCGATTCCCCGATCGACGTCACTGGATTGAGCCGTGCCACCCGATCGCCGGCGTGGAAGAGCAATTAGGGCTTCAAGGGTAAGCCATTGAAACCCTTATTTCCTCTTGATTCAATGTTGGATTCTTGTTGATTCATGGGTTAGTGCTCTGTTCTGGTGTTGTGTGATCCGTGATCTCCATTGATTGAACCCTTCGTGATCCGATCAGGAGGTGAGGTCCTGTTCTGTGGGGATTCGGTTGAAGAGGAGGTGTTTCTTGAGCTGTGGTTTGTGCTTGATTAGTAGTCTTCCTGTTTGATCCGATTGATAGCAGTGAGGTGAGGTTCTGCTCGGTTCTGGATCAGTGAGGTGATTTCCAGCAGCATTCCTTGATCCAGCAATCAATAGGGGCTGTGAATCGAGGTATGTGTAGGGATTTTGATACATGTGGATTATGGTTGTATTACTTGATCGTGTGTAGAATTGAATTAGGGTTATATTGTATTGAATTAGGAATAAATTAGATTACTAGATGAATTAGGTTTATGTCTAGATTTAGGTATGATTTGGATTACATGATTACTAGATGGTTAGTGATTATGTTTAGATTTATTTGTTTATATTGATCTAATAGAATGATTAGGGTTAAGATAATTAACCCTAGTCAACCGTTGGATTTCTAATCTAATTGGTGATTAGGGATTAGGTAACTAATCCTAATTAACCATTAGATTTAATTATGTAGATTGAGGTTGTGTGATTAGGGTTTTGCCCTAATTTAGGTTTAGGGATTTTATTTAGCTATTCATTTGGATTTAGCTAAATAAAATATATATATTATTTGTTGACATAGGACTCTGATTCGAGACGGGCGTCTCGACCTTGGATTGCTTGAGTATACCTTCTTTTTGAGGCGGGTGCCCTTTGACTTATCTCTTGATAGTATCTTATGATATGTGCAGTTTATATATACTTACTAGTGTTGGTAGTTAGTATTTCCTTGGTTTAGTTTGGTTGATACCTATCATGTTTCTACTGTTAGTTGCTTTACATTAGAACTGGATGCTTTTATCTTTTGCCATGTGTATATATGTTTATAGAGATGGATATATATATTTATAGTGCTTCATTATACTAGATTAGTTGCTTTACATGTTTGATACGTGCTCTTGGATTCATGATACTTATATCATTGTTATATATGATGTTCTTGGATTTATGTTGTTTATTATCCTTGTTATATATGTGTTTATCTTTTTGGCACCAACACATATGGAGGAGGATATGTTCAGGTATGACATACTGTAGCCGCATACACCATATTGCATGATTGCATGCCGGGCGATTGACAACTCCATTATTGTTGAGCTCGTCGGCCGGCTACATGGACCTCTGCACACGTGACCACTGCATGGGTAGTGACACAACACTTAGGGTGTGTATGGTAGGTTGCCCGGTGGTGCTCCGCTAGGACGCTCATGGGTAGCGTGACAGGAGCGTGGTAGCACGCCGGGGTCCCTCCCTGTCATTGCGTCCCAGGAGATGAGAACGTTACGCTCCCTCACTATGTTTGAGGTAGGAGGATAGGTGTACTCCGACAGCATCCCGGCAGAGTGCACGGTTGTCATAGCCCTACCCACTCGGTCTCACCATCGTGTGTGAGACGGCTGAGCATGGCAGTAGGGGTGACTAGGACATGTCATTTGCATCATATGCATAGATTGCATTATTTGTGATTGATGCATTTTGGTGATTGCATATGATTGACATGCATACAGGTTATTTGCTTTTGCTATAACTATTTTTATCTGTGTATGTTCGCAGTCAGTTGCACAAGCCTCACAGGTGAGTACAGTTTATTTCAGTTATGCATTTTTATTATTCTTGCTGTAAACTGTATTACATGCTTACTGTTAGTTACTACAGTTTATTCAGCTATGCATAACTGCTATACTGTTAGGAAACTGTACTATAGGTGCTATGGTTTAGGAGGTTGTACCATAGGCTATTACTGGTAGTTATATGTTGCTGTACATATCTATTGGATTACCTGCTGAGTTCTTTGGACTCACACCGTTGTATTACTACTTTTCAGGTTGATGCCATCGGGAGATATTCTAATCGCTAGCCCCTTTATCGCGAGGATTTCATGTTGTCAGGATATGTTTTGCTTTGGCATCTTATATACTTGTGTTGTGGGTTTTGTATTGTGGACTTTATGTTGAACCTTTCGGGTTTGCTACTTTTGGTTTTTCGCTGCGGATTTTCTCATTACTTCGTGGATATGTTTTCTTCGTTGTAGTGGAGTAGGATGTTTTCATATATCTTCGAGGATTCTTTATCGTCATTCCCCTATTAAACTGCGTGGATTGATTTTATGTTGAACTGTGTGGAAATGTTGATATAAACTGCATGGTTTGTTTTTTATTTGTATTGTATTGTTCCGGTCGTGTGTGGCCGATGTATAGATATATGTATTCTGGATTCATATTATCACCCGTATAGGGACGATGCTGCCAAAATTTCTTCTGGCAGGGACTACCTGGGGCGTGACAATATTTTTGGTATCAGAGCGTGGTACACGATACTTGCTCTTTGTTTTGGATTTTCGAGGTTTATCTGATACCAATTTATTTGGTATCAGAGCATCGTTTGCGATACCGGTATGTTCTTACGAGTTTTACGAGCTTATCCGGATATTTTCGGATTTGTACGGATTTCCGTCGATTTTCTCGTTTCGGAATTCTGAGGTATTTTGACGAGGTTCTTTATGGGGCTAAGCAGCGACAGGACATCTCCAGACAACAACAGGTAAATATAGGTAATTTTATAGTTCTTATACCGTAGTGATATCTGAGAAACATTTTATTGACAGATATGACACATACACGTGTTCCGGTACCGAGACGTGGTCGCTCACGTAAGAGGTCGATAGATTCTCCGGAGACAGAGTTTCCAGAGAGATCTACTAGGGTCGAGCCTGCCCGTCAGGGATAGACTCGTCAGGATATTATAGGCATGTCGGATTATAAGACCCTGACGGTTCCGACTTCAGAGGTATATACCTCGACTGTACCACTAGTGGTATCACCTTCAGTATACCTGGCACCCCCTCCGGTCGTGCCTACTACTACGTACTTGAGGTACGAGATGAGGCAGAGATCTGGTGGGACATGTAGTGCTCGATTATAGGCGAGCAACATATTACTTGGGTGAGATTTATGGAGACATTCAAGAGTCAGTATTTTCCCCGGGCATATCAGATGACACGTCGGTAGGATTTTCTGAGTCTTCGGCAAAATAACGGCTCAGTTATGGAATCTAATGCCGAATTTAATCGGTTGGCCAGATTCTGTTCTGAGTTGGTTGCTGAGGATAGATCTCGTATGCTTCAGTTGGTCCAGGGATTGGACGGGCATCTTTAGGTGAAGATTGCCGGTCTTGGTATTGCATCATACACAAAGGCACTGGATAGAGCGCTTATGATTGAATCTGCTCATCAGATAGTAAATGCGGACAAGAAGAGAGCAGTCGTACTTAGAAGGGTCAGGGTACTTTTGAGTCATTTGGCCGACCCCAGAAGTCGGGACGATCTTCATCTAGACCTTCCCGGTCTTCTTAGCAGAACCGGAAACAGTCCATCGGTGACCCTTACTGCACCTGATGCGGATCCCGAGATCACATCACCTCTGCATGTACTCTGGGACAGTCAGTTTGCTATTATTGCAAACTGCCTGGGCACATCAGCCAAGGCTGTTCGCTGAAGTCCCAGCATGTAGCTTCCGGAGTTTCTGTGTTGGGAGGACCACTTCGTCAGTCTGGGACTCAGCGAGGAGGGCCAAAAGCCCAATCTTCGTATCATCAGCAGAGGACAGCTCCCACTGCAGCAGCTGCTTATGGCATGCACGGGCAGGATCGTTCTGGTGTCCTTGTGGAGAACCCTACGGTATTAGAGATTCTGATATTCAGAAGACAACATTTCGCACCAGATACGGACATTACGAGTTTTTGGTAATGCCATTTGGGCTTACCAATGCTCCTGCAGTATTTATGGATCTGATGAACCGTATCTTTTTAGAGTACCTAGATCAATTTGTTATTGTTTTTATCGATGATATATTGATCTATTTGCGTTCTGAGGAGGAGCACGCACATCATTTTCGCATAGTCTTGGAGACTCTGCGACGACATCATCTGTATGCGAAGTTTAGTAAGTGAGCATTTTGGCTATCTTCAGTTGGTTTTCTGGGACACGTGGTGTCAAGCCGAGGTATTTCAGTAGATCCACAGAAGATCAAGGCTATCACTCGCTGGGAGCAGCCGAAGTCAGTCCAGGAGATCCGCAGTTTCTTGGGACTGACTGGATATTACAGACGATTTGTTGAGGGTTTCTCCCGTATTGCTATGCCGTTGACACGTCTGACTAGGAAAGGCATAAAGTTCACGTGGTCAGAGCCTTGCGAGACCAGCTTCCAGGAGCTGAAGCGGAGATTAGTATCAGCACCAGTTTTAGTTTTACCTTCTGGTGATGACGGATTCATACTTTATACAGACGCATCTCTTCAGGGCTTGGGCGCTGTATTGATGTACTCGTCAGTTGAAGGAGCATGAGAAGAACTATCCAGTACATGATTTAGAGCTAGACGCTATTATCTTTTCTTTGAAGATTTGGCGACATCATCTTTATGGTATTACTTTTGAGATTATTACTGATCATAAGAGTCTCAAATATATTTTCACACAGAAGGAACTCAATCTCCGACAGAGGAGATGGATGGAGTTCCTGAAGGATTATGATTGTACTATTAGCTACCATCCGGGTAAAGCTAATGTGGTTGCTGATGCACTTAGCAGGAAGTCCAGAGGGACTTTAGCTTGTCATCGAGTTTTAGTCACAGACTTGATTCAGGGATTCTCCGAGTTGGGCCTTGAGGAGCAGGGACGGACAGAGCAGGGTATTCTTGTTACCATGATTGCTCAGTCGTCGATCAGGATGAGGATTCGAGAGGCCCAGGCCGGAGATTAGCAGCAGGCCGAGTTTACATGAGATGACGAGGGTATTGTTTATTTCCGAGGTAGATTATGTGTACCTCAATCTCACCCGGTCATGGAGGAGTTACTACAGGAGGCTCATCGTTCTAGATTTGCTATCCACCCAGGTGGGACCCATATGTATTGTGATTTGAGGCGTTCCTATTGGTGGAACGGTATAAAGAAAGACATTGCAGATTTTGTAGCTAGATGTCTTGTCTGTCAGAGACTTGCTGGTTTACTTTAGAGGATCCCTATTCCAGAGTGGAAGTGGGAGCATATTACTATGGATTTTGTGGTAGGATTGCCTAGGACTCGACGTGGCCATGATGCGATTTGGGTAATCGTTGACCAATTAACCAAATCCGTACATTTTATTGCGATCCAGAAGACTGATTCTCTGGATCGATTAGCAGAGTTATACTGTCGAGAGATTATCAGGTTGCATGGTGTTCCTTTGAGTATTATATCAGATAGAGACCCACGATTCACGTCCCGGTTCTGGCAGAGTTTGCAGCAGGCCTTGGGCACACAGCTTCGTTTCAGTACGACATTCCATCCGCAGACAGATGGGCAGTCAGAGCGGACTATTCAGACTTTGGAGGATTTGCTGAGGTCTTGTGTTATGGACTTCGGAGGCAGCTGGGAGGACCACCTGCCATTGGTGGAGTTCTCCTACAACAACAACTATCAGTCGGCTATCCAGATGGCACCGTTTAAGGCTTTGTATAGTAGACCGTATCGGACACCCATCTCTGGGAGGAGGTTGGGGAGGCCCAGCTGTTAGGACCTCAAAGAGCTCAGCATGAGGCAGAGTTGGTTTGTACGATTAGACGGAGACCCCTAGAGTTCTCTATTGGTGATCATGTATTTTTGAGAGTTTCACCCACGAAAGGGGTGAAGAGATTTGATCTTCGAGGTAAGTTAGCTCCACGATATATTGGGCCATTCTAGATCTTGGAGAGGATTGGAGCAGTAGCTTACCGTCTGGCGCTACCACCATCTCTAGCTGGCATTCACGATGTATTCCATGTATCTATGCTGAGGAGATACGTATCCGATCCGGCACATGTTCTGTCAGATATATCAGTTCTTATTCAGCCTGACATTACTTATGAGGAGGTTCCGGTACGGATTCTGGACCATAGAGAGCGTCAGTTACGGAACAAGACTGTCCGACTGGTTAAAGTCGGATGGCAGCATCATTCTGACGAGGAGGTTACTTGGGAGTTGGAGGATACGATCCGAACTCGATACCCTCATCTTTTTACATGAGTTATGTGGGTTAGAGTTTCTTTCAACATTTATACTGTTTGGTTATATTATAGTGTTGGTTGTTGGTTATAGCGAAATTTGGGGACCAAATTTTTTTTAGTAGGGGAGGATGCGAGATCTCGGAAAATTTAAATAAATAGGGTTATTTCAGAAATAGCCTTATAAATTTTTTTCGGAATTTTTAGAAATTTTCTGGGAATTTTTCAGAGCTCATATGGAGGGTTTTGAGGGGATGGATCGACGGACACGGATAAAGCCTGTTTGGGATACCCGTTTAAGTGAGGAAAAGTTTTTATTTTAAAATTCCTTTTCTTATTCTCTTCTAAACGCCGAGCCTTCCCCTAAAACGCCGATCCACCCTTTTTCTTCCCCGACACCGTGCGCACTCCCTTTTTCCTCGTCTCTCTCGCGGACGAGTTGAAGCCAAGCCGAAGGATCTTCGTCGATCGTCGACGTCGCCGAGGAGGAAGTCACCGGAGCTTGCCAGAGATCGAAGAAGGAGGTTGAATCATCTTGATCTCCTCTTCTCAACCTTTCCCCGAGCCTTGCATCCGCAGTTGCCGACTCCTCTTCCCCGACGCCGACACCAAGGGAGATGATCGCCGGAATGAGGAGGCGATTAGGGCTCCGAGGCCAGCTTTGATTTCCTTTTCTCTGGATCTTCTCCGATCTGTACCCTAGCACCGTCTGTGATTCCCCAATCGACGTCACTGGATTGAGCCGTGCCACCCCATCACCGGCGTGGAAGAGCAATTAGGGCTTCAAGGGTAAGCCATCGAAACCCTTCTTTCCTCTTGATTCATTATTGGATTCTTGTTGATTCACGGGTTAGTGCTCTGTTCTGGTGTTGTGTGATCCGTGATCTCCATTGATTGAACCCTTCGTGATCCGATCAGGAGGTAAGGTCCTGTTCTGTGGCGATTCGGTTGAAGAGGAGGTGTTTCTTGAGCTGTGGTTTGTGCTTAATTAGTAGTCTTCCTGTTTGATCCGATTGATAGCAGTGAGGTGATTTCCAACAGCATTCCTTGATCCAGCAATCAACAGGGGCTGTGAATCGAGGTATGTGTAGGGATTTTGATACATGTGGATTATGGTTGTATTACTTGATCGTGTGTAGAATTGAATTAGGGTTATATTGTATTGAATTAGGAATAAATTAGATTACTAGATGAATTAGGTTTATGTGTAGATTTAGGTATGATTTGGATTACATGATTACTAGATGGTTAGTGATTATGTTTAGATTTATTTGTTTATATTGATCTAATGGAATGATTAGGGTTAAGGTAATTAACCCTAATCAACCGTTGTATTTCTAATCTAATTGGTGATTAGGGATTAGGTAACTAATCATAATTAACCATTAGATTTAATTATGTAGATTGAGGTTGTGTGATTAGGGTTTTGCCCTAATTTAGGTTTAGGGATTTGATTTAGCTATTAATTTGGATTTAGCTAAATAAAATATATATATTGTTAGTTGACACAGGACTCTGATTCGATACGGGCGTCTCGACCTTGGATTGCTTGAGTATACCTTCTTTTTGAGGCAGTTTATATATACTTACTAGTGTTGGTTGTTAGTATTTCCTTGGTTTAATTTAGTTGATACATATCATGTTTCTACTGTTAGTTGCTTTACATTAGAACTGGATGCTTTTATATTTTGCCATGTGTATATATGTTTATAGAGATGGATATGTATATTTATAGTGCTCCACTATACTGGATTAGTTGCTTTACATGTTTGATACGTGCTCTTGGATTCATGATACTTATTGTTGATACAGTCTGATCTGGATGTTGTTTTGCTGTTGACACTGATTTAAGTTTTATCAGATATTTAACTCAGATTAATTACTGATCTAGGTTGACTAGGTTGACCTGATTGAGAAAGTCCTAACTGGGATGTTAGGCAGTTGGAAAGTCCTGGTGAGTGAAGCCAGGCAGATTGGGAATCCTGGTGAGTGAAGCCAGGTGAAAACCCTAGTGAGTGAAGCTAGGTGCAAGTCTTGGTGAGTGAAGCCAGGCAAGGGAAAATCCAGATGGATCAAGGGTGATCGGACATCTGGTGTTGAAAAGTCCAAGAAGGAAACTTGGCATGCGAAGTCAGAGAGGGCTCGGTAGCTCGTTCTCTAGGACCAGATGAAGTTGGAGAGGGCTAGGGAGCTCGTTTCTCCGGACTAGGTCAGAGAGGGCTCGACCCGGACTAAGTCAAGAAGCTGGATCGGTCGGCAGACCGATCGGGACCGATCAGATTAGTGCCTGATCGGTCTCGGGACCGATCAGATTAGTGCCTAATCGGTCCGCAGACCGATCAGAAGCTGTGCGAGCGACATCTGATCGGTCTGGGGACCGATCAGATTAGTTCCTGATCGGTCTGCCAGACCGATCAGCGATGATCCAGAAAGCGTGGATCGGTCTGCTGACCGACCCACGGTATTGTTTGTTCTGCATGCACTTTTTTCTTCTTGCCGTATTTGTTTTCACCCATCTGTTTTTAATCATCTGCTGTGAGTCTTTTTAGCTTGCAGGTCACACTCTCATGGTTGAATTCAAATTAAGCTTCATTAAGAGAAGAAGACAAGTGCTCTTTTCACTGTGATTTGCTGCAACAGATGCATTTGAGGCATCAACGTTCACTGGCGAATCTGATTGCGATTGGGCTGCGCTCAGTTTGACCTCTACTTATTGGTTCGTATCCAGAGACGCCAGTGATTTCATTGGTGTGAGTTCAGAGAACCAGGTAAGGAGAAAGAGGTTGACAGCAGAGATCAGGTTTTCAGAAGCAGTAAAAACAGCGAGAGGAAAGAAGAAAAAAAGAACAAGAAAGCTTGAAAGAAAAGTCTGTGCTGTTGTGCGAAGTTCTTGAGCTCTCGGGTGAATTGCGATCTCTGTTCTGCTACTGATCCTAGCGTGGTTGTAAGCATTTTTCATTCTTCTCTACCACCGAGCTTCTGTAAGTCTTGTGCTTTAACTTAGATATTTCTTGAGACTTTGTGGGAAGTTTACTCCACCTATAAGGAGGATCTTTAGCCGGAATTCTTCCGGGATGCGATCTACCGAAGATCAAGGAGTCGTCCACCTTACGGACACGCCGAGGAGTAGGGGCAAGTTATCCCCGAACCTCGTAAATCTGTGTATCAGTGTTTGTGTGCTGGTTTTCGTTTTGTTTTAGTTTGCTTATTCCGCTGCGCTAACTAGTTTCTGTGTAGAACTCTCTGCTTAAGTTTTTAAAGAGGCTATTCACCCCCCCCCTCTAGCTATCGAAGATCCCAACAAGTGGTATCAGAGCAAGGGGCTCTTTGATTCGGATTAACACCCAAAAGAGCAAACAAGGATGTCTATGAAGGAAGGCTTTAGCACAAATCGACCACCCTACTTCGAAGGAGCAGATTTTCAATATTGGAAGGGCCGCATGGAGTATTACCTCAAGACCGACATTGCCATGTGGTTCTCAGTCAAGGAAGGTTTCACGCCACCATAGGATGAAGAAGGTAAGGAACTCGATTCGTCAAGGTGGTCTACCGAACAACTCCGCAAAGCACAAGCCGATGCCAAGGCTATGGTCACCTTGCAATGTGGAATCGCCAAGGACCAACTCGTCAAGGTAGGTCCGTTCTCAAGTGCAAGAGACCTATGGAACAAACTCATCGAGCTCCAAGAGGGAACTCGAGATTCTCGGATTGCCAAGAGGGACCTATTCTTGAATCAACTCCAAAATCTAACCATGAAGGACAATGAAACGGTAAGTGAACTTCATGGGAGATTCAAGGAGATCATCAACGGTCTACACTCTGTGGACGAACAAGTGGAGAATCGCGATCTAGTAAGGTACGCTCTTAAATCTTTTCCTAGGAATGCCTTGTGGTCATCTATGGTAGATGCCTACAAGGTATCCAAGGATCTTTCCATTGTTAAACTAGATGAATTTTTCTGTGAGATGGAACTTCATGAGCTTGCTAACAAAGGTCAAAAGAGAAGGGTATTGCTTTATTTGCAGGACCAAAGAGCAAGGATGGAAGAAGGAAGAAGGAAAAGAAGAAGGAAAAGGAGATTTCCTCATCCACCTCTTCCTCCGAATCCGATGATGAAAGTGGATCATCATCAAGTGAGATGGCGAACTTCGTAAGAAGGATTATGAGAAGAAGCCGAAGATACAAAGGAAAAGGTAAAACTAATGATCAAAATTTTGATAAATCTAATGTTATATGTTATGAGTGTAGCAAGAAAGGACACATTCGGAGTGAGTGTCCGAAATTAAAGAGGAAGGAGGAACGAGCCAAAAAGAAGGAGGAAAGAGCCAAGAAGAAGAAGGCTCTCAAGGCCACTTGGGATGAGTCCTCATCAAGCTCATCGGAGGAAGAAGAGAAGATGGAAAAGAGCACACGACAATTAGCACTCATGGCAAGGGAGGTTTCGGACTCCGAAAGTGAGGGAGATTCGAGCGACGCTTCAACCGCGGCTTCATCATCGTCGGATGATGAAGAGGTAACCTCTTCTCATATAGAAAAGTGTTATAAGACTATCACTCACTTATCTACATTGCTTAAAAAGTCAAAAACAGAAAATAAATTGTTAAAAGAAGAAATAAAAACCTTAAGGACCCTTAGGGAAGATGAGGTCGATGACCTACATCTAGAAGTCCTTGAGGATGAGAACAAGACTTTAAAGGGTGAGGTTGAGAAACTCAAGAAAATGCTTGAGAAGTTCTCAACTAGCTCTAAGACTCTAGACATGATTCTAAACGCCCAAAGGGCAGTCTACAACAAGGCCGGGCTAGGGTATCAACCCAAGGAGTCGAGTTTCATTTCCCTAATGTCTAGAACTCAAAATAGTAGATCACATGTTTCTAGGGCTCATGGAACTAGGAAAGGTATGACCAAGGCATGGGTCCCTAGGTCTTTCGTTGTAGAAGCATTAGGTCCCAAGATTTGGGTACCTAAAACCTCTATCTTCCGTGTCTTGTAGGCATTGGTCGAGGGGGAGCATCTATCAACTTGGTTTGTTGATAGTGGATGCTCCAAACACATGACCGGGGACAGATCACTGTTTACAACCATTCAAAATAAAAGTAGAGGTAATGTGTCTTTTGGTAATAATGGAAGCCTTAAGGTTGTAGGAGTTGGAGACATTCATATATCCGAATGTCTCCATATCAAGAATGTCCTTCTAGTCAAGGGGATGACTTTTAATCTCCTAAGTGTCAGTCAATTGTGTGATACGGGTTACACAATTGAATTTCATTCAAGTCAATGTTTGGTTAAACACATTGACACACTTGACACGGTACTAGTAGGCACAAGGGTTGATAATATTTATCAAGTATCGTTTAAAAGTGCTACTAATGCTTTGATTAAGTGTTTCATGTCGAAAGAAGAAGAGTCTTGGCTATGGCATAGAAGGTTGGCACATGTAAACATGAAGAACATTCGGAAGTTGGCCAACCAAGGATTAGTGCGAGACTTACCCAGCATCAAGTACCACAAGACCAAACTATGTGATGCATGTCAAAAGGGTAAGCAAACAAAAGTTGTTCATAAAGGTAAAAGCACTGTAAGTACATCTACTGCTTTAGATTTATTGCACATGGACCTATTTGATTTCAGTAGTGTAATATCATTGAATGGAAGTAGATATTGTTTAGTAATTATTGATGATTTTACTAGATATACATGGACTTTCTTTTTGAAAACTAAGGATCAAACCATAGATATTTTTATTTCCTTTTGTAGAAGAACTGAAAATGAAAAATCGACAACAATTAAAACCATTAGAAGTGATCATGGTGGTGAATTTCAAAATCATAGGTTTTTAGAATTTTGTCAAGCAAAAGGGTATATACATGAGTTCTCAACTCCAAGGACCCCACAGCAAAATGGGGTTGTGGAGAGAAAGAACCGAGTCTTACAAGAGGCTGCACGAAGCATGCTCAATGAGTACTCACTACCGAGTTACTTGTGGGCTGAAGCTGTGAATACAGCTTGCTATGTGCAAAACTGAATCCTGATACATAGGTTTTTAGGAAAGACTCCCCATGAACTTTTGTTTGGGAAACCACCTACAATTAAACATCTTAGGGTGTTTGGTTGTAAGGTGTTTATTTTGAACACCAAGGACCATCTTGGAAAATTCACGGCTAAGGCTGATACTCTCTTACCAGCAAAGCCTATCGAGTCTACAACAATAGGACTAAATTGATTGAAGAGTCCTCTGATGTAGCTTTTGAAGAAATCCCTAACTTAAATGATCAACCAAGGGATGCAGGAGAAATTCAATTTGAACTTAGAAATCTAAGTTTGAATGATCAAAATGAAGAACGAGTCGAAGTTGACTCTGATGTTGATGAGCAAAGGCAACAAAGAACTCAATCTGATCCTTTGCCTGATATTGAGTCCTTGCCTGTGCCGAGTGAGACCACTCATGAGGCACCGCCAACACCAAGACAGTCTAGGTTAGCCACTAGTCATCCCCAAGACCAAATTGTGGGAGACATCCAACAAGGGGTTAGGACTAGGTCATTCTTTAGAAATGAGTCTAATGAAGTCGCATTGATTTCAGAGATTGAACCAAAAATAGTTGATGAGGCATTGCACGATCCTGATTGGATCTTAGCTATGCAAGATGAGTTAGGTCAATTTGAAAGGAGTCAAGTGTGAGACTTAGTTCCTAGACCTAAGAAGACCACCATTATTGGAACTAAATGGGTATTCAAAAATAAGTTAAATCAAAAGGGAGAAGTTGTAAGAAACAAGGCAAGACTTGTAGCCAAGGGCTATAGTCAAGTCGAAGGTCTCGATTATGATGAGACTTATGCTCCCGTGGCCCGATTAGAGTCCATTCGTTTGATGCTAGCTTTTGCTGCACATAGAGGTTTCAAGCTCTATCAAATGGACGTTAAATCAGCCTTCTTAAACGGATTCATCAAAGAAGAGGTCTATGTTGAACAACCACCGGGGTTTGTGAATACCGAAGTTCCAAACCACGTGTACAAGCTCAAGAAAGCTCTTTATGGGCTTAAACAAGCACCTCGAGCATGGTACGAAAGGTTGTCAACTTACCTATTAGAAAAGGGCTTTGTAAGAGGCCAAATAGACCCAACACTATTTCTACGTAGAGATGGTGAAAACATTTTTGTAGCCCAAGTATATGTCGATGACATAATTTGTGGCTCAAATAACAAAGGCTATTTGAATGAATTCATTTCTCACATGGAAAGTGAGTTTGAGATGAGTCTAGTAGGAGAGTTGACATTCTTCCTCGGACTTGAAATCAAACAAACTTGAGATGGAATTTATGTCCATCAGACAAAATACACTCAAGAGATGCTTAGAAAATTCAATATGAGTGACTCTAAGGAAGTGTCCACTCCGATGGCAACAAACACTCGTCTTGACAATGATGAGAGTGGAAAACCAATTGATCTAATGCAATATAGAAGCATGATTGGTAGTCTTCTATATCTCACAGCTAGTCGACCAGACATACTTTTTGCTGTGGGCATGTGCGCTAGATATCAAGTCTGTGCCAAGGAATCTCATTTAATTGCAGTTAAGAGAATATTGAGATACCTTAAGGGCACAATTCGAGTAGGTCTATGGTACCCTCGTACAGAGTCTTTTGACTTGATAGGCTATACCGATTCCGATTATGCTGGGTGCAAATTGGATCGGAAAAGCACTAGTGGGGGTTGCCAATTCTTAGGTTCATCATTAGTTAGTTGGTCAAGTCGGAAGCAACATTGTGTTGCTCTCTCCACGACCGAGGCTGAATACATTGCCATGGGAGAGAGTGTATCACAATTGTTGTGGATGATTCACACTCTAGAAGATTATGGACTTTCGTATAAGGGAGTGCAAGTGTTGTGTGACAACATTAGCACAATAAACCTAACGAAAAATCCAGTCCATCATTCAAGGACCAAATACATTGAAGTGCGTCATCACTTCATTAGAGATCACGTAGCTAGGGGAGACATTACACTCACATATGTTGAGTCAAAGTCAAACTTAGCCGACATTTTCACAAAACCCCTTCCGGAAAATGAATTTAGTCATTTAAGGAGGGAATTGGGAATGTGTTTGGCTCAATAAGTCATGTTGACCACATCATGATCAATAAGGACCATTAAAATGACAAGAAAAATTGGGAAATTAATTTGGACAACTTGGGGACATCTCACACAAACTATAAGGTTTAACAAATTGTTTTTGTTTGCTAAATATGGGGTGAGATGCTAGGATCAACCAAATTATTCAAAATGTATCATGCATCCCTTGAATAATTAGGTTGAAGAGACATTAATTGAGTATGACGAAGGCCATTACATAATTCATGTGTATTTGGCTCCTAGATCTTACTCATATATTCCAACCAAGGAATCTTGGTTGGACTTTTGCCTAGAAATTATCTAATTATGGTTGATGGTTGATGTGTTGATTGGTATTGTTGTTTGGTTCATTTCATGATTTTGATTGATAAAACGATAGGTTGTTAAAGGAAATAATAGCAACTTGGATATATTTTGACAAACTTGAAATTAAATATAACAAGGATCAAAAATTTCAGCTTTCATGCCTTGATTGAAAAATTAGGACAAGTTGTTTATATTTTGACAAATTTGAACCTGATCATAGAGATGAGTTTAGCAAAAATATGTTTTGAACTTCTAAGGACCAAGAAGACAGAACTCTATATGGTTGGAGTTAGTGTGAGGTTTTGTTTGATAAGAGTCTGAAACTTTTGGATTATGAACAAGTTCAGGCCATAAGAAATCATATTTCGAATATATTAGTGTTTGGTGATTCCTAAGTTCTAGGGTATGTCTTAGGGAAGTTATGAATTCTTGAGTTCCGGATTCTTCAGACTTCATGGCTCAGTATTTCAGTTACTGAAATTACTGAAATCGGGTTATCAGATACTGATCGGTCCACAGACCGATCAGGAAAGTCTGGATCGGTCTGTCGACCGATCCAGAACGAAGCCAAACCCCTAATCGGTCCGGGCACCGATCAGGATGATCCCTGATCGGTCCACTGACCGATCAGGTGTCGCCGATTCACTCGGGTGAATCTGATCGTTCAGGATTTCTCCTGATCGAACAGCCGTCCGATCAGGGAATAGATGGATCCCTGGCTTTAACTCCTCCCGACTCCCTCCTTTCCCATTACCTACGAAGCCCTAGCCGACTCTCTTTTCCCCTGTTTTTTCTTCCCCTTGATCGCCGAACCCTAGACGACTCCCTCCTGCCTCAGCATTTCTCTCTTTCTCCGAAAACCAGAGAAATGGCTCCAAGGTAACTTAATCAGCTCTATTTCTCGTTAGTACTTCATTTGTTTCATTTCTCACTGCTTCAGTGATTTGGGGTGGTGCTCGGGTTGTGCTCCTTTGCTTCATCTGTGTCATGTTCCTAACCCCCTAGGAAGAAACCAGTAGGTGAGGGTACTTCCAAGTCCAAAGATAAATCCAAGTCCAAAGAAACCTCCCGACCTCAACCGTCCAGTTCGGGGAGATTCCCCAACCAACAGTTTGAACAATCCTTTAAGGAAAGGACCTTCAAGTTGCTCCCATGTAGATCAGTCAATAAAAAATACATGAATGAGTTTTGTCCAACGATTACGGAGACCATAGCCTACTATAAACTTGATTCCTTGGTATATTTAGAGAGGGATATCAACCTTGACCTAGTTTCTGAATTCTATAACAACCTTCATCAGACTCTTGATGGTAGTTATAGATCAAGAGTGGCTAAGCAAACCGTTGATTTCAGCTTAATTGCCTTCTTTGATTATTTAGGCTGTCGTTTGTGTTCGGGGACGGTGTTCTCATTCTATCCTGCTTTGCCTGAACCCGTGCCTCATCCTCTTGATGTCTCATCTGACTCGATTTATGAGTACTTCTTTGGACATTCGAGACCGGATGGATTAGATGAGTTAGATGTCGACTTTCCTACATTTGCAGCCCTTGGCCTTTCTGCTCCTGATTACATTCTTTTCAAAATTGTCACAAACTGTCTTCTACCTATTACTTCTAAACCATTGGCAGAGATTCGACCGTATCATTGTCTGATGCTTTATGGGTTGCGTAGGCGTCTTGACTTTGATATCATGTCAAGTGTCTATACTTCTATCATATCCCATAGCGCGCTAAGCGGTTACACCATCTATATGCCTTATGGGCATGTAATTACCGATTGGCTTGAGACCTTGGGTGTTGACGTCTCTAGGGGGAGGATGGTAAAGATGGTTAGGCAGGATTGTCGACTTGGGAAACGTGCATTTTCTAAGTCTGGAATCTTAGGAGAGGCTGGGGCAGTTAGGTGGAAGGATGGGAGGGCACTAGGTGAGTTACCTCGACGACAGGTTGCTGCTGCTGCTGCATATGGCGAGGCGGATCCAGATCTGCGCTGGCAGATCGCTGAGTTGGAGAGCCGATTTGATCGCCACGAGGAGATGATGGCTGCTGAGTTCGATGGACTACGCATACGGATTGACCAGCGCTACGACGATCTGCGCAGCCAGCAGTTGGTGACTCAGCAACTGCTTCGAGGGTGGATGGCCAGTTACCCACCTCCGCAGCACCACCCGGACCATACACTTTCGAGCAGCAGCATCCCGCCTCCGGAAGATATTCCTCCAGCCGACACTGGAGATGTTCCTCGTCTTGAGGAAGATGACTGATACTTTTTGATGATCATATTGATTGTATGTTTTGGATGATGGTTGCTAGATACTTATGTCTGACCTGGTTGTCTGCTACTTACTGTTATGCTACTCATTCCTCTTTATATATTTGCTGTTCTTCTCTTGGTTGTTACTATACTCTTCATACGCCTTTTATTTCTTTATTCTTAGAAGGAATTCTAGGGGGATTAAGCAGAAGACAGTATGGATTAAGGGAGAGTTTTTTTTTTTTTTTGTAAGTTATCTTACCTTGTTCGCTCCTTTTCGGTGTTTGACAAAGGGGGAGAAGATAACTAAGTTTAGAAATGAATGAAAGGTTGATTTTAGGGGAGAGGATGACTTTGAGTCCTGTTGAATCCTCTTACCTAATTCACACATATTCGACTAAGTTAAGTGATGAATTGACTTCGTCAAGTCAATATGAAAAAAAAAGGGAGAAGATAACTAAGGTATATCCGTCTCAGGGGGAGGATCCTGATTTCCCTAAAATTATGGGTATATGAGCATTTCTGATCTAAACTTAAATCGTGTTGTCAAACAACAAAAAGGGGGAGATTGTTGATACAGTCTGATCTAGATGTTGTTTTGCTGTTGACACTGATTTAAGTTTTATCAGATATTTAACTCAGATTAATTACTGATCTAGGTTGACTAGGTTGACCTGATTGAGAAAGTCCTAACTGGGATGTTAGGCAGTTGGAAAGTCCTGGTGAGTGAAGCCAGGTGGGAATCTGGTGAGTGAAGCCGGTGAAAACCCTAGTGAGTGAAGCTAGGTGCAAGTCCTCGTGAGTGAAGCCAGGCAAGGGAAAATCCAGATGGATCAAGGGTGATCGGACATCCGGTGTTGAAAAGTCCAAGAAGGAAACTTGGCATGCGAAGTCAGAGAGGGCTCGGTAGCCTAGGACCGGATGAAGTCGGAGAGGGCTAGGAGCTCGTTTCTCCGACTAGGTCGAGAAAGCCGCCCGGACTAAGTCTTGACACCGATCGGTCCGCGACCGATCGTGAATCGATCGATCGACATCGATCACCGATCAAAATCGATCGCAGTCATGGATTTTACCGATCGGCCCGGAGACCGATCGAGGGCGCTTGGGAAGAGCGGCATCTGATCGGTCTCGGGACCGATCAGATTGGTGCTCGATCGGTCCGCGAGCGCGAAGGACATCCGATCGGCCGAGACCGATCGATTAGATCGTCCGCACCGATCAGCGATGATTCGAGCGTGGATCCGCACTCACCCACCCAGTATTGTTCGTATGCACTTTTTCTTCTTACCGTATTTGTTTTCACCCATCTGCTTTTAACCATCTGCTGTGAGTCTTTTTAGCTTGCAGGTCACACTCTCATGGTTGAATTCAAATTAAGCTTCATTAAGAGAAGAAGACAAGTGCTCTTTTCACTGTGATTTGCTGCAACAGATGCATTTGAGGCATCAACGTTCACTGGCGAATCCGCTCAGTTTGACCTCTACTTATTGGTTCGTATCCAGAGACGCCAGTGATGACTGTGATTTCATTGGTGTGAGTTCAGAGAACCAGGTAAGGAGAAAGAGGGATTGGCTGCAGCACTGATTCGTGCAGTCTGACCATGATCGGGAACAGGGCTTCAGAAGCAGTAAAAACAGCGAGAGGAAAGAAGAACAAAAGAACAAGAAAGCTTGAAAGAAAAGTCTGTGCTGTTGTGCGAAGTTCTTGAGCTCTCGGGTGAATTGCGATCTCTGTTCTGCTACTGATCCTCGCGTGGTTGTAAGCATTTTTCATTCTTCTCTGCCACCGAGCTTCTGTAAGTCTTGTGCTTTAACTTAGATATTTCTTGAGACTTTGTGGGAAGGTTACTCCACCTACAAGGAGGATCTTTAGCCGGAATTCTTCCGGGGTGCGATCTACCGAAGATCAAGGAGTCGTCCACCATACGGACACGCCGAGGAGTAGGGGCAAGTTATCCCCGAACCTCGTAAATCTGTGTATCAGTGTTTGTGTGCTGGTTTTCGTTTTGTTTTAGTTTGCTTATTCCGCTGCGCTAACTAGTTTCTGTGTAGAACTCTCTGCTTAAGTTTTTAAAGAGGCTATTCACCCCCCCTCTAGCCATCTAAGATCCCAACACTTATATCATTGTTATATGTGATGTTCTTGGATTTATGTTGTTTATTATCCTTGTTATATATGTGTTTATCTTTTTGGCACCTACACATATGGAGGAGGATATGTTCAGGTATGATATACTATAGCCGCATGCACCATATTGCATGATTGCATGCTGGGCGATTGACGACTCCATTATTGTTGAGCTCGTCGGCCGGCTACATGGACCTCTGCACACGTGACCACTGCATGGGTAGTGACACAACACTTAGGGTGTGTATGGTAGGTTGCCCGGTGGTGCTCCGCTAGGACGCTCATGGGTGGCGTGACAGGAGCGTGGTAGCACGTCGGGGTCCCTCCCCGTCATTGCATACCGGGAGATGAGAGCGTTACGCTCCCTCACTATGTTTGAGGTAGGAGGATAGGTGTACTCTGATAGCATCCCGTCCACTCTGTCACCCATCAGGGGTAGTGACGGCAGAGTGCACGGTTGTCATAGCCCTACCCACTCGGTCTCACCATCGTGTGTGAGACGGCTGAGCATGGCAGTAGGGGTGACCAGGACATGTCATTTGCATCATATGCACAGATTGCATTATTTGTGATTGATGCATTTTGGTGATTGCATATGATTGACATGCATACAGGTTATTTGCTTTTGCTCTAACTATTTTTATCTATGTATGTTCGCAGTCAGTTGCACAAGCCTCGCAGGTGAGTATAGTTTATTTCAGTTATGCATTTTTATTATTCTTGCTGTAAACTGTATTACATTCTTACTGTTAGTTACTACAGTTTATTCAGCTATGCATATCTGTTATACTGTTAGGAAACTGTACTATATGTGCTATGGTTTAGGAGGTTGTACCATAGGCTATTACTGGTAGTTATATGTTGCTGTACATATCTATTGGATTACCTGCTGAGTTCTTTGGACTCACACCGTTGTATTACTACTTTTCAGGTTGATGCCGTCGAGAGATATTCCAGTCACTAGCCCATTTATCGCGAGGATTTCATGTTGTCAGGATATGTTTTGCTTTGGCATCTTATATACTTGTGTTGTGGGTTTTGTATTGTGGACTTTATGTTGAACCTTTCGGGTTTGCTACTTTTGGTTTTCCGCTACGGATTTTCTCATTACTTTTTGGATATGTTTTCTTCGTTGTAGTGGAGTAGGATGTTTACATATATCTTCGAGGATTCTTTATCGTCATTTCCTTATTAAACTGCGTGGATTGATTTTATGTTGAACTGTTTGGAAATGTTGATATAAACTGTGTGGTTTGTTTGTTATTTGTATTGTATTGTTCCGGCCGTGTGTGGCCGATGTATAGATATAAGTATTCTGGATTCATATTTTCACCCGTACAGGGATGCTGTCGAAATTTCTTCTGGTAGGGACTACCTGGGGCGTGACAAATATTAATGGTGTCATTGGGGCAATAACTGGTATTTCCTCAAGTTCAGCTTCTGGGAATCGTAGTTCTGTTCCTGGTTTGGGAGTTTCTCCAGTATTGGGTAATGTAGGGCCAAGACTTACAAGCTCTGTAGGCAACATTGTTGGCAGTGGTAACATGGGAAGATGCATCAGTTATGGAGGATTATCTGTGCCCAGTTTAGCTTCACGGGTAAACTTAGCTACTATACACAGAGCAAGAAGGATAACGTTGGCACCAGTAAGAAACATATTTGTGTACTATATATTACCTTTTGATGTTGTAAGAAGAATAGTTATGTGTAATTTGTGGATACCGACTTGATGTGCACAATATCTATTATCTTTTTATGTTGTAAGAAGAATATTTATGTGTTGGTTATATGGATATTGACTTGGTGTGTTTAGATACATCGGTGCATTTTTATTTGTGATTTTGTTAGTGAATTAATAATATTAACTTAATTTTATGATTTGCTTGGTGATAACATTGGTTTTTCACTATTTCGGAAATTGGATTTGTTTCGTTAAACAATATTGATATTACATCGGTTTTCCACCGTTGCAAAACCGATGTCATTAACTAATATTACATCGGTCGTATACCGCTGCCAAAATTGGTGTTATTAACATATAATATTACATCAGTTTTACACCCGATGTCGTTAAGTGATACTACACCGGTTTTAACCCGATGTCTAAAATGGCAGACCTTTTACATCACCTTCATAGACATTGGTTGAAAATGTAATAGACAGCGGTGGAAAACTGATGTCTATGAGGGTTTTTGTTGTAGTGGATGTACTACTAGGTACTAGTCATGATCATTTTATAATTAAGTAGTTAATTATGGACGACCAAGATAAATCGGGAATCATTGGGTCACACGCACTAACAAGTCTCTAAAAGACATAAAATAAGTTAAAGAATATGATTCTTAGATCAAGAGATAAATGGTTGGTTAGACCATACATAAGATAAATTTAAAAATATTTATCGTAATGGAAGCACAGATAGGACACATCTTTTATGAAAGAGTTGAACCATATTTGATTTAATCATGAATTAGTCATAAACCAACTTGGTTTAGTTGTGAACCAAACCAAGAGGTTAATGAGCTAATTTTTGGTTATGGATAATAGATTGGATTTGGGCTTTCTAATCCAACTCATTAATGAGGATTATATATAGATGTAATTGGGAGAGAATTAGACACAATTTTTATTAGTTGGCTTGTTAGGGTTTTGGAAATCCTAACACAAAATTTTCTCTCCTCTCCCTTCTCTCTTTGTCGCCAGCCACACAACAAGGAGAAGTTTTCTCCTTGTTGCCGTGACCACCACAAGGGAGAAAACTCTCCCTTGTGTGCTTCTCTTCTTCCTCTTCATCCCTCTTCTTCGCTTGTGGCTAGTAACTTCCGAATAAGAGGCTTGTACTCAAGAAGTTGTCTTGAGGAGCTTGGGGTGGATACAAATAGAAGCGAGGTTCGACAACGCCGCTATGGTGCCCTTCTCGTTACAAGTCATTTGTAAGGTACACCTAGTGTAAATTTACTTTCCATAAAAATTTAATTATATGATCATGTTTGGTAGGTTGTATGCGTCTGGTGCGTGTGATGTAATAATTTAGGAATTATTATTGTTTTATTTTCCACTGCGCATGTTTGTGAAACGTGTTTTAGCACACACCGCATCGGGCATCCCAATAGTGTACAGGGTTGACTAGTCCTAGTCAGGATGTTCGATTCCCGATGGGTTGAAGTCCAGATGTGGGATTCTGGCAAGAGTCAGGATGTGCGATTCTTGATGAGTGAAGACCAGATGTATGAGTTTGGCAAGTCGGGATGTGTGATTCCTGAGTGGAGAAGACCGGATATGCTCTTCCGGTATGTTGGGATGTTTTATTCTCGGAGTTTGAATGTGTGATTCTAGAACGTAACTCTACACCTGGTAAATAGAGGTAGGTCACTGGAGAAGAGTGACTAAGTGAGGGTGCACCCCCGTTTGAAGGGATAGTATGCGTTAGTCCAATTTAGATCCATTTCGAAAACCTAAATTGAGACCTTGACTTGATCCTGGTCTCGAAAAGATAGGATCTAATTACTATTCTTTATTACTGTACTAACACTATCTTGCAGGTTATTATTTAGTTTATTGGACTAACATGTTTTATAGAGCAAGAGGAGCATAAAAGGCCTTAGGTGAACAGTGCTTAAGGCGCCTTCCATACTATGGAAAGCGTATTCTGTACTGTTCATGGAAGGCGCCTTCAGTGCAATGGAAAGCATTTTCCAATGGATAAAATTCAGAATTTATAGTTAATAAGAGCTAGGTTGATTGGGATCAAATTTGGGGGATTGAAGGCGCCTTTAAGGCTATGGAAGGCACCTTCCACTCTCTATAAAAGAGCATTCAACCTTCATTCAATATCAACTTCTATACAAGCTCCTACGCACTCGATTTGGCTTTTTTTACTGCTTTAGCTTCCTGCTACGACTCTACTATGCCCGATTGCCACCGAGAAGCCGTCCAAACACCGAGCTCAAGTAGATCATCTAAGAAAGTGTTTGTTAATATATTTTAATTTCTATTCTTAATTTATGCAAATAGAAAGTGTTAGCTAGAGCCCTAGAGCCAATCATTTGATGATTGTATTTTGGACTTGTTGTATCATATTCTATATAAATAAAGGCATTTGATTTTTGGTTATTATACTTACTTGTATTGGTGCCAAATAAACTAAGTATAATAACGTCCTTGAGTAGAAGGTTCTTACCTATATCAATCGATTGGTTGAATCGATAGTGAGATGATATAGGGAATACTACTCTTAATCATTCCTAGTCGAGTATTAACATTCAGGGACAATGTTAATGCAATAAGACTAGCATGTAGGTCAACTCGATGACTCGATCTCACAAGTCATGGATATGGAGATATCAAGTTGACGCATGAGTATGCATTGGAGAATGTATACTGAATGACCCGCCATGAGAAAGTATCATGGATCGTTATATGAGTGTCATATACTTTCTCATGTGGCTATTAGTATGACTACTAGTCCTTAGACCTGAAGTCACCATGGTGCCCTACATAAGGAGTTATGTATTTTGGTTTCGTCAAACGTCACCCGTAACTGGGTGGACTATAAAGGCGATTACTGGGTATGTAACAAATTATGCGGAGGGATGTGAGTGATGTAGATAGGATCTATCCCTCCTATATGACGAGAGAGACATCGGTATTCTTGATAGAGTGAGACCACGAAGTGCATGGCCATGCCCAAATGAGTCAATATAAGATATTGAGCTCATTTGATTTAGTGAGTCTACTTGGAGTTCAAGATTTAGATTGATCAGAGGATGACACGGTCTATGCCTCACATTGATTAATCTAGATGTCTAGGATAGAAGGACACTTGTCATATATTGTGAGGAGTCACAAGGTGATGTTGGATCTCAACATTCTTGTAACTTGGGTAGCAATGATGTATTGCTAGATGCCGCTCATTGCTTATGTTTTCTAAAGGAGTTTAGAAACATTGCCAACGTTACAAGAACCTATTGGGTCACACACAAAGAACAAGTGGATGGAGATTAGGTTCATATGATGAACCAATTGGATTAGGTTCATATAATGCACCAAAGATTGGATTTGGATTAATTCAAATTAGACTTATTGAGTTAGACTCAATTAGATTCAATTGTTGAATAAGTCTAATTTAAATTTGATTCATTGAGTCAATTTATATTATTGAATTAAGATTCATTAGATTAAAATTGACTTGAATCAAAGGTTGGATTTAACTCAACAAGGAAGAGAATTGGTCAATTTTGACTTGACCAAATGGAAGTTGAAACATCAAGTTTGACTTGATGTATTGCCACATCATGAAGGTTGACTCATCCTACATGGCATGACTAACCTTTCCACATCATCTCCACATCATCAAGGGAGATCAAGAGGTTACAATTCTCCATTTAATGTGGCCGGCCACATTAAATGGGGAGTTACCCATGTGTGGCCGGCCACATAATGAAAAAGGGTTTCATTTTTTTTGTGGCATTGATGTGTGTTGAATGCTTCTTCCTCCTTAGCTATCTTCCTCCTCCTTTGCTGCTGTTGCCGTGAGTTTTCAAGCAAGGTGAAGGTGAGTGAGTTGAGTTCCAAGAGAATAGGGTGGAGTGAAGGTCACAAAGGAGGGTACCTAGAGGAGTGTATGAGATTCCTTTTACTTTCTCTCCTTTCTCCCTTTTTAAATCCTACCCGTGAGCCCTAGAAAGTGCTAGCACACTTGTGGTGCTCTCTTCTCCATCCTTGAGTGTTAGAGAACACATCTTGTTCGTGTGGATTCTTCTAGAGGATTGTCTACGTTGACAATCTCGAGATCTGGTGTACCTTGGACGAGCGGGAACGCGAAGGGCTTCGCTTCAAAGGTATAACCCTTTTCATGTAGATCTAGGAGTAGATCTCGGTAGAAACTCGTATTCGTGGTTTTCGAAATTTTTCTTTGCACGGATCCGTTGGCTTTGGGGCTTTCGGGGTTTCCGCGACGCGAAAACGTGGTTTTCGCGGCCCGAAAAACCCAACAGAAAGTGCAGTCTGTTACACTTTTCTAATTATTTTGTAATCGATACCCTCTTCCGACAATTCTGCAAGAGGCTTTCAGTGAATTATCCATCGATAGGTCCGCGAGACCTGGGTCTTAGAGTAGGAGTCGCCAAATGTATCGAACCAAGTAAAACCCCTTGCGTTCGCGTCTTTTACTTGCTTTTAGTTTTCTATTTTTGTTTGTATTTCTACTGCACACTTTGTTTTCAAAACCAAAATGAATAAGTTTTTTTAAACCACATGATTCACCCTCCCCCCCTCGTCCCCCTCTCATATGCATCTCAATCCAACAAGTGGTATCAGAGTAGGTTCTGCTCTGAATTGGTGCAACCACCAATCAAGCTGGGGGAACGATTTCAATTCTTTGTCAGATTTTTGTTTTTCATAGCTTATTTGAATTGATAAAAAATTTACCTCTTCAAATAATTCTTTCTTTCTCAATTTTTATTTAAAATTGGTGCAACACCACTCGAGTCCTCAACATATCTCTTTTCTCGAACACTACTAATCCAAGACCAAGTCTTGGTATCTCCTTTCTAGTTTTCTTTTTTACCAATCAAATGGATTAATTTAAGGGATTCAGCACCGCTCATCCACCTCTCTTCAATGGACATGGCGTTCCGTATTGGAAGAAAAGGATGGAAGTATATTTGAAGAAGGACATCGAGCAATGGTTCACCATCCACGAGAGTACCAGGTGCCTATAGATGAAACAATTAAAGTACCGCTCAATCCAAAAAGATGGAGTCCAGAAAATAAAAAGAAAGCCCAAATTGACTCCAAAGCATTGAACATCATCAAATCAAGGACATCCTTAATGGTCTTCACCTAATCGGACATTAGATTAAAAATCAGGATGTAATAAGGTATGCTCTTAACTCGTTCCCTCGAAACGCACTATGGGCATCGATCATAGATGCCTATAAGGTTTTGAGGAACCTCTCTAAATTAAAACTAGATGAATTATTTTATGAATTAGAGATGCATGAATAAACTAATGGCCCAAAGGTTGAGAAAGGAATTACTTTTCTTGTAGATACAACAGAGCAAACTAATCCCAAAGATAAAACTGAATCCGAATCAGAATCAGACGAAGAAGAGCAACCACTAAACCTGGTAAGGAAGATGTTCACTAGATGTAAGAAAAGCTTCACCAAACGTGACATGAAGAAGATGTCCAAGTCTATATCTAACAATTCAAAGGCAAATGTCACATGCTACGGCTGCAATATGAATGGGCACTTCAAACACGAATGGCCGAACGAAGACCAAGTCAAGAAGACAAAGTAAAAGAAAGCAGTAAAAGTGACTTGGGATGAGTCTTCGGATAGATTGGGAGCAGATGAACCGAAGCAAGCAAGCTACATTGCACTGATGGCAACCAGAGACGAATCAGACAAAGAAAATGAGTCTGAATACAAGTCGAACCATTAATCTTCATCTGGGTCAGACCGACCCAAGGTAAAATCATTTATCAGCGTAAATTATTTTAAAATAATTGCTTGCCTAAATCAAAGATTAATTAAAACTGAGGAATACACTAAGCAATCCTAAAGAAAATAACATCGTTAAGAAACAACTGAACATGAACTCAGTGACTAGCCAAGTTCAAGATCAAAGTTCAACTAAAGTTGTAAAACTTGAGCAAGAAAATTTTGTCCTGAAAAGTCAAGTCAACGAGCTCAATGGATAGCTGGAAAAGTTTACCTCAGGATCCAAGTATCTGCATATGATACTTGGATTCTAAAGAGCTATGTACAATAAAACTAGACTTGGATACAAGTTTAACTCTACATTTAAATCATTTTTAACCTTAACTCAAAATTCAAAATTAACTAAAGCTTGGGTTTTGAAAGCATGTCTAACTACACAAGTAGGACTCAATCATACTATGTACCAAAAGATAAAATTTACTATATAAATCCAAATAAACCAAATAAATCACTCTCAACCTCAAAAATTAAACCTCCAAAAATAAATTTAAACCTAAAATTAGAAAAACATAAATTAAATAAAAATAAAAATAATGTAAACTCAAACTATAACCAAGTCTATTATAACTATAAAGTAAAATGATACAAACCTAAAACCTAAACCCAAAGTCTAATAATTTAGGCTCCAAACTAGTTGACACCTCCAAAGTAATAATTTACTCGCCTGGGTAATTAGGAGTAGCATAAATTAGGATGAAAGTTTAACTTAATAAATGGTACTGGAGATATTTTAGATGATAGTAGATTAGGGAAGCTCTATCTATGCATGTTTAGGAAGATATGACTTTGACCTGGTGCATTTGGCTTAGTAGAACTAACTAAAACTACCTCTTACTAATCCTAATTGGTTTGACCAAAATTTTGTATTAAGTTAGTGGATAGGATTATTTGAAAAATTTTGAAAGAGTGGTTACTCTAATGATGTCCAACTGACTCATCACAGCTTAGAAGTTTATCCAAAGAATGCATATTTGTTGAACCCAAAGCTAAACTTGAATCTAATATAAGTTAAAGCAAACTCTGAAATTCAACCTAACTTATCTCACAAAATCATAGGATTTTCTGATTGAAAATATAGATCGGGTGAGATGAATAAGGATTAAAATCAATTTAAATTAATTAAAATCAAATTCAAATTAATTAAATTAAAATCAAAATTAAATTTAAAACTTAACAATCAAAATTAAACATAACTTAAAATAAAATTTTAACTTTAAAATTTAGTAATCAAAGTTAAACTTAACTTAAAATTAAAATTAGAACTCAAATTAAATGATTTAAAATTAAATGAATTTAACCAAACAAAAAAAGGGGGGATCCGAAGGCGCCTCCTAAACATTTGGAGATGCCCTCGGAAGGGCGGGAAAATTCCCGCCCCAACCGACAGAAGGAACCTTCAGTCAGTTGAAGGTGCTCTCCATAGCACATGGAAAGCGCCTTCAATCCGACTTTTCACAGTGAATAGAGGCAAGCTCTGTTCGCGTTTTCTTCTCGTTCAAGGTGTCTTCTAAGCCTCTATTTCACCCCTTTCTTCCTCTTTTTCTCCAAAACTCCAATGATGCCTCCTCGATACACTCTAACTCAATCTATATATATATATATATTCTTTTATAAATTAAGTTTAGGAAACGGCAAAATGTTACTCCTAGTTCTAGTAATACTCCATCTACCGATGCTATATTTTCCACTGAGTAACTTAGGCTAGATTTTCTATAGCATACATCTATTGCACTTAACTCTAGGTTTTTGAGTAGGTCTTTTTTACGCGATACCGTGCCCTGATCATAGAGATCATTGACTATTACTAGTTAGATAGTCTAGTTTATTGTAGTCATTCAGTAAACCTAGACTTATGTGCATAATTTTATATTAATCTATTAATCTAGTTAAAGTTGATGACTTGACATACTCCACTAGAGTTGGTGGGAAGGACTTTAGTCTCTCCCCTCACTCTATTGTATGATAACGAAGGACTTAGGAGGTCTGCCTATTCATTTTTGTGTTATCCAAATAGGGATTTGCCATTTGGAAAACTCTACTCCTACATTACATTGAATACTATCCACATGTACTTTTTGGGGGAGGAGAGACTACCTACTGTGACTAACTTTAGGTCGCTCTCTCTTAGGGTTCAGGACTATGTCCAGTATCAAGTCCTGACTACCTATATTTTGCTGATCACATCTCATAATATTGCAATGATGCGTATGTTCCACTCCTTCCTATATACACTATACCAGTGTCTAAACATCGATAATGCATTACATGTATTTCAGAATGTCATCAATGTAGCTAGTCATATGCCCTATTGTCATCACTAGGCAATAGGTTCATATGCCCTATTGTCATGTTTTGACTTACATATTCTCAACCATAGGAGTAGATATGACTCAAGGTACATCCACTCCCCTTAGTGCATATGATGAGATTGGTTAGCATGAGCTTGCATTAGTATATATAGACGTCACCACTCACAGGGTGTTGGTTGGTCCTAAGAAGATCATACCGGTTCCACTGTACAAAAATTTTGTACAAGTGTCAAACTTTTCCTAACAACCTATTGTGTTCTTTAGAAATTAAATTCAGAATCGCAAACGGAACTTAACATTATTGATTCCAAATTTAACTTATCTGTTCTTAATGGTTTAGACTTGGATTGCAAGCGGAACTTAACACTATTGATCCAAATCCACCTATGTTATAAATTTAATTAAATATTAATTTCATAAATTGGCTCCCAGGTCAAACATGGTGAGGCACATGACCTTCTTGGGTATGGGAGCATCCACCACTGCCTCGACAAAGCCTCTTAACAAAATTCAATATTTAATTTCCTAATATAACATTAGGTTTAACCAAAAGGAACAATCGAATCACAAGATAAAAAAAAAAAACACAACTTTGAATATCTAATCCGAAAATCTAGAATCATATGTCTCTTGTGTTTGGAATTCATACAAATAAAAACTAGCATGATGCGGAAAATAATTACTAGTTATACCTTTCTTTGTATACAACGACCTCTTGATCTTCTACCGTATTCCTCTTCTTATCTCGGACGTTGTGTGGGCAACGATCTACCAAGATGAGAACCACCCAAGCCCTTCTTCTTCCTCACCAAGTTTCGGCCACCAAGACTCCTCCAAGGATGTAGAGGTTCTGCCACCACCACCAAGCTCCAAGGGATGCAAGAAACAAAGCCTCCTTTCTCTCCTTCTTCTCCTAGCTAGAACTGGCCAACAATAAGAGCTCCAATAGAGAGATGAAACTGGCCACTAAAGAAGAAGAGAAGAGGAGAAGTAGAAGCTCTAGGGTAGGCCACCACCAAGGAAAAGAGGGAGGAAAATATAATAGAGTTCTCTCCCATGAAGGCACCTTTACCCCCTCTTTTATAATCCTTGGTCTTGACAAATAAGGAAATTTAAATAAAAACTTCCTTAATTCCTTTGCCATGAAAAGGAAAGTTTAAAAGATTAAAAACAATTTCCTTTTCATAGATTTCATGGCCGACCACCTCCAAGCTCCAAACAAGGAAAGTTTTAACAACACAAGAATTAAAACTTCCTAATTTATTTCTAAATATTTTAATAAAAATTTCTCTAATAATTTACCCCTTCATGGTTGGTTATAAAATGAAATTTCTTTAAATTAAAAAGTTTCTTTTAAAACAAGTGGATGATTTCCAAAAAGGAAAGTTATCTCTAAAATTAAAATCTTCTTTCAATCTACAAATAAGGAAAGATATCAAATCTTTTCTTAATATTTTGTAGAAACTTATAAAGGGAAATATTTAATTTTAAAACTCTCTTTTTAAATCATGAACATGGTTACAAAAAAAAAAAGGAAAGTTTTATCAAAATTAAAATCTTCCTATCAATCTACAAATAAGGAAAGATATCAAATCTTTTCTTAATCTTTTATAGAAAGCTATAAAAGGAAAGATTTAAATTTTAAACTTTCTTTTAAAACCATGGAATCCACATAAGAAAAATTTTAAAATAAAAATCCTTTTATTTTTCTTAGGCCCGACCACACCATGCTTGGGCTCCAAGCATTGCCCGACCCCTCAATTTGGCTCATCCTTTTTACTTTGGTCGCCCCAAGCTTGGGTTCCAAGCTTGCTTGGCCGGCCCCATTAGGATGGGTAAGAAGATGGGTAAGGGTGGGTATAATATTTTATAAATAAGAGGCTACGATAGGGACAGAGAGGAGGAATTGGTTTTGGTCTCCCGATAAAATTAAGCTTCCCGTGTTCGCCCCGAACACCCAACTTAATTTCATCAATAATAACTCATATCACTAAAGAATTATTATTGAACTACCGCACCAATCTCAAATTACATTTTGGGCTCCTTCTTATTATGAGTGTGTTAGTCTCCCTGTGTTTAAGATGTCGGATATCCACTAATTAATTGAGTTACTGGCAACTCATTTTAATTAATGTCCTAGTCCAAGAGTAGTACCACTCAACCTTATCGTCATGTCGGACTAAGTCCACCTGCAGGATTTAACATGACAATCCTTATGAGCTCCTCTTGGAGATATTATCAACCTAGATTACTAGGACACAATTTCCTTCTATAATCAATAACACACACTATATGTAATATAATTTCCCAAATATTGGGCCTATTGATTTATCGAGCTAAATCTCACCCTTAGATAAGCCAAAGAAATAAATACTAAATATATGTGCTTGTTATTATATTAGGATTAAGAGCACACACTTCTATAATAACTAAGGTTTTGTTTTTTTATTAAGTCAGTATAAAAAGAACTTACCTTAAATGGTCCTACTCAATACACTTAGAGTGTACTAGTGTAATTTATTAGCCAAGATAAACTAATACTTAATTACACTATGACTATTCCAATGATTTGTTCCTTTCCATCTCAGTCGTGACCTATTGTTTATAATTTATAAGGAATTGATAACATGATCTTCTGTGTGTGACACCACACACCATGTTATCTACAATATAATTTAATTGAACAACTACACTTAGCATATAAATGTAGATATTGACTAATGTGATTCTTATTTCTAAATATATGTTTATACAAAAAGCTAGGTTTTTAGTATACATTCTAACACAGGGGACTAGCGTGGAGAGTGGGACTATAGCCAGACGTACCAAACGAGGTCGAGGATGATTTCCCACCTATCATTCCAGTTGAGGGAGAGGAGATGTCAGCATTTACGACTGACGAGCTCTTTGGATATCCTCTAACTCTGGCCCATCCCTCGACCTCGACTCAGACCTCGACTTCATTATCCATCGAGGATCAACTTGCTTGACTTGAGGAGTCTTTCGCACAGATCTTGCAGTCAGTCTTAGATGGATTCAGCACTCTCCGGGGAGAGATGACCACTGAATTATCCTCTCTCTAGGAGAAAATGACCACTGGATTTTAGTAGATTCTTCGGGCTCTGCGAGCACCTGAGCAGCCCCCACCTCCACCTACTAACAATAATTAGACCTAATTAGTTTTAGTACACTATTATATATTGTATATCTAGTTAACTTGATCTATATAGTTATCTATTTTATGCCACTTTATTTGAATAATCTAAGAAAATTTTTTAGACTAGGACTAATATTTTCAAAATAATTTTTCAAATGATTTGCAAATTCTGGGGAAAATTTTTTACTTATATTTTTCTAAAAAAATTCCATTTTCCTAGAATTTCAAAATTAATTTTAGCCTTAATCTAGATCAAATTCATAGAAAGCATGTTCCTATAGATTTAGAAATCGAGCATTTCACAAACAATATAGGTTTACCTTGATTGTGTATACATAAACATAGAACGATGTGATATGCATAGGCCTATTGCCTAGACTTCAGATTCTTATATCAGTGTATCAACACAAGTATGGGCGAAAATTACTAAAATGATATTGATCAAGTAAAGTAATATATTTTAGTCAAACATTAACTGAATACATTTACTTAACTTAGCTAACCAAATCAACACTACTATCTTCTGATAGTTAATTAGTAACTAACGGTTAGATATTTAAGGACAATTTCTAGATGAATATTTTTCTTAAACAATATAAGGTTCAAGGGAGGATATTTGAAGGATAATTTTAAAAATGTATTTTGAAACTTTCATTTTTGAATTTGAATATTGTGTTTGAAAATTGTTTTGATATTTTTTAATTATAAATTTTATTTTACTCAAAATAACTTAAAGTATTTTGAATATATTTCTAAGATAAAAACTCTTGTTTAAAGTATTTTGAAAATATTTCTAAGATCTTGTTTAAAATACTTTAAAAATCATTTAAAATTCTTGGTTAAAGGATCTTTTGAAAATCTTTAAAATTCTTAGAATTTTTTTAGTTGAAAAAGCTTATTTTGAAAATTATTTTGAAAAGTACTTTGCAACCCACTATTCAAATAATTTTAAAAGTTAGTTTAAAAATATCTTAGAAGCTATTTTAAAACTTTGAACTTTGAAATTATTTTGCAAAAGTTAACTTTCAAAACCTGTTATAAATTTTGAAGACTTTTACAAAATAAGTGAAAATTTTTTAAACACTAAACAACTCCCTATAATAAACTTGCAAATTTTTATGCTTATTTTGAAAAGTTTATACTCACTTGTGTTTTCAATACATTGGTATACTTACATTTTTTTATGAATGCCAAAGGGGAGGGTAAGGGTTAAGTAAGAAAAACTAAAAATAAAACCAAAAATTTGAAAATCGTAACCCTAAAATGCTCAAGAGAATAGAACAGAACTTGCTTAATTTTTATTACTATTCCTTCTACATTATTTTTCTAACTTTAACCCACATTGCATCAAAAAGAGGGAGATTGTTAGTATAGACAGCACCAATGCTCAAACCTGAGTTTTGATAAATGATAAATAGGTTAAAGTTAGATGTGTTGCTATCTAACCTTGCTATAGAGTGTGCAGAGTTGACTAACTCTAATCAAGATGTTCGATTCTCGATGGGTTGAAGTCCAGATGTGAGATTCTAGCAAGGGTCGGGATGTGTGATTCCTGAAGAGTGAAGATTGGATGTGTGAGTTCGGCAAGTCGGGATATGTGATTCCTAAGTGGAGAAGAGCAAATGTATGATTCCGGTAGGTCGAGATGTCTTATTCCCGATGGGTAAAGACCGAATGTGTGATTCCGATAAGTCGGGATGTTCGATTCTTGAAGTCTGGATGTGTGGTTCCGGAAGGTAACTCTATGCCTGGTAAGTAGAAGTAAGTCACTGGAGAAGAGCAACTAAATGAGGATGTATCTCTGTTCGAAGGGATAGTAGGCATCGATCCAATTTAGGTCTATTTCAGAAACCTAAATTGAGACCTTGACTAGATCCTGGTCTCAGGGAGATAGGATATAATTACTACTCCTTATTACTGTGCTAACACTATCTTACAAGTTATTATTTGATTTATTGAACTAACACATTTTGCAAGGCAAGAGGAGCATAAAAGGCCTCGGATGAACAGTGCCCAAGGAGCCTTCCATGCTATGGAAGGTGCCTTCCACACTATTCATGGAAGGCACCTTCAGTGCCATGGAATGCCCCTTCTAATAGATAAAATTTAGAGTTCATCGCCGATAAGAGTCGGATTGATCGAGATTAAATTTAGGGGATTGAAGGCACCTTCAAGGCTATGGAAGGTGCACCCTCTATAAAAGAGCATTCAACCTCTTCATTCAATATCAACTACTACATGAGCTCTTATGCACTTAATTTTGCTTTCTGACTGCTTCAACTTCCTGCTGCTACCCTGCTACGACTCTATTATACCCAACTTTTGTCGAGAAGTTGTCCAAACATAGGGCTCAAGTAGACCATCTACAAAAGTGTTTGGTAATATAATTTAATTTTTGTTCTTAATTTCAACAAACTGATAGTGTAGTACGTTATACTTTTCTGATTCTTTTGTACTCAATCCCCTCTTCCAACTATTCTGAAAGAGGCTTTTAGTGAATTATCCATTGATAGATCTGTGGGACATGGGTCTTGGAGTAGGAGTCGCTAAAAGCTCTGAACCAAGTAAAACCGCTTGTGTTCGTGTCATTTACTTGCTTTTACTTTTCTATTTTTGTTTGTCTTTCTGTTGCACACTTTATTTTAAAAACCAGAAAGAACAAGTTTTTCAAAACCATGTGATTCACCCCCACCCCTTCTCACGTGTGTCTCGATCCAACATATCATACATGGTATAAATAACTAGACAAGTGCCAACAGAAATGTATGATAACAGTATACAAACATACCTCCTATAGTTTAGAGATATCCTATCGTAGGGTGGTCTCAAAACTTGAAAAGTCACATTGAGAAAACAAGCCTCATAAACTTGTGGCTCTAATACCAATAAATTATCACACCCTGAGAGTAAGGTTGTCCAACAAAATAATCCAACAACACCTCCCCTATAGTAGTGATAAATGAAACATGTATACAATGTCACAAGGCTACTCACAAGCTATCAATAGCCCACATGTCAGGATGTAAACACAACCACATAATTTATAAGTAGCTCACATGACTAGAAGTAAACATGAACACACAATTGATAAATAGCCCACACGACTAAAAAAAATACAATGAAAGTCACAAAATAATGAACGCAAAACCATAAAATCAACTAACTGTGAGCCGGCCCGGCTTGACACAACAACAACAAACCAAAATACATGAAACCACATGACTAAACTCTAAGTCCACATTAAGTTATTACAATACCAAGTTCACAAATTTAAAACACAAATAACACAGGAAACAAAACTAGAAAATCATCCTCGGATGTGACGTGGGATCGGAAATCAAGATCCTCCAAATATTCTTGTACCATCTACCTATTTCCTAGTGAAAGAAAAACCAGATCAAGGGGTGGTGAGTGCTAATGACTTAGCGTGTAATAGATAGATAGTATATGAGTATAATATATATCTAAAGATTCAAAGGTATACAATCTCATAGGGAAAAGTAACATAAACTACAGTGATATCATAATAAATGTCCATACCTGTACCCATATACTAAGCAAGTAATAGAAAGTCAGGTGTAGTGAGGATCTGATAGTACTACTCATAACTACAAGGGTAGCATGTGAGGTATATATACTATCAATAAGTAAGCCAGTGTCAATGCATATGCAATATGTATATAACTCAACATATGAAAGCATATCACAGTCATATGGATACAATAAAACAACAGCAAAAGCACGCATAATATCATAAAGCGTATGTACGACATGGTCACTCCTGCCTACCCCTCTGCACCATGACCCTTGTATAGTCAAGAGTTCAGGATAATGACAACTATACAACACTCCAGCCACCACTACTCTCGAGTGACCGAGTGGATAGTTTGCGTAGTAGCTGAATAACTACATAGCAATGGGGTCCCTGCTACTTGTATCTCCAGTCGTCACTATCCATGAGTGACCGAGTGGGAGCACGATAGGATAAGAGATATCTACTCCAGCTACCACTACTCATGAGTGGCCGAGTGTGTGGCGCTGACCAATGGTTCACTCAAATGCAAGGGAGACATTGTCATCAGTATGCATGCAAAGATATGATGAGCAAGATTCAAAAGTCATAACATATATAAATAGCAATCAACTATGCTACAATAAAACCATCATGCTCAATAAGGTACAAGAATAAACAACAATCAATGCAATTAATCATGGTATCTAACATCTGCTAAATATCATTGATGGCAATGAGATATTTTATATATATCAAAATGATCATCTCAAATATCAAGTAGATAAGTATCAAGCTCTTGAAGAATATGAGTGGAGTCAAGGTAAAATACAACAATTATCCAAATATAGCTCATACACTAAGGTTAAAATACTAAAGAAACAAGGTAGAAAGTGTTGGATCGCTGTGGCCGGCTAGAAGGGGGGTTGAATAGCCTACAAAAATAAAAGGAGACCCTTCTCAAACTTTCAACAAAATAACACTTGCAAAATAAATAAAGGAAATAAATAGAAAGAAGAGGCAAAGGATGTTTTACTTGGTTACAACCGGGGAGGTTGTTAATCCAAAGAAAGTGTTGCACTAACTATATCCTTCAGGCGGAGAAGCCTCTTGCAGCAATGAAGCGCAAAACAGAGAAGCTAATCTAGAAATAAAGCATATATTTATAACCTTGGTCGGGGCACCCCGAAGGTCTCCAAGTGCCCTGGGGGATAAAATTTTATCCCCTATGTATGGATCACGGTTTGACCACGATCTAGATGAAATTCTGAGACGCCCAGAAGGGTTCCGGGCGCCCTGGACTATTCTGGGCACCCAAGACCCCAAAGTCAACCTATGTTGATTTTTTCAGTCCGAACCTTCTGCTCTGGTTCCGCCCACCTTGGTCTGGGTCTTCTGCTCCAGTTCCGCTCGCTTGGGTGATCTCTGCCATCCAGAATAGGGCTCACCCGAACCCAACTTCCGGTCTTCTCGAGCAACCTTCCGCTCCTGGCTTCACATCCCTCGGAAACGCCGTGCGCCTCCTTCTCGTCTGCCCGCGTACTCTTCCGTAGCGCTTCGTACCTCAGACGCACCGAGCCCGTCGGCTCCCTCCCGTGTCATCCTTCTCGCTAGCTGTGTCTTTTGCTCGCCTCCCCGTGCTACTAAGCTCTTGCACACTTAGACACAAGGTTAAAAATACATAGGACCTAAATTAACTTGTTGATCACACCAAAATAACCTTGGGGTTCCAGCAATCTCCTCCTTTTTGATGTGAGCAACCCAAGTTAAGCTAGGGTAAATAGACATAAAAAGTAAATAACTAATTTTGCAATAAAGTGCAAAAAGATACAAAATTTAAATTTTGGTCTACCTCCCCCTAGACATATACCTTTCCTCCTCCCCCTTTGATAAAAAAAAAAAATGGGGTTCCGAGAAAAAATCTAAGGGTTAAAACTTAGAAAATTTTGAAAATAATTTCAATGATTTTACTTAACAATTTGCATTATTTTCCATAATGTTTCTAAGTTTCTTTAAAAAAATTCTAAGTTAGACAAATTCTAAGTTAGAAAATTTGCAAACGAAATATTAAAAATTTCTAACTTAAATCTTTGAATTTTCTAAGTAAAAACTTTAGGTAATAAAATTTTTTGAGTAAAAAGAAATTTAAGCAATAATTTCTAATTTTCAGAATAAATTTTAGCTTAGGCAAAAATAATTTTTGAGAGTTTTTCTAAGTAAAAATTTTATGCATGAAAATTTTTCTAAGTATAAAAATATTTTAGAAATATTTCAAAAAAAATGTTTAAAAAACTTTTTAAAGTATTATTAAATTTTAATCATAATGTTTTATCAGAAAGTTAATTAAATATTTTATTTCAATATTTTGGCTTCCAAGCAGTGGCGAGACACTAGGCCTTCTTGGTTATTAGAGCAACAACCACTTTCTTAGACAAAGCCTTATAAAGAAATTTAATGTCTAATTTTCTCGCTGAAAGTGCTAAATCTAATTAATGGTTCAAGTTAAATAGGACTTTGAAACCCAATATAGGTTCCAGCCTACTGGATTAACTAAAAATTTCATAGGGACATATCTTTTTGAAATATTCCTAATTTATCCCTTATAATATCTAAAATACCAATTTAAATTGTTAAATTTTCTAACATTGGTATTAGATGAGCATGCATGGTTTTTCAAGTTATTTACTTGTACTTTTAAATTATCATTTTCTACTTTAATTCTATCGAATTCTTCTATTGGGCAAGATTTAGCTAATATTGTTTTAAAATTCTTAATTTCTTTGTCTAATTTACAGCAATCCTTAGTTAACAATTTAATAAACTTAAATAGTTTATCGAGAGGAAGAGATTGTACCTGACTTACCTTGATCGATACTCTCAATGCTCATTTTGGAAGAGCTTGACTCGCAGTCGTCGTCTTGATGACTTGCCATTAGTGCAAGTCCAGAGAAGGCTTGCTTCGACTTCCGATTCGGACGACGTATTGTCCCACGTCGCTTTTAATGCCTCGCGTTTTTGAACAGACTTCTTCCCTTTATCCTTGTCCTTATTCCTCATCTTGGGGCAGTTGTCCTTGATGTGCCCTTCTTCGTTGCAGTGGTAGCAGCGGATCATCCTTTTCTTTCTACCCTGCGGATGGTTAGTTTTTCTAGAATTACATAACTTCTTAAATCGCCTTACCATCATTACCATTTCCTTGTCGTCGAGAGAGGACTCTTACTCAAGTCCGTCTCTCGATACTTTGAGGGTGATGCTGTGCTTGGGCTCCTTTATACCTGCACATCTTGATTCATGCACTTCAAATGTGGAAAATAATACTTATAATGTAATCTTTTCTAAATCTTTCGAAATATAAAAGGCATCTACTAGTGATGCCCATTTTGTATTTCTAGGAAATGAATTGAGGGCATACCTTAGCGAATCTCGGTTACTTACCTTTTCTCCGAGATTCGAGAGTTTGGTGATGATTTCCTTAATTCTTGAGTGCAGATGCACAACAGTCTCGTCTTCCCCAAGTCGTAGGCTGGTGAGTTGGTTGCAGAGTAAATCCCATTTTGTGAGCTTGGCTTCGGATGTTCCTTCGTGCAGTTCAAGGAACTTCTCCCAAAGTTCCTTCACGGATTCGTAGTTACCGATCCGGCTGACTTCTTATGGTGGGAGAACACTTACCAAATGGAATTCTGCCTTACCGTTTGCCACATAGTCGGCTTGCTCATTTTTCGTCCATTGGCATTTTTCTTTATCTTCTGGTGCTGTAAAATCAAATTTCATAATTAATAATAAATCGAAATCAGTCTTAAAAAATACTTGCATTCACTTTTTCCAACTAGCGAATTTTCCTTCGAACTTCGGTGGGTAGATGCTTGGTCATACCATTATTTCGTTGCTTCGTTCGACAGTTAGTCCTCTTGAAGCGTCTTGGCTCTAATACCACTTGTTGGATCACTGCGGTCGGCTAGAAGGGGGGTTGAATAGCCTGCAAAAATAAAAGGAGACCCTTCTCGAACTTTCAAGCACTTGCAAAATAAATAAAGGCATTAAACATAAAGAAGAGGCAAAGGATGTTTTACTTGGTTACAATCGGGGAGGTTGTTAATCCAAGGAAAGTGTCGCACTAAGTATCTCCTTCAGACGGAGAAACCTCTTACAGCAATGAAGTGCAAAACAGAGAAGCTAATATAGAAATAAAGCGTACAAGTGTTGCAAATGAATTGCTTGTGTTGATTTAAAGCTTCTGGACCAAGGTTGTATTTATAGCCTTGGTCGGGGAGCCCCGAAGGGTTCCGGGTGCCCTGGACCCCAAAGTCAACCTATGTTGACTTTTTTGGTCCGGGCCTTCTGCTCCGGTTCCTCCCACCTCGGTCCGGGTCTTCTGCTCCGGTTCCACTCGCTTGGGTGATCTCTGCCATCCGAAATAGGGCTCACCCGAACCCAACTTCTGGTCTTCTCGAGCAACCTTCCGCTCCTGGCTTCTCGTCCCTCGAAAATGTCGCACGCCTCCTTCTCGTCCGCCCACGTACTCTTCCATAATGCCTTGTACCTCAGACGCACCAAGCCCGTCGGCTCCCTCCCGTGCCGTCCTTCTTGCTAGCTACGTCTTTTGCTCGACTCCCCGTGCTCTTAAGCTCCTGCACACTTAGACACAAGGTTAAAAACACACAGACCTAACTTAACTTGTTGATCACACCAAAACAACCTTGGGGTTCCAACAGAAAGTGCCCGCCTTTATCTATAAATCATGTTAAACAATCTCACGTCAAGATGCTCATCTCAAACCAAAGCCCTACATCATTATATTTTATTTAGCTAATTACATATAAAATAAATAGCTAAATCAAATCCCCAAGATTAATTAGTGTAACCCTAATTCAACATAATCATTGATTAATCTCTAATTAATGATTAACTTTAATTAATCCTAACTCCTAGATTGAATTAGGTCTAGCCCACACCTGCCCTAATTCTTCTCCAATTCATCTAATAATCCCATCATTAATCCTAATCTATTCCATCCATATAAATAGATTAGTTTTAGCCATAACTCATCCCTAATACTCACCAAGCTCAATGGTAGTTGCTGGTTGCTCATGACTGGAGAGGTTCACAGCTGGAATAGGATGGCTGCAGTTATGGATTGTCGGTGAATAGTACTGGTTGAAGCTATAAAGATTAGTCAAGCATCAAATCTCCACATCCCAATACTAAGAATGCAAAACTGATCTATGTTAATCCAATTCTAAACATTACGTCAATCTAATACTAGTAGAATCCTCTCCATTACTATGTCTTCCGGCCACCTAGTGATTGGCTGATGATAGAGAGGAAGAGGGCAAGGAGACACCGATCCAAGCTAGGGAAATGACTAGCCATCCGTGGTGGCACTAGTGGTGCACTATGGGGAGATCAGCGACTCAACCCTCACAGCGATGACTACAGTTATATCAAAGGTAGGGGTGTGCTAGATCGGTTGCACGTTGTTGAATGGAAAAATTCGGTGGTCAACTAGAAGAGAGAAGCGGAGGTAAGTAAATCTGGCTACCAGGGAGTGAAGAGGGAGAGGCAGTCAGTGATCTAGGGCATGGAAGAGGTAATGCATAGCATGGGGCCCTTGTTTGTGGCTGAAGAAGAGCTGGTGACTACCACTCCTAGACCTCTAGCGGTTTGATTTAAGAGGAAGGTACTGGAGAGGCAGTAATCGACGTCGGCGGTGTGGCGGTGGCATCAGGAAGTGATTGGTGTCACGATGGAGAAGAAGCGGGGTCGACACAAATGAGGGGAAGAGAATCAGCATATAAGGGCACAATAACCTTAGTTTTTATACTTAGGTTATCTTAATTAAACCTTATGTTAATTAAACAAATAAACTCCCACTTAACAGATAATCCAAATAGGGTTTCCCTAAGCCAAATTGTTTCATCTCCTAAATGTGTCCTACGGACTCCGTGTAAATTCAGAAAAATTTCTAAAAATCCCCAAAACATCCAATAAGATTATTTCTCCAACAATACTTATTATTTAATTTGTCGTATCTTACTAGTTCTTCATGCATTGCTATGATCCAATCAGGGTCAGGTAAGACTTCTTTTATATACTCTGGTGTCAATACATGAGGCTCCCCCTCAATCCTAGAGGTGGATGCTTCTTCATCTTCATCCTCTTGCTCATTGAACAAGAAGTATGCTCCCTCTTTGCCCTTTTTGTTGCATTCTATTATGGATGAAGCTTCTTGTTCTTCTCCTTCGGAAGTTGAGCATCTCTCAACTTCGGAGTCCTCTTCTTCTTAATCTTGATCCAATGAGTGGCAACTCTTTGTATTCTTCATGGTTTGGTATAGTGGAGGGAGTTAGAGTGTATACTAAAAGTCTAGATTTTGTATAAACATATAAGAATCACATTGGTCAAATGTCTACATTTATGCAAAGTGTAGTTATCCATTTAATTTATAGTGTAGATAACATGGTGTGAGGAGATACACAGAAGTTCATGTTATCAGTTCCTTGTAAATTATAAATAGTTGCTTACAACCAAAATGCAATCGGACAAACCATTGGAGTGGTTGTAGTGTAATTAGGTATTAGTTTATCTTGACTAATAAATTACACGAGTATACTATGAGTGTATTGAGCAAGACCATTTGAGGTAGTATCTTTTTATACTAACTATATAAAAGAACAATACCTCTGTTATTATGGAAGTGCATGCTCTTAATCATGATATAATAACAAGAACGTATACTTAATAGTTATTTCTTTGATTTATCAAAGGGTGCAATTTAGCTCGTTAAATCAATAGGCCCGAAAAGTAGAGAAATGATATTATTTATATGGTGTGTTATTGATTATAGAATGAAACTGTGTCCTAGTAATCTAGGTTGATGATGTCCCATTGAGGAGCTCATAAGGATTGTCATGTAAACCCTACAGGTGGACCTAGTGCGATATGACAATAAGGTTGAGTGGTACTACTCTTGGAGCTAGATATTAATTAAGTGAGTTGTCAGTAACTCATTTAATTAATGGACATTCGATATCTTAAACACAAGGAGATTAGCGCACTCATGATAAGAAGGAGCTCATATTATAATATGGGATTAGTGCGGTAGTTCAATAATAACTCTTTAGTGGTATGAGTTATTATTGATGAACTCGAGTTGGATGTTCGGGGTGAACACGGGAAACTCAAGTTCATCGGGAGACCAAAACCAATTCCTCCTCTTGGTGCATATTGTAGCCTCTTATTGATAAAGTCTTATACCAATCTAAACCCAACTTCTTATCCACCTTAAGGTGGCCGGCTAAGCCTAGCTTGGAGCCTAAGCTAGGGCCGACCAAACCAAGGCTAGATGGGTTCAAGTGGTGGCCGGCCCTAGCTTGGAGCCCAAGTAGGGTGGCCGGCCATATTAGATTAAAAGGAATTTTAATTTTTTAAAATCATTTCTTATGTGGAAGCCATGGTTTTAAAAGAAAGTTTAAAATTCAAGTCTTTCCTTTTATAGCTTTCAACAAAAGATTAAGAGAAAGATTTGATATCTTTCCTTATTTGTAGTTAAAAGGAAGATTTTAATTTTGATAAAACTTTCCTTTTTTTTAACCATCCCGATGATTTTAAAAGAGAGTTTTAAAAATTATAAATCTTTCCTTTTATAGCTTTCTACAAATGATTAAGAGAAAGGTTTGATATCTTTCCTTATTTGTAGTTTAAAGGAAGATTTTAATTTTTGATAAAACTTTCCTTTTTGTAACCATCCACATGTTTTAAAAGAGAGATTTTAATTTATAAAACTTTCCTTTTAACCAACCATGAAGGGATTTAAAGAAAGAAATTTTCTAATTAAAATTTCTTACTGGAAACAATTAAGGAAGTTTTAATTTTTGTTTAAAACTTTCCTTGTTTGGAGAGCATGATGTGGCCGACAATTGAAAGATTAAAAGGAAGTTCTAATTAAATTTTCCATTTTAGTCATTGGCAAGGAAAATAAGGAAGTTTTAATTATGTTAAACTTTCCTTATTTGCCAAGACTGAGGAATATAAAAGAGAGGGTAGAGGTGCCTCACCTAAAAAAAACAACACATCTATTTTTCCTTTCCTCTCTTCCTTGGTGGTGGTCGGCCCTCTTCTTCCCCTATTCTTCTTCCATGGTGGCCGGCGGCATCTCATCTCTAGGAGTTGTTGGTGGCCGGATCTTGTTAGAGGAAGAAGGAGAGATAGGAGGCATTGTTTCTTAGCATCCCTTGGAGCTTTGTTGGTGGCCGAAACTTGGATGGAAGAAGAAGGTTTTGGTGGAGTCACATCTTGGTAGATCGTCGCTCACACGACGTCCGAGATAAAAAGAGGAATATAATATAAGATCGTGAGGTCTATAAGCTACAAAAGGTGTAACTAGTTATTTAATTCCGCATCATAACTAGTTCATCTTTTGTATAGATCTTGAAAACCAAACACAAGATGCTATCAGTTTTTAGTTATCATTTTTGTAATCGATTTTTCATTTTAATTTCATATTTTGATATTGTATTTCTATTGAGGTCTTCGCAGTTAAACCTAGGTTACTTAAGAAGTTTAAATATCCGATGTCTTTGAAAGGCTTTGTCTAGTCAGTGGTGGATGCTCCTATACCCAAGAAGGCCATGTGCCTCACCACGTTTGACCTGGAAGCCGATTCTTGAAATTGATATTTGATCAACTTCTGTAATATGGTTTAACTTAAGAAGAACCCATCGGTTAAATTTGGAGTAAGAATGTTAAACATCGTTCTCAATCCAAATTTAACTTCTGAAGGACAACTTGGATTAATAATGTTAAGTTCTGTTTGCAATCCAAGTTGAACTTCAGTATAGCACAAAGGTAGCTAGGAAAGTTCTACGCTTGTTCAAAATTTTTATACAGGGGAACTAGAGCGATCTCCAGGTATAGCAACCAACAATTGGTATCAGAGCTAGGTTTTAACCTCTGTGTGTTTGGTTTTAGTTAATTATGCACATGTCATACTTATTTTAGGCAGGATAATAGTAGGATGTACAAATAGATTAACTCTGTGGTTGCAGGTTCCAACTATTATGGCCTATTGTGATTGTGTGTGATTGGACCCTTGGACATGTCGAGGGTATTTTATGTGTGTGCATGATTGTATGTATTAAATACAGCAGGAGTTGTGTTAGTTTTAGGATTTTACATTATTGTTCGATCTAGACTCTATGTATATTCCTTTGTGGAATACAGGATCGATATATGTAAAATTCTATTTTTATCGCGGATCGTATCCTTGCGAGGCATGGTGCTATTTGAGGACTATAGGCGCAGCGGAAAAAGAAGTAAGATAGATGCGACGACAAGACCCGATTGCTCTGGCTAAAGATGACAGCAGCTAGGGTTGGTAGCATACGGAGGACAGTGATGGAAAATGTCATAATAGTTGGAAAATTATTTTTCCATATTTATTGCTTTATATTTGCTGTGATGTGTGTGTGTACATGTGATGTGTGCTTGCATGATAAAATCCTAATCTTAAAAAACTAAGTGGGAAGGGATTAGTAAATAAATTCCATGGTCTCCATTACTGGTTTGTAAGTGATGCAACAAACTTGCGTGTTGGCTCTGAGTGCCTCCCTCCACAACGGATGAGTTTGTTATGCGGATCACTAGATCAAACTTCCTTTATGGATGGTTATAAGAAATTATTTAGGAGCATGTGATCTTCTCCAACTGAAGGGGCACAATCCTATTTAATGGACTAAGTATCAAGTAATGGTATACACTTAGGCACATTTAATAGTATCCTCCCCAACGGAGTCACTGCTATTATTTGTGTGACCAAAAGAATACCAACTATTAATTTATCATAAAGGTAGGTAAAACCCCCTCTTACAAATGTCTAAATTTGTATACGTCCATACTAACGTGGCATACAAAATTTACAGTGTTTGAGGTAATTTTATTTGTCATAAAGTTAGGTTGACAAAATAAAATAGGTAAAACCTCCTCTTACAAATAATTGAATTTGTATACGTCCACACTAACGTGTCATACAAAATTCATGGTGTTTGAGGTAATTTAAGGTTGACAAGATAATTAATGGGTAAGACCCTCCTCTTACAAATGTCTGAATTTGTATACGTCCACACTAACGTGGCATACAAAATTCACGGTGTTTGAGATGTTGATGAATTTAAATGATATTGTTTCGAGGAATCAATATTATTTTAAATTCAAAGTTTTGATCTAATATTTGATCAAAGATAGACCAACTATTAATTTTATTTGTCATAAAGTTAGGTTGACGAGATAATAAAATTAATGGATAAAATCTCTTCTTTGAATTTGTATACGTCTACACTAACATGACATACAAAATTCACAGGGATTTTGAGATGTTGGTCTTGACCAAATATTTTTTTGATTCTTAGGATTTTAAATGTTTCTTAATCCCCTAGCTGTTATACTATAGAATAGATTTAGTAGTCTCAATTATAATGATTGGAAACAAAACTTGGACACTAAGGTGGGCAGTCCTCTCAGAACTGAGAACAATAAAGGTGTATTTTATTCATTAGTTGTTGAAACATGTTTAGTTGTGTTATCTGCCGGTACCTGATGTATAGATACCGGAGCTACTGATCATGTCTGCAATTCATTACAGAGGTTCCCAGAAATCCGACAACTATATGAAGGGGAAATCACCGTCTACATGGGCACTACTGCAAAAGGAGCAGCTGTTGCAGTGGGAGATGTTTATCCTCTGATAGGAATAAAACATGGATTTTGAGAAATTATCTTTACCTATCAAGTTTAGAAAGAACTTGATTTTATTTTCTAACCTATTCAAAGAACGTGATATTTTATCTCTTTTGATAACAAAGTTGTTATCAAGAAAAATAGAGAAGTTATCTGTTCTGGTACATTGGTTGGCAATTTATATAAATCCAATAACTCCCACGATGCAACAAATAGAAATTAATAACACATCTTCTAACTCTAATAATAGAAAGCAATCTTCGAAAATGAACCAATCATATCTTTGGCATCTAAGGCTAGGTCATATTAACTTGAGTAGGATTCAAAGGATAATAGCCGATGAACTTTTGGGTTCATTGGTGGTGGAAAACTTTCCAATCTGCGAGTCTTACTTGGAAGAAAAAATGACCAAGAGGCTTTTTAAGACTAAGGGGTATAGAGCCAAAGATGTGTTGGAATTGGTTCATTCTGATTTGTGTAGGCCTATGACTATCTAGGAAAGAGGTGGTTTCGAATATTTCGTCTCTTTTATAGACGACTATTCGAAATACGGGTACATTTACTTGATGCACCGCAAGTCTAAGTGCTTTGATAAGTTCAAAGAATACAAGGCTGATGTGGAGAAATGTCAAGGTAAAAGTATCGAGACACTATGGTGAGATCGTAGTGGCAAGTACCTCTTAGGAGAGTTTAGGAGTCACTTATCAGAAGTCAGGATTCAATCCCAACTGACTGCACCTAGTACACCCCAATAGAATGGTGTGACAGAATGAAGGTATAGGACTCCTATGGAAATGATTAGATCGATGATAAGTTATTAAGAATTACCAAATTTGTTTTGGGGATATACTCTGGAAACAGCAATGAACATAGTACCTTCTAAAGTTAAAACCCTCTACTCTCATAGAATTGTAGAATGGACATAAGCCAAGTCTGAAGCATATTTGGATTTGGGGTAGTCCAGCACATGTGCTGAAGAGAGACACTGATAAGTTGGATAGGAGTTCACTTGTTTGTGGGTTATCCTAGAGAAACGAAAGGAGGTTTATAGTCCTAAAAATCAAAAGGTCATTGTTGGCACCAATGCCCAATTTTTATAAGAGAACTATGTTATGAACCACAAGCCCATGAGTAAAATTGTTCTTAAGGAAATTAGAGAAAACACGTTTAAACTAGTACCAACTGCACAAGATGAGATACCACAAGAAACTGCAACACGTGTCACAAATGATGCACAATTGCAGACAGTGCCTCGTCATAGTGGGAAGGTTGTTAGCCAACCTGAAAGATTCATGTTTTGGGAGAGTCTTTGGACTTGATCCCTGGTGAACATGAACCTGATCCCTGAACATATGACGAAGTGCTCCAAGATAAAGATGTAACATCTTGGCAAAGAGCAATGAATACAGAAATAGAATCTATGTATTCTAATAAAGTCTGGGAGCTTGTAGAACCACCAAATGGTGTAAAAGCCATTAGGTTTAAATAGGTCTACAATAGGAAAAGAGGGGCAGATAGGAAGGTGGAAACTTTCATAGCAAGGCTTGTTGAAAAAGGGTATCAATTATGAGGAAACCTTTTCACCGGTAGCCATGCTTAAGTCTATCCAGATTCTTTTATCTATTGATGTTCATATGGATGGATGTCAAGACAACTTTTCTTAATGGAAAGCATCTATATGAAGCAACCAGAGGAGTTCATTTCAAAGGGCAAAGAGCATCTTGTATGTAAGCTTAATTGGTATATTTATGGATTGAAGCAAAGCTTCAAGTTCTTGGAACATCCGATTTAATGAAGTAATCTAGATCTATGGATTTATTCAGTGTCCGGATGAGTCTTGTGTATACAAGAAGTATGATGGAAACGTGGTGATATTTCTTGTAGATGACATTTTTGTTAGTTGGAAACAATATCAAAGTGTTGTCGGAAGTAAGGGTATGGTTGTCCAAGCAACTCGATATGAAGGACTTGGAAGAATGTGCACATATTCTCGGGATCAAAGTAATAAGGGATCACAAGAAAAAAATGTTGTACTTATCCCAAGCTTCATATATCGATACGATCCTAGCTCATTTTAGCATGCAAGACTCCAAGAAAGGTTTTCTACCTTTTAGGCATGGAGTATCTTTTTTTAAAGAGATGTCTTCAAAGACATCAAAAGAGATAGAAGAAATGAAAGAGCCTGATCCTTATAGCGGTAGGAAGCCTAATGTATTGCTATGTGACGAGACGGATATCTGCTTTTACCGGTGGATGGATGATATCAAAGTAACCTAGACATGTAAGCATATAGTACGAGAAGGACTAGAGATTATATGCTAGTTTACAAGGCAGATGATTTAATCCCTGTGGATTACACGGATTTTGACTTCCAATCAGATAGGGACAATAGTAAGTCGACCTCGGGGTTTTGTATTTACTTTAGCAGGTAAAGCCATAACAATGGAGGAGTGTTAAACATAGATGTTTTTCGGACTCCACCATGGAAGCTGAGAATGTGGCAACCTCTGAGGCAGCCATAGAAGCTGTATGGCTCAGAAACTTCATGATGGACTTTGATGTGATTCCTGGTTTGCCCAAAAATTATTATAGTGTATTGTAATAATAAGTTGTGCAGTAGCAAACTCGAAGGAACCACGAGCCCATAAGGCAAGTAAACACATAGAGCGCAAGTACCACCCAATACGAGACATCATATAACGAGGAGAAGCTGTTGCCGCCAAGATTGCATCAGGTGATAACCTGGGAAATCCTTTCACTAAGGCCCTTAAGACAAAAACTTTTGATGGGAATGTTGAAGCTTTTGCATAGTCTTTTTGTATAAGTGAGATCACTATGTGAAAATTTGTATTAGACTTCACCACTGTTTACTTCGGCAATCAATAATTATGAAGTAATATATTACAATTAACTTCGGTACAAAATTTAATATAGTAAATAATATAAGAATCACATTGGTCAAATGTCTACATTTATGCAAAGTGTAGTTGTTCATTTAATTTATATTATAGATAACATGGTGTGAGGAGACACACAGAAGTTCATGTTATCAGTTTCTTATAAATTATAAACAGTTGCTCACGACCAAGATGGAATGAGACAAACCATTGGAGTGGTTGTAGTGTAATTAGGTATTAGTTTATCTTAACTAATAAATTACACTAGTATACTATCAGTGTATTGAGCAGGACCATTTGAGCTAGTATCTTTTTATACTAATTATATAAAAGAACAATACCTCAGTTATTATGGAAGTGTGTGCTCTTAATCATGATATAATAACAAGAACGTATACTTAATAGTTATTTCTTTGATTTATCAAAGGGTGCGATTTAGCTCGTTAAATCAATAGGTCCGATAAGTTGGGAAATGATATTCTTTATATGGTGTGTTGTTGATTATAGAATGAAACTATGTCCTAGTATTCTAGGTTGATGATGTCCCCTTGAGGAACTCATAAGGATTGTCATGTAAAACCTGCAGGTGGACCTAGTCCAGCATGACAATAAGGTTGAGTGGTACTATTCTTGGAGTTTGATATTAATTAAATGAGTTGTCAGTAACTCATTTAATTAATGGACATTCAATATCTTAAACACAGGGAGATCAGCGCACTCATGATAAGAAGGAACCGATATTATAATATGGGATTGGTGCAGTAGTTCAATAATAACTCTTTAGTGGTATGAGTTATTATTGATGAACTCGAGTTGGGTGTTCGGGGTGAACACGGGAAGCTCAAGTTCATTGGGAGACCAAAACCAATTCCTCCTCTCGGTCCCTATTGTAGCCTCTTATTTATAAAGTCTTATTCCCACCTAAACCCAACTTTTTACCCACCTTAAGGTGGTTGGTCAAGCCTAGCTTGGAGCCCAAGCTAGGGCCGGCCAAACCAAGGCTAGATGGGTTCAAGTGGTGGTCGGCCCTAGCTTAGAGCCCAAGTAGGGTGGCTGGCCATATTAGATTAAAAGGAGTTTTAATTTTTTAAAATCTTTTCTTATGTGGAAGTCATGGTCTTAAAAGAAAGTTTAAAATTCAAGTATTTCCTTTTATAGCTTTCTACAAAAAATTAAAAAAAATATTTGATATCTTTCCTTATTTGTAGTTAAAAGGAAGAATTTAATTTTGATAAAAATTTCCTTTTTGTAACCATCCCCATGGTTTTAAAAGAGAGTTTTAAAAATTATAAATCTTTCCTTTTATAGCTTTCTACAAAGGATTAAGAGAAAGGTTTGATATCTTTCCTTATTTATAGTTTAAAGGAAGATTTTAATTTTTGATAAAACTTTCCTTTTTGTAACCATCCACATGTTTTAAAAGAGAGATTTTAATTTATAAAACTTTCCTTTTAACCAACCATGAAGGGATTTAAAGAAAGAAATTTTTTAATTAAAATTTCTTGCCGGAAATAATTAAGGAAGTTTTAATTTTTGTTGAAAACTTTCCTTGTATGGAGAACATGATATGGTCGGCCATTGAAAGATTAAAAGGAAGTTTTAATTAAATTTTCCTTTTTAGTCATTGGCAAGGAAAATAAGGAAGTTTTAATTATGTTTAAAACTTTCCTTATTTGCCAAGACCAAGGAATATAAAAGAGAGGGTAGAGGTGCCTCACCTAAAAAAAATAACACATCTATTATTACTTTCCTCTCTTCCTTGGTGGTGGCCAGCCCTCTTCTTCCCCTATTCTTCTTCCATGGTGGCCGGCGGCATCTCATCTCTAGGAGTTGTTGGTGGCCGGATCTTGTTAGAGGAAGAAGGAGAGATAGGAGGCATTGTTTCTTAGCATCCCTTGGAAATTGGTTGGTGGCCTAAACTTGGAAGGAAGAAGAAGGTTTTGGTGGAGTCTCATCTTGGTAGATCGTCACCCACACGACGTCTGAGATAAGAAGAGGAATACAATAGAAGATCGTGAGGTCTATAAGCTACAACAGGTATAACTAGTTATTTAATTCCGAATCATAACTAGTTCATCTTTTGTATAGATCTTAAAAACTAAACACAAGAGGCTATCAGTTTTTAGTTATCATTTTTGTAATCGATTTTTCATTTTGATTTCATATTTTGATATTGTGCTTTAATTGAGGTCTTCGTAGTTAAACCTAGGTTACTTAAGAAGTTTAAATATCCGATTTCTTTGAAAGGCTTTGTCTAGGCAGTGGTGGATGTTCCCATACCCTAGAAGGTCATGTGCCTCGCCACGCTTGACCTGGAAGCCGATCCTTGAAATGGATATTTGATCAACTTCTGTAATATGGTTTAACTTAAGAAGAACACATTGATTAAATTTGGAGTAAGAATGTTAAGCATCGTTCCCAATCCAAATTTAACTTCTGAAGGACAACTTGGATTAATAATGTTAAGTTCTTTTTGCAATCCAAGTTGAACTTCAGTAGAGCACAAGGGTAGCTAGGAAAGTACTATGATTGTACAAAATTTTTATACAGGGGAAATAGAGCGGTCTCCAGGTATAGCAACTAACAGAGGGGACCTCATGGAATTTAGCCAATTTGCTCCATAGCTCCTTGGCATCTTCAAATTCTCCTATTTGCTTCAAAATGTTGCTCGGTAATATGTTGACCAATACTTTGGTCACTTTGTCATTGGCCTCACTTTTATGAATTTTCTCTTGGCTCCACTTGCTCTTCTTGAGAATTTTGGCTTTTGAATTTGTTGGAGCTTGGAAACCTTCCATTAGAGCAAACCATTACTCTATGTCCACCATGAAGAAATTTTCGATCCTTGATTTCCAAAGATCGAAACTTGTTGATGTGTATGGTGGAGGCACCCTTGTGTCGAATCCGAATCCATCTTGGAATTTCATTTGAAGTTGAGCCTTGATGAAATCTTTGACTTGTTGAACTTGTTGCTTCAACTTTTTCTCCCTCTAGCTTGTTGCCCTTTCCGGCGGTGATTCCGATAAAGAGCGACCTCACTCAGATACCACTTGTTAAGGTCAATTGATGCTAGAGGGGGTGAATAGCTTGTCGCACTTCGGTTGTTGGCTTTGATGATGTTGTTGCAACGGAAAACACTCAAGCAACTCTCACAACGCTAACACAAGTGTAATGACCCGACCCGGGCGGCCCCACCCGGACCGAACCAGGAACGACACCAGAATTACTTATCGGTTTGATGACTAGCTCCACAGACCACCAGAGGTCCTTTCAGCGTGCTTTGTCCTCACTCGCACGCACCCTGGAAAACTTCCCAGGAGGTCACCCATCCTCAGATTTCTCCAAGCCAAGCACGCTTAACTTTGGAGTTCTTAAGTTTGGGCTTCCGAAAAGGAAGGTGCACCTTGGTGATATGGATAGTACCATCTAACCTTTTAAGTCATACTTAATCAGAATCTTAGAACCGGGGTATTACAATCACCCCCACTTAAAGACACAATGTCCTCGTTGTGTAACCACAAATCACACCACAAACAAATCCCAGAATCTCCCTCGCTAGGTGGTGCCCTGGGTGCTCCTACCACAGGCGCACTCACGGTCGCAAGGTCGCTCTGATACCATCTGTAACGCCCCGGCTCGGGCGGGCCCCACCCGGACCGAACCAGGAACGACACCAGAATTACCTATCAGTTTGATGACTAGCTCCACAGACCACCGGAGGTCCTTTCAGCGTGCTTTGTCCTCACTCGCACGCACCCTGGAAAACTTCCCAGGAGGTCACCCATCCTCAAATTTCTCCAAGCCAAGCACGCTTAACTTTGGAGTTATTAAATTTGGGCTTCCGAAAAGGAAGGTGCACCTTGGTGATATGGATAGTACCATCTAACCTTTTTAAGTCATACTTAACCAGAATTTCAGAACCGGGGTATTACAATCACCCCCACTTAAAGACACAACGTCCTCGTTGTGTAACCACAAATCACACCACAAACAAATCCCAGAATCTCCCTCGCTAGGTGGTGCCCTGGGTGCTCCTACCACAGGCGCACTCATGGTCGCAAGGTCGCTCTGATACCACAACGCCCCACCCGGACCGAACCGAGAACACACCTGAATTGCCCATCGGGTTGACGACTAGCTCCACAGACCACCAGAGGTCCTTTCAGCGTGCTTTGTCCTCACTCGCACGCACCCTGGAAAACTTCCCAGGAGGTCACCCATCCTCAGATTTCTCCAAGCCAAGCACGCTTAACTTTGGAGTTCTTAAGTTTGGGCTTCCGAAAAGGAAGGTGCACCTTGGTGATATGGATAGTACCATCTAACCTTTTAAGTCATACTTAATCAGAATCTTAGAACCGGGGTATTACAACAAGGGATTTATTTTGTATCAACCTCAATAAGAGGTGACTAATCCAAGGATCCGGCCCTCACTCACTCATCCTCTATGAAATAACTCCTTCTTGGTAACTACCGAAGGTGGATAAGCCTTGTACAAACTCTCAATACAACAAGAAGAAACAAAGAAGCAAATACAAAGAAAATCTTACATGATTTTACACAAATGAAACCCTAGCTAGCTTCTTCTTCTTGTGTTGAACGCCTCTTGACCTTGTAAGTGAAGTGACACTTTGCTCCAAGAAGCTTCAAGTGTTAGAATGTACACTAAAATCCTAGCTTTTTGTATAAACATTTATTTTAAAATAAGAATCACGTTAGTCAAATATCTTCATTTATGTTAAATGTAGTTTTTTATTTAATTTATCTTGTAGATAACATGGTGTGTGGTATCACACAGAAAATCATGTTATCAGTTCCTTATAAATTATAAATAGTAGCTTGCGACCAAAATGGATAGGGGCAAACCATTGGAACGGTTGTAGTATAATTTAGTATTAGTTTATCTTGACTATAAAATTACACTAGTACACTCTGAGTGTATTGAGCAGGACCATTTGAGGTTGTTCTTTTTATACAGATTGCATGAAAGAACAGGACCTCTGTTATTACGGAAGTGTGTACTCTTAATCCGATATAATGACAAACACATATATTTAGTATTTATTTCTTTAATTTATCAATGGGTGAGATTTATTCATTAAATCAATAGGCCCGATAAGTTGGGAAATAATATTATTTATATGGTGTGTTGTTGATTATAGAAGAAAACTGTGTCCTAGTTATCTAGGTTGATGAAGTCCCCTTGCGGAACTCATAAGGATTGTCATGTAAAACCCTGCAGGTGGACTTAGTCCGGTATGACAATAAAGTTGAGTGGTACTACTCTTGAAGCTAGATGTTAATTAAGTGAGTGTCAGTAACTCATTTAATTAATGGACATTTGATATCCTAACTATAGGGAGATTAACACATTCATGATAAGAAGGAGCCCATAATATAATTTGGGAATGGTGCGGTAGTTCAATAATAACTCTTTAATGGTATGAGCTATTATTGATGAACTTGAGTTGGGTGTTTGGGGTGAACATGGAAAGCTCAAGCTCATCGGGAGACCAAAGTCAATTCCTCCTCTAGGTCCCTATTGCAGCCTCTTATATAAAGCCTATATCCACCCAAAGCCTAGCTTCTTAAGCCTAAGCTAGGGCCGGCCAAGCCTTGCTTGGTGTCCAAGCAAGGGGTCGGCCAAGCTAAGCTTGGAGCCCAAGCTAGGGTCGGCCAAGCCTTGCTTGGTGCCCAAGCAAGGGGCCGACCATACATAAATTAGAAAAGGGAATTTTAATTTTTGTTAAAATCTTTCTTTTATAGAGATCCATAAAAAGGATTTAAAAGAATGATTTTAATTATAAAATTTTCCTTTTTTAGATCGGTCACAAAAGGAAATAAAAGGAGTCTTTATGTTGTTAAATCTTTCCTTTTATAGAGATCCATAAAAGGGATTTAAAAGAGAGATTTTAATTATTGAAATCTTTTCTTTTATAGACATCTACACAAGGATTTAAAAGCGAGATTTTAATTTTATAAAATATTTCTTTTATAGCTATCCACAAAATGGAATTTAAAAGAGAGATTTTAATTTTTGTTTAAAATCTTTCCTTGTTTGATGAGAGGGATATGACCGGCCATGATAGAGGATTAAAAGGAAGTTTTAATTTTGTTTTAAAACTTTCCTTTTTTGCATTCACCAAGGATTATAAAAGAAGAGGAGGTGGTGCATTATGGTTTAACACATCTTCTATTCTCTTCTTCCTTGGTGGCCAACCCTTCATCATCTTCTTCCTTTCTTCTTTTTCTTTATGGTCGGCGGCATCAAGCTTGGAGTTCCAATTAGTGGCCGGATACTTGGAGGTGAAGAAGAAGAGAAAGGAGGTTCTCTAGTTGTGATATCCCTTTGGTGGCCAGAAGCTTGGAAGGAAGAAGAAGTTTTGGTTGGATTTCATCTTGGTAGATCATCGCCCACACGATGTCCAAGAGGAGGAGAGGAATACAACAGAAGATCAAGAGGTCTTTAGCTACAAAGAAATGTATAACTAATTATGGTTTCCGCTTCGAATTAATTAGTTAGTTTTCTTTGCATGGATTCTGAAACACCAACACAAGAGGCTAGCGATTTTATATTTCGATTTTGTGCTATCGATTTTTTATTTTGATTTTGCATTTCAATCTTGTTTTTCTATTATGGTCTCTATAGTTAAACTTAAGGTTACTGTAAGAAGTTAAATATCCAATTTCTTTGAAAGACTTTGTCTAGGAAGTGGTGGATGATCCCATAACCAAGAAGGCCTAGTGCCTCGCCATGTTTAACCTGGAAGTCAATCTTTAAAATAGATATTTAATTAACTTCTGTAATATGGTTTAACTTAGGAAGATCACATCGGTTAAACTTGAAGTAAAAATGTTAAGTATCATTTCCAATCCATGTTTAACTTCTGAAGAGCAACTTGGATTAATAATGTTAAGCATCGTTTGCAATCCAAGTTTAACTTCAGTAGAGCACATGGGTATCTAGGTTAAGTTTTGTTCTTGTACAAATTTTTGTACGAGGGGAACAAAACGGAATCCAGGTGTAGCAACCAACAATTAGTATCAGAGCTAGGTTTTCTGCCTCTGTGTGTTTGGTTTTCAGATAATTTTGCACTTTTCATCCATAAGTTTAGGTAGGATAATAGGATGTGAAAATAGATTAACTCTGTGGTTGCAAGCTCCAACTATTATGACCTATTGTGATTATGTGTGATTGGACCCTCGGATATGTCGAGGGCATTTTATGTGTGTGCATGATTGTAATTATTAAATATAGTAGGAGTTGTCTTAGTTATTAGGATTTTACATTTTGTTTGATCTAGATTACATGTACATTCATTCGTGGAATATAGGATCAATAAATGTAAAATTTTCTTTTTGTCGCGGATCGTATCCTTACGAGGCGTGGTACTAATTGAGCATCGGAGGCTCAGCGGAAAAGGAAGCATGATAGGCGTGACGACGTAAACCCTTTGGCGGCGACTAGGGTTGGTGGCATACGGAGGAAAACATTGGATGAGGCCATAATAGTTGGAAAATTATTTTTCTTATTTATTGCCTTTTATGTTGTGTGTGCTTGTGTTTGTGTGCTTGTGTACATGTTAAAATTCCTCGTCTCTATATAACTAAGTGAGAGAGGAATTTTATTTAAATTCCACGGTTTCCATTATTGGTTTGTAAGTGATGCATTCATGTTGGGGTTGTAAGGTTGCAAACATAGTCCCATATTGAAAACACATGAGAAAGATCATGGGTTTATAAAAGAAAGATATCTCCACTGGCATGAGGCCTTTTGGGTAGAGCCCAAGAGCAAAACCATGAGGGCTTAGGCCCAAAGTGGACAATATCATGCAATTGTGGAGATATCTAAATTCTTTTTGATCCTACAATTCAAACTTGCGTGTTGGCTCTAAGTGTCTTCCTCCACATCGGATGAGTTTGTTTACGGAACACTAGATTAAACATCCTTAATGGATGATTATTGGAAATGATTTAGGAGCATGTGATCTTCTCCATCTGAAGGGGCACAATCCTATTTAATGGACTAAGTATCAAGTAATGGTATACACTTAGGTGCATTTAATAGTATCCTCCCCATCTGAGTCACTACTATTATTTGTGTGATTGAAGAAAACCAACTATTAATTTTATTTGTCATAAAGTTAGCATGACAAGATAATAAAATTAATGGGTAAAACCTCCTCTTACAAATGTTTGAATTTGTATACGTTCACACTATCGTGGCATACAAAATTCACGGTGTTTTGAGGTATTGGTGAGTTTAAATGATATTGTTTGAGAAATCAATATTATTTTAAATTCTTAAGTTTTGACCAAAATTTATTTTGTGATTCTTAAGATGACCTTCAATCCACTTGTTGTTATATTAAAAGAGAACAAACTTACTGGTCCCAATTACATTGATTGGAAACGAAACCTGGACATTGTCCTAACTGTTGAAGGCGATAAGTTTGTACTTCTAGAGGTCTGCCCTAATGTGCCTAATAGTGATTCTAGTGAAGAGGAGATTTAGAGTCATAGAAAATGGGTCAAGACAGATGAGATGGCGCGGTGTTACATTTTGGCTTCTATGTCAAATGTGCTACAACGTCAACATCAGGCCATGCCGATTGCCTATGACATGATGTACAATCTCAAGGAACTCTTCGAACACTAAAATCGGGCTACTAGGCAACAGACTATGAGAAACTTAATGACAACCACCATGACTGAGGGGACACTTGTAAGGGATCATATCCTCAAAATGATGGCTTACTTGAACGAGATACAAATCCTTGGAGCTGAAATCGATGAGGAAACCCAGGTTGATATTATTTTCTAAACACTACCTAAAATTTTTGAGAAGTTCTGCCTGAACTATAACATGAACAAAAGGGTGTATTCATTGGCGGAACTTCTGACAGAACTTCAAGCAACAGAAGGGCTATTTCGTCAAAGTTCTTAAATTCATTTTACTGAAAATGGTTCTACTTCTAAGTCGAAAGGCAAGAAGAAGAAAAAGAAACAAGTTGGTTCAACAAAGAAAGTTAATCGATCTCTAGGGACTGGATCGAAAGCAGGAGTGAAGAAGCAGAAGGGCAAGTGCTTAACATGCAAGTAGTCTGGACACTGGAAGGCGAACTGTCCTCATAGGAAGGAGAACAATAAAGGTATATCTTATTTTCTAGTAGTTGAAACATGTTTAGTGGTGTTATCTACCGGTACTTGGTGTGTAGATACAGGAGCCACTGATCATGTCTGCAATTCATTGTAGGGGTTCCAGGAAATCCGACGACTATATGAAGGAGAGATAACTGTCTACATGGGCAATGCTACGAAAGTGGCGGCTGTTGCAGTGGGAGATGTTTACTTATCTTTTGATAGGAATCAAACTTTGATTTTGAGAAATTGTCTTTATGTACCAAGTTTATAAAGAATTTAATTTCAGTTTCTAAACTGTTTATGAATGGATATTCTATTTCTTTTGATGACAAAGTGGTTGTCAAGAAAAATAGGGTAGTTATCTATTCTGGTACGATAGTTGGCAATTTGTATACTCTAAATTCAATAACTCCCACAATGCAACAAACGAAAATTAATAACACATCTTCTTATTCTAATATGAGAAAGCAGCCTTCGAAAATGAACCAAACATATCTTTGGCATCTAAGGCTTGGTCATATTAACTTAAGTAGGATTCAAAGGCTAATAGCTGATGGACTTTTGGGTTCATTGGTAGTGGAAAATTTTCCAACTTACGAGTCTTGCTTGGAAGGTAAAATGACCAAGAGACCTTTTAAGGCAAAGGGATATAGAGCCAAAGATGTGTTGGAATTGGTTCATTCTGATTTGTGTGGACCTATGACTATCCAGGCAAGAGATGGTTTCGAATATTTAGTCTCTTTTATAGACGACTATTTGAGATATGGGAACATTTACTTGATGCGCTGTAAGTCTGAGTGCTTTGATAAGTTCAAAGAATACAAGGCTGATATGGAGAAGCGTCATGGTAAAAGTATCAAGACACTACAGTCTGATCGTGGTGGTGAGTACCTCTCAGGAGAGTTTAGGAATTACTTATCAGAGGTTGGGATTCAATACCAATTGTCTACACTTGGTACACCCCAACAGAATGGTGTGGCAGAATGAAGGAATATGACTCTTATGGAAATGGTTAGATCGATGATGAGTTATTCTGAATTACCAAATTCGTTTTGGGGACATGCTCTGGAAATGGCAGCGTATATTCTGAACTTAGTACCTGCTAAATCAATATCCTCTACTCCCACAGAATTATGGAATGGGCGTAAGCCTAGTCTAAGTCATGTTCGGATTTAGGAAAGTCTAGCACATGTGCTGAAGGGAGACACTGATAAGTTAGAATCATGAACAAAAGTTCGCTTGTTTGTAGGTTATCCTAAAGGAACAAAAGGTGGTTTATTTTATAGTCCTAAAGATCAGAAGGTCAATGTTAGCACCAATGCCCGATTTTTAGAAGAGGACTATGTAATGAACCACAAGCCCATGAGTAAAATTGTTCTTAAATAAATAAGAGAGGACACGTCTAATCTAGTACCAACAGTACAAGATGAGATACCATAAGAAACTGCAACACGTGTCACAAATGATGTACAATTATAGGTAGTGCCTTATTGTAGTGGGAGGGGGAGGGTTGTTAGGCAACCAAATAGATTCATATTTTTAGGAGAGTCTTCGGACTTGATTCTTGGTGAACATGAACCTGATCCCTCGACATATGACGAAGCACTCCAAAATAAAGATGCAACATCTTGGCAAAGTGCAATAAACTCTGAAATAGAATCTATTCTAATAAAGTCTGGGAGCTGGTAGAACCACCAAATGGTGTAAAAGCCATTGGATGTAAGTGGGTCTACAAAAGGAAAAGAGGGGCAGATGAGAAGGTGGAAACCTTTAAAGCGAGGCTTGTTGCGAAAGGGTATACTCAGAAAGAGGGAATCGATTATGAGGAAACCTTTTCACGAGTAGCCATGCTTAAGTCTATTTGGATTCTTTTATCTATTGCTACTCATATGGATTATGAGATTTGGCAAATGGATGTCAAGATTGCTTTCCTTAATGGAAGTCTTGAAGAAAACATCCATATAAAGCAACCAAAGGGATTCATTCCAAAGAGCAAAGAGCATCTCGTGTGTAAGCTCAATCGGTCTATTTATGGACTAAAGCAAGCTTCAAGATCTTGGAACATCCAGTTTAATGAAGTGATCTAGTCTTATGGATTCATTCAGTATCTGGATGAGTCTTGTGTATATAAGAAGAGTGACAAAAAAGTGGTGGTATTTCTTGTACTATACGTAGATGATATTTTGCTCATTGGCAACAATGTCAAAATGTTGTCAGACATAAGGGTATGGTTGTCCAAGCAGTTTGATATGAAGGACTTGGGAAAATGTGTACATATTCTTGGGATCAAAGTAATAAGGGATCGCAAGAAAAAGATGTTATACTTATCCCAAGCTTCATACATCGATACTCTCCTTGCTCGTTTTAGTATGCAAAACTCCAAGAAAGGTTTTTTACCTTTTCAGCATGGAGTACCTTTATCTAAAGAGATGTTTCCTAGGACACCAAAGGAAATAGAGGAGATGAAGGCAGTTCCTTATGCTTCAGCTGTAGGAAGCCTAATGTATGCAATGCTATGTACGAGACATGATATCTGTTTTTCCATGGGCATGATTAGCAGATATCAAAGTAATCTAGGACAAGGGCATTGGACTACTGTAAAGCATATATTAAAGTACCGGAAAAGGACTAGAGATTATATGCGGGTTTACCAGACAGATGACTTGCTCCCTGTAGGTTACACAGATTCTGACTTCAATCAGATAGGGACAATAGTAAGTCAACCTCAGGTTATGTGTTTACTTTGGGAGGTGGAGTCATAGCATGGAGGTGTGTTAAGCAGAAGTGCGTTTCAGACTCCACCATGGAAGTTGAGTATGTAGCAGCTTCTGAGCCAGCCAAAGAAGCGGTATGGCTCAGGAACATTTTGATGGACTTAGATGTGATTCCTGGTTTGCCCAAAATTATCACAGTTTATTGTGATAATAGTGGTGCAGTAGCAAACTCGAAGGAACCACGAGCCCATAAGGCAAGTAAACACATTGAGTGCAAGTACCACTTGATACGAGACATCGTAAAGCGAGGAGAAGTTGTTGTCGCCAAGATTGCATCAGCAGATAACCTGGCAGACCCTTTCACTAAGGACCTTCCATAGAGATATTTTGATGGGCATGTTGAGGGGATGGGATTGAGATGTATGGCAACATAGTCTTTTAGTATAAGTGGGAGATTGTTAGAATGTATACTAAAATCTAGCTTTTGTATAAACATTTATTTTGAAATAAAAATCACGTTGGTCAAATATATTCATTTATGTTAAATGTAGTTGTTCATTTAATTTATATTGTAGATAACATGATGTGTGGTGTCACATAGAAGATCATGTTATTAGTTCCTTATAAATTAAAAATAGTAGCTCACGACCAAAATGGATAAGAACAAACCATCAAAATAATCATAGTCTAATTTGGTATTAGTTTATCTTGACTATAAAATTACACTAGTACCCTCTAAGTGTATTGAGCAGGACCATTTGAGGTTGTTCTTTTTATACTGATTGCATGAAAGAATAGGATCTCTGTTATTATAGAAGTGTGTACTCTTAATCTCGATATAATGATAAACACATATATTTAGTATTTATTTTTTTAATTTATCAATGGGTGAGATTTAGTTCATTAAATCAATAGGCCCGATAAGTTAAGAAATAACATTATTTATATTGTCTGTTGTTGATTATAGAAGGAAACTGTGTCCTAGTTATCTAGGTTGATGATGTCCTCTTGCGGAACTCATAAGAATTGTCATGTAAATCCTACAGGTGGACTTAGTCTAGCATGACAATAAAGTTAAGTGGTACTACTCTTGGAGCTAGATGTTAATTAAGTGAGTGTCAGTAACTCATTTAATAAATGGACATTCGATATCTTAAATACAGGGAGATTAACGAATTCATGATAAGAAGGATCCCATAATATAATTTGGGAATGGTGCAGCAGTTCAATAATAACTCTTTAGTAGTATGAGTTATTATTGATGAACTTGAGTTGGGTGTTCTGGGCAAACACGGGAAGCTCAAGCTCATCGGGAGACCAAACCAATTCCTCCTGTAGGTCCATATTATAGCCTCTTATATAAAGCCTTATATCCACCCAAAGACTAGCTTCTTAAGCCTAAGCTAGGGTCGGCCAAGCCTTGCTTGGTGTCCAAGCAAGGGGTCGACCAGCTAAGCTTGGAGCCTAAGCTAGGGCCGACCAAGCCTTGCTTGGTGCCCAAGCAAGGGGACAGCCACACATAAATTAGAAAAGGGAATTATATTTTTTGTTAAAATATTTCTTATATAGAGATCCATAAAAAGGATTTAAAAGAATGATTTTAATTATAAAACTTTCCTTTTTTAGATCAGTCACAAAAGAAAATAAAAGGAGTTTTTATCTTCTTAAATCTTTCCTTTTATAGAGATCAATAAACGGGATTTAAAAGAGAGATTTTAATAATTGAAATCTTTTCTTTTTTAGACATCCACAAAAGGATTTAAAAGAGAGATTTTAATTTTATAAAATATTCCTTTAATAGCTATCCACAAAAGGGAATTTAAAAGAGAGATTTTATTTTTATTTAAAATCCTTCCTTGTTTGATGAGAGGGGTATGGCTGGACATGATTGAGGATTAAAAGGAAGTTTTAATTTTGTTTTAAAACTTTCCTTTTTTGCATTCACCGAGGATTATAAAAGAAGAGGAGGTGGTGCCTTCTAGTTTAACACATCTTCTATTCTCCTCTTCCTTGATGGTCGACCCTTCATCATCTTCTTCCTTTCTTCTTTTTCTTTGTGGCCAGCGACATCAAGCTTAGAGTTCCAATTTGTGGTTGGATACTTGGAGGTGAAGAAGAGGAGAAAGGAAGTTCTCTAGTTGTGATATCCCTTTGGTGGCCAAAAGCTTGGAAGGAAGAAGAAGTTTTGGGTGGATTTTATCTTGGTAGATCGTCGCCCACATGACGTCTAAGAGGAGGAGAGGAATACAACAGAAGATCAAGAGGTTTTTAGCTACAAAGAAAGGTATAACTAATTAATGGTTTACACTTCAAATTAATTAGTTAGTTTTCTTTGCATGGATTCTGAAACACCAACACAAGAGGATAGTGATTTTATGTTTCGATTTCGTGCTATCGATTTTGTATTTCGATTTTGCGTTTTGATCTTGTGTTTCTATTGTGGTCTCTGTAGTTAAACCTAGGGTTACTGTAAGAAGTTAAATATCTAATTTCTTTGAAAGACTTTGTCTAGAAAGTGGTGGATGATCCCATAACCAAGAAGGCCTAGTGTCTTGCCATGTTTAACCTGGTAGTCAATCATTGAAATAGATATTTAATTAACTTCTATAATATGGTTTAACTTAAGAAGATCACATCGGTTAAACTTGGAGTAAAAATGTTAAGTATCGTTTCCAATCCAAGTTTAACTTCTGAAGAGCAACTTGGATTAATAATGTTAAGCATCATTTGCAATCCAAGTTTAACTTCAGTAGAGCACATGGGTATCTAGGTTAAGTTTTGTGCTTGTACAAATTTTTGTACAGGGGAAACTGAACGGAATCTAGGTGTAGCAACCAACATCAAGAACTGGTGAGATTATGTGAGAAAAGATTGTAGGAAGTGGAGAGTCGAGCTATGGAGTCGCTACGAGGAAGGCGCCTTTAAACTCGACGCTTTCTTCGCAACGGTCACATCCCAATCAATTGACCAATGATTAGGGAGGCTTGAATCGATCGGTCAATGGATTCAGAGCGTCACTATGATCTACTGGAGAAGGCCTGAATCGATCGCCCGATCGATTCAGCCTTCATCGTGTTGCGCGCTATTTTTAACTTCCAATTGATCAGCCAATCAATTGGCGGTGCCCAATCGATCGGCTGATCGATTGGGAAGGCTTCTGTGCGCGTGATATAAGCTCCCAATCGATTGACCGATCGATTGGGCTACTATCCAATCGATTAGCTGATTGATTGGGCTTGGTCTAATTTGATGACTTGATCAAATTGACTAACCCTAGCTTACCTGAGTCAAGTCTAGGGCTCCCAAACCCAATATTCTGTCAACCGTGACCTGTTGGGACTCCTCGTGCCTAGTATCTAGTCAACCTTGACCTGCTGGGACTTCTCCACCAAGTATCAGGTCAACCCTTTGACCCACTTGGACTTTTCTCCTTGTGCCAAATGTCCGGTCTGTTGGTTGCTACTCGGAATGTCGTACTGGTTCCCCTGTACAAAAATTTTGTACAAGTCCTGAAGCTTTCCTAACAACGTATTGTGTTCTTTAGAAATTAAATTTAGAATCACAAACAAAACTTAACATTATTGATTCCAAATTTAACTTATATGTTCTTGAAGGTTTAGACTTGGATCGCAAACGATGCTTAACATTATTGATCCAAATCCACCCATGTTACAATTTCGATTAAATATTTATCTCAGAGATCATCTCCCAAGTCAAACATGGCGAGGCACAGACCTTCTTGGGTATGGGATCATCCACCACTGCCTCGATAAAGCCTTTCAAAGGAATTCAATATTTAATCTCCTTATAGTAACCCTAGGTTTAACCAAAAAGAACAATCGAATCACAAGGTTAAAAAACAAAAGAAACACAAATCAAATCACAAATATGAAAAACCTAGAATCACTAGCCTATTGTGTTTGGTATTTCAAGATCTAAACAAAAGGATGAACTAGTTATGATGCAGAAACTAATAACTAGTTATACCTTATGTAGCTTATAGACCTCATGATCTTCTATCGTATTCCTCTTCTTATCTCGGACGTCGTGTGGGCGACAATCTACCGAGACAAGAATCCACCGAAGCTTCTGTAAAGCCCGAAAATTCTCAAAACTGTTTTAGAAATACAGTATGATTTTTCTGGAATTTTTGGATATTTTTCCGGAATTTTCCGAGTAGCGGAAGTAGCAAAAATAATTAGAACCGTAAAATAGCTTAGGCGGGAATCGAACCCGAGACCTATGGGTTACGGATAAGTTTAGTAACCGGTGAACCCAGCAGGGCCGTGCTGAAAGAAAGGAGAACCAAATATATTTATATTAGAGTTGGGTTCATTAAACCACTTAATATAAATAATAAACTTAAGTTGAAGTTGGGTTATTTTTATTTTGGTTCGGCACCTTCTCCTCTCAAACCCTCACGCCGGTGCCCCTCTTCTTCTCCTCTTCCTCACGCACGGCACACCAAGCCCAAGGTCCATCGGTTCACCTTCCGGCGACGACTCCAACACGAAAGAGGTTCTTCTCCGCGAGAGGAACGCGAAGACGTGATCGAATCGTCGAGAAGATCATCTCCACCGGAATTCTAGCGAAAGGAATTGTAAGAAAATTAGCGTACGAGGTAAGAAACCCCTCACCTGCAGTATAATAGCTCCGGTTGGTTTCCTATGCATTAGTTTTAGCTATATGCAGGTTTTTCCGGCACATAGGGTATGTTAAACCCTCCTCGAGGATTTAGGGATTTAGTTGAACACCTCTGGACGGGCCGGACACGTCGTTCTCCTTTAGTTGGAGATTCTAGACGTTGTCGGGTGCCTAGAGGTGATCTCCCTATTAGAGGAGAGAGTTGAAGCACACCAAGTGTTCGGTAAAATGTTAGTGTAGCTAAATACCACCTCAGTTATGTTTAATAGCTCAATTAAAGGCATTAGAGGCATTTAAACCAGCACATTAGTTTAGTTCAGTTTTATGGGACTACGGTCCAATGGGTGGCTCCCACAGTCGCCTCTAGGTTCAGATAACCAAGCTCTAGGTTCGGATAACCTAGAAAGCGACATATTAGATCGTTAGCTATGGATATCAGTATTTTATTTTCAGTGGCACTGTACTGGATTAGATATCCATTGGGTTGGACTCCCACAGTCGTCCCTAGGTTCAGATAGCCTAGACAACCCTGCTAAATTCGGGACTTGCAACCCCGGGTCTAGTAGGGATGCGCGCACAACAAGTACAGTTGCCGGGCCCAACAGCATGTTTAGTATTTTCACTTATTACGTATTAAATTTCAAAACTCAAAATCAGTTATGCTAGTTGAGTTTGTTTCCAGTTACAGATTCAGTTTCAGTTAGTTTAGCCTATATTCAGTTCAGTGTTCTTTGGGTTGCTTTGCCATGATTCAGTGCTTATGCCATGCTTATATGTTATGCCTTATGATTTCAGTATACCATGTCTTAGTAAGTTCAGTGCATATTTTCAAATAGCATGATTTAAAAGCATACTGCATCGAATGCATGATTTTGTGAGGTAGATGGTTTCTTACTAAGCTTTAAGCTTACAGATTCTATTTTTCCTTATACTGCAGATAAAGGTAAAGGAAAGATGGACTAGCGGAGGCTGGAGGTCAATGCATTGATAAGGATGTGTGTGGATGGAACCTGGAAGAAGATCTTAGGGAACCTTAGCAAGCTTTATTTCAAACATTAGAACTTTTCAGTGTTTCTTTTTATCATCTTGCACTTTAGTATGTTATTCATTACGAATTAGTTAACCATGCACTTTATTATGCTTAGAACACCTCTTTTATGTTGTTAGAATGTTAGTTGTTGTCATTAGAGTGTTTCTTAATCATTTTGGTACTTGTAATGTGGTTGAGGCACGAAACAGTGCTGAAATCAGACATTTGGCACGAAATCAGTAACTCGAATCGATCAGCTGATCGATTCGAGGGTTTCCAATCGATCAGCTGATCGATTGGGCAATCTGCTCCGCGAACAGTAGGCCTTTGGATCGATCTGCCGATCGATCCAGCCATTTCGATCGCGAATAGAGAGCCCCGGGATCGATCAATGGATCGATTGATCATCTGGATCGATCAGCCGATCGATCCAAATTATCGCCCGACCACGGTAGCATGCTGGATCGATCACTGGATCGATCCAACTTATGTCCCGCATACAGTTGCCGGCTGGATCGATCACTGGATCGATCCGACTATTCCAATCGATCCGTGGATCGATTGGGAGGTCTGGTATCAGCATGGAAGTGTCTAAGTCCAGTTCTTTGGCCATGGGAAAGGTAAGACATGTTATGAGTAGTTAGTTACCTTCCTTAGCATGTATAGAACCAAGAAATGTCAGTGTTTTAGTGAAATTTTAATTAGTACAGCTTCCGCATCTAGACTTACTAAATGGTCAGGGAATAGTTTAGCACAGCATAATGTGACGATCAGCCTTACAGCCTAGTGGTAGAAGGCGGGTCGTTATAGAGTGGTATCAGAGCAGTGTTCCATACTTCCTACACACACATCAGCATTGTACCTGCAGCTTCCATGTAAGAATACCTCTACTTTATTTATGCTTCTTGTTCATTATTACAGTTCATGTTTATATACCTACTGCTTGTTAGTATGTGATAGATTAAACATTATATCAGTAGTTAGATAACTGTGATAGTGTTAGTTATACCTATGTTCTCTATGTCTTTAGAAATGGCACGAGGACGCCCAGCTAGAAGGGCACTAGCTACTGAGCCCAAGAAGAGGGCGCAGGCTCAGTTCCTCCTCGACCCTGACCTTTGGTGGCTCGATTATGGCGCTAGGCCAGACTAATGAAGAATGAAATAGCCACCTTAAAGGCTAATCATCAGAGTACCCCCACAGTCACCCCGGAAGAACCGAACCGACGACCGAGTCTTAGAGGTTCCACCACCTCACCTCACGACGCCAACACCAAAGACTGGCAATCGAGTTCTCCAGTGATGAGCCAAGAAAGGAAGCCTATCGATCCAGGTGGCGCGAGTCAAGCCAGAGAACTTCTCGGGCACTAGTGAACCATGGGATGCACAAGCCTGGTTCAAAACACTGGGAGCACGATGGAGCTTCGGGATGGCCAGAACACGAGAAGGTGAAGTGTGCCTCCTTACGACAGGAGATGCACGCATGTGGTGGGAAAGAATCAGAACGCCCAGTGAACCGGATGACATGGGCTGACTTGAGAAGGAGTTCTTCGAGGAATTCTTTCATATATGCGGGTTACAAACCGCCACTATGACGAGTTCACGAGTTTCGCGAGGCAACCTCTCGATTGAGGAAGCCGTGAAGAAATTCAACAGTTGGCTCGCCTATGCCCGAAGCTAGCGGGAAAAGGAACGGATCGGGTTGATGCTCAAGATGCCGAGGCCGGAGATAGCATGAGCGTGGGGTGGCATACATAGGCCACAAACCACGGAGGAGTTAGTGAGCGGTGCCTTGACCACGAGCATTACCAAGACACATGAAGCAGCAAGGGCAAGCCTCCTCGAGTCCAAGGGCCAAGGAAACTCTCACACTCAAAAGCAACAAGGCCACAGCTCTAACTGGAAAGGGAACTCCAACAGCAAGCGCAAATCGGGAGTGACTCAAAGGAGGACCATCTAGCAAGCGACCCGGTTATCCAAAGTGTGCCACTTGTGGGAAATTCCACCGGGGTTTGTCGCAAGGGCACACGAGGATGCTGAATGTGGACAAGAAGGGCACATGGCCGAACAAGACCGGTATTCCTCACCGCAGCCGATCCAATACGCAGGCTACTCGATTACATCGGATCAGACGCTGCTCTAGAAGGTCCACTTATCGGCGGGCCGATTAGAAGCCCCTCCAGCTATGGCGAACGCGAGGATCTACTCACTCACCGGGAGGGCGTAGCAAATGCCTCGACCAAGTCGATTAGCATTTTTCAGCATAGTGCTACTGTTCTATTTGATACTCGGGCAACCCATTCATATATAGCGGTGTTCTCCGAGAAATTAGAAATACCCAGAGGTACTCGGTGGTCGGTTTCGGCACTACCTTCGAGGAGAGGTCATGGCATCCACGCCTTGCTCGCTCGGCGCGTGCCATTATAGCGCAGAGGGAACTCTTTCGTGATCCGATCCTGCCGAAATGACGCACGACGTCATCCTTGGGATGGACTTTCCGATCAAATACGGTGCGTCCATAGAGTGCCGTAAGCGAAAGTTGTATTCCAACCCGAAGCAGAAGCACAGTTCGAGTACATCGGAGAACCAAAGAGAAAAGCCAGAAAATTTCTCTCAGCTATGAAGGCACAGAGGTTGATGGATTCGGGATGTGCGGGGTACCTAGCACATGTAGTCAATACCAGCCATGACGAGGACCAACAGCTAGCAGAGGTCCGAGTTGTATGTGACTACCCAGCAGTCTTCCCTGAAGAGTTACCAGTCAGGGAGATTGAATTTGAGATAGAGCTCTTTCCCGGCACCAATCCTATATCCAAAGCGCCCTACCGCATGGCTCCAGCAGAACTGAAGGAACTTCATGAGCAGCTACAGGAGCTACTTGACAAGGGCTTCATACGCCCTAGTCACTCACCATGGGGAGCGCCTGTGCTATTCGTGAAGAAGAAGGATGGAAGCATGCGACTATGTATAGACTACAGAGCACTGAATCAGGTCACGATCAAGAACAGGTATCCTCTTCCCAGAATAGATGACCTGTTCGACCAATTAAAGGGAGCAGCAGTGTTCTCAAAAATTGACCTCAGATCAGGATACCACCAAGTCAGAGTCAAGGAGGGTGATATATCGAAGACAACATTCAGGACCAGATACGGACATTACGAGTTCGTAGTCATGCCTTTTGGCGTGACAAATGCTCCAGCTACACATTCATGGATCTCATGAGCGAGGTATTCTGGGAGTATTTAGATAAGTTTGTTATTGTGTTTATCGATGACATTCTTATCTACTCAAGAACACTCGAGCGAGCAAAACTAGTATTATAGACCCAGTGAATCCACTATCTATACGAAGTTCACGAAATGTGAGTTTGGCTAAATCAGTCCTTCCAGGTCACGTAATCTCAAAGGATGGTATTATGGTAGATCGGCAAGATAAAGGATGAGTAGAGGAGACCTAGGAACATGATGAGATCGAGCTACGGGATTAGTGGATATTACAAGTTTGTAGAGGACTTGAGAATAGCCTCCCGACTGACTCTCACTCTCAAGAAGAACAAGAATTTCTGGTGGGAGGACGTGAGACGTTCCGAGAACTCAAGAGGAGATTGACTAGTGCACCTATTCATCGCTTGACCGGAAAATTGCGCGTTATATATAGTGGCGCCTTTGGGATTAAAGGCGGTCTTGATGCATGGCAAGGTAATCGCCTATGCCTCCGGACAACTCAAGGATTATGAGAAGAACTACCCTACTCATGATCTTGAGCTTGCAGCAGTAGTGTTCGCTCTCAAAATTTGGAGACATTATTTGTATGGAGCTCAGTGTATGGCTAGAGCTAGTCAAAGATTATGACATAGACATCCTCTACCACCCAGGGAAAGCCAATAGGGTAGCAGATGCACTTAGCAGGAAATCCAGCGCTACCTTATTATCTCTAGCAGCCATGTCACCACCCCTACAGAAGGAGATCGCGGATTTTGGTCTCGAACTCATCGTCGGACAGCTCTCTACTATGACCTTAGAGTCTACCTTGCTTGGTGATATCCAGTCAGCTCAGGACCAGGACCCTGAAATTCAGAAAATCAAGCAAGGGCTAATAGAATCAGAAAGTAGAGAATTCAGAGTGTCCGATAGCGGGGTGTTGTATTTTGGTGATAGACTCTGTGTCCCAGATCAGGAGGAGCTACGGAGACAGATTTTAGATGAGGCTCACAGGACTCCTTAAGACCCGAAGAAACGTTTTTGGTGGCGGGATGAAGCGAGACATCGCCAGATATGTTAGCATCTGCCTCACATGTCAGAGGGTCAAGGCAGAACATCAGAATGGAAGTGGGAGGATATCTCGATGGACTTTATAGTGGGACTACCCAGAACCACAAATGGTTTTGATGCCATCTGGGTAATAGTCGATAGGTTGACTAAATCAGCCCACTTGTTAGCTATCAAGATATCCTACTCCATGGAGAAGCTAGCTCAGTTGTATCTTCAGGAGATCGTCAGACTACATGGAGTCCCACGAACCATCATTTCAGACAGAGACGGCAGATTCACATCACACTTCTGGGAGTGTGTACAGTCAGCATTGGGCACCAAATTGAAATTCAGCACAGCCTTCCATCCTCAGACAGATGGTCGAGAGCGAGTAAATCAGTACTCGAAGATATGCTCGTGTGCCCTAGACTTTAAGGGAAGTTGGTGCAAATATCCTAAAATTTGCATTTATCGAGCCATACTCGGCATGGCACCTTATCACTCTGGAGGTGCGTATCACTGTCTGTTGGTAACAGTATGGTTGAGCGTATGCTAGTTGAAGGACTACACGGAGTGGTGGCCGGATAGCCAAGGTCGCCACTAACGGAGGCAGGCCCTCGCAAAGGCCTGAAAGGCATACGTGCTGCCGATTCCTACGGACTTAGTTTGGTGGGATACAGGCCTCAGTAGCTCCCATGAAGAAGGAGTCGCGTTTTGGGAAGAAGGAGCCCTGAGATATGTGGGACCATACCCTATCACGAGAGTGGGCAAGGTAGCATATGAGCTAGAGCTACCTCGGAGATGTCATTTGTCCAACGTATTTCATGTCTCCCACGTGAAGCATATCCCGACGCCACCGGTGAGAGTCCGCTGCCCGATACAAGTCGATCTCGGCTAGCTCTATGACGGCCTTCTAGACGGATAAGAAAAGTAAAGAAATTACGGAACAAGGAAGTACCATTAGTCAAAGTCGGGCAAAAAAACACCAATGACGAGGCGACTTGGAGGCGACAAGAGGCAGGATGTAAAATACCAGGGATTTTAAGTTCGACGAACTTTTATAAGGTATGGGGATTGTAAAGAAAAATTCTCAAAACTATTTTAGAAATACGATTTTGGAATTTTCTGGAATTTTTGGATATTTTTCCGAATTTTCCGAGGCGGAAGTAATAATTAGACCGTAAAATAGCTAGGCCGGACGAAGATGGGTTGGATAAGTTTAGTATGTGATAGGTGAACCCGAGGCAGGTTTGTGAAAGAAAGGAGAACCAAATATATTTATATTAGAGTTGGGTTCATTAAACCACTTAATATAAATAATAAACTTAAGTTGAAGTTGGGTTATTTTTATTTTGGTTCGGCACCTTCTCCTCTCAAACCCTCACGCCGGCGCCCCTCTTCTTCTCCTCTTCCTCACGCACGGCACACCAAGCCCAAGGTCCATCGGTTCACCTTCCGGCGACGACTCCAACACGAAAGAGGTTCTTCTCCGCGAGAGGAACGCGAAGACGTGATCGGATCGTCGAAGGGAATTGTAAGAAAATTAGCGTACGAGGTAAGAAACCCCTCACCTGCAGTATAATAGCTCCGGTTGGTTTCCTATGCATTAGTTTTAGCTATATGCAGGTTTTTCCGGCACATAGGGTATGTTAAACCCTCCTCGAGGATTTAGGGATTTAGTTGAACACCTCTGGACGGGCCGGACACGTCGTTCTCCTTTAGTTGGAGATTCTAGACGTTGTCGGGTGCCTAGAGGTGATCTCCCTATTAGAGGAGAGAGTTGAAGCACACCAAGTGTTCGGTAAAATGTTAGTGTAGCTAAATACCACCTCAGTTATGTTTAATAGCTCAATTAAAGGCATTAGAGGCATTTAAACCAGCACATTAGTTTAGTTCAGTTTTATGGGACTACGGTCCAATGGGTGGGCTCCCACAGTCGCCTCTAGGTTCAGATAACCTAGCTCTAGGTTCAGATAACCTAGAAACAGCATGATATAGCTATGGAATCAGTATTTTATTTTCAGTTGGCACTGTATCGGATTAGATATCCATTGGGTTGGACTCCACAGTCGTCCCTAGGTTCAGATAGCCTAGAAAACCCGAAACCCCGGGTCTAGTAGGGATGCGCGCACAGCAAATACAGTTGCTGGGCCCAACAGCATGTTTAGTATTTTCACTTATTACGTATTAAATTTCAAAACTCAAAATCAGTTATGCTAGTTGAGTTTGTTTCGATTCTGATTGATTTCATTAGTTTAGCCTATATTCATTCGGTGTTCTTTGGGTTGCTTTGCCATGATTCAGTGCTTATGCCATGCTTATATGTTATGCCTTATGATTTCAGTATACCATGTCTTAGTAAGTTCAGTGCATATTTTCAAATAGCATGATTTAAAAGCATACTGCATCGAATGCATGATTTTGTGAGGTAGATGGTTTCTTACTAAGCTTTAAGCTTACAGATTCTATTTTTCCTTATACTGCAGATAAAGGTAAAGGAAAGATGGACTAGCGGAGGGAGGTCAATGCATTGATAAGGATGTGTGTGGATGGAACCTGGAAGAAGATCTTAGGGAACCTTAGCAAGCTTTATTTCAAACATTAGAACTTTTCGGTGTTTCTTTTTATCATCTTGCACTTTAGTATGTTATTCATTACAATTAGTTAACCATGCACTTTATTATGCTTAGAACACCTCTTTTATGTTGTTAGAATGTTAGTTGTTGTCATTAGAGTGTTTCTTAATCATTTTGGTACTTGTAATGTGGTTGAGGCGGAAATCGACATTTGGACACGAAATCGAATCGATCGATCAATCGAGGGTTTCAATCGATCGCTGATCGATTGGGCATCCGTGACGAGGTCGATCGATCGATCCATTTCGCAAGAGGCCGGATCGATCATCGATCGATTGATCAATCTGGATCGATCACCGATCGATCCAATTCGCCCCACGCCGGATCGATCATCGGATCGATCCAACTTATGTCCCGCGTCTGGATCGATCACTGGATCGATCCGACTATTCCAATCGATCCGTGGATCGATTGGGAGGTCTGGTATCAGCATGGAAGTGTCTAAGTCCAGTTCTTTGGCCATGGGAAAGGTAAGACATGTTATGAGTAGTTAGTTACCTTCCTTAGCATGTATAGAACCAAGAAATGTCAGTGTTTTAGTGAAATTTTAATTAGTACAGCTTCCGCATCTAGACTTACTAAATGGTCAGGGAATAGTTTAGCACAGCATAATGTGACGATCAGCCTTACAGCCTAGTGGTAGAAGGCGGGTCGTTACAGCTTCCTTCTTCTCCAAGCAAGTTTCTGCCAATCAACAAACTCCTTGAGATGAAGAACTTCGACCACCAACCAAACTCCAAGGGATGCTAAGAAACAAAGCCTCCTATCTCTTCTTCTTCCTCTAGCAAAATCTGGCCACCACCATGCTCCTTGAGATGAAGATGCCGTCGGCCAACCAAGGAAGAAGAATAGGAGAAAAGGAGGAAGAGAAGGGACGACCACACCACCAAGGAATATAAGAGAGGAATACTATGTTGGGGATCGGATGACCAGCTTGAAGGGGGGTTAGATAGACGACACCCCAAATACTCGCTTTCAACAAGGTTAGCTTGCGCAACGGAATACAAACAAAACAAACAAGCTAATGACTAAGACCAAGCTTTTGTATAAAATCTAGCTTTTGTATAAACATTTATTTTGAAATAAAAATCACGTTGGTCAAATATCTTCATTTATGTTAAATATAGTTGTTCATTTAATTTATATTGTAGATAACATGATGTGTGGTGTCACATAGAAGATCATGTTATTAGTTCCTTATAAATTATAAATAGTAGCTCACGACCAAAATGGATAAGAGCAAACCATCAGAATAATCATAGTCTAATTTGGTATTAGTTTATCTTGACTATAAAATTATACTAGTACACTCTAAGTGTATTGAGCAGGACCATTTGAGGTTGTTCTTTTTATACTGATTGCATGAAAGAGTAGGATCTCTGTTATTATGGAAGTACGTACTCTTAATCTCGATATAATGATAAACACATATATTTAGTATTTATTTTTTTAATTTATCAATGAGTGAGATTTAGTTCATTAAATCAATAGGCCCGATAAGTTAAGAAATAACATTATTTATATTGTGTGTTATTGATTATAGAAGGAAACTGTGTCCTAGTTATCTAGGTTGATGATGTCCCCTTGCGGAACTCATATGAATTGTCATGTAAACCCTACAGGTGGACTTAGTCTAGCATGACAATATAGTTAAGTGGTACTACTCTTGGGGCTAGATATTAATTAAGTGAGTGTCAGTAACTAATTTAATTAATGGACATTCGATATCTTAAATACAGGGAGATTAACGCATTCATGATAAGAAGGATCCGATAATATAATTTGGAAATGGTGCAGTAGTTCAATAATAACTCTTTAGTAGTATGAGTTATTATTGATGAACTTGAGTTGGGTGTTCTGGGCAAACACGGGAAGCTCAAGCTCATCGGGTGACCAAAGCCAATCCTCCTGTAGGTCCCTATTATAGCCTCTTATATAAAGCCTTATATCCACCCAAAGACTAGCTTCTTAAGCCTAAGCTAGGGCCGGCCAAGCCTTGCTTGGTGTCCAAGCAAGGGTTCGGCCAAGCTAAGCTTGGAGCCCAAGCAAGGGCCGGCCAAGCCTTGCTTGGTGCCCAAGCAAGGGGCCAGCCACACATAAATTAGAAAAGGGAATTTTATTTTTTTAAAAAATATTTCTTTTATAGAGATCCATAAAAAGGATTTAAAAGAATGATTTTAATTATAAAACTTTCCTTTTTTAGATCAGTCACAAAAGAAAATAAAAGGAGTTTTTATCTTCTTAAATCTTCCTTTTATAGAGATCCATAAAAGGGATTTAAAAGAGAGATTTTAATAATTGAAATCTTTTATTTTTTAGACATCCACAAAAGGATTTAAAAAAGAGATTTTAATTTTATAAAATATTCCTTTAATAGCTATCCACAAAAGGGAATTTAAAAGAAAGATTTTAATTTTTATTTAAAATCCTTCCTTATTTGATGAGAGGGGTATGGCTGGCCATGATAGAGGATTAAAAGGAAGTTTTAATTTTGTTTTAAAACTTTCATTTTTTGCATTCACCGAGGATTATAAAAGAAGAGGAGGTGGTGCCTTATAGTTTAACACATCTTCTATTCTCCTCTTCCTTGGTGGTCGACCCTTCATTATCTTCTTCCTTTCTTCTTTTTCTTTGTGGCCAGCGACATCAAGCTTGGAGTTCCAATTGGTGGTCGGATACTTGGAGGTGAAGAAGAGGAGAAAGGAGGTTCTCTAGTTGTGATATCCCTTTGGTGGCCAAAAGCTTGGAAGGAAGAAGAAGTTTTGGGTGGATTTCATTTTGGTAGATCGTCGCCCACACGACGTCCAAGAGGAGGAGAGGAATACAACAGAAGATCAAGAGGTTTTTAGCTACAAAGAAAGGTATAACTAATTAATGGTTTACACTTCAAATTAATTAGTTAGTTTTCTTTGCATGAATTCTAAAACACCAACACAAGAGGATAGTGATTTTATGTTTCGATTTCGTGCTATCGATTTTGTATTTCGATTTTACGTTTTGATCTTGTGTTTCTATTATGGTCTCTGTAGTTAAACCTAGGGTTACTGTAAGAAGTTAAATATCTAATTTCTTTGAAAGGCTTTGTCTAGAAAGTGGTGGATGATCCCATAACCAAGAAGGCCTAGTGTCTTGCCATGTTTAACCTGGTAGTCAATCATTGAAATAGATATTTAATTAACTTCTGTAATATGGTTTAACTTAGGAAGATCACATCGGTTAAACTTGGAGTAAAAATATTAAGTATCATTTCCAATCCAAGTTTAACTTCTGAAGAGCAACTTGGATTAATAATGTTAAGCATCATTTGCAATCCAAGTTTAACTTCAGTAGAGCACATGGGTATCTAGGTTAAGTTTTGTGCTTGTACAAATTTTTGTACAGGGGAAACTGAACGGAATCTAGGTGTAGCAACCAACATCAAGAACTGGTGAGAATATGTGAGAAAAGATCGCAGGAAGTGGAGAGTCGAGCTATGGAGTCGCTACGAGGAAGGCATCTTTAAACTCGACGCTTTCTTCGCAACGGTCACATCCCAATCGATTGACCAATCGATTAGGGAGGCTTGAATCGATCGGTCAATGGATTCAGAGCTTCACTATGATCTGCTGGAGAAGGCCTGAATCGATCGCCCGATCGATTCAGCCTTCATCGTATTGCGCGGTATTTTTAACTTCCAATTGATCAGCCGATCAATTGGCGGTGCCCAATCGATCGGCTAATCGATTGGGAATGCTTCTGTGCGCGTGATATAAGCTCCCAATCGATTGACCGATAGATTGGGCTACTATCCAATCGATTAGCTGATTGATTGGGCTTGGTCTAATTTGATCACTTGATCAAATTGACTAACCCTAGCTTACCTGAGTCAAGTCTAGGGCTCCCAAACCCAATATTCTGTCAACCGTGACCTGTTGGGACTCCTCGTGCCTAGTATCTAGTCAACCTTGACCTGCTGGGACTTCTCCACCAAGTGTCAGGTCAACCCTTTGACCCACTTGTACTTTTCTCCTCGTGCCAAATGTCCAGTCTATTGGTTGCTACTCGGAATGTCGTACTGGTTCCCCTGTACAAAAATTTTGTACAAGTCCTGAAGTATTCCTAACAACCTATTGTGTTCTTTAGAAATTAAATTCAGAATCACAAACAGAACTTAACATTATTGATTCCAAATTTAACTTATCTGTTCTTAGAGGTTTAGACTTGGATCGCAAACGATCCTTAACATTATTGATCCAAATCCACCCATGTTACAAATTCGATTAAACATTTATTTCAGAGATCAGCTCCCAGGTCAAAAATGGCAAGACAATAGGCCTTCTTGGGTATGGGATCATCCACCATTGCCTCGACAAAGCCTTTCAAAGGAATTCAATATTTAATCTCCTTATAGTAACCCTAGGTTTAACCAAAAAGAACAATCGAATCACAAGATCAAAAAACAAAAGAAACACAAATCGAATCACAAATCCAAAAAACCTAGAATCACTAGCCTCTTGTGTTTGGTATTTCAAGATCTAAACAAAAGGATGAACTAGTTATGATGCAGAAACTAATAACTAGTTATACCTTATGTAGCTTATAGACCTCATGATCTTCTATCGTATTCCTCTTCTTATCTCGGACGTCGTGTGGGCGACGATCTACCGAGACAAGAATCCACCGAAGCTTCCTTCTTCTCCAAGCAAGTTTCTGCCAATCAACAAACTCCTTGAGATGAAGAACTTCGACCACCAACCAAACTCCAAAGGATGCTAAGAAACAAAGCCTCCTATCTCTCCTTCTTCCTCTAGCAAAATCTGGCCACCACCAAGCTCCTTGAGATGAAGATGCCGTCGGCCAACCAAGGAAGAAGAATAGGAGAAAAGGAGGAAGAGAAGGGTTGACCACACCACCAAGGAATATAAGAGAGGAATACTATGTTGGGGATCGGATGACCGGCTTGAAGGGGGGTTGGATAGACGACACCCCAAATACTCGCTTTCTACAAGGTTAGCTTGCGCAACGGAATACAAACAAAACAAACAAGCTAAAGACTAAAACCAAGAAAGGAAAGGCAAACCGCTAACACGTTCGTTTAACGTGGTTCGGAGATTAGAGCTCCTACTCTACGGCGTGTCCTTGAGGTGGACGATCCCGATCCGTCGGTGGATTAGCCCCCCGCAAACTCTGACTATCTCAAGTAGCTCCTTGTGGGTGGAGAAACCTCACCACAACACTCACAAACACTTGAGAACAAGTAGACTACTAATTAGGGTACACCCACCACTAATTTCGTCAACTATAACCAAGCTTCCAAGCTTTGGTTATATAGGCCGCGGGTTGAAAACCCCACCTACCAGTCGACTGCCCTCTGTGGAAATTTGACCATTACATCCCAACGGCTCGATACCAGTCGACTGCTAAAACTTGCTGTCGACTGGTGCAGTCGACTGCTAAAACATGCAGTCGACTGATCCACACTGACCGAACGAACAGAACCATTCTGTTCGCACCCAGTCGACTGCGCGGTCGACTGCACCAATCGACTGCGCGGTCGACTGCACCAGTCGACTGCGCGGTCGACTGCACCAGTCGACTGCGCGGTCGACTGCACCAGTCGACTGCTAAAACATGCAGTCGACTGCTACAGTATTGCTACAGTAACGCTACAGTAAAATCCTAAAACTAGAATTTTACTCAGAGTACAATCTCTCATGCACTCGTACCCTCACCCTTATGACTCACTTGACACTTCTTTGCTGCCTTGACCTCTTACCTTCAAGCCTACTTCCTTTGGCTCTCGTCCCTTAGATGCATTCAAGCCCGCGGCTCATCCCCAATGCCATCTTTCGCGTATGCCTCGATGTCGCTTCCCTCGACCCTTGTCCTCGCTGCCTTGTCCATGGTCCCTCTGATGCTCCATCCTTCACTGGACCCGAAGCTATCAACCTGAGTCACATGTGTATCCTGCATACATGCACACTCATATACACATATCAAATAACAAGGGTGAACCTAACTTAAACCATTTGTCCAAACACCAAAACACATGGTTCACGGACCATTGGGATTGCTCCAACATACTAGATTATGCGTTATGAGGTGAGGCACCTCTACCCTCTCTTTTATATTCCTTGGTCTTGGCAAATAAGGAAAGTTTTATAAATAAAATTTTCTTATATTCCTCGCCAATGTTTAAGAAGGAAAATTTAATTAAAATTTCCTTATCAAAACTCTAATGGTCGGCCACCTTATTCCCTCCAAACAAGGAAAGTTTAATCACAAAATTAAAAATTCCTAATTTGTTTCCGAAAATTTTTAAAATAAAAGTTTCTCTTTAAAAAAATTCCCTTCATGGTTGGTTATAAAAGAAAACTTTTATAAATTAAAATCTCTCTTTAAAACATGTGGATGATTTCAAAAAGGAAGGTTTTCTCAAAATTAAAATCTTCCTTTTCAATCTACAAATAAGGAAAGATATCAAATCTTTCTTTTAATCTTTTGTAGAAAGAAATAAAAGGAAAGATTTATAATTTTTAAAACTCTCTTTTAAAACCATGAGGATGGTTACAAAAAGAAAAATTTTATCAAAAAATTAAAATTTTCCTTTTAACTACAAATAAGGAAAGATATCAAACCTTTCTTTTAATCTTTTGTAGAAAGCTATAAAAGAAAAGATTTAAATTTTAAACTCTCTTTTAAAACCATGGCTTCCACATAAGAAAAGATTTTTAAAAAAAATAAAATGATTTTATTTTAATTTGGTCGACCAACTAAGCTTGGGTTCAAGCTAGGGCCGGCCACCTTTTGCATCCAACTCACCTTGGTTTAGCCGGCCCTAGCTTGGGCTCCAAGCTAGGCTTGGCCAGCCACCTTAAGGTGGGTAAGAAGGTGGTTATAGGTGGGTATAATAATTTATAAATAAGAGGCTATGATAGGGACCAAGAGAAGGAATTGGTTTTGGTCTCTTGATGAACTTGAGCTTTCCGTGTTCGCCCCAAACACTGTTTCGCAACCGCAAGTGTACGGTTTCATCGTCAGTAATATATAAGATTTGTCGAATCCACAGGGACAGTTGATTAAGCACTAGAGATGTCGCAAAGTGAGTTATCTAGACGGTCGAAAGTTGGCTTTGGCGCTTGCAAACTAACGAGAGTGATTTAAGAGAGAAGGAGAAGGTTGAGAAGAAGAAAGAGGAGAGAGAGAATTGACCTTTGAGGGAATTGAGGTTCGGGAGATGAATTCTAGGATTTCGGTTTCATTATAATACTAGGAGATACTACATGGATTTCTTAGTTTCTATCCTCTATATCCATGCTCTTGCAAGAAGTTAGATTGGTCGGTATCCGTAAGTATCATGTAGAGACGATTCCTGTGAAATCCTGTAACGGTTAACCCCCTTGTCACGAGGGCGCCTCGGTAGATCACTGGGATACACATCTAGTAAATAACAATAAGGATAAGGGTAGAGGTTTAGTATGGTACACCTACTTCCTTATGGAGGAATTGCCTCTTCTTTCAAGAGAATGTCCTAGACGTACATGAACGGCTTACCCTTGTCACTAGGGCCCCTCGAGTATACGATCTAGAGCACTCTCTCTATGAGAGCAGCAGTTCGTAAGGGATTGTTTCTCCTTTTAAGGGAATGTCTTAGACGTACGGAAAGGGTTACCCCTGTCACTAGGATACCTTGGTCAATACTCTCTAATGCATCCCCTTATGGGATCAACAATCATCCACATCAATCAATCAAAGCATAGAAAATAAACATGTCACATTCACAACTCATCAAGCATGAACAAGGCTTTAACAAGTCATTGAATAGAAATATAACGAATCTACATAGTTCTGCATCTCCATCATATTATAAATACTTCCTAATCCTAGAAGAGGATGTCTAATCCATTGTGGGGGAAGAACAACCCCAAAACATAAAGAAGAACATACTTACAACCCTTGGTATGAGAAGGAAGGGAAGAAGCGATGCTTGCCTCCTTGCTCTGGAGATGGACGGAACGTCAAGGGACGGCGGTGCATGAAGCTCTAGGGTTTCCCCCAAAGGAGAAAACCATTTCCCCAGGAGAGGGGCATCCCCGAACCAAAGATAATCAAAGAATAGGGTTCTTGACCCTTTTATACCTCCTCCACGCTGCCCAGGAAAACTAGGATTACAGGTGTCTGGTAAACAAGGTTTTTCACCCATTGAATCAGGTTTTCTCATGATTCACACTGAACAAAAGTTGTATCCCTTGAAATTATCTTCAATATGATACTTGGATCGAGCCCTGGCTAAAACCGAGCCGAAGGATATGGCGGCTCGAAGTTTGTCACGAGCGGGATATACGAAAGGCATGCTTCAAAGGTATAAAAATGTTTTCTTCCTTTGTAGATCCACTGTAGATTGAAGCTTTAAACTCATACTCATATTTTCTGAAATTTTTTCTTCGCACGAGATCTAGTGGCATGGGTGATTCGGGGTTTCCGCGATGCGAAAATGCGGTTTTCGCGGCCCGAAAAACCCAACATATATGACAAGTGTCCTTCTATCCTAGACATCTAGATTGATTAATATGAGGCATAGACCGTGTCATCCTCTAATCAATCTAAATCTTGAACTCCAAGTAGATTCACTAAATCAAATGAGCTCAATATCTCATATTGACTCATTTGGGCATGCACACTCTATCAAGAATACCGATGTCTCTCCGTCATATATACGAGGATAGATCCCATCTACATCACTCACATCCTCCGCATAATTTGTTACATACCCAATAATCGCCTTTATATTCCACCCGATTTGATGAAACCAAAGTACATAACTCCCATGGTGACTTCAGGTCTAAGGACTAGTAGTCATACTAATAGCCACATGAAAAAGTATATGACACTCATATAACGATCCATGATACTTTCTCATGGTGGGTCATTCAGTATACATTCTCCAATACATACCCATGTGTCAACTTGATATCACCATATCCATGACTTGTGAGATCAAGTCATCGAGTTGACCTACATGCTAGTCTTATTGCATTAACATTGTCCCTGAATCTTAATACTCGACTAGGAATGATTAAGAGTAGTGTTCTCTATATCATCTCACTATCGATTCAACCAATCGATTGATATAGGTACTTCTGCTCAAGGACGTTATTATACTTAGTTTATTTGGCACCAATATAAGTAAGTATAATAACCAAAAACCAAATGCCTTTATTTATATAGAATATGATACAACAAGTCTAAAATACAATCATCAAATGATTGGCTCTAGGGCTCTAGCTAACAATCTCCCACTAGCACTAGTGCCAATCAGTGTAGGCTCTAAGCCCCAATGACCTAGTGTGACCATCATGCTTCCTCTGTGCCAAAGCCTTGGTCAAGGGATCTGCGATGTTAGCCTCTGTAGGTACTCTGCAAATCTTCACATCTCCTCTCTTGATGATCTCTCGAATGAGATGGAAGCGCCGTAGTATGTGTTTGTTCCACTGGTTTGAGCGAGGTTCCTTCGCCTGTGCTATAGCTCCATTGTTGTCACAATAGAGCTCAATAGGGTCAACAATGCTAGGAACCACCCCAAATTCAATGATGATCTTGTGAATCAGCTACTGTGTCCTGCTTCGAACTCTTCCAGCTCACAGCACCAGCATTAATGCAAAACACGAACCCCGACTGCGATCTATAGTCATCCTGGTCTGTCTGGAAGCTAGCATCACTGTAACCCTTTACAACTAGCTCATCATTGCCTCCATATATCAATAAATATTCTTTAGTCCTTCTTAAGTACTTAAGAATATTCTTTACCGCTATCCAGTGACTTTCACCTGGATCTGACTTGTATCTCCTCGTCATGCTCAAAGCATACGAGACATCAGGTCGAGTACATAGCATGGCGTACATGATCGATCCTATGGCTGAGGCATAAGGGATCTGATCCATGCGGTCTCTCTCCTCTCTAGAAGAGGGACCTTGAGTCTTCGAAAGACTCACGCCATGTGACATCGGCAGAAATCCCTGGAAAACCGAAGGAGTACCTTGTCAATGTATTTACTCTGACTTAGGCCAAGCAATCTTTTAGATCTATCTCTATAGATCTGTATCCCTAAAATGCGGGATGCCTCACCTAAGTCCTTCATTGAGAAACAAGTCCCTAGCCAAGTCTTGACAAACTGTAGCAAAGGGATGTCTTTCCCAATGAGCAGTATGTCATCCACATACAATATGAGGAAGAAAACTGTGTTCTCTACAACCTTCTTGTAGACACAAGGCTCAACTTTGTTCTTGATGAAACTAAACTGTTTGATTGCATCATCGAATCGAAGATTCCAGCTCCGAGAAGCTTGCTTTAGTCCATAAATTGACCTATGCAGCTTGCATACTCTGCTAGTATGCTGTGGACCTACAAAACCCTCAGGTTGTGTCATGTACACATCCTCGAGTAGGTTTCCATTCAGAAACATGGTTTTGACGTCCATCTGCCAGATTTCGTAATCGTACTAAGCTGCAATAGCAAGCATGATCCGAATGGACTTAAACATCGCTACTGGAGAAAAGGTTTCATCATAGTCAATACCATGAATCTGCTTGAAACCTTTAGCTACCAAGCGACCCTTATAGATAAGTCCAGCCATGTCAGTCTTTCGCTTAAAGACCCACTTACACCCTATGGGTTTTACCCCTTCAGGTGGATCAACCAAAGTCCATACTTGGTTGGTGCACATGGAATCCATTTCGGATCTCATGGCTTTTAGCCATTTCTCGGAATCTGGTCTCATCACAGCTTCCTGATAGGTGGTAGGCTCATCCTCTATGAGTACAATGCCATCATGGTCAGACAAGAGAAATGAATATCTCTCAGGCTGACAACGTACCCTATCAGACCTGCGAAGAGGTATGTCTACTTGAACTGGTTGTTGTTCCTCAACTTCTTGTGGAACAACATCATCCACAACACTTTGTGGTTCCAGTTCAATTTCCATCGAGGATTCAGTGCTATTGTTCGTATCTTGAACTTCTTCAAGATCGAGCACTAGTCTTTCTAGAAACAAAGTCCCTTTCTAGAAAGACCTAGTCTTGCCACAACTACCTTGTGCCGAATGTAGAAGTAATATCCCTTCGTTTCCTTGGGATATCCTATGAAATAGCACTTTTCGGATTTGGGTCCTAGTTTGTCCGAGACTTGACGTCGAACGTAAGCTTCACAACCCCAAATCCTCATAAAAGACACCTGAGTATCTCTCCCAGTCCATATCCTATATGGTGTCTTTATCACAGTCTTGGATAGAACACGGTTAAGTATGAAGGCTGTTGTGTCTAGAGTATAGCCCCAAAGAGATATAGGAAGATCTGTGTGACTCATCATAGATCGCACTATATCTAATAGGGTACGATTCCTCCTTTCAGATACACCATTCCACTGTGGTGTTCCAGGAGAAGTGAGTTGGGATAGAATCCTACACTTAGCTAGATAGTCACGAAACTTATGGCTAAGGTATTCACCACCTTGATATGATCGAAGTATCTTAATACTTTTGTCAAGCTGGTTTTGTACTTCATTCTTGAATACTTTGAACTTTTCAAAGGATTCAGACTTATGTGTCATCAAATACACATAACCATATCTACTGAAGTCATCAGTAAATGTAATGAAGTACCTATAACCACCTCTAGCAGCGACATTGAAAGGGCCACATACATCACTATGTATAAGTTCTAACAAGTCAGTCACTCTTTCGCTGTGTCCACTAAAGGGAGTCTTGGTCATCTTGCCTAGTAGGCATGACTCGCATGTCTCATATGATTCAAAATCAAATGAGTCCAGCAAAGCGCTTGTCATTTATATGACCTAAGCGACAGTGCCAGAGATAGGTTTGGTTCATGTCACTTGACTTGAACCTCTTGGTACTAATGTTATAGATAGGACTCTCATGGTCTAGAATATAGAGTCCGTTTATCAGAGGTGCACTTCAATAGAACATTTCGTTTAAATAGACAGAACAACATTTGTTCTTTATTATAAACGAAAAATGTTTCTTGTCCAAATAAGAAACAGATATAATGTTCTTAGTTAAAGCAGGCACATAACAACAATAATCTAATTCTTGTACAAGCCCAGAGGGCAGAGATAGATGGTAAGTTCCTACAGCAATAGCAGCAACCCGTGCTCCATTGCCTACTCGTAGGTCTATCTCTCAGCGCTTGTACATTAGTACAAATATGCGAAGCACATCCGGTATCTAATGCCCACGATGAAGAAATAGAGAGGTTGACTTCTATAACATGTATACCTGAAGTAGAAATCTTATTTCTCTTCTTCTTAAGGTCTTCCAGGTATTCTTTGGAGTTCCTCTTCCAGTGTCTTTCTTGTCCTTGATATAGGTGACAAAGATGTTCAACCATATCGTAAGCGCCCATCAACTCATGTTGCTTCTGAAGCTCAGAGTTCATGGTCGCGAGCATATTTCTTGTAAGCATCTCGGTCTGTTCGCGTGGCAGTGGCAGGAGGAGCCTCCGGAATGGGTTGCTCCAGAACGTATAGTTTACGTTCTTGGGTGAGAACTATTCTCAGGTTCCTGTACCAGTCTAGGAAATTTGCTCCGTTGAGCTTGTCCTTCTTAAGGACAGAACGCAGAGAGAAGTTGTTCGTGTTTGACGTCATGGTAATGTACAACAGAAATAAGTATCATATTCTTAATCATTTAATTAGGCCTTTAACTAAATGATGCTCCCACTGAATTCTATAATTCATGTGGGACAAGATCCACATCATACTAACCCTTGAGTTAGCTTTGGCTAATACGGCCAAGACTTAGTATGATCGGTAGGTAACGATTACCAATTACATCTCTATGCAACTCTTGTTTATAGGATCAAAATCTGCATTTATATTAAAACTCGAGTTAGCTTTGGCTAATACGCCCAAGAGTTAATATAAACGTGATTTTGACCTATCTACCAACCATTGGATAATGCCTATAGTTAAACTCGATCCAATTGAGTTCACTAGTTACTCAATCTAATTGAGTTGTACTCACCCATGCGTTGATAGGCGAGACCAAAATTGTCCCTTCGTACCCTACCAAGATAGTATGTGTTGCTCTGCTTTGGCAGATTCAACAACAACATGCGATCGAGGTAGTGGTAGGTATCACAGCATGGTAGGCATTAGAGTTGACGTGATTTAGATCTAATCTAAATAATGATGCGTATCAAATACTTGATTTAGATCTAATCTAATCGTGGGGTGCATCATGTGCACGATTTAGATCTAATCTAATCGCTAGGCACTAATTAACTACTTAAATAAACATGCATCACATACATATAAGCAATTAATTAAATTATTTTTGTGATTGTGTCATGACCCTACTACGATCTTCTCAAGCCAATGATAAGATCGGATGGTCAACCTAAGGTCAACAACTTCTCAAGCTTCTTCCTTTGACCACCTTGTGTTGCTCGCGTCCTCCTCGTAACTCCGTCTCGTGTGGACCTTCCACCGCTTCAAAATTTACATTACAATTTTGAAACTCGAGTTACATTCGAGTCTAAATCTAATTTACAACCAGAATATAAGAGAAAGACACGATGCGCAGGTCATGAAAATAAAATAAAAATAAATAAATACAGCACGCAAATCACATAACGGCACGCAGACCGTATTATGAATTACAACATATTTCCAAATCCAATTTGGGTTGTTTGGGCCATGACTATCACAAAATTAATATATAATTCAAAATTATATATTTCTATAATTTTCTGTAATTTTTTTTTATAATTTTACAATTTTTACGGGTACAATTTCCCGGCGGTTCCGTTTAGCGGTTTTCGGGCGCAATCGTGGAACGAATCCCCTTACGGGGCCAGGGGCAGCACCCCTACCTGCGATCTAACCATCGCAAGGGTTCCTTTGCGATCGAACAGCGCTTTAGCCCGCTGTCCCAAAAAGATTTGGGGCGAAACCAAGCCATTTTGGAAAAATCTTCCCGGTAGCGGAAGCCTACAAGTGCCGAAACACTTGTGCTTCGCTTCTACGAGAAAATTACCCATAAAAACTATAAAAAACCTAAATTTTTCGGGCCACGAAAACTGCGTTTTCGCGTCGCGGAAACCCCGAATCACCCATGCCACTAGATCTCGTGCGAAGGATAGATTTCAAAAATTTACATGTACGAGTTTCTACTTAGATCTACTCCTAGATCTACATGGAGAAAGGTTATACCTTTGAAGCGCGCCCTTAGCGAATCCCGCTCGTCCAAGGTGCCAGATCTCTAGACCGTCAAGTGTACGGTCCTCTAGAAGTATCCACACGAACAATCCTTGATGGAGAAGATCAAACAAAGGTGTGCTAGCAACTTGTCTTGTTCGGCCAAGAGAGGAGGAGAGGGAGAAGAGATAGCTCCAAGAGGAAGAAGATGTGAATGCACTTAAATGAGAAAAATGAATTCTCTTCACATTCAAAAGTGGTCGGCCACTTCCCAAGTGTAACCCCCAAATTTTTGCATTAAGTGCAATTAATGTGAAGCCATTAAAGAGAATGGCTGTGTAACTTCCATGAGGTGGCACCCCATGATGATGTGGAGCAACATCATTAGTCCACATCAATGTCAACTCACCAATGAGGTGACATAAAGTCAAGTCAAACTTGACTTTTTATCTTCCTCTCAAGTCAAGTCAAACTTGACCAAATCTCTTCCATTGTTGATCTAATCTAACCATTTGATTCAAGCCAACTTAATATAATGAATCTAATTCATTAAATTAAGTTGATCTAATGAGTCATAATCTAATTTAGATTCATTGAATACATGTTTCAACTTGAGTCCAACTCAAGTTAGCCCAATTAGGATTACTCTTAATCCAATTTGATTCATCAAATGAATCTAATCCTCTTGGTTCATCATATGAACCTAATCTCCATCTAATTGTCCTTAGTGTGTGACCCTATAGGTTCTTGTAACGTTGGCAATGCCCCTAAACCCAATTAGGAGCATAAGTAATGAGCGATATCTAGCAACACATCATTACTACCCAAGTTACAAGAATGTTGAGATCCAACATCACCTTGTGACTACTAATTGTGACCCCTCACAATATATGACAAGTGTCCTTCTATCCTAGACATCTAGATTGATCAATATGAGGCATAGACTGTGTCATCCTCTAATCAATCTAAATCTTGAACTCCAAGTAGACTCACTAAATCAAATGAGCTCAATATCTCATATTGACTCATTTGGGCATGGCCATGGACTTCGTGGTCTCACTCTATCAAGAATACCGATGTCTCTCCCGTCATATAGGAGGGATAGATCCCATCTGCATATTTTGTTATATATCCAGTAATCGCCTTTATAGTCCACCCAGTTACGGGTGACGTTTGACGAAACCAAAGTACATAACTCCTTATGTAGGGAACCATGGTGACTTCAGGTCTAAGGACTAGTAGTCATACTAATAGCCACATGAGAAAGTATATGACACTCATATAACGATCCATGATACTTTCTCACGGCGGGTCATTCAGTATACATTCTCCAATGCATACCCATGTGTCAACTTGATATCTCCATATCCATGACTTGTGAGATCAAGTCATCGAGTTAAACTACATGCTAGTCTTATTGCATTAACATTGTCCCTGTATGTTAATACTCGACTAGGAATGATTAAGAGTAGTGTTCCCTATATCATCTCACTATCGATTCAACCAATCGATTGATATAGGTAAGAACCTTCTACTCAAGGACGTTATTATACTTAGTTTATTTGGCACCAATACAAGTAAGTATAATAACCAAAAACCAAATGTCTTTATTTATATAGAATATGATACAACAAGTCCAAAATACAATCATCAAATTATTGGCTCTAGGGCTCTAGCTAACAATAAGCACCTCTTGGGGACATTATCAACCTAGATTATTAGGACACAGTTTCCTTCTATAATCAACAATACACATTATAAATAATATCATTTCCCAACTTATCGGGCCTCTTGATTTATCGAGTTAAATCTCACCCTTTGATAAGTCAAAGAAATAAATACTAAATACACGTGCTTGTTACTATATTGAGATTAAGAGCACACACTTCCATAATAACAAAAGTCTTGTTCTTTTATGTAGTCAGTATAAAAAAAAACTTACCTTAAATGGTCCAGCTCAATACACTCATAGTGTACTAGTGTAATTTTATAACCAAGATAAACTATTACCAAATTACACTACGCCTATTCCAATGGTTTTTTCCTATTCATCTTAGTCGTGAGCAACTGTATATAATTTATAGAGATCTGATAACATGATCTTCTGTGTGACACCACACACCTGTTGGGTTTTTCGCGTCGCGGAAACCCCGAAACTCCCTAGCCAACGGATCCGTGCAAAGAAAATTTTTTCGAAAAACTATGAGTACGAGTTTACCTAGCTCTACACTTAGATCTACAAGGGGAAAAGGTTATACCTTTGAAGCGAAGCCCTTCGCAATCCCGCAAGTCCAAGGTACGCCGGATCTCAAGATTGTTAATGTAGACAATCCTCTAGAAGTATCCACACGAACAAGATGTGTTCTCTAACACACAAGTATGGAGAAGAGAACACCACAAGTGTGCTAGCACTTCTTGATGCTCTCGGATAGGATTGGAAGATGAAGAAAGGAAAAAGAAGAGAACACACTCCTCTAAAAACTCTATGTGACTTTCATTATCCTTTCTTCTTGGATTAGACTCACTCACCTTTCTTCTCCCTTGCTTGAAACCCACTGTAACAGTAGCAAAGGAGGAGGAAGAACACAAGGAAGAAGATGAAACCATAACCACACTTAATTGCCACAAAATGAAAACCCACATTTAAAAAATGTGGACGGCCACACATGTAACTCCCATTCCATTTAATGTGGCCGGCCACATTAAATGAAAATGGGATTTGTAACCTCCTTGATGACTTAGAGATGATGTGGCAAGGCTAGTCATGCCATGTAGGATGAGTCATCCTTCATGAAGTGGCAATACATCAAGTCAAACTTGATGTTTCAACTTCCCATTTGGTCAAGTCAAAATTGACCAATTTTTCTTCCTTGTTGAGTTGAATCCAACCTTTGATTCAAGCCAATTTCAATCTAATGAATCTCAATTCATTAATATAAATTGACTCAATGAATCAAATTTAAATTAGACTCATTCAACAATTTAATCTAATTGAGTCTAACTCAATAAGTCTAATTTGAATTAATCCTAATCCAATCTTTGGTGCATCACATGAACCTAATCCAATTGGTTCATCATATGAACCTAATCTCCATCCACTTGTTCTTTGTGTATGACCCAATAGGTTCTTGTAACGTTGGCAATGTTTCTAAACTCCTTTAGAAACATAAGCAATGAGCGGCATCTAACAATACATCATTACAACCCAAGTTACAAGAATGTTGAGATCCAACATCACCTTGTGACTACGAATTGAGACTCCTCACAATATATGACAAGTGTCCTTCTATTCTAGACATCTAGATTGATCAATGTGAGGCATAGACCGTGTCATCCTCTAATCAATCTAAATCTTGAACTCCAAGTAGACTCACTCGATCAAATGAGCTCAATATCTCATATTGACTCATTTGGGCATGGCCATGCACTTCGTGGTCTCACTCTATCAAGAATATCGATGTCGCTCCAATCATATAGGAGGGATAGATCCCATCTACATCACTCACATCCCTCGGCATAATTTGTTACATACCCAGTAATCGCCTTTATAGTCCACCCAATTACGGGTGACGTTTGACGAAACTAAAGTACATAACTCCTTATGTAGGGAACCATGGTGACTTCAGGTCTAAGGACTAGTAGTCATACTAATAGCCACATGAGAAAGTATATGACACTCATATAATGATCCATGATACTTTCTCTTGGCGGGTCATTCAGTATACATTCTCTAATGCATACCCATGTGTCAACTTGATATCTCTATATCCATGACTTGTGAGATCAAGTCATCGAGTTGAATTACATGCTAGTTTTATTGCATTAACATTGTCCCTGAATGTTAATACTCGGCTAGGAATGATTAAGAGTAGTGTTCCCTATATCATCTCACTATCGGTTCAGCTAACCGATTGATATAAGTAAGAACCTTCTACTCAAGGATGTTATTATACTTAGTTTATTTGGCACTAATACAACTAAGTATAATAACCAAAAACCAAATGCCTTTATTTATATAGAATATGATACAACAAGTCCATAATACAATCATCAAATGATTGGCTCTAGGGCTCTAGCTAACAATCTCCCACTAGCACTAGTGCCAATCGGTCTAAGCCCCAATGACCTAGTGTAACCATCATGCTTCCTGGTCAAGGGATCTGCGATGTTAGCCTCTGTGGGTACTCTGAAAATCTTCACATCTCCTCTCTCGATAATCTCGAATGAGATGGAAGCGTAGTAGTGTGTTTGGTCCATTGGTGTGAGCGAGGTTCCTTCACCATAGCTCCATTGTTATCACAATAGAGCTCAATAGGGTCGCAATGCTAGGAACCACCCCAAGTTCGATGACAAACTTAATCTAAACTTCCTCCTTTCTTGCCTCGATGCAATAATATACTAGAATCAACCCCCTACTTGAACTCTTCCACCTCACAGACCACCATTTATGCAAAACACGAACCCTGACTGCGATTCTAGCATCACTGTAACCCTTTACAGCTAGCTCATCATTGCCTCCATATATCAAGAAATATTCTTTAGTCCTTCTAAAGTACATAAGAATATTCTTGACCGCTATCCAGTGACTTTCACCTAGATCTGACTGGTATTTGCTCGTCATACTCAAAGCATACGAGACATCAGGTCGAGTACATAGCATGACGTACATGATAGATCCTATGGCTAAGGCATAAGGGATATGATCCATGCAATCTCTCTCCTCTCTAGAAGAGGGACCTTGAGTCTTCAAAAGACTCACGCCATGTGACATCGGCAGAAATCCCTTCTTGGAGTTCTGCATGGCAAACCGAAGGAGTACCTTGTCAATGTATGTACTCTGACTTAGGCCAAGTAATCTCTTAGATCTATCTCTATAGATCTGTATCCCTAGAATGCGGGATGCCTCACCAAAGTCCTTCATTGAGAAACAACTCCCTAGCCAGGTCTTGACAGATTGAAGCAAAGGGATGTCCTTCCCAATGAGTAGTATGTCATCCACATACAATATGTGGAAGACAACTATATCCCCTATAACCTTCTTGTAGACACAAGTCTCATTTTCAATCTTGATGAAACTAAATTGTTTGATTGCATCATCGAATCGAAGATTCCAGCTCCGAGAAACTTGCTTTAGTCCATAAATGGACTTATGTAGCTTGCATACACTGCTAGTATGATGTGGATCTACAAAACCCTCAGGTTGTGTCATGTACACATCCTCGAGTAGGTTTCCATTCAGAAACGCGGTTTTGACATCCATATGCCATATCTCATAGTCATGGTAAGCTGCAATAGCAAGCATGATCCGAATGGACTTAAACATCGCTACTGGAGAAAAGGTTTCATCATAGTCAATCCATGAATCTGCCTGAAACCTTTAGCTACCAAGTGACCCTTATAGATAAGTCCATCCATGTCAGTCTTTCTCTTAAAGACCCACTTACACCCTATGGGTTTTACCCCTTCAGGTGGATCAACCAAAGTCCATACTTGGTTGGTGTACATGGATTCCATTTCAGATCTCATGGCCTCTAGCCATTTCTCTAATCATAGCTTCCTGATAGGTTGTAGGCTCATCATCTATGAGCACAAGCGTCATCATGGTCGAGAAATGAGTATCGCTATCGAAGAGGATCCTATCGACTGCGAAGAGGTATGTCTACTTGAACTGGTTGTTGTTCCTCAACTCCTTGTGGAACAACATCATCCACAACACTTTGTGGTTCCAGTTCAACTTCCATCGAGGCTTCAGTGCTATTGTTCGCTTCTTGAACTTCTTCAAGATCGAACATGCTAGAAACAAAGTCCCTTTCTAGAAAGACCCCAGTCTTTGCCACAACTACCTTGTGCTGACTGGGAATGTAGAAGTAATATCCCTTAGTTTCCTTGGGATATCCAATAAAGTAGCACTTGTCGGATTTGGGTCCTAACTTGTCTGAGACTTGACTTCGAACGTAAGCCTCACAACCCCAAATCCTCATGAAAGACACCTGGGCATCTCTCCCAGTCCATATCCTATATGGTGTCTTTATCACGGTCTTGGATGGAACTCGGTTGAGTATAAACGCTGCTGTGTCTAGAGCATAGCCCCAAAGATATGTCGGAAGATCTGTGTGACTCATCATAGATCGTACCATATCTAATAGGGTATGATTCCTCCTTTCGGATACACCATTCCACTGTGCTGTTCCAGGAGGAGTGAGTTGGGATAGAATCCCACACTCAGCTTCTTTTAATTTTAGTATCTTTTTCATTTTATATTAATCTGCAAAAATTACTAAATATTTCATAGGTTTCATCTTTTATTTTTAGGAATCTTACCCATGTAAACCTAGAGTAGTCATCAATTATTACTAAGCAATACTGGTTCTTGCTTAGTGACTTGGCTCCATGTGAATCAAATAGGTCAAGGTGAAGGAGCTCAAGTAACGAGTTGGTTCTTTCTAGATTTGTTGATTTGTGTGTTGACTTAGTTTGTTTTCCTTGTTGACAAGCATTACAGATTGAGTTTTCAATGAATTTTAGTTTGGGCAAACCTCTAACTAGACCATTATGACTCATTTTTGAAATGAGTCTAGTGTGAGTGTGACCCAGTCTTTTGTGCCACAAGTCAGTTTCCTCTTCCTGTGTTATAAAACACTTTATTGAGGATGTGGGTAGATTAATTGAGTACATATTGTTTTTCCTAAGTCCCTTAAGTGTGATTTCAGGATTTTCAATATTTTTGACTAAACACCTAGCTTTGTCAAAAGTGACTAAGTATCCGCTATCACACAATTGGCTTATACTTAGTAAGTTGAAATTGAAATTTTCAACTAACAAAACTTTTCTAATAATAAAATCGGAGTTGAGTTCGATATTACCTCTTCCGATTACCTTAAGTTGACCATTGTTGCCGAATGCAACTGATCCTAAATTTTTTAGTTTGAGCTTTGAAAACTTCAGTTTATCTCCAGTCATATGTCTGGAATATCCACTATCCAACATCCATTGATCCAACTCCTACACATAAAGTGAATGAATTGGTTTCTTGTTAATGGATAGAAAGATAGTTTGACTGAAGTAGACTCCTTAGAATTTTATCTTACCCAGGCTAAGTTAACAACAATATTGTTATAATTGTTTTGAAAAGTGTTTTAAAGTTTAATTTAAAAGATTTTTGAAAGATGAGTTTTAAAATAATTTTGAAATTGGGTTTAAAATAATTTTGAAATTGGGTTTAAAATAATTTTGAAATTATTTTGTTGAATTAACTTGATTTAAATCAATTTTAATTTAGTCATCTCACCCGATCTAAATTTTCAATCAGGGAACCCTATAATTATTGTGAGATGAATTGAGGTTCAGTTTAAGGAATTGGTTTAACTTTGTGTTAGATTCAGGTTTAGCTTTGGGTTTAACAAGTAAGCATTCTTTGGATAAACTTCTGGGCTATGGTGAGTCACAAGGTACTCATTAAAGTAACCATGCCTTCGAGGTTTTCCAAATAGTCCTACCCATTGAGTTTAATACTAAACCTTAGTCTAACTAGTTAGGATCCATTTAAGGGTAGCTTCGGCCAAATGCACCAGGTCGAAGCCATATCTTCCTAGACATGCGATGCCCAAGTTCCCTAACGTACTATCATCCAAAAACTTCACCAGTACCGTGGGTCAAGTTAAACCTAGCCCATTTTATCTAACCTTAATTACCCTGCCGGGTAGTCTACTCTTGGTTACCCTTATCGGGTTGACTAAGTTTGGAGGTGCCAGATAATCTGGAGCTTTCCTTTGGATTTTAATTTGATTTAATTAAATTCGAATTTAACTTTAATTTCGATATTTTAATTTCAAATTTTGAATTTCATTTTTGAATTTATAATTTAATTTCGAATTTTGATTTTAAAATTTTGAATTTAATTTCGAATTTTGAATTTATAATTTAATTTCGAATTTTGAATTTAATTTTGGAATTTATAATTTAATTTCGAATTTTGATTTTAAATTTTTGAATTTAATTTCAAATTTTGAATTTATAATTTAATTTCAAATTTTGAATTTAATTTTAAAATTTATAATTTAATTTCGAATTTTGAATTTGAATTTTTGAATTTATAATTTAATTTCGAATTTTGAATTTTTTGAATTTATTATTTAATTTCGAATTTTGAATTTGAATTTTTGAATTTATAATTTAATTTCGAATTTTGAATTTGAATTTTTGAATTTATAATTTAATTTCGAATTTTGAATTTAATTTTTGAATTTATAATTTAATTTCGAATTTTGAATTTTTTGAATTTATTATTTAATTTCGAATTTTGAATTTGAATTTTTGAATTTATAATTTAATTTCGAATTTTGAATTTAATTTTTGAATTTATAATTTAATTTCGAATTTTGAATTTTTTGAATTTATTATTTAATTTCGAATTTTGAATTTAATTTTTTAATTTAAAATTTAATTTCTAATTTTGAAATTTTGAATTTATTATTTAATTTCGAATTTAGAATTTAATTTTTGAATTTATAATTTATATTTTTAATATCATTTTTCTTTTTGCTCCCCCTGGATCACGGCCTCGATATGGTCTATCGAGGTAGTGTATTTGATCCTTCGGGACCCATGCTTGGACTGAGTTACTACTTTGTTTGTATATTAAGGATAAGTAAGATTTATATTTACTTTTATAGCCTAGCCCAGTTCTATTGTAAATGACCCTTTGTGTCCCATTCTAAGGTAGTTTTAAATCTTTAACCTGATTTTTTAGACTTGAATTTTCTTCCTCAAGTTTTGAACTTGAGTTGGAAATTCAGTTTGACTCTGGTTAGGTAAGGATTTAGTGTTAGCAGGTTTGAATTAGCTAATTTGCGCAATAAATAACTAACTAAAATGTTTAACCGGAGATACTTACAACGGGGTCTGGTCCTTCGGAAACGGATACGGATCCGTGGCTTTGCTCGGACTCGCCTCGGACTCGCGAGTAGACTCATCTGTTCGAGCTCGTCGTCGTCGCCCTCCGATGAAGATTCGTCCCATGTTGCCTTAAGGACCTTTTTCCTTCTTTGCTTTTTGACCTCCTTCAGGTTAGGGCAGTTGGATTTGATGTGCCCTTTTTGGTTGCACCCGTAGCATGTCACTTCAAACTTCATTTTTGAGTTCTGTGAACCTTCCTTCGTCTTCACTGCCTTTTTTAGATCTCTTTTGTTGAAGCCCTTCGTCTTGTAGAGCTTCTTTACGAGGTTTATCAGCTCGGTTGTAATTTCAATGTCTTCATCGTCTGAGTCTGGTTCATCTTCCGACTCCGGTTCCGTTCTTCGTCGTGATCTCGGTTCCCGTGTTCGACTTGTACCTGCAACCAACGCAATACATTTCTCGGTTGACTGTGCATTAGTCTGCTCATGAAGTTCAAACTCACAAAATAATTCATCTAATTTTATTGAGGACAAGTCCTTGGAAACTTTGTAGGCATCTACCATTGATGCCCACAATGTGTTCCTTGGAAACGAGTTTAAAACATACCTTATGACGTCCCGATTCTCTATCTTCTGTCCGATTCCGTGAAGAGAATTGAGGATATCTTGGATTCTCGCATGTAGAGAACTCGCCGTCTCGCCTTCCTGCATCTTTAGATTATATAATTTATTAAGTAAAAGATCTCTTTTACTTACCTTGGTGTCGTTAGTGCCTTCGTGGAGTTCGACTAGCTTTTCCCAGAGCTCCTTTGCGGAAGAGAACGGGCCGACTTTTTTGATTAGAGAGGCGTCCCACTTCTCACAGGGGGTTGGTTTGCCGGCGTCATCGGAAGGTAGCTGAAGTCCCGTCTTAATGATCATCCATGTTTCGAACTGGATCTTCAGATACGTCTCCATTCTTCCCTTCCAGTAACCGAAATCATCTCCGGAGAATAGTGGAGGACGAACAGTACTGAACCCCTCTTGTTGAGCCATTTGTAATATGCAACAAAAACAACAAAAATATATGTTCCAAGACTAAGTCTTGGATTAGTAGTGCGGGAATAAAGAATAGAAATAATTACGAGCTCGAGTGGGATTGCACCAACTTCAAGCAAAAGCCGATTCGATAAAAGAATTAGAATAAAGCTATAAGGCTAGATTCTAATTGACTCCGAAAAATATAAAATACCACGAAAAATTTGTTTTGAAAGGTGGTTGCACCAATTCAAAACAACCCCGCTCTGATACCAATTGTTGGATCGAGATCAAGCTAGAGGGGGGGTGAATAGCGTGCGTGGCTATTTCTTTCGATTCGTAAATCAAACAAGTAAAAATGCAGCGGAATAAAGAAATAATAAACACAGAGAGACAAGGAGATTTACTTCGTTCGGAGCCTAAGGCGACTCCTACTCGAAGGCCCGCGATCCTTGATCGCTTTCCGTGGGCAACAACTATTAGCACGATAAAGATATTACAGACTAAGTATAATTCAAAGTAGTAAACAGATTATACCGACAACAAAAGACTAAATCTAAAGCTCCGGGTTGTCGGGGTGTCGTTGCAGCACTTTCTGGATCGAGTCGTTAGCAGCTTGTCGCAGGGAGATTGCTTAGAAGATTGTTGTATTCGTTATGCTTTAGCTGCTCCCTTGACCCTCTTTATGTATGATATTCCGGGCGCCTGGATCCCTTCCGGGCGCCTAGAGTGTGATGTGGCCAACCAACCAGGATGCTCCACGTGGCGAAGTCGCGGCAAGGATAAAGTTTGCGCCGGATCCGGCGAACCACCTGACTCCTTCTCTAAAACAAGGTTAGTCCGAGCAATTGCATACCTGACAACGTTAGAAACTGATATTCCATACTTAAAAAAGAGCTGTCTGACTTTGGATTTCCAACCGAAACCCTAGGTCGACCCGACGCCCACCCTCTACGGGAACGCGTCCTCACCTACTCCACTCGGAGATTTACCTTTTGCGGTCGATCCTCATTGACTTTGCTTCTCGACTCGACGCGGACTTCAGACATCCGCTTCCGGCTAGTCGATTGTTTCACAGTTCGCGACACGGGACTTTCCACCTAGGTTACCACCCCTAGGACTTTTGAAGCCATCGACCGCCAAGACTTTCCTTACCACCCCTATGACCTAGGATTACCGTCCCTAAGGTTTTCCTTCGCTAACCGACTAGGACTTTCAAACACTCAAAAAGTAGTTGTCGACCTCGCACCTTAACTTATTATTATCAAAACTTCGATTGTTATGATGCTTCGCGCACGGATGCAACACATTGTACTGAGCTCGGACTGGCCTACATGGACCTCTACACGTGACCCTTTGCATGGGGTGGCACAACACTTAGGGTGTCTATGGTAGGTGCTTGGTGCGGTGGTGCGGGTGCGTGCTCATGGGTATACGATCGTTGTGAGGGTAGGGGTCCCTCCTCGTCAGGTCCGGAGATGAGATTGAGTCCCCTCACTATCGAGGTAGGAGGATAGGTATACTCCATTAATCGAATCCCTCGGTCATCACTCCGGGTAGTGGCAGTGTTCAGTCTCCAACTGTCGTCTCACCATTGTGTGAGTGATCTTGACTAGCGTCGGGTGACCATCATATCATATTGCAATATATTGCTTTGATTGTTGCATATTGGATGGTGCACTTGGGCATGGATATGATTGACATGCATACATGATACATGCTGGTATCTTTATCTCGTATGTCTTTCATTATCGCGCCTGTGTAGATACTGAGTTTTTCAATACATTTCTTATTCTTGCCTATAGACACTATCTATTTATTCATTTTCTATTGGTCTATTGTCACGTATTATTGTATTAGATGCATATCAGTATATAGTTAGACGTAAGTTGTACTGTTAGGAAACTGTACTGTAGGCTCTATGGTTTAGTGTACTGTACCATAGGATGTTACTGGTGGTTATATGTTGCTGTACATATCTATTGGATTACCTGCTGAGTTCTTTGGACTCACCCCATTGTTACTATTTTTCAGGTTGAGGCCGTCAGGAGATATTCCAGTCGCTAGCCCCATTATCGCGAGGATTTTCTTTGTCGTATTATATTTTTCTTTTGCATCTTATATACTTGTATTGTGGGTTTGTATGTGGACTTTATATCGAACACTTGGGTTTACTACTTTTGGTTTTCCACTGCGGATATATTTTCATTACTTCGTGGATTTTGTCTTTCTTCGTTTTAGTGGAGTAGGATGTTTACATATATCTTCGAGGATTCTATATCATTATTTCTTTATATAACTACGTGGATTGTTCAGATTATATCTATGTGGAAATGTTGGATATAACTGCGTGGATTGTTTACTATTTATGTGTATTGTTCCGGCCGTGTGTGGCCGAGGTTTAGATATATGTATTTGTTGGTGTAGGAAGCATCCGACGATCGAACCTAAGTTTTGATAATGGCAAAGGGATTCAAAGTTAAGATTCTCTGTTATCTAACATGTTGAATGAGTGTTTCAGGAAAGTCCTAACTGCGGTTAGGCAGGTGAAAAACCCTAGGGGGTGGTAACCCTAGGTCCTGGGGGGTGGTAACTGTAACGACCCGGCCTTTTGGCCTCTTGGGCGACCCTTGTGGCGGCCCTTATGTCGTCGGCTCATTTGGCGACCTCTCATGTCGTCGACCGACGACCTTTGGCCGTGCCGTTTCTCACTAGGACTTTCCATTTTGCCTCGGCTTCAAACCTTCAAGCTTAATTATTAGAGTTTATGAATCCGTGCAACCAATGAGATGATCTCACTTTTGCCGTGATTCATAAACTCTAATTAAGCTGGAGGTTTAGAGTTCGAATCTGGGAAGGCAAAAATCCTGCGCAGAAATAATGAGTCAGTGAGGTCGGCCGCGGCGACGATACATTAGAAATCGCCAAATGGCGACGAAGGCGACGTATTACGACATGAGAGGTCGCCAAATGGGCCGCCAAATGGGCCAAGAGGGTCGGGTCGTTACAATAAAAGGCGCCTTTTTATTGTAACGACCCGACCCATTTGGCGGCCCATTTGGCGGACCATTTGGCCTCTTGGGCGGCCCTTGTGGCGGCCCAACTGGTGGCCCTTATGTCGTCGACCCATTTAGCGACCTGTCATGTAAGTCTCCCTAAGCCCCAATTAGGGAGGTTATTAAATAAAGTAACAGAATGAGACTTCATGGGCATAAACGGGAGGGTTAAATTACTGAATTTCCATAAAAAAAAAGAGAGAAACTCAACTTACCAACGTTAACTTCAACTAGGGGAAATCAATATAGATTAAATGGTTATACCTACCTAAATTGACACTCATTAGGGAAAACAATTAAAGGTACATTAGCCACCCTCACCTAAGTTAATAACCTAAGCTATTGCCAACTTAATAACCCTAGGTATAAAAGTCCTAATCTCCGCATCACTCGGCACCCCACAACTCCGTCTCCTCACACGCCGTCAACATCTTGGTGGAGCTATGTCCTCGGCTGTGGGAGCTGAGGGCGGTGCTGGATTTGGAAGCCGATCGCCGCCGTGAGGAGCAGGTCGGACGGGGGAGGACAGGGAAGCGCAAGAGCAGGCAAGTGCATCTACCTGTGATAATCTGTGACCTGTAGGGTATAGAGGTGTGGAAACCTAGAGGAAGGTGAGGTGTTTGGTATGGACCTTCGACTGGATTTAGTTTCCTGCAGGTGATTGTGTTCGTTTTTCCTGGTAGATGTTTCGATTTGTTTTCTGCTTGTGGAGATGTTCGAATGGTTTTCTTCTTGATGAGGTTTTCGATTGTTTTTGTTTGTACTTGTCGCCGATTGATGAGTTGTGTTTCCGTGCGAGGTCACGATTGGAGATATGGCTTGGTTAGCAAATGTTTTCAAAAATTTTGGGTACCGGTGCTGAGTTGTTTTAGGGGAATCTGAATTTCCTCAGTATGCTCTTTCGGTGGAATTGTTTGATTGTGGATTCTCGCAGTATTTGCTGGCTTGTGATCGGGTTTGGGTTGTTGATATTTCCATGTTGTGGATGTTGTGAGTTTGTAAACGCTAACTGTTTGTTAATATGCCTGGCCGGATGGAATTTGGTGGATTGAGCTGGATTTTTGAGAGATCTGTGGAGTTCTGATTCTGGTTTATGTTTTCCGTGGAATCTTGTTTCCTGTGGAGTAATTCGATGGGTTTTGGCGAGGAATTGTTTATGCTTTAGTGTAAGATGATAGGCTGTGGATGATTTACGTTATGATGGGTTACAATTTTGGTTTAACTGTCTTGTAGTAGGTTGTGCTGATCTACCCAGTAGTTGGGGATTTTGGACTGTTTCTTTTAGTGGCTTTATCATGCTTTGCCGAAGTGAATTCTTGTTCTTGGGTTATTTTGAAACTTATACAAGAATTAATTGTTGGGTGAGTGGTTTGGATTATCTTGTTCAGTTAATTGACTACAGCTTATGGTCAAGACGAGTTATTGCTCCATGAAGTATGGTTCTGTTTGTTTAAATGTGTAGAAGGTTATGTGCAGATTATGTTTTCAACTATGGATAGTATTGCAAGACTTGATTCAAATGCAAGATTAGACTTAAACGCTTTCATAAATTTTCTTGTTGGTTACATTTTTCTTGTGATTTTCCTTTCTTGCTCACGGTGCATGATATTGGATACAGATGAATAAGATAAACTGACATGTTGACTGTGATTGACAAATTGAGGTATTGTTATATTTATATTATGGGTAGAATAAGTTTTATGTGGCTAGTGGGTTGAATATGTGCATATATGGTAGCAGTACGGGATGGGTGACCCGGGATGAGCTCCGGGGAGGGCCCATCCAAACTTGACTGGTACTGGAATTTACGGTAGCTACGGCTAAAAGACTGCATGTTCTCTAGGAGGTACCTCTAGGATCATGGGACTGGATTGACTGGCTCTAAATGTGGTTACCGGATATGCGATATATTCATCTTTATTAGCTATGTAGGAACTTTACTTACTGCATTTTCTTACTCTGTTATATAGCATTTAAAGATGTTCTTATCGTTAAGATTTCTACCTCCTCTACTTTATGGATGTCACATTTTCTCACATGAGATTTTACTTGCTGGGTTGTAGACTCATGATGCCTACATTACAGGTGAGGATACGACACCAGACTTGACAGAGGGTCCACGGACGGAGTAGGCGAGGAGGCGGGATGGACGCATGACGTTGTCCGGCTATTAGGAGTGCTGAGTCTATGCTCTTTGAGGAAGAGTTTTTCTCTTGCTATAGTGATGTCTAAGGGTTCTTGTGCAGGTTGCTTTCTTGTAATAATGTGAGGGAGATGTTGGTTTTCTTTACTTCTCATTAAATGAAATATTTGATTTGGTATCATGTTCTCATTATACGCTTAGTTAGGGTGCATCTAGAGGGTTAAAAAAAAAAAAATGGGGGTTAGTTACAGGATGTTTCATGTCATGTCGTCGACCGACGACTTTTTGGCTGTGTCGTCACTCACTAGGACTTTCCACCCCCGGCAGTGGATTTTTGCCTTCCCCAGGATTTGAACTCTAGACCTCCAGGCTAAGTAGTAGAGTTTATGAATCCTGGTAACCAAGTGAGATTATCTTTTCAAAAAATTGCATTTTTTCGTAGCTTTGTCGTTTGTATAGGGTAAAAATAAAACCTTACGCCTTTCGTTTTTTCCCTCCAAAATTATTTTCGAAAAATTCATTTTCATCCTTTCACGGTTTACTAGTATTGATAAAATATTGAATTTGGCAAAATTTGAAATAATATTTTTTAAATATTTTTTAATAATATTTTATTATTATTTCTCGAAACTAATGAACTTCTATTTCTATCCTTCCATACCGCACTACTAATCCAGGATCAAGTCCTGGTACATTTTTGCTATTTTTGTGTGCAAGGTTTTTTTAAATGGCATTCCAAGAAGGATTCTGCACCGTCCGACTACCGCTCTTTTCTGGTGAGGACTTTGGATACTGGTAGAACCGGATGGAATACCACCTCAAGACGCAAGTCGAGATGTGGATCATCATCCAGACCGGACTCAAACTTCCACGTGATGACACCGGAGAACTTATCTCATGCATCAACTGGGATTCTAGCACAATGAAAAAAGTTGAAGCCGATGCCAAAGCAACCTGCATGCTATAATGTGGCCTAAGCAATGAAGAACTGAACCGCATCGGCCCCTTCGCAAGTGCAAAAGAGTTGTGGCAAAAGTTGATAGAACTACACGAGGGCACCCAAGTAAGTAAGCATAATTTAATAAATGATTTATTTGAATTAGATGAGCAGAATAATACTACTTCGGCCGAGGAAGGTATTACGATGGTTGCAGGTACAAGTAAGACAGAAGAAAAGATATGGTCCGAGTCTTCAGATGAATCCGAGTCCGACGTAGAAGAACCGACGAGCTTCCTCGCTCTACCAGTACTAGCAACAGTGGCGGAAACAAAGTCCGAGTATGAGTCAGAAACTGAGAGCGAATCCGAGACTGAGTCTGATCGAAGCCACGAATCCGCATTCGTTTCCGAAGGACCAACCCTTTAAGTTCACTACTCGGCATCATTACAGATAACATGAATTATTATCTTACTTAGTAAAAGTTGGCTAAATCCAGCCAGGTTAAGTCGCTCCAAAAGAGCGAGCGGATGACTCGAACTCTTTAAGCGAGTTCAAATTGGAAGTTCAACTCAAGTCCAACAACTTGAGGAAGAAAATTCCAATTTGAAAGCTCAAATTAAAGAACTCAAGGACATGTTGGAACGGTTCACCTTGGGCTCAAAGAATCTGGATCTGATTCTTGGAAAACAGCGAGCCATTTACAACAAAACTGGGCTTGGATTTAAAACTAAAATAAAATACAAATCATATTTATCGCTAGTTAATAGAAATAATAGAAAAATTCTCCAAGCATGGGTGCCAAAATCTAACTTGGTTAATCAAGTTGGAACTGGTCACTATTGGGTCCCCAAGGATCAAGTCTATAACCTTGATAGACCATATCGAGGCTATGATCCAGGGGTAGCTAATAGAAAAATAATATTAAGAACATAATTCAAATTAATATTCAAATTAAATTTGAAATTAAATTCAATTAAAAATTTGAAATAAAATTAAATTCGAAATTCAATTCGAAATTAATTCAAAATTAAAAATAATTTCAACTTAAGTTAAATAAAAATAGATGGAGGATCCAGACTCGCTGGCACCCCCAACTGAACTACCCGACAGGGTAACTAAACCTAATCTACCTGAAATGGGTAAAACAAGAGTAGATTACTCGGCAGGGTAATTAAGGATAGATTAAAAAGGGTTAGATTTAACTTAAAACACAGTACTGGTGAAATTTTTGGATGATAGTACGTTAGGGAAGCTTGGGCATCGCATGTCTACGAAGATATGACTTCGACCTAGTGCATTTGGCCAAGTGGAACTGACCGAAGCTACCCTTAAATGAATCCTAACTAGTTAGCCCAAGGTTTGGTATTAAGTTTAATGGGTAGGACTATTTGGAAAACTTCAAAGGCATGGTTACTTTAATGAGTTCCTTGTGACTCACCATAGCCCAGAAGTTTATCCAAAGAATGCCCACTTGTTGAATCCAAAGCTAAACCTAAATCTAACACAAAGTTAAATCTTACCCTAAAATTCAACCATAATTCATCTCACAAAAATTATAGGATTCCCTGATTGAAAATTTAGATCGGGTGAGATGACTAAGTAATTAAAATCAAACTAATAATTAATTCAAATTCAAATTATTTTCAAAATCATTTTAAAAATCTTTTAAACTTAATTTCAAAATTATTTTAAAAATCTTTTAAAACTTCATTTCAAAATTATTTGAAAAATCTTTCAAAATTACTTTAAAAATCTTTTAAACTTAATTTCAAAATTAATTTCAAAATTCTTTTAAAATTATTTGAAAAATCTATCAAAATTAATTTAAAAATCTTTTAAACTTAATTTCAAAATTAATTTCAAAATTATTTTAAAAATCTTTTAAAACTTCATTTCAAAATTAATTGAAAAATCTTTCAAAATTACTTTAAAAATCTTTTAAACTTAATTTCAAAATTATTTTCAAAATTACTTTAAAAATCTTTTAAACTTAATTTCAAAATTATTTTCAAAATTATTTTAAAAATCTTTTAAACATAATTTCAAAATTAATTTCAAAATTATTTTAAAAATATTTTAAAACTTCATTTCAAAATTATTTGAAAAATCTTTCAAAATTACTTTAAAAATCTTTTAAACTTAATTTCAAAATTATTTTCAAAATTACTTTAAAAATCTTTTAAACTTAATTTCAAAATTAATTTCAAAATTATTTTAAAAATCTTTTAAAACTTCATTTCAAAATTATTTGAAAAATCTTTCAAAATTACTTTAAAAATCTTTTAAACTTAATTTCAAAATTATTTTCAAAATTAATTTAAAAATCTTTTAAACTTAATTTCAAAATTAATTTCAAAATTATTTTAAAAATCTTTTAAAACTTCATTTCAAAATTATTTGAAAAATCTTTCAAAATTATTTTAAAAATCTTTTAAACTTAATTTCAAAATTATTTTCAAAATTACTTTAAAAATATTTTAAACTTAATTTCAAAATTAATTTCAAAAATATTTTAAAAATCTTTTAAAACTTCATTTTAAAATTATTTGAAAAATCTTTCAAATTTACTTTAAAAATCTTTTAAACTTAATTTCAAAATTATTTTCAAAATTACTTTAAAAATCTTTTAAACTTAATTTCAAAAATAATTTCAAAATTATTTTAAAAATATTTGAAAAATTCATTTCAAAATTATTTGAAAAATCTTTCAAAATTACTTTAAAAATCTTTTAAACTTAATTTCAAAATTATTTTCAAAATTACTTTATAAATCTTTTAAACTTAATTTCAAAATTAATTTCAAAATTATTTTAAAAATCTTTTAAAATTTCATTTCAAAATTATTTGAAATATCTTTCAAAATTACTTTAAAAATCTTTTAAACTTAATTTCAAAATTATTTTCAAAATTACTTTAAAAATCTTTTAAACTCAATTTCAAAATTAATTTCAAAATCATTTTAAAAATCTTTTAAAACTTCATTTCAAAATTATTTGAAAAATCTTTCAAAACCATTTAAAAAATATTTTAAAACTTCATTTCAAAATTATTTGAAAAATCTTTCAAAATTATTTTAAAAATCTATCAAAATACTTGAAAAACTAACTTGAAAATCTTGCTCCCCTAAATTTACTAGACTTACAAGAATATGGAATTAGCCCTAAAGGAAATGGAGATTTGAAGTTTGAGCATGCTCATACTTTAGGGCTCTGATACCTGAACAAAACAATCTGGATAACTTAAAATTTATTTAACCTCATGCTTGGACTTAAAGACCAACTAAAATAAATAACCTAAATTAAACATTTAGTCACTCCCTCTTTATCCAAAAAAAAAAAATTAACAAATTCTTACTCCTATCTTTTCAAAATTAAGTTTTAACGCTAAGTACCTTTTAAACTGAACGTACATTCTCAAAATTCATTGTTTGAAAAAGGCTTATCTAAAGTGACTCATATAGAAACCTTCAAACTTTCTCAAACTTAGCCACCTTATAAATTTTAAACTCTAAATGCTAAAATACTTTTCTAAGTTAAAAGTATTAAAAAGCATATTTCTTTACTTGCAAAATTTAACTCATGGCTTTCAAAAGACTTTTGCTAAGTAAATTGAGACTTCAAATTTCTTTACAAACAATTTGGCTCCAAATTTTTTTTAAAAAAAAATCTAGCTAAGTTTTTCTAACTTTAGTTAGGTATGTCTTTCTAAAAACAACCAAGTCTAAAAAGTGGCTAAAGGCATCATTCGAAATCATCAATATATTAGCCTTTTAAACTTAGGAGAAAAATATTTCGTTTAACTAAGTTTCACAAGCCTTCTTCTACCTTCTCTCAAAAAGATTGTTTTCTTAAAATCTTAAAACTTGCTTTCAACTGATTTTTGATATATGACAAAGGGGGAGAGTAGAAGAAAATTCAAAGAATTAAAGAAAATTGAAAAAAATTCAAATTTTAAAAAGTGAGCTTTTATTAAGGAGGAGTCTTTATATTAAGGGGGAGCTCTGCACTTAATTTAGCTCTGCACTTAACTATCATTATGCTTGTATTTTCATGCTTATCTTTTAATGGCATTATTTTCTTAACTTTGAATTTTTGTTGCCATAATCAAAAAGGGGGAGATTGTTGGTGCAGGAAGCATCCGACGATCGAACCTAAGTTTTGATAATGGCAAAGGGATTCAAAGTTAAGATTCTCTGTTATCTAACAAGTTGAATGAGTGTTTCAGGAAAATCCTAACTGCGGTTAGGCAGGTGAAAAACCCTAGGGGGTGGTAACCCTAGGTCCTGGGGGGTGGTAACCCTAGGTGGAGAAAAGTCCTAGCTGCGGTTAGGCAAAGGGAAAAACCCTAGGGGGTGGTAACCCTAGGTCATAGGGGGTGGTAACCCTATGCGGAAAGTCTTGGCAGGTCGATGACTTCAGGCAAAAGTCCTAGGGGGTGGAAACTGTCACGCCCCAGGTAGTCCCTGTCCGAAGAAATTTCGGCAGCATCTCCCCTGTACGGGTGACAATATGAATCCAGAATACATATATCTCTATACCTCGGCCACACACGGCCGGAATAATACAATACAAATAAGAAACAATCCACGCAGTTATATTCAACATTTCCACACAGATCAACATATAATCAATCCACGCATTTTAATAAGGAAGAACGATATAAAATCCTCGAATATATATGTAAACATCCTACTCCACTACTACGAAGAAAACAAAGCCACGAAGTAGTGAGAAAATCCGCAGCGGAAAACAAAAGTAGCAAACCCAATGTTCGTCATAAAGTCCACAATACAAACCCACACCACAAGTATACGTATAAAAGCGAATACAGAAAACGATATCTAGAAATCCTCGCGACCAAGGGGCTAGCGACTGGAATCTCTCCTGACTGCCTCAACCTGAAAAATAGTAACAACGGGGTGAGTTCAAAGAACTCAGCAGGTAAACCAATAGACATGTACAGCAATATATATCCACCAGTAATAACCTAAGGTACAGTCTCCTAAACCATAGGATCAATAGTACAGTTCTCTAACCATACAACCTACGGTATAGTCTCCTAACAGTTCAACAGATATGCAGAGCTGAAATGAACTATAATAACCAACAATAGGCATAAAGCACAAACTATAGCAAGAATAATAATAAAATGCATAACTGTAATAAACTGTACTCACCTGCGAGGCTTGGGCAAATGACTGCGGACATACACAGACAAAGATAGTCAGAGCAAATAAGCATGTATCCTGTATGCATGTCAATCATATGCAGTCACCCAAGTGCATCATCCAATATGCAACAATCACAATAAATGCAATATGTGCATATGATGCAATATGACATGGTCACCCACGCTAGTCGGTAGTCTCTCTGGATGGCGAGAGGTAGAGGTGTGACACTGCACTCACTACCCACGATGAGTGACCGAATGGAGGGATCTCAGTACACCTATCCTCCTACCGAACATAGTGAGGCGACGCTCTCAACTCCGCAATGACGGGAGGGATCTCGCTACTGCTGCAGCACTACCCATGAGCGGACCACGAGCTGCCATACATCTTTGTGCCGCCACTACCCTTGTAGTGAAACACGTTGTGTATGTGGCCTGCCGACTAGAACAATAATGGAGTCGATGCAATCATGCAGGATGGTGCATGATGCTACAATATGTCATACCTGAACATAGCCTCCTCCATATATGTGTGTGCCCAAAAGGAAAACGCATATATATAACCATGATGTAAACAGCATAAATCCAAACACATCACGTATAACAATGATGTAAGTAACATGAATCCAAGAGCATGTATCACACATGTAAAGCAACTAATCCAGTAGAGTATGGCACTATAGATATGCATCTCTATGAACATATATACACATGGTAAGAAGTAAAGGTATACCAACCTAATGTATAGCAGATAACAGTAGAAGCATGTATCAAGTATCAACCTAACCTAAATCCAGGGAAAGTGTTGAACTACCAATCGCTAGTAACCGTCTACAGGTATCGAATAACCTATAACCAGAGAAGTGCTAAATCTACCAATCACTAGTAAGTATATATAAACTGCACATATAAAAGACACTATCAAGAGATAAGTCAAAGGGTACCCGCCTGAAATAGAAGGTACAATCACGCCAAATCCAAAGTCAAGACGCCTGTCTCGAATCAGAGTCCTGTGTCAAAATATATATATATATTTTATTTAGCTAAATCAAATGAATAGGTAAATAAAATGCCTAAAACTAAATTAGGGCAAAATCCTAATCACATCATCTCAACCTTCCCAATTTAAATCTAACAGTTATTAGGGTTAATTACCCTAACCCTAATTACCCCATTAGATTAATTCAAATGATTATATCTAATCACAATCAACTAAACAAGATCCCTTACCTTCACATTATACCTAGGGTATAGCCTGTCGTCGTGTGGAAGGAAGCAAAAGACATCGATGATGTAATCGGAAGAGAGGAAAAGCTCAAGAAACCTTCCTCTGTCATCGACGCACGCTCCCGGCTGCCGAATCCCGACGATCTAGGGCACGGATCCGCAAGGTAAAGGGTGAAGGCTAAGGTTCGGATCTCCTATCAACTCCACCGAGAGATTGCCCGCACAAAGGCGATGACCCGGAAGGAACCGCGACCTCCAAGCTAGCACAATCGATGGAGAAATGGGGTGCTCAACCGCCGGCAATAACTTCCCCTGGTGGCGTCGTCGGCGTCAGAGAAGAGAAAGGAAATGGGTAGAGGAAAGAGGCGCGTGAGCAGAGGGGATCGGGGAGAAAGCAAATCCGAATCGACGTTATGGAGAAGGAATAATAAAAGGGATTTATAAATAAATCTTTTTCTCACTTAAATGGGTATCCCAAACCGGCTTTATCCGTGTCCAAAATTGATCCCCTCAAAACCCGTCGTACGAACTCCGAAAAATCCCTAGAAAATTTCTAAAAATTCGGGAAAATTTTATAAGGCTATTATCTAAATAACCCTTATTAATTAAATTTTTCCGAGATCTCACATCCTCCCCTACTAATAAAAATTTGGTCCCCAAATTTCGCTATAACCAACAGCAAACACTAGAATATAACCAAACAGTATAAATGCTGAAAGAAACTTCAACCCACATACCTCAAGTAAAAAGATGAAGGTATCGAGCTCGGATCGTATCCTCCAGCTCCCAAGTAGCCTCCTCGTCAGAATGATGCTGCCATCCGACTTTAACTAGTCGGACAGTCTTATTCCGCAACTGACGCTCTCTATGGTCCAGAATCCGTACCGGAACCTCCTCGTAAGTAACGTCAGGCTGAATAGGAACTGATATATCTGACAGAACATGTGTCGGATCGGATACGTATCTCCTCAGCATAGATACATGGAATACATCGTGAATGCCAGCTAGAGATGGTGGTAGCGCTAGACGATAAGCTACTGCTCTAATCCTCTCCAAGATCTGGAATGGCCCAATATATCGGGGAGCTAGCTTACCTCGGAGACCAAATCTCTTCACCCCTTTCGTGGGTGAAACTCTAAGAAATACATGATCACCAATGGAGAACTCCAGGGGTCTCCGTCTCTGATCAGCATAACTCTTCTGACGGTCCTGGGCCTCTGACATCCTCCGTCTGATAGTGCGAACCAGCTCTGCATCCTGCTGAGCTCTCTGAGGTCCTATCAGCTGGGCCTCCCCAACCTCCTCCCAAAGGATGGGGGTCCGACACGGTCTACCATACAACGCCTCAATCGGTGCCATCTGGATAGCCGAATGATAGCTGTTGTTGTAGGCGAACTCCACTAATGGCAGGTGATCCTCCCAACTGCCTCCGAAATCCATAACGCAAGACCTCAATAAGTCCTCCAATGTCTGAATAGTCCGCTCTGACTGCCCATCTGTTTGCGGATGGAATGCCGTACTGAAACAAAGTTGTGTGCCCAAGGCCTGCTGCAAACTCTACCAGAATCGGGACGTGAACCGTGGGTCTCTATCAGATATAATGCTCAACGGAACTCCATGCAATATGATAATCTCTCGACAATATAACTCAGCTAATCGACCCAGAGAATCAGTCTTCCGGATCGCTAAAAAGTGTGCGGATCTGGTTAATCGGTCAACGATTACCTAAATCGCATCATGGCCTCGTCGAGTCCTAGGCAATCCTACCACAAAATCCATAGTAATATGCTCCCACTTCCACTCTGGAATAGGGATCCTCTGAAGTAATCCAGCAGGTGCTGACAGACAAGACATCTAGCTACAAAATCTGTGATGTCTTCCTTCATACCGTTCCACCAATAGGAACGCCTCAAATCACGATACATACGGGTCCCACCTGGGTGGATAACAAATCTAGAACGATGAGCCTCCTGAAGTAACTCCTCCATGACCGGGTGAGACAGAGGTACACGTAATCTACCTCAGAAATAAACAATCCCCTCACCATCTCGTGTAAACTCGGTCTGCTGTCCGAAAACTATCTGGCTGCTAATGAACTATAAATGCTGATCTCCGGCCTAGGCCTCTCGAGTCCTCATCCTGATCGACGACTGAGCAACCATGGTAACAAGAATACCCTGCTCTGTCCGTCTGTAACACCCCACATTAGCTTTACCCGGATGGTAGCTAATAGTACAATCATAATCCTTCAGGAACTCCATCCATCTCCTCTATCGGAGATTGAGTTCCTTCTGTGTGAAAATATATTTGAGACTCTTATGATCAGTAAGAATCTCAAAAGTAATACCATAAAGATGATGTCGTCAAATCTTCAAAGCAAAGATAATAACGGCTAGCTCTAAATCATGTACTGGGTAGTTTTTCTCATGCTCCTTCAACTGATGAGAAGCATAAGAGACTACCCAACCATGCTGCATCAATACAACACCCAAGCCCTAAAGAGACGCATCTGTATAAAGTACGAATCCATCATCACCAGAAGGTAAAACCAAGACTGGTGCTGATACTAATCTCCGCTTCAGCTCCTAGAAGCTGGTCTCACAAGCCTCTAACCACGTGAACTTCACGCCTTTCCGTGTCAGACGTGTCAACGACATAGCAATGCTGGAGAAACCCTCAACGAATCATCGGTAATATCCAGCCAATCCCAAGAAACTGCGGATCTCCTGGACTGACTTCGGCTGCTCCCAGCTGGTGATAGCCTCGATCTTTTGAGGATCTACTGAAATACCTCGACTAAAAACCACATGTCCTAGAAAACCAACTAAGGGAAGCCAAAATGCAAACTTGCTGAACTTCGCATACAGATGATGTCGTCGAAGAGTCTCCAAGACTATGCGAAGGTGATGTGCATGTTCCTCCTCGGAACATGAATAGATCAATATGTCATCGATAAATACAATCACAAACTGATCCAGATACTCCAAAAAGATACGGTTCATCAGATCCATAAATACTGCAGGAGCATTGATAAGCCCAAATGGCATTACCAAAAACTCATAATGTCCGTATCTGGTGCGAAATGCTGTCTTCTGAATATCAGAATCTTTGACTCTCAGCTGATGATATCTTAGAATACACTGATGTATCTCTAAGCTGATCAAATAAATCCTCAATCCGTGGTAAGGGGTACTTATTTCTGATAGTCACTGCATTCAGCTGCCTATAATCGATGCACAAGCTCAGAGTACCATCCTTCTTCTTGACGAATAGTACTGGAGAACACCGTGGGGTTCTCCACAAAGACACCGGAATGCTCCTACCCGTGCATGCCATATGCAGCTGCTACACGGGGAGCTGTCCTCTGCTGACGATGCGAGGATTGGGCTTTTGACCCTCCTCGGTGAGTCCCAGATTGACCAAATGGTCCTCCTGAAACAGAAACTCCGGAAGCTACATGCTGAGCCTTCAGTGAATAATCTCGGCTCAAATGTCCAGGCAGTTTGCAATAATAGCAAACTGACTATCCCAGAGTGCATGCAGAGATGATGTGATCTCGGGACCCGCATCGGGTGCAGTGAGAGTCACTAATGGACTGTTTCCTGTTCTGTTGGGCAGACCGGGAAGTTCCAGATGAAGATCGTCCTGACTTCTGGGGTCGGCCAGATGACCCAGAAGTACTCTGACCCATCTGAGTGCGACTGCTCTGCTGCTGTCCAGTAGTTTGTGGCTGCTGGGTATGTCTGGAAGTCCGATCAGTCTGCTTCCTTTTCTTGTCTGCCTCTGTGTATGATGAGCTACCAAAACCGCAATCTTCACCTGAAGATGCCCGTCCAGTCCCTGGACAAACTGAAGCATACGAGATCAGTCCTCGGCAACCAACACAGGATAGACCTATCATCTGATACGCCCGGGGAAAATACTGACTCTCGAATGCCTCCCTAAATCTCGTCCAGGTAATATGCTACTCACCTATAATCGAGCGCTGAGTGTCCCACCAAATCTCTACCTCATCTCGTACCTCAAGTACGCAGTAGTAGGTACGACTGGAGGGGGTGCCGCGTATACCGAAGGTGATACCACTAGTGGTATAGTCGAGGTAGATACCTCTGAAGTCGGAACCGTCGGAGTCTTATAATCCGACGTGCCTATAATATCCTGACAAGTCTGTCCCTGACGGGCAGGCTTGACCCTAGCAGATCTCTCTGGAGACTCTGTCTCCGGAGAATATCGCCCTCTTACAGCGGGTAATCACGTCTCAGTACTAGAATACGTGTATGTGTCATATCTGTAAACAAAATATCACCCAGATATCACTACAGGTATTAAAACTATAAAATTACCTAATTTACCTATTTGCCATCTAGAGATGTCCTGTCGCTGCTTAGCCCCAAATAGAACCAATAAAACCTCGTCAAAATACCTCGGAATTCTGAAACGATAAAATCGACGGAAATCCACACAATCCGAAAATACCCAGATAAACTCATAAAACTCGTAAGAACTAGTATCAGAAACCTGGCTCTGATACCAAATAAATTGTCACGCTCTAGGTAGTCCCTGTCCGAAGAAATTTCGGCAGCATCTCCCCTGTACGGGTGACAATATGAATCCAGAATACATATATCTCTATACCTCGGCCACACACGGCCGGAATAATACAATACAAATAAGAAACAATCCACGCAGTTATATTCAACATTTCCACACAGATCAACATATAATCAATCCACGCAGTTTAATAAGGAAGAACGATATAAAATCCTCGAAGATATATGTAAACATCCTACTCCACTACTACGAAGAAAACAAAGCCACGAAGTAGTGAGAAAATCCGCAGCGGAAAACAAAAGTAGGAAACCCAATGTTCGTCATAAAGTCCACAATACAAACCCACACCACAAGTATACGTATAAAAGCGAATACAGAAAATGATATCTAGAAATCCTCGCGACCAAGGGGCTAGCGACTGGAATCTCTCCTGACTGCCTCAACCTGAAAAATAGTAACAACGGGGTGAGTTCAAAGAACTCAGCAGGTAAACCAATAGACATGTACAGCAATATATATCCACCAGTAATAACCTAAGGTACAGTCTCCTAAACCATAGGATCAATAGTACAGTTCTCTAATCATACAACCTACGGTATAGTCTCCTAACAGTTCAACAGATATGCAGAGCTGAAATGAACTGTAATAACCAACAATAGGCATAAAGCACAAACTATAGCAAGAATAATAATAAAATGCATAACTGTAATAAACTGTACTCACCTGCGAGGCTTGGGCAAATGACTGCTAGTCAGAGCAAATAAGCATGTATCCTGTATGCATGTCAATCATATGCAGTCACCCAAGTGCATCATCCAATATGCAACAATCACAATAAATGCAATATGTGCATATGATGCAATATGACATGGTCACCCCTGACGCTAGTCCTACGCCGCGAGACCGAGTAGGTAGAGTGACACTGCACTCTACTACGATGGTGACCGAATGGAGGGATCTTGTCGGAGTACACCTATCCTCCTACCGCAAACATAGTGAGGGGCGTAACGCTCTCAACTCCCGACGCAATGACGGGAGGGATCCTCCGCTACCAGCTGCGATACACACCACCCATACCCAGAGCGCCATACACACCCTCATGCCACTACCAATGCAGTGAAACACGTTGTGTGCAGGCCTATGTAGCCGGCCGACGAGCTCAACAATAATGGAGTCGTCAATCGCCCAGCATGCAATCATGCAGGATGGTGCATGATGCTACAGTATGTCATACCTGAACATAGCCTCCTCCATATATGTGTGTGCCCAAAAGGTAAACGCATATATATAACCATGATATAAACAGCATAAATCCAAAGACATCACGTATAACAATGATGTAAGTAACATGAATCCAAGAGCATGTATCACACATGTAAAGCAACTAATCCAGTAGAGTAGAGCACTATAGATATGCATCTCTATGAACATGGTAAGAAGTAAAGGTATACCAGCCTAATGTATAGCAGATAACAGTAGAAGCATGTATCAAGTATCAACCAAACCTAAATCCAGGGAAAGTGTTGAACTACCAATCACTAGTAACCGTCTACAGGTATCGAATAACCTAAAATCAGAGAAGTGCTAAATCTACCAATCACTAGTAAGTATATATAAACTGCACATATCAATAGACACTATCAAGAGATAAGTCAAAGGGTACCCGCCTCAAATAGAAGGTACAATCACGCCAAATCCAAAGTCGAGACGCCTGTCTCGAATCAGAGTCCTGTGTCAAAAAATATATATATATTTTATTTAGCTAAATCAAATGAATAGCTAAATAAAATCCCTAAAACTAAATTAGGGCAAAATCCTAATCACATCATCTCAACCTTCCCAATTTAAATCTAACAGTTAATTAGGGTTAATTACCCTAACCCTAATTACCCCATTAGATTAATTCAAATGATTATATCTAATCACAATCAACTAAACAAGATCCCTTACCTTCACATTATACCTAGGGCATAGCCTGTCGTCGTGTGGAAGGAAGCAAAAGACATCCATGATGTAATCGGAAGAGAGGAAAAGCTCAAGAAACCTTCCTCTGTCGTCGACGCACGCTCCCGGCTGCCGAATCCCGACGATCTAGGGCACGGATCCGCAAGGTAAAGGGTGAAGGCTAGGGTTCGGATCTCCTATCAACTCCACCGAGAGATTGCCCGCACAAAGGTGATGACCCGGAAGGAACCGCGACCTCCAAGCTAGCACAATCGATGGAGAAATGGGGTGCTCAACCGCCGGCAATAACTTCCCCCGGTGGCGTCGTCGGTGTCAGAGAAGAGAAAGGAAATGGGCAGAGGAAAGAGGCGCGTGAGCAGAGGGGATCGGGGAGAAAGCAAATCGGAATCGACGTTAGGGAGAAGGAATAATAAAAGGGATTTATAAATAAATCTTTTTCTCACTTAAATGGGTATCCCAAACAGGCTTTATCCGTGTCCAAAATTGATCCCCTTAAAACCCGTCGTACGAACTCCGAAAAATCCCCAGAAAATTTCTAAAAATTCTGGAAAATTTTATAAGGCTATTATCCAAATAACCCTTATTAATTAAATTTTTCCGAGATCTCACAGAAACCCTAGGTGGAAAGTCCTGGTGTCGCGAACCAGGTGAAAGACTGGACTAGCCGGGAAGCGGATGTCCAGCAGAAAGTCCGGAAGCGTCGAGTGCTGAGCAAAAGTCCAGTCGATTTAGAGGACGACTGGAAACAGGTAAACCCGGACAGTCTAGAGACTGTCATAAACTTTCTTTTATTATTCATACTGTTATTTTGTGCTAATTTTGTGTTGCAAGATATTGTTTGGGACTAACAAGTCTTGCAGGTACAAAATAAGGAAGTTTTCCCTCGGATGAATAGTGTCCGAGGCGCCTCCATGGAGCTTGGAGGCGCCTCGGGTGCAAAAGCTGACCTGGCTGCGAAGCTTCAATGGAGGCACCTTCATGGGGGTATAAGGCGCCTTGAGCATGTTATAAGGCGCCTTAAAGGGATGAAGTTCGACCAGATCAAGTTTGATCCACGCGGAAGACTCGGCAGCATGGAGGCGCCTTGAACACCCTTTATAAGGGGGTTTCGACCAGCACTTCAAGGAATCAAGTTCTGAGCTTTCCTTCTTCAACGTGCTGCTAACAAAGTCATTCCGAAGTGCTGCTGCGACATTCCGACGACCCGGAGCTTCATCTTCTTCTTTCTTAAGTTGTCGGTACAAGTTTATTGCAATACTTTCAGTGTAATTTGTAATTTCTATCGTGATTATAGTTATTACCCACCGGAAGCGATCAAGGATCGCGGGCCTTCGAGTAGGAGTCTCTGTAGGCTCTGAACGAAGTAAAAAGCTTGTCTCTTTGTGTGTTTGTTTACTTTCCGCTGCGTGTTTTAACCCCGATATTTTCACGATTCCGATAAATATAAAATTTAGCCACGAGCGCTATTCACCCCCCCCTCTAGCGCGGTCTCGATCCAACAGTATTCAGGATTCATATTGTCACCCGTACAAGGGAGATGTTGCCGAAATTTCTTCTGGCAGTGACTACCTGGGGCGTGACAATTTATTTGGTATCAGAGCATGGGTTACGATGCTCTATATTTTCTTTTTATCTGATACCAATTTATTTTTGGTATCAGAGCAGGTTATGATACTTGCTAGGCATTCTGGATTTTTGGGATTTTATTTGATACCAATTTATTTGGTATCAGAGCGAGGTTCACGATACTTGCTCTTCGTTTTGGATTTTTGAGGTTTATCTGATACCAATTTATTTGGTATCAGAGCCAGGCTCCGATTTCGTATTTTGTGTCCTGGAGTTTGCGAGCGTATCTGGGTATTTTCGGATTTGTACGGATTTTCGTCGACTTACTCGTTTCGGAATTTTGAGGTATTTTGACGAGGTTTTATTGGTTCTATTTGGGGCTAAGCAGCGACAGGACATCTCCAGACGACAATTAAGGTAAATTAGGTAACTATATAGTTTTCATACCTGTAGTGATATCTGGGTAACATTTTGTTTACAGATATGACACATACATGTATTTCGGTACCGAGACGTGGTCGGCCCCGTAAGAGGGCGATAGATTCTTTGGAGATAGAGCCTCCAGAGAGATCTGCTAGGGTCGAGCCTGACCGTTAGGGACAGACTCGTCAGGATATTATAGACACGTCGGATTATAAGACCCCGACGGTTCCGACTTCAGAGGTGCATACCTCGACTGTACCACTAGTGGTATCACCTTTAGTATACTAGGGAGGCATTTGAGAGTCAGTATTTTCCCCGCGCATATCAGATGACTCTTCGGCAGGATTTTCTTAGTCTGCGGCAGAATAACCGCTCAGTGATGGAGTATAATGCTGAATTTAATCGGTTGGCTAGATTCTGTCCTGAGTTAGTTGTCGATGATAGATATCGTATGCTTCAGTTTGTACAGGGATTGGACGGGCATCTTCAGCTGAAGATTTCTAGTTTTAGTACTTCATCATATACCGAGACATTAGATAGAGCTCTCATGATTGAGTCTACTCATCGGAGAGTGAATGCAAATAAGAAGAGGAAGCAGACTAATCGGACTTCCGGACAGATCCAGCAGACACAGACTACGGGACAGCAGCAGAGAAGTCACACTCAGACGGGTCAAGGTACTTCTGGGTCATCTGGCCGACACCAGAAGTCATCGCACTGCACCCGATGCGGATCCCGAGATCACATCACCTCGTGGGCTTGCTATCATTGCAAACCGCCGGACACATAAGACGAGATCAAGTCTCACAGGTATCCTTCGATTTCTATTTCTGGAGGATGATCAGTCCGCTACGAGGGGCGAAGGCCAATCTTCCCATGTCAAGAGGATGACTTCAGCTGGGTATGGCATGTACGGTCGAGCATTCCGTGTTCTTATGGAGTCAGTTCTACGGACCTCGATATGACTCAAGGCGATATTTCACAGTCCAGTCACACGATCATTATCAATTGAGCCAGCAGTCCCATCTTTGACTCATCTGATCTAAGTGGCGAGGCTCGACTCGCAGCGACCTTTGGCGGTACCACCGCCGACATCTTGGGAGTTCACGCAATCACTGGAGGATGCACCGGTTGATCCGCTTTCCACAGTTTTACTTTATGTATTTTCTGCTGATATGTTAATTGATACAGGTAGTTCACATTCTTTTATATCTTGTGCATTTATGAGAGAGATTGGTAGACTACCTTCTCATAGACCGCGGCGATTGACCGTCTCATTACCATCTGGTGATACCTTGGAGGTCACTCAGGAGGTTAGAGGTTGACCGTTAGATTTTGGTAGCATTATACTCACTGTAGATTTGTTAGTACTGGAGATGGTCGAGTTCGACATTATCCTGGGCATGGATTGGCTATCTGCATATCATGCCACAGTTGATTACCAGAAGAGGGTGGTCACGTTCCGACCTCCGAACCAACCCTCTTGGGATTTCACTGGCATCAGAGACGATGGGATATTGACCATTTCTGCGATACAGGCGCAGAAATTGCTATCACATAGATGTCAGGGATTTCTATTATCTTTGATTAATACTGACGACAGCATTAGTCCTCAGCTCTCAGACGTTTCGGTGGTCCGAGAGTATCCAGACGTTTTTCCAGACGAGCTACCAGGTTTGCCTCCCCAAAGGCAAGTGGAGTTTGCTATTGAGCTGATTCTAGGGACTGCACCAACATCGAAAGCTCCTTATCGTATGACACCGTAAGAGTTGGACGAACTGAAGGTCCAACTCCAGGAGTTATTGGATAGGGGATTTATTCGCCCTAGCGTATCTCCGTGGGGTTCTCCTGTACTATTCGTCAAGAAGAAGGATGGTACTCTGAGGTTGTGCATCGATTATAGGCAGCTATAAGTACCCCTTGCCATGGATTGAGGATTTATTTGATCAGCTTAGGGATACATCAGTGTATTCTAAGATTGATCTGCGGTCTAGATATCATCAGCTGAGAGTTAGAGATTCTGATATTCAGAAGACAGCATTTCGCACAAGATACGGACATTACTAGTTTTTGGTAATGCCATTTGGGCTTACCAATGCTCCTGCAGTATTTATGGATCTGATGAACTGTATCTTTCTAGAGTACCTAGATCAGTTTGTTATTGTGTTTATCGATGATATATTGATCTATTCGTGTTCCGAGGAGGAGCACACGCAGCATCTTCGCATAGTCTTGGAGACTCTGCGACAACATCATCTGTATGCGAGGTTCAGTAAGTGTGCATTTTGGCTATCTTCGGTTGGTTTTCTGGGACACGTGGTGTCAAGTCGAGGTATTTTAGTTGATCCTCAGAAGATCGAGGCTATCACTAGCTGGGAGTAGCTGAAGTCAGTCCAGGAGATCCATAGTTTCTTGGGACTGGCTGGATATTACAGACGATTCGTTGAGGGTTTCTCCAGTATTGCTATGCCATTGACACGTCTGACTAGGAAAGGCGTGAAGTTCACGTGGTCAAAGGCTTGCGAGACCAGCTTCTAGGAGCTGAAGCGGAGATTAGTATCAGCACCAATTTTGGTTTTACCTTCTGGTGATGATGGATTCGTACTTTATATAGACGCATCTCTTCAGGACTTGGTCGCTGTTTTGATGCAGCACGGTAGGGTAGTCTCCTATGCTTCTCGCCAGTTGAAGGAGCATGTGCAGAACTACCCAGTACATGATTTAGAGCTAGTTGCTATTATCTTTGCTCTGAAGATTTGGCGACATCATCTTTATGGTATTACTTTTGAGATTCTTACTGATAATAAGAGTCTCAAATATATTTTTACACAGAAGGAACTTAATCTCCGACAGAGGAGATGGATAAAGTTCCTGAAGGACTATGATTGTAGTATTAGCTACCATCCGGGTAAAGCTAATGTGGTTGCTGATGCTCTTAGCAGGAAGTCCAGAGGGACTTTAGCTTGTCATCGAGTTTTAGTCACGGACTTGATTCAGGGATTCTCCGAGTTGGGCCTTGAGGAGCAGGGACGGATAGAGCAGGGTATTCTTATTACCATGGTTGCACAGTCGTCGATCAGGATGAGGATTCGAGAGGCCCAAGCCAGAGATCAACATTTACAGTTCATTGGCAGCCAGATAGCTTTCGGACAGCAAACCGAGTTTACATGAGATGATGAGGGTATTGTTTATTTCCGAGGCAGATTATGTGTACCTCAGTCTCACCCGATCATGGAGGAGTTACTTTAGGAGGCTCCTTGTTCTAGATTTGCTATCCACCCAGGTGGGACCCGTATGTATCGTGATTTGAAACGTTCCTATTGGTGGAACGGTATGAAGAAAGACATCACAGAGTTTGTAGCTAGATGTCTTGTCTGTCAGTAGGTGAAGGTCGAGCACCAGAGACCTGCTGTTTACTTCAGAGGATCCCTATTCCGGAGTGGAAGTGGGAGCATATTACTATGGATTTTGTGGTAGGGTTGCCTAGGACTCGACGAGGTCATGATGCGATTTGAGTAATCGTTGACCGATTAACCAAATCCACACACTTTTTAGCGATCCAGAAGACTGATTCTCTGGATCGATTAGCAGAGTTATACTGTCGAGAGATTATCAGGTTGCATGGTGTTCCTTTGAGTATTATATCAGATAGAGACCCACGATTCACATCCCGGTTCTGGCAGAGTCTGCAGCAGGCTTTGGGCACACAGCTCTGTTTCAGTACGACATTCCATCCGCAGACAGATGGACAGTCAGAGCGGACCATTCAGACTTTGGAGGACTTGCTGAGGTCTTGTGTCATGGACTTCGGAGGCAGTTGGGAGGACCACCTACCATTAGTGGAGTTCGCCTACAACAACAGCTATCATTCGGCTATCCAGAGGCGTTGTATGGTAGGCCTTGTCGGACACCCATCCTCTGGGAAGAGGTTGGGGAGGCCCAGTTGGTAGGACCTCAGAGAGCTCAGCAGGATGCAGAGTTAGTTCGCACTATCAGACGGAGGATGTCAGAGGCTCAGGACCGTCAGAAGAGTTATGCTGATCATAGATGGAGACCCCTGGAGTTCTCCATTAGTGATCATGTATTTCTGAGTGTTTCACCCACGAAAGGGGTGAAGCAATTTGGTCTTCGAGGAAAGCTAGCTCCACGATATATTGGGCCATTCCAGATCTTGGAGAGGATTGGAGCAATGGCTTACCGTTTGGCGCTACCACCATCTCTAGCTGGCATCCACGATGTATTCCATGTATCTATGCTGAGGAGATACGTATCCGATCCGACACATGTTTTGTCAGATGTATCAGTTCCTATTCTGCCCGACGTCACTTACGAGGAGGTTCCGGTACGGATTCTGGACCATAGAGAGCGTCAGTTACGGAACAAGACTATCCGGCTGGCTAAAGTCGGATGGCAGCATCATTCTGACGAGGAGGCTGCTTGGGAGTTGGAGGATACGATCCGAGCTCAATACCCTCATCTTTTTACTTGAGGTATGTGGGTTAGAGTTCCTTTCAGCATTTATACTGTTGGGTTATATTCTAGTGTTTGCTGTTGGTTATAGCGAAATTTGGGGACCAAATTTTTATTAGTAGGGGAGGATGTGAGATCTCAGAAAAATTTAAATAATAGGGTTATTTGAGAAATAGCTTTACAAAATTTTTCCGGAATTTTTAGAAATTTTATGGGAATTTTTCGGAGCTCGTACGACGAGTTTTGAGGGGGATCAATTACGGGTACGGATAAGGCCTGTTTGGGATACCCATTTAAGTGAGGAATTGTTTTATTTATAAATTCCTTTTCTTTTCCTTTTCTTCCCCAAACGCCGACCCTTTTAATCCCGAACCCGAACCTCTTTTGCCCCAAACCGCCGCGACCCGAACTCCTTCCCCTCTTCAACCCCCGACTCTTCTCTCTGTCTCTCTCTCGAACCAACCAACGTCGATGGGAGTGGAGCTTCCTTCGGCGATCATCTTCAATTTCCCGAGTCTGCTGGAGCACGATGGAAGTGGCAGACTCTAGGTCTTCTTCGACCAAGGAGTCCCTGTTTCGGGAGTTTCTTGCGCCGATCGTCGACGGCAAGTGGCAGCGGCGATCAACGGTGTCGCTTGAGGAGGAAGCCACCTGAGCTCAGATCCGGCTGACGCCCTTCATCTGTCAGATCCTTTCTTCCTCGATCTGATCGCCGGCTTGAAGATGCCCTAGGGCTTCAAGGGTAAGCAACTGAAACCCTTCTTTCCTCTTGATTCAATGTGGGATTCTTGTTGATTCACGGGTTAATGCTCTGTTCTGGTGTTGTTGTGATCCGATTGAATCCAGTGAGGAGGAATTCCAGGGAGGTCTTGATGAGGTGTTCTTGAGCTGTGGGCCAGAGGCTAGAAGGTGGCCTTGATCAGCCATCTGCTTACTTGAGTCCTTCTTGATCCGGTTGATTTCAGCAAGGTGGTGTTCTGTGAATCTGAAGTTCTATTGTTGTGGGGTTGTTTTGGTTCCAGCAGCACCTCTTTGGCTGCGGATCAAGTGCAAAGGTTGGAGATTGAGGTAATTGATCAGTGGTTGTTTGATGATCTTGTTCTAGATGGATTAGGTTAAGTGTGATTGATTAGTTATTTATGTGTAGGTTTGATTGGAGGTTGTAATTGGTTAGTTGATTGTGATTAGATATAATTGTTTGAATTAATCTAATGGGATAATTAGGGTTAGGGTAATTAACCATAATTAACTATTAGATTTAAATTAGGAAGGTTGAGATGATATTGATTAGGGTTTTGCCCTAATTTGTTATTAGGTATTTTATTTAGCTATTCTTTTGGATTTAGCTAAATAAAATATATATATTGTTTGACACAGGACTTTGATTCGAGACGGACGTCTCGACGTTGACTTTGGATTTGCTTGATTGTACCTTCTATTTGAGGCGGGTACCCTTTGCTTATCTTTTGATACTGTCTTGTGATATGTATAGTTTATATATAATTATTAGTGGTAGATGGTAGATTTATCTCTTCCCTTGTCGTTGCTTAGTTGATACCTATCACATGCTTCTTCTGTTAGTTGCTTTACTTTAGAACTGGATGCTTTTATCTTCTGTTACATAGAGATGGATATTTATGATGCTTATCTACACTTGATTAGTTGCTGGAGATACTTGTTATATGTTGTTGGATTTGCATTGCTTATATCATTGTTATGCATATGCGTTTGTTTTATTGGCACCTACGCATATGGAGGAGGATATGTTCAGGTATGACATACTGTAGCCGCACGCACCATATCGCATGATTGCATGCTGGGCGATTGACGACTCCATTGTTGTTGAGCTCGTCGGCTGGCTACATGGACCTCTACACACGTGACCAGTACATGGGTAGTGGCACAACACTTAGGGTGTGTATGGTAGGTTGCTCGGTGGTGCACCGCCGGGGTGCTCATGGGGTCCCTCCCCGTCATTGTGTACCGGGAGATGAGAGCATTGCGCTCCCTCACTATCTCTGAGGTAGGAGGATAGGTGTACTCCGATAGCATCCCGTCCACTCGGTCACTCTTCAGGGGTAGTGACGGCAGAGTGCACGGTGTCACAGCCCTACCCACATGGTCTCACCATTGTGTGTGAGATGCTGACTGGCGTCAGGGGTGACCATGTCATATTGCATCATATGCACATATTGCATTTATTGTGATTGTTGCATATTGGATGGTGCACTTGGGTGAATGCATATGATTGACATGCATACAAGATACATGCGTATTTGCTCTGACTATCTTTATCTGTGTATGTCCACAGTCATTCGCCCAAGTCTCGCAGGTGAGTACAGTTTATTTCAGTTATGCATTTTCTTATTATTCTTGCTATAGACTGTACTTTATGCCTATTGCTGATTATTACAGTTTATTTCATCTATACATATCTGTTATACTGTTAGGAGACTGTACCGTAGGATGTTACTGGTGGTTATATGTTACTGTACATATCTATTGGATTACCTGCTGAGTTCTTTGGACTCACCCCGTTGTTACTATTTTTCAGGTTGAGGCCGTCGGGAGATATTCCAGTCGCTAGCCCCATTATCGCGAGGATTTTCTTTGTCGTATTATATTTTGCTTTTGCATCTTATATACTTGTATTGTGGGTTTGTATGTGGACTTTATATCGAACACTTGGGTTTACTACTTTTGGTTTTCCGCTGCGGATATATTTTCATTACTTCGTGGATTTTGTCTTTCTTCGTTGTAGTGGAGTAGGATGTTTACATATATCTTCGAGGATTCTATATCGTTCTTTCTTTATATAACTACGTGGATTGTTTACTATTTGTGTGTATTGTTCCGGCCGTGTGTGGCCGAGGTATAGATATATGTATTCAGGATTCATATTGTCACCCGTACAGGGGAGATGTTGCAGAAATTTCTTCTGGCAGGGACTACCTGGGGCGTGACATCACTTGTTTGTGGGTAATCCTAGAGAAATGAAAGGATATTTGTAGTCCTTAAAAATCAGAATGTCATTGTAAGCACCAATGCCCGATTTTTAGAAATGGACTATATAATAAACCATAAGCCCATAAGTAAATTTTATTCTTAAGAAAATAATAAAGGACATGTCTAATCTAGTTCCAACTGTACAAGATGAAATATCACAAGATACTGCAACACGTATCACAAATGACACACAACAACAGACAGTGCCTCGTCGTAGTGGGAGGGTTGTGAGGCAACCTGAGAGATTCATGTTTTTGGGAGAGTCTTCGGACTTGATCCCGGGTAAACATGAACCTGATCTCCAGACATATGACGAAGCACTCCAAGATAAAGATGCAGCATCTTTGCAAAATGCAATGAATACAGAATTAGAATATATGTATTCTAATAAAGTCTGGGAGCTTGTAGAATCACCAAATGGTGCAAAAGCCATTAAGTGAAAATAGGTCTACAATAGGAAAAGAGGATAGATGGGAAGGTGGAAACTTTCAAAGCAAGGCTTGTTGAAAAAGAAAACTTTTTTACCGGTAGCCATGTTTAAGTCTATCTAGAGTCTATTATCTATTATGAGATTTGGCAAGTGGATGTCAAGACAACTTTCCTTAATGGAAGTCTAGAAGAAAGCATCCATATAATGCAACCAGTAGGGGTTTATTGCAAAGGGCAAAGAGCATCTTGTGAGCAAGCTTAATCAGTCTATGAACTGAAGCAAAGCTTCAAGGTCTTGGACATCTGGTCTTATGAAGTAATCTAGACCTATGGAATTATTTAGTGACCAGATAAGTCTTGTGTATACAAGAAGTGTGATGGAAACGTGGTAGTATTTCTTGTACTATACATAGATGACATTTTTGGTAGTTGGAAACAATATCAAAATGTTGTCAGAAGTAAGGATATGGTTGTCCAAACAATTCGATATGAAGAACTTAGGAGAATGAGCACACATTCTTGGGATCAAAGTCATAAGGGATTGCAAGAAAAGAATGTTGTGCTTATCCCGAACTTTATACAATCCTTGCTTGTTTTAGCATGCAGAACTCCAAGAAAGGTTTCTTACCTTTTAGGCATGGAGTAGCTTTATCTAAAGAGATGTCTCCGAAGACATCAAAGGAGATAGAGGACATGAAGGCAGTTCCTTATGCTTCGGTTGTGGGAAGCCTAATGTATGCAATGCTGTGAACGAGAACAGATATCTGCTTTGCCGTGAGCATGGTTAGCAGATATCAAAGTAACCCTGGACAAGGACATTGGACTGCGGTAAAGCATATATAGAAGTACCTTAGAGGCACTAGAGATTATATTCTAGCTTACAAGGCAGATAATTTACTCCCTGTGGGTTGCACGGATTTTGACTTCCAATCGGATAGGGACAATAGTAAGTCAACCTCGGGGTTTTGTGTTTACTTTAGGAGGTGAAGTCATAACAATGGAAGAGTGATAAGCAAAAGTGCTTTTTCGGACTCCACCAAAGAAGCTGAGTAAGTGGCAGCCTCTAAAGCAGTCATAGAAGTTGTATGGCTCAGATACTTCATGATGGACTTAGACATGTTTTCTGGTTTGCCTAAAAATTATTACAATTTATTGTAATAATAATGGTGCAGTAGAAAACTCGAAGAAAGCATAAGTCCATAAGACAAATAATTATAATAGAGCGCAAGTACCACCCAATACGAGATATCATATAACAAGGAGAAGTTGTTGCCGCCTAGATTGCATCAGATGATAGCCTGAGAGATCCTTTCACTAAGGCCCTTCTGGCGAATGCTTTTGATCGGCATGTGGAGGGGATGGGAATCAGATGTATGATAGCAAATATGGTTAGTCTTTTAGTATAAGTGGGAGATTGTTAGAGTGTATACTAAAAGCCTACCTTTTGAATAAACATTTATTTAGAAATAAAGAATCACAATGGTCAAATACCTATATTTATTTGTTAAGTGTAGTTGTTCAATTAATTTATATTGTAGATAACATGGTGTGTGGTGTCACACATAGAAGATCATGTTATCAGTTCTTTATAAATTATAAACAGTTGCTCACGACTAAGATGGAAAGGAACAAACCATTGGAATAGTCGTAGTGTAATTAGGTATTAGTTTATCTTGACTAATAAATTACACTAGTACACTCTAATTGTATTGAGTAGGACCATTTTAGGTAAGTTCTTTTTATACTGACTTGATAAAAGAACTAGACCTTAGTTATTATGAAAGTGTGTGCTCTTAATCCTAATATAATAACAAACACATATATTTAGTATTTATTTCTTTGACTTATCAATGGGTGAGATTTAGCTCGATAAATCAATAAGCCTGATAAGTTGGAAATGATATTACTTATAGTGTGTGTTGTTGATTATATAAGGAAACTGTGTCCTAGTAATCTACGTTGAGAATGACCCCAAGAGAAGCTCATAAGGGTTGTCATGTTAAACCCTGCAGGTGGACTTAGTCTGACATGACGATGAGGTTGAGTGGTACTACTCTTGGACTAAGATATTAATTAAGTGAGTTGTCAGTAACTCATTTAATTAGTGGTCATTTGACATCTTAAACATAGGGAGACTAACACACTCATAATAAGGAGCCCAAAATGTAATTTGGGATTGGTGCGGTAGTTCAATAATAATTCTTTAGTGGTTTGAATTATTATTGATGAAATTAAGTGTGTGTTCGAGGCGAACACGGGAAGCTTAATTTCATCGGGAGACCAAAACCAATTCCTCCTCTCGGTCCCTATCGTAGCCTCTTGTACATAGAGATTTATACCCACCACATACCCACTTCTTACCCACCTTTATATCCATTCTATTGGGGCCGGCCAAGCAAGCTTGGAACCTAAGCTTGGGCCGACCAAGTAAATAGGATGAGTTGAGTTGGTGTGACAGACCCTAGCTTGAACCCAAGCTTAGTGTGGTGGCCACATCATATTAAAAAGAGATTTTTATTAAAATTATTTCTTATGTGGATATCATGGTTTTAAAAGAGAGTTTGAAATTTAAATCTTTCCTTTTATAGCTTTCTACAAAAGATTAAAAAAAGAATTGAAATCTTTCCTTATTTGTAGATTGAAAGGTAGATTTTAATTTTGTGAAAACTTTCCTTTTTAATCATGTTCATGATTTAAAAGAGAGTTTAAAAATTAAATACTTCTTTTATAAAGCTTCTACAAAAGTTTAAGAAAAGATTTGATATCTTTCCTTATTTGTAAATTGAAAGAGATTTTAATTTTTAGAGATAACTTTCTTTTTATCCACATGATTAAAATAAAGATTTAATTTATAGAAATTTCTTTTTATAAACCACCATGAAGGGAAAAATTATTGGAGAAATTTTTTATAAATTTCCGGAAGGAAATTAGGCAATTTTAATTCTTGTGTGAATTAAAATTTCCTTGATTGGGAGAAAAGGTGGCCGACCATTATTATTGAGAAAAGGAAATTATTTTTAATTAAAATAATTTTTCTTTTTCGTGGCAAAGGAATTAAGGAAGTTATTATTTAAATTTCCTTATTTGCCAAGACCAAGGATTATAAAAGAGGTGGTAGAGGTGCCTTCATGGTTAATGACTCTATTCTATTCTTCCTCTCTTTTCCTCCTTGGTGGCCGACCCTAGCTTCTCCCTCTTCTCTTCTTCTTGTGGCCAGCGACAACTTCTCTAGGAGCTTGGTTGGTGGTCGGATTTTACTTGAGGAAGAAGAAGAAGAAGGAGGCTTTGTTTCCTAGCATCTCTTAGAGATTGGTTGGTGGTCTAAGTTCTTCATCCCTTGAAGAAAAGAAGGTGGCCAAAACTTGGAAGAAAGGAGAAGGGCTTGGGTGGTTCTCGTCTCAGTAGATCGTTGCCCACACAACGTCTAGGACAAGAAGAGGAATACGCTAGAAGATCAAGAGGTTATTTGCTTACAAAGAAAGGTATATCTAGTAATTGTTTTTAGCATCATACTAGTTTTCTTTGTATAGTTATTTTTGGAAATACCAAACACAAGAGGCATTGGATCTAGTTTTTCGAATTAGTTTTACGAGTTTGTGTTTTCTTCTTTTTTGAATTTGTGATTCGATTGTTCTTTTTGGTTAACCTAGAGTATTTAAGGAAATTAAATATTAGCTTTCCTTAAAAGGATTTGTCTAGACGGTGGTGGTTGCTCCCAAATCCAAGAAGTCCATGTGCCTCGCCATGCAGTCTTGGAAGTCAATTTTGGAAATTAATATTTAATGAAATTAATAACATAGGTGGATTTGAATCAATAGTGTTAAGTTTCGCTTGCGATTCAAATCTAAACCATTAAGAACAGATAAGTTAAAATTAGAATCAATGATGTTATGTTCCATCTGCGATTCCTAATTTAACTTCTAAAGAACACAATAGGTTATTTAAGGAAAGGTTCGACACTTGTATAAAAAATTTTGTATAATGGAACCAGTACGTTTTCCTAGGACTAACCAACACCTTCCCTCCGCTTGATCCACTGCTTCCCTTGTGAAGTTTCTTCTAGCTATTTGACATGTTGTCAAGCTTAAGTGGGAAAGATGTTGTCTTTGGTTGGAGAAGTCAGATCTTGGAGGAATAGATCTTGAAAAACAAGATATTTGGCTCAGGAGTTTGAGATCTTTGAGAAAAGAGAGGAGAGAAGTGTGGCAAAAATCTAGGTATTGATGAAGCTTGAGGAGGAAAATGAGTTTAGGATTTAGATATGAGAGGTTTAGAAGAAGAATTGAAGAAGAGAGGAGTTTGGGAGAAAGGGGAGTGACTTGAAGAGATGGGGTGTATGGACGACACGGCCTAGCTATGGCAGTGTCTTCTAGACATGGCTAGGGGAATTCATACCACATGGGCTGTGTAAATCTACATAGCCCCAACCCTTTCCTTGTCTGATTGGTTCACGCGACCGTGCAAATATGCACAGCCTCAGCCATCTTCTTCTCGGTGTAGCTCGCACGGCCGTGTCTGGGACACGTCCTCTTCCTTCCTCTCCTCGGGAGACCTTATATGGTCGTGCTAGTTGGCACGGACGGTGCAAATTTTGCTTCTGATCGTTACATGACTGTGTGTGGGACACGGCTGAGACTCTTTCCTCCTCTGGAATCACCACACGGTCGTGTCTGGTACACGGTCGGGCAATTTCTCTCCACGGGAGACCTTACATGGCCGTGTCTTGTAGACACGTTCCTAGCATCCCCCTTCTCTACAGCGTATACCTAGCCGTGTATGACACACGACCAAGCTCTGTTATACTCCCAAAGGATGATTTCACTCCTTCCTTGCTTCTCCAATACTTCCATGCCCATGAAGAAGTCAAGGCCAGCTCATAGAAGCAAAATTTCAACCTGAAAACAAAAGTAGAAACAAGTTTAAAAGTACTAACAATAAAATGGAAACTGAAACTGACAATACTAAAAGAAACCCTTGGGTTGCCTCCCAAGAAGCGCTTGTTTAGGGTCTTTTGCTCGACCGTTCTCCTTGATCTTTTTATCTTTTTCTTGCCCTAGGAGGGCAGACATATTTCTCATTTTTATTGGGAGGCCTCCTCCTAATATCGCTTGCCGGATCATGTTCCATGTCCGATGGCCTCCCATGAGGATGGAAATTCCAATCCTCAAGTTGATAAGCATCTGCCCCACTGCGAACACTTAATAATAAAGAAGAAACATGGTTAGAAGCGTTAGACAAATCATATTCCAAACTTTCCTTACCGATTACCAAAGAAACCTTATGGTTTTTGACATCAATTACTGCTCCAGCTGTGGCAAGGAAGGGTCTTCCCAATATGATTGGAATCTTCGGGTCTTCTACCATGTCTAGAACCACGAAATCCATGGGAATATTAATCCCACCAACTTCTACCGGCACATCTTCAATTATTCCCATAGGATATCTGCAAGAATGATCAGCTAGTTGTAGTGCCATGGTAGTAAGTTTCATGTCTTTGAGACCTAATTTATTACAAATTGAATATGGAATGAGGCTAACACTTGCCCCCAAATCACAAAAAGTTTTTTCTATGAATTCAGATCCTATATTGCAAGGAATGTAAAAGCTTCCTGGATCTTTAAGTTTCGGGGAAATGTTCTTTTCAAACAAAGCACTGCATTCCTCAGTAAGTGCAATGGTCTCAATGTCTCCCCTTCTTCTTTTATTTGACATGATGTCCTTCAGGAATTTGGCAAATTTTAGAATTTGTAGAATTACATCAATCAAAGGAACTTCCACACATATTTCTTTAATTTTGTCCAAAAATCTGCCAAACTCTTCATCCTTCTTTAGCATCACTAATCTTTAATGAAATGGGATTACTTGACTCTGTGGATTAAGTGGAAGAGTCTCTTCAACCTTAATGCTACTCTCCTCATTTTCTTGAATCTAATTTGGTTCAAGTGATGGAGGATAGAGCTCTTCTTCAGCTTTCATCCCTTTTTGAGCAGTCATTTAAGGATCCCCCAAGGTACGTCCGCTCCTAAGTTCGATGCGATTGCAATGCTCTATTGGATTTACATAAGATTTTCAAGGAAATTGCCTTGGTGGTCTTGAAGATGATGAGGCTAGCTGGGCAATTTGGCTATCTTGGATCTTTTGATGCTTTTCAGAATTATCCATTCTCTAAGTCAACTTTAAAATGTCTTGCTTCATTTCATTTTGATTAGAGATAATTTCCTCAAGCATCTTTTCAATTTTAGAAAACTAATAGGCTTGAGAAGATTGTTGTTGTTGCTGAAAATTTTGTTGCCCGGATTAGAAACTTTGATTGCCTCCCATGGATGGTCCCTGTTCTTGATTATTTCTGTAGGAAAAATTCGAATGATTCTTCCACCGAGGATTATATGCGTTGGAATATGGATTGTTCTACCTTTGATTAAAACTCATGATAGCGTCACATTGCTCTAATTGATTTATCTGTGTAGATATAGCTCCCAAAGGACATGAGTCTTGTGAATGATCAGAACTACCACACGTTTCACAACAACATACTATGGCATTGACTGTATTAGTGCTAGTCCCCATACATTCCAGCTTCTTTGTGAGAGAATCCAACTTTGCAGTCATTAAAGTGACTACATCTACATCAAATTTCCCTGATGCTTTAGTTGGGTTTGAATAAGAATAACCTCCACTTCTTTCTATTGCCCATTGATGATGATTATGTGCTACATTCTCAATAATTACTTCAGCTTCATCTAAACTTTTGTTCATGAGTGCCCCTCCAGTAGCTGAATCTAGGGACACTTTAGTATGATAGTTAATACCATTATAAAAAGTTTGTAACACCAACCATTTTTCTAATCCATGATGTGGGCATTGTGTGAGCATATTATTGTAAATAACGATTCTGAGTCAGATTGTCTGAAGCTTGCAATAAGATTTCTCATATGCGCCTTCTTTCTAGGAGGATAGAATTTATCTAGGAATTGCTACTCGCATTGCTCCCAAGTAGTAATACTATTCGGAGGTAGGGAATTTAGCCATTGTTTAGCTCTATCCCTCAAAGAAAACCCAAACAGTAATAATCTAACTGCCTCTGAAGGAACACCATTCATCTTCATGGTATTGCAAATCTCATAGAAGACTTCCAAATGTTGATTTGGGTCCTCATGCAGTCCTCCACCGAACTAATTTTGATGAACCATATTGATTATTGCAGGCTTAATCTCAAAATTATTTGCTTTAACAGAGGGTCTAATAATACTTGAGCGAAACCCTCTAGCATAAGGTGCTGCATAATCCTTGAGTGGTCTATTAGTCATATTCAATTGTTCTTGTTCTTCCTGATGTCTTTGCAAGATTCTTCTTCTATGAAATGTTCTATCTATTTCGGGGTCAAGAGGAAGTAATTTTCCTGCAAAGTTAGATCTTCACATATAAGAACAAGATTAAAGAATTTTGCTTTAAGAAAAGAAAAGAATAGAAGAATAGAGAGGATGTAGTTTACAAAAAGAATTAAAGAACAAATGATTGCAAAGAATGTAATGAATGAATGCAATGAATGGATACAAAGAAAAGAAAGTAAGGAAAGAATACAATAAAAGAATGCAAAACATAATTGGAAAAGTAGTTACTAGTTAGATGTATGAAAGGAAAAGAAAAGTTTAGTCTAACTCAATTGATAATCTCTAATGTTATAAGCATAGTCCCCAGCAACAACGCCAAAAACATGTTACGCACCGCAAGTGTATGATTACGTTGTCAGTAATAATAAAAGATATCGTATCCACAGGGAGTAGTTATAAGCACTAAAGATGTCTCAAAGCGAATTAGCTAAACATACAATTAAAAGATCATTTATAACTAAGATCAGAGGTAAGGGTTAAATGCAGAGATTTAGAATTATAAAGATTCTAGGTGTAACTCCCGCCCTCCCTGCTACTAAAAGGGACGGGGCTACTTACTTACTTAACTATTCCAGGATACATGCATATTTAAAATTTCTTTCTAGTAACATAAAGCAGCGGAAATGTCATGAAGTTATACTGGAATGTAACATAAATACAATTGGTTCATGTCAAACATAACAAAAATAACATAGCAGGTCTTTATTTGTCTTAGCCGAGCCACTGCCACACACACCTCCTTGCCTCTCCTGCAGCTCCCTTAGGTCATCCATCCCTTGCCTTTATCTGTGGTACAAGGAAGTAAGCTATGAGCACACAGGCTCAGTAAGATCCTTTCCTACTCACAAAAACCGTATCTCAAAGCATAATCATATAAGCATATAATCAACGAAGACATAATCATCTAACATTATGTTATGTGAACATAGTTCCTTATCATATCATATCACTATGAACCATGATTCTAACATACCATAAATAAAGGGATCATGTTATGTGAATCCTAAGGAGCATAACATATCATCATGTCATATGAATCATAAACAAAAACATCTCATAACCTCATGTCCTATAAGTCATAAAAGTATGGCATAACATCATGTCATATAGTTCATAAAAACATATCATATTATGAATGGGTACATTATGCAAAATGTCCTTTTTAAAACATATGCCATGTCAAGTGCAAGATGTCTTTAAACATATCTTTTAATACTTAAACATAATATCATCATCATGAGGGCCCGGCTTGTACCACATACATACATAAATGCGCGCAATCCCTAGGACCGAGTAGCTAGCCACGAACCTACTAGGGAAATAGACCCGTTCATAGTCCGTCGGCCTAGGGGGTTACTAAGGAGCCCATCCCTTTTTACTAGACCCGTTCATAGTCCGTCGGCCTAGGGGCGTACTAAGGAGCCCACCCTTCGGCCTAGGGGCGTACTAAGGAGCCCACCCTTGGTACAAGCCATACAAAGTAAAATACATGTCATGCATATCATATCATCATAACTGTTATATCATATCATCATAGATGTCATGCTCTTGTCTTAACATGAAGAGTGCTCTTAATCCCAATTTAAGGGAAGCAACTCTTTACCATTTTCTTATCATATCATAAGGCATACATTCTTGGGCACATAGCCATCATATAAAACCATTATCATGCTTGGTTCATAAGCTTACGTAAATGAGCATGCTACATATTTGAAATCATACATGCTTGGGTACATAGTAGTCATAAGAATCATTTCATGCATAATTCTTAAACACACATAAATAGACATGTTACTTGTCTTGTCATAAAGCATGCATACTTAAACATAAAACATATCATAAGAGTCATCATCATGCATAATTCATGAGCATCCTTAATTAAGTATATAAATCATCATAGGCAACCATAATCATACATGGAAAACATTTACTAGCATCTCCTAATTCATATCCTAGTATGTGAGACACCTAGCAAAGTCATAATTGGGTCTCTAACCCTAGTTTCATATGGTGGCCGAAAGTCACCATGCTTAGTTTTAGGTTACAACAACATATAAGCATGTAAACCTTAAATCAAATTCATATCATAAACTATAAAGAATATCATGAACATAGGTTGTAGGTTCTAAGCTCCCTAGGCCTTTTAACTTAGTTGTGGTCGAACCTTTAAGAGCATGAAACTAAGTTCTACATAAGCATAAAAATACCAAGCTACCTTCATATCATATCATAAGGGAAGTCCATGAGCTTGCTAAGTTTAAGTTTAAACTTTCTTGAACCCTAGATTATAGTCATGGCCGAAAGTTCATAAAAAGGAAATAACCTCTAAGCAACATACAACATCCTAGCCAATTTCATAACATATCATAAAGAAGTCATGAGCATACTAAATTAGGTTTTGAGCTTCATGAACCCTAAAACCTCATCATGGCCGAAACTTCATCAAACAAGAAATAAACTTCTAAGCAACATATAAACATGAATACCTAGCTAATTTCATAACATATCATAAAGAAGTTTATGAGCCTAGTAAATTAGGTTTAGAGCTTCATGAACCCTAAAACCTCATCATGGTCGAAACTTCATCAAACAAGAAATACTTCTAAGCAACATATAAACATGAATACCTAGCTAATTTCATAACATATCATAAAGAAGTCTATGAGCATACTAAATTATGTTTTGAGCTTTATGAAACCCTGAAACTCCATCATGGCCGAAACTTCATAAGACAAGAAATAAATTTCTAAGCAACATATAAACATGAATACCTAGCTAATTTCATAACATATCATAAAGAAGTCTATGAGCATGCTAAATTAGGTTTTGAGTTTTATGAAACCCTAAAACTCCATCATGGCCGAAACTTCTTAAGACAAGAAGTAAATTTCTAAGCAACATATAAACATGAATACCAAGCTAATTTCATAACATATCATAAAGAAGTCTATGAGCATGCTAAATTAGGTTTTGAGCTTTATGAAACCCTAAAACTCCATCATGGCCGAAACTTCATAAGACAAGAAATAAATTTCTAAGCAACATATAAACATGAATACCTAGCTAATTTCATAACATATCATAAAGAAGTCTATGAGCATGCTAAATTAGGTTTTGAGCTTTATGAAATCCTAAAACTCCATCATGGCCGAAACTTTATAAGACAAGAAATAAATTTCTAAGCAACATATAAACATGAATACCTAGCTAATTTCATAACATATCATAAAGAAGTCTAGGAGCTTGTTAAATTAAGTTTTAAGCTTCTTAAAGCCCTAGAATATTCATGGCCGAAACATATCAAGAAGAAGATCAAGCTTAAACAATATACAACATAAATTTTTAACTAATTTCATATCATAACATAATAAGATCCATGAGCATGGGTTCTTCTCCTTTTTTATCTTTTTAAGTGTTCTAACTTTTCGAAAATATCGTAAGCGACTTGTACCACAGGTGAGGGAATACTTACTTCCTTGTTTGATTTACTTAAGGAGAGAATCTTGCTTGTGGAGCCTTCCTAGAGAGGAGTCCTCCTTTGTTTTTGGGTTTCGGCAAAGAGAGGTGAGGAGGAGGCTTGGTCACGATGAAGGGAAGGAGGGAGGAGGAAGAGGAGAAAATGAATTTTCTTCTTTATTTTCCCATTTTATTCATCATGAGAGGAGGAAGGGAAAATGCACTTTTCCTTCTCCTTTCTTTTACGTCTCCTTAATGAAAAGAGGAAGCAAGAATCCTCTTTTCTTTTGAGAGGAAGAAGGCTACTCTAACTTCTCCTTCTAAATGAGAGAAGTTCTTTTCTTACTCTTAACTATATTGTAACTTCTCTCTCTAACAATAACTTCTCTTGGTCTATTGGTTAACCCATACATGCATCTAGTAAGAGATCCAAGGTTCAAACCTTGGTCATCTCTTTTTGGTTCTATTTTTTTTTATTATTTTTGTAAATTTACACATAAGGCCTATTTTTATCCATGATAAAAAATATCTAAAATCTTGCTAAGTACTCTATGGGTGTTACAGTCCCCCATACCTCATAAAAGTTCGTCCTCGAACTTAAAATAGTTCCGGGTACTTTTGTCTCATATCGTCTTCTCGCTCCCATGTGGCTTCTTCTAACCGTTGATTTTGCCACAGGACTTTTACTAATGGTACCTCTTTGTTCCTTAGTCTTTTGATACTTCGGTCCAATATCTGCACCGGTCGACTTACATAACTTAGATCCTCTTTCACTTGTACGGTTTGTGGCTCGATCACTTGGTCCATGCTCGGAATATATTTCTTTAGCATCGAAACATGGAACACATTGTGGATAGCTGACATCTCCTGAGGTAGCGCTAGTTCGTAGGCCACCTTGCCAACTCTTTTCAGAACTTGATATGGGCCTACATAACGCGGGCTTAGTTTTCCTTTCTTTCCGAACCTCATCACTCCTTTGATAGGAGCTACCTTAAGGAACACTGTATCTCCGACACTGAATTCTAAGGGCCTTCGTCTTTTATCTGCATAACTCTTTTGTCGGCTCTGAGTTGTTTCTATTCTCTGACGGATGTTCTGTATAGCACGGGTGGTGTTGTCAATGAATTCTGTTTGAACTCTCATCTCCTTCTTTTCACCACCTTTGTACCAGCATATAGGGGACCTACATTTCCTTCCGTACAGAGCCTCGTAGGGTGCCATTCCAATAGTAGCCTGATAACTATTGTTGTAGGCGAATTCCGCTAGACTTAAATATCGGCACCAACTCCCTTTGAAATCTAAGGTGCAAGCCCGTAGCATGTCTTCTAGTACTTGATTTACCCTTTCTGTTTGTCCGTCGGTCTGAGGGTGGAAGGCAGTACTGAATAATAGCTTGGTGCCAAGGGCTTTTTGAACACATTCGCAAAAATGGGAAATAAAACGACCATCTCTGTCAGAAATAATGGTCTTAGGAATCCCATGTAATCTGACAATTTCTTTGACGTATAATTGAGCTAATTGCTCAACAGAATAGGTTATCTTAATTGCCAGAAAGTGGCTAGATTTCGTCAATCTGTCCATGATTACCCATATAGCGTCGTAACCATTTGTCGTCTTGGGTAATCCCGAGATGAAATCCATAGAGATATCCTTCCATTTCCATTCTAGAATTCGGATTGGCTGCAGTAATCCTCCAGGTCTCTGGTGTTCTGTTTTAACCTGTTGGCAGGTCAAACAGGTACTGACATACTGAGCCACGTCTCTTTTCATACCGGACCACCAGAACTTCTTTTCCAGATCCTGGTACATCTTAGTGGAACCCGGATGCATCACATGGGCCTCTTCCAGTATCTTCTTTGGCAACTCTGGATCCCCTGGAATACATAATCGATCCCTGAGATATAATATTCCACTGTCTGCAATACGGAATCCGTCATCCTTTCCCTCTAAGGTTTCCTGCCTAATCCTTTGGAGGCTTTGGTCACTAGTTTGCTTTTACAATATATTGTCGAATAATGTCGGTGCTAAGGTCAGGGTAGAGAGTTGCCCGGACATATTTTCGACCCAGTGACACGTAATGTTTCTCGGCTTCCCAATAAATTTGACTATTGATTCGCCTTCAGTATTAGATAATGATTCACTTTCAGTATCAGATAAGATTTTAGTATATTGACTAAAATTTAGGTAGATGACCTGTGACGACCGTAGAAGCATTGGTCGCATCTCCCTCGGTAAGAGAAAAGATCCTGGCATTCGTTGCTACTGGCGGAGCTTCCAGTCTCCGTTGGCTTATCTGCGGGCCTTCTATTGCAGCTTGCATCAAGTGTAGCTATGGGGGAGCACCTTTGTTCTGAACCTGTGGAGGAGTAGGTGTCTGGGTCTGAGTAGGGCAGTTCCGAGCCATATGTCCTTCCATTCCACAGTTGTAGCATCTGTTGGTACCTATACGACATATCCCCGGATGCTTCTTCCCGCAAGTAGTACTCTGAGGAAACATGAGTTGCTTGCTTGCTGGACCACTCTTGGAATCATTCCATTGCTTCCTCTTGCCACTGTGATTTACTTTCCAGCTGGTTCGGGTACTTTGAGATTTTTGTCCTCCCGACTAAGTTTGATTCTTGCCCTCATTCATTGCCTTTTGATAGTGTTCCGTGATCAGAGCACTACTGATTAATTCTTCGGCAGTTTGCGGTCTATTAACTCCGCCGGCCACGTTCAGGGCTATCTCAGGTCTGAGCATCTTCAGCATAAGTCTGACCCTTTCTCTCTCCGTGCTGACCAACTCTGGGCACAGACGTGATAGGCGGTTGAATTTCTTAACAGCTTCATTAACTGATAGATCACCTTGCCGGAACTCGGTGAACTCATCGTAGTGTTTATTTGTGACTCGCATATGGAAAAATTCTTCGAAAAATTCTGTCTCGAAGTCTGTCCATCTCATCTGATTTATCTGTCATTTTGCTTTGACTCGATCCCACCACATTCTGGCATCGCCCGTAAGGCAGAACGATGCGCATTTGACTTTCTCGTGCTCCGGCCAATCCAGTAACTCCACTATGCTCTCTACAGTCTTGAACCAGGCCTGTGCGTCCCATGGTTCACAGTTATCGGAGAAAGCTTGGCTTCTCGTCCACGCGAATCGGATATGCCTCTGACGAACCAGGAGCTGGGCCCTACCGGTGTGCCGTTGTGGTATTGGTACCGTGTAGGTATTATTGGTACTACGTTACGATGTCTGGCGGGTGGCGAGTGATTCTGATTCCCATTGATTAGAGGAGTGATCATCTCGCCGCTGTTCCTGAACTCGATCGGAGCTCGGTAACTACATGCATTCGCGGTCGGTATTAGTCCTTGTCCCTCCGTCTGCTCTCTAGCCATCCTTATCTTCATTAATGACAATAGAGCTAGCGTATGTTATTATCGTTTCTAACCAGGCTAATGAAAGGGTATCATCATTTCTAATTGTTTGTAAGTTTGTTGTGTTATCATCCCTAACCTACCATCATGCAACCTAAGCTAAAACTGTGACTTAAAAGAATAAAGTAAGCATGCATACTACTAAAGCATTATAAATAAAAGAAAAATAAACTAGCATAAGCATCATAAAAGAAATATACTAAGCATAGAAATTCTTACTTGGAGCAGCAGAAAGAGACTCGATGTGTGTGCAGTGGGAAGGCTAAACTTGGCTCTGATACCAAACTGTAACGCCCGCCCTCCCTGCTACTAAAAGGGACGGGGCTACTACTTACTTAACTATTCCAGGATACATGCATATTTAAAATTTCTTTCTAGTAACATAAAGCAGCGGAAATGTCATGAAGTTATACTGGAATGCAACATAAATACAATTGGTTCATGTCAAACATAACAAAAATAACATAGCAGGTCTTTATTTATCTTAGCCGAGCCACTGCTACACACACCTCCTTGCCTCTCCTGCAGCTCCCTTAGGTCATCCATCCCTTGCCTTTATCTGTGGTACAAGGAAGTAAGCTATGAGCACACAGGCTCAGTAAGATCCTTTCCTACTCACAAAAATCGTATCTCAAAGCATAATCATATAAGCATATAATCAATGAAGACATAATCATCTAACATTATGTAATGTGAACATAGTTCCTTATCATATCATATCACTATGAACCATGATTCTAACATATCATAAATAAAGGGATCATGTGATGTGAATCCTAAGGAGAATAACATATCATCATGTCATATGAATCATAAACAAAAACATCTAATAACCTCATGTCCTATAAGTCATAAGAGTATGGCATAACATCATGTCATATAGTTCATAAAAACATATCATATTATGAATGGGTACATTATGCAAAATGTCCTTTTTAAAACATATGCCATGTCAAGTGCAAGATGTCTTTAAACATATCTTATAATACTTAAACATAATATCATCATCATGAGGGCCCGACTTGTACCGCATACATACATAAATGCGCGCAATCTCTATGACCGGGTAGCTAGCCCCGAACCTACTAGGGAAATAGACCCGTTCATAGACCGTCGGCCTAGGGGGTTACTAAGGAGCCCATCCCTTTTTACTAGACCCGTTCATAGTCCGTCGGCCTAGGGGCGTACTAAGGAGCCCACCCTTGGTACAAGCCATACAAAGTAAAATACATGTCATGCATATCATATCATCATAACTGTCATATCATATCATCATAGATGTCATGCTCTTGTCTTAACATGAAGAGTGCTCTTAATCCCAACTTAAGGGAAGCAACTCTTTGCCATTTTCTTATCATATCATAAGGCATACATTCTTGGGCACATAGCCATCATATAAAACCATTATCATGCTTGGTTCATAAGCTTACGTAAATGAGCATGCTACATATTTGAAATCATACATGCTTGGGTACATAGTAGTCATAAGAATCATTTCATGCATAATTCTTAAACACACATAAATAGACATGTTACTTGTCTTGTCATAAAGCATGCATACTTAAACATAAAACATATCATAAGAGTCATCATCATGCATAATTCATGAGCATCCTTAATTAAGTATATAAATCATCATAGGCAACCATAATCATACATGGAAAACATTTACTAGCATCTCCTAATTCATATCCTAGTATGTGAGACACCTAGCAAAGTCATAATTGGGTCTCTAACCCTAGTTTCATATGGTGGCCGAAAGTCACCATGCTTAGTTTTAGGTTACAACAACATATAAGCATGTAAACCTTAAATCAAATTCATATCATAAACTATAAAGAATATCATGAACATAGGTAGTAGGTTCTAAGCTTCCTAGGCCTTTTAACTTAGTTGTGGCCGAACCTTTAAGAGCATGAAACTAAGTTCTACATAAGCATAAAAATACCAAGCTACCATCATATCATATCATAAGTGAAGTCCATGAGCTTACTAAGTTTAAGTTTAAACTTTCTTGAACCCTAGATTATAGTCATGGCCAAAAGTTCATAAAAAGGAAATAACCTCTAAGCAACATACTACATGAATACCTAGCCAATTTCATAACATATCATAAAGAAGTCTATGAGCATACTAAATTAGGTTTTGAGCTTCATGAACCCTAAAACCTCATCATGGCCGAAACTTCATCAAACAAGAAATAAACTTCTATGCAACATATAAACATGAATACCTAGCTAATATCATAACATATCATAAAGAAGTCTATGAGCATACTAAATTAGGTTTTGAGCTTCATGAACCCTAAAACCTCATCATGGCCGAAACTTCATCAAACAAGAAATACTTCTAAGCAACATATAAACATGAATACCTAGCTAATTTCATAACATATCATAAAGAAGTCTATGAGCATACTAAATTAGGTTTTGAGCTTTATGAAACCCTAAAACTCCATCATGGCCGAAACTTCATAAGACAAGAAATAAATTTCTAAGCAACATATAAACATGAATACCTAGCTAATTTCATAACATATCATAAAGAAGTCTATGAGCATGCTAAATTAGGTTTTGAGTTTTATGAAACCCTAAAACTCCATCATGGCCGAAACTTCATAAGACAAGAAGTAAATTTCTAAGCAACATATAAACATGAATACCTAGCTAATTTCATAACATATCATAAAGAAGTCTATGAGCATGCTAAATTAGGTTTTGGCTTTATGAAACCCTAAAACTCCATCATGGCCGAAACTTCATAAGACAAGAAATAAATTTCTAAGCAATATATAAACATGAATACCTAGCTAATTTCATAACATATCATAAAGAAGTCTATGAGCATGCTAAATTAGGTTTTGAGCTTTATGAAACCCTAAAACTCCATCATGGCCGAAACTTCATAAGACAAGAAATAAATTTCTAAGCAACATATAAACATGAATACCTAACTAATTTCATAACATATCATAAAGAAGTCTAGGAGCATGTTAAATTAAGTTTTATGCTTCTTAAAGCCCTAGAATATTCATGGCCAAAACATATCAAGAAGAAGATCAAGCTTAAACAATATCCAACATAAATTTTTAACTAATTTCATATCATAACATAATAAGATCCATGAGCATGGGTTCTTCTCCTTTTTATCTTTTTAAGTGTTCTAACTTTTCGAAAATATCGTAAGCGACTTGTACCACAGGTGAGGGAATACTTACTTCCTTGTTTGATTTACTTAAGGAGAGAATCTTGCTTGTGGAGCCTTCCTAGAGAGGAGTCCTCCTTTGTTTTTGGGTTTCGGCAAAGAGAGGTGAGGAGGAGGCTTGGTCACGGTGAAGGGAAGGAGGGAGTAGGAAGAGGAGAAAATGAATTTTCTTCTTTAATTTCCCCTTTTATTCATCATGAGAGGAGGAAGGGAAAATGCACTTTTCCTTCTCCTTTCTTTTACTTCTCCTTAATGAAAAGAGGAAGCAAGAATCCTCTTTTCTTTTGATAGGAAGAAGGCTACTCTAACTTCTCCTTCTAAATGAGAGAAGTTCTTTTCTTACTCTTAACTATATTGTAACTTCTCTCTCTAACAATAACTTCTCTTGGTCTATTGGTTAACCCATACATGCATCTAGTAAGAGATCCAAGGTTCAAATCTTGGTCATCTCTTTTTGGTTCTATTTTTTTTATTATTTTTGTAAATTTACACATAAGGCCTATTTTTATCCATTATAAAAAATATCTAAAATCTTGCTAAGTACTCTATGGGTATTACACTAGGAGTCTTGGTTTCTTTGTGATAATCAATGATGTAATGTAATCTACCAAACCTTGCCCTCAATTGCAATGTATTCGTAAGAAGTCACCGGTTGTTTTCTGCAGAAAACACTGGTTAAGGACTTATATCCAAACCCTAAGCAATCAAAGAGTTATGAATCCCTATGAGGTCCATTAACGGGGCATCCCTGTCACGACACCCCTCGATCATACGACATAGAAACGCATCCCTAATCATTTAGCATTAAGATATAGAATTAAGAATGTCAATCCATCCTACTTCTTTGCAAATTCTTGTTTTCCCCCCTAAAGGTAATCCCCTAAAAGGTTTGTGAGCGGGCAGCCCTGTCACGATGCCCCTCGGTCATACGATTTAGTGAATTCCTCTACAAGTTTCCACAAGAGATACATGTTAGAGTGTATACTAAAAGCCTAACTTTTGTAAACATTTATTTTTGAAATAAAAGAATCACATTGGTCAAATGTCTACATTTTATTTGTTAAGTGTAGTTGTTCAATTAATTTATATTGTAGATAACATAGTGTGTGGTGTTACACATAGAAGATCATGTTATCAGTTCTTTATAAATTATAAACAGTTGCTCACGACTAAGATGGAAAGGAACAAACCATTGGAATAGTCGTAATGTAATTAGGTATTAGTTTATCTTGACTAATAAATTATACTAGTACACTCTAAGTGTATTGAGTAGGACCATTTTAGGTAAGTTCTTTTTATACTGACTTAATAAAAGAACTAGACCTTAGTTATTATGGAAGTGTGTGCTCTTAATCCTAATATAATAACAAGCACATATATTTAGTATTTATTTCTTTAACTTATCAAAGGGTGAGATTTAGCTTGATAAATCAATAGCCTCGATAAGTTGGGAAATGATATTACTTATAGTGTGTGTTGTTGATTATAGAAGGAATCTGTGTCCTAGTTATCTAGGTTGAGAATGTCCTCAAGTGGAGCTCATAAGGATTGTCATGTTAAACCCTGCAGGTGGACCTAGTCCAACATGACAATGAGGATGAGTGGTACTACTCTTGGAGCAAGATATTAATTAAGTGAGTTATCAGTAACTTACTTAATTAGTGGGCATTTGTTATTTTAAACATAAGAAGACTAACGCACTCATGATATGAAGGAGCCTATAATGTAATTTGTTATTTTAACGCACTCTAGTGGAATCAGTTATTATTGATGAACTTGAGTTGTGTGTTCGGGGCGAACACGAGATACTCAAGCTCATCGGAAGGTCAAAACAAATTTCTCCTCTAGGTCCCTATCGTAGCCTCATTAATGCCTTTAATCCACTCATGGAAAAACTCATCTTGGTGTCCAAGAGAGGGCCGGCCCATGACATGGTGACCAAGCCATATGGCCGGCCACTTCCTCCACAAATGGTGCCGGCCCCTTGCTTGGTGCCCAAGCATGAAGGGGCCGACCACAATATTCAAATTATAAGGGGGTATTTTGAATTTTTAAAATCTTCTCTTTGTAGAAAACTACAAGTTTTAAAAGAGAGTTTTTAAAATAAAAAACTTTCCTTATTTGAATTAAGCCACATTGTTTAATAGAAAGTTTAAAAGTTTTAAAACTTTCCTTTTTTAACCATCCTCATGGATTTTAGAAAAAAGGAAGAGAAGTTTTAAAATTAAATTTTTCTATTTTTGTAACCATGTTAAAAAAGGAAATTTTAGAAGAGAAATTTAAATTTTAAAACTTGGTTTTAATTTTTAAAACTTGGTTTTTCTTTTTAAAACTTTCCTTTTTTAACATTCACATTCGGAAATTTAAAAGAGAGCTTGTAAAATTTTATAAGAGAATTTTTTCTTTGCTTATAAAATTTTTACAAAAGAATTTCCATCCTTTTAAGTGGTTAGCCACCCTTGCTTGGTGCCCAAGTAAGTGGCCGGCCAATCAATCATCCAATCATTGATTTGGTGATTGATTCAATCAAGAGGAAAGAAGAGGAAAAATAAAAGGGGAAAAGTAAAAACAAGAGGAAGATTTTAATTTTTGTAAAAAGTCTTTCCTTATTTGCCTTGGGCAAGTAATATAAAAGAAGGGGAGGGGAGGCCTCATGAGATAACAATTCTTATTCTCTTGTTAGTGCTCCTTTTGTGGCCGGCCCTCTCCCCTCTTCTTTTCCCTTTGCTCTCTTGTTCCCTTAAGGTGGTGGTGGCCGAAACATAGAGAAGGAGAAGAAGGCTATTGGGTGGTGTTCATCTTGGAGGATCATCGCCCACACGACGTCCTAGGCGAGGCGAAGAATACGGCAGAAGATCTCGAGGTCATTAGCATACAAAGAGAAGGTATAACTAGTAATTTTCTTCCGCATCATGCTAGTTATTTTTCTTTGTATGAATTCCAAACACAAGAGGCATTAGATTCTAGTTTTTCGGATTTGTTTCAAAGTTGTGTTTTTTTTTGTTTTTCGAATTTGTGATTCGATTGTTCTTTTTGGTTAAACCTAGAGTTATATAAGGAAATTAAATATTAGCTTTCCTTAAAAGGCTTTGTTTAGGAAGTGGTGGTTGCTCCAATATCCAAGAAGGTCTAGTGCCTCGCCATGTTTAACCTGGAAGCCAATTTTAGAAATTAATATTTAATTGAATTTATAACATAGGTGGATTTGGATCAATAATGTTAAGTTCCACTTGCGATCCAAGTCTAAACCATTAAGAACAAATAAGCTAAATTTAGAATCAATAATGTTAAGTTCCGTTTGTGATTCCTTATTTAACTTCTAAAGAACACAATAGGTTATTTAGGAAAGGTTCGACACTTGTACAAAATTTTATACAGTGGAACCGGTACGATCTTCCTAGGACTAACCAACAATACAAACAACTAATCAAGAATGGGAATTAGGCACAAAACACAACAATCTAATACAAGATTGATTGATACAAAACATAGCAATATCCTTGGATCAAGAAGATGGCAAATCCATTGAATCTTACATCAAATTATATCACAAATATTCCCTCCTTCCTAGAACAAGAAATCTACTCCATAAAGAATAGAGAAAGGACCAGAGAAAAGAAAATCCAAGACATTCCAATCCAAGAACAAGAGAATAGAAAGGAATGCTTATCTCATTATGATGAGTGATCTTCAGAACCAATCCTCCGCACTTCGAGTTGAATCTTGGACAGAAATCTCCCCTTGAATGGCTGGAAACCGCCCCAAGAACCTCTCTCCCCAAAAGGAGAGCCTCCTCTTTCAAAAGGGAAAAAACTCTATATATAGAGGGGGTAATTTGGGCGCCACACGGCCCAGGACACGGCCATGTGAGATCTACACAGCCAGGGCAATCCTCCTCTCGGCTAGGGTTACACGGTCTGATAAAGAAACCTTGTAAATGGATCACCTTGAAATTCAGCTTGGGGAAGGGTAATGACGCCACACTCAAGCAAGATGAGAAGGTGAGTGATAAGTCATGGAGTTTTGATCGCCACAAGTTGCCTTGATAAGATCGAAATTAGTTCTTTGCCTAAGAACAAGAAGGAAGCTCTCACAAAAGAGGAACTTAAATTTTCATTCAAACTTACATGATTTGTCATACAAGAGTTCTCCTATTTAACATCCCTTAAGATCCCCTATGCACTAATTATGCAATAAATATCATGCTTGCATGCATGGGTTTTATTATCCACTAATGCAACCACTAATCCTTAATACTAGCTTAATGCAACCATGCATGCATGGTATTTGTTATACTAGCTTAGGAACTCTCAAAAATGCATTAAAACCCCACAAAGGACATCAAAAGTCACTTTAAAAAACCCCCCCATGCATGCACACAAAAATGGTCATCATGTTGGTCAAATTTCACTTTCAAATTGAAGGAATGTGATCCACTTAGTTGTTGCCTCCATTGTGCATCGATCCTCCTTTTCCTTGAGCCTCATTATTAAGCCTTCCAAAGCTTGCTTCATTCTCTTAGTCTTGGACCTTGTCATGGGTCCCCCAATTTCCTTTAATGCCTCTTCTTGGCTCACATCATTCCCTCCTTCTTTAGGTGAATTCGTCCTTGAATTTAGGTCTTCATCTCCTACATCAAAAGGACTCAAATCAGCCACATTAAAAGTTGCACTAACACCATACTCACCGAGCAAATCAATTTTGTAAGCATTGTCATTAATTCTTTCCAACACTTGGAATGGTCCATCTCCTCTTGGTTGAAGCTTTGATTTCCTTTGGGTAGGAAACCGTTACTTCCTCATATGAACCCACACCCAATCACCGGGTTCAAGGACCACTCTTTTTCTCCCTTTATTGGCTCGATTTGCATATTGCTCCATTTTCTTCTCAATTTGAGCTTTAACTTGCTCATGAAGCTTCTTCACATATTCTACCTTTGTTTTGCCATCCTTGTGAACTAAAGAAGAAGTGTTAGGTAAAGGAAGCAAATCAAGAGGTGTTAGTGGATTGAACCCATAAACAATCTCAAAAGGAGAAAATTTAGTAGAATGGACCGCCCTATTATAAGCAAATTCAACATGAGGTAAACATTCTTCCCAAGACTTAATGTTCTTCTTAATAATTGCTCTAAGAAGATTAGAAAGTGTCCTATTTACCATCTCAGTCTAGCCGTCAGTTTGTGGGTGGCATGTGGTGGAGAAAAGAAGCTTTGTTCCCAACTTGTTCCATAAGGTCCTCCAAAAATGGCTTAAAAATTTGGTGTCACGATCTGAAACAATGCTCCTAGGCATGTCATGAAGTCTTACCACCTCTTTGAAAAACAAATCTGCCACATGAGTTGCATCATCCACCTTGTGGCAAGGTATGATGTGTGCCATCTTGGAGAATCTATCAACTACCACAAAAATGGAGTCCTTACCTTTTTGAGTACGTGGTAGCCCTAAAACAAAATCCATAGACAAGTCAGTCCAAGGAAAATTAGGAATAGGCAAAGGCGTGTAAAGTCCATGAGGTAATGTCTTAGATTTTGCTTTTCTACACACAATGCACCGTGCACAAAATTTCTGCACATCGTGTTTCATGTATGGCCAATGAAAATGTTCAAGCAGCATTTCTAAGGTCTTTTGAACCCCAAAGTGTCCCATTAAACCCCTCTCATGTGCTTCCCTAACTAGCTATTTACGCATCGATCCTCTAGGCACACAAAGTCTGTTATTCTTAAACAAGTAGTTGTCATGCCTAACAAACCCATTTTGTGATTTCTTTTCACATGCAGCATATAATTAGGAAAACTCATTATCATGTACAGACAATTCCTTAATATGTTCATAGCCAAGCAATTTAGTTTCAAGTGTAGCTAACAAATTATACCTTCTTGAAAGTGCATCTGCTACAACATTTACCTTTCCTTGCTTATGCTTAATCACATAAGGAAATTGTTCAAGAAATTCGACCCATTTGGCATGCCTTTTGTTGAGCTTCCCTTGCCCTTTCAAATACTTCAAAGATTCATGATCACTATGAATGACAAATTTTTTAGGAAAAAGATAATGCTGCCATGTTTGCAATGCTCTAACAAGGGCATACAATTCTATGTCATAAGTGGAATAGTTGAGGGTGGCACCACTTAATTTCTCACTAAAATATGCAATGGGATGACCATCTTGAAGTAAAACAACCCCAATACCCACATGAGATGCATCACATTCAATTTCAAATGATTTGGAAAAATCAGGTAAAGCAAGAATGGGTGCATGTGTGAGTTTATCCTTAAGTGTTTGAAATGCATTTTCTTGATTCTTTCCCCATCTAAAACCCATACTTTTCTTAACAATTTCATTTAGGGGTGCTGCCACTGTGCTGAAATCCTTCACAAACCTCCTATAGAAACTTGCCAACCCATGGAAGCTCCTAACCTCACTCACAGTTTTAGGAGTTGGCCAATCTCTAATGGCATTAACTTTCCCTTCATCAACCTGCACACCTTTAGAACTTATGACAAAACCAAGAAAAACCACATGATTAGTGCAAAAAGAACACTTTTCCAAGTTAGCATATAGTTTTTCCTTTCTAAGTACATGCAAGACAGATAGGAGATGTGCAATATGCTCAACAAAACTCTTGGAATATACCAAAATATCATCAAGTATACTACCACAAATTTTCCAAGAAATTCTCGTAAGACATGGTTCATAAGCCTCATAAAAGTGCTTGGTGCATTAGTTAACCCAAAAGACATTACCAACCATTCATACAATCCATATTTGGTTTTGAAAGCTGTTTTCTATTCATCCCCTTCCCTTATCCTAATTTGATGGTACCCACTTTTTAAATCAATTTTAGAAAAGAAGCAAGCACCATGGAATTCATCAAGCAAATCATCAAGTCTAGGGATTGGATGTCTATACTGAATTGTGATGTTGTTGATGGCTCTACAGTCAGTGCACATCCTCCATGTTCCATCCTTTTTAGGCACCAAAATTACGGGTACAGCACAAGGACTTAAACTTTCTCTAACCCATCCTTTTTGCAATAACTCCTCCACTTGATTTTGTATCTCCTTGGTTTCTTGAGGGTTGCTCCTATAAGCTGGCCTATTGGGCAGAGAAGCGCTAGGAATAAGGTCTATTTGGTGTTCAATCCCCCTCATTGGTGGCAATCCGTGAGGTACTTCCTTGGGAAACACATCTTCAAAATCCTGCAAAATAACAACAACTTCAATAGGCAAAGAGTTAGTATTAGATTCCAAGCAAGTTTCTTTGCACAAAAGAAGAAATATTAGATGTCTTGTCAAATAAGCTTTCTTCACCTCACTTACTCTTGTAAACAAATTTTCTATTTTTATCTCTTTTTTTTCCTCATTCTTTCTTTTCTTTTGAATTTTGTCCTTAAAATCAAGTATTTTCTTTTGCACACACTCTTTCTTTTTCTTATGCTCTCGCTCTTCTTTTTCTCTTTTCTCTCTCATTTTTATTTGATCCTCACAAACCTCCCTAGGTGATAATGGTGTAACACCCACAAAATTATAAGATAAGTATATGGATGTTATTTCCTTTAGAGCATAAAAGTAAGAAGAATCAAAAGAAAAAAAAGAAATAAGAGAAATGAAAAGAAGAGGTGAAGGTTTGAACCTTGAACCTCTCACAAAGGATAGAAATAAAATTATGTATGATAACCACTAGGATAATGAATAACATATGAATGGGAAATGATGGGAATTGTAGTTAAAAGTGAAGATATAATTAAGTGAGGGAACAAGAGAAAATCAAGTAGCTTTCTTCCTCTTGTTTACCTCTTGGTTAAGAAAAGGAGTAAGCAAAAGACAAGTTGTCTTTTCTTTTTTTTCTCTATTTTCGTGGGGATTAAAGAGAGTAAGGATGAGAAGAATTAAGGGAGATGAATGAGGACATATTCTCATTGGAAAAGAGTATATACATGAATTAAGGAGAAAGGGAAGCAAAGTTCATCTTTGTCTCTTCCACCCACTTAGCATAAAAAGGAAAGAAAGAAAAGGGTTTCATTTTCTTCCTTCTTCCTCACCATTGCCGAAACGAGAGCTCTCCTCCCTCATCTCCACAAGCCAAGCTTAGGTTTTCTCCCTAAGAGAAAACTAAATTACAAGAAGGAGCCTTCAAGGTGTACCTTTCCAAGCAAGAGAAACCAAAAGGAGTGCTAAAAGAAGAAGCTCTCTTCTTCCTCTTCACCAAGGGTGCCATTTCCTTAAGGATTAACAAGTGAACACTAGGTAAGCTTCCCCTCACCTGTGGTACAATAGCTCATATGGTTTTCCATGAAGATAGATTTTTTAAAAAAAAACCTAGGGTTGCTTTATGGAAATTTCGGCCAAGACAAAAGGAAGAGCCTAAGAAATTTTAAACTAGATATGCTTATTATTTTTCTTATGACATGTATCTTATGTAGGAGGTTAATCTAATGTTTTCATACTAGAATGGTTAATTAGAATTTAGATCCATGAACCTTAGACTCTCGGCCAAGCATGAACAAGAGGACTAGGTAAGCTAAAGACTCAAACTAAACATGCTCCCTTGTTCTTGTGTTATGTACCCTATGATAATGTTGTTGTTAACTTTTTCTCTTACTTGTATGTTGATTGAAACTCCATTTTATGCTCATGAATATTTGGCCATGGAAGAACAAAAGGCCTAGGAGAGCTTTAAACCTAAAACTAAGCATACTATGATTTTTCCTAAGACAAGATATGAAGCTAAAATGTTATGCCATGATTATATGTTGGTTTTGAATTCTATTTCATGCTTATGAAGATTCGGCCATGTTGGAATTTGAGGCCTAGGAAAGTTTAAACCAAGTCTAAGATGCTCATGACCTTCTTGATGAAATATTATGAAACTAGTTTGATGTTCCTATGGTTGCTTGTTACATAGAAATTTGGTTACATGTAACTTTCGGCCACACTAAGTTTTAGGGCTAGGATGCTTAGATTTTTAAACTAAGTTTACTCATGTTGTTTCTTGTAATGATGCCATGAAAATTGTGTAGGGTTTCCATGCTTTTAAGCCACATTAAAAACAATTCTATGCTTAACATGTTTCGGCCACTAATGGTCTAAAGGCCTAGGGAAACTTAAAACCCAACTTAGATATGCACATGATGTTTCTTGTGATAAATGCTATGAAAAGTGGTTGTGGTTTCCATGCTTTTATGCCACTAGAAACCTAGTTTCCATGCTTAACATGTTTCGACCACTATTGGTCTAAAAGTCTAGGGAAACTTAGAACCCAACTTAGATAGGCTCATAATGTTTCTTGTGATGAATGCTATGAAATGTGGTTGTAGTTCCATGCTCTTATGCTACTAGAAACCTAGTTTCCATGCTTAACATGTTTCGGCCACCTTAGTTTAATGGGCTTAGGAAGTTTGGAACTTGAACCAAATGTGCTTATGATGTTCCTTATGAAATGTGTAGGATATTGGCTTAAGGTTCAACACTTTCATGCTACATGTAACCTAGAATAAGGCTTGCTAGGGTTCAGCCATGATAAGGTTAGAAGCTTAGGGAACTTAGAACCCAAACTAAACATGCTCAAGTTGTTCCTTATGAAATATGATATGATATGAGTTTAGGGTTTACATGTTTGCATGTTGTTTAGAACTTGTTTGCTCTTCATGAAGGTTTCGGCCATGAAAGAATTTGAAACCTAGGAGGGCTTAAAAATTTAGGTTAACATGCTTATGATCTTTCTTATGATAGGATGTGAAGTTATCATGAGATTATTATGTTTGTATGTTGTCTAGAGTTCATGTCCCTACTATTGAACTTTCGGCCATAATAGGTTTAGTGACCTAGATGTGCCTCACATGATATGTTATGAATTAAGAGATGTTATTTAATGATTTCATGTATGATTATGACTTTCTATGATAGGTGATATGCTCATTTATGCATACTTATGATCCATGTATGATAATGTCCCTTATGATGTGCTATGTGCCAAAATTATGCATGCTTTATGATATGATAAATGACATGTTCATTATGTATGCTTATGATCCATGCATGTGCTATGTGTCCAGTTATGCATGCTTTATGATATGATAAATGACATGTTCATTATGTTTGCTTATGATCCATGCATGTGCTGTGCGCCCAAATATGCATGCTTTATGATATGATAAATGACATGTTCATTATGTATGCTTATGATCCATGCATGTGCTGTGTGCCCAAATATGCATGTTTTATGATATGTTAAGAAATATGATATGCATGAAATGATAAGAACTATGATAGGTATGACATGCTACTTTACTTTATGTATGGCTTGTACCAAGGGTGGGCTCCATAAGCGCCCCGGGGTCAATGGACTAAGAAACGAGCCTCGTTAGGGATGTGCTCTTAAGTGCCCCTAGGTCGATGGACTAAGAAACGGGCCAAGTATGTATGCCTTGTAGGGTTCAAGACTTGCTACCTTGGACCTACATAGGACGCGCGCATTTATGTATGTGGTACAAGCCGGGGCCCTAATCATGTTGAGATTATGTTTAAGTATGTATATTATAAGTTTTCAAAAGACATGTTGCATATGTTTCATGATACATGATTTGGAATTCACCTTGCATATACTTTATGATTATGCCAGGATATTTATGATGATGTTATGCTATATCAGGATACATTTGATGATCATGTTATATTATGCCATGATACTTTATGATGATTATGTTACGATATGCCATGATATGTTGCTTGATATGATAGATTTGGTTCCATGCATTATGACTTATGATTTTGATATGCTATGCGATTTTTGTGAGTAGGAAAGGAACTTACTGAGCCATGAGTGCTCACAGCTTAATTTCTTGTACCACAGATAAAGGCAAGGAATGGATGTACTAGGGGAGCAGCAGGAGGGGCTAGAAGGATGTGTGTGATAGTGGCTTGGCTAAAGGGAAAGACCTGCTTTTGTTTAATAAGAAATATGCCATGTTTATGTTATTACATTATGACTCCATGACATTAGTTATGTGTTTAAGTATTATGATTCAAAAATTCATGTTAAGTATGCTATGTGGTTATATGTGTCCATGGTGATTTTAAAGTAAGGAAAAGTATTTAGATTCTCTAAGTAAGACTTCCGCTGTATTAAGTAAGTATGTATGTCCAAGTAACCCCCGTCTCCTTAGCAGGAGGGGCGGGGCGTTACAGTTTGGTATCAGAGCCAAGTTTAGCTTTTCCACTACACACATGCCAAGCCTCCATCCTGTCCCTTCATGTAAGAATTTATATGCTTAATTTAAATTTTCTTTTATGATGCTTTAATATTATGCATGTTTACTTATTCTTGTAATTTAGTTTAGGTATGCATGATGGTAGAATAGGAATAGTAATAACCTTATGACAACCGAATAGGAATAACGATAATTTATTATTATGAAGATAAGCATGGCTAGGAGACGTACTACCCGAGCAGATGAGACAGTAACTCCACCAGATCTGACTCAAGTAGTTACCGACCTCCAACGACAGATCACGGAACAACAACAGCTGATCACGACTTTAATGGGTCAACAAGGAACTCCTGCCACCCCACCAGTAAATCAGAATGCAGTGTTCGTTATGCCAATAGTTGCACCAGTACCACCGATAGCCCCTGCCCCAGTGGTTCGACAAGAGACCTACTTGATACAGTGGCTGAGGCTGAAGCCGGAGAACTTCTCGGGTACTTGCGAGCCATGGGATGCTCAGGCCTGGTTCAAGACAGTAGAAAGCACAGTGGAACTACTGGACAGGCCTGAATCAGAGAAGATCAAATGCGTATCCTTCTGCTTCTCCGGAGATGCGAGAATGTGGTGGGAAAGAGTTAAAGCTAAGAGACAAATTAATCTGATGAATTGGACGGACTTTGAGATAGAGTTCTTCGAAGAGTTCTTCCATACGCAAGTGACGAATCGGCATTACGACGAGTTCACCTAGTTTCGGCAAGGTGACTTATCAGTGAACGAAGAAGTAAAGCGCTTCAACCGTCTAGCACGCCTTTGCCTCGAATTAGTGCGTACAGAAAGAGAAAGGGTCAGACTGATGCTGAAGATGCTTCGACCCGAGATAGCACTAAATGTGGCCCGGCGGAGTTAATAGACTGCAGACTACAGAGGAATTAGTCAGCAGCGCACTGATTACGGAACATTATCAGAAAGCAATGAATGAGAATAAAGGTCAGACCCGAGCTGAAGGACAAAAATCCCAGAGTACCAAACCAGGCTGGAAAGGAACTTCTACCGAAAAAAGAAAGCAGTGGGACAATGCAAAAAGTGGGTCAGGGAATAAGCAACCGAGATACCCCCAGTGTTCTATTTGTGGGAAGCTGCATTCCGGGATGTGTCACAAAGGTACAAGAAAATGCCATAATTGCGGACAGGAAGGACATTTGGCCAGAGACTGTCCTACTCAGTTCCAGGCACCATTCTAGCAGAATAATCAGAACAAGAGTGCCCCTTCACAGCTACACCAGATGCAAGCTGCTATAGAAGGGACTTCAATCAGCCAAGGGAGATTGGAAGCCCCGCCAGCGACGATGAATGCCAGGGTTTTCACGATTACTAGTGAAGATGTGGCGAACGCCTCCACTGTCGTTACAGGTCAGCTGCCTATTTTTAATCAGCATGCTTTAGTATTATTTGATACTGGGGTGACACACTCGTTCGTCTCAACACCATTTACAAAGAAATTAGACATACCACCTCAAACACTAAATGGTACGTTCTTAACCACCCTACCATCCGGGGAAGTTATGCCATCGGATCATATGCTGCGGGCCGTACCTATCCGAATCGCAGACAGAGAACTCTACTGCAATCTGATAGTACTTGACATGCGGGATTTTGACATTATACTGGGCATGGACTTCCTGAGCAAGTACGGCGCCTCAATCGAGTATCGTAATAGGAAGGTAGTCTTCCGACCTGAAGCTGAACCGATGTTTGAATTTATTGGGGAATTTGGGAAAGAAACTGAAAGATTCTTATCAGCGGTAAAAGCACGAAGTATGGTTGATACAAGACAAACCGGAAGCCAGAAGCTAGAAGAGGTCAGAGTAGTATGCAACTATCCGGAAGTATTTCCTGATGAACTACCGAGATTAGCACCCGATAGAGAAATAGAATTTACGATTGAAGTAGTTCCGGGTACTAAACCAATTTCTAAAGCACCTTACCGGATGGCACCGACTGAGTTGAAGGAACTTCAAGAACAGCTACGGGAGTTACTTGACAAGGGACTTATTCACCCTAGTCACTCTCCATGGGGAGCTCCGGTACTGTTTGTGAAAAAGAATGATGGGTCTATGCGAATGTGTATAGATTACCGAGCACTGAACAACGTGACAATCAAGAACAGATACCCCCTTCTACGGATCGATGATCTGTTTGACCAATTGAAGGGAGCAACTGTCATCTCAAAGATTGACTTAAGGTCCGGCTATCATCAAGTGAAAGTGAAACAAGAGGATATACCAAAGACAGCCTTTCGAACAAGATATGGGCATTATGAGTTTGTAGTTATGCCCTTCGGAGTGACAAATGCCCCTGCTGTGTTCATGGATTTGATGAATCGGGTATTTGCAACGTATCTCGACAAATTTGTGATTGTTTTCATTGACGATATTCTCATCTACTCGAGAACCCATGAAGAGAATGTCGAACACCTGAATACGGTATTACAGATCCTTAGAGAAAAACGACTATATGCAACATTCTCTAAATGTGAGTTCTGGCTTGATCGAATATCATTCTTGGGTCATATTATCTCCAAGGATGGAGTAATGGTGGATCCGAATAAGATTGAAGCTGTAAGCAACTGGAATAGGCCAAAGAATGCCAGTGAAGTCAGAAGTTTTCTTGGGCTAGCAGGCTACTACAGGAAGTTTGTAGAGGACTTCTCCAAGATAGCAGCCTCGATGACCATTCTCACCAAGAAGAATAAAAAGTATGAATGGACGGATGCCTGCGAGAAGAGTTTTACGGAACTGAAACGGAGACTGACCAGTGCTCCGATTCTTACTCTTCCGGAAAGCAACAAGGACTTTGATATGTATAGCGATGCTTCCTTTTTAGGACTCGGAGCTGTACTTATGCAAGATGGCAAAGTCATTGCCTATGCCTCTAGGAAACTCAAAGAACATGAAAGGAATTACCCCGTTCATGATTTAGAGCTAGCAGCGGTGGTCTTCGCTCTAAAGACATGGAGGCATTACCTATATGGGGCTCAGTGCAAGATTTATACAGACCACCAGAGTCTAAAATATTTCTTCACACAGAAGGACCTAAATATGAGACAACGTAGATGGCTCGAGCTAGTCAAGGACTATGATTGCGAGATCTTTTATCACCCTGGTAAAGCAAACAAGGTAGCCGATGCACTCAGCAGGAAGTCTGGTACCACTTGACATAGCTATTTTAAATTCGAGGACGAACTTTGTATGAGGTATGGGGTACTGTAACACCCACAAAATTATAAGATAAGTATATGGGTGTTATTTCCTTTAGAGAATAAAAGTAAGAAGAATCAAAAGAAAAAAAAAAGAAATAAGAGAAATGAAAAGAAGAGGTGAAGGTTTGAACCATGAACCTCTCACAAATGATAGAAATAAAATTATGTATGATAACCACTAGGATAATGAATAACATATGAATGGGAAATGATGGGAATTGTAGTTAAAAGTGAAGATATAATTAAGTGAGGGAACAAGAGAAAATCAAGTAGCTTTCTTCCTCTTGTTTACCTCTTGGTTAAGAAAAGGAGTAAGCAAAAGACAAGTTGTCTTTTCTTTTTTTTCTCTATTTTCGTGGGGATTAAAGAGAGTAAGGATGAGAAGAATTAAGGGAGATGAATGAGGACATATTCTCATTGGAAAAGAGTATATACATGAATTAAGGATAAAGGGAAGCAAAGTTCATCTTTGTCTCTTCCACCCACTTAGCATAAAAAGGAAAGAAAGAAAAGGGTTTCATTTTCTTCCTTCTTCCTCACCATTGCCGAAACTAGAGCTCTCCTCCCTCATCTCCACAAGCCAAGCTTAGGTTTTCTCCCTAAGAGAAAACTAAATTACAAGAAGGAGCCTTCAAGGTGTACCTTTCCAAGCAAGAGAAACCAAAAGGAGTGCTAAAAGAAGAAGCTCTCTTCTTCCTCTTCACCAAGGGTACCATTTCCTTAGGGATTAACAAGTGAACACTAGGTAAGCTTCCCCTCACCTGTGGTACAATAGCTCATATGATTTTCCATGAAGATAGATTGTTTAAAAAAAACCTAGGGTTGCTTTATGGAAATTTCGGCCAAGACAAAAGGAAGAGTCTAAGAAATTTTAAACTAGATATGCTTATTATTTTTCTTATGACATGTATCTTATGTAGGAGGTTAATCTAATGTTTTCATACTAGAATGGTTAATTATAATTTAGATCCATGAACCTTAGACTCTCGGCCAAGCATGAACAAGAGGAATAGGTAAGCTAAAGACTCAAACTAAACATGCTCCCTTGCACTTGTGTTATGTACCCTATGATAATGTTGTTGTTAACTTTTTCTCTTACTTGTATGTTGATTGAAACTCCATTTTATGATCATGAATATTCGGCCATGGAAGAACAAAAGGCCTAGGAGAGCTTTAAACCTAAAACTAAGCATGCTATGATTTTTCCTAAGACAAGATATGAAGCTAAAATGTTATGCCATGATTATATGTTGGTTTTGAATTCTATTTCATGCTTATGAAGATTCGACCATGTTGGAATTTTAGGCCTAGGAAAGTTTAAACCAAGTCTAAGATGCTCATGACCTTCTTGATGAAATATTATGAAACTAGTTTGATGTTCCTATGGTTGCTTGTTACATAGAAATTTGGTTACATGTAACTTTCGGCCACACTAAGTTTTAGGGCTAGGATTGTAACACCCTTAGAAAGCCTAGATAAAGTAAGGGCAATGAGAGTACGAATGTAATGAAAAGAATGTGTAGATAGTCTACGTTGAATGTTACGATGGGAAGGATTTAGATGATTAAAAACTTTATGAAAGAAAATAAAGTTGAGAATATAAAGTTCTATACATGATTTATAATGCAAGGAATTAATGTAAACAAAAGAGATATGAGATATTATATATGCATGTATGAAATATTTATGCATAATGCATATACATGAATTATTTTGTACAAAAATATGTTAGGAGAAGGATTTGATCCTTGGTTCTCTTGTGGATGCATGCTTGTGTTAACCAAGTGTGATAGGAGTGAATATTGTAAAAGGAGAGATGTGAATTATAATTAAAGGAAAGAAAGGAGAGAAATTAAGAGAAAGAAAAGAGAGAAACTCAAGAAGCATTTCTCTAGCATATTCTTTCTCATTAAGAGGAGAAGTAAATGAGAAGGATGAATCAAGTCAAGTTTTCCTCCCCTCACTTTAGTATAAATAGGCATGGAGGGGGGGGGCTTCATCCTCAACTCACTCTCCTCCTCTCCTCCATTTGTGCCGAGCACTCTCCCTCCCTCTTTCCTCTTGTTGACGAGAGCAACAACTCTCTCCCTTCTTTCTTTCTTTTTGTTGCCAAGCAACACAAGAGGAAGAAGCCTCCTCTTCTTCCTCCTCCTCTCCACCAAAAGACCTAGCCACTTCTTCCTCCATTGGTGCCGAGCAAAGCAAGCAAGGAAGAAAGGTCCACAAGCAAGTTCTCAACTCTAGGAAACTTAAGCAAAGAAGGTAAGCTTCCCCTCACCTGCGGTACAAGGCTTTCATGTGATTTTCGGATTCTTTTTCTATACCTTGAAAGAAAGTTTTCCCCTATGTTTGTATACATATATGATGCATGATCAGAGGTGTATGTAACCCTAGAATTTCAATCAAAAATATTGTAAATAGGTTAGGAAAATTATTGTCTAACCAAACTAGTGCAAGTTTCCCTCTATGAAATGCTAAAGACCTTCCTATGATTTTCTTGCTTGGAAGTTGATTGGAACCAAAAGAACCCCACTCTCATGTTTCGGCCAAGAAAGAATTTAGGGTTAGGAGGACCTTGAATTTAAAATAACTATGCTTATATGACATGATATAAAGTTCTTAAGAGTTGTATACTTGTATGTTGAAAGAAACTCATGAACCTTACTCTTAATATTTCGGCCATGGTAAGGTGATAGTTTAGAGAAGCTTAAACAAAATTCTAATATGCTCAATGACCTCTGTGATATTATGTTATGAAAGATGATTAATGCTCTCATGTTTAATTGGAATGTAGAAAATTAGTTACATGATTTATGACATGTAAGATCACAAGAGTCCTAGCTTGTTTATGATCCAACCTTGTGTATGATGTTCTTAGTAAATCTTGCTATGAAATTTACTTAGGTTTCCCATGCTTTAGGCCACTTAAAGGAAGTTTATATTCTATGAATTTCGGCCAAGTAAGGTTTAAAAGACCTAGAGGCCTTGGAAATGAAACCTAAGGGGTTAAAAGTACTTCTTATGAAAACTTGATAATGTGTGAATGTGATACATGTTTGTATGACCTAAATGAATCATTATGTGTTCGGCCATGAAGGGATAGATGCCCTAGAAACCCTAGAACAAAAATTAAATATGTCTATGCCATGCTGTATGAAAATGATATGATAATAAGTTAGAATGCATGATTGCTTTAGTTACGAAATGATATGCATAATGAAGTTATATTATGAAATATGCCATGATGTGTTATAGCATAGAAAATGCTATACATAATGAAAAGAAATGAAGTTATGTTATGATATGTGATAGCATAGAAGATGCTATACATAATGAAAAGAAATGAAAAGAATAAATGCATGAAAGATTGTTAAGGACATGATATGATAGTTATGCATGATAAGTTATTTTATGGTTTGTACCAAGGGTGGGCTCCGTAAATGCCCCGGGGTCGATGGAGTAAGACTCGGGCCTCGTCAGTAATGGGCCTTTGAGTGCCCTAGGTCGATGGAGTAAGACTCGGGCCTAGTATGTATGCATGGTAGGGCTCAAGACTTGCTACCTTGGACCTACGCATTATGTATGTGGTACAAACCGGGATCCCAAATGATGATGATATTAATTTCAAGTACTATTAAGTATAAGTTTTCAAATTCACGATGCATTGCCTACATTCATATGTGCTTGAATTATATGATGATATGATATAATGTCATGCGATATTATGATATGAATATGATGCCCTTGTATGTCTCATGCTTGTGATTTATTTGTTTTATGATATGATATTCATGCTTCTATGAAATGATATGTGAATAAGAAATATGCATGATATGTTTGAATAGAATGATATGTTATGTTATGATTAGTTGAGACGATGATATGTTGATCCATTCTTGATATACGATGATTCTCGGTTTTAGTGAGTAGGAAAGGAACTTACTGAGCCATGAGTGCTCATAGCTTACTTTCCTGTACGGATAAAAGAGAACGATGGAGCAGCAGCAGGAGCAGATAGTGATGTGTGTGGTGGTGGCTCGGCAAGAACGATTCGGACAAATTAATATTTTTAGTTATAAGTTCAATATATGCACATTTGAACAAATCAGAATATGTGATATTATGCTTAATAAATTAAATTCTTTAAAGTTTTTATTTTTCCACTGTTATAACTAAAGCATGTACGTAAGTAGTATAAGAACGTAGCGCCGCCTTTGGTTGGGTAAGAAGGGTGAGCGTTACAGGTGGTATCAGAGCCAAGTTTTGCCAGCTCACTACACACACATCAAGCTCCTTCCTGTCGCTCCAAGTAAGTACAGTTGCTTAATTTATTTATATGCAAAAATTAGTATGATACTCTAGGATACATGAATAATAGCCTAGGAAGGATACCTTAAGCTATACTCTAGAGAAGGGTGCATGATGACAAGTATGTGTTAAAAATAGTATGATACTCTAGGATGCATGAATGGTAGCCTAGATACAAGAACCTTAGGCTATAACATAAGAGGAATAATGAATCTTTAAAATTTTGTAGAAATGGACTATATCCCGTTCGAATACGATCCCGAGGATGTAGAATATTTTGGCGAATACCTCGAGTTCGCGGATGAACCCGATATGCTGGAATACTTCGACAACTATGTGAGTGACTCGGAATCTCCGGAACACGGCGAGTTCGGAGAGGAAGATCTCGAGGAAATCGAGGAAGGGAATTCGGACGATAATGAAGATGAAGATTCAGAAATTATGGAATATTATGAAGGAGAGAACGAGTTTCCTGAGATGGGCGAGGATGAATTTAACCTTGCTGAATACATGGAAATGGGTTTCAACCCCAACGATGTAATAGACTTCGAGTGGGGACTGAACAACCTCGAGGGGGAACTAAAAGAAGACCCGATGGAACCGGACGAACATGTTGAAGAAGACGAGGGAATGGATGAAGAGACAATAATTGACCTGGAAGAGGCATCAGAGATTCAATCTTCGATGATGCCTGATCCACCCCAGAATGATCGGGGCAAGTCGATACAGGTTGGGTTGATGATGACTACTGCTCTCATGTCATTTATGGCAGGAGTAGTCACAACCTACCTGGCCTTTTAAGAGAAGAAGTTATGAACAAAAAATGTAATAAAAGCTTTTGATGAATAAAAAGAGTAGAAATGGTATCAATTTAAGCATGAATCAAGGTGGTCCCGCAAGGTTACACCAACTGCAGACTTCTATTGAGGGACCTTCAATAAGTCAAGGGAGATTAGAAGCTCCACCAACGTCTAAGGAATCTGAGTAGAAATTGTCATTCTAAGTTCGGGGACGAACTTTCAATAAGTAGGGGAGATTGTAACACCCCTAGAAAGCCTAGATAAAGTAAGGGCAATGAGAGTACGAATGTAATGAAAAGAATGTGTAGATGGTCTACGTTGAATGTTACGATGGGAAGGATTTAGATGATTAAAAACTTTATGAAAGAAAATAAAGTTGAGAATATAAATTTCTATACATGATTTATAATGCAAGGAATTAATGTAAACAAAAGAGATATGAGATATTATATATGCATGTATGAAATATTTATGCATAATGCATATACATGAATTATTTTGTACAAAAATATGTTAGGAGAAGGATTTGATCCTTGGTTCTCTTGTGGATGCATGTATGTGTTAACCAAGTGTGATAGGAGTGAATATTGTAAAAGGAGAGATGAGAATTATAATTAAAGGAAAGAAAGGAGAGAAATTAAGAGAAAGAAAAGAGAGAAACTCAAGAAGCATTTCTCTAGCATATTCTTTCTCATTAAGAGGAGAAGTAAATGAGGAGGATGAATCAAGTCAAGTTTTCCTCCCCTCACTTTAGTATAAATAGGCATGGAGGGGGCTTCATCCTCAACTCACTCTCCTCCTCTCCTCCATTTGTGCCGAGCACTCTCCCTCCCTCCTTCCTCTTGTTGCCGAGAGCAACAACTCTCCCCCTTCTTTCTTTCTTTTTGTTGCCGAGCAACACAAGAGGAAGAAGCCTCCTCTTCTTCCTCCTCCTATCCACCAAAAGACCTAGCCACTTTTTCCTCCATTGGTGCCGAGCAAAGCAAGCAAGGAAGAAAGGTCCACAAGCAAGTTCTCAACTCTAGGAAACTTAAGCAAAGAAGGTAAGCTTCCCCTCACCTGCGGTACAAGGCTTTCATGTGATTTTCGGATTCTTTTTCTATACCTTGAAAGAAAGTTTTCCCCTATGTTTGTATACATATATGATGCATGATCAGAGGTGTATGTAACCCTAGAATTTCAATCAAAAATATTGTAAATAGGTTAGGAAAATTATTGTCTAACCAAACTAGTGCAAGTTTCCCTCTATGAAATGCTAAAGACCTTCCTATGGTTTTCTTGCTTGGAAGTTGATTGGAACCAAAAGAACCCCACTCTCATGTTTCGGCCAAGAAAGAATTTAGGGTTAGGAGGACCTTGAATTTAAAATAACTATGCTTATATGACATGATATAAAGTTCTTAAGAGTTGTATACTTGTATGTTGAAAGAAACTCATGAACCTTACTCTTAATATTTCGGCCATGGTAAGGTGATAGTTTAGAGAAGCTTAAACAAAATTCTAATATGCTCAATGACCTCTGTGATATTATGTTATGAAAGATGATTAATGCTCTCATGTTTAATTGGAATGTAGAAAATTAGTTACATGATTTATGACATGTAAGATCACAAGAGTCCTAGCTTGTTTATGATCCAACCTTGTGTATGATGTTCTTAGTAAATCTTGCTATGAAATTTACTTAGGTTTCCCATGCTTTAGGCCACTTAAAGGAAGTTTATATTCTATGAATTTCGGCCAAGTAAGGTTTAAAAGACCTAGAGGCCTTGGAAATGAAACCTAAGGGGTTAAAAGTACTTCTTATGAAAACTTGATAATGTGTGAATGTGATACATGTTTGTATGACCTAAATGAATCATTATGTGTTCGGCCATGAAGGGATAGATGCCCTAGAAACCCTAGAACAAAAATTAAATATGTCTATGCCATGCTGTATGAAAATGATATGATAATAAGTTAGAATGCATGATTGCTTTAGTTACGAAATGATATGCATAATGAAGTTATATTATGAAATATGCCATGATGTGTTATAGCATAGAAAATGCTATACATAATGAAAAGAAATGAAGTTATGTTATGATATGTGATAGCATAGAAGATGCTATACATAATGAAAAGAAATGAAAAGAATAAATGCATGAAAGATTGTTAAGGACATGATATGATAGTTATGCATGATAAGTTATTTTATGGTTTGTACCAAGGGTGGGCTCCGTAAACGCCCCGGGGTAAGACTCGGGCCTCGTCAGTAATGGGCCTTTGAGTGCCCTAGGTCGATGGAGTAAGACTCGGGCCTAGTATGTATGCATGGTAGGGCTCAAGACTTGCTACCTTGGACCTACGCATTATGTATGTGGTACAAACCGGGATCCCAAATGATGATGATATTAATTTCAAGTACTATTAAGTATAAGTTTTCAAATTCACGATGCATTGCCTACATTCATATGTGCTTGAATTATATGATGATATGATATAATGTCATGCGATATTATGATATGAATATGATGCCCTTGTATGTCTCATGCTTGTGATTTATTTGTTTTATGATATGATATTCATGCTTCTATGAAATGATATGTGAATAAGAAATATGCATGATATGTTTGAATAGAATGATATGTTATGTTATGATTAGTTGAGACGATGATATGTTGATCCATTCTTGATATACGATGATTCTCGGTTTTAGTGAGTAGGAAAGGAACTTACTGAGCCATGAGTGCTCATAGCTTACTTTCCTTGTACCGCAGATAAAAGAGAAAGCTGTATGTACAACGGAGCAGCAGGAGGAGCAGATAGTGATGTGTGTGGTGGTGGCTCGGCAAGAACGATTCGGACAAATTAATATTTTTAGTTATAAGTTCAATATATGCACATTTGAACAAATCAGAATATGTGATATTATGCTTAATAAATTAAATTCTTTAAAGTTTTTATTCTTCCGTTGTTATAACTAAAGCATGTACGTAAGTAGTATAAGAACGTAGCGCCGCCTTTGGTTGGGTAAGAAGGGTGGGAGTTACAAGGATGCTTAGATTTTTAAACTAAGTTTGCTCATGTTGTTTCTTGTAATGATGCCATGAAAATTGTGTAGGGTTTCCATGATTTTAAGCCACATGAAAAACAATTCTATGCTTAACATGTTTCGGCCACTAATGGTCTAAAGGCATAGGGAAACTTAGAACCCAACTTAGATATGCACATGATGTTTCTTGTGATAAATGCTATGAAAAGTGGTTGTGGTTTCCATGCTTTTATGCCACTAGAAACCTAGCTTCCATGCTTAACATGTTTCGGCCACTATTGGTCTAAAAGTCTAGGGAAACTTAAAACCCAACTTAGATAGGCTCATGATGTTTCTCGTGATGAATGCTATGAAATGTGGTTGTAGTTCCATGCTTTTATGCTACTAGAAACCTAGTTTCCATGCTTAACATGTTTCGGCCACCTTAGTTTAATGGGCTTAGGAAGTTTGGAACTTGAACCAAATGTGCTTATGATGTTCCTTATGAAATGTGTAGGATATTGGCTTAAGGTTCAACACTTTCATGCTACATGTAACCTAGAATAAGGCTTGCTAGGGTTCGACCATGATAAGGTTAGAAGCTTAGGGAACTTAGAACCCAAACTAAACATGCTCAAGTTGTTCCTTATGAAATATGATATGATATGAATTTAGGGTTTACATGTTTGCATGTTGTTTAGAACTTGTTTGCTCTTCATGAAGGTTTCGGCCATGAAAGAATTTGAAACCTAGGAGGGCTTAAAAATTTAGGTTAACATGCTTATGATCTTTCTTATGATAGGATGTGAAGTTATTATGAGATTATTATGTTTGTATGTTGTCTAGAGTTCATGTCCCTACTATTGAACTTTCGGCCATAATAGGTTTAGTGACCTAGATGTGCCTCACATGCTATATTATGAATTAAGAGATGTTATTTAATGATTTCATGTATGATTATGACTTTCTATGATAGGTGATATGCTCATTTATGCATACTTATGATCCATGTATGATAATGTCCCTTATGATGTGCTATGTGCCCAAATTATGCATGCTTTATGATATGATAAATGACATGTCCATTATGTATGCTTATGATCCATGCATGTGCTATGTGCCCAGTTATGCATGCTTTATGATATGATAAATGACATGTTCATTATGTATGCTTATGATCCATGTATGTGCTGTGTGCCCAAATATGCATGCTTTATGATATGATAAATGACATATTCATTATGTATGCTTATGATCCATGCATGTGCTGTGTGCCCAAATATTCATGTTTTATGATATGTTAAGAAATATGATATGCATGAAATGATAAAAACTATGATAGGTATGACATGCTACTTTACTTTATGTATGGCTTGTACCAAGGGTGGGCTCCATAAGCGCCCCGGGGTCGATGGACTAAGAAACGGGCCTCGTTAGGGATGAGCTCCTAAGTGCCCCTAGGTCGATGGACTTAGAAACGGACCTAGTATGTATGCCTTGTAGGGTTCAAGACTTGCTACCTTGGACCTACATAGGACGCGTACATTTATGTATGTGGTACAAGCCGGGACCCTAATCATGTTGAGATTATGTTTAAGTATGTATATTATAAGTTTTCAAAAGACATGTTGCATATGTTTCATGATACATGATTTGGAATTCACCTTGCATATACTTTATGATTATGCCAGGATATTTATGATGATGTTATGCTATATCAGGATACATTTGATGATCATGTTATATTATGCCATGATACTTTATGATGATTATGTTACGATATGCCATGATATGTTGCTTGATATGATAGATTTGGTTCCATTGCATTATGACTTATGATTTTGATATGCTATGCGATTTTTGTGAGTAGGAAAGGAACTTACTGAGCCATGAGTGCTCACAGCTTACTTTCTTGTACCACAGATAAAGGCAAGGAATGGATGTACTAGGGGAGCAACAGGAGGGGTTAGAAGGATGTGTGTGATAGTGGCTTGGCTAAAGGGAAAGATCTGCTTTTGTTTAATAAGAAATATGCCATGTTTATGTTATTACATTACGACTCCATGACATTAGTTATGTGTTTAAGTATTATGATTCAAAAATTCATGTTAAGTATGCTATGTGGTTATATGTGTCCATGGTGATTTTAAAGTAAGGAAAAGTATTTAGATTCTCTAAGTAAGACTTCCGCTGTATTAAGTAAGTATGTATGTCCAAGTAACCCCCGTCGACTTAGCAGGAGGGGCGGGGCGTTACAAATGGTACAAGTGTAACTTTGCGAGAATTGTGGACAAAAGAGAACTTGTTGGAGAATCCATCATGGTGAGCTCGCCTATCAAACTGTCAAGGTCTTCCTAGAAGAATGTGGCTTGCCTCCATAGGCACAATATCACATAGAACTTGATCTTCATATTTGCCAATGGAGAAATTAATCAACACTTGCTGGTTCACTACCAATTCACCACTATTACTTAGCCATTGGAGTCTATATGGTCTTGCATGTGGTGTAGTCTTGAGGTTGAGTTTGGTGACCAACCTAGTGCTTGCCACATTGGTGCAACTTCCACCATCAATGATCATAGAGCATGTCTTTCCTTGAATAAGGCAGCGGGTATGAAAAATATTTTCTCTTTGGTCCTCCTCATTCTCCTTGGCTTGACTTCCCAATAATCTCCTAACCACCAAGAGATCTCCATCTTGCGCATAGGCTGCTCCATCATTTTCTTCATCGCTTGAGGAAGAGGAATGAGAAGAAATTTCTTCACTACAGATACTCCCATTATCCCTCACCACCATAGTCTTCTTATTCGGGCATTCGGATGCAATATGACCTTTTCCCAAACACCTAAAACACTTGATATCCCTACTCTTAGAAGTGGAAGAAGAGGTAGTAGGAATAGGCTTCTTAATGCTTGCTGCCTCCTTAGAATTTGAAGAAGAACCCTCCTTCTTAGGCTTGTCCTTCCAACTTGAAGAGTAGTTTGGAGAAGATGATTTCTTCATAACACCCTTTCTCTTTAATTGTTGCTCTATTTTCATTGCTTGATGCACTAAGTCGTCAAGCTCCACATAATGTTGTAACTCCACAATGTCTCCAATGTCTCAGTTTAGGCCATGGAGAAACCGAGCCATGGTAGCTTCCCTATCCTCCACAATATTGGCCCTAATCAAAGCCACCTCCATCTCCTTGTAGTAATCATCCACATTCCTACTCCCTTGGGTGAGTCTTTGCAATTTGTTGTGCAATTCCATATGGTAGTGGGAAGGCACAAATCTCCTTCTCATCAAAGTCTTCATTTCATCCCAAGTGTTGATAGGATGCTCTCCATACCTTCTTCTCTCCTTTTGCAATTGATCCCACTAAATTAAGGCATAATCGGTGAACTCAAGGGCAGCCACCTTTACTTTCTTTGCATCATTGTAATTGTGGCATGAGAAAATTTGTTCTATTTTCATCTCCCATGCAAGATATGTTTCAGGATCATTCCTCCCTTGGAAGGAAGGTATCTGGACTTTCACACCTCCTAGATCATCTTCTCGTCTATGGTCTCTACCTCCTCTTTCACATCTTCTTCCCCCTTCATGCCTCCTTCTTTCTCTTGGTGAATCATAGAATGGTTCACTTTAACGAAAGTCTTCATGATTAGAATTGCCCCCACGGTTCGAAACTTTTTCTCCTTCAAGTCGGTCCATCCTTTCGTGTATTTCTTCAAGTTGTGTTGAGTAAGTGCCTCCATTTGAAGCCTATTAAGATCTCACCTAGGGGAATTAGGTGATTTTTCCCCACTCATGCTTGCAACAAAAGAAGATGACAAGGAAAATTACAAAAGAAATGTTATACAGACCTCACCACTCTACTCACGTGGTTGCACTCAGATTTATCCACTCAGTTTCCTTTATAATCTCTTAAGGAAAGAACCTTATCAATGTCTTTCTCAAGACAGCAAGTAGACAAACAAGTGAAAAAGAAACCAACAAGAGAAATATGAGTAGAACAAGAGAAATAAACGGATAAAACGAGAAATTCAGCAACGATCAAGAGCAATGAAAGGAATATCTTTTGAATTCAGATTTCACAAAGAAAGAATATTGAGTCCTTTCAATTCACAAATCCTCCTCTTTTTTTTATATATATTATTTTTTTTTTCAATCAGAAACCAATGACTAATGGATCCTTTTTTTTTTTTTTTTCAAATTTTCCTTTTTTTTTTTTTAAAGTTGAGGACCCAAATAGTGAATAGAAATTTGCGACAGATAGGGATGGATAGATCAACAAAGATGGACAAGAACGAAGATGAAAACAAAACACAAACCTGAAAATCAAGGAGCCAAGGCTCTGATACCAAATGATAAAGAAACCTTGTAAATGGATCGCCTTGAAATTCAGCTTGCGGAAGGGTATTGACGCCACACTCAAGCAAGATGAGAAGGTGAGTGATAAGTCATGGAGTTTTGATCGCCACAAGTTGCCTTGATAAGATCGAAATTAGTTCTTTGCCTAAGAACAAGAAGGAAGCTCTCACAAAAGAGGAACTCAAATTTTCATTCAAACTTACATGATTTGTCATACAAGAGTTCTCCTAATTAACATCCCTTAAGATCCCCTATGCACTAATTATGCAATAAATATCATGCTTGCATGCATGGGTTTTATTATCCACTAATGCAACCACTAATCCCTAATACTAGCTTAATGCAACCATGCCTGCATTGTATTTGTTATACTAGCTTAGGAACTCTCAAAAATGCATTAAAAACCCACAAAGGACATCAAAAGTCACTTTAGAAAAATCCCCCCATGCATGCACACGAAAATGGTCCTCATGTTGGTCCAATTTCACTTTCAAATTGAAGGAATGTGATCCACTTAGTTGTTGCCTCCATTGTGCATTGATCCTCCTTTTCCTTGAGCCTCATTATTAAGCCTTCCAAAGCTTGCTTCATTCTCTTAGTCTTGGACCTTGTCATGGGTCCCCCAATTCCCTTCAATGCCTCTTCTTGGCTCACATCACGGTCGTGTGATGGTCACACGACCATGCCATGTACTACCTCTACTTGATTGCACGACCGTGTGAAACCACACGACCTGGCCATTTCTCCTATCTGAAAGTGTTGCACGGTCGTGTGGCACACATGGCCATGCCAATTTCTAGCTCTGGAAAGGCTTCATGGCCATGTGAAACCACACAGCCTGGGCAGTCTTGGTCACTGGAGGGGTCACACGGCCGTGTACTGGTTGGCTGAAGGAGGGTAGCACATCCCCTCATCACCACACGGTCGGGATCATTCCCCGTTGAAAGGCTGTGTGGCAGTCATTGCCCAAGTCATTCTTCTCCGTTTGGTTGTAGAATCATCCATGGATATCAATTCTTCTCCAAATTTGACTTCTGAAAGCATAAAATGTACAAAAGTGGATCTCTGAATAAAGAGAAGTATTTATGCTAAAAGCAAAGCAAGAAGTATGAAAGTGCATAGACAAAGCATGTACAAAACATAAGAATGTGCGTCAAAACATGCTAAACAAGTGTATAAAATCTACGCACATCAGCGAGTATCTCTCAGGAGAGTTTAGGAATTACTTATCAGAGGTTGAGATTCAATCCTAATTGTTTGTACCTGGTACACCCCAATAGAATGGTGTGACAGAACAAAAGAATAGGACTTTTATGGAAATGGTTAGATCGATGATGAGTTATTCAGAATTACCAAATTTGTTCTGGGGATATGCTTTAGAAATGGCAATGTACATTCTGAACTTGGTGCCTTCTAAATCAGTACCCTCTACTCCCACAGAATTGTAGAATGGACGTAAGCCTAGTCTGAGACATGTTCGAATTTGGGGTAGTCCAGCACATGTGCTGAAGGGAGATACTGATAAGTTGGAATATCGTACAAAAGTTCGCTTGTTTGTAGGTTATCCTAAAGGAACAAAAGGTGGTTTGTTTTATAGTTCTAAAGATCAGAAGGTCATTGTTAGTACTAATGTCTGATTTTTAGAACAAGACTACGTAATGAACCACAAGCCCATGAGTGAAATTGTTCTTGAAGAAATGAAAGAGGGCACATCTACTTTAGTACCAACAGTCCAAGATAAAATATCACAAGAAATTGTAACACGTATCACAAATGATACACAAATATAGGCAGTGCCTCGTCGTAGTGGGAGGGTTGTTAGGCAAACTGAAAGATTCATTTTTTTGGGAGAGTCTTTGGACTTGATCCCAGGTAAATATGAACCTGATCCCCATACATATGACGAAGCACTCCAAGATAAGGAATCAAGGTATTCTAACAAAGATTGGGAGCTAGTAGAACCACCAAATGGTATAAAAGCTATTGCATGTAAATGGATCTACAAAAGAAAAAGAGAGATAGACGGGAAGGTGGAAACCTTCAAATCAAGGCTTGTTGCGAAGGGGTATACTCAGAAAGAGGAAATCGATTATGAGGAAACATTTTCGTCGGTAGTTTTGCTTAAGTCTATCTGATTACTTTTATCCATTATTGCTCATATGGATTATGAGGTTTGGCAAATGGATGTCAAGATATCTTTCCTTAATGGAAGTCTTGAAGAAAACATCCATATGAGACAACCAGAGGGGTTTATTGCAAAGGGCAAAGAGCATCTTGTATGTAAGCTCAATCGGTCTATTTATGTACTGAAGTAAGCTTTAAGATCTTGGAACATCCAGTTTAATGAAGTAATCTAGTCTTTTGGATTTATTCAGTGTCCGGATGAGTCTTGTGTATACAAGAAGTGTGACAGAAACGTGGTGGTATTTCTTGTACTATACATAGATGACATTTTGTTAATTGGTAACAATGTCAAAGTGTTGTTAGGAGTAAGGGTATGGTTGTCCAATCAATTTGATATGAAGGACTTGGGAGAATGCGGACATATTCTTGGGATCAAAGTAATAAGGGATCGCAAGAAAAGAATGTTGTGCTTATCCCAAGCTTCATATATCGATACTATCCTAGCTCGTTTTAGCATGCAAGACTCCAAGAAAGGTTTTCTACCTTTTCAGCATGGAGTATCTTTATCTAAAGAAATGTCTCCTAGGACATCAAAAGAGATAGAGGAAATGAAGACAGTTCCTTATGCTTCAGCTGTAGGAAGCCTAATGTATCCACTGTTATGCACGAGATCGGATATTTGTTTTGCCGTGGGCATGGATAGCAGATATCAAAGTAATCCAGGATATGGACATTGGACTGTCGTAAAAGCATATATTAAAGTAGCTGAGAAGGACTAGAGATTATATGCTGGTTTACCAAGCAGATGATTTGCTCCCTATGGGTTACATAGATTCTGACTTCCAATCAGATAGGGACAATAGTAAGTCTACCTCAGGTTATGTGTTTACTTTAGAAGGTGGAGTCATAGCATGGAGGAGTGTTAAGCATAAATGTGTTTTAGACTCAACCATGGAAGATAAGTATGTGGCAGCCTCTGAGGCAGCCAAAGAAGTTGTATGGCTCAGGACTTTTTGATGGACTTAGATGTGATTCATAGTTTACCCAAAATGATCACAATTTATTGTGATAATAGCGGTGCAGTAGCAAACTCGAAGGAACCACGTGCCCATAAGGTTAGTAAACACATTGAGAACAAGTACCACTTGATACGAGCCATCGTAAAGCAAGGAGAAGTTGTTGTCACCAAGATTGCATCAGCAGATAACCTGGTAGATCCTTTCACGAAGGCTCTTATGGTGAAACCTTTTGATCGACATGTTGAGGGGATGGGAATCAGATGTATGGCAGGGTTTATGACAGCATAGTCTTTTAGTATAAGTGGGAGATTGTTAGAGTGTATACTAAAAGTCTAGCTTTTTGTATAAACATTTATTTTGAAATAAGAATCACATTGGTCAAATGTCTACATTTATATGCTAAGTGTAGTTGTTCATTTAATTTATATTGAAGATAACATGGTCTATGGTGTGTCACACAGAATATTATGTTATCAGTTCCTTATAAATTATAAATAGTAGCTCACAATCAAGATAGAATGGGACAACCCATTGGAGTGGTTGTAGTGTAATTTGGTATTAGTTTATCTTGACTATGAAATTACACTAGTACACTATGAGTGTTTTGAGCAGGACAATTTGAGCTAGTTTCTTTTTATATTGACTACATAAAAAAATAAAACCTCTGTTATTATGGAAGTGTGTACTCTTAATCATGATATAATAACAAGCACGTATACTTAATATTTATTTCTTTAATTTATCAAAGGTTAAGATTTAGTTCGTTAAATCAATAGGCCCAATAAGTTGGGAAGTGATATTATTTATATGGTATGTTGTTGATTATAGAATGAAACTGTGTCCTAGTAATCTAGGTTGGTGATGTCCCCTTGAGGAGCTCAAAAGGATTGTCATGTAATCCTTACAGGTGAACTTAATCCAACATAGCAATAAGGTTGAGTAGTACTACTCTTGGAGCTAGATATTAATTAAGTGAGTTGTCAATAACTCATTTAATTAGTGGGCATTCGATATCTTAAACATAGGGAGACTAACGCACTCATGATAAGAAGGAGCCCATATTGAAATATGGGATTGGTGCGGTAGTGCAATAATAACTCTTTAGTGGTATGAGTTATTATTGATGAACTTGAGTTAGGTGTTTGGGGTAAACATGGGAAGCTCAAGCTCATTGGGAGACTAAAACCAATTCCTCCTCTCGGTCCCTGTTGTAGCCTCTTATTTATAAAGTCTTATATCCACTTAAAGCCCAGCTTCTTACCCATCTTGATGTGGTCGGCCAAGCTAAGCTTGGAGCCCAAGCTAGGACCGGCCAAGCCAAAGATTGGAGCCAAGTTATGACCGGCCAAGCTTAGAGCCCAAGCTAGGTGGCCGGCCACAGAAAAATTAAAAGGGTATTTTAAATTTTAAAATCTTCCCTTTGTGGAAGCCATGGTTATAAAAGAGAGTTTTTAAATTTTAAAATCTTTCCTTTTATAGCTTTCTACAAAGGAGTAAGAGAGAGGTTTGATATCTTTCCTTATTTGTAGTTAAAAGAAATATTTTAATTTTTGATAAAACTTTCCTTTTTTGTAATCATCCACATGTTTTAAAAGAGAGATTTTAATTTATAAAATTTTCCTTTTATAATCAACAAGGGATTTAAAAGAGAAATTTTTTATTAAAAATTTCTTACCGGAAACAAATAAGGAAGTTTTAATTTTATGTTTAAAACTTTCCTTGTTTGGAGCACATGTATAGGGCCGACCATGACAAGAATTTAAGGAAGTTTTAATTTTTGTTTTAGAACTTTCATTTTTAGTCATTGGCAAGGAAAATAAGGAAGTTTTAATTATGTTTAAAACATTCCTTTTTGCCAAGACCAAGGATTATAAAAAAGATGGATGGGGTGCCTCATGAGATAACACATCTTCTATTCCTCTCTTATAATCCTTTGGTGGCCAGCCCTCTTCCTTTTCTCTTCTCCTTTTGTTTTCTCTCTTGGAGGCTAGCAATATCAAGCATTGCTTTCTCTTGGTGGTCGGTTGCTTGAATGAGAAGAAGAAGAGAAGGAAGCTCTCTTGTCTAGCATCCCTTGGAGGTTAGTTGGTGGCCGAATCTTGGAAGCAAAGGAAGAACCCAATACAAGAGGTTATCAATTTTAGGTTATCATTTTGTTATCGATTTTATTTTTTGATTTCATGTTTTGATAATGTGCTTCTATTGAGGTCTCTGTAGTTAAACCAGTTGGAGCTATCCCAATGGTCCGTGCGACCATGTGTTTTGGTGTTTCGGCAAAGGGTTTAAGTTAGGTTCACCCTTGTATTTGATATGTGTATTTGAGTTGTGTAGATTTAAAGGATACACATTTGACTCAGGTTGATGGCTTCGGGTCTGGTGAAGGATAGAGCATCCGAGGGACCGTGGACAAGGCAGCGAGGACAAGGGCTGACGGAAGCAACTTCGAGCATATGATTACGATGGCATTGGGACGAGTCACGGGCTTGGGTGCATCCGAGGGACGAGAGCCAAGAGGAAGTAGGCTTGAAGGCAAGAGGTCAAGGCTGCAAAGAAGCGTCAAGTGAGTCATAAGGGTGAGGGTCTGAGTGCTGAGAGATTGTACTCAGGGAAAAATCCTAAATTTAGGGTTTTACTGCAGCAGTAACTGTAGCAGTCGACTGATGTTTTCATCAGTCTACTAGTGCAGTCGACCGGACAGTCGACTGGGAGCAAACAGAATGCTTCTGTTCCCTCGACCAGTGTGGAGCAGTCAACTGCTAGTTTTAGCAGTCGACTGGTATCGAGCCGTTAGGATGTAACGGTCGAATTTCCACAGAGGGTAGTCGACTGGACTGATGGTTTTGGCAGTCGATTGGTAGGCGAGGTTTTCTAACCCGTGGCCTATATAACCAAGCCTTGGGATCTTGGTTAAGGTTGACAAAATTAGTGGTGGTAAACCCTAATTAGTAGTCTACTAGTCTCAAGAGTCTTGGTTGATGTTGTGGTGAGGTTTCTCCACCCACAAGGAGTGACTTGATATAGCCGAAGTTTGTCGAGGGCTAATCCACCGACGGATAGGGATCATCCACCTCAAGGACACACCGTGGAGTAGGAGCAAACATTCTCCGAACCACGTTAAATGATCATGTAACTTGGTTTGCATTTCTTGTCTTTAGGTTTCTTTGTATTCATATTAGTTTGTATTTCTACTGCGCAAACTAAAAAGTGTAGGAAGCGATTATTTGGGGGTACCGTCTATCCAACCCCCTTCTAGCCATCCACCGATCCCATACAAATGGTATCAGAGCGAGGACGCTCTCCAACGAACTAACCGCCGAGAAGAGCAACGCTTAAGAAGATGACCGGCTTGATAGAACCGCCGAAGTTCGAAGGAGGAAGCTTATGGGGCATCACCTTTTGGATGGTGAAGATGAAGAACTTCTTCGAGACGGATAGGGACACAATGATGGTGGTGGAAGAGCCATTTGAAGTCCCGAAGGATAAGAAAGGGAAGAAGCTCCGACCACGACATTGGATGAAGGAGCAAACCACAAGGGCAAAGGAGAATTCAAAGGTAATATCAATTTTAATTTATATTTTTCCTAATGATGTGATGAGTCATGTAAGTGAATACGAGAATACTCACGATTTGTGGAGCAATGTGAAGAAAGTTCTAGGAGAAGAGCTTTTGCCTACACAAGAAGAAGAAGAGTCCAAGGAGATGGGTTCAATTACTCAAGTAGAGGAGGAGCAACCGAAAGTCGATTCATGTTCAACTTCTAAGGAGGAGAAGAAAGAAGAAAGGCCATCAACAAGTGTGGATGAGGAAGATGAGTCATCATCTACATCCTCAAGGATTGAAGAAGAATCCAAGACAAGTGAAGAGGATGAAGAAGAAGTCTTGGAAGTGGTTAACCTAGCAAGCACCTCCACTGAAGTAAAGTCAAAGGACCACATAATATGCTTTGGGTGCAATAAAAAGAGGCACTACAAGAGTAGATGTCCTATGGGTAAGAAAGAGGTATCTCCAAAACTCAATTCAATTCCTTTAGAATCTAATTTGAGTTATAGGAAAGAAAAAGTCCAAAAGAAGAGAATGTGCATCGTGTGCTTCACGTGTGGGGAGAAGGGCCACTACCACACCAAATGCCCTAAGAAGAGGGAGATTAAGAATCTAGTGCATCTAAAAAAGTGGGAGAATAAGAAGAGGAGCTCAAGTCAAGGGGGAGTTCCACAGGTAAAGGGTAAGGTAAACCCTAGTTTAAATTTGAAGTCAAACTTTCATTCTTCCATGCGTGCTAGGAGAAATGATTTTGTTAATCATAGTATGCCCATACAAAATTTTGGATTTAAATATCATGATAGGAATAGGGTAATTGTAGATCATAACCCTAGGAGAACCATTCATGATAAATCTAGGCATGATAGACCTAAGGAGAATCTAGGAAAAAAATCCAAAGAAGGGAAGACATAAGCTTAGAAAATTGGGTAGGTCTAGGAATGTCCAATGTAGACAAATTAACTTTTGGGTTAGGAACCTAGAGAAAGAGAATCAAGCCTTAAGCGAAAAACTTGATAAGTTAGAACAATTCCTTAAGAGATTCAATGTTGGATCTAAGGGTTTAGGTATGGTGTTGGGTAGCCAAAGATCCAACAATGATAGATCGCATTTGGGATATCGATCTAATGTCTCCAAGGCTAAGGGAAAGTCTTATGCTAGGGTTGCATATGACTATAGCAAGGAGAAGCCAATAAATGGCAAGAGAAAGTCATTTAAAGGTAAGGAAAAATTAACCAAGGACAAAGTGTCCAAGGTTAAGAAAGTTAGGTTTGTAGGGCAAGTGTCATCGGAGGTGCACCTATATGGCCTAGCCATTGTGGATGAGTCACCTAGAGAGGTGGCTAAGGCTAAGAGCTCTAGGGGGAGCTCAAAGAGTCAATTTGGGAACCATGGCCAATGGATCTCAAGTGGGTTTTACTTGGGAGTCTAGTTTGGGTCATGGAATGTGCCAAGTGGTTTGGAGACGGACTTGAGTCTCAAACCTAGTGATTTGGCACACATGGATTTTGTTTCATGCTTGGAAATATGACATTGGGGTCATATAGCATGATAATTGATTTTCGATGTATAGATGTCATATAAGCCAATGCTAGGGATGCATTGTGGATTAGTATGGGCAAATACATCAAGAGGAAGTCAAAATTAGGACTTTAGGTCAAGGTTCAATTGAACTTTTTAGCTAGTTTTATGTTTTATGTCAATCTTGGGATTTGTGATAAATATATTTTTATATATATTTTTTCCAAGTAGACCTCTCCACAAAATTTGGGATTTTTTGAAGGTCTGTGGAATTTTTGGTACATTTCTGAAGTTGGTAAAAAAAAGGTTGATTTTTCAGAAATAGCATACCAGTCGACCGGTATAGTTAGCAGTCGACTGGTAACAGTATTTTTGAGCACAGAATGTCTTTGTAAGTTCATTTCGATAAGGGCAGTCGACTGGTACTTCTTGCAATCGACTGATACCAGTCTGAAATTATTTTCAGCACTGGATTTTGACCGTGTCAACTCATTTAGATGTATGGGATCCACGGGGGATAAATACATGAGTTTAGGGTCAATTGGATAATAAGTTTTCAACAATTAGGATATTGTTGAAAAACTTTTTGGATGTTAGGCAAAGGGGGAGAAGTAAGGTTTAGTTGGGAAAACCTTAGTGCTTTTAGGTAGGGGGAGCCTTGTGATAGGTTCTTAAGTATCCCTGTAGGAAAATCCGAGCACATTGGGGAGCATAGGTGTAGGGGGAGCTTTGGGATAGGTTCAAATGCATGTTGCATTGTTTTTCATTCGGCAGTGTAAGTCCAAGTATGTAGCCTTGGCAACGTAAGTCCATTCGGCGGTGTAAGTCCAAGTGTGCAGCCTTAACAACATAAGTCATTGTTTTTAGAATATTTTTTAGCTATTATGTTTTCCCTAACTTAAAGGGCGGATAGAGCATCTGAGGGACCATGGAAAAGGCAGCAAGGACAAGGGCCGAGAGAAACGACTTTGAGCATACTCGAAGGATGGCATTGGGTGCATCCAAGGGACGAGAGCCAAGAGGAAGTAGGCTTGAAGGCAAGAGGTCAAGGCTGCAAAGAAGCGTCAAGTGAGTTATAAGGGTGAGGGTCCGAGTGTTGAGAGATTATACTCAGGGTAAAATCCTAAGTTTAGGGTTTTACTGTAGTAGTCACTGTAGCAGTTACTATAGCAGTATTGTAGCAGTTACTGTAGCAGTCGACTGATGTTTTCATCAGTCGAATGGGAGCGAACAGAATGCTTCTGATCGCTCGACCAGTGTGGAGCAGTCGATTGCTAGTTTTGGTAGTCGACTGGTATCGAGCTGTTAGGATGTAACGATCGAATTTTCACAGAGGGCAGTCGACTGATGCTTTTGGCAGTCGACTGGTAGGCGAGGTTTTCCAACCCAAGGCCTATATAACCAAGCCTTAGGAGCTTGGTTAAGGTTGACGAAATTAGTGGTAGTAAACCCTAATTAGTAATCTACTAGTCTCAAGAGTCTTGGTTGATGTTGTGGTGAGGTTTCTCCACCCACAAGGAGCGACTTGAGATAGCCGAAGTTTGTCGGGGGTTGATCCACCGACGGATAGGGATTGTCCACTGTTGGTGCAGGAAGCATCCGACGATCGAACCTAAGTTTTGATAATGGCAAAGGGATTCAAAGTTAAGATTCTCTGTTATCTAACATGTTGAATGAGTATTTCAGGAAAGTCCTAACTGCGGTTAGGCAGGTGAAAACCCTAGGGGGTGGTAACCCTAGGTGGAGAAAAGTCCTAGTTGCGGTTAGGCAAAGGGAAAACCCTAGGGGGTGGTAACCCTAGGTCATAGGGGGTGGTAACCCTATGCGGAAAGTCTTGGCAGGTCGATGGCTTCAGGCAAAAGTCCTAGGGGGTGGTAACCCTAGGTGGAAAGTCTTGGTGTCACGAACCAGGTGAAAGTCTGGACTAGCCGGGAAGCGGATGTCCAGCAGAAAGTCTGGAAGTATCGAGTGCTGAGCAAAAGTCCAGTCGATCTGGAGGATCGCACTGGCAACAGGTAAATCTCCTGAGTGGAGTAGGTGAGGACGCGTTCCCCGTAGAGGGAACAGTAGGCGTCGGGTTGACCTAGGGTTTCCGGTTGGAAATTCGAAGTCAGACCCGGACAGTCTGGAGACTGTCTATACTTCATTTATCATATTTTTTGTGCTAACTTTGTGTTACAGGATAGTGTTTGGGACTAACGTATCTTGCAGGTGCAAAGGATGAGCTGGCTGCGAAGCACCATTGGAGGCACCTTGAAGAAGGCAGAAGGCGCCTTGGAAGGCGCCTTGAGTGAGGTTTAAGGCGCCTTGAATGGATGAAATTCGACCAGGTCAGGTTTGATCCACGCGGAAGACCAGGCAGCATGGAGGCGCCTTGAACAGCCTTCAAGGCGCCTTGAACACCCTTTATAAGGGGGTTTCGACCAGCACTTCATAATAACGAATATCAAGTGATCTCTCATCAACGTGCTGCTCCAAAAGACACTCCGAAGTGCTGCTACAAGTGCCCGACGACCCGAAGCTTCAGATTTAGCATTTCTTGTTGTCGGTATAATACTTATAGCTTTTAATTGTACTCATAATTGTAATCTTTTAACGAGCTTATAGTTGTTGTCCACCGGAAATGATCAAGGATCGCGGGCCTTCGAGTAGGAGTCGTCACAAGCTCCGAACGAAGTAAATCTCTATGTCCTTCTGTTTGTGTTTGTTTGTTTTTAATTCCGCTGCTTTAATTACTCTAACGCTGTTTTCGATTCCGATACGTACAAAATAGCCACGAGCGCTATTCACCCCCCCCCTCTAGCGCGGTCTCGATCCAACAATTGGTATCAGAGCGGGGTCGCTTTGAACTGGTGAAACCACCATTCAAGCATTTTTTTTGGCTTTGTCGTGTTTATAGGGGTCGCTTTGAACTGGTGAAACCACCATTCAAGCATTTTCATCCTTTCACGATTTATTAGTATTGATAAAATATTGAATTTGACAAAATTTGAAATAATATTTTTAAATATTTTTTTAATAATATTTTATTATTATTTTATTATTTTTTCTTGAAACTCGTAAATTTCTTTTTCTATCCTTCTACCACACTACTAATCCAGGATTAAGTCCTGGGACAAGTTTTTTTGCTCATTTTTTCGTGCAAGATTCAATGGCTCTCCAAGAAGGCTATAACACTGCTCGCCCACCGCTCTTCTCCGAAGATGATTTCGGAGACTGGAAGGGTCGGATGGAAGCGTATCTCCAGACTCACTTTGAAGTCTGGATGATCGTCAAAACCGGGCTTCACCTGCCACATGACGGTGTCGGCAAGCCACTACCGTACGAGAACTGGGACGCGAACCTTATCAAAAAGGTAGAAGCAAACGCAAAAGCAACGTATACACTTCAGTGCGGCTTAACGTGACGGCCCATTCTCAAGCGCTAAGGAGCTGTGGGAGAATCTGATAGAACTTCACGAAGGTATGTCAAACACAAGTAAGCATGATTTAAATGATTTATTTGAATTGGATGAACAGAATGATACTACTTCGGCCGAGGAAGGTATTACGATGGTTGCAGGTACAAGTAAGACAGAGAAACATATGTTGAAAGCAACATGGTCTGAGTCATCAGATGAATCCGGATCCGTTGAAGAGCAACCAAGCCTTCTCGCTCTACCAGTACTAGCGAACATTATCGACACCGAGTCCGAGTTCGAGTCCGATTCAGAGACCGAGAGCAAATCAGACACCGAGTCCAAGCGAAGCCACGGATCCGCATCCGTTTCCGAAGGACCAAAACCCACAGTAAGTGCTTTAATGTCTAGTATTAACTTAGACGACTCGCAAAATTTAATTCCATACTTGCTTAAAAAATTGGCTAAATCCAACGTCCGGGTTAAGTCGCTCCAAAAGGAGGTAACAACCCTTAAGGAAGCGACTGACTCGAGTTCTTTAACTGAGTCAGTTCAAATTGGAAGTTCAACTCAAGTCCAACAACTTGAGGAAGAAAATTCCAATCTGAAAGCTCAAATTAAAGAACTCAAGAACACATTGGAACGGTTCACCTTGGGTTCCAAGAACCTGGATCTGATTCTTGGAAAACAGCGAGCCGTTTACAACAAAGCCGGACTTGGATTTAAGACCAAAACGAAATACAAATCGTATTTATCATTAGTTAATAGAAATAAAATAAAGGTAGTCCAAGCATGGGTCCCCAAGTCCAAATTGATCAATCATGTTGGACTTGGCCAATACTGGGTTCTGAAGGATCAAATACACTACCTCGATAGACCATATCGAGGCCATGATCCAGGGGGAGCAAAAAGAAAAACGATATTAATCAAACCAACTTAATTCAAAATTCAAATTAAAAAAAATTCAAATTTAAAATTCGAAATTAAATTACAAATTCAAAATTCAAAATTAAATTCGAAATTAAATTAAAAAATTAAAAAATAGATGGAGGATCCAAACTAGCTGGCACTTCCAACTGAACTACCCGATAGGGTAACCGAACTTAATCTACCCGGAATGGGTAGACTACCCGGTAGGGTAATTAAGGTTAGATAAATGGGCGAGGTTTAACTTGACCCACGGTACTGGTGAAGTTTTTGGATGATAGTACGTTAGGGAAGCTTGGGTATCGCATGTCTAGGAAGATATGGCTTCGACCTGGTGCATTTGGCCAAGTGGAACTGACCGAAGCTACCCTTAAATGGATCCTAACTAGTTACACCAAGGTTTAGTATTAAGTTCAATGGGTAGGACTATTTGGAAAACCTCGAAGGCATGGTTACTTTAATGAGTTCCTTGTGACTCACCATAGCCCAGAAGTTCATCCAAAGAATGCTTACTTGTTGAACTCAAAACTAAATCTAAATCTAACACAAAGTTAAACCAAACCCTTAAATTGATACTCAATTCATCTCACAAAAATTATAGGATTACCTGATTGAAAACTTAGATCGGGTGAGATGACTAAGGAATTTAAAATACAAATTAAACTCATAACTATAATTCTATAATCAATTAATCAATTTGAAAAATCTTTTAAAAAATCTTTTAAAACTTCATTTCAAAAATATTTTCAAAATCATTTCAAAATCTTTAAAACTTATTTCAAAATTCTTTAAAATTTATTTGAAAAATATTTTCAAAATCATATTCAAAATTTTTTAAAAAAACTTCATTTCAAAATTCTTTAAAATTTATTTGAAAAATATTTTCAAAATCACTTCAAAATCTTTAAAACTTAATTTCAAAATTCTTTAAAATTTATTTGAAAAATATTTTCAAAATTATTTCAAAATCTATAAAACTTAATTTCAAAATTATTTGAAAAATCTTTTCAAAATTATTTAAAATTATATTTAAAAATATTTTCAAAATTATTTAAAAATATTTTCAAAATTATTTAAAATTCTATTTAAAAATCTTTTCAAAATTATTTAAAATTCTATTTAAAAATCTTTTCAAAATCTTTTAAAAATCTTTTCAAAATTATTTAAAATTTTATTTAAAAATCTTTTCAAAATTATTTTAAATTTTATTTAAAAATATTTTCAAAATTATTTAAAAATCTTTCCAAAATTATTCAAAAATCTTTTCAAAATTTATTTCAAAATCTTTTCAAAATTATTTCAAAATCTTTTCAAAATTATTTTAAAAATCTTTTAAAACTTTATTTCAAAATTATTTGAAAAATCTTTTCAAAATCATTTTAAAAATCTTTTAAAACTTTATTTCAAAATTATTTGAAAAATATTTTCAAAATTATTTCAAAATCTTTAAAACTTAATTTCAAAATTATTTGAAAAATCTTTTCAAAATCATTTTAAAAATCTTTTAAAACTTTATTTCAAAATTATTTGAAAAATATTTTCAAAATCATTTTAAAAATCTTTAAACCTTAATTTGAAAATTCTTTAAAATTATTTGAAAAATCTTTTCAAAATCATTTCAAAATCTTTTAAAAACTTCATTTCAAAATCTTTGAAACTTAATTTCAAAATTCTTTAAAATTATTTGAAAAATATTTTCAAAATCATTTCAAAATCTTTAAAATTTAATTTCAAAATTCTTTAAAATTTATTTGAAAAATCTTTTCAAAATCATTTCAAAATCTTTTAAAACTTCATTTCAAAATTCTTTAAAATTTATTTGAAAAATATTTTCAAAATCTTTTCAAAATCATTTCAAAATCTTTAAAACTTAATTTCAAAATTCTTTAAAATTTATTTGAAAAATATTTTCAAAATCATTTCAAAATCTTTAAAACTTATTTCAAAATTATTTAAAATTTATTTGAAAAATATTTTCAAAATCTTTAAAACTTATTTCAAAATTCTTTAAAATTTATTTGAAAAATATTTTCAAAATCTTTTCAAAATCATTTCAAAATCTTTAAAACTTAATTTCAAAATTCTTTAAAATTTATTTGAAAAATATTTTCAAAATCTTTTCAAAATCATTTCAAAATCTTTAAAACTTAATTTCAAAATTCTTTAAAATTATTTGAAAAATATTTTCAAAATCATTTCAAAATCTTTTAAATTTATTTGAAAAATCTTTTCAAAATCTTTTCATACTTAGAAAAACTTATTTCAAAATCATTTGAAAAATACTTGAAAAACTTATTTCAAAATCCTTTGAAAATATTTGAAAAACTAATTTCAAAATCCTTTGAAAAATATTTGAAAAACTAATTTCAAATTCCTTTGAAAAATACTTGAAAAACTTATTTCAAAATCCTTTGAAAAATACTTGAAAAACTTATTTCAAAATCCTTTGAAAAATATTTGAAAAACTTATTTCCAAATCCTTTGAAAAATATTTGGAAAACTAATTTCAAAATCCTTTGCTCCCCTAAATTTACTAGACTTACAAAAACATGGAATTAGCCCTAAAGGAAATGGAGATTTGAAGGTTGAGCATGCTCATACTTTAGGGCTCTGATACCTGAACAAAACAATCTGGATAACTTAAAATCTATTTAACCTCATGCTTGGACTTAAAGACCAGCTAAAATAAATAACCTAAATTAAACATTTAGTCACTCCCTCTTTGTATTAACAAATTCTAACTCCTATCTTTTCAAAATTAAGTTTTAACGCTAAGTACCTTTTAAACTGAACCTACATTCAATGTTTGCAAAAGGCTTAGCTAAAGTGACTCATATAGCAACCTTCAAACTTTCTCAAACTTAGCCACCTTATAAATTTTAACTCTAAATGGTAAAATACTTGTCTAAGTTAAAAGTATTAAAAAGCATATTTCTTTACTTGCAAAATTTAACTCATGGCTTTCAAAAGACTTTTGCTAAGTAAATTGAGACTTCAAATTTCTTTACAAACAATTTGGCTCCAAAATTTTAAAAAAATATCTAGCTAAGTTTTTCTAACTTTAGTTAGGTATGTCTTTCTAAAAACAACCAAGTCTCAAAAGTGGCTAAAGGCATCATTCGAAATCATCCATATATTAGCCTTTTAAACTTAGGTGAAAAATATTTCATTTTACTAAGTTTCACAAGCCTTCTTCTACCTTCTCTCAAAAAGATTGTTTTCTTAAAATCTTAAAACTTGCTTTCAATTGATTTTTGATATATGGCAAAGGGGGAGAGTAGAAGAAAATTCAAAGAATTAAGAAGAAAATTCAAAGAATTAAAGAAAATTGAAAGAAATTCAAATTTTAGCTTTTATTAAGGGGGAGTCTTTATATTAAGGGGGAGCTCTGCACTTAATTTAGCTCTGCACTTAACTATCATTATGCTTGTATTTTCATGCTTATCTTTTAATGGCATTATTTTCTTAACTTTGAATTTTTGTTGCCATAATCAAAAAGGGGGAGATTGTTGGTGCAGGAAGCATCCGACGATCGAACCTAAGTTTTGATAATGGCAAAGGGATTCAAAGTTAAGATTCTCTGTTATCTAACATGTTGAATGAGTATTTCAGGAAAGTCCTAACTGCGGTTAGGCAGGTGAAAACCCTAGGGGGTGGTAACCCTAGGTCCTAGGGGGTGGTAATCCTGGGTGGAGAAAAGTCCTAGCTGCAGTTAGGCAAAGGGAAAACCCTAGGGGGTGGTAACTCTAGGTCATAGGGGGTGGTAACCCTATGCGGAAAGTCTTGGCAGGTCGATGGCTTCAGGTGGTAACCCTAGGTGAAAAGTCCAGTGTCGCGAACTAGGTGAAAGTCTGGACTAGCCGGAAGCGGATGTCCAGCAGAAAGTCCGAAGTATCGAAAAGCAAAAGTCGGTCGATCCGGAGGATCGACCAGCAATGTAAATCTCCGAGTGGAGTAGGTGAGGACGGCCTGCCCGTAGAGGGCAGAGGCGCCGAGTCGACCTAGGGTTTCCTGGAAATTACCCCCACGAGGCCTATACTTCATTTATCATATTTATTGTGCTAACTTTGTGTTGCAGGATAGTGTTTGGGACTAACGTATCTTGCAGGTGCAAAGGAGCAAACTAAAGCCTCGGATGAACAGTGTCCGAGGCGCCTCCATGGAGCTTGGAGGCGCCTCGGGTGCAAAGGATGAGCTGGCTGCGAAGCACCATTGGAGGCGCCTTGAAGAAGTCAGAAGGTGCCTTGGAAGGCGCCTTGAGTGAGGTTTAAGGCGCCTTGAATGGATGAAATTCGACCAGGTCAGGTTTGATCCACGCGGAAGACCTGGCAGCATGGAGGCACCTTAAACAGCCTTCAAGGCGCCTTGAACACCCTTTATAAGGGGGTTTCGACCAGCACTTCATAATAACAAATATCAAGTGATCTCTCATCAACGTGCTGCTCCAAAAGACACTCCGAAGTGCTGCTACAAGTGCCCGACGACCCGAAGCTTCAGATTTAGCATTTCTTGTTGTCGGTATAATACTTATAACTTTTAATTGTACTCATAATTGTAATCTTTTAACGAGCTTATAGTTGTTGCCCACCGGAAGCGATCAAGGATCGCGGGCCTTCGAGTAGGAGTCGTCACAGGCTCCGAACGAAGTAAATCTCTGTGTCCTTCTGTTTGTGTTTGTTTGTTTTTAATTCCGCTGCTTTAATTACTCTAACGCTTTTTCGATTCCAATACGTACAAAATAGCCACGAGCGCTATTCACCCCCCCCTCTAGCGCAGTCTCGATCCAACATCCACCTCAAGGACACGCCGTGGAGTTAGAGCAAAGAATCTCCGAACCACGTTAAATGATCGTGTAGCTTGGTTTACATTTCTTATATTTAGCTTTCTTTGTATTCATATTAGTTTGTATTTCCGCTGCGCAAACTAACAAGTGTAGGAAGCGAGTATTTGTGGGTGCTATCTATCCAACCTCCTTCCAGCCGGCCATCGATCCCATACAAAATCTAGTTTACTGTAAAATGTTAAATATCTGATTTCTTTGAAAGGCTTTGTCTAGGAAGTGGTGGATGATCTCATACCCAAGAAAGCCTGGTGTCTCACCATGTTTAACTTGGAAGCCGATCTTTGAAATAGATATTTGATTAACTTTTGTAATATGGTTTATGTCACGCCCCCCGAGGAAATACCTCCCGAAAAATTTCGGCAGCATCTCCCCTGTACCGGTGACAATCGGAAACATCCGTACAAACAAAATACGTCAGCCACAGGCGGCTGGAATATTTATGCACAAAGGAAACACAACCACGCAGTTAAATATCTAGCCCACACAGATATATATCAAAAACACAGCGGAAAAACGAATAAAGAACCCACAAATGCGAAAGTCCACAAAATACCACAGGCATAAGTCCACAATACACGAATCAAACATAGTTCGTTTTCACAACTCTAAATCCAACAAAATCGAAGGGTAGGGAAAGAGAAAACAAAACCAAAAAAAAGGTCTCCGGATATGACGTGGGAAGGGGGACCGGCCAGCAACATACTCCAAGCATCTCCATATCATCTACCTACTGCCTGGAACCAACATAATATAAACGGGGTAGTGAGTACAGGGAACTCAGCGGGTATAGACAGGATAAAGCATGGTCTACATAAAGATATAGGAATCAAAGGATACAGTCTCCATAAGCAAAGAATAAGAATATGCTAACATAACACAACTCATCTATCTATACCTGATATAATGACTGTGCATGAACATACCAGACATAATAAAAGCATATAACGTGAATGTACATACCCGAAAAGAACCAACCCCCTGATACCATGATCCGTAAACCCACCGAGTCAATAACATACTCCGGACACCTGTGCAATATATATACGTCTGCAAATATATGTAAAGTAAATGACATGTATGCAGCATGACATCCATATGCAGCATACATAGCTCAGACAAATGCAACAGTACACAATCACATGCAACTAATATCTAGTAAGCATGTATGCAAAATATCCCCACAGATGCACCGTGCATCATATGCAAAAGTGCATGCATGCTCCATGGTCACCCCCGCCACCTCTCTAGACACCACGACCCCTGTATGGCCGAGAGGCTTGGGTCTGTGACGACTGTACTACCCTCCAGCCCACAATAGAGTGGTCGAGGCGGACAGTCCGCTAGTAGCTATCTAACTACATAGCATCAGGGTCCCTGGCTGCTCACAACGCCGGATCTCACTAAACCTCGTGACCGGGTGGCACAACAGGACAAGCGGCGACTGCTCCAGCTACCACTACCCATGAGTGGCCGAAGGTGCGCGCTAAACCAAACCAACTGATGACCTTCTCAACCACAAGGGAGACAACGGTCATCAGATGCAATGAATGATGAGCATGATATACATATATATAATCATCATCCATGCAACAACCTTCCCCCTCATAAACGCCTCCAATAACCACAACAGACGTAACTACACATACCACTATGCAAATGGAATGGTAAACCTGTAGGACCTATAACCCATACCAATCACAACCTAGACAGGTATAGCCCACAAATATCCAATACAGTCCTCCCTACAACACTCTACATGTGTATAAACAATAGAGTCACAAATAACAAGAATAGAGACTGTAACGAAGCAACCCAGATCATATCAAAGATCAAGCAAAAGAGACAAGTAGGAAAGCAACAAATAATAAGATTTAAGGAATGCAACCTAAATATCCAAAAACATATAACCATGCTTTAAAGTTCAAGGAGCTAAATAGAAATTTAGGAAGAAATACCCGCCTCGATATATCCCGAAATCAACAGAACCACCACGTCGCGCAACTCGTCGTCAATCAAGGTCCTGTATCACATATACAAATTTATATAACTATATATGTGTACTCTACAAATAGATGAATAAATCTACAAGTAACTAGCCAACTTCCTAGCAATAGCTGACCACGATTTCTACGCCTTTCTATTAGTAAGTGTAGATTAAATTTCACTTAGCTTACCCATCCATAAATTAAATCCCTTTTTACCGATCCTAGTCATCACTAATCCTTTCTATATCACCTAACAAGAAATGAACCTAACCATCATGGAAATCCATTTCAGCTTTAGGTGAATCCACACTTACAATCCTCAATTATTGAGGTAGCACAACAGAACATAACCCCACAATATTTAGGTTAACCTACAATGTGTACCCTTTAATTATCCAACATAATAACACTTACCTCTGTTAACCAATGTTGCTCCACACAATCCACCGTAATTAGCTCCACTGGAACCGCACATAAAAGAAGCTTCCAACACCTAAACACCCCCAAAACCGGTTACTCCTGCTAGTGATCCGGATCATGGACTATAAGGATTCGGTGTTAACAATCTGTTGGATACACAGCTAGGTCAAGAAAGTATGATTTAAGCAATGCGTCATTTCCCTACCACAGAAGACTACATGCTGCATCTGCACCAACCGGATCAAGAAGAAAGAAATAGCAAGAAATCATCCAAACAAATCCGTTAACAACAGCAATAAATTGATCTCAGTACCTCTTCTTGATCGCCGGAGCAAACCACAGATCTGAGGAAGAAGAGCAATCCCCACCAGAGCTGTAGTGGCCGGAATCACAACACAAGCTCTGCTTCTCTCAGGATCTTGGCTAGAGTACGATCACAGATCCGGTGGAGGAGTTGATCTAGTCCAGCTGTGGTGGCCAGAAACAAGACACCAATCTCTGCTTCCCAAGGAAAACCACCCGAATCAGCCCTAGAAAAGATCAAGGTTCGAATTCACAACCAAAACCAAACCCTTACCTCTGAGATCGAAGTTAGGGCTCGACTTGTGCTTGCCGACGAACAAAACAAGGGAAAATCGGAAGGAAACACTGGGCGTTACCTCACACCGCCGGTCGCCGACGCCCAGATCCAACGCCGTTTCCCTTGATTCCCACCCAACCGCCGGCGAAATCCACCGATCAAGGATCTGTCGCCGCCGTTCGCCGAGATCAGAGAAGAGGAAAAGGGATCGGGGAGAAGGAGGGTTTCGGTTCTACTAACCTTTCTTCCCTTCGATGCTCCAAGATCCGCTCCTCGCCGGCGACACCGAGGGAAGAAGCGATCGCCGGTCTCGGTCGTGTGGCGTCTGAGATCGCGAGGCGTAGGGGAGGAATAGAGAAGCCGAAGGTGAACAGGGAGGCTTCGGGCTTTATAACGAAATCAATCCCACCCCTAGGTTAGCTTAATTAAGGCCTAAGTCTAGCCTTAATCAATTTCCGCTTAATTTGGGTATTCTAAACCTGCCTTTATCTAGCCCCGTCGGCGTATCCCTCATACGGAGTCCTATGGACTCCGTTTAGCTCCAGAAAAATTTCTAAAAATTCTTAAAAATTTTCCTAAGGTTATTCCACGATAACCCTAAATTAAATTCGCATATATTACATTCTCCCCCACTAATAAAAATTTGGTCCCCAAATTTCGCTATAACCAACAGCAACCACTAGAATATAAACCAACAGTATAAATGCTGAAAGAACTCTAGCCCACATACCTCAAGTAAACAGGTGAGGGTATCGAGCTCGGATCGTATCCTCCAGCTCCCAAGTAGCCTCCTCGTCAGAATGATGCTGCCATCCGACTTTAACCAGTCGGACTGTCTTGTTCCGCAACTGACGCTCCCTATGGTCCAGAATCCGTACCGGAACCTCCTCGTAAGTAACATCAGGCTGAATAGGAACGGATATATCTGACAGAACATGTGTCGGATCGGATACGTATCTCCTCAGCATAGATACATGGAATACATCGTGAATGCCAGCTAGAGATGGTGGTAGCGCCAGCCGGTAAGCTACTGCTCCAATCCTCTCGAGAATCTGGAAGGGTCCGACATAGCGAGGTGTTAACTTACCCTTCAATCCAAACCTTTTTACTCCTTTAGTAGGGGATACCCGTAAGAATACATGATCACCAACAGCAAACTCTAACGGTCTCCGTCTACGATCTGCATAACTCTTCTGCCGATCCTGAGCCTCTGACAACCTGCGCCTGATAGTACGAACCATTTCTGCATCACGCTGAAGGCTCTGTGGCCCCAAAATCTGGGATTCCCCAACTTCTACCCATAGGGTGGGAGATCTACAGGCTCTGCCATACAACGCCTCATAAGGTGCCATCTGTATCGCCGAATGATAACTGTTGTTGTAGGCAAATTCTGCTAAATGTAAATGATCTTCCCAACTACCTCCGAAGTCTATGACACATGATCTCAATAAGTCCTCTAATGTCTGTATAGTACGCTCTGACTGACCGTCTGTCTGGGGGTGGAAAGCGGTACTGAATCGTAACTCTGTACCCATAGCCTGCTGTAAACTCTGCCAGAATCGCGAAGTAAATTGCGGATCTCTATCTGAAATAATACTGAGAGGTACGCCGTGAAGCCTGATAATCTCTCTACAATACAACTCTGCTAGCCGATCCAATGACTCCGTCCTACGGATCGGAAGGAAATGAGCAGATTTGGTTAATCGATCCACGATCACCCAAATTGTATCATGTGTTCGTCGGGTTCTGGGTAGACCCACGACGAAATCCATCGTGACATGCTCCCATTTCCACTCCGGTATCTGTATCTTCTGGAGCAAGCCAGCGGGTCTCTGGTGTTCAGCCTTCACCTGCTGACATACAAGGCATCGTCCCTATACATACGTGTACCACCGGGGTGAATCGCAAATCTGGATCGGTGTGCTTCCTAAGTAGGTCCTCCTTCAAAGAAGGTAGCTCAGAACACACAATCTCCCCGAGTATAGAATTCCATTTCCATCGCATGTCCCGAGGTAATTCTGCTACGTAAACTGCAGATGCTGATCAAGAGCCTGAGCCTCTTTAATCCTCTCTACAATGGGTGACTGGGCAACCATGGTGAATAGCAAGCCTCGCTCCGTCTGTGCTTGCTCCATTAATCCCAACTCAGAGAACCTCTGTATCAACTCTGTAACTACGTTCGCTTTCCCTGGGTGGTAGTTGATCGTACAGTCATAGTCCTTCAAGAATTCCATCCATCTTCTCTGTCTTAAGTTCAATTCTCTCTGAGTAAATAGATACTTAAGACTCTTATGGTCTGTGAATATCTCGAAGGTAATCCCGTATAGATGATGTCTCCAGATTTTTAGCGCATATATAATGGTTGCCAACTCCAGGTCATGCACCGGATAATTCTTCTCATGCTCCTTCAACTGACGTGAGGCATAAGAAACTACCCGTCCATGCTGCATGAGTACTGCGCCTAACCCCTGTAATGATGCATCTGTATAAAGTACGAAGCCATCATCTCCAGAAGGAAGTACTAATATAGGTGCAGAAATGAGTCTTCGCTTTAGTTCCTGAAAACTCGTCTCGCAAGACTCTGTCCAGCAAAACTTCACCCCTTTCCTGGTCAACTGAGTCAACGGCAGAGCTATGCTAGAGAAGCCCTCAACAAATCTGCGATAATACCCTGCCAGACCAAGAAAGCTACGAATCTCCTGTACAGACTTTGGCTGCTCCCAACTGGTAACTGCCTCTATCTTTTGTGGGTCCACGGATATACCACTGCTAGAAACAATATGTCCCAAAAAACCCACAGAAGATAACCAGAAGGCACATTTGTTGAATTTTGCATAGAGACGTTCTCGCCGGAGCGTCTCCAATACTATACAAAGATGTCGCCCATGCTCTTCTTCGGATCGAGAATATATCAAAATATCATCGATGAACACAATCACGAACTGATCCAAGAATTCCAGAAATACCCTATTCATCAGATCCATGAAAACTGCTGGAGCATTGGTAAGCCCAAATGGCATTACCAAGAACTCATAGTGTCCATATCGAGTACGGAAGGCTGTCTTCTGTATATCTGAATCTCTCACACTGAGCTGATGATAGCCAGAGCGCAGATCAATCTTAGAATACACACAAGTATTCTTGAGCTGATCAAACAGATCCTCTATACGTGGCAGCGGATATTTATTCTTAATAGTCACAGCATTCAGCTGCCGATAGTCGATGCACAATCTCATCGATCCGTCCTTCTTCTTCACAAAGAGTACTGGAGCTCCCCACGGAGACACGCTAGGACGGATAAACCCTCTATCCAGTAGCTCCTGTAATTGTACTTTTAACTCCTCCAATTCTTTAGGTGCCATGCGATATGGAGCCTTTGATACCGGTATTGTCCCCGGAATCAACTCAACCGTGAACTCCACTTGCCTTTTTGGGGGCAAGCCAGGTAATTCCTCTGGAAATACATCGGGTACTCGAACTATAGGAATGTCGAAAGCGGTGGGGTATGATCCCGATCATCTTAATCATAGATAACAAATACCCCGCATCCTTGAGACAATAATCTTCGAGCTTGCATAGCTGAGATGATAGAAATCCCCTCATCCTTAGTACCCATGAAAACCCAGGACGGTAGACCCGGAGGTCTAACTGTAACCACTCTCGCGCTGCAATCCACGGTAGCGTAATATCTGGCCAACCAATCCATGCCCAAAATGATGTCAAAGTCTAACATATCCAGAACCTGCAAGTCCACTGTAAGGGTCTGACCCTCGAAACCCAATGGACAATCTCTAATCTCCTGACTGATATTTAATATCTCTCCCGAGGGTAGGGATACCACTAATGTATGAGTCCGATGGACCGGTAATCTACAAATCTTACTCAGAAATATCCGAGAAATGAAGGAATGAGAACTACCAGTATCTATCAATAATTCTGCGGGAAAAGTATAAACAGTAATCATACCCCGAAAGACCGATCCCTCCGTGCCTGCCGGCGGCATCTCAGTGCCAGTCTGAAACTGTGCTGATGGAGTAGTAGCTAACTGCTGAGACTGGATCACCGGACAAGAGCTAGGTGGCGTCGAAAAATACTGAGGTGTCGGATGCATCTGATGTGACGGGACAGCTGAGGAATACTGCATAGCCATAGGTACCGCTGGGTACTGCTGACTCTGAATATGGTATACCTGGGCCCGAGAAGGTGGTATACTCTGCTGATGTGGAGTGCTCTGCGTCTTCTGCGGTCCCTTCGGCCGTCGAGTCTGAGTATTATGACTTTCTTGAGGAGTAACCTTAGCAGCCTGTAACTGAGCCTTCAGAGTACAATCGCGGCTCACATGCCCCGGAAGCTTGCAGTAGTAGCATATATCTTGGCTCAATGGGCAGTTAGGTTTAGCGTGACCCTCAGCACCACATCTAAAACACCTGAGTTCCCCAGAGAAATCCTTCTGAGGAGGTCTAGAAGAACCAACAGACGATCGTCCTGTCTTCGATGATCGATGGGACTCCCCTGAAGTAGCCCGGGATCCCTGCCACTTCTTCCGTTTCTTCCGACCTTGGTTCTGTTGTTTCGAGTCGAGTCGTACCCTGAGCACTTTGCTTATCCTTTCCTTTTCTAGGGAAATTTGCTGTTGTGTCATCGCCAGACATCCTGATACGGATATATACTGCAAGACCCTGAGTGAGCTGATCTAACCGATCGCTCTCCTGGGCAACTAAATGAGGGCAGTACTCAGCCAACCGGTTAAATTCCGCATCATACCCCATCACAGACCGGTCACCCTGCTTCAGATGTAAGAATTCCTGTCGGCGTGCCATCCGATAAGGAGCTGGGAAATACTGTCTCTCGAATGCCTCTCGGAATAAAGTCCATGTAATACTCTGGTCTCCAAACAGTGTCTTCTGCATCTTCCACCATGTAACAGCCTGATCTCGAAGGTGGTACGCAGCTAATTCGGCTTTTTCTTCTTCGGTACACGACATGTACTCGAAAGTATCCTCCACATTTCCCAACCAAGACCGAGCAACCGTCGGGTCGGGAACCCCATGAAATAGAGTAAATCGATCCTTCACCGACCGAGCCAATAATGGGATACGGGCTCTATCCCTCACCCAAGGAGTAGCAACCGGAGTAGGGATAACTGGGGGTAATCTCGTAGAAACCGCCTGAGTCTGAACACCCGGATTTCTCATAGAAGTCTGAGGAGTCTGTCGGCTACTGTCAACCTCTACTGACTCGATAGGCTGCTTCCGGGGTCGCCCCGGACCACGACGCGGACGAGGGGTCATATCTCCGTGCTTCATTCCTGATAAGAACCACAAGGTAAGACTACAACACTATAATACACAGTGATTTAACTTACATCCTATAGCTTGGAGATATCCTGCCGCTGCCTAGTCCCAACATCCGGACAGTCACATCGGAAGAAGAGAAAAAAAAGAAAAGAAAAAACGGATCCCGAGTGAAAACCCTCGTAACTTCGGAGTCCTCGTAAAACTGGTAAATCTCGCAACCCTCGGAAATCCAAGACCCGAGAAATAGATATCGTAACCTCAAAACTAAAACACGAAATAACGAAAACCTCCAAAAATCCAAAACCCAAAAAGAAATAGGCCTCGTAAACCCGCTCTGATACCACTAAATTGTCACGCCCCCCGAGGAAATACCTCCCGAAAAATTTCGGCTGTCAGCCACAGGCGGCTGGAATATTTATGCACAAAAGAAACACAACCACGCAGTTAAATATCTAGCCCACACAGATATATATCAAAAACACAGCGGAAAAACGAATAAAGAACCCACAAATGCGAAAGTCCACAAAATACCACAGGCATAAGTCCACAATACACGAATCAAACATAGTTCGTTTTCACAACTCTAAATCCAACAAAATCGAAGGGTAGGGAAAGAGAAAACAAAACCAAAAAAAGGTCTCCGGATATGACGTGGGAAGGGGGACCGGCCAGCAACATACTCCAAGCATCTCCATATCATCTACCTACTGCCTGGAACCAACATAATATAAACGGGGTAGTGAGTACAGGGAACTCAGCGGGTATAGACAGGATAAAGCATGGTCTACATAAAGATATAGGAATCAAAGGATACAGTCTCCATAAGCAAAGAATAAGAATATGCTAACATAACACAACTCATCTATCTATACCTGATATAATGACTGTGCATGAACATACCAGACATAATAAAAGCATATAACGTGAATGTACATACCCGAAAAGAACCAACCCCCTGATACCATGATCCGTAAACCCACCGAGTCAATAACATACTCCGGACACCTGTGCAATATATATACGACTGCAAATATATGTAAAGTAAATGACATGCATATCGCAAACAAATGCAACATACCACAAACACATGCAACTAATATCTAGTAAGCATGTATGCAAATATCCCCCAGATGCACCGTGCATCATATGCAAAAGTGCATGCAAGCTCCATGGTCACCCCCCACCTCTCTAGACACCACGACCCCGAGGCGAGGCTTGGTGCTGTCGACCGTATTACTCACCCCACAATAGAGTGGTCGAGGCGGGATCACGCTAGTAGCTATCTATCTAACTACATAGCATCGTGGTCCTCGGTCGACAAACGATCTCACTACTCGTTGAGCGTGGAACAGACAGCAGCATGCTGACTGCTATTAACTACCCCATGAGTGGCGGTAGTGCAAACCAAACCAATCGATGACCTTCTCAACCACAAGGGAGACAACATGATGCAATGAAATGAATGATGATGATATATATAATCCATGCAACCTTCCCCTCATAAACGCCCACCAATAACCACAACAGACGTAACTACACATACCACTATGCAAATGGAATGGTAAACCTGTAGGACCTATAACCTATACCAATCACAACCTAGACAGGTATAGCCCACAAATATCCAATACAGTCCTCCCTACAACACTCTACATGTGTATAAACAATAGAGTCACAAATAACAAGAATAGAGACTGTAACGAAGCAACCCAGATCATATCAAAGATCAAGCAAAAGAGACAAGCAGGAAAGCAACAAATAATAAGATTTAAGGAATGCAACCTAAATATCCAAAAACATATAACCATGCTTTAAAGTTCAAAGAGCTAAATAGAAATTTAGGAAGAAATACCCGCCTCGATATATCCCAAAATCAACAGAACCACCACGTCGCGCGACTCGTCGTCAATCAAGGTCCTGTATCACATATACAAATTTATATAACTATATATGTGTACTCTACAAATAGATGAATAAATCTACAAGTAACTAGCCAACTTCCTAGCAATAGCTGACCACGATTTCTACGCCTTTCTATTAGTAAGTGTAGATTAAATTTCACCTAGCTTACCCATCCATAAATTAAATCCCCTTACCGATCCTAGTCATCACTAATCCTTTCTATATCACCTAACAAGAAATGAACCTAACCATCATGGAAATCCATTTCAGCTTTAGGTGAATCCACACTTACAATCCTCAATTATTGAGGTAGCACAACAGAACATAACCCCACAATATTTAGGTTAACCTACAATGTGTACCCTTTCATTATCCAACATAATAACACTTACCACTGTTAACCAATGTTGCTCCACACAATCCACCGTAATTAGCTCCACTGGAACCGCACATAAAAGAAGCTTCCAACACCTAAACACCCCCAAAACCGGTTACTCCTGCTAGTGATCCGGATCATGGACTATAAGGATTCGGTGTTAACAATCTGTTGGATACACAGCTAGGTCAAGAAAGTATGATTTAAGCAATGCGTCATTTCCCTACCACAGAAGACTACATGCTGCATCTGCACCAACCGGATCAAGAAGAAAGAAATAGCCAGAAATCATCCAAACAAATCCGTTAACAACAGCAATAAATTGATCTCAGTACCTCTTCTTGATCGCCGGAGCAAACCACAGATCTGAGGAAGAAGAGCAATCCCCACCAGAGCTGTAGTGGCCGGAATCACAACACAAGCTCTGCTTCTCTCAGGATCTTGGCTAGAGTACGATCACAGATCCGGTGGAGGAGTTGATCTAGTCCAGCTGTGGTGGCCAGAAACAAGACACCAATCTCTGCTTCCCAAGGAAAACCACCCGAATCAGCCCTAGAAAAGATCAAGGTTCGAATTCACAACCAAAACCAAACCCTCACCTCCGAGATCGAAGTTAGGGCTCGACTTGTTCTTGCCGACGAACAAAACAAGGGAAAATCGGAAGGAAACAATGGGCGTTACCTCACACAGCCGGTCGCCGATGCCCAGATCCAACGTCGTTTCCCTTGATTCCCACCCAACAGCCGGCGAAATCCCCCGATCAAGGATCTGTCGCCGCCGTTTGCCGAGATCAGAGAAGAGGAAAAGGGATCGGGGAGAAGGAGGGTTTCGGTTCTACTAACCTTTCTTCCCTTCGATGCTCCAAGATCCGCTCCTCGCCGGCGACACCGAGGGAAGAAGCGATCGCCGGTCTCGGTCGCGTGGCGTCTGAGATCGCGAGGCGCAGGGGAGGAATAGAGAAGCCGAAGGTGAACCGGGAGGCTTCGGGCTTTATAAAGAAATCAATCCCACCCCTAGGTTAGCTTAATTAAGGCCTAAGTCTAGCCTTAATCAATTCCCGCTTAATTTGGGTATTCTAAACCTGCCTTTATCTAGCCCCGTCGGCGTATCCCTCATACGGAGTCCTATGGACTCCGTTTAGCTCCAGAAAAATTTCTAAAAATTCTTAAAAATTTTCCTAAGGTTATTCCACGATAACCCTAAATTAAATTCGCATATATTACAGTTTAACTTAGGAAGATCACATCGTTTAAACATGGAGTAAAAATGTTAAGTATCGTTTCCAATCCAAGTTTAACTTCTAAAGGATAATTTGGATTAATAATGTTAAGCATCATTTGCAATCCGAATTTAACTTCAGTAGAGCACATGGGTAGCTAGGATGGTTCTATGCTTGTACAAATTTTTATACAGGGGAACTAGAACGGTATTCCGAGTAGCAACCAACAATGATGATGATGATGATGGCGTATCTGAGGACATTGATGATAGAGTGTTTAGTGGCAGATCTAGTCATCCTAGAATTTGTAGTAGAAGTGGAAGAATGAATGATTATGTTGATAGAAACATGGGAAATATCAAGATGACGATTCCTTCATTTCAAGGTAAAAGCAATCTAGACGTATATTTGGAGTGAGAAAAGAAAGTTGAATTAGTGTTTGATTGTCACAACTACTCTGAAGAGAAGAAGGTAAAACTAGCTGCTATTGAATTTATTGATTATGCTATTATTTGGTGGGATCAAATTATTCTAAGAAGGAGAAGAAACAATGAGAGACCCATTGGCACTTGGGAAGAGATGAAATCTATTATGAGAAAGAGTTTCATTCCATCACATTATTATCGAGATTTGTACCAACGACTACAAGGAGATGGAGATTTCCATGATTCGAGCCAATGTGGAGGAGGATCGAGAAGCAACCATGGCAAGATTTTTACAAGGTTTGAATTTAGAAATTGCAAATGTAGTGGAGTTGCAACATTATGTGGTGCTGGAAGATTTGGTGCATATGTCCATGAAAGTTGAAAGGCAACTCAAATGGAAGGGTTCAATCAGGCATGGTCAAAATTCATCCACTTGGAAATCTAGTTGGAACAAAAGAGATGATAAATTTGCATCAAAGAGTAAGACTGAGTTTTTGAATAATAAAGATATTGGTTCTCCATTGGTCAAATGTAAAGAACCTATCCAATCTTCAAGAAATAGAGATATTAAATGCTTTAAATGTTTGGGAAGAGGTCATATTGCTTCACAATGTCCAAACAAAAGAATTATACTTTTGAAAGAAAATGATGATATTGAAACTGAGAGTAAGTCCAAAGATGATAATGTCGTGCCACCATTGATGGAAAGTGATGTAGAAGAGTATCCTGTTGAAGGTGAAGCCCTTGTCACTAGGCGTGCTCTAAATGTGCAAGTGAAGGAAGAAGATGAAGAACAACAAGACAATATATTTCATACCCATTGCCACATCAAAGACAAGGTATTTAGTATGATTATAGATGGGGGAAGTTGCACTAATTTTACTAGTACTATCTTGGTTGAGAAATTATGCTTACCTACCACTAAACAACCTAGACCTTATAAACTACAATGGTTGAATAATTACGGGGAAATTAAGGTCACTAAGTAAGTGTTGGTTTTATTATCCATTGGTAGGTATCATAATGATGTTCTTTTTTATGTAGTACCAATGCATGCAAGTCATTTGCTTTTAGGTAGACCATGGAAATTTGATAGGAGGGTCATGTACGATGGCTTCACAAATAAATATTCTTTTAAGATGCATGGTAAACTTGTAACTCTTGTACCATTAATTCCTAAGAAAGTATATGAAGATCAATTGAGGATAAAAAAAGAGAGTGAAAAAAAAAGATTGTGAGTGTGAGAAAAGGAAAAATGAGAATGAGAGGAGTGAAAAAAAGAATGAAAAAGAAACTAAAAATCTAGAGCAAGAGAGTAAAAAAGGGAACTTTTATGCAAAATAAAGAGAGGTTAAGAGAGCTTTTTATTCTCAATAGCCGATGATTGTACTTTTGTATAAGGAGACTTATTTCAACACTAACAATCTTAACCCTTCTTTGCCTAATGTTGTTAAATATCTTTTGTAGGAATTTATTGATGTCTTTCCGAAAGAAGTTCTTGATGGATTGCCACCACTTAGGGGAATAGACCACCAAATTTACTTCATCCTAGGAGCAACCATTCCTAATCGACCAGCCTATAGGAGCAATCCTATAGAGATGAAGGAGCTTCAAAAGCAAGATGAAGAGTTGATGAGAAAAGGGTATGTCCGAGAAAGTTTGAGTCATTGTTCAGTTCCTATTTTTCTTGTGCCTAAGAAGGATAGAACTTGGAGAATGTGCGTTAATTGCAGGGCTATCAACAAAATTACGGTAAAGTATCGTCATCCTATTCCTAGATTAGATGATATGCTAGATGAATTATATGGTTCTTGCATTTTCTCTAAAATTGATTTGAAGTTTGGCTATCATCAAATTTGCATGCGTGAGGGAGATGAATGGAAAACTACTTTTTAGACTAGGTATGGTTTGTACGAATGGTTAGTCATGTCATTTGGGTTAACTAATGCACCTAGTACTTTCATGAGATTAATGAACCATATTTTGCATGCTTATATTGGGAACTTTGTTGTAATATAATTTGATGACATCTTGATTTATAGTAAGAATTTAGATCATGAGCATGTAAATCATTTATAAAAAGTTCTACTTATTTTGTGAAATGAAAAATTGTGTGCTAACCTTCAAAAATGTTCTTTTTGCACTAGTTAAATAGAGTTTCTTGGTTATATTCTTAGTGCTAAGGGAATAGCAGTTGATGAAGAAAAGGTTAAGGCAATTTGTGAGTGTCCAACACCAAAAACAATAATTGAGGTACATAGCTTTCACGGGTTGGCAAGTTACTATAGGTGGTTTAATAAAAATTTTAATTCTATAGCTGCACCCTTGACTGAAGTTGTTAAAATGAATGTTAGGTTTCATTAGGATAGTGAACAAGTTTCAGCTTTCAACTTACTTAAGGAGAAGCTAAGTTCTGCACCATTACTTGCATTACCTAACTTTGCTAAAACTTTCAAAATTGAGTATGATGCATCCGGAATAGGTGTCACGCCCCAAAGGAGTCTCTGCCAGACAAAAATCCAGCAGAATCTCCCCTGTACCAGTGACAATATGAAGCATCACTACAAGCAAAATACATCAGCCACATGCGGCTGGAATATTTATATACACAACCACGCAGTTATAATAACAGCCCACACGGCTGGAATGAAACAATCACAACCACGCAGTTATATATAAAACAGCCCACACGGCTGTACCAAAAACCAACACAGCGGAAAAACGAAAACGGAAAGCCCACACAAGACAAATAGATACAATGCATGTCGGCATGACTTAAACACAAATACAACACCAAAAGAATAAGATAGCCACATGGCTAAACACAAATACAATGCCACGAATAAGAAAAGAATATACAATAGAAAACGAACACAGTCTTCGGATGTGACGTAGGACCCGGCAGACAGGATACTCCGAGCGACACTCCAACCATCTACCTGAAAACATAAGGATATACATGCGGTGGTGAGTATAGGTAACTCAGCGGGTAATAGACAAGATAGTGCATGGTCTATGAATAAACATGGAGATCACAAGTATACTGTCTCAGTAGGGAATAAGAACATGATCATACTATCATAATCAATGCATATGAACATACCTGACATAATAACCTGACTTAAACTGTATAAACCACAACTAACATAATGACAGATACATACCCAATCTGGAATCGACACATGGTACAATGATCAGTAAACTCACCGGATCTGCAACAGATATACCCGTGACACCTGTGCAATATAAGTACGACTGCATATACATGTAAAATAAATGACATGTATGCAGCATGGCAACCAAATGCAACAATCATATCGCAAACAAATGCAACATACCACAAACACATGCAACTAGTATCTAGTAGGCATGTATGCAAATATAATGCACCGTGCATCATATGCAAAAGTGCATGCATGCTCCATGGTCACCCCCGCCACCTCTCCGAACACCACGACCCCTGTATGGCCGAGAGGCTTGGGTCTGTGACGACTGTACTACCCTCCAGCCCACTATATAGTGGTCGAGGCGGACAGTCCGCTAGTAGCTATCTAACTACATAGCATCAGGGTCCCTGACTGCTCACAACGCCGGATCTCACTAAACCTCGTGACCGGGTGGCACGACAGGACTAGCAGCAACTGCTCCAACTACCACTACCCATGAGTGGCCGAGTGTGCGGTGCTAAACAAACCAACTGATGACTCTCTCAACCACAAGGGAGACAACGGTCATCAGATGCAATGAATGATGAACATGATATATATATATATAATCATCATCCATGCAATAACCCCAAACCTCAAAAAATACCTCCAACAAGAGTATAATCGTCATCATACCTCCACGTATCCCACCAAACATATGTACACACTACATATGTATAATCAACCAAAAATCTCCAATAATCCCACTAGACACATGTACACAAAATATAAATACAATCAACATGTATCCTCCAGTAAAAACACAACAGACATGTGTATACATCTCAAACATCAATCAACACAACTCCTCCAAAAGTACATGACAAATACGTATGTACACACCTCATGTAAATGCACGGTCAACAAGATGACTCCTATAACACATACACACCTATGTACAGTCCACATCATATACCCAATCAGCATGGTAATACTAATAACCCGACAAACCCTACAAGACATACTCTACACGTGTAATCACAACAGAGTAGATATCAAGAGTGGAGACTATATATGAATTAAATTGATCATCACAAGGGTCAGGCAAAAGTATCATGGAGGAAAAACAGCAACCGATCATGATAGAAGATAAAGCAGCCTAAATCATCCAGTAAAAAAAACCATGCACTAAGTACGAGAAAATCTACATAGAGGTCAAGGAAGAAATACCCGCCTTAAATCTATCGATCGTGATATGGAAATCCCACGTCGAGACACTCGTCTCAAACCAAAGTCCTGCAATCATATAATGTATTTAGCTAGTTACATATGAAGTAAATAACTAAACAACTTCCCCCACCTAATTAGAATAACCCTAATCAAACATGATTAAGGATTAATCCCTAAATAATCCTTAATCACACTCCTTCTAGATCCCAACATAATCCACAATCCATTAATAAATCCAATGATCCTAAGAATGATCACATAACAATCTACATCAACCATGATCAATCACAAACTCCAACATGATTCACCTTTAAATTCTCATCCATATCCATAATTTCCAATCCCAAATCCCTAATCTAATATCAACATGGATTCAACAATACTTGCTAATATATCTAAGCAAGAAGAAAACCCTACAACCCATAAAAACCTACTTGTGTAACATGCTACTAAGAATCAAAAGTGCATCACTGAAATACACTCACCTTGAGATAGAGCAGCCCAATCCAGTATCTCACCGCCTTACACCCACTATCCAGAAGCTACAAAAGTGCACAAACACCTATGCTTCCAAGAAACAATCCAAAACATACCCATGATGATCATGTATCCATCTACATAAATCATTCACTAAATAACCATTACAAATCAATTCCAAAGCTTACCCAACCTGGACTTCTCCTTAGTCGATTCTCTGCTAGAAATTGGTAGCTAGGGTAAGGTGGGGTTGCTGCACTCCCAAACCAATATCCTAAAATACAACCAACATCTCAATATATAGCATTAGATTCAAATCTCAATCCACCAACCGAAACCAACCAACTTATCTAATACAAGAAAGAACCAACAGTATATCAATTCAATTCTCATCATAGCTTACCTCCAATTCGATCCCTGTTTTCCAACAAGAACAGTGATGTGTAATCTACTGTGTTGTCCGGGAGATTCAAAGCAAATGCCACATGTCGAATCCAAGCAACAAGGCTAGTACAACTCCAAGGATCAGGAACAGAATCCCTCTACAAGGAAAGGATCGAGAATACAAGCAATGCTCAAAGCAAAGATCGGCTGGATAAAGAGAAAACTAGAATCAACGACATAACCTACCTTCCTGTGGCTGGAAGTATCGCGACTAATCCAAGGCACTGGAGCAGTGAGGTAGACTCGAGCTAGGGCTCGGGAGATAGTGGCAATGTCGAGTATAGATCCGACGCGATCGGTGAAGATCAAAGGCTCGGATTAGAGACAAAGGGAAAAACTGCGACGGTTGGCCGGAGGCGAAGGAGTACGTCGCTGGTGCTCACGGCAATCCGACGACCAGGCCGACGACGCCGGGTGATCAGAAACAGATGACAACAAGAAAGGCAGCGGTGTCGAATGGCAGAGAGGGAATGGAGTCGCCACTCCTCGTGTCGGCTCCTTCCCTTTCCGGCAACGTCGTCCAGCCAACGGTGAGATGAGATCGCGAGGCTCGGCATCGACATACCTAGGGTACGACGAATTCGGGAAGGAGGAGAAGAAGACTCAGATCGGCAAGAGGAAGGAGAGGCTCCACACCTTGAGAGGGAGAGGGAAAAAGAGGCTCGACGTCGGTGATCGGGCGGAGAAATCGCCGAAGAGGGAAGGGGGTTTCGGGCGCGAGGTCGAGGAAGAGGAGATCGGGGAAGAGGGGGTCGGGAGGAAAGGAACTCGCGCGAAGGAGGAGGAGGAGGAAATCGGGGAATTAGGGCTTAATTAAGTACTTATGTTTAATTTAATTAAACTCAAAGTTTTCTCCTTCATCAACTCCCACTTAAATGATGTTCCAAATAGGCTCCCACTGTACCCCGAATTCATCCCCTCAAAACGGGTCATACGGACTCCGTTTAAATCCCGAAAAATTTCTAAAAATTCCCTAAAAATCCAATAAGATTTTTCGTCCAATAACATTTATTATTTAATTTTACGGTATCTTACATTCTCCCCCACTAATAAAAATTTGGTCCCCAAATTTACTTGTCAACTCAGGGACCCTCCTCCAAGGTAACTACCAACCAACATACTCATATGCCACTCATCCAAATATCATAAACATATCTCCAAACATGATAATCTTCCTCGAAGTGACCAGCGCCAACTCTGTGAGCTATGAACTCACCCTACTCCCGCTACTCCCACTCTGCAATCTAGCTAACTGTGGATAAATCAAACACCTCTAAAATCCAAAATACACTATCGATAGATCCTCAAACATCTATATAAAAGCGCTCAAACTATTCATCAATCTGAGGGTGAAAATCTATACTAAAGCAAAACTCCTAATCCAAAATCTGTTGTAACCATAGTCAAAATCATGATGAAAAAAAATCACTGACCTCTATCTAATACAGCACTCAGAGATATACCATAAGATCAAGTAATCTCTCTACAGTATAATCCTACTACTCGATCCAAAGAATCCATCCTATGAAATCATTAACTAGGGAGCAAATTCATCAACCAACAATGATTACCCAAACCATCATATTCCTGGATAATCCCACAACAAAAACCGTCATAACATGCTTCCAACTCGACTCTAGTATCCAAATCAACAAAGACAATCCTATTGATCTCCGATGTTCAGCCTCCACTTGCTGACATACTAGACATCAAACTACAAAATCCACGATGTCTTCCTTCATGAAAATCCACCAATAAGAACACTCCAAATCTCTATACAACATGTATCACAAATCTAGAACGATGTGTTTCTTGCGGTCACTCCTCCCGGATAAGAAGTGGCCCGGAAACACACTAGATCTCCCACGAAACAAAGAATCCAATTCTCATTACACGAGAATTCTAACTACTGGCATGAGACTGCTTCGCTTATGCTATATCGAAACTGCACCAAACACCAAGTACGATACCTCTGTGTAGAGTGCAAATCCGTCTACACTAGAAAGTACTAAACTGATCTCACCAGCATCTAACCAGGAAGGTTCCCTACCCTTCCTATACAGTTCAGTCAACGACATATCAATGCTAGAGAAATCCTCCATCAATCTCCGGTATAGACTTCGACCACTTCCAACTGGTGATAGCCTCTAACTCTTGTGGATCTACTAATATCTCTACTGGTGACCATATGTCCCAGAAATTTCCACAGATGACAATCACAATACGTACTACTAACTTCACATATAGATGTTCCCGTCGAAACATCTCTAGAACTATGCGAAGCTAGCGTACATGATCCCCCTCGGATCAAAAATAGATCACAACATCATCAATAGAGACAATGAAAACTGATCTAAACCCCCTAATAATACCAAATACATCGAGTCCATGAAAACATAACGTCTAGGGTACTGTAAGCCTAAATGATAAAACCATAGACTCAGAATATACGTACAATAGGCTCACTCAACCATAAGATCACCAACAACAAGTCTGTAATCTAATCACCAACTACAAATCACTAAATCCATAAATCCATATATATCACAAACACACTACACTCCAAAGACAACATATCACCACACCTGATCTCCCAATATCCACCAATCTCCAATCATCCTCAACATCAATCAATCATACTAGATAGTCTCCTAAGCAAAGATAGAGAAAAATGAAAGCATCCAACCCTCAACACCTACTGTCAACCAACTAACTGTATCCATAAAGTCTGTCAAATCTCATCATCTCATCCTTTCTGATAATCAAATATATACAGTAAAGGAATGTCAATCCAAAGTCAAAGGGTCACACAATCTCCTAACTAAAAGTCTACCCATCAAGAGAGTATCTCCACCACCCTCATAATCATCCTATATATGTCCCTTGACAAATGCTGATAAAAGGTCAACCCTCTAATATGAGATATAGACCACAAGATCTGGTAAAATGATCACGTGGTTGAGGTCTTGAACCACCTGATAAAGACAATGTTAGCTGAGTCGTCTAACCATTGTCTTGTACCCCATCATACTTTGATTGCTCCACCTTGAGGTTCAGCAACCTCCAGTATCGAGTAATGAACACAAAGATAGAGGAATGCTATAACCAAATAGCTGATCAAAATATCCGTCAATCGACGCTCTACCCCTCAAAGATCATCATCTGAAATCATACCTAGTTATGATCGGAACTTCTAAGTATTACTCAACTAATACCACTACCTCCGTATCATTACAGGTCGTAGATCACTAGGTACATCAAAGATATCTAACTACATCTGATAGGTCTATGAGTCAGGATCTCCCATGGAGACACTTCAGGCGAGTCTACTAATCATCGCCTTAAAACCCATCCTGCTATCAAAAGAATTAGAGAATTACTCTCTCTCCAAACACCTCAAGGAAATCGCTAAGTGATGACCTGATCCTCCAAAAAGCATTCTCTGCTTCTTCCTTCACGTGGTACCGGGTCACGTAAAGGTTAAGCAGCTAACTTCAACTCTCTCATGTCAGCACAAATCATATATCCCAATGTACTCTCCAACTCATACACCCTAGTAATGGATGTATCTCATAAGTGTTAAGCAGGTAGCTTTACACTTTTCCACATCAGTGGAGGTATCCTATCCGAATATACCTTCTAAGTCATTCAACTAGGTACAGACAGTCCATGGTCAAAGTCCCCATGAAATAGGATACGACAATCCTCTACAGGCTGACCAGTCGATAATGGTATACGGCTAAATCAGTCATTTCCATGACAGTACAAGTCATGTACTTCAATGTATCTCCCAAATATCTAATCAAGCATAAGTAACCCCAAGGATAGGAATCTCTAAAAATAGAATAAGTTGATCTCCTACCGATCGGATCAACATAAACAAATCGATCAACTACTATATGATCCAACAAGAGTATATCAATCATCCACTGATGAAACTAACTAAGGTAAATCGATACCCAACTACCAAAGTCAACCTGGGTAAATCAATCCTCTACAGACAGAACTGAAAGAATCCAAATTAGTCCTCTACTGACCGAACTCATAGGATCACGAAACCAACTAAGATAAGTCAAACCCTACTGCACAAGTCAAACAGGTAAATCAATCCTCAACAGGAGTAAACTGGTACTCTACTAACTGAGTCAATATGAGTATACATATACCCTCCACTACCCAGCTAATAATAATAGACACTGATATGTGACTCTAAATCTCAACCAACTAATAGTAGCAATAACTAACACAACTGGTAGTATGATATGAAGAATCCCTTGAGACTGTAATCCTTGATCTCCATTAGGTCAACCGTGATCAGTGATTGACCCAACACATGCAATGGATGCTACAAACAAATAGGCATGTACTAACCAAAGAGTACTAACACATGTCATAACTAACTATCATGGGCAACAATACATACACCAACAGAAATGAATGCTAACAATATGCAAACATACCTCCTATAGCCCGGGAGATGTCCGGCTGCTGCCTGGTCCCAAAACCAGAAAAGTCACATCAAGAGAAACCAAAACACGAAATCCGAAAACACGAATAACAGGCATCGTACCTGCTCTGATATCAAAAATTGATATCAGATAAATCTCGAAAAAATCCAAAACAAAAACAAAACAGGCATCGTACCCGCTCTGATACCACTAAATTGTCATGCCCCAAAGGAGTCTCTGCCAGACAAAAATCCAACAGAGTCTCCCCTGTACCAGTGACAATATGAAGCATCACTACAAGCAAAATACATCAGCCACATGCGGCTGGAATATTTATATTATAATAACAGCCCACACGGCTGGAATGAAACAATCACAACCACGCAATTATATATAAAACATCCCACACGGCTGTACCAAAAACTAACACAGCGGAAAAACAAAAACGGAAAGCCCACACAAGACAAATAGATACAATGCATGCCGGCATGACTTAAACACAAATACAACACCAAAAGAATAAGATAGCCACATGGCTAAACACAAATACAATGCCACGAATAAGAAAAGAATATACAATAGAAAACGAACACAGTCTTCGGATGTGACGTAGGACCCGGCAGACAGGATACTCCGAGCGACACTCCAACCATCTACCTGAAAACATAAGGATATACATGCGGTGGTGAGTATAGGTAACTCAACGGGTAATAGACAAGATAGTGCATGGTCTACGAATAAACATGGAGATCACAAGTATACAGTCTCAGTAGGGAATAAGAACATGATCATACTATCATAATCAATGCATCTGAACATACCTGACATAATAACCTGACTTAAACTGTACAAACCACAACTAACATAATGACAGATACATACCCAATCTGGAATCGACACATGGTACAATGATCAGTAAACTCACCGGATCTGCAACAGATATACCCGTGACACCTGTGCAATATAAGTACGACTGCATATACATGTAAAATAAATGACATGTATGCAGCATGGCAACCAAATGCAACAATCATATCGCAAACAAATGCAACATACCACAAACACATGCAACTAGTATCTAGTAGGCATGTATGCTAATATAACCCCCAGATGCACCGTGCATCATATGCAAAAGTGCATGCATGCTCCATGGTCACCCCCGCCACCTCTCCGAACACCACGACCCCTGTATGGCCGAGAGGCTTGGGTCTGTGACGACTGTACCACCCTCCAGCCCACTATATAGTGGTCGAGGCGGACAGTCCGCTAGTAGCTATCTAACTACATAGCATCAGGTCCCTGCTCACAACGCCGGATCTCACTAAACCTCGTGACCGGGTGGCACGACAGGACTAGCAGCAACTGCTCCAACTACCACTACCCATGAGTGGCCGAGTGTGCGGTGCTAAACCAAACCAACTGATGACTCTCTCAACCACAAGGGAGACAACGGTCATCAGATGCAATGAATGATGAACATGATATATATATATAATCATCATCCATGCAATAACCCCAAACCTCAAAAAATACCTCCAACAAGAGTATAATCGTCATGATACCTCCACGTATCCCACCAAACATATGTACACACTACATATGTATAATCAACCAAAAATCTCCAATAATCCCACTAGACACATGTACACAAAATATAAGTACAATCAACATGTATCCTCCAGTAAAAACACAACAGACATATGTATATACCCCAAACATACAATCAACACAACTCCTCCAAAAGTACATGACAAATACGTATGTACACACCACATGTAAATACACAGTCAACAAGACGACTACTATAACACATACCCACGTATGTACAGTCCACATCATATACCCAATCAGCATGGTAATACCAACAACCCGACAATCCCTACAAGACATACTCTATACGTGTAATCACAACAGAGTAGATATCAAGAGTGGAGACTGTATATGAATTAAATAGATCATCACAAGGGTCAAGCATAAGTATCATGCAGGAAAAACAGCAACCGATCATGATAGAAGATAAAGCAGCCTAAATCATCCAGTAAAAAAAAACCATGCACTAAGTACGAGAAAATCTACATAGAGGTCAAGGAAGAAATACCCGCCTTAAATCTATCGATCGTGATCTGGAAATCCCACGTCGAGACACTCGTCTCAAACCAAAGTCCTGCAATCATATAATGTATTTAGCTAGTTACATATGAAGTAAATAACTAAACAACTTCCCCCACCTAATTAGAATAACCCTAATCAAACATGATTAAGGATTAATCCCTAAATAATCCTTAATCACACTCCTTCTAGATCCCAACATAATCCACAATCCATTAATAAATCCAATGATCCTAAGAATGATCACATAATAATCTACATCAACCATGATCAATCACAAACTCCAACATGATTCACCTTTAAATTCTCATCCATATCCATAATTTCCAATCCCAAATCCCTAATCTAATATCAACATGGATTCAACAATACTTGCTAATATATCTAAGCAAGAAGAAAACCCTACAACCCATAAAAACCTACTTGTGTAACATGCTACTAAGAATCAAAAGTGCATCACTGAAATACACTCACCTTGAGATAGAGCAGCCCAATCCAGTATCTCACCGCCTTACACCCACTATCCAGAAGCTACAAAAGTGCACAAACACCTATGCTTCCAAGAAACAATCCAAAACATACCCATGATGATCATGTATCCATCTACATAAATCATTCACTAAATAACCATTACAAATCAATTCCAAAGCTTACCCAACCTGGACTTCTCCTTAGTCGATTCTCTGCTAGAAATTGGTAGCTAGGGTAAGGTGGGGTTGCTGCACTCCCAAACCAATATCCTAAAATACAACCAACATCTCAATATATAGCATTAGATTCAAATCTCAATCCACCAACCGAAACCAACCAACTTATCTAATACAAGAAAGAACCAACAGTATATCAATTCAATTCTCATCATAGCTTACCTCCAATTCGATCCCTGTTTTCCAACAACAGTGATGTGTAATCGGCTGTGTTGTCTGGGAGATTCAAAGCAAATGCCTCATGTCGAATCCAAGCAACAAGGCTAGTACAACTCCAAGGATCAGGAACCGAATCCCTCTACAAGGAAAGGATCGAGAATACAAGCAATGCTCAAAGCAAAGATCGGCTGGATAAAGAGAAAACTAGAATCAACGACATAACCTACCTTCCTGTGGCTGGAAGTATCGCGACTAATCCAAGGCACTGGAGCAGTGAGGTAGACTCGAGCTAGGGCTCGGGAGATAGTGGCAATGTCGAGTATAGGTCCGACGCGATCGGTGAAGATCAAAGGCTCGGATTAGAGACAAAGGGAAAAACTGCGACGGTTGGCCGGAGGCGAAGGAGTACGTCGCTGGTGCTCACGGCAATCCGACGACCGGGCCGACGACGCCGGGTGATCGGAAACAGACGACAACAAGAAAGGCAGCGGTGTCGAATGGCAGAGAGGGAATGGAGTCGCCACTCCTCATGTCGGCTCCTTCCCTTTCCGGCAACGTCGTCCAGCCAACGGTGAGATGAGATCGCGAGGCTCGGCATCGACATACCTAGGGTACGACGAATTCGGGAAGGAGGAGAAGAAGACTCAGATCGGCAAGAGGAAGGAGAGGCTCCACACCTTGAGAGGGAGAGGGAAAAAGAGGCTCGACGTCGGTGATCGGGCGGAGAAATCGCCGGAGAGGGAAGGGGGTTTCGGGCGCGAGGTCGAGGAAGAGGAGATCGGGGAAGAGGGGGTCGGGAGGAAAGGAACTCGCGCAAAGGAGGAGGAGGAAATCGGGGAATTAGGGCTTAATTAAGTACTTATGTTTAATTTAATTAAACTCAAAGTTTTCTCCTTCATCAACTCCCACTTAAATGATGTTCCAAATAGGCTCCCACTGTACCCCGAATTCATCCCCTCAAAACGGGTCATACGGACTCCGTTTAAATCCCGAAAAATTTCTAAAAATTCCCTAAAAATCCAATAAGATTTTTCGTCCAATAACATTTATTATTTAATTTTACGGTATCTTACAATAGGTATTGGAGTTGTGCTAATATAAGAAGGTCGACCTCTTGCTTATTTTAGTGAGAAACTCAACGGAACAGCTTTGAACTATCCAACTTATGACAAGGAGATGTATGCATTGGTAAAGACTTTAATGACTTGGCAGCATTACTTGTGGCCCAAAGAGTTTGTCATTCACACTGATCATGAATCATTGAAGCATTTGAAGAGCCAAAGTAAGTTAAATAGATGTCATGCAAAATGGGTGGAGTTTATTGAATCATTCCCTTATGTGATTAAATATAAACAAGGTATGGAAAACATTAATGCAGATGCTTTGTCTCGAAGGTATACCTTGATCTCTACTTTGAACACTAAATTGTTAGGATTTGAATACATTAAAGATATATATTCTAATGATCTTGACTTTGGAAATATATTTGATGTCTGAGAAAATGCAGCATTTGGGAAGTTTTATAGGCATGAGGGATTTCTTTTTAGAGTGAATAGGTTGTCTATCCCTAATTGTTCATTAAGGAAATTATTAATCCAAGAAGCTCATGGTGGGGGACTAATGGAACATTTTTGTTGGTGCAATATTCCCCAGGTCAAGGTTGACCATGTTGACTGAGCTTGAATTGAGTCAAGCTCGAGTCTTGATGTTTTGGTTTCGATGTTTGACAATACATGGAGACAAGACATGGAGAGTGCAGGTGCAATTGTTCATGTGGTGAGATTGTAAAGGAAAGTCAAGTAGGTCACGATTGATTGGATACTTGATTAGGAAGTCCTGGTGAGTGAAGTGTAACGCCCCGCCCCTCCTGCTAAGGCGACGGGGGTTACTTGACGACACTTGCATACTTAACACAGCGGAAGTCTTACTTAGAGAATTTAAAAACCTTTTTCTTACTTAAAAATCACAATAGACATAAAAGGTCCACATAGCATACTTATCATAAATTTTGGGTCTTAATACCAAACACATACTTAAAGTCATGGAGTCATAAGGTAAAAACATCAACATGGCAAATTTCTTATTAAATGAAAGCAGGTCATTTCTTTTAGCCAGTCCACTACCGCACACATCCTTCAAGCCCTCCTGCTGACTCACTTAGTACATCCATTCCTTGCCTTTATCTGTGGTACAAGAAAGTAAACTATGAGCACTCATGGCTCAGTAAGTTCCTTTCCTACTCACAAAAATCGTCAAGCATATTAAAATCACAAGTCATAAGACATAACGACAAGTGTATCATGTTAAGAGCATATCATGGCATATCATAACATAACATAAAGTATCATGGCATAACATATCATGATCATCAAACGTATCCTGTCATAGCATAACATCATCATAACTAGCATGGCGTAATCATAAAGTATAATCATGGTACATCCCTAAACATATATCATGCAACATATGCACATGTCTTTTGAAAACTTACACAATACATACTTAAACATAATCTCAACATGATTAGGGCCCCGGCTTGTAGCACATACATAAATGCGCGCGTCCTATGTAGGTCTAAGGTAGCAAGTCTTGAACCCTACAAGGCATACATACTAGGACCGTTTCTTAGTCCATCGACCTAGGGGCACTTAGGAGCCCATCCCTAACGAGGCCCGTTTCTTAGTCCATCGACCCCGGGGTGCTTATGGAGCCCACCCTTGGTACAAGCCATACATAAAGTAAAGTAGCATGACTTAACTTACATATCATAGTTCTTATCATTTCATGCATATCATATTTCTTAACATATCATAAAACATGCATATTTGGGCACACAGCACATGCATGAATCATAACATACATCATGAAATATCACTTATCTTAAAGCATGCATATTTGGGCACACAACACATGCATGAATCATAGGCTTGCATAACAAACGTATCATTTTATCATGTCATAAAGTAAGCATGTTTGAGCACATAGTACATACATACATGGGTCTTAAGCATACATGAAAGAACATAACACATATCCTATAAAGGCATAATCATTCATGGAATCATTAAATATCATCTCTTTATAGCATGTGAGGTATATCTAGTCACTAAACCCATATGGCCGAAAGTCATGAAAGGACCATATGATCTCTAGACAACATACAAACATAAAAATTTTCATGATATCTTCACATACTAACATAAGAAAGATCATAAGCATGTTAACCTAAATTTTTAAGCCCTCCTAGGTTTCCAATTATTTCATGGCCGAAACCTTTCATGAAGAGGAATCAAGTTCTAAGCAACATGTAAACATGTAAACCCTATACTCATATCATATTATATTTCATAGGGAACTACTTAAGCACATTTAGTTTGGGTTCTAAGTTCCCTAAGCTCCTAATCATATCATGGCTGAACCCTAGCTTATCTCATCCCAGGTTACAAGTAGCATAGAGGTGTTGAACCTTAAGCCAACATGTTATACATTTTCATGAGGAACAACATAAGCATGTTTGTTTAAAATTTCAAACTTCCTAGACCCCTTAATTCAAGGTGGCCGAACCTAACAATCATGGAATTAGGTTTTTAGCGGCATAAGAGTATGAAACCACAACTACATTCCATAGCATACATTACAAGAACATCTTAGGCTTATATAAGTTGGGTTCTAATTTCTCTAAGCCTTTAAACTTGTAGGGGCCGAAACATGTAAATCATGGAACTAGATTTTTAGTGACATGAGAGCATGGGAACCACAACTACATTTCATAGCATATATCTCAAGGACATCATAAGCATGTATAAGTTGGATTCAAATTTCTCTAGACCCTTTAAACTTGTAGTGGCCGAAACTTAACAAGCATGAAACTAAGTTTCTAGTGGCACAAGAGCATGGAAACCCTACACAATTTTCATGGCTTCATAACAAGGAACAACATGAGTAAACTTAGTAAAAAAAAACGAGACATACTAGCTTTAAACCTAATGTGGCCGAAAGTTACATGTATTCAAAATTCTATATAACAAGCAACCATAAAACATCATATTATATTATCAAGAAGGTCATGAGCCTCTTAGCCTTGGTTTCAACTTTCCTAGACTTCAACTCTCATCCTAGCCGAACCCTCATAAGCATGAAATAAAGTTCATAACTAACATACAATCATGGCATAACATTTTAGCTTCATGTATTGTCTTAGGAAAAATCTTAGCATGCTTGGTCTTAGGTTTAAAACTCTCCTAGGCCTTTACTCCTTACTTGGCCGAATATTCATGAGCATGTAAATGGAGTTTCAAACAACATACAAGTAAGAGAAAAGTTAACAACCTCATTATCATAGGGTACATAACAAAAAAAAATAAGAAAACATGCTTAGTTTGAGTCTTGAACTTACCTAATCTTCTTGTTCATGCTTGGCCGAAACATGTAAATCATGAAACTAATTTTTCATTAATTATTCTAGCATGGAAACCATAGATTACCTTCTTACATAAAATACATGTCACAAGAAAAAATAGAAAGCATATCTAATTACCACTTTCTTAAACTTTTCTTCTTGTTTTCTTTTTGACCGTATTTTTCTTAAACCAAAAACCTAAGTTTTTAAGCGATCTATCTCCATGGAAAAATCCTACAAACTATTGTACCACAGGTGAGGGGAAGCTTACCTAATGTTCACTTGTTAATCCTTAAGAAATGGTACCCTTGGTGAAGAGGAAGTAGGGAGCTTCTTCTTCTAGCACTCCTTTCGATTTCTCTTGCTTGGAAAGGTACACCTTGAAGGCTCGTTATGCTAATCTCGGCAAAGGGTGAGGGAGAAGGGGAAAAAAAAATGAAATCCTTTAGTTCCCTTCCTTTTTATGCTAAGTGAGTGGAAGTTACAAAGATGAACTTTGCTTCCCTTCCTCCTTAATGCATACATGTATTTTTTTTTTTAATGAAAAGATGTCCTCATTCCTTTCCCCTTAACTCTTCTCTTCACTATCCTCTTTAAACTCCATGAAAATAGAGAGGAAAAGGGAGGAAGACAACTTGTCGAGGAAAAGGGAGGAAGACAACTTGTCTTTTGCTACTCTTTTCATAACCAAGAGGTAAACAAGAGAAAGAAAGCTCATTGGTTTTTCTCTTGTTCCCTTACTAAATTATATCTTTACTTTTAACTACAATTTCTATCATTTCCCTTTCATATATTATTCATTATCCTAGTGGTTAACATACATAATTTTATTTCTATCCTTGGTGGGAGGTTCAAGGTTCAAACCTTCACCTCTTCTTTTTATTTCTCTTATTTATTTTTCTTTGATTCTTCTTCTTTTATGTTCTAAAGCAAATAACACTCATATACTTATCTTATAATTTTGTGGGTGTTACAGTACCCCATACCTCATAGAAAGTTCGTCCTCGAACTTAAAATAGCTCCGGATACTTTTGTTTCATATCATCTTCTCGTTCCCACGTGGCTTCTTCATGTTGTCTCATTTTGCGTGAAGAAATATTTCAATCTGTGGTCTGATAAATCCTGACCGAGCCCCATATAGGTAATGCCTCCACGCCTTTAGAGCGAAGACCACCGCTGCTAGCTCTAAATCATGAACGGGTAGTTCCTTTCATGTTCTTTGAGTTGTCTAGAGGCATAGACAATGACTTTACTTCTTGCATGAGTACGAGTCTAAGAAGGAAGCATCTATATCAAAGTCCTTGTTGCTTTAAGAAGAATCGGAGCACCGGTCACCCTCCGCTTCCCTGTAAAACTTTTCTCACAGTCGTCCATTCATACTTTTATTTCTTCTTGGTGAGAACGCCATCGCTTCTATCTTGAGAAGTCCTCTACAAACTTCCTATAGTAGCCTTCCGAAAAGACTTCATCGTTGTTCTTGGTATTCATATTGTTTGCTTCAATCTTAATCTTATTCAGATCCACCATTACTCCATCCTTGGAGATAATATGACCCAAGAATGATATCTGATCAAGCGTAACTCATTGGAGAATTTTGCATATAGTCGCTTTGAAGGATCGTAATACGTATTCAGTGTTCATGCTCTCTTGGGTTCTCGAATAGATGAGAATATCATCAATGAAGACAATCACAAGTTTATCGAGATACGCTGAAACCTGTGCTCATCAAATCCATGAAATTTGAGCATTTGTCACTCCAAAGGGCTACAACTCATAATGCCCATATCTTGTTGAAAGGTGTGTTTGGTATATCCTCTTGTTTCACTTTCACTTGATGATAGGACCTTCAATCTTTGAGAAAATTGCTCTCAATTGGTCGATCAGCCTAAGGGATATCTGCTTGATTGTTATCGGGTCCTTAATCTATACACATTCATAGACCCATCCTTCTTTTCACAAATAGTACCGAGCTCCCATGGAGAGTGACTAGAATAAATCCTTTACGAGTATAAGTTCTCGAGTTGTTCTTACTCCATCGGTGCCATTGGTAAGGTGCTTGGAAATTGGTTTGGGACTAACTCAATCAGAATTCTATTTCTCCATTTGCTAATCCCAGAGTTCATCGTGAAAGACATCCGGATAGTTGCACACCACTCTGACGCCTTCTAGTTTGACTTCCTGATTTGTGTGTCAACCTAGAAATCACCTTCTTCTACCATACTGCGTTTTACCATCAGATAAGAATCTTTCCTAGATTATATATTCAAACATCGGTTCAGCGGGTCGGAATACTACCTTCTTACTTAAGATCGATTGAACCACAAGACTCCAAGCTTGTAATGTCAAAATCCGCATATCAAGAACTATTACAGAGAGTTCTCGTTGCATCGATTCGTACGCAACAAGAGGGTTGTTAGAATAACCCTATGGGTTTGAGGGTGGTATAAGAATTCACCTAAATGGGGTTGAGGCGAGTGTGTCGCCCAAATAATACTAAAGCATCTGATTAAAATAGGGTGACGACCAGAGGTGTTCACGATCTTCACTAGTGATAGCAAAATCATTCCATTATTGTCAAGATGCTTCCACTTGTCAAGCCTTCTATAACATCCGTGATTTGCATGTGGGCAACTCTGCTCAGTTGTTATCTTTGGAATGGTGCCAGATCTCGAGTAGGCGCCACAAATGACCACTTGCCCACCACTTTCTTGTATGCAATCCAGTACTCCCATAGAATATGGGGGGTATTGCTTTATTTATCGACACTTTTTGCATTGTCCCGCTTTTTCCTCGTAAGTCCTTCCACTGCTTTGGTATTCGGGTCTGCTCCCTCTGTGTCCGACCTTTATTCTCCTTCATAATACGATCTGCGCTTTCTAATTCCGACTGACGTGTTAACCTGCCTCGATCTCGCTCATAACTCCGCACTATCTTGGTCGCATTTTCTTCTCGCCCTTTCTCTCTACGCACTAATTCGTGACAAAAGGCGTTGAAGCGGTTGAAGCCTGCTCACCGATAAATCACCTTGTCGAACTCGTAAACTCGCTGAATGCCGGTTCGTCACTTATGTATGAAAGAATTCTTCAAGAACTGTCTCAAGTCCATCCATCCAATTATGACACTTTAACTCCACCACCATCCCATCCGGAAGGAAGCGTATGATGACATTTGATCTTCCCGATTAGTCCAAAGTTCCACTGCTATACTGCCCTTGAACCGGCCTGCATCCGACACTCAATGCGAAGTTCTCGGTATTAAGTCTCAACCTGCAAATCGAATCCACAGTCGGGGGCTACGTGGCGGTGCAACTAGGGTACAATTGACACCGACTCTTGTGTGGGGTAGTAGGGGTTTGTTGACCCATCAAAGTCGTGATCATCGCCGTTGTTCCGGCGTCCGAAGCGTGCTACCCGACTACGAGTCGTGATCGGTGGATTCCTGCTCTCCTCTGCCTAGTGTGCCCCAGCCATGCTTATCTTCATTAAACAACAATAAATTATCGTTATCCCTATTCGTCATAAGGTTATTATCCCTATCCTACCATCATGCATACCTATCCTAATTTCATATAAACACGATAATATTAAAGCATCAAAAATAAATTAACTAAATCAAGAAGTAAACATGCATAATATTCAAGCATAATTATACTAAATCAAGAATAAGTAAACATACAAGATATTAAAGCATCAAAAATAAATTAACTAAATCAAGAGTAAGTAAACATGCATAATATTTAAAGCATCAAAATTAAAATTAACTAAATCAAGAATAAGTAAACATGCAAAATATTAAAGCATCAAAATAAATTAACTAAATCAAGAGAAAGTAAACATGCATAATATTCAAGCATCAAAATTAAAATTAACTAAATCAAGAATAAGTAAACATACAAGATATTAAAGCATCAAAAATAAATTTACATTAAGCATATAAAATCTTACTTGGAGCGGAAGGATAGAGGCTTGACATGTGCGTAGTGGAATGGCTAACTTGGCTCTGATACCAAACTGTAACACCCAACACAGCGGAAGTCTTACTTAGAGAATTTAAAAACCTTTTTCTTACTTAAAAATCACAATAGACATAAAAGGTCCACATAACATACTTATCATAAATTTTGGGTCTTAATACCAAACACATACTTAAAGTCATGGAGTCATAAGGTAAAAACATCAACATGGAAAATTTCTTATTAAATGAAAGCAGGTCATTTCTTTTAGCCAGTCCACTACCGCACACATCCTTCAAGCCCTCCTGCTGACTCCCTTAGTACATCCATTCCTTGCTTTTATCTGTGGTACAAGAAAGTAAGCTATGAGCACTCATGGCTCAGTAAGTTCCTTTCCTACTCACAAAAACCGTCAAGCATATTAAAATCACAAGTCATAAGACATAAAGACAAGTGTATCATGTTAAGAGCATATCATGGCATATCATAACATAACATAAAGTATCATGGCATAATCATAAAGTGTAAGCATACATCATGGCATATCATAACATATCATAAAGTATCATGGCGTAATCATAAAGTATAATCATGGTACATCCCTAAACATATATCATGCAACATATGCAACATGTCTTTTGAAAACTTATACAATACATACTTAAACATAATCTCAACATGATTAGGGCGCAAGTCAACATAAGGAGCGTTTCTTAGTCCCGTAGTCGACCTAGGGGCACTTAGGAGCTCTCATCCACGAGGCCTGCTTAGTCCATCGACCCCGGGGCGCTTATGGAGCCCACCCTTGGTACAAGCCATACATAAAGTAAAGTAGCATGACTTAACTTACATATCATAGTTCTTATCATTTCATGCATATCATATTTCTTAACATATCATAAAACAAGCATATTTGGGCACACAGCACATGCATGAATCATAACATACATTATGAAATATCACTTATCTTAAACCATGCATATTTGGGCACACAGCACATGCATGAATCATAGGCTTGCATAACAAACGTATCATTTTATCATGTCATAAAGTAAGCATGTTTGAGCACATAGTACATACATACATGGGTCTTAAGCATACATGAAAGAACATAACACATATCCTATAAAGACAAAATCATTCATGGAATCATTAAATATCATCTCTTCATAGCATGTGAGGTATATCTAGTCACTAAACCCATATGGCTGAAAGTCATGAAAGGACCATATGATCTCTAGACAACATATAAACATAAAAATTTTCATGATATCTTCACATACTAACATAAGAAAGATCATAAGCATGTTAACCTAAATTTTTAAGCCCTCCTAGGTTTCCAATTATTTCATGGCCGAAACCTTTCATGAAGAGGAATCAAGTTCTAAGCAACATGTAAACATGTAAACCCTATGCTCATATCATATTATATTTCATAGGGAACTACTTAAGCACATTTAGTTTGGGTTCTAAGTTCCCTAAGCTCCTAATCATATCATGGCCGAACCCTAGCTTATCTCATCCTAGGTTACAAGTAGCATAGAGGTGTTGAACCTTAAGCCAACATGTTATACATTTTCATGAGGAACAACATAAGCATGTTTGTTTAAAATTTCAAACTTCCTAGACCCCTTAATTCAAGGTGGCCGAACCTAACAATCATGGAATTAGGTTTTTAGTGGCATAAGAGTATGAAACCACAACTACATTCCATAGCATACATCACAAGAACATCATAAGCATATATAAGTTGGGTTCTAATTTCTCTAAGCCTTTAAACTTGTAGGGGCCGAAACATGTAAATCATGGAACTAGATTTTTAGTGACATGAGAGCATGGGAACCACAACTACATTTCATAGCATATATCTCAAGGACATCATAAGCATGGATAAGTTGGATTCAAATTTCTCTAGACCCTTTAAACTTGTAGTGGCCAAAACTTAACAAGCATGAAACTAAGTTTCTAGTGGCACAAGAGCATGGAAACCCTAAACAATTTTCATGGCTTCATAACAAGGAACAACATAAGTAAACTTAGTAAAAAAAAAACTACACATACTATCTTTAAATCTAATGTGGCCGAAAGTTACATGTATTCAAAATTCAATATAACAAGCAACCATAAAACATCAACTAGTTTCATATTATATTATCAAGAAGGTCATGAGCCTCTTAGCCTTGGTTTCAACTTTCCTAGACATCAACTCTCATCCTAGCCGAACCCTCATAAGCATGAAATAAAATTCATAACTAACATATAATCATGACATAACATTTTAGCTTCATGTCTTGTCTTAGGAAAAATCTTAGCATGCTTGGTCTTAGGTTTAAAACTCTCCTAGGCCTTTACTCCTTACTTGGCTGAATATTCATGAGCATGTAAATGGAGTTTCAAACAACATACAAGTAAGAGAAAAGTTAACAACCTCATTATCATAGGGTACATAACAAAAAGAATAAGAAAAACATGCTTAGTTTGAGTCTTGAACTTACCTAATCTTCTTGTTCATGCTTGGCCGAAACATGTAAATCATGAAACTAATTTTTCATTAATTATTCTAGCATGGAAACCATAGATTAACTTCTTACATAAAATACATGTCACAAGAAAAAATAGAAAGCATATCTAATTACCACTTTCTTAAACTTTTCTTCTTGTTTTCTTTTGACCGAATTTTCTTAAACCAAAACCTAATGGAAAAACCCTACAAACTATTGTACCACAGGTGAGGGAAGCTACCTAATGTTCACTTGTTAATCCTTAAGAAATGGTACCCTTGGTGAAGGAGATGAGGGAGGATGATGCTAATCTCGGCAAAGGGTGAGGAGAAGGGGAAAACAAATGAAATCCTTTAGTTCCTTCCTTTTTATGCTAAGTGAGTGGAAGTTACAAAGATGAACTTTGCTTCCCTTCCTCCTTAATGCATACATGTATTTTTTTTTAATGAAAAGATGTCCTCATTCCTTTCCCCTTAACTCTTCTCTTCACTATCCTCTTTAAACTCCACGAAAATAGAGAGGAAAAGGGAGGAAGACAACTTGTCTTTTGCTACTCTTTACTACAATTTCTATCATTTCCCTTTCACATATTATTCATTATCCTAGTGGTTAACATACATAATTTTATTTCTATCCTTGGTGGGAGGTTCAAGGTTCAAACCTCCTCTTTTTTTATTTCTTATTTATTTTTTGATTCTTCTTTATGTTCTATGTTCTAAACAACAACACCCATATACTTATCTTATAATTTTATGAGGGAAGAAAGTCCAGTGGAGTGAGTCCTAGGATAGGGAAGACTATGCCGTGGCGAGTGGCTGAAAGCCAGAGTGCTAGTGACCGGAGTGAGTAGGAGTGAGCTACAGGTGCAGTGGAAAGAAGAATCGTGGTGAAGCTAGGCGAAATCACGGTGAGTGAAGACCCTGGTGAGTGGAGCTAAGGCGTGAGTGAAGCCACCACGAAATGAGATATGAAGGCTAATCGACATCCGGTGTTGAAAGTCCAAGTAGGGAAAGGATTGATACTGATACTGGCATGAGGAAGAAAAGTCCGGGTCAAAAGTATTGATGGACACTTGGTGAGGAGTCCAACAGGTCAAGGGGCGGATGCTAGGCATGATGTACCAATAGGTCATGGTTGACCGGATGTTGGTTTAGGGACTTTGGACTTGATTTTGGGCAAAACCATGAGATGGATCGATCGATCCGATCGACTCATCGATCATCCATCGATTGGGCAAGTCCACAGTCTTTTCTCCCAATCGGGTGGATCGATTGATCAGCTGTAGCATGGACTGTGGATCAACCGATTGATCAGCCCCAATCGATCGATGATCGACTAGGTTCTCGGCAATGAGTCCCCGATCGATCAACCATCGATCATCGCAGCAAGGCGCTGGATCAATCCGATCGCCTCTCCCTCAATCGATTGGGAGCAATCGATTGGGATCCACACCGATCCATGCTCTAACACTCGGCTGCTGCTCTTCTCCAAATACTAGCCATTCCTGTACGCATCTGAGCCTCGCTTCTTCACAGGTCTTGAAGTTCTTGGAGGTTCTTCCAAGTCAAGCGGATCTACGAGAAGAAGAAATCTAGGTTAGGGTTTTTCTTGTGCAAACTTGCTTTGCTTGTATTTTGTTCCTTTCCTTTCTTCTTGTAGTGTAAACTTGTAGGGCTTCTCCGCTTGGTAGTTACCATAAAGGAGGGTTTTCATAGTGGAGGGTGTGGATCCTTGGATTAGTCACCTCTTCTTGAGGTGGATACCAAGTAAATCCTTAGTGTTAGCGTTGTTTGTTTTCTTTGTATTTTCTACATATCTCATAAGAAAAAGCAACGAGAGCAGACCGACCGCGTTTCACCAGCTACATAATCGTCCCAACAAGTGGTATCAGCAAGAGGTTTCAACGGAATCATCGAAGGAAAAGAGCTAGAGAGTGAAGAAGTGGAGCAAAATTCTTCAAGTCAAAGATTTTCTTCAAGCTCAACTTCGACATGGAATTCCAAGACGGACTTGGATTTGACACAAGGGTGCCTCCACCATATGTATCAACAAGTTTCGATTCTTGGTGATCAAGAATCAAAAATTTCTTGATGATGGAGATAGAGCAATGGTTTGCTCTAATGGAAGGCTTCGAGGCTCCAAAAAATTCAAAGGGTAAAATCCTCAAGAAGAGCAAATGGAGCCAAGACCAAATCCAAAGATGTGAGGCCAATGACAAAGTGACCAAGCTTTTGGTCAATTTATTGCCAAGCAACATCTTGGAGCAAATTGGAGATTTTGAAGATGCCAAAGAGCTATGGAGAAAATTGGCCAAGATTCATGAGATCCCCTCCACTGTACCAAGCCAAGAAAAATCTAAAGAGGGTGACTCATTGGAGCAAGATCAAGAGGAGGAGAATTCCGAAGTTGAGAGATGCTCAACTTCCGAAGAAGAAGAGGTCCAAGAAGCCTCATCTTCAAAGGAATGCAATGAAGAGGGCAAGGAGAGGGCATACTCCTTGTTCCATGTACAAGATGAAGATGAAGAAGTCTCCACCTCTAGGATTGAGGGGGAGCGACCTTCTGTGACACCGGATCAAGAAGAAGGAGAAGTCTCCACATCCGGGTCAAGAGAAGAAGAGGATGAAGAAGCTTCCACCTCCACAAGTCGAGACAAATCTATTGGAGGAGCATCAATTTCGGATCAAGAGGAAGCCTCTACATTGAAATCAAAAAGAGAGGAAGCCATCCCTACACATAAAGGTATAACTAGCTCAAATAAAATTAAAAATCACATTATATGTTTTGAGTGTAGGGAGCATGGGCATTATAAGAGCAAGTGCCCCAAGTTGGCCAAGAAGAAGGGCCAAGTTGTACTAAAGGGCAAGGAGAAGCCCAAGGAGACCGTCCCCACAACAAAGAATAGCAAGGAGCACATTGTGTGCTTCTCTTGCAATCAAAAGGGGCATTATAGGAGCCAATGTCCCAAGGGGAAGAAAGCGGTCAAGGCTCATGGAGGAAGCACAACTCAAGGGGGAGCCTCCAAGGTAAAAAGAAAGGCATCATTTATTGAGCCTACTCCTTTGAATAATGATAAAAAGCATGCTAGTTCTAATTTTTATCATTTTAATGCTATTTACCATAAGAATAGAAAGCATGAGAGCTTTAAAGAAAAACATGTGGCTCTACATGCTAAAACTACCACACTTAGGTTTAGAAAGGTAGATAAAAATCTAGACAAGGAAACTAAGAATTTTAGTTATAGGTCTAGAAATAAAAATACTCATGGACTTAATGAAAAATCAAAAACTAAGGAGTTATGGAAATAAAATCAAGTCTTGAGGTCAAGACTTGATAAAATGGAAAAGACCCTAAAAAGGATGAAAAATATCCTAAAAGGGCAAAATGAGCAAAACCTAGGTCTTGGACAACAAAAACCATCCAATGGACATAGAGGTTTGGGATACAAACTTAAGGCTAAGAAGGATGTAATCTCTTACCATAGGGTTCCATATAGCTATGGAACCGAGTCTAGGTCTAAGAGTCAAGTCAAAAGTACTAGGGAGGGTATCCCTAAGAGTATTTTTGCAACAAATGTGACTAAGACTTCTAAGAAGTCTAAGAAAGTCACAAAGAAGGTCACAAGGGAAGAAATCCCTAGGGTTGACCTAGAAAAGGTGACCAAGGCTTCTAAGAAGCCTAATAAGGTCACTAGGAAGGTATCTAGGGAAGTTATCCCTAGTGAATACCTAGAGCATCCAAGGAGCACCAATAGGTTTTGGGTTCCTAGGAGCATTTTCTCTACCCCTTAGATGGGTTAGAGAGTGTCAACTCTGATTGGAGGGGTAGTTAACCCAACTTTGATGAAGTTGACACTTGGAGAGCATTTTCAAAGTTATTATTAACCTTTGAAAATGATAAGGGGTATATGTTTACTCTTGGGAAGAGTAATATTTGTCACATTTTGAGAAATTGGATGATAATCTAAGTGACACAAATAGGGAAAATCAAAAGAACTACCAAGTTGGGATTTTGGTATGTTCTTAGGAAATTAAAGGCAATTTATGCCTTAACTTAAATTTGTTACTCTTTAAAAGAGTAATTTGTGTCAAAATTTGAGGAATATACTTAATTTAAATTGGCACAAAATTAGGAAAATCAAAAGAAATGTCAAAATTGAATCTTGGCATTTTCTTGGGAAATAGTGGGCAACTAGGGTTAAATTTTTAATTTAGCTAAGGATTAAGGATACTTAGATAGATAATCTAGGTGTTTATGTTATGCTAATTTGTCATGCTTTATTTGCCCATCATATGTAATGACATCATATGTATTTTTGTATTCATGTCTTATTATGAAAATCACAAAAATACCATGTCATGTCATACATACATCATGTAGTTATAGGAAATTTTCTTTTGAAAAACTATTTCTTTTTGATGTATGTCATAACATATCATGTATTATTTTAATTCCTTGCAATCTAAGGGCAAATGACATTTATTAACAAATAACATCCTTGGTGGATGTTCCTAACCACAAAATGCCTAGGTAAATATGCATGATCCCTAGATTTGGGCAAAACCAAACTTTACATCTCACTATGAACTATAAGGTCACTTGTATGTGGTTTAGTACATATTAAATACAAGTGAGATGTTAGGATGATGAACAAAACTCAAAGATGTTGATTTAGTGTATTTTTGTGAGTTTTAAGTTCATCGAACACATAGTTATGTGTTTTCTAATCATTGGGAAAGCTAATGTACAAGTCATGTGCATTGAGCCCAAGGAACATGGTTGGATATTGGTTTTGAAAATCATTTTAAAATGCTTTTGGAAAACTTTGATGAAGACTATCTTTTGATAGTGATCATCATTGAAGAGTTAGGCACAAATTTGAACAAAAACACTAAAGTTTTTACAAGTTTTCAAGTTTATGTCCATCTTTGAAAATATGATGTATTTTCATAGAAAACTATTTTTCCATGATAATATATGCCCTAAATAATGTCTACAACAATTTTCATGATTTTTGGGATTTTGTAGAATTTTCTAGGGGTTTCTGAAATTGACTGAAATGAAATTTCAGCAATTTCAGAGCTTCAATCGATCACCCGATCGATTGGAGTGCCTCAATAGATCGGGTGATCGATTGAGAAGGCAGCTCTTGCGAGCAGAAGCTCGCTCGATCGATCAGCCGATCGATCCAAGCAGTCTGAATCAATCAGTGGATCGATTCAGTAGGGTTCAATCGATTGGGACCCAACTCCAATCGATTGGGAATGCTGATTTTGGCTGGTAAAGCCTGATTTCAGTATTTTGAACCCCCTTTATTCTAGATAACCACTCCTAACCCCTCAAAACATATTTATACACATTTAAAGGGAGTTTTCATGATGAAAACAAGGATGGATTGGTTAAGGAATACTAAGTAGAAGTTTAGGTTGAGGTTTGGTTTCAATATTGAACTTTTGAACCTCAAAACTTCTAAATTTGGGTTTCCTAAAGGTTTAGGGATTCCAAGTCATTGTTGGTGCAATGATAGAAGTTACGTGCATGTCTTTAGGGGGAGCTACTCTTTAAGGACATGAAAATCTATTTTTCATACACCTTGGAAAGTGGTTAACCTTCTTTAGCGAAAATGCTCAAGGTTGGGCATTTGAATGTAATGGAGTGTAGATATCTTCATTATTGAAGTAGTGTATGCTCAAGGATGAGTATTTGATGATAATGAAGGGTGTGAGACCTTCATTTGAACCATGTGTGGATATACCAGGTGGTATATGCTCAAGGGTTGAGTGTTCAAAATAATGAAGGGTATGGGACCTTCATTATTGTATTGTGACCAACGAGTGAAGTTGTAAATAACGAAGGGTAACTCTTCAGGAGGAGAGTTTATTTTTTTTATGAGTGCCCAAAGATTGGGAATGAATTTGATGTGTGCACATAGGGGGAGAATGAAGGGTTTAAGTTAGGCCTTCATTATCTAAGAGGGAGTTTGCCCTCTTAGGGGGAGAATGTAGGGTTTAACTTACGTCTTCATTACCTAGTGACATGAAGAAGGTTGAGGCTATGGGATTAGCCTAACTTAAAGAAGATATTGTCAAATATCAAAAAGGGGGAGATTGTTGATGCAATATTCCCTAGGTCAAGGTTGTCCGTGTTGACTGATCTTGAATTGAGTCAAGCTCGAGTCTTGATGTTTTGGTTTCGATGTTTGACAATACATGGAGATTGTAGGTGCAATTGTTCATGTGGTGAGATTGTAAAGGAAAGTCAAGTAGGTCACGATTGATTGGATACTTGATTAGGAAGTCCTGGTGAGTGAAGCCAGGCAGAAGAAAGTCCTAGTGAGTGAAGCTAGGCAGAAGGGAAATCCTGGTGACTGAAGCCAGGTGAAAGACCTAGTGAGTGAAGCTAGGTGAAAGTCCTGGTGAGTGAAGCCAGGCAGATGGAAAGACCTAGTGAGTGAAGCTAGGCAGAACAAAATCCTGGTGAGTGAAGCCAGGTGAAAGACCTGGTGAGTGAAGCTAGGCAGTTGGAAGTCCTGGTGAGTGAAGCCAGGCATGAAGAAATCCAGATGGATCAAGGATGATCGTACATCTGGTGTTGGAAAGTCCTAGTAGGTCAAAGGGATTGGCTAGATACTTGGCATGAGGAAGAAAAGTCCAAGTGAGTCAAAAGGATTAACTGGACACTTGGTGAGGGAGTCCTAGTAGGTCAAGGGTAGTCGGATGCTAGGTATGATGTACCAACAGGTCATGGTTGACTGGATGTTGGTTTAGGGGACCTTGGACTTCGTTTTGGTCAAAAACCATGAGCTGGATCGATCAGCCGATCGATTGGCTCATGCCTAATCATTCAGCTGATTGATTGGGCAAGTCCCCACGACAAGCCTTCTCCCAATCGATCAGCGGATCGATTGGGGAGAAGTGTCGCGCGAACATAACAGCTCTGGATCAATCAGCTAATTGATCCAGAGCCCCCAATCTATCAGTGGATCGATTGGGAGGTTCGATTCTACGCGATAAGCCCTGGATCGATCAGCCGATCGATCCAGGCAATTCCTGACAGCACAGAGGCACTCTGGATCGATCAGCCGATCGATCTAAAGCCTCCCCAATTGATTAGGAGCAATCCAATCGATTGGGATCGGACCGTTGGTGTCATATTTAGCTGCTGGCAAGCTGTTCTCTCGACACATCTTCGACGGCTTCTTCTCCAGTGAGCATTGATCTTTATAGAGCCTCTCCACAGAGTTCTCACCTCCAGTTCTTGATGTTCTTGGAGGTTCTTCCAAGTCAAGAGGCGGATCTACAACGAGAAGAAGAAATCTAGGGTTAGGGTTTTCTTGTGCAAACTTGTAAGCTTTTGCTTGTATTTTGTTCCCTTTCCTTTTCTTCTTGTAGTATGAACCTGTAGGGCTTCTCCGCCTTTGTTAGTTACCATAAAGGAGGGTTTTCATAGTGGAGGGTGCGTGAGTGTGTGGATCCTTGGATTAGTCACCTCTTCTTAAGGTGGATACAAAGTAAATCCTTAGTTTTAGCGTTGTGTTTGTTTTCTTTGTATTTTTCGCTGCATATCTCATAAGAAACAAGCAATGAAGAGCACGCCGAGTGCACCGAGCTATTCACCCCCCCCCCCCCTCTAGCTACTTAATCGGTCCCAACAATTTTGGTGTAAAAAAAACTCTAGAAGTGTTGGTAGAGCATGTTGGGTTTTTCGGGCCGCGAAAACCACATTTTCGCGTCGCGGAAACCCCGAATCACCCATGACACTGGATCTCGTGCGAAGGATAGATTTCAAAAATTTACATGTACGAGTTTCTACTTAGATCTACTTCTAGATCTACATGAAGAAAAGGTTATACCTTTGAAGCGTGCCCTTCGCGAATCCCGCTCATCCAAGGTGCCGGATCTCTAGACCGTCAAGCGTACGTTCCTCTAGAAGTATCCACACGAACAATCCTTGATGGAGAAGATCAAACAAAGGTGTGCTAGCACCTTGTCTTGTTCGGCCAAGAGAGGAGGAGAGGGAGAAGATAGAGCTCCAAGAGGAAGAAGATGTGAATGCACTTGAATGAGAAAAATGAATTCTCTTCACATTCAAAAGTGGTCGGCCACTTCCCAAGTGTAACCCCCAAATTTTGCATTAAGTGCAATTAATGTGAAGCCATTAAAGAGAATGGCTTTGTAACTTCCATGAGGTGGCACCCCATGATGATGTGGAGCAACATCATTAGTCCACATCAATGCCAACTCACCAATGAGGTGGCATAAAGTCAAGTCAAACATGACTTTTTATCTTCCTCTCAAGTCAAGTCAAACTTGACCAAATCTCTTCCATGGTTGATCTAATCTAACCATTTGATTCAATCCAACTTAATATAATGAATCTAATTCATTTAATTAAATTGATTCAATGAGTCATAATCTAAATTAGACTCATTGAACACATGAATCAACTTGAGTCCAACTCAATTAGCCCAATTAGGATTACTCTTAATCCAATTTGATTCATCAAATGAATCTAATCCTCTTGGTTCATCATATGAACCTAGTCTCCATCCACTTGTTCTTTGTGTGTGACCCAATAGGTTCTTGTAACATTGGCAATGCCCCTAAACTCATTTAGAAACATAAGTAATGAGCGGTATCTAGCAATACATCATTACTACCCAAGTTACAAGAATGTTGAGATCCAACATCACCTTGTGACTACTAATTGTGACTCCTCACAATATATGACAAGTGTCCTTCTATCCTAGACATCTAGATTGATCAATGTAAGGCATAGACCGTGTCATCCTTTAATCAATCTAAATCTTGAACTCCAAGTAGACTCACTCAATCAAATGAGCTCAATATTTCATATTGACTCATTTGGGCATGGCCATGCACTTCGTGGTCTCACTCTATCAAGAATACCGATGTCTCTCCCGTCATATAGGAGGGATAGATCCCATCTACATCACTCACATTCCTCCGCATAATTTGTTACATACCCAGTAATCGCCTTTATAGTCCACCCAGTTACGGGTGACGTTTGACGAAACCAAAGTACATAACTCCTTATGTAGGGAACCATGGTGACTTCAGGTCTAAGGACTAGTAGTCATAATAATAGTCACATGAGAAAGTATATGACACTCATATAACGATCCATGATACTTTCTCATGGCGGGTCATTCAGTATACATTCTCCAATGCATACCCATGTGTCAACTTGATATCTCTATATCCATGACTTGTGAGATCAAGTCATCGAGTTGACCTACATGCTAGTCTTATTGCATTAACATTTTCTCTGAATGTTAATACTCGACTAGGAATGATTAAGAGTAGTGTTCCCTATATCATCTCACTATCGATTCAACCAATCGATTGATATAGGTAAGAACCTTCTACTCAATGACGTTATTATACTTAGTTTATTTGGCACCAATACAAGTAAGTATAGTAACCAAAAACCAAATGCCTTTATTTATATAGAATATGATACAACAAGTCCAAAATACAATCATCAAATGATTGGCTCTAGGGCTCTAGCTAACAATCTCCCACTAGCACTAGTGTCAATCAGTGTAGGCTCTAAACCCAAATGACCTAGTGTGACCATCATGCTTCCTCTGTGCCAAATCCTTGGTCAAGGGATCTGCGATGTTAGCCTCTGTAGGTACTCTGCAAATCTTCACATCTCCTCTCTCGATGATCTCTCGAATGAGATGGAAGCGCTATAGTATGTGTTTGGTCCGCTGGTGTGAGCGAGGTTCCTTCGCCTGTGCTATACCTCCATTGTTGTCACAATAGAGCTCAATAGGGTCAGCAATGCTAGGAACCACCCCAAGTTCAGTGATAAACTTGCGAATCCAAACTGCCTCCTTTGCTACCTCTGATGCAGTAATATACTCGGCCTCTGTCGTAGAATCAGCTACTGTGTCCTGCTTCGAACTCTTCCAGCTAACAGCACCACCATTAATGCAAAACACAACCCCGACTGTGATCTATAGTCATCCTGGTCGGTCTAGAAACTAGCATCACTGTAACCCTTTACAGCTAGCTCATCATTGCCTCCATATATCAAGAAATATTCTTTAGTCCTTCTTAAGTACTTAAGAATATTCTTGACCACTATCAAGTGACTTTCACCTGGATCTGACTGGTATCTGCTCGTCATGCTCAAAGCATACGAGACATCAGGTTGAGTACATAGCATGACGTACATGATCGATCCTATGGTTGAGGCATAAGGGATCTGATCCATGCGGTCTCTCTCATCTCTAGAAGAGGGACCTTGAGTCTTCGAAAGACTCACGTCATGTGACATCGGCAGAAATCCCTTCTTGGAGTTCTGCATGGCAAACCGAAGGAGTACCTTGTCAATGTATATACTCTGACTTAGGCCAAGCAATCTCTTAGATCTATCTCTATAAATCTGTATCCCTAGAATGTGGGATGCCTTTTCTAAGTCCTTCATTTAGAAGCAACTCCCTAGCCAGGTCTTGACAGACTGAAGCAAAGGGATGTCCTTCCCAATGAGCAGTATGTCATCCACATACAATATGAGGAAGACAACTACGTACCCTACAACCTTCTTGTAGACACAAGGCTCATCTTCGTTCTTGATGAAACCAAACTATTTGATTGCATCATCGAATCGAAGATTCCAGCTCCGAGAAGCTTGGTTTAGTCCATAAATGGACCTATGCAGCTTGCATACTCTGCTAGTATGCTGTGGATCTACAAAACCCTCAGGTTGTGTCATGTACACATCCTCGAGTAGGTTTCCATTCAGAAACGCGGTTTTGACATCCATCTGCCATATCTCATAGTCATGGTAGGCTGCAATAGCAAGCATGATCCGAATGGACTTAAACATAGCTACTGGAGAAAAGGTTTCATCATAGTCAATACCATGAATATGCTTGAAACCTTTAGCTACCAAGCGACCCTTATAGATAAGTCCATCCATGTCAGTCTTTCTCTTAAAGACCCACTTACACCCAATGGGTTTTACCCCTTCAGGTGGATCAACCAAAGTCCATACTTGGTTGGTGTACATGGATTCCATTTCGGATCTCATGGCCTCTATCCATTTCTCGGAATCTGGTCTCATCACAGCTTCCTGATAGGTGGTAGGCTCATCCTCTATGAGCATAACGTCATCATGGTCAGACAAGAGAAATGAGTATCTCTCAGGCTGACGATGTACCCTATCAGACCTGCGAAGAGGTATGTCTACTTGAACAAGTTGTTGTTCCTAAACTCCTTGTGGAACAACATCATCCACAACACTTTGTAGTTCCAGTTCAACTTCCATCGAGGCTTCAGTGCTATTGTTCACATCTTGAACTTCTTCAAGATCGAACGTGCTCCCACTAGTTTTTCTAGAAACAAAGTCCCTTTCTACAAAGACCCCAGTCTTTGCCACAACAACCTTGTGCTGACTGGGAATGTAGAAGTAATATCCCTTAGTTTCCTTGGGATATCCAATAAAGTAGCACTTGTCGGATTTGGGTCCTAATTTGTCTGAGACTTGACGTCGAACGTAAGCCTCACAACCCCAAATCCTCATGAAAGACAACTGGGCATCTCTCCCAGTCCATATCCTATATGGTGTCTTTATCATGGCCTTAGATGGAACTCGGTTGAGTATAAAAGCTGTCGTGTCTAGAGCATAGCCTCAAAGGTATGTCGGAAGATCTGTGTGACTCATCATAGACCGTACTATATCTAATAGGGTATGATTCCTCCTTTCGGATACACCATTCCACTGTGGTGTTCCAGGAGGAGTGAGTTGGGATAGAATCCCACACTCAGCTAGATAGTCACGAAACTCATGGCTAAGGTATTCTCCACCTCGATCGGATCGAAGTATCTTAATACTCTTGCCAAGCTGGTTCTGTAGTTCATTCTTGAATTTTTTGAACTTTTCAAAGGATTCTGACTTATGTGTCATCAAGTACACATAACCATATCTACTGAAGTCATCAGTAAATGTGATGAAGTACCTATAACCGCCTCTAGCAGCGACATTGAAAGGGCCACATACATCACTATGTGTGAGTCCTAACAAATCAGTCGCTCTCTCGCTATGCCCACTAAAGGGAGTCTTGGTCATCTTGCCTCGTAGGCATGACTCGCATATCTCATATGATTCAAAATCAAATGAGTCCAGCAAACCATCCTTATGGAGCTGGGATAAACGCTTGTCATTTATATGACCTAAGCGACAGTGCCAGAGGTAGGTTTGGTTCATGTCATTTGACTTGAGCCTCTTGGTATTTATGTTATAGATAGGGCTCTCAAGGTTTAGAATATAGAGTCCGTTTATCAGAGGTGCACTACAATAGAACATATCGTTTAAATAGACGGAACAACATTTGTTCTTTATTGTAAACGAAAAACCTTTCTTGTCCAAACAAGAAACTGATATAATGTTCTTAGTTAATGCAAGCACATAACAACAATCGACTAACTCTAGTACAAGCCCAGAGGGCAGAGATAGAAAGTAAGTCTCTACAGCAACAGCAGCAACCCATGCTCCATTACCTGCTCGTAGGTCCACCTCGCCTTTATGCCCCGCTATTTCTCACACCAGCACATCAAGACAAATGTGAGAAGCACATCCAAGATTATCTAATACCCATGATGTAGAAATAGATAGATTGACTTCTATAACATATATACCTAGTGGAAGTCTCACCTGCTTCTTCTTAAGATCCTCCAAGTATACCTTGCCTCCTCTTCAGGTCTGCTGCTCGTACAGGGAGAAGTAGCATCCTTGGCGACCCCTCCTTTAGGCTTCAGTGCCTTGCCTTTGCCCTTGGCTTGGGACTTTCCCTTGCCTTTGGGCTTGCCCTTGCCCTTATGTTTCTGAACCATCATAACAGTGTTGGGCTTAGCCTTCTTAAGGTTCAGCTCAGTAGTTCGCAACATACTAAGCAGCTCGGGCAGTGGCTTGTCAATCTCGTTCATATTGTAGTTTAGAACGAATTGACTGTAGCTATCCGGCAAGGATTGCAAGATCAGGTCAGTGGCCAGCTCTTGGCCAAGTGGGAACCCCAACCTTTGTAGGTTCTCTATGTACCCAATCATTTTGAGTACATATGGGCCTACAGGAGCCTTGTCTGACATCTTGCACTGAAACAGTGCCCTTGAGATCACAAATCTCTCATGCCTCGCTTAACCTTGATATAGTTGACGAAGATGTTCAACCATATCGTAAGCGCCCATTAACTCGTGTTGCTTCTGAAGCTTAGAGTTCATGGTCGCGAGCATTAGACAAGACACATCTAATGCGTCATCTTGATGCTTCTTGAAAGCATCTTTGTCAGCTCGTGGGGCATTGGTAGGAGGAGCCTCCGGAATGGGCTGCTCTAGAACGTACAGTTTACGTTCTTGGGTGAGAACTATTCTCAGGTTCCTGTACCAGTCTAGGAAGTTTGCTCCGTTGAGCTTGTCCTTCTCGAGGACAGATCGCAGGGAGAAGGTGTTCGTATTCAACGTCATGGTAATCTACAATAGAAATAAAAGCAGAAATAAATATCATATTCTTAATCATTTAATTAGGGCTTTAACTAAATGATGCTCCCACTGAATTCTATAATTCATGTGGGACAAGATCCACATCATACTAACCCTTGAGTTAGCTTTGGCTAATATGCCCAAGACTTAGTATGATCGGTAGGTAACGATTACCAATTACATCTCTATGCAACTCTTATTTATAGGATCAAGATCCGTATTTATATTAAAACTCGAGTTACCTTTGGCTAATACGCCCGACAGTTAATATAAACGTGATTTTGACCTATCTACCAACAATTGGATAATGCCTATAGTTTAAACTCGGTCCAATTGAGTTAACTAGTTACTCAATCTAATTGAGTTGTACTCATCCATGCGTTTATAGGTGGGACCAAGATTGCCCCTCCGTACCCTACCAAGATAATATGTGTTGCTCTGCTTTGGCAGATTCAACAACACATGAGATCGAGGTAGTAGTAGGTATCACGGCACGGTAGACATTAGAGTTGACGTGATTTAGATCTAATCTAAATGATGATGCATATCAAATACTTGATTTAGATCTAATCTAATTGTGGGGTGCATCATGTGCACGATTTATATCTAATCTAATCGCTAGGCACTAATTAACTACTTAATTAAACATGCATCACATACATATAAGCAATTAATTAAATTATTTTTGTGATTGTGTCATGGCCCTACTACGATCTTCTCAAGCCAATGAGAAGATCGGATGGTCAAACTAAGGTCAATAGCTTCTCAAGCTTCTTCCTTTGACCACCTTGTGTTGCTCGCGCCCTCCTCGTAACTCTGTCTCGTGTGGACCTTCCACCGCTTCAAAATTTACTTTCTGTTTAGCGGTTTTCGGGCGCAATCGCGGAACGAATCCCCTTGCGGGGCCAGGGGTAGTGCCCCTACCCGCGATCTAACCATCGCGAGGGTTCCTTTGTGATCTAACAACACCTTAGCCCGTTGTCTCAAAAAGATTTGGGGTGAAACCAAGCCGTTTTGGAAAAATCTTCCCGGTAGCGGAAGCCTACAAGTGCCGAAACACTTGTACTTCACTTCTACGAGAAAATTACCCATAAAAATTATAAAAAACCTAAATTTACAGAAAATCACAGAAGGTAATTTTTTTTTCATAAAAATCAAAAACAAACTCATACACGCCTTCGCACGTGGCTCTGATACCACTGTTGGATTTTTCGGGCCGCGAAAATCGCGTTTTCGCGTCGTGGAAACCCCGAATCACCCATGCCACTGGATCTCGTGCGAAGGATAGATTTAAAAAATTTACATGTACGAGTTTCTACTTAGATCTACTTCTAGATCTACATGAAGAAAAGGTTATACCTTTGAAGCACGCCCTTGGCAAATCCCACTCATCCAAGGTGCCGGATCTCTAGACCGTCAAGCGTATGGTCCTCTAGAAGTATCCACACGAACAATCCTTGATGGAGAAGATCAAACAAAGGTGTGCTAGCACCTTGTCTTGTTCAGCCAAGAGAGGAGGAGAGGGAGAAGAGAGAGCTCCAAGAGGAAGAAGATGTGAATGCACTTGAATGAGAAAAATGAATTCTCTTCACATTCAAAAGTGGCCGGCCACTTCCCAAGTGTAACCCCGAAATTTTGCTTTAAGTGCAATTAATGTGAAGCCATTAAAGAGAATGGCTTTGTAACTTCCATGAGGTGGCACCCCATGATGATGTGGAGCAACATCATTAGTCCACATCAATGCCAACTCACCAATGAGGTGGCATAAAGTCAAGTCAAACTTGACTTTTTATCTTCCTCTCAAGTCAAGTCAAACTTGACCAAATCTCTTCCATGGTTGATCTAATCTAACCATTTGATTCAATCCAACTTAATATAATGAATCTAATTCATTAAATTAAGTTGATCTAATGAGTCATAATCTAAATTAGACTCATTGAATACATGTATCAACATGAGTCCAACTCAAGTTAGCCCAATTAGGATTACTCTTAATCCAATTTGATTCATCAAATGAATCTAATCCTCTTGGTTCATCATATGAACCTAATCTCCATCTAATTGTCCTTAGTGTGTGACCCTATAGGTTCTTGTAACGTTGGCAATGCCCCTAAACCCATTTAGGAGCATAAGTAATGAGTGGTATCTAGCAACACATCATTACTACCCAAGTTACAAGAATGTTGAGATCCAACATCACTTTGTGACTACTAATTGTGACCCCTCACAATATATAACAAGTGTCCTTCTATCCTAGACATCTAGATTTATCAATGTGAGGCATAGACCGTGTCATCCTCTGATCAAACTAAATCTTGAACTCCAAGTAGACTCACTAAATCAAATGAGCTCAATATCTCATATTGACTCATTTGGGCATGGTCATGCACTTCGTGGACTCACTCTATCAAGAATACCGATGTCTCTCCCGTCATATAGGAGGGATAGACCCCATCTACATCACTCACATCCCTCTGCATAATTCGTTACATACCCAGTAATCGCCGTTATAGTCCACCTAGTTACGGGTGACGTTTGACGAAACCAAAGTACATAACTCCTTATGTAGGGATCCATGGTGACTTCAGGTCTAAGGACTAGTAGTCATACTAATAGCTACATGAGAAAGTATATGACACTCATATAACAATCCATTGTACTTTCTCATGGCGGGTCATTCAGTATACATTCTCGAATGCATACCCATGTCTCAACTTGATATCTCTATATCCATGACTTGTGAGATCAAGTCATCGAGTTGACCTACATGCTAGTCTTATTGCATTAACATTGTCCCTGAATGTTAATACTCGACTAGGAATGATAAAGAGTAGTGTTCCCTATATCATCTCACTATCGATTCAACCAATCGATTGATATAGGTAAGAACCTTCTACTCAAGGACGTTATTATACTTAGTTTATTTGGCACAAATACAAGTAAGTATAGTAACCAAAATCCAAATGCTTTTATTTATATAGAATATGATACAAAAAGTTCAAAATACAATCATCAAATGATTGGCTCTAGGGCTCTAGCTAACAGAGCATTTCTTTTGTCCACACATGAAATGAGATGTAGTCAAGTTTTGTGACAAGTGTATTACATGTAGGTAAGTAAAATCTAGATCTTTACCTCATGGATTGTATACACCTTTACCAATTCCTAGTTAACCTTGGGTTGATATTTCCATGGACTTTGTTGTAGGACTACCAAGGTCTAAACGAGGTATGGATTCTATTTTTATCATTATGGACAGATTTTCTAAAATGGCTCATTTTATTCCTTATAGGAAAACATATGATGCTAACCATATTGCTGATCTATTTTTTAGGGAGATTATGCGGCTTCATGGAGTACTGAGGAGCATAGTTTCAGATCATGATGCAAAGTTCCTAAGCTACTTTTGGAAGACACTATAGGGAAAATTGGGAACAAAGCTTTTGTTTTCTACAACTTGTCATCCACAAACTGATGGACAAACTGAGGTAGTAAATTGAACTTTATCTACTTTATTAAGATGTATCATTCAAAAGAATTTAAAAGGTTGTGGAAGATTGTTTACCACATGTTTAATTTTCTTCTAATAGATCTGTACATTCTACTACTAACTTTTCACCTTTTGAAGTGGTATATGGGTTCAACCCTTTAACTCCTTTATATTTGTCACCTTTGCCTGTCTCTGAGCATGCCAGTTTAGATGGTACTAGAAAAGCTGAGTTTGTGAAGCAACTGCATGCAAAAGTTCGATTACAAATTGAAAAGTGGACTAAACAATATGCTATGCAAGCCAACAGGGGACGTAAGAAAGTGATCTTTGAACCTGGAGATTGGGTTTGGGTTCAAATGAGGAAGGAAAGATTCCCTACTAAACGTCATACTAAGTTGCATCCATGAGGAGATGGTCCATTTCAAGTCATTGCTAGAATCAATGATAATGCATACAAGCTTGACTTACCAGGTGAGTATAATGTGAGTGCTACATTTAATGCTTTTGATCTTTCTCCCTTTGATGTAGGTGATCAAGATTCGAGGGTGAATCCTTTTGGGGAAAGGGGGAATGATGGAGTCAAAGAAAGAGAGCAACAAGCTAACGATATGGATCATGGTCAACCCACTCTAGTTATTAATGATGATCCATTATGCATCAATGGAGGGCCAATTACAAGGGCTAAGACTAGAAAGATGAAGGAAGCACTTAATGTACTAATTGAAGATGTGAAGGCTAAAGCTACCATTGAAGAAGTTTGACCAAGACCAAGTCATTCAACATAGTCAACCTAATTCAAGCCTTAGATGAGCTTAATTAGCACTTAAGTCTCATGTCTATGTAGTAGGGATATGTAGGTTCAATTTAGACTTAATTTCTACTTTTATTTGGGTTGTAATAAAGCCATAAGCTTACAATGGCTATGTAGTCTACATAGGCCTTTACTAAATGAGCTCTCTTTTAGTCTTTTAGGGATTTTTGGTCACCTTATAGCTATAAATAAAGGGGGTGATGGCCACACATGTATCTTTGACATATTTTCAATCCAAAGCATGGTGAGGCTCTCACTTGTTGGTTCTTTATTGAATTAGAACTTATCAAGGCATTTCCTTGTGACATTCGAAGACTTATCAACCTCCATCCCAAGGTTTTAGCGTCTTCCATCTTCTATACCAAGGTTCATGCTTTCCTAAGCATTGGGTCGAGGTTCTTTTCATCAATCTTATTGATTTAGTTCTTTCTTTCTTCTTCCATTATTTGTGGGTTCTTGAGATATCTTTCTCTTTGGATTCACATCACTTTGGGAACTTGGATAGACTAAGAAATATGAACCAAGTATGTGGCAGATAAGTATCTATTGCTGGGAACATGAGGAATTTATTTGGATGGCAAATTGACTATGATTAGGAATCGAAACTTGAAGAGCTTAAGTCACTTATTATACTGTGCACAAGAATTTATGGTTAGACCATTCTATAACCTATGTGTTAATTAGAGCCCTAGAGTCAATCATTTGATTATTGTTGTATGGACTCATTGTATCATATTTCTTATGTATATAAAGGCATTTGTTTATGGTTATTATGCTTACTTGTATTGATGTCAAATAACTAAGTATAATAGCTTCGTTGAGTAGAAGGTTCTTACCTATATCAATCGATTGGTTGAATCGATAGTGAGATGATATAGGGAACACTACTCTTAATCATTCCTAGTCAACCATTAACATTCAGGGACAATATTAATGCGAAGAGACTAGCATGTAGGTCAACTTGATGACTTGATCTCACAAGTCATGGATATGAAGATATCAAGTTGACACATGGGTATGCATTGGAGAATGTATACTGAATGACCCGCCATGAGAAAGTATCATGGATCGTTATATGAGTGTCATATACTTTCTCATGTGGCTATTAGTATGACTATTAGTCCTTGGACCTGAAGTCACCATGGTTCCCTACATAAGGAGTTACATACTTTGGCTTCGTCAAACATCACCCGTAACTAGGTGGACTATAAAAGCGATTACTGGGTATGTAACGAATTATGCCGAGGGATGTGAGTGATGTAGATGGGATCTATCCCTCCTATATGAAGGGAGTGACATCATTATTCTTGATAGAGTGAGACCACTAAGTGCATGGACATGCCCAAATGAGCCAATATGAGATGTTGAGCTCATTTGATTGAGTGAGTCTACTTGGAGTTCAAGATTTAGATTGATTAGAGGATGACACGTTCTATGCCTCACATTGATCAATCTAGATGTCTAGGATAGAAGGACATTGTCATATATTGTGAAGAGTCACAATTAGTAGTCACAAGGTGATGTTGGATCTCAACATTCTTGTAACTTGGGTAGTAATGATGTGTTGCTAGATACCGCTCATTACTTATGCTTCTAAATGGGTTTAGGAGCATTGTCAATGTTACAAAAACCTATAGGGTCACACACAAAGGGAAATTAGATGGAGATTAGGTTCATATGATGAACTAAGAGGATTAGGTTCATGTGATGAACCAAATTGGATTAAAAGTAATCCAAAGTAAACTAATTGAGTTGGACTCAATTTGGTTCATGTGTTAAATGAGTCTAATTTGGACTTAGACTCATTGAGCCAAATTAATTCAATGAATAGAGATTCATTAAATTAAAATTGACTTGAACCAATGGTTAGAATTGATCAACCATGGGAGAGAAGTGGTCAAGTTTGACTTGACTTGAGAGGAAAATGAAAGGTCAAGTTTGACTTGACCATTGCCACCTCATTTGTGAGTTGGCATTATGTGGACTAATGATGATGTGCCACATCATCAAGGCCACTTATGTGTGTGTGCCACCTCATGAGGGAGACTAAGAGTTGTAACCCTTGGTATCCCATGGAGGTTTAAAACCCTTTTGATGTGGCAGACCACATTATTGGTTTTTGGTGCTTTGGTTACCTCCTTCTTCTTCCTCTCTACCTTTTTTCTCTCCCTCTCCTCCACCATTGCTGATCCTCTAAGATTGCTAGCACATCTTTAGAGGTTCTCTCCATCGATTTGTTCGTGTGGATACACATAGAGGGTTGTACACTTGACAACCTAGAGATCCGACAAACCTTGGACGAGCAGGATACGCGAAGGGCTTCGCTACAAATGTATAAGTCTCTTCCTTCTAGATCTAGTGTAGATCTAGGCTAGAAAACATGTACACGAAGTTTTTTCAAACTTTTATAACTTCGCACGGATCCAGTGGCATGGGATTCGGGGTTTCCGTAACGTAAAAAGCGGTTCTTGCGGCCCGAAAAATCTAACAGTGGTATCCGAGCCACGTGCGAAGCATGTATGTGTTTTATTTGTATTTTTATGAAAAATATCAGTTCTGTAAATTTATGATTTTTATGTATTTTTTGGATATTTTTCTCGTATAAGCGAAGCAACAAGTGTTTGAACACTTGTAGGCTTCGACTGCCGAGAAACACCTTCCGAATCGGCAAGGTCTCGCCCAAAATGATTTAGGACAGCGGGCTAAGGCACTGTAGGTTCTCTTAGGAACACTTTCGATGGTTATATCGCAAGTAGGGGTGCTGCCTCTAACCCGGCAAGGGGCTTCGTTCCGCGATTGCGCCCGAAAATCGCTAATCCAGACCGCCGGGAAGTTGCGACTCAAAAAATCATAAAAATATTAGAAAAATTACAGAAATTTATGGAAATCATATAATTTAGAATTATGTATCATTTTGTGATGGTCATGGCCCAAAGAACCCAATTTGATTGGAAATATGTGATGTATTTCATAATATGGCCTGTGCGCCACTTTTTGTGTTTGTGCGTGTTGTACTTAATTCGCGACCTGCGCGTTGTGCCCTTCTATTTATATTCCTATTGTAAAATAGTGTTTAGACTCGAATGTAACTCGAGTTTCACCTTTTATAATGTACAAAATTGGAGCGGTGGAAGGTCCACTCGAAACGGAGTTACGAGGAGGGTGCGAGCAACACATGACGGTCAAAGGGAGGAGCTTGAGGAAGCTATTGACCCTAGGTTGACCAACCGATCTTCTCATTGGCTTGAGAAGATCGTAGTAGGGCCATGACTAATCACAAAATTTAATTAATTTCTTGTGTGTATATGATGCATGCTAGATTAGTAATTAATTTGTGCCTTAACGATTAGATTAGATCTAAATCGCGTACATGATGCACCTCCACGATTAGATTAGATCTAAATCATGTATATGATACACATTGTCGATTAGATTAGATCTCAATCGCGTCAACTTAAAATGCATACCATGCTATGATACCCATCACTACCTCGATCACATGTTGTTGTTGAATCTGTCAAAGCAGAGCAACGCATATTATCTTGGTAGGGTGCGGAGGGACAATTTTGGTCCTGCCTATCAACACATGGGTGAGTACAACTCAATTAGATTGAGTAACTAGTTAACTCAATTGGATCGAGTTTAACTATAGGCATTTTCCAATGGTTGGTAGATAAGTCAAAATCACATTTATATTAATTCTTAGGCGATTTAGCCAAAGTTAACTCAAGTTTTAATATACATGCGGATCTTGATCCTATAAACAAGAGTTGCATAGAGATGTAATTGGTAATTAGTTACCTACCGATCATACTAGGTCTTGGGCGATTTAGCCAAAGCTAACTCAAGGCATAGTATGATATGGATCTTGTCCCACTTGAATTGTAGAAATTCAGTGGGATCATCATTTAATTAAAGGCCTAATTAGATGATTAATTGGAATATAATATTTATTTTTCTACATTTTTCTGTTGTAGATTATCATGTCGTCAAACACGAACTCCTTCTCCCTACGTTCTGTCCTCGATAAGGACAAACTCAATGGAGCTAACTTCCTGGACTGGTACAGGAACCTGAGAATAGTTCTCACACAAGAACGAAAAATATATGTTCTAGAGTAGCTCATTCCTGAGGCACCTCCTGCCACTGCCACGCGAGCTGATCGTGATGCTTACAAGAAGCATCAAGATGACGCATTAGATGTGTCATGTCTTATGCTCGCGACCATGAACTCTGAGCTTCAGAAGCAACACGAGTTGATGAGCGCTTATGATATGGTTGAACATCTTCGTCAACTATATTAAGGACAAGCGAGGCACGAGAGATTCGAGATCTCTAAGGCACTGTTTCAGTGCAAGATGTAAGATGGGACTCCCGTAGGCCCCTATGTACTCAAAATGATTGGGTACATAGAAAACCTACAGAGGTTGGGATTCCTGCTTGGCCAAGAGCTGGCCACTAACCTAATCTTACAATCCTTGCTAGATAGCTATAGTCAATTCGTTCTAAATTATAACATGAACGAAATTGACAAGCCACTGCCCGAGCTACTTAGCATATTAAGAACTGCTGAGCTCAACCTTAAGAAAGTTAAGCCCAACTCTATTCTGATGGTTCAGAAACACAAGGGCAAGGGCAAGCCCAAAGGTAAGGAAAAGTCCCAAGCCAAGGGTAAAGGCAAGGCACTGAAACCCAAAGGAGGGGTTGCCAAGGATGCTACCTGCTTCCACTGCGGTCAGACCGGGCATTGGAAGATCTTTAGAAGAAGAGAAGTGAGACTTCCACTTCAGGTATATATGTTATAGAAGTCAATCTATCTATTTCTTCATCATGAGTATTAGATACCAGATGTGCTTCTCACATTTGTACTAATGTGTAAGCGCTGAGAAATAGCAGGGCATTGACGAAGGGCAATGGAGCACGGGTTGCTGCTGTTGCTGTAGGAACTTATTCTCTATCTCTGCCCTCTGGGCTTGTACTAGAATTGGATGATTATTGTTATGTGTCCGCTTTGACTAAGAACATTATATCAGTTTCTTGTTTAGACAAGAAAGACTTTTCATTTATAATAAAGAACAAATGTTGATCAGTTTATTTAAATGATATGTTCTATTGTAGTGCACCTCTGATGAACGGACTCTACATTCTAGACCTTGAAAACCCTATCTATAACATAAGTACCAAGAGATTCAAGTCAAATGACATGAACCAAACCTATATCTGGCACTGTCGCTTAGGTCATATAAATGACAAACGCTTATCCCAGCACCATAAAGATAGTTTACTGGACTCATTTGATTTTGAATCTTATGAGACATGCGAGTCATGCTTACTGGGCAAGATGACCAAGAGTCCCTTTAGTGGACACAGCGAGAGAGCGACTGACTTGTTAGGACTTATACATAGTGATGTATGTGGACCTTTCAATGTTGCTGCTAGGGATGGTTATAGGTATTTCATTACATTTACTGATGACTTCAGTAGATTTAGTTATGTGTATATGATGACACATAAGTCAGAATCCTTTGAAAAGTTCAAGGAATTCAAGAATGAAGTACAAAACCAACTTGGTAAGAGTATTAAGATACTTCGATCAGATCGAGGTGGTGAATACCTTAGCCATGAGTTTCATGATTATCTAGCTGAGTGTGGGATTCTATCTCAACTCACTTCTCCTGGAATACCACAATGGAATTGTAACAACCACCCTTCTCATATGCTACTCTCTAAGGGTGACCGTTACTTAACTACTATAAACTCTTACTTAACTAGTATAACAAACTATACTTATTTTTTTTTAAGAAAACTTAAAATTTCGGCAGAGTATATGCAGTTCAATAGGACTGAAGAACAATACAATACTTAAAACATGAACAGACACATATATCTCACAATAACAGAAACATATAAAACTATAACTCCATGCAAACACCAAAAGTACATCTTACTATACTGAATTCATCTTAGCATGCAATCTAAAACAAAATAATCTCTAATGACATGGAACTTAAAATACAATCTCCAATGTTTCTAATTCACTAAAACACGGAAACTTAATGATGCCCCAAGTCTCTCCCATAGTCCTGGAATCACACATCCATCTGCACCTATTTGTCGCCTTCCTTTGCTATAAGTTTCCTTTTCCTTTATCTGCAGTTAGAGGAAATGCAAACTATAAGCAAAATTGCTTAGTAAGCGCTGTCTAACTCACAAAAACTCGAATATGCATGTAAGCTAAAAGAAATTTGAAAACTGAATCCTCAAAGGAAAATTCTACTCATGCTCATCTAATAGCAAAGCACTAAAATTTGCATACTCATGATATACAAGAATAAAACTACATGCTGGAAGGCAAGACTAATCATGCTCAATAAACTATCAAGAAACAAATAAAACTAATACTACATGCTTCGAATTAAAAGAAACTAACTTGCTGAATTTTAAACTTAAGTGAAGCTTGTTTCATTTGTTCCAAAAACTTATACTTTAATACTTCAAAATAATAATCAACTTCTCTTGGGCCCAGGCGTAGTACCAAAGCGCGCTCCCTAATAGAGACTGTGGTATCTAATCACAAGTCCTACGAGGGTAAAGACCTTGGTCTTACCAGGGCCAAGACCTTGGAATTGGTCACCTAGATTTGTTTAACGACAACCTTGGAAGTCGGGTACTAGCCTCTTCAAAGTAAAATATCTTAATTACTTATTCTTTAAATGTCTTGACATTTTAACTAGCACCTTATGTGCCAAAATCTCTAAAGTCTTGACTTTGGGATCTACTTAAGGCCTTGACATTTTTCTTTCTTTTCTTTATCTTTCTTATACTTGTTAATACCTCTAATAAAAGGATGTCTTAAACCAAAACTGCACTAAAATGCTTATTAACATTGCACTAAATGCTTAACAGAATTGCATGGAAATACTTAATAAAACTGTACTGAAATGCTTAGCAGAATTGCATGAAAATACTTAATAAAATTGTACTAAAATGCTCAATAAAACTGCATACTATGCTAATCAAAATTCTGCATATTTAGCTAACAGAAATCTGCATACTGTGCTAACAAAACTGCACTATAGGCATAACGAAACTGCACTTGAATGTTAACTAAAATCTGCACTTGAAATGCTTAATAAAATCTGCACTAAGATGCTAAATAAAACAGCATGCTTATAAATAAAACCATTCATGCATATTGAGATAGCAAGAAAACTTAAATCTGAATGCCTGAAATAAATAACATATATAGCTGCTCATGTTAATTTAATAGCAAAGGAAAACTAGAAAGTATACCCGTGCATATCTAGTGACAAAGGAAACTGGTCATGCTCATCTCATAGCAAACAAAACTAGGAAATAAATCTGCTCATGCATATTCAATAGCAAGGGAAATACAAAAATCTGTCGTGCACAACTAAAAGCAAAGGAAAAACTACTCATGCTCTGCTAATAGGAAAATGAAAATTGCACAACAAAACTAACGGTAAGCTCCTCTATTCATGCCCCTTTTTGTGGCACAATTCAAGCTAAAAACCTGCTGCTATACAAGCGAAAAATCTTCACTACTACAAAAATCTATTCACTCCCTTTCATGCATGTATATAACAAAAGAATTCAGACTGGAACAAGCTCCAAGAGGATTGTTCTAAGCTCCAATAGAGCTGTTCATGCTTGCAGAAATACAAATAAAACTGTGATGCTAAAATTGTGATGCTAATTAAGGTAATAAGGAAATCTAAGTTTGATATGTTAACTTCAATGGCTATTCTTTTCAGGTTTAACAGAAAAACCTATAGCAGAAATGCTATAATCCATACGGTAAGATCAAACCACATGTATAAAGAACTATTAGCGGAAGACAACTACATATCAAACCTAATATCAAACCTAAACAATTCCCCTCTTGTATCCTTAATGAAACTCACGGCAGAGACCTTTAAAAACCATTCATCTTCATGGCATACTCAATAAATACAAGGAAACACCAAATCAAGTTCGGAACTACTCTTATCGCATGTGAGTAGCAACTTACCGAGATGTTCTTGGACTCACAACCGAAGAGGAATGACTTCTAATGCTTCTAGGGTTTCGGTTGGCTTGCGATTTTGGCCTCCTCTTCGTGCTCACGGCTTCCTTCTTGACGAGGGGAGATCGGATCCGAGAAGAGCTCGCGGAGTTCCCTTTGGCCGGCGACCGGAGAAGAACCCTAGATCCCCTGCTGCATTTTCGCCCGAGAAGAGGAACAGCGTCGCACGCGAGGAGGAGAAGGGAAAAGGTTTCGGGAGAGAAAACTTAATTTCACTCTTTATAACCTAGGTTTTTCTATAAACCAACTACTACTTATATACAATTCGCTCTTTCCTTAATTAGCACAGCCCGCTTGGGCATTTGGTTAGCCGGATTCGCTTAAGATTTGGGTCGACTGGAGTTCGTGGGTTCGAATCTCGGCTTGGACATTTTTTTTGAAACTTCTTTCGTTTAGTAAAAATACCAAACGACCTCCAAAAATTATATAAAAATACTCTAAAAAATTCTAAAAATCTCTAGAATATTTCTATAGCATTTCTAAGTATTAATAAGGACTTTTAGAACTTAAAACAAGGAAATTTTGGGTCATTACAGGAATGGTGTATCCGAAAGGAGGAATCACACCTTATTAGATATGGTACGGTCTATGATGAGTCACACAGATCTTCCCATATATCTTTGGAGCTATGCTCTAGACACATCATCCTTCATTCTCAATCGAGTTCCATCTAAGGCTATAATAAAGACACCATATAGGATATGGACTAGGAGAGATGTCTAGGTGTCTTTTATGAGGATTTGGGGTTGTGAGACTTACGTTCGACGTCAAGTCTCGGACAAATTGGGACCCAAATTCGATAAGTGCTATTTTATTGGATATCCCAATGAAATGAAGGGATATTACTTCTACATTCCCAGTCAACACCAGATAGTTGTGGCTAAGACTCGGGTATTTCTTCAAAGGGATTTTATTTTTAGAAAGACTAGTGGGAGTACGTTCGATCTTGAAGAAGTTCAAGATGTGAACAGCACTGAAGCCTCGATGGAAGTTGAACTGGAACCACAAAGTGTTGTGGATGAAGTTGTTCCACAAAGAGTTGAAGAACAACAACCAGTTCAAGTAGACCTACCTCTTCGCAGGTCTGATAGGGTACGTCGTCAGCCTGAGAGATATTCATTTCTCTTATCTGACCATGATGACGTTGTGCTTATTGAGGATGAGCCTACCTCCTATCAAGAAGATGTGATGAGACCAGATTCCGAGAAATGGCTAGAGGCCATGAGATCCGAGATGAAATCCATGTACACTAACCAAGTATGGACTTTGGTTGATCCACTTGAAGGGGTCAAACCCATTGGGTGTAAGTGGGTCTTTAAGAGAAAGACTAACATGGATGGACTTATTTATAAGGGTCGCTTGGTAGCTAAAGGTTTCAAGCAAATTCATGGTATTGACTATGATGAAAGCTTTTCTCCAGTAGCGATGTTTAAATCCATTCGGATCATGCTTGCTATTGCGGCGTACCACGATTATAAGATCTGGTAGATGGATGTCAAAACCGTGTTTCTGAATTGAAACTTGCTCGATGATGTATACATGACACAACCTGAGGGTTTTGTTGATCCAAAGCATACTGGCAGAGTATGCAAGTTGCATAAGTCCATTTATAGACTAAAGCAAGCTTCTCAGAGTTGGAATATTCAATTTGATGATGTAATCAAACAGTTTGGTTTCATCAAGAATGAAGATAAACCTTATGTCTACAAGAAGGTTATAGGAAACACAGTTGTCTTCCTTATATTGTATGTGGATGACATACTAATCATTGAAAAAGACATCCTTTTACTGCAGTCTGTCAAGACTTGGCTAGGGACTTGTTTCTCAATGAAGGACTTAGGTGAAGCATCCCGCATTCGAGGCATACAGATCTATAGAGATAGATCTAGGAGATTGCTTGGCCTAAGTCAGAGTACATACATTGACAAGGTACTATTACGGTTTGATATGCAGAACTCCAAGAAGGGATTTCTGCCGATGTCACATGGTGTGAGTCTTTCGAAGACTCAAGGTCCCTCTTCTAGAGAGGAGAGAGACCACATGGATCAGATCCCTTGTGCTTCAGCCATAGGATCTATCATGTACGCCATGCTATGTACTCGAGCAGATACCAGTCAGATCTAGGTGAAAGTCACTAGATAGCGGTCAAGAATATTCTTAAGTACTTGAGAAGGACTAAAGAATATTTCTTGATATATGGAGGCGATGACGAGCTAGCTGTAAAGGGTTACAGTGATGCTAGCTTACAGACCAGATTATCGATCGTAGTCCGGGTTCTTGTTTTGCATAAATGGTGGTGCCGTGGTGGAAGAGATCGAGACACGATTCTTGATTCTGTGTCAAGTATATTGCTACATCGAAGCGCAAAGGAGGCGGTTTGGATCCGCATTACTGAGCTTGGGGTGGTTCCTAGCATAGCTGATCCGATTGAGCTCTATTGTGACAACAATGGAGCAATTGCACAGGCTAAGGAACCTTGCTCACACCAGCGGACCAAACACATACTACGGCGCTTCCATCTCATTCGAGAGATTATCGATAGAGGAGATGTGAAGATTTGCAGAGTACCCACTGAGACTAACATCGCAGATCCCTCGACCAAGGCTTTGGCACAGAGAAAGTATGATGGTCACACTAGGTCATTATGCCTTAGAGCCTATACTGATTAACACTAGTGCTAGTGGGAGATTGTTAGTTAGAGCCCTAGAGTCAATCATTTGATGATTATTGTATGGACTCATTGTATCATATTTCTTATATATATAAAGGCATTTGTTTATGGTTATTATGCTTACTTATATTAGTGCCAAATAACTAAGTATAATAGCGTCCTCGAGTAGAAGGTTCTAACCTATATCAATCGATTGGTTGAATCGATAGTGAGATGATATAGGGAATACTACTCTTAATCATTCCTAGTCAAGCATTAACATTCAGGGACAATGTTAATGCGACGAGACTAGCATATAGGTCAACTCGATGACTTGATCTCACAAGTCATAGATATGAAGATATCAAGTTGACACATAGGAATGCATTGGAGAATGTATACTGAATGACCCGCCATGAGAAAGTATCATGGATCGTTATATGAGTGTCATATACTTTCTCATGTGGCTATTAGTATGACTATTAGTCCTTGGACCTGAAGTCACCATGGTTCCCTACATAAGGAGTTACATACTTTGGCTTCGTCAAACGCCACCCATAACTGGGTGGACTATAAATGCGATTACTAGATATGTAACGAATTATGCGGAGGGATGTGAGTGATGTAGATGAGATCTATCCCTCCTATATGACGGGAGTGACATCATTATTCTTGATAGAGTGAGACCACTAAGTACATGGTCATGCCCAAATGAGTCAATATGAGATGTTGAGCTCATTTGATTGAGTGAGTCTACTTGGAGTTCAAGACTTAGATTGATTAGAGGATGAAACGGTCTATGCCTCACATTGATCAATCTAGATGTCTAGGATATAAGGATATTGTCATATATTGTGAAGAGTCACAATTAGTAGTCACAGTGTGATGTTGGATCTCAACATTCTTGTAACTTGGGTAGTAATGATGTGTTGCTAGATACCGCTCATTACTTATGCTTCTAAATGGGTTTAGGAGCATTGCTAACGTTACAAGAACCTATAGGGTCACACACAAAGGGAAATTAGATGGAGATTAGGTTCATATGATGAACCAAGAGGATTAGGTTCATGTGATAAACCAAATTGGATTAAAAGTAATCCAAAGTAAACTAATTGAGTTGGACTCAATTTGGTTCATGTGTTAAATGAGTCTAATTTGGATTTAGACTCATTGAGCCAATTTAATTCAATGAATAGAGATTCATTAAATTAAAATTGACTTGAACCAATGGTTAGATTTGATCAACCATGGGAGAGAAGTGGTCAAGTTTGACTTGACTTGAGAGGAAGATGAAAGGTCAAGTTTGACTTGACCATTGCCACCTCATTTGTGAGTTGACATTAAGTGGACTAATGATGATGTGCCACATCATTAAGGTCACTTATGTGTGTGTGCCACCTCATGAGGGAGACTAAGAGTTGTAACCCTTGGTATCCCATGGAGGTTTAAAACCCTTTTGATGTGGCCGGCCACATTATTAGTTTTTGGTGCTTTGGTAACCTCCTTCTTCCTCTCTACCTTTTTTCTCTCCCTCTCCTCCACCATTGTTGATCCTCTAAGATTGCTAGCACATCTTTAGAGGTTCTCTCCATCGATTTGTTCGTGTGGATACACATAGAGGGTTGTACACTTGACAACCTAGAGATCCGGCGAACCTTGGACGAGTGGGATACGCGAAGGGCTTCGCTACAAAGGTATAAGTCTCTTCCTTGTAGATGTAGTGTAGATCTTGGTTAGAAAACATGTACATGAAGTTTTTACAAAATTTTATAACTTTGCACAGATCCGGTGGCATGGTATTCGGGGTTTCCGCAACGCAAAAAATGATTTTTGCGGCTCGAAAAAACCAACACTATGATCATGCTCATCAACGAAATTAGTAGATAGAGTTGGATTGATTCACTAGAGATTATAGTCAATTATATTAGCATATGGATCTAGATTGCAGTAGTTTGCTTAAGGATAAGTAAAGGTTTAAGTCTAGGGGTGTGATGTGCATAGAATATACATACTTTTATACATGTTTTAACATACATTCACTTACTTTCTTTGAGTATGTTCTATATATTTTTATCCCTCTTTGTGATACTTTTAGCATAATTATTCTTTTTCTCCGAGATATGCTTTTATTTTGTTTTCTATTGACAGGATATATTTTTGGAGCAAAAATGGTGTTGAAATTTCCTTTGGAGAGATAAAAGAAGAAGAGCAGAGCTTTGACCATGTGGTTTCACACGGTCGTGGCCCTTCACCCATGGGCAAGCAGTACACAGTCGTGCCAAAGGGCACAACCATGCCATTTATCCAGAGAAGAGTCAACCTCTAGCCGTGTGATTTTATACGGCCGTGCCTGCTCACCAGAATTCAATCAAGCTAAGGTCATTCTAAAAGGCACGACCGTATCAAGTAACTACAATAGATCAAGCCTTGGTTGTGCCAAAAGGCATGACCATACCATTTCCAGCCCCAAGCAATGTGACTTCAAAGCTAGGTCATGCCAAAAGGCACGATCATGACACAAGTCATGCCCTAGGCCATGCCTTGCTCTATATAAGGGGAGTTCATCCCCTTCTTCAAGGGAGAAAGGTTTTCTCCTTTGGGAGATCCATCTTGGTTTAGATATATGCTCTCTCCACACTCTAATTGAAGATCTAGAGCCATTTTTATCTTCCTCGATTCTAGAAGTATAAGATTGGATATGAAGATCACTCAACATTTCAGACAAGATTCTTCCGCTTTGTTCTCTTTAGATCATGTTTTAAGATTATGATTTCATTGTCTTTGGATTCCTTCCTTCATGTTATGACGTACATCTTATTGTTTTAAGATTGAGGGAGTAATTATGATGTGTGATTGATGTATACTATTGGATTTTCTAATTTTCTTTCCATATGACATTGTTTATACCTTGTATTCATCTGATCTTATGTGTGTGTGGTGTGTTTGTGCTTAAATCTCATGTATAATTAAATGATTGTATGATTTTGTTTACCCTATAGAGGGAATGCCTTAGATCGTATGATCGGGTTATCCTAATGATAAGGGTAACCATTTAATCTAACATCTAGAGCATTGCCTTGAAAGGGGGAGTAATTCCCTACAAGGAAGTGTAGAAATATGCTTATTGGGTTATTTCTATATTCATATTATCAAGTGTTTTATATATTCTTGTGGATGTATGACTAGTGGGTGTCACCTTGGACACCTAGGGCATCGCCTTGAACCAGACTTTATAGGAATCACTTCCATTAGATAGCATTGGATGTTAATAGAGATGGCACTCCGACATGACCACTGCGGGAAAGTATCGGTAATGAATTAAACTTCCTATATAAGCATAGGGATAGAGGATGGGTGAATGATAATCCTTTGTATATTAATTAGTATCACAATGAAACTAAACTCCTAGAATGTTTCCTTTAACCAAAGTCCTCAATCAATCCTCAACTCTCTCAATCTCTCTCTCTCTCTCTCTCTCTCTCTCTCTCTCTTTCTTCCTCTTTCTCCCAATCTTACTTCTCTTTACTTTAGTGCATAAATTCTCAATCATCGATTGTTTAGCTAATTCTTTGTTATTGATCTCTAGTGCATATATCTAGTTATTAATTATTGATATCTTTTATTACTTGATGACAACCATGCACTTGTGGATTGTACACAACAACAATTTAATTCATCATGTTAATTTAATTAGTCACTACTTAATTCAATCAAACTTAACCTGATGAGGCCCAAAGTAATTGGTTTTGAGTTCCAACAATGTAATTTGGTTTAGGGTTCTAAGTATACAATTTGGTTTATATTTCAAACAATCCCCCCTCCCTCCACCTAAACCAAGTTTGCTCTTTAATCCTAAGCTTGTTGCAATTTTTTTTAAAAAAAATAGTTTCTTGAAGTAGTTTAGTGAAGATATTAACCTTTTGTTCATTGGTCCTACAATATTTAACATGAACAATACTTTCATTCACAAGCACCCTTAAAAAATGATACCAAAATTGAATATGATTTGTTTGCATTCTCCATTCTGAAGTTTTTTCAAAAAAAAATTTCATAACTCTCTTGAGTGATGAAAATTCCATGCTTGGATCTTGGAACTTCAATTCTATGAAAATGTTGTAACTCTCCAAAATCAGTCATCTCAAATTCATTCTTATTGAGAGTTTAGAATCATTTAGTATCTTCAAATCATTACAAGTAAACATAAGATCATTAACATAAAGACCTACAAATATGAAGCCTCCATATCAATTGAATTTGGTGTAGAGAGTGTGCTCTAATGGGCATTTTAGAAAACTTCTTCTCAAAGTAATAATTGATGTAACTATACCAAGCCCTTGGCAATTGCTTTAGCCCGTACAAAGCAATTTTCAACTTGTAGACCTTATCTTCTTCTCCCATTTTAACAAAACTAGGAGGTTGTTCATGATAGACCTCTTCTTGAAGCACACCCTTTAGGAATGCCGATTTGACATTCGCTTGAAAAAATTTCGAATTATTTTGAGCTTCAAGAGAGATCATTAATTGAATAGTATCAAGTCTTGATATAGGAGTAAATACCTCTGTAAAATCTTCTCCTTTTTTCTTATATACTTTTATTACAAGCCTTGCTTTATGCTTGTTGATGGAGCAATATTCATTTATTTTTATCTTGTATACCCATTTAACACCAATGGATTTTTTTTTATGTGGACTAAGATTAGTGAGCTCTCAAGTTCCATTTTTGTAATGGTAGATATCTCTTCTTTCATGGCTTTTTTCCATACTTCTTCCTAATTTGTATCATCAAAGCAAATTGGTTCTTCTGTACAAAGAAAGCAAAGAATACATAATTGTAATATTCTATAGGTTCGGTTGAATCTAAGAGTTCCTACACACTTCACATTTCCCTTGAAGGATTTGTTGAAGAATTGGTGAATTTCTTTGTGAATGGGAAGAATTGTCTTCTTCTTATTCTTGTTCTCTAATTGAAGGAATGTAGATCTCATTGGTTTTGCCTTTTGAATCTTCAAAACTTTCATCTTCATCAAAATGAACATCATGGCTCATGAATACCTTTTTGGTTTTTGGGTTATATAGCTTGTAGGATTTGCTTCTTTCAATGTATCCAACAAAGATACACTTTTCAAATTTATCGTCAAACTTGTTTCTATTTGCTTGTGGATGAGTGAATAAACAATGCTTCCAAACACCTTTAAATGTTGAATATTTGGCTTTCTTACCTACCACACCTCATGCGGTGTGCAATATTTTAAGATTTTTATTGGAGAATGATTAATATGATAGCTTGCACAAGAAACAGCTTCTGCTTAAAATCATTTAGTAATTTTTTTCTTTTAAGCATGCATCTGATACTTTCAACAATAGTTCTATTTTTTCTTTCACTTATACCATTTTTTTGTGGTGTAAAATGAGTTGTTAACTCATCCTTATTCCTTGTTCTCTATAATCTTTCTCAGCTTCATTTGAAATATATTTGTCACCATGATCAGTTCTCAAAGTTTTGATGCAAAGCCCTGTAAAATTCTCAACTTCAACTTTAAGATCTTTAAAAGCATGAAATGCTTGTGATTTTTCTTTGAAAATTGTAATCCATACCTTCCTTGTGAAATCATAAATGAAAGTTATGAAGAACTTGCTCCCACCAAGTGATTCTATTAGAATATTTCCACAGAGATCAAAATGAACAAGCTCCAATGGCCTTTTTGCTCTCCAAGATGGTTGTTATGGAAATGGATCTTCTATGTTGCTTCCCAAGTTGGCATGCTTCACAAACTTCTTCAACTTGGTCAATCTTTGGCAATCCTCTAATAATCTCTTTTGTTGATACAACTTTAAAGTTCCATAATTCAAGTCTCCAAACCTATCATGCCACAACCTTGAAACCTTTTTATCAACAACACCAAAAAGGATAAATTTGTAATTTTAAGTTTGAGAGGAAATAAAATGTTAGAGGTCACACCAATCTTTGTAATAACATGATTATCTTTTGATATAGTGCAAGCATCATGATGCATAAGAAAATCATACCCTTTCATTATAAGATGACCAACACTAAGCAAGTAGCTTTATAAACTAGGAACAAAATAAACTTCAAATATTTTCTCAATATTTCCAAATTTAGTTTTAAAGCAAATCTCACCAATTGCTTTAATTTTGTGAGTACTAGCATCACCAATCATCACTTCACGATGATCAATTTTAGATAAATGAAAAATAATTTTTTATTACCTGTCATGTGTTTGGTAGCCCCATTGTCTAGGTACCACATTTCATCAAATTTATTGTCATTGGAAGCAAGCAACAAAGTTTCTTCATTCTTACTTTGATGAATAAGATCACCTTCAGTTTGCTTATCATCTTCTTAATTAAACCAATAATCTGCAACTTTATGTCTAAACTTTTGGTACTGGTTACGCTTGATATAACTAATTTTCTTATCATATTTTTATTTGTGCCAACAATCTATAGCTTTATATCCTAGTTTTTTTTTACAATAACTACATTCAATATAACCATATCCTTGGCCTCTTTCATGTGTTAGTCACTATTCCAAAGGCTAGTAGTCACCTGTGATTTACCTCCTCCGTGTTGGCACTGGGATGGGTTGGCTGGGGGGGCGACTAGGGGCGAGCATAGTTGCCTTTTCTGCCACCATATCCTTGGCCTCTTTGATAACCATAATCTCCTCTTCGTCTTTAGAACTTGAAGCTTTGATTTTCATTGTTATCATTTTTATGGTATTGTTAATTATTTCTTCCTCTTCCACAAGAGCTTCGATCACCACACCCTCTAAAAAATTTATCCCCTACCATGATAGGATGAACCACAACTATAATAAAAAATTTGATATTTAATAGCTTGATCATATTATTGAGGGGGGGGGGGGGGGCTAATAAATTATTCTTCACTTCATAGGCTTTCAATATGCCTTGTAGATCCTCTGAAGTCATGTTCTTTGAATCTTTTGTCTGCTCAATAATAGTAATAAAGCTTCACCATTTGAAGACATTTGATTCACTATAGAACCAACTTTTATGAAATTTTTAAGCAACACTATCATTTTCTTCATCTTCAATTTTCAAATTCTGATCTTAAAATTTGAAGTTGAATATTCTTCACTTGTTCATCACCTTTATAAGATTTTTATAGAAGTTTAGAAGCTTGCTTTAATATTGTTGCTTTGTGGATTTTCTCGTACACCGCTATATCTATTGCAAGATTGATCTGATTAAGAGCATGAGTGTTCTTCATTCAATTATCCACCAAAACTTTCTTTTTAGCATCACTCAAGGCTTCTTTATCTTCAGGCTCAATAAACCCTTAACGACTATATTCTATGAGTCGAATGCTTTGAATCAAACTTCGAAACCTACTGCTCTAATAATCATAATCTTTTTCGTTGAAAGTATATATGTGGAAATGGACTAGCAACATTTAAAGTTGTCATTTTTTTGAACCTCACCTTTCTTTGATACCAATTGGGTGGGGGAGGTATGATATTTGAGGATAGAAAAGAAGTGTAACAATTTAGAGGAGGAATATAGCTAAGGAAGAAATATAACTTTTTTTCTCAATCTATTTTTTTATGTCACAACTTGGCTTATATAACCATGACAAAGGAAGTGATCCAATGTAACTTTATAGAGGAGGAATACACACTCGATTTTGATCTCTGATCTCCAATTAGATGTGATCTACTGCGAACCATACGTCGTGCGTCCGTCTGCACCACATGATCCAAGCGCTTGGATTTTTTTTTTTTTAAATCAATATTTCCTTAAAGATGAACACTATACCTCATAAATATCTAAAATTTTTTAATCTTGAATACCATAACCCAAGAGGGGAACCTGAACTCTAGAAAAAAAATTTTATTAGGTTACACCTATTATAACTCAATCTCTAAATCCTACTTAAACCCTAAATACATATAATATACCCCGTCAGTATTTAAAATTTTTTAATCAAAATACTATAACCCAAGAGCAAAGGCTGAACCCTAGAAAAATAATTTTATTGGTTAAAACACATTATAACTCAACCCCTAAATTCTAAAATTTTGAACTTCAAATACATATAATGTAGTCCAAAATAAAAAAAATTATTGAATGAATCCCACGCACGGGCGTCTGGATCAATTCCAAGCGCCCCGAGTCAAGTCCAGACGAATCGTACGTGTGTGTACACGCACACACACACACAATTTTGATATACTGCCTGATTTCCATGCCCAACTCAGTTTGTAGGGTGCTCGAAAATGTGAGTCAATCGTCGACAGAATATATAAAATCTTAATTTAAACAATAAAATTACTTTGCGGTTTCAACAGTTTCTTAACAAATAGCAACCGAATATTACATAAACGCATAGAGCTATAAGGAAATCTAGCTAAATTCTTCTTGAAAAATCATATGATAAATTAAAGTTAAAACTTAAATGGACCCTTATTCATGCAAATAGCTAGTGAAAGAATATTATCTTACTATTGTCCATCGTGCAATTGTAGTCACATGTTGTACACTAATATCAAATTCTATCACAGTGGATGATGACATCGTAGGTACCCTTCACAAATTGTTTACGTGAAGAAGACTTCCCATGAATTTAAGTTAGTGTATCTACTAAATATATAATTTGCATTTGATAGATAGTACAACTACTCCAATATTATATATAATAATATTGCATTGCATAGAAAGCAATAAAGAATTCAAACTAAACTTTGTTTAATGATCACGTAAAAAATAATTATCTGGTATACGAACTGTATACACTTTTGATATTCAGAAAGTGCATATATAAACTTATATTAAACTAATTCTTTCATAAGATTTATGGTCATTGCATCAAATGAAGAAGTCATGAAACTAAATCATCTAGACCGCATAAACTTAGTTTATTAACATTATAGCTAAAAATGGTAACAAAGACATACAAGAAGAAGAGCTATATCTAGTTTAGATAATATCTGCATTCTTAATTATTGTTTAATCCTAGAGAAAGCACATGCACTGATCCATTTCCATCAATCACTTTGAAGTCTCAATATTAAAAAATATGAGTAATTATAGAGGGAGAGATAGACATGAGATAGACATGCTTGGCTCCTTGCACACCACCCACAGTGACCAATCTTCCCTAGATTAGTCTCCATGTGTGGCATACAAGGAGCCAGGCACAATCCTACATCACTTGATACCACCAGTAACTCAACTCCCTTAGCTTCTTGTTGCTCGGTCATGCATGATGTGTGAGAACAAGGAACTGCTCCATGATATATATCTTCACTGAGCACACATGAAAAAAAAATCAACCCTAAATCTTCACACTCAAATCGTTCGAAAAGTGATAAATCTAAACTGGTTAACATGCCCAGCTAAATATCAACTAGGATTAGCTAGACCAACCTGAAGTGAGCAAACCCTAAAAGCAGCAAGATGTAGCTGAGAGCCTATAAAGGTGTGCAGATAGGTCTGGTCTTAGCTTTGAATAGAGAAGGATGGAAGAGAGTGAGAAAGAGCAGTGAGTAAGAACAAAGGAAACAAAAAGTAAGAGAGAGAGTGGTGCAGGTTTGGCTGGGTAACTCCCAAATGGAGGGTTGGGCACATGTTTATAATTTTCTTTTGTCAAATAAAAAAAAGATTGTTATGAACTGGAATTTTGTCTTGAGCAGTTGGATTAAGTGAGATTCTTTGGGACATAACTTTCAAGGCCACCATTCAGAAATCAGCAAGTAGAATGAATAGTTGAAGTGGCAGCAAATAGATGAAAAGTCCATGTGAAGTGACGCAGGCAAATTAATTGTTGGCTAGTTCTTTGGACCACCTTCAAACATCAAACTAACAAAATACTTTAACTACATCAGCATGTTTCCCTCGGACTTAAAATATAAACTGCATATAATTTATTAGAAAAAAACACACACTATGCATAAGAACTAACTACTAAAATATTATATAATATGCATTGCATTACAAAAACTTGAGTATTATATATATTAAAGATGAGAAAATTAAGGGTAGTATTAATTGACTATTGGGTCGGAATTGGTATATATATTGGAAGTATTTCTTGTCCTAGCTATAGATCAGGATGCAATCTAGAACAACACAATAGAAAAAGAAATAGTTATGAATGTTAAAATTTGAGTTTTCTCCTAACCGCATTAATTTCTGAAACCTAATAACTTTAAATTAGATCGGATTTCAATATGTAAATTTCTTAAATCATATGCGCGCCCACATTAAGGATATTAAATCCAACAATGAAATGAAACGTTATTCCCCAAATGTTTTATTAATTAGACGGTTTGTTGAATTCTTCAACTTCATATGCATTTAATGAAACCATATAAGTGCAGCTAAGTGCAATGTTTTCTCTAGCAATGAATGGCTATTTATATATAAATAACACGTTAATGGTGTAAAAATAAATATAATAAAAATAAAATGCATATTACATGCAAATAGTCATTAGTCGAACAATATGCAATACAAAGTTTTGGACTTCAACATTATCAGTCACGAACTTTTTTATTTATAGTATAAATTTTAATATTAATTTAAAATATATGAAATAAATTTTAAATTTAATGTAATTAAAGTTGGGTTAACTGAAAATTTTGGGGTTGTGTTAGGTTCTATAAATATACTTTTAACTTTATAATGATTTACGTTGAGGTTGAATTAAGCCTACTTACATCATTTTTTGAACCCCATTCAAATTTGGTTATGTAAGAATGAGACTATTTTTTTTTTAAAAAAAAAATATTTTGTAGTAGGTGACACATTCTCTCAAACGTGTCTCACATAGAATCTTCCTTCCTTCTGCATCCCATTATCTCTACTCTATCAAAGGTTCATTGATGCCGGAGGCACTATAAGAAAGTAGAGATTGAGATAAAATTTTTTTTTTTCTAAATAATGTTAGAGATGAAATATTTAGTCTTAAAAATTTTTTAGTGAAAATCTCATAGTTAATTTTAAGATAGAAATATTCTATCTTTGCTTTTAAAAATAGATTAAAAAACTATTTATAAATCTATTTTTAAATTAATCAAATAAAATTAATTTGAAATACAAATTCTATCTCTAATTTTATTTTAAATTCGTTATTAATCTGACTCAAATAATATATCGACTATAATTTAAATTTATTTATAAATCTATTTACAATTCTCACTACTAGAAAAATTACTTTTAACCACAAAAAATTATGTCCTAAGACAATCACGTTAGATATTACATTATTTATTGGATAAATAAATTTAATATTTGAGTGTACATTCTCAATGTATATGATTGGATCTTAAATTCATTTACTGAATGTCTGCAATACGATTCATAGCATGAAAGAACTTGTGATTGGATCACAACTAGTGAACATCTCTACATGTGTAATTATGAATATATTAAAATATTCTCTAGTCAATGAATTGACGAGTTTGGATATTATCGATTATGAGAGACTAGCCCATGTTATACTTCTTTGTTTAACCAAGGAGCTACTCCTCATTAGCTGGAGACATTAAGATGTCAAGAGTTAAACGTAGATGCTAGTTAAAGGTACTAGTTCATTGGAGTGACCTGCCATAAGACTTCATATGGTTCTATATATATATAGATATGTCAATGAAGACTTCATTGCAGTTTAAGTATGAGTTTCCTTCAACTTGCAGTATTCAAGTCATCTTGGTCAAGGATACCTATACTTCAACATCTTAAGCAAGCATCTCCTTAGAGGTGTGAACCCAAGATGATTGAGTATAAGTTAAAGTATTCGAAGATGTTTGAATAGCTCATAGAGGATTCACTGCTCCTTGCATAAGGAGACATATACCCAATGACCATTTGTCTGAATTGTTACACAAAGTCTTTAGTCGAACCATTACATGTCAAGACTATGGTATTCTTGCACACATGTCTGAGTAATTTGAATCTACATAACGAAAAAGTATTACTAGGGCTAGGTGTGATGTAGGTAGCCTAGTGGCGACTAACACAGATACCATGTCCTAACCCAAGTGAGTATAAGATAACTGAAATGGACAGACGCATAAATAACTATAGCTGTTGAACGGTTCAGAAGTGGTTTTAGAATCAACTGTGATTTTTCTATTAATTGGGGATCATGATGTACTACTAGGTGACACTCATGATCGATTTGTAATTAATGACTAATTATGAATGGATGAAACCACAAGTGCAAGGTTATGTTATCAAATAATAAAATATTGAATCTATATGGACTGTTGACTGAGTACTAATTAAGTCTGCAAAGCAAGTTATCTAGATGATCAAAGTTGTGTGAAAGCTTGAGAAAGATAGAGAGAGTGCATGTACTTCTCTCCATATCCGTGGGGCCGACACTAGGGGGCCGTTAATGTAGTGGATCTACATTTGAGAAAGAGAGAGAGATTATGATCGAGAAGGGAATTGGTTTAGGGAACGATCCAAGGATTCATGTTTCATCATGATGCTAGTTGATGTATTATGAATTTTTAATCTTTTTATTTTCACACTTATATATTTGTAGGGATCCTAACCATATACAGATACAAATTCATCAAGGTTGAACTGAAGTGTTTACACTATTCTCTTCCAATGCTATTAAGTAGAAGAGCTAAAATAGAAAGTTCAGTTAAAAGAATATCTCCTATCACATGAGGGTCCCCGACCATACAATCTAGATTATACAAATCATTTCTTAACATTGAATTGACGGAAACCTATTAAACTCTAATTAGCTAATCTCTTATAGGGAATTGGACATCATTTCAAAGTGATCCTCAAGAAAGTCCAGTTAAAGGAATATCCTCTATCACTAAGAGCCCCTCGATTATACGATCTAGAATATATCCCTTAAATAGTGACTAATCCTTCACATCCATTCAATCAAACAATACATGCAAGGATTCATTCATCACACACATTCAATCAATAAAAAATAAGGCATAAACATCTCATTGAATAGTGAAATTGGAAAATCCATAGTTAATATATCAACATCACATCATGAATACTCCATACATCCTAAGATCTAAGAGATCTACTCCATGGCAATAGAAATAAAATCACAAGAAAATGAATTAAGCATTCTTACAACTCAAATTGAGAAGACGGAGAGAGAGAGAGAGAGAGGAAGCAATGCTTAGCAAGATGTAACCAGCGTCTCAGGATGAGCTCTTTCCTTGAATGATGGATGGATCGATGAAATCAACTCCAGATCGTGGATGTATCATTGATAACTCCACAAAAATAGACCTTGAGGGTACCCTTAAAGGGGAAACCCTTCCTACCTGGAAATGGGATCTACATCCCCATTTATAGCTAGGGAACACGACCATTGCGTTCTCACCACACGACCATACCTACAGGACACGGTCGTGGTATAATTTGTGCTAGAAATAGGGCATGGTCGTGACATAATTTGTGCTAGAAATAGGGCATAGTCATGACCCTGAAGCACAACCATGGCATAAATGCCACAGCTATAAAAGGCTGGCTGTGGCATAGATGCCACTATTAGAGCGACACGTTTTAGGCATGGTCATGCCCATGAGGCACAACCATGGCATAAATTCCATAACTAGAAAAGGCATGGCTATGCCATAAAAGCCACTAGTAGAACAACATGGCTGTGCCTTTTAGGCACACCCCGAGGATAGACATCTCTTGAATGAAGGTACAACCTGTTAGAGTAGGTGACTTACAAGCCAACTTTTGGCTAATGCTTTATTGACTCTTTTAATAAATATCCTTTATTTTAATATAATTCAATTTAGTATGATATTTATTTTATCTTTATATCAATGCTAGATGCATAGATAAATTTCTTGAATATACTATAGTGAGATGTGATTTTACATATGATGACCATCATGAAATTCATCAATATTCATAGGATATTCTAAATATGTTCTAGTCAATTTGACTACATAATAAATAAGGATAAAAGGTCGCTCAAGTTAGAGACAAGCATCTGTGATGTAATGTATCATGTTTCATTGGTAAGGATATAGAGATGTTCAAGCATACAGATTGATGCTTATACGGTGAGTTCATCAAACAACCCTCACATAGTCTTTCAAGTGGTTATCATTTATCGAGTGGATAAGTCCTATGTTGTAGTTGTGCACTAGTAGTCCTTAACATGGGACAACATTGAGGCTTTATATGTTGGGGTTGCACTTTGACTTATTTACCGACTACATGAGGGTCATCAGGTGGTGAGATTGGGTGTAGTAATGAAACATATAAGAGTCAGTGCATTATAGTCGGGGATTCACCACATACTCGCGGGTGTGGATATTCTATGTAATCTATTGTTCTATAGTATATAAAGTCTCTAATCAAAGTTATAAGATGTGTTTTAGGAAAGGAGTTTCCTAGTTTCACATGCTATGTCACTATAAGATACATCACACGGTTGTCAAATCAATATACAATTCTTGATGTACCAATGGTTGTAGATATGACCGGGATATATGAGATGAAGAGACTGGAATGTACATTAGCCATAATTGATTGGTTCATGCATGCACTATTGATGTGCGTAGATCTTATTCACTTTTATGCATGTTTTGACGCACAATCACATACTTTATTCATGATTGATTTATACATTCTTACACTTCTTTTCATATTTACAGCATAATTACTCTTCTATGTCGGATATCTGCTCTGTGTGTGCATTTATGTTTACAGGAATCACTTTTGGTGTGAAAAAGGTTATCATCGAAGAATCAGAGAGCAAGCAAAAGATATTGGCACCGGCTGTGTGATCCTACACGATTGTGTGGTCGGTCCAGAGGAGGAGCAGCACACGACCGTGCTACCCATCCAGAGCCGAAGAAGTACACGACCGTGTGATCCCACATGTCCTTGCAATACATCCAGAGCCGAAGAAGAAAACGACTGCATCACTTGACCAGATGCCAAGGCGATGCTGCTTGTGTGAATCTCACACACGACGTGGCATGAGTCGTGCCCGACCCATGCCCTAGCCTATAAAAGGGGCTTTTAAACCTTTTCTAGAAAGGAGGAAGCTGCAGGCCTTGAGAGAATTATCCTGGTGTCGTTCCATGCAATCCTCAACTGTCGTCGATGATACTGTTGGTTGCTACTCGGAAAACCCAATGGCTCCACTGTACAAAAATTTTGTACGTGATCTGAACCTTTCCTAGCTACCATGTGTTATTTTAAGTTAAACTTGTATCTCTTGCAGAACTTAACACGTTTGATTCCAAGTTTAACTTATATGTTCTTTTAGGTTTAGATTTGGATCTCCTGCGGAACTTAACACGTTTGATCCAAATCTCCTAGGTTATAAATTCAATTAAATATTAGTTTCCAAAATTGGCTTCCAGTACTGCATGGTGAGGCACTTAGCCTTTTTGGATATGGGAGCAACCACCACCGACTAGACAAAGCCTTTTAAGGAAAGTTAATATTTAATTTCCTTATATAACTCTAGGTTAACCAAAAGGAACAATCAAATCACAAGGAAAAAAAGAAAAAGAACACAACATCGAAATTAAATTCGAAAAATAAGAATTGAATGCCTCTTGTATTTGGTATTTATACAAAGAAAAATTAACTAGTATGATGCGGAAATTAAATACTAGTTATACCTCTTCCTTGTATGCTAAAAAACCTCGAGATCTTCTGCCGTATCCCTCGCCTCCTCTTAGACGTCGTGTGGGCGACGATCCTCCAAGACGAACACCACCCGGAAAGCTTCTCCTCCTTCTCTAGAATTCGGCCACCACCACCACAAAGGAGCAAAAGAGAGCAAAGGAAAAAGAGGGAGAGGGGCCGACCACTTGATGATCTCCAACAACACAATATCAATTGTTATATTTTTCAAGGCCTCCCCATCCCCCCTTTTTATATTAGTTTCCCAACGGAAAATTATGGAAAGAGTTTTATAAAACTTAGACTCATTCCTATTTCCTTTTAATTTTTTCTTTTTCTTTCCTTTGAATTAATCAATCCTAGATTGATTTATTAATTAAACAACTATTTGTTGATATTTAATTATTTGACCGACCCCTTGCTTGGGCACCAAGCAAGGTGGCCGACCTGTTATTAAAAGGGAAAGAAAGAAAATTTTTTTATAAAATTTTAAAAGAAGAAAACTTCTAATAAAATTTTACAAACTCTCTTTTTTTTCTAATGTGGATATTAAAAGGAAAGTTTTAAAATTTAAAACCAAGTTTTAAAATTTAAAAAATCTCTAATAATATTTCTTTTTAAAAGAAAGTTTTATAAATTTTACAACTCTCTTTTAAAACCTTGTGGCTTAATTTAAATTAGGAAAATTTTATAAATTTTTAAAATCTCTCTTTTTACAATTTGTAAATATCTGAGGAAATTTAAAAATTCAAAAACAACCTTCCTAATTTAAATATTGCGGTCGTCCCCCTTGCCCAAGGCAAGGGCCGGCCACTTCTAGAGAATATGTGGCCGGCCATTGCTTGGTCACCAAGCAATGAACCGACCCCTTCTTGGACACCAAGATAGATTTTTCTTTGGATGGACTTGAGGCTTTATTGAGGCTACAACAGGGACCTAGAGGAGAAATTGGTTTTGGCCTTCCGATGAGCTGCTCGCCCCGAACACACAACTCAAGTTCATCGATAATAACTCATTCCACTAGAGAGTTATAACCGCACTACCGCACCATTCCCAAATTACATTATGGGCTCCTTCTTATCATGAGTGTGTTAGTCTCCCTGTGTTTAAGATTACGAATGCCCACTAATTAAGTGAGTTACTGACAACTCATTTAATTAATATCTAGCTCCAAGAGTAGTACCACTCAACTTTATTGTCATGTTGGACTAGGTCCACCTGCAGGGTTTAACATGGCAATCCTTATGAACTCCTCTTGGGGACATTCTCAACCTAGATAACTAGGACACAGATTCCTTCTATAATCAACAACACATACTATAAGTAATATCATTTCCCAACTTATCGGGCATATTGATTTATCGAGCTAAACCTCACCCTTTGATAAGTCAAAGAAATAAATATTAAATATACATGCTTGTTATTATATTAGGATTAAGAGCACACACTTCCATAATAACTAAGGTCTAGTTCTTTTACTAAGTCAGTACAAAAAGAACTTACCTAAATGATCCTACTCAATACACTTAAAGTGTATCAGTGTAATTTATTAGTCAAGATAAACTAATACTTAATTACACTACGTCTATTCTGATGGTTTGTTCCTTTCCATCTTAGTCGTGAGCAACTGTTTATAATTTATAGAGAACCGACAACATGATCTTCTAAGTGTGACTCCACACTCCATGTTATCTACTATATAAATTAATTGAATGATTACATTTAACAAATAAATGTAAACATTTGACCAATGTGATTCTTTTTTTCAAAATAAATGTGTACAAAAGCTAAACTTTTAAGTATACACTCCAACAGATACGAGACAGATTCCATCATTCCATCAACTCCGGAAGCGAAGTATTAGACCCAAGGATTACTCGACGTCATTGGATAAGCCTTATTCTCCCTCCTTCTTTTCATTAGGTTTTGATTACTTTATTTCTCGATGACTTTGGATTCTTTTCTTTCCTCCATGGAGAAGATTCATTGTTCTAGGATAAGGGAGTAGTTGTGGTTGTGTTATGATGTAAAAACTCATAGTTATGCCTTTTATCTATCTACATGATATTAACTTTCTTTGTATCTATTCATGCTAATATGAATGAGATGTTTTGCCATGTTAAATCTGTTGGTGTAATCGACCTCCAAGGTTTTAATGTCCGACAAATATGTTTAAGTATGTTTAATAGAGCTTGATCATGGGGAGTCCTAGTCATCGCTTGGCAAAGGTGAAAAGTCAACCAAGTGACTATTCATAACTGCGGTTAGGAATGGAAAGTCCTAGTTGTAGGCTAGGCAAGGGAAATCTCGGTAGAACATGGAAGCCAGGTGGATTCGATAGGTCTGAAGGACCTGATCCCTTGGTAGATGAATACTAAGTCCTAGTTATGGGCTAGGGAAGTGAAATCTCGGTAGATCGTGGAAGCCAGGTGGATAGGACTGAAGGACCTGATCCCTAGGTAGCTGAATATTGAGTCTTGATGAGTGAAGCCAGGTGGAGAATATCCTAGGGGGTGGGAACCTTAGGTTCAGGTGAGTGAAGCCAGATGGTGAAAATCCTAGGGGGAGATAACCTTAAGTAACGAGAAGTCTTGAAGGAGTGAACTCCAAGCAAGGTTGATCGAATGATTTTTGGTCGACCACAAGCGGTTGACCGGACCAGCAGATCTTGGTGATTCTAAGTTTACTTTTACCATAGCATTCTGTATTACTATTATTACTATTGGGTAATGTAGTATTGCAGGAAAGGTCTTAGTAGATCAGGTGATCAGATATTGAGCAGAGAAATTCCAAATAAGTTTGGAGGACCAATGTTTGGCAGGTAAGCTAAGGTAAGCAACTGGAGGAGCTACAGTGAGGTCGTGTTCCTGAAAGGAACAATCTAAAGTCGCTGATTAAACTGAAGAAATAGGGAAGGTTTCTAAGTTGAGATCAAGATAGTTAAACTGTCTATTTTTACTCATGCATTAGATGTATTATTACTGTGCTAACATTTGTTTTACAGGATTATTATCTAACACTATTTTGGAGGTTCAACCTGATCGGTCGACCGAACTGGAGGATCGGTCGACCGAACAAAGCAAACTTAAAGCAGATACAAGTTCAGACTAAAACAGAGTCTGGTCAAAGATTGATCGATCGACTGAACCATATGATCAGTCAACCGAACCCTGATGACTCAGCACAGTTCAGAAAATCAGATGCAGGGAAGGAAGCTATACTGATTAGTCGACCGAACAAGAAGATCGGTCGACCAAACAATCATCTCATCAATGCGGTATTAAGTGCACATCTTGGCAAATCTTGACGAACAAGAAAGGATACTATTTGGTTGACCGAAAAGAAGGATCAGTTGACTGAATCATTAATGATTAGTTAATGTCGAAGATCGAATCAACATCAAATCTTAGTGAAGATGGAAGAGAGCTAGTTTGGTCGACCAAACCCAGGGATCAGTCGACCGAACATCGAAAGTTCTTATAAAAGAGAGCTCGAGGTCCATGGCTGTGGAATGCTGTTTGGTTAGAAATTAATCATTGTGCAAGCTTTTGCTGATCGTGCTCAAGCTGCTCCATCCAGAAGTGCTGACCAAGCTTCGTCTTTTATTATTGTTGGTACATTTATTTATTCTTGCATTGTACTTAAACTTTTACAAGATAGTAAGATGTTACTATCTTGCATATTACACGCACTGCATCTTTCTGAGGTTTTCAGAAAGAAGGATTTCAGTGGATTGCCTATCGGTGCGGTCAAGGATCATGGGCCTTGGAGTTTGAGTCGACCTAGGTTTCGAACCAAGTAACCGAACTGTTCTTTATTTTTCTGCTGCACAACTTTGTTTTTAACGAGTAAAAGAAAAGTTTTTAAAGCGCGATCGATATACACCCCCCCTCCCGTCTATCACACTCATTCGATCCAACATTTGGTATCAGAGCTTCGTAGCTCTGAAAATACTTAACCATTTTTCAAATCACTTTTAAAGTTTTTTCTTTTTACTTATTTCTTTTCTTTTTAGAATTCTCTCTCTTATTCTTTTTTTCAGCACTACTAATTCCAAGACAAAATTCTTGAAAATATATTTTAATTCTTTGATTGCAAGAATGTCAACATCCTATCAAGGAGGGAGAAGCATCCATGAACCTCCACCGTATAATCAAGTCTACTTCAATTCCTCGAGGCAAATGATGGAATGCTTCGTAGGAAGCAACAATTTTGACAACTGGATCACACTAAGACAACCATCTCGAAACTCACAAGCAAACACAAAGGTATTAGATATATTGATTAGTGTTTTCCCTAACTAAATTTTGTGTCAATTAGAAGATTACAAGAATGCATTCGAGATGTGGACCAAATTGATCGAGCTTCACAGGACTCCATCAAGGGTAGAAGATCAAGGCAAAAGTGAGCTCGAATCCGAGTCTGAATTCGGAGAACTATCCTTAGAGCCAGGCCTAGAAGAACAAGACCAAATCAACTTCATCGCACTAGTGGCTAAGGAGGAAGCTAATGGATCCGAACTCGAGTCAGAACAAGTGTCCAAACCCAAACCTAAGTCCGACCAAATGCTCGAGCCTGAATCTGAAATGACAATGGTCAAGGGGGAGAATCCTAACGAGGATTCAGAAGGTAAAGTTGTCAATATAAAATTTAAGGTTCATATAACATGTTTTAAGTGCAGTGAAAAAGGACACTATAAAAGTAAATGCCCGATGAACCGATCTGCACAACCGGAGGCAAAGGAGGAACCGATGCCTAGAGTCCGAAAATGGAAGGATCACATCGAATGCTTCAAGTGTAAAAAGATGGGACACTACAAATCTCAATGTCAGAGGAGAAGACCCAAGGATTCAGGGGGAGCAATTATGGTAAATAAATTTAAATTATATGAAAATTTGCATGGTTTAGGTCTTTCTTGTTTAAATTGTAATATGATATTAAAAATGCATGAAAATCCTAAATTAAGATTACTTAACAAAAATAATCTAATTAATAAAAACTTAATTAATTCAAATATAATCAAAATTGACCAAATCAACCCAAACCTTAATCAAGACCTAAATCTAGTTAATCAAAATTTATATATTCAAGATAATTTGAATGAAAATAATAATTATATAAAATTAAATAACAATAAACATAATTTAACAAAAAATTTAGAAAATGAAAATAAGAAACTAAACTATAAACTAAATACAAAAATCAAATTTTAAAAACTAGAGAAAAAAAATAATCTTTTGAAAAAATAAAATTGATAAACTAGACAACATTATTAATAAATTTATAAACTCACAAAATCTAGATTTAAGCTATAAATTAAAATCAAATCTAAAACAAAACTTCTACAAACCTAATTATAATCATGTACCATTTATTATAAAACTAATCAATAAAAACAATAATATTAAAACAAAAATATAAAATAATAATATTAAAACAACAACAATAAAATAATAATATTAAAACAACAATAATAAAAAAATAATATTAATAAACAATAATAACAACAGCATCAACAACACCAATAATTACTATCATGCATGACTTGTTTGAATTGTTTGACTTGCCATGATCATGCATATCTGTTATATAACATGTCATGCATCTTCTCTTAATTTAGAACTGTTAGTTAAAAAGGTTTACCAAAACCTAACAACATAGCATTAGAATAGATTGGGATGATAATACATCAAGGAAACTTTTTGAAGGATTGAGCTAAATCCTATGTATTCTACCTAGTGTACTAGACTTAGTGGATCTGACCAAAGTTACCTCAGTCAAACATGGGCTAGTTAGACCAAAACTTTGTATTAAGTTTTTTGGGCATGTCTATTTCAGAAAGTATTCAGCAAGTGGTCCATCGTTGATACACAAGAAGACAATATGTCTCGCCACTGAACTGAAAACTTATCCTTAGGAAGCTTGCTTGATTAACCCAAAGCTAAGTTTGAATCTAATATGAGTTCAATAACCTTTTCCTAAATACTTTTTCAATTAAAAAAAACTTAATTAAAATTATTTTAAGACTTAATTAAAAGCTTAATTAAAATTATTTTAAAACTTAATTAAAAACTTAATTAAAATTATTTTAAAACTTAATTAAAATTATTTTAAAACTTAATTAAAACTTAATTAAAATTATTTTAAAACTTAATTAAAATTTAAATAAAAATTTATTTTAAATCTTTAATTCAAATTTAATTCAAATATTAAACCTAATTATGAAAACCTATTTAAATTTAAATTACAACTTTAAATCTCAAATTTATTTAATAAAACTAAACTTAATTTAAACTAAAATTAAAATAAACTTAATCTAAACTAAACTTAAACTTAAATTAACTCAAGTGTAATTTAAAAAGCAAACTAAATCAACTTTAAATTAAAACTAAATTAATTGATTGATTAACCCTAATATTTAATAATTTACCTTAATAGACATAATTAATCTTTAATAACTATATTCAATAAATAAAATACTTTAAACTTAACCAATATTAAATCAATAATTAATAAGTTTAACTTAATTTTATCATTAACTTTACAATTTAACTTAATATACTTAATTAAATCTTAATGAATTTCAACTTGAAATATTAACTTTAATCAACAAATTAAGTATTTTAACTTTAAACAAATTTAAATTAATTCTTAAATCTTTACCTAATTAATTCCTAAGAAACTAATTAAATTAATCCTTAATTAATAATAATTCATGATGAATTAAACCATAACTATTAATTATGAAACTTTAATAAAAAATTTAAATAATAATCACCCTTATTTGAAATAAACAATAATTAATCCAACAATTACAAATTAAATTTTTAAAAATAAAAATAAATATAAAATAATCATACTAAACAGAATTGAAAATACAAATTCATAAATCTATTGAAACAAACTTTGAATTATTCCAAATTAAGTTTAGTATGAAAATCAATCTATATAAATTTACCAACACGAGTAAAATTACATTAACTCTATTAATAATCATTAATTTTAAAAATACTTAATTATCTTTAAATTAATCTTAAACTAATAAATTTGTCACGCCCCAAAGGAGTCCCTATCGAAAAATTTCGGCAGCATCTCCCTTGTACCGATGACAATCTGAAGCATAAATACAAACAAAATACATCAGTCACATACGGCTAGAATATATACACAACCACGCAGTTATATAATCAGCCCACTCGGTTGGAACGAGAATAAACACAACCACGTAGTTATATATACATTAAACAACCCACTCGGCTGTACTAAAAACCAACACAGTGGAAAAACGATAACGAAAAGCCCATACAAGACAAATCAACACATTGCTAGCCGGCTAGGCTTTATACAACAACCACAACAACACAAATAGAATCACACCACCAAATACACCAAATACTGAATACAAGTAAAACGAAAGCGAAAACCTGAAATGCTCTTCAGATGTGACATAGGATCGACATACATGATACTCCAAGCGACACACCAACCATCTACCTGCTACCTGAAAAATATAAAGGTACAAATGCAGTGGTGAGTATAGGTAACTCAGTGGGTAATAGACAGAATAGTGCATGATCCATAAATAAACATGGAGATCAAAGTATACTGTCTCAGTAGAGAATAAAGAACATGATCATACTAATATATCCAATAAACACAACTACCAGTACTAGTCTATCTCACATGGTATAATGCTCATAACTGACATACAAAAACTGCACATACTACAACTAACAAGATGATAAACACATACCTAATCTGGAGATGACACATGGTACAATGATCAGTAAACTCACCAGATCTGCAACAAACCCACTCATGACACCTGTGCAATATAAATACAACTGCATATACATGTAAAATAAATGACATGTATGCATCATGACAACCATATGCAGCAAGCATATCTCAAATAAATGCAACAACCACAATCACATGCATCTAGTATCTACTAGGTATGTATGCAAATATATCTCCAAAGATGCACCGCGCATCATATGCAAAAATGCGTATGTATGCTCCATGGTCACCCCCGCCACTGTTAAAGTGTATACTAAAAGCCTAGCTTTTGTAAACATTTATTTATGAAATTAAAGAATCACATTGGTCAAATGTCTACATTTTATTTGTTAAGGGTAGTTGTTCAATTAATTTATATAGTAGATAACATGGTGTGTGGTGTCACTCACAGAAAATCATGTTATCAGTCTTTATAAATTATAAACAGTTGTTCACGACTAAGATGGAAAGGAACAAACCATTGGAATAGTCATAGTGTAATTAGGTATTAGTTTATCTTAACTAATAAATTACACTAGTATACTCTAAGTGTATTGAGTAGGACCATTTTATGTAAGTTTTTTTTATACTGACTAAATAAAAGAACTAGACCTTAGTTATTATGGAAGTGTGTGCTCTTAATCCTAATATAATAACAAGCACATAAATTTAGTATTTCTTTCTTTAACTTATCAAAGGGTGAGATTTAGCTTGATAAATCAATAGGCCCGATAAGTTGGGAAATGATATTACTTATAGTGTGTGTTGTTGATTATAGAAGGAAATTGTGTCCTAGTAAATATAGGTTGAGAATGTCCCCAAGAGGAGCTCATAAGGATTGTCATGTTAAAGCCTGTAGGTGGACTTAGTCCGACATGACAATGAGGTTGAGTGGTACTACTCTTGGACTTAGATATTAATTGAGTTGTCAGTAACATACTTAATTAGTGGACATTCGTTATCTTAAACACAGGGTGACTAACATACTCAAGATAAGAAGGAGCCCATAATGTAATTTGGGATTGGTGTGGTAGTGCAATAATAACTCTCTAGTGGAATGAGTTATTATTGATGAACATGAGTTGTGTGTTCGGGGCGAACATGGGATACTCAAGCTCATCGGAAGGTCAAAACCAATTTCTCCTCTAGGTCCTTGTCGTAGCCTCATTAAAGCCTCATGTCCATCCAATGAAAGCCCATCTTGGTGTCTAAGAAGGGTCGGCCCAAGGCTTGGTGACCAAGCCAAGGGTCGGCCATGAATTCCTTCAAGGTGGTCGGCCTTTGCTTTGGGCAAAGGGGTCGGTCACAATAATTAAAATATAAGGGGCTGTTTTGAATTTTTAAAATCTTCTCTTTGTAGAAAACTACAAGTTTTAAAAGAGAGTTTTTAAAATATACAACTTTCCTTATTTGAATTAGGCCACATGGTTTAAAAGAAAGTTTAAAAGTTTTAAAACTTTCTTTTTTTAACCATCCTCATGGTTTTAGAAAAAAAGGAAGAGAAGTTTTAAATTTTAAATCTTTTAATTTTGTAACCATGGTTAAAAAAGGAAATTTTAGTAGAGAAGTTTTAAATTTTAAAACTTGATTTTAATTTTTTAAACTTTCCTTTTTTAACATTCACAATATGAAAGAGAGCTTGTAAAATTTTATAAGAGGATTTCTTCTTATAAAATTTCATAAAAAAATTATTTTTCTCTCACTACAAGAAAATGTTCATTCAACAACACTCAAACGACAACGGTTTTATGCTAAACTGTTGTCTTTTTACCTTTTAACAACGGTTTTAATAAAAACTATTGTCTTTTAGTAGTTTTTTTTCTTACGGCAACAGTTTTTAAAAACCGTTGTCTATTTATGTTTTTTTGGGTCTACGACAACGGTTTTTAAATGCTATGACAACAGTTTTTGAAAATTGTTGTCTATGTGCGTTTTATTTATGATTATGAAATTTTTTGCCGCCGCATTCCCCCCTTTACCTTCTCGATCCCTAAGCATTTTCGTCCAACCTATGATCTCTTCACCTACTTCACGTTTTTTTCCTCCTTCCTCTCCAAGCCCTAAACCTGTTGCCCCTTCTCCTTTCCTCTCCAAGCCCTAAACACATTGCCCTTCACAACTCGTAGCAAACCAGTCACGGGGAGGGAGAGAGATGGGCAACAGAGACCACAAGCGTAGGAGCAACTAGGGGGGATCAGCAACAGAAGCTGCATGATCCAGAGAGGACGATGATGAAAAATCCCCAACTGGAGGGGCTTTAACTGTCCTCCTTGGCTAGCTTCAAATCCATGGAGAACGATGATGGAGTTTCTTTGGAAAGAGGTGAAAGAAGTCCTCTGCTGGATAAGGTGGCTCTCGGATCTCCTTTCCTACCGCTTTTTTCATTGTCATTTTGTATAATACTAATTGCTACAATATGATGGCCATGCCCTACTGACGGCCGAGCGACTGCCACCCATGCCGCCCTACTAATTTGTTACTGTTCGAACCAATCTTTGTCTAGGTTAATGGCTGTTGCAAGAGGGCATGATCCATGAGCGGCAAAAGGAAATGCGACGGCGTCGGAGGCCGTGACGGAGTGGATATGGAGGCGATAGTGTGGTAAACCCCAGCCAATCCTCCCGAAGCCAATGATTATATCTTCCGCAGAGGTAAATCTAAAATGTTTCTGCATTCCTCGCCCTATTTTCGTCTGCTTTCCTTACGCTTCAACATGCCTGATTGATGGGGAGCTTCGACACAGGGAAGCGATACGTGAGGCCCTACTACTTTGAGTTCATCTCCCACGTAAACAAAATAGACCTGTATCCTTTTCTTCGCTCGATTCTTTCATTTTGATGCTTCACGTAAGTTTGAGCTAACGCTTGAGTCAATATAGGTTAAGAACAGGTGGGCCGACAAGACTATTGTGGATCTCTTTGAGGAGGAGTTCAAAGGCGCCCTTATGACTATTATGTATTTCACAAAAAAATATTTTTTTTTTGTCTTCTTGTTCTTATACATGCGGTGGCTTTCTGATGATGACAAGCAGAATGAGTTTCCTTCTCTTTTTTGACTATTAGTTAGGGTTCGTGACTAAATTTTGTGAAGCCCTATCAGTGATGTTGATGAGGAAGCGTTTGTTCTTCTATTGCTATAAATTATGATTTTTCATGGTGAGGTGTGAACCTTGCTTACTTTGGATAGGTAAATGCTGTGAAGTGTGGAAGGATCCAAGTGGAGGATACATTATATATTGTGGAGTCGTCTCAAAAGATTAGCCACTTTCTTCACAGGTATGCTTGTTTGGTATTGTTCTGGTTGCATTATGCTCTTTCTTTGAAAAGAGGAAGATTTTGTTACTTCTTTGTACTGTCTGTTTTCTTCATTTATATTGATCTAGAGCTAAGCTGACATCTACTTTGTCAGAATCATAACTTGCGCGTTCTTGCTGACAACTCTTACTCCCCCCCAAGCATTTTAAGCGGGAGGGCAAAGAGACAGGTCGTTGCTTTTCGGAACAATGCCACTCTCACCTCTGTAGTGTATTTTGTAGTATCTTGGGTTTTTTAGGATCGTTTCATTATGCTTCTATAATTTATAAATATGCTATAGCGAGTTGTGAATTTTATAGAACCTCGAAGGCTACGGTAAAAATCGTGCCCCCCTCCTCCTGCTATTCGTTGCTGCATCAATAGGAAGCTATGGATTCAGTGAGGGTGCAATCAACCTGAAGCAGCGTCCTGTGTTGGTTGCTGCATCAATAGGAAGCTATGGAGCATATCTAGCAGATGGTTCTGAGTACAGGTGCATCTTGTTAATGCTGCTTGGGACTACAGTATGATATGGAGGTCTTCATTAGATGATCATGTGATTGTTCTGTATGTAGTGGAAACTATGGCCAAGAAATTACTGTGGAAATCGTCAAAGATTTTCACAGGAGAAGGCTTGAGGTTCTTTTTGAAGCTGGAGCTGATATAATTGCTTTTGAAACAATTCCAAATAAACTTGAAGCTCAAGTATCTTTTGATGTATTTGTAGAGCTAAGCAATGGTTCCTGCTCTTCCTTCATTGCACATTTAGGTACTTGGGGTACTCAATACCAAAGAGTAAAATGGCACAAATAGTTGAGGCTTTGGATAAGATTTAGCTAAAATAGAAATTCAGAACAGAGTTTGTTACAAGAATCTACTGCAAATATTAAGAAGCTTGATTTTAGTGGAACCCTAAACTTGAGATTCTTATTTTGCTCAAGATGTTCCTTTTAGTGGATCCTAATTATGACTTCTTTTACAGGCATATGTTGAACTTCTTTTGGAGTGTGACACAAAAATTCCAGCTTGGTTTTCTTTCACTTCGAAGGATGGGATCAATGTTAGTGGAGATTCTATGGCTGAATGTGTTTCTCTGGCTGATTCATGCAACAAAGTCGTTGCTATTGGAATCAACTGCACTGCACCTAGATTCATCCACAATTTAATTCTCTCTATTAAGAAGGTAATACCTATTGTACAGTCATTCTTTTTCTCTTTTTGTTTGGAATGAAGCTTAATGCTCAATTCAGAAGGAATCCATCATTGATACAAAATTTGACAACTTATTGATCTTATAAGTTAGTATTTCAGTCTTGTGACTTCATATTCTGTATTCCTTGTGACTTCATATTCTTGTGACTTCATATTTTAGTATTTATTTCTTGATTGACCATAAGTTATGATGTAGGTTATTGAGGATATGTCTATACAAGTCAATGTACCTGCTCTAGCAATGGAAGAGGTAAAAATATCTTTTGGAGTTGTCTTTTAGTTTATGGTAAAAACAGTTTCAAGTCACTGAAATACAATGGTTTTGCAGGTTGCTCCATTGGCCGTCTCAGATGCGGCTATGCTTGCCCCTGAGGAGATTTTTCATGGAAAAGGAAACATCAAAGAAGAGGCAGAGTTAACAAAAGAAGAGAGGAAAAGGAGACGGGCCAACCAGAAAAGAAGATTTCGAAGATTGAAAGGTATCCTTTATTCGCTTATATTTATGGTTCTGCTTATTTTCATGCTTGTCTACAATCTGTGCATAATGGTCAAAAAAATTAGTGGCGAACTTGTGACAGACATGATCCACCACTTAGAATTACATAGTTCTTGTGCACAGGATTGTATAATTTCATTCTGCTCTTTTTAGGTGTCCTCAAGAGTATTGGGAAGAATGCCGACAAGCTAAAAAAATGAAGAGACTTTAACAAATTAAGGAGCACTAGGAGTTGCAATCCCTCCTCTTCACCGACATCTAAGTAGAAAATCTTGTGTTATATTGTTCTATCTTTGTTTTAATAGTGTTATCATTTTATTGGTTGCTTATGAAATTTTGTTGGTTGCTTATGAAATTTCTTCAGAATATTATAAATATTATTTTTGAATGTTAGAAAATTGTATATTAAATTTTATTTTGAAATTTAGTATTTTGAATGATTTATAATATTGGAAAATTGTGTATTAATTTTTTTAATTTTTTTTTCTAAAAAAGACAACGGTTTTTCACCGTTGTCGTAAATAGTTTAAAATTGTTGTTGAAGACCCTGTTATTAAAGGTAGACGCTCAAAGACAACGGTGAAAAACTGTTGTCTTTGAAGGAAAAGACAACAGTTTTTCACCGTTGTAAAAAATGTTGTCTTTGCCTTCAAAGACAACGGTAAAATACTATTGTCTTTTGCCACCCCTTTTAACAACACGGCCTTTAACAACAGTTCAAAATGGCCTACGACAACGGTGAAAAACCGTTGTTGTTTGACTTTTTTCTTGTAGTGTCTCCTTGATGATGTGGCCGGCCACCCTTGCTTAGTGTCCAAGCAAGGGGCCGGCCAATCAAAGATTAAATCAAATCATGATTGGTGATTGATTCAATCAAGAGGAAAGAAAAGAAAAAATAAAAGGGGAAAAGGAAAAACAAGTGGAAGATTTTAATTTTTGTAAAAGGTCTTTCCTTATTTGCCTTGGGCAAGTATTATAAAAGAAGGGGAGGAGATGCCACATGACATAACAATTCTTATTATCTTGCTTGGTGATCCTCTTGTGGCCGGTCCTCTCTCCCTCTCTTTTCCCCTTGCTCTCTTTTGCTCCTTGGTAGTGGTGGTGGCCGAATTCTAGAGGAGGAGGAAGAAGGTTTTGTTGGTGTTCATCTTGGAGGATCGTCGCCCACACGACATCCAAGGCGAGGCGAGGAATACGGCAGAAGATCTCGAGGTTATTAGCATACAAAGAGAATGTATAATTAGTAATTGTTTTCCGCATCATGCTAGTTATTTATCTTTGTAAAAATTCCAAACACAAGAGGCATTAGATTCTAGTTTTTCGGATTTGTTTTGAAGTTGTGTTTTCTTTGTTTTTTTTTGAATTTGTGATTCGATTGTTCCTTTTGGTTAAACCTAGAGTTATATAAGGAAATTAAATATTAGCTTTCCTTAAAAGGCTTTGCCTAGGCAGTGGTAGATGCTCCCATACCCAAGAAGGCCATGTGCCTCGCCATGTAGTCCTGGAAGCCAATTTTGGAAATTAATATTTAATGGAATTTATAACATAGGTGGATTTGGATAAATAGTGTTAAGTTCCGCTTGTGATCCAAATCTAAACCATTAAGAACAGATAAGTTAAATTTGGAATCTATGATGTCAAGTCAAACTTGACCCTTAATCTTCCTCTCAAGTCAAGTCAAACTTGACTTAAATTCTCCCATTGGTTGATCAAATCTAACCATTGATTCAAACCAATTTAATATAATGAATCTCTATTCATTGATTAAATTGATTCAATGAAACATAATCTAAATTAGATCCATTGAACACATGAATCAAATCGAGTCCAACTCAATTAGTTTAATTTGGATTACTCTTAATCCAATTTGGTTCATCATATGAACCTAACCCTCTTGGTTCATCAAATGAACCTAATCTCCATCTAATTGCCCTTTGTGTGTGACCCTATAGGTTCTTGTAACGTTGGCAATGCTCCTAAACCCTTTTAGAAGCATAAGTAATGAGCGGTATCTAGCAACACATCATTACTAACCAAGTTACAAGAATGTTGAGATCTAACATCACCTTGTGACTACTAATTATGACTCTTCACAATATGTGACAATGTGTCCTTCTATCCTTGACATCTAGATTGATCAATATGAGGCATAGACCGTGTCATCCTCTAATCAATCTAAATCTTGAATTTAAAGTAGACTCACTCAATCAAATGAGCTCAATATCTCATATTGACTCATTTGGGCATGACCAAGCACTTAGTGGTCTCACTCTATCAAGAATAATGATGTCACTCACATCATATAGGAGGGATAGATCCCATCTATATCACTCACATCCCTCTGCATAATTTTTTACATACCCAGTAATCGCCTTTATAGTCCACCCAGGTACGGGTGACGTTTGACGAAGCCAAAGTATGCAACTCCTTATGTAGGGAACCATGGTGACTTCAGGTCCAAGGACTAATAGTCATACTAATAGCCACATGAGAAAGTATATGACACTCATATAACGATCCATGATACTTTCTCATGGTGGGTCATTCAGTATACATTCTCCAATGCATACCCATGTGTCAACTTGATATCTCCATATCCATGACTTGTGAGATCAAGTCATCGAGTTGACCTACATGCTAGTCTCGTCGCATTAACATTGTCCTTGAATGCTAATACTTGACTAGGAATGATTAAGAGTAGTGTTCCCTATATCATCTCACTATCGATTCAACTAACGGATTGATATAGGTAAGAACCTTCTACTCAAGAACGCTATTATACTTAGATATTTGGCACCAATACAAGTAAGCATAATAACCATAAACAAATGCCTTTATATATATATAAGAATATGATACAATGAGTCTATACAACAATCATCAAATGATTGGCTCTAGGGCTCTAACTAATAATCTTCCACTAGTATCAGTGTCAATCAGTATAGGCTCTAAGACCCAATGACCTAGTGTGACCATCATGCTTTCTCTGTGCCAAAGCCTTGGTCAAGGGATCTGCGATGTTAGCCTCCGCTGGTCATTTCACATCTCCTCCTTGATGATCTCTGATGAATGGGATGGGCAAGCCTAGTATGTGTTTGGTCCGGTGGTGGAGCGAGGTTCCTTAGTTGCAATTGCTCCATTGTTGTCATAATAGAGCTCAATCGGATCAGCTGGAACCACCCCAAGCTCAAAATGAACTTGTGGATCCAACCGCCTCCTTCTTCTCATCTGATACGATATACTCGCCTCTGTAGAATCACTATGTCTGTCCCTCGAACTCTTCCAACTCACAACACCACCATAACCAACCACACATTCGGCGATCGATAATCATCCTGATCGCAGTTTGGAAGCTAGCTCACCATAACCCCTTTATACAAGTATTCGTCCTTCCATATCAAGAAATATTATTTAGTCCTTCTCAAGTACTTAAGAGAATATTCTTACCGCTATCTAGTGACTTTCACTGGATTTGACGCTCGTCATGCCCAGCGAGACATTAGAGAAGTACATAGTGACGACAGCATACGATGATAGATCCTATGGTTGAAGCATAAGGGATCGATCCATGCGGTCTCTCTCCGCCTAGAAGAGGGACCTTGAGTCTTGAAAGACTCACACCATGTGACATCGGCAAAATCCTTCTTTTCTGCATGACGACCATAGTAATACCTTGTCTGTCAATGACGATTGACACTGCACTCTAGTCTCTATCTCTATAGATCCTATATAGATGCTGCCTAGAATATGAGATGCTTCACCTAAGTCCTTTATTGAGAAATAAGTCCCTAGCCAAGTCTTGACAGACTGTAGCAAAGGGATGTCTTTCCCAATGAGTAGTATGTCATCCACATACAATATAAGGAAGACAACTGTGTTCCCTACAACCTTCTTGTAGACACAAGGTTCATCTTCATTCTTGATGAAATCAAACTGTTTGATTGCATCATCGAATCAAAGATTCCAGCTCCGAGAAGCTTGCTTTAATTCATAAATGGACCTATGCAGCTTGCATACTCCGCCAGTATGCTGTGGATCTACAAAACCTTCAGGTTGTGCCTTGTACACATCCTCGAGCAGGTTTCCATTCAGAAACGCAGTTTTGATATCCATCTGCCAGATCTCATAATCATGGTACACTGCAATAGCAAGCATGCACTATGTGAAAATCGAGTATAGACTTCGCCATATATTACTTCGGCAATTTATAAATACGAAGTAATATATGATAATAAACTTCGATAATAAATTTAATGAAGTCAATTTTATTTTAGACTTCATAGATTAAAAATAGTGAGTTCACTACTAATTTTTATTGATATTTTACTTCATATTATATATTTGATGAAGTAATAAATCTTAAAATAAAATTCATATATTTACATACCGAAGTAATAAGTCTGAACCTATTAAAATATTTTTCTATTTATTAATAAATTAATAAATTTATTGTTTTTAAACTATTCATTTAATAAAACCTATTAACTTAGGATTATTTCTCCTCCATAACTCTGTCTTCACCGCCCCAACTCCACCGAGCACTCATCATCACCTTTGTCATAGGAAGAAGAGGCGACAAGTGATTGCTTCACCGCCTCGACCTTTCCCTTCGATCGCGCGCGTCTTCCCTCTCCCACCCCCTTCTTTCCTTTCCCTGCAGCATCGTGTCTTTGTTTTTGAGGTTTCCTGGCCACAGGAAGAAGAGGCAACTACTTTCTAGCATTTCGAGTTTGAGATCACCGTCTCTAACCAATTCGATCCTGCAACGCCATCAACTCGTCAACCAGGTTGGTTTTCTACCTATGGTTTCTGACATCTCATACCCTAGGGCATCTCCTTCCCTATAGTTAGCATCCCATATTATCCTTAATTTTGAGATCGCCATCCTCTCTTAATTTTGAGAAGGGTGTGAGATCTCGAAAATTTAAATAATACGGTTATTTGAGAAATAGCCTTATAGAATTTTTCCGGAATTTTTAGAAATTTTCTGGAAAATTTTCGGAGTTCGTACGGAGGGTTTTTAGGGGATCAATCGGTGGCTGTAGATAAAGTCTATTTGGGATACCCATTTAAGTGAGGAAATGTTTCTAATTATAAATTCCTTTTGCCTTTTTCCTTTTTCTTTTCCCCAACAAAACGCCGATCCACCCGACCCGAACCCTTCTTCCTTTCTTCCCCGACGCCAAATCCTCTCTTGTTCCCAATCTCTCTCTGTTCTCTCTCGCGGGCAAGCGACGGCGACCGAAGCAAGGCTCCAGCTCCGAAGATCCTTCTCCGCTAGTATCGACGCCTATTAATCTCAGATCCGGCTGGTGTTCTTTCCTCTACTCACTGTTGCCGATCATTTCTCGAGCCCTAACCTCTTAGTCGATGGCCGACCATCGCTCTTCGCATGAGGTCGGGTTAGCAGCGCCTGAGGTACACGCGGTGCCCTAGTTGAGATATTGCAGTGGGTGCGATTGATTCCAATCCGTGTCTCCTCAAGTTGGATCGGATTGGGCGACACCTCCTGTAGGTAACCGATCGAGGTCAAGTTTCGTGTTCTGTGTGGGATATTGAGATGATTGTGTAATCGATTCTTCCTTTCCCTTGTTCACCAGAGGTATCCGGTAGGTGGACAGTAGCTGGATTAGGGCAGTGAGGTGAGGTGCTATTTTGGTGGAGTATTTGCTTGATTCCGGCCACCACATCCCTGTCAACAAATTGGCACATTTGAGACAAGGTTAGGTTATCATTTAGGTGGTTGTTTGGATTTGGGATATCTAATCTTGATCTCTATTCTTGTTCTGATCAGTGATTTTATAGCTTGACCTGTTCTTGATCCGATCAGTAGGGAGGAATCCAGGTTTATTCTGTGGTTTCTTTGATCCAGCAATTCATCTTGTTGCTGGCAGCAACAATCCCTGCTGTGGATCAACAATCATGGTTGGAGGTGAAGTGGTGCTCTGTGGTATTCTTTGTCCAGCAGATCACCTTGTCTTTCCAGCCAGCTCAGTTGGTTTCCAGCAGCTCACTTTGTTCCAGCAGTGGCTGTAAATTAGGTAAGGATTAGGTGTGTTTCGATACATGATTAGTTGTAGATCATGTTTCAAATTTGGATATGTGTTAGATGATTATGTTGGGTTTTTCGGGCCGCGAAAACCGCTTTTCGCGTCGCGGAAACCCCGAATCACCCAAAGCCGTAGATCCGTGCAAGGAAAACCGAACGAAAAATTATGAGTACGAGTTTCAAAAAAAAACCTTTAGATCTACTCCTAGATCTATGTGTTGAGAAGTATACCTTGAAGCGTGCCCTTTCGCGTTCCCGCTCGTCCAAGGAATTGCCGGATCTCTAGACCGTCAAGCGTCAGTCCTCTAGAAGTATCCACACGGACACGTAGGTGGAGAAAACCTCACACAAAGGTGTGCTAGCACCTTGGTAAGATTCGGCCAAGCAAGGAGGAGAGGGAGAGTGAGAGCATGAGATGAAGAAGGAAGAAGATACACCCTTGAATGAATGAATGAAAATCAATTCATCCCATTCAAAATGTGGCCGGCCACTATCTTCATGTGTAACTCCCCATTAAAAGCAATTAATGTGAAGTTATTAAGAAAATGGCTTTGTAACTTCCATGTGGTGGCACCCATGATGATGTGGAGTAACATCATTGGTCCACATCAATGCCAACTCACCAATGAGGTGGCATAAAGTCAAGTCTAACTTGACTTTTAATTTTCCTCTCAAGTCAAGTTAAACTTGACCAAATCTCTTCCATGGTTGATCGAATCCAACCATTTGATTCAAGTCAACTCAATATAATGAATCTAATTCATTTAATTAAATTGATTCAATGAGTCAAAATCTAAATTAGACTCATTGAACACATGAATCAACTTGAGTCGAACTCAAGTTATCCCAATTAGGATTACTCTTAATCCAATTTGATTCATCAAATGAATTTAATCCTCTTGGTTCATCATATGAACCTAATCTCCATCTAATTGTCCTTAGTGTGTGACCCTATAGGTTCTTGTAACGTTGGCAATGCCCTAAACCCATTTAGGAGCATAAGTAATGAGCGGTATCTAGCAACACATCATTACTACCCAAGTTACAAGAATGTCGAGATCCGACATCACCTTGTGACTACTAATTGTGACTCCTCACAAAATATGACAAGTGTCCTTCTATCCTAGACATCTAGATTGATCAATGTGAGGCATAGACCGTGTCATCCTCTGACCAATCTAAATCTTGAACTCCAAGTAGACTCACTAAATCAAATGAGCTCAATATCCTATATTGACTCATTTGGGCATGGCCATGCACTTCGTGGTCTTACTCTATCAAGAATACTGATGTCTCTCCCGTCATATAGGAGGGATAGATCCCATCTACATCACTCACATCCCTCTGCATAATTTGTTATATACACAGTAATCGCCTTTATAGTCCACCCAGTTACGGGTGACGTTTGACGAAACCAAAGTACATAACTCCTTATGTAGGGATCTATGGTGACTTCAGGTCTAAGGACTAGTAGTCATACTAATAGCCACATGAGAAAGTATATGACACTCATATAACGATCCATGATACTTTCTCATGGCGGGTCATTCAGTATACATTCTCTAATGTATACCCATGTGTCAACTTGATATCTCTATATCCATGACTTGTGAGATCAAGTCATCGAGTTGACTTACATACTATTCTTATTGCATTAACATTGTCCCTGAATGTTAATACTCGACTAGGAATGATTTAGAGTAGTGTTCCCTATATCATCTCACTATCGATTCAACTAATCGATTGATATAGGTATGAACCTTATACTCAAGGACGCTATTATACTTAGTCTATTTGGCACTAATACAAATAAGTATAATAACCAAACAAATGCCTTTATTAATATACAAGAATATGATACAATGAGTCCATATAATCATCAAATGATTGGCTCTAGGGCTCTAACTAACAATCTCCCACAAGCACTAGTGCCAATCAGTATAGCCTCTAAGGCCTAATGACCTAGTGTGACCATCATGCTTCCTTTGTGCCAAAGCCTTGGTCAAGGGATCTGCGATGTTAGCCTCTGTAGGTACTCTGCAAATCTTCACATCTCCTCTCTCGATGATCTCTCGAATGAGTTGGAAGCGCCGTAGTATGTGTTTGGTCCGCTGGTGTGAGCGAGGTTCCTTCGCCTGTGCTATAGCTCCATTGTTGTCACAATAGAGCTCAATGGGGTCAGCAATGCTAGGAACCACCCCAAGTTCAGTGATGAAATTGCCTCCTTTGCTGCCTCCGATGCGGCAATGTACTCGGCCTCTGTTGTAGAATCAGCGACTGTATCCTGCTTCGAACTCTTCCAGGTGACAGCACCACCATTAATGCAAACTACGAACCCTGACTGTGATCTATAGTCATCCTGATCGGTCTGGAAGCTAGCATCACTGTAACCCTTTACGGCTAGCTCATCTTCGCCTCCATATATCAAGAAATATTCTTTAGTCCTTCTTAAGTACTTAAGAATATTCTTGACCGCTATCCAGTGACTTTCATCTGACTGATATATGCTCGTCATGCTCAAAGCATACAAGACATCAGGTCGAGTACATAGCATGACGTACATGATCGATCCTATGGCTGAGGCATAAGGGATCTGATCCATGCGGTCTCTCTCCTCTCTAGAAGAGGGACCTTGAGTCTTCGAAAGACTCATGCCATGTGACATCGGCAGAAATCCCTTCTTGGAGTTCTGCATGGCAAACCGAAGGAGTACCTTGTCAATGTATGTACTCTGACTTAGGACAAGCAATCTCTTAGATCTATCTCTATAGATCTATATCCCTAGAATGCGGGATGCTTCACCTAAGTCTTTCATTGAGAAGCAACTCCCTAGCCAAGTCTTGACAGACTGAAACATAGGGATGTCCTTCCCAATGAGTAGTATGTCATCCATATACAATATGAGGAAGACAACTATATCCCCTACAACCTTCTTGTAGACACAAGGCTCATCTTCGTTCTTGATGAAACCAAACTGTTTGATTGCATCATCGAATCGAAGATTCCATCTCTGAGAAGCTTGGTTTAGTCCATAAATGGACCTATGCAGCTTGCATACTCTGCTAGTATGCTGTGGATGTACAAAACCCTCAGGTTGTGTCATGCACACATCCTCGAGTAGGTTTCCATTCAGAAACGCGGTTTTGACATCCATCTGCCATATCTCATAGTCATGGTAGGCTGCAATAGCAAGCATGATCCGAATGGACTTAAACATCGCTATTGGAGAAAATGTTTCATCATAGTCAATACCATAAATCTGCTTGAAACCTTTAGCTACCAAGCGACCCTTATAGATAAGTCCATCCATGTCAGGCTTTCTCTTAAAGACCCACTTACACCCAATGGGTTTTACCCCTTCAGGTGGATCAACCAAAGTCCAAACTTGGTTGGTGTACATGGATTCCATCTCGGATCTCATGGCCTCTAGCCATTTCTCGGAATCTGGTCTCATCACAGCTTCCTGATAGGTGGTAGGCTCATCCTCTATGAGCACAACGTCATCATGGTCAGACAAGAGAAATGAGTATCTCTCAGGCTGACAAGAGACCTGCGAAGAGGAATGTCTACTTGAACTGGTTGTTGTTCCTCAACTCCTTGTGGAACATCATCCACAATACTTTGTGGTTCCAGTTCAATTTCCATCGAGGCATCAGTGCTATTGTTCGCATCTTGAACTTCTTCAATATCGAACGCGCTCCCACTAGTCTTTCTAGAAACAAGGTCCCTTTCTAGAAAGACCCCAGTCTTTGCCACAACTACCTTGTGCTGACTGGGAATGTAGAAGTAATATCCATTAGTTTCCTTGGGATATCTAATAAAGTAGCACTTGTCGGATTTGGGTCCTAACTTGTCTGAGACTTGATGTTAAACATAAGCCTCACAACCCCAAATCCTTATGAAAGACACCTGGGCATCTCTCCCAGTCCATATCCTATATGGTGTCTTTATCACAGCCTTGGATGGAACTCGGTTGAGTATAAAAGCTGCCGTGTCTAGAGCATAACCCCAAAGGTATGTCGGAAGATCTGTGTGACTCATCATAGATCGTACCATAGCTAATAGGGTACGATTCCTCCTTTCGAATACACCATTCCACTGTGGTGTTCCAGGAGGAGTGAGTTGGGATAGAATCCCACACTCAGCTAGATAGTCACGAAACTCATGGCTAAGGTATTCTCCACCTCGATCGGATCGAAGTATCTTAATACTCTTGCCAAGCTGGTTCTGTACTTCATTCTTGAATTCTTTGAACTTTTCAAAGGATTCGGACTTATGTGTCATCAAGTACACATAACCGTATCTACTGAAGTCATCAGTAAATGTGATGAAGTACCTATAACCGCCTCTAGCAGCAACATTGAAAGGGCCACATACATCACTATGTATGAGTCCTAACAAATCAGTTGCTTTCTCGCTGTGCCCACTAAAGGGAGTCTTGGTCATCTTGCCTCGTAGGCATGACTCGCATATCTCATATGATTCAAAATCAAATGAGTCCAACAAACCATCCTTATGGAGTTGGGATAAGCGCTTGTCATTTATATGACCTAAGCGACAATGCCAAAGGTAGGTTTGGTTCATGTCATTAGACTTGAACCTCTTGGTATTTACGTTATAGATAGAGCTTTCAAGGTCTAGAATATAGAGTCCATTTATTAGAGGTGCACTACAATATAACATATCGTTTAAGTAGACGGAACAACATTTGTTCTTTATAGTAAACGAGAAACCTTTCTTGTCCAAACAAGAAACTAATATAATGTTCTTAGTTAATGCAGGCACATAACAACAATCGACTAACTCTAGTACAAGCCCAGAGGGCAGAGACAAACAGTAAGTCCCTACAGCAACAACAGTAACCCGTGCTCCATTGCCTACTCGTAGGTCCACCTCGCCCTTTGTCAATGCCCTGCTATTTCTCAGCGCCTGCACATCAGTACAAATGTGAGAAGCACATCCAGTATCTAATACCCATGATGTAGAAATAGATAGATTGACTTCTATAAAATATATACCTGAAGTAGAAATCTTATTTCTCTTCTTGTTAAGATCTTCCAGATATCCTGTGAAGTTCCTCTTCCAGTGCCCTGCTTGTCCTTGATATAGTTGACAAAGATGTTCAACCATATCGTAAGCACACATCAACTCATGTTGCTTCTGAAGCTCAGAGTTCATGGTTGTGAGCATTAGACAGGACACATCTAATGCATCATTTTGATGCTTCTTGTAAGCATCCTGCTCGTGCTCGGCGTGGCGTGTGGAGGAGCCTCAATGGCTCGCCGAGCACGGCTCAGTTCGTCCTGAGTGAGAACTATTCTTAGGTTCCTGTACCAGTCCAGGAAATTTGCTCCGTTGAGCTTGTCCTTCTTAAGGACAGAACGCAGGGAGAAATAGTTCGTATTCGACGTCATGGTTATCTACAACAGAAAATTTGCAGAAATAAATATCATATTATTTTAAAATCATTTAATTAGGCGTTTAATTAAATGATGCTCCCACTGAATTCTATAATTCTTGTGGAACAAGATCCACATCATACTAACCCTTGAGTTAGCTTTGGCTAATACGCCCAAGGCTTAGTATGATCGGTAGGTAACGATTACCAATTACATCTCTATGCAACTCTTGTTTATAAAATCAATATCCGCATTTATATTAAAACTCGAGTTAGCTTTAGCTAATACGCCCGAGAGTTAATATAGATGTGATTTTGACCTATCTTTTCCAACCGTTGGAAGAATGCCTATAGTTGACTCGATCTAACCGAGCAACTAGGAATACTCAATCTAATTGAGTTTGTATTTACCCATGCGTTGATAGGCGGGACCAAGATTGTCCCTCCGTACCCTACCAAGATAATATGTATTGCTCTGCTTTGGCAGATTCAACAATACATGTGATCGAGGTAGTGATAGGTATCACGGCACGGTTAGGCATTTAGAGTTGGTTCGATCGAGATCTAATCTAATCGAAAAGGATGCATCTTGTGCACGACTTAGATCTAATCTAATTGCAAGGGTGCATCATGTGCACGACTTAGATCTAATCTAATCGTAAGGCACTAATTAATTAATTACTTATTAAACATGCATCATATACATAAGCAATTAACTAATTAATCTATTTGTGATTTAGTCATGGCCCTACTACGATCTTCTCAAGCCAATGAGAAGATCGAATGGTCAACCTAGGGTCAACAGCTTCTCCAAGCTCCTCCCTTTGACCACCTTGTGTTGCTCGTGCCCGCCTCGGAACTTCGTCTCGTGTGGACCCTCCACCGCTCCAATTTGTACATTACAATTTGAAACTCGAGTTACATTTGAGTCTAAATCTAATTTACAACCAGAATATATGAGAAAGGCATGACGCGCAGGTCGCGGAAAAATAAAAACATACAACACGCGCAAACACATAACGGCACGCAGGCCGTATTATGAATTACAACACAATCCAATCATATTGGGTTTTTGGGCCATGACTATCATAAATTAATATATAATTCAAAATTGTATATTTTCATAATTTTCTATAATTTTAAAATTAATTTTTTACAATTTTTACGAGTAAAATTTCCCGGTGGTCCCGTTTAGCGGTTTCGGGCGCAATCGCGGAACGGATCCCCTTGCGGGGCCAGGGGCAGCGCCCCTACCCGCGATCTAACCATCGCGACGGTTCCTTTGCGAGCCAACAACGCCTAAACTCGCTGTCCCAAAACGATTTGGGTCTAGACATTGCTGTTTCAGAAAAATCTTCCCGGCAGGTTCGTTTTTAGCGATTTCAGGTGCAATCGCGGAGCAAATCCCCTTGCGGGTTTAGGGGCAGTACCCCTACCCACGATCTAACCATCGTGAGTTGCTCCTTTACGATCTAATGGCACCCAAGCCCGCTGTCCCAAATGGATTTAGGGCAAAACGAAGTCGTTTAAGGAAAAACTTCCCGGTAGCCGAAGCCTACAAGTGCCGAGATACTTGTGCTTCGCTTCTACGGAAAAATTACCCATAAAAACATAAAAAACTAAATTTTACAAAAAATCACAGAAGGTTTAGTTTTCATAAAACCAAAAAAAAAAAAAAAATTAAACTCGTATAAGCCTTGCACATGGCTCTGATACCACTGTTGGGTTTTTCGGGCCGTGAAAACCGCTTTTCGCCTCGCGGAAACCCCGAATCACCCAAAGCCGTAGATTCGTGCAAGGAAAACCGAACGAAAAATTACGAGTACGAGTTTCAAAAAAAAAACCTTTAGATCTACTCCTAGATCTATGCGTTGAGAAGTATACCTTGAAGCGTGACCTTTCGCGTTCCCGCTCGTCCAAGGAATTGCCGGATCTCTAGACCGTCAAGCGTCGGTCCTCTAGAAGTATCCACACGGACACGTAGGTGGAGAAAACCTCACACAAAGGTGTGCTAGCACCTTGGTAAGATTCGGCCAAGCAAGGAGGAGAGGGAGAGGGAGAGCTTGAGTAGAAGAAGGAAGAAGATACACCCTTGAATGAATGAATGAAAATCAATTCATCCCATTCAAAATGTGGCCGGCCACTATCTTCATGTGTAACTCCCCATTAAATGCAATTAATGTGAAGTTATTAAGAAAATGGCTTTGTAAATTCCATGAGGTGGCACCCATGATGATGTGGAGTAACATCATTGGTCCACATCAATGCCAACTCACCAATGAGGTGGCATAAAGTCAAGTCTAACTTGACTTTTAATCTTCCTCTCAAGTCAAGACAAACTTGACCAAATCTCTTCCATGGTTGATCGAATCCAACCATTTGATTCAAGCCAACTCAATATAATGAATCTAATTCATTTAATTAAATTGATTCAATGAGTCAAAATCTAAATTAGACTCATTGAACACATGAATCAACTTGAGTCGAACTCAAGTTAGCCCAATTAGGATTACTCTTAATCCAATTTGATTCATCAAATGAATCTAATCCTCTTGGTTCATCATATGAACCTAATTTCCATCTAATTGTCCTTAGTGTGTGACCCTATAGGTTCTTGTAACGTTGGCAATGCCCTAAACCCATTTAGGAGCATAAGTAATGAGCGGTATCTAGCAACACATCATTACTACCCAAGTTACAAGAATGTCGAGATCCGACATCACCTTGTGACTACTAATTGTGACTCCTCACAAAATATGACAAGTGTCCTTCTATCCTAGACATCTAGATTGATCAATGTGAGGCATAGACCGTGTCATCCTCTAACCAATCTAAATCTTGAATTCCAAGTAGACTCACTAAATCAAATGAGCTCAATATCCTATATTGACTCATTTGGGCATGGCCATGCACTTCATGGTCTTACTCTATCAAGAATATCGATGTCTCTCCCGTCATATAGGAGGGATAGATCCCATCTACATCACTCACATCCCTCTGCATAATTTGTTATATACCCAGTAATCGCCTTTATAATCCACCCAGTTACGGGTGACGTTTGACGAAACCAAAGTACATAACTCCTTATGTAGGGATCTATGGTGACTTCAGGTCTAAGGACTAGTAGTCATACTAATAGCCACATGAGAAAGTATATGACACTCATATAATGATCCATGATACTTTCTCATGGCGGGTCATTCAGTATACATTCTCTAATGTGTACCCATGTGTCAACTTGATATCTCTATATCCATGACTTGTGAGATCAAGTCATCGAGTTGACCTACATGCTAGTCTTATTGCATTAACATTGTCCCTGAATGTTAATACTCGACTAGGAATGATTTAGAGTAGTGTTCCCTATATCATCTCACTATCGATTCAACTAATCGATTGATATAGGTATGAACCTTCTACTCAAGGACGCTATTATACTTAGTCTATTTGGCACTAATACAAATAAGTATAATAACCAAACAAATGCCTTTATTAATATACAAGAATATGATACAATGAGTCCATACAATCATCAAATGATTGGCTCTAGGCTCTAACTAACAGATTAGGTATGATCTTGATACCTACTGATAATTAATCATCATTGGGTTGTGTAGATTAATTAGGTTATATGGATTTTGGTTTTGGACTTCTATCTAAAGGGTTGTTTGGGGTTAAGGTAATTAACCCCAATTTACCGTTTGGAAGGTTAAGGGATATGGTTTAGGGTTTATCCCTAAATTTCTATTTAGAATTTATTTAGCTATTTGTTTGTATTCTAGCTAAATAAAAGTAAATGTATTTGTTTACACAGGACTCTGATTCGAGACGGGCATCTCGATTTCGGATTTGGATTGACTGTACCTTCTATTTGAGGCGGGTACCCTTTGACTTATCTTTTTGATAATGTCTTATGATATATGTAGTTTATATATAATTACTAGTGGTAGATGGTAGATTATCTCTTCCCTGGTCTTGGCTTAGTTGATACCTATCACATGCTTCTTATGTTAGTTGCTTTACTTTAGAACTAGATGCCTTTATCTTTTGCCATGTGTATATGTGTTAATAGAGATAGAGGTATTTATTGTGTTTCCTTCTATTTTGGATTAGTTGATAGATACTTATCGTTTTGTTGTTTACACTCTATTCAAATCTAGGAAAACATGCCAGCTAAATTCACCTTAATCATATTTGTCATAGAAGTCAAACTGATGCTGTAAACATATTGCTCATGTTAGTCATTATGTGAAAATCATATGATAAAAATTAGTCTAAGAAACAAGAGGATCTGCCTAAACGCGTGGTCTAATGGTTCAACTCCAGAGGTTTAGCTACTAGTTTCTTGTCATTTTAGTTACACTGAGGTGCAATATTTTCTAGATTAGTATCATCAAGGCACATACGCAGTCTCTTCTGCATTTACATTCATCATGGTATCTAGTTCTAGATTGATGTTATAATTTACCTAAAACTGTTCATTATATCACATGGTGCTTCTTGGGCAGAATCTTGATGGACAGGTTTTCTGTTAAACAATAAAATGGTATCGAGGAGGTTGTTTACAACACCTTAAATACTTGAAGAGATAGGTGCTAGGCAAATTTTGGTTTACATGGGGTATGTTTGTCTTAAATACAATATTTGTTCAAATGCTATGCTTTGTTTGCAATATTTATTCATATGCTTTTGGTTTGATTTACATGGAGTATATTTAGATTTGTCATTATTTTATCATTACCTTGCAATTATCTTGTAGTTACCTTTACAAATACTTGAAGAAAGAAAATAGAGCTGAGTATGTCTCATTTGTGGATCTTGGTCAGATACCAACATGTGGTGTGGGCGAAGAAGGCAGTATATTGTCACAACATATTGCTGAGTAGTTGAGAGCATCAAACAGAGATAGTATCTTCTTCATTCCATACAACACTGGGTAAGATTTTAATTATTTATCAATTTCTACTACATACTAGTCAATGTTATATTTTCATTTGTGCAGGTATCATTGGATCATTATAAAATATCTTCTTTATGAAATATTGAATCATTTTACATTGACTCTCAAACTTTTGTTTATGTTTCAGTTTGCAACATCAAAAAACAAACAGTATTACAATCAATCTCAGTATGATAAAGTCAGAAGTGAATGGAGCGAATTCGTCTACTTCTATATAGGTGCTTAAGTGTAGGTTGTGATATAAATTTTGGATTGTATTTAGAGATTTATGGATATAAAAACTTTTGGGTTATGGTTAAACATGTCTTTTATGAATATACTTTTGGATTGTATTTGATACATATTTATGATATAATTGTTCAATTTTGATTGTGAAAAATATTGTGTTGGAGTAACATATTATCATATACTTTTTTGGTCAATTAAAATTGTATTGTAGTAAAATATTGTCAATTACTTCGACGGTATAAATAAATGATGGAGTAATACAACACAAAAGACTACAATACATTTAAATAGTGGCGTAGTTAAAGAAATTATTTACTTTACTACTGATCAAATTTGGGAAGTAGTTCGTATAAATTACTTCGCTACATTTGAATTTATTTGTTGTAGTAAAATATGCTCTATTACTTCTATACTACGATAAAGTAATACAATAATATATACTTCGACTAAGTCAAATTATATGGAAGTAAAATTAAATATTTACGACACTAAAATTTAAAAAATGTGAATTCGTATACATATTTTACTTCGTCAAATAACGTAACCTATGAAGTAATATATCATCAATTACTTCGGTAATTTACTGGTCTTGATGAAGTAATAAAGTTTTTTTACTTCGAAAATGGTTCGATTTTGAACCGGTTTTGAACCGGTGATAGACTTCGGTAACGTGAGGTGAAGTAAAAAATTTACTCTTTTACTTCACGTGCGTCTACTTCGGTAATTAACTACCTATTACTTCGGATAATATCCGAAGTCTATTGCTGATTTTCACATAGTGATGATCCGAATGGACTTAAACATCGCTACTGGAGAAAAGGTTTCATCATAGTCAATACCATGAATTTGCTTGAAACCTTTAGCTACCAAACGACCCTTATAAATAAGTCTATCGATGTCAGTCTTTCTCTTAAAGACCCACTTACACCCAATGAGTTTGACCCCTTCAGGTGGATCAACGAAAGTCCATACATGGTTAGTGTACATGGATTCCATCTCGGATCTCATGGCCTCTAGCCATTTCTCGAAATCAGGTCTCATCACAGCTTCCTGATAGAAGGTAGGCTCATCCTCAATGAGCACAACGTCATCATGGTCAGACAAGAGAAATGAGTATCTCTCAGGCTGACGACGTAACCTATCAGATCTGCAAAGAGGTAGGTCTACTTGAACTGGTTGTGGTTCCTCAACTCCTTGTGGAATAACATCATCCACAACACTTTGTGGTTCCAGTTCAACTTCCATCAAGGCTTTAGTGCTATGGTCCACATCTTGAACTTCTTCAAGATCGAACGTACTCCCACTAGTTTTTCTAGAAACAAAGTCCCTTTCTAGAAATACCCCAGTCTTAGCCACAACTATCTTGTGTTGACTGGGAATGTAGAAGTAATATCCCTTCCTTTCCTTGGGATATCCTATGAAATAGCACTTGTCAGATTTAGGTCCTAATTTATCTTAGACTTGACGTCTAACGTAAGCCTCACAACCCCAAAGCCTCATAAAAGACACTTGGGCATCTCTCCCAGTCCATATCCTATATGGTGTCTTTATTACAGCCTTGGATGGAACTCGGTTGAGTATGAAGGCTGTTGCGTCTAGAGCATAGCCCCAAAGATATATGGGAAGATCTGTGTGACTCATCATAGATCGTACCATATCTAATAAGGTACGATTTCTCCTTTTGGATACACCATTCCACTGTGGTGTTCCAGGAGGAGTGAGTTGAGATAGAATCCCACACTCAGCTAGATATCCACAAAACTCATGGCTAAGGTATTCACCACCTCGATCTGATCAAAGTATCTTAATACTCTTGCCAAGCTAGTTTTGTACTTCATTCTTGAATTCCGTGAACTTTTCAAAGGATTCTGACTTATGTGTCATCATATACACATAATCATATCTACTGAAATCATCAGTAAATGTAATGAAGTACCTATAACCACCCTTGGCAGCGACATTGAAAGGTCGACACACATCACTATGTATAAGTCCTAACAAGTCAGTCTCTCTCTCGCTGTGTCCACTAAAGGGAGTCTTGGTCATCTTGCCCAGTAGGCATGACTCGCATGTCTCATATGATTCAAAATCAAATGAGTCCAGCAAACCATCCTTATGGAGCTGGGATAAGCATTTGTCATTTATATGACCTAAGCGACAGTGCTAGATATAGGTTTGGTTCATGTCATTTGACTTCAACCTCTTAGTACTTAAGTTATAGATAGAGTTTTCAAGGTCTAGAATATAGAGTTCATTTATTAGAGGTGCACTACAATAGAACATATCATTTAAGTAAACTAAACAACATTTGTTCTTTATTATAAATGAAAAACCTTTCTTGTCTAAACAAGAAACTGATATAATGTTCTTAGTCAAAGTAGGAACATAACAACAATCATCCAATTCTAGTATAAGCCCAGAGGGCAGAGATAGAGAATAAGTTCCTACAGCAACAGCAGCAACCCATGCGCCATTGCCTACGCGTAGGTCCACCTCGCCCTTCGTCAATGCCCTGTTATTTCTCAGCTCCTGCACATTAGTACAAATGTGAGAAGCACATCCGGTATCTAATACCCATGATGATGAAATAGATAGATTGACTTCTTTAACATATATACCTGAAGTGAAAGTCTCACTTCTCATCTTCTTAAGATCTTCCAAGTAGACTTTGCAGTTCATTGTTTCTGCTTGATCAGGCGAAGGTAGCATCTTAGCACCCCTCCTTGGGTTTTCGTGCCTTGCCTTTGCCTTTGCTTGGGACTTTCCACCTTTAGACTTGCCCTTGCCTTTGCCCTTTGTACCATCAAAGTTGGGTTAACCTTCTTAAGGTTGATCTTTGTAGTTCTCAACATACTCGAAGCTCAGGAAAGGGCTTGTCAATTTCATTCATGTTGTAGTTCGACATTGAATTGGTAGGCTCCGCAAAATTGCAAGACCAAATCAATGGCCCTGGGCAAGGGGAATCCCAACCTCTAGGGTTTTTAATCATCTTGAGTTCATATGGACCACGGAGTCCGTCTTGCATCTTATAAACAAGCGAGCCTTAGAGATCTCGAGTCTCGTGTGTCTAGTTGTGATATAGTTGATGAAGATGTTCAACCATATCATATCAACTCAACTTGTGTCTGCTTGAGTTCAGTTCGCGAGCATGAGGAGACGGACACATCTAATCGTCGATCCCGATGCTTCTTATAAGCATCACGGCCACTTCGGCAATGGCAAGTGTCTTAGGAATGGCGTGCCCAGATGTACCGTTTTCGTTCCTGTGAGAACGATTCTCGTGTCCGCAACCAGCGAGTCATAGCTCCATAGCTCTATCGAGGGGAGACGGGGGAAGAGTTCGTGTTTGTGAACATGGTAATCTGTGAAATATACAGAAAATTAAATATCATATTCCAATTAATCATCTAATTAGGCCTTTAATTAAATGATGCTCCCACTGAATTCTATAATTCAAGTGGGACAAGATCCACATCATACTACGCCTTGAGTTAGCTTTGGCTAAATCACCCAAGACTTAGTATGATCGGTAGGTAAATAATTACCAATTACATCTCTATGCAACTCTTGTTTATAGGATCAAGATCCGCATTTATATTAAAACTCGAGTTAGCTTTGGCTAATAATGGAGTTAATATAAACGTGATTTTGACCTATCTACCAACCATTGGAAAATGCCTATAGTTAAACTCGATCTAATTGAGTTAACTAGTTACTCAATCTAATTGAGTTGTACTCACCCATGCGTTGATAGGACGGACCAAGATTGCCCCTCCGCACCCTACCAAGATAATATGCATTGTTTTGCTTTGACAGATTCAACAACAACATGTGATCGAGGTAGTGATGGGTATCACGGCATGGTAGGTATTTCGAGTTGACGCGATTGAGATCTAATCTAATCGACGATGTGTATCATATACTTGATTTAGATCTAATCTTATCGTGGAGGTGCATCATGTGCGTGACTTAGATCTAATCTAATCGTTAAGGCACTAATTAATTGCTAATCTAGCATGCATCACATATACACACATAAGCAATTAATTAATTTTGTGATTAGTCATGACCCTACTACGATCTTTTCAAGCCAATGAGAAGATCGGAAGGTCAACCTAAGGTCAACAGCTTCTCAAGCTCCTTCCTTTGACCACCTTGTGTTGCTCGCACCCTCCTCGTAACTCCGTCTTGAGTGAACCTTCCACCGCCTCATTTTGTACAATACAAAAGGTGAAACTCGAGTTATATTCGAGTCTAAACTATTTACAATAGGAATAAATAAATAGAAAGGCATGACGCGCAGGTCGCGTATCAAATATACAACACACACAATCACATGACGGCACGCATGCCGTATTATGAATTACAACACAATTTCCAATTAGATTGGGGTCTTTTGGGCCATGACCATCAAAAAATGATACACAATTCTAAATTATGTAATTTTCATAAATTTCTGTAATTTTTTGTCTAATATTTTTACGATTTTATGAGTAAAAATTCCCGGCGGTCCCGTTTAGCGATTTTCGGGCGCAATCGCGGAACGAAGCCCCTTGCGGGGTTAGGGGCAGCACCCCTACCTGCGATATAACCATCACGAGTGTTCCTAAGCAATCCTACAGTGCCTTAGCCCGCTGTTCCAAAATGATTTGGGACGAAACCTTGTCGTTTTGGAAAAATTTTCTCGGTAGTCGAAGCCTACAAGTGTCTAAACTCTTATTCTTCGCTTCTACGAGAAAAATACCCATAGAATCTATAAAACAGTAAATTTATAGAATCTTATAGAACTGATATTTTTGATAAAAATACAAACAAAAACTCGTACGCACTTCGTACGTGGCTCTGATACCACTGTTGGGGTTTTCGGGCCGTAAAAACTGCTTTTTGCGTTGCCGAAACCGCGAAACCCCACCATCGGATCCGTGTGAAGAAATAAAATTTATGTAAAACTTTGAGTACGAGTTTCTAGCCTAGATCTAAACTAGATCTACAAAGGATAAGAACTTTACCCTTGATGCGATGCCCTTTGCTAATCCCGCTCATCCAAGGTTCGCCGGATCTCGAGAGTATCAAAGTAGATGCTCCTCTATGTGTATCCACACAAGCAAGAGATGGAGAAACCAAACAAAAGGTGTGCTAGAACCTTTGAAGGTCTCGGCAAGGAGGAAGAGAGGGAGAAGAAGATGAGAGGAGGAAGAAGATGGGAGTTACCAAAACAAAATGAAACTCACACAAGCACTAAAGTGGCCGGCCACTTCCAAGAAAAGGCTTTTAAACCTCCATGAGATATCAAGAGTCACAACTCTTGATATCCCTCATGAGGTGGCACACGCATGTTCTAGCCTTGAGAAGTGGCACATCATAATTGGCCCACTTAATGCCAACTCACAAATGAGGTAACAAATGGTCAAGTCAAACTTCATCCTTCATCTTCCTCTCAAGTCAAGTCAAACTTGACTTAAATTCTCCCATTGGTTGATCAAATCTAACCATTGATTCAAACCAATTTAATATAATGAATCTCTATTCATTGATTAAATTGATTCAATGAAACATAATCTAAATTAGATCCATTGAACACATGAATCAAATCGAGTCCAACTCAATTAGTTTAATTTGGATTACTCTTAATCCAATTTGGTTCATCATATGAACCTAACCCTCTTGGTTCATCAAATGAACCTAATCTCCATCTAATTGCCCTTTGTGTGTGACCCTATAGGTTCTTGTAACATTAGAAATGCTCCTAAACCCTTTAAAAGCATAAGTAATGAGCGGTATCTATCATTACAAGTTACAAGAATGTTGACTCCTAATTGACAATATGTCAATGTGTCCTTCTATCCTTGACATCTAGATTGATCAATATGAGGCATAGACCGCTGTAACCCTCTAATCAATAATTGAATCCCAAGTAGACTTCACTCAATCAAATGAGCTCAACATCTCATATTGACTCATTTGGGCATGACCATGCACTTAGTGGTCTCACTCTATCAAGAATAATGATCACTCCGTCATATAGGAGGGATAGATCCCATCTACATCGCTCACATCCTCCCATAATTTGTTACATAGATATAATCCTTTATAGTCACCCATCACGGTACGGTGACTGTTGACAAAGAATGCAACCCTTATGTAGGGAACCATGGTGACTTCAAGGACTAATAGTCATACTAATAGCCACATGAGAAAGTATATGACACTCATATAACAATCCATGATACTTTCTCATACATTCTCTAATGCATACCCATGTGTCAACTTGATATCTCCATATCCATGACTTGTGAGATCAAGTCATCGAGTTGACCTACATGCTAGTCTCGTCGCATTAACATTGTCCTTGAATGCTAATACTTGACTAGAAATGATTAATAGTAGTGTTCCCTATGTCATCTCATTATCGATTCAACTAACCGATTTATATAGGTAAGAACCTTCTACTCAAGGATGCTATTATACTTAGTTATTTGGCACCAATACTAGTAAGCATAATAACCATAAACAAATACCTTTATATATATATAAGAATATGATACAACGAGTCCATACAACAATCATCAAATGATTGGCTCTAGGGCTCTAACTAACAGTTCATTGAAAAGGGCAAAGAGCATCTAGTGTGCAAGTAGAATCGGTCTATTATGGACTGGAGCAAGCTTCAAGATCTTGGAACATTCGGTTTAATGAAGTAATCCAGTCATATGGATTTATTCAGTGTCCGGATGAGTCTTGTGTATACAAGAAGTGTAACGGAAATGTGGTGGTATTTCTTGTACTATACGTAGATGATATTTTGTTAATTGACAACAATGTCAAAGTGTTATCGGATGTAAGGGTATGGTTATCCAAAAAATTTGATATGAAGGGCTTAGAAGAATGTGCATACATTCTTGGGATCAAAGTCTTAAGGGATCGCAAGAAAAGAATGTTGTGCCTATCTCAAACTTCATATATAAATACAATCCTTGCTCGTTTTAGCATGCAGAACTCCAAAAAGGGTTTCTTACCTTTTAGGCATGGAGTAGCTTTATCTAAAGAGATGTCTCCGAAGACATCAAAAGAGATAGAGGACATGAAGATAGTTCCTTATGCTTCGGCTGTGGGAAGCCTAATGTATGCAATGTTGTGTACAAATTCTGATATCTGTTTTGCTGTGGGCATGGTTAGCAGATATCAGAGTAACCCTACACAAGGACATTGAACTGCTGTAAAACATATATTGAAGTACCTGAGAAGGACTAGAGATTATATGCTGGTTTACCAAGTAGATGATTTGCTCCCTGTGGCTTACACGGATTCGGATTTCCAATCAGATAGGGACAACAGTAAGTCTACATCAGACTATGTGTTTACTTTAGGAGGTGGAGCCATTGCATGGAGGAGTGTCAAGCAGAAATGCGTTTTAGATTCAACCATGGAAGCTGAGTATGTGGCAGCCTCTGAGGCAGCCAAAGAAGCTGTATGGCTCAGAAACTTCCTAATGGACTTGGATGTGATTCCTAGTTTGCCTAAAATCATCACAATTTATTGTGATAATAGCGGTGCAATTGCAAACTCAAAGGAACCATGAGCCCATAAGGCAAGTAAACATATAGAGCGCAAGTACCACCTGATTTGAGATATCATCAAGCGAGGAGAAGTTGTCGTCGCCAAGATTGCATCAGTAGATAACCTAGTAGATCCTTTCACTAAGGCCCTTCTGGTGAAAGATTTTGATCGTCTTATGGAGGGGATGGGAATCAGATGTATGACATCTTAGTCTTTTAGTATAAGTGGGAGATTGTTAGAGTGTATACTAAAAGCCTAGCTTTTGTAAACATTTATTTATGAAATAAAAGAATTACATTGGTCAAATGTCTACATTTTATTTGTTAAGAGTAGTTGTTCAATTAATTTATATAGTAGATAATATGGTGTGTGGTGTCACTCATAAAAGATCATGTTATCAGTTTTTTATAAATTATAAACAGTTGATCACGACTAAGATGGAAAGGAACAAACCATTGGAATAGTCATAGTGTAATTATGTATTAGTTTATCTTAACTAATAAATTACACTAGTACACTCTAAGTGTATTAAGTAGGATCATTTTAAGTAAGTTATTTTTATACTGACTTAATAAAAGAACTAGACCTTAGTTATTATGGAAGTGTGTGCTCTTAATCCTAATATAATAACAAGCACATATATTTAGTATTTATTCTTTAACTTATCAAAGGGTGAGATTTAGCTTGATAAATCAATAGGCCCGATAAGTTGGGAAATGATATTACTTATAGTGTGTGTTGTTGATTATAGAAGGAAACTGTGTCCTAGTAAATCTAGGTTGAGAATATCCCCAAGAGGAGCTCATAAGGATTGTCATGTTAAACCCTGTTGGTGGACTTAGTCCGACATGATGATAAAGTTGAGTGATACTACTCTTGCAACTAAGATATTAATTAAGTGAGTTGTCAGTAACTTACTTAATTAGTGGGCATTCGTTATCTTAAACACAGGGATTCTAACATACTCATGATAAGAAGGAGCCTATAATGTAATTTGGGATTGGTGCGGTAGTGCAATAATAACTTTCTAGTGGAATGAATTATTATTGATGAACTTGAGTTGTGTGTTCGGGGCGAACACGGGATACTCAAGCTCATCGGAAGACCAAAACCAATTTCTGTTCTAGGTCCCTGTCGTAGCCTCATTAAAGTCTCAAGTCCATCCAATGAAAGCCCATCTTGGTGTCCAAGAAGGGCCTGCCCAAGGCTTGGTGACCAAGCCAAGGGCCGACCATGAATTCCTTCAAGGTGGCCAGCCTTTGCTTTGTGCAAAGGGGCCGGTCACAATAATTAAAATATAAGGGAGTGTTTTGAATTTTTAAAATCTTCTCTTTGTAGAAAACTACAAGTTTTAAAAGAGAGTTTTTAAAATACAAAACTTTCCTTATTTGAATTAGGCCACATGGTTTAAAAGAAAGTTTAAAAGTTTTAAAACTTTCCTTTTTTAACCATCCTCATGGTTTTAGAAAAAAAGGAAGAGAAGTTTTAAATTTTAAATCTTTTAATTTTGTAACCATGGTTAAAAAAGGAAATTTTGGTAGAGAAGTTTTAAATTTTAAAACTTTGTTTTAATTTTCTAAAACTTTCCTTTTTTTAACATTGACAATAGGAAAGAGAGCTTGTAAAATTTTATAAGAGGATTTCTTCTTAAAAAATTTTATAAAAAAATTATTTTTCTCTCCTTCATGATGTGGTCGGCCACCCTTGCTTGGTGCCCAAGCAAGAGGCCAACCAATCAAAGATTAAATCAAATCATGATTGGTGATTGATTCAATCAAGAGGAAAGAAAAGGAAAAATAAAAGGGGAAAAGGAAAAACAAGAGGAAGATTTTAATTTTTGTAAAAAGTCTTTCCTTATTTTCCTTGGGCAAGTATTATTAAAGAAGGGGAAGAGATGCCACATGATATAACAATTCTTATTCTCTTGCTTGGTGATCCTCTTGTGGCTGGCCCTCTCTCCCTCTCTTTTCCCCTTGCTCTCTTTTGCTCCTTGGTGGTGGTGGTGGCCGAATTCTAGAGGAGGAGGAAGAAGGTTTTGGGTGGTGTTCATCTTGGAGGATCGTCGCCCACACGACGTCCAAGGCGAGGTGAGGAATACGGAAGAAGATCTCGAGGTTATTAGCATACAAAGAGAAGGTATAATTAGCAATTGTTTTCCGCATCATGCTAGTTATTTTTCTTTGTAAAAATTCCAAACACAAGAGGCATTAGATTCTAGTTTTCCGGTTTTGTTTTGAAGTTGTGTTTTCTTTGTTTTGTTTTTTGAATTTGTGATTCGATTGTTCCTTTTAGTTAAACCTAGAGTTATATAAGGAAATTAAATATTAGCTTTCCTTAAAAGGATTTGCCTAGGCGGTGGTTGATACTCCCATACCCAAGAAGGCCATGTGCCTCGCCATGCAGTCCTGGAAGCCAATTTTGAAAATTAATATTTAATGGAATTTATAACATAGGTGGATTTGTATAAATAGTATTAAGTTCCGCTTGCGATCCAAATCTAAACCATTAAGAACAGATAAGTTAAATTTGGAATCAATGATGTTAAGTTCCGTCTTCGATTCCTAATTTAACTTCTAAAGAACACAATAGGTTGTTTAGGAAAGGTTCGACACATATACAAAATTTTTGTACAGTGGAACCGGTACGATCTTCCTAGGACCAACCAACAGCCATCTCTCTAGACACCATGACCCCTGTATGGCCGAGAGGATTGGGTCCGTGACAAACTGTACTAGCCTTCAGTACATGCACAGGTATAGGAGTCCTAAGCGGACGATCAGCTAAGTAGTTATCTAACTACATAGATAAGTGTCCCTGACCACTCATATCTCTAGCCCTCTGACTACTGTACCCTCAAGACTCACTACTCCAGAGTGGTCGAGGTTGACAGAACACTAAGCGGCTGAGTAAGCGTGACAGGACTAGCTCCATTCCAAACTACCACTCTCGATTAGTAGCCGAATGGACAGCTATAGAATAACCTCTCAACTATAATGGTTATAATGAACGTTATATTGAAATGAATATATGATATTATATATCTATATATATATATATATATATATATATATATATATATATATATATATATATATATATATATATATATATATATATATATAATCATGATGCGAACACCGTCATCATCCATGCATACTCTAACTCCACCTAAGTGCCCCACAACACGGAAATAATCGTCATGATACCTCCATATATCCCACCAAACATATGTATACAACTACACATGTATAGTCAACCAAAAATCTCCAATAACCCCACCAAACACACATACACAACTCCACATGTACAATCAACATGTATCCTCCAGTAAAAAACACATCAGACACGTGTATCAACACAACTCCTTCAAAAGTACATAACAAACACGTGCGTACATACAACATGTAAATGTAAGGTCAACATAATGACTCCTATAACACATACCATCCTACATACAATCCCCGTCATATGCACAATCAGCATGATAATACAAACAACCCGACAATCCCTACAATACATACTCTACACGTGTGAACATAGCAGAGTAGATATCAAAAGTAGAGACTGTATATGATATAACTAGAAAACCTCAAAGATCAAGTATAAGTATCAAGCAAGAAAGTAACAAACGAACACGATATAAGGTGCAACAGCCTAATCCATCAAATAACCATGCACTACGCTTAATAAAAATCTATATAGAGCCAAGGAAGAAATACCAGCCTTAAATCTGTCGATCGTGATCCGAAAAATCCCACGTCATGACGCTCGTCCCGAATCCAAGTCCTGCGATCACCAGGTGTATTTAGCTAATTTCATAGAAAATAATTAACTAAATACCTCCCCCACCTAATTAGAACAACTGTAATCAAATATGGTTATGGATTAATCCCCCAGCAAACCCTAATCATAATACAATCTACTTAGATTAGGTTATACATGATACATCTCCAAAATTCCTCCAAATCAACACATCTCAACCAAATTCCTAATTCTATTCATTTAATCCATTTATCACCATCATTTAATCTATGTATCAACAACTAACATCAAGAATCAATCCTACATAATTCATCCACCTCAATTAATCCAACCATAATAATTCATCCAATCCACATCACACTACTCATAAATCTAAGCAGAACAAAGCCCCACAACCCATAGAAAACCCAATTTAGCATCATACTAATAAGATACCCAAGGTACAAGACTAGAAAAGCACTGACCTTGAAGTATGACAACAATTCCAGTAGCTCAGCAACCCTACAACTCACTGTCGAGAAGCTACAAAGGATACCCCACAACCAATACTTCCAAGAATCAATCCATAAATCCAATCATATAGCAAAGGATTTGTTGAAACCCTAATTCATAGCACTAAACTCACCTCAACAGAACCATACCTCCTCTCCCGACAGCCACCAAAGAACCCAGCCACAAGCTTTGGAGAAAGACAGTGATCAACAATAGAGGAGATCCCACAGCACAGTGATCCAACTCCTCCTAATCCAGATCAGAGAGAGAGCATCAAAAATGAACCCAATTATACCAGAATCCTTGAATCCATAAGATTTCCGACTTAGCTTACCTCAATTGGTCACCTATAGTTGGTACTGTTAGAGTGTATACTAAAAGCCTAGCTTTTGTTAACATTTGTTTTTGAAAAAAAAAATCACATTGGTCAAATGTCTACATTTTATTTTTTTAAGTGTAGTTGTTCAATTAATTTATATTGTAGATAACATAGTGTTTGGTATCACTCACAGAAGATCATGTTATCAGTTCATTATAAATTATAAACAGTTGCTCATGACTAAGATGGAAAGAAACAAACCATTGGAATAGTTGTAGTGTAACACCCCTAGAAAGCCTAGATAAGAAAGTAAGGATAATGAGAGTTTGAAGGTAGTGAAAAGAAGGTGTAAATATTCTAAGTTGAATATTAAGATGGGAAGGATTTAGATGATTAAAACTTTATGAAAGAAAATAAAGTTGAGAATATAAATCATCTATATTTATAATACATGGAATTAATGTAAACAAAAGGAAGGAATATGAGATAATATATATATGTGTATGAAATATTTATGCATAATGCATAATATGGTGATATATGAATTGTTATGTACAAAAGAATATCAATAATATGTTAGAAGAGAAATAGGATTGAACCTTGGACCTCTTGTAAGGAACATGTATAGGATATCAAAGGGGATAGGAGAATTTATTGATAAGGAGAGAAAGGACTAAGTAGTTAAGAATAAGAAAGGATTCTTTTTACTTAAAAGGAAAATGAAGTAAAAAGAAGTAAAAAATATACATAACCAAGTTTTGATCCTTGGTTCTCTTGTGGATGCATGCATATGTTAACCAAGTGTGATAGGAGAGGATATTGTAAGAGGAGAGATAGGAATTTTAATTAAAGGAAAGAAAAGAGAGAAATTAAAGGAAAGAAAAGAGAGAACTCAAGAAGCATTTCTCTAGAATATTCTTATCATTAAAGAGGAGAAATAAATAAGGAGGATGAATCAAGTCAAGTTTTCCTCCCCTCATTTTAGTATAAATAGGCATGGAGGGGTGGCTTCATCCTCAACTCACTCTCCTCCTCTTCTCCTAGAGGTGCCGAGACACTCCCTCTTTTCTTTCTTTCTTTTGTTGCCGAGCAACACAAGAGGAAGAAGCCTCCTCTTCTTCCTCCTCCTCTCCACCAAAAGACCTAGCCACTTCTTCCTCCATTGGTGCCGAGCAAAGCAAGCAAGGAAGAAAGGTCCACAAGCAAGTTCTCAACTCTAGGAAACTTAAGCAAAGAAGGTAAGCTTCCCCTCACCTGTGGTACAAGGCTTTTATGTGATTTTCGGATTTATAAGGATTAGAAAACCTAGGAAAGAATTTAAGAAAAATTCGGCTAAAGAAAAGGTTTTCAAATCTAGGATGATTTAAACAAGACCTCATTTCATGATAAGATTTTCTATGCTATGTAGAAGGATTCTTTTCCATGATTTTATACTGATATGATGTATGATCAGAGGAGTATCTAACCCTAGGATTTCAACCAAAAATATTTTAAAGAGGTTAGGAAGATTATTGTCTAACCAAACTAGTGCAAGGTTCCTTCTATGAAATGCTAAGGACCTTTCTATGGATTTCTTGCTTGGAAATTAATTGGAACCAAAAGAAAACTCACTTGTATGTTTCGGACCAGAAAGGTTAAGGGTTAGGAAGACCTTCAAAATTTAAATAAACATGCTCATATGATAAGATATAAAGTTTCTCAAAGGATTTCCTATTGCTAGAAACTCATGAACTCTTTTTAGGGTTTTTCGGCCATGATAAAAGGGATAGCTTAGATTAGCCTAAACAAAAATATTAATATGCTCAAGACCTCTGTGATATTATGATATGAAAGTTGATTAATGCTCTCATGTTTAATTGGAATGTAGAAAATTGGTTACATGATATAAGACATGTAAGATCACAAGAGTCGTAGCTTGTTTATGATCCAATTTTGTGTATGATGTTCTTAGTAACTTTTGCCATGAAATTTACTTAGGCTTTCCATGCTTTAGGCCACTTAAGAAACCTAGCTTAAGGACTGGTAGGTTTCGGCCATGAAGGAAAATAAAAGAAAAAAAAAGAAAGAAACCTAGGAAATGAAATTATGTTATGTAATATGCTATGATATGTTATAGCATAGGAAATGCTATACATAATGAGAAGAAATGAAATTATGTTATGTAACATGCCATGATATGTTATAGCATAGGAAATGCTATACATAATGAGAAGAAATGAAATTATGTTACGTAACATGCCATGATATGTTATAGCATAGGAAATGCTATACATAATGAGAAGAAATGAAATTATATTATGTAATATGCCATGATATGTTATAGCATAGGAAATGCTATACATAATGAGAAGAAATGAAATTATGTTATGTAATATGCTATGATATGTTATAGCATAGGAAATGCTATACATAATGAGAAGAAATGAAATTATGTTATGTAACATGCCATGATATGTTATAGCATATGAAATACTATACATAATGAGAAGAAATGAAATTATGTTACGTAACATGCCATGATATGTTATAGCATAGGAAATGCTATACATAATGAGAAGAAATGAAATTATATTATGTAATATGCCATGATATGTTATAGCATAGGAAATGATATACATAATGAGAAGAAATGAAATTATGTTATGTGATATGCTATGATATGTTATAGCATAGGAAATGCTATACATAATGAAAGAAATGAAATTATGTTACGTAACATGCCATGATATGTTATAGCATAGGAAATGCTATACATAATGAAAAGAAATGAAAAAGGAAATGCATGAAAGATTGTTAGGGACATGATATGATAGTTATGCATGATAAGTTATTTTTGTATGGTTTGTACCAAGGGTGGGCTCCGTAAAGACTCGGGCCTCGGCAGTAATGGGCCTCTGAGTGCCCTAGGTCGATGGAGTAAGACTCGGGTCTCGTCAGTAATGGGCCTCTGAATGCCCTAGGTCGATGGAGTAAGACTCGGGCCTAGTATGTATGCATGGTAGGGTTCAAGACTTACTACCTTGGACTTACGCATTATGTATGTGGTACAAACCGGGATCCCCTCTAATGATGATATTAATTTCAAGTACTTATAAGTATAAGTTTTCAAATTCATGATGCATTGCCTACATATGTGCTTGAATTATCTGATGATTAGATATAATGTCATGTGATATTATATGAATATGAATATGATACCCTTGTATGTCGTATGCTTATGATACCTCGCATGATATTGATATGCAATGATATGAATTCGGTTTTAGTGAGTAGGAAAGGAACTTACTGAGCCATGAGTGCTCATAGCTTACTTTCCTTGTACCGCAGATAAAAGAGAAAGCTGGATGTACAACGGAGCAGCAGGAGGAGCAGATAGTGATGTGTGTGGTGGTGGCTCGGCAAGAACGATTCGGACAAATTAATATTTTTAGTTATATGATCAATATATGCACATTCGAACTAATCAGAATATGTGATATCATGCTTATTTAAATAAAAGGAATGATTTAAAATTTTCCGCTGTTATAGTATAACTAAAGCATGTACGTAAGTAGTATAAGATCGTAGCGCCGCCCTTGGGTAAGAAGGGTGGGCGTTACATGTAGTGTAATTAAGTATTAGTTTATCTTGACTAATAAATTACACTAGTACACTCTAAGTGTATTGAGTAGGACCATTTTAGGTAAGTTCTTTTTATACTGACTTAATAAAAGAACTAGACCTTAGTTATTATGGAAGTGTGTGCTCTTAATCCTAATATAATAACAAACACATATATTTAGTATTTATTTCTTTAACTTATCAAAGGGTGTGATTTAGCTCGATAAATCAATTGGGCCGATAAGTTGGGAAATGATATTACTTATAGTGTGTGTTGTTGATTATAGAAGTAAACTGTATCCTAGTTATCTAGGTTGAGAATGTCCTCAAGAGGAGTTCATATGGATTGTATTGTTAAACCCTGCAGGTGGACTTAGTCCAACATGACAATGAAGTTGAGTGGTACTACTCTTGGAGCTAGATATTAGTTAAGTGAAGTTGTCAGTGACTTACTTAATTAGTGGACATTCGTTATCTTAAACACAGGGAGACTAACACACTCATATATGAAGGAGCCCATAATGTAATTTGGGATTGATGCGGTAGTGTAATAATAACTCTCTAGTGGAATGAGTTATTATCGATGAGCTTGAGTTGTGTGTTCGGGGCGAACACGGGATACTCAAGCTCATCGGAAGGCCAAAACCAATTTCTCCTCTAGTTCCCTGTCGTAGTCTCATTAAAGCCTCAAGCCCATCCAAATAAAAGCCCTTCTTGGTGTCCAAGAAGGAGGCCGACCCAAGGCTTGGTGACCAAGCAAGGACCAACCACCATCTCCTCTTAAGGGGCCGACCCTTTGTTTGGTGTCCAAGCAATGAAGGGCCGGCCACAATTTTTCAAATAAGGAGAGGTGTTTTGAATTTTTAAAATCTTCTCTTTGTAGAAAACTATAAGTTTTAAAAGAGAAATTTTAAAATATAAAATTTTCCTTATTTGAATTAGGCCACATGGTTTAATAGAGAGTTTTAAAAGTTTTAAAACTTTTCTTTTTTAACCATCCTCATGGTTTTAGAAAAAAGGAAGAGAAGTTTTAAAATTAAAATTTTCTATTTTTGTTACCATGTTAAAAAGGAAATTTTTAGAAGAAAAGTTTTAAATTTTAAAACATGTTTTTAATTTTTAAAACTTTCCTTTTTTAACATCCACTTTAGGAAAGAGAGCTTGTAAAATTTTATAAGAGGATTTCTTATTTTATAAAATTTTATAAAATTTTTTCCTCCCCTTGATGATGTGGCCGACCACCCTTGCTTGGTGCCCAAGCAAGGGGCCGGCCAGATTAAATCTCCAATCAATCCTTGATTGGTGATTGATTCAATCAAGAGGAAAGAAATGGAAAAATAAAAGGGGAAAAGAAAAAATAAGAGGAAGATTTTAATTTTTGTAAAAAGTCTTTCCTTATTTGCCTTGGGAAAGTATTATAAAAGAAGAGGAGGAGAGGCCACATGAGATAACAATTCTTATTCTCTTGCTTGGTGATCCTCTTGTGGCCGGCCCTCTCTCCCTCGTTTTTCCCCTTGCTCTCTTTTGCTCCTTGGTGGTGGTGGTGGCCGAATTCTAGAGGAGGAGGAAGAAGGCTTTGTGTGGTGTTCATCTTGGAGGATAGTCGCCCACACGACGTCCACGACGAGGCGAGAAATACGGCAGAAGATCTCGAGGTTATTAGCATACAAAGAGAATGTATAAGTTGCAATTGTTTTCCGCATCATGCTAGTTATTTTTCTTTATAAGAATTCCAAACACAAGAGCCATTAGATTCTAGTTTTTCGGATTTGTTTCGAAGTTGTGTTTTCTTTGTTTTGTTTTTCAAATTTGTAATTTGATTGTTCCTTTTGGTTAAACCTAGAGTTATATAAGAAAATTAAATATTAGCTTTCCTTAAAAGGCTTTGCCTAGGCGGTGGTGGATGCTCCCATACCTAAGAAGGTCATGTGCCTCGCCATGCAGTCCTGGAAGTAAATTTTGGAAATTAATATTTAATTTAATTTATAACATTGGTGGATTTGGATCAATAGTGTTAACTTCCGCTTGCGATCCAAATCGAAACAATTAAGAATAGATTAGTTAAATTTGGAATCTATGATGTTATGTTCCGTCTGCGATTCCTAATTTAACTTCTAAAGAACACAATAGGTTGTTTAGGAAAGGTTCGACACATGTATAAAATTTTTGTACAGTGGGGCCGGTACGATCTTCCTAGGACCAACCAACAATTGGTATCAGAGCTAGGGTTTGCTTCTCTGTGTTTTGGTTTTCAAATTAATTATGCACATGTCATACATAATTTAGGCAGGATAATAGTTGGATGTGCTAACTTTGTGGTTGCAGGCTTCAACTATTATGACATATATATATTGTGTGTGATTGGACCCTTGGACATGTCAAGGACATTATTTTATGTGTGCATGATTGTGTGTATTAAATACAGTAGGAGCTATATTAGTTTTAGAATTTTAGTTTTTTGTTCGATCTAGAATATATGTACATTCCTTTATGGAATATAGGATCGATATATGTAAAATTTTATTTTGTCGCGGATCGTATCTTTGCGAGGCATGGTGTTATTGGAGGACCAGAGGCACGGCGGAATAAGAAGCAAGATAGATGCGACAACTTGACCCGATGGCAGTGGCTAAAGATGGCAGTCGCTAGGGTTGGAGCATACTGAAGACAGTGATGGAAAATGCCATAATAGTTGGAAAATTAATTTCCAAATTTATTGCTTTTATTTACTGTGATGTATATGTGCATGTGATGTATGCTAGCATAGGTTAAAATTCCTCACCTTAAATAACTAAGTGGGAGAGGGATTTTTAAATAAATTCCACAATCTCCATTACTGGTTTGTAAGTGATACAACAAGCTTGCGTGTTAGCTCTGAGTGCCTCCCTCCACAACTGATGGGTTTGTTGCGGATCACTAGATCAAATTTCCTTTATGGATGGTTATAGGAAATTATTTAGGAGCGTGTGATCTTCTCTAATTGAAGGGGCACAATCCTATTTAATGGACTAAGTATCAAGTAATGGTATACACTTAGACGCATTCAATAGTATCCTCCCCAACGGAGTCACTGCTATTGTTTTGCGTGACCAAAGTAAAATCAACTATTAATTTTATTTGTCACAAAGTTAGGATGACAAGATAATAAAATTAATGGGTTACACCCTCCTCTTACAAATGTTGAATTTGTATATGTCCACACTAACGTGGCATACAATATTCACGGTGTTTTGAGATGTTGGTAAATTTAAATAATATTGTTTGAGGAATCAATATTATTTTAAATTTAGAGTCCTGACCAAAGTTTTATTTTGTGATTCTTAGGATGTCTTTCAACCCATTGGCTATTATACTGAAAGAGAATAAACTTACTGGTCCCTACTATATAGATTGGAAAAGAAACCTGGATATTGTCTTAACTGTTGAAAGCTATAAGTTTGTACTGTCAGAGGTATGCCCAGATACACCTAATGGTGATTCTACCTAAGAGAAGATTGAGTATCATAAGAAATAGGTAAAAGCAGATGAGATGGCGCGGTGTTACATTTTGGCTTCAATGTCAAATGTATTGCAACATCAGGATCAAGATTTACCAATTTCTTATGATATAATAAACAATCTCAAAGAACTCTTCTGCTAGGCAAGAGGTAATGAGAAAGTTAATGACAGCTACCATGTCAGAGGGGACACCCGTAAGGGATCATATCCTCAAAATGATGGCTTATCTGAATGAAATACAAGTACTTGGAGGAGAAATCGATGGGAAAACCCAGGTTGATATAATTCTCCAAACGCTACCCAGAAGTTTTGAGCAGTTCCGCCTGAACTATAACATGAATAAAAGGGAGTATACGTTGGCAGAACTACTGATAGAACTACACGTAGCAGAAGGAATATTTCGTCACAGTTCTCATATTCACTATGCTGAAAATGGTTCTACTTCTAAGTCGAAAGGCAAGAAGAAGAAGAAACAGGTCGAAGGGCAAGTGTTTCATCTGTAAGTAGTCAGGACATTGGAAAGCAGACTGTCCTCGTAGGAATCAGAACAATAAAGGTATATCTCATACTCTAGTAGTTGAAACATGTTTAGCGGTGTTATCTACCAGTACCTGGTGTGTAGATACAGGAGCCACTGATCATCTCTGCACTATTTGAAGGAGAGATAACTGTCTACATGGGCAATGCTACTAAGGTGGCGGCTGTTGTAGTGGGAGACGTCTACTTATCTTTTGATAAAAATAGAAGTTTGGTTTTAAGAAATTGTCTTTATGTACCCAGTTTTAGAAAGAATTTAATTTCAGTTTCTAAACTGTATTTGGATGGATATTCTGTTTCTTTTAGTAACAATGTGGTTATAAAGACAAATAAGGTTATTATATGTTCTGGTGCATTGATTGGCAATTTATATACTTTAAATCCAATTTCTCCCACAATGCAAAATATGGAATTAATAACACATCTTCTAACTCTAATAAGAGAAAAGAACCTTCGAAAATGAACCAAACATATCTTTGGTACCTAAGGCTTGGTCATATTAACTTAAGTAGGATTCAAAGGCTTATAGCCGATGGACTCTTGGGTTTATTAGAGTTGGAAAACTTTCCAACCTGTGAATCTTGCTTAGAAGGTAAAATGACCAAGAGACCTTTTAAGGCTAAGGGGTATAGAGCCAAAGATGCGTTAGAACTAGTTCATTATGATTTGTGTGGTCCTATGTCTATCCAGGCAAGAGGTGGTTAAGAATATTTTGTCTCCTTTATAGACGATTATTCAAGATACGGATACATTTACTTGATGCGCCGCAAGTCTAAATGCTTTGATAAGTTCAAATAATATATAGGGCTGATGTGGAGAAACGTCTTGGTAAAAGTATCAAGATACTACGGTCTGACCGTGGTGGCGAATACCTCTTTGGAGAGTTTAGGAATTACTTATTAGAAGTTGGGATTCAATCCCAATTGTTTACACCTGGTACACCCCAACAGAATGGTGTGGCAGAACGAAGGAATAGGACTCTTATGGAAATGGTTAGATCGATGATGAGTTATTCAGAATTACCAAATTCGTTTTGGGGATATGCTCTAGAAATAACAGTATACATTCTGAATATGGTACCTTCTAAAACAGTTCCTTCTACTCCCATGGAATTATGGAATGGGCGTAAGCCTAGTATGAATCTTATCCGGATATGGGGTAGTCCAGCACATGTGCTGAAGGGAGATACTGACAAGTTGGAATCACGTACAGAAGTATGTCTGTTTATGGGATATCCTAAGGGAATGAAAGGGGGTTTGTTTGATAATCCTAAAAATCAGAAGATCATTGTAAGCACTAATGCTCGATTTTTAGAGGAAGATTATATAATGAACCATAAACCCATGAGTGAAATTGTACTAGAAAAAATAAGAGAGGGCACGTCTACTTTAGTACCAACAGTACAAGATGAAATACCACAAGAGACTGCAACACGTGTCACACATGATACACAACCAGAGACAGTGACTCGTCGTAGTGGGAGGGTTGTAAAGCAACCTGAAAGATTCATGTTTTTGGGAGATTCTTCAGACTTGATCCCGGGTAAACATGAACCTGATCCCCGGACATATGACAAAGCATTCTAAGATAAAGATGCAGTATCTTGGCAAAAGACAATGAATTCTAAAATAGAGTCTATGTATTCTAATAAGGTCTGGGAGCTTGTAGATCCACCAGATGGTGTAAAAGTTGTTGGATGCAAGTGGATCTACAAAAGGAAAAGAGGGACAGATGGAAAGGTAGAAACCTTCAAAACAAGGGTTGTTGCGAAAGGGTATACTCAGAAAGAGGGAATCGATTATAAGGAGACTTTCTCGTCGGTAGCTATGCTTAAGTCTATCCGGATACTCTTATCCATTGCCGCTCATATGGATTATGAGATTTGGCAAATGGATGTCAAGATAACTTTCCTTAACGGAAGTCTTGAAGAAAACATCCATATGAAGTAACCAGAGGGGTTCATTGAAAAGGACAAAGAGCATCTAGTGTGCAAATTGAAACGGTCTATTTATGGACTGAAGCAAGTTTCAAGATCTTGGAACATCCAGTTTAATGAAGTAATCTAGTCATATGGATTTATTCAGTGTCCGGATGAGTCTTGTGTATGCAAGAAGTGTAATGAAAACGTGGTGGTATTTCTTGTAATATATGTAGATGACATTTTGTTAATTGGCAACAATATCAAAGTGTTATCGGACGTAAGGGTATGGTTGCCCAAACAATTTGATACGAAGGACTTAGGAGAATGTGCACACATTCTTGGGATTAAAGTCATAAGGGATCGCAAGAAAAGAATGTTGTGCCTATCTCAAGCTTCATATATAGATACAATCCTTGCTCGTTTTAGCATGCAGAACTTCAAGAAAGGTTTCTTACCTTTTAGGCATGGAGTAACTTTATCTAAAGAGATGTCTCCGAAGATATCAAAAGAGATAAAGGACATGAAGGCAGTTCCTTATGCTCCGGCTGTGGGAAGCCTAATGTATGCAATGCTGTGTATGAGACCTAATATCTGTTTTGTCGTGGGCATAGTTAGCAGATATCAGAGTAACCCTGGACAAAGACATTGGACTGTTGTAAAGCACATATTGAAGTACATGAGAAGGACTAGAGATTATATGCTAGTTTACCAAGCAGACGATTTGCTCCCTGTGGGTTACACGGATTCGGATTTCCAATCAGATAGGGACAACAGTAAGTCTACATCAGGCTATGTGTTTACTTTAGGAGCAGGAGTCATTGCATGGAGGAGGGTTAAGCAAAAATGCGTTTCAGACTCAACCATAGAAGCTGAGTATTTGCAGCCTCTGAGGCAGCTAAAGAAGCTATATGGCTCAGGAACTTCCTAATGGACTTCGATGTGATTCCTGGTTTGCCCAAAATCATCACAATTTATTGTGATAATAGCGGTGCAGTTGCAAACTCGAAGGAACCATGAGCCCATAAGGCGAGTAAACATATAGAGCGGAAGTACCACCTGATATGAGACATCGTCAAGCGAGGAGAAGTTATTGTCGCTAAGATTGCATCAGTAAATAACATGGTAGATACTTTCACTAAGGCCCTTCCGGTGAAAGATTTTGATCGACATGTGGAGGGGATGGGAATCATATATATGGCAGCAAATAAGGCAGCTTAGTCTTTTAGTATAAGTGGGAGATTGTTAGAATGTATACTAAAAGCCTAGCTTTTGTAAACATTTATTTTTGAAATAAAAAAATCACATTCATCAAATGTCTACATTTTATTTGTTAAGTGTAGTTGTTCAATTAATTTATATTGTAGATAACATGATGTGTGGCGTCACTCACAGAAGATCATGTTATCAGTTCTTTATAAATTATAAACAGTTGCTCACAACTAAGATGGAAAGGAACAAACCATTGGAATAGTCGTAGTGTAATTAAGTATTAGTTTATCTTGACTAATAAATTACACTAGTACACTCTAAGTGTTTTGAGTAGGACCATTTTAGGTAAGTTCTTTTTATAACGACTTAATAAAAGAACTAGACCTTAGTTATTATGGAAGTGTGTGCTCTTAATCCTAATATAATAACAAACACTTATATTTAGTATTTATTTTTTAACTTATCAAAGGGTGAGAGTTAACTCGATATATCAATAGGCCCGATAAGTTGGGAAATGATATTACTTATAGTGTGTGTTGTTGATTATAGAAGTAAATTGTGTCCTAGATATCTATGTTAAGAATGTCCTCAAGAGGAGCTCATAAGGATTGCCATGTTAAACCCTGCAGGTAGACTTAGTCCAACATGACAATGAAGTTGAGTGGTACTACTCTTGGAGCTAGATATTAATTAAGTGAAGTTGTCAGTGACTTACTTAATTAGTGGGCATTCATTATCTTAAACACAAGGAGAGTAACACACTCATATATGAAGGAGCCCATAATGTAATTTGGGATTGGTGCGGTTGTGCAATAATGAATCTCTAGTGGAATGAGTTATTATTGATGAGCTGAGTTGTGTGTTCGAGGGGAACACGGGATACTCAAGCTAATTAGAAGGCCAAAACCAATTTCTCCTCTAGGTCCCTATTGTAGCCTCATTAAAGCCTCAAGTCCATCCAAATAAAAGCCCTTCTTGGTGTCCAAGAAGGAGGCCGACCCAAGGCTTGGTGACCAAGCAAGGGTCGACCACCATCTCCTCTTAAGGGGCCGACACTTTACTTGGTGTCCAAACAATGAAGGGTCGGCCACAATTTGTCAAATAAGGAGGGGTGTTTTGAATTTTTAAAATCTTCTCTTTGTAGAAAACTATGAGTTTTAAAAAAGAAATTTTAAAATATAAAATTTTCCTTATTTGAATTAGGCCACATGGTTTGATAGAGAGTTTTAAAAGTTTTAAAACTTTCCTTTTTAAACCATCCTCATGGTTTTAGAAAAAAGGAAGAGAAGTTTTAAAATTAAAATTTTCTATTTTTGTAACCATGTTAAAAAAGGAAATTTTTAGAAGAGAAGTTTTAAATTTTAAAACATATTTTAAATTTTTAAAATTTTCTTTTTTTAACATCCACTTTAGGAAAGGGAGCTTGTAAAATTTTATAAGAGGATTTAGTCTTTTATAAAATTTTATAAAATTGTTTCTTCCCCTTGATGATGTGGCCGACCACCCTTGCTTGGTGCCCATGCAAGGGGCCGGCCAAATTAAATTTCCAATCAATCCATGATTGTGATTCATTCAATCAAGAGGAAAGAAAAGGAAAAATAAAAGGGGAAAAGGAAAAACAAGAGGAAGATTTTAATTTTTGTAAAAAATCTTTCCTTATTTGCCTTGGGCAAGTAATATAAAAGAAGGGGAGGAGAGGCCACATGAGATAATAATTCTTATTCTCTTGCTTGGTGATCCTCTTGTGTTCGGCCCTCTCTCCCTCTATTTTCCCCTTACTCGCTTTTGCTCCTTGGTGGTGGTGGTGGCTGAATTCTAGAGGAGGAAGAAGGCTTTGGGTGGTGTTCATCTTGGACGATCGTCGCCCACAAGACGTCCAAGGCGAGGCGAGAAATACGGCAGAAGATCTCGAGGTTGTTAGCATACAAAGAGAAGGTATAATTAGCAATTATTTTCCGTATCATGCTAGTTATTTTTCTTTGTAAGAATTCCAAACACAAGAGGCATTAGATTCTAGTTTTTCGGATTTGTTTCGAAGTTGTGTTTTCTTTGTTTTGTTTTTCGAATTTGTGATTCGATTGTTCCTTTTGGTTAAACCTAGAGTTATATAAGGAAATTAAATATTAACTTTCCTTAAAAGGCTTTGCCTAGGCGGTGGTGGATGCTCCCATACCCAAGAAGGCCATGTGCCTCGCCATGCAGTCCTGGAAGCCAAATTTGGAAATTAATATTTAATGGAATTTATAACATAGGTGGATTTGGATTAATAGTGTTAAGTTCTGCATACGATCTAAATCTAAACCATTAAGAACAGATAAGTTAAATTTGGAATTAAGGATGTTAAGTTTCGCCTGCGATTCCTAATTTAACTTCTAAAGAACAGAATAGGTTGTTTAGGAAAGGTTCGACACATGTATAAAATTTTTGTACAGTGGGACCGGTACGATCTTCCTAGGACCAACCAAAAGGTATAACACAATCCACCTCAGCTGGTGACGATCTGCAATGCCCTCCAGTAACCAGATCAAGGAGGAGAACCAAAAGGGCCACGATCAGTGGGGGACAAGGTGAATCAACTTCTCCTCATCGTGCCCTAGCTCCGCCGGATCATCGTCAATCGCCCGCAAGAAACTATCGAGGAAGCAATCGGTCCACTGGAGAAGGCTTGGACAGCGTCAGCTCCTTCAAGATTCCGATGATGGTCCTCAATCGACGAGAGGAGGCCGAGACCATCGAGGAAGAGTCACCCTCCGTCGACGTCGAGTCTTCCGCTAGAGAGCGCAATCGGGAGAGAGGAAATCGAGAGGTGACGAAGAAGAACCAGCCACTTGTTTTCCCTTCAAAGCTCCGGTGGTTGCTTGCGGCGGCGACACCGAGAGGTGGAGAGGAGAAATCGCTGGAGAGGGGAAAGAGGGGTTCGGGCGCGATGTGAGGAGGAGATCGGGAGTGAATCGAGATTTTAGGGATTATTAAACTTAGGTTAACTTAATTAACCTCTAAGTTTATTCCCTAATCAACTCCTATTTAAGGGGTATTTCAAATAGGCTTTCATTATACCCCGAATCCATCCCCTCAAAATGGGTCATATAGACTATGTTTAAATTCCAAAAAATTTCTAAAAATTTCTGAAAAATCCAATAAGATTTTTCATCCAATAATATTTATTATTTAAATTTTTGCGATATCTTACATTCTCCCCCACTAATAAAAATTTGGCCCCCAAATTTACTGGTCAACTCAGGGATCCTCATCCAAGGGTAACATCACTCATATACCACTCAAGTATAATGAACAAATGACCAACAGTGATGCTCCACCTCCAAGTGAATAACGATGACTCTGTGAGTTATGAGCTCACTTTACTCCCGCTACTCCCACTCTGCAATCTTGTCAATTGCGGAATAAATCAACAACCTCTAAAATCCAAAATCCACTATCAACATATCCTCAAAGATCTATATAAGACGCTCAAACTATTGATCAGTCTGAAGGTGAAAATCTATACAAAAGTAAAGCTCCTAACCCAAAATCTGTTGTAATCACAATCAAAACCATGATATGAACTCACTGATCTCCATCCAATATAACCCTCAGAGATGTACCAAGAGATCCAGTAATCTCTCTAGAGTATTATCCTACTACTCAATCCCAAAGAATTTGCCCTACAAATTGATATCTAGGGAGCAAAGTCATCACCAAACAATGATTACCCAAACCATCATATCCCTTCCATATCCTGGATAATCCCACAATAAATTCCATTATAACATGCTCCCAACTCCACTCTAATATCCAAATCAACAGAGATATTCCTACTAATCTCTGATGTTCAGCCTCCACTTGCTGACATATTAGATATCAAGTTACAAAATCCGCGATGTCTTTCTTCATGTCATTCCACCAATAGGAATGCTCCAAATCTCTATACAATATATATCATCCATATGTATCACAAATCCAGATCGATGTGTTTCCTGCAGTAACTTCTCCCGGATAAGAAGTGACTCGAAAACACACATAATCTCCCATGGAAATAAAGAATCAAATTCTCATTTCATGAGAATTCTAACAACTGGCACGAGACTACTCCGCTCATGCTATATCGGCGTTGTACCTAACTCCAGGTATGGTACATCTGTGTAGAATACAAATCCATCTACACTAGAAAATACAACTAAGACGGTGTAGTTAACAACTTTTCATCCAACTCCCAAAACTGATCTCGTAAGTATCCGTCCAGGAAAATTCTATTTCCTTCCTAGACAGTCCAGACAACGACATATCAATGCTAGAGAAACCCTCATCCAATCTCCGGTAATATCCAGCTAGACCAAGGAAGCTGCGAGTCTCTTGTATAGACTACGACTACTCCCAACTGGTAACAACCTCTATTTCCTATACATCCACTAATATCCCTCTACTAAAGGCAATGTGTCTTAGAAGTCCCACATAAGACAATCAAAATACGCACCACTGAACTTCACATATAGATGTTCCCGTCGAAACATCTCTAGAACTATGCGAAGCTAGTGTACGTGACCCACCTCGGATCGAAAATAAATCACAACATAGTCAATGGAGACAATGAAAACTGATCTAAACACCCTAATAATACCAAATACATCGATTCCATGAAAACATAACGTCTAGGGTACTGTAAGCCTAAACGATAAAACCATAGACTATAATATCCGTACAATAGGCATACCCAACCGTAAGATCCCCGACAAATTTGTGATTTGATCATGAACTACAAATCAACAAATCCATATATATCACAGACATACCACACTCCATGTCATTATCAACCTCAAGTACCAAATAGTATATCATCAAGTCAAATATCCACTAATAAATCATCAAAAGACAACATATCACCACACCTGATCTCCCAATATTCACCAATCAAAATCATCCTCAATATCAATCAATCATACTAGATAGTCTCCTAAACAATGATAGAGAAAAATGAAAACATCTAACCCTCAACACCTACTGCCAACAAACTAAATGTATCCATAAAGTCTGCCAAATCTCATCATCTCATCCTTTCTGATAATCAAATATCCACAGTAAAGGAATGTTAATCCAATGTCAAAGGGTCACACAATCTCCTGACTAAGAGTCTACCCATCAAGAGAGTATCTCCACCACCCTCATAATCATCCTATATATGTCCCTCGACAAATGCCGATAAAAGGTCAAACCATCTAATATGAGATATAACCTACAAGATCTGGTAAAATGATCATATCGTCAAGGTCTTGAGTTACTTGATAGAGACAATGTTAACTGAGTTGTCTAACCATTGTCTTGTACCCCATCTTACTGTGATTGCTCCATCTAAGGTTCAGTAACCTCCATTATCGAGCAATGAACACAAAAATAGATGAACACTATAACTAAATAGATGATCTAAATATCTGTCAATCGACACTTTACCCCTCAAAGATCATTATCTGGAATTATATCTAGTTATTGTCGGACCTCCTAGGTATTACTCAACTAACACCACTTCCTCTGCACCATTACGAGGTATATATCCCTAAGTACACCATGGATATCTAATCATATCCAATAGTTCCATGAGTCAAGATCTCCCTTGGAACAACGTTAGATGAGTTGACTGATCATCGCCTTATAAACCATCATGCTATCGAAGGAAGAAGAGAACTACTCTCTCTCCAAACCCTCAAAGAAATCACTAAGTGATGACCTGATCTCCAAAAAAACATTCTCTGCTTCTTCCTTCACGTGGTACCGGGTCACGTAAAGGTTAACAAGCTAACTTCAACTCTCTCATGTCAATACAAATCATATATCCGAATGTACTCTCCAAGTTATACCCTGGTAATGGTTGTATCTCAAAGTGTTAAGCAAGTAGCTTTACACTATTTCACACCATGGGGTATCTTATCTAAATGTACCTTCTAAGTCCTCCAACCAGGTACAGACAATCCATAGACAAAGTCCCCATGGAATAGGATACATCAATCCTCTATAAATTGACTAAGCCAACAATGGTATACGGCTAATCCAATTCTTTCTACACCGGTACAAGTCATGTACGCAAATGTGTCTCCCAAAATATCTAACCCAGCATGGAACAACCCAAAGATAAGAATCTCTAAAAATAGAGTAAGTCAGTCCTACTGGTCGGACCAACAAAATGAATCGATCAACTACTATCTGATCCAATAAAAGTAAATCCATCATCCACTGATGAAACTAACTAAGGTAAATCGATACACAACTACCTAAGTCAACAAGGGTAAATCGGTCCTCTATAAATGGACCAGAAAGAATCTAAATTAACCCTCTACTGATCAAACCGAAAAGAGCACGAAACCAACTAAGGTAAGTCAAACCACAACTACGTCAGTCAATTTGGTAAATCAATCCTAAACTGACTAAACTAACAGGAGTAAAGTCAACATGAGTATATAGATACCCCCCACTACCCTGCTAATAATAATAGAGACGGGCATGTGACTCTAACTCTCAACCAACTAGTAATAGCATACACTAAAACCACTGATAGTATGATATGATGAATCCCCTGAGACTGTAAATCCTTGATCTCCAGTAGGGTCAACCATGATCAGTGATTGACCCAACCCATGAAATGCATGCTACAAATAACTGAACAGGTACTAACAAAAGTGTACTAACACATGTCATAACTCTCATGCGCAACAATACATACACCAACAGAAATGTATGATAACTGTAAAATATCAAAAAATGGAGAATAATGATAAGAGAATTTTTCGAAATTTCTAGGAAATTTTTCCGGAATTTTTCGGAGCTCGTATGGACAAGTTTACGGGGATAAAAACGGGGCTCCAGGAAAGCCTGTTTAGGATACCCATTTAAATGAGGAAATGTTTTATTTATAAATACATTTTTCCTTCTTTTTCTTTTATTTTTCCCCCTCGCCGTTTCTTTCTTCCCCGTGCCCTCACCCGAGCCTTGCCCGCACCCCTCTTCTTCCCTCGCCGTCTCCTCCCTCGCCCTAACCGCACGCGGCGGTTCCCTCCTCATCCCTAGCGCCGACCTCTCCTTCTTCTCTTCATCGCGTCGCCGCCGCCGAACCTCCTAATTCCCCTCTGCCTAGCGTTGGCAGTCGTTCTCTTCATCTCTGGCCAAGTGTCGTCGGCCACAGATCCCCAACGCCGCCACCGCAGAGGAGTTGGCAACGCAGACACCTAAGGTCGGCCATCACCCTTTTCCCTTCCTTTCTGCCCTAGCTGCCTCCACACGATCATCTGACTTCCTTTGTCTCTGCGTGCCACTGTCGATCCATCGCCGATGTTCTCGTGCTCTAGCAGCGATCCTCAAGGTAAAGCAGGGACGAGAAGTTAATGGATCCAAGGATCTTGTTTGATTGGGTTTATTGGCTTGTGACCTTCTTCCTATTTTACAGAGGAAGATCTTGAATCGGTTCTTGTTGCTTCCACTAATCGGAGCTCGGACTCCTTCCTTGCGGAGGAAAGTTAGGGCTACTAGTTGGAGGTAAGTGATAGGATCGAGTAGCGCGATAGAGGGGGGGTGAATATCGCGTCCTTTTAAAACTAATCGTTTCTTTGAAATCAAAGTCGTGCACAGCGGAAAGTAAATAGAGACAGTTTGTTTACTTCGTTCGGAGCCTAGCTCGACTACTACTCGAAGGCCCACGGTCCTTGACCGCACCGATGGGCAAAACACTAAAACTATTCTCTCCGAAGTCCTCGGAGAGAAGCAGATTGTACAGGTACAATAGAATAAGATAGTAACAAGCCTACTATCTTATTTACAATTAAGTGAAAAACAAAATATATATACCGACAAATGAATCGAAGATTTAGCGTAGGTCGGTGCTTTCGAATGACGTAGCTTGCTGTACTGATGAAGATGAGTCACTTGTAGAGTAGTAACTTGTGATCAGAAAAAGTTGTTCTGGCCTCTGACCTCGAGCCTGAATTTATAGGTGCACTGAGGTTCGGTCGACCGATTTCTCTGTTCGATCGACTGAACCAGCTCAAATCACCCACAGCTGGAGTCTGACGCTGGCTCGTAAATTCTGCATTAACTGGCCTTCAATGGTTCGGTCGACCGAACCCTTTTATCGGTCGACCGAACAAGGTTTTTCCATGTTCGCTAAAATCTGCCGAGATCACCCTTTAATGCTGATTGGATCGGTCGACCGATCCCCAGGTTCGGTCGACCGATCAGCTTCTATTTCCTTTGCTGCTGATCGGTGCTGATGATCTATCCTGTGCTGAGTCACTATGGTTAGGTCAACCGATCTTCTGGTTCGGTCGACTGATTAAGCTTTTGACCGGACTGAACTCTGCTTTGCCTGATCTAAACTGATCTCTGGCCAGAGTCAAGCTGGTTTGGTCGATCAATCCTCCTGTTCGGTCGACCGATCAAGCCGAATCTGCAAACTAGAGTTTAAACAATATTCCTACAAAACAAGTGTTAGCACAGTAATATAATGCATGAGTAATATAGACAGTAGAGCTGTCTTGATCTCAACTTGAAAACCTTCCCGGTTTCTTCAGTTGGATCAGCGACCTAAGATTGTTCCCTTTAGGAACCCGACCTCACTATCGCTCCTCCAGTTGCATACCTCAACTTACCTGCCAAACAGTGGTCCTCCAGACCTGTTTGGACTTTTGCCTGCTTAGTGTTTGATCGTTCGATCCACTAAGACTTTACCTGCAACACTACATTAGCCAACAGCAATAATAGTAATACAGAATACAATGGTAAACCTAAACCTAGATTTACCGAGATCCACTGGTCCGGTCGACCGCGCGCGGTCGACCGGAAACCATCCGATCAACCTTGCTTGGAGTTCACTCCTCTAAGACTTCTCGTTACCTAAGGTTACTATCCCCTAGGATTTTTTGCACTTGGCTTCACTCACCAAGACTCAGTATTCGGCTACCCAGGGATCAAGTCCTCCAGACCTATCCACCTGGCTTCCACGATATACTGAGATTTTCCTTACCTAGCCTACAACTAGGACTCAATATTCGGCTACCCAGGGATCAAGTCCTCCAGACCTATCCACCTGGCTTCCACGATATACCGAGATTTCTCTCCTTGCCTAGCCTCCAACTAGGACTTCCCTTTCCTAGCCTACAACTAGGACTTCCCTAGATCAAGCTCCATACTAAAACATTCTTACTTAAACATATTTGTTTGACATTAAAACCTAGGAGGTTGATTGCACCAACAATCTCCCCTTTTTTGATGTTTGACAAATATGTTTAAGTTAGGTCAATTCAAAAAGATTGAGATTTCCAACTTTAACCCTTCTTCTCCCCCTTTTGTCATACAACAAAAAGAACTCATCATTAATGGTTTTAAGTGCTAAGGATCCCTAAGTTTTGCACAAACAATGATGGAATACTTTTAAATATTTTCAAGATATGCCTGAGGTATTCTCTCACCCATTTGATATATAGAGATTTTGAAAAAGCCTCATTCCGTGAAAAAATTGAGTAAATTTGCAGTATCTTTTTCAAAATAATTTTGAAGAATGCACTAAGTAAAATCTATCAAGAATATATTTGCAAAACCATGATATAGAAGACTTAATGCTTGCAAAATTTCTTTGAAAGATATTTTTATAGAAAACTTTTCAAAAATATTTGTAAAGAGTTTTTATCAGGCATCTTTGTAAAGCTGAGTTCAAAAAATATTTTCAAGTAATTTTCAAGCAAATTCTCAAAGAAATTCTCTAAGTAAAATTTTATTTTCAAGGAATTTTCAAAAGGTTTTCAAAAAGTTTGAAGAATATGATTTTGAAAAGTTAATGCTTGAGCTAAAAGATAGTATTTTGAGTTTTATAAGTAATTTTTCAAAAATATTTTTCAAAACCAGATTTCTTTAAATAAGTATGCAAAGATAATTTTCAAAAAATATTTGATTAAGAGATTTGAAAGATAATTTTCAAAAAGATTTGTAAAGAATTTTTATCAAGCAATTTTTATTTTTTTAAAAAAAAATGTTTTGAAACATTTATTCAAAATATGTTTTTTTTTAAAACAAGATTTTGAATGATAAATAAAAAATATGTCTTTTAGCCAAGTCTCTCCCCCTTAATCAGACACTCCTTTTAGATATACTTTTTACCCACAAGGAAGACTTTTCTAGGTGTATCTAGGGATGACGATTGACTTAAGGTTCTAAAGACTTAGGCGATGAACAATAATAATTTATATATAATTCACCCAAGAAAACAAAATCTTTTAATTTTCTTAGCATCTCACCCATTCTAAATTATTAAGTATGGTAATCCTATAATTGTGTGAGACGACTTTATTGATTTTGAATTTGTTGAAATTAAATTTTAGTTAAACTTTGATTATTGTAAGTTAAATAGATGGTTAAGGTGAAGATTTAAAGTTGAAATTCAATTAAGAATTAAGTTAAAATAATTTAATTAAGTTAGCGTTATTAATCATTGATTTAATATTAAGGTTAAATTAATTTATTGATTATAGTCATTAAAGATTATGTCTATTAGTCATTGATTAGGGTTAATTAATTTAGTTTTGTAACGACCACCCTTCTTACTACTACTACTCTCTAAGGATGACCGTTACTTAACTACTAACTCTACTTAACCGGTATGATTAAAAATCACATGGAAACCGTACGAAAAAATTTCGGCAGAGTCTCCCCTGTACCGATGACCATATTCAACAATATATGCAATATATACTCAGCCACAAGCGGCTGGAACACATATCAATCAACCACGCAGTATAATAAATCCAAAATAAAGAAAACAATACCACAACTCATCACACCATATCACAATTCATCTACTATGTCCTAATCACATCAAAATATCATGTACTATCTCAACTACTTCTAACATAGCAAAAGACAATAGAAACTAAAAGAAAACTTCTTTCTTAGTCCCAAGGCTTCCATAGTCCTGGCATCACACCTCCTTGTCGCCTTCCTTTCTATTTCTTTTCTTTTCCTGTATCTGCAGTAAGAGGAAGTGCAATCTATAAGCAAAATTTTCTTAGTAAGCGCTATCTAACTCACAAAAACATGAATATGCATGTATACAGAAAGAACTAGAAACTATATGCTCTAAAAGAAAATAAAGCATAAACATAACTACTCATGTCAAACTAATAGCAAAGAAAAGCTAAGGAAACTACTCATGTAATTCCAATAACTAATCATGCTATACAAGGATAAAACTGCATGCTAGAACTCAAAAGAACTAAACTTACTGATTCTATGCATAAATGAAGCTTGTTTCTTTTGTTTCAAAACTTATACTTTATTATTTTAAAATAATAATCAACTTCTCTTGGGCCCGACATTGTACCAATTTGCGCGCATCCTTAATATGAGTCGAGGTAGCTAATCCCAAAACTACTAAGGTACTTCTAGGCGATCTTGTGCCTACGGGCGATCTAGGAGCCCACCCAATGGACCTTGTGTCCAGTATATGCCATTAAAAAGTAAAATACTTATTTTCTTCTTAACTATAACTTCCTTATACTTTTTATTCTTTAATTCTCTTATAACAAAATGCCTTGGCATTTATTCAAACACTTAGTGTGCTTTTAATCCTAAACTTCTGGAATTTAGAATCAATTTAAGACCTTGTTCTTTTTCTTTCTTTTCTTTATCTTTCTTATACTTTTCTTAAACCTAAAATACTGTTAGGGTATTTTTCCGTATGCATCTATAAGTGAAATCAACTAGGTAACACACAATTATGCATATTTAAAAGAAATCTAAAGCCTTGTTCTACAATGCTTTCTATAAACTATCTGTATTTTAAAAATAAAGACTACAACTTTAGTTGTTCCATAATTCCAAACCTCCTAAGCAGTTAGGTGAAGCAACTACATTAAACCTCAATAGTGCAGTAACATTCAAATATCATAAAATTCATGATTCATAACCGCACAAATTCAGCTAACATAAGGTAAATTTCAACTCTACTCATTCTACAATCTTACTCCTTTAGTCATGATAAAGAGTGATCTAATCTAACCATTACCCTATCTAGAAGAAAGGTCTTGTCGTTAAACTAATGTTGTACCAACATTTAGAGTCACCTAAAAAGAATAGAAATCATGCTCAGAATTATCTAACCTTTAAATCTCTTTTCTCATCTTCTAAACTAAACTTCTACTCTGAAGTTTCTACTTGCATATCTAAATCAATCACATACTTCTCACCTGTTAAATTCATTACAACAATTCAAATCATCTTTTAGTCTTAATACGTGATACTCACCAAAACAACATATTTCATATGCTCATCTTCACTCCTTCATCCACACTTCTGCACTAAAGGGATTACACTACCTACTTCATCATAAATAAACCAAAATCACTGCCGGATCAACCTCTAATTTGCATAATAAACCAATACTTAACCCATGTCATTCTATGTTCATCGCCTAATAACAGAACCAAGGGAAACTAAAAGCTTAAAGATAAATCTAACTATATATCTATATATATATATACTTGGAATAAAAGGCAGTTCGTGGCATAGATATATATATATAAACTAAAACTGAAAATCTACTTCTGAAATGTTTTCATGAAATCTGAAACTAACATGCTAACCTTAAAACTATAACTGCAGGTTAAAGGATCACTAACAAAGAATCTAATAGCATGTTAAACAATTGATAACAAAAGGGTCTAACTGGTTAGAACTTGAAACTCTATAAAACATATACTTCTTATACTTTAAAATATCTATCTTTTTCTTCTTCAGACCTTGGTCTTTACTTTACTCATAACTTCTTATGAATCCCTAAAAGGATTAAGTAGAATACTATATGTACATATTGTAACACCCCACCCTCCTCACTACTGGTCTGTGAGGGCGGAGGGCTACTGGACTACTAACTTTACTTAACTAACATTGCTCACATGTTGATAGTAATTCCTAAAACTCTCGAAGAACTCAAAACATACAATTAACTAGCAGCGGAAGACTAAATGACTCATCTAATACATTCTACTCAACTCTTTGTTAATAAATTCTTATGCTAAATCCCAAGGCTTCTATAGTCCAGGCATCACACATCCATCCGCACCCTACTTGTCACCTTCCTTTTCTATAGCTTTTCCTTTCCTTTATCTGCAGTAAGAGAAAATGCATCTATAAGCAAAATTGCTTAGTAAGCGCTATCTAACTCACAAAACTCGAGTATGCATGTAAGCTGAAAGAAATCTAGAAACTAAATGCTCATCTAATAGCAAACGAAACATAGCATATTGAAATACTAAACATGTAAGCAAATCTAAACAACATGTCAGTATATAAGAAAGCTAAACTTGCTGAATTTTAAACTTATGTTGTAACGACCACCCTTCTTACTACTACTACTACTACTCTCTAAGAGTGACCATTACTTATCTACTACTCTACTTAACCGGTTTATTAAAAATCTCTAGGAAAACCCTACCGAAAAATTTCGGCAGAATCTCCCCTGTACCGGTGACCAAATCAGCAATACAAACAAATAATAAACCATCAGCCACATGCGGCTGGTATAAATACTTCACAACCACGCAGTAATAATATCACAATAACTAAAAGGAAACTATTCTAGCAATAGTAAACAAATAGAACTCCAACGATAAGACATACCAAACTACAAGTGCGGAATAGACTCAATTACAATCTCAACTTCATCATAGCATTAAAAGAGAACTAAAATAACTAAACAGAAAAGTCTTGGCAATTTGCCAGCTCATTCTGGATCTCTCCATAGTCCAGCCATCACACACCTTCATCACCACCACCTTGTCGCCTTCGTTGCTAAATCTTTTCCTTTCCTTTATCTGCAGTAGGAGGAAGTGCAGTCTATAAGCATAAAGCTTAGTGAGCGCTATCTACTCACAAAAACTCGATATGCATGCATATAAATAAAAACATGCTAAAACTGAATGCTAACATATAAAGCTACTCATGCTCATAAATAGCAAAGAAATCAACTAACAGAAAAGCTAACATGTATAACTACTCATGCTCATAAATAGCAAAGACAGCATACTAACTGATATACTAAACATGTGTAGCTAATCATGCTCATAAACTAATAAAGAAAGCAAACTAACTGAAATGCTAACATATAAAGCTAAACATGCTCATCAACTAGCAAATAAATAACATGTAAGAAACTAAACATGTAAAAGCTGCTAGTATAAAAGAAAGCTAAACTTGCTGATCTTTAAAACAAAGTGAAACTTACTTCATTTACTCTAAATTTATTCTTTTATTTCACTTGTTTAAAATTTATACTTTAATACTTGAAAATAATAATCAACTTCTCTTGGGCCCGGCATTGTACCACTTTGCGCGCATTCTTAATAAGAATCGAGGTAGCTAATCCCGAAACTACTAAGATACTTCTAGGCCTTGTGCCTAGGGGCAACTTGGAGCCCATCCCTTGGACCTTGTGTCCGGTACATGCCCTTTAAAAGTAAAATACTTATTATCTTATTTACTACTTCTTTAAATGCCTTGGCATTTTAATAGACACCTTGTGTGCCAAAAATCCCTAAAGTCTTGACTTTGGGATCTACTTAAGGCCTCGGCCTTTTCTTTCTTTTCATTTTTTTTTCTTTCTTTTACTTGTTAATACTTCTAAAAGTATTTAATAGGATTCTTATTTTTCCACTAGAATACATGGTTGTTCATGCTTATTAAAATAGCAAATGAAAACAACTTTGAGCTTACTAATCATGCTATAAAATAGAGCAAAAGAAAGCAACTTTGAACTTACTAATCATGCTATAAAATAGAGCAAAAGAAAGCAACTTGGACTTTCTAAACATGCTGTAAAATAGAGCAAAAGAAAGCTAACTTGGACTTTCTAAACATGCTGTAAAATAGAGCAAAAGAAAGCTAACTTGGACTTACTAAACATGCTGTAAGATAGAGCAAAAGAATGCAACTTTGAGCTTCCTATACATGCTGTAAAACAAAGAAAAAAAAAGCACATCTAATCTTACTAATCATGTCACAAAATACACTTTATATATAGCTGTTCGTGCCCTGTTTTGGCCAGGAAAACTGCTGGTTCTGCACTTGCTAATAGGAAAGGCAACTAAATTCAATCCAGTAATACCAATAGCAAGTGAAACCTATAATTTCTCTAGCGATTAAAAGAAAGACTTCTATTAAACTCTTAACAACCTTACTATCCTTCCAAATTCCTGAAACCCAGCAGGAATCGTGATTCCCTTCTAAAACAGATCTGATGTCCAGCAACAGCAACAGAAAACAAGCTAAAAATGACTACAATTCTTATACTTTTATAGAGCAACATGATCCTAATTTTTTTTCTACAACAGATCTTAAGAGGAAAAGCCCAAGAACGCATGCTATGCTTAAACTCCCGGACTAATCCAATTTTGTACTCTATAATCTGAAACACCTTCTTAGCTTAACCCTTATTGTAAAGCGACCTTAAATTTCCAATTATACTTAATCAGATTGGTAAGGAACAATTCAAGGTTTAATTGCTTCATGAAAACCACAGTAGACAACCAAAAAGGATACCAATGTGCTGCTAATAGGATAAATTGCTACTAGAAACCTAAATTTTGTAACTGTTCATCATGCCTAACCTAAACTAATCCTTCTCTTCTTCCTTTTGGTTTCACGGCAGCAAACCCAAAATAGCAGGAACCAAAAGAAAACTAGCCGAACAACAGGAAGGCGCAGAAATACCAAATCAGAGCTCATTCGCAAATCAAAACTCGCGGAACAACTCCTACTGCAGGTGAGAAGCAACTCACCTCGCTGTTCTTGGACTTACAACCAAAGAAGATGGCTGCTAGGGTTCGGAGAACTCAAGCTTTTCGGCCTCTGCTTCGTGCTTATGGCTTCTCCTCAACGAGAGGATCTCGACGGTGTGAAAATCACGTGGAAACACCCCTTGGCCGGCGCCGGAGACGATGCCCTAGCCTCGTCTCTGGTTTCGCTCGGGAAAAGCCGCCGTCGCGAGAGAGGAGATGGGGAGAAGGAAAATTAGGTTTCGGCTAAAACCTAAGTTCTCCTTTTAATACCCAAAAACTTCTGTCATCAACTACTACTTAAATATATTCTCTTCCCTTCTTAATCACAAAACAATTGCAGACCGGTTGGTCGGCTGGGTTAGGCTGAGGTTCGGCTCGGGTCGAGGTCTTGGGTTCGAGCCTCACCTTCAACGTTTTTTGTCAAAACTTCTTTCTTTTTGTAACCCTACTAAACGACCTCCAAAAATTACGTAAAAATACTCTAAAAATTCCTAAAAATCTCTAGAATATTTTAAAAATATTTCCAAATATTTTTATGGACTTTTAAAACTTTGAATAGGGAAAATTGGGTCGTTACAATTCCCCATACCTTATAAAAAGTTCGTCCTCGAACTTAGAATAGCTCTGGATACTTCTGTCTCCCAAGTGACTTCCTCGTGCTTCTGGTTCTGCCAGATAACCTTCACTAGTGGCACTTCTTTATTTTTTAGTCTCTTGACTGCTCTGTCCACTATCTGTGTAGGTATACTCTCATAACTAAGATCCTCTTGGATCTGCACTGACTGAGGCTCAATCACTTGGCTAGGGTCATGGAGGCACTTCTTTAACATGGAGACATGAAACACATTGTGTATTGCTGACATGTCTTGTGATAAATCCAGTTTGTAAGCTACTTTCCCAATCCTTTCTGTAATCAGGTAAGGTCCTACATAACGAGGACTTAATTTGCCCTTCTTGCCAAATCTCATAACTCCCTTCATAGGAGCGACTTTGAGAAAAAACTGAATCCCCTACTTGAAATTCCAGTGGCCTACGGTGTGTGTCAGCATAACTTTTCTGTCTACTCTGGGCAGTCTCAATCCTCTGTCTGATCTTCTGGATAGCCTGAGTAGTCTCATCTATCAGTTCTGTCTGAATGCCCAGTTCTACTTCCATTTCTTTTCTCTCACCTGCTTCTTGCCAGCAAATGGGTGATCTGCACTTCCTGCCATACAGTGCTTCATAAGGAGCCATCTTGATGGTGGCCTGATAGCTGTTGTTGTAGGCAAATTCAGCTAAGCACAGATACTTGCACCAACTGCCTTAAAAATCTAGTGCACAAGCCCTAAGCATATCTTCTAGGATCTGATTTACTTGCTCTGTCTGTCCATCAGTCTGAGGATGGAAGGCTGTGCTGAACTTGAGTTTGGTGCCTAGTGCATTCTGAACGCACTCCCAAAAGTGTGAAGTGAAGCGCCCATCTCTATCAGAAATAATAGATTTGGGAACTCCGTGAAGTCTGATCACCTCTTTAACATACAGCTGTGCCAACTGCTCTATAGAGTGAGACACCTTGATGGCTAGAAAATGAGCAGACTTGGTCAATCTGTCCACTATCACTCATATCGCATCATATCCATTTGTGGTTCTTGGGAGACCTACTATAAAGTCCATGGATATGTCTTCCCACTTCCACTCTGGTATTGGAAGAGGTTGTAAAACTCCTCCTGGTCTCTGGTGTTCTGCTTTGACCCTCTGATATGTCAGGCAGGTACTGACATATTTAGCTACATCTCTTTTGAGTCCAGACCACCAGAACTTCTGTTTCACGTCTTGGTACATCTTGGTAGAACCAGGATGCATGGAATAAGGTGTACTATGAGCTTCTTCCAAAATTTTCTTTCTCAGCTCTTCATCATTGGGAACACAAAGACGACTTCCCTGATAAAGAATTCCACTGTCTGATACTCGAAATTCGGAATTTTCTACTTCTCGTATCCCTTGCTTGATCTTTTGGATATCTGAATCTTCACTTTGCTTTTTCTGTATATCCTCAAATAGGGTTGACTCTAGGGTCAATGCAGAAAGTTGTCCATAAATAATTTCAAGTCCGAAATCTGACAACTCCTTCTGTAGTGGCAGGGCTAATGAGGTCAAGGACATTAGGGATGCACTGGATTTTCTGCTTAGTGCATCTGCTACTTTATTAGCTTTACCTGGAAGCATAAGCTATAATTTTTTTTTCCTTCCTGCATGAGTACAGCTCCTAAGCCCATCTTGGAAGCATCACTGTAGATGTCAAAACTCTTGTCACTCTCTGGAACAGTCAGAATGGGAGCACTGGTCAATCTCTTCTTGAGTTCTTGAAAACTCTGCTCACATTTATCTGACCATTCAAACTTCTTGTTCTTCCTGGTGAGGGCTGTAAGTGGAGAGGCTATTTTGGAAAAGTCTTCCACGAATTTCCTGTAGTACCCAGCTAAACCAAGGAAGCATCTGATCTCCCTGGCATTCTTGGGTCTCTTCCAGTTGCTAACCGCTTCTACTTTGGCTGGATCCACTTGAATGCCTTCTCTAGAAATGATGTGATCTAGAAACGCCACCTGCTCCAACTAGAATTCGCACTTTGAGAATTTAGCATAGAGCTGCTTTTGTTGAAGGGTCTGCAGAACTATTCTCAAGTGCGTGTCATGCTCCTCTAGGGTTCTGGAATAGATTTGAATGTCGTCGATGAACATAATGACAAATTTGTCAAGGTATTCTCTGAACACTCTGTTCATCATGTCCATGAAAATTGCAGGTGCATTAGTCACACCAAAAGGCATGACTACGAACTCGTAGTGTCCGTATCTGGTCCTGAAAGCAGTTCTGGGTATGTCTCTTTCCTTCACTTTTAGCTGATGGTACCCAGAGCGCAGGTCTATCTTTGAGAATACTGTCGCCCCTCTCAACTGATCAAATAAGTCGTCGATCCTGGGAAGGGGGTACTTGTTCTTGATTGTCACTTGATTCAGAGCTCTATAATCTATGCACATCCACATAGATCCATCCTTCTACTTGACAAACAACACAGGAGCTCCCCAAGGTGAGTGACTAGGGCAGATGAAACCCTTGTCATGTAACTCCTGAAATTGTTCTTATAACTCTTTTAGCTCTGCTAGAGAAATTTGGTACAAAGCTTTTGAAATTGGCTCCACTTCTCTGTTGGGAGGTAGTCCAGGTAGCCCTTCTGGAAATACTTCTGGATACTCACAGACTACCCGAACATCTTCCTACTTGGGTCTTTCTTGTTATCTTTGTCCTTCCAGTTCTGATTGCTTGTTTGGGTTCTCTGTTCCCCCCTGTCTTGTCTTCTATATTGACTGGCTTGTGTTGCGTTTGTTGTGCCTTGTTGTTGTTCAGATAGTGCTCACTAATACCCTACTGACCAGCTCTTCACCAATCTATGGTTGGTGAGTTTCACTACTCACATTAGGTGTTATTTCTGGTCTCAGCGTTAGGAGCATCAGTCTGACTCGTTCTTTCACTATACTTACTAACTATAGGCAAAGGTGAGCTAGCCTGTTAAATCTTTTAACCGCTTCTTCTACTGGTAGGTCATCTGGTCTAAATTTTATAAACTCCTCATAAAACTCTGACTGAAAATCAGCCCAGCTCATCTGGTTGACTACTCTCCTACTCTTAACTCACTCCCACCACATACGAGCATTTCCTGATAGGCGGAAGGAGGCACACTTAACCTTCTCGACTTCTGGCCAGTCAAGAAGCTCCATTGTGCTCTCAAATGTCTTGAACCAAGCCTGGGCATCCCAGGGCTCAGTCGTTCCTGAGAAGCTTTCTGGTTTCAGCTTCAGCCATTGGATGAGATATGCTTCTTATCTTTTAGATGCTGTGGCGACTTCCAGGGCAGCTGATGGGACTTCAGTCACCACTGGGGTCTCCACATTAATGGTTGGGGGAGTGGGAGGAGCTGACTTCTGATTGGCCATTAGATTGGCAATCACTTGCTGCTGCTCGCTACTTGTCTCTGAAGTTGAGTAACAACTTCAGGGAGAATAGGCCCAGGGGTTCTGGGCTCTTCGTTCTCCTGAACTTGGTCCTCAGTATAAACGATACGGGGACGTCCTCTTCTTGACATCTAATTATGCAGGGAACAAGACTTGGTATCCTCTCTCTAACCCTTCTAATCATACATATATATGAATAAAGAAAAGGAAAACTAAATCTTCTATCTTACTTAAGTACTCATAAGCAATTACTCTGTACTGCAGTTTAATAATAAGGAAAGCAGAATAAAGAAAGAATTTAAATACTTTCTTACTTGGAGACGGCAAGGATGATGCTGATGTGTGTGATGCTGGAGAATGGGACCTGCTCTGATACCAACTGTAACGACCACCCTTCTTACTACTACTACTACTACTCTCTAAGAGTGACCATTACTTATCTACTACTCTACTTAACCGGTTTATTAAAAATCTCTAGGAAAACCCTACCGAAAAATTTCGGCAGAATCTCCCCTGTACCGGTGACCAAATCAGCAATACAAACAAATAATAAACTATCAGCCACATGCGGCTGGTATAAATACTTCACAACCACGCAGTAATAATATCACAATAACTAAAAGGAAACTATTCTAGCAATAGTAAACAAATAGAACTCCAACAATAAGACATACCAAACTACAAGTGCGGAATAGACTCAATTACAATCTCAACTTCATCATAGCATTAAAAGAGAACTAAAATAACTAAACAGAAAAGTCTTGGCAATTTGCCAGCTCATTCTGGATCTCTCCATAGTCCAGCCATCACACACCTTCATCACCACCACCTTGTCGCCTTCGTTGCTAAATCTTTTCCTTTCCTTTATCTGCAGTAGGAGGAAGTGCAGTCTATAAGCATAAAGCTTAGTGAGCGCTATCTACTCACAAAAACTCGATATGCATGCATATAAATAAAAACATGCTAAAACTGAATGCTAACATATAAAGCTACTCATGCTCATAAATAGCAAAGAAATCAACTAACAGAAAAGCTAACATGTATAACTACTCATGCTCATAAATAGCAAAGACAGCATACTAACTGATATACTAAACATGTGTAGCTAATCATGCTCATAAACTAATAAAGAAAGCAAACTAACTGAAATGCTAACATATAAAGCTAAACATGCTCATCAACTAGCAAATAAATAACATGTAAGAAACTAAACATGTAAAAGCTGCTAGCATAAAAGAAAGCTAAACTTGCTGATCTTTAAAACAAAGTGAAACTTACTTCATTTACTCTAAATTTATTCTTTTATTTCACTTGTTTAAAATTTATACTTTAATACTTGAAAATAATAATCAACTTCTCTTGGGCCCGGCATTGTACCACTTTGCGCGCATTCTTAATAAGAATCAAGGTAGCTAATCCCGAAACTACTAAGATACTTCTAGGCCTTGTGCCTAGGGGCAACTTGGAGCCCATCCCTTGGACCTTGTGTCCGGTACATGCCCTTTAAAAGTAAAATACTTATTATCTTATTTACTACTTCTTTAAATGCCTTGACATTTTAATAGACACCTTGTGTGCCAAAAATCCCTAAAGTCTTGACTTTGGGATCTATACTTGTTAATACTTCTAAAAGTATTTAATAGGATTCTTATTTTTCCACTAGAATACATGGTTGTTCATGCTTATTAAAATAGCAAATGAAAACAACTTTGAGCTTACTAATCATGCTATAAAATAGAGCAAAAGAAAGCAACTTTGAACTTACTAATCATGCTATAAAATAGAGCAAAAGAAAGCAACTTGGACTTTCTAAACATGCTGTAAAATAGAGCAAAAGAAAGCTAACTTGGACTTTCTAAACATGCTGTAAAATAGAGTAAAAGAAAGCTAACTTGGACTTACTAAACATGCTGTAAGATAGAGCAAAAGAATGCAACTTTGAGCTTCCTATACATGCTGTAAAACAAAGAAAAAGAAAGCACATCTAATCTTACTAATCATGTCACAAAATACACTTTATATATAGCTGTTCGTGCCCTGTTTTGGCCAGGAAAACTGCTGGTTCTGCACTTGCTAATAGGAAAGGCAACTAAATTCAATCCAGCAATACCAATAGCAAGTGAAACCTATAATTTCTCTAGCGATTAAAAGAAATACTTCTATTAAACTCTTAACAACCTTACTATCCTTCCAAATTCCTAAAACTCAGCAGGAATCGTGATTCCCTTCTAAAACAGATCTGATGTCCAGCAACAGCAATAGAAAACAAGCTAAAAATGACTACAATTCTTATACTTTTATAGAGCAACATGATCCTAATTTTTTTTCTACAACAGATCTTAAGAGGAAAAGCCCAAGAACGCATGCTATGCTTAAACTCCCGGACTAATCCAATTTTGTACTCTATAATCTGAAACACCTTCTTAGCTTAACCCTTATTGTAAAGCGACCTTAAATTTCCAATTATACTTAATCAGATTGGTAAGGAACAATTCAAGGTTTAATTGCTTCATGAAAACCACAGTAGACAGCCAAAAAGGATACCAATGTGCTGCTAATAGGATAAATTGCTACTAGAAACCTAAATTTTGTAACTGTTCATCATGCCTAACCTAAACTAATCCTTCTCTTCTTCCTTTTGGTTTCACGGCAGCAAACCCAAAATAGTAGGAACCAAAAGAAAACTAGCCGAACAACAGGAAGGCGCAGAAATACCAAATCAGAACTCATTCGCAAATCAAAACTCGCGGAACAACTCCTACTGCAGGTGAGAAGCAACTCACCTCGCTGTTCTTGGACTTACAACCAAAGAAGATGGCTGCTAGGGTTCGGAGAACTCAAGCTTTTCGGCCTCTGCTTCGTGCTTATGGCTTCTCCTCAACGAGAGGATCTCGACGGTGTGAAAATCACGTGGAAACACCCCTTGGCCGGCGCCGGAGACGATGCCCTAGCCTCGTCTCTGGTTTCGCTCGGGAAAAGCCGCCGTCGCGAGAGAGGAGAAGGGGAGAAGGAAAATTAGGTTTCGGCTAAAACCTAAGTTCTCCTTTTAATACCCAAAAACTTCTGTCATCAACTACTACTTAAATATATTCTCTTCCCTTCTTAATCACAAAACAATTGCAGACCGGTTGGTCGGCTGGGTTAGGCTGAGGTTCGGCTCGGGTCGAGGTCTTGGGTTTGAGCCTCACCTTCAACGTTTTTTGTCAAAACTTCTTTCTTTTTGTAACCCTACTAAACGACCTCCAAAAATTACGTAAAAATACTCTAAAAATTTCTAAAAATCTCTAGAATATTTTAAAAATATTTCCAAATATTTTTATGGACTTTTAGAACTTGAAATAGGGAAAATTGGGTCGTTACATATGTGAAGCTTATTTCTTTTGTTTGAAAACTTATACTTTAATACTTCAAAATAATAATCAACTTTCTTCTTGGGCCCGACAACTGTACTTGCTATGCGCGCATCCCTAACTAGACCCGAGATAGCTGGTCCCGAATCTAGTAGGGTTTACTAGGTTATCTAAACCTAGGGACGACTATGGGAACCTAGCCCAAGGACAACTGAGAGTCCTGCATACTAGGTTATCTAAACCTAGGGACGACTATGGGAGCCCAACCCATGGACAACTGAGAGTCCCGTACAGTGCCACTGATAAAAGTAAAATACTTGTTATCTTTTAATACTTCTAATATATAATGCCTTGGCATTTTAACGAGCACGTTGTGTGCCAAAACCCCTAAAGTCTTGACTTTGGGATCTACTTAAGGCCTTGGCCTTTTTCTTTCTTTTCTTTATCTTTCTTATACTTGTTAATACCTCTAATAAAAGAATGCTTCTTTAAAAACTGAAATGTTTAAACAAATTCTAACTTTGAAATGCAAAAACAAAAATCTGCATACTATGTTAATCAAAATTCTGCATACTATACTAATCAAGATTCGGCATTCTATGCTACACTATTTATACATACTATGCAAACATAAATTCTACACTATAATGCATAACCAAACTGCACTATAATCTTTTTCTTTAAAAACTGCACTATAAGTTCCACCAAAAATCTGCACTACAAGTTCCACCAAAAATCTGCACTATAAATTTCACCAAAAATCTGCAATACAAGTTCCACCAAAAATCTGCACTATAAACTTTAAAGAAATCTGTACCATAAACTCTTAAGAAATCTGCACTACAAGCTCTAAAGAAATATGCTCTAAAGAAAACTGTATTTTAAGCTCTAAGAAATCTGCACTACAAGCTTAATTAAAATCTGTACTATAAGATTACATAAAAATCTGCACTATAAGCTTAATTGAAATCTACACTATATGCTTAATTAAAATCTTCACTATAAGCTTAAATAAAAATCTGCACTATAAGCTTAATTAAAAATCTGCACTATAAGCCTATATAAAAATCTGCACTATAAGCTTAATTAAAAATCTGCACTATAGGCTTAATTAAAAATCTGCACTATAGGCTTAATTAAAAATCTGCACTATAAGCTTAATTAAAAATCTGCACTATAGGCTTAATTAAAAATCTGCACTATAAGCGCTTCTCATGCTTCGAATTCAAGAAGAACAAAGGTTCTAAACTACTCCTACTACAGGTGAGAAGCACTTACCTTGCTTCTTGGACTCACAACCGAACAAAAAGAGCTTCTAGGACCTTGGCCGACCGCCGAAGACAATGCCCTAACTCCCTTTCGTTTTCTGCCCGAGCTCCGCCATCGTACGCAGTAGAGAAGGAGAGAATGGTTTAAGTCACGGGAAAACAGAGCATCAACTTATCCCTTTTTATAACTTAATATTTCTGTTAACTCCTTAAATAAATTTGCTACCTTTTATAAACAGACAAATCCAACATCAACTTATCCCTTTTTTATAATCCAATATTCTGTTAACTATCTTAAATAAATTCGCTACCTTTTCTAAACAAACAAATCCAACATCAACTTATCCGTTTTATAATCCAACATTCTGTTAACTATCTTAAATAAATTCGCTACCTTTTCTAAACAGACAAATCCAACATCAACTTATCCCTTTTATAATATTCTGTTAACTATCTTAAATAAATTCGCTACTTTTTCTAAACAGACAAATCCAAGATCAACTTATCCCTTTTATAATCCAATATTCTGTTAACTATCTTCAATAAATTCGCTACCTTTTCTAAATAGAAAAATCCATTTGCCCACCTGGTCAGCCGGGTTTTGACCGAGTCAAAGGTCGTGGGTTCAATTCTTGGCTTGGACATTTTTTTGTCGAAACTTCCTTCGTTTAGTAAAAATACCAAACGAACTCCAAAAATTACATAAAAATACTCTAAAAATATCTAAAATATTTCTAAATATTTTTAAGAACTTTTAGAACTCCTAATGAGGAAAATTGGGTCGTTACACATATAGATTCTAGAGTTGCATAAAACAAGTTCAATTCGTTAAGACTTGCTGTGAACATAAGAAATTGCATCTAACTATACATGCTGTCCAATAACAAGGAAATCTAAGATTTGCATACATTAAAATAGACCATTCAAGCTCACTGATTTGCAAAGGAAATAAAACTGCAAAGCTAAAAGAGAAGGCCAGTTGTCCATGCTTAATAACCTTTGCAAAAGAACTAAACTGAAATGTTGACCTAAAGCTATTCATACTCATTAATTTACCAAAGAACCCCCATCTGTCACGCTAACTATAAGGTTGTTCTTGCTTATGGAATTAATCTTCATGCTTCTACAAACACTTACAATGTACAAGCAATGCACAAATGCTACAACACTAGAACTGAATGCAAGGAATTAATCTTGCTGAATTGAACCTCAAGAAGTCAACTTGCTGAATTGAAACTTAAAGAATCAAACTTGAATAACTATAAATCAGTAATTAAACCCAACTATATGCCAAATCTATTAAAACCCCTTCTTATCTTCCTTTAAAAACTCACGGCATCAAACCCTTTAAACTGAGGTCGTAATGAAAAGTCAACTATTTTAAAAGTGTCAAAAACTGCATATCATCTAATTAAACCCACACGCTTAACCTATACCATTTATTCCCTTTCTTTGAAATTCACAGCAACAACATAAGGAAGCAAACCTCCTTAATAACATGCTTCAAAAGAGAACTGTTAACTTAAACACACCCTAAATTGAATGCTCATGATGTTAATACAAGCAAAACTGTATAGCACAGGAAATAAAACTTGCTGCTCATGATATTTAGAGGCTGTTCAAAACTGAATGGCACAAAGGAACTAGATCCAAAACCCAGAAATAAGGTTGTTCATAATCAATGAGGTGGCAAAGAACTAAAATCTGCAGTGCTAAATGCAAGGCTGCTCAAGCTTACCGAATCATTAACAAAGGAAATCTAAACAGCAAGTATCTAAAGCTAACACTGCATGCTTTAAACTTGAACAGATCTAAAACCATTCAAATCCCTTCTCCTCTTCTTTATCAACCCACGGCAGCAACCCAAAAGCAAGAATCCAACACAACCTTAAAACTAAATTATGCAACATTAATTGCAACCCAAGAAGAAGGTACAGATATATTCAACGCATTAACAAACTGAACTACGTGCTCAAATAATTAATCCTCTTCTCATTTTCCTGATGAAATCCACGACAACCAAAAGAACCCAGCAAATTTGCTACTGAAACCTAAAAATCTTAATTGTTCTCTATGCTCTTTGTCTAGAACAACAAAACCCAAAATCCAGCTATAAAGCTTGGAGGTAAAACGCCTGCATACTTGAACTTTACCATTCATGTTCTTCCTTAAACCTCACGGCAGCAAACCCAACCCACAATCTTCACAGAAAATTTGTAACAAAAGGAGAAAGAATCCGGAGCTATCCTACTGCAGGTGAGAAGTGACTTACATCGGTTTCTTGAATTCACAGCCAGAAGGGAAGGACTCTAGGGTTTCGGAGGCTTGCATGATTGTGGCCTCTCCCTCGTGCTCACGGTTTCCTTCTCGACGAGAGGAGCTCGACGGTGCGAAGACTTCACGGAGAGGGATGCTTGCCGGCTGCCGGAGACGCCGGCTGCTTGCTGCGTTTTCGCCCGAACACAAACGCCGTGCGCCGTCGCGAGAGAGGAAGGAAGAGTTTCGGGAGAAAATTTTTGATTTTTTCCGAATAATACCTAGGGTTTTTTTTTTATAACTAAGTATTCTATTAACTATTACCATATAAGTATATTTCCTACCTTTCCTAAACAGAACCGATGGCTGGATCACTTGGTTAGCCGGGTTTTGACCAGATCAGATGTTGCTGGTTCGAACCTCGGCATGGACATTTTTTGTCAAAACTTCCTTCGTTTAGTAAAAATACCAAACGACCTCCAAAAATTGCATAAAAATACTCTAAAAATCTCTAGAATTTTTCTATAGCATTTCTAAATATTTTTGAATTATTTTTGGGGCTCAAAATGAGGAAATTTGGGTCGTTACAATTCCCCATACCTTATAAAAAGTTCGTTCTCGAACTTAGAATAATTCTAGATCTCTCTGTCTCATACTGTCCTTACGCTCCTAAATAATTTCTTCGTGCTTCTGGTTCCAAATAACTTTCACTAATGGTACTCTTTGTTCCTTAGTCTCTTAACTTCTCGGTCCTCTATCATTCATATCGAATCGTACCCATTAGTGGTCCTTGGAAGGCTTATTATAAGGTCTCTAAAGACCATAGGTGCATTAGTCACACCAAATGGCATGACTACAAATTCGTAGTGTCCATTTCTGGTCCTGGAAACTGTTCTAGGTGCATCACTTCCTTTCACTTTCAACTGATGGTTCCCCAAAACGTAGGTCTGTTTTAGAGAACATTATTTCCCTCTTTAGCTGATCCAATAGATCATCTATTCTGGGAAGAGGGTACTTGTCCTTAACTGCTACTTTGCTCAGCGCTCTAAAATCTATGCACATCCTCATAGATCCGTCTTTCTCCTTAACGAACAACTCTGGAGCTCTCCGGGGTGAATAACTAGGGCGAATGAAACCCTTGTCAAGTAGCTCCTAAAATTGTTCTTGTAACTCTCTTAGCTCTGCTAGAAAAATTCAATACAGAGCTTTTGAAATTGAACTGGTATCAGGAAACAACTCAATTTCAAACTCTACTTCTCTGTTGGGAGATAGTCCAAGTAGCTCTTCTAGAAATTCCTCTGGGTATTCGCAGACTACCCGAACATCTTCCTGCTTGGGTCTTTCTTGTTATCATTGTCCTTCTAATCCTAATTACTTAACTGGGGCTTCTGACTCCCCACTGTCTTGTCCTCTATCTTAACATCTAGTTATGCCAAGAATAATACCTGATATCTTCTCTATCCTTTCTAAACATACTTATGTATATATGAATATACGAGAAACAAAACTAAAATTGTCTCTATTCTTTCTAAGCATATGTATCAAAACATAGAAAATCAAAACATGAATTTTCTTCTTTCCTAAGCACATATAAGCAGATACTCTATACTGCAAATAATAAAGAAAGCATAAAATAAAATTAAATACTTTCTTACTTGAAGACGGCAAGGATGGTGCTGATGTGTGATGCTGAAGAAAGGGAACTGCTCTGATACCAACTGTAATGACCACCCTTCTTACTACTACTACTCTCTAAGGATGACCGTTACTTAACTACTAACTCTACTTAACCGGTATGATTAAAAATCACATGGAAACCGTACCGAAAAATTTCGACAGAGTCTCCCCTGTACCGGTGACCATATTCAACAATACATGCAATATATACTCAGCCACAAGTGGCTGGAACACATATCAATCAACCACGTAGTATAATAAATCCAAAATAAAGAAAACAATACCACAACTCATCACACCATATCACAATTCATCTACTATGTCCTAATCACATCAAAATATCATGTACTATCTCAACTACTTCTAACATAGCAAAAGACAATAGAAACTAAAAGAAAACTTCTTTCTTAGTCCCAAGGCTTCCATAGTCCTGGCATCACACATCCTTCGAACACCTCCTTGTCGCCTTCCTTTCTATTTCTTTTCCTTTCCTGTATCTACAGTAAGAGGAAGTGCAATCTATAAGCAAAATTTGCTTAGTAAGCGCTATCTAACTCACAAAAACACGAATATGCATGTATACAGAAAGAACTAGAAACTATATGCTCTAATAGAAAATAAAGCATAAACATAACTACTCATGTCAAACTAATAGCAAAGAAAAGCTAAGGAAACTACTCATGTAATTCCAATAACTAATCATGCTATACAAGGATAAAACTGCACGCTAGAACTCAAAAGAACTAAACTTACTGATTCTAAGCATAAATGAAGCTTGTTTCTTTTGTTTCAAAACTTATACTTTATTATTTTAAAATAATAATCAACTTCTCTAGGGCCCAGCATTGTACCAATTTGTGCGCATCCTTAATATGAGTCGAGGTAGCTAATCCTGAAACTACTAAGGTACTTCTAGGCGATCTTGTGCCTAGGGGCGATCTAGGAGCCCACCCAATGGACCTTGTGTCCGGTACATGCCATTAAAAAGTAAAATACTTATTTTCTTCTTAACTATAACTTCCTTATACTTGTTATTCTTTAATTCTCTTATAACAAAATGCCTTGGCATTTATTCAAACACTTAGTGTGCTTTTAATCCTAAATTTCTGGAATTTAGGATCAATTTAAGACCTTGGTCTTTTTCTTTCTTTTCTTTATCTTTCTTATACTTTTCTTAAACCCAAAATACTGTTAGGGTATTTTTCCATATGCATCTATAAGTGAAATCAACTAGGTAACACACAATCATGCATATTTAAAAGAAATCTAAAGCCTTGTTCTACAATGCTTTCTATAAACTATCTGTATTTTAAAAATAAAGACTACAGCTTTAGTTGTTCCATAATTCCAAACCTCCTAAGCAGTTAGGTGAAGCAACTACATTAAACCTCAATAGTGCAGTAACATTCAAATATCATAAAATTGATGATTCATAATCGCACAAATTCAGCTAACATAAGGTAAACTTCAACTCTACTCATTCTACAATCTTACTCCTTTAGTCATGATAAAGAGTGATCTAATCTAACCATTACCCTATCTAGTAGAAAGGTCTTGTCGTTAAACTAATGTTGTACCAACATTTAGAGTCACCTAAAAAGAATAGAAATCATGCTCAGAATTATCTAACCTTTAAATCTCTTTTCTCATCTTCTAAACTAAACTTCTCTGAAGTTCCTACTTGCATATCTAAATCAATCACATACTTCTCACCTGTTAAATTCATTACAACAATTCAAATCATCTTTTAGTCTTAATACGTGATACTCACCAAAACAACATATTTCATATGCTCATCTTCACTCCTTCATCCACACTTCTGCACTAAAGGGATTACACTACCTACTTCATCATAAATAAACCAAAATCACTACCGGATCAACCTCCAATTTGCCTAATAAACCAATACTTAACCCATGTCATTCTATGTTCATCGCCTAATAACAGAACCAAGGGAAACTAAAAGCTTAAAGATAAATCTAACTATATATATATATATATATATATATATATATATATATATATACTTGGAATAAAAGGCAGTTCGTGGCATAGATATATATATATAAACTAAAACTGAAAATCTACTTCTGAAATATTTTCATGAAATCTGAAACTAACATTCTAACCTTAAAACTATAACTGCAGGTTAAAGGATCACTAACAAAGAATCTAATAGCATGTTAAACAATTGATAACAAAAGGGTCTAACTGGTTAGAACTTGAAATTCTATAAAATTTATACTTCTTATACTTTAAAATATTTATCTTTTTCTTCTTCAGACCTTGGTTTTTACTTTACTCATAACTTCTCATCAATCCTTAAAAGGATTAAGTAGAATGCTATACGTACATATAGATTCTAGTGTTGCATAAAACAAGTTCAATTCGTTAAGACTTGCTGTGAACATAAGAAATTGCATCTAATTATACATGCTGTCCAATAACAAGGAAATCTAAGATTTGCATACATTAAAATAGACCATTCAAGCTCACTGATTTGCAAAGGAAATAAAACTACAAAGCTAAAAGAGAAGGCCAGTTGTCCATGCTTAATAACCTTTGCAAAAGAACTAAACTGAAATGCTGACCTAAAGCTATTCATACTCATTAATTTACCAAAGAACCCCCATCTGTCACGCTAACTATAAGGTTGTTCTTGCTTATGGAATTAATCTTCATGCTTCTACAAATACTTACAATGTACAAGCAATGCACAAATGCTACAACACAATAACTGAATGCAAGGAATTAATCTTGCTGAATTGAACCTCAAGAAGTCAACTTGCTGAATTGAAACTTAAAGAATTAAACTTGAATAACTTTAAATCAGTAATTAAACCCAACTATATGCCAAATCCATTAAAACCCCTTCTTATCTTCCTTTAAAAACTCACGGCATCAAACCCTTTAAACTGAGGTCGTAATGAAAAGTCAACTATTTTGAAAGTGTTAAAAACTGCATATCATCTAATTAATCCCACACGCTTAACCTATACCATTTATTCCCTTTCTTTGAAATTCACGGCAACAACTTAAGGAAGCAAACCTCCTTTATAACATGCTTCAAAAGAGAACTGTTAACTTAAACACTCCCTAAATTGAATGCTCATGATGTTAATACAAGCAAAACCGTATAGCACAGGAAATAAAACTTGCTGCTCATGATATTTATAGGCTGTTCAAAACTGAATGGCACAAAAGAACTAGATCCGAAACCAAGAAATAAGGTTGTTCATAATCAATGAGGTGGCAAAGAACTAAAATCTGCAGTGCTAAATGCAAGGCTGCTCAAGCTTACCGAATCATTAACAAAGGAAATCTAAACAGCAAGTATCTAAAGTTAACACTGCATGCTTTAAACTTGAACAGATCTAAAACCATTCAAATCCCTTCTCCTCTTCTTTATCAACCCACGGCAGCAACCCAAAAGAAAGAATCCAACACAACCTTAAAACTAAATTATGCAACATTAATTGCAACCCAAGAAGAAGGTACAGATATATTCAACGCATTAACAAACTGAACTACGTGCCCAAATAATTAATCCTCTTCTCATTTTCCTGATGAAATCCACGGCAACCAAAAGAACCCAGAAAATTTGCTACTGAAACCTAAAAATCTTAATTGTTCTCTATGCTCTTTGTCTAGAACAACAAAACCCAAAATCCAGTAACAAAGCTTGGAGGTAAAACGCCTGCATACTTGAACTTTACCATTTATGTTCTTTCTTAAACCTCACGGCAGCAAACCCAACCCACAATCTTCACAGAAAATTCGTAACAAAAGGAAAAATAATCCGAAGCTATCCTACTGCAGGTGAGAAGCGACTTACATCGGTTTCTTGAACTCACAGCCGGAAGGGAAGGACTCTAGGGTTTCGGAGGCTTACATGATTGTGGCCTCTCCCTCGTGCTCACGGTTTCCTTCTCGACGAGAGGAGCTCGACGGTGCGAAGACTTCACAGAGAGGGATGCTTGCCGGCTGCCGGAGACGCCGGCTGCTTGCTGCGTTTTCGGGAGAAAATTTTTGATTTTTTCCGAATAATACCTAGGGGTTTTTTTATAACTAAGTATTCTATTAACTATTACCATATAAGTATATTTCCTACCTTTACTTAACAGAACCGACGGCTGGATCACTTGGTTAACCGGGTTTTGACCAGATCAGAGGTTGCTGGTTCGAACCTCGGCATGGATATTTTTTGTCAAAATTTCCTTCATTTAGTAAAAATACCAAACGACCTCCAAAAATTGCATACAAATACTCTAAAAATCTCTAGAATTTTTCTATAGCATTTCGAAATAGTTTTGAATTATTTTTGGGGCTCAAAATGAGGAAATTTAGGTCGTTACAAGTTTATTTTAAAGTTCCTTTAAAATAATTTTGATTAAGTTTTAACATAATTTTAATTAAGTTTTAAAAAATTTAATTAAGTTTTAAAATAATTTTAATTAAGTTTTAAAATACTTTTAATTAAATTTTAAAATAATTAAGTTTTAAAAAATTTTAATTAAGTTTTAAAATAATTTTAATTAAGTTATAAAATACATTTAATTAAATTTTAAAATAATTAAGTTTTTAATTGAGTTTTTAAATAATTGTAATTAAGTTTTAAAATAATTATAATTAAGTTTTAAAATAATTTTAATTAAGTTTTAAAAATAAATAAGTTTTAAAATAATTTTAATTAAGTTTTTAAAATAATTAAGTTTTAAAATAATTTTAATTAAGTTTTAAAATAATTTTAATTAAGTTTTAAAATAATTTTAATTAAGTTTTTTTTAAATAATTAAGTTTTAAAATAATTAATTTTTATAATAATTTTAAATTTTAATTAATTAAGTTTTTAAAATAATTAAGTTTTAAAATAATTAAGTTTTAAAATACATTTAATTAAATTTTAAAATAATTAAGTTTTTTAATTGAGTTTTAAAATAATTGTAATTAAGTTTTAAAATAATTTTAATTAAGTTTTAAAAATAATTAAGTTTTAAAAATAATTAAGTTTTAAATTATTTTTATTTAAGTTTTAAAATAATTTTAATTAAGTTTTAAAATAATTTTAATTAAGTTTTTTAAAATTATTTTGTTTTAAAATAATTAATTTTTAAAATAATTTTAATTAAGTTTTAAAATAATTTTAATTAATTTTTAAAATAATTTTAATTATTATTTTTAAAATAATTAAGTTTTAAAATAATTAATTTTTAAAATACATTTAATTAAATTTTAAAATAATTAAGTTTTTTAATTGAGTTTTAAAATAATTGTAATTAAGTTTAAAAATAATTTTAATTTGGGTTTGATAATTAATTGAAAAAGGTTATTGAACCATGTTAGATTCAAACTTAGGTTTGGGTTAATCAAGCAGGCTTCATAAGGATAAGCTTTCAGTTCAGTGGCGAGGCATATGGCCTACTTGGATATCATTAGACCATTTGCTGAAAGCTTTCCAAACTGTTTCCGCCCAAAAAACTTAATACTAAATTTTGGTCTAACTAGCCCATGTTTGACTGGGTAGCTTCGGTCAGATCCACTAAGTCTAGTACACCAGGTAGAAATCCATATTCAGCCTAGACATGCCTTCGACAAAACTTCCTTGACGTACTATCATCCCAATCCATTCCGATGCTATGTTATAGGGTTTGGTAAACCTTTTTAATCTAACCATTCTAAATTAAGAAAAGATACATACATGCTATACAACAGTTAAGTATGCATGATCATGACAATTCAAACAATTCAAACAAGTCATGCATAATACAAATTGTTTGTGTTGTTGATGTTGTTGTTGTTGTATATTTAATATTATTGTTTGTTTTTATTATTGTCCATTAATGATGGTTGTCGCTTTGTTTAGAATTGTTTTGTTAATATTATAGTTATTATTTAGTATTGTTATTATTATTATTATTATTATTATTATTATTATTATTATCATAATTAAAGGGTACATGATTATAATGAAAGTTTTGTTTTAGATTTGGTTTTGATTTATAACTTGAATCTAGATTTTGTGAGTTGATAAAATTATTAATAATGTTTTCTAATTTATCAATTTTATTTTTCAAAATATTATTTTGTTTTTCTAGTTTTCTAAAATTTGATTTTGTATTTAATTTATAGTTTTGTTTCTTATTTTTATTTTCAAAATTTTTAGTTAAGTTTTGCTTATTATTAATTACTTTTAATAATTGTTATTTTGATTTAAATTCAAATTATCTTGAATAAATAAGTTTGATTAACTAGATCTAGGTCTTGATTAATTTTTTGATTGATTTGGTCAATTTTAGTTATATTTGAATTAATTAAGTTTTTATTAGCTAGATTATTTTTGTTAAGTAATTTTAATGTTGGATTTTCATGCATTTTTAATTTCATATTACAATTCAAACAAGAAGGATCTAAAGCATGTAAATTTTCATATAATTTAAATTTATTTACCATACTAGCTCCCCCTGAATCCTTGGGCCTTCTCTCCGGGCATTGAGATTTGTAGTGTCCCATCTTTTTGCACTTGAAACATTCGATGTGATCCTTTCTTTTCTGGACTCTAGGCATCAGTTCCTCCTTTGCCTCTAGTTGTGCAGATCGACTCATCGGACATTTATTTTTGTAGTGTCCTTTTTCTCTGCACTTGAAACATGTTATGTGTTCTTTAAATTTTGAATTTACAATATTACCTTCTGAATCCTTATTAGGATTCTCCCCCTTGACCATTGTCACTTCGGATTCAGGCTCGAACATTTGGTCAGGCTTGGGTTCAGATCCATCAGCCTCCTCCTCAGCCACCAGTGCGATGAAGCTAATTTCATTTTGTTCTTCTAGATCTGATTCTGAGGATTGCTCTCTGAATTCGGACTTAGATTCGAACTCACTTTCGCCTTGATCTTCTAGCCTCGATGGAGTCTCGTGAAGCTCAATCAATTTGGTCCACATCTCGAAAGCATTCTTGTAATTTTCTAATTGACACAAAATTTTGTTAGGCAAACTACTAATTAATATATCTATTACCTTTGTGTTTGCTTTTGGGTTCCAAGAAGATTGTCTCAGTGCGATCCAATTGTCAAAACCCTCACTTCCGATGAAAGATTCCATCATCCGCCTCCAAATATTGAAATAAACTTGATCGTACAGTGAAGGTTCGTAAATGCTTCCTCCTTCTTGATAGGATGTCGACATTCTTGCAAGAAAAAAATAGAAAACAAATTTCCAAGACTTGCGTCTTGGGATTAGCAGTGCGAGATAAATAGAGATAAGAAAAATATTCTAAAAGAAAAGAAAAAGTTTTGAAAATGCTTTGAAAATCGGTTAAGATCTTTCAGAGCTACCGAGGCTCTGATACCAATTGATAGGATCGAGTAGCGCGATAGAGGGGGGGGGGTGAATATCGCGTCCTTTTAAAACTAATCGTTTCTTTGAAATCAAAGTCGTGCACAGCGGAAAGTAAATAGAGACAGTTTGTTTACTTCGTTCGGAGCCTAGCTCGACTCCTACTCGAAGGCCCGCGGTCCTTGACCGCACCGATGGGCAAAACACTAAAACTCTTCTCTCCGAAGTCCTCGGAGAGAAGCAGATCGTACAGGTACAATAGAATAAGATAGTAACAAGCCTACTATCTTATTTGCAATTAAGTGAAAAACAAAATATATATACCGACAAATGAATCGAAGATTTAGCATAGGTCGGTGCTTTCGAATGATGCAGCTTGCTGTACTGATGAAGATGAGTCGCTTGCAGAGCAGTAACTTGTGATCAGAAAAAGTTGTTCTGGCCTCTGACCTTGAGCCTGAATTTATAGGTGCACTGAGGTTTGGTCGACCGATCCCTCTGTTCGGTCGAGCGAACCAGCTCCAATCACCCACAGTTGGAGTCTGACGCTGGCTCGTAAATTTTACATTAACTGGCCTTCAATGGTTCGGTCGACCGAACCCTTTTATCGGTCGACCGAACAAGGTTTTCCCTTGTTCGCTGAAATCTGCCGAGATCACCCTTTAATGCTGATTAAATGCTGATTGGATCGGTCGACCGATCCCCAAGTTCGGTCAACCGATCAGCTTCTATTTCCTTTGCTGTTGATCGGTGCTGATGATCTGTCCTGTGCTGAGTCACTATGGTTAGGTCGACCGATCTTCTTGTTCGGTCGACCGATCAAGCTTTTGACCGGACTAAACTCTGCTTTGCCTGATCTGAACTGATCTCTGGTCTGAGTCAAGCTGGTTCGGTCGACCAATCCTCCTGTTCGGTCGACCGATCAAGCCGAATCTGCAAAACAGAGTTTAAACAATATTCCTGCAAAACAAGTGTTAGCACAGTAATATAATGCATGAGTAATATAGACAGTAGAGCTGTCTTGATCTCAACTTGGAAACCTTCCTGGTTTCTTCAGTTGGATCAGTGACCTAAGGTTGTTCCCTTTAGGAACCCGACCTCACTATCGCTCCTCCAGTTGCATACCTCAACTTACCTGCCAAACAGTGGTCCTCCAGACCTGTTTGGACTTTTGCCTGCTTAGTGTCTGATTGTCCGATCCAATAAGACTTTACCTGCAACACTACATTAGCCAACAGCAATAATAGTAATACAGAATACAATGGTAAACCTAAACCTAGATTTACCGAGATCCACTGGTCCGATCAACCTTGCTTAGAGTTCACTCCTCTAAGTCTTCTCGTTACCTAAGGTTACCATCCCCTAGGATTTTCTCCACTTGGCTTCACTCACCAAGACTCAGTATTCGGCTACCCAGGGATCAAGTCCTCCAGACCTATCCACCTGGCTTCCACGATATACTGAGATTTCCCTTACCTAGCCTACAACTAGGACTCAGTATTCGGCTACCGAGGGATCAAGTCCTCTAGACCTATCCACCTGGCTTCCACGATATACCGAGATTTCTCTCCTTGCCTAGCCTCCAACTAGGACTTCCCTTGCCTAGCCTACAACTAGGACTTCCCTAGATCAAGCTCCATACTAAAACATTCTTACTTAAACATATTTGTCTGACATTAAAACCTAGGAGGTCGATTGCACCAACAGTAAGTTCCATACCTAGCTTTGGATTTGGGTTTGATTCTTTGTTTGGGTGTTGATTTCTTGATCTCACCTTGATCCGGAATCACAGCAGATTGGCTCACTCTTTTCCAACAGCTGCTACCTTGAATTCTAACAGCAACCCTTGAGTTCCAGCAGCGGCTGAATTAAGGTAAGGAGTTATTTGTTTCTTACTGTAGCTTAAAATCCAAATTTGAGGATGTAGATATTGCGAATTTGGATTTGTTGATTTGGGAATTATTATGTTAGCAAGAAAAGAGTGGACAGCAGTAGTTCATCTTTTGATGGTGAAACCCTTTCAGTCGTGAGCCACCATTAGCTACGACAAATTTGGTGAGTTTGTAGGATGATAAGGGTTCATGGATTTAATTAAATTTAATTGGACTAACGAGAATGGATTCCTAATCGGATTAAGGTTAAGTTAGCTATTTGGTTTATGATATATTTAGCTCACTAGTTCATATTTGACCTAGTTGTACCATGCGTTATGTGTTTGCAAGACGTTGTTTGGAGACAAACGTCTGGATACGAGATTTATTGTGATACAAATTACGTATAAAGGCGGGTACCTCTTGACTTATCTTTTATGATATTGTCAGTTGGATATGCATAGTATTTTATAGCTACAAGCAATAATCATGTTTGCCTTTGGTATGTCATGGTTTGATACCCATAGCATGTTCTGTTTTTGTCGTTTGTTATGTATCCATGTTTATGCCTCATGATTATTGCCATGGTTACCTTAATTCCTAGAGTAAGTGACATACCATGCTCTACTGATGTAGGACTAGATTATGGATTTTTATTATCTGGCGTGTGTACCTATATTTTTATATCATATCTGATCTGTATACCTAGACCCTTTTGTTTTGATCCATGTACATTGTTGGTACATATTTTATGAAGGTGGATATGTTCCGGACCTAGGTTGTTATACCATAGAGGACTTGTATACCCTAGATCTGTGGATTCGACTTACTGGTATTAGGGTACACATTTATATATATATATATATGGATTGGTTCAGGATATGGTCATGCTTAGTGTCATGCACCATTCGCATATTGCATGATGCGTGATAGTCTGCTCCATTATTGTAGAGCATATCGCCAATTTCATCACTGTTCGGTGCTGCGTTTGTCCGCTAATGGGTAGCGTGACGTAGCGTGGTAGCACGTCAGTTTTGCTCTGTTCGGTGCTCCGTTGGTCCACTCTGGGTAGTGTGATACAGCGTGGTAGCACGTCAGGGATCCCTCCCCGTCATGGTGTATCGGGAGATGAGAGCATTACGCTCCCCCATTTATGATTTGGGGTAGGAGTATGTGTGTACTCCGACAGCATCCCATCCATTCGGTCACTCATCATGAGCAGTGAGGTTAGAGTGCACGGTTGTCACAGCCCTACCCACTCAGTCTCACCATTGTGTGTGAGATGACTGACTGGCGTCAGGGGTGACCATGTCATTGGCATCATATGCATTTATTGCATTTATTTGCTTGCGTTTGCTGCACTAATATGCTGCATTTTGGTGGATGCATTTGTTTGACATGCATACAGGAGGCATATTGTGTATCTGGTTTGACGACCCTTTTGTTCTGGATAGGAGTTTCCTGGTGAGTACAACTTCCTCAGTTATCTTTCAGTTTTGCATATTTCCTATATATGATTAGGAAGCTATATTCCATGTTTATTGCTGTTAGATATATCTTACTAGGCATGTCTATTGGTATTCGCTGAGTTGTTGAACTCACCCCTGTGGACACTATCTTTTTCAGGTACCAGGTTGGGTATGATGTCACTTGGAGTATCCTGTCTGCTGGTCCCCACGTCACCTCAGAAGATCTATCGGTTTCATTTATGTTTTGTTTGTTTTATGTGTCAGTGTGTTTAGTTTGTGCTCCGGTTTTGTTTCTGGAGTTTTGAAGTTGTTATGTGGTATTTTGTATTATTGTTGGTTGTGTAAGCCTAGCCGGCTATTAGTTTTGTGTTTGGTTTGTATTTGGTTTCTGTCATTTTCCGTTGTGTTTTGGTTTTGGTACAGCCGAGTGGGCTGCTTTACATATAACTACGTGGTTGTGTGTATATTCCAGCCGCCTGTGGCTGATGTATATTGTTCATGTAGAAATGATTCAGATTGTCAGTCGTACAAGGGAGGTGCTGCCGAAATTTCTTCGGACAGGGACTCCCCCGGGGCGTGACAATAACAATATGCAAACATACCTCCTATAGCCTGGAGATGTCCTGTTGCTGCCTGGTTCCAAGATCGAAAAGTCACATCAAGAAAATTGAAACACGAAATACCAAAACACGAACAACAGGCATCGTAAACCTGGCTCTAATACCACTAATTGTCACGCCCCAAAGGAGTCCCTACCAAAAAATTTCGACAGCATTTCCCCTGTACCGGTGATAATCTAAAGCATAAATACAAACAAAATACATCAGCCACATGCGGCTGGAATATATACACAACCACACAGTTATATAATCAGCCCACTCTACTGGAACGAAAATAAACACAACCACGCAGTTATATATACATTAAACAGCCCACTCGGCTGCACTAAAAACCAACACAACGGAAAAATGATAACGAAAAGTCCATACAAGACAAATCAACACACTGCTAGCCGGCTAGGCTTTATACAACAACCACAACAACACAAATAGAATCACATCACCAAATACACCAAATACTAAATACAAGTAAAACGTAAGCGAAAACCCGAAATGCTCTTTGGATGTGACATAGGACCGGCAGACAGGATACTCCAAGCGACACACCAACCATCTACCTGCTACCCGAAAACATAAATGTATAAATGCGGTGGTGAGTATAGGTAACTCGGCGGGTAATAGACAGAATAGTTCATGGTCCATAAATAAATATGGAGATCAAAGTATACAGTCTCAGTAGAGAATAAAGAACATGATCATACTAACATATCCAATATACACAACTACCAGTACCAGTCTATCTCACATGATATAATGCTCATAACTGACAAACAAAAATTGCACATACTACAACTGACAAGATGATAAACACATACCCAATCTAGAGACAAAACATGCTATAATGATCAGTAAACTCACCAAATCTGCAACAAACCCACTCATGACATTTGTGCAATATAAATACAACTGCATATACATGTAAAATAAATGACATGTATACAGCATGACAATCATATGCAACAAGCATATCTCAAACAAGTGAAACAACCACAATCACATGCATCTAATATCTACTAGGCATGTATGCAAATATATTTCCAAAGATGCACCGCACATCATATGTAAAAATGTGTATACATGCTCTGTTAGACTTTCGAGCCGCAAACCCCGCCTTTTGCGTTGCGGAAACCTTGAAGCTAGCAACGGATCCGTGCGAAGATAAATAAGAATATTCATGTACATGTTTGTCTACACTAGATCTACCTTAGATCTACATGAAAAAGAAGTATTACCCTTGTAGCGATACCCTTCACTTATCCCGCTCATCCAAAAGGTTACCAGATCTCGTAGAGTGTCAAGTGTACACTCCACTACACGTATTCAAAAGGACAAAAGGTGGAGAAAACCACTTAGAGTATGCTAGCACTCTTGAGAGGTCTCGGTAATCAAAGAGAAAAGAGAGAACAAGAAGAGAGGAAGAAGAAGCCTTCAATTGCCTTCATAATGTGGCCGACCACTTATTAGAGCATCTTATACCTCCATGTAATACCAAGAGTCATGGCTATTGGTCTTCCTCATGAGGTGGCACACAATGATATAGCCTTGATGATGTGGAACATCATCATTGGCCGGCCCATGCCAAATCACAATGAAGTGGCATTTGGTCAAGTCAAACTTGACCCTTCATCTTCCCGCTCAAGTCAAGTCAAACTTGACCTCTTATCTCCCATTGTTGATCAAATCTATCCTTTGATTAAAATCAATTTAATTTAATGAATCTCTATTCATTGGTTTAAATTGACTCAATGAATCTAAATTAGACTCATTCGACACATGAATCAAATTGAGTCCAACTCAATTAGTCTAATTTGGATTACTCTTAAACCAATTTGGTTCATCACATGAACCTAATCCTCTTGGTCCATCATATGAACCTAATCTACATCTAACTGCCCTTTGTGTGTGACCCTATAGGTTCTTGTAACGTTGGCAATGCTCCTAAACCCATTTAGAAACATAAGCAATGAGCGGTATCTAGCAACACATCATTACTACCCAAGTTACAAGAATGTTGAGATCCAACATCACCATTGTGACTACTAATTGTGACTCTCACAATATGTGACAATGTCCTTCTATCCTTGACATCTAAATTTATCAATTGAGGCATAGACCGTGTCATCCTCTAATCAATCTATGTCTTGAACTCCAAGTAGATTCACTCTAATCAAATGAGCTCAATATCTCATATTGACTTATTTGGGCATGACCATGCACTTAGTGGTCACACTCTATCAAGAATCATGATATCACTCCCATTATATAGGAGGGATAGATCCCATCTACATCACTCACATGCCTCTGTATAATTTGTTACATACCTAATAATCGCCTTTATATTCCACTCATTTACGGGTGACGTTTGACGAAACCAAAGTATGTAACTCCTTATGTAGGGAACCATGGTGACTTCAGGTCCAAGGACTGATAACGATCCATGATACTTTCTCATAGCGGGTCATTCAGTATACATTATCAAATGCATACCCATGTGTCAGCTTGATATCTAATATCCATAACTTGTGAGTTCAAGTCATCGAGTTGACCTACATGCTAGTCTCATCGCATTAACATTATCCTTTAATGTTAATACTTGATTAGGAATGATTAAGAGTAGTGTTCTCTATATCATCTCACTATCAATTCAACCAATCGATTGATATAGATAAGAACCTTCTACTCAAGAACGCTATTATACTCAGTTATTTGGCACCAATACAAGTAAGTATAATAACTATAAAGAAATGTCTTTATAAATATATATAGGAATATGATACATCGAGTCTATACAACAATCATCACATGATCCCCTCTAGAGCTCTCTCTAACAATCTCCCACTAGCACTAGTGCCAATCAGGGTAGGCTCTAACACCCAATGACCTAATGCGACCATTATGCTTTCTCTGTGTCAAAGCCTTGGTCAAGGGATCAGCTACATTCGCCTCTGTGGGTACTCTGTAAATTTTCACATCTCCTCTATCGATGATCTCTCGAATGAGATGGAAGCGCCGTAGTATGTGTTTGGTCCACTGGTGTGAGCGAGGTTCCTTAGCCTGCGCAATTACTCCATTATTGTCATAATAGAGCTCTATAAGATCGGCTATGCTAGGAACCACCCCAAGCTTAATAATGAACTTACGGATCCAAACTGCCTCCTTTGCTGCTTCTGATGCAGCAATGTACTCGGCCTCTATTTTAGAATCAGCAACTGTGTCCTGCTTCGAACTCTTCTAGCTCACAACACCACCATTCAAGCAAAACATGAACCCCGACTGTGATCTATAATCATCCTAGTCAGTTTGGAAGCTGGCATCACTATAACCCTTTACAGCTAGCTCGTCATCTCCTCCAAATATCAAGAAATATTCTTTAGTCCTTCTCAAGTACTTAAGAATATTATTGACCGCCATCTAGTGACGCTCACCTGGATCTCACAGGTATCTGCTTGTCATGCTCAAAGTATACGAAACATCAAGATGAGTACATAGGATGACGTACATGATAGATCCTATGGCTGAAGCATAAGGGATCTTATCCATGCGGTCTCTCTCCTCTCTAGAAGAGGGACTTTGAGTCTTCGAAAGACTCACATGATGTGACACTGGCAGAAATCCTTTCTTGGAATACTGCATGGCAAACTATAGTAATATCGTGTCAATATATGTACTTTGACTTAGGCCAAGCAATCTTTTAGATCTATCTCTTTAGATCTTTATACCTAGAATACAGGCTGCTTCACCTAAGTCCTTTATTGAGAAACAATTCCCCAGCCACGTCTTTACAAACTGCAACAAAGGAATGTCATTTCCAATGAGTAGTATGTCATCCACATACAATACAAGGAAGACAACTGTGTTCCCAACAATCTTCTTGTAGACACAGGGTTCATCTTTATTCTTGATGAAACCAAACTGTTTGATCGCATTATTGAATCGAAGATTCCAGCTCCGAGAAGCTTGTTTTAGTCCATAAATGGACTTATGTAGCTTGTGTACTGTACCATTATGCTGTGGATCTACAAAACCCTCAGGTTGTGTCATGTATACATCCTCAAGCAAGTGTCCATTCAGAAATACAGTTTTAACATCCATCTGCCATATCTCATAATCGTGGTATTCTGCAATAGCAAGCATGATCCAAATGGACTTAAACATCGCTACTGGAGAAAAAGTTTCATCATAGTCAATACCATGAATTTGCTTGAAACCTTTAGCTACCAAACGACCCTTATAGGTATGCGTAAGTCCATCCATATCAGTCTTTCTCTTAAAGACCCACTTACACCCAAAGGGTTTGCCCCTTCAGGTGGATCAACCAAAGTCCATATTTGGTTGGTGTACATGGATTCCATCTCGGATCTCATAGCCTCTAGCTATTTCTCAGAATTTGGTTTCATCACAGCTTCCTGATAGGAGATAGGCTCATTCTCAACGAGCATAACGTCATCATGGTCAGACAAGAGAAATGAGTATCTCTCAGGCTGACGACGTATCCTGTTAGACCTGCGAAGAGGTATGTCTATTTGAACTGGTTGTTATTCCTCAATTCCTTATGCAACAATCTCATCATCCACAACATTTTGCGGTTCCAATTTAACTTCCATCAAGGCTTCAGAGCTATGGTCCATATCTTGAACTTGTTCAAGATCTAACGTACTCCCACTAGTTTTTCTAGAAGCAAAGTCCTTTTCTAGAAATATCCCAGTCTTAGCCACAAACACTTTGTGGTGACTAGGAATGTAGAAGTAATATCCCTTTTTTCCTTGGGATATCCTATAAAATAACACTTATCGGATTTGCGTCCCAGTTTGTCCGAGACTTGACGTCGAATGTAAGCCTCACAACCCCAAAGCCTCATAAAAGATATCTGGGCATCTCTCCCAGTCCTTATCCTATATGATGTCTTTATCACAGCTTTGGATGGAACATGATTAAGTGTGAAGGCCACTGTGTCTAGAGCATATCCCCAAAAGGATATAGGAAGATCTGTGTGACTCATCATAGATCGTACCATATCTAATAGGGTACGATTTCTCCTTTCGGATACACCATTCCACTGTGGTGTTCTAGGAGGAGTGAGTTGGGATAGAATCTCACACTCAGTTAGATAGTCATGAAACTCATGGCTAAGGTATTCACCACCTCGATCTGATCGAAGTATCTTAATACTCTTGCCTAGCTAGTTTTGTACTTCATTCTTGAATTCTTTGAACTTTTCAAAGGATTGTAACTTATGTGTCATCAAATACACATAATCATATCTACTGAAGTCATCAGTAAATATAATGAAGTACCTATAACCACCTCTGGCAGTGACATTGAAAGGGCCACATACATCACTATGTATAAGTCCTAACAAGTCAGTTGCTCTTTCACTGTGTCCACTAAAGGGTGTCTTGGTCATCTTGCCCAGTAGGCATGACTCGCATGTCTCATATTATTCAAAATCAAATGAGTCAAGTAAACCATCTTTGTGGAGCTGGGATAAACGATTCTCATTTATATGACCTAAGCGACAATGCCAGAGATAGGTTCGGTTAATTTCATTTGACTTGAACCTTTTGGTACTTATGTTATCGATGGGGTTCTCGAAGTCTAGAATGTAGAGTCCGTTCATCAGAGGTGCACTACAATTGAACATATCTTTCAAATAAACAGAACAACATTTGTTCTTTATTATAAATGAAAAGCCTTTCTTGTCTAAACAAGAAACTGAAATGATGTTCTTTGTGAGAGCAGACACATGACAACATTCATCTAATTCTATTACAAGCCTAGAGGGCAGAGATAGATAGTAAGTTCCTACAACAACAGCAACAACCTGTGCTCCATTTCCTACTCGTAGGTCCACCTCGTCCTTCATCAATGTCCTGCTATTTCTCAGTGCCTGTACACTAGTACAAATATGAGAAGCACATCCGGTATCTAGTACCCACGATAAAGAAATAGAGAGATTGACTTCTATAACATATATACCTGAAGTAGAAATCTCATTTCTCTTCTTCTTAAGATCTTCCAGGTATCCTTGGAAATTTCTCTTCCAGTGCCTGGTCTGACCCCAGTGGAAGCAGGTAGCACCATTGGAAACCCCTCCTTTAGGTTTCATTACCTTGCCTTTGCCCTTGGCTTGGGACTTTCCCTTACTTTTAGGCTTGCCCTTGCCTTCATGCTTTTGCACCATCAAAATAGAGTTGGGCTTTACCTTCTTACGGTTGAGTTCAGCAGTTCGCAACATGCTTAGCAGCTCAGGCAGTGGCTTATCAATTTCGTTCATGTTGTAATTTATGATAAATTGATTGTAACTTTCTGGCAAGGATTTCAAAATCATGTCAGTGGCCAGTTCTTGGCCAAGTGGGAATCCCAACCTCTGTAGGTTCTCTATGTACCCAATCATCTTGAGTACATATGGACCTACGGGAGTCTCATCTTGCATCTTGTACTGAAACAGTGCCTTAGAGATTTCAAATCTCTCGTGCCTTGCTTGCCCTTGATATAGTTGACGAAGATGTTCAACCATATCATAAGCAGTCATCAACTCATGTTGCTTCTGAAGCTCAGAGTTCATGGTTACGAGCATGAGGCATGACACATCTAATGCATCATCATGATGCTTCTTATAAGCATCTCGGTCGGCTCGTGTGGCAGTGGCTGGAGGTGCCTCCAGACTTCTCTAGGACGTAGAGTTTTCTTTCTTGTGTGAGAATGATTCTCAGATTCCTGTACCAGTCCAGGAAATTAGCTCCGTTGAGCTTGTCCTTGTCAAGGACAGAACGCAGGGAGAAAATATTCGTGTTCGTCGACTTAGCAATCTACAACATAAATAAAGCAGAAAGTAAATATCATATTCCACTTATTATTTAATTAGACTTTTAACTAAATGATGCTCCCACTGAATTATAGGGCTTTAGTAGAATCAAGTCATGGATGTGGTCAAATCACACTACTAGATTCATACCAATTAGCTATAATTCTCGCGGAACAAGATCCACATCATGTTGGAGCAATCCCAATGGTCCGCGGGACCATGTGTTTTGGTGTTTGGGCAAAGGATTTAAGTTAGGTTCACCCTTGTATTTGATATGTGTATTTGAGTTGTGCAGGTTTGCAGGATACACATGTGACCCAGGTTGATGGCTTCGGGTCCGGTGAAGGATGGAGCATCCGAGGGACCGTGGACAAGGCAGCGAGGACAAGGGCCGAGGGAAGCGACTTCGAGGCATACGCGAAGGATGGCATTGGGGACGAGCCGCGGGCTTGAATGCATCCGAGGGACGAGAGCCAAAGGAAGTAGTCTTGAAGGTAAAAGGTCAAAGCTGCAAAGGAAGCATCAAGTGAGTCATAAGGGTGAGGGTACGAGTGCACGAGAGATTGTACTCGGAGTAAAATCCTAGTTTTTAGGGTTTTACTGTAGCAGTACTGTAGCGCTACTGTAGCAGTACTGTAGCAGTCGACTGGTCGAATTTCCACAGAGGGCAGTCGACTGCATGTTTTAGCAGTCGACTGGGAGGCGGGGTTTTCCAACCCGTGGCCTATAAAACCAAAGCTTGGGAGCTTGGTTTGAGTTGACGAAATAGAGGTGGTTAATCTCTATTAGTAGTCTACCAGTGCCCTAGCATCAAAGGAGCTCTTGTGAGGGTTGTGGTGAGTTTTCTCCACCCACAAGGAGGTTTGAGCTAGCCGGAAGTTTTCCGGGGAGTAATCCACCGAAGGATCGGGATCGTCCACCTTACGGACAGCCGTGGAGTAGGAGCCCTAATCTCCGAACCACGTTAAACAACGTGTTAGCTTGGTTTGCATTTCTTATTCTTGTCTTAAGCTTTCTTTGTATTCATATTTGTAGTTAGTATTAGATTTCCGCTGCGTATACTAACAATAGTGTAGAAGGCAATTATTTGGGGGTGCCATCTATCCAACCCCCCTTCAAGCCGGCCGACCGATCCCCAACAAGTGGTATCAGAGCGAGGACGCTCTCCGTTGGACTAACCGCCAAGGAAGCACAAGATGACCGGCTTGATAGATCCGCCAAAGTTCGAAGGAGGAAGCTTATGGGATATCACCTTTTGGATGGTGAAGATGAAGAACTTCTTCGAGACGGATTGGGACACAATGATGGTGGTGGAAGAGCCATTTGAAGTCCCTAAAGACAAGAAAGGGAAGAAGCTCCGAACACGACATTGGACGGAGGAGCAAACCTCATGATCGGAGGCAAACTCAAAGGTAATAGCAATTTTAATTGATTTATTGCCTCCTAATGTGATAAGTGGTGTAGGTAAATATGAGAACGCCCATGAATTGTGGAGTAAAGTGAAGAAATTTCCATGGGAGGAATTTTTGCCTACACAAGAAGAAGAAGAAAAATTCGAAGAAAGTGATGAAGTGGTCCAAGAGGAGAAGAAGGACCAATCGGATGTGGAGCCCAAGGAGTTGGGTTTAGTAGCTCAAGAAGAGGAGGTGGAGCAAACGGAAGTTGAGTCACGTTCAATATCCGAGGAGGAGAAGGAAGATGAGGTATCATCTACATCCTCAAGAATTGAAGAAGATTCCAAGACAAGTGAAGAAGATGAAGTCTTGGAAGTAAACATAGCAAGCACCTCCATCGAAGTGAAGTCAAAGAACAACATAATTTGCTTCGGATGTAATGAGAAGGGACACTACAAGAGTAGGTGTCCAATGAGTAAGAAGAAGGTATATCCTAAACTCAATTTAACTCCTTTAGAATCTAATTTGAGTTGTAGGAAGAAGAAGGAGAAGAAGCACATTAGATGCTTCACGTGTGGAGAACTTGGACACTACCACACAAGATGCTCAAGGAAGGGAGAGTTCAAGAAGTTGGAGCATCTAAAGAAGTGGGAGAAGAAGAAGAGGAGCTCAAGTCAAGGGGGAGCTTCAAGGGTAAGGGAGGTATACCCTAATTTGAAGTGTAATTCAAATTCAAATTCTTATCTTCCCATGCATGGTAGGAGAAATAATGATTATCATTATGTAGCAATGAAAAATTTTGGATTTAGATATCATGATAGAAGTAGGGTAAATGTGGATCATAACCCTAGGAAATCTATGCATGATAAATTTAGAAATGATAGACCTAAGGAGACCCAAGGCATTAATCCCAAGAAGGGGAGACACATGCCTAGAAAGGGTAGGTCTAGGAATGTCCATGGTGGACATGTTGACTCTAGGGTTAGGAACCTAGAGAGGGAGAATCAAGCTTTGAAGTTAAAGCTTGATAATTTGGAGAAATTCCTTAAGAAATTCACTATTGGATCTAAAGGATTAAATATGGTGTTGGGTAGTCAAAGACCCAATAATGATAGATCGGGTTTGGGATACCAATCTAGTCCCTCCAAGGTCAAAAGGAGACCATGTGCTAGGGTGGCAAATGATCATGGCAAGAGAGAGTCCTCCAAAGCTAAGGGAAAGTCTTATGCTAGGGTTGCATATGACTATAGCAAGGAGAAGCCAATAACTGGCAAGAGAAAACCATTTAATGGTAAGGAGAAATTAACCAAGGACAAAGTGTCCAAGGTTAAGAAAGTTAGATTTGTAGGCCAAGTGTCACCGGAGGTGCACCGGAATGGCCTAGCCATTGTGGATGAGTCACCTAGGGAGGTGGCTAAGGCTAAGAGCTCTAGGGGGAGCTCAAAGAGTCAATTTGGGACCCATGGCAAATGGATCTCAAGTGGGTTTTACTTGGGAGTCTAGGTTAGGTCATGGAATGTGCCAAGTGGTTTGGAGACGGACTTGAGTCTCAAACCTAGGGAATTGGCACACATGGGTTGTGTTTCATGCTTGAAAATATGACATTGGGGTCACATAGCATGATAATTGGTTTTGGATGTATAGATGTCATATAAACCAAATGCTAGGGATGCATTGTGGGTTAGTATGGGCAAATACATCAAGAGGAAGCCAAAACTAGGACTTTAGGTAAAGGTTTAATTGAACTTTTTAGCTAGTTTTGTGTCAATCTTGGGATTGGTGATAGGTATATTTATATATATATTTTTCCCAAGTAGATATTGATATAATAGACCTCTCCACAATATTTGGGGATTTTTGGAGGTTTGTGGAATTTCTGGCGCATTTCTGAAGTTGGCCAGAAAAGGCTGATTTTTTCATGAATATTATACCAGTCGACTGGTACAGTTACCTCGGTTAGTGGTGACCAGTCGACTGATACCAGTCTGAAAGTGTTTTCAGCACTCGATTTTGACCGGGTCAGCTCATATAGATGTATGGGATCCATGGGTGATACATACATGAGTTTAGGGTCATTTGGATAACAAGTTTTCAATAATTGGGATATTGTTGGAGAACTTTTTGGATGTTAGGCAAAGGGGGAGAAGTAAGGTTTAGTTAGGAAAACCTGAACGTACCTTTGTGTAGGGGGAGCCTTGGGATAGGTCCTTAAAAAGCCTTATGTGGAAAATCCTAGCTCAATGGGAGCTTAGGTGTAGGGGGAGCCTTGGGATAGGTTCTTAAAAAGCCCTGTGCATTGTTTCGGCGGTTGCCAAGTGTGTAACCTTGGCAACATAAGCCCAATTCGGCGGTGTAAGTCCAAGTGTGTAGCCTTGGCAACGTAAGTCCATTTGTTTTAGCATGTTTATTTGCTATATGTTTTCCCTAACTTAAACACCAAAAAGGGGGAGATTGTTGGAGCAATCCCAATGGTCCGCGGGACCATGTGTTTTGGTGTTTGGGCAAATGATTTAAGTTAGGTTCACCCTTGTATTTGATATGTGTATTTGAGTTGTGCAGGTTTGCAGGATACGCATGTGACCCAGGTTGATGGCTTCGGGTCCGGTGAAGGATGGAGCATCCGAGGGACCGTGGACAAGGCAGCGAGGACAAGGGCCGAGGGAAGCGACTTCGAGGCATACGCGAAGGATGGCATTGGGGACGAGCCGCGGGCTTGAATGCATCCGAGGGACGAGAGCCAAAGGAAGTAGTCTTGAAGGTAAAAGGTCAAAGCTGCAAAGGAAGCATCAAGTGAGTCATAAGGGTGAGGTACAGTGTGAGAGATTGTACTCGGGTAAAATCCTAGTTTTAGGGTTTCTTGTGGCGATCTTGTAAGCGTTATTGTAGCGATCTGTAGCGCCATCTGTAGCGATCATCGCATGTTTTAGCGATCGTGCGATCGGGGCGAATGTGTGGAATCGAGCCGTTGGGATGTAACGGTCGAATTTCCACAGAGGGCAGTCGACTGCATGTTTTAGCAGGTTTTAGCAGTCGACTGGTAGGCGGGGTTTTCCAACCCGTGGCCTATAAAACCAAAGCTTGGGAGCTTGGTTTGAGTTGACGAAATAGAGGTGGTTAATCTCTATTAGTAGTCTACCAGTGCCCTAGCATCAAAGGTGCTCTTGTGAGGGTTGTGGTGAGGTTTCTCCACCTACAAGGAGGTTTGAGCTAGCCGGAAGTTTTCCGGGGAGTAATCCACCGAAGGATCGAGATCGTCCACCTTACGGACAGCCGTGGAGTAGGAGCCCTAATCTCCGAACCACGTTAAACAACGTGTTAGCTTGGTTTGCATTTCTTATTCTTGTCTTAAGCTTTCTTTATATTCATATTTGTAGTTAGTATTAGATTTCCGCTGCGTATACTAACAATAGTGTAGAAGGCGATTATTTGGGGGTGTCATCTATCCAACCCCCCTTCAAGCCGGCCGACCGATCCCCAACACATCATACTATGCCTTGAATTAGCTTTGGCTAAATCGCCCAAGACTTAGTATGATCGATAGATAACTAATTATCAATTACATCTTTATGCAACTCTTGTTTATAGGATCATGATAAATGTGATATTTATCCTATCTCCCCAACCATTGGAAAATGCCTATAGTTTTACCCGATCCAATTGAGTTAACTAGTTATACTCAATCTAATTGAGTTTGTTCTCACCCAAGTTTTGATAGGAGGGACCAAGATTGTCCCTCCGCACCCTACCAAGATAATATGCATTGCTCTGCTTTGACAGATTCAACAACAACAAATGATCGAGGTAGTGATGTGTATCAAAACTTGATAGGCATTTCGAGTTGACTTGATTAAGATCTTATCTAATCATGAATGTGTATCATATACGCATTAAGGCATTAATTACCCTACATTAGCATGCATCACATACACACAAGCAATGATAGAAATATATATCAATATATATATATATACACGTATATACTGATTAATTAAATTATGATAAGGTCATGACCCTACTACGATCTTCTCAAGCTAATGAAAAGATCAAACAGTCAACCTAGGGTTAACGGCTTCTTTAAGCACCTCCTTTTGACCGCTATGTGTTGACAACACTCTCTTCGTAACTCCTTCTTGAGTGGACCTTCCACTGCTTCATTTTGTACATTACAAATATGAAATTTGAGTTACATTCGAGTCTAAAATCTATTTACAATAGGAACATAATAAGGGAGGCACGACGTGCAGGTCACATATCATATACAACACGCACAATACTAAAATGGTGCGCAGGCCTGATTATGAATTACAACACAATTTTAACTAATCACATTGGGGTTTTTGGGCCATGACCATCACAATATCATACATAATTCTAAATTATGTATTTTACATAAATTTCTATAATTTTACTACTGTTTTATCAATTTTATGAGTCACAACTCCTCGGCGGTCCCGTTTAGCGATTTTCGGGCGCAATCGCGAGACAATGCCCCTTGCAGGGTTAGGGGCAGCGCCCCTTCTCGTGAAATGAATATCGCGAGTGTCCCAAACTGATCTAATAGCGCCTTAAGTCGCTATCCCAAAATAAATAATTTTTTTTTGGGCGAGATCTTGCCGTTTCGGAAGGTTTTTCTCGGTATTTGAAGCCTACAAGTGTCCAAGCACTTGTTGCTTCGCCTCCACAAGAAAAATACTCACAAAATCCATAAAAGTAGAAAAATTACAGAAACTTACAGATCTGAAACCTCTTCATAATAACAAATATAAACATGTATAAGCTTCGCACGTGGCTCTAATACCACTGTTAAACTTTCGAGGTGCAAAAACTGCTTTTTGCATTGCGGAAACCTCGAAGCTAGCCACGGATCCGTGCGAAGATAAATAAAAATATTCATGTACATGTTTGTCTACACTAGATCTACCTTAGATCTATAAGAAAAATAAGTATTACCCTTGTAGCGATGACCTTCGCTTATCCCGCTCGTCCAAAAGGTTGCCGGATCTCGTAGAGTGTCAAGTGTGCACTCCTCTACACGTATCCTCATGGACAAAAGGTGGAGAAAACCACTAAGAGTGTGCTAGCACTCTTGAGATGTCTCGGCAATGGAGGAGAAAAGAGAGAACAAGAAGAGAGGAAGAAGAAGAAGCCTTCAATTGCCTTCATAATGTGGCCGACCACTTATTAGAGCATCTTATACCACCATGTAATACCTAGAGTCATGGCTCTTGGTCTTCCTCATGAGGTGGCACACAATGATGTAGCCTTGATGATGTGGAACATCATCATTGGCCGGCCCATGCCAAGTCACAATGAAGTGGCATTTGGTCAAGTCAAACTTGACCCTTCATCTTTCCTCTCAAGTCAAGTCAAACTTGACCTCTTATCTCCCATGGTTGATCAAATCTACCCTTTCATTAAAATCAATTTAATTTAATGAATCTCTATTCATCGGTTTAAATTGACCCAATGAATCTAAATTAGACTCATTCGACACATGAATCAAATTGAGTCCAACTCAATTAGTCAAATTTGGATTACTCTTAATCTAATTTGGTTCATCACATGAACCTAATCCTCTTGGTCCATCATATGAACCTAATCTCCATCTAACTGCCCTTTGTGTGTGTCCCTCTAGGTTCTTGTAATATTGGCAATGCTCCTAAACCCATTTACAAACATAAGCAACGAGTGGTATCTAGCAACATATCATTACTACCCAAGTTACAAGAATGTCAAGATCCAACATCATCATTGTGACTACTAATTGTGACTCTCACAATATGTGACAATGTCCTTCTATCCTTGACAACTAAATTGATCAATTGAGGCATAGACTGTGTCATCCTCTAATCAATCTATGTCTTGAACTCCAAGTAGACTCACTCTAATCAAAAGAGCTCAATATCTCATATTAACTTATTTGGGCATGGCCATGCACTTAGTGGTCTCACTCTATCAAGAATCATGATGTCACTCTCGTCATATAGGAGGGATAGATCCCATATATATCACTAACATCCCCTCGTATAATTTGTTACATACCTAGTAGTCGCCTTTATAGTCCACCCATTTACGGGTGACGTTTGACGAAGGCAAAGTATGTAACTCCTTATGTAGGGAACCATGGTGACTTCAGGTCCAAGGACTGATAGTCATACTAATAGTCACATGAGAAAGTATATGACACTCATATAACGATTCATAATACTTTCTCATAGCAGGTCATTCAGTATACATTCTCCAATGCATACCCATGTGTCAACTTGATATCTAATATCCATGACTTGTGAGTTCAAGTCATCGAGTTGACCTACATGCTAGTCTCATCGCATTAACATTGCCCCTGAATGTTAATACTTGGCTAGGAATGATTAAGAGTAGTGTTCTCTATATCATCTCACTATCAATTCAACCAATCGATTGATATAGATAAGAACCTTCTACTCAAGGACACTATTATACTCAGTTATTTGGCACCAATACAAGTAAGTATAATAACCATAAAGAAATTCCTTTATAAGTATATATAGGAATATGATACATCGAGTCCATACAACAATCATCACATGATCGGCTCAAGGGCTCTCACTAACATTCTCCATGGTCACCCCCGCCACCTTTCTAGACACCACGACCCCTATATGGTCGAGAGGCTTGGGTCTGTGACAAACCGTAATAGCCTCCAGTTCATGCACTGCTATAGGCGGCTGAAGCGGACGGTTAGCTAAGTAGTTATCTAACTACATAGCTAAGGGTCCCTGACCACTCACATCTCTAGTCCTCTTACTACTGTACCCTCAAGACTCAGTACTCCAGAGTGGTTGAGGCTGACAGAACACTGAGCGGCTGAGTAAGTGCGATAGGACTAGCTCCTCTCCGAACTACCACTCTCCATCAGTGGTCGAATGGACAACTATAAAAGACTGACAACCCTGTCAACTACAAGGGAGACGATAGTCGTCAGTAGGCAATGAATGATGAACATGATATATATATATATATAATCATGATGCGGACACCGTCATCATCCATGCAAACTCTAACTCCACCTAAGTGCCCCACAACACGGAAATAATCGTCATGATACCTCTATATATCCCTCCAAATATATGTATACAACTACACATGTATAGTCAACCAAAAATCTCCAATAACCCCACTAGACACACATACACAACCCCACATGTACAATCAACATGTATCCTCCAGTAAAAAACACATCAAACATGTGTATCAACACAACTCCTCCAAAAGTACATAACAAACACGTGCGTACATACAACATGTAAATGTAAGGTCAACGTGATGAATCCTATAACACATACCATCCTATATACAATCCCCGTCATATGCACAACAGCATGATGATACAAACAACCCGACAATCCCTACAATACACACTCTACACGTGTGAACATAGCAGAGTAGATATCAAGAGTAGAGACTATATATGATATAACTAGAAAACCTCAAAGATCAAGCATAAGTATCAAGTAGGAAAGTAACAAACGAACACGATATAAGGTACAACAACCTAATCCATCAAATAAACCATGCACTAAGCTCAATAAAAATCTACATAGAGACAAGGAAGAAATACCTGCCTTAAATCTGTCGATCGTGATCCGAAAAATCCCACGTCGAGACGCTCGTCCCGAATCCAAGTCCTGCGATCACCAGGTGTATTTAGCTAATTTCATAGAAAATAATTAACTAAATAACTCCCCCACCTAATTAGAATAACTCTAATCAAATATGGTTATGGATTAATCCCCCAACAAACCCTAATCATAATACAACCTACTTAGATTAGGTTATACATGATACATTTCCAAAATTCCTCCAAATCAACACATCTCAACCAAATTCCTAATTCTATTCATTTAATCCATTTATCACCATCATTTAATCTTTGTATCAACAACTAACATCAAGAATCAATCCTACATAATTCATCCACCTCAATTAATCCAACCATTATAATTCATCCAATCCACATCACACTACTCACAAATCTAAGCAGAACAAAGCCCCACAACCCATAGAAAACCCAATTTAGCATCATACTAATAAGATACCCAAGGTACAAGACTAGAAAAACACTAACCTTGAAGTATGGCAGCAATTCCAGTAGCTCAGCAACCCTACAACTCACTGATGAGAAGCTACAAAGGATACCCCACAACCAATACATCCAAGAATCAATCCATAAATCCAATTATGTAGCAAAGGATATGTTGAAACCCTAATTCATAGCACTAAACTCACCTCAACAGAACCTTACCTCCTCTCCCGACAGCCACCTAAGAACCCAGCCATAAGATTTGGAGAAAGACAGTGATTGGAAAAAGAGGAGATCCCACAGCACGGTGATCCAACTCCTCCTAATCTAGATCAGAGAGAGAGAGAGCATCACAAACGAACCCAATTATACCAGAATCCTTGAATCCATAAGATTTCTGACTTAGCTTACCTCAATCGATCACCTACAGTTGGTATCACACAATCCACCTCAGCTGGTGATGATCTACAATGCCCTCCAGTAATCAGATCAAGGAGGAGAACCAAAAGGGCCATGATCAGTGGGGGACAAGGCAATCAACTTCTCCTCGCCGTGCCCTAGCTCCACCGGATCATCGTCGATCGCCCGCAAGAAACTGTCGAGGAAGCGATCGGTCCACTGGAGAAGGCTTGGACAACATCAGCTCCTTCGAGATTTCGGTGATGGTCCTCAATTGACGCGACGAGGCCGAGACCATCGAGGAAGAGTCGTCCTCCGTCGACGTCGGGTCATCCGTTAGGGAGAGCAATCGGGAGAGAGGAAATTGAGAGGTGAGGAAGAAGAACCAACCACTTGTTTTCCCTTCAAAACTCCGGTGGTTGCTTGTGCCGGCGACACTGAGAGGCGGAGAGGAGAAATCGCCGGAGAGGGGTAAGATGGGTTCGGGCGCGATGTGAGGAGGAGATCGGGAGTGAATCGGGATTTTAGGGATTATTAAACTTAGGTTAGCTTAATAAACCTATAAGTTTATTCTCTAATCAACTCCTATTTAAGAGATATTTCAAATAGGCTTTCACTGTACCCTAAATCCATCCCCTCAAAATGGGTCATATAGACTCCGTTTAAATCCCCAAAATTTTCTAAAAATTCTTGAAAAATCTAATAAGATTTTTCGTCCAATAATATTTATTATTTTAAATTTTGTGATATCTTTCAAAATTAACAAAACATTATTAATTCAATTAAGTCATACTATAATAATAATAATGTTACCATTAATATCAATTTAATTAATCTTAATAATTTAACCCAAATTTAACTTAAAATAATAAAAGTTAAATTAAAATTCAAAATTTCAAAATTCATCTCAAATAATTATAGGATTACCATATTTGAAAATTTAGAATGGGTGAGATGATAAGAAAATTAAAATTTAAAATATATTTTTTTAAAATATTTTTGAAAACCTATAAATCTATTTTCTTAAAAATATTTTTAAAACTTTATTGACGATTTATTGGGTGTATTATATAAATTATCACCTAAGTCTTTAGATCTCTAAGTCAATCATTACCCTTAGACACACATAAAAAAGTCTTCCCTGTGAGTAACAAGGACATCTAAAAAGAGTGTCTAATTAAGGGGGAGAGACTACACTGAAAGACATATTGTTCAAATTAAAATATTTTTGAAAATATATCTTCCAAGAGGGTTTTAAAAATTTTAATTTTAAACATTCTCTTTTTAAAAACACTTTCTTCAAAATCATCATATTTTGAAAAATTATTTGAAAAACTCCTTGAAAATAATGGATGATAAAAATTACTTTGCAAATCTTTTTGAACTTGAAAAAATATTTTAAAAGCAACTTAGTTCTGCAAAAATATCTTAAGTCTTAAACACTTTTAAAATTAGCTTGAAATATTTTTGAAAAAATTGATACAAAAAATATTATCTTTTAAACATAGCTCAAGCATTATCTTTTCAAAATCATATTCTTCAAACTCATACTTTTTAAAAACATTTTGAAAAATCATAGTTTAAAAAATACTTTGAAAATTCCTTTAAAATTTTATGTTTCATACTTTGATAAACTCTTTACAAATCTTTTTGAAAATTATTTGACAAATATTTTTTAAATTAACCTGGAAATATTTTTTAAAAAAAGTATCTTTATCTTGAAAATGATATTGAAAACTCCTACAAAAGAATTTTAGACACTAAGAACCCATATTTTTCAAAATATATTTCATGCATGTTCAATTTGAAACCCCAATATACATCTTATTATTGTCTTTCAAAAGAGTGAGGGAATACATTAGGGAATATCTTGAGAATGTTTAAGGTTTTACTGTTGGGACTTTCGAGCCACAAAAACCGCTTTTTGCATTACATAAACCTCGAAGCCCTGCCACGGATCCGTGCAAAGATAAATAAAATGCATGTACATGTTTGTTAATCCTAGATCTACCTTAGATCTACATGAAAAGAGCATTACCCATGTAGTGAAGCCCTTCGCTTATCCCGCTCTTCCAAAGAGTTGTCGGATCTTGTAGGGTGTCAAGGGTACATCCCTCTATATGTATCCACACGGACAAAAGGTGGAGAAAAACCACTTAGAGTGTGCTAGCACTCTTGGTGGTCACGACAATGGAGGATGAGAGGGAGAAGAGAATGTAGAGAGGAAGAAGAAGACTTGAATTAGCACACAAATTGCTTAATGCCTGACTAATGTGTGGTCTGCCACTTAATGGAGGGGTTTTTAAAACCTCCATGTAATACCAAGAGTCATGGCTCTTGGACTTCCTCATGAGGTGCACACAATGATGTGGCCTTGATGATGTGGAATACCATCATTGGCTGGCCCATGCCAAGTCACAAATGAGGTGGCATTTGGTCATGTCAAACTTGACCCTTCATCTTCCCTCTCAAATCAAGTCAAACTTGACCCATTTATCTCCCATGGTTGATCAAATCTAACCTTTGATTCAAGTCAATTTAAATTTAATGAATCACTACTCATTATATTAAATTGATTCAATGAGTCATAATCTAAATTAGACTCATTCAACACATGAATCAAATTGAGTCCAACTCAATTAGTCTAATTTGGATTACTCTTAATCCAATTTGGTTCATCACATGAACCTAATCCTATTGGTTCTTCATATGAACTTATTCTCCATCTAATTGTCCTTTGTGTGTGAACCTATAGGTTCTTGTAACGCTGACAATGCTCCTAAACTCATTAGAAGCATAAGTAATGAGCGGTATCTAGCAACACATCATTACTACCCAAGTTACAAGAATGTTGAGATCCAACATTACCTTTGTGACTACTAATTGTGAATCTCACAAAATGTGATAATGTCCTTCTATCCTTAACATCTAAATTGATCAATTGAGGCATAGACCGTGTCATCCTCTAATAAATCTATATCTTGAACTCCAAGTAGACTCACTCTAAACAAATGAGCTCAATATCTCATATTGACTCATTTGGGCATGGCCATGCACTTAGGGGTCTCACTCTATCAAGAATCATGATGTCACTCTCGTCATATAGGAGGGATAGATCCCATCTACATCACTCACATCTCTCCACATAATTTGTTACATACCCAGTAATCACCTTTATAGTCCACCCAGTTACGGGTGACGTTTGACGAAGCCAAAGTATGTAACTCCTTATGTAGGGAACCATGGTGACTTCAGGTCCAAGGACTGATAGTCATACTAATAGTCACATGAGAAAGTATATGACACTCATATAACAATCCATGATACTTTCTCATGACGGGTCATTCATTATACATTCTCCAATGCATACCCATGTGTCAACTTGATATCTCCATATCCATGACTTGTGAGATCAAGTCATCGAGTTGACCTACATGCTAGTCTCATCACATTAACATTGTCCCTGAATGTTAATACTTGACTAGGAATGATTAAGAGTAGTGTTCTCTATATCATCTCACTATCAATTCAACCAATCGATTGATATAGATAAGAAACTTCTACTCAAGGACGCTATTATACTTAGTTATTAAACACCAATACAACTAAGTATAATAACCATAAAGAAATGCCTTTATAAGTATATAGGAATATGATGCATCGAGTCCATACAACAATCATCATATGATTGGCTCTAGGGCTCTAACTAACAATCTCCCACTAGCACTAGTGGCAATCTGTATAGGCTCTAAGGCCCAATGACCTAGTGTGACCATCATGCTTTCTATGTGTCAAAGCCTTGGTCAAGGGATGATCGACGTTAGCAGCTGTGGGTACTCTGCAAATCTTCACATCTCCTCTATCGATGATCTCTCGAATGATATGGAAGCGTCGTAGTATGTGTTTGGTCCGCTGGTGTGAGCGAGGTTCCATAGCTAGTGCAATTGCTCCATTATTGTCACAATAGAGCTCTATAGGATCGGCGATGCTTAGAACCACCCTAAGCTCAGTAATGAACTTGCGGATCCAAACTGCCTCCTTTGTTGCTTATGATGTAGCAATATACTAGGCATCTGTTGTAGAATCAGCTACTGTGTCCTGCTTTGAACTCTTCCAGCTCACAACACCACCATTCAAGCAAAACACGAACCCAGACTGTGATCTATAATCATCCTGGTCAGTTTGGTTGCTGGCATCACTGTAACCATTTATTGCTAGCTCGCCATCGCCTCCAAATATCAAGAAATATTCTTTATTTCTTCTCAAGTACTTAAGAATATTCTTGACCGCTATCCAGCGACGCTAACCTGGATCTGACAGGTATCTGCTCATCATGCTCAAAGCATACAAAACATCAGGACGAGTACATAGCATGGCGTACATGATAGATCCTATGGCTGAAGCATAAGGGATCTTATCCATGCGGTCTCTCTCCTCTCTAGAAGAGGAACTTTGAATCTTCGAAAGACTCACACGATGTGACATCGGCAGAAATCCTTTCTTGGAATTTTGCTTGACAAACCGTAGTAATACCGTGTCAATATATGTACTTTGACTTAGGCCAAACAATCTCTTAGATCTATCTCTATAGGTCTCTATGCCTAGAAAACAGGCTGCTTCACCTAAGTCCTTCATTGAGAAACAATTCCCCGACCAAGTCTTTACAGACTGCAGCAAAGGGATGTCATTTCCAATGAGTAGTATGTCATCCACATACAATATAAGGAAAACAACTGTGTTCCCAACAACCTTCTTGTAGACACAGGGTTCATCTTCATTCTTGATGAAACCAAACTATTTGATTACATCATCAAATCGAATATTCCAACTCCGAGAAGCTTGCTTTAGTCTATAAATGGACTTATGCAGCTTGTATACTCTGCTAGTATGCTTTGAATCAACAAAACCCTCAGGTTGTGTCATGTATACATCCTCGAGCAAGTTTCAATTCAGAAACATGGTTTTGACATCCATCTACCAGATCTCATAATCGTAGTATGCTGCAATAGCAAGCATGATCCGAATGGACTTAAACATCACTACTGGAGAAAAAGTTTCATCATAGTCAATACCATGAATTTGCTTGAAACCTTTAGCTACCAAGTGACCCTTATAGGTAATAAGTCCATCCATGTCAGTCTTTCTCTTAAAGACCCACTTACACCCAATGGGTTTGATACCTTCAGGTGGATCAACCAAAGTCCATACTTGGTTGGTGTACATGGATTCCATCTCGGATCTCATGACCTCTAGCCATGACTCAGAATCTGGTCTCATCACAGCTTCCTGATAAGAGGTAGGCTCATTCTCTATGAGCATAACCTCATCATGGTCAGACAAGAGAAATGAGTATCTCTTAGGCTGACAACGTACCCTATCAGACCTGCGAAGAGGTAGGTCTAATTGAACTGGTTGTTGTTCCTCAACTCCTTGTGGAACAATCTCATCATCCACAACACTTTGTGGTTCCAGTTCAACTTCCATCAAGGCTTCAGTGCTATGATCCATATCTTGAACTTCTTCAAGATCGAACTGTTAGGATGTATACTAAAAGTCTAGCTTTTGTTATAAACATTTATCTAGAAATAAGAATCACATTGGTCTAATGTCTACATTTATAATAAATGTAGTTGTTCAATTAATTTATATTGTAGATAACATGGTGTGTAGTGTCACACACAGAGGTTCATGTTATCTGTACCTTATAAATTATAAACAGTAGCTCACGACTAAGATGGAAAGGAATAAACCATTGAAAGGTCGTAGTGTAATTAAGTATTAGTTTATCTTAACTATATAATTACACTAGTACACTTAGAGTGTATTGAGTAGGACAATTAGAGGTTGTTTCTTTTTATACTGACTTTATAAAGGAACAAAGACCTCAGTTATTATGGAAGTGTGTGCTCTTAATCCTAATATAATAACAAGCACATATATTTGATATTTATTTCTTTAATTTATCAATGGGTGAGATTTAATTCGATAAATAAATAAGCCTGATAAGTTGGGAAATGATATCACTTATAGTGTGTGTTGTTGATTATAGAAAGAAACTGTGTCCTAGTAATCTAGGTTGAGAATGTTCCCAAGAGGAGCTCATAAGGATTGTCATGTTAAACCCTGCAGGTGGACTTAGTCCGACATGATGATAAGGTTGAGTGGTACTACTCTTGGACTAAGATATTAATTAAGTGAGTTGTCAAAACTCATTTAATTAGTGGACATTCATTTCTTAAACACAGGGAGACTAATACACTCATAATAAGAAGGAGCCCAAAATGTAATTTGGGATTTGATAAAATTAAGTTGTGTGTTCGGGGCGAACACGGGATGCTTAATTTTATCAAGAGACCAAAACCAATTCCTCCTCTCGGTCCCTATCGTAGCCTCTTAATTATAGAGTATTATACCCACCTATACCCACCTTCTTACGCTTGGAGCCCAAGCAAGGGCCGACCAAACCATGTTTAGATGGGATTGATTGTGGTCGGCCCAAGCATGGGTTCAACCTATGTGTGGCCGGCCATTAGAAATAGAAAAGGAATTTTAGTTTTAAAATTTTTCTTATGTGGAATACATGATTTAAAAGAAAGTTTAAAAATTAAAACATTTCCTTTTATAAGATTCTACAAAAGATTAAGAGAAGAGTAAAACTCTTTCCTTATTTGTAGATTAAAAGGTTGGTTTTAATTTTGGTAAAAACTTTCCTTATTAATCATCCTCATGTTGGAAAGATAAATTTTAAAATTATTGAAATTTCCTTTTATAACATCAACCATGAAGGGATTATTAAAGAGAAATTTTATTTTAAAATTTTTCAGGAAGCAAATTAGGAAGCTTTAATTTTTCTAGCGAAAAATTTCCTTGTTTGCTTGTTTTGATGTGGCCGGCCATATGCATTAAGAAAAGGATTTTAATTTTAATTAATTAAAATTTTCCTTTTAAATGGCAAAATAATTAAGGAAGGTTTTATTAAATTTTCCTTATTTGCCAAGGCTAAGGATTATAAAAAAGGGGGTTTCGGTGCCTTCATGGATACAACCTCTATTCTATTTCTCCCTCTTTTCTTCCTTGGTGTGGCCGGCCTATTCTTTTTCTCTTCTCTCCATCTTTGTGGCCGAACCTCCTCTTCCTCTTGGAGATTAAGTGGTGGCCGGATCTTAGCTTGGAGAAGAAGAAGAGGAAGCTTGCATCCCTTGGAGCTTGGTTGGTTGAAAAGGTTCTTCATCCTTAGGAGTTTTTGTGCTTGGACGAAACTTGAAGGAAGAAGAAGAAGGTGCTAGGTGGTTCTCGACTCGGAAGATCGTTGCCCACACAACGTCCGAGATTAGAAGAGGAAAACGGTAGAAGATCAATAGGTCATTATCTTCAAAGAAAGGTATAACTAATAATTGTTTTCTGCATCATGTTAGTTTTGTTTCTTTGTAAAAATACCAAATACAAAAGACATGCGATTCTAGTTTTTCGAATTAGTTTTCAAAGTTGTGTTCTTTTGTTTTTTCTTTTCCTTGTGATTTCATTGTTCTTAGTGGTTAACCTAGGGTTACTATGGGAAGGTTAAATATTTAATTTCCTTAAAAGGCTTTGTCTAGTCGATGGTGGTTGCTCCCATATCTAAGAAGGCCAAGTGCCTCGCCATGAAGTACTGGAAGCCGATTTTGGAAATAGATATTTAATTATCTTCATGACCTAGGTGATTTGGATTGAACGTGTTAAGTTCTGCAGGAGATCCAAGTCTAAACCTAAAAGAGCAAATAAGTTAAACTTAGGATCAAACGTGTTAAGTTCTGTAGACGATCCAAGTTTAAATTAAAAGAACACATGGTAGCTAGGAAAAAGGTTCATACCTTTGTACAAAATTTTTGTACAGTGGAACCGTTAGGCTTTCCAAGTAGCAACTAACACGAACATACTCCCACTAGTTTTTTTTTAGAAACAAAGTCTCTTTCTAGAGATACCCTAGTCTTAGCCACAAACACGTTGTGTTGACTGGGAATGTAGAAGTAATATCCCTTCATTTCCTTGGGGTATCCTATAAAATAACACATATAGGATTTAGGTCCCAGTTTGTCCGAGACTAGACGTCGAACGCAAGCCTCACAACCCCAAATCCTAATAAAAGACATCTGGGCATCTCTCCCAGTCCATATCCTATATGGTGTCTTTATCACAGCCTTAGATGGAACACGGTTAAGTGTGAAGGATGTTGTGTCTAGAGCATATCCCTAAAAAGACATAGGAATATCTGTGTTACTCATCATAGACCGTACCATATCTAATAGGGTACGATTCCTCCTTTCGGATACACCATTCCACTGTGGTGTTCCAGGAGGAGTGAGTTGGGATAGAATCCCACACTCAGCTAGATAGTCACGAAACTCATGGCTAAGGTATTCACCACCTCGATCTGATCGAACTATTTTAATACTCTTGCCTAGCTAGTTTTGTACTTCATTCTTGAATTCTTTGAAGTTTTCAAAGGATTGTGATTTATGTGTCATCAGATACACATAACTATATCTACTGAAGTCATCAGTAAATGTAATGAAGTACCTATAACCACCTCTGGCAATGACATTGAAAGGGCCACATACATCACTATGTATAAGTCCTAACAAGTCAGTCGCTCTTTCGCTGTGTCCACTAAAGGGAGTCTTCATCATCTTGCCCAGTAGGCATGACTCGCATGTCTCATATGATTCAAAATCAAATGAGTTCAGCAAACCATCTTTATAGAGCTGGGATAAGCGATTCTCATTTATATGACCTAAGCGATAATGCCAGAGATAGGTTTGGTTCATCTCATTTGACTTGAACCTTTTGGTACTTATGTTATAGAGGGGGTTCTCTAAGTTTAGAATATATAGTCCATTCATCAGAGGTGCACTACCATAGAACATATCGTTTAAATAAACAGAACAATATTTGTTCTTTATTATAAATGAAAAGTCTTTCTTGTTTAAACAAGATACTGAAATAATGTTCTTTGTGAGAGCAGACACATAACAACATTCATCTAATTCTAGTACAAGCCCAGAGGGCAGAGATAGATAGTAAGTTTCTACAACAACAACAGCAAACTGTGCTCCATAGCCTACTCGTAGGTCCACCTCGCTCTTCGTCAATGTCCTGCTATTTCTCAGCGCCTGCACATTAGTAAAAATATGAGAAGCACATCCAGTATCCAATACCCACGATGTAGAAATAGATAGATTGACTTCTATAACATATATACCTGAAGTAGAAATCTCACTTCTCTTCTTCTTAAGATCTTCCAGATATACTTTGCAGTTCCTCTTCCAGTGCCCAGTCTGACCGCAGTGGAAGCAGGTAGCATCCTTGGCAACCCCTCCTATAGATTTCATTATCTTGCCTTTGCCCTTGGCTTGGGACTTTCCCTTACCTTTAGACTTGCCCTTGCCTTTAGGCTTTTGTACCATCAAAATGGAGTTGTGCTTTACCTTCTTAAGGATGAGCTCAGCAGTTCTCAACATGCTTAGCAGCTCAGACAGTGGCTTTCCAATTTCGTTCATGTTGTAATTCATGACAAATTGATTGTAGCTCTCTGGCAAGGATTGCAAGATCAAGTCAGTGGCCAGTTCTTGGCCAAGTGGGAATCCCAACCTCTGTAGGTTTTCTATGTACCCAATCATTTTAAGCACATATGGACCTACGGGAGTCTCATCTTGCATCTTGCACTGAAACAGTGCCTTGGAGATCTCTAATCTCTCGTGCCTCGCTTGTCCTTGATATAGTTGACGAAGATGTTCAATCTTATCATAAGTAGACATCAACTCGTGTTGCTTCTGAAGCTCAAAGTTCATGGTCGCGAGCATGAGGCATGACACATCTAATGCATCATCTTGATGCTTCTTATAAGCATCTCGGTCGGCTCGCGTGACAGTGGCACGAGGTGCCTCCGGAATGGGCTGCTCCATGACGTACAATTTTCTTTCTTGTGTAAGAACGATTCTCAGATTCCTGTACCAGTCCAGGAAATTAGCTCCATTGAGCTTGTCCTTGTCAAGGATAGAATGCAGGGAGAAAGTGTTCGTATTTATCGACATGGCAATCTACAACAAAAATAAAGCAGAAAGTAAATACCATATTCCACTTATCATTTAATTAGGTCTTTAACTAAATGATGCTCCCACTGAATTATAGGACTTTTGTAGAATCAAGTCACGGATGTGGTCAAACCACACTACTAGATTCATACTAATGGACTATAATTCACGCGGGATAAGATCCACATCATACTATGCCTTGAGTTAGCTTTGGCTAAATCACCCAAGACTTAGTATGATCGGTAGATAACAAATTATCAATTACATCTCTATGCAACTCTTGTTTATAGGATCAAGATCCTCATTTATAAGAAAACTTGAGTTAGCTTTGGCTAAATCGCCCAAGATTTAGTATAAATGTGATTTTATCCTATCTACCCACCGTTGGAAAATGCCTATAGTTATACCCGATCAAATTGAGTTAACTAGTTTTACTCAATCTAATTAAGTTTATACTCACCCAAGCTTTGATAGGCGTGACCAAGATTGTCCTTCCGCACCCTACCAAGATAATATGCATTGCTCTACTTTAGAAGATTCAACAACAACAAATGATCGAGATAGTGATGGGTATCAAAACTTGGTAGGCATTTTGAGTTGACTTGATTAAGATCTAATCTAATCATGAATGTGTATCATATACACATTAAGGCACTATTTATCCTACATTAGCATGCATTACATACACACAAATAATCATATATACTGATTAATTAAATTGTGATGAAGTCATGGCCCTACTACAATCTTCTCAAGCTAATGATAAGATCGGATGGTCAACCTAGGGATAATGGCTTCTTTAAGCACCTCCTTTGACCGCCATGTGTTGAAATCACCCTCCTCGTAGCTCCTTCTTGAGTGGACCTTCCACCTCTTCATTTTGTACATTACAAATATGAAACTCGAGTTACATTCAAGTCTAAAATCTATTTACAACAGGAACATAAGAAGAAGGTACGACGCGTAGGTCACATATCAATACAACACGCACAACACAAAAATGGCACGGAGGCCATATTGTGAATTACAACACATTTTAACCGATCATATTAAGGTTTATGGACCATGACCATCAAAATATCACACATAATTATAAATTATGTATTTTACATAAATTTCTATAATTTTTACTACTGTTTTTATCAATTTTATGAGTCACAACTTCCAGGCGGTCCCGTTTAGCGGTTTTCGGGCGCAATCGCGGGACAATGCCCCTTGTGGGGTTCGGGGTAGCGCCCCTTCTCACGAAATGAATATCGCGAGTGTCCCATCTTGATCTAACAGTGCCTTAAGCCACTGCCCCAAAATAATTTGGGCAAGATCTTGCCATTTCAGAAGATTTTTCTCGGTAGTTGAAGCCTACAAGTGTCCAAGCACTTGTTGCTTTGCCTCTACGAGAAATTTAGTCACAAAATTCATAAAAATAGTAAATTTACAGAAACTTACAAATCTGAAACATTTTCAAAAAAATAAATACAAAACATGTACACGCTTCGCACGTGGCTCTGATACCGCTGTTGGGACTTTCGAGCTGCAAAAACCACTTTTTGCGTTGCGGAAACCTCGAAGTATTGCCACGGATCCGTGCAAAGATAAATAAAATTCATGTACATGTTTGTTAATCCTAGATCTACCTTAGATCTACATGAAAAGAGCGTTACCCTTGTAGCGAAGCCCTTCCCTTATCTCGCTCGTCCAAAGAGTTGCCGGATCTCGTAGGGTGTCAATTGTACACCCCTCTATATGTATCCACACAGACAAAAGGTGGAGAAAAACCACTTAGAGTGTGCCAGCACTCTTGGAGGTCATGGAAATGGAGGGTGAGAGGGAGAAGAGAATGTTGAGAGGAAGAAGAAGACTTGAATTAGCACACAAATTGCTTAATGCCTAACTAATGTGTGGCCAGCCACTTAATGGAGGGGTTGTTTAAACCTCCATGTAATACCAAGAGTCATGACTCTTGGTCTTCCTCATGAGGTGGCACACAATGATGTGGCCTTGATGATGGGGAACACCATCATTGGCCGGCCCATGCCAAGCCACAAATGAGGTGGCATTTGGTCAAGTCAAACTTGACCCTTCATCTTCCCTCTCAAATGAAGTCAAACTTGACACATTTATCTCCCATGGTTGATCAAATCTAACCTTTGATTCAAGTCAATTTAAATTTAATGAATCTCTATTCATTGTATTAAATTGAGTCAATGAGTCATAATCTAAATTAGACTCATTCAACACATGAATCAAATTGAGTCTAACTCAATTAGTCTAATTTGGATTACTCTTAATCCAATTTGGTTCATCACATGAACCTAATGCTCTTGGTTCATCATATTAACCTATTCTCCATCTAATTTCCCTTTGTGTGTGACCCTATAGGTTCTTGTAACGTTGGCAATGCTCCTAAACCCATTAGAAGCATTTGTAATGAGCGGTATCTAGCAACACATCATGACTACCCAAGTTACAAGAATGTTGAGATCCAACATCACCTTTGTGACTACTAATTGTGACTCTCACAATATGTGACAATGCCCTTCTATCCTTAACATCTAGATTGATCAATTGAGGCATAGACCTACTCACCCTAAACAAATGAGCTCAATATCTCATATTGACTCATTTGGGCATGGCCATGCACTTAGTGGTCTCACTCTATCAAAAATCATGATGTCACTCCCGTCATATAGGAGGGATAGATCTCATCTACTTCACTCACATCCCTCCGCATAATTTATTACATACCCAGTAATCGCCTTTTTAGTCCACCCAATTATGGGTGGCGTTTGACGAAGCCAAAGTATGTAACTCTTTTTGTAGGGAACCATGGTGACTTCAGGTCCAAGGACTGATAGTTGTACTAATAGTCATATGAGAAAGTATATGACACTCATATAACGATCCATGATACTTTCTCATGGCGGGTCATTCAGTATACATTCTCCAATGCATACCCATATGTCAACTTGATATCTCCATATCCATGACTTGTGAGATCAAGTCATCAAGTTGACCTACATGCTAGTCTCATCGCATTAACATTGTCCCTGAATGTTAATACTTGACTAGGAATGATTAAGAGTAGTGTTCTCTATATCATCTCACTATCAATTCAACCAATCGATTGATATAGATAAGAACCTTCTACTCAAGGATGCTATTATACTTAGTTATTTGGCACTAATACAAGTAAGTATAATAACCATAAAGAAATGCCTTTATAAGTATTTAGGAATATGATACATCGAGTCCATATAACAATCATCATATGATTGGCTCTAGGGCTCTAACTAACATTTACATCATTGTTGGTGCAAAACTTAGGGTTACCTTAGCAATCAATGATATTTATGAAGTATTCTTTTTGATGAATGACAAAAGGGGGAGAAGAAGGTTTTAAGTTACAAATCTAAATCTTATGAAGAGACCTAACTTAAACATATTTGTTAAACATCAAAAAGAGGGAGATTGTTAGTGCAATTGACCTCCAAGGTTTTAATGTCCGACAAATATGTTTAAGTATGTTTAATAGAGCTTGATCATGGGAAGTCCTAGTCATTGCTAGGCAAAGGTGAGAAGTCAACCAAGTGACTAGTCATAACTGCGGTTAGGCATGGAAAGTCCTAGTTGTAGGCTAGGCAAGGGAAATCTTTGAAGATCGTGGAAGCCAGGTGGATTCGATAGGTCTGAAGGACCTAATCCCTGGGTAGCTGAATACTGAGTCCTAGTCGTAGGCTAGGGAAGGGAAATCTCGATAGATCATGGAAGCCAGTTGGATAGGTCTGAAGGATCTGATCCCTGGGTAGTCGAATATTGAGTCATGGTGAGTGAAGCCATGTGGAGAAAATCCTAGGAGGTGGTAACCTTAGGTTCTGGTGAGTGAAGCCAGATGGAGAAAATCCTAAGGGGAGATAACCTTAGGTAACGACAAGTCTTGGAGGAGTGAACTCTAAGCAAGGTTGATTGGACCAGTGGATCTTAGTTATTCTAAGTTTAGTTTTACCATAGCATTCTGTATTACTATTATTACTACTGGCTAATGTAGTATTACATGAAACGTCTAAGTGGATCAGGTGATCAGACACTGAGCAGAGAAAGTCTAAACAAGTCTGGAAGACCAATGTTTAGCAGGTAAGTTGAGGTAAGTAACTGAAGGAAAGACAGTGAAGTCGTGTTCCTGAAAGGAACAACCTAGGGTCACTGATCCAACTAAAGAAATCGGGAAAGTTTCTAAGTTGAGATCAAGACAGTTAAACTGTTTATTTTTACTCATGCATTATATGTATTATTACTATGCTAACATCTGTTTTGCAAGATTATTATCTAATACTGTTTTGCAGGTTTGACCTGATCGATCGACCTAACCGGAGGATCGGTCAATCGAACAAGGCCACCTCAAAGCAGATATAAGTTTAGACTAAAATGGAGCCCGGTCAAAAATTGATAGGTCGATCGAAGCATATGATCGGTCAACCGAACCCTGATGACTCAGCACAGTTCAGATCAATTAGAAGCAGGGAAGGTGTTAGGATGTATACTAAAAGCCTAGCTTTTTATATGAACATTTATATTTTGAAATGAGAATCACTTTGGTAAAATGTTACATTTTATATGTCAATATAGTTGTCCATTTAATTTATATTTTAGATAATATGGTGTGTGGTGCCAGATAGAAGATCATGTTATCAGTTCCTTATAAATTATAAATAGTAGCTCACGACCAAGATAGATAGGGACAAACCATTGGAACGGTTGTAGTGTAATTTGGTATTAGTCTGTCTTGACTATAAAATTATACTAGTACACTATGTGTGTATTGAGCAGGACCGTTTGAGGTTGTTCGATTTATACTGACTGCATAAAAGAATAAAACCTCTGTTATTATGGATGTGTGTTCTCTTAATCCCGATATAATAACAAACACGTATACTTAGTATTTATTTCTTTGACTTATCAATGGGTGAGATTTATTCATTAAATCAAAAGACCCAATGTGTTGGGAGATAATACCATTTATATGGTGTGTTGTTGATTATAAAAGGAATTTGTGCCCTATTTATTTAGGTTGATGATGTCCCCTTGAGTTGCTCATAAGGATTATCATGTAAACCCTGCAGGTGGACTTAGTCCGACATGATAATAAGGTTCAGTGGTACTACTCTTGGAGCTAAATGTTAATTAAGTGAGTTGCCAGTAACTCATTTAATTAACGGACATACGATATCTTAAACACAGGGAGACTAACGCACTCATGATAAGTAGGAGCCCATATTATAATATTGGATTGGTGCGGTAATACAATAATAACTCTTTAGTGGTATGAGTTATTATTGATGAAGTTGAGTTAGGTGTTCGGGTCTAACACAAGAAGCTCAAGTCCATCAGGAGGCCAAAACCAATTCCTCCTCTCGGTCCCTGTTGTAGCCTCTATAAAGCCTTGCATTCACCCGTTTTGGTTTTGTTTCCTACCCAAGAAAGGGGCCGGCCACATCCTTGCTTAGTTCCCAAGCAAGGGGCCTGTCAAGCCTTGCTTGTTGCCCAAGCATAGGGCTGGCCAAGCCTTACTTGGTGCCCAAGCAAGGGGCTGACCACAATAAAAGAAAAAAAAAGAAAAAAAAAGGGAGTTATGAAAAGGGAGATTTTTTCTCTCAATAGAATTCTAAAAAAAATCTATTACTTTTTCTCCTTTTTTATCTGGTGCAAAGGGTTATAAAAGGAGAGGAGGTTGTGCCACAACAATCAATCAATTAATAAGTGATAAGTTTTTCTCCACAACTAAAAACTCTCTCCTTTCCCTTAAGGCTGGCGCCCCATCCTTTTCTTTTTCCCTTTCTTCCCTCTAGGGTCGGCGCCTCACTTCCTTTTCTTCTTCCCTTTCTTCCCTCTAGGGTCGGTGCCCCATATTCTCTTGGTGGTCAGAGCTTGGAGGAAAAGAACACAAAGAGATGAAGCACCTTGGTGGCTGGTGGTTTGGAGGAGAAGAAGAAGAAGGAGTCGCCCCTTTTCTTTGCATCTTTTGGTGGTAGGCGGCTTCGAAATAAAAAGGGTTCAAGTGTTTTTGTCTTGGTAGATCGTCACCCACACGATGTCCAAGAAGAGGAGAGGAATACGGTAGAAGATCAAGAGGTCTTTGTCTACAAAGAAAGGTACAACTAGTTATTTATTTCGTAGCATAACTAGTTTTGTTTTCTTTGTATGGATCTTGAAATACCAACACAAGAGGCTAGCAATTTTTTGTTTCGACTTTGTATTTCAATTTTGTGTATCGATTTTGTATTTCAATCTTGTGCTTCGATTGTGGTCTCTGTAGTTAAACCTAAGGTTACTGTAAGGAGTTTTAATATTCAATTTTTTTGAAAGGCTTTGTCTAGGAAGTGGTGTATGATCCCATAACCAAGAAGGCCGAGTGCCTCACCAATGACCTACAAGCCAATCCTTGAAATAGATATTTAATCAACTTCTATAATATGGTTTAACTTTTGAAGAACATATGAGTTAAACTTGGATTAATAATGTTAAGTTTCATTTGCAATCCAAGTTCAACTTCTGAAAAACACATGGGTTGCTAGGAAAAGTTCTGTGCTTGTATAAATTTTTTGTTACAAGCGAAACAAAATGGAATTCCGAGTAGCCCCTAACAATTGGTATCAGAGCTAGTTTTTTGTCTCTGTGTGTTTGGTTTTGATTAAATTATGCACTCGTCATATATAATTTAGGTAGGATAATAGTAGAATATGCAAAATAGATTAACTCTGTGGTTGCAGGCATCCTAGTTCCAACTATTATGACCCTATTGTATTTGTGTGTGATTGGACCCTCGGGCATGTAGAGGGAATTTTATGTGTGTGCATGATTGTAATTATTAAATATAGCAGGAGTTGTATTAGTTTTGGGATTTTACATTCTGTTTGACCTAGATTACATGTACATTCCCTTGTGGAATATAGGATCGATAAATGTAAAATTTTATTTTTGCCGCGGATCGTATTCTTGCGAGGCGTGGTGCTATTTGAGGACCAGAGGTGTAGCGGAAAAGGAAGCAAGATAGATGTGACGACATGACTCGTTGGTGGTGACTAGGGTCAGCGACAAATGGAGGACAACTATGGATGAGGCCATAATAGTTGGAAAATTATTTTTTTCATATTTATTGCCTTTATGTGTTGTGATGTGTATGCTTTTGTGTGCATGTGTGATAAGTGTGCATGTTAAAATTTCTCGTTTAAATAACTAAGTGGGAAAGGGTTTATTTATTTAAATTCCACGATCTCCATTACTGGTTTATAAGTGATGCATTCAAACTTGCGCGTTGGCTTTAAGTGTCTTCCTCCACATCAGATGAGTTTGTTTACGGATCACTAGATCAAAATTCCTCTATGGATGATTATAGAAAATTATTTAGGTTTGTGTGATCTTCTCCATCTGAAGGGGCATAATCCTAATTAATGGACTAAGTAATCAAGTAATGGTATACACTTAGGCACATCTAATAGTATCCTACCCATTGGAGTCACTGCTATTATTTTGTATGACTGAAGACAAACCAACTATTAATTTTATTTATCATAAAGTTAGTTTGACAAGATAAAAAAATTAATGGGTAAAACCTCCTCTTACAAATGTTTGAATTAGTACATGTCCACACTATCGTGGCATACGAAATTCACGGTGTTTTGAGGTGTTGGTGAATTTAAATTATATTGTTAGAGGAATCAATATTATTTTAAATTCTAAAGTTTTGACCAAATATTTTGTGATTCTCAGAATTTTAAAATGGCTTTCAATCCTCTTGCTGTTATTTTAAAAGAAAACAAACTCATTGGTCACAATTATATTGATTGGAAATGAAACATGGCCATTGTCTTAACTGCTAAAGGGTACAAGTTCATACATTTTAAGGTCTACCCTAACGTGCCTGATAGCAATTCTAGTGAAGAGGAGATTGACAGGTATAGGAAATGGGTCAAGACAGATGAGATGGCGCGGTGTTACATTTTGGCTTCTAGTCGAAGGCATTATTGAAAATGTAGCCCTGAACCATCATCAGTGTGCATCTGAAAGATCTGGAGGCTCCTTTTCTGGGAATCAAATCAAGGTTTCAAGAAAATTTGATATAGATGCATTCGCACTCAAGTCTGCAAGTTAGGTGCTTTGACCAAAAAGTTTGAGACTATGGGAAA